>NC_042972.1:36818431-39525931 GCF_901001165.1 Salmo trutta
TCTGCAGACCCCCCTCTCCCCTTTTCTCACCCACTCTATGGAGACAGATGGGTAGAAGGGGAAAAGAAAGGGGAAAAGAGATCCAGACAGGCTTAGAGGTCAGGGTTCACAGCAGGGCCAGCCAATCCGGGGGAAGCAGAGAAGGTGGGATTAGGTTTCAGTCAAGATGATGCTTTCTCCCTCTCTCTTTTCTTCTCTCTCTGACTCATCCTCTCAGAATCTTTCCCTCCTTCTCTCCCCCTCTCTGAAGCCGACAGCTGCTATCTGAGAGGGTCTTTCAGAAAGCATCTTGATCCTTGTCTACATAGAAACTTTCCCCATAGAGAGAATGGAAATACTCCACAGTACAATAAATCCAATCCCTTCTGTAGTAGCCTGCCTTCTTCTATAGGGCAGCTTTTACGAGAGGCTACCTAATATGCTTTGCTGAAAGTCCTTGAGTAAATTCTTGGTGCAATCCGTCACTCGCTTAGCGAGGCTCGTGGACATCACTGATTATGTCCCCCTGCTGTCACTAATGCAGGTCTGTTGTTAATTTCACTACTTTAAAACAAACCATCTGTAACTAACTGACAGACCCCACTACACAGAAATACCTATGTTAACACTTTATTTGGATAGTCAGTCCATCTGTAGATGCTCTATCTATCAGTATCATTTCAACTAACTATCTTACCTTAGCCTTAAGCCTAACCATAAGCCTAACCTTAACCTTTACCCTGTGGTGTTCCAATCAGTAGTGGGTTTAATGTGCTAAATACTAGACTGTGATAGTCTATCAATGCGAGGCCACTGGATCTAACCTCTTAGAAGTTAAACTACAGAGGAGGAATCTCACCCCAGTGAGCAGACAAGCTGCCGTCCAGCTGTTTTTGGGCCACGTCCAAAACTAAACAGCTAAAACTCAGAGCCTGCCCTCCCGCTGTGCCTTCCACTTTAACCCTACATAGTGGACATACCTGGCCTGGCCCTGAAATCTACCTGGCTCTATCAATACATGTCAGCAAAGTAGGATGAAGTTGCCCCTAGATGCTGATCTTAGATGAGTTTTGCATTTAAAAACTTGAATGGTTAAGGTGAGGATTTGGGGAGGGTAGCTGAGATCTAGCTGATCCTAGACCTGTGGTTAAGGGTAACTTGAACATGGAGCCTTTTAACTGTTGATGCCAGTGCTTCTCACCTGGCTGGCAAAGCCCTGGCACTAACACACACACTACACCCTTAACACCCTTAGTCCTACTGCAGACACTTTACACACCCTGATCAGCACCAATAGAGGCCTGATTGCTTCCCCATGTCCCATCTGGGTTCCGCTAGTGGTGACAGGAGAGCGCTGGAAGGTGAGGGGTTGGAGAAGGAGGTGGATGCCGACGGCTGCTTTTAAACAACACAACTTTGCAGAGGGGGGTTTTGAAACATGCTATTGACCAGGCAGGGGCAATTACTGCTAATAGGCACTGTTGGCGGGACCGCTTTCCCCCATCAATAAACATTTTTGTTGGGACGGCCCGGAACAGTGTGGAGCCGAGCCGGAGCCAGAGAGATGCTCGCCCACAGTTCTGACATTCCAGATTGGAAGCAGCATTTCAAAGCTGGTGAATAAAGAACCCTCTGACTTAACAGAGGATATCCAGGAGTGATTTTCCTTAAAAGATTGTAGCCACAGTCTGAACCAGTAAACAGTGTGTGTGTGAGTGTGTGTGTTGTAGTTTGTCGTTTACAGTGACACTGCTTCCGAATGCAAAACAAAATCTGTCCACTTAGTTTGATGTTTGTTTACTCCTGATAGTCTTTGGCCCTGCATCCTCTAATGTCATAACCCAGAACCAAATTGCCCCTAGACTCTGATCTAAATGCAGTTTGGGCTTTTCCCCCTGATGGTAAAGGTTAGGATTTGGGGATGGTAAGCTGATCCTAGATTTGTGCCTGAGGACCACCTCTATACATCTGGGGCTGTAGGTAGGGCCACCTGATTTAGCCCATAAACTCTGACCCCTAACCCCTAACTCCTGAAACCTAACCCTCCACCTGTTTGTAGTCAGACTGCTTGTACAGGCCAGAACAGCCAACTGTTCCATGACAACAATACTCTGATGCACGTTCGTACTAGTACTGAATTGTGTTAGAGCTTTTTGAGCCAACATGGTGTCCAGGAAAATGATGTATCTCAATCAGAGTAAGCCCAAAGTCTCTAGGGCTCTAGTCCAAACTGCAGGATACCAATAGTGCTTGTGAGTTGGTGAAAAGTTTAGTATCTCTTTGTCTTTGTCTGTTCTGGTCTGTGTGTCTTAATACACTTCTAGTTTTAACCATTACCAATAGGATTGTCATCATGAGGAGCACTAGTGCGTTACAAACATTGAGATTGTATTTTATTCAACTCAAACTGCAACCACGACACAAAGAATCCCTCCCAACCACTGGTATGTAAAAATGATTCCCACTCTCACTCACACTTAGGCCCTCTGTCATCCTTCCCTCCACTGACTCTTCACCACCACTTACCCACAGCACCACCTTTTGGCCATCCTAAGCATAACAACAGGATATAAAAACAGGTATTTATGCAATCATAGCCTCCAGTCAGTTCCAGTTCAAAGTTTAACTTATCACTTCCCCCCCAATACAGTATATCATTTTTCTTTCTCTGTCCAGACATGCATATAGGAAAACATGCATGCACAGTTCCCTCCCTCTCTATCCTCTCTCCCTTTACCTCTCACCCTCTACTTTTCTCTCCCCTCTCCCGCCTCTCTCTCTCTTCTTCCTCTCTCTCTCGTTTTCCCTCTCTCTTTCCCTCTCTCCTTGACTCTCTCCATGCCTCTCTCCTTATCTCTCTCCTTGCCTCTCTCTCCCTCCCTCCTTGACCTGTCTTCAGTTCACTGCTAGGAATCTTCCAAACAGCAGGACAATAACAACTGTTGTTGTCTCCACAGATACACACTTCCATCCCTGAGCGTTTCCTGGGAGCATCTGGCTATAGTTAGCAGTACCTGCCATCTGCATGGCCTAAGAGATGCGGTCAATGGTCAGTGTGTGTAACTAGCTACCTAGTTTAAATATCTACAGTACCGCCACAGAAGCATACCATTTGATTAACACGTGATAACACTTGGCTGATATGTTGGCTGATATGTTGGCTGATATGCGCAGCAGAGAGACTGAGAGGCAGAAGGACATAGAGAGGAGCGGCTGCATCAACGACCTTCTTCAGTCGTGAGTTGCACATGTGTGTCAGGGCAGCAACACAGCTCGTCTACACGTTAACCACCAAATACTACAATATCCACGCAAGCCACGAGCCAGCCAGCCATATATCATGAGTTAGAAGATGATGAATATTATATTATGAGGTTCTTATTTGAAAGGAGCATTGAAGATAAATCAATCAGTAAGGTAAATGGAGCTAGCTAACAGCAGATTTACATCAATCATCAACGTCAATGATCTGTTTATAGCCCACCCTCTTTTCCTGAAGTCAGATATTGCTTTGGAGGCACTGTAACTAGCTTCCAATGTGTGATGATGATGAGTGAGTGTGTTGGTGCAGAAATAAATAGTCCTATGCAAAAGAAAATGCTACATTTGATATGTTATGAATTTCGAGAGCACCTGTCACCTGAAAGGTCTGTGCATGGCCCTGCCTGTGACACGAACACACACACGTCTCAGATAGATCCCTGACCAGGATCCTGCCTTCTCCTCTGTCTCAGCCAGGCCAGATGTGGCCTCTTATCAGGAGATGGAAACTTGAGCTCTAATCATTATCATTTCCCCATGCTAGATTTATAGACCAGTTGGGATTTATAGTCCACTCCTGACAGGCTGGAATAGAAGAGGAGAGCAGAGAGACACACACACCACCATGTACTCTCTTTCCCCTTATCGTGTGCTATCTAGAACTGAAAAGGGTTCTTCAGCTGTCCCCGTAAGAGAACCCTTTCAAGAACCCTTTTGGTTCAGGTAGAACCATTTTGGGTGGGAACCTTTTGGAACTCTTTTGGAACTCTTTTTCTAAGAGTTTGGGGCTAGTCCTGCAGGCTTTAGCCACCTGCAAATTACAACTTAGTACTTGAAGAGTTAAGACTATGTTCCTTCAGCCCATTGTGTGTGTGTGTGTGTCAGGGGGAGGGCCGTACAGCCTCTAGTAGAAAGCCTTTAATCCTGGGGCTGTCAGGCCCAAACCCGGCTTGACGTCCCATTGATGTGTAACAGAACAAAACACAGGGCCCCTCACTAAGCCCCCGACCCGGGCCCCTCGGCCCCCAGCCACCCCGACAATACCACAGAGGAGGGCATTTTTCAGCCAGTACACACACACACACACACACACACACACCTAAATGCACGCACACAGGCACACACAGAGGGGAGGGCATTCCTCAGCCCCTCAGAGCCTCGTCTTAAAGGGGAAAAGGCAACCACTAAACAACACACATTCAGAGTAAATACATTACCATACACAACATTACAATTTTAATTCTCAAGGAAGGACTTTCCATAGGAGCAACAATATTTTTTCCCATATCATTTGTTTATAAATTCTCGACTGACAACAAAAGCCTAAAATATACAGTTTATCCTTAGTTTTTTGGTAATGATAAGGTGAGAAAGTTGTACTAATCTAAGTAAGGTATTTATTCTAAGATATAAGTAAGTCATTTATATTATTTACAATATTCTTCACAATTATGAACTTAGTACTGTTTAGGCATTAGCTTGGAGAAGTGTATATCCAGAACCTAATACAACAATAAAGGAAAAATCACACACACACACCATCACCATCAATCCATCCATCCATCCATCCACACACTCCCAAATGATGTAGGACATACAGGACTAGTGTTTATGTGTGTGTGTGTGTGTGTGTGTGTGTGTGTGTGTGTGTGTGTGTGTGTGTGTGTGTGTGTGTGTGTGTGTGCGTGTGTGCGTGCGTGTTTGCGTGCGTGCGTACGTGCGTGTGTGTGTGTGTGTGTACATGTGTACCACTGACCATCCATTAACAACACTGCTCCACGTCTACTCTTTCATATTCATGAGACACATATTTCTCTCCCACTTTCTCTCTCCATCCCTCTCTCTCTCACACACACACACACAGCCACCCAATCGGTACGAATTAAAACTAGGCCTTGGGTCAATTAGCACTGGAGCTGGGAGTATGCTCATGAGAGAGCAGAGAAACAGGTAGGGAGGGGATGGAACTGTGGTGCCATTGAGGAGGACTCAGGTAGAATAAATAGACACAAAAATACATACACATCATCTGGGTTGAAAAGCAGCAGCGTGTTGACTGTCTGGGAAGGAGAGATAGAGAGAGAGAGAGAGAGAGAGATCTCTGTCTATGTTAAGCTGTACTGTCTTCTGTTTGCAGAAGGCCTACGCTTATGGTCCTGTGCCACCCAAAGTGTGCACTTGTTCACTTCCTTTTAATGACTGCCATAAGAAAAAAATCCCTCAAGCCCATGTCTCCACCAATCCAATGCTTTTTTTGATGTGTGGGAAATAACAAGTGTACACTTCAGGAGAAAGACCCTTGCAAGGATGCTGGCCCAAACAGCATCCCTAGCCGCGTCCTCAGAGCATGCGCAGACCAGCTGGCTGATGTGTTTATGGACATATTCAATCTCTCCCTATCCCAGTCTGCTGTCCCCACATGCTTCAAGATGGCCACCATTGTTCCTGTACCCAAGAAAGCAAAGGTAACTGAACTAAATGACTATCGCCCCGTAGCACTCACTTCCGTCATCATGAAGTGCTTTGAGAGACTAGTCAAGGATCATATCACCTCCACCTTACCTGTCACCCTAGCCCTACTTCAGTTTGCTTACCGCCCCAATAGGTCCACAGACGATGCAGTCGCCATCACACTGCCCTATCCCATCTGGACAAGAGGAATACCTATGTAAGAATGCTGTTCATTGACTATAGCTGTGCATTCAACACCATTGTACCCTCCAAGCTCATCATTAAGCTTGAGGTCCTGGGTCTCAACCCCGCCCTGTGCATTTGGGTCCTGGACTTCCTGACGGGCCGCCCCCAGATGGTAAAGGTAGGAAACAATATCTCCACTTTGCTGATCCTCAACACTGATGCCCCACAATGGTGCGTGCTCAGCCCCGTCCTGTACTCCCTGTTCACCCATGACTGCGTGGCCATGCACGCCTCCAACTCAATCATCAAGTTTGCAGACGACACAACAGTAGTAGGCTTGATTACCAACAACGACGAGACAGCCTACAGGGAGGAGGTGAGGGCTCTCGGAGTGTGGTGTCAGGAAAACAACCTCTCATTCAACGTCAACAAAACAAAGGAGATAATCGTGGACTTCAGGAAACAGCAGAGGGAGCACCCCCTCTGTACAAATCACAAACAAACTGAATTGGTCCACTCACACAGACAGTGTGGTGAAGAAGGCGCAACAGGGCCTCTTCAACCTCAGGAGGCTGAAGAAATGTGGCTTGTCACCTAAAACCCTCACAAACTTTTACAGATGCACAATTGAGAGCATCCTGCCAGGCTGTATCACCGCCTGGTACGGCAACTGCACAGCCCACAATCCCAGGGCTCACCGAGGGCAAACTACCTGCCCTCCAGGACACATACAGCATCCGATGTCACACAGGAAGGCCAAATAGATCATCAAGGACAACAACCCAAGCCACTGCCTGTTCACCCCGCTACCATCCAGAAGGCGAGGTCAGTACAGGTGCATCAAAGCTGGGACCGAGACTGAAAAACAGCTTCTATCTCAAGGCCATCAGACTGCTAAACAGCCATCACTAACACAGAGAGGCTGCTGCCTACATACAGACTTGAAATCATTGGCCACTTTAATAAATGGATCACTAGTCACCTTAATAATGCCACTTTAATAATGTTTACATATCTTGCATTACTCATCTCATATGTATATACTGTGTTTTATACCATCTATTGCATCTTGCCTATGCCGCTCTGTCATTGCTCATCCATATATTTATATTTATATATTCTTATTCCATTCCTTAGATTTGTGTGCATTAGGTCATTGTTGTGGAATTAGATTTCTTGTTAGATATTGCTGCACTGTCGAAACTAGAAGTACAAGCATTTTGCTACACTCGCATTAACAACTGCTAACCATGTGTATGTGACCAATAAAATTTGATTTGATATTATTGAGATGCATCCATTGACCCAGAAACAGCTTCTTTTAATCCTACACAGCTCAGTCTACTTCACTTTCTCTTTCTCAACAGCCATATTGTTCTTAGTTCTGGCCTCGCACAGTTTGGTAATTTCATGAATTCATGTTCCCCCTTATTGCATCGATTGTATTGTCTTCCTGTTATCGAACGTAGCCTATGCGTACATATTAGCTATTATGCTGAACATTAATTAACGGCAGTATATATAACTTTATTAACAAAGTCATTTTCTACCTAATATGGTCGCTATTTTGGTTGGAGATATGCCTAGTAGGCCTATGCATAACTTATTTCACGTTAGGCCGTAGGCCTAGGCTACAATGTTAGGTTTGTTTCACCGTGCTCTCACACAAGCTTTTGGTTTATGAAACTTTATTTAGCACTTACTTTACATGAACCACTAAATATGATACATTTTGCAGTCATTAAAAGTCGTGTTAAAATTTGATTAATGTCCTGGGCCTGCCCCGGGTTATTGCGTTCGTTTTAGAACCGGGCTGCTTCCCGGGCGTGAGCCAGGTGCTCCGTTTTAGCTGACGGCAAAGACGGCTCAAAATAAAGTGATATACACTACCGTTTAAAAGTTTGGGGTCACTTAGAAATGTCCTTGTTTTTCAAAGAAAAGCAAATATTTTTGTCCATTAAATTAACATCAAATTGATCAGAAATACAGTATAGACATTGTTAATGCTGTAAATGACTATTGTAACTGGAAACGGCAGATTTTTTAATGGAATATCTACATAGGCGTACAGAGGCCCATTATCAGCAACCATCACTCCTGTGTTCCAATGGTATGTTGTGTTAGCTAATCCAAGTTTATTATTTATAAAGGATAATAGATCATTAGAAAACCCTTTTGCAATGATGTTAGCACAGCTGAAAACTGTTGTCCTAATTAAAGAATAAATAAAACTGGCCTTCTTTAGACTAGTTGAGTATCTGGAGCATCAGCATTAGGTTTGATTACAGGCTCAAAATGGCCAGAAACAAATAACTTTCTTCTAAAATTCATCAGTCTATTCTTGTTTTGGGAAATTAAGGCTATTCCATGCGAGACATTGCCAAGAAACTGAAGATCTCGTACAACGCTGTGTACTACTCCTTTCACAGAACAGCGCAAACTGGCTCTAACCAGAATAGAAAGAGGAGTGGGAGGCCACTGTGCACAACTGAGCAAGAGGACAAGTACATAAGTGTCTAGTTTGAGAAACAGACGCCTCACAAGTCCTCAACTGGCAGCTTCATTAAATAGTACCCGCAAAACACCAGTCTCAACGAGGCGACTCCGGGATGCTGGCCTTCTAGGCAGAGTTGCAAAGATATTAGACTTGCCAATAAAAAGAAAAGATTAAGATGGGCAAAAGAACACAGACACTGGACAGAGGAACTCTGCCAAGTGTGACAAAACCTCACATTTTTGATATGCCACATCTGTTAAATGTTGTGTTTATATTTTTGTTCAGTGTAAATATGAATCTTGAAGTGCAGTGTGATTTCAAATAACTGATGAAATGTTTTAAATCGATATTGGTCTATCTGAAGAAATCATTCGGCTGATATACTCAATTTTTTGAGATACTGTTTTTTGTCAAAAAGCCTGTGTCATCTTGTGGTGGTCAAAAAATACCACACCTACTCGGTCTGAGCTCACATTAACAATAGTTGTCTGGGCTATAATGCGACAAAAGTTAAATACTACATTTTGGCAAGTGTTCGTTTAGCGTCTCGTTCTTGCCCGTTTAAAAAGTAAAAGAAAAAAAAACTATTAGCTGCAGCTCTTGATTAAATAATTGCAATGATAATGGCCATACATTCTGCCCAGACAAAGGTCGCCTTTAGTTTGGAGGATTATTATTCAAATTCAAAACAGTAACAAGCTTTAATTAAACACGCTAAAGGCACGGAGGAAGAGAGGGCATTTCTATGGTCGTACCTCTCCCGTTGCTGTTCCCCGGTGGCTGGTGGTTCTTGCCGCCACCGGACTTGATAAACACGTTTGATGCTGGTTGTTTACCCCATAGAACCAAGCCTTTAGTGTTCGGGGCGATAGGGACCGCATCAGAGCAAAGGATGCTTTATCCCTAACCGCTTCATTAGCGCTCTCTGATTCCCACATTAGTTTATTGTAAGAAACAACTTTTATCACGCGACGTAAACAGCGGGCCCAGAAGAATAGAACATACGGACTATGTGAAGTTTTTCTTTTTGTCTTATGTCTTGTTTGGGTAACAATAGATGGCTCAGCACAATACCAGACTTCATCATACAGTCATACCAGCAACCTTGTGGTAAATAGCGTGTTCATCTTCATTCCAAAACTCAATTTTGAAATGAGGGGATGCTTTTATCAAGAGTAGGCTATAGACCAACATTGTGTTTTTATAATTCTTGCTATAAGGGATGAAAGTTTTCCAATGCCTATAGGCGAATTCTTCTGTACAAACCACTCCATGTTGTGCTTCATGTTTAAATGATCATATTATCACTATTGAAATGAATTTCGTTCAATTATTCAGAAGTTAATTTAAGCACTGGCCTCAATGTAAGTTTCTTTTTTTTTCAAAGCAATAAAAAGGTTTCTTCTTAATATGAATAATTTCAAGTGCTTATTATTCGAAATTGCTCACGAAATCGGATTCATTGAGTGAATCTTTATCATGCATTAACACCGTTAGATATTACTGTGCACATTAGGCCTATGACACTGTATATTAATGAACGGATTATCAAGAGCTGGCTATGTTCGAGGGCACGGGCTTTCAGTTTTACGCAGCTTCCACATCAATGTCATGTGTGGAGTTGGTCACGGGGGTGACCTATCCCAGTTAATAACCAGAGGCTGTAACCGTTTTTAGCTTCACCAAACCATACGTATGCCTACTGGACTATAAGCGCATAGATTCATTACACCTGCCTTTCAACGGCAGAAAACGTCAAGGTGAGCTCATGACATTGCAGAACTTGGAGTAAAAATAATAAAACGCTTAGTGTTGTCATTTATGGTTGACGAATTTGGTTTGTCGTTTAATTTAATCAGTAGACTAGGAAACGTGTGATGGTTCCGTATTTTACCGTCTACATCTTCCCACTCACAGGTTGAAATAGACGAAGAAAACGTCAAACATGCCCGAGGCCAAAGGCAGGCTAATCAGAACAATTTAGTGGGCTTTATTAAATATCTTCCGTATTCAATTATCTGTTGCCTAGTTCAAATTCACTGAGATTTACATATACATAAATACTACATCACTCAATTGATTCTCTACACAATTCGTTCATCAAAAGTGCTATAGGCCTATGCGTAGTATAATACCTATAGGCTACACATTGGTCTATGAGCATAACATTGTTATAGTAGCCTATAGCAAAAATTACTGTGACTTAGCCTAGTATGCCTTTGCTGCATATTGTGTATTTTCACGAATAAGACAATCACGCCAACCCATTATAATGGAATCGGATGTTGTTTTACTGTAAAATACATTAGGCCTACATACTATTCAATAAAAGCCACATTGACTGACTGATATTTCTACCTAATGGCTTTTTCAGTCTGTAAACGGCTTGTAATATGTATGATTGCGACCCCTGGTGGTGATCTAGCAAACTACATCACTGATCGTAGCAGGCAAGTGCAGCATGCTGCACCTTTTAGCACATCTGGTTGAACTTAGTCACACACATCCTCAATTGTCAAGTCTTTGTTATACATTTCATGTGCATGTAGACTAGTTTGATTGAATGATTGCACTTATATGTCTCTGCAAAAATTGTGAAACAATGCATTATAAACTAAATTGAATATATTATTTAAACATTAAACAGAATAAAGGTCACTGTCCCAAGTCTTGTCCCTGTCCCTTATCCCTGTCCCTTCCCTGATCCATGCCCCTCCCCTGCAGATCCCTGCCCCTCCCCTGCAGATCCCTGCCCCTCCCCTGCAGATCCCTGCCTCTCCCCTGCAGATCCCTGTCCCTCCCCTGCAGATCCCTGTCCCTTCCCTGCAGATCCCTGTCCCTCCCCTGCAGATCCCTGTCCCTTCCCTGATCCATGCCCCTCCCCTGCAGATCCCTGTCCCTCCCCTGATCCATGCCCCTCCCCTCCAGATCCCTGTCCCTCCCCTGCAGATCCCTGTCCCTCCCCTCCAGATCCCTGTCCCTCCCCTGCAGATCCCTGTCCCTTCCCTGATCCATGCCCCTCCCCTGCAGATCCCTGTCCCTTCCCTGATCCATGCCCCTCCCCTCCAGATCCCTGTCCCTCCCCTGCAGGTCCCTGCCTCTCCCCTCCAGATCCCTGTCCCTCCCCTGCAGATCCCTGCCCCTCCCCTCCAGATCCCTGCCTCTCCCCTCCAGATCCCTGGTCATGTTCCTTCTGAGGAGTTGCTTCAGCCCCCTTGAGGAAGGTATGAAAGTGCTCTTCTGTGTTGAGCTCAGGTTTCTTCAGCAGCAGGTGACATTTTGGCAGATAGTAGGCCACCATCAGTCCCATGTTACTGAGCAAACTGACAGATACATGAACGATGGAGCGGTCTTTGTCATTCAGACTGGTATAGATGGGGATAAAGACCACCCAAACCACGCAGTAGGTCAGGGTGGAGAAGGTGATATCTCTGGCCAGGTTGTACTGTCGAACGGTCTTCACAGCCATGAAGGTGCACATGAAGGATGTGAGGGCCAGGAGGCCATTAAAACCCTGCATCAGGCCCAGACCTAAAATGGGTTCCACAGGGCATCGCAGGAACTTCCTCACAAAGGTCACCTTCATCTTGGCCAGGTACTGGGATAGAGAGGGCCCTTCCTGGACATAGTAGCCACAGATCCCTGCCTGCACTCCACAGCAGGCCAATACTAGCAGACAGCCTCCAGGGCCTCTCAGTGTATCCAGATGAAAAGGAGCCTTGCCAGGGAATTCTGTCACGTACACAATCTGAGGGAGGACAGAGAATGAGCTATTCCAGGATTCATGATACTCTGCGTCTTCCTCACTCATATTCATCCAAATGTCTCCTGAACTGTTGGATTTTTTTATCAAAGAAAACCTATTTAGCTATATAATATCTCCATGATTCATGTTTGTTTTGTGTTCCACAGGTCTAGGCCTTACCTGCAGTGAGATGATTAGGATGGTGGACAGGGTGACCGTTTGGAAAATAGAGCTGAGGGGCAGCTGCAGACGACACACCAGCTCCCCCGGCTGGCCCAGAAACAGCAGCAGGCAGGCACAGCCCCCCATCAGGCTGAGGAGGGCCACACCACCCAGGGCCCCCCCAGAGGCCCTCACCAGCGGAGACCCCCGGTGCTGCAGGAGCAGGACTCCCACAGCCCCCTGACAGGCCAGCATCACCAGCATGGCCAGCAGCAACCCCAGGGACTCAGGCTGGCTCCAGGTAAGGAAGTCAAAGGTAGGCTCGGTGCAGTTGGTGCTACGTACTTGGGACCACTGGCCCTCTAGACACTGGGTACACTGGATGTCCACTTGGAGACAGAGAAGGAGCAGAGACGTGGTTAGAATGATAGAACCAGATAAGAGTAGAAAGTCTTATAAGACCACCACTCACATCTTTCAATTTTGTACATTTATTGGGCATTTTTTAAACACAATGTTGGCAGTGTTTGACAAAGGTGTAAAGCTGTTAGTCTGTTCATCTGTTAGTTTCAGCATGTTGCTCAAGGAAAATATCAAAGAAATCTACAAAACCAAATCACAAGAGTGATGGCCTTTTTAAGGACTAGATTGATGGATGTCATTTCTGTGAGTGTGAATCACCCACTTGTGCCATTCTGGAAGGTGCCCGGCAAACATTCAATACAGTCATAGCAGCAGGAATGGAAGCCTTTCACTCTGCGCACCTGGCCAGGGCCACACTCAGAGGAACAGGTAGACTCAGGGGCCTGCAGCAGAGGTGGGGTCAGAGAGGATGTGGTGGTCAACACCACAGGAGGCTGCTGAAGGGAGGACGGCTCATAATAACCGCCGGAACGGAGCGAATGGAATGGCATCAAACACATGGAAACCATGTTGTTGTTTTTTTTTTATACAATTCCACAAATTCCGCTCCAGCCATTACCACGAGCCCATCCTCCCCAATTAAGGTGCCACCAACCTTCTGTGGTAAACACATTTAAATGAAGACTTTTTTACGTCAAACATTTGAGCAGCTTTAACCAATAGTGGTGAAAATTTAGTTTGGTGCATAAAAGGAAAATGCAATCTACTCTAGCTGAACATACCCTAGGAACTTCGAAAAGTTACCACTTTGTGGAGCATAGCTGGCACATTAAAAAGGCTTAATCCCAGAGGTAAAAATGTGAAAAGCCGATAAAATCCAACATTATGTTTGATGAGGAGATGGGGCGGCGATTACCTTAGTACTGCCTGTATGCCATTGGATGAGGGTGTTGTTAATTGACAGGTTCTTGTAGAAGGAGCCGACATCTTTGAAACTCAGACTGTTGTTTCTCCAGACCCACTGTAGTACGTTGTAGCCAATGTTTGGGTTTCCATTACTGTCAAACTCAAAATGACTTCCATTTAGACTGAAGTTTACCTTCTTCAGCACCTCCAACAGCTGCAGGGGAGAGTGTTGTTAATTACATTTGTAAAAGTATCCTTGCACAGTCTCACATAATCATTATCTGGGAAAAAAAGTACCGTGAGGGAGAATGTACCTGCCAGGGATAGACTTTGCTTTTAGCGCCCCTCAGGCAGCTATTGGCATTGCACCCGAGCAGATTGTGCAGTGCGTGTGCAACGCTGTAGATGGCAGCATAGACACTGAAAGCTGACCTCAGCACTATGGGCTCTGTCACTAGATGTAAGTTGTCTGGGGACAGGTTCCAGCAGTCTGGGCACTGGTTCATACCACGGGTTGACTCTGTATCTGGTGAGGGCTGCCTGGCCCTCTCCTCTCTGATCCTGGAGAAGAGTTCCCTTGTGTAGGGTGTGAGCAGGGCCAGGGTCTGGCTCTGGAATGTGAAGGCGATGATAGTGCCCACAGTGTGGATGTTTGGGAGAGTTGATACGTCTCTGTGCAGGGCCCAATCATCGCTGGCCACCCACACACCTGTCAGATTCCTCCTGATCACCTGATCACAAACAGCATGTTGGTATCGTAGCAATGGTCATTGAAATTGTTAAAATGTTTTTAAAACTGTTGTAATAAATGAAATAAATGGAAAATAGATTATGTAACTCCAAACTTATAGAATTTTTTTATAATCTATCAGATATTGACTGAATTATAGCACATAAAACATTTTACTGACATGGAAAAATAATGAATGAAGTTCAGGGATTTTGGTGGGAATACAAGTATTACATTTATTGTCAAAAGTAACTTTTCTTCTTAGAATGCACTCATATATACATTTTCTTATTGTATCAGGTATTTTTTTTAAATATTTTGTGTTAAAATAAAGAAAATCATATGTGCCTCATTTCCATAAATACGCAGGGTATATTTACATATATGAAAACATTAACATAAAGGGGTGGAACAGGGCTGAAACCACCAAACACCTGCTCTGTCTACCCTACCAGCACTCACCTGCTCTGACTACCCTACCAGCACTCACCTGCTCTGACTACCCTACCAGCACTCACCTGCTCGGACTACCCTACCAGCACTCACCTGCTCTGACTACCCTACCAGCACTCACCTGCTCTGACTACCCTACCAGCACTCACCTGCTCTGTCTACCCTACCAGCACTCACCTGCTCTATCTACCCTACCAGCACTCACCTGCTCTGTCTACCCTACCAGCACTCACCTGCTCTGTCTACCCTACCAGCACTCACCTGCTCTGTCTACCCTACCAGCACTCAGCTGCTCTGTCTACCCTACCAGCACTCACCTGCTCTGTCTACCTTACCAGCACTCACCTGCTCTGTCTACCCTACCAGCACTCACCTGCTCTGTTCACCCTACCAGCACTCACCTGCTCTGTCTACACTACCAGCACTCACCTGCTCTGTCTACCCTACCAGCACTCACCTGCTCTGTCTACCCTACCAGCACTCACCTGCTCTGTTCACCCTACCAGCACTCACCTGCTCTGTCTACCCTACCAGCACTCAGCTGCTCTGTCTACCCTACCAGCACTCACCTGCTCTGTCTACCTTACCAGCACTCACCTGCTCTGTCTACCCTACCAGCACTCACCTGCTCTGTTCACCCTACCAGCACTCACCTGCTCTGTCTACACTACCAGCACTCACCTGCTCTGTCTACCCTACCAGCACTCACCTGCTCTGTCTACCCTACCAGCACTCACCTGCTCTGTTCACCCTACCAGCACTCACCTGCTCTGTCTACCCTACCAGCACTCACCTGCTCTGTCTACCCTACCAGCACTCACCTGCTATGTCTACCCTACCAGCACTCACCTGCTCTGTCTACCCTACCAGCACTCACCTGCTCTGTCTACCCTACCAGCACTCACCTGCTCTATCTACCCTACCAGCACTCACCTGCTCTGTCTTCCCTACCAGCACTCACCTGCTCTATCTACCCTACCAGCACTCACCTGCTCTGTCTACCCTACCAGCACTCACCTGCTCTGTCTACCCTACCAGCACTCACCTGCTCTGTCTACCTTACCAGCACTCACCTGCTCTGTCTACCCTACCAGCACTCACCTGCTCTGTCTACCCTACCAGCACTCACCTGCTCTGTCTACCCTACCAGCACTCACCTGCTCTATCTACCCTACCAGCACTCACCTGCTCTGTCTACCCTACCAGCACTCACCTGCTCTGTCTACCCTACCAGCACTCACCTGCTCTGTCTACCCTACCAGCACTCACCTGCTCTGTCTACCCTACCAGCACTCACCTGCTCTGTCTACCCTACCAGCACTCACCTGCTCTGTTCACCCTACCAGCACTCACCTGCTCTGTCTACCCTACCAGCACTCACCTGCTCTGTCTACCCTACCAGCACTCACCTGCTCTGTCTACCCTACCAGCACTCACCTGCTCTGTCTACCCTACAAGCACTCACCTGCTCTGTCTACCCTACCAGCACTCACCTGCTCTGTCTACCCTACCAGCACTCACCTGCTCTATCTACCCTACCAGCACTCACCTGCTCTGTCTACCCTACCAGCACTCACCTGCTCTGTCTACCCTACCAGCACTCACCTGCTCTGTCTACCCTACCAGCACTCACCTGCTCTGTCTACCCTACCAGCACTCACCTGCTCTGTCTACCCTACCAGCACTCACCTGCTCTGTCTACCTTACCAGCACTCACCTGCTCTGTCTACCCTACCAGCACTCACCTGCTCTGTCTACCCTACCAGCACTCACCTGCTCTGTCTACCCTACCAGCACTCACCTGCTCTGTCTACCTTACCAGCACTCACCTGCTCTGTCTACCCTACCAGCACTCACCTGCTCTCTCTACCCTACCAGCACTCACCTGCTCTGTCTACCCTACCAGCACTCACCTGCTCTGTCTACCCTACCAGCACTCACCTGCTCTGTCTACCCTACCAGCACTCACCTGCTCTGTCTACCTTACCAGCACTCACCTGCTCTGTCTACCCTACCAGCACTCACCTGCTCTGTTCACCCTACCAGCACTCACCTGCTCTGTCTACACTACCAGCACTCACCTGCTCTGTCTACCCTACCAGCACTCACCTGCTCTGTCTACCCTACCAGCACTCACCTGCTCTGTTCACCCTACCAGCACTCACCTGCTCTGTCTACCCTACCAGCACTCACCTGCTCTGTCTACCCTACCAGCACTCACCTGCTATGTCTACCCTACCAGCACTCACCTGCTCTGTCTACCCTACCAGCACTCACCTGCTCTGTCTACCTTACCAGCACTCACCTGCTCTGTCTACCCTACCAGCACTCACCTGCTCTGTCTACCCTACCAGCACTCACCTGCTCTGTCTACCCTACCAGCACTCACCTGCTCTGTCTACCCTACCAGCACTCACCTGCTCTATCTACCCTACCAGCACTTACCTGCTCTGTCTACACTACCAGCACTCACCTGCTCTGTCTACCCTACCAGCACTCACCTGCTCTGTCTACCCTACCAGCACTCACCTGCTCTGTCTACCCTACCAGCACTCACCTGCTCTATATACCCTACGAGCACTCACCTGCTCTGTCTACCCTACCAGCACTCACCTGCTCTGTCTACCTTACCAGCACTCACCTGCTCTGTCTACCCTGCCAGCACTCACCTGCTCTGTTCACCCTACCAGCACTCACCTGCTCTGTCTACCCTACCAGCACTCACCTGCTCTGTCTACCCTACCAGCACTCACCTGCTCTGTCTACCCTACCAGCACTCACCTGCTCTGTCTACCCTACCAGCACTCACCTGCTCTGTACACCCTACCAGCACTCACTTGCTCTGTCTACCCTACCAGCACTCACCTGATCTGTCTACCCAACCAGCACTCACCTGCTCTATCTATATTGCCAGCACTCACCTGCTCTGTCTACCCTACCTGCACTCACCTGCTCTGACTACCCTACCAGCACTCACATGCTCTGACTACCCTACCAGCACTCACCTGCTCTGACTACCCTACCAGCACTCACCTGCTCTGTCTACCCTACCAGCACTCACCTGCTCTGTCTACCCTACCAGCACTCACCTGCTCTGTCTACCCTACCAGCACTCACCTGCTCTATCTACCCTACCAGCACTCACCTGCTCTGTCTACCCTACCAGCACTCACCTGCTCTGTCTACCTTACCAGCACTCACCTGCTCTATCTACCCTACCAGCACTCACCTGCTCTGTCTACCCTACCAGCACTCACCTGCTCTATCTACCCTACCAGCACTCACCTGCTCTGTCTACCCTACCAGCACTCACCTGCCCTGTCTACCCTACCAGCACTCACCTGCTCTGTCTACCCTACCAGCACTCACCTGCTCTGTCTACCCTACCAGCACTCACCTGCTCTGTCTACCCTACCAGCACTCACCTGCTCTGTCTACCCTACCAGCACTCACCTGCTCTGTCTACCCTACCAGCACTCACCTGCTCTATCTACCCTACCAGCACTCACCTGCTCTGTCTACCCTACCAGCACTCACCTGCTCTATCTACCCTACCAGCACTCACCTGCTCTGTCTACCCTACCAGCACTCACCTGCTCTGTCTACCCTACCAGCACTCACCTGCTCTGTCTACCCTACCAGCACTCACCTGCTCTGTCTACCCTACCAGCACTCACCTGCTCTGTCTACCCTACCAGCACTCACCTGCTCTATATACCCTACCAGCACTCACCTGCTCTGTCTACCCTACCAGCACTCACCTGCTCTGTCTACCCTACCAGCACTCACCTGCTCTATATACTCTACCAGCACTCACCTGCTCTATCTACCCTACCAGCACTCACCTGCTCTATCTACCCTACCAGCACTCACCTGCTCTGTCTACCCTACCAGCACTCACCTGCTCTATCTACCCTACCAGCACTCACCTGCTCTGTCTACCCTACCAGCACTCACCTGCTCTGTCTACCCTACCAGCACTCACCTGCTCTATCTACCCTACCAGCACTCACCTGCTCTGTCTACCCTACCAGCACTCACCTGCTCTGTCTACCCTACCAGCACTCACCTGCTCTATCTACCCTACCAGCACTCACCTGCTCTGTCTACCCTACCAGCACTCACCTGCTCTGTCTACCCTACCAGCACTCACCTGCTCTATCTACCCTACCAGCACTCACCTGCGCTGTCTAGACTGCCCCATTAATTACTGTTGATTTCAATTTTCTCTTGCATAAATCAACAAGTGTGTCAATAGCAGGATACCTCCGGATTTAAAATCACCAGGCTTGGCTCTAGATTACACCTATCTAAACATACTTCACATTGTTTGCGATATCAGACATAATATCACTACAGTGTTCATTTTCGGGAGTTGCTTTCATTTGAGCGAATCTCATTTGTAAACACTGTAGTAAATTATAACTTTTTTCAATTCCACAAAAAAGGAACACACATCAAAATAAAGTTATCTTTCTTCTCTTTGTTGGGATGTAAGTGTCAAGATGGTGCGTTAGATCCTAGATGAAGCTTTAGGGTTCTTAGAAATACAACGGAAAGCCAACGTATTCCATTGAGCCCATTTCAGCCATTACCGGGGTGTGTTTGACAAGTCATTACAAACATTTCATAACATACATAAACGGGGGAAAACAACAGTTACAAGCAAGAGTATAAGAGTAGCAGGAGTACATTTTATTAATCAATCCAGTGAGATTTAAGTGACAAGTGGTTTTGCACCCCTCAAACACAGGAAACAGATAGCTGAAAAAAACGGATCCTAAGATGGGCGGGGCATGCACGTTGCTACTTACAGACAAATGTTCTAATCTGAATTTAGATACTGTAAATGAGTTGCATTAATGTACTTTAAAAACAGTCAAACCAATGGCTGCATAAAGCTTTTTGAAAAGCTTGTGAGATTTTACAATTTTGTCGGTCTCTAGAACTCTTATGTGACTTGCTATCTCACTGACCTCAGTGAAGAAGGCTCTGGCAGGCTGGGAGAGGGAAAAGACCACCACCACTCCCACCTTGGCCTCTGCGATGCGGTCCAGGATCTCTCTGACCACTGGCTGTGGGTCACGGTACATAGGGATTAACCCCTCGTAGCCCACACAGATGGAGCTCTTTGCTGCCAGGGTGGAGAACTGGCGCTGGCCCTGGCGTCCGTACTCATCCTCACTGCCCACCACGGCCACCCAGTTCCACTGGAACCTGTTTAGCAGATACACCATGGCCTCCACCTGCCTCTTGTCACTGGGAACAGTGCGCAGGAACGATGGGTACATACTCTTGTCACTGAACAGGTCACTAGTTGCGAGGTAGCTAATCTACAGAGGACAGAGGGATGATGGTAATGAGACATAAGTAGCAATGGTAGATACAAAAAGCAATTATGTCTCCACTGCAGTTGTATCTCACATTTTCATCTGTGTTCCACCACAGCACACAGTTCAATCAAAATCATATTCGAGCGATTGTCAAACAATGGACAAATGGGAAATCTTCATTTTGCATCATATTAAAAGAGGATGACATTGTTTGCATTGAAAGATAGCATTCCATCATGTGACCATACTAACCTGTGGTATGAGGAAGAATCCCAGTAGTTTTCCTATGACTGAGACCATCTCTGAGGTGGATGGGCCGATGACAGCCACCACACGGGTCACGTAGTCTGTGTAGTTACACATGACGGCCAGCTCTCGGCTGGAGTCCTCAGTGAGGAAGAGGAGTGTGGGCTTCACGATGACGGCAGACTGCTTGCAGGTGTCGAAGATCTCATAGCCCAGCCTGATGCCAGGGAGTAGGGTGGAGTTGGCGTTGATCTCATCCACTGTGTACTTCATTACAAGGGCCATACCTAGCCCATGCTCATTAATCCTACCAGGCGAAGCACAGACAGGGAGGGGTTGTTACTGCTGTACTATAATTCAATAATTCAAATCATTTAAACGAATGAGAAGCAAGCACTAATTCGAATGAGATATGCAGAATCTGCTAAAATGATTACAGTATAAAGACACTTGATATAGGGAAAAATTATATTCAGCAAAAAGTACAGTGGGTCTTGAATTACTGTACCTGTCACAGCTAATGTTGTCCGGCTTCACTCTGTGGCTCAAGTTGCTGGTGAGCTCGTTGATGGGGAAGAGCCCCCCGAGGAGGATGTCTCCCGAAGAGTTAAACAGGTTGGTAGTGATATTCTGGAACCATGGTGGAGAGCTCTGACTGCGCCCTGCTCCTAACACCCAGCATAGAAGCAGCTGTCTCAATGGCACCGCCATGCTGCTGAGGGCAGGTAGAGACAGGCTAGGGGTCATGGCAAACATCAGAGAGAACTTAAAGCAGGCATCGGCGAATGCCAGTGTAGAAAGATGCATTGAGAGAAAGAGAGAGGGTCAGAGGGAAAGAAAAAGAAGGGACAGAGGCCAGGAGAAAGTCATTTGAAAGGTAATTTGCCATCCAACCAGTTACCGAGGAATGGAGAAGCTCACCTGTACTCGTACCTTCACAGCCCAGTCGAGTCGATGGGGAGAGCTCTACTCTCAGTCTGTCTGTACCTCCTGTGTCTCCTGTGTTTTGATGGGTAGTGAATAAAGTACTTTGGGTCAGGCTGCCCTGTACCAGAGTACAAGTCTCACCAGAGGTGTGCTGTTGCTTTCAACATGACGCCGGAGGTCCATTTACATTTGTGGTACGCCTGAAGATGTTTGAAACAAGACTCCAACATATGGAAATTACCAGGCGACAGGTTCTTGTCAGACACTTCCAGAGTATTTTCCTGACATTTGCTTGTGGTTGGCTGATTAGGCCTTGTCAGTATTGTGCGTGGTTAGGGGAGGTTAGATGAGACGAGCGCTTTAATACCACATGCCTGATTTGCACAGTTTTTATAAGACAGTAAAACTTCAAAGGTGGCCTTGTGTGTGTGTTTGATGAGTTCCTGTGGTGTCTCCATTTCATAGGCATATAATATTTAGGAAAATCAGGTGTCAGGTGGCTAATCAACAGAAGCCAATTTGTCTCTCTCCTGTCCTTTACTGCTGCCGATAGCCCTCTGTTAGTACAAGCTGTTAAACATTTGCCAAAATCTATATTAGTATTCTATATCCACTTCTACCATTATAATTTTAAAGTTAAGCTGGAGCTGTAGTTGAGATTTATTATATTTTCTCTCTCATCTGATGTTTGCATATTTGTATTCAGCCTGGATACTCACAGTATTTTGCATTAACCTTTGCATGCCATCTTTTTGTCCATTTGCATCGAGATAGAACATCACATTTCCAGGTTCTTCCAGGTATTTTGCATGAAACAATAAACACTTTTAACCTTAACACACACCTTTGAAAAAGTGTTAGTCAGTATGATCACTACACCTTTGTACTGTATATAATAGGGCTGAACTTAAATGTACTTATTCACAGCTCTTTAATTGGGTGACAGATGATCTGTCTGACAGACAGTGTATAGGTGTATTTGGACCCTAGTTAAAACAGGTACTGTAGTCTTTCTTCTATCCTGTCCGAGATCTTGACGTGAGCAGACACATACCAATGCTTGTGACGAAACACCTGATGTTTCACTTTAGTACAGAGCGTCTACTTTCCACCCACGTTTTAAAACAAATACGCCATGCTACTATTTAGTTTTTATAATCAGTTTGTGATATAAAGCAAACTAAAGTGAAAATGCTATAAAACAGTTTTTTACATTTCTGTTCATATACAGTGCATTCGGAAAGTATTCAGACCCTTGACTTTTTCACATTTTGTTACGTTACAGCCTTATACTAAAATTGATTAAATAAATGTTTTCCCTCATCAATCTACACACATAATGACAAAGTGAAAATAGCTTTGTAGACATTTTTGCAAATATATAAAAAATACTATTGCTATGAGACTCCAAATTGAACTCAGGTGTATCATGTTTCCATTGGTCATCCTTCAGATGATTCTACAACTTGATCGAAGTCCACCTGTGGTAAATTCAATTGATTGGGCATGATTTGGAAAGGCACACACCTGTCTATATAAGGTCCCACAGTTGACAGTGTATGTCAGAGCAAAAACCAAGCCATGATGTCGAAGGAATTGTCTGTAGAGCTCCGAGACAGGATTGTGTCAAGGTACAGATCTGGGGAAGGGTACCAAAACATTTCTGCAGCATTGGAGTTCCCCAAGAACACAGTGGCCTCCATCATTCTTAAATGGAAGAAGTTTGGAACCACCAAGACTCTTCCTAGAGCTGGCTGTCCAGCCAAACTGAGCAATCGGGGGAGAAGGGCCTTGATCAGCGAGGTGACCAAGAACCCGATGGTCACTCAGACAGAACTCCAGAGTTCCTCTGTGGAGATGGGAGAACCTTACAAAAGGACAAACATCTCTGCAGCACTCCCCCAATCAGGCCTTTGTGGTAGAGTGGCCAGACGGAAGCCACTCCTCAGTAAAAGGCACATGACAGCCCGCTTGGAGTTTGCCAAAAAGCATCTAAAGGACTTTCAGACTATGAGAAACAAGATTCTCTGGTCTGATGAAACCAAGAAACCAAGTCCTTGGCCTGAATGCCAAGTGTCACGTCTGGAGGAAACCAGGCACCATCCCTACGGTGAAGCATGGGGGTGGCAGCATCATGCTGTGGGGATGTTTTTCAGCGACAGGGACTGGGAGACTAGTCAGGATTGAGGGAAAGATGAACGGAGCAAAGTACTGAGAGATCCTTGGTAAAAACCTGCTCCAGAGCGCTCAGGACCTCAGACTGGGGTGAAGGTTCACCTTCCAACAGGACAACAATCCTAAGTACACAGCCAAGATAACGCAGGAGTGTCTTCAGGACAAGTCTATGAATGTCCTCGAGTGGCCCAGCCACAGCCCAGACTTGAACCCGATCAAGCGTCTCTGGAGAGACCTGAAAATAGCTGTGCAGCAACGCTCCCCATCCAACCTGACAGAGCTTGAGAGGATCTGCAGAGAAGAATGGGAGAAATTCCCCAGATACAGGTGTGCCAAGCTTGTAGTGTCATACCCAAGAAGACTCGAGGCTGTAAACGCTGCCAAAGGTGCTTCAACTCTGAGTAAAGGATCTGAATACTTATGTAAATGTGATATTTCAGTTGTTTTTTACATTTCCTAAAAACCAGTTTTTTCTTTGTCATTATGGGGTATTGTATGTAGATTGATGAGGGAAAAAAATAATTTAACCCCTTTTAGAATAAGGCTGTAACGTAACAAAATGTGGTTAAAGTCAAGGGGTCTGAATACTTTCCAAATGCACTGTATATATTCTGGGATGTTTGCGTGTGTTCACTCCTATGAGGTGGGTTTTATGTGTGTGCACAGTGTTCCTTTGTTGCAACAAGACATTGTTTGGGCAGTAGACTCAGATAAACACTTCGTGAATGGACGTTTTTGTTTGGTTCTTCAGTAGCCTAAGCCATGAATCCACCTCCAGCCTTCCTAAAACTTTTTTGTGCTAAGGCTCCAGAACAAATACATACACGCGTGCGTGTGAGCAAAAACATACACAGACACTAATTTGCATACACACACACATTATTATTATTATTATTAGAATTGTGTATCACATTTCCACCAAAATAACATGACTTACAGATGTAAACTTGTTCCCCTAATATCAGACTGCTCATAATTCCAGGCCCGCCTTGTCTGACAGATCTGTAGCTGCATACACTACATGACCAAAAGTATGTGGACAACTGCTCGTTGAACATCTCATTCCAAAATCATGGACATTAATATGGAGTTGGTCCCCCCTTTGCTGCTATAACAGCTTCGACTCTTCTGGGAAGGCTTTCCACTAGATGTTGGAACATTGCTGCGGGGACTTGCTTCCATTCAGCCACAAGAGCATTAGTGAGGTCGGGCACTGATGTTGGGCGATTAGGCCTGGCCGTTAGTCGGCGTTCCAAATAATTCCAAAGTGTTCGATGGGGTTGAGGTCAGGGCTCTGTCAAGTTCTTCCACACAGATTTTGACAAACCATTTTTGTATGGACCTCACTTTGTGCACGGGGTCATTGTCATGCTGAAACAGGAAAGGGCCTTTCCCAAACTGTTGTCACAAGTTGGAAGCACAGATTCGTCTAGAATGTCATTGTGTGTTGTAGCGTTAACATTTCCCTTCACTGGAACTAAGGGGCCTAGCCCGAACCATGAAAAATAGCCCCAGACCATTATTCCTCCTCCACCAAACTTTACAGTTGGCACTATGCATTTGGACAGGTAGCGTTCTCCTGGTATCCGCCAAACCCAGAGTCGTTCATTGGACGGCCAAATGGTGAAGCTTGATTCATCACTCCAGAGAGCGCGTTTCCAATGTTCCAGATTCAAATGGCGGAGAGTTTTACACCACACTTGGCATTCCGTATGGAAACCCATTTCATGAAGCTCCTGACAAAAAGTTATTGGGCTGACATTGCTTCCAGAGTTAGTTTGGAACTTGGAAGTGAGTGTTGCAACCGAGGACAGACGATTTTTACACGCTACGCGCTTCAGCGTTTGGCTGTACCGTTCTGTGAGCTTGTGTGGCATACCACTTCGCGGCTGAGGCGTTGTTGCTCCTAGATGTTTCTCCTTCAGCACTTACAGTTGACCAGGGCAACTCTAGCAGGACACAATTTTGACGAACTAACTTGTTGGAAAGGTGGCATCCTATGACGGTGTCACTTTGAAAATCACTGAGCTCTTCAGTAAGGTAATTCTACTGCCAATGTTTGTCAATGGAGATTGCATGGCTGTGTGCTCGATATTATACACCTGTCAGCAATGGGTGTGGCTGAAATAGCCGAATCCACTAATTTGAAGGGGTGTCCACATTCTTTTGAATATACAGTGTATTTTAACACAACACGGCATGCCGTTTTAACACTAGGTGTCAGATGTGGGTTCAAACACACTGACCGTCCACAGAAAAACACTAGGAACTCTTTATGTAGGGAGAATTGCCTGTAACATGTTTTGATGTGGACAGTATTTTTCATTTTCACAGACATATGATATTGTTCTTATTCTTACGGGCCAGAGCCCTGATGTGGTAAGAGAATCAGAGTCCATGTGGTGGTGGTGTGTAGGTGGAGGCTGACGGGGCTTCCCAGGGTCGCTGTCTGTGTGGGTAGTGGGTACACAGTGGATATGCAGGCTGTTTGAACAGTTGATAACAGAGGTGATTGGACCTGCCTACTGGGAATCTATGGTTGTTTCTCCTCACTGGTTGCTCTGGTTGTTCTGAACAATGGTCCTGCAAACGAAAACATGTTTTGATTAGTCTGTTGTGTTCCATTGGTCAACTTTATGACCTGCATAAGAGGATTGTGGCTATTGGTTCATTGGTCAACTTTATGACCTGCATAAGAGGATTGTGGCTATTGGTTTATTGCAGACATGTTTTACAGATAAAGAGTTTATTTCCAAAACACTATATCCACCAATTTCTCACATTTGTGTTTTTTCATTTGAAATGATTGCTTATGTTCACGTGTGTGTAAAATATACCTTCAAGTGTGTGTAAAATATTACTGTTCTGTACATTTAATAAATATTGATGTCGCAAATGTATCTTTTGTACAGTTCTTTATTAAACATTTAGTTATTTGTTGCATTTGAATGGATAAAACACAAGAGTACTACTTATTTCTCTGAGAGGGAAGCAGATATATATCATTGTATCATTGTCTCTCAAGTGATAGATTTTGAACAGATACATGTACATGCCTGTCATTGAACAACAATGATTAGATAGTGAAACAACACACCAATCTTTCATGATTTATTTAAGGAAAAAACAAATGTAGTAACATTACTTAAAAAATTTATATATAGCGTTTTGTATTTTGCAACTTTTCAAATGCTACTGAGAAGACATTATTGTACATTTCCATAGAAAATTAAAATTGAGGAATGGGTACACTTATCAGTAATTGATTTAGTTGGTATTCACTTAAATGAAGTGTCCTTACGTGTTAGTGTGCTACTAGTATGTGTGTGTTCATACCAGTGTTTACATAGCTAGCCTAAAGATACTATGGCACTAGTACTCTGCGAAGGCTTTGGGTGTTACAAAACACTGACTGTGCCGTTTACTCGTCTGTGAGCTGGGACAGAAACAGGCTTAGTGCCCTCCCCCCTCGTTCCCCCCACCCTCCCCCACACTCACCCCCTGGCCGCAGAATGGCCGGATCAGCCTCGCTCTAATCTCCTTCGTTGGCCAGAGAAACAGTGAGCCCATTGTCAACATGCTGGCCTCATACCCCACAGGGCCTAACAAATTATTAACTAGGCAGAGCAGAGCATAGCAGAGGACAGACAGACAGCCCAGCCCAGCTAGGCAGCAGAATACTAAAATGTGCTACTGGACATGAGGCCATCTGTCTTGATCAGCTCCAGTGCCTAACATTGCATGGGGAAAGTGTCGGAAAGAGGGGATCCTGCTGTGCCAAGGCAGGGAGGCCATGCAACACCAACCCAGCTGTGCTGTAGAGTAGTATACGCCATGCAGTTAACATTACACTGCTCACGTCTACTGACTACATCAACAACAGTATATCAAACCAGCCCAGCAGTATAGACCAGCCTGTCCTTGACAAAAAAGCTAAACATTATTTCCCTTCCTCTACGGCTTAAACACTGTGTCTTTTACCCTGCCTCAAAGGGTTAACATCCTTGCTTCCTGCCCCACTCTTCTTCATTGGTTCAACCTGTTCTTCTGCCTTTAAAGTGTTTGTGTGTGTGTGTTGGAGTTTGTATAGTTTGTATAGTCATATATTATACGGTATAGCTGCAGTAAGTCTATATGAATTTGCACATACTTGCACGTCTCATATGCAAATTCATGAAGCTAAATATACTTTTAATTTAGTAGTACATGAATGCATACCCTTGCATGCACTCTTACATAGAGTTGGAAATATACTGGGACAGCTTGTTGTTTTAACTTGATGCTAAGCTGTAACCATACAAATTAACCAAATTCTTAAAATCCACTTTGCCTGAAGTTGTTACATCATGTCCACGACATAGGACAAATCCTGTTTGCACTATAGTGGCTAACCTGCCGGTTAGGGAGAGGTTGCCCTTGGCGCTTACCTCACAAAACTGTTTGCATTCAAACCAGGGATGTGTGTGTGACACGTGTGTGTGACCACAGTGTTGGTGTTAAAAGAAAAACTAGAGTCAATGTCCGAGACCCTAATTAGTATAATTAAACAATCCCCATCAAAATCCATCTGTTTAAGCTAGAGATATCTGTTGTTTTGCGTGGGTATCTGCGGTAGAAGTTGGCCAAGCTACAGCAGTGTTTGTCAGACCATGCGATCATCATGGCAACAATCACCCGAGCCACTGCCTGTTCACCCCGCTATCATCCAGAAGGCGAGGTCAGTACAGGTGCATCAAAGCGGGGACGGAGAGACTGAAAAACAGCTTCTATCTCAAGGCCATCAGACTTATTAACAGCAATCACTAACATTGAGTGGCTGCTGCCAACATACTGACTCAACTCCAGCCACTTTAATAATGGAAAAATTGATGTAATCAATCTATCACTAGCCACTTTATTACCCTACATTACTCATCTCATATGTATATACTGTACGCTAATACCATCTACTGCATCTTGCCATCTTGATGTAATTAAATGTATCACTAGCCACTTTAAACAATGCCACTTTATATAATGTTTTCCTACCCCACATTACTCATCTCATATGTATATACTGTACTCTATACCTTCTACTGCATCTTGCCATCTTGATGTAATGTATCACTAGCCACTTTAAACAATGCCGCTTTGTATGTTTTCATACCCTACATTACTCATCTCATATGTATATACTGTACTCTATACCATCTACTACATCTTGCCTATGCCGTTCGGCCATCACTCATTTATATATTTTTATGTACATATTCGTATTCATTCCTTTACACTTGTGTGTATAAAGTAGTTATGGTGAACTGTTAGGTTAGATTACTTGTTAGATATTACTGCACGGTCGGAACTAGAAGCACAAGCATTTCGCTACACTTGCATTAACACCTGCTAACCATGTGTATGTGACAAATACATTTGATTTGATTTGATTTATCCCAAAAATCTGTCTTCTCACGCAATGTCTGTAGAGTCCGAACGGTTTGGCCTCCAAACTAATATGACCACTCTATGGAAAGATAAGACTCTCATGAACACAATGGTGTTCAAATATCACGGGATTCATCAGAAGTCGGTACCGCAGATCTGACAACTTCTGTCTGCAGCATCCGAACAGTTTGGGCTACACACTAATATGACCCCTCTATTGAAAGGTGAGACTCTCACGTACATGTCAGTTGTTTTGCTCTAGGACACCCACACAAGCCTCACAAGACTCATTTGAAGGTAGCCCAGTACCTTATATAAGTATAAACTCAGCAAAAAAAGAAACGTCCCTTTTTCAGGACCCTGTCTTTCAAAGATAATTCGTAAAAATCTAAATAACTTCACAGATCTTCATTGTAAAGGGTTTAAACACTGTTTCCCATGCTTGTTCAATGAACCATAAACAATTAATGAACATGCACCTGTGGAACGGTCGTTAAGACACTAACAACTTACAGACGGTAGGCAATTAAGGTCACAGTTTTGAAAACTTAGGACACTAAAGATGCCTTTCTACTGACTCTGAAATACACCAAAAGAAAGATGCCCAGGGTCACTGTCATCTGCGTGAATGTGCCTTAGGTATGCTGGAAGGAGGCATGAGGACTACAGATGTGGCCAGGGCAATAAATTGCAATGTCCGTACTGTGAGACGCCTAAGAGAGCGCTACAGGGAGACAGGACGGACAACTGATCGTCCTCGCAGTGGCAGACCACGTGTAACAACACCTGCACAAGATCGGTACTTCCGAACAGCACACCTGCGAGACAGGTACAGGATGGCAACAACTGCCCAAGTTACATCAGGAACACACAATCCCTCCATCAGTGCTCAGACTGTCCACAATAGGCTGAGAGAGGCTGGACTGAGAACTTGTAGGCCTGTTGTAAGGTAGGTCCTCACCAGACATCACCGGCAACAACGTCGCCTATGGGCACAAACCCACCGTCGCTGGACCAGACAGGACTGGCAAAACTGCTCTTCTCTGACGAGTCGTAGTTTTGTCTCACCAGGGGTGATGGTCGGATTCGCAGTTATTGTCGAAGGAATGAGCGTTACACCGAGGCCTGTACTCTGGAGCGGGATCAATTTGGAGATGGAGGGTCCGTCATGGTCTGGGGCGGTGTGTCACAGCATCATCGGACTGAGCTTGTTGTCATTGCAGACAATCTCAACGCTGTGTGTTACAGGGAAGACATCCTCCTCCCTCATGTGGTACCCTTCCTGCAGGCTCATCCTGACATGACCCTCCAGCATGACAATGCCACCAGCCATACTGCTCGTTCTGTGCGGGATTTCCTGCAAGATAGGAATGTCAGTGTTCTGCCATGGCCAGCAAAGAGCCCGGACCTGTTGGATCGGAGTTTGAGGCTAGGGCCATTCCCCCAGAAATGTCCAGGATATGGCAGCAGTTTTATGGGCGCCCAACCAATTGTGCTATTATGTGGGGGTTTTTCGTGTTATTTGTAACTTATTTTGTACATAATGTTTCTGCAACCGTATCTTACTGCAAAAAAGAGCTTCTGGATATCAGGACAGCGATCACTCACCTCGGATTAGACAAAGATTTTTTCTTCAACAAGCAGGACACACAGGACATTCTCCAAACACCCGACAGGGCCAACATCCCCGTTATTTGCAAGAGGAAGAGACGCAGGTACAGAGGACACAGAGCGGGATGCCTCGTGAGGACCCGCAGAAGGCGAGTGGGGAAAGCTCCCATTACCGTCAATATTACTCTCCAACGTGCAATCATTGGACAATAAATTAGACGAGGTACGATCACGAATATCCTACCAACGGGACATCAAAAACTGTAATATCCTATGTTTCACGGAATCGTGGCGAATGACGACATGGATATTCAGCGAGCGGAATATACCCTGCACCGACAAGTTAGAACAGCACACTCCGGTAAGACGAGGGGGCGGTCTGTGCATATTTGTAAACAACAGCTTGTGCACAAAATCTAAGGAAGTCTCTAGATCTTTCTCACCTGAAGTAGAGTATATTGTGATAAATTGCAGGCCACACTACCTGCCTAGAGAGTTTTCAGCTATACTTTTCGTGGCTGTTTATTTACCACCACAGACAGATGCTGGCACTAAGACCGCACTCAGTCAGCTGTATAAGGAAATAAGCAAACAGGAAACCACTCACCCAAAGGCGGCGCTCCTAGTGGCTGGATAATTTAATGCAGGGAAACTTAAATCAGTTCTACCAAATTTCTATCAACATGTTAAATGTGCAACCAGAGGGAAAAACATTGTAGATCACCTGTACTCCACACACAGAGATGCGTACAAAGCTCTCCCTCGCCCTCCATTTAGTAAATCCGACCATAACTCTATCCTCTTTATTTTCTGCTTACAAGCAAAAATTAAAGCAGTAAGCAGCAGTGACCAGTGACTCGGTCTATAAAAAAGTGGTCAGATGAAACAGATGCTAAACTACAGGACTGTTTTGCTATCACAGACTGGAACATGTTCCGGGATTCTTCCGATGGCATTGAGGAGTACACCACATCAGTCACTGGCTTTATCAATAAGTGCATGGAGGATGTCGTCCCCACAGTGACTGTACATATCTTCTGATCCCTCCTGTCTCAACCTCCAGTATTTATGCTGCAGTAGTTTATGTGTCGGGGGGCTAGGGTCAGTCTGTTACATCTGGAGTATTTCTCTTGTCTTATCCGGTGTCCTGTGTGAATTTAAATATGCTCTCTCTAATTCTCTCTTTCTCTCTTTCTTTCTTTCTCTCGGAGGACCTGAGCCCTAGGACCATGCCTCAGGACTACCTGGCATGATGACTCCTTGCTGTCCCCAGTCCACCTGGCCGTGCTGCTGCTCCAGTTTCAACTGTTCTGCCTGCGATTATGGAACCCTGACCTGTTCACCGGACGTGCTTGTTGCACCCTCGACAACTACTATGATTATAATTATTTGACCATGCTGGTCATTTATGAACATTTTAACATCTTGACCATGTTCTGTTATAATATCCACCCGGCACAGCCAGAAGAGGACTGGCCACCCCTCATAGCCTGGTTCCTCTCTAGGTTTCTTCCTAGGTTTTTGGCCTGTCTAGGGAGTTTTTCCTAGGGAGTTTTTCCTAGCCACCGTGCTTCTTTCACATGCATTGCTTGCTGTTTGGGGTTTTAGGCTGGGTTTCTGTACAGCACTTTGAGATATCAGCTGATGTACGAAGGGCTATATAAATAAATTTGATTTGATTTGACATACCCCAACCAGAAGCCATGGATTACAGGCAACATTCACACTGAGCTAAAGGGTAGAGCTGCCACTTTCAAGGTGCGGGACTCTAACCCAGAAGCTTACAAGAAATCCTGCTATGCCCTGCGACGAACCATCAAACAGGCAAAGCGTCAATACAGGGCTAAGGTTGAATCATACTACACCGGCTCCGATGCTCGTCTTATGTGGCAGGGCTTGCAAACTATTACAGACTACAAAGGGAAGCACAGCCGCGAGCTGCCCAGTGATACGAGCGTACCAGACGAGCTAAATCACTTCTATGCTCGCTTCGAGGCAAGCAACACTGAGGCATGCATGAGAGCATCAGCTGTTCCGGACGACTGTGTGATCACGCTCTCCGTAGCCGACGTGAGTAAGACCTTTAAACAGGTCAACATACACAAGGCTGTAGGGCCAGACAGATTACCAGGACGTGTGCTCCGGGCATGTGCTGACCAACTGGCAGGTGCCTTCACTGACATTTTCAACATGTCCCTGATTGAGTCTGTAATACCAACATGTTTCAAGTAGACGACCATAGTCCCTGTGCCCAAGAACACAAAGGCAACCTGCCTAAATGACTACAGACCCGTTGCACTCACGTCCGTTGCCATGAAGTACTTTGAAAGGCTGGTAATGGCTCACATCAACACCATTATCCCAGAAACCCTTGACTCACTCCAACTTGCATACCACATAAACAGATCCACAGATGATGCAATCTCTATTGCATTCCACACTACCCTTTCCCACCTGGACAAAAGGAACACTTATGTGAGAATGCTATTCATTGACTACAGCTCTCAAAGCTCATCACTAAGCTAAGGATCCTGGGACTAAACACCTCCCTCTGCAACTGGATCCTGGACTTCCTGACGGGCCGCCCCCAGGTGGTGAGGGTAGGTAGCAACACATCTGCCATGCTGATCCTCAACACTGGAGCCCCCCAGAGGTCCGTGCTCAGTCCCCTCCTGTACTCCCTGTTCACCCACGACTGCACGGCCAGGCACGACTCCAACACCATCATTAAGTTTGCAGACGACACAACAGAGGTAGGCCTGATCACCGACAACGACGAGACAGCCTATAGGGAGGAGGTCAGAGACCTGGCCGGGTGGTGCCAGAATAACAACCTATCCCTCAACGTAACCAAGATTAAGGAAATGATTGTGGACTACAGGAAAAGGAGGACCGAGCACGCCCCCATTCTCATCGACGGGGCTGTAGTGGAGCAGGTTGAGAGCTTCAAGTTCCTTGGTGTCCACATCAACAACAAACTAGAATGGTCCAAACACACCAAGACAGTCGTGAAGAGGGCACGACAAAGCCTATTCCCCCTCGGGAAACTAAAAAGATTTGGCATGGATCCTGAGATCCTCAAAAGGTTCTACAGCTGCAACATCGAGAGCATCCTGACTGGTTGCATCACTGCCTGGTACGGCAATTGCTCGGCCTCCGACCTCTTTTACGCTGCTGCTACTCTCTGTTTATCATATATGCATAGTCACTTTAACTATACATTCATGCACATACTACCTCAATTGGCCCGACCAACCAGTGCTCCCGCACATTGGCTTACCGGGCTATCTGCATTGTGTCCCGCCACCCACCACCCGCAAACCCCTCTTTTACGCTGCTGCTACTCTCTGTTCACCATATATGCATAGTCACTTTAACCATATCTAAATGTACATACTACCTCAATCAGCCTGACTAACCGGTGTCTCTATATAGCCTCGCTACTGTATATAGCCTCGCTACTGTTTTTCACTGTCTTTTTGCTGTTGCTTTTATTTCTTTACCTACCTATTGTTCACCTAATACCTTTTTTGCACTATTGGTTAGAGCCTGCAAGTAAGCATTTCACTGTAAGGTCTACACCTGCTGTATTCGGTGCACGTGACAAATAAACGTTGATTTGATTTGAACTTGCAGGTGCCTTGGTGGAAGAGGGGGGTAACATCTCACAGCAAGAACTGGCACATCTGATGCAGTCCATGAGGAGGAGATGCACTGCAGTACTTAATGCAACTGGTGGCCACACCAGATACTGACTGTTACTTTTGATTTTCACACCCCCTTTGTTCAGGTACACATTATTCCATTTCTGTTAGTCACATGTCTATGGAACTTGTTCAGTTTATGTCTCAGTAGTTGAATGTTGTTATGTTCATACAAATATTTACACATGTTAAGTTTGCTGAAAATAAACGCAGTTGACAGTGAGAGGACATTTCTTTTTTTGCTGAGTTTATATGGAAGTGGTTTAGTGCATTTTTTTGGGGGGGATCCTGATCTTTCTTATATTTCTCAGATATATGACAGACACTTTAAAACAAACTTCGTTTTGATTTATTTTTTTTCTTCTGTTTTTCCATGTATGAATATGTTATTCAATGTGTTTATGGGCTAATAGCAGTAAGGCCAAATTCAATGTCCTAAAATCTAAATCAAATGGCTAACTTATCCTTGGTATGACCATCTTAAAACAATTCCATATGTTAATTTAGACTCTTAAGGATTTTGGTTCATCTTAAGGATGAACCAAAACCACACCCTCATTATCATATTTCCCAGCATGCTATATTGCAGGTATATTTATTTTTTGTTTCAATGTCCATGTTTTTGCATGTACATTGATTGATTAATTAATCTTATGCTACTCAAATATATATATTGAAAATAAGAATTTGTTCTTAACTGACTTGCCTAGTTAAATAAAGGTAAAATAAACATACAATACATTTATTAATGTCACGGTTGTCGTCGGTGAAGGAGGACCAAAACGCAGCAGGTATGTGTTTTCTCATCTTGATGATTATTTATTTACAAAATGAATACCAAAATAACAAAACACGAAAATGAACGAACAACAACAAACAGTCTGGTAAAGCATAAGGCTGAACACAGAACAATCACCCACAACATCAAACACAAACACACCCTCATATATGGGACTCTCAATCAAAGGCAGATAGACAACACCTGCCTTCAACTGAGAGTCCCAACCCCAATTAACCAGACATAGAAACAGACATACTAGACTAGACATAGAATACCAGAACACCAAACAGTACCCAAAAACCCCGGAATACTTAAACCAAATGCCCTTTAACAAAAACACACCACCCCGAACCACATAAAACAAATACCCTCTGTCACGTCCTGACCAAACTACAATACTAATTAACCCTATACTGGCCAGGACGTGACAATTAAACATTAGAATGAGTGAGTTTTTGTCACAACCCGACAAAGAGCTCTTATAGGACCAGGGCACAAATAATAATATAATAATAATCAATAATTTTGCTCTTTATTTACCCATCTTACATATAAAACCTTATTTGTTCATCGAAAATTGTGAATAACTCACCACAGGATAATGAGAACAGTGTGCTTGAAAGGAGGCACATACTCTGCAATGTTGGGTTGTATTGGAGAGAGTCTCAGTTTTAAATCTTTTTCCACACACAGTCTGTGCCTGTATTTGGTTTTCATGCTAGTGAGGGCCGAGAATCCACTCTCATATAGGTACGTGGTTGCAAAGGGCATCAGAGTCTTAACAGTGTGATTTGCCAAGGCAGTATACTCTCAGCGCAGCCCAATCCAGAAATCTGGATTTCATTTTTACATTTTCACAGAACCGCTTGTTGCAATTTCGATGAGGCTCTCTTGTTCAGATATCTGTAAGTGGACTGGAGGCAGGGCATGAAACGGATAACGAATCCAGTTGTTTGTGTCATCCGTTTCGGGAAAGTACCTGCGGAATTGTGCAGCCAACTCACTCAGGTGCTTCGCTATATCACATTTGACATTGTCCGTAAGCTTGATTTCATTTGCACACAAAAAATCATACAATAATGGAAAGACCTGTGTGTTGTACTTGTTAATGCAGACAGAAAAGAGCTCCAACTTCTTAATCATAGCCTCAATTTTGTCCCGCACATTGAATATAGTTGCGGAGAGTCCCTGTAATCCTAGATTCAGATCATTCAGGCGAGAAAAAACATCACCCAGATAGGCCGTCATGTGAGAAACTTGTCATCATGCAAGCGGTCAGACAAGTGAAAATGATGGTCAGTAAAGAAAACTTTAAGCTCGACTCTCAATTAAAAAACACGTGTCAATACTTTGCCCCTTGATAACCAGCACACTTTTGTATGTTGTAAAAGCATTACATGGTCACTGCTCATACCATTGCATAACGCAGAAAATACACAGGAGTTCAGGGGCCTTGCTTCAACAAAGTTAACCATTTTCACTGTAGTGTCCAAAATGTCTTTGAAGCTGTCAGGCATTCCCTTGGCAGCAAGAGCCTCTTGGTGGATGCTGCAGGGGTACCCAAGTATCGTCGGGAGCAACTGCTTGCACTCGCTTTACCACTCCACTTTGTCCCCCTGTCATGGCTTTGCGCCATCAGTACAGATAACAACACATCTTGACCACCAAAGTCCATTTGATGTCACAAAGCTGTCCAGTACTTAAAAAATATCCTATCCTGTTGTCCTGGTTTCCAGTGGTTTGCAGAAGAGGATGTCTTCCTTAATTGACCCCCCATAAACATAACGGACATATACCAGGAACTGTGCCAGGCCCGCCACGTCTGTTGACTCATCCAGCTGTAACGCATAGAATTCACTGGCTTGTATGCGAAGCAGTAATTGTTTCAAAACATCTCCTGCCACGTCACTGATGCGTCGTGAAATGGTGTTGTTTGACGAAGGCATTGTCTGTATAGTTTTTTGAGGTCTTTTCCCCCAGCGTTGTATCAGCCATATCTGTGGCAGCAGGAAGAATTAAGTCCTCCACAATTGTATGGGGCTTGCCTGTCTTAGCCACTCAGTAGCTCACCATATAAGACACTTCTAGCCCCTTCTTATTAATGGTATCTGTTACTTATATACATGTCTTACTACTTGAAAGTTGTCTTAATTCTCGCTCAAAAAACTCCTGTGGCTTATTTTTCAAAATGGCATGTTTTGTTTCTAAATGTCTGTGTAAGAGTGAAGGTTTCATTGAGTTGTGAGATAGTACTTTTTCACATATAACACACTGTGGCTGAGGAAAGGCACTACTCTCAATATAAGTGAACCCCAAATCAATGTAGTTCTCATCATATTTACGCCTCTTTGATGGTCCAACGTCCCTGTCTGTTGTTCCCGGGTAAGGGGGCAGTAGCTCTTCGGCTGCATCAGATTCACAACTGTCAGTGTCCATGCCAGCTGGGCTAACAATAAATGTAGAATTACTGATGCTAGCATTGGATGTGCTCATGGAAGCAGAACAATTTGTGTCGTCGACAGGTGCAGGTGTAGTACTGTTGGTAGTAGCAATACTACCAGTAGAGCTGGTATGTGTCTCTATGGGCCTTACTTTTTTTAACCATTAATCAATTTTCGAGCAAATGGAATGAGCAGCAGCTACGTTTGGTTACATACGGACCGTTAGTGGAATTCCCGCGAGAGAGTAACGGTTAATGTGATTATGTGTAATTATTTGACTAGGCTACCTGTATTTGACATTGAACACTAGATGTTTTAACCTTTATTTTTAATATTGCATGAGAGGGTGTGAGTTGATACTTTAGCCTGAGAGGAAGTATGCACTCTGCAATTGTGAGGCAGGAAGTGTGAGTGTCTAAAGAGATATCAGTGACAGAGTGAATGTATGCGGAAGAGGCACAAGGGAAAGTTTAAAGCTGCATGAGTGGATATTGAATGTATGAGGATGAAAGAAAGGAGAGAGTGTATGAGATGGTGGAAAGAAGAGAGTGAAAGAGTGAGTGGGTTGAGAGCTCAGAGAGAGAGAGCAATGATTGATTAAAGCTGCAATATGCAACTTTTTGGGATACATGACCAAATTCACAAAGACATTTTTTGAGAATTATAGATCTGTCATTCTCATTGAAAGCAAGTCTAAGAAGTGGTAGATATGTTCTATGTGTACTATTTCTATGCTTCCCTTTCTTAAAGAGGACTTGCAGCCTGGCTCTGCCACGGCATATAGTCATTACCACATTAACAACATTACATTTTTGTCATTAACATTATCCAAACCACAAGCTATGGCATTTTCATTTCACTTCATTTCACAAGTTTTGAATTGTCAATTACTGTGAGTTACAGGATAGGTACTGTCTTAGTCCTCGATTCGTGGAAACAGGAATCTCAAAATGTCCGTGTCCATTTGCCGGGGTCTGTTTGAATTTAGAAAATGCTCCGTTATTAAAATAAATACTTTTTGCTCCATAAAGTAATCCAAAAGTGTACGCTGCCATCGTATCTATTTCAAGTCTTCACTCATTGATGTCCACCACAAAGTGTTGCATGTCATGATGACAGACACCTGAAATAGACAAGATGGGGGTGTACACATTGATGGATTACTTCATGGAGCAAAACAGATATTTCTTTTAATAACTGTGCATTTTCAAAATTCAAACTAGACACGGATATTTTAAGAGACAGACAGTACCTATCCTGTTACTCCCAGTAATGGATACCAAAAAAGATGGGTTAAATCACATTATCTGGTGTAACAAACTGTAGCTTTGACATGTTTTTTTAACATTTTAGTCATTTAGCAGACCCTCTTATCCAGAGTGACCTACAGGAGCAATTAGGGTTAAGTGCCTTGCTCAAGGGCACATCGGAAGATTTTTCACCTATTCAGCTCAGGGATTCAAAATGATGGGAGAGATGGTCATGATGAAATTGCCATTCCAAAGAAACATACAGTAAAGTCAGGGAGTTTTGTCATGTCATGATCAAACTGCCATTCAGCTCCTCTTGAGTCATCTTCTGCTTGAAATCCTGCATAATGTCCAATCCATCTAGAGAATCCACACCAGGAAGAAGCCCAGGCACCACACTGTATTTTGTGTAAGACAAAACAAGATAAATACTCCACTGCACAGTTTGAACAACAGTTGAACTGTGCCAGCATAACACCATTAGGGTAGACTTTATAGTAAAACCATCTTATCAGTTTGAGATTTACCACAGTTAAATGTTGTATTGTTGTTTCTAGCTAGCTTGCTGGATAGCCAATAATTGTTATTTACATCTGTTTGGAATTATATCTTACGTCATGCCTATAATTTTGAGATTTTGAAATGCTTCCGCAGTCATAATCATAACCAATGTCAACCCTCGTAAATTGTGTACATCGCTAGCTAGTAAAAGTAGTTACGGTTGCTGATGTTACACATGTTTGTTAAAAAGTTACAAACAGGAGGCCTGGCCATAGTAACAAGTTAGCAGGTGCCAGGCTAACTAGCTAGTCAACTCAGGCATGTGCTAACATTTGCTGGTAAACCTAGCTTTAGAAAACTAGTTTTAACGTTATAGCTTGCTGTTTAGTAGCTATATCTATGACTAAAAAAAGAAGAGGTTTTACAATCGAGATACAATAGATCTCTGATTGTAAACCTCTTCTATTTTTTGTCATAGATATGGCTCTATACAGCAAGCTATAATGGCTACCTGTAGTAGTTTAACTTCTTAGCTAGCTAGACTAGCTAGTTTTTTATTTTACTTTTTTTATTTCACCTTTGTTTAACCAGGTAGGCCAGTTGAGAACAAGTTCTCATTTACAACTGCGACCTGGCGAAGTAATTACAATTTAGTAATTTACACTGGAGTGATACATGTGCAGATGAGGATGTGCAAGTAGAAATACTGGTGTGCAATAGAGCAGAAAAACAAAAACAAATATGGGGATGAGGTAGGTAGTTGGTTGGATGGGCTATTTACAGATGGGCTGTGTACCGCTGCATCGATCGGTAAGCTGCTCTGACAGCTGACGCTTAAAGCTAGTGACGGAGATATCAGTCTCCAACTTCAGTGATTTTTGCAATTCATTCCAGTTATTGGCAGCAGAGAACTGGAAGGAAAGGCAGCCAAAGGAGGTGTTGGCTTTGGGGATGACCAGTGAAATATACCTGCTGGAGTGTGTGCTACGGGTGGGTGTTGCTATGGTGACCAGTGAGCTGAGATAAGGAGGAGCTATGCCTAGCAAAGACTTATAGATGACCTGGAGCCAGTGGGTTTGGCGACGAATATACAGTGAGGACCAGCCAACAAGAGTATACAGGTTGCAGTGGTGGGTTGTATATGGGGCTTTGGTGACAAAACGGATGGCACTGTGATAGACTGCATCCAATTTGCTGAGTAGAGTGTTGTAGGCTAATTTGTAAATGACATCACGGAAGTCAAGGATTGGTAGGATAGTCAGTTTTACGAGGGTAAGTTTGGCAGCATGAGTGAAGGAGGCTTCGTTGCGGAATAGAAAGCCGATTCTAGATTTAACTTTGGATTGGAGATGCTTAATGTGAGTCTGGAAGGAGAGTTTACACTCTAGCCAGACACCTAGGTATTTATAGTTGTCCACATATCCTAAGTCAGAACCATCCAGAGTAGTGATTTTAGGCGGGCAGGCGGGTGCGGGAAGCGATCGGTTGAAGAGCATGTATTTCGTTTTACTAGCATTTAAGAGCAGTTGGAGGCCATTGAAGGAGTTTTGTATGGCGTTGAAGCTCGTTTGGAGGTGTGTTAACGCAGTGTCCAAAGAAGGGCCAGTGTCACGGTCGTCGTCGGTTAAGGAGGACCAAAACGCAGCAGGTATGTGTATGCTCATCTTGATGATTATTTATTTTTTAAAAAAGGAATACAAAAATAACAAAAACACAAGAACTAACGAACGAACAAAACAGTCTGGCAAAGCCTAAGGCTCAACACAGAACAATCACCCACAAATAAAAAACACAAACACACCCTAATATATAGGACTCTCAATCAAAGGCAGATAGACAACACCTGCCTTCAACTGAGAGTCCCAACCCCAATCAACACAACATAGAAACACACTCACCAGACTACACATAGAAATACATAAACATAGACCATCAACCAAAAACCCGGAAATACTAAATCAAACACCCTTTAAACAAACACACCACCATGAACCACATAAAACAAATACCCTCTGCCACGTCCTGACCAAACTACAATACTAATTAACCCTTATACTGGCCAGGACGTGACAGCCAGATGTATACAGAATGGTATTGTCTGCATAGAGGTGGATCAAAGAATCACCCGCAGCAAGAGCGACATTATTGATATATACAGAGAAAAGAGTCGGCCCGAGAATTGAACCCTGTGGCACCCCCATAGAGACTGCCAGAGTTCCGGACAACAGGCCCTCCGATTTAACACACTGAACTCTATCTGACAAGTAGTTAGTGAACTAGGCGAGGCAGTAATTAAAGAAACCAAGGCTGTTGATTCTGCCGATAAGAATACGGTGATTGACAGAGTCGAAAGCCTTGGCCAGGTCAATAAAGACTGCTGCACAGTACTGTCTTTTATCGATGGTGGTTATGATATTGTTTAGGACCTTGAGGGTGGCTGAGGTGCACCCGTGACCAGCTAGGAAACCAGATTTCATAGCAAAGAAGGTACGATGGGATCTGTTTGTTAACTTGGCTTTTGAAGACTTTAGAAAGGCAGGGCAGGATGGATATAGGTCTGTAACAGTTTGGGTCTAGAGGGTCTCCCCAGGTGGCAGGCATGTCCAGCCGTAGAGAAATGCTTATTGAAATTCTCGATTATCGTGGATTTATAAGTGGTGACAGTGTTTCCTAGTCTCAGTGCAGTGGGCAGCTGGGAGGAGGTGCTCTCCATGGACTTTACAGTGTCCCAAAACCTTTTGGAATTAGTGCTGCAGGATGCAAATTTCTGTTTGAAAAAGCTAGCCTTTGCTTTCCTAACTGACTGTGTGTATTGGTTCCTGACTGCCTTGAAAAGTTGCATTTCGCGGGGACTATTCGATGCTAGTGCTGTACGCCACAGGGTGTTATTGTGCTGGTCAAGGGCTGTCAAGTCTGGAGTGAACCAAGGACTATATCTGTTCTTAGTTCTACAGTTTTTGAAAGGGGCATGCTTATTTAAGATGGTGAGGAAAGCACTTTTAAAGAACAACCAGGCATCCTCTACTGACGGGATGAGGTCAATATCCTTTCAGGTTTCCCGGGCCAGGTTGATTAGAAATGCCTGCTCGCATAAGTGTTTTAGGGAGTGTTTGACAGTGATGATGGGTGGTCGTTTGACCGTGGACCCATAACGGATGCAGGCAATGAGGCAGTGATCTCTGAGATCCTGGTTGAAAACAGCAGAGGTGTATTTAGAGGGCAAGTTGGTCAGGATGATATCTATGAGGGTGCCCATGTTTACAGATTTGGGGTTGTACCTGGTAGGTTCTTTGATAATTTGTGTGAGATTGAGGGCATCTAGCTTAGATTGTAGGACGTTAAGCATATCCCAATTTAGGTCACCTAGTAGTATGTATTTTGACAAAAGATGGGGGGGGCAATCAATTCACATATGGTGTCCATGGCACAGCTGGGAGCTGAGGGGGGTCTATAACAAGCGGCAACAGTGATGGACTTATTTCTGGGGAGATGGATCTTTAAAAGTAGAAGCTCGAACTGTTTGGGCATAGACCTGGATAGTATGACAGAACTCTGCAGGCTCTCTCTACAGTAGATTGCAATTCCACACGCTTTAGCAGTTCTGTCTTGATGGAAAATGTTGAAATTGGGGATGGAAATTCAAGACATTTTGGTGGCTTTCCTAAGCCAGGAATCAGACACGGCTAGGACATCAGGGTTGGCGGAGTGTGCTAAAGCAGTGAATAAAGCAAACTTAGGGAGGTGGCTTCTGATGTTAACATGCATGAACCCAAGGCTTTTACGTTTGCAGAAGTCAGCAAATGAGAGCACCTGGGGACGAACAGAGCGTAAGTTAACTTCTACATTACCAGAGGAACAGAGGAGGAGTAGGATGAGGGTACGGCTAAAGGCTATAAGAACTGGTCGTCTAGTGCTTTGGGAACAGAGAATCAAAGGAGCAGATTTCTGGGTGTGGTGGGATAGATTCAGGGCATAGTGTAGGGCTAGCTACCTAAGTTAGCAAACAGAATTTTTTTGATTTCACCCCACTGTAACACCAGAAATACACAATATGTGTTTCAGTAGATACATTAAAGTTAGCTAGCTAGAAAGGTGGCTTGCAGGAAAACTAACTCACTTAGCTAGCCACCATATTTTTCGTCTGCCTTCTTGGTGCAGGCATCCATCGGCATGTATATGAGCTTCTAGTTAAATCCAACTCTTTCTATCAAATCCTTTTCGCTATATTTCGGTTGAAACAAATTGTGGTTGAATGTCACCATGTAGCTAAAAGAATGCTCCATCGTCGAATTCGTGTTGATGAGAGAAATCACTTTAAGCTATTGTGGTCTGGTCAGTTCTTTCAGTTTCACTTAAAGGATTGTGTTGTTAGTGTTCACCTCCTTTTCAAAAAAGCCTGCCTTGGGGGAGGGATGGGACCAGAGCCTGAAGCACCGCCCAAACAACTTGTAGTCTTTCAGAAATTGGAAAAAATGTGTCAGTGTAAGGGGTACGTAACTGGTGGCAGGGAAGTCAGACGCAGGAGAGCAGAACTAGGTAATAGCCGGAACAGTTTAATTGCAAAACCAACAGCATAAAGAATAACAAACATGGGTCGAAAACCCGTCGCGCACCAGTAAACATGTGCACAAGCACTTACAACAAACAATTCCACACAAAGACATGGGGGGAACAGAGTGTTAAATACACAACACTTACTGAGGGAAATGAAAACCAGGTGTGTAGGAAAACAAGACAAAACAAATGGAAAATGAAAAGTGGATCGACGATGGCTAGAAGACCGGCGACGCCGACTGCCGAACACCGCCCGAACAAGGAGAGGAACCGACTTCGGTGGAAGTCGTGACAGTACCCCCCCCTTGACGCGCGGCTCCAGCTGCACGCCGACACCGGCCTCGAGGACGACCCAGAGGGCGAGGTGCAGGGCGATCCGGACAAAGATGTTGGAACTCCTGCAGCATTGAAGGGTCCAACACGTCCTCCACTGAAACCCAGCATCTCTCCTCCGGACCGTACCCCTCCCAGTCCACTAGGTACTGAAGGCCCCTCGCCCGACGCCTCGAATCCAGTATGGATCGAACGGAGTACGCCGGGGCCCCCTCGATGTCCTAAGGGGGCGGAGGAACCTCCTGCACCTCAGACTCCTGGAGCGGGCCAGCCACCACCGGCCTGAGGTTAATACGGTAATTGGGGGGAAGCTGTAACCTGTAACTCACCTCGTTCAGTCTCCTCAGGACTTTAAATGGCCCCACAAACCGCGGACCCAGCTTCCGGCAAGGCAGGCGGAGGGGCAGGTTTCGGGTCGAGAGCCAGACCCAGTCCCCTGGTGCAAACACTGGGGCCTCACTGCGGTGATGGTCTGCACCGTGGCGCAGCACGGCGCGCTGAAGGTGAACATGAGCAGCGTCCCATGTCTCCTCCGCGCGCCGAAACCAGTCGTTCACCACAGGAGCCTCGGTCTGACTCTGATGCCAAGGAGCCAGAACTGGCTGATACCCCAGTACACACTGGAAGGGGGTGAGGTTAGTGGAGGAGTGGCGGAGCGAGTTCTGGGCCATCTCTGCCCAGGGCACGAACGCCGCCCACTCCCCTGGTCGGTCCTGGCAATAAGACCTCAGAAACCTACCCACATCCTGGTTTACTCTCTCCACCTGCCCGTTACTCTCGGGGTGAAAACCCGAGGTAAGGCTGATCGAGACCCCCAGACATTCCATGAACACCCTCCAGACCCTCGACGTGAACTGGGGACCCCGATCAGACACTATATCCTCAGGCACCCCGTAGTGCCGGAAGACGTGTGTAAACAAGGCCTCCGCAGTCTGTAGGGCCGTAGGGAGACCGGGCAGAGGGAGGAGACGGTAGGACTTAGAAAACCGGTCCACAACGACCGGGATCGTGGTGTTACCCTGTGAAGGAGGAAGATCAGTGAGGAAATCCGCCGACAGGTGCGACTAAGGCCGTTGTGGAACGGGTAAGGGGTGTAGCTTAACTCTGAGCAGGTGCCTAGGAGCCTTACACTGGGCGCACACCGAGCAGGAGGAAACATAAACCCTCACGTCCTTAGCCAACGTGGGCCACCAGTACTTCCCACTCAGACAGCGCACCGTCCGACCGATGCCTGGATGACCAGAGGAGGGTGACATGTGGGCCCAATAGATCAGCCGGTCACGGACAGCAGACGGAACGTGCAGACACTGGAGGGGAGTGGGCTCTGCACGTAGCGCCTGCTCAATGTCCGCGTCCAGCTCCCACACTACCGACGCCACCAGGTAGGAGGCCGGGAGTATGGGGGTGGGATCCACGGGCAGCTCCTCTGTGTCATACAGCCGGGACAGTGCGTCTGCCTTCACGTTCTGGGAACCTGGTCTTTAAGAAAGTGTGAAAACAAAACGGGTGAAAAACATGGCCCACCTTGCCTGGCGAGGGTTCAGTCTCCTCGCTGCCCGGATGTACTCCAGATTGCGGTGGTCAGTCCAGATGAGAAAAGGATGTTTAGCCGCCTCAAGCCAATGCCTCCACGCCTTCAAGGCCTTGACGACAGTCAACAGCTCCCGGTCCCCCACATCATAGTTTCGCTCCGCCGGGCTGAGCTTCCTTGAGAAGAAAGCATAGGGGCGGAGCTTCGGTGGCGTACCCGAGCGCTGAGAGAGCACGGCTCCTATCCCAGCCTCAGACGCGTCCACCTCCACTATGAATGCCAAAGAGGGATCCGGATGGGCCAGCACGGGAGCCAAGGTAAACAGAGCCCTCAGGTGACCAAAAGCCCTGTCTGCCTCAGCTGACCACTGTAAACGTACCGGTCCCCCTTCAGCAGTGAGGTAATGGGAGCCGCTACCTGACCAAAACCCTGGATAAACCTCCGGTAGTAATTGGCAAACCCTAGAAACCGCTGCACCTCCTTTACCGTGGTGGGAGTCGGCCAATTACACACGGCTGCAATGCGGTCATTTTTCATCTCCACCCCTGAGGTGGAAATGCGGTACCCTAGGAAGGAGACGGACTGTTGGAAGAACAGGCATTTCTCAGCCTTGACGTACAGGTCATGCTCCAACAGTCAACCCAGCACCCTGCATACCAGGGACACATGCTCGGCACGTGTAGCGGAGTATATCAGAATGTCATCAATATACACTACTACACCCTGCCCGTGCAGGTCCCTGAAAATCTCATCCACAAAGGCTTGGAAGACTGATGGAGCAGTCATCAACCCGTACGGCATGACGAGGTACTCATAATGCCCTGAGGTCGTACTGAACGCCGTCTTCCACTCGTCTCCCTCCCGGATACACACCAGGTTGTAAGCGCTCCTGAGATCCAGTTTGGTGAAGAAGCGCGCCCCGTGCATTGACTCAATTGCAGTGGCGATAAGAGGTAGCGGGTAACTGTACCTCACAGTAATCTGATTTAGGCCTCGATAGTCAATACATGGGCGCAGACCTCCCTCCTTCTTCTTCACAAAAAAGAAACTTGAGGAGGCGGGTGAAGTGGAGGACCGAATGTACCCCTGATGCAGGGATTCAGAGACATATGTTTCCATAGCCGCCATCTCCGCCTGTGACAGGGGGCACATGTGACTCCTGGGAAGTGCGGCATCTCCCAGGAGATTTATCGCACAATCCCCCCGTCGATGGGGTGGTAATTGAGTCGCCTTCTTTTTGGAGAATGCGAGAGCCAAATCGGCATATTTGGGGGGAATGCGCACGGTGGAGACCTGGTCTGGACTTTCCACTGTAGTAGCACCAACGGACACCTCTAAACACCTCCCCGAGCACTCTCGTGACCACCCCGTGAGAGCCCTCCGTTGCCATTAAACAGTGGCGTCATGACAAGCTAACCAGGGTAGGCCTAGCACCACGGGAAACGCAGGAGAGTCAATGAGGAAGAGTCTGATTCTCTCCATGTGACCCCCCTGCGTCACCATGCCCAGAGGAGCGGTGGCCTCCCTAATCAACCCTGACCCTAATGGTCGACTGTCTAAGGCGTGAACTGGGAAGAGCATAGCCACTGGAACGATGGGGATCCCTAACCTATGGGCAAATGATCTGTCTATAAAATTCCCAGCCGCGCCTGAATCGACGAGTGCCTACTGCTGGGAATGCGGGGGAAACTCAGGAAAAGTAACAAACAAAAACGTGTGCGACAGAGGGCTCTGGGTGAGAATGGTGCTTTCTCACCTGGGGTGACGCCAGAGTGCCCTGCCTGCTTCCTCGACTCCCAGAGGAACCAACCCGACACCGACCGGCAGTGTGACCTCTGCGGCCACAGATGGTGCACGAGACGGAACCTCCTCCGGTCTCCCTGCGCACCGCACCTCCCAGCTCCACGGGCATCGGAGCGGTGGTGCTGGGGAATGGAACCCACAGACCCTGCTCTGGACGTCCGCGGGTAGCCAGCAGGTTATCCAACCGAATGGACAGGTCCACCAGCTGGTCGAAGTTGAGGGTGGTGTCCCTGCAGGCTAACTCCCGACGGACGTCCTCGCGCAAACTGCAGTGATAGTGGACGATCAGGGCCCTGTCGTTCCATCCCGCGCCGACGGCCAGGGTCCGAAAGTCCATGGCGAACTTCTGGGCACTCCTCATCCCCGACCTCAGATGGTAGAGACGTTCACCCGCCGCTCTACCCTTGGGCGGGCGGTCAAAGACTGCCCGGAAACGGCGGGTGAAATCCTTGAAATGGTCCAGCGCCGCATCTCCTTCTCCCAACACGGTGTTGGCCCACTCCAGGGCCTTCCCTGAGAGGCACGAGATGAGGGCGGACACCCCCCCATGGCCCAAAGGTGCCGGGTGGACGGTTGCCAGGTAGAGATCTAGCTGCAATAGGAGACACTGGCAGCGTGCAGTGCAGCCGTCCCGTCGTACTCCCGGGGAAGGGCGAGACGAATCCCACTGGGACCGGGTGAAGGGGAGGCGAGTAGTGGAGGCCCTGGTGGTGCTGGTGGAGGCGCTGGAAGAACTCCCTGTCTCTCCCAGCGGTCCATGGTTTGGACGACGCGGTCCATGGTGGCGCTGAGATGGTGGATCATCGCCGCTTGCTCCTGGACGCGCTCCTTGACCCCCATACCAGGGGCACCTGCTCCTGCTCCTGCTGACTCCAATTCACGGGTGTGGAATTCTGTAAGGGGTGCGTAACTGGTGGCAGAGAAGTCAGACACAGGAGAGCAGAACTAGGTAATAGCCAGAACAGTTTAATTGCAAAACCAACGGCATAAAGAATAACAAACATGGGTACAAAACCCGTCGCGCACCAGTAAACATGTGCACAAGCACTTACAACAAACAATTCCACACAAAGAACAGAGGGTTAAATACACAACACTTAATGAGGGAAATGAAAACCAGGTGTGTAGGAAAACAAGACAAAACAAATGGAAAATGAAAAGTGGATCGACGATGGCTAGAAGACCGGCGACACTGAACGCCGCCCGAACAAGGAGAGGAACCGACTTCGGTGGAAGTCGTGACAGTCAGCTTGTATATTTAGCAATTAATCCGCTGATAGGAACATCGCTGAAAGACGTCCAATTGCTCTATCGAACAAGGACAACCATATCTACACGCACCAAAATGTATAGTGCGATCAGTATTGCATAAAGCCTTCGCAAAATGCCACAAAGCAGGATTACATTTATTTCCAGATCTCACACCCCATACCCCCACCCCCCATCAATATACCGGAAGCCATCATAGGGTGTATCATTCAGCACGCGAAGCCCAGACCTGCCTTTCACACTGACCTAGAAATGCCTCGGACAAATTCCCCCAGGGTGAAATTCCCCTTTAAGTTTTGTTTTTGCGTATTTTACTTTCGGTCTTGTACACCAACTTCAAACAGCTGAAAATATAATATTTGTGGTTATTGAAAATATATTTCACAGCGGTTTAGATGGTACAATGATTCTCTCTTGCTTGTTTTGTCACATAAACTGAAATTAGGCGAACTATTCCAATTTTAGCAACCAGGAAATGGCGGAGCGATTTCTACATATTGCACCTTTAAGTTGAATGCTGATGATGTTGCATGTTGGCTGAGGTTATCAGTAGCTGTGCATACTTTGGGGACGTTATGGACAAATGATGGGGCAAACTACTGTTCTTTTTACTGTATGACATCTATGTGACCTGAATGATGCAACACACTTAATTATAGACTCCTTGCACAATCACACTCAGGACAGGGGACTTGTTTGTACCTGTTTGCCATTACATCTAATAGAAAATGTGTTTTTCAAGAGTACTTTTTAATTTCATGTTGACAGGAAATTAAAATTACCTTTCTCAGAAGTGGAGAAGGTCGGAGAGGTGCAGCACTACCATAAAGGTGCAGCACTACCATAAAGCATTACCATATTCTATGTCACATCCCTGAAGCTGCCCATATTATGTGTGTATCATTCCAGTTTATTTGTGTATCTCCGCATGCCCCATATATATTAAAGAGTTCTCAGATGTCATGTGTAAGCCTCTGGCCCCATGACTATACAGGAGGGCTATCTGTGGTCTCTTTATTAGTCACTCTGATATCCTCTTGTGGTTTCCAACCTGTTGCATCTGGTGGATCAAATCACATCAAATTGACTCATAGCTGTTAGGTGAACCAAGGACCATTGTGTCTCCAGGCAAAAGAGATGGTGTTGATGGTGGTATTGGCCATCAAAGAGAGGAGAGAAGAGTCTTAGCATTCTACATTAGATACCTCATTTGCAACATCAATCATGAGACTCGGGAAAAATGCATGTTTTTAATCTTTGATTACTCTTTCAGATCTGTACAAATCATCCTCAAACAAAGCTACTGTACACAAGTTCCTCTACGAGGTTTAACAGTGTCACGCCCTGACCTGAGAGAGACGTTTTTCTCTGTTTGGTTAGGTCAGGGTGTGAAATGGGGTGGGCATTCTATGTGTTATATTTCTATGTTGTTGTTTTCCTTTGATTGGCCTAGTATGGTTTCCAATCAGAGGCAGCTGTCTATCGTTGTCGCTGATTGGGAATCATACTTAGGCAGCCCTTTTTCCCTCCTTCAGTGTGGGATCTTGTTTTTGTACAGCTCAGTAAGCCTGCAGAACGTGACGTTTGTTTTTTCTTTGTTTGTTGTTTTGATTTCGTGTTCTGAGTTTAATAAAAATAGAAATATGAACACGTACCACGCTGCACCTTGGTCTTCTCCTTACGACGATCGTCACAGAAGATCCCACCACAAGAAGGCCAAGCAGCGTGCGCTTACTGGGAAGACGAGCTGGACCAGGGAGAATCAACAATGAGGCAAGCACGAGAGGCAGCCCCCCCAAAAAATTGGGGGGGGGGGGGCACACGGGGAGATTGGCTAAGTCAGGGTTCAGACCTGAGCCAACTCCCCGTGCTTACCGTGGGGAGCATATGATTGGTCAGGCACCGTGTTATGCGTTGATGCACATGGTGTCTCCAGTGCGCAGCCACAGCCCGGTGCGCTCAGTGCAAGCTCCCCGCAGTTGCCGTGCTAGAGTTGGCATTCAACCAGGAAGAATTGTGACGGCTCAGCGTTCCTGGTCTCCAGTGCGTCTCTTTGGCCCAGGTTATCCTGCGCCAGCTCTATGCACGTTACCCCCAGTTAGCCAGCACAAACCAGTGCGGCCTGTTCCAACTCCCCGCGCTTGCCGGGCTAAGGGGGGATCCAGCCAGGACGGGTTGTGCCAGCCATACACTCCAGACCTCCAGTGCGCCTCCACGGCCCAGTATATCCTGCGCCAGTTCTACGCACTGTGTCGCCAGTGCGCCTGCACAGCCCAGTTCGTCCTGTGCCAGCGCTCCGTCCTTGTCGGGCTAAAGTAAGCATCCAGCCAGGACAGGTTGTGTCAGCACTAAGCTCTAGATCTCCAGTGCGCCTCCACAGCCCAGTATACCCTGTGCCTGCTCTGCGCACCCGGCCTCCAGTGCGTCTCCACAGTCCGGTGAGACCTGTTCCGGCTCCACGTAAGAAGCCTCCAGTGATGATCCATGGTCTGAAGCCTCCAGTGATGATCCATGGCACGAAGCCTCCAGTGATGATCCATGGCCCGGAGCCTGTAGTGATGATCCATGGCATAAAGCCTCCAGTGATGATCCATGGCCTGGAGCCTCCAGTGATAATCCATGGCAATAAGCCTGTAGGGATAATCCATGGCCCGGAGCCTCCAGTGATGATCCATGGCATAAAGCCTCCAGTGATGATCCATGGCGTGGAGCCTGCAGTGATGATCCATGGCACGGAGCCTGCAGTGAGTGATGATCCATGGCACGGAGCTTACAGCGACGGTCCCCTGTCCGGGACCTCCTGAGACGGTCCCCAGTCCGGAACCTCCTGAGATGGCCTGCAGTCCGGAGTCTCCAGCAGCGGCCTACAGTCTGGAGTCTCCAGCGGCGGTCTGCAGTCCGGAGTCTCCAGCGGCGGTCTGCAGTCCGGAGTCTCCAGCAGCAATCCGGAGTCTCCAGCGGCGGTCTGCAGTCCGGAGTCTCCAGCGGCGGTCTGCAGTCCGGAGTCTCCAGCGGCGGTCTGCAGTCCGGAGTCTCCAGCGGCGGTCTGCAGTCCAGAGTCTCCAGCGACGGTCTGCAGTCCAGAGTCTCCAGCGGCGGTCGCAGTCTAGAACCTCCGGCGATGATCTACGGTCCGGTTTATCCAGCAACGATCCACGGTTCGGAGCTTCCGCCGATGATCCACGGTCTGGTTCCTCTGGCGACACAAAAGCGGAGGGATCAGCGGGCGGAGTGGGGGCTACGCCCCGAGCCGGAGCCGCCACCATGAGTAGATGCCCACCCGGACCCTCCCCTATAGGTTCAGGTTTGCGGCCGGGAGTCCGCACCTTTGGGGGGGTACTGTCACGCCCTGACCTGAGAGAGCCGTTTGGTTAGGTCAGGGTGTGACATGGGGTGGGCATTCTATGTGTTATATTTCTATGTTGTTTTTTTCCTTTGATTGGCCTAGTATGGTTTCCGATCAGAGGCAGCTGTCTATCATTGTCTCTGATTGGGAATCATACTTAGGCAGCCTTTTTTCCCTCCTTCAGTGTGGGATCTTGTTTTTGTACAGCTCAGTAAGCCTGCAGAACGTGGTGTTCAGTTTTTCTTTGTTTGTTGTTTTGATTTCGTGTTCTGAGTTTAATAAAAATACAAGTATGAACACGTACCACGCTGCACCTTGGTCTTCTCCTTACGACGATCGTCACAAACAGCAACAGGAGTGAACAGTTTTGCAATGACATACATTGTTTAGATCATAGCCTTAATGCCTTAGCAGGTAATGATTCCTAGAAAACCTCCTACATACGGACCTCACTTAGACTGAGGTATCTCTGTTTGTGAGCATCTGGAAAAACATCCCATGAGTGGGCAGCTGGTTCTCAACAGTACCAAATTGTTGTCGCCACAGGGCGAAGCCATAAGAAGTGGGGGAGCGAGTCAGTGAGTGAGCTGTGGAATTTTACCAGGTCAGCTTTAAGTAAGAGAAGAGGCAGGCTGACTGACTGGCAGGAAAAGAGGGAGAGCTAGGGAGGTACACTAACAGACATGCACAGAGAGGGTGCGAGAGACAGAGAGGAGGGATGCAGGTTGACAGGCAGGGTGAGGAGGTAGAGAAAGAGGCAAGAACTGATGAAAGTTGACATGGACAAAGTTTATGACTGCTCCTCATCAATGCAGCTTTGTGTTTCTCCTTAATTCACCTCTTTTCTTTCTTTCCCTCTAACCTTTTCACTCTCTTCTTCCCTCTCTCCCCCTTTCCTTTCCTCTTCTCGATCCACACATGAGTCAGTTAATGAGTGTCACTCAGCGGGTGATTTGATGCTAGTTTATTAGACCGAGGAGCTTCTTTCCCTCTGAGTCAAGTAATTGCCTTCCTCTGAAGACAGACAGGACTTAGCATCTGTTGTGGAGAATAAAGGAGGTGGGGGTGTCTGTTTTTAGAAACAGCCCAGCTGGCACAGTCTGACCCTCAAGGTGTCTGTCTCTGTCCTCCCCAGCACAGGTTGGGATCTGCCCGAACCGTAACCACACTCCCAGTTATTCCTGGGTAGTTCACCTGACGCTACCCGCCGTCGCCGCACCGCCCCGTTATGCATCGCAAAGCATGGTCATAACTTCCTTCATGCATCACACCTCCAACTCATTACATGCCTGGAGGCAGAGACTCAATTGCAATTATTTCTTAATCACCAGATGAGCATTTAGAAACAACACAGACACGCTTTATTAAGCTCTTGGTGATGAGTTAAATGTCAAAGCTCTGTTTGACCATAAATCTATTTTATTCTTCTAAATGGTTGTTTCCACATAATTTAAACCAAAAAATGATATGTGATGACATTGAATTAACGTGGAAAACTGATTGGATTTGCAAAAAGGCATTAATATAAGGGTATTTCATCTTCTTTTAACCTAACCTTTAACCTAAATACACATGGTATGTGGTCAGTAAGACAATTGAAAGGTATATAGTAAAGTTTGATCGAAATCATTCCCATAGTTAGTCAACATAATCAATATAATGGTGATATGCATAATATAGTATAGATTGTATCTTGTATGTGAGATTCCCCCTTTGACACAACAGCCTCTCATCAATCTCGATGTTTGTTTTGACATATCACACCATAATTACAGACTCTACAGTCACATTCCCCCTCTCTGCAGGACAGAGAAGCAGTACCATTCACTGCATGCACTACTATCTATACCGTTATTATCATTATAGCTATTTTATTCCTCTGTCCATTCAATTAGACAAGGATTTCCAGTGCCAACTGATGAAATGGAGACAAAGACATATTTCTGCAGCTACATCCACTCTCATTAGGAACACTTGAGAGTGTATCACTATTTAAATTATTTTTAGTGCTGTCAGCCCAAGGGCAACAGTAACAGCGTGGGTGAAAGGAGAGAGAGAGGTAGAAAAAGGAGGTATGAAAGGTAACAGAAGATGGGAGGAAACATCTGGCGGAACAGGAAGAGGATAAGATAAAAAGGGTGAGACTGACATGGAGAGATCTGCTCTTTTCATTAGATTTAAAGTAAACATTTTCATGATAAAACACAGTTCATGATTTAGTGTATTGGTGGTATGGGACAACCTAGTAAATTATGTAGCTTCCATACTCTTACAAATAAAGTTTAAAGTTGAACCAAATGCAATAGGGGAACCATTTTAGGTTATCTGAAGAACCTTAAATGGAATGGTTCTTTGAAGAGCCATATACAAATCCAGGTAGAAACAAAAAACAGAAATGTTCTGGCCCTCCAGGACCGGAATTGAATAGCCCTGTTGTAGGGTGTTGAGCCTTATATGCAGGGTGCCTTTCGAGTGAATTTTAGAGTTTCCATTACCACCCATAACTGTGTTTGCTATTGACAGAGATATGGTTGTTGCATTCATTCATTTTTCAGTCCTGTGGACTTCCACCAAGTGAGATCTTAAGTAAATTAAAATTGTATTATTTAAGACAATACAAAACATATTTCAGGAGGCCTATATTTTGAGGGCCTAGTTTTAACCTAATACAGGGGCCTGAAACAAATAGGTTACAGCCCAAATCAGACCCACACCAGACCTCCAAACTGCCTCTGGAAGCAACGTCAGCACAACAACTGTTTGTAGGAAGCTTCATGAAATGGGTTTCCATGGCCGAGCAGCCGTACACAAGCATAAGATCACCATCCACAATGCCAAGCGTCTGCTGGAGTAGTGTAAAGCTAGCAGCCATTGGACTCTGGAGCAGTGGATACGCGTCCTCTGAAGTGATGAATTACGCTTCACCATCTGGCAGTCCGACAGACGAATCTGGGTTTGTCGGATGCCATGATAACGCTATCTGCCCGAATGCATAGTGCCAACTGGAAAGTTTGACGGAGGAATAATGGTCTGGAGCTGTTTTTCATGGTTTGGCTAGGCCCCTTAGTTCCAGTGAAGGGAAACCTTAACGCTACAGCATACAATGACATTCTAGATGATGCTGTGTATCCAACTTGTGGCAACAGTTTGGGAAAGGCCCTTTCCTGTTTCAGCATGACAATTCCCCCGTGCACAAAGTGATGTCCATACAGAAAAGGTTTGTCGAGATCGGTGTGGAAGAACTTGACTGGCCTGCACAGAACCTTGACATCAACCCCATCAAACACATTTGGGATGAATTGGAAGGCCAACTGCGAGCCAGGGCTAATCGCCCAACATCAGTGCCCGACCTCACTAATGCTCTTGTGGCTGAATGGAGGCAAGTCCCCGCAGCGATGTTCCAACATCCGGTGGAAAGCCTTCTCAGAAGAGTGGAGGCTTTTAAAACAGCAAAGGGGGGACCAACTCCATATTAATGCCCATGATTTTGGAATGAGATGTTTGACGAGCAGGTGTGCATATACTTTTGGTCATGTAGTGTATATAAACAGAATCAAACAAGACCCTATAAGTGTCACGTCCTGACCAGTATAAGGGGTTATTGTTTATTGTAGTTTGGTCAGGACGTGGCAGGGGGTATTTGTTTTATGTGGTTCGGGGTTTAATGGTATATGTATTTATGTAAGAGGGGTGTTTGATTTATGTGTTCCGGGGTTTTTGGGTAATGTTCTTGTTTTGTATTTCTATGGTTTTCTATGTTGTGTATTTCTTTGTGTTGGCCTGGTATGGCTCTCAATCAGGAACAGCTGTACATCGTTGTTGCTGATTGAGTGTCATATTTAGGTAGCCCTGTTTCACCTGTCCCTTTGTGGGAAGTTGTATTCGTGCACTGCTATGTTTAGCCTGCAGAACTGTTAGCTGTCGTTCGTGGTTTTGCTTTGTTGTTTTTGTGTGGAGTTCGTAATAAAATAAATATGAGCATTCACGTACCCGCTGCATTTTGGTCCACTTCCTACGACGGCCGTTACAATAAGATACCAGCAGTATCTGAAGAAACAAAATGAAAGATAACTCAAGAGAAAATAAAGTGGTGAACTGAAATCCATCTCACAACGTTCCCAGCGATAATTTATTTTAAAAAGGAGGCCATAGAAAAAAACCCAAAGAAACAGAAGATCAACTATCCAGAACATTGTGGTTATGGAGTCATACCTGTAAAGGAACACACCACCACACTCACCTGAAGGCTTACACCTACAGAATGATGACCTAACTGCCCATCAAATGACTCCACATCTATGTGATTGTTTCGGCCCATGCACAAACTGTGAAAATTCAACAAACAGAGGCAGACAAAGCACAACCTTCCACTTCCACCTGCACAGCACCACAGCCGTCTCCTAGCGCAATACAGCCAATTGCAGACATACATGAGGGACTTATTGGAAAGTGTTGTGTTGTGAAATATGATGAAGACCGTTACCCTGGTATTATACAAGATGTTGATGCAGAGAGCAGCGCTCTAGTCAAGACCATGAGTTGTGTGGGAGCCAACCGATTATTTTGGCCAATGAGAGAGGACATTGTATGGTACCAACCAGAGAATGTGCTTGGGCTTGTCCCTGAGCCTCATCCAGCAACAAAACGGCATATAATGCATGGAAGGGATAACAGTGGAAAAGGTGGAAAGTTTTAAGTTCCTCGGCGTACACATCACAGACAAACTGAAATGTCCACCACACAGACAGTGGTGAAGAAGGTGCAACAGTGCCTCTTCAACCTCAGGAGGCTGAAGAAATGTGGCTTGTCGCCCAAAGCCCTGACAAACCTTTACAGATGCACAATCGAGAGCATCCTCTTGGGCTGTATCACAGCCTGGTACGGCAACTGCACCGCCCTCAACCGCAAGGCTCTCCAGAGTGTGGTGAGGTCTGCACAACGCATCACTGGGGGCAAACTACCTGCCCTCCATGACACCTACAGCACCCGATGTCACAGGAAGGCCAAAAACATCATCAAGGACAGCAACCACCCGAGCGACTACCTGTTCACCCCGCTAACATCCAGAAGGCGAGGTCAGTACAGGTGCATCAAAGCTGGGACCGAGAGACTGAAAAACAGCTTCTATCTCAAGGCCATCAGACTGCTAAACAGCAATCACTAACTCAGAGAGGCTGCTGCCTACAATGAGACCCAATCACTGGCCACTTTAATAAATAAACTAGTCACTTTAAACAATGCCATTTTAAATAATGCCACTTTAATAATGTTTACATATCTTACATTACTCATATCATATGTACGATTATACTGTATTTTACACCATCTATTGCACCTTGCCTATGCTGCTTGGCCATCGCTCATTCATATATTTATATGTACATATTCTCATTCACCCCTTTAGATTTGTGTGTATTTGGTAGCTGTTGGGAAATTGTTAGATTACTTGTTAGGTATTACTTTACTGTCGTAACTAGAAGCACAAGCATTTCACTACACTCGCATTAACATCTGCTAACCATGTGTACGTGACCAATAGGATCTGGTTTGATTTGATTTGATGGCACAGTCTGGGAGGAAATTTTCTTTCTCGTTAAGCAATAAAATGTATTAAGGGCAAACCTAATCTTGAGTGAGCACACACCTGTCTCATGAATCTGAATCAATAGACCGCAGCCAGTGAACAATAATTAGTTTAATGTCAACCAGTGTTTCCAACCCTTTACATGTATTTCTGCCTAATGCATTAATCCCAAAATTATTGAGTCATGTATCTTTGCTTTTTGAGGTTTTCAATGGTGTGTTCTATATCTTCAATCAAATGAAACATGTCCACTGTGACATTAAAATGTTCAATGGTATTTTTTATCAGTTGTTTTATATGAAATGTCATTTCCACCACACTCTGTCATTACCATAATGCTAAGTCATCACCATCACGCTACATATTTTTGAGGAAAAGGTGTATTAAATTACAATTGATATTGATGATTTTTCCCATATGTGAACCTTGTATGCTTGTTATTAAGATAATTCCAAAAATAATTTAAAATATTGATATGTTGATGTGGTAAGTACATGTTTCTGAGTATTATCAAGGCATATATGGACATTTAGACATGACAATTATGAATACATAGCAATAAGAAAACTTCAAAATAGTAAAATAATAATAATGTGACATGTTATTTAAAATACCGTAGGCACAGTTTCTGTAATTTCCTTTTCAACTAAAATAGCACATTTTATGACGTAGCGGTAATGACATTTCCCCTCGGGTATTTGGGGGAAACCAATAAAAATCTTTGTATTCTTAAATAGTATGGTCTCAGCCACTATTAGATATTGCTTCCAGACAGAGTGAAGAAAATATTCAGCTAGATAAAAAGCAGTTTCAAGAGGTTTCATTTTCAATAACATTCAACATCCAAAAGTGCCCGTATTTGCAAAATCAACCATAAAATTTACTTTTGAAGGAGGCACGCCAATGTTCTATGAGATTACTCAGACTGGTTGTATGGGCCTTGATGAAATACATTTATTGTTTCTGAACAGGCATTAGCTTTAATAACTACATCTCTTGTAGGATTGTATTTACTCAAGTATATCCCCTGTTTTATAGAGAAATATGACTCAGTAGAGCTCTTTAGACACTGAGCTTTTGCAGAACTATGGCAACCTTACAGGAAAATCCACATTGCAGTACTATACAGCAGGTGACAATAGCAGTCATCACCATTGTCATGCATAAGACAATGTCTGGGGTGATGACAGCATGTGGCATTGGGACACAGAGGAGGCCACTGTACAGGAAACCCTAACAGCCCCAAGACAAACCCATGTACTGTATTTTTAAAAGACACAATTCCTGGTTTCTCACCAACAGTGTCGGTAATAATTATTATTTGGGGGTGCTTATATTTGTCCTGTTACACACAATTGGAAATGCGTTTCTTGCGTATCCTAACTTTCCCTGATACACCCTCAGGGAGTGGGGTTACAGCCAGGGTCACCATTGTACAGCGCCTCTTGAGCAATTAGGGTTAAGGGCCTTGCTCAAGGGCACAGCAACATATTTTTCACCTTGTCTGCTCCAGTATTTGAACCATCAACCTGTCGGTTACTGGCCCAACACTCTAACTATCAGTGTGTGTTATCCAACCCCAGTGTAAACCCGGCAAGAGGCAGAGCACACCTGCAGGCCCTACATCTAGCTGTCTCCACACTTTGATGAATGATACGTGTGTGCACTGGTTCCTCCTGACAAAGGTTTGCGTGTGAAGAGGCGGGCTGCTGCTAAAATAAGACGGAAGGTGTTCAGAGGCCTGCCTTAGCTTGCAAAACACCTGTATCTGACTCAGCCTGTACTAATCACACACACCTCTACACAGTACAGATGACAACCACCCGCCTCAGAGAGAAAGAGAGAGGGAGGGACAGAGAAATACAGAGAGAGAAGGAAATGAAAGGAAAGGAAAGAATGATAGACAAAATGAGAAAGAGGTAAGTACACTGAAAAAAATGAAGGTTCTTTAAATGGTTCATCCTCAGCTATTAAGGTTCCTTAGAGAACTTTTGCCCAATAAAGAAAATGTTTATTAAGTGTGGGGTTCTTGACGTGGCATCTACGGTTCTTCAGAATTCGAAAAGGTTCTTGAAATGTATGGAAGCGTGCAGATGTGTCCCTTTCATACTACAACAGCAAATTGTCCAGTTTTAACTTGTGTTGATTTTTCAGTCTAACATTTCAAATGAAAATTCAACAGTAAACACCTTAAATAAATGGACACTGTAAATTGTTTGACCCTTGTGTGGTGTTCGGGTCTGTGGGACCCATTTTCAATGTTTACTAAAAGAAAAGTGATACAATTAATATTTTTTTCAACCTGAGACTCATTGGCCTTGCTCATTTTCTGTGAAGAACATGTAAAACAACACATTTTCATTACATTCAGTTGAAGTTTACATACACCTTAGCCAAATACATTTAAATTCAGTTTTTCACAATTCCTGACATTTAATCCTAGTAAAGATTCCCTGTCTTAGGTCAATTAGGATCACCACTTTATTTTAAGAATGTGAAACGTCAGAATAATAGTAGAGATAATTATTTATTTCAGCTTTTATTTCTTTCATCACATCCCCAGTGGGTCAGAAGTTTACATACACTCAATTAGTATTTGGTAGCATTGCCTTTAAATTGTTTGACTTGGGTCAAATATTTTGGGTAGCCTTCCACAAGCTTCCCACAATAAGTTGGGTGAATTTTGGCCCATTCCTCCTGACAGAGCTAGTGTAACTGAATCAGGTTTGTAGGCCTCCTTGCTCGCACACATTTTCAGTTCTGCCTGCAAATGTTCTATAGGATTGAGGTCAGGGCTTTGTGATGGCCACTCCAATACCTTGACTTTGTTGTCCTTAAGCCATTTTGCCACAACTTTGGAAGTATGCTTGCGGTCATTGTCCATTTGGAAGACCCATTTGCGACCAAAATGTAACTTCCTAACTGATGTCTTGAGATGTTGCTTCAATATGTCCACATCATTTTCCTTTCTCATGATGCCATCTATTTTGTGAAGTGCACCAGACCCTCCTGCAGCAAAGCACCCCCACAACATGATGCTACCACCCCCGTGCTTCATGGTTGGGATGGTGATCTTCGGCTTGCAAGCATGCCCCTTTTTCCTCCAAACATAACGATGATCATTATGGCCAAACAGTTCTATTTTTGTTTCATCAGACCAGAGGACATTTCTCCAAAAAGTATGATCTTTGTCCCCATGTGCAGTTGCAAACCGTAGTCTGGCTTTTTTATGGCGGTTTTGGAGCAGTGGCTTCAACCTTGCTGAGCGGCCTTTCAGGTTATGTCGATATAGGACTCGTTTTACTGTGGATATAGATACTTTTGTACCTGTTTCCTCCAGCATCTTCACACGGTCCTTTGCTGTTGTTCTGGGGTTGATTTGGACTTTTCGCACTAAAGTACGTTCATCTCTAGGAGACAGAATGCGTCTCCTTCCTGAGCGGTATGACGGCTGCGTGGTCCCATGGTGTTTATACTTGCGTATTATTGTTGGTACAGATGAACTTGGTACCTTCAGGCATTTGGAAATTGCTCCCAAGGATGAACCAGACTTGTGGAGGTCTACAATTTTTTCCTGAGGTCTTGGCTGATTTCTTTTGATTTTCCCATGATGTCAAGCAAAGAGGCACTGAGTTTGACGGTAGGCCTTGAAATACATCCACAGGTACACCTCCAATTGACTCAAATGATGTCAATTCGCCTATCAGAAGCTTCTAAAGCCATGACATCATTTTCTGGAATGTTCCAAGCTGTTTAAAGGCACAGTCAACTTAGTATATGTAAACTTCTGACCCAAAACTATAGTTGTTAACAAGAAATGTGTGGAGTGGTTGAAAAACGAGTTTTAATGACTCTAACCTAATTGTATGTAAACTTCTGACTTCACCTGTATGTGGTGTTCGGGTCCACTGGACCCGAGGGTTATAAAAGTGTGGAAATGTGTGTGTGTGTAAGTGAAAACATGTAAAAATTTAACAAAAAGGTTTGCTGTGTACCTTCACTCTGTCTTTCTCCTCCCTGGGCCTGCTGTTTCAACAAAGCACCAAGAACCTGTCTGTGTCCCTGCCTGTCTGCTTGTCTCCTGCTTTTCTCGCACTCTTTACCCTTTGTATTGTGTGAAACTACACAATGTCTTGCGGAAACCTGCACAATGTTATACAATACATTATTTCAATATATTATTTCGATACTGTAATCTGTATTTTCCCCACACTCTACCCCAGCCAGGTGCAAATTGGGGGAGGGACACAACAAATAAATAGCTTTGCATGTATGGCTACTTACCACAATCAATCCAGTATGGCAAAAATGATCTCTGCTCAGAGGCCCTTAGAAATCATTTTTACAGAGGCAGAAGCTTGTGTGGAAGGAGCATCTTCCACTTTGGAAGATTAAGCATTTTCAGAATATGAGGATCATGTCTCTGTCAATTCGATTTGATAGTGAATTGGAAGAAGAGGATGAGGTTGACCCTCAACCAGCCCCAGGACCAGCCCGTCAGCAACCAGCCCCAGGACCAGCCCGTCAGCAACCAGCCCCAGGACCAGCCTGTCAGCAACCAGCCCCAGGACCAGCCTGTCAGCAACCAGCCCCAGGACCAGCCTGTCAGCAACCAGCCCCAGGACCAGCCCGTCAGCAGCCAGCCCCAGGACCAGCCTGTCAGCAACCAGCCCCAGGACCAGCCCGTCAGCAACCAGTTGATCAGCAGCCTGCAGGAGGAGAAATATGGATGTAACATTTTTTGAAATTGAATGGTCTTCTTGCCCAAGAATGAGCCATCCCGCATGGCTGCCAAGCCTAGTGGTTAGAGCATTGGACTAGTAACTGAAAGGTTGCAAGTTCAAATCTCCGAGCTGACAAGGTACAAATCTGTCGTTCTGTCCCTGAACAAGGCAGTTAACCCACTGTTCCTAGGCCGTCATTGAAAATAAGAATTTGTTCTTAACTGACTTGCCTAGTTAAATAAAGGTAAAATAAATCAAATAAATAATCACTGAGTGGTGGTTAGTTGCCCAGCAGCATCCAGACCTGACTGAGTGGGATACACTGTACGTGAGGGCTACATTACTGTGGTCCTACCAGTGCTATGTGATATGTGTATATGAAATAATGTGTGTGTGGGTCTCAACATACACAGTCATGTGACCGTTGTCTCACACTTTTCATTGGCTGCTGATATAGTCAGTGGGTGTGGCTTTTCCCAGCAGCTCTAATGATGTGATGCTTTCCCAGAAGTTTCCATCTCAGTAATCCTTGGAAATACATCTAGCCGATTGAGAAATTAACTATTGAGACTGTTCAAAGGTTAAGAAATGTTATTTTGGGGTGAAAGAGCTTGCTTGTACTTTATGTAGTTATTGGTGACTGGTGCTTGTAGAGTGAGGAAATGTGTTTCTGAGTGTGTTATGTCATGTTGTGCCATGTACAGTATTGTATTTTATTAATGGGGACGTTGGGGTGTATGGTGTGTGTTTTATGGATGTAAAGGGGAGTGTGTGGCGGGAATAGAGCGACAGGTAGCCTAGCAGTTAGAATGTTGGGCCAGTAACTGAAAGGTTGCTAGTTGAATCCCCAATCCAACAAGGTGAAAAATCTGTCAATGTGCCCTTGAGTAAGGCACTTAACCCCCTTTTCTCCAGGGTCGCTGGCTGACCATGGCCGTGACCCCACTCTCTGAGGGAGTTTCAGGTGGAGTTGGGATTTGCAAAAAACACAGTTCCATTTCACGTGTATTAATACACAGTTTTGTAAAATGTGTGAAATAGGACAAACATAAGCACCCACAAAATTATTATTCATACAGTTGATGGTTTGCGGAGTGTGTGGCAGGAAAAAAGTTGATGGTTGACATGCATAGGCTAGTACTTGGGCTGTATGTGTGGGTGTGGAGGGGGAGTGTGAGGTTGGGGTATGTTATATGGTTAACATGTTCAGAACATGTTGGGTGTATGTGTGGGTGTGGAGGGGGAGTGTGAGGTTGGGTATGTTATATGGTTAACATGTGAAGAACATGTTGGGTGTATGTGTGGGTGTGGAGGGGGAGTGTGAGGTTGGGGTATGTTATATGGTTAACATGTTCAGAACATGTTGGGTGTATGTGTGGGTGTGGAGGGGGAGTGTGAGGTTGGGTATGTTATATGGTTAACATGTGAAGAACATGTTGGGTGTATGTGTGGGTGTGGAGGGGGAGTGTGAGGTTGGGGTATGTTATATGGTTAACATGTTCAGAACATGTTGGGTGTATGTGTGACTGTGTGTTGGAGAGGGGTGTGCTAGAGTGTGTGGTGGGTGGGTTGTAGAGAGGGGGTAAAGTGGATAGTTGACTCCACTGGAATGCGGCACTGACTCAGTTTGTCTGTCAACCATGGCCTTGCTCACTCTGTGGACTCATTCACACTCTGCGCCCCCCTTTTGGGACTGTGGGGGACGGGGCAGGGGAATGACTGTTGCCTCATGTCGGATTTCCGGCAAGTCTCTTGGAATTTTCGGGAACAGAGCTCCAGGAAACCCTGGAACGCTGGGACACTGCCTTGTTTGGGTTATAGTCTAGTCTGGCCTCAGTTCTCTGCAGGAAACAAACCAATTCCTTGGTTACTGCTGTATACAGTATATCATAACAAAAAAAACTCACTCACCTCTGTGTGTCTCATAAATAGTTAAAGCCTCATTCAGTCTTAAAGGCATTTATTCTCAGTGCTGGTGGTTGGTAGTACTATGATATAAGTAGCTTTGTTCCAGCAATGAGATAAACACACTGTCTTCTCTCAGTCCCTCGCCTGTCCCATCACCCACCATGGACAGACAGAGAGACCTGCTATGTGTCTCCCTCTACATGACCATTGGCCACCGGCCCGCCCTGTCTCACTGCTGCTGGCCAGACTGAGAAAATCTTCTTTCAACCAGGGATTACCTGGGTCTCCTCTCTCTCACTGGACTGTCACCACAACAAAACATACTATCACACAGCAGAGGCTACGTTCTAATACACTCAGAGGAGCTTCTGACTCATACCAATCATTTAACAGACATTGACCTAGAGTCATGGCAATCTCTTAGACTCACTTAAGAATTACTTTAGTTATAATTGCATTCACGTATACCAATGCATTCAAATGTCAAAGCTATAAAAAGACCCCAAATCAACCATACAGCAGGTTCTTGAAATCGTCTCTGAAGGATCATTGTCAACCCTCAAGCACATGATCATTTCTCATACCACTTCTATTTCAATCTGCCAGGGACTGTGAAACAGCTTGTAGAATTTCTCTAGACACTGTGCATTACTACTGCCGGTGCATGGCTAGGAAGTGGCAAGCAAATTACATTAATCACACAACTGACTTACAGTGTATGGTAATATCTCTATTTAAACATAACCGAAGTGTGTGTGTGTGTGTGTGTGCGTGTGCATGCATATCTGTCAGCATTGTGGAGCCTTCCTGCAGTGCTTTGTACACTGACAGAATGCAGTTTGTGGCACACTCCACTTTGAAAAACACACACACAGTAACCCTGGGGCACAATGCCAGCGGGCAGATGGAATGTGACCTGATAACCTTTGCCTGTAGACTTCCACATGGAGCCCGGACATTGGGATGGTGTGCAGGGGGAGGAGAGGGGAGGGGAAGCCTGAATAGACATGGTGTCTAGTAACGGGAGACACTCTCTGTTTGTAAACTCTGATAATATGACACATGTAGAGAGATAACACCGAGGAAAGCGTTGCACACTTACAAACACACAGGCACGCACACACACACACACACACACACACACGGAACCCCAGTGCACCCAAACATATGTATGTTCAAAATAAATGAGAGTGAAAGAGAGAGAGCATAGAGTGGGGAGGGGTTTGAAATCAGTGGGTACATCTTGTCTTGTACAGCACTTAGTGAACCTCGCAGCCACACATTTTTCTGATTTCATAAATCCTGACTTACCTGTTTGACATTTGTAGTTTTTTTTGTACACTTGCTCAGTTCAGTGAGAGGCTGTGCTTGATTCATTCATCCTTAGAAATAACTTCACCTACAAAACCCCAAAGTGCTGGTGAAAGTGTCCAGGTAAATATGGCATAATGCATCCATACATTCCTTGACAGACTGTACAGTCACTTACGACAGTACACATGTGCACACATTCATGCACACCCACAGACACACAGACGCACACACACTCTGAGGTAAATATAAAGGCAGTCTATTGCATGATGTTGAATGCCTCCCATAACAGCTTGCAATGGGGTGTCCAAACAGTCACAAACTTCCGTTGCCTCAAGTGAACTGCACAACGACAAGGTGCTGGACATGTTGTGTGCCTTTGATTTGAACTGTAAAGGATGCTTTACATCATGAAATGATCTTATAGGTTTAGAGATCTGATATCTGCCCAGCCCATGAGGTGAGGTACGTATTTGTATGCGTTTTTATTCTATTGTATATGAAAAGGGGGGACTCTCCTATGTTGTCACAAACAGAAATAACTCTAGAAAGAGCTCTATTAGTGTAAACCTGTAGTGTAAATCCGTGTTACTATACACAGACAGGGCATGGGTAAACCCCACCCTCTGTGCAGGGAGAAAGGACACTGACACATCTGACAGATCTGGTTCAACCAGTCACAGATGACAAGCCTTTGGATTTGCCCCAAGTACATATGACTCAAGGGTGTACCGTCTCTGAGTGTGAAATCACACTTATGAAACACCATTTACATTTGTGCCACAAGGTCAAAGACAATAGTTTTTTACCTTCATTTGATGGATGACCTATTTTGACAGGCATAAGATGACAGGAATCCTGTACTGTGGATCAGGGTTATTAATTCAATTGATGGGATTTTTTGTGTGACATATCTAGGTTGTGTACCTGTTGGATATGATTCTCTCTGATTCTATTCTTTCCCTGACTTATGTCCACTCATACTACTTAGATATCAGGTCCATAGTTGATACTAACCAGTGGTTTTCTTTCTTCTACACAGCACCTGTTACTCATAATGCATCCATATGAGAAAGGAGAGACTCAATCTGTGTGAGGCAACTGGTAGCTGTCTCCAGAGCTCTGTCTGCGTGGTTGTCTGTGTCATATCTCTCCTGTTAAATCAACAGGTGCAGATCCTACCTGCAAGACAGACAGGCTGGTGCCAAGGGTCCACTAAACAATCAGGAGGCAGCCATATATCCCTCCTGCCTATCAAATAGCTAACAGAGCAGAGATGGGCCCATTGTGCCAGGTCAAGGAAGAACAAACAACAGTGTGACTGCCCCTCCCTGGTCCCTCAGTCTCTGTCACGAGAGGGCACAGAGACACCCAGTCTTCCTCCTCACAGTATAACGTTACCAATTCCATTCTCACAGCTCTCAGACATAGTGAACATTATGTACTGATCTAATCTATACAAGGCCCTCACTTGTCCCCCTTTGGCAAATCAGATCATGACTCTATACTCCTGCTTCCTGTTTACAATCAAAAGCTCAAACAGGAAGTACCCATGATGTGCTCCATGGAGAAATGGTCCTCCGAGGCGGAGGGTCTGCTGCAGGACTGGAATATATTCCGGAACTCCACCAATAGAATCGACGAGCTAATCACTTCCATCACCGGCTTCATCAGGAAATGCATCGCCGACGTTGTCCCCACAGTGAAGGTTCGCTACTTCCCCAGTCAAAGCCTTGGATTAACACTGAGGTGCGTTAAACCTAAGGACAGAGCTACGGCACCCAGGGCTCTTGCAGCCAACCCCTAGGCTACGGCTGAGGACACGGACGCGCACAAGAAGTCCAGCTACGACCTCCGCAGTGCCGTCAAACAGGCAAAAGGACAATACAGGAACAAGGTGGAATCCTATTACACCAGATCCAACGCTCGACACATGTTGCAGGGGTCCATTATGGATTATAAAGGAAGACCTAGCCGTGATCTGCCCAATGATGCCTCTCTACCAGACCAACTCAATGCATTTTATGCACGCTTCGACAAATGCAAAACCAATAATACCTAGAAAAGAATACAAAACAACATGCACATAATCTAAAAGTTAAAAGAAAGAAACTAAGAAATATCAGAACAAACAATGTCAGAGTCATATAATCGCTACCGAAGGTGCTTCTACAAAGTATTGACTCAGGGGTGTGAATACTTATGTAAATTAGATATTTCTGTATTTCTTTGCAATAAATTAGCAAGAACAAACGTAAAACATGTTTTCGCTTTGCCATTATGGGGTATTGTGTGTAGAGAAAATTTGTTGATTTACTTTCTAAGGTACTGTTTATTCTTCTACACTGAACAAAAAATACAAACGCAGAAAAACCTTATTTCTCTCAAATGTTTTGAACAAATTTGTTTACATCCCTCTTAGTGAGCATTTCTCCTTAGCCAAGATAATCCATCCACATGACAGGTGTGGCATATCAAGACGCTAATTAAACAGCATGGTCATTACACAGGTGCACCTTGTGCTGGGGATAATAAAAGGCCACTCTATAATGTGACGTTTTGTCACACAACACATTGCCACAGATGGCTCAAGCTTTGAGGGAGCATGCAATTGGCATGCTGACTGCAGGAATATCCACCAGAGCTGTTGCCAGAGAGCTGAATGATAATTTCTCTACCATAAGCCGCCTACAATGTCATTTTAGAGAATTTGGCAGTACGTCCAACCGGCCTCACAAGAGCAGACCACGTGTAACCACACCAGCCCAGGACTCCCACATCTGTCTTGTTCACCTGTGGGATCGTCTGAGGGGTGGTGGGGGGGTTCAGGATATTTAAAGTATAAAAAAACATTAGGAACACCTTCCTAATATTGAGTTGTACCCCTTTTGCCCTAAGAACAGCCTAAATTCTTGATACACACAGGAAACTGTTGAGTGTGAAAAACTCAGCAGTGGTGCAGTTCCTTTCACACTCAAACCAGTGAGCCTGGCACCTACTACCATACCCCGTTCAAAGACACTTAAATCCTTTGTCTTGCCCATTCACCCTCTGAATGGCACACAAACCCAATCCATGTCTCAATTGTCTCAAGGCTTAAAAATCCTTCTTTAACCTGTCTCCTCCCCTTCATCTACACTGATTTAAATGGATTTAACACATGACATCGATAAGAGATCATAGCTTTCACCTGGATTCACCTGGTCAGTCAATGTCATGGAAAGAGCAGTTGTTCCTAATGTTTTGTACACTCAGTGTATACTTCCATTCTCATGTTTTTTCAACCTATATCATTTTTGTAATTATTTATATTATATTTTCTATTATTAGCCATATCATTATTACTATCACTGCATTGTTGGGAAAGAGCTCTCAAGCTAAGAATTTCACTAGACTGTTTTACACCTGTCGTATCCTGGGCACATGGTGAATAAACATTGAAACTTGAAACTTGGAAGGGTTTACCCAAGACACAGCAGGGGAAAATGATAGAGTGCTGAAAGTGAATGAGCTAGACAGGTCAAAAGAGCTGCAGCTCTTAATCTCCGCTGCTGCAAATCTGTTGATGCATACAGAACTCTGGCTCTCAATCTGATCAGTACCCTAGCTACACATGAATATGGTCCTGGCATGGATGCTCGCAAAAAGGACACATTTATTAATGTGTAAAGGTTCTACAAATGCACAGAAAATAATGCTGACTAGGGCAAATACCATAAGACATGACTGTCTTTTGTTGGGCCCTATTCAGGGTTGTTATGGGGGGACGGGATGTACATATAAAAAATCCTGCACAAAACAAGCCGAACAAGCCAACTATTGAGGGATGACTCTACTGTATCACTAGGGCAACACGTCAAACAAACAATGTGTGGAATTGTATGTGGATGAAACCCTAGACCCAACAAAATGGAATGCCGCCCCACAAAATATATTGAGATCTGAAGTCATCACAGAAGACCAGAGTAATTAGTAGACTCTAACGTAAGTATTGTTCCTTAGAACCAACCAAGCGTGTGGGATAATGACTGGAATAATGACTGTTGAGGTTTTCTCCATGTTTACCAGAATGGTGAGCTCTGTAAATACAGGATGTGCTACAGCATTATTCTTCCAAGGCTTTGTTTTCTCATCCTTGGCTCATTGACTGGCCCACACAGCCCAGTGAGGAGGAGAGCTGTAGAGGTTTGGTTGAGTTGGCTGCATACTGTTTATCTATTCCCAGGCCTTTTCGAGGATTAATGGCTGATTCCATTGTTTTTCTCATTGTTTTTCTGATGTCTCCTGTCCAGGGGACAGGAGACATCACAATTCTGTGATTTACGGCCTTATAATCTCTCTGAAACAGCCTATTATATAATATTTTGTATGTTGCTACACTGTAAAGCATTTTTGGGATTCAACATACAATTAATTGTAAGGCGACCAGCTGCAATAGGATTGTGAGTTTGCTCAACATTTTGGCATATAGCTGAACCAACAAACAACAAACAGTTGAATTGTATGTTCACTCAACTTAGAATTGTTTTGCATATTTCCCAGTCTAAAATGTATCTCTTTATGACAATACATTACATATATCATAAGGCCTTTCTTTGAGGGCCTAGTTACACCCTAAAGCAGTGGTATGAAACTCCTGGTTTACAGGCCACATCAAGCCTGCAAGTCAAATTATGTAATTCCTATTGGAATCCAGCCAGAGTGAGAATATCCAACAATTTGAACTTTTAATCACCTGCAACCTGCATTGAGAATGACTGCTGTGGTAGGAAAGACTGATTATTGCGAATACCTAAATCATGTAACTTGAACAGCCATCTCAGTAACGGAAAAACTACTAACAGATCTTTTTTTTGTAGTGTAAGATTAATCAACCAATCAATGTGCATGCAAAACCACAGGTATTGAAGGAAACAATTCTGAAAATCAATCTGCAATAACTCATGCTGGAAAATCAGGTCCATCTGTCATGGACTTTATTTTGCCCAAAATTGTCTTCCCAAAAACTGGCCTGTATTTAGTCTGCTGTTTTGGTCCAAATATAGCTGAAGTTCAGCCTGATCAGCTTGTACTCATTGAAATGCATGAGATACTATATGCAATATTGGATAATTGTATTTGTGTAACTCCTAAACTTAACCCTATCCCCTAACCCAATTTTTTTTTTTACATATCATACATCTGCAAATTCATAACATTTTTATTTTTCTGTACCTTTATTTAACTAGACAAGTCAGTTAAGAACAAATTCTTATTTTCAATGACAACCTAGGAACAGTGGGTTAACTGCCTTGTTCAGGGGCAGAACAACAGATTTTTACCTTGTCAGCTCAGGGATTTGTCTTGCAACCTTTCGGTTACTAGTCCAACGCTCTAACCACTATGGTACTTGCCGCCCCATATTGTACGTTTTCAAATTCTTAACATATAATAGGAATTGTAATTCGTAACATATCATACCAAATGGGTGATGGACATCCACAAATGAATAGATACCATAAGAAACGTAACTTATCATAATAAATGGGGTGTCTCAGATGTACGTAAAGAATAATACTAAATGCTCTGAGACCAGGTTGCAGTGAGGCACACTCCGCCAGCACTCCACCTCCCACTCCTCGCCAATCACAAAAAAAATCTATGTTCAGAAACATTCATCAATTTCTGCCAGTAGTTGACTCATAGTCACATAGCGAGACCTGCAATTAGCCAAACCAGGGGTAACTCAATGACAACTGAGTAAGAGTTAGCATGTGCATTCCATGAACCGAGTGGGTTCTTACTCTGTGCGTCACTCTGCTGCTTCCATAGCCAGAGGAGATTTCATCTTGTCCCATCAGTAAGTACACTGGAGTCTTCCACGGTGATGAGAAGGGAACCTATTGGTGTCACATGTATTTTTTATTTTTTTGTACTAAGTACTAAGTATGAGACCATAGTATAGCATGAGACTACATCTAAGGTCGTATTTACACTATGATAGATTCTCTAGAGGTTTCGAGAAAATACCATCAGCTAGACCTTTTAATGTAGTGTAAACTTGTGAAATGCTCAAGTCTCCTACGCCACCTCCAGAGGTCACGGGTGAGACTGCAGTCAGATGTATTGTCTCTTTAAGAGAAATGCTCCTACCGTAAAAATCCTAATAGCAGAGAAATGTTTTTTAAACAGCTGAAATGTATTCCTTATATTTAAGACTTGTTTTATTCAGTTTTTACCTAAAATTGCTGTAACAACCTGTTACATCTTGAAATTCTGAAACTAATATGAGACTATAGACTGGGCACTGGCCATTGAACCTGGGGCGTCATCAATAGGCCTTATCTGGTTGTCCATATGAGAGATGAGTGGTTATCAGGCCTGCTGGGTGGGAGGTAACAGGATGTTCTAAGACGCTGAGGGATTGTAAACACATTGGAGACACAGAGGTAAACTAGAAAGCGGAAGCTACTGTACAGGCGGAAACAAACCCAGAAGAATAGGAGTTATTGTAAACTCTTTGGACACAGAGGAAACAACAATGAGGGATTTAAACTCACTGGGGACAGAGGGGCCAAAACAGATGAGAAACAACATGAGCATTAGATATTAGGGGGCAGTGGAAGGGTGGAAGCACATTTGGGACAATGTGAATAGTAGGGACACAGCTTTCGTTCTTTGTAAGTGTGAATGGATAATGGGGAGATGCACAACATTTGTGTTGTGAGGAAAATGTGTTTGAGAGACAGAAAGACAGTGCAGGTCTAAGTACCTTGTTTCTCTTCCTGTAGGTTAGTGTGATTTCATTGGAAATAGAATGAAACCTGAAATGAAAACCAACTTTAATGTGGATGACTGTCAGTACTTAATTAATGTACACTACCGTTCAAAAGTTTGGGGTCACTTAGAAATGTCCTTGTTTTTGAAAGAAAAGCACATTTTTGGTCCATTAAAATAACATCAAATTGATCAGAAATACAGTGTAGACATTGTTAATGTTGTAAATGACTATTGTAACTGGAAACGGCAGATTTGTTATGGAATATCTACATAGGCATACAGAGGCCCATTATCAGCCACCATCACTCCTGTGTTCCAATGGCACATTGTGTTAGCTAATTCAAGTTTATAATTTTAAAAGCATAATTGATCATTAGAAAACCCTTTTGCAATGATGTTAGCACAGCTGAAAACTGTTGTCCTGATTAAATAAGCAATACAACTGGCCTTCTTTAGACTAGTTGAGTATCTGGAACATCACCATTTGTTGGTTCGATTACAGGCTCAAAATGGCCAGAAACAAAGATCTTTCTTCTGAAACTCGTCAGCCTATTCTTGTTCTGAGAAATGAAGGCTATTCCATGTGAGAAATTGCCAAGAAACTGAATATCTCGTACAACGCTGTGTACTACTCCCTTCACAGAACATCCCAAACTGGCTCTAACCAGAATAAAAAGAGGAGTGGGAGGCCCCGGTGCAGAACTGAGCAAGTGGACAAGTACATTAGAGTGTCTAGTTTGAGAAACAGATGCCTCACAAGTCCTCAACTGGCAGCTTCATTAAATAGTACCTGCAAAACACCAGTCTCAACATCAACAGTGAAGAGGAGACTACGGGATGCTGGCCTTCTAGGCAGAGTTCCTCTGTCCAGTGTCTGTGTTCTTTTTCCCATCTTAATCTTTTATTTTTATTGGCCAGTCTGAGATATGGCTTTTTCTTTGCAACTCTGCCTAGAAGGCCAGCATCCCAGTCACCTTCTAAAGAAGGCCAGTTTTATTGCTTCTTTAATCAGAACAACAGTTTTCAGCTGTGCTAACATAAGTGCATAATGATCAATTTGCCTTTTAAAATGATAAGCTTGAATTAGCTAACACAACGTGCCATTAGAACACAGGAGTGATGGTTGCTGATAACGGGCCTCTGTACGCCTATGTAGATATTCCATTTTAAAAAATCTGTAGTTTCCAGCTACAATAGTCATTTACAACATGAACAATGTCTACACTGTATTTCTGATCAATTGAATGTTATTTTAATGGACCAAAAAAAATGTGGACATTTCTAAGTGACCCCAAACTTTTGAACGGTAGTGTAGGTGTGGATTCTCACTGTCTAAGAAAGTACAGGACACAAAGCAGGTTTAGTGGCCAGTTTACGTGGCGTGCTCTTTGAAGAATGAGGATGTCACACTGCTGTAGACAGTGTTGGATAATGTTTAGCAGGGAATGGCCCTGTTATGTAATGTGAATACGACAGACTGTGGAAACAGAGGGAACTTCAATAACAAGCTAACACACAGTGTGCTAGATGCTGAGGTCATGCAAACCACCACCTCTGACATAAGCAATTATATACTGTATTTACAGTACAGAATAGTTCCAACGAGTGGTGTAAAGTAACTAAGTAAAAATGATTTGAAGTACTTCTTAAGTCGTTTGGGGGGGTATCTGTACTTTACTATATATATTTTTGACAACTTTTACTTTTAATCCACTACAATCCTAAAGAAAATATATACTTTTTACTCCCATACATTTTCTCTGACACCCAAAAGTATCTTGTTACATTTCGAATGATTGCCATGAGAAGAAAATGGTCCAATTTCAGGCACTTATCAAGAGAACACGTGGTCATCCCTACTGACTCTGATCTGACAGACTCTTTTCCACCACTGGTCCCAACCTACCACATATACCATAAATCAATATACAAGTGCAATGTATGGAAGGCCGAGCACAGGACTTAACAATCATTATTGGTGCCTGGCAGCTTAATGTTACACCCATTACCAAGTGACATCCATGACCCTATGCTTTGACACTGTATTCTCCATGGTCACCTCCATGTTGATCTTGCAGTAGTTTTGGCTAGCATTACAGAACGGCTGGTTTCAGAGTGGGACCTGGCGTATGTGTTTAGAGCATGTAAACTGAGGGATCTGAAGCTTAGGCAGAGCTGTGTCTCTGGCTGGCCAGTGTTCCCCTGCCCTAGTCTTGTGTGCCAGGCAGCCAAGCTATGAGTCAGACCCTCTGTGGTCAGTGTGGGAGGCTGCTCTCCTTGTTTCACCCCAGTGACTAGTCTCCTCTCCCCATTCCTTCCTTCTCTCTATCTATCTTTCCTTCTTTCTCTTTATCTCCATTTTCACTCTGAATCACCAGGGAAGTCAACGTCTGCTTGGCCACATAATTTAACTACCACCACACACTGAACCTGCTTTGATTGATTATTTGTTAATATTACTGTACAATACTACACCACTGGAGGAGGATGACATAGTATTGTTTTCCCTTGTCTTATAAGGAGCCTCTACGTCACAGTGAGGACCCATGTGCCTGTGCCCACGGGAGGGTGCCCTATTTATTAGGCTGTGTGTGAGGTGTTAGGCTCTGGTCAGCACGTCTCTGATAATCCTTTCTCATCCCTATCTATCTCCACTGAGTCTGCCGACCTCTCTCTGTTGGGAAACACAGTGTTACTTGGTTGCCCAGGGTGACAGGACAAGACCTGGACTAGGAAAACATGACTACACTAGTTTCATGTCTCTTCAAGGACCTGTTTTCTCTCCCAGTGTGTTTTAACAATATGCTGACATGCTTCTACAAAGTGCTCTGTCTCTCTCGGGGTTGTCCATCCTGTGCTGTCGTTGTTTGTACAGTGGTATCCCGCTGCCTCTCACACACTACTCTCATAACACTTAGCAGGATACTATGTCTCCTTCCAACTGACACAACCCCAGAGCAGTGTTCATTTCGTCAACAATAACTAAGGAAAATATTCTTCAATTTCCACACTGTCCTGACGATAATGAGGCGAGATGCCCTGAAAAAACAATAACTATTACAAATTAGTTTTAATTTTAGTTGACGAAAATGTAACAAGAAAATAATTCCACGTGAGACCAATGGGTATTCAATTTGACATGAAGCTCCTTTTCATCTGTTCTGTCAAATCATAAGCATGCATGCCTTTGCAGAATATTTAATGCAATCGTCTCATTGGCCGATAAAGTCTTTCAGTAGCTCTTGCTGCTTGAGCAGAGCCAGATCTATACACACACAGCTCCCGGGCAGTCTCTTCAATCACTCTCTTTTGAACTGATGTGCAGCCAGAACACTTCAATTGTAAATTACCTAAATTAGAAACAATAATGTCTTGATAATCTTTGCTTTCATATAAGCTATTTTAACTCCGATCACATCAGAAGCTCATTCATCTGGGTTGCTTCTCTCGCGTTCCGCAAATGCCAGTTGCGTTGGGAAAACTAATGTTAGGCTATTTGCTGAATTTTAGGAGTACAGAAATACTTCTGGCATTGTTGGAATGCTCAGATTCATCCCCTTTTCAATTAAATCACTGTTATTTACCGCCCTTTGACGACTATGATGGGGAGAAAATCAAAGCTGTAAATTGTTTAACCTGTACCTAATGCTATAGCCCATAATTGTTAATTATGGCTGACATTGGTTACAATCTGCCACAGAAGCAATGTTGCAAACTTATATGAGGGGATAGTAGGCCTAGTTGGACAAGGCTATCTGAATGTGAACATGATGGAAGTTAGAGGTAAATATACATTATCTATTGGATAAAAAATGCACTGACTATTATGTGACTAAAATGACTGTGACTCAAACTAGACTAAAAGTATCCAGAGTTTTAGTGGACTGATAATAACAAAAAAATGACTAAAATGTGACTAACACTAAAAGGTATTTTAAGACTAAAACTAAGACTATCACTAAATCTGAAATAGCTGCCAAAATGAACACTGCCCAAGAGCAGGGAACACAGAAAGCCGAGTGAAGTGGAGCTGTTGTCCCTTCTCTGGGCTGGGCGCTCCGGGCAGGGGGCTCCCTGTCCTGATAGATGGAGTGAGAGGAGGAAGAAATAGCCGTGAAAGGCGTTGTTGGAAACGGGAGGAATAGCTGGGCACTTGGACCGCTTACAATCTTATCTGAGCGTTGTGGTCTGCTTCCACTAGTACAACACATCAGAGTTTGGGAGAGGGTATTGGTGCCTCTTGGCTTCCCTACCCACCTCTAGCAATGCGGCTAATGAGATAGAAATGTTGAATAGTTTAGGAAATGGGAAAATACTGAGTAATGTAAGACCCCTATCAAACTTTCTAGCACACACAACTTTGTATTCTGACTCTAAATCTATAAACAGACAGGTTTTCATAGTGTTCCAAGTGGCATTTCAAACGAGTTTGGGTCAGAGCTGTAATTGGTATGACCTTGATGATATCCTGCTGGTGGGAACATTTTACGTGCAGATTTCAAAAGGATTAAAATTAACTGGGAAGACCTCAAAATACATGTTTTACAGTGTACAATACAGTATGTTTGTGTTTTATGGAAAATGTCTGTTTTATCAGAAAGCTTTTTGAACATTCTTTATGCATTCGAAATGCCTGTTTGGGTATTTTGATGCGTACTTTGAGTCAGTAATGATAGATAGAGACACTTACCACATAGCTTTATGTAGGGTCATTTTTGTGTCTGTCATTTCGATAGGACCAGTCAACTTTAACCCACCCACAGTCAACCTTTGTCTCTCTCTCCCACTGTCATGGTAAGACGTCCGTGAAATAATCCTTGACATCATTATTTATGGTATATACAGACAGTACTGTATTGTACAGTACCATCATTCAAGATGGTTACCTGTCCCTTCTACAAACAATCTAAGAAAAAAGTTTGGATGGGTCCTGCCTGCCTGTCTGTCGGTCTCTCTTCCACTTCCTCTCTCTCTTTAAGGTGGTGGTAGTCACATTGAGTGTGCCTGTGGGAAAAAGCTGTTCTTTCTCTGGTGGTGCAAAATGTAAACATGACCTCCTCTTTCTCTGGATCTCTGGATCTGGCTCCCTGGCCCTGGCTGCTTGGCTCTGGCTCCCTGGCCCTGGCTGCTTGGCTCTGGCTCCCTGGCCCTGGCTGCTTGGCTCTGGCTCCCTGGCCCTGGCTGCTTGGCTCTGGCTCCCTGGCCCTGGCTGCTTGGCTCTGGCTCCCTGGCCCTGGCTGCTTGGCTCTGGCTCCCTGGCCCTGGCTGCTTGGCTCTGGTTTTGGGATGATAGTTGGACTTGGTATCATAAAGTGAATTTAGGAAGTTTATCTTGTCAGGACAGTTGTAGTTATCCTGTTGAACTTCGCGGGACTCTTTGTTGGACTGTTAAATTTGTCATCTACACTAAACTAATTTCTTCCTCTTTCTCAACACTCTATTGACCCAGAATGTAAGTATCACACACCTCCTTTTTCTGTGAACTAGGTCTATGTTGGATAAAACAGATGTCTTCACACACACGCACATATACACACCTGCATGAACACGCACACACAAACGCCACAGTCATGTCTGAAACTTTTTTTGCTTTTGGAGTAAACTAAGCCTGTCTCCATACACACAATTGTGGTTTTGTACAGAAGTTAGATGGTAACACAGCCTCTTAATTTGAGAGGAGACATAATGAGAATGTAGGAGTCATTTGGGAGCAGACTTTTCAAACAGAAAGAGGGGCTTTTGTCTGAAGTCTGTTTTGTTTGATCTCCCTGAAAACCAAAAGTGAGAAAAATAAGCCAGCTCAGAACAGAAGCTGTTCTCAATACTTTCTCTGTAGTCATGGGAATACTCTCTTTGAGAGTGTAAAGGAGGGCGCACTTTATTTGGGACAAACGAAAGATAAAGAAAGGATCCAACATTTTGCTGTATGTATGTTGTACTGCTGGTCCTTTGCTGTATGTATGTTGTACTGCTGGTCCTTTGAAAAAGCTGACTCAGAGTGACCACAATGACAGGTAGTGACAGCCAAAGTAGAGGATTTCTAACACAGCCTGAATTAATGTCATCATCGGTGTCAACCATCACAACATATGATACAATATACTTTATTGTCCACGTGGTCCTCTATTTACTGTGATCCCAGGTCAGAGGGACACGTCAGTGGGTGTGTAACCCTTTTGAAGAACTGAGTTTGACCTCTTTGGAGTGAGAGAACTAGACCGCTTTAGTCTGGGGCATTTATTTCAAAGAGCATTTATTGTCCGTCCACCATTATGCAATAGTTACCTTGATATTTATTCAAAAGATTCCAGCTATGATTCTATGCTAAGTGGCATGTCTGTGTGTGCTTTTTATTTTTGGACTAAGTGTATATTTGGTGTGTACAGTGTGTCTGTTATTTTGCTCTATGGTAACTGAGCTGTGCCCTGTGGAAACTTCCCACACGCCCACACCTCCAGGCATCAGAGGAGAGGCCCAGTGTGTTTGGGCCAGAGTAGAGTCAGGCAGGGTGGCTCAGCTCCCCCGGCTGGTCTACTTCCTGCCAGGGACCACGAGGCTCATGTCTAAGCTAAAGTTGTTTCATTTACAGGACCGCCAAGTCCGTACTTCCATATCACAGGAGGTTGGTGGCACCTTAATTGGGGAGGATGGGCTTGTGGTAATGGTTGGTGCGGAATTGTGGAATGGTATTAAATACAGCAAACACATGGTTTCCATGTGTTTGATGCCATTCGCTCCGTTCCAGCCATTATTGAGAGCCGTCCTCCCCTCACCAGCCTCCACTGTCCTATATTTCAAACTGGCTTTAAAGCAAAGCATCTATCTTTGGTGATAGGGGCTAGATGTGTTTGTTTCACTGTCTGTTTCACGCTTGTACTGGCAGCATACTGTATCATCCACTCCACTTTTAGTGGGCTGTATATAGCATTGATATTGTCCTGCACATGACAAAAGAACAAAAGAGCCTCTTCAGAACAAAGCATGTTCTGTACTGTTTCATGCTTTAGCTGGTAAAAAGTTATGGTAGGGTCTTCGTTAAGAAGCACATAAAATGATTACTGTGTTTTTCATCCAACTCTTTTGTTACATAATAAAAAAAGAAGATGCATATCAACAACTCAGAGAGAATGGGTGATAACTGCAGTCCTTCTCTGCCTGGCTTATCAATTCTGATGTATCAATACTAAACTCAGCAAAAAAAGAAGCATCCCTTTTTCAGGACCCTGTCTATCAAAGATAATTCGTAAAAATCCAAATAACTTCACAGATCTTCATTGTAAAGGGTTTAAACACTGTTTCCCATGCTTGTTCAATGAACCATAAACAATTAATGAACATGCACCTGTGGAACGGTCGCTAAGACACTAACAGTTTACAGACGGTAGGCAATTAAGGTCACAGTTTTGAAAACTTAGGACACTAAAGAGGCCTTTCTACTGACTCTGAAAAACACCAAAAGAAAGATGCCCAGGGTCCCTGTCATCTGCGTGAATGTGCCTTAGGTATGCTGGAAGGAGGCATGAGGACTACAGATGTGACCAGGGCAATAAATTGCAATGTCCGTACTGTGAGACGCCTAAGACAGCGCAACAGGGAGACAGGACGGACAGCTGATCGTCCTCGCGGTGGCAGACCACGTGTAACAACACCTGCACAAGATCGGTACTTCCGAACAGCACACCTGTGAGACAGGTACAGGATGGCAACAACAACTGCCCAAGTTACATCAGGAACACACAATCCCTCCATCAGGGCTCAGACTGTCCACAATAGGCTGAGAGAGGTTGGACTGAGAACTTGTAGGCCTGTTGTAAGGCAGGTCCTCACCAGACATCACCGGCAACAACGTCGCCTATGGGCACAAACCCACCGTCGCTGGACCAGACAGGACTGGCAAAAGTGCTCTTCTCTGACGAGTCGTGGTTTTGCTCGTTCTGTGCATGATTTCCTGCAAGATAGGAATATCAGTGTTCTGCCATGGCCAGCAAAGAGACCGGATCTCAATCCCATTGAGCACATCTGGGACTAGTTGGATCGGAGGGTGAGGGCTAGGGCCATTCCCCCCAGAAATGTAAGGGAACTTGCAGGTGCTTTGGTGGAAGAGTTTAATTTGCAGGCCCACCAGGGTTGACCATAAAGGCTATTGTGGCACAGGTTTGGCTGTTCATCTATATTGGCTTTCAGCATGTGACCCTTCGGTTCATAGTTTCCATTCCCTCATGATTGGGTTCAGTACGAGACCGCGCATTTGCACCCTCTCACAAACCCTCCCTGGAACACGCTCTTTCCCCTGAATGAATGCATCCACACAGCCTTACCGCTGTACATGGATGGAAAATGAGAGTCGGGCCGTGACAACATGCTCCTGAGCCCATACGCCTACCCATTAAGAAGTCCAGTGAGCACTGAGCCAAAGCAACTCCAGTGTCAGGAATTAATGTGGATGCAGCCCTGCATCAGATCAGGTAGCCTCTCTGAATTCACAAGAGGGCTTAATTCCAGTGGAGAATGGAACAAAAGCAGTCCTGACAAGGCACATACTCTGCCCTGGATGAGTCAGACACTGTCATCAGGCATGCCGGCCGGCCGGCCCCAGCACAGCACACACCAACTCACATTGTTCACTTGACATATCATAGCCAATCTCATGCTTCAGATATGTTCCTCTTCTTTAGGAACATGTGTTTTTCTCCCCACAGGGGAATGTCAAGCTCATTGCTTTTCTAACCTTGAGGTTATTGATCTATCCCTCAGTCCATTGGCTCTACCCCTTTGAAGGTATGTGCTCTCCCACTCCCAGATGGAGAGAACATCTGAAATATTTATCTGTGGCACAAGGAGTAGGGGACCTAGTGTGTGTCTGTGTTTGCAATATCTTCCCTGAGAGGGCATGAATCAGGAAGCCAGGAGAGAGCTGACTCTCCTAGCTATCAGATCTTGCTTTAGATGAATAGATCGCTACATTAGCAAAGCCTTGACCTCATCCTCAGAAGACTGCCATGGGAAACTCAGAAAAACCTGGAATACTCATTGGCTGCATGCCAGGAACTCCTGGGTTAACCATTACAACACCAACGTAAATGTTATAACAGTAAAGTGTTAGTGAGAACATTTTCAGATTAGGGAGTAATAGATGAACAATACTATTGCATTTTTAAATGCTGTTCAAATGAATGTTCGATCATCTTCGACAGCCTGTAAAACATACTGAATAGCCCATAACATGTAGCTACAAGATAGGTCTACTATTGTAAAAGTGTGGCTATTAGGTCAAACTTCTCCGGAAACAAGGCCTGCTAGGGATATACTTCCATCTGTGTCAGTGAGTCTTACTGAATTCCTTTGGTTTTGCTGTGAGCTCAGTTGGCTGTGAACCAGAGGACTGACAGCTTCTCCCCAGAAGAAACATTTAGGTAGTAACATCATCAGACACACTGGACTGTGTGAATTTAGCAGGAAGACCACAGGCGAGGTGACAGGATGCACACTCCACCCTAGTCATTATCACTCCAACCCTCAACTATCCCAACAGTGTAGTGCAGACAGGTGGCTTATACAGTAGAATGATGGATGCTCCTTTGTTTAAATCGTAAATGAAAAGACAGTACTGTCTGTGGAGGCGTGTTTATGGGTGTGTTGAAGTCCAGGGGTCATTATACCCCCAACTGTGAAACCACATTAAAACACACAAAAACAAACACACACACAAACACACTCACACAAACACACACTCATACAACACACACACACACAGTTGGAAGACAGCATACAGTAGTACTGTAATTTAATGTATTTCTCAAAGAGAAACTACTCATTTTGCATACCTTTCTTCTGTCACCAAGACCATTCTCTACCCACCACTTTCTAATAGCAGGCTGTGCCAGCACTCATAGAGCTCAACATAATGGTAAAGAATGATGCAATGGGTGAGTCACCCTTACTACTTTTAATCCTACTAAAATGGAAGTACCATAGAAGTCACTGCAGTGGTGGCGTACTCTGAAATTCCTCTGTTTCCCAGAAAAGAAGTGATTAATATCAGAGGCAGCTGGAGGATTCTTGAACGCGTGGTTTGGATAATGGCTAGAAGTGTTGTAATATGGTCATATTTACATTTTAGTGAGAGATGACAGCCTATTACAGGCTGTTGCCTGGGGACTTGTGTTATGTTTCCAAGGCAGAGGCTTGAAATTGTCTGTGTGGGTCTGAGCAGAGCCACTCTCCTGCCAAGATACATGAGAGGAGATGTCTCAGAGTCAGTCTCATCCAGGGATCTGGCCTCGCTCCCCCATCTGGACTGACTGAGCACAATAATATACTTCAGATTGGCCCTAGACCTGCTAGTTTCTCATCACTTTTTACTACTGTAAATGTTGGGGAAAACATTGATGTCCCTTCATTTATGAAAATACTTGACAAGAGAAATAGGACAATAACTATGTATGGGCAAGACAATGTGTAGGTCTACTGATGTATGCAGTTCATTCCCTCTTACTACCATAGCAAAACTTCCCAGCTTGCCACAATAACAAAACATTATTTTTACATCATCCTACTATCAGTGTCCAATGACACCATTTCTGCTATTCCAAGTGAACTTCAAACTCACAGTGAAAATACACGTATGCAACAGGATTACTGCAACAGCTAGAGTTCATCAACCTGATGGCCTCCATAGTGGATGAGTCATTTTCAGCTATGTTTTCTCTTTCTCTTCTATCTGGCACACCCCACCCTTCCTGCTGGAAAGAAAGCCATAATAATCAGCTGTGAGAATGTAACATCATACCACATAAATATCCTGGTGTTGGAAAGGTTGAATGATAATGGCATATTCCCTCAGGTTCAAAGAAAAGCAGGTAGGTATGAGTTCTGGCATACTTGAAGAGGATACAGCAGGGGATTTAACCTAAGCCATCAAAAACTATATGACAGACCCATAGTGTAAAGTAATGTCTTTTCTCTTGTGTGAACCTGATAGAGGAGTCCTGTGTTTGGGTGTAAGACATGTTGAGTGCCTGTAGCTTTGTCAGTACTTTTTTCATAAACTGTCCCAAGCCCTCACTTCTCAGTGAATGTGCTGCCTGCCTGCCTTTCTGTCCGCCTGACTGACTTTATAAGGAACTTCCTGTGTAGTGACATCAGGCACGCACCAGAGTGAAGAGGACGGCTCTGTTAGGGGAGGAAGCAGTGGTGGGAGAGGAGAGGGGCGGGGCATGGGGTAATAATACTCAGCACACAAAGTTCTCAAGTCAATCCTATCCAATCACATTATCTTTCCAATCATAGTATTTTCCCATTTCATTCTCTTACACAGTAATATGCTTCTTCTCTAGTGTGAATACGAAATCACTGTAAATAGGTAATGTCAACAAAAGCTGGCAAAATAAAGAAAGCAATATGTATTGATTTATGCAGTTGCACAGACATCACAAGCAACACACAGCTCGCAAGCTCACCTTCCGATCCACAAACACCCATGCGGTGATCTGATCTCAGAAACCCACCATTCTTCCCCTGAGTAGGGCGCTTAACCCTCATTTGCTCCTGGGATGCTGTACTACTATGGTTGACCCTGTAAAACAACACATTTCAGTTCACCTATCTGGTTTAGGTGACAATTCAACTTTTTTTAAATTATTATTAAAGGGGATTAGAGCGAGCCTGGTCCATCCAGGGCAACATATCTAACGATAAGCCTGTTAGGTCCGGGGGCCAAAGCCGGCTATGGGGATTTACCAAGTCAAGCAACAAGAACACTCTGTTCCCACCACGCACCTCCAGTTTCTGCCTCTATTTATTTAGCACTTCACTTGTTTCTAGTCATTGTATGGCTATGTTTGGTTAGCATGCATGGCTGTAGCTAGTTAGTTTAACCTAGTTAGGTTGAAGGGGCATACACAGCGCTTTTAATGGCTAATAATGATAATAATAATTTGGTGGGTGCTTATATTTGTCATATTTCACACATGTAAAAGTGTATATTAGTATGCATGTGTTAATAAAAGTGATTTTCTTCCTTTCCCAACCCATGAGACACCCTCGGAGAGCAGGGTCACAGCCAGGGTCTGTTATTAGCAGTGTTGGGGAGTAGTGAACTACATGTAGTTCAACTATTAATTAAAAAACCTTTTGCAGTAGCTTGGTGGTAGTTTAATTCAATTCAAATCTAGGTAGTATTTTCAGTAGTTGATTACTTTTTTGCCATGTAGCGGTGTAGCTAACTACTGGTTACAATGTGTGTTCCAGCACACATTGTAACAGACATAGTGTGAATGATTTTGTAAAGTAAATAAGTAATGCTAAATACACATCTGTTGAAGGGTTTTGATACAGTGTAATAATTGTGTAATACATAAACAGTGTCATGAAGTCATAGCTTTTTCCAGTACAATGGAACAAGTCCATTATAATTCATTCACATCTAATTTGACTCTATAGTGTCAGACTTTAGTGACTGGCATGGGACTTTATGACCAGAGTAAAGTCTATAAAGACTGTTGTTCCATCATCCGAGCTGCCCAGCCACTTCTGACGAACACAGAGCAGGTCCCAGGTAAACAAAAATGTCCCACAGAGATCAGATAAGGAGCAGTAGCCAGACAATGTGGGCACCATTCAGTTACCATGCAAGAGAATATACTGCAGAGATTAGAGTGTTTCTGTGGTGTGTTTGCTGTGCCTGCCTTGTTATCTCCCCTGGAGCCATCCCCATTACCCACTCCATTTCGCTCCTTCTCTCTGTCTCCCTTCAGCCTTGTGTGTGAGTGTTTTACATGAATTGTGTCTGTTCTACTGAGTCTATGTGGAAACGATAAAGCACAGCTTCAACAGTGTTGATGGAGGTAATGGTACCTACACAGTGTAACTAACAGATGTATCCCTTACGCCAAAAACACATGTTTTCATGTGATCACGTGATCTTATGTGAAGTTAATGTGATAACATGTGACAACATGTAAAGCAGCATGTAATAACATGAAACAACACATCCGAAAACATGTGATCACATGTGAAGTGTTCCAAAAACATGTTTTCACCTGATGATTCGTGTGATTTTTCCATATGTGAAATCATGTGGGTTTTTCTGTAATGGATATATGTATGTGTGTGTCGTATTCTCTGAATGCAGTTGTGTTCAGACAGGTTCAATTTCAGTCTAGGGTCCTCAAACAACCTCTCTCTGCCCAGCCACTGTGGCGCCACAGGAGGCTGTGAGTCCAGAACAGCTTGTTAAATCCGTACCTGAGTATCTAACAGACATGACCTTATCTTTATGCTGTCATACAACATGCAGTTTAGTGAACTTACTGTACAAAATATATATTCCCCTCTCTCCAGTCCAACTAATACACGAGTGTAGGACTATGGTCTCCAAATGCAACAATGTGTGCTGTGTTTATTTGTTATTGATAAGCACTATAAACACGTACTCCCTGCATAATCTGAAACAATTAAAACACTGCAACACCCAATATACAATGTGCAACACTCAAGTACTGTAGATAAAACTGACTTGTGTTATATCAGATGATAATATATCATAGCCTATTGTACAATAAAGCAATGACACAATTTCTACCAATGTTTACCAACTGTTTATTACATCTTCATAAAATACATGTACATCTATTATTCCTAGTGTAGCCTGTAAAACACATATAATCCCCCTATAAATCCTTTTAAGTATACATTATTAATGTAAAGTGAAACCATAAAATATTCATAAATGTAGTCTACTGTGCAGGTGCTGTGTGTACAAGCCTCTAAATTGAAAGCTATGTCTTTAAGAGCTGAGTGAAAGGCGGAGCCAGAGTGTTCTTGTGTTGTGTGGTGGAGCTTAAAAGAACATCGCTCACAACAATAGTAGTGAGAACTCTCCCAGAACACAGTAGTTATAGTGGCAAATGTGCTTTATTTCGGCTCAGTGCCGTCCTTTATTTCGGCTCAGTGCCATAGAAGACTGAAGCTTCTAGATTGGCCCAACTAATGTCTACAGCAAAACAGGGGAGCTAGAACTGTCGGCAATAGAGGATTCTCAACGGTTGGAGAAGTGACAGCGGATGTGAAAACTGCGAGGTTGTAAGGTGAGCTCTAAAAACTTGGTTTGACGTGACATGTAGCTATTATTATTTTTTGGTGTTGATGACGACAGCAGTGATTGATTCAGTCCCTGTTATATTCCAGCCGATACATTGTATCCCCTCTTATTATGTCTTTATTATGCCTCTCATATTAAGTCAATATGTTACACAGTAAGCAATTTAAAGTTGGAACAAGTTTTTCTCCTTGTATGGTAAATATGAACATATTAATGCCATAAGAATCAACATCAGATGGATCCTTATTTGAGATCGGGAAACGTATATTATGGAGTGAGTCACCTTGGAAAGCTCTTACAATCGATCCTGTATAGCGATGGGGTGTGCGCGCTGTTTGCTTGTAGCACAGGTAGAGCGAGTATGGTTGCTCGGAAACCGCTGCAGGGGTGTTATAAGTGGGGTGTGAACTTATACGTGTTGCTGTGCCCAATGTGTCACGAGCTATAGTAAGGTATGTTTGAAATGGCACCTAATTACATAGAGCTTTGGACAAAAGTAGCACAGTGCGAGGAAAAATATGGTATCAGACTTCCACAAAGGGGTTAATATTGTTGGTGTGTAGCTACATGGTGTGTAACACCATACCTCTTGGCCTGGAGTGACTGTGCTGAGCTCTCGGTCTTGGTATTCTGCTAGTAGGTTATGCATGTCAAATAGAGATGGTCAGATTGTCATCATCACAAATGTGATTACCACACATGTCTTCCCACACAACAACAAAAATTATGTTTTCTCTGAAAAAAATTGCCTGCAACGTTCCCATTCATTATTTTCTCTAACTACCCATTTGTTTACTCCTGTTGCCTCTAAATACACTCAATGTAAACTATGGTTAACCGCTGCCTGTATTAACTATTTTTGCACCTCTTGCCAGAGGAAGCTCAAGCCCCTAGGTGTTTATTGAGGATCAAGTTGCTTCCTATCCCCTCTGAATCAAATCCAGGGCCCTAGACAAGGGATGGAGAGATGCCATGCTGGACAGTTTTGCCCCAGCTGACATCCTGGGCATTCTGTGGTTTCTGAATGACCAGCAGTCTGGGCAACACATCAATCTATCCATTCTCTAGACCTGCTAGGGTCTTAACATACCATGGCTGTGTCCTCCCATCCTGATGATTAATGGTTGAAGATAGATATACAGTACATTGTTCTGGCCATGCAGAAAACACATTGGATGAACTGCTCTACACAGCATAGACTTCTGTGAAGTTGTGGTCTCCGACATTTGGGCAGAGATGACCCCCCCCCCCCAGGTCAGGTCTAGCCCACATGTTGCCACTCTACTCAAAGGAAGTCGGGGGCTATGGTGTGATGCACTCATTCCCCTCTTCTGGCCACAGGATCCTAACTAAAATGAATGTCACATGTCTATGGTCCATACAAAAAACCGTCAGGGTGTTTTGTAGGCATGACAATTACTGGCTATTACTAGTCTGACCTGGGATGAATGTTCTCCTGAAGACGTTACTTAATGTGCTGCTGTTCCAAATGGTGCCCTTTTAGCACATCAAGAAAGCAAGAGAAGACTACTTTGCAGGGTATGTGAAATCAGATATGCCTGAATTTTGGCACATCCGTAAAACAAAGTATCACAATTATTTGTTGACACTATTTGTTCCACAGATGTGACTTGACTTCCTTCTGATCCATGCTTGCATTGTCAACTCAGCCCTGACACACATTAGACATGACACGAACATCCAGGTCATCTGACATGGGGAGTGCTTGCAACACCAGGCATATCTCTGGTTACAGGAACAGTCCTGTCTAAAAGGGATCTGCAGTCAACTATACCTGCCTACTGCGGCACAATCAACACTGCTGTTGTATAAAGACGCTGTCAGTGTTTTCGGTTTAGTTTAATCTAGAATTCAGCCTTTTTTCTTTCTAACTGACATAAAATCCAGTAGGAAGATGTATGACTAACGCTTTACTTAAAGCCAATAGGTATAATGCTTGTAGTAATGATATATTATTAAAAGGCTTATCATATCGTGTTTCGACGCTGCAGTTTTTGAACCAACTGTAAATTGCTGTTTAGGCTAGACGTCATTATTACATGATACTAAGACATTGTATGTGAGTATACATGTTTCTAAAAGTCTTGCAGGGCATTATAGCCTCATCAAAACACATTATACCTGTTGTATGATGAACTGTGGTATACCTGATAGTATGTTTAACAAGAACATTCATGTCACTAGCAGTCTCCCTCTTGTGTTCTGTTTCCTCAGCGTGAGAAAATGAGTATTGTTTTTGTAGTGTGTCTGTACTGTGTATAGCATGTACATGTTGTCTGTAGCAAGCATTGTGTGACATAGCGCTCTCTGTCCTGATGGTGTGTAGGGGAACAAGTGTCTAAAAGTCCCATCAAACTCAACATTTGTTATTCCACAGCAAGAGGAGCCAAGGATAATGTTTCTCTATGTTCTTTTTGAAAACCACTACCGGAGTGTGAGGCACAAGGCCACAGCTCTTTAATTAGTGAGAGAGGGCAGGCTAGCAGCTCTAGAAAGGAGGAGGAGGGGCATCTCTTTTGGCTCCCGTCAGGATTTTTTTCTACTATATGGAGAAAGCTTTTAGGTTCCGTTATTCAATGCAAAATACAACACCAGAGGACACTCGTCATCAGAGGATTGTATCTCATGTTGGTGGAAATTTGTCAATGAGCAAAATGGATCATATCTAATCGTACTTTTAGAACTGGCTCCTGCCTCGGACCCTCTTCACTTTCACTCATGTTCCTGTCTCTTGGCTGTGTTACAGGTCCAACAGCAGTAGCCAGCCGGGGCTAGCCGAGCGTTTCCTGGCTTTGATGCGGCCCGATTGTGCCTGGAGCATGTCCACAGCGGGCCTGACTGCCCAGGAGATCTGTTTACCCACAGACAGCCCCTTCCTGCGGGCCAGTCACTGTCTCAGCATGGCTGGAGCCAAGCCCTCATGGAGCCACCACCACGAGCTGGACAAGTAAGTCTACTGTATGCAGGGTTGGAGTAACTGATGACATGTATTCAGTTACATGTAATCTCATTACAAAAAAAATCGATCTAATCAGTTACATTACCAGCAAAAAATATTAGAATCAGATTACAGATACTTTTGAAAAACTAGATTACTTCTTGGCTTACCTTTCAATTAAAAAAGGATGTTTGCAAAAAATACATTGACGCCTTTCTGTTTTCCCAATGACATTTAATTCTGCATTGAAAAAAAATCCTACGTTTGTTAAACCTGAGCGAGTCTGATTACAAGTCAGGCAACACTATGATGACACACAAAAGTGTTTGATGGAAAGTAACTGAAAGTAATCTGATTGTTACTGAGTTTGGGTAATCCAAAAGATATGTTACTGATTACAATTCTGGACAGTTAACTAGTAAATGTAACGATACTGTTTAGAATGTAGCCTACCCAACCCTACTCACGTCTGTCCCCTGTTACTAGAATATGATTTTTATTCCAGTTAATATTTTACCAAGGGTATTCCTGCAGGGATGGTTGGAATTATTTTAACTACATTCAGGTTGGACAATTACTCAACAATGTGCGTCATGTCATTTTACAGTTTGTACTTCAGTATGGATGCAGCACCCACGGAATACAACTTTCCATTTCAGCAGCAGGTGCCACCATCGCTCAATTCTGAGAGTAAGTACTGGACCCAGCCACTGTAGATTCTATTTCTATGTTACCAACCACCACTTACACCCACAATCCTTCCGTTTGCCCTCAGCCTTATACACAGCCTTACAAGGAGGGATTTAATACTATGCCTCTGAGCCAACGGGTCAATGTTTACTGGGAGGTTTTCCTGTTTCTATAAGAATAGAAAGCCAGAATGGCTGCCAAGGGCCTGACCTGCTCTAAATATATCCTGGGGAATGTTTAACAAAACTCTGAGAGGAGAACTGCTTTCAAGTAATTGAGGTGTGCCTCTGTTGACCTCCACTCAGGAACCTTTTAACCTAGAGACCCTGCTGGGAGCCTGGCGAAAGTTAATTAGTGATGTACTATGGTTGTAATTGTTCTCTGGTCTTTACCAAATGTCAATATTGATATCTAATTGGTTTTCTAACCACCCTTCTCTCCTCTACCTCTGCAGGACACAAACAAAGCCCTGGTGCACAGCGGTTACCCTCAAAGAAGTCCCGTCCCACCCATCTGTCCCTGTCATCCAGTGCTGAGCCCTCCACCCCTAGCCCTGCTGAGGATGACCAGGTGGTCCCGTCCTTCCAGAGGTTGTCTGTGTACGAACGCTGCAGTCCCCCAAACACACCTAGCCGGGGGGCCAAGCCCCTGCCCCCTCTCCCTGGGCGGGGAGACCTTTCCCCTGACCAGGCCATGGACAATGAGGTAGAGTTCTTCACCAGTTCAGATGACAGTCGTTGCTTGGTTCCTGAGCAGTGTCCCCCTAAACCCTCTGCCTCCCGCTACGGAGCCCCCAGCCGCAAGAGCTTCAGGCACTGTGGACAGATTAACTATGCCTACTTTGAGGGGCCAGTGGGGCAGCAGAGACCACAGGAACGGCAGGAGCAGCAGCGGATACAGGCACAGCAGCGACAACAGGAGCAGCAACAAAGATTGGAGCAGGTAGAGCAACAGCCATCGGAGCAACCAGTGTGTCCCAGACAGCAGGACCGAGCCCAGAGGAAGCTGCGACGCTCTCATTCCGGCCCTGCTGGCTCCTTCAACAAGCCCACGTTGCTGCGCCTGCCCTGTCACCACCGCCACACTCAGGGCATGGACAAACCAGAGGTGCCCCCCCGCATGCCCATCCCCCCACGACCCATCAAGACTGCAGACTACCGCCGCTGGTCAGCTGAGGTGTCCTCTGGGGCCTACAGTGACGAGGACAAGCCCCCCAAGGTTCCCCCCAGGGACCCTTTGTTGTCTCAAGGCAGCTCCCGTACCCCAAGCCCCAAGAGCCTCCCCTCGTACCTCAACGGTGTTATGCCTCCCACGCAGAGCTTTGCCCCAGACCCTAAGTACGTGAGGCGGGGTTTACAGAGGCAGAACAGCGAGGGGTCTCCCTGCATCCTGCCAGTCATGGAGAACGGCATGAAGGCCAGCACCACACACTACTTCCTGCTTCCACAGAGGCCTGCCTACCTAGACAAACCTTACCTGGAGAAGTTCATCCGGGATATGGACTGCCCGGCAGGTCGCAGTAGAGGGGCTTCAGACCCAGAGTGGGATTGTCAGACCAGGAGGAAAGCACAGGTGGATTTAGTTTGAGCTGGAGGAGAGAAGTTAGGGAAGGACTCCACTGGACACGAGCAAACAACCTCTGGGCACAAAGTGCCTCAGGACACTGAAGCCTTCAAATGTTTACTGCTGCTTTAACACTGACGACGTTGGTAGTTTTACCTCAGTATTCTAAAAACATAGGGTTTTTGATATACCATTTAGAGTTACTGGGACATTTTGAAATTGCAATCACAACACATGAGCTAAACGTTGTCTAACTATTGTGTGTGTGTGTGTGGGGGGGGGTGATATTTAACAATTTTAGAGTGATTATTTTTTTACATGAGCTGTCAGTACATTGAGTAAATGTTTTGCTGATAGTGGTTCAGTTTTCGGGTATAAGCAGGACTTGTGCCTCATGTTCTCAGTGTTGTGTGTCTCACAGGTAGAGGACATTTTGTGAAGTGTGTGTGTGTGTGTGTGTATATATTGTTTTGATATTGCTTGTGTCTCAGAACTTAGGGACAAAGGGTCAGTAAAGCAATTATTATCTTGTGTTGCATCTATGAAGTCTAAAGAGCCCAATGTATTTAAACACTTTAAATGAAGGATTCTCCACCTACATCCCCACCCTAACTCCTATTTTGTATAAGCATGAAAATGGGAATGCACATGTCCTGCCTTGTTGATATTTCAGTCTTAATCAGGCCACTATATTTATGGATGGCAGTGTGTTTCCCTCACTGGATGTACAACTCTGTACCAGTGGGGGGAGTGGAATATTGGTAAGCATGTATCCAATGGAATGTCTAGTGCAGCTTGTACTTTGTTAAGCATGTGTGTATGTGGTGCAAGTGTTTGTTTTCTCTGCTGTTTTTCTGTGACTTTTCTACCATATTGTAGAAAATTAGGTTAACAATATTTGTTACTGTTCTCTGCCTGTTTTCATCACTGCTTCCAAATACATGGTTGCAAAGTGTATCCTCCCTAACCCCTATATTACTTTAATTCTCCAGAATTTGTTGCACAATGTTCCTATTGAACATATGTGAATGTATGATTTTCTCAACTGAATTGCATCAAACTGTGGGGAGCTCAGTAGTTGGTCAAGCTGTGAGTCAATGTGTGGAACTAACTGCCTTCAATACAACCTCCCAGAATACAAATCAACATTTTGTGGACTGTAATCCTAAAAGAATTAGAATTGAAGAATAAAAATTATAACTGAAACATTGCCAAATATTTCTCAATCCCTTATGACAATCAAAACCACTACTTCACTCAGTCAATTTACCACGTTTTAGAATTTTAAACACAATCAGACCTTTCATTATATATATATATATATATATATACACACACAAGTGATCATGGATCACAGAGATGTTGGGCACACGTGAATACATAGACCTATATTATGCAGACTGCGTCAGGCTTACCTACTTGACAGACTTTCCTGTTCTGCTCGTGCATTCCTGCCTGACATGATTGCCGTGGGTGTAGTCCAGAGACTTTGGCTGCTGGCGGCCAGGAAACAATATAGATTTTATTGTTATAGATTATTCAAGAACCATCGTGATGACATAGTAAATGTAGCAAGTGTGTGGAAGTAATCCTCGACATAAAACATGGTGTTCCAATCCATATCAGATTAGCTCTAAAGTCAAATGGTCACTTCAGTACATTTTCCCTCCAGGGCAACGTGAAAAGAAACCTAGCAGAGGCCATGTTTTTATATTTAATGTATAAGAAATTGTTTACATAGTACACTGTTATTTAACCTTAACCTATTACCATGTCTTATCGGAAACAATGAAATCAAATGAAGACTTTAGTTAATTGAGAATTGAAATGATCTGCTGTGGTGAAACTAATGCACTGGAAGTAAAGAACCCTATGCTGTGTCAGTATTTAACATAATTCCAGTTGTCATTATGAATAGTTAATCAATGTATCAGTCTTTAAAGGAGAAAATAAAATGACTTATTTATGAATCGGTCTTCTGTATTCTGTTAGTTGCATGCGTTGAATGGTGTGAGATGAACTCTGATTCAGCTGTTGGGCCTGTTTTATCACACCCTCAAGCAGCGCCTCATTACAGTTGGCTGCAGTCCAAACACAAAGCAGAGTTACTTACTTAGACAGGTATACATTACCTTCCCCTTCCTGGTTGAAAGAATGACTCTTTCCCCCCTGGCTACCTGTTGAGCAACTCAGAGGCTAGATGTCCTGGTGGGTCAGGTCTTCAGTGCTTCATGTTTCACTTCGGGAGTCCATAGCTTGAATGATGACTGGAAGAGTTATTTTATTTGAAAATATTTGTCAGTGCAGTCAATAATTTATAAGACCGCTAAACACAGAGCAGAAGGACTGAAATTATTAGTTAGAGTCCAGACTTGACCCAAGTTGTCAAGAATCCACACTATAGGAAAGTTTTTGTTTATCATTCTACAGTACACCTGTCAATCAACTGATCAATGCATCCCACTTCATGCTTTAGGCCTATTAATACGGTGGTAATACAAGACCATTCACTGTGTTCATTGTCATAGTGACAACTGCAAATAATACTTAACTGTACAGTACCGGTCAAAAGTTTGGACACACCTACTCATTCAAGGGTTTTTCTTTATTTTTACTATTTTCTACATTGTAGAATAATAGTGAAGACATCAAAACTATGAAATAACACATATGGAATCATGTAGTAACCCAAAAAATGATAAACAAATCCAAATATATTTTATATTTCAGATTCTTCAAAGTAGCCTCCCTTTGCCTTGATGACAGCTTTGCACTCTTGGCATTCTGTCAACAAGCTTCATGAGGTAGTCACCTGGAATGCATTTCAATTAACAGGTGTGCCTTGTTAAAAAGTTAATTTGGGGAATTTATTTTCTTCTTAATGCATTTGAGCCAATCAGTTGTGTTGTGACAAGGTAGGGGTGGTATACAGAAGAAACCCCTATTTGGTAAAAGACCAAGTCCATATTAAGACAAGAACAGCTCAAATAAGCAAAGAGAAATGACAGTCCATCATTACTTTCAGACATGAAGGTCAGTCAGTCTGGAAAATTCAAGAACTTTGAAAGTTTCTTCAAGTGCAGTCGCAAAAACCATCAAGCGCTATGATGAAACTGGCTCTCATGAGGACCACCACAGGAAAGGAAGACCCAGAGTCACCTCTGCTGCAGAGGATAAGTTCATTAGAGTTACCAGCCTCAGAAATTGCAGTCCAAATAAATGCTTCACAGAGTTCAAGTAACAGACACATCTCAACATCATGTTCAGGGGAGACTTCGTGAATCAGGCCTTCATCGTCAAATTGCTGCAAAGAAACCACTACTAAAGGACACCAATAATAAGAAGAGACTTGCTTGGGGCAAGAAACACGAGCAATGGACATTAGACCGGTGGAAATCTGTCCTTTGGTCTAATGAGTCCAAATTTGAGATTTTTTATTCCACCCGCTGTGTCATTATGAGATGCAGAGTAGGTGAATGGATGATCTCAGCGTGTGTAGTTCCCATCGTAAAACATGGAGGGGCAGGTGTGATGGTGTGGGGGTGCTTTGCTGGTGACACTGTCAGTGATTTATTTAGAATTCAAGGCGCACTTAACCAACATGGCTACCACAGCATTCTGCAGCGTTACGCCATCCCATCTGGTTTGGGCTTAGTGCGACTATAATTTGTTTTTCAACAGGACAATGACCCAACACACCTCCAGGCTGTGTAAGGGCTATTTTACCAAGAAGGAGAGTAATGGAGTGCTACATCAGATGACCTGGCCTCCACAATCACCCGACCTCAACCCAATTCAGAAGATTTGTGATGAGTTGGACCGCAGAGTGAAGGAAAAGCAGCCAACACATTTAACATTACATTACATTTAAGTCATTTAGCAGACGCTCTTATCCAGAGCGACTTACAAATTAACACGTGCTCAGCATATGTGTCAACTCCTTCAAAACTGTTGGAAAAGCATTCCAGGTGAAGCTGGATAAGAGAATGCCAAGAGTGTGCAAAGTTGTCATCAATGCAAAGGGTGGCTACTTTGAAGAGTCTAAAATCTAAAATATATTTTGATTTGTTTAACACTTGTTTGGATACAACATGATTCCATACATGTTATTTCCTAGTTTTGTGGCGCAGCAGTCTAAGGCACTGCATCTCAGTGCTAGAGGCGTCACTACAGACCCTGGTTTGATTCTAGGCTGTATCTGTCACGTCCTGACCAGTAAAAGGGGTTATTTGTTATTGTAGTTTGGTCAGGGCGTGGCAGGGGGTGTTTGTTTTGTGTGTTTCGGGGTTTTTGGTTTATGTTATCTGTTTCTATGCGTTTATTCTAGTTCTTATATTTCTATGTTGTGTATTTTGGGTTGATCTCTAATTGGAGGCAGCTGAATCTCGTTGCCTCTGATTAGAGATCATATTTAAGTAGGGATCTTTTCTTCATGGGTTTTGTGGGTAGTTGTTTTTCGTATAGTCCTTGTGTCCTTATGGAACTGTTGGTTGACATCGATTTATTTTGTTTAAGTGTTCACTTATATAAATAAAAGAAGATGAGCACGATACCCGCTGCGCCTTGGTCCACTTTCTACGACGCACCTGACAGTATCACAACCGGACGTTATTGGGATTTCCATAGGGCGTCGCACAATTGGCCCAGCGTCTTCCGTGTTAGGGTTTGGCCGGGGTAGGCCGGCATTGTAAATAAGAATTTGTTCTTAATTAAGGATCGGTGTCCCGTCAACGGGACAGTTGTAAATAATCATGCAGCGCATTATGTCAAGATCGCAGATTTTAGAGTAACAACAAATGTCGGTACATATAAGTGTCTTATATCGGCTGAAAGGTTAAATTATTGTTAATATAACTGCACTGTCCAATTAACAGTAGCTATTACTGCGAAAAAATGCCATGCTATTGTTTGAGGAGAGCTCCTAACAACAAAACCCTTTTTTCACCACGATAGGTTTGATAAATTCACCTCTGAAGGTTAAATGTGTACTTACATTCTGAAATCTTGCTCTGATTTATCATCCAAAGGGTCCCAGAGATAACACGAAGTGTCATTTTGTTAGATAAAATCATTTTTCATATCCTAAAAAGGTCCATATAGCATACACGGTCAATTTTGTATTTCCACGTGTTCAATTTGCAAATAAAGTGAAAATCTCACCCTAAACGTTGTTTAAACAAGTCAAATCACGTTTTTATGTATTCTTCAGAGATCCTAGAAGGTAACAAGACTTCACTATATCATTAGGGGTGTAGTATATCCTATAGGACACCATATTTGTTCAGAGAGCAACGCCTTCATGGCACGCCGAATATGAGGGCGGTCATCACTTTAACAACTGTATCTTTGTCAAATAAGCACCAATTGTGGTCAAACAAAGCTAGCTAGATAGCCAATGAGCTGGGCTTTACTGGAGTATCCGGAAACCATGTATATGTCATAAAATGTAGCTACTAACCTTGTACGACAGCATGCCTTTTCATTTTTGACAAAAATTATAACGATATTCAGAGTTATGAAGTTATGAAAACTGGTTGTTTTGCAAATGTTGAACTTATAATATGGCTACTAATACTTGGAAAGCTAAATCAAAGTCCAAGTATACAGATGTAATATGATTGCGAATGTCTCCTTCACAATTTACCCAAATGTACCTGGGGACTAAAAGTTTTGTAGTTCACTCATACTTCAAGTTATCCGTCTGAAACGTTGCACATACACTTGCCATCTTGTGGACACTATCGGAATTACAACCAGAGTGATGGCTAGAACTATGACCTTTTTTGCATTTCAAAGATGGTGGTAGAAAAAGACTGGTTGTTTTTTCTTTGTATTTTCTTCTACCAGAAATATTGTGTTATATTCTCCTACATTCAATTCACATTTCCACAAACTTCAAAGTGTTTCCTTTCAAATGACACCAATAATATACATATCCTTGCTTCAGGGCCTGAGCTACAGGTAGTTAGATTTGGGTATGTCATTTAGGCGAAAACTGGAAAAAAGGAGGCTATCTATAAATTAACTGACTTGCCTAGTTAAATAAAGATGAAATAAATACATAAATTATAATAATGGCCAGTGTTGGAGAAGCTACTCTTAAGCTACTCTTAAAATATAGTTGACCAAGCTACCATTTACTTCAAACTAGAAGAAGTAAAGCTACCCTTAAGAAAAATATTGTTTATTTAACTAAAGCGCCTTGGAAAAAGTTGTTCACTACATCCAAATTGCAAGATCATATCACTCTGTAGTCAAATGTTAAGAAAATGTGTAATTTATCCTTTTAAACACAAAAAGGACATTTCAAGTAAACTTAGGCAGGTCTGAAGCTGAAAAAGAAAGGACATTATTGCCTACTTCACCCATATTTTATTTTATTTTTCCAAAAGAAGCAGTGTGTGGTTCCAGTAGTTAGCTATACTTCTACATGGCAAAAACGTAATGTCCTGTGCAACTATTTGCAATGCATCAGTGCAAAAATGTTATTGTAATATATAGGTCACTGAGGCAGGGATGCAGGTAGAAGAACCAAGTTTATCTGCTATCATGGCTCAAGTACAAGCACAGATGATCACATGTAGTAATTAATAACAGCACCACCCTCATCCAAATGTTGCTTTTTTCTTCACAACATAATGAACATCACAATTGCCATCACATTGTTATTATTGCCATTTCAATTTCTTCTTTTGTCTTGAATTAGAGAGAAGACGAGTAGGCGGCCAGTACAATGCAATAAACTTTAGTGAACTATTAACAGATGTTTTTGAATTATAAACACTATGACATATTATTTTTTTCAGGCTCTTTTTTTCCATTTTTCAGTATAGTCTTTTGAACACTGGTAGAGTTTTGGCATTATGGTAGGTCTTCTGTAAGTCGCTCTGGATAAGACGTAAATGTAAAAATGTAAATGTCTTCTATAACGAGTTGATTTCACTGGTGTGTCAGTGATTACTTTGTTGCTTCCCACTGTTTGTTTTGATGTTGTTGGAGCTGGAAAACACACAGGTGAGTATTTTTTGTCCAGAATGACAGTTGTTTCAGGTTCTCTTTCCACAGGAAAAGGCAAGTCTTTTATGGTTTCTGAGTGCGTCTCGGTGTGTTGTTTCATGTGTTTTTAACAGGTGTCCAGTTCCTTCTGCAGATTTTCTCATTTTGTGTTTGTGGCCCTTTTGGGGTGTATATCGTGGCCCCCCTCCCTCTCTCACATCAGGTTTTACAACGGTCATAAATTCCTGCTAGAATCTCTCTCTTCGCTGCCATGGAATATGGCGGGAGAGAGCCTATGGAGAACAAAGAGCTTCTCTTTAGAAACTCCTAATCCCCAAAATTGGGGAATTAAACAATATTTATATTTTTGAGAATGTGGGAATGGTCCGTGGACAGTTAAGGGACAGTCATGTCGAGTGTTTCATTTGGTGATCTCATGAAGGACAGAAAACACACATAACTATATCTCTTAAAGTGTAAATTTCCCAGCTGTCAGGTTTACTTCTGAATGTTGTATAAGATGGATGAATAAGTATAAAAATACTTTTGAAAAGATAACAATGGGATTTAGTCTTCTAAATGACAATTTGTTATTTTATGGTAACTTATGCACAGTCAGTAGCCATGCCCATGTGGGCACAAACATGATGAGATGGCCCCTTTTCTCAAAAGTATAAAAGCCCCCGTGATGCAATTCATACCAGACCACGCAAACCACGGTGTAAGCTAAGGTTGCAAATGGTTGAACTTCTAAGACCAGAAAATATGAAGTGGTAGCTACATGTAACCGAACGTTGGCACTACAGCTCCAGCAAAGAACAAAATACAGCGTGGAGCATTGGCCAAATGGGTTTAAATGGTTAAACTCTGAGACTATCGATTCACAACAGAAGTAGAAAATCCTAGGGTGTCGAACTACCAGTCTGCAGCAGAAATGTATGAAGTGTTGGTCAATTTCTTCAACAGATGATCAGGTCTATATAATTTGCAAACTTATATATATTGGTAGTAGAAAGGAAACACAGACTCTTTGTTTAAGTATTAAAATTCTCCTTTAGTAATACAATTGTAGGCAGAAGTTGGGACAGAGTACAGTATATGATAGCTCTCCCCAGGTTCTGCAAAGTGTCTAAGACGTCCTGTAACTAATATAGCCTCCCCAGTTCCCCTTGCGTGACTTTCCCTGGCAACAACATTTTAATGAATCTAACCTCCCCTTGATAGCAGCAACCGTCTTCTCAGCAATTAAAAGCTCAGAAGTAGGTTTGACCGGAACTTGACCTTTCATCACAAGTATAGGGTCATAACAAGGTGAATAAGTCTAAGCATCTTCTGACAGGTGGCTGTTTTCATCAGGCCTGCGGCAGCCTTGTGTTCTCAGAAAACCCTTCGTATTCTCAGAACCTCAGACAGCCACGGTGGGGCCCAGACAGGAGGAGTATGAGCGTAGGCGGTTTCCGCCTTCTGACAGTGTCTGTAGGGCACATCAGACACTCTGTGTGTTAACACACACACAGAGGTCTCCTAAAGAGGAGACCTAACAGTTTATCATAGCACAATTTATTAACCCTTTAAAAGGTATGAGGCCTTCGTTTAACCCCTTCAGAAGCCTAAGACAAAAATACAGACAACCACCAAAATATCTATTCTATGCGACAACCATGGGTACGCCTGACGTATCCATTATGAACACAACCAGAGACTTTCTGTCGATTGACACTTCAGGAGATGGAGCGGCGACCACAGAGAGAGACAACAAGACATACACTCATAAATATGTAAATTGCAATTTCTTTTCAAATGAGCGGTCGTTCATGTAAGGTATTAGCAATTTCTATGAGTGTAGTTATCAGCTATGAGTTTCCCATTCTGGAGCGGTCCACACCCCCTTTCCTTTGTCTACCAAGCCGTCATTTCGGGTTCGTCCACTAGGGACTTTTTCTTTGTATCATGTAATAACACACACAATTAGTTCAAACATGGGGTTTCATGTATTTCTGTGATTTGATTAATTAGATAGTAAATAAATTATTAAGCCAATTTGTATATCACTGATTCATAATTTATGCTAGGGTTCGTGCAGATTTACAAAGGTTTGTGACGTTCAGTAATGAGAACTGATGAGGTATAATTCATTAATAAGCGACTGTTTTGATACGATATAAAAATATCTGAAGAGTCGATTCGGGAAATAGAGACTCTATAAACAATTTCCCGTGGTGCCCCAACTTCCTAGTTAATTAAAGTTTACATGATTAGTTTAATCATGTAATAATAATAATAATAATTACACATAGAGAATTGATTTGATAAAATAACAGTCTTCGCATTTAATGATAGTAACAGACACGACACTATGTATGACCTTCGCTGACCATGTTTTCCAAGTACAATTGGTGGTTGCCATTAGTTGTCTTGTCTGATCCAGACTCGTTCTCCTTCCTTCATGAACAAAACTTTACGTGTGCCTTGTTTGAGGTAGTGTTTTTGTCTCTATTGTCTGCTTGTGAAATGGCTCCTAACATGCTGATAGAGTCCTGGTTTTAACAGTCTCTTTGATTTGGGAATCTTTGTCTTCAGTCTCCTAGCCCATTAGTAGCTGTGCAGGAGAGAGACCTGCTCCATCCAGGGGTGTGTTTCTGTACTCAAGGAGAGCTATGTAAGGATCTCCGTTGCTGTCTTGTGATTTATTTCAACAGGTGCTTCAGTCTGAACTGCTTTCTCAACTTGGCCATTTGACTGTGGAAATCCAGTGCTCAACGTGACATGTTTGAACTCCCAGCTGGTAGCAAAGTCTGACATTTCTTGACTCACTAGCTGTCTTCCATTGTCAGAGCACAAAACGTTGGTCACCCCATGTGTTGCGAAGATTGACTTTAGCGCTGTAATGATGTTTGTTTGTTGTCCCACTGAGCTAGGTTATTTCTGGGTATTTTGAGTAGTAATCCACACATATTAGATATTCTTCATCTTCTGTTGTTGCTGTTTTGAATTGCTGCAGTTTCTCTTCTGAAAAAGGAAGGTGATGAGCGATGAAGTTTACATCCAGCTCACCATCCAGCAATTTCTCTCTGTTCCTCCAGGTATGTTCGACTCAATGCATCAGCGATGTGCATCTCCTTTCCTGGTTTGTATGTCACGTGTAGACTGTTTCTCTGCAGTCTGTCTGGTGCTTTCTGGAGCGACTTCCAAGGGCTTGTGGTCTGACTCCAGCTGGATCTGTTTCCATAACAGTATTGACGAATCTTCTCACAGCCATACACTATCGCCAGTAGCTCTTTTTCAATTTGAGCGTATCTCTTTTGACAGTCTGTGAGGGACCTTGACCCATATGCGATTGGCTGACCATCTAGCAGGATCACACCTCCCAAGCCTTCTGAGTTTGCATCCACAGATAGTCTCAGTGTTATTTTCACATCGTAGTACTTTAACACTGGTGCATTGCTTTCAAGTGTTTTCAAGCTTTCGAATCTCTGTTTCTGTACAGACTCCCAGTGCCACTGAACGTCTTCTTCCAGCAGTTGTCTCAGTGGTGCGCTGACATCTGAGAGATTTAGGATGAACTTTGCTAGATACTGCAACATTCCCATAAACCTCTGAAGCTCTTCTTTGTTCTCTGGCTCTGGCATTTCTTGTATTGCTCTGACCTTTTTGGAGTCTGGTTTCAGGCCTTCTTTTCTTAACACATGTCCAATGTAGCGGATTTCTGTCATTTTGCACTTGTCCTTATTCAGTTTCAAGTTGATGCTTCTCAGTCTGTCTAGTAGTTGTCTCAGTCTCCGGTCGTGCTGCTCTGTCATCACCCCAGACAAGAATGTAATCCATGATGTTCACGACACCTTCCAGACCTTTCAAATGCTGGGCGAGGCACCTCTGGAACACCTGTGGAGTGGACACAATTCCGAACGGCAGTCTCTTGAATGAATACCTCCCAAACGGCGTATTGAATGTGTAGAGTCGGGAGCTCTCTTCATCCAGTTGGATTTGCCAGAATCCTTGGTTTGCATCAACAATTGAAAATACCTTAGCGTTAGGAATTTCAGCAACTACCTCTTCAATGGTATGTGAAGGATAATGTTCTCTCAATGGTTTTGTTTAAATCCATGCATACCTGTATTTTGTTTGGCTTTACGATTGTCACCAAGCTGTTTACCCATTCAGGAGGCTCAGTGTGCTTGACGACGACATCCATCTTTTTCATGCGGTTCAGTTCCTTTTCAAGCTTTTCTTTTAGCGCTACAGACACTTTTCTATGTGAGGAAACCACTGGTGTGACTTCTGGATCTACTTGTATGTGATGAACTTCTAGAACACATCCAAGTCCTGTAAATAAATCTTCATATTCACTCAAAATGTTGGTCTCTGTCTTTTGTTCAAGCTTGACTATCGTCTGTATTAAGCCCATTTCCAGACAGGCTGATCTTCCATATATTGCAAGTGCATCTTGTTCGATCACTTGAAATTCCAGTTCAAACACTTTCTCTTTGTATTGGCATCTGAGCGTTCTCTTGCCCTTTGGCGCCATTTAGTGGCCAGAATACGTCACTAGCTTGCAGTTGGATTTTTGCAGGGAATCGCCACTCACTTTTTATTTTATTTATTAAGCCTTTATTTAACTATACAAGTCAGTTAAGAACACATTCTTATTTACAATGACAGCCTACCAAAAGGCAAAAGGCCTCCTGCGGGGACGGGGGCTGGGATTAAAATTACTAATAATATAGGACAAAAGACACATCACGACAAGAAAGACACCACAACACTACATAAAGAGAGACCTAAGACAACAACATAGCAACACAGCATGGTAGCAACACATGGTAGCAGCACAAAACATGGTACAAACATTATTGGGCACAGACAACAGCACAAAGAGCAAGGTAGAGACAGCAATCTACCAATTACCTACTGTATCCATCATCATTTCGATCTCAATGCCATTTGTCCTCCGGTTTTCTGTATGCTCGTGAGGAGCACATTTTTGCTTAATGATTTTTTTCTGTGACACGCTTTGCATATCTGACCTTATGCAGGACCCTTTTTTGGTTCATGTTTGTACCCACAACGTGAACATTTTCCCTATTTTACTGGCTGTGCACTGTCTTTCTATTTTGTCAATTTCTGTGTTTTGTTTTGCATATGCACTTTGTGAACGCGTACCTCGACTCGACTGCATCATGAAGTCGAGCCAGCTGGCTCTGGCTCACTTCACTAGCACGGCAAATGTCTATTACTCTAGCTAACAGATCAGGTTTCTCAGTAATCTGCCTCGCACTTGGTCATTTGTGATTCCACAAACAATTATGCCCAGTATCAGTAAATATGTTTCCATTAAGTTGTACGGTGATTTTTTTGGTCGACATTTAGAAAGTTTGCATAGAAAACAGATGTGACAATTGCCTACTAGGGTGCGTTCCCTAGCTTATAGTGATGGGTTGTTCGCGAACGAGTTGGCTCTTCGTAGGTTGAACGTTGCGAGCCGGCTCGCATATCAGAAGAGCCAAATCTATTTATAAAAATATTTTAAAAATTAAGATATGAATAATCAAAAGATTTAAATGAATATAATTAACGAATTCAAAGAACGAAAAAATTAATTAAATAATATAGACCTAAATGCTCAAGCGCACACACATTCGTTCTGACTGTCTGCTCAGACTAACAGCCTCACCTGTTGTTCCTGTCAATCAGACACACAGTGTCAACCAATGAACCAAAGATGCGTGAGGGAGGGCCGAGCCAACTCACTCACAGTCACACACTTAGCAGCCCAGGTGAGAGAGGAAGGACAGCTGTGAAAACAACAGCTGGAAAATGAGTCGGAAGCACAGTAGCATTTGGATGCATTTTAATAATGTAGACAATGTTAGAGCAGTGTAGAATTTGCCAAAACAAAATCTCATATAAAGCTTGTTCTACACATAACCTACACCGACATATGCGAACTGTGTACCCAACTGTGAAGCTAGCTGAAGCGAAGCTTCAAGAAACTAGCGGGCCTGCTAGTGATAGTGGTGGAGCCAGCACCTCCACATGTGGAGATGTATCCACTCAGTCAAGTAGGCCTACTCTGCAACCCACAGCAACGCAGTCTTCTATGGACCAGTTTATGCCAAAGTCTATGTCTGTAGCAAAACAAGGTCAAATTGATATTGCATTGACTAAAATGATTGCCACCGATTTCCAGACATTTTCGATCGTGGCGGACAGAGGTTTAGAAATTATAGCAATAGTCTAAATCCAATGTACACAATTCCAAGCCGGAAAACCCTTTCAAAATCACTTCTCCCACAACTGTACGAGAGGACACAGGCTTCAGTGCGGGAAAGATTCCAAAAAGCTACTGCAGTTTGCCTTACCACATCAAGGTTAACCACTTCTTACATGTCGGTTACATGTCACTTCATTGAATATTTTTCGATGTCTAGCTGTCTTCTGAACTGCTTTGAATTCAGCGACAGACACACCTCAGAGAACTTGGCAGAGGAACTGTTGAGAGTGGCCAGAGAATGGCAAGTAGATGGAAAAGTGGTCTGTTGTGTTAGCAACAATGCAGCTAACATAACCAAATCCATTAACATTTTTAAATGGACCCATCACCTATGTCTTGCCCACACAATCAACCTAATTGTAAGAGATGCTCTGGTGATGAAGCCCACTGTGGACAAAGTGAAAGCAGCTGTGGAATACTTCCACAGGAGCACAGTAGGTGCTGAAAAACTAAAGTCTACACCAGATGGGGATGCCTGAGCTGAGGCCTAAACAAGACTGTACTACAAGGTGGAATTCAACATTTTATATGTTGAAGCAGTTTCTTGAGTCAAAGGATGCCATCATCTCTACCCTGGCCATTGTCAATGCACCTGTTGATGCTCTGAACCAAGAGGAATGGGAGGTGGTGGAGGAGGTCTGCAGAGTCCTGGAACCCTTTGAGCAGGTCACTGTGGAGATCAGTGGAGAGAGGTATAGTAAGCAGTTATTACTACATCATTAAATAATCCAGTATTATATATGTATATGAGCAGTAGATGAGAATGTAGTATCAGTAGACAAAATGTGAATCTGAACTAATAAGTTACTGTTCTCTCTTTTCAGCTATGTGACAGCTGTAACAGCGAATCACAGCCAGCCGTCAGAGAGAAACTGTCAGGACTCCTACCGAAGGTAGCTTCCCTTCCTGCTCGGGTGGCGCTCAGCGGTCGTCGTCACCGGCCTACTAGCTGCCACTGATTCCCTTTTTTCCCCTTTCTGTTTATTGGTTTCACCTGTTTTGTGTTAGGCTGATTAGTCGGGTTATTTTAGCCAGTAGGCCCGCCTGCTCTGTGTGCAGGATTGTTTGTGTGTTGCTACTGTGCAGAGGGTCTTCTCGAAAACGGACAAATAATCACTGAGAGAAGAAACCACATCAGCCCCTCGAAAGTGAGGCAGCTTGTATTTCTGAATACAAATCTCTCATGAAAGCAAAATATGGTCAGCATTGCTGTGTGCTGCTGGTTATAACATGGCAATAAAGAAGAGAGAAGAGAGGGACCAGTTTAATGTTTTCAGGGGGATGCTGCAGTTTTGCACATTACTTATTTTTCTTTGATATGGAGCAATATTCTATTATTATGCTGTTCAGATTGTATTCGTTTTGAATTGTTACATTTATATGCACTTTGTTTATATACATTAAAAAAGTTCAACTTTAAATGCACATGTGTAATAGCATCCTTCTTTTTTACATTTATTTCAATTTGTGGGATGCTGCAGTTTTGCAAAATTTTATTTATTTTTCTTTGATATGGTGCAATATTCTATTGCGCTGTTCAGGTTGTATTCGTTTTGAATGGTTAGATTTAGTATATGCACTTCGTTTATATAAACGTCCCTTTATCAGGACCCTGTCTATCAAAGATAATTCGTAAAAATCCAAATAACTTCACAGATCTTCATTGTAAAGGGTTCAAACACTCCTTCCCATGCTTGTTCAATGAACCATAAACAATTAATGAACATGCACCTGTGGAACGGTCGTTAAGACACTATCGTCCTCGCGGTGGCAGATCACGCGTAACAACACCTGCACAGGATCGGTACATCCGACATCACACCTGCGGGACAGTTACAGTATGGCAACAACAACTGCACGAGTTACACCAGGAACGCACAATCCCTCCATCAGTGCTCAGACTGTCCGCAATAGACTGAGAAAGGCTGGACTGAGGGCTTGTAGGCCTGTTGTAAGGCAGGTCCTCACCAGACATCACCGACAACAACGTCGCCTATGGGCACAAACCCACCGTCGCTGGACAAGACAGGACTGGCAATAGTGCTCTTCACTGACGAGTCGCGGTTTTGTCTCACCAGGGGTGATGGTCGGATTCGCGTTTATCGTCGAAGGAATGAGCGTTACACCGAGGCCTGTACTCTGGAGCGGGATGGATTTGGACGTGGAGGGTCCATCATGGTCTGGGTCGGTGTGTCACAGAATCATCGGACTGCGCTTGTTGTCATTGTAGGCAATCTCAACGCTGTGCGTTACAGGGAAGACATCCTCCTCCCTCATGTGGTACCCTTCCTGCAGGCTCTTCCTGACATGACCCTCCAGTATGACAATGCCACCAGCCATACTGCTTGTTCTGTGCGGGATTTCCTGCAAGACAGGAATGTCAGTGTTCTGCCATGGACAGCAAAGAGGATCTCAATCCCATTGAGCACGTCTGGGACCTGTTGGATCGGAGGGTGAGGGCTAGGGTCATTCCCCCCAGAAATGTCTGGGAACTTGCAGGTGCCTTGGTGGAAGAGTGTGGTAACATCTCACAGCAAGAACTGGCAAATCTGGTGCAGTCCATGAGGAGAAGATGCACTGCAGTACTTAATGCAGCTGGTAGCCACACCAGATACTGACTGTTACTTTTGATTTTGATTCCATTTGTGTTAGTCACATGTCTGTGGAACTTGTTCAGTTTATGTCTCAGTTGTTGAATCTTGCTATGTTTATACAAATATTTACACATGTTAAGTTTGCTGAAAATAAACGCAGGTGACAGTGAGGACATTTCTTTTTTTGCTGAGTTTACATTAAAAAGTTATACTGTAATGACCTGACTAGATCATGAAGGAACAATTGTCCAGACAGAGGATGGAGTTAACGAATGGATGGTTTATTAACCCAACTTAACACAGGCTACTGTTTGGCCGTCGCTACACAGCCCCCCCACCACAAAGTCCCTCGTCCCCAAGGGAACAAATAAAGTCTCTGAAGCGACCCGGAGGTCTCCTTTGCCTGCGTGGCCGTGATGGTCGCAGAGTGTCCAGATGTGAAACAGGGGGCTCCATCCGTGGCAAGGGGCTGCCCCTCTGGGACCCAGGGGATGAAGGAAGGGATATGGGGGACAAGGAAGCGGGAACGGGGAATACAGTCCGTGGCTCCGGGGAACCACGCGGTGACACAGGGAGGGAGACAGGGGGAGTGGGCCGTCTGGAGCCTTGTCGACGGCACCTGGGGGTGGGTGCCTGGAGAATGTCATTGCCAGAGAGGGAAATTGTGGGGGTCCCTGGGGTTTGGGGAGAAGCGGCCCCTCTGTATGGGGCTAACCTGTCCCGGTGCAGTGCCACCTTTCTCCCCCTGGAAGGAAGCTGCACCCGGTACACAACCTCCCCTACCCTCTCCAGGACGCTGCAGGGCCCCACCCAGTGACTGTCCAACTTGGGGCATCTGCCTTTTTTCCTTAAGGGGCTGTAGACCCAGACCAGCTCCCCAGCCACAAAGTGCCTTCCCCGAGTGTGCACGTCATAGTTCCTCTTCTGCCTCACACCTGCATTCACCAGCTGCTCTCTGGCGAAGTTGTGGGCTGTCTCCAGGCGGTCCTGGAGTCTCCGGGCATACTCCGGCCCCGGGGGAACATGAGGGCTATCCAGGGGCCGACCAAACGCCATCTCCGCAGGGGTGCGGATCTCTCTCCCCAGCATGAGGAGGGCAGGCGTGCAGGAGGTGGAGTCTTGGACAGCGGAACGGCTTGCCATGAGGACCATACGCAGGTGCTTGTCCCAGTCACGCTGGTGTTTGGCAGAGACGATGGCCAGCTGCTGTCCAAGCGTTTTGTTGAAGCGCTCCACAAGGCCATCACTTTGAGGATGGAGAGGAGTAGTGCGGGTCTTGTGCATACCCAGCCTCTCACACATGGTGGCGAACACACGGGACTCAAAGTTTCTGCCTTGGTCGCTGTGGATGGACTCTGCAGCTCCAAACCTGCTGAACATCCCCGCTGTCAGGGCGTCGACGATGGTCTCTGCCTCCTGGTCAGGCAGAGCATAGGCCTCAGGCCATTTTGTGAAATAGTCCATAGCCGTGAGCACCCAGCGGTTTCCACTGTCTGTGGTGGGGAACGGCCCAACTACATCCACTCCCACCCTCTCCATGGGAGCCCCCACTGGGAACTGTTGGAGCTGAGCATGAGAGCGGCCTGGGGGGCCCTTTCTCGCTGTGCAGTTGTCACAGCGGCGGCAAAAGTCCTCCACATCCCTCTTGTGCTGCCCCCAGTAAAAGCCCTGACGGAGGCGGCGGAGTGTTTTTGTGACCCCAAAGTGTCCAGTCCCCACCCCCCCCCCCCCCCCATGAGTACACCGGAGCACAGCCTCCCGCAATGCTTTTGGGACCACCACCTGCCACCTCTCCTCTCCCGTAGCTGACTCCTTCCATGCCCGCTGTAGCACACCATCAGCCAGCCGCAGTCTCTCAAACTTTGACCACAACCCTTTGGTCGCGAGTGAGAGCGCTGTCACCTCTTCCCATGGTGGCCTCACCTGTGACTCTACCCACTGTAGCACTGGCTGTAGGTCTGTGTCCCGTCCCTGCTGCTGCCCCCATTCAGCCACGTCGACAGTCTGCAGCTCACAGCAGACAGGGCCGCTCACCGGACACACTGTGGCACAGACCCCCTCCTCTGCAATCAGCGCTCTCTCCCGTCCCTCTCTCCGTTCACAGTGGCGGCAGCCATCTGCAGTACAGGGCCGACGGGACATGGCGTAGGCATTGGAGTGGCGTGCCCCTGCCCTGTGCAACACTGTGAAGTCATACGGCTGAAGCTCCTCCAACCAGCGTGCCACCTGCCCCTCTGGTTCTCTGAACGACATGAGCCACTGGAGAGCAGAGTGGTCAGTCCTCACAGTAAAGGGCAGGCCACCCAGGTAGTACTTGAAGTGTTTGATGGAAGCCACAACAGCCAGGAGCTCCCGTCGGGTGACACAGTAGCGGCGCTCATGTTTGTTAAATGTTCTGCTGAAGTACGCCACCACTCTCTCCCCCTCTGGCCCCACCTGGGCCAGCACCCCACCCATGCTCACATTGCTCGCGTCTGTGTCCAGGATAAAGGGCAAGGTGAGGTCAGGGGGGGCGAGCACAGGGGCCTCGATCAGTGCACATTTGAGGGTGTTGAAGGCCTCCTCACGCTCCCCTGTCCAAGTGAAGGCCTTGTCCTTCGGCAGCAGGCGGTTCAGGGGAGCAGCGACGCTTGAGAAGCCCCGTACAAACCTCCTGTAGTACGAGGCCAGGCCCAGGAAGCTCTTCAGCTGATGCTGGTCGGTGGGGGTGGGCCAGTCTCGGACAGCCCCCACCTTGTCCTCCATGGTGCTGATCCCCTCCTTCCCCACTCGGTGGCCCAGGAAGGACACCTCTCTCCTCATGAAGTGGCACTTCTCGGGGTGGAGCTTCAGACCTGCGGCAGCCACCCGCTCCAGCACACTCCGTAGCGCCACCAGGGCTGACTGGAAGGAGCTGCCATGGGCCAGGATGTCATTGAGGTATACCAGACACTGCTGTCGGGGAATGCCATCCAGCAGCCTGTCCATCAAACGCTCAAAAGTAGCTGGAGCGTTGCACAGGCCGAAGCACAGGACCTTGAACTGCCAGTGTCCTGTTAGTGGAGAACGCAGTTTTGGCTCTGGCCTCTGGGGAGAGGGGCACTTGCCAGTAGCCACTGCGGAGGTCTAGTGAGGAGAACCAGGAGGACCCCCTAACCAGGTCCAGCGACTCATCGATACGTGGTATGGGGTATGAGTCCTTCCTGGTTACCTCATTCAGCCGCCTGTAGTCCGCACAGAACCTCAGCTTGCCCCCCTTCTTAGGAACCATGACAACCGGCGCCGCCCAGGGGCTGTCTGAGGGCTCGATGAAGTCTGCCCGCTGCATCTCCAACACAGCCTTGTCTGCCGCCTCCTGGCGTGCCAGCGGGATACAGCGGGGACGCGTCTTGATGGGTCGAGCATCAACTGTGTCGATCTCATGCTGCACCAGATGAGTCTGACCCACCTCTTCCTCACTCAGCGCAAAGCTGTCTCTGAATTCAAACAGCAACTGCCACAACCGTTCCTGCTGCTCGGGGTCAAGACCAACACAGTTCCTCCCCCATATCTCCCTCACTGCAGACAGTGTCCTCTCCTCTCCCATCTGGGGTAGCTAGGCTGGGGGGGTGCGGCCCGGGCTCACGGAGGGCTGTGTCGTGGGGGTAGCTGGGGGGATGTAACACACAGCCGTAGGTGACAGGGGGGCTGAGGAAAAGTCACAAACAGATGTGGGGGAGAGGGGGCAGCCATGAGTCTCTGCTGCTTTAACTGTTGGAGGAAAGGGTTTGTTGGGTTGAGTGTATGTGATATTAGGGGGGGCCATGGTGACTGCAGGCCCTCCCTGGAAGCTCAGTGTGCCCCCATATAGGTCTAACTGGCAGCCTGTGCTCCTAAGAAAGTCCAACCCCAGGATACAAGGGTCCTGCACAGCCGCCACCCACACGGGATGACGCACAGTCCTGCCCCCTACTGTCATTATTCCCTTCCCTTTCATGGGTGTCAGCTCACCTGTGACTGTGCGGAACTGCACAGTTGTGGGCTCACACTGAATCCAACCTGGTACAATATCTGGCCTCACCAGGGTTACTGTGGACCCAGTGTCCACCAGGGCAGAGCAGGGCACCCCCTCCACAGTGACAGGGACATGACAAAAGTCCCCAACACAGGTCCGGCCCACCACAACAACAGGCTCCGTCCGCTTGCCCACGTCTGCTTCTGGGGGAAGTGGAGCCTTGCTTCCCCGTCTGGGCCGGTGGGCTCCTCCTGAAGAAGATGGTGGTGGTTGGGATAGAAAGCCAGGGGTCCGCACTACCCGGTCAATGCGGACCCCGAGCCGTTTCCCTGAGCTCCGGGGAACTTGGGGCAATCTCGGCGCAGATGGCCTGTCTGGCCACAACCCCAGCAGACCCGGGGACCACGGCGTGTGTTTCGTTCCACCTGTAGCGACACAGCACGAATGAGTTGTCATATCAGCCACGCATGCAGGCTTTTCCGGCTCTGGGCTGCTCTGCCCCCCAGCTCTCCCAGAGGGTCTGCCTCCCTGCGCCCCCGCCAAAGACCCAGCTGAAGCCCCAGCCCACACCAGCTCCCTCTCCAAAGCCATCTCCAAGGCTATCTGCAATGACTCAGGATGAGCCAGCTGGGTCTGTATGCGCAGCTCCGTAGGAGAAAGCGCCTGTATGAACTGGTCCCGTGCTAGCTCGCTCTGCACGTAGGGGGGCATGTGAGCATATGCCCGCCGAGAGAGGCTCTCAATGTCATTAGCTAGCACCCGTAGAGGCTCTCCAGGCTGCCTGCGTCTATTACTCAGTTCGGAGCGCAGCAGCCCGGGCTGTACACACTGTCCATAGCGCCTCCTCAGTGCTCCCACTAAGGCACCATAGTCGCGTCTGTCCTCGGGGCTAATCAATATCAAACAGGCCAGAGCATCATCTGTCAGGCATAAAGCCAACTGCAGTGCCCTATCTTCATTCGACCACCCCCTAAAATGAGCTAACAGTTCAAACTGAGCATGAAAAGCTTCCCAATCCGCCTTACCGGAATACTTTGGGTTCTTAACGGATACGGACGCAGCCGGGGGCTGGGCGCCGCCATGTTTGTTTACATCCTGAGCCCCAGATTCCTCGTCCCGCCGCGTCGACGTCACCCCTTCGGTCCGCCCACCAGAATCCGCGCGAAGCACATTAGACGAAGCACGCATGCCCGCTTCAGCCACCATCACTCTAACGTCCTCCCTCAAGCGGCCTCTGGGATCCGACGCCCTGGCGATCTCCTCAGCCAGATCCTCTGACGTCCATGCACATGCACCTCCTTGGCCATAATCGTCCCCTACCTCCACCTTCACTTTTGACTTCCCTTGAGGCATTTTCAAGCCCGTTCTCACCTACGTTAGCTAGCCACCGAAGTCAGCTAGCTGGCTAACTTTTATACACGTTTTTACTTCTGACACCAATGTAATGACCTGACTAGATCATGAAGGAACAATTGTCCAGACAGAGGATGGAGTTAACGAATGGACGGTTTATTAACCCAACTTAACACAGGCTACTGTTTGGCTGTAGCCCACGCCAAATAAATGAAAGGTACACTACAAACCAACCGTGACCTTCTCTTGTGAAGCCCAGACGTAAGAGAGAGAACAATGGCTAAACCCGGTCTTAACTTCCAATGCTCCATCCCCCTGCCCAACCCCCCTTCACACCACTCCGCCAACCACCAGGCTGCCCGGTATCAGAACATTCCAGGCATTCCCGTGATTGGCAGATAGCAGGTTGATTGGCATGACCCCGCGAACACTGGTAAGTATGACACAACCCACTAATAGCTGAGCCGCACTGAAAAGAGCCGGAATGCCCATCATAATTAGCTTGCGTCGACGAAAACAGCTGGACGTAATGGCGTCACACCATCAAAGCAAACGTTTTAGTAAAAACCTACAGTATCAAATAAAAATGTTTTGATTACCCATTAAGGCAAATTACGCATTAATAAATTGAAGACGCCTGTATGCCCTCCCACCTATCTGTGTCATGTATCAGGTAGTCCGCGAAAGCCAGCATGAATAGAATGCAATAATTGACTAGTATTTGCCATATTCTAATAATTATCATGTGCCAATTTATCGCTACGATCGGTGCCATGGTGAAACTTGCAATCCTGTAGATAATTGTATGGTGAAATAGAAAAACATGACGAAGCAATTCAGCCATTCTTGAAAGTCAGGAATATTGTCCTGCAAAGAAACGCTATATTCACTGTTTTAAAAAAATTGATTTTGAAAGACTTTTCGGTGTTTATAATGAATTGTGGAGTGGAGCTTTATACTTACACGGTAACATCACATGCCCTGCGTATCTTAGAAATTATTAGGCAATCATAATTTCTTTGAAAAACACGTTTCCATCATCGTTTGTCACAATAAAGAAAGTTATAGACAGAAGAAAAATCCACCTCTGTCAAATTGATACAAATGCTGTCGGTCTTTAGAAAAGTCCAATATCTTCCGTCTCCATTACACATGTTGCACACAAGTTATTTTTGCAACATTGCTTTTGTCGAATAAACCTGGGTCAATGGAAACCTGCCTAGCGACTCGGTACACTGTTAAAACTCAGTCATCTGCTTTATTTTTTAGATCCACCACATAAGCATCAATTGACTCTGTTTGACCTTGCACTCTCTTAAAAAAAGAGACGCCTCATGTATGTCAGATTTTTTTCTTGGCTCACAGTAGGTTCGGAAAAGCTCTTTTATGACATCCAAGTCTTCAAAATCAAATGTGTTCAATACCTCTTGATTGCATCATCTCTGGCAATGTGCCATAATGTGGCACATTTCACTTTTTCTGATTTCTATGAAATGCAACTGGCAATGATATAAATGTTTAATATCTGGCTACATTTCCACGCTAGGCTTAGAGTAGTTGGTGGAACTTTCCTTTTTTACTACTTTTCCACGTATGACACCATGTGGCATACAGCACACTGAAGCAGGGATGCGGTAGAAGAACCACATGTCATGGGTCAAGTACAAGTACAGATGATCACAAGTAAGCATTTCACGTTAAGGTGAATTCAGCGCATCTGACAAATAACATTTTATTTGATTTTATGTAGTAATTAGTAACAGCCCCACCCTCAGGCACTCTAGGTAAGTACATATACAGTTGAAGTTGGAAGTTTACATACACTTAGGTTGGAGTCATTAAAACTCGTTTTTCAACCACTCCACACATTTCTTGTTAACAAACTATAGTTTTGGCTAGTCGGTTAGGACATCTACTTTGTGCATGACCCAAGTACTTTTTCCAACAATTGTTTACAGACAGATTATTTCACTTATAATTCACTGTATCACAATTCCAGTGGGTCAGAAGTTTACATACACTAAGTTGACTGTGCCTTTAAACAGCTTGGAAAATTCCAGAAAATTATGTCATGGCTTTAGAAGCTTCTGATAGGCTAATTGACATCATTTGAGTCAATTGGAGGTGTACATGTGGATGTATTTCAAGGCCTACCTTCAAACCCAGTACTTCTTTGCTTGACATCATGGGAAAATCAAAAGAAATCAGCCAAGACCTCAGAAAAAAATTGTAGACCTCCACAAGTCTGGTTCATCCTTAGAAGCAATTTCCAAACACCTGAAGGTACCACGTTCATCTGTACAAACAATAGTACGCAAGTATAAACACCATGGGACCACGCAACCATCATACCACTCAGGAAGGAGACGCCTTCTGTCTCCTAGAGATGAATGTACCTTGGTGGGAAAAGCGCAAATCAACCCCAGAACAACAGCAAAGGACCTTGTGAAGATGCTGGAGGAAACAGGTACAAAAATATCTATATCCACAGTAAAACGAGTCCTATATCGACATAACCTGAAAGGCCGCTCAGCAAGGAAGAAGCCACTGCTCTAAAACCGGCATAAAAAAGCCAGACTACGGTTTGCAACTGCACATGGGGACAAAGATCGTACTTTTTGTCCTCTGGTCTGAAACAAAAATAGAACTGCCTGGCCATTATGACCATCGTTATGTTTGGAGGAAAAAGGGGGAAGCTTGCAAGCTGAAGAACACCCTCCCAACCGTGAAGCACGGGGGTGGCAGCATCATGTTGTGGGGGTCCTTTGCTGCAGGAGGGTCTGGTGCACTTCACAAAATAGATGGCATCATGGGCTATATTGAAGCAACATCTCAAGACATCAGTCAGGAAGTGAAAGCTTGGTCGCAAATGGGTCTTCCAAATGGACAATGACCCCAAGCATACTTCCAAAGTTGTGGCAAAATGGCTTAAGGACAACAAAGGCAAGGTATTGGAGTGGCCATCACAAAGCCCTGACCTTAATCCCATAGAAAATGTGTGGGCAGGACTGAAAAAGCGTGTGTGAGCAAGGAGGCCTCCAAACCTGACTCAGTTACTCCAACTCTGTCAGGAGGAATGGGCCAAAATTCACCAAATTTATTGTGGGAAGTTTGTAGAAGGCTACCCGAAAACATTTGACCCAAGTTAAACAATTTAAAGGCAATGCTACCAAATACTAATTTAATGTATGTACACTTATGACCCTCTGGGAATGTGATGAAAGAAATAAAAGCTGAAATATATAATTCTTTCTACTATTACTCTGACATTCTTAAAATAAAGTGGTGATCCTAACTGACCTAAGACGGGGAATTTTTACTAGGATTAAATGTCAGGAATTGTGAAAAACTGAGTTTAAATGTATTTGACTAAGGTGTATGTAAACTTCCGACTTCAACTGTACATACATGGCAGTTATCATAACTGGCCAAAGTGATTAAACCAATGCACTTTCTGTCCTCAACTTTCCCCGACAGTTAATTTGGCCAATGAAGTATGCCTGCTTTACATAGAGCAATTAGCAAGCACAAGCCTGCTTCTTTCTTCAAACAGGCTATTAGGCCTAGTATAATTTTTTCAATAAATTGTTGTGTAGCCTTTGTAGCCTGTAGCTTTTCCTGTGATTTCACCAGAAGAGGCATAGCCTGTTGCGCATGAGAACAGCTGGAAGAGAGCGGCTAGAGATGTGTTTCTGAAGTACGAAGCTAAATATTAGCTAAATATTAGGTCATTCATTAGTTATTAGGGCTATAAATATTTGCCTGCCATATCTGTGCTACAGGCACTGCGGCATAAATAATTGTTACAACTACAGGCTATATTACGTAGATGTGTAGGCTACACTTACATGTACAACATTGTATGTGCATTTTTATAATCATCTACCTTGTCACATCTACTGTGTCCTCCAAAACATGACCCACCTAACCGTGCTCCTTAACACCCGCCAGCTTAACCTTGAAGCCAGCCGCACCAATGTGTCGCAGGAAAAGCCGTTCAACTGGCGACCGGGGTCAGCCTGCAGGCACCCGGCCCGCCACAAGGAGTCTCTAGAGCGCGATGAGCCAAGTAAAGCCCCTCCGGCCAGCCCTCCCCTAACCCAGACGACGCTGAGCCAATTGTGTGCTGTCCAATGGGACTCCCGACCACGGCCAGTTGTGGCACAGCCCAGGAACGTACCTGGGTCTGTAGTAACGCCTCTAGCACTGCCATGCAGTGGCTTAGACCGCTGCGCCACTCGCCACCATTTTTTTTAAATGTATGCAATTATTCTGAATTTGCAACTAACAATTTAACAAATGTATTGGCCATATGGTGTGGATGTTGGCAAAAATCTGTAATTGAAAAACAATTCATGCTTGCTACCTAAATCTGTCATAAAAGTCTACCTATTTGTAATGTAGGACAATAAAAAACATAGAATGAGGAATTATTTCAGTTCTTTATTAAAGACACAACAGAAACATCTTCAAACTTAAACATGTTACAATAATGACAAGATTTCACAATTAGAGTAAACTAAATAATAATAAAAATGTCCAAATTAACATTTTATTTTGTGTTACTTCTACATGACACAAAATTAATGACTGAAACAGTGACAATAGTACCTAAATATTTATCTTATGTTTACTGTATGTGAACATTTTGTGCAATTATTTAGGGGTCTGAAATAAAATAAATCATCAACAATTGATATGTAATTTGTAATTGTGTAACGGCCGTCTGAAGGAGTAGACCAAGGTGCAGCGTGGTTAGTGCTCATCATGTATTTATTTTGATCTGAACACTGAAACAAAGAAACCAATAACGACAGCCAAACAGTTCTGTCAGGTAAGTAATACAAAACAGAAATTAACCACCCACAAAACACAATGAGAAAACCCCTACATAAATATGGTCTATAATCAGAGGCAATGAGATTCAGCTGCCTCCAATTAGAGACCAACCCCAAACAATTCCAACATAGAAACAGAAAAACTAGATATTTAAACATAGAAATGGAATAACATAGATCAACCCCCCCCCCCCCAAAAAAAACACACAAAACAAACACCCCCTGCCACGCCCTAACCAAACTATTATAACAAAATGACCCCTTACTGGTCAGGATGTGACAAATTGGCTATTTTGTAGATTCATTCCCATCCTATTGCAACTACTGTATGGCTCTAACAGCATTCTTTCATATATAGCCAAATAAAATAAAACCAAGCTAAAACATGAATGTGATGCAGAAACCAGAAGTTCCTGCATGAGTTGGAATGAGCTGGAGAAGACTGCCCATAACAGAGTGTGAGTCGTCAATGGCCTATACTAACAACAGAGTGATGGGCCTAAGTAAGTAAATAAGTAAAACATGAATGTGTGTTAATTTATCATAGTGGCTTATTCCCTTTCATTAACGATATTTCTACAGTATTTGACCATTATGTTCTATCTTTTATATTTAATTTATTCCGTAAAAACACTGCACCTAAACTGTATATACAAAAGTATGTAGACACCCCTTCAAATTAGTGGATTTGGCTATTTCAGCCACACTCGTTGCTGACAGGTGTATCAAATCGAACACACAGCCATGCAATCTCCATTGGCAATAGAATGGCCTTACTAAAGAGCTCAGTTACTTTCAATCTGGCACCGTCATACAATGCCACCTTTCAAACAAATCAGTTCCTCAAATTTCTGCCCTACTAGAGCTGCCCCAGTCAATTGTAAGTAACGTCTAGGAGCAAAAACGGCTCAGCCGCGAAGTAGTAGGCCACGCAAGCTCACAGAATGTGACCACCGAGTGCTGAAGTGCGTAGCACATAAAAATCGTCTGTCCTCAATTGCAACACTCACTACCAAGTACCAAACTGCCTCTGGAAGCAATGTCAGCACAATAACTTTTAGTCAGGAGCTTAATGGAATGAATTTCCATGGCGAAGCAGTTGCACACAAGCCTAAGATCACCATGTGCAATGCCAAGCGTCGGCTGGAGTGGTGTAAAGCTCGCCGCCATTGGACTTTGGAGAAGTGGAAACGCGTTCTCTGGAGTGATGAATCATGCTTCACCATCTGGCAGTCCGATGGACAAATCTGGGTTTGGTGAATGCCAGGAGAACGCTATCTGCCCCAATGCATAGTGCCAACTGTAAAGTTTGGTGGAGGAGGAATAACGGTCCGGGGCTGTTATTCATTGTTCAAGCTAGGCCCCTTAGTTCCAGTGAAGGGAATTCTTAATGCTACAGCATACAATGACATTCTAGATGATCCTGTGCTTCCAATTTTGTGGCAACAGTTTGGGGAAGGCCCTTTCCTGTTTCAGCATAGCAATGCCCCCGTGCACAAAGCGAGATCCATCCAGAAATGGTTTGTCAAGACCGGTGTGGAAGAACTTGACTGACCTGCATAGAGCCCTGACCTCAACCCCATCGAACACCTTTGGGATGAATTGGAACGCTGACTGCGGAGTCAGGCCTAATTGCCCAACATCAGTGCCCAACCTCACTAATGCTCTTTTGGCTGAATGGAAGCAAGTCCCCGCAGCAATGTTCCAACATCTAGTGGAAAGCCTTCCCAGAAGAGTGGAGGCTGTTATAGCAGCAAAGGGGGGACCAACTCCATATTAATGCTCATGATTTTGCAATGAGATGTTTGACGAGCAGGTGTCCACATACTTTAGGTTATGTTGTGCTTCTGGTGTACCTATGTGGTGTATGTGACAATAAAACATCTATCCATATAATTGCTTTGTAAATCTGGCCTCAAGACAACAGTTTTTGGGGCAGTCCTCAAAGTTTTTGTTATAATTATTAGTGTCGTTACGTCGAGAATAATGTGAGCTTTGGAGGGAACTGGTTGACCATACATTTGAACTAGCTGTTACAGCCCTTGGGATTTTTTTGATAGAATTTTGAGTCATCCTTGCTATTTGATATAATTTAACAACTTTGTAGGTGGCTGCCATACGTTATTCTACCTCGTCATGAACTTGAGTCTGCTGCCAGCAAGAAATCATGATGAACATGTCGTCTACGCTAATTCCTGTGGATAACATTTTCAGACATTTTGTTAGGAAATGTCAGATTTAGTTTATACCTGTGCTGTGATACTGTATGTTATAATCTCAACCAGATCTGAGATCTTTTCATATCAGGTCTAAACAGGATGTCACATTGATTTATTGTATCATAATGAGAGTTTACAAGTTTGAACAAGAAAGAGGGATGGAGCTGTTTCCACTGTAACGGGGTGAGTGACTGGTTTCCGGGAAGTCAGGTGCAGTAGAGCAGAGATGGGTGATAACAGGAGAACTTTAATATACACCCTGGCCCAAAGGCACAGGCGAGGCAGCACAAAGCACAACCACGGTACCATGAACCGGCTTAAACAAAACAAACAAATCTAGGTTAGAATCAAACCTAGCGCAAACCAGCCTGTAGCGTAACACCCTACACAAAGAACAATTCGCCACACAGACATGGGGGAAACAGAGGGTAAAATACATTTAGTCTGATGAGGGAATGTGAACCAGGTGTGCAGGAAAACAAGACAAAACAAAAGGAAAATGAAAGATGGAGCGGCGATGGCTAGAAGACCGGTGACGTCGACCGCAGAACGCCGCCCGAAAAAGGAGAGGGCCCGACTTCAGTGGAAGTCGTGACAGCCACAGTCATAGCGAAGGGCATCCCACAGTACAGCAACAATCCAAAACTGGACAGCACTGCCATACCAGCTGAGAGGACACCAAAGGTCGCCCCCCACACCTTGTTCCTCACACAGTCAAATATAGAGATCAAAAGCAAAAGCACAAGAACACAACACAACATACTCAGCATGTAGGTAAATGCTGAGAATGAGTTTTTAATTAAATCGTTTTTTTTGTAATACTGCTTTCTGATATGTCTTTAAAAAAGTCATGTTGGTCACAATGGGGTTTCGACTGAATATATCCTCACATCTAGCAATAACGGTAAACACAGTCATTGTGATTTTCCATCGCGCTGTCCTGTATTCATTGATTATATAGATACCTCATACAAGATGTGATTTAAAAAGTGATGGCCAGGGCATATGTCATTGAGAAGAGTGATAGAATCAGAAGTCTTCTCAAACTCTTCATCCCTTGATAATGATGTAAAGAAAGATATTGTCAACTGCAAAGACAAGTAGGAAATGAACTTTAACAAATGTAAGGTATCCAGTCAACATTTTAGTAAAACAACTGGCAACACTGCATTAAATTGCCCTTATTAATATGTTTTTTTTTAAAAACAATGTATTTAACCTTTATTTAACAAGTTCTAATTTACAACTGCGACCTGGCCAAGATAAAGCAAAGCAGTACAACAATAAACAACAACACAGAGTTACACACGGGATAAACAAACGTACAGTCAATAACGCAATAGAAAAATCTATATACAGTGTGTGCAAATGGAGTAAGGAGGTAAGGCAATAAATAGGCCAATTGTAGCGAAGTAATTACAATTTAGCAAATTAACACTGGAGTGATAGATGTGCAGATGATGATGTGCAAGTAGAAATACTGATGTGCAAAAGAGCAAAAAAAGTAAATAAAACAATATGGATGAGGTAGGTAGGGATGAGGTAGGTAGTTGAATGGGCTATTTACAGATGGCTGTGTACAGCTGCAGCGATCAGTAAGCTGCTCAGATAGCTGATGCTTAAAGTTAGTGTGGGAGATATAAGTCTCCAGCTTCAGCGATTTTTGCAATTTGTTCCAGTCATTGGCAGCAGAGAACTGGAAGGAAAGGCAGCCAAAGGGGGTGTTGGCTTTGGGGATGACCAGTGACATATACCTGCTAGAGCGCGTGCTACGGCTGGGTGTTGTTATGGTGACCAATGAGCTGAGATAAGGCGGAGCTTTACCTAGCAAAGACTTATAGATGACCTGGAGCCAATGGGTCTGGCGACGAATATGTAGCGAGGGCCAGCCGACGAGAGCATACTGGTGGGTGGTATATGGGGCTTTGGTGACAAAACGGATGGCACTGTGATAGACTGCATCCAGTTTGCTGAGTAGAGTATTGGAAGCTATTTTGTAAATGACATCGCCAAAGTCGAGGATCGGTAGGATAGTCAGTTTTACGAGGGTATGTTTGGCAGCGTGAGTGAAGGAGGCTTTGTTGCGAAATAGGAAGCCAATTCTAGATTTAATTTTGGATTGGAGATTCTTAATATGAATCTGGAAGGAGAGTTTACAGTCTAGCCAGACGCCTAGGTATTTGTAGTTGTCCACATATTCTAGGTCGGAACCGTCCAGAGTAGTGATGCTAGTCGGGCGGGCGGGTGCGGGCAGCAATCGGTTGAAGAGCATGCATTTAGTTTTACTAGCGTTTAAGAGCAGTTGGAGGCCACGGAAGGAGTGTTGTATGGCATTTAACCTCGTTTGGAGGTTTGTTAACACAGTGTCCAAAGAAGGGCCAGATGTATACAGAATGGTGTTGTCTGTGTAGAGGTGGATCAAAGAATCACCCGCAGCACGAGTGACATCATTGATATATACAGAGAAAAGAGTCAGCACCGAGAACTGATCCCTGTGGTACCCCCATAGAGACTGCCAGAGGTCCGGACAACAGGCCCTCCGATTTGACACACTGAACTCTATCTGAGAAGTAGTTGGTGAACCAGGCCAGGCAGTCATTTGAGAAACCAAGGATGTTGAGCCTGCCGATAAGAATACGGTGAATGACAAAGTCGAAAGCCTTGGCCAGGTCGATGAAGACGGCTGCACAGTACTGTCTTTTATCGATGGCGGTTATGATATTGTTTAGTACCATGAGCTTGGCTGAGGTGCACCCGTGACCAGCTCGCAAACCGGGTTGCACAGCGGAGAAGGTACCGTGGGATTCGAAATGGTCAGTGATCTGTTTGTTAACTTGGCTTTCGAAGACTTTAGAAAGGCAGGGCAGGATGGATATAGGTCAGTAACAGTTTGGGTCTAGAGTGTCACCGCGGCAGCTTTCCGCGGCAGGTTGACCACGGCAGCTTTCCAATTTTCAGGAATCTCGGACGATGCGAAAGAGGTTGAACAGACTAGTAGTAGGGGTTGCAACAGTGGTGGCGGATAATTTTAGAAAGAGAGGGTCCAGATTGTCTAGCCCAGCTGATTTGTACGGATACATGTTTTGCAGCTCTTTCAGAACATCTGCTATCTGGATTTGGGTGAAGGAGATGCTGGGGAGGCTTGGGCAAGTAGCTGAGGGGGGTGCAGAGCTGTTGGCCAGAGTTTGGGGAGCCAGGAGGAAAGCATGGCTAGCCGTAGAGTAATTACACATCCACTTGCTGAAGTTTATTCCACATGTGTAATTACTGATGTTATTACATATTTGTTATTCCACTATGTAACTAATGTTTAGTAATTTGTTACCTTTATTTAACTAGGCAAGTCAGTTAAGAACTAATTCTTATTTTCAATGGGTTAACTGCCTTGTTCAAGAGCAGAACGACAGAATTTTACCATGTCAGCTCAGGGATTCAATCTTGCAACCTTTCGGTTACTAGTCCAACGCTCTAACCACTAGGCTACATGCTGCCCCTAACTACACGTGTTGTTACCAGGTCCTAGTCTATTAAGATCCACATCTCAAGGCCATATCAAGCCTGGGACTACCTAGGTTTTTGGTTATACTGGCCCTTACATGTAGCAAGGTCACATTTTGGTTTGAGTTATTAACATGGTAATTCACAGATATGCAGATAACGCTTTTCAAACATGGAATTACAAAACATTAGTTTCATAGTGGAACAAGAAAATATGTATTAACATTAGTAATCAAATCAAATCAAATCAAATTTATTTATATAGCCCTTCGTACATCAGCTGAAATCTCAAAGTGCTGTACAGAAACCCAGCCTAAAACCCCAAACAGCAAGCAATGCATGTGAAAGAAGCACGGTGGCTGGGAAAAACTCCCTAGGAAAAACTCCTGAGAAAGGCCAAAAACCTAGGAAGAAACCTAGAGAGGAACCAGGCTATGAGGGGTGGCCAGTCCTCTTCTGGCTGTGCCGGGTGGATATTATAACAGAACATGGTCAAGATGTTAAAATGTTCGTAAATGACCAGCATGGTCAAATAATAATAATCATAGTAATTGTCGAGGGTGCAACAAGCACGTCCGGTGAACAGGTCAGGGTTCCGTAGCCGCAGGCAGAACAGTTGAAACTGGAGCAGCAGCATGGCCAGGTGGACTGGGGACAGCAAGGAGTCATCATGCCAGGTAGTCCTGAGGCATGGTCCTAGGGCTCAGGTCCTCCGAGAGAAAGAAAGAAAGAGAGAAGAGAGAATTAGAGAGAGCATATTTACATTCACACAGGACACCGGATAAGACAAGAGAATACTCCAGATGTAACAGACTGACCCTAGCCCCCCGACACATAAACTACTGCAGCATAAATACTGGAGGCTGAGACAGGAGGGATCAGAAGACACTGTGGCCCCATCCGATGATACCCCCGGACAGGGCCAAACAGGCAGGATATAACCCCACCCACTTTGCCAAAGCACAGCCCCCACACCACTAGAGGGATATCTACAACCACCAACTTACCGTCCGAAGACAAGGCCGAGTATAGCCCACAAAGATCTCCGCCACGGCACAACCCAAGGGGGGGGCGCCAACCCAGACAGGAAGACCACGTCAGTGGCTCAACCTACTCAAGTGACGCACCCCTCCCATGGACGGCATGGAAGAACACCAGTAAGTCAGTGACTCAGCCCCTGTAAAAGGGTTAGAGGCAGAGAATCCCAGTGGGAAGAGGGGAACCGACAAGGCAGAGACAGCAAGGGCGGTTCGTTGCTCCAGCCTTTCCGTTCACCTTCACACTCCTGGGCCAGACTATACTTAATCATAGGACCTACTGAAGAGATAAGTCTTCAGTAAAGACTTAAAGGTTGAGACTGAGTCTGCGTCTCTCACATGGGTAGGCAGACCATTCCATAAAAATGGAGCTCTATAGGAGAAAGCCCTACCTCCAGCCGTTTGCTTAGAAATTCTAGGGACAATTAGGAGGCCTGCGTCTTGTGACCGTAGCGTACGTGTAGGTATGTACGGCAGGACCAAATCGGAAAGATAGGTAGGAGCAAGCCCATGTAATGCTTTGTAGGTTAGCAGTAAAACCTTGAAATCAGCCCTTGCCTTAACAGGAAGCCAGTGTAGGGAGGCTAGCACTGGAGTAATATGATCAAATTTTTTGGTTCTAGTCAGGATTCTAGCAGCCGTATTTAGCACTAACTGAAGTTTGTTTAGTGCTTTATCCGGGTAGCCGGAAAGTAGAGCATTGCAGTAGTCGAGCCTAGAAGTAACAAAAGCATGGATTAATTTTTCTGCGTCATTTTTGGGCAGAAAGTTTCTGATTTTTGCAATGTTACGTAGATGGAAAAAAGCTGTCCTTGAAGCAGTCTTGATATGTTCTTCAAAAGAGAGATCAGGGTCCAGAGTAACGCCGAGGTCCTTCACAGTTTTATTTGAGACGACTGTACAACCATCCAGATTAATTGTCAGATTCAACAGAAGATCTCTTTGTTTCTTGGGACCTAGGACAAGCATCTCTGTTTTGTCCGAGTTTAAAAGTAGAAAATCACACATGTTGAATAAACTTACACAGGCCTTGTTCAAATAGTGTAATAACTGACACCGCTAAACCCTATTACCAACAGTTATTACTGTGTAAAGTGTTACCAAACAACTCAAGATGTTCCAATAATCAAATATTGACACTACATGGTTTCTATGGAGCTTAATGTATAGTTTGACCAATTAGGCAGTAAACTTGGTGAAAAGACACCCATCATACAAAAAATATGACAAAAAATTGTGTAGTCAAGCCTTCTTTTTGCATCTTGGAAGCCGTCTATAAACTTTTGCAGCCACATGGTATTTCTGGTCTGGTTGTCTTCTTTTATGAAGTAAAACAGTCTAATTGCCTTTGCGCTTCCAATTGCTTCAGTTGATCCAGTTTTCAGTTCCACGCCACCAATTTGAGATGCAATGAAAATGTTGTCATGATATGGGTAATTAATAGTTGTTTTGGCAACATCACTAGGAGTTTTTAAAATATCAAAGATTGAATTTGACACGCACACACCACTTTTCTTAACACAAAGTTTTGTAAAATTAAATGTTTCCATTTCAATCTTCCTCACATCAACATCCATTTTAACTATTTTTGTAAAAGCAGAATCCATGAGGACATTGTTGTCACGTCCTGACCAGTAAAAGGGGTTATTTGTCATTATAGTATGGTCAGGGCGTGGCAGGGGGTGTTTGTTTTGTGTGTTTTGGTGTTTTTGAGTTTTGTTCCATGTTTTCTATATCTATGGTTAAATTCTAGTTTTCTATTTCTATGTTGGTTTTTGGGCATGACCTCCAATTAGAGGCAGCTGGTTGTAGTTTTCTCTAATTGGAGGCCATATTTAGTTGATGTTGTTTCACTTGTGTTTTGTGGGTGGTTATTTTCTGTATTGCCTGGATGCCTTATGGAACTGTTGTTCGTCGTTTGTTTATTTTGTTTAAGTGTTTTCATCGAATAAATGAAGTATGAGCACTTTACCCGCTGCGCCTTGGTCCTATCCTTACGACGCCTATGACAATTGTCTACAGTAATTATGAGAGATGCAAAGGTCCCTTCCGTATAGTCTCAAACGAGAGAAGTCGCTATCATTCTGTGAAAAGTATTCTTTAACTACTAGTCGTTCATTTTTGGCAGGTCCATCCATAGGAGTAAACATCTCTTCAATGTCGTTTGCTTCTCTCTCTGCAAGGAATAAAATCCTCTGCCAAGACCCCCAGAGATTAACATGGGAAGAATTAAAAGCCACCAGGGGTTTTTCCCAACAAGCGCCCATTTCAAATCCCCTAGCTATAGACTTCTCAACACAGTCTGTGTTGCACCCAGCCATTTTCTAACTTGTGGTATATGAAAAAGAACAGCCTTGAATTGTATCTGCATCTATGTTGACATCACAGTCATAAACTATACTGCATCTGAACATGGCAACATGAAAAACTTCCTTGACAGCCCCGGTGTCTATGATCCTATAACAATAAATATGGTTACATATTAACAAATAAGCTGGTTTATATATCCAGTTTCCTTATTATAGTCATGGTGTACTTCTCCGGTTTCCTTATGATCGTTAAGTTGTTAAACTGACTCAGGCAGTGGCGTGTATTCATGGCTACCAAGGGAAGTTGGCCAAGAAAACATTTATAAACATTAAATAATTTGTCTTCTGTCTCTGTGTTTCATAATTGTCCTTCAATTCGCAAGAGGCTGAATGTATCTCACAGGAGAAAGCAACCGAGCAAACGAAACAACGCCCCTCTGTCTCTTTACGTGTAGGCCATCTACCTGATGCTGTCTGGTCCAAATGAGTATGACATTGTTGCCGCCTGTAACATTGAAGGCAAGGGAAGCCAGCTAGCATCTGGCCTCCCTTGACAAAAACATTATTAAAAATTAGCCAATCAGTGTTGAGCTAAACTTACCAAGCTGTGAGTAGTCCTGGCGCATCAATAAAAAAGTGTCACAGGAAGCCAGCATGGATTTGGCATCACTCATATCAAATCCCATTGAGAGTATACGTCACTTACAGAAAAACTAGAATTGTTGCATATTGTTGTTTTGTTGTTCTTTGGTGGCTAGCTAGCCAGCTAGCTAAAATTGGCCCTTTCTTAAATTAGCCATGGCTGGAGATAGGGATTTGGACTTTTTTACTTAATTACTTAATTATCCGTACTGGCCAATGATTATAACGGCGATTCTGATCCAACCATTAATTCATGCATTGTTTTGCAACTGGACTGAGAAGATGGAAGTTCAAATGTAGCTAGATATAGAAAGCTAATGTTAACTAGCTAACGTTAACCATGAAAGGAAGTTAGGCTAGTGAGCAAGCATTTTAGGTAGTCTAGAACAACAAGAAATAAAAGTGTGTACTGTATGATAGAGTAATAGACTGTTTTGTCAACATGAAAGCGTGGAGGATGGCATTGGTGTTTCTCATCAAGTAGGGTGAGTGAACATGTTTTTCTACTTTTTCTGCATGCACACAGACATCAGAACCATGGACAGCCACATCATATTTAGCTTATGACTAAATTGTTTTTGGTATCTTTTAGTTGTCACTGTATTAAATAAACTAAGCAAAGGTGATTAGATGATTTTTGAAATGTTGATGTTGAAATGGTGCTGGAATAGTGGAGGCAGCTCCTGTTTTCTCTGCAACTTGCGGTAATTCTCTGTAGTTCTAAATCAACAGTTCTTTACTGGTCCGAAAATTTCAGAAACATTAACTTTCTTGACCATGCTGTAGGTCATGTAACTGTTTGTTACATGCAATATGCTTTGTGGACTAAACCGGACAGAGTTTGCTATCCGGTTTTGTGAAAAAACAAAGGTGTCTTCTTATTGTCTCGGCCTTTAGGCCTATATATCATGGTTGCAAGGCTTGGCTATCCCAGTGATTTTACCCACACACCGCTACTGGACTCAGGTACAGCATGCTGAAGTACTGACTCACAAGTTCATTTGAATTTTGAATAACTCAAGAAATGGGAGAGAAGATATATAAAATCATATCATACAAAATAGGTAATATCATAGTTTACATGCAAAGTCTGCATTGTTCCTAACCTTAATAATAAAACCCATTATTGATGTGAAAATAATTACTGAGAGCATTTTCTGTATGAATAAATATGTAAAAGAAAAAAGACAATTAGAGATAATTGTATTAGATTTTTAAAACACAATTACAACTTAAAGGGGGGACTGTTTTGCGAGCACCTAATGGAATATGTTTCGGGATTCATCAAATGGCATTGAGGAGTATACCACCTCAGTCATCGGCTTCATCAATAAGTGCATTGACGACGTCGTCCCCACAGTACATATCCCAACCAGAAGCCATGGATTACAGGCAAAATCCGCATCTAGCTAAAGGCTAGAGATGCCGCTTTCAAGGAGCGGGACACTAATCCGGACGCTTATAAGAAACCCCGCTATACCCTCAGACGAACCATCAAACAAGCAAAGCGTCAATACAGGATATAGATTGAATCCACCTACACCGGCTCTGGCGCTCGTCGGATGTGGCAGGGCTTGAAAACTATTACGGACTACAAAGGAAAACCCAGCCGTGAGCTGCTCAGTGAGCTAAATGCATTTATGCTTGCTTCGAGGCAAGCAACACTGAGACATGCGTGAGAACACCAGCTGTTCTAGATGACTGTACGATAACGCTCTCGATAGTCGATGTGAGCAAGACCTTTAAACAGTACAACATTCACAAAACCGTGGGGCCAGACGAATTACCAGGACGTGTACTCAAAGCATGCGTGGACCAACTGACAAGTGTCTTCACTGACATTTTCAACCTCTCCCTGACCGACTCTTTAATACCAACATGTTTCAAGCAGACCACCATAATCCCTGTGCCCAAGGAAGCAAAGGTAACCTGCCTAAATGATTACCGCCTTGTAGCACTTACATCGGTAGCCATGAAGTGCTTTGAAAGGCTGGTCATGGCTCACATCAACAGCATCCTCCCAGACACCCTAAACCCACTCCAATTTGCATACCACCCCAACAGATCCACAGATCATGCAATCTTAATCACACTCCACACTGCCCTTTCCCACCTGGACAAAAGGAAAACCTATGTGAGAATGCTGTTCATTGACTACAGCTCAGCATTCAACACCATAGTTCCCACAAAAACTCATCACTAAGCTAAGGACCCTGGGACTAAACACCTCCCTCTGCAACTGGATCCTGGACTTCCTGACGGGTCACCCCCAGGTGGTAAGGGTAGGCAACAACACGTCTGCTATGCTGATTCTCAACACTGGGGCCCCTCAGAGGTGTGTGTTTAGTCCCCTCCTGTACTCCCTGTTCACCCACGACTGCGTGGCCAAACATGACTCCAACATCCTCATTACGTTTGCTGATGACACAACAGTGGTAGGCCTGATCACCGACAATGATGAGACAGCGTATAGGGAGGAAGTCAGAGACCTGGCAGTGTGGTGCCAGGACAACAACCTCTTCCTCAATGTGAGCAAGACAAAGGAGCTGATCATGGACTACAGGAAAAAGCGGGCCGAACAGGCCCCCATTAACATCGATGGGGCTGTAGTGGAGCGGGCCGAGAGTTTCAAGTTCCTTGGTGTCCACATCACCAACGAACTATCATGGTCCAAGCACACCAAGATAGTCGTGAAGAGGGCACGACAACACCTTTTCCCCGTCAGGAGACTGAAAAGATTTGGCATGTGTCCCCAGATCCTCAGAAAGTTCTACAACTGCACCATCGAGAGTATCCTAACCGGTTGTATCACTGCCTGGTATGGTAACTGCTCGGCATCTGACCGTAAGGCGCTACAGAGGGTAGTGTGTACAGCCCAGTATAACACTGGGGCCAAGCTTCCTGCCATCCAGGACCTATATACTAGGCGGTGTCAGAGGAAAGACCCAAAAATTGTCAAAGACTCCAGTCACCCAGTTCATAGACTGTTTTCTCTGCTACCGCATGGAAAAAGGTACCGGAGCGCCAAGTCTATGACCAAAAGGCTCCATAACAGCTTCTACCCCCAAGCCATAAGACTGCTGAACAATTCATCAAAATGGCCACTGGATTATTTACATTGACACCCCCCACACCCCTCCATTTGTTTGTTTTTTACACTGCTGCTACTCGCTGTTTATTATCTATGCATAGTCACTCCACCCCTACCTACTGTACATGTACAAATTACCTCGACTACCCTGTACCCCCGCACATTGACTCGGTACCGATACCCCCTGTATATACAGTAGCCTCGTTATTGTTATTTTATGTGTTACTTTTTATTATTTTTTACTTACATTTATTTGGTAAATATTTTCATAACTCTTTCTTGAACCACACTTTTGGTTAACGGCTTGTAAGTAAGCATTTCACGTTAAGGTCTACACATGTTGTATTTGGCACAGGTGATAAATAAAGTTTGATTTGATTTGAGACCGGGGTTGGTTGCCACACTTTTTACTCTCGTGTGTATGTCTCAGCACCAGTACAAGACTATTTTAAACATGAATAGAAAGACCAAGGTCTTGGGTTGAAATGGGGATCATTTTTATCCTCATATCTTATTCCAACATGGAGTTATTAGCCATCAAACACACTCTGTCCACTTGTGACAAACAGCCCCATTGTGAGGTTGGATGTCACACAGTATGGGGTAGTAGCTTCGTTATTCAGACCCCTTCACTTTTTCCACATTTTGTTGCGTTATAGCCTTATTCTAAAATTGATTCAATTACTTTTATTTGTCATCGAACTACACACAACACCCCATAATGACAAAGCGAAAACAGGTTTTTTGACATTTTTGCAGATGTATTCAAAATAAAAAAACAGAAATACCTTATGTAAATAAGTATTCAGACCCTTTGCTATGAGACTCGAAATTGAGTTCAGGTGCATCCTGTTTCCATTGATCATCCTTGTGATGTTTTTACAACTTGATTGGAGTCCACCTGTGGTAAATTCAATTGATTGGACATGGAAAGGCACACACCTATCTACATAAGGTCGCACAGTTGACAGTGCATGTCAGAGCAAAAACCAAGCCATGAGGTCGAAGGAATTGTCCATTGTGCTCCGAGACAGGATTGTGTCGAGGCACAGATCTGGGGAAGGGTATTGGACATTAATCAGTTTTTTACCAAATAATGTCTGCAGCATTAAAGATCGCCAAGAACACAGTGGCCTCCATCATTCTTAAATGGAAGAAGTTTGGAACTACCAAGACTCTTCCTAGAGCTAGCCGCCCGGCCAAACTGAGCAATCGGTGGAGAAGGGCCTTGGTCAGGGAGGTGACCAAGAATCCAATGGTCACTCTGACAGAGCTCCAGAGTTCCTCTGTGGAGATGGGAGACCCTTCCAGAAGGATAACCATCTTTGTAGCACTCCTCCAATCATAACTCTACCTATAATGCACAGGATAGCTTCAACCTGTTGGATGGAGGAAACAAAGTCAGCCAGAGATGATGACCAACATACTAACCCTTCAGCTACGCTACATGTGTCGAAATTAGCATTGTGTCAATGTGATGTTCTACCTGCTACACCAGAGACCAACCAAAACAACTTTACTTCTCATTATTTCAATTGACAAGATAGAATGAACGTGCGAGTCAGCCATTGAGAAAATAACCTCTTTAGCTGGGCTGTAAGGATGCATTGCGGTCATACCGGCTCTGACGACCACCTAGTAGGGGGTGAAAGGTGGGAGCAGCACATAACAGTTTGATGCCTGGAGGTGTGGGGCCTGGCAACAGGGTCGTCATACCAAGCTGCTGCGTGTGGCAAGTACTGGCCTCCTGTGATCCGCACCATGTAGGCTTTTTTCCTGGGAGCTGGTAGCTAGCTGTATAGGTCCTGCCTTGTATTTGTGTTTTATTTAAGTTCTACAAGTGTTCATTTGTCATTGTAATTGTCCCATTTACATTGTAAAGTTTCTAATTGTGAATTAAAATAGAAACGTGGATTTTTACATGACAGAGATTTATGTGGTCAGTTTTTTATCATGCAGCAACTAGTCCAAGTCATCTATGGTTCTGTTACTATGGCAGTGTTGACACTGAAATGTATTGAAATAACTTATTAGTGCCACTGTCAATGGCCTTTCCAATCCATGTTTTCATTGTATTGAATCTAACTCAATGTAATTGTATATTAATTTCTGAAGTTTCATCAGGAAAAGGGAAAATACTTGTTACGAGGGTAATGTCTGCCATTCTGTATGAACAAAAGTTTCCTAGCAAGCCCTTTGAACTGATGTTCCTGGAGATACTCTTGCTTGGTTGGTAGTGGGACAGGAGGGACGAGTCTCAGTCTGTAGGGGTTTGGGGAAACAAACAAATTGTTTCTTCAATAGTACACTGTATCTTGTCCATATGCCAAATAAACGTTGAGTTAGATAACATAATATTGATGGAATATGAGTAAATTATAGTGAGAACATACGCACCGTTTATGAATTCAACCATCAATGCACTGTTTAAACCCTACTGTATCCTGTGCATATGGCAAATAAGCATTGATTTTGATTTGATAACATAATATTGATGGAATATGAGTAGATTATAGTGTGAACGTATGAATTCGGGGTGTGAAGACATTACCACCAAATAAGTCAGTGTCGCAACAGTGTCCTTTACATACATAGGATGTGGTGTTGTGCTGTAACCAGTATAACATGTCATGCTAATGTAACCATCCTTTTACTTGATGGCCCATAGTCCACAAATATGTCATGCAGATGAGCCATTGTTTACTTGACTGACCACACTGGATATTCATTCAGTAGTTCTGGTGGGTTTGTTCACACCAGGTAGGAATCAATGCTGTATATAGGCAGGCAATGTGCGGAACAGGCAAACATAGCTAACTATTTTGGTCAATCACCAACCAAATAATTATTGAATCACAAAGCATAACAAAAAATACATATAGCTTTTCTTACCTCTTTCAGTGTTTGGGTTTGCACTACCACAACTTATACAGCCTGTCATGTCCTGACCAGTAAAGGGGTTATTTGTTATTGTAGTTTGGTCAGGACGTGGCAGGGGGTGTTTGTTTTATGTGGTTCGGGGTTTGTTGGTATATGTGTTTATGTAGAGGGGTGTTTGTTTAGAGTATTCCGGGGTTTTTGGTTATGTTCTATGTTTGTATTTCTATGCTCTATCTATGTTGTGTATTTCTTTGTGTTGGCCTGGTATGGCTCTCAATCAGGAACAGCTGTACATCGTTGTTGCTGATTGGGAGTCATACTTGGGTAGCCCTGTTTTCACCTGTCCTTTGTGGGAAGTTGTTTTTGCACTGCTAGGGTTAGCCTGCAAAACTGTTTAGCTGTTGTTCTTGTTTTTGTTACGTGTTCAAGTTTATTAAAATAAACGTTTAAATGAGCACTCAACCCGCTGCGCCTTGGTCTACTCCCTTTGACGGCCATTACACAGCCTCAGGTTCCTTGAAATCAGTCTCCACCAGTATCTCACTGAGAAATATATGTTTGTGTGATGTTACTGTACCGAATTTTATAGATAGATGCATTTTTTGGTGACTAGGGGGGCAGTTGAAATCTGCGGGGGTACTTGCATTGGAATTATATTGAATTCTGCTTATATTATCACGCTATACCACAATAAACATAAAGTTCAATTGCAGGAAACTCAGGATCATTCAATGATTTTGAAATTTGTAGCCTCTCTCTGGAGCAATGTAACAGCACAATTGTATTTCAATTTAACTAGTCAGTTAAGAACAAATTCTTATTTTCAATGATGGCCTAGGAATGGTGACTTAACTGCCTTGTTCAGGGGCAGAATGACAGATTTTACCTTATCAGCTCGGGGATTCAATCTTGCAACCTTTCGGTTACTAGTCCAACACTCTAACCACTAGGCTACCTGCCGCCCCATTCAGCAAGGCCGTTTTGGTAACGAATATAGGCCACAAGATTGATAGGCTGTTTGTGGTAGGGCAATTCATCTATGTGAATGCAGCCTTAACAAAATAATGCTAACTAAATGCTGTAAGTAGTAGCCTAGTTATTCATGAATGCAAACTAAAATTCTGAATAGCAGTTTGGCTTAGAATAATGACTACTGTGAATGCGAACAAATGAATGTGAACAGAACAAAACAGAGGTACCAATTAGTAGGCCTAGTAAACAAAATATCAGACAAATAAAGTCAGGACACACTATCAGGGTTGGGGACTAACGGATTACATGTAAAGGACTAGTCCATAGGCCTAATGAACACATGCTCAAACTCGCACTCTTTCGATGGACTTAAAGGGGCAATCTGCAGATGCTACATCCATTTTTGGACTTATAAATTATATACACAGTACCAGTCAAATGTTTGGACACACCTACTCATTCCAGGGTTTTTCTTTATTTTTACTATTTTCTACATTGTAGAATAATAGTGAAGACATCAAAACTATGAAATAACACATATGGAATCATGTAGTAACCAAAAAAGTGTTAAACAAATCTAAATATATTTTTGATTTTAGATTCTTCAAAGTAGCAACCCTTTGCCTTGATGACAGCTTTGCACTCTTGGCATTCTGTCAACCAGCTTCATTAGGTAGTCACCTGGACAGGTGTGCCTTGTTAAAAGTTAATTTGTGGAATTTCTTTCCTTCTTAATGCGTTTGAGCCAATCAGTTGTGTTGTCACAAGGTAGGGGTGGTATACAGAAGATCGCTCTATTTGGTAAAATTCCAAGTCGATATTAATTAAATAATAATGTGTGTTGATGCTAATATTATGTACAATATCTAATTATGTTGCCATATGATAACAATAGCCTAATATATTCAACATGCTGTAAACTATTGTCTTTTAACAGTTTCACTCAATTCATTCTCATCAACCTAACAATTATGACACACCCCTCACTATTGTCATTGGTTGCACTAATTGCACTGTTTGTCTACATAACCTAGTTCAAGCATACATGACATCACCCTGAAGAAGGCACAGTGATGCCGAAACGTTGGTGGTTTACCCAATAAATTACTGGTTTAAATATTTATATTATTTTTATAGCTTACAGGTTTTTTGCCATTAGTCAGCACCTCTACACAAAACAATTTCACTGGGTGTGCGCCAGCTCATGCTTTTATTTGTGAAATGATCTAATAAAACAGACTTTAATCTGACAAAGGATAAACATTCCACCTCTCTCAGTAGCCACAGAAAATCTGCAGGCATGGTTCAGTAAGATTCTTTCCATATTTTCCATATTTATAATATTTCATGTTTTCAGTGTTTAAATTACTATACTTTTTATCTCCAAGTTAGCATTTTCAATGTCAATCTTTTGTTTAATAAGTTATTACTTCAGTTAAGAAATTCATGAATTGACCTATTGTGACAAATATAATTATCATGATAGTAAGGATTATGGATGCTAGTCTTTTCCTCTGTATGTGTCTCAGGATGCCCCACATATTTCCTATATTGTAATAGTCTCTTAGTCCAGAGATATTTAGAAAATGTAATCCACAGTCCAGTAAATTGTTTGAAGTCTGAGTAGTTCTGAAGTAAAACCTTTGAAAAGTTTGTATTATTTGTGTATAAATAATACACCAAATTATTATGCCAACTGGATTACCATGTAATTACCAACAAAAGTCCCAATTGTGTGCCTTTGGAGAAAGAAATATATAAAGCTTCATTTAGGCCTACACAACCAAAACAACTACTCTCATAGTGGCTCAATAATGTTGATGTAATGTTGATGGGAAATCTGAATTTATTTGTCTTGTTCCACCTGAAACCAGAAGTAAATGTCACAAGTAAAGTGCACCTGTATTGCAGTGCCAGGTGGTTAGGGAACTGTATTGTCACGTATCAGTATTTAAATGAATATAATCTTTGAGTTGCCAATGGCTACATGACTATGTAACACAAAAGGGAGACTACTGAAGTTGGTGGGACTATTGAATTACCTTGCATGTAGTACAGCATGTGAGTATTCTATTCATTCTATGTAGGCCTAAATATAATTTATTTTAATTTTATTTGTTTACATCAAGTTTTAATTATTTCAATTCATAGGATTCATACAATACATTTATAGATATTTTTTTTTATTCCACCCCCCGGCAGTCTGACAGCATGTCAAATAAATCATGAGATAAAAACAAATAAATTAATATTACATAGTAAATCTGCTGAACAATACATCATACAGTCTCAGAAATAATGACAAATTATCGATACACATTCATGAGTGTAAAGGCCGTTGGTTAAGAGTTCAGAAATGTCCATTGCTGCTTTTTCCATGTGTCAAGAGTGGACACCTTGACCCTGTGGATCCTGGCGGTGGAGAGCTCCGTAAGAACAATTTCCTTAAATGTGAGCAGCCATCATTGCAATGGTAACTGATGAGGTGGAATCTACCTTTGTACAATCATTTTCTTAGCAGCTGTGGTTCCTGTCAACCACACTCTCCGTTGGCATTCTGACAAGTGCAAATCAGAGTCACCACAAAGCAACATCATTATTATTATAAGCCGCAACTTTTTTCTCACGCTTTGAACCTCGCGGCTTAAACAATGACGTGGCTAATATATGGATTTTTCCCACTTTCAATTTTTTTTCTTCCAAAAAAACACATTCTGTGACGTGCTCAGTTTTTTGGCGGCATGAAGCTTTCATTAGACCAATGAAATTGCCGAACGGGTTAAGGTCAAACAACTTTTTAGTTTACTGTTTAGATTAAATCGAGCGCTCTCAAACTTCCCATCATTCTGATTACGGTAGTCATGTTGTCACCCTCATCATGGCAAAGACACGGAGAAATGCATATGATGCAGCTTTCAAGTTGAAGGCGATTGATCTGGCTGTTGGAAAAGGAAATAGAGCTGCTGCACGGGAGCTTGGTCTTAATGAGTCGATGATAAGACGTTGGAAACAGCAGCGTGAGGAATTGACAACTAAAGCTTACTGCTAATTTTTTATTTTTTGTTACAAGCCGTGTTTCATTAAAGCCTATTTATTTTTGTTACAAGCCGTGTTTCGTTAAAGCCGCAGGCACCTGCGGCTTATAGACATGTGCAGCTTATTTATGTTCAAAATAATATATTTTTTTTAATTCAGTGGGTGCGGCTTATATTCAGGTGCGCTTAATAGTCCGGAAATTACGGTAATTGGTCATTGTTAATTATAATTAATTGGTGAGTTTCTAGATGATCAAAATATATTTTTCCATAATGTCCCCCAATTTATTTGTCTGTCAGCAAGTGTAAAATAATTTTCCCATACAGTGGATAGAGTTAATGGTTTTTGTGCTGCTAGAATTAATTGACTATAGATATTAGAAACAACTCCTTTTGAGGGGCATCTGTCCATTAGAAGTTTGACCAATGGGATTACTGCTAGTTCTGCTCCCCAGGGGACCCCATAGGCTCGCATGGATAGGCATAGTTTAATGTAAAGACGAAATGATGAACCTGGGACATTAAAACATTGGCAGAATTCCTGAAACTGAGGAGTCCATTCAAATGGAATATGCCTTTGAAAGTATGAATAGCCTTCTTAGACCAAGAATCTGATATAAATGGTTTCTTACACACTAAGGATTCTTTATCACGCCATATTGGAGAGTATGAATGACATTTAAGATTAGATCTCATATGCTTCTCTGTAGCTTTCCACACATTTACTGACTATGCTATAATGGGTCCAAACAATATAGCACATTTTTTAGGAGTCAATACAGAAAATAATACATCTTGTAATCTAATTGGTGAAACTATTGACTATTCTATAGCACGCCAAGGAACAGGAGCCTCTGGGTTTAACCAGGTCTTCAGGAGATTGATTTGGAATGATGCAATTTTAGATTTGGAACTGCAAGTCCACTTGATGCTTTTGTTCTCTGTAGGGTTGCATATTTAATCTGTGGTTTCTTTCTCCCCCATATTAACTTCTTATGACAGAGTCAATGCCGTGGTAACATGGAAGTCATAAAACTGATAGGAGGGAGGACATTCCTTTTAATAATTGAGATTCTAGCATGCAAAGAAGTGGCCATAGCGGACCATGTTTTTATGTCTTTTTGGGTCTTTTTAAAGGTTTCTAAGTAGTCTTCCTGCAGGTAGTGTGAATAGAGGGGGATATGGTAATGCCTAAGTAGGTGATTTGTTTCTTCACTGGGATCATGGGTGGTAGTTGCACACTTCGCTTAGCTGAGTTCAGAGGTAGTAGAGCTGATTTAGACCAGTTGATCTTGTAACCAGATCATGAGCTAAATGCTGTGAACATAGACATTATTGGCTGGAGGGATTTCTGAGCATGTGCGACATAGAGCAGAATGTCATCTGCATACAGAGAAATTGCTTGTTCAGTTTGTTGATTTTGATATGTGAGGAAGCCTAATTTTGGCATATGCTTTGTGCCAGTGGTTCAAGAGAGAGAGCAAATAGCATAGGGGAGGCGAGACAACCTTGTTTACATCCTTGTTGTGTGGTAAATGGATTAGAATGGGTAGTGCCTGTAGATATAATAGAAGGATTCACATTCATGGTGCGAATCATATGTATAAATCTAGCCCCAAAACCAAAATGTTCAAGAAGAAGCCACAAATATTCTCACTCTAAGCAGGCAAAGGCTTTCTCTGCATCTAATGATAACACAGCACACAGGGTATCCAGATTGGAAGCCTCAGCAACCACATGAAACAGGCAGCGCATGTTATCGGCTGCCTGACGACCCTTAATAAACCCTGTTTGGTCAGGATATATGAGCTTTCTCTAGGCGCATGGCGAGAGCTTTGGCATATATCTTCATTTCTGTTGCGATTAAACTGATTGGCCAAAAATTTGCACAATTTGTGAGGTATTTTCCTTTCTTAGGGATTAGGGATATAATAGCTGTATCGATGTCTTTGTGGAGCTGTCCTTTTTCAATAGCAATGTTAAGCGATTCAAGAATAACTGCTCCGAGCTCAACCCAAAAGTTGAGAATGAGTTCAGGAGGTATTCCATCAATAACAGGCGCTTTGTCTTTCTTCATATTTAAAAGAGCAGCTTTCATTTCAGATAAAGTGGCAGGTTCCTCTAATAAAACTGTTTCTTCTTGAGAGAGTTTGGGCAACGTAAGGTTCTCCAGGAACTGCCGACAAGCAGAAGTATCAAAGCGATGTGAGGAACTGTACAAATCTGAATAATATGCTCTAAAAGTGTATTTATTTCTGTAGGATCAGATATCTGTCCTTTAGTAGGGGATCTGATCAGCTGTATTGATGCTGTTTCAGCATGTTTAAGCTGCAGCTCCAGTAAGTTGCTAGGCCTACTCCCTTGAAAACAGTATTTTTGTTACACCCTCTGCATAATGAATTCTGCTCTACGTCACAAGTCATTAAGTTCCAGTCTACTCGTTTTAAGCTCAATTTCTCTCTTTGTTGAATAGTTGTTTTTAAGAGTCTTCCATCATTTTACAATGATTTTACAATTCACTGATCTTCTGAAGTCTTCATTTCTGTAAATTAGAAGAAAAATGCGTAGTGTTTCCTCTTATTAAACATTTTATAGCTAACCATACCATAGTTGAGTCCTCCACTGAGTAGTCATTTTTTTCAAAAATGTATTTTAAATTGGATTTTAACTGAAAGATGAAGTCAGAGTTGTGTAGTAAATTATTATTAAACCTCTATCTCAGTGCATGCTTTTTCATTGGGAAGATTTGAAATTGACAAAGAATTGGATTATGATCAGATAGAATGGCCCGTAATGTTTTTATAAGTCCCATGTTACCTGTAATATTAGTAGATATTAAAAAGTAGTAAATTCTCGAGAAAGTTTAAATCTAGCAGAAAAGCATGTATAGTCCTTAATTGTGGGATTATAAATTATCCAACAGTCATTAAGATGAAGATCTTTAAGAAATTGTTTAAGTGCATTGGAAGCATTCACTTGTAATGAACTATGAGAAGGTCCACATCCACCTAGCTTAGAATCAATAATGGCATTTATGTCAGTTCCAATAATACGTTTATAATCTGATAAATTGAGCAGTAGGGATAAAAATCTTTGTCATATGAGTTAGGAGCCTAAATAGTTACAAATGCTATTTTCTTTCCATACAGAGTGAAACATATGTAAGTAAATCTGCCCTGTTTATCATTTCCCCTTTTTTTCAATTGTAAGGGGTAGACTGCGTTTATGTAGAATAAAAATCGAATCAAATTGTATTTGTCACATGCATCAAATACAGTGAAAGGCTTACTGACAAGCCCTTAACCAACAATGCAGTTTTAAGAAAAATACAAAACAAAATAATAACAAATAAGAATAAGCACCCCTTTAGATTTCGCTGTGAAGCAGGAAGCAGCTACCAGTTTGTAGTATTTGTTCTGAAGTCTCCAGACATCACCCTCTAAAATATGTGTCTCTTGCAATAGAGCAATGTCAACTTTATTCCTATGTAATAAATCAAGACATTTAATTAACTTATTTGGCTAAATGATCACTAAATCAGCCATGATCCATCTGTGGTGATGTGAACACCAGTTTGATGGATAAAGGGGGGGAAGTAACTTATGATAGTTATAAAATGACTATTCAGCTGCCAACTAAATAGTTGTAAACCAGATATTTCAGAAACAAACAGTAAACATATCCATTGCTGGATAAAATTATATATAAAATTACAAAACCCTTCAGATTTCCATTCCACAATAACCCTTCAAAATGTAAAGAATTTCTCCACTCCCTGACAAGTTAGGACACAACAGTCCTCCCTCTCCACTCAATGTTATACCCGTGACTGAACGCAGCGGTGTCTATCACTAAAACCCTCCCAACACCCCTGAATATCTTGCTCCATTTCCTAAATATTTTGCATTAACTGACACAATGGAGATATGAGAAAAGCAAGAAATGTTCAATTGACTGAATGATTAAGCCTTAATGTAGCACAAACGCTGGAGAAGAACGGATGAATCCCAGTTTCACGGATGAATCCCCGGTTTCACCTGTACTGGGCAGATTGCAGACTGTGTATGGAGTTGTGTGGGAGAGCAGTTTGCTGCGGTCAACGTTGTGAACAGAGTGCCCCATGGTGGTGGTGGGGTTATGGTATGGGCAGGCATAAGCTATGGACATTTTATTGATGGAAATTTGAATGCAGATACCATGACGAGATCCTGAGAGCTGAGGCCCATTGTTGTGCCCTTCATCCGCCGCCATCACATTTCAGCATGATAATGCACAGCCCCCATGTCACAAGGATCTGTACACAATTCCTGGAAGCTGAAAATGTCCCAGTTCCTCCATGGCCTGCATACTCACCTGACATGTCACCCATTGAGCACGTTTGGGATGCTCTGGATTGACGTGGGACAGCGTGTCCCAGTTCCCACCAATATCCAGCAATTTCGCACAGCCATTAAAGAGGAGTGGGACAACATTCCACAAGCCACAATCAACAGCCTCTGATCAACTCAATGCAAAGGACCAACAGATTAATATCTCTATTCTAAGTCATGTGAAATCCATAGGCTTGGGCCTAATGCATTTATTTCAATCGACTGATTTCCTTTTAAATAAAGTGTAACTTTTAAAATCTTTAAAATAGTTGCATTTATATTTTTGTTCAGTGTAATTTGTAAAAAAAATAATAATCATCTAAAAATATGTTTCCACTTTGTCATTATGGGGTATTGTGTGTAGATAGGTGAGGAAAACTATTTTATCAATTTTTTTATTCAGACTAACACAAAATGTTGAATAAGTCAAGGGGTATGAATACTTTAAGGCACTGTATGTCATTACTCTCCTGCTTGGCGGACTTAAATATTGCGTCCACCATCCAACAGGGTCACATTTTAAATGAAGTACAACTTATATAGCATACATAAATATTTCATATGCACGACATAAATGTTTCACAAATCCTCTATAAATGGTGCATAAACATACACAATGAGGTATGTGAGTGACATTTGGCAATTCACCCTGGTTATGACATCCTTTAAACATAATTTATAGAGTATGACATACGCTTAGATTATATGTGAAGACTTCATGTAGTGCTTATGAAGACTATGTACAACATACGTTGTTCTTTCATTTAAAATGGGATCTCAAAAGGTAAAATTATTGTCCTACAGGGGCCTCTATGCAAAATACATCCATATTAGTTTAATCTTAGCAGCACGTCAGTAGCGGAATATCTGTAACTACAGCTGACAGGGTTAAGTCCAATTGTAAACCAACTTAAACAAATTGTTCCTTGCTTTTATCAGCATTTGATAAGCGACTGAGCTAATATAAAATACTTCCTGAAAATCGGATTAAAAGCCTTAACTGAGCAATTTGGCATTTAGCCAATGTTAAAAATGTATGATTTGAAAACATTGAAAGTATCCCAAACACAATGTTAATTTATAACTTTAATTGACCAAAACTGTTCAAACAAATATCTTTGCTATTGAGATGTGAATATGTAGCACTTATAATGGTGAAATAAAAAAAGAACTTGTAGGAAAAGCACTACTTATGAATATTCAGAGTTCACATAGAACAAAGGCTTTCACTGGAAACAGTTAACCTTTTGGGAGGAGAATGGCATTTATAGCTGTCCTTCGTGTACAGTAACCACATCCTGCTATGCTTGACAGTCCCCCACGCTCCAGCTATCATAGTTCCTGCTGCTTAACTCCATCCTCCGGAGCTGCTTCCTCTGCTAGTTCTGCCAGGGCCCTGTGACGCTCTGTTTCTGTCACCGTCATGGGATGCAGGGGGAAGAACCCAGCCAGTCCTACAGGAACAGACATGGGAGGATTGACAGTATCTTAGACCACATAGATTCCCAGGTAGCATTGAGACTTAATTGGAAGTATTGATTACATTCTGAAGTATACTACACTGAACAAAGTGTTGGTGTTGGTCCCATGTATGATGAGCTAATATCAAAGTTCCCAGAAATGTTGCATATGCATAAAAAGCGTCTTTCTCTTAAATTTTGCTTAACAGCATCATCATCATTACACAGGTGCCCCTTGTGCTGAGGACAATAAAAGGTCACTCAAAAATGTGCCGTTTTGTCACACAACACAATACCACAGATGTCTCAAGTTGAGGGAACGTGCAATTGGCATTCTGACTGCAGGAATGTCCACCAGAGCTGTTGCCAGAGAATTGAATGTTAATTTCTCTACCATAAGCCGCCTCCAATGTCATTTTAGAGAATTTGGCAGTACATCTAACCGGCCTCACAACCGCAGACCATGTGTATGGCGTCATGTGGGTGAGTGGTTTGTTGTTGTCAACAATGTGAACAGAGTGACCAATGGTGGCGGTGGGGTTATGGTATGGGCAGGCATAAGCTTCGGACAACAAACAAAATAGAATTTTATCAATGGCAATTTGAATGCACTGAATGTACCGTGACGAGATCCTGAGGCCCAATTGGGGCGGCAGGTAGCCTAGTGGTTAAAGCGTTGGACTAGTAACCGAAACGTCGCAAGATCGAATCCCCGAGCTGACAAGGTATAAATCTGTCATTCTGCCCCTGAACAAGGCAGTTAACCCACTGTTCCTAGGCCGTCATTGAAAATAAAAATGTGTTCTTAACTGACTTGCCTAGTAAAATAAATAAAAAATAAATTGTCATGCCCTTCATCTGCCACCATTATCTCATGTTTCCCAGTCACGTGAAATCAATAGATTTGGGCCTAATGAATTTATTTCAATTGATTGATTTCCTTACATATACTGTAACTCAGTGAAATCGTAAAAATTGTTTATATATTTTGGTTTAGTATAGTTAATTTAGGAACCTGTGATTTAGTGTCTTTTCCATGATGTAGGCCTTACACCGGCCATTTCAATAAACCTATAGTGTGTGTGTTGTCATGGTAAGGGTAGAGGGAACACACCTAGAAGTTTGGCCACAGGCTTCGTTGGATGTGCACCACAGCCCATCCAGTACTTGATCCTGTCAGAGTTGATGCTGACCAGTTTCTCATTGTAGATGTTTGGCAAGGGGTCATAAGAGCCTAGCTGTTCTATGTATTTACTGTCTCGTGCTCGCTTGTTGTAAGCTGCCACAATGCGGTAGAAAGGTCTGTTAGACTGTTTGTGGCCAGCCATTGCCAATCTGATGACAATGTGTCCTCCATGGTACGTCTTCAGTAGGAAGGATGCTGTAAGGACAATACAGCAAAATCAGCATTGTATTGTATTGTTTCGTTAAATGGTGAAATTCATATGCGATTAAATTGGCTGAAAAATAGAACAGCATTTGAAGTAGGATGTTTTCAGTCAAAGAGTAAGCAATTAGTTGTGACCACAGTTCAGGTGGTGTGTTTTGTCAGGTACATAGCTAGGTCAAAGGTTATCAGGTGTTTAGCCAGGTAAATTAGGGATTCACACTGTTTACAGCTTACACAACACAACCACTCTAAAACACTATGCTATCTGCAAAATACTTGAATCTGGATCGCCATCCACTGCAACGGTAATTTAACATGGTGGAGCTCTCTTTTAACATAATCTGCAATAAATGGGAACAACACACCCAACAGTATTTCATGTCTGGACAATAACTCATTAGCAAGTGGCCATCCCATAATACAAATAACACTCAATGTCTAGCTATTGTGTAGCTATCTGTTGTGTATTTAATGAAATAAACATGACTTATCAGAAACATCGTTGGTATAACTACTAGCTAGCTAAGACACCATAATCATGGCTAGGCTCGTCAACGGTAACGTTACAGACATTTCCGGCTAGCTAATAAGCGTGCCCCAACTTGCTAGTTAGCCCATGTTTACAGCGTTAAATAAATAGCAACCTGATCATACTTACATAGATGGACCATGTTTAGGTTTACCCTGCAAAAGAGGTCAAACGAATACGTAAAAGATCGACAACGTTATCAACATTACAGAAAAGAGCACTTCTAATGTGACATTAGTAAGGTTGCAGCCATTTTTAAACAGGAAGTGATGTTCTTCTTCGTGTAGTTTCTTGTCACTTGACGCTGTGTATTGCTGCCTTTCGCAGGTCGGAGTGCGGATTGCACATTTTTGATGAAACGAGCCACTTACGATTCATCAGATGGCAAACTGTCCACCCAGAATCACAACATGCTGACTTCTGTCCCATGGAAGCACACGCATCGCTTTCGTGACGTTGTCAGCTAACCCACCCAGCTATGCATATGCCACGTTCAAGTGCAAGTTGGAACAAGGAACGTTTATGAATTGCTAACCGTTTGTAGTTATAGAGTACCACAGTATAAGTCATAATACCCATAAATCCTAGCGGTCAAACAGGGAAATGGTTCCAATAATTTTTCCACCATTCATTTTTTTATAGTGGATTTTAGAAACCCTTTAAATAAGGGCTGTGTTTCGTGTAGGCTTACTCTTGCATGATGTTTCGATAACCGTGTAAATCTTTCTCAGACAAGGGGACTCTTATCAATATATTCATCTGTATTTACCCCCAACAAATTAAATTCTAATTAGCTGCTAATGTGGCTATCATAAAGAACTACAAATGCCATGAAGATCTGGATGAGACTGCCGAATCGAGGCAAAGGTAAGTTAATCCAGAGATTCTATCTAATGTTAGCTAAATGTACATTATCGTGGTTATCAAAACGTCACACAAAGCCTACACAAAATACAGCCCTTATTTGTAGTGTTTCTGTGGGAAAATGAATGGTGGAAAAACGATTGGAACCATTTAGCTGTTTTTTTTTATTATGGGTATTATGACAACTCCACTGTGGGGCTCTATACACGTGCTGTGTTCAACCAGTTAGCAAGTCGTACATTTCAGAGCTTCCTAGTTCAGACAAGCACATGAACAAGGCAACAATCCCCCAAAACCCACCACCCCAATGGAAGTGATGATCCTTGAAGCGTTTCCTTTAATTTGTGTAACTGTCCACCCGATGGCGCCAGTGGACTGTATTGCACTGTCAGAGCTCCTAAGTGGAATGATCATCTCCAACAAAAGAGGACAATTTTGCATGTAAGTTGTTATACACTTTAGCAACACTTATGATTGTTTAAATAGACCGTCATACAGTCACACACATCTAATAATAAATGAAAAATAATCATCATGGCCCACAATGTGTATCAAAATCCATGCATAATCTTGATTGAAATATTTGTATTGGCTATCTGAGGTGACATGTTCAGGTATTTTTCAGACATTCATTTGGTATTTGGTATGTATCAGCCACTGCAAAAGCATCAGTTAAAAGTCAGACCAATGTGATCCTCTCCTTACTCTAGATGTCTTTAGTTGATTACACAAGTTCAGCTCTCGCTCCAGCCACTGCAAATGCGGAGTAGAAACATTGATTTCCTGAGAGTGACCCATGAATCGAGGGTTCAGTGGTTTGCATGATGTAAACCCTGTGCACTGATATTTGTTCCCTTTGGGAGCTCCACTCCCTCGCTGTTGGAACATGGTGATTTCACACTCCTGTTGTGGAGAGATGCTGTTCCTGTGTGTGTGACAAACACATGGTTTCTCTGAGGAGGGGTCAGACTCTGATAGCCCTTTGTCTATGAATGAACACACAGTTATATTCGATAACAGATAGCGCATATGTTCTCACAGCACATAAGTCTATAACACAGAACAGGGAGTCCTGTACTGTTACATGTTCTCTTATGACTGTGAGTCCTACCTGCAGGAACTTGACAGCAAACTGTTCTGCTTATGTGAACAAGTTTACAATTTTCTCATCCTTAATACACAATTTATACAAAAAAGACAGAGATCTACATGCATGATCATTTTTAAATCTACATGTATCATCATCACACAGTACAAAATCACCCATTGTCGTCCATTGAATTAGCTTTTGTAATGTAAATGATATTTTTGTGGAAGAGATTATTCTGTATTTAGTTATAATGTTATTAATGTCCCCGATTTATTGTACATTTCCATCATATGAATATAATAATCGTACGCCTAGTGACTGGATAGGACATGTTATAGTTTGGTTATTTATTGTGTGATACACAACCACACATGCATAATGGTTAGAATATTATTCAATAACTGTCTACTTCTAGAGCACATATCCCAAAAATGATGCAGGTTAGATCATTGGGTTAACCAGTTAATTTGCAATCCAACAGGCCCAGTCATGTGGAGTTGTAGACTGCCCAGCCATCCAACACACATAAAGTTCCATGAAAGAACTAGAGATGATATACAGGGAAACAACGTCATTATTATGCTGACCACTTTTCTGTGCAAAATCGGAAAATGAATAGACACTTCACACAGCTAGACAGCAAGCAAAATGCATCTAACATGGTGAATCTGCAGTGCATGATTAACTGAACACTGACGTTGAGTCCAGTGGTAGCTGATTCTCTCGTGAGGGCCACATGCTCTTTGGGACAGCAAGAGGAGTTGTTCCTGCCGTAATCGTCTGTGACAGTTCAGTTAGAGATGCTCAGATGACCAGATAGTGTACAAGGAAAGAGGCAGAATGAACCCCTTTAAGACATGGCTTTAAGTTAAATGAATTAATATATTGTGATAGATGTTGGCCACCTTCAGAAATTTTGATTATGTTTAAAAAGCTAATAATGGCCGCAAATAACACACAAATGCACATAAGTGATATACTCAAGCTAAGATATAGCTAAGCTTTACAGGTCCCCTCCGGTCGTTTGAACCAGACACTGGGCTTGATGAAAAGACATGAGTCAATGAGCTCTCAGAAAGATTGAACAGCCCATACCCACTCAGAAAACAGAGGTGGGTGAGATGAACTGACTCCGTGTAGGACCAGTAAGCCAGTTTCACACATTCATTGGGAAAACATTTTACCAGCATTTCTGTCCCAAATATTCATTTTATCAAGCAGATTATTGAGGCAAGGGGAGGCCAAGGAGGCCAGATGAAGCTTCACAGACTCTCCCATGACACCCACCCTAACATGATAACCAACATGATTACCCATTCTCAATTAGATTATCTGTTCTGCTAACGTTTGTGTTTCACATCTTGACTGAAACCTCCACATTTTCTTCAGTGTGATTTGCAAGACATTTTTCAATCAGATTTCTTCCATGTGTGCACTACCGGAGCTTGAACTGAAACAGTAAAGCAAATCTTGTTTTATAGAAATGGACATGAATAGATACTTATTCCTTTGGAACATAGGAAAATATGGAACCTCACATTTGACTAACTTCACCTGAGATGTATTCAGGTGCCAATCCACATGTTGTCTCTAGATGGACCATACCTGCAGTTTAAATTAGTCTCATTAAAAATAATCCCATGTCATTACCGACAAGCTTCGCAGCCTTAGAGAACGCGTACAGTTTTCAACACGTTTAATCAACTACCCACATAAAGAAATGTCTGATCTCCTCAGTCCACTGTGAGGTCTTGAGTCTGACTTAGTCCCTTGCCTGCTGTCTCTGTCCAGCTACAGTGGTGCCATCCATCCTCTATGAACCCATGGATCCAACAGAGACAGACAGAGGGACATTTTGTCTCTCATGTTGGGGATCAAATTCTGTCTTTTTCCACTGATTGATCTCTCAGATGGATTCAGTGAGACTAATTATGGCAGCATGCAAAATGGAGGCTGTTACTTTCATCTTCATTAAACAAAGGACTTGCTTTCTTCCTTCGGCTTTTTCAAAGAGATGCTTTTAACTGATTAAGAGCAAAACACGACTAGTCTATCACATGCTGCTAAGAGTTGAAGAATTGAAGAGTTTTGTTGCTAAATGGATGGATCTGTCTCTAAAACAAACAGAATCAATATCGTTGTTAGACAATTCGTAAATGGTCTTCTGTTGTCTTCTGGTGTACGTACAGCACAACCTTGAGACAAAAGAAAATTAACATGCTTTATTACAATGGCTTGAAAAGGACTGACAGTGTTGTAAAGCATTGGCCGAACTGAAACAGGAATTATCCTGGAGGTGAATAGGAACTTCATTGGTTTGTGAAGGCTATGAAGAACATGCACGTGTTTTTGAATGGTCCCTTTAGTTTTACTCTGAGATGTGTTGTTCCTTCAGTCTGAGATGTGCCTGTAGTCTGGAGTGGTGCAGGCAGTAAATGGTCAGTAGCTGGTCAGGATAGTCACAGCTTGTTAAAGGGAAGATGTTTGGGGAACACAGTCCACTCACTGTGACTTCTCCTTAGGTGTCAGGGGTCATGACCTGCTCACCATCCCAGGATCCACTGATGGCTGCTGCACGGGGTGATGCTGCAGAGCCAGGATGGTTGGTTGGGTGAAAGGGCAAGAGGATTTGGCATGCACATCAGACCGTGATGCCACAGCATGGGGTTCTATCACATGTTGTACACACAGGTCACACACACACACACACACACATACAAGCACACGCACTCACGTGAATATGGGGCACAACTCCTCAAGTCTATTTGTTAAACCATACAATTTACAGTGTGGTACATAGAGCACATCATTTTGGTTTATAGTTTGTTGCTTGTTTATTACTGTTGTTTCTTACTGGAGCTCTGATGCCTCTCAGGTATTGACAGTGTGGACAATTTGTCTACTTCACCACTACAGCAGGTTACACAATGTCGCAAGGGAAAGTGGAGTTTGATTTGATTTTTAGATTATACATTAATTAGCTAATACAAAAAACATTCAGGATCTCTTGTATTAATATTCATAGGGATTTTGTAGAATTTATCAGACATCAACGAAGACACATTCATCAAATACTTCCACTTAAATTAGTCACAGAAATATTGTTTGAAATATTCATGCTCTTGAAATGAAATATCATGCTCGCTCTGATCTTCACTTTGCGTTTTAGTAGTAATATAACTTTTATAAACTAACTCTTACTTAGCAATTATAAATAATTGATGGCCTCTTCAGAGAAAATTAAATGGTGAAAATGGAATAAAACGTATATACAATATGGTCACACGGTCTAGGTCAAGATTCTGGGATGTGTTTGCAATCATAAATAGAGTGTTTAATCACATACAAACTGCATTACTATGTAATATCTGCTCAATGTTTGATTCCCCCATAAATTATCTTCGATTAGGCTTTCAGTGATACAACAAATAAAACGTTTTGACCGACATGGTCCTCCTCTGGTCAGGTTTGCGTCATCTGAGGGCCCTGACAGACAATCAACAGGGTTGTTATCTGAGTGGCTCTGCATACGTTTCTCCAACTCAACACAGCAGGAACAGTCATGACTTGTTTTACACCATCTACTGTTCACTATTATCTTGTGTGATGGTGGGATGCAAATCATCAAACACTTGGATGTATGCAATTAAACACAGAGGCTATAGTATAATATGTTTCTTTACAGATCTATGGGGAACAGGCATGATACCACCACAACACTTACATACACAAACAAAACAGACAGACTCAAACTGGAGGGGTATTTCAAGTAGATTTATATTTGAAGTGCAGTGACATTTGACTGTAGAGGGAAACTAGGGTGGTGTTGGGCTGTTAACTGAAGAGACAGGTGAGCTCTGCCACAAGGCGATTCGGTTATGCCAGAATCCGTTTGTTTGTCCCTCTGTGGGTTGTTTAGTGAGAAGGACAGCTATTGCTCTCTCCATCTCAGTGGCAGGGCTTTAGCATCCCGCACCTTGCACGTAAACACATGAGCAGCCAACACTTTCATGTACCCAAAGTTTAAATGTCCAAAAACAAACTAGTTGGACAGGCTCTTCATCTCCCAAGCCTCCATACTGTCAATGACATGTCTACTGTATACCAATCTAGTGAGCTAGGGGTTTTAGGATACAACAGGATTCATGCAATAATGAGCAGTGACAGGATGTCACCCACGCTGCCATGGATCACCCTCTAGCCCCCCTCACCCCCCACCCACCCATCCAGCTGGGGACACCTGCTGCCAACCTGATGTCACCTCCACTCCCCCGCTCCCCTCTCCTTTCCTCTCAGGGGTTACTTACTGATGCTGCCGATCTGGCTGTGAGGGAGATCACCTGCCCTCCTCTCCACTTCACTCTGTCATGGTCATCTCTATCTGGTGGGCACAACATCAGCCTATCAGAGCCCTAGCTGTGTCTGTCTGTCCAGTGTCTCCCTTAAGCATATGTCTGTTTGTATTAATGAGATGAGTATCTCTGAGCAGCACCCTCTAATTAAGTAAAGAAAGCAGCTCTCCTTCCCTCTTACAAGACCGTTTTCTATAGTATCTCTCTCTGCATCCTGATAAAAATTATTCCCATAAGGAAGCAATAACACATTTTGGTAATTCCAAGCAGATGTGAACATGCCCCAGCAAGTTAACAAGATTCTGCTGGATTTGCAGAGCAGAGCAAAGTAGAAGGTGTTAGTGTCTGAGCTGCAGCGCCACGGTACACTCTAAGTGGGAGAACCTGGCACATAAGTAGCATGGTCCTGGCAGTAGTCTGCTCTGCTCTGCAGCAGTCGCACCTGTCTGAACACATTCCAGGCCACAGAGGAGAGATAGAGACCATTATGCCACTCTATCACCTCTATATGGACATTAAATACTTTATAAGAAATGTTGATGTGTTTTTGATCAAGATAATAATTTATCCAAATATGGCTCAAATTGAAAGACAATGCACACCAAGTGGAACTCACAAGCTGTGTGTGAAGGCAGAGACTCCAGAGAGGAAAAAAGTGCTTTTTATTATGAAGGAGTCTTATCTTATAGTAAAGTAAAATAACAAGAAGCTCTATGATTTGTGTTTTTCAAGTGTTGGACATTAATAAAGGACCCAAGATTTGCTATTTTATTTAGTGGAACATATTTGCACTGGTTGTCTGTATCCAATTTAGTTGTATGTTGTAAATAGCTTGTTCTCCTTTCCAGTGAGTACTTCTGTACAGTGTGCAATTTGTTTCAACTCTGTAATGTACACATTTACACATCAACAAAAGGATAAGCATTCCATTTTTTTTTGCTGAAGATACTCTTTAATATCAAAGAGAAGAGAATAGCAGTGGGAAAATAGTATTGTGTTAGGGAACTTTAAATTATGCTAGGAAAATGTTCAAGTAATGCTTCAAGATGGTAACACCACATACAATATGTAATTAAAACTATATTAACGCAATACTTTACTTTGTTCAAACTATGATTGTTAAATAAGCAATGCCTCTTATCAAAGGTAGGCTTTCTTTGTGTACTTCCAACATGAATAGCTAAAAATGGTACAAGGCACTATGAGTTGATGAAGGAGGGAGATTGGATGCCTTGCAGAGAAACAGCAGTATTCACCTATGAGCTAAAAAGAAACTTGGGTAATTGCCATGTCACAAATAATGAGGCTTTGTAGCAAAGTGTTTGAAGAACAACCCAGATCAAGATAAGACTGGAGACAATATGTTAAAAGGGGAAGTGTTTTCTGTCTTGTGAATTTGATAAAAGAAACAAGTGACAGTCCCTTATTGGAATCAGATGCAGAGACGTGTGTCACTGGGGGAGGGGGGGACGTCTTTCTCTGGACAAATATACCCAATATCACCTGAAATTCTCCTTCATGTAGTTTGCTGTACTTTCATCAGCCATTGGTTTACCTCGTGAATATAGGGGACATAGAGAGGGCATGTAAAGTAAAGATCGTTGCCCACTAGTGGACATTCGCGTACATCATTGCGCCATCATGAGAAACGCGCCTAAAAGTATTAAGCTGATCATGCAGCCAAAATGGCAACACAATGATTGTGTAAATGATATAGCCCACCATGCTTAATGTTGACTCACCTAAAAAAAAGTATTTTGGTGTCATGGTTTGCCAAGAGTTCAGAATCTCAGTTAGTGAACAGGGGCTGGGATGCGTTTCTTGCAATCGGTTTGTCCTTAAATTAAAATGTACAAAATAAACCTATTAAATCTAGAGTTATATCAACTTAATTTAATAGTAAAGGGTAATGGGGTGCTGAATTTGTAATTTGATCACAAAAGTGAATTATGGCTGTGGATTGCAAATAAATGCATTGAGTAAATAATGCATAGCTATTTCCTTTATTTTTACATACCCCTTATTGGAAACCTAAAAGCAAGTGGACCAGACTAAACACACCTTTATAAAGATATTGCCTGATAAGTTGATATTGACATTGTTAGGCTTAATACTATATTATGTGTAACATTGTTTTAAATACAACACACCTCCTCGCTAAAGGCAGTAGAAAGACAGCTGATGTTTCCATCTAAAGAATGTTTCTCTAGAAAACGCTTTTGTTTGGTTTTCACGGGATTGATGCTTGACTTAATCCAATGCTCGGTGTCTTCCAAGGAGGGTGAGGCGGGCTCTTTGTGCCTTCTATCCCATGTGAAGCAAACGAAAGCGGCAGGGTTAGGGTCATAGCTATTCGGCAGGGTACCAGGTCCTCCCCATCGGCGCATCTGCATGTGAAATCGCCATTTCACCCCTCCACACTCCCTAATTGTTACAAAAATTATTTGTGAAATTGCCTTCCACCAGTAGTGTTTTCCACAGCAATTGTATATGCACGGTAGGCCCACAGAGTTGACACGCGACTTTCAACGTAGTCTTCTTTCTTAGACTACTTACTTCAATTTGAATTGGCTTAATCTATTGCTATTTGAAAGGTCCCTCTTGTAAATGTTCTCTACGCCTACCTGTTAGGCTATCGGCCTACTACCACGATAGATCGGTGTAATTACTGTAATACTCAGAAGCTTGCACGTTTAACTGAAAATGATTTGATGTTCTCAATTGAAGCCTAATTGAAGTTAAAATGTTATTATCCAAAATAGAATGTCTCACCTATATTGTGGTATTGAATTCCACGGATGAAATAGCAATAGCAATAGGAACCTTGTCTGTATGAAATATGCTACCGCAACTCATACAGGCCTATCCTACAGGTGTTTTCTGCAGAAGAGAACGCGGGTGACAGGCTAACTGGTCTATTATATTGTTATCAAATCAATAACGCTGCTGAGATCGTTAAGGAAACCCCCTCTTATTCCCTAGACATTTGCTGAATTAGCTTACTCTGCTGAATCCAGTCTGTGAACAACCTGTAAAAATATGTCTTTAAAAAAGTATTCCGCGTGATTTTTTCTAATACATTCCTGTGAGCTATACTTTCAAAAACAATCACCTCTAATACATCCAAGTTAACTTTTTTAAATATTATATTTATATTATATTTATATTATATTTCTATTTGTATTGTTTTAGTTAGCTGAACATTTTCCGTCAGATAGGCCTAAATGTTTAAATTCTGCTTTGATCATTATAGTCTTATTACAATGACTTCATTCTGCATTGACAAGTCGTAAAAACAGATAGAAACCAGATAAGGTCTTTACTAATGTTGATTATTGGTCATTGCATGAGCTGCAACTCACAGTTAGGCGCTTGTTGGGCCTCTTTCTACAATTTATGTTGAAAAGTTATGCCAGATATCTTTTTCATTTTTTATTTTTTTTCACCTTTATTTAGTCAGGTAGGCTAGTTGAGAACAAGTTCTCATTTACAACTGCGACCTGGCCAAGATAAAGCAAAGCAGTGTGACACAAACAACACAGAGTTACACATGGAATAAACAAACATACAGTCAATAATACAATAGAAAAAGTCTATATACAGTGTGTACAAATGAGGTATGATAAGGGAGGTAAGGCAATAGCTTGCTGAATCACCTCAATGGTCAGTCAGTCAGTCCCTCAACGTAAAGGTCGAATCCATCCCCATGGAAATGCGGGTGACGATGAGCGGGGGAAGAGAGTTGCTCTTGGAGTAGTCCTAATATTCAGTTAACTTCTTTAACCTTTCTTGCACTTTTCGTGTAGTCTTTTTCCTATAGTGTTGAACCTCAAATTATTATCTGATATCATAAAAAGTTTAAGCCAGATTGACCATAGCAAATAATTATCTCCAAGTTTAAACAAGGAATTTAGGCTACTAAATTATACACATACATACATACATACATACATACATACATACATACATACATACATACATACATACATACATACATACATACATACAATGTGGATTTGTGAATATTGTACTTACACAAATATAGATATACATTAATACATCTTGTTTAGAATGATTCACGTGTGTGGACAGAGCAAAGGAGACGTGTTTTATTCAGGTATAATGATTACCATCACATCTGTTTGGTTTTGTTTCTCGGTTTTGTAATGTGGAGGGAGTGATGCAATGAACTCAAAACTGCATGAGCGCGTTGCTTCCCATGCCGTTGTCTGATTGGTCGACAAGTCCGCGGCTATACCCACTCTCCCGGTCATGAATAAAATAATAGCCATCGAGCCTATCGGCGCGCTCCAGTGTCTCCTCCTACAACGCGCGCCAAAGTTGGCCACTTATACTACTTTCAACCAGCAAGCAGTCGTTGTTAAAACTAGCTGACAACGTATATCAAGGTAAAGAATTAAATAAACTTTGCCCATTTACACATTTGAGTTCAAGGTGCCTCCCCTCCCTTAACACTGCACAAAACCCTTTACTAAAGAGCTCTTCTTTTACCCCACCAACTCACCAACCAGGTGACGAACATCACCACTTTTTCTGTTGGAGGGGTTTTAGTATTTAGGAGTTTCTCTGACTGGGACTACGATTTTATTGTCTGCTTTTTATCATTTTGAGAGGAGACATTTCGTCACATCCTGTCGGCTTAGACCTACATTTTCTTGTCTGGACTTTGCACGAGTAAGAATTTGGTCCCAGTGCCCAGTCGGTGTTGCTTCAGTAGCTAGAATGGCTACTTTACCAGGAACAGTGCCTCGAATGATGCGCCCTGCGCCAGGCCAGAACTACCCCCGCACCGGATTCCCTCTGGAAGGTACGGCATCTTTTTAACTTGGAAAATATTTATCGAGAGTTGCAACAAAAACTAACTCGTCATCTTAGAGGGAGGTTATAGCTCATCTTCGTGAAGATTAAGAAATATTAGGCAATTGTGTTTTTGATTTGTTGTAGCTCATCTTTGTTAAATATTAGACAATTGTGTTTTCTATTTGTCTATTAATTGAGGTCTAGGCTACCATACAGGGAAAATGAAATTGTTGTGTTACAGAATAGACAGACTAACATTGCTTGACAGGCCTAGATGTTGATTGTAGAAGTATAGGCCTACTTTAAATTGATTCTTTCTAGTGTTTGTTATGTTTACCTATGTCACTGACAATATGGATGATCAAAATGTTACTTCATAGAATTTTGAATGCGTAATAGGTCTATCCTCCTTATTGTTTAGTGATATTTTTATGCAATTAAAAACGTACTAAACCAATGGTGACATGGTTGCTAAGATAACTTCATGAGTCAAATTATAAACTATGCGAGGAAATAAAAAAAAGTTGTAAGCAAATGCGCGGAAAAATACCAATTTGTATTTGCAGGTAGGCCTATTTATGGGAATCGGTCCCAATCACAGCCTGTTCGTGCTCAAGAGCTTTTAACGAAAATGCACAAAACCAAAAGCTCCTGGATTTGTTGAAGTATCCTGTTGCTGCAAATGGAAACAAAATACACAGCAAAGAGATAGCTCAAAGGATCACATCAATATTTGTACAGCATGACTAGGAATAATCAAGGTGGAAAGTGCCACACTCTTCAGTGCCTCTTGAATACGAAATTAGATCCTCAAGTGCTCTATGGCACTAATGATGCGTCCTGCCGGCCAGGCTGACTGGGAATGAGAGTGGCAGGGTTCTCTACTAAGAATGGATGGGCTGTGGGATATGTTTCGAATGTGTCTATCTTATGGTTTAGTATAATAAACCTTTGCTGCTACCAGCTCTCACAGTCTAATGTCAGAGTTAGACGTTCATCCATACACTTATTATTACTGTATTATTATCACGGTTGTGATGACGATAATGCAAATTCATATTATTATGATGATTGTTATAGGCGCATGATAATGGAATTTGGGCCGAAAATTAATAGTCAAGAACTACAGGCCTAGGCCTACTCATTTTGTATTGAATTATTGTCTATGTGAAATAACTCAAGAAATCAATTAATTTAAAGTTGGCCTATATAGTACCAAACCAATTTCACATCAACATATTTAATTGTTTATCTTTAACCTAATTTCACATTGCCCTCTTTGTCATTGCATTGTTGTCTAACTTGATCTCTTGCGCATTAAACTTTAACAATTACAATATCATCAGGACAATATACAGGACCTGAATATGTTTATTGTGGAACAGTATCAACCCCCCTGGGCCAAGGTCGGGTTAACCAGCTCGGTGGAGTGTTCATCAACGGGAGGCCGCTGCCAAATCATATCCGACACAAGATAGTAGAGATGGCCCACCATGGCATCCGACCCTGCGTAATCTCGCGACAGCTACGAGTTTCCCATGGTTGTGTCTCCAAAATCCTCTGTCGGTACCAGGAGACCGGTTCGATTCGTCCCGGGGCAATAGGAGGCAGCAAGCCTAGGGTGAGTGGAGGACTATAGTTTCTACATTATTTCACAATCGACTTCAGCTAGCCGACACCTTGACCTGCAATCCGTGTAAGACTATCAATTCTTCTTCTTCTTCGTCAGTTATCATGTCACGTGCATTTTACACACCTGCATGCCTGCAAGATGCAACCATTTCCACATACAAACATTACGAGTTTTTAATAGTTATTACTATTGCATGGAGTGAAATACATGCAGTTTTGTGTGTGATTGATTTGTGAGGTAGCCTATGAAGACATGAACCATACATCTCGAAACTAGGCCTTCAATCAGGAAGTGGAGTAGCCTAGGCTATAGGTTCATGGCTAGAAGGTATCCAGTCTTTGTCGAATTTAACGTCAGATTTGGCTTTTCGTAGCAGGTTAGAAAATTTACGCAGCAGGTTAGGATAATTGACGCAGCAGGTTAGGATAATTGACGCAGCAGGTTAGGATAATTGACGCAGCAGGTTAGGATAATTGGAGGTAAGGTTAGGAAATGGGTTAGGGTTAGCTAAAATGCACAAAATAAATCTACTTTTGACGTTAATTTAACGAAATGACTGGGCTATAGGCCTTGAAATGTTGTAAGAAGGCATGCGTCAACATTTCAAACTCCCAATCAGGGAAACAAGTAGGCTATGTGTATTTGTATCCATATACATTACAATATCATGTTCTTCGTGTGAATTAAAAGTTATTTCGACTTTCCTCTCTCTGTGTCTGGTCGTTGCACATTATAAAACCCACAGCAGGTATCAACTCCGGATGTGGAGAAGCGGATTGAGGAGTACAAGCGAGAAAACCCCGGGATGTTCAGTTGGGAGATCCGGGACAAGCTGCTGAAGGACGGGGTGTGCGACAGAAGCACTGTTCCTTCAGGTGAGGCTTCTGGTAAGCAACTTTTCCTTCTTATGGTGATTACTGTAAGGGGATGAGACATGAACCCCTCTACAGTCTGGTATGTTATGTGCCGTTTTTATGTATTGTACTTCTATTTTTGTAACTTTATTATTTTTCACCTTGTCTTGACATGAGCTGATGAGCATATACATATGAGGAAATATACCATTCATTTACTACACAAAATACCGTCGGACTTTTTGTTGTTGTAATCCAAGGCCTATTTGGTTTTCTCTCAGTGAGCTCCATCAGCCGAGTTCTGAGGGCTCGATTCGGCAAGAAAGACGACGACGACGACAGTGATAAGAAGGATGAAGACGGGGAAAAGAAAACAAAGCATAGCATCGATGGCATTCTCGGTGATAAAGGTAGGCCAGCAAAGAAAAACACGGTTTACTTTGCTATAAATTGTGAATAAATTGTGTCATTCTTATTTGTCTTATTAAACAATAAAATGTTAGGCGTACTTTTATCCTATACACACACTTCCACGATAATGCTGTGTTAGGCTCATGCTTATTCCAATAGCAACATCATCATCATCATCAACAACCATTCGTTTTATTATTATCGCTATTGTTGTTATTATTACATTTTAGTAGGCCTATATAATTAATACTTATTTTATTTATTATTATTTGGAGGTGAAGCTACAGTTGTTTTTTAATCATCTTAGAATTTTCAATTAGGTCAACAATTGATTTAAATGTATTTTTCTATGGTCTATATCTCTTGGGAAATTCTTATACTTTTATGGTAAATCGGAAAATCGTCTCGCAGATTGGCTCATTCATTCCTGCTTTGAAATCCCAGTCAGTCTTTACTCAATTACTCAATTATTTATGTGAGCCCTGACGGAAGGTGGCCTATTTAGCTCCAGAAAATGTATTTGTTTTACAAATTCCTCTCCCGCTCCTTTAACGATCTTCCTAAACGACAGCTGACAGTTGACCGGTTTGACAATCAATGTCGGTTTAGAGACACTACATCACTTGTCAGTTAAACTGAGACGAGGAGGGCATCTTCTCTGCAGCCATATCCCCGTAATACTCATGGCAATTATGTTCATGCTTGCACACATTAACTAGTTGGTAACAAACGTTTTTGAAACAAATTATTCATATTTAAAAATAACAACGCTTATTGTGAATATTACAATTTTTAACATTATAGCTAATCGGAATACACGACATTATTTATTTAGCTAGTATTTTAAGATAACTCAAATTCATAATTTTGTATAGCCTAAGTCTATATGAAAAATGTAATTCAGTTAGTTAGTTCGTGTTATTGTGCCACTTGTCAGTGCACTATGTCATTGACTATAGAGGGAGAGAGAAAATCATAGTGCTTATACAAACCTGTCCTGAAAGAGACAAAGGTCGCCATTTAAGAAGATCAAACATCATTGAATAGGGTTTATATAAGAGTTCACAAAAAGCTTTTCCCCATAAAATACACAGCCAAACTTATTCGAACTTGAAGATGAACTTCACTCGCAAAACCTCTGTCCAATGACGCTTTTCTAAAGTGAAGATTCCGAGGTAGGTCTACAAAGGCAAATCTTAGAAAGCAGGGCAGCAAAAAGGGGAATTGTCCGTTCCATTCTCATTCAAAAACCCGCAACCAGAGAAAGAAAATAGTTTGGACAAAGGGCAAGGGTACATATAAAGGGAAATGAATTATTCAGTATACCCCGCTGGTAGATAGTTTTGTAATATTACGGAATAATCTGTTGGAGGAGAATAGCCAACGCATTTCATGGTGCAAAACGGTGCTTTCTTTTTTTAAATGGTTTGTGTCCATTTATCCATTTAGAGGTCGGATCATTGTGTTTCTTAGCTGCATGGTGTAATGTTGGCGTTTCACTTTGTAAACAAATAGCCTTTGGCTATAAACACTTCAGGCAAAATTAGCCATTGGTAGAGACAGTAACATTTCGGTTTCTGATTTCAAAGGGATTTTATCTTGTTCCATTCCAAGGTGAACTTGTTGCCGAATGTTTAACTGCAATTTTTCCTAATTGCTTTGCTATTTTTTCTGATGATGATTGTTCTTATTCGATGCTCAACACACGAATAGGAAACAGATGTCCGTCATGACCATGTTTACATCGAAGATTTGGTCGGCCCATGCCCTGCATTATGAAATATTAATTTACTTGCAACAGTGTCACATCAGAATGTTGGAAACCTCACGTAGATCTGAGGTCGTGAACTCAGAACATACCAAATTTGCTTTTTAATTCTTAAGAAGATTCGTATTTGTCCTTATACAGTTTACCATCCGGATGGCATTTAATAACGTTGAGACTTATTAGCGTAAGTAATGGAAACGTGTCTGTTGAATAGGTGTCTGTGTTGGAGTGGGGTGTAATAGCTTGCAGGCATGGTAAGAAATGTATTTATCCCCAATCAGCCCCTCACTCTCTGAGTTGGAAGCACAAACGTTATGTTGAAGGGTTTTAAAGCAGATTAAATTGAGCCTTTTATTTATTTTCACTTTCATCTCTGAGCGGAGCTCACAGTGGCTCGCCCTGGTGACACATTTACGAGATTTGTGGTTTGCTTCAGAGCTCTCTAGATGTATTAAATGTGTTTATTTATTTTATTCATAGGCTATATTTGAGTGTTGCATCACAGATTTATCTTCTGTGTAATCCGAAATGATAAAACAAGTAGGCTATTTTCAATGTATAATTTCAAGCAAGTTGCAATAGGCTATTGTATTTATATTTAACATTTATTTAACTAGGCAAGTCAGTTATGAACAAATTCTTATTTACAATGACGGCCTACCCCGGCCAAACCCTAACCCGGACGACGGTGGGAAAATTGTGCGCCGCCCTATGGGACTCCCATTCACGGCTGGTTGTGATACAGCCTGGAATCGAACCAGGGTCTGTAGTGACGCCTCTAGCACTGAGATGTAGTGCCTTTCACCACAGCCACTTGGCGTAGTTTAATGGAGATAGATCACCATGATGTATGGAGATGATATATAAGATTATATACAAGAGTTTATAGAAAGCTGTACTTCCACTGTCTTGGTATCCCTACACACGTGTTTATAAAAGGAACGCAGCCTTAGCCTATGTCATTTTGATAAGAATATTCATATATATATACGCTTTCCACCTGCCATCCTCAATAACATGATAGTGATAGTGAGGTGCTGCGATGACCCTGACAAGTTGAATTAGGCGACCAATGGGGTAAAGGGGTTAGACAAAACGCCACACCTGCATGTTCTCTATCCTGGAGAAGGTATATTGTTTGTGCATGACTGGTCAGAACGTCAGGGAAAAAATGAATCCGCCCATTTTAAAGGGACCATCTATAATAACAAAACCAACAAACTGTCCTCTGTAGCCTGGATGAATTGGCGAGGTGGAGGCAAGGGACACTTCAGCAAATCGTCGGATTACCTGTGGTTCTCAATCTAATCAAACAGAGGTCAGACGGGCTTTCTGGGCGTTGGGAAGGGATCACGAGAGAGAGAGCATTGGAGAGCCACTGTGGTGTCAGGCAATCCGAGGCTTCAGGCTCGCTTTCTCTGTGTGCATATTCAATTAAATGATCATGGGTGTCGATTAAGAACAAGGATGTTTTATGCAAAGGGTTAGTAAAGAATCACGTCATCTATGAGAACTGAGAAGTTGCAGACTGTATGAAACGACAGAAACGGGCAAAACAATTGAAAATGTATAAAAACCAAAAATAAAGAAAGCTTTGAAATGAGTGTGTTCGACGCACACACATCTCCGGAAATATAATGTAGCTATATTTCGGGGTCTAAAGCCGTGCTGAATGAGAAGGACAGGGGAATGAAGTAAGAGACAACTTCAAACAAATCCATCTGGAATAGTGTGTGCGAGAGGTTTAATGAAAGACAAACAAATCCATCTGGAATAGTGTGTGCGAGAGGTTTAATGAAAGTATGGGGAAGTTATTTAGCTATTAATAAAAAAAATCCTCAGGCATTGAGAGTAACTCCATCTGCACTTTCTTGCAGCTATTTGGTTGGGTTGAAATTGAGGGAGACCCAAATGTTGGGTAGAGATAACATACCCATCATAGCCCAGACCCTGCGATGTGCTTCACTGCATTCAACTCGGATTAACCTCCCCGCAGCCGCTTTCAACACATTTCACTGGAATTTACATTGGTAGATTTCTTACACACAGAGGGCAAAAGCTGAAATCCCTCGCAACAGCTAATTATATCATCGATTACGATATTATTGACAATAATAATAGAATATAATAATATGAATAATACGAATAGCCCAATAATATTATTATTATATATTAATAATAATAATATGTTCTGGTTCAAAACAATATATTAATTGTAATTAAGAAATCACATTGAACTATTTAAAAACGTTTGTAAACATTTTAAATCAATTATAGCCCACCAAAGACAATAGGCTACAAAGTTCTGTCAAATAATGTAAATTAGAGACTACTGTAAGCATGCAGGGTTATTTTATGGAAACGGACAGTCAAAATCACGATAATGACCATGGTGTAATCCTGGAACCAATCAAATTACCCAAGCCGCTCATAATTAGATTTCAAATAGGTTTGTTAGGAAAGCTTTGTCTTGAGTTTGACAGGACACTGAATTTTGAGACTCAAAACGCATAAATCAGTCATTGACATAGGCTGAAGACTCCACGCTCTCCAAAACTAACACAATCATTGGTAATTTATGCTAAATCGTTTGCACCGAAGCCGATTTCTTCGACAGTGAACAATATTTAGCAGGGGTCATGGTTTACAAGCTTTTATACAATTAACAGTATGGACCCCTTTAATCGTTACCCGCCACTGTGATAAAGGAACAATATTTTCACACCTCGAGTTGCTATCTGAACACACGGTGATTTATAGCCTATGTCACGGGGCTGATTTCTAAATAACACGTCAACCGATGGTAATGACACGTTAAACGGATACAGAAAACATTTGAACGATTAGGTCTCGATTCGTTCTCTCCTCGGGAGGAGCGTTAACGCGCAATTATACCCACTGTTTTGGGTGACCTGAGAGTTTGAGGGGGACCCCGAATTTGTCATGTGCAGGATTTTCGTTCTCCGCAGTCTTGTTAAAAAAATATTTAAAATAATAAAAATAGAGAGCAAGCCAAGGAAATATAGAAAGTAGATGAGGACAACTCGATCCTTATGCTTATCAGAAACATTATTGTTGCGGCACAAACACAATGGTGGTTCATCCTATTACAAACCGAAAGACAGTGTTTAAAAGCCTGCACGTCTTTTGGCTGGTCTGGTCTTTTAATTAAAGCAATGTTTGCCACGTGGGACAAGTCCTATCATGTGCACACTACTTAGGAGAATGGTTTTTCAATCTCTTGTGGGATTCTCCAAAATGGACAATCTTCCCTCTACAGCTATTTAAGGGACATTGGGAAGTGTAGAATAAGACATGGGAATTTCTACCTCATTTATAAAGACGAGTTCAGAATCCTTTCCTGCTTAATAACTTAAAAGGATTTCATTTCCCAGCTCATTTACTGTACATTGCTTTTGGATGCGATATAGCATTCCAAGGTTAACATTTCATGCTTGAAAAATATACAAATATTGTCCTACACTGTGTGATTCATACGTTTTTCAAAACTAAATTAAGATGCATCATCACTTTAGGACATTTTAATCCGTGCATGTTTTCGTCGTCCTCGTTGTTGATGATGATGATGTTGTTGAGATGGTGATCTTTTTAATCTAGACTAGACTACTCACTTCACATTTCCTTCATGTGGTCGATACTTCTGCAGCCGTTTTGTTAGCACCACGGTATTTAGTGTGCATGGGGGTTGCAGAACAGATTTTCTGACAAAAATCATATGGCACAAATGATGAAGAATTGCACTCAAGGCCCCAGTTATAGCAATAGTGTGCAGGATGTTCCTGTCATTTAACCTATTTTCACTAGAACTTGTGTTGACCCCATCGCACATTTCTTTTAATGAGAATATCATAGTATAGTTTTTCAATAATGATATAATTATATGGTCTGGCTTGACACTTTGGTTATGTGTGCCTCTTATGTGCGTCCACACACGTACTTCAGGAATATATCATGCTTGAAAAGCAGGTATCCAGAGATATATGATGTTCCATGCATAGTGGTGATGGGTGCTCCAGACACTTGAGTCAAGTTCTATTTTGGTGGAATGCTTTGTCAATACCCTTGTTCCAACGTAATTATGTCATAATTAAAATAGAAATGGTTGTTTTTATCAAAATGTTATTTTGGTGCGTATTGCCTTTCCTGTATTTCTTCAGTTACTTGCAACAGGTGGGCTGCATGCAATTATGTAAATTAGGCATCATTGGCTGGATGCAGGTACACAGGCCTGGACTGAATTCCTGGACAAAAGGAACACCTTTGTGAGAATCCTGTTCATTGACTACAGCTCAGCATTAAACACCATAGTGCCCTCCAATAAGGACCCTGGGATTAAACACTTCCTTCTGCAACTGGATTCTGGACTTCCTGATGGGCCGCCCCCAGGTGGTGAGAGTAGGCAACAACACATCCGCCACGATGACCCTCAACACGGGGCCCTCAGGGGTGCATGCTTAGTCCCCTCCTATACTCCCTGTTCACCCACAATTGCGTGGCCGCGCACTGCTCCAGCATCAACGACGGTGGTAGGTTTGATCACCAATGACGATGAGACACCTACAGGGAGAAGGTCAGAAACCTAGAAGTGTGGTGCCAGAACAACAAGCTCTCTCTCAACGTCAGCAAGACAAAAAGCTGATTGTGGACTACAGGAAACAGAGGGCCAAGGACTCCCCCATTCACATTGACAGGGCTGTAGTGGAGTGGGTTGAAAGCTTCAAGTTCCTCGGTGTCCACCATTAAGGAACTATCATGGTCCACACACACCAACACAGTCATGAAGAGGGCACGACTCTTCCCCCCCAGTGGGTGTTGACTTTATATTTTTGGTCAGTATAGAATGCCACATTTTCCCAAACGAGTCGCTAGTTTAAAGCTATTGCATGACATATTTCAGTTTCATTTTTTTTGTTTAACTTGAGCATGGCTGGTATAGACACCTCTGTGCCCTGCAATTTGAAAGATGTTGAATGTATCTCACCGGAGAGAGCATCTGAGCGAGCGAAACAGCACCCTTCTGTCTCTGTATGTGTAGGCCATCTATCTGATGTTGTCTGGTCCAAAAGAGTATGACATTGTTGCCGCCAGTAGCATTAAATGCAAGGGAAGCCAGCAAACATTTGGACTCCCTTAATAAAAAATAAAATAATAGCCAATCAGCTTTGAACTAAACTGAGTGAGCTGGTCCTGGCGCACTAAAAAAAGTGTCAAGGGAAGCCAGTTTGGATTTGGCGTCACTCCTATCAAATCGCATTGAGAGCGTTGGTCAGAAACAACTTGAATTGTAGCATCTCATTGTGTAGTTATCCTCCGGTGACTAGAGCTAGCTAAAATTGGCCCTTTCCTATATTAGCCATGGATGGGGACGGGGATTTGTGGTTTTATTTAGTTCTCTGTTCTGGCCAGGGATTATAATGGTGATTCTGATCCAACCATTAATTCATACATTGTTCCCCTGGCCTGAGAGGATGCAAGTTAAATATGTAGCTAGAAGAAGTTAACTAGCTAACGTTGCCCATGAAAGGAAGTTAGGCTAGTGAGCAATCATTTTAGCCAGGTAGTCTAGAACAACAAAACAAGTATGTACTGCATGACAGAGTGATAGACCACTTTGTCAACATGAAAGAGAAGAGGAGGTATTGGCCCTTCTCTACAAGTAGGGTGAGTCAACATGTTTTCTACTTGCACGAACGCGCACGCACACCCACACGCACACACACAGATATCAGAACCACCGACAGCCACATCATATTTAGTTTATGTTGAATGGACACAATCATTGTTGGTATCTTTTAAACTAACCAGAGGTGATTTGTTGATGTTGAAATGGTGCTGGAATAGTGGAGGCAGCTCCTGTTTTCTTTGCGACTTGCGGTAACTCTCTGTGGTTCTAATCAATAGTTGTTTAGTGGTCCGAAAAATCCGAGAACATTTACTTGATTGACCATGCTGTAGGTCATGTAACTGTTTTCTACATGCAATATGCTTTGTGGAATTCACCAGACAGGTTGCTACAGTTTTGTGATGAAACAAAGGTGTGGTTTATTCTGCCACTGTGTCTTCTTATTGTCTCGGCCTTAGGTCTGTATAACATGGTCACAAGGCATATGAACTAACAGGTTATAGAGCAAACAACGCAATTATCACAACACATAGGCTGTAATATGGCTTTTTTTCTGGCTTCCCACTGATTCTACCCATAAAACGCTACTGCCTACAATTCCAGCTCGTTGCAGTTCCCCCTGTAATTCATCTTGGTATCCCATAGAGAGGGGCCCATGTAGGCTTACCCAAGGTAGGCTATCTTAATGCTTTCAGACAACTCTTCCAAAACTTGTCTCAAATAATGCTGCATGACGGCGCCACTGCAAGAAAGCACCGTTTTCAGTCGAAAAGATAGACTAAACGAATAATGATAATACAATTATGATAGTAATGACACAATGTAGGATACTGTTATTACTATTCACCTATTATTGAACAAAAACGAAATAACGAGATTCTCATCAACATAATCCAGCGATTCTTACATTGCAATGCACCTGGGGCGTTTATATTGTCGGCCTATTCATTGAGCAGCTCGACATAAATATGAAGGTGTCGGCCTACCATATCCTTTTCACCCAAAATAATATAATTCGGCACATATAATATTATTTGGTCTTTTTAGATTTGGTTATTTGTTTCTTTCTGCTAATGTTGAGCATGGCTATGCAAAAGTTTACATTATGCCTATAATGCTTTTAAAATTTTATGATTCTTATTTTCTTCTTCTTCTTCTTCTTATTAATAAACGTATCTATTATTAATTAGCAATAAGATTGATGGATGGTTCCTTCTGTGGCATTCTACGAAACACTCCATTATGTGGAGACTGAGACTACTGAGGATGACAGGGGTAAGCTAGGGATCAAGAGTTTGACTCGGAAATTATAACTTGACCAGCTTTTCCTTTTCTAATACTAACTCGTTTAACTTGTCAGATCTAATTAGGGCGTTTAAATGCTCAAGTGCATCGGTGGGAAAAGTGCATCGGTGGGAAACAGTAGGCGATTGGTCAGGGCCAGCCAATGCGGCTTTCAAGTCTTTTTGGGGAGACCTAGAAAGGGATGATTATGAGAGCGCTTCGAATTGGACTGCTCGATGGATGATCTTTTTTTCTTCAAAAGTTTCTGCTACTGCGTCAATTATGGCCATCAAGCGGGCTAAACAGGGCAGTCCGCGCATGGACTGTGGCGGTGCTTTCTAATTAGTTATGAAATTAATTAGAATAGACATCTATTAAAGTCTTTAAAGTTTGCAAAAATTAACACAGTTTAAAAGGTGTAACAGATTAATGGCTTACAGCCAATGGCTTACAGCCAATGTTACATTTTATTGCATCCCCATGATTTGTGCTGCCTGTCTAATGGATGTCCTAGACATCTTAAACCCCCCAAATATTTATTAACATCTTGATAGGCTTTTTCAATAGTTTTTTGATAGAGTCTTAACAAAATTGTTATTTCAAAACTCAAGTGTAGGCTTTAATTTGCTGACTGGTCAGGCATCCCCATGAAACTAATATATTATCTGAGTTTGTCTGTGTCTGTCTTTTGAATATAGTTTTGTGTTTTCCATTGCATAATATATTTTGGAGCCTGAATCATCCTCTCTCTGGTTTAGAAGAAGTGGAAATTCAATTGTCTCCATTCCCTTTTTGAAAGCATTTATCTTCTAATTGAATACCTTTTTTCTTGTATTGGGACTGAACCCCTTCTGATGTCTGACAGCCTAGTCTCTCCATTATCAGCCGAATGGCCACTAGAAAAGGAGAGAAAGAAGAGGGAGGAGAAAAGAACCTTCTGTTATTTTCTGTCTTGAGACTCGCTGTATAGGCTATTCAGGCAAGTTGATGAACTCCTCCAAAAAGTTTATTAAGGGGCTGAAAACAATAAGAACTAAATCCTTTAGGCACCCAGGCAGACAGTTTATAAACTAGCTGCTATTGTGTCTCAAAGGCAGATGCATGAACACTTTTGAATGGGGCCTTCAAACTGACACGATCCGGCTGGACAGCAGCAGTTTAAAAGGAGAGGGTTCTTCTGCTGCAGCTCAGATCTCGCCTTTCCTGCATTAACATACATTGCAGAAGAGAGGGAGGGAGAGAAGGATCTAGACAGGCACTGACTGTCATGGCCAGGGTGATTTTCTCCCTGCACACTTAGATATACCACACATAATAGCCAGACGGTTGAATATTCTTCAAATTTATGTGCTGTGGTTAGCTGTGTTTTAATATAACAGAATTATTTTTAAATCATTTTTTTCAGTTTTTGCTCTGGTGGAAAGCAATCTTTAGTTCATATTCTGTCTGGAACACTGTTAATGTTCTTAACAAGGAGATAACAGATTACTGTTAATGTTCTTAACAAGGAGATAACAGATTACTGTTAATGTTCTTAACAAGGAGATAACAGATTACTGAGTGGCTTTTTATTTTTATTTGAATAACCTGATGCATTGATTTACTGCGGGATTTTGAGAAATATCACAATAATGTTGTTGTATACATCAAAACACATTAGTCCCCTTCCTTTTATTTGATAAAGGTGTGTCACTCTCTATCCCTCTCTCTCTCTCTTACTACCTCTAGGTTTTTAAACGTTTTTTTACACATCTTTATTTAGCAAGTTCAAAAAGTTCAAATATACATTATAGAACAAACACCATGTGAACAATCCTTGACATCATGACCTCTCTTTAACTGTCTTTCTCTGTCCAGCCCTTCACTTTAGCCCAGTCAGTCGCTGGATCTCTGCCTCCCCTAATCAGAGGGAGTCCTGTGATTTGTGACCCCTGGAGCATCCAGCTCGTAGAGCGCAGGGCCCCAAACAGTCCCGGCCTGATCTGGCAGGTGTCAACATTAGCAACACAATCGCACCCCAGTCCAGTGCCCCTTACCCTAGCCCCAGCGCCACATTGAACCCAAACTATGTGAGGCCCAGTGAAAAGAAACACATAAAGGGAGTGGGCAGGGGAGGATAGAAGAGGGGGAGGACAAGGGAGAGATTACACTCTCAGACAGCTATTAGCAGGGATGAGCCTTTTCTAAACAAACAAAAAACGAGACGATCAATACTGTGTTAGTTTACCAAGTGGAGTCATGATGGGCTCTGGAGTATTTCTCTCTTCTTCTGTTGTTTTTCTCAACTTCTCAAACGTCTGTGGTTTGGTTCGTATTGGCAATCCAATTTAGTCTGGAGTCCTTGGAGACCTATTTCTTTTTGTGGCCAGTGATTTGTTAATGGTTGGTTTGCTCCAGCTCGTGGCTAGTTCATTCATAGATTTAGAGCTGTAATGAATTCTGGTTGGAGGGTATTAACGTTGATAGTGGACAATCACTGGGCTGTCCAGAGGAAAGCAACATTCAGTGATGACAGGACCACTGGCCCTTGGGGACCACAGCCCTTCTCTCTCATTAGACAGAGACAGACGTGTCACTTTAAACACACTAGAGGGATTGGAAAGGGAATGAGTAGACATTTGGACTGTTGCTGCTCTTGAGTGGGTATCTGTCTTGACAAGAAAAGCAATGTTTTTTAAAGCCCATTTATTTCTCACTCACTGCTGATTCTAGGCCAAGCCACCAGAAGAGACAAGGGTTCTCCTCAGTGGTGGAGATTAGTTGGAAAGGTTTCAGTAGTAGCAAACCTGTAGTATTTGTTTTTGGAGGAGACAACAATCTCATTTAATTGTTTGGTTTGATATATCCCCTTGACACCCTCTTCCAGGGCTCTTGAAAAAGAAAATAGGGGGGCTTTTGTTTGATCTTTTTGGTGTGTGTAGCATGTACTGATTCAGGGGTACAACTGACTAGGTATCCCCCTTTCCGTTTCCCTACTCCGCAACTCTCATGAGGAGGAGCAAGTAGTTGGTAATGATAATGATAAACCAACACAAACAGCCCCTGAAGAATATCTCTTTGGAAGCTGCCAATAACACAACCTTGGCTAAGCCCTTACCATTTGCAGCAATAAACAAGCACACATCAACCCACCCAATGACCTCCTGAAACAATGGGGTTTGTTGTCATGAAATACCCATCATTAGAGTTGGCTAGCAATAAACTGGTCCTAGTCGTTCAGGATATTAAGAGATCACAAACTAGTGGGGAGTAGCCCCTGGTGGGGCCTAGTACGCCTGCCCTGTCCAGCAGACGAGGTCAGGGTCAGGACTAAGGGACCTTTCCTTAAAGGGACAGACAAGTTTCATTATTTGATCAAAATTGAACCATGTCTTTTTATGAAATTATTTCAAATAATGTTTTTGATTTAAAAAAAATTATACTGTACTTGAATTGTTCTTGCTCTTAAACCACATAATAGTTGCTCAATGCTGATGCATAGTGACATACAAGTAGACCACATACATTTTGTTATATGAACGGCCCGCGAATCTGTAAACGGTCATTATTATTTTCGCTCTCTGTTTTTATAGCATGTCTATGCAGGCCTTACAGATCATGAGCCAAGCCAGCATGCAATGGCATCTTTGATTTCTGCCTTAAAGCTTTCATAAGATAAAAGACTGTTCTATTTAGTATTTATGATCCCATTAGACAGAACACCTGTCTCTGTAACATTCCTATTTGTTCCTGCCCTACTAGCAGTGCTCTGTCACCAGTGTTTTATATGAGAGCATGCATTACAGGACTGCACCCGTAAAACCAGCAGCTCTCACCTTTCCCACTCAAATCTACTTTGCTTCAAATATGAGCTAGATTTGATGAATACCTAGAAATCTCTTCATATAATACAACTTCTCAGTATTTACGGTGTCTATCAAGTTTTGCTATTGTTTGCTTGTGATTCACAGTCATGTCATTTGACTCAAGATTCATTGCCAGTCCATACATCTTTTGTCTCACTCAGTTGAACATATTGGAATCGGTTGTTATTTTTCACTTCCAATTGTCCAGTCTTGTTTTGTTTGGATATGGTTTCTACCGAGTAGACTATATTTAGATGGTTTGTGCTGCTGAGGAAAATATGCAGTGATGACCAGCACATGAATCCCATGCCTTTAATCATAACAAAATATGAAGGCGGAGAGTGTAATAACTGGAACCACTGACACAAATAGATCTTTCCTGGGTGATTAAGCCATTGTTATTTTGACAAACAGTAGAATTGAGAGTGGCTAGAGAAATGATTAATGCATATGACATATGAATGAATACAGTACAGCAGGCTATCTGGCTTCCTTTGTTGTGTCCTCAGTGCATTTTATAATGGATGTGCTGTTCAGTTCCTCAGAATTGATTTTAAAACGTTTCTTCCGATTTGCCTTGGCTGTCAGAATCGTCAGTGTTTGACAGCTGGCACAGATCAGGACAGTGTGTTGCATTACGCCAATGTGTGGCATTAGAAAACACAACAAGCATTTCTGGCTAATTTTATTACAAAACAGGAATAGCCCCCATAATGTGCAACAGTAATTACGTTTAGAGCAGTGTGCCCAGCTCTCTTAGTGATGAATGAGAGACATTGACCATGGTCTGCTAGTTTAAAAATCGCCATTAGCCTATGCTACTTAGGTCCAGAACATTTCCCATTTTATGCTCCTAATCTGCCTTGCAACTGCAATCTTCATTTGTTTTAATTGTGAGTGAGGACATTTTTTAACACGCACAAAGACAATAAACATGTTCCCGTAAGTGTTGCGAATCAGAATTGTGTTTTTTTCCACCCAGTTAAAATGTTATGGAGAGAGTTGAAACGGTGGGGTGGAGCTGCCATTCTAGCCTTCAAAATAACTTCAAATGGAGCCTGGTCCTCCATTTTCAACTAATGGGCTTATTTCTGCATCCTCTGTCAATCTCTCCTTGGGGAATATGTACTCTCATTTCAAAAAGCTTTGCTTTTCCGTTACATTGTAAAGCCACACTATGGAGCACAGATTTCAAATGTTAATATCAAGCACTGTGACGACTTACTGATGTCCCCCTCCAACCCTCTAAACAGGAAATATTACTTCTGGATCCTCAGGAACTATTTGGAAAAACGCTAGTGTTTGTTCAGTTAGAATTTACTGAATCTCATTCAAGTTTATGAAGCAAAATGAAAGAGTGAATTATCGGTTTCACTTCTTTAATTCTTGCTTATATTATCTTGAGATAGTCTGTCTTTCACCTGTCGGGACAATCAATTGTTTGTTGATATATTTATTTGTTTACAGTGTTTGTGCACGTAGGTTATTACCTCAGTAATTCAGTGTCAGACTCATGCCTAGCATCATGATCCATTAGGTTTTCTATTTAGGCCTTATGGTTGCTGTGTCCTGTGTGTAGTAATAGAGGCATCATTAGTATTGGGGTTAACCCCCTGGGACCATTAGGTGTGTAGTAATAGAGGCATCATTAGTATAGGGGTTAACCTCCTGGGACCATTAGGTGTGTAGTAATAGAGGCATCATTAGTATTGGGGTTAACCTCCTGGGACCATTAGGTGTGTAGTAATAGAGGCATCATTAGTATAGGGGTTAACCTCCTGGGACCATTAGGTGTGTAGTAATAGAGGCATCATTAGTATTGGGGTTAACCTCCTGGGACCATTAGGTGTGTAGTAATAGAGGCATCATTAGTATAGGGGTTAACCCCCTGGGACCATTAGGTGTGTAGTAATAGAGGCATCATTAGTATAGGGGTTAACCTCCTGGGACCATTAGGTGTGTAGTAATAGAGGCATCATTAGTATAGGGGGTGACCTCCTGAGACCATTAGGTGTGTAGTAATAGAGGCATCATTCGTATAGGGGTTAACCTCCTGGGACCATTAGGTGTGTAGTAATAGAGACATCATTAGTATAGGGGTTAACCCCCTGGGACCATTAGGTGTGTAGTAATAGAGGCATCATTAGTATAGGGGTTAACCTCCTGGGACCATTAGGTGTGTAGTAATAGAGGCATCATTAGTATTGGGGTTAACCCCCTGGGACCATTAGGTGTGTAGTAATAGAGGCATCATTAGTATTGGGGTTAACCCCCTGGGACCATTAGGTGTATAGTAATAGAGGCATCATTAGTATAGGGGTTAACCTCCTGGGACCATTAGGTGTGTAGTAATAGAGGCATCATTAGTATAGGGGTTAACCCCCTGGGACCATTAGGTGTGTAGTAATAGAGGCATCATTAGTATTGGGGTTAACCTCCTGGGACCATTAGGTGTGTAGTAATAGAGGCATCATTAGTATAGGGGTTAACCTCCTGGGACCATTAGGTGTGTAGTAATAGAGGCATCATTAGTATAGGGGTTAACCCCCTGGGACCATTAGGTGTGTAGTAATAGAGGCATCATTAGTATTGGGGTTAACCTCCTGGGACCATTAGGTGTGTAGTAATAGAGGCATCATTAGTATAGGGGTTAACCTCCTGGGACCATTAGGTGTGTAGTAATAGAGGCATCATTAGTATAGGGGTTAACCTCCTGGGACCATTAGGTGTGTAGTAATAGAGACATCATTAGTATAGGGGTTAACCTCCTGGGACCATTAGGTGTGTAGTAATAGAGGCATCATTAGTATTGGGGTTAACCTCCTGGGACCATTAGGTGTGTAGTAATAGAGGCATCATTAGTATTGGGGTTAACCTCCTGGGACCATTAGGTGTGTAGTAATAGAGGCATCATTAGTATAGGGGTTAACCTCCTGGGACCATTAGGTGTGTAGTAATAGAGGCATCATTAGTATAGGGGTTAACCTCCTGGGACCATTAGGTGTGTAGTAATAGCGGCATCATTAGTATAGGGGTTAACCTCCTGGGACCATTAGGTGTGTAGTAATAGAGGCATCATTAGTATAGGGGTTAACCCCCTGGGACCATTAGGTGTGTAGTAATAGAGGCATCATTAGTATAGGGGTTAACCTCCTGGGACCATTAGGTGTGTAGTAATAGAGGTATCATTAGTATAGGGGTTAACCCCCTGGGACCATTAGGTGTGTAGTAATAGAGGCATCATTAGTATTGGGGTTAACCTCCTGGGACCATTAGGTGTGTAGTAATAGAGGCATCATTAGTATTGGGGTTAACCTCCTGGGACCATTAGGTGTGTAGTAATAGAGGCATCATTAGTATTGGGGTTAACCTCCTGGGACCATTAGGTGTGTAGTAATAAAGGCATCATTAGTATTGGGGTTAACCCCCTGGGACCATTAGGTGTGTAGTAATAGAGGCATCATTAGTATTGGGGTTAACCCCCTGGGACCATTAGGTGTGTAGTAATAGAGGCATCATTAGTATTGGGGTTAACCCCCTGGGACCATTAGGTGTGTAGTAATAGAGGCATCATTAGTATTGGGGTTAACCCCCTGGGACCATTAGGTGTGTAGTAATAGAGGCATCATTAGTATAGGGGTTAACCTCCTGGGTCCATTAGGTGTGTAGTAATAGAGGCATCATTAGTATAGAGGTTAACCCCCTGGGACCATTAGGTGTGTAGTAATAGAGGCATCATTAGTATAGAGGTTAACCTCCTGGGACCATTAGGTGTGTAGTAATAGAGGCATCATTAGTATAGAGGTTAACCTCCTGGGACCATTAGGTGGTTATTGTCAGATTTATGATGTGTTGTGTAGTGGTATGTCCCTTAAACAAGACTGACAACATGTTTTAAAATGGTGGACGTTGTTGGCAATTCTACACAATTGCTGTGTTTATGGATTATGGATATTATGTTTGGGGATTTTGTACTTTTATATTCCCTTGACTGTGATAAAAAAAGACTTCACTTCACAGACACCATCACTACTCTTCCAGCTGTCCCTTGCACCATAAAAACCTACACAATGACAAATGTTTACGGTCTGACGTTGTCCATAAAATTAGGAAGCATTCCTGGGGCATGAAAATTGTCTGCTGTGCATTCCTATTCTGTGTAAAGTAATCTCTCCTTGGCTTTGTTGAGAAAATGAGTTGTTCCTCCCAGATGCCTCCACTCATAGCCCTGAGTTACTGTTTGATTTCCTGGGTAGGTTCAGGAGCCTTTGTTGGAGGACGGGGGCTCTAGTTCCAGTGCCAGTTAGCAGGGACCATTTCATTACTTTTACTGTGACCTCAATTAGCATGGATCCCAGGGAATGACTTCCCATTGGACACCAGAATACCTGGTGTGAAGCTGGGCTCAGTAGCAGAGAGCGACACCGCTTTAAGGGGAGAGTGCATTTTACTCCTGGCATCATAGTCACATAAAGTTTTTAGTTGTTACTTAGTTCCAAGTTAAAGTTCTATTATGTCAAACAGACTTGTTTGTGAAAACTTTCCAAAATATCCATCAGAATTGTAATATAAACTTTTGCTTTGAAAAACTCCAACTACAGAAACTTTTGTTTGTTAATTTGGTCTTTGTGCAAATAACAACAATGTAACAAAAGGGAAATCTTAAGTTTTGATAAAAGTATGAACATACTAGTTTACCCGCTTTCTGAGAAACAGCATTTTCTCCCACACAATAAGAAGGCCTTTCTGAAAAGGACTACGATCATATTGTTAGTAATATCCCACGTCCAACTGGTAGAATGTATGTATAAAAAAGAAGAATCCACCCTTCATGCCCTTCACGGTTTCACACTCAGGCAGAAAGAGCAGAGCAGAGGCCTGGGGAGTCAATATGTCAGCGTTTATGGATGCCCCGCGGAGCTGCACAGGGCTGTCAGGCCTCTATTCATGCTCTAATGGCCCCCTGAGGAGTCTGTCTCTGGGCTGAAAGGGCCGGGAGGCCCAGTGGACGCCCTGTTGTTGAAGGTGAGCGTGTGCTCTCATGGACGCGCCGCGCCTTCATCCATATGACAAGAGCCATAAAAGAGCATAGCTTTTCGCTGCTTCTCCCTCTCCTCTCCTTTCTCCACTCCTCGTTATTTTTTGCCGATCTCAAAAAAAGAAAATGGGGCTAATTGTTTGTTGTGAGAGCCAAAGATTATAGAGCCTCATGTCTTTCTTCCCCCCCTTGCCTTTTTCTCCTGTTTTGCAAGCGCTCTCTCCTTTCTAAAGAATGTGATTCTATCCCAGAGCAGAGAAAAGAAAAGTATCGGAATTGTCCTTTGGAATGTAGATCGGAGGGAAAATAGACACATTTTTGACAGTGGCAATGAGACACAAGAAAACAGTCGAAGGTCGGATTTTTGGTTGGATGTGAGGCTCAGCTTTAGTCCTAAATGAATGAGGAGGGGGTTATAGTGAGAAGCTATGGGCCTCTAGATCATAGTACTCTTGTGGTATGAGATGTACAGTGATGCGAAGGATCTTTTCCCACTTACTGTTGAGTCTCTCGGGAGACACCTGCCCTTTGTCCTGAGCCACCTGTTAAGCAGTGGACAGAACTGATTGTACGGTTTGAGAGAAGAGGGGAAGATCAATGCGATGTAATTTAAGTATATTTATACAGTCAGTGCTTGGTTGAGCGTCCATTGTTGAATCTCAACCATACTCATAATCTAAATTGTGCAATACTGTAACTGTATTTTTTCATTTAGAGTAGTTACTTTTGTTTATTGCAAGCAGATAACAGTAGCCATACTAGTGGCTGTTAATCATCGACTCCAGATTCAATTTGTGATAAATGCCAAGCCAGGCTCTGAAAAGGTCACTGGTACCCAGGGAGATGATGATAATTTAAGTTGATTTCAGCATATTAACATTAGGTAGGTACATCCTTGCCATATTATCATGTTCTCCTTGCCATATTCTCATGTTGGAGGGGTTTTATGGTTGGCGACTGAGGTAACTAACAGAGAAGATTCTTTATGAATTATTCTGCTAAATTAACCATTGAGTTTTTTATTTCGGTCTCTGGCTCATTGTCTTGCTGAGTGGGTAGTTCCTCTTGTCGCCAGTATTCATGGAGTACTATAAGGTTTGTTTTCATGGAGTACTATAAGGTTTGTTTTCATGGAGTACTATAAGGTTTGTTTTCATGGAGTACTATAAGGTTTGTTTTCATGGGTACTATAAGGTTTGTTTTCATGGAGTACTATAAGGTTTGTTTTCATGGAGTACTATAAGGTTTGTTTTCATGGAGTACTATAAGGTTTGTTTTCATGGAGTACTATAAGGTTTGTTTTCATGGAGTACTATAAGGTTTGTTTTCATGGAGTACTATAAGGTTTGTTTTCATGGAGTACTATAAGGTTTGTTTTCATGGTGTACTATAAGGTTTGTTTTCATGGAGTACGATAAGGTTTGTTTTCATGGAGTACTATAAGGTTTGTTTTCATGGAGTACTATCAGGTTTGTTTTCATGGAGTACTATAAGGTTTGTTTTCATGGAGTACTATAAGGTTTGTTTTCATGGAGTACTATAAGGTTTGTTTTCATGGTGTACTATAAGGTTTGTTTTCAGGGAGTACTATAAGGTTTGTTTTCATGGTGTACTATAAGGTTTGTTTTCATGGAGTACTATAAGGTTTGTTTTCATGGAGTACTATAAGGTTTGTTTTCATGGAGTACTATAAGGTTTGTTTTCATGGAGTACTATAAGGTTTGTTTTCATGGAGTACTATAAGGTTTGTTTTCATGGAGTACTATAAGGTTTGTTTTCATGGTGTACTATAAGGTTTGTTTTCATGGAGTACGATAAGGTTTGTTTTCATGGAGTACTATAAGGTTTGTTTTCATGGAGTACTATCAGGTTTGTTTTCATGGAGTACTATAAGGTTTGTTTTCATGGAGTACTATAAGGTTTGTTTTCATGGAGTACTATAAGGTTTGTTTTCATGGTGTACTATAAGGTTTGTTTTCAGGGAGTACTATAAGGTTTGTTTTCATGGTGTACTATAAGGTTTGTTTTCATGGAGTACTATAAGGTTTGTTTTCATGGAGTACTATAAGGTTTGTTTTCATGGAGTACTATAAGGTTTGTTTTCATGGAGTACTATAAGGTTTGTTTTCATGGAGTACTATAAGGTTTGTTTTCATGGAGTACTATAAGGTTTGTTTTCATGGAGTACTGTAAGGTTTGTTTTCATAGAGTACTATACTGTTTCTATGTTAAATCCATCCTCCAGTAGCACAACTGAATCATCTACCATGGCTCTCCTAACTTGGCAACACTGGGTAGTGCATTCAGGAGAAATACTGCCCTATTCTATACTGCCCTATTCTCTGAAAAATTGAAATGGAGAAGTCATCAGCTATTTGATGTTGCTGCATGATCCCCGCCCCCGAAAACATCCCTCCTCTCCTGTATGTGGGGTTGAATCCCATGCAGTCTTGGTGACAGGAAGAGATGTTTATATTCAGGCCTGGAGCGGGAGAGACAGCACAGAGACAGATGGATGTCAGAGATAGCAGATCCCATCTCAGACATTTGCTGCTTATCACAGGGCCTGTTTGCATAATTAGGCCTTTTGATATTCCTCCCCTTCGACTGACAAATAGTATAATTGCAACATCAACTACGACAAAAGGCATGCACAAAATAAACAAGTAAACATAAATAGAGAGAAAAGATGGGATGTTATTTTCGTCCTGTGGGAATGAATGAAAAAAAGACTACCAATAAACAAAATGTGCTGTCAGTCACAGTCAACTGGTGTGACTGGGTGCTCTGAGGCTGGTCCTGTGAATGCCTGCAGAACACTGAGCGTGAGGCCTGATTGCAATTATGCTGGAACTAATATGCTTTTCAAAATGAGCCATTATGAGCTAATGCTGCACTGCCAGAGCCCTGTCTGTTTTTGTCCCTCTGTCTTGGGGAGTTTGGAAAGGTATAGCTGATATTGAGGCCATTGGTTTTGGTATCTGAAACACTCTGCATGGGACAGGGAGGAGGATACACACCATAGTGTTGAGCTAATACTGACTCAGAGGCAATCTGAGAGACGAAGAAGGATGCTTCCACCCCATGTGTCATCATGGAGGCTCCTTAATCACCTGTTATCATTAAATACCTCACAGGTTTAACATGCATAGTACAAGTATCAATTTCTGACCTATATTTTCAATATTTTACCTAAATATTCACTGACACAATGTTGATGTGATTATATTGGTTAATATTTGATCATATTAGACATCTTGGCATTGAGGAATGTTGTGTTGTCATGTTGAAGTGTTACTATTAGCCTCCTGTGTTGTAGTGTTGTGGTGATCAGTTATAGCTGTGGGTGTTGGAGTGTAGCCTAGATTCTGGTTTTTGGGATCATTTTCTAGACTGTCATTGCATGTTTTCTCTGTCCCCTTCAGTGCTAATAGACATTGCTATTGTAGGGCTTGTCGTTTATTATAGCATAATGTTCTTGTGGAGCATTGGAGCCAGCAGTCTTTATTGACTGTACAGCCTTGGACAGCAATCCATCTAAGGTCCATCTAAGCCATATTACCTCAGCCTCTCTCCCAGGGGGAAGAGAGAGAGTAGGGGCTCCTCAGAAGGAGGATGGGAGAAAGAGAAGAACAGAGTCCATAGGGTTAGTGGGCTGTCCGGGAGGGGGTTTGGAGAGGTTTGTGTGATGAGTATTCCATCTGCCTGCAGTCTGAGCTCTGAGCAGACAGTGGGGTCAGCAGTGAGGAGCATCAGGAGAGAGGGAGGACCGTCTTTAAACCTCACACTAAACTCACCGCTAAACTATTAACCAACTGCTCAGCTTCTCAGAGACAAGACCCCTGTTGTTGGTTGTGTTCTGACCTGAGTTGACATTCTGTCTGACTATGGATATTGATAGAAATAGTAGTGCTTTGTGAAAAAGCTGTGATTTTGAGAGAGGTAACAGAGAGCTTAAACAATCTCTTTGGGAAACATATGGCTCCATTCATAAGTAAAGATATTCAATTAAATTATGTCAGTAAAACAATTTGCTCTTCCGGTATAATATGTTTACTTGTTTCCCCTTTTTACTTGAAACATAAAAAAAAATGTTTCTGATTTAGAAGACCTCGTCAATATCTGGTTAATTTCTGTTTAAACAAAGCTGTATTTTTAAATCAATATTGAGCAGGCCCTCTGAGGGCCCTGAAGGAGGATACATGGCTGTCTAATCATGCCCACTGGATGGTATACATAATTAGGCCCTAATTGCTATGATAACTGATGAGGCAAGGCACGAGTGCTTTATCAATATCCCCAGAACCTTCCAATGGAATTACAGCCGTAGCATTATACCCAGGTCTAATCAGGATGTACCTTATTGTTTTAAAGCAGCGAGAAGTGTTAGAGAATTGACCTCGACGCCCACAGGGATTGAGTTTATTCCAAGGTAGTAGGCTAATCATCCACCGTTTTGTCCTGTGTCAACATTGACAGATTTGTAAACCAAGGAGACATGTGTTATTCAAATTCATAAGCTTTGTTGTCTGGGAAACAGATAGTAAGTGTTTATTGTTCCATAATTTAGGCCGAGAGGCACTGCATCTATAAATATCAAACAACCATTAAATAAAAAGATTTGGTGCAGAGCCCGTGATCTAGCGGTAATGCTCCCGGCCAGTCACAAGACCGGGGTTCAGTCCCCGTGTCTACCCTTCCTACTGCTCTCCTGCTTGCCTGTCTCCCCCTTTGTTTCCAGCTGTTTGAATAAAGTAGAACATGTTAGACATATTTAAATGAAACGATGTGGATACTGTGTAATCCACCCAGTGTCATTATATTTCAACTTGTTTGTTTATGTAGATAGTCTTATGTTGTCTGCTGAAGGGTATTACCTGAGAATAGGGTGGCCAGTAAAATATGTTAACCAGACAGCCATGCAACTCTGTGTTGCACCAACAATGAGAGGAACCATACAGTGCGTTTAACTGAAGTTCTGTTTCTGTCACAACCCATTTTGGTACATGTGGGGGCCCCAGTGTTGTTGATTAATCTTGGCATTCCGTTTAGAAAAATGTGGTCTGGATAGAGATGAGGTTTGCTTCTCACATCCCTGTTTCCCAAACTCACTGCTAATAGGGCTGTTGACCTTCACCGAGAGCGTGCTACTTGCTGCCTGTAGTTCATGCACACAAACAGGCGTGTTGGCTGCGTGTGCCATGACACATGTCACTATAACCAGGGCTCAATGACAGGTGGCAGTCTAGTTTGTCATGCAGTTTGTTTGTAAATCCTTTGCAAAATGCTAACGTTGGAGTATGGGGAGGATTCTGTTTTGAAATGTTTTAAGTACTTGCTAGCCTATATCCACTCACACGCCTTTTCATCCATCACATAGATAAACAAAGGAAGAGAAATATGAGCAAAATAGAACAACTCAAGTAGAATTCTGTGGTTTTTGTTTGATTTTAAACCGTTGAGCAGCCCTCTGCTCTGCCCGCATGCCCCCCCCCCCCCCCCCCCCCCCTAGGACACAGAGGTGACTTTGAAAAGTGATCTATAGACCGCTGTGCTGGTCTCAAGTGTTGTCATGGCGAGTTAGCGGCAAATTACTGTGCGCATCCTCATGAAAACCAACAAAGGGATATGCCATATATGTACATATTCAACATTGTATGTTCAAGGCTGTTCTCTGCAAAAGTGGGAGCCAGTGTTGGAGAATCAATCTTTATTAAAAAGGGTTAGACGAAAGAATTGATTTAATGAATGCGGCCTCATGTCCTGCATGTAATCCGCAGAGAATCGTTGAGCGTGAGCTCAGGGGGACAAAAAGACGTTCTCAGAAGACTCATCGAGTGGCCTGTAATGATAGTCTCCATATAATCCCATAATTCCTTGTTTAATTAAACTCCAGAGCCGGCCTTGAGACCCAGCCAGATTTGGTTGCTCTTTTATTCTCACAGTTGTTATTTGAAGGCTATTTGGCTTCAGTTTGTCCATGTGGTATGTTGAAACATTTGAGAGGGCTTTGTTGAACTGAGCTTAGTTGTGACCATAGCCAATACAGGGGATTCACCTGGGCTAACTTTCAGAAGACCATCATGGTTGTCATTATAGTTGGGGAGAAAGCGTTTCTGTAAGGGACAATGAGTTCTCCACAAACTCTTTCGTTCTATAGACTATCTCTCGTTTTTTGTTCTTTACCCTTCTCTCCTTCTGGACTGTACATGTATGATGCAATCCAGCTAGGCCTAGAGCAATACTGGCTTGTCAATGTCTCAATGAGCACATTTGTGAAAATATGCATTTTATAACAGGAAATGAAAAGGGCCATGTTGTTTGAATAGACATGCAGAGGAGGTGAAAATGATGCAATTTCCTAAATTCAGTTATAATGGTAATGTGCTGTGGTAATACATATTCGCTGTCAGAAACATTCCTCTTGGCCAGGATTGGATGGCTTTGTGCAGTATCTATATTCCTCTAGCGAAAATGCAGCAGCTTAGTTGAATGCATAAAAGTACTGTAAGATATATTGTAATTCATTTATTGACAGCATTATCATAGAAAGACAGAATATGGGACTGAATGGTTCTGGTGTGATATTGTTGTAGTGTTCTGTATATTCTGGCTGTACAGTTTTTTTAGCAGCAGCAGTGTGCCCTGGGCCATTGTGAGAGAATAGTGTGGTGAGGAACAGCAAGGTGGCCTGGGTAGATTAACCCTTCCACCCAGCGCCCCCTCCCCTCCTGCCCCTAACCGCCTGCGGCCCTCTGCCTCCAGCCTCTGGCGCCTCTCTCCCCCGCTCTCTCTCTCTCTCAGGCAGGTTTGGGTATCAGGCCTCTTATATACTGTATAAATATCCACAGATTAAGATAATATTTGCTCTGTTGTGCTCGGAGAGAGGGAAAGCTGTCATTTGAAGCTTCTTTGCAGCCTCTCTCCCTCAAGCGACATAGCCTCTGATGTGGGTTGTGCCCCTAAACTACAAAAAGTGGCTTTTAGGGCTTGTATTGTCCATTTCAGGGTTTCATCCATCCTTTTTATTAGGGCCGGGATGATACCAGTACCGCAATACTCGTCAGTATCATAACAAGGAAACAAAACGCAAAGCGGATTTCACTTCTTTAGGAAAACAGCCCTAATGTTGTAAACAAAAATCATATGTTGTCATCCAGAGTCACATTTATTTCGCCATGGAAAAAATATTGTGATACTGGTATCGTCACAGCCCTACTTTCTATTGCCTTTTTCAATGATATAGGCTAATCAACAAAAAATGTGACTCATTGCTGTCAGAACAGAGGCTTGAGGGTAAACACAGACACAGCAGCCCATCTGTAAATAGCACACCCAACTACCTCATCCCCATATTGTTATAAAATGTTTTGTTCTTTTGCAACCCAGTATCTCTACCTGTACATCATGATCTGCACATCTATCACTCCAGTGTTAATGCTAAATTGTAATTATTTCGCCACTATGGCCTATTTATTGCCTTACCTCCCTAACCTTACTACATTTGCACACACTGTACATAGACTTTTCTTTGTGTTTTTGACTGTACGTTTGTTTATCCCATGTGTAACTCTGTGTTGTTGTTTTTGTCACACTGCTTTGCTTTATCTTGGCCAGTTCGCAGTTGTTAATGAGAACTTGTTCTCAACTGGCCAACCTGGTTAAATAAAGGTTAAATAAAAAAATACATAAATAAAAAAAACTGAAGAGATAAATAACTAACCAATAAAATTGACTTCCTTTCCATTGTTACTAAATTCCCTTGTATTATTTTATTGTATTTCCTAGTATTAACTGAGCTGGCTCTTCCCCTCTTCTCCCTCTTCCCCATTGGCCCAGGTAATCGTACAGACGAGGGTTCAGACGTGGAGTCGGAGCCGGACCTTCCCCTGAAGAGGAAGCAGCGTCGCAGCCGCACGACCTTCACAGCCGAGCAGCTGGAGGAGCTGGAGAAGGCCTTTGAGAGGACACACTACCCAGACATCTACACAAGGGAAGAGCTGGCCCAGAGGACCAAGCTCACTGAGGCCCGCGTACAGGTTACTTAGACACACAAACAGTCAATGCAACACACACTCTGTCATGGCTGCTGAGCATTATCCAGGTGTTTATCATACTAATCTAAAGCACTGTTTTTCTGTACATGACAAACATTAGTTTTTATATCCTGCTATAGTCTTACGAAATAATACAAATCTACCCATCTACAGAACCTACTCCACATTTTCAAAGTGAAAGAATTTGTATTTAAAAAATTACTACAACTAATAATAATAAAAGAAGAGATCTTTATTGTGTATGTCTTCACACCCCAGAGAAAATCTAACACTGACATAGTTTTATTGGGGGGGGACAATTATACAACTTTTAATGCCAAAGACACCAGAATGGCTTTCCAAGAGGTGTTGAATCTGCTTTAAAATCGGAGACAAAGTTTGAATATAGCTTCCAATCAATGATTCCCATCCAAATGTACTGAGCTTGAACAATTTTGACAAACACAATGGATATGGTATGTTGCCCTAAGAGTTGTGCAAAATTGGTATCATCTTATTCAAAATGATGAAGAGTTGTAGTGGCTGCCCAAGGTTCTTCCTTCATGTATTAACTCTGGGGTGTGAAGACGAACGCAATCAAGACATCTTCATTGTATTCACTTGGAACATTTTCTTTAATCTCTCTTTCACTTCGGAAACTGGGGAGTATGTTGTGTAGATCGGAAGCAAAACAAATCCCATTTAATTCCTTTTTAGATGTAATTTTAAGGCAGCAAAATCTGAAGATTGTGCAAGGAGTATGTAGAGTTACTAGCGACTATATTCATTCATCCAAGTGCAGGTATTTTTTACCCATATTTTACCTCCTCACCTCACCTGGGAGCTATGTCTGTGAGTCCTCATCTGTTCTAAGAAGGCCTTGACAGGGGAGGCTCCATTTCTTTACACCCAAGACTCCACTCAGGACCTGCCTGACAGCTTGTGTACCATGTGGTTTTATGTAACACTGAAGGAAAATACAGTAGAGTTATAGCAGCAGCTGTTCAGAAGGGAGGGAGGGAGAGAGAGCGGAGAAGAGAAAGAGAGCGAGACAAAGAGAGGGAGAGAGAGAGGAAATGCATTCCTGATGGATTTCTCATTTCGGCCTTTGGCCAGCATCTCTCACTTTCAAGCCTGCCGCCGCTTGTAAAACCATGTGCATATCATGGAGGGTCCCTCATCCTCTCCAGGGACCCCATGCCCTGACAACAACATTAATCAATCAGATGCTAGTAAAAAAGGGCAACCCTCTCTTCTTACCACAACCCCTCGCTCACTCCCCTTGAACCTCCCAAACTCTGAACCACCCCGCGTGCTAACTGTTCCTCACACTCCTAACATGCGGTTAGTTTTAACTGATTCCACACATGTCTTTGTCTGTCTAGCAAACCCTCCAAACAGAAAGATGTCTGACTGGTTACTGCAGCACTCAGGATGCTGAGAGATTTATCTCATGCATATTTTCTTGTGCTATATTACATTTCAGAATGTTTCAAATATGCTTATGAGGCTAAATTGAACATGAGATTGGGAAGGTCTTTCAGTTATTTGATTCATCTCTTTTTCTGAAGATTCTCCTCCATTACAGTGTAAAGGATGTCTCATGAAATACATCTGGAAAAGACATGCATGTCTAATATATTTAGAGTTATGACAGATGGGTTACAATGCTTCTATTTACAATGTCATTTGGTCAAATTTTGGAATTTAGACCTTGTAGAGTGGAGCTTCTGAAGCGCATTGTGATTGGTCTCGAAGATGAAACGATCCAGCAAAGCTGTGTAAGATTGGTTGAGCAGAGTGCCATGTAGGCTAGAGCAGGGGTTCCCAAATTGCTTTGTTTAGGGGACCACTTTAGCAATAGCAAATTTATTATGGACCCCCTCATAATATCAGAACACAACACCTACTTCAAAGTGCGATAAAAATATACTTTTTTACTATGACTTCTGCAGTGCATGGATGCACTAATTCAGTCTCGGGCTCTGGGATTGTTTTTTTAAAAGCCCCCCTCTTTGCATCAGAGTGAAAATGCTGCAGTTTTAAAGCTAATTTCCTGCAATTCTACACATTTTGCCATGTGACAGAGAGAAAATATTGCAGTTTTGAAACTTAAATTACAGTGCATTATGTCAACAACAAAGATGGGTGGGGGGAATACAAGAATACTTTTTTGGGGAAAATATTTATCATTGATGGAGTACTGTGGATACCAATATCCCTGTGAGCCTCCCAGGCCCATGTGCATCTAAGGGTTAAGAACATACATTTTGGATGAATAATATTACATTGTATTGTATCGCACCCTCTAAACCTTTTTCACTGATCCAAAATTCAGTTAATCTGTTGTTTAATACACATAAAAATACTAATAATTTAGATCTACCCCACTGGGAACCCTTGGGCTACAGAGCATAGAGAGTCCTCTGTCTTGTCCATGTTCCAGGCACTTCACAACCATATTTGTAGGTCAATTACATTGACATTTTAGAGAGAATCCCTTCAGGCATTTGACTCTTTCGAATATTTCTGGAAATTGATGGTAATTTGAAGTCTAAAAATGAAATAATAATAAAAAAACAAGGTTGAAAACTAAAAGGAAACTTTTTCTCTCCTGCGAGATAATAGAGCTAAATGATGTCATGTGAAAACCTGAAGTATTTAAGTCATGGACATCATTTGTTAATGCAGTTTTCCTCATCATCTAATTTTGAAACGCTTTGAAAGTCTCCAAAGATCAAATCAAATTTAATTTCTGAGAAGGTCACCCCAAGAAACTGACTCTGGTTAACCAAAGTAAATAATGACCATCGGTCTTCAATGTTGCTCAGCGGTTTGGCAAGGTAGTTGGTAGGAGGATTTAGGACGGTTTGGCAAGGTAGTTGGTAGGAGGATTTAGGACGGTTTGGCAAGGTAGTTGGTAGGAGGATTTAGGACGGTTTGGCAAGGTAGTTGGTAGGAGGATTTAGGACGGTTTGGCAAGGTAGTTGGTAGGAGGATTTAGGACGGTTTGGCAAGGTAGTTGGTAGGAGGATTTAGGACGGTTTGGCAAGGTAGTTGGTAGGAGGATTTAGGACGGTTTGGCAAGGTAGTTGGTAGGAGGATTTAGGACGGTTTGGCAAGGTAGTTGGTAGGAGGATTTAGGACGGTTTGGCAAGGTAGTTGGTAGGAGGATTTAGGACGGTTTGGCAAGGTAGTTGGTAGGAGGATTTAGGACGGTTTGGCAAGGTAGTTGGTAGGAGGATTTAGGACGGACTATGGAGCCCATTGTAGCATTGTTTCTTTTTCAGGAGTCATATGTGTTTTTTTCATTGGCTCTGCTAGAGCACTGCCCCATTGCATCTGAACACCAAAGACTTACCCTGCTCCTCATCAACCTGCTAAAGTCCTCAGACACATCCTCAATAAACAACCACACTGACCACTGGAAACATGTTGATATAACAACAACTTGGTGAAGCCTCTTCTCTAAAACTGCTCCAAATTGAATCAATACATTTAAAAAAGCCAAAGGCTGGATTTTGGTGTGTGAACTTGACAGTTTTAGTGTCCGTGCGTTTTGAAGATGTCAGCCAGCTGGGTTTTCACATAGGTACCCAAATGGTCCATCTCTGGGCAGGACTGAAGAACCTTTGGCCTGAGAGCTGACCTGCTCCAGCACAGCTGCAATGACGCATCTTCCAGATGTCAACGAGTGGGGAGGCTGAGAGGGCAGTGCAGTGAGGGAGAAACCCAGCAGAATGGTGGTGTTGTAGGGTCTTAAAGATTTGAGTAGGATTTGAGGTGGTGGTTACGGCTTACCCTGTTAGTTGTTTTTGATCTCTAGGTGATCATATATAAAGCAGGGTGTGTGGTATACACTGCAGTCAGTAAAATTACTATTATCTGTAAGGGTATATGGGCCCACTCCAAGCGGAGAGCTCTTGTGTGGAAGGGTGCTGAGGAGGACTCCTGGTTTAACGAGAAGTGACAAGTGTTTGGTTTACCAGTGACTCCACAACCCAAACTCACTGCCCCATAAACTCAGCCAACCCAAAAGCCCTCTCCTCCCTGCCGCTGCCTGCCATCTTGTGTCACACTATCTCATCCATCTTCATCAGGCCCACCACCCCCTAAAACACAGCTCCCAGCAGCTACCAGCAGCCCTTTCCTGGCCCCACCACTGTTTTATCACCCCAACTGACAAATTGCGGGATCTGATCCATATCTCACAGCCATTAGTTCCAGGTTACCCGTCCCTATAAATCTAGCTAACTGTCTCCTGCTCTGAGCACCCCACTCTCTGTGCTGCCATTCTGCATCTGAAATAAAACACTCATTCCTGACTGGATCAGGCAGTGGAGTCCTTCCAAAGACTATTAAGAAGAGAAAAGAGCATCACTTGTGTCTATCCTTCAGAAGTTTGGGCCAGGTGGAGGGGGGTTTCTGTTGAGTGAGGGAGGGAGGGTAGAGCCTGGGCCTTAGCGCTGTAAATCAGTGCTCCTCTCCTCCTCACACACGAAGTGATTTACATTCTCTTCTATTTAGGCTGAAGTTTTTACGAGGCCGACTCTTCCTCTTCTGAGGAGGCTCATCTGAGTGGTGGCGGCGCTGGCTGGCTCGCTTAGCGAATCTGTCACATAGATCCCCTTTCATTACCAATAAACATTCTGCATGTAGCTATTATAGTTAGAGGGATCTAATAAGGTATAAGCATAGCCTTTTATGAAGCGTAGAAATCAATTTGGGGAGACGTTTTTCTCTCTATCTGGAGAGTGCGCCAGGCTTCTGATGCTAGCCGCGACACAGAGAGTAGAGGATCCTGCTTTGTTTGTCTCTGTGGTGCCCTGTCTCTGATCTCTGAGGTCTCTATGGAGAGGCTGAGGAGAGATCCCAGCACTACCTCATAGTGTCACAGGATAGATTATAGACTATCTATTGAATGTCTTATTTTCATGTTGAACAGCCAAATCTTGCAGAGCTCCATCTTGACCCATCTTGTCAATCCCCCAAAACTGAAAGGGACATATTGTCACACATTCATCAAATACAGATATATTAATTTTATGTATTTTAGGATAAACACAATGACGTCATAGAGATGTATCATGAAATAGAGATTTACCAGGTTGTTTCTATGCTAGGTGATTACCAATGGCAGGAGAGAATGGTATAGTAGGATTCAGTAGTAACAATAGCAGAGCCCACCCAACCCAACAGGCATCCATGTTCCCACCAGTCTGGTTTTATGTCGGTTCCATAAAGGAATGGATAATGTTTATGTAGATTGTGGAGGAGAAATTGTTGCAATGCATCCGTGTGAATGTTTGAACAGTTTCTTATTATTAGAATTTAAATGACTTTCCTTCAGTCCCTCTGTATTCCTGATAGTTATCGAGCTAATCCCACTCTCCTCCCAAATTCACACTCCCAGCCTCTCTAATTAGCATAGTGTCAGTCTGGCAGGCAGGCAGGCAGGCAGGCAGAGAGAGAAACAGCCAGAGCCAGTGAGGGTGGGTAGTGCATGGTATAAAACCGATGAGGATTTCTATGTTGTTTTGCCTCTTTGCACTACTGTGTTCATTGTGTTTGTGGAGTGCACCGTTGAGAATACATGAGAAGAAGGGTTCATCCTTGTTTTTGTAGCGCATAGTTCACTTTGTGAAATGTGTACACGTGGCACCGTTGTCTTAAGAAACGTAGAATTGTTACAATAACTTTAAATAAAGACAATTAGATCCTATTTGAGACAAAGGGTTTGAATGCAAAGTAATGTCATGCATTGCAGTGTTGTGTTAGTGTTATCGTAGATCAGTGGTAAGCGAATGGGATCCTCAGCTCTGTAGAGTCCATTGTGTTGTGTTAGTGTTATCGTAGATCAGTGGTAAGCGAATGGGATCCTCAGCTCTGTAGAGTCCATTGTGTTGTGTTAGTGTTATCGTAGATCAGTGGTAAGCGAATGGGATCCTCAGCTCTGTAGAGTCCATTGTGTTGTGTTAGTGTTATCGTAGATCAGTGATAAGCGAATGGGATCCTCAGCTCTGTAGAGTCCATTGTGTTGTGTTATCGTAGATCAGAGATAAGCGAATGGGATCCTCAGCTCTGTAGAGTCCATTGTGTTGTGTTAGTGTTATCGTAGATCAGTGATAAGCGAATGGGATCCTCAGCTCTGTAGAGTCCATTGTGTTGTGTTAGTGTTATCGTAGATCAGTGATAAGCGAATGGGATCCTCAGCTCTGTAGAGTCCATTGTGTTGTGTTAGTGTTATCGTAGATCAGTGATAAGCGAATGGGATCCTCAGCTCTGTAGAGTCCATTGTGTTGTGTTAGTGTTATCGTAGATCAGTGGTAAGCGAATGGGATCCTCAGCTCTGTAGAGTCCATTGTGTTGTGTTAGTGTTATCGTAGATCAGTGGTAAGCGAATGGGATCCTCAGCTCTGTAGAGTCCATTGTGTTGTGTTAGTGTTATCGTAGATCAGAGATAAGCGAATGGGATCCTCAGCTCTGTAGAGTCCATTGTGTTGTGTTAGTGTTATCGTAGATCAGTGGTAAGCGAATGGGATCCTCAGCTCTGTAGAGTCCATTGTGTTGTGTTAGTGTTATCGTAGATCAGTGATAAGCGAATGGGATCCTCAGCTCTGTAGAGTCCATTGTGTTGTGTTAGTGTTATCGTAGATCAGTGATAAGCGAATGGGATCCTCAGCTCTGTAGAGTCCATTGTGTTGTGTTAGTGTTATCGTAGATCAGTGGTAAGCGAATGGGATCCTCAGCTCTGTAGAGTCCATTGTGTTGTGTTAGTGTTATCGTAGATCAGTGATAAGCGAATGGGATCCTCAGCTCTGTAGAGTCCATTGTGTTGTGTTAGTGTTATCGTAGATCAGTGGTAAGCGAATGGGATCCTCAGCTCTGTAGAGTCCATTGTGTTGTGTTAGTGTTATCGTAGATCAGAGATAAGCGAATGGGATCCTCAGCTCTGTAGAGTCCATTGTGTTGTGTTAGTGTTATCGTAGATCAGTGATAAGCGAATGGGATCCTCAGCTCTGTAGAGTCCATTGTGTTGTGTTAGTGTTATCGTAGATCAGTGGTAAGCGAATGGGATCCTCAGCTCTGTAGAGTCCATTGTGTTGTGTTAGTGTTATCGTAGATCAGTGATAAGCGAATGGGATCCTCAGCTCTGTAGAGTCCATTGTGTTGTGTTAGTGTTATCGTAGATCAGTGATAAGCGAATGGGATCCTCAGCTCTGTAGAGTCCATTGTGTTGTGTTAGTGTTATCGTAGATCAGTGATAAGCGAATGGGATCCTCAGCTCTGTAGAGTCCATTGTGTTGTGTTAGTGTTATCGTAGATCAGTGGTAAGCGAATGGGATCCTCAGCTCTGTAGAGTCCATTGTGTTGTGTTAGTGTTATCGTAGATCAGTGATAAGCGAATGGGATCCTCAGCTCTGTAGAGTCCATTGTGTTGTGTTAGTGTTATCGTAGATCAGTGATAAGCGAATGGGATCCTCAGCTCTGTAGAGTCCATTGTGTTGTGTTAGTGTTATCGTAGATCAGTGGTAAGCGAATGGGATCCTCAGCTCTGTAGAGTCCATTGTGTTGTGTTAGTGTTATCGTAGATCAGTGATAAGCGAATGGGATCCTCAGCTCTGTAGAGTCCATTGTGTTGTGTTAGTGTTATCGTAGATCAGTGATAAGCGAATGGGATCCTCAGCTCTGTAGAGTCCATTGTGTTGTGTTAGTGTTATCGTAGATCAGTGGTAAGCGAATGGGATCCTCAGCTCTGTAGAGTCCATTGTGTTGTGTTAGTGTTATCGTAGATCAGTGGTAAGCGAATGGGATCCTCAGCTCTGTAGAGTCCATTGTGTTGTGTTAGTGTTATCGTAGATCAGTGATAAGCGAATGGGATCCTCAGCTCTGTAGAGTCCATTGTGTTGTGTTAGTGTTATCGTAGATCAGTGGTAAGCGAATGGGATCCTCAGCTCTGTAGAGTCCATTGTGTTGTGTTAGTGAGTGAGGTCTAGAGAAATGGTGGAATACAGACCCAGGCCACCCTTTCAGATAAGAGATAACATCCCACTGGGCAAAGACACTAGATCAATTTCTAATTTTCATTTAAATTTGGTTGAGTTGTCAACTAACATGAATTCAAAGTGAAATCAACAAGAAAATGTACCATGTCATTGGATTTAGGTTGGGTGAAAAAAATGCTAAATGCCCTTTTTTTACCCAATTAGTTTTCCACATTGATTCAATGTCATCACATTGATTATTTGTGTTGATATGAATTGGAAACAATGTTGGTTGACCAGTTTTTGCCCAGTGGGATTAAAGGATACACTGTATATGTGCCACTGCCAAATCAAAGATACATAAAAGCAACTGTTGTTAACACATATCTCTCCAGACCTTCACTTCACTAGACTCGGGGACATGTTTCCAGGACCTTTAACTGCCTGACGTTCGTTCCAGACTTCATTTCCCCCAACCCCCCCTACAGTCCCATGCCACCCCCTCCATGTCTGGGCTCAGCTCAGCCCAGTAGCTCAAAGCGGGTCTCTTTTTGTCTCCCAGGCTCCACTAAGCTCTAGTCCTAAGAGATGTGGTTGTGCCCCAGGTTTTCTACCATCCCCCACCCTCCAACTTCCTCCTGAACATCGTCCATGTTAGTCCAAGTGTAGAGGAAGCCAGGCAACCAGCAAACCTCTTACACTGGCAAAGCAGGACAGAGATGGATGCTGTAGTAGCATACTTTGAGGTGAAATGGAGGAGGGATGAAGCTCTCTCTCTGTAGTGTAGAGGAATTCAACCGGATTGGGGAGAGCAGTGGAGAATATGTGGTCCAAGGTGACTTTGTGAACGGGTTCCAGAGTACAGCTTCAAATCCTCCTCCTGTGTGCACTCGTGCGTGTGCATATGTGCGTGCATGCCCGTGTGTGTTTGTGTGCCTGTTTATCTCAGTGTCTGCTGTTGTAGAGCTCATGGCTGCTGGAGAAAACATTCCATCTCCTCTGAATCAGCAGTGACGCATGGCCCCCTCTCGCCCAACAATACAGTATTGACCTGGTCACATTGGGCCCAATGTTTGCCAGCGTTAACTCGATAGCGGTGCAGCCTTTGGCATTTTAGTTGACTTGAGTAGCTAGGCGTCGCAGCGGGCTCGTTCAAAGCCTCGGAGTAAATTCACTTAGACAGATGCGCTTCACAGACTCCCCTCTCATTAAAGTGGATGGGTGAGAATGGGGGCCGCAGGGCATGGTAGGCAGATGTTGAGACATCACCATGCACCACTCTGAACATCCTATTATGTCATTATAGACTGACATGAGGAGGGGAGGGACATTCTATCAGAAAATGTTGTAAATTGTGTTTCGGAGGATTTCATAACAGTGTTAAGAAGGACCAGAAATGTATAGTTTCATAATGTGTTTTGTGAGAGAGAGAGGAAGAGAGAAAGAGAAAAGTGAAGTGAAGGAAAAATAAAAAGTGGCCAAGGCATTTCTGTGTGTTTTGTGTTTGCCATAATAGAACACCTCCTGCCTGTGGCTTGACTGACAAAAATAAGGAAGTGTAATGGAACATAAAAGATGTGGGGTGAGGTTCAGAGGTCAGAGGTGAGGGTGGCACTGCAGGGCCGGGTGATTGGGCGTGTGTGGAAGGAAGGGGTGTGTCCCCATGGCAGGCAGCTGTTTGTCCAGCTCCAGCTCAGAACCAGCACCACGCTCCACTACATCCCAATAGCAGCCACATCAGTGAGGGCAGCAGGGAGCCCTGAGCCATCGCAGTGCTTTATTTGGTCTAGAAGAGTTTGTTTGTTGAATGGAAAGTGTGAGGAAATGATCTGCTTCCAGAAGAGGCTTCCTGTTGGTTGGGGTTAGAAGTTGAGTGACTTATTTCTCACGAGTGCTTGGACAGTGGGGTATTATTATCTCAGTCCCTTTTTATCACGAGATGCTCTTGATGAGGCAAACAATCAAAACTGAGATTTTACTTTGTGATTGAGATCTCTGTGTATGTGTTATGTGTAGCATTTATTTGTGTTCAGGAGGAGAGGCCTCAATTGCAGTGAGTCTGTCCCTGTGTTAGTCCCTTGAAAGTTAGGCTCTTTAAGAGCTGTTTAAAAGGGACGCCCCTTCTTTGTTCCCAGTGTTCTGACTGGCGTATGGAATCCCTTTTGTCCACTCCTTTCATCTGGCTTCACAATAGGCCAGGCCGTTTGAAACACAACAGTAGATGAACTGCGCTGACAGTGTATTAAACTCTGATGAATTGCCAGTGCGAGGCATAGATCAATGTCCTTCAACCTTTAGCCCACATTGGGCCCAGGCCTTGTCTTGGTTAAATGGAACAGGTTGCTGGCTGTATGGCTGCTCTTTTCAAAAGGCCTGATTATATTCATGTTTTGTTGAAGCAGAAGCCTTTCTTTATTGTGCATTGTGCATTCGTAGTTGAACGTTGATAATGGTGTGTGCATTTTGATATAATTCTACATTTTATTTAGCTACCAAGATGTAAACAGTGTGCCGTTAGACTGTGAAAAATAATATGTATTCATGTTTTTTTTATTACAGATAAACTGCTAAATCCATCCACTTTGTATAATATAATTGAAATAGTTCACTATGTATGTATTTGCAATTACATATATCTGATTATATGAGAGGGAGGGAGGGAGGGAATACATACTATTGACAAGAGACATTCTTGATGACATTCTTTATGGCCTCCAAGTTTCTAATAGGTTCACAAACATACTTGAGATGTCTGATATGCAGCTTGTGGCCCCTACCTCTGACCCCTTAAGGACTTCTTAGGGCAGACTGTTGACACAGATCACAGCTTCAGCCACTTAAGAACAACAGGGCCTGCATGGACCTCCATGCAGGCTCCACCATCTCTCACAGCAACAGGCAGATGAATCACAGGTGGTAGGACTACACACTCAATTCATCTGGAGCATTCTGGAATCATAGATCCATGTGATAATATATACATTGTGTTAATATATTCACCTATTCCTTTGCACAGAACATGAAGAGAAAATGATGGCTATTCTGGTATACACAACCTTGTGCTTGCTGAGAGTTAAAGGACGCTTCACTCTTACAGATGGCTTATCATAGAGTAGCTAAACTGAGTGGAAGGTGGACATTCTCTCTCTCTCTCTTCTCTCTGTTTGTAGTTTGTCCACTTCGTCCTCCTCATCAGTTCTTTCTCTCCAGGTGTGGTTCAGCAACAGAAGGGCCAGATGGCGCAAGCAGGCAGGAGCCAATCAGCTGGCTGCCTTCAACCACCTGTTACCTGGAGGCTTCCCGCCCACGGGGATGCCCAGCCTACCTACCTACCAGCTACCTGAGTCCTCATACCCCGGCACTACACTGTCACAGGGTAAGACATACACACATACCGACACACACACATGCGCACACACTCACACACACGCCTCCACATCTGCATATCCCAGATTTTTGGGCTCAAATGTTTGTGTAAAAGGGCGTGTTCTAATCTACTCTCGGTATCACTTGGGTTACAAATATCTATGGTACAGGGGCGGTTATCTATGGTACAGGGGCATCCGTTATTAGATAGTGGCAACGCGGAACACTTATGATTATGAAAATGGTCTTTGCCTGCAATGCAATGCAGTGAAGAAAACGATATGACAACAATAATGTCTAATGTAACTGGCCCCTCTAACAGTAAAACTGGCCCCAGCTTGGCCCCCCCAGTTGAAATGGTCTAGAACCGCCACTGCTATGGTATGTCTGCTACACGTTTAGAACATGTTAACAGAATGTTATATCATAAAACGGTTATGTGCTAAATATAGGATCTATACAGCAACTAGCCTTTGTTACACGATGACAGGGAAACAGCCTAAGGTTTTAACGGAGTTTCAAATCAAATCAAGAGCAGGATATTTCTAAGCTACATTCAGTATGAAAAGGGGTCACATTATGTCTGAGCCGGCATAAGCCACTGCTAAAACATAATTTTATCTCCTTACTTTTAGTGTTTGATCTGAGTCTGGGGGTTTGAGACCATTAAGGTGCAATAAGTTGTTTACAAGGCTGAGGTTTGAGAACAGTATAGTTAGTTGTGGTTCTCTTGTCTCACTTCCTTACCCATGCTCCGTGTTGTTGTTATTGGTTCAGATGGCAGCAGTACGTTGCATCGGCCCCAGCCCCTGCCTCCATCCTCCATGCACCAGGGCGGGCTCTCTGACGGCAGCTCCCCCTACGGCCTCTCGTCCAATCGCCACAGCTTCTCCAGCTACTCAGACACCTTCATGAGCCAATCAGCTGCCAGCAACCACATGAACCCGGTCAGCAACGGCCTCTCCCCACAGGTCAGTTCAAGGCCAAGGGCACAAGTCTCTGCTATTTCCTCCCTGTCTCGCCTCTTTTGATATGGATGTGTACCGTAAGCTACATAAAGTTACATTTTTACAAAAAATGCTTCTGATATAGACATCTGACCATTTTAATGATTCAATGACCCAAGGTTAAAATTGTATATATTTGCTGAACCACCACTCAATTAGAAAAAGCAACACAGTAATAGGCTACTGTGTGTAGATCCATCGGCTTTTATTCTAGCTTCTAAAGCTCTGGGTTTTCATTGGCTCATTTAAATTGCTACAATTGTAAAACAATTGGATTAACATCAACAAATTAAAATTAATCTTGATAGAGGCACATCTGCTCCAAAACAGCGTTTTCCTCTTTCCTGGGACATCAAAATCCTACTTCGAACATGAGAAACACATGTGAATGAAATAATTAGCTAAAGCTTAGAAATGAAGGCACTTAATCTTCTTCAAGTAATTGTTCAAAGTTTTTAGACCTTAGTATTATATGGTATTCCATTAATCTTGTACGACAGTTGTCTTCAGCTCTCAGTCTGGGCTGTGTGCAGTATCTGCCTGTAGAGAAAACGGCTGGCTACGGTAGACTTGTAGAGGAGGGACTGTAAATGTGTGGGAGGCTGTGTAGGGCTACCCTGCTGCCCTCCATGGCCTCCTAACCCCCAGTCATGCTGCTTCACCTTCCCTCTCCTCTCCTGTCTGCTCGGCCCTCCACACAGTGATACGGTGGAGCATTAGAGTAATTAGATGCGTTGCTGTCCAAATTGGAGTTTGAATTAATAGGCATTAGATTGCCTTCTCACCGAGCAATTCTCTTCTGTCGGAGAAAATACAATTGCTTTGCCCCTGTGTGCACTTGTGTGTGTTAGCATGTGTGTGTGTGTGTGATGTGTTTCTGAAAAGCTGGAGATTCCACATGCTATCTTCTTTGGGCACCTCATTAAGGAGCGTTTAAATGTGACTCTTTGTAAGGGGTCGAGCCTTAAGTAGGTAGCACAGAATGTAAAATGATTTGTATTGAGGCAATTCGTGTGTAAGGAGTTAATTATACACAATTACCCATCAATACTGGCCAGTCTTGCCCACCCTCACCAACAAGATGTGGTTAACAACAAGAAAATAAGATTGAAATGGTGTGTAAAGAGTTGAAAATGAATTTCATTACTGCATTTGTCCGCAATTCCCCGTCATTCACACGTGTTTTATTGGGAGTTTTTTTCTTTCTTCAAATATTTCTCAAGCAGATTGGAAACATTCTTGGTATTACCCCTCTTTCTTCGTGGAAGAAAGAATTAAGGATTTTGGTGACAAAAAAATGAGATTTTCTCTCCTGCTGGAGCGTCAGAGGATAACATGGAGGCTCACAGGGTGCTTTGATTGTTAATCGTGGCACAGGGGCTTTAAGTGCTAATGCTCTCACTGCAAACCTGCAGAAAACACCAGGAACGCTTTTTTCATTAATGGCTCTACAGTACTGAATACGGGCTGACGATACAGCAGCTCTCTCCCTCTCTTCCCAAGCATTCCATTATGTGTTTGGATAATACGCACTTCCTGTTTAGCACTGGGGATTAGAACCTTGAATAACTGTAGAAAATCATTTTCAATATTCAGTAATTATATTAAGTTGGTTTAAAAAAAAACAAACAATCAAAGCAAAAGGTGGTTAATTGTAATACATATTTGGGTTGTTAATAAGACTGGTATTTGACAGGTATGCTTTAATACCAACACAGAGGTATAATATTTCATATTTAACCCCTCACACTATAGCCATGTGACATTCCTTTCACTCTCTCATGGATGTTCTCTGACAGAGGATTCAGTGTTCACACTGCCTCAATGCGCGCACACACACATACACACACACACACACACACACACACACAGTCACACAACTCCGCCTGTCTAACTATCTGTCTGTAGTTAAACAGATGTCGCTTTCAGTTCTCTCAAATGCATCTCATCTTGAATGTTGTTATTGACGTTGATTTAGTTTCACATTGATTGGGACTGTGATTTTTTGTGTTAGATAGTTTATATACTGTGTTTTCACTCTCCTGTCTTCCTCCTTCGATGTAATGAAATAACAAACCAATACAAACAGACTCTCCATCATGATGGAAATTATAATTTTATATTGTGGGTTTTCAGACAGCATCTGTCCAGAGGAGACATGCCTGTTTGTTGGTATGTGTGAGCTATTTTCTCTAGTGTCTGGTACTGATGGGCTACCCGTTACTGGTAAAGATTGACAACATTCTGTGATTCCCAGTAAATGGTCTGTGGTGGCCAACTACCAAGTCTGTAATGGAATCCTGCTGCGTTCAGCATTGCCGACAGGTGCTTGCACCCATCCCAATCCCGTAACATTTCCCGACAGTGCATGTTTTCCCATTACGGCCGCTGGAAAAGCCATCCACACCGGCACAGGGGTTGTTGTCATGTGAGATATAAGTTTGGCTGGTTTGAGAGAGAGGCACTAGCTGTGTCAGGGGTGGGGTGGGGGGTTAAGCTGTGCTTGGCTGGTCCAGAGTTATGAGAGCAGATTTGTTGTGTTGGTCCTGTTTCATTTGGTGTCACAGCAGGTGTTGGATAGAGGCCAGGAGTATGAGGTGGAGACTGAAAACATTAGTATTGCTTTTTTGATGGAGGGAATTTTGTGTCAATCACCTGGAACTCTATTGCTTTGAAGACCTGAGAGGATTTCATTCACAACAAATATTTCCCAAACTTTTCATTTGTGAAACATATTTTGGAAGTCTTCATAACATACTCCCAATGACATACAAACTATAAGTGGCACGCCTGCTCCCACTACCCACGCTCCAGGGCGCCAGGCTACCCGTCATTATACACACCTGTTACCATCATTACATGCAGCTGCGTTCTTTGGACTAACCTGGACACCCTCAGTTTGTTGATTACCCCTGCATATATGTCTGCTCCTCTGTGTTGTTCCCTGTAGTAGCACTGTTTGTCGTGTCGTGTTTATGTCCAGACGTTGTTCTTGTTCCGTTGCATGTCCGTTTGTATTAAATGGATCACTGCGTTGGGCGTTACAATAAATTGTTACGAGCTATATAAACAAGTATGCCATGCTGTGGCGAAAGCTTCAGTTCCGATTCCTTTTACAGTACCTTAATAAGCAGAAAGTAATTGGTTAAATAATGAAGGTGTGACTGAAGAACTCATTGACAACAACTTATATCACGTTCGTCGTAAGGATGGGACCAAAACTCAGCGGGAATGTGTATGCTCATCTTCTTTATTATTAAGAAAACCAAAATAAACACTTAAACAAAAAACAACGACGAAAAAACAGTGCTTACATACGGAACAACTACCCACAAAAACCCATGAAAAAACACCCCTACTAAATAGGACCTTCAATTAGAGGCAACGAGGAACAGCTGCCTCCAATTGAAGGTCAACCCAATAAACTAAACATAGAAATAGAAAGACTAGAACGAACATAGAAATATACTAACATAGAACATAGAACATTAACCAAAAACCCCTAAACACATAAAACAAACACCCCCTGCCACGTCCTGACCAAACTACAATAACAAATAACCCCTTTACTGGTCAGGACGTGACAGTACCCCCCCCCCCCCCCCCCCCCAAAGGTGCAGACCCCGGATGCACCTCAAACCAAAAAACACAAAAATAAACCCCAAAACAAAAATAATCCCAAACTAAAGGGAGGGAAGGGAAGGGAGGGAGGGTGGCCACCGTCACCGACGGTTCTTGTGCTACACCCCCCCAATCCTCCACTATGGAGGTGGCTCAGGCTCCGGCCTTAGTCCCCAACCTAACCTGTCCACCCCCGCTGAAGGCTCAGGGCTGAGGCGCGTCGCTGGAGACCTGATGCGCGTCACTGGAGACCTCGTTCTGATACGCGTCGCTGGAGACCTCGGACTGGATGGCGACTCTGGGAGCTCCGGACTGGAGATCGACTCTGGGAGCTCCGGACTGTAGGGCGACTCTGGCTGCACCGGTTCCGGACTGTAGGGCGACTCTGGCTGCGCCGGTTCCGGACTGTAGGGCGACTCTGGCTGCGCCGGTTCCGGACTGTAGGGCGACTCTGGCTGCGCCGGTTCCGGACTGTAGGGCGACTCTGGCTGCGCAGGCTCCGGACTGTAGGGCGACTCTGCAGGCTCCGGACTGTAGGCCGTCTCTGCAGGTTCTGGACTGTAGGCCGTCTCTGCAGGTTCTGGACTTTAGGCCGTCTCTGCAGGCTCCAGACCTTGGCCGTCTCTGCAGGCTCCGGACTGTGGGCCGTCTCTGCAGGCTCCGGACTGTGGGCCGTCTCGGCAGGCTCCGGACTGTGGGCCGTCTTGGCAGGCTCCGGACTGTGGGCCGTCTCGGCAGGCTCCGGACTGTGGGCCGTCTCTGCAGGCTCCGGACTGTGGGCCGTCTCTGCAGGCTCCGGACTGTGGGATGTCTCTGCAGGCTCCGGACTGTAGGACATTGCCGGAAGCACTAGACGGGGAACTGTCGCCGGAAGCTCTAGACGGGGCACTGTCGCCGGAAGCTCTGGACGGGGACTGCACACTGAAGGCCTGATGCGTGGGGCTGGCTTTGGAGGCGCCAGACTATTTACACGCACCACAGGGCTAGTGCGAGGAGCAGGAGCAGGACGTACTGGACTGGGCTGACGCACTGGAGGCCTGGTGCGTGGTGCTGGCTTTGGAGGCGCCAGACTGGAGACATGCACCTCAAGGCTAGTGCGAGGAGCAGGAACTGGATACACCGGGCCATGAACAAGCACTGGAGGTCTGGAGCGCACACACAGCCTGCACAACCCATCCTGGCTGGATGGTAACAGTAGCCTTGCACGAGCGGAGTGCTGGCACAGGGCGAACTGGGCTGTGCAGAGGCCTGATGGCTGCCGTGCGTAGAGCAGGCGCAGGGTTGCCTGGACCTAGGAGACGCACTGGTGGCCAGATGTGCTGCGCAGGCATACTCCTACCTGGCTGGATGCCCACTCTAGCACTGCACTTGCGAGGGGCTGGGATCGCTCGCACCGGACTGTGCGTGCATATGGGCGAGATCGTGCGCACTTCCGCATAGACCGGCACTCTCATGATCCGCTGCTCCCCATAATAACCACGGGGAGTTGGTTTAGGTGTATTACCTGACCTAGCCACTCTTCCCGTGTGCCCCTCCCCAAAAATGTATTGGGGCTGCTTCTCACACTTGCCAATCTGCGCGTATAATGCCTCGTAATGACGCCGCTCCGCCTTGGCTGCCTCCAGCTCCTCCTTAGGTCGCTGGTACTCCCCAGCCTGGCGCCAAGGTCCTGCCCCGTCCAAAATTTCCTCCCATGTCCATGACTCCAAATCCCTCTGCTGCTCCTTCGTCCGCTGCTTGGTCCATTGGTGGTGGGTAGTTCTGTCACGTTCGTCGTAAGGATGGGACCAAAACACAGCGGGAATGTGTATGCTCATCTTCTTTATTATGAAGAAAACCAAAATAAACACTTTAACAAAAAACAACGACGAAAAAACTTCAATTAGAGGCAACGAGGAACAGCTGCCTCCAATTGAAGGTCAACCCAATAAACTAAACATAGAAATAGAAAGACTAGAACGAACATAGAAATATACTAACATAGAACATTAACCAAAAACCCCGAAACACATAAAACAAACACCCCTTGCCATGTCCTGACCAAACTACAATAACAAATAACCCCTTTACTGGTCAGGACGTGACAACTTAGCTCTACGCATTTCCTGGTCCTTAAAGGCATAATGGCTGTCTTGCCTACTACTTACTAAAACTACATACTGTGTACTAATAGTACTATAGACTATTTAGAATGTACTGTTTAGTAAAAACATATGCACTAAGCAACAAATAACAACATATTACTCATCCTTGCTGAGAAGGCGTCATGTAATGCGCAATTGTGCGTTCCCCGCATTTCGTTCATTTTGTAGTTCTTGTCCCCAATTCTGATTATCAGCTGTTGTCAAACACACTTGTTCGTGAAAAGACGATTCTCTTCCTCAATAGTGTGCAGCAAAATTCTACGAAATGAAAAGCCTAAATGAGTACGGCCTCCTGGCAATTAAAGCATACTCAGGTTTCAAACTTTCACATACTGTAAAACTTAACATTTTGGCATACCTTAAAGGCTACTATTTAGAACATAAATATTGTCATTCGGACATGGCCAATAACTTACAGCAAAATAAATACAATTTCACATTTGTTCTAATGAAATGTAGCCTTGAATTTGTTCTAATTGTTCCAAGTTCCGACAGTCTATCTGTTATCCATTTTAAGCACAGGTAGCTATATTTTATTTACAAAGCCTACTGTACCTGGTTATTGTATGGTGAGCCATCACTGTAAAAGGAAGTGTAACCATAGCTTAGGTGGTCTACATCTTCTCCAGAAACAATATCAGGTCATAGGAAACTCCTTATAAGCCTTTGAAGCACTAGCTGTTCTTGGGAGATGTGTTCTTTGGCAGCCGTTTGGGCTGAGTTCCTCTTTATTGCATGACAGGGACACCTGCTGGGAGAGGAGAGAAAACAACTGCTCCTCATGAGGCTTCAACAGTACCAAGAGTTTGTGTTCTAACCTACTTCTAAAGGAAGAAGCCCTCTGTAATGAAGTACAAACATCGCAAAGTATTTAGACAAATCCCAGGGATGTTGAAGTTGAGGATAACATACAGCGGGACACGATACATTGTCTCTCTCTGAGTGAAATAACATACAGGAAAATACTGTCAGTTGATCAACCACACACAGGGTGTAGTGGGTTGTTGATCATACTACAGCTGAAAAACACGTCTATACCTGCCAGTTATTACTGTGAAATAAAGGAGTTTTAAACATATTTGACCCTTTGGATCAAACCTGGAATGGATCAAACAGGTCAAGAGGACTGATTAGGTCAAAGTGAAGTGATGCAGTATGTACATAGTAAGGCTACCAACCCTTATGGATTCAGCATAGATTATTTTCAATGTATTTATTTATTTTTCCCAAATGGCAAAAAGTATAACTATAAGATATTCCACAAATGTAAAGGGTTATGTGTGTTAGGATTAAACCATGCTAGTTAGTTAGCGTTCCGTTTTACCCTGTTCTTGAAGGGATGTGTGTTTTGGAATTAGAGGGACCATGTGTGTGAGGAGGGCCTGTGGTGCTGTGGGAGTGGGCTGGGCCTACACACACACACACACACACACACACACACACACACACACACACACACACACACACACACACACACACACACACACACACACACACACACACACACACACACACACACACACACACAGGGGATCAGAGGCAGGCAGAGCGGCTCTCACCCCTGCCTCCCTTTGATCTGTCCTAGGCCCTAGGCCTGCCTGGCTGCCTGCTTTGCACCGCACCACGCACGCTGACACCACGCACGCTGACACCACGCACGCTGACACCACGCACGCTGACACCACGCACGCTGACAACACGCACGCTGACACCACGCACGCTGACACCACGCACGCTGACACCACTCACGCTGACACCACTCACGCTGACACCACTCACGCTGACACCACTCATGCTGACACCCCGCTACGCTGACACCACGCATGCTGACACCACGCATGCTGACACCACGCATGCTGACACCACGCATGCTGACACCACGCACGCTGACACCACGCACGCTGACACCACTCACGCTGACACCACTCACGCTGACACCCCGCTACGCTGACACCCCGTTACGCTGACACCACGCACGCTGACACCACGCTACGCTCGCAACGCTAGCGACTTCCCCAACTGTCTAACAGAGATAAGCCAGGGGAGACTCCAAACTGCCGCTGCCGCTCTTCTCTTCCATTAGCGAGCACTGACACTTCTTTAAAAATGGGATGAATTCTATTTAAGACGCCAACATTAGTCATTGCCAGAAAGAGGGAGAGAGAGAGAGATGGAGGGAACAATCTAGAGGCTCTGACTCCATTCCTCCCCCCTCTCTGACTTCTAACAAGACATCCTGCACCTGAATACCAATGAGAGAGGGAGACTCATGTAGTCCCCCACATTATTAAAAGTTGGGCATTAAGCCTCTCACCAGGCACCATGTCAGCTGGCAAGCTCTACTGACAAGAAATCAAAGGGGATGAGTACATAGCCTGCATTCATAGCTCAGCCTCTCGCAGAGCAAGAGGGGGAATACATAGACGTTAATTAGAACTTCCATTAAAACAAATACTGTTTCAATTTGGCAAGTATAAAAAAAGATATAAGAGGCTTAAAAAAAAGAAAGAGATCTGCTGTTGGCAGCTGCCAAGAGAATCATGAGAGTGTAAATCATATCCACTGGCTATATGTTTTAGCATAGATTATTAGGGCTTGCTGCTTGTTTAACACGTCTGAACTCGGAGGAAAGGATTGCTGGTATCACAAATATACAAGCACAAACATTGGCGATATGGGGCTTTGTCTGTGTTTAGCTATGTATCAGATGGAATGGTGTTTTAGGTGCTTTTAGCGTGGGTATTTTATGTGATGCAAAGGTCAAATGTTTTTCCCAAACAGGCTTGTACTCTCCTTACCAGTTAATGGGCTCTCTATCTGTGGTTGGTTCCATGCCTGCGTTCTCTATACCTCAACCTCTAACCCCCCTAGAGCAGCTAAGTGAAACCAATACGCTCTTTGCTTCTCGTTTCAAAGAAATATCTTTGGATGTGGTTTCATTTATTTATCTACCAACCTTTCCCCTTCTCTTTTTTTGACAACTCTTGCCAATAGTACGTCTACTCTCTCTCTCTCGCTCTCTCTCTCTCGCTCTCTCTCTCTCGCTCTCTCGCTCTCTCTTTCTCTCTCCGTCGCTCTCGCTCTCCCCCTGGAGAGGCAGCTCTTCTCCCCACACCCAGATGAAAGGCTATGGCGGACAATAAAAATGCTATTTAAATGCAAGGGTGTTGTGTGCGGGTAAGAGATATTTCCTGCAGAAAGTGAGCTGTTGCATCCTGATAAATAGTCAATATAAAGGAATGCGATTTACATTTATCTTGCAGAGGCAGCCAATATACATTTCAGTAAATTCTAGAAGTTGATGATTTAAGTAGGACATGACTGAGACGGATTCACATGTGTGTCCCACACAGACAAAATGACTATAAGATGGAGAATGGTATTGCCTTTATTAAAGTGTAGGCACATCGATCATATCTTGAGTACCAATTACACACCGGCGTACACTGTGGAACATACTGAAGAAGTTTTATTCCATAGATTTGTGGCATTATTTTCTCTACTCTATTTCATATTATTATAACCAAGTGTTACTATTATTATTCACAGTCTCTTACCTTCCACTTGTTGGAGCGGGAAGTGTTAATGCTGAGGCAGGTGAAGTGAAGTCTGGTGTATGAGGTATGCACACTGTTGTGACCTCTGTGGAAGGGGTCAGGGGGTGGCAGGGTCGCAGCAGGGCCGGGCTGCAGTCAACCTGTCTTGCTAGCCGTCTGGAGGTTGGGGATGTTGTCTGGCTGCATGTGTTTCCTGTTAGTTCCAGATGCCTCTCTGACAGGTGCATGGACGTGATTAATACTCTGTCTCTGGCCATATCTCTCTCTCTCTCTCACTCTATCTCTCTCTCTCTTTCTTTCTCTGTCTTTCTCTCTCGCTCTCACTTACTCTCTCTCACTCTCTCTGTCTTTCTCTCTCTGTCTTTCTCTCTCTGTCTTTCTTTCTCTCTCTCTCCCTCTGTATTTCTCTCTCTCTCTCTCTCTTTCTGTATTTCTCTCCCTCTGTATTTCTCTCTCTCTCTCTGTGTGTATTTCTCTCTCTCTTCCTCCTTCTCGTGGGCCAGTTAAATTAGAATATGCGAGGTGGTTTGGTCCCCAGCTGGTTGTCTGGTGTAGCAGTCCGCTCCTCTCAGTATCCAGCTGAGAGCTATTTCACTATTTATTTACATGTAATTATGACTATGAGGTGCAGATATTAACACTGTCAAGAACAATTTGACCTGACATTTTTTACTAGGCCTGGCTCCTGCTGGTTTTAGCAAACAACCCCCCCCCCCCGCGCTCCCCGATCCGCCTCGCTTTCCTCTCCGAGCTGCTCCCTCACACACACAGCCCTGCCTCACTGAAACCTCTCTGCTGGAATCAGAAAATCTGCCGTTTAATTTGGCAGAGGCGCTGGTGCGAGGTGAGTTGCAGTGTGTGTGTGTGTGTGTGTGTGTGTGCGTGCGTGCGTGTGTGTCTGTGTGTTTGTATTGGAGTGGGTTGCTCTTGTTCCTGGTGGCTGAATCCATCCCATAGTAACTCAAGCATATCACTAGCAGAGAATAGAGGATTGCTCCCCACACGTTCTCCAATTGCAGCCCAATAGACGTAACCTCTGGTTAGTGAGGGGCCCTGCATGCACAGTGGGCCGTTTAGGAGGGAGGGAGTCCTTTCTCTGGCTAGTAGCAAGCAGCTGTGCTCCATTGAACACAAGGATAGAGGGCGGGGAATGGGTCAGAGAAGAAAATGTATTTAATCAAATCTATTACAAAGCTATTATTCTCCATTTACATTTGATGAAATATTGCTTGCTACATCCATTTGTTGACCAAAATATAAGCTTGTTTTACTACAATGTTTGTAAACAAGGTAAACATTAACAAACACCGTATAGCCCCAAAACATGGTTACAATTATACATTTGATATCACAGATGGTCAGTCCTTTCAACTATAGCTCTTTCTATGAATTTGAGAGTGGTTCCGTTTCTCCAGCCCCATCCCATTGCAAAACAGGGGGTGGGGAGCATGCTTTGTAATGGTTTCAATGAAGGATTCTAGCTTTAGTATCTTGTGGAATTTCGTTTGATATTCTGTTTGTTTAGGTCTCCAGTTTAGCTGTTTGAAAAATGGTGCAGCTCAGTGTTTGTGGGGAGAAGTGTTAGAGAGCGGAGTAGAGAGTCTGGGGGACACTGTGGTAGTATGGCTAATGTTGTGAGAAGTGACAGCTTGTTCCAATGCCCGCTAATCATCCTCATCTGTGCCCGGCATGTCAATGCCCAGATTCTGTCAGTGCCAATCAGGCACTTAATTGAACACAATTAACACCCCCCTTCCCTGCCATACACCCCACACTCTTCAAATACCTATTTCTCTCTCTCTCTTTCCCTCCACTCTCTCTACTCCCCATCCTCCCCCTCTCTTCCTCCTGTCTCTGTCTCTCCTTAGCATTGGCGGCGGAAGACACTTTTCACTTTTGATTAACGTGCCGCGGCCAATTAACGCGCTGACACGCAGGCCAGGGCCCGTCATCTGCTGTCTGCCACCAACGCTGCCGTCTGCGTCCTGGCCCCACACTGCTCCCACCACCTCCACCGTGACCAAAACGCTTTCATTCAATTTATGCAATCTCTGTTATTTTTAAATAATCATTTTGTCTGCCTAGATGAGGGGCCTTACTGCCTGCTGGGCTGCCCCTCTCATGTGAGGAGGAGGGATGGGGGGGAGGGAGGGCTGGATTTGGGGTTGCACTGCTCTATTGACTCTTTAGAAAGAATCCTTGATCTTTAAGTACTTTATTCTCTTTCCTAGTTGTTTTCAAAATGAAGGAATGTATGCTGTTTATTTGATTTGTAAGTTTGACTTCATTTTGTTCATCGCAAAATCATTTTACCCTGCATTCTTGAATTGATCAGTAAAATAAGGTTTCAATTAGATTTGGAGTAATATGGGATTCAAAGTATTTTTTGGACCAGTTCTCAGAAATAATTTTCAAATATTCCGTATTTGATATGGAATATTCCTAATCATTTTAGTCATTGCACAAGTTTGAATTATTTTCTATTAACATGTATTTGGTTCCTCAATAACCCAACACTAACCACACAGTATACTCAATTTACTTGACTTATAGGTCAGTGAATTCAACCATATATTTAATCTCTGTAATCACACCCACAGGACTGGCCTTGAAAAATCGACCCAAATCTGGTGTCATCATCATCCCTGATCTTAAGTCATTCCCAGCTGAGGCGTGTATCAGCCAGGCAGATCTGCCAAGGTGGGAGATGTTATTCTGTGCCTCTCGGGATAACTTCCAGACATTTGGAGTGCTTATTTTCTCCTCTCTGCCCCGGTGACCTCTGCCGAACTTAAAGGTACGTCTTGCGGGCATTCGATTTGGGCAGAACGGGAGCTATCGGTGAGAGGGGAGCTAATCCAGTCTTGCGCAGATTAAGAGCAGAGTTTGTGGAGTGGGGTGTATTGGCGCGGGCGCTGGCGCCGGGAATGGAACACAGGGCTGTCCTATCAGCTCTCCAGGCAGGCTGGCCCTCAGGCCAACTTTAGTCCTAGAGGAGTCTTTGTACTTCCCAAATCCTCTCTCTCACACTCTCTCTTTCTGTCTCCTCTCTCCTCTTTCCCCTCGCTTTATATCTCTTTCTCTCTTTTGCTTATACTGTATCACTATTTCTTTCAGATGCAAAAACTTTGTCTGTGAAATATTTTAGTGAAAATGAAAAAATTTACAGGTATAGTGAACATTTTCATCTGTCTGTGGGTAGTGCAGGTCACTGGATTAACAGGTGCATTCTGACCTGATCAAATTCAATGACATGTTTATTGTCACATGCTGTAGAGTAACAGTGAAATGCTTACTTACAGACCCTTCCCAACAATGCAGAACCCAGTCAAATAAAATAAAAACAATAATAATAATAATAATAACAGAAAAAATATATATAGTATCACAAGAAATATATAGCACTGGTACCCCATGCTATATACATGGGGTACCAGTACTGTGTCGATGTGCAGGGCTACGAGGTAATTGAGGTAGATATGTACATACAGTGCATTCGGAAAGTATTCAGACCCCTTGACTTTTTCCAAATTTTGTTACGTTACAGTCTTAGGGTTGTTGTCCTGTTGGAAGGTGAACCTTCACCCCAGTCTGGGGTCCTGAGCGCTCTGGAGCAGGTTTTCATCAAGGATCTCTCTGCTCCGTTCATCTTTCCCTCGATCCTGACTAGTCTCCCAGTCCCTACCACTGAAAAACATCCCCACAACATGATGCTGCCACCATCATGCTACACCGTAGGGATGGTGCCAGGTTTCCTCCAGATGTGACGCTTGGCATTCAGGCCAAAGAGTTCAATCTTTGTTTCATCAGACCAAAGAATCTTGTTTCTCATGGTCTGAGAGTCCTTTAGGTGCCTTTTGGCAAACTCCAAGCAGGCTGTCATGTGCCTTTTACTGAGGAGTGGCTTCCGTCTGGCCACTCTACCATAATGGCCTGATTGGTGGAGTGCTGCAGAGATGGTTGTCCTTCTGGAAGGTTCTCCTATCTCCACAGAGGAACTCTAGAGCTCTGTCAGAGTGAACATTGGGTTCTTGGTTACCTCCCTGACCAATGCCCTTCTCCCCCAATTGTTTAGTTTGGCCGGGCGGCCAGCTCTAGGAGGAGTCTTGGTGGTTCCAAACGACTTCCATTTAAGAATGATGGAGGCCACTGTGTTCTTGGGGACCTTCAATGCTGCAGACATTTTTTGGTACCCTTTCACAGATCTATCTGTGCATCAACACAATCCTGTCTCGGATCTCTATGGATAATTCCTTCGACCTCATGGCTTGTTTTTTGCTCTGACATGCACTGTCAACTGTGGGACCTTATATAGACAGGTGTGTGCCTTTCCAAATCATGTCCATTCAATTGAATTTACCACAGGTGGACTCCAATCAAGTTGTAGAAACATCTCAAGGATGATCAATGGAAACAGGATGCAACTGAACTCAATTTCGAATCTCGTTGCAAGGGGTCTGAATACTTATGTAAATAAGGCATTTATGTTTTTTATGTTTTATACATCAGCAAACATTTCTAAAAACCTGTTTTCGCTTTGTTATTATGGGGTATTGTGTGTAGATTGATAAAAAATATATATTTTCAATAAATTTTAGAATAAGGCTGTAACGTAACAAAATGTATAAAAAGTCAAGGGGTCTGAATACTTTCCGATCACTGTAGGTAGGGGTAAAGTGACTAGGCAACAGGATAGATAATAGACAGTAGCAGCAGCATATGTGATGAGTGTGTATGTGTGTGTGTGTGGTGATTGTGTGTACGTGCTATGTGTGTGTGTGTGTGGTGATTATGTGAGTGAGTGAGTGAGTGAGTGAGTGAGTGAGTGAGTGTGTATGTGTTGGAGTGTCAGTGTAAGTATGTGTGAGTGTGTGGGGAGAGTCCAGTGTGTGGGGAGAGTCCAGTGTGTGGGGAGAGTCCAGTGTGTGGGGAGAGTCCAGTGTGTGGGGAGAGTCCAGTGTGTGGGGAGAGTCCAGTGTGTGGGGAGAGTCCAGTGTGTGGGGAGAGTCCAGTGTGTGTGTATAGAGTCAAAAATATTTAATGCAAAAAGGATCAGTGCAGATAGTCCGGGTAGTTCTAACTAACTGTTCAGCAGTCTTATGGTTTAGAGTAGAAGCTGTTCAGCAGTCTTATGGTTTAGAGTAGAAGCTGTTCAGCAGTCTTATGGCTTAGAGTAGAAGCTGTTCAGGAGTCTTATGGTTTAGAGTAGAAGCTGTTCAGCAGTCTTATGGCTTAGAGTAGAAGCTGTTCAGCAGTCTTATGGCTTAGAGTAGAAGCTGTTCAGGAGTCTTATGGTTTAGAATAGAAGCTGTTCAGCAGTCTTATGGTTTAGAGTAGAAGCTGTTCAGCAGTCTTATGGTTTAGAGTAGAAGCTGTTCAGGAGTCTTATGGCTTAGAGTAGAAGCTGTTCAGCAGTCTTATGGCTTAGAATAGAAGCTGTTCAGCAGTCTTATGGTTTAGAGTAGAAGCTGTTCAGCAGTCTTATGGTTTAGAGTAGAAGCTGTTCAGGAGTCTTATGGTTTAGAGTAGAAGCTGTTCAGCAGTCTTATGGTTTAGAGTAGAAGCTGTTCAGCAGTCTTATGGTTTAGAGTAGAAGCTGTTCAGGAGTCTTATGGTTTAGAGTAGAAGCTGTTCAGCAGTCTTATGGTTTAGAGTAGAAGCTGTTCAGCAGTCTTATGGTTTAGAGTAGAAGCTGTTCAGCAGTCTTATGGCTTAGAGTAGAAGCTGTTCAGGAGTCTTATGGTTTAGAGTAGAAGCTGTTCAGGAGTCTTATGGCTTAGAGTAGAAGCTGTTCAGTAGTCTTATGGTTTAGAGTAGAAGCTGTTCAGCAGTCTTATGGTTTAGAGTAGAAGCTGTTCAGGAGTCTTATGGCTTAGAGTAGAAGCTGTTCAGCAGTCTTATGGCTTAGAGTAGAAGCTGTTCAGCAGTCTTATGGCTTAGAGTAGAAGCTGTTCAGCAGTCTTATGGCTTAGAATAGAAGCTGTTCAGCAGTCTTATGGTTTAGAGTAGAAGCTGTTCAGCAGTCTTATGGTTTAGAGTAGAAGCTGTTCAGGAGTCTTATGGTTTAGAGTAGAAGCTGTTCAGGAGTCTTATGGCTTAGAATAGAAGCTGTTCAGGAGTCTTATGGCTTAGAGTAGAAGCTGTTCAGCAGTCTTATGGCTTAGAGTAGAAGCTGTTCAGCAGTCTTATGGTTTAGAGTAGAAGCTGTTCAGGAGTCTTATGGTTTAGAATAGAAGCTGTTCAGGAGTCTTATGGCTTAGAATAGAAGCTGTTCAGGAGCCTTTTGGTCCAAGACTTAGCACTCCGGTACCATTTGCCGTGCGGTAGCAGAGAGAACAGTCTATGACTTGGGTGGCTGGAATCTTTGAACAATTTTAGGGCCTTCCTCTGACACCGCCTGGTATAGAGGTCGTGGATGGCAGGGAGTTCAACCCCATTGATGTACTGGTCCGTATACACTACCCTCTGTAGCGCCTTGCGGTCGGATGCTGAGTAGTTGCCATACCAAGCTGTGATGTAGCCAGTCAAGATGCTCTCAATGATGCAGTTGTAGAACTTTTTAAAGATCTGAGCGCCCATGCCAAATATTTTCAGCCTCCTTAGGGGGAAGCGGTGTTGTCGTGCCCTCTTCACGACTGTGTTGGTGTGTTTGGACCATGAGGTCCTTAGCAAAGTGGACACCAAGGAACTTGAAACTCTCTGTGGTCAGTCAAGGGTTAAGATGGGCATAGCACATTACATGACTGTAAAGATATAATGTAAATATTGTTTAGGGATATTACATTGGGTGCTTCATAAGTAGTGATAATGAAGGGTATTAAATAACAATGTGACGGAAGGCATCTCTTTGAAACTGTGGTTTGAATATGTCACTGTGGGGAATTTAGTGTAAGAAAATTATGACATTTTTTCCTCTTTTGTCGTAGCCTAAGGAAATATTGCCTTTCGCTTTTTCAGTCAGTCAACTTCCTCACAACAAGTTACATTTTATTCTGGAAGGAAATTCAACAAAGAGCAAAGGCTCGTCAAACATTTAAGCAGACACAAAAATATAATTTGACTGTTAAGGAAATTAGCAGGGTATGAAAGAACCTCTTTTTGTGTCACAAATGCTCTATTTGTTTATCTGAAAGGATGCACATTGTATCAACTTCCAGTTCTCCATTCACTCCGCTGCAGGGCTGGAGGGCTCAGAAGTTGAGAGAATTAATTAGTTTTTTATTATTATTTATAAAGTAATCTATCTGTAGAGAGCGAGGCAGGGAACGCCCTGGAGCAGTGTCCTTTAAACTGCTCCTGTCTCACATTATCTCCTCCAACAGCCCTAGCACAAAGTCAAACAACAAACGAACACTGAGGACGCTGTATGGAGAGAAAGAGAGAGGAGGAGGGAGGCAGGGGTGTAGTGGAGGGCTGTTCTGAAAGAGAGTGAGGGTGTTAGTTAAGTGTGTATTGAGTGGTGTTGTTCTGAAGCAGAGCAGGTCTAAAGGCCTGTTGAGGGTGTGTTTTACACCCTGCAGCTGATACTCAGCATCAGCCATATCTCCACCCACATCAGATAATAAGGGGAAGTGGTGAAATGGCATTGATTTTTGTTTAGCTGTGTGAAAGCAGAAAGACATTACAGATAGCTAATATGAACCCGGCTCAATCGAGGAGCTTACCTTTCCCCCCTCCAGCAAAAGTTGACCAAAATCATCTGAGTGATTTTAGGAGAGGCATCTCTAGGATACAACCTTCCAGACACATGTTTACATACACCTTCCTCTCTTTTTTTAAAACTGCAAACTTCTTTGCAATCTTGATGAAAAAAAAAATCTATTATAAAATTGTCCATGAAAAGTAGCCTTCTCTTTTGAGGAGCTAGTTAAACCTATGAATAGTAATAAGGCTGATTCGAGCACAGCACCGGATTGTTGGCCGCTTCATTATTTCATGTTTAAATAAGGAAGTGATGTAATCAAGCTTCAATTAACTGATGCCTATATCTGGCCCACCCCTCCAGCTGTCTCCCTGGACCCCCGACTAGCACTTCCCCACACCCACATCACATGACCAGCACATCTTAGCCCAACACAGCATAGTAAGTACATCACAGCCCAGCACAACACAGCAGGGGACAGGAGGTTCCACACTGAGTCTGTTCTGCAGCTCCGGTCCATATGGGAGGGAGCATCCCATGTGTCCTGCATGCAGAGAGCCATGAATCTCCCTCTCATGGATACATGTCACATGTTCTGTATAAATAAGTGGTGGCGTTGGAGGAGGCTGGGAGTTTCCATGCTGATAGAACTAACATGAGGAAATCGCTAACCAGCCTTTATGTCTCTGATGTGCCTCAAGTGCTTCATATTTCCTCAGGTACTTTTTTTTTCAGAATTTGATTAATTTGTGGAATAAGATCCATTTTCCCTATGCGGTGTGTGTGTCTGGCTATGCATTGCTGAGCAGTATGACTGCATACGTATGCAGTGAAGAAGTTCTACAGTATAAAGGTTTCTTAGATGTCCACTCTGGAGATTGACTGGAGCCCTGTCCTTCTCTAGGATATTTTGCACCACAGCACCAGCTCTGTGAACTGTGTTTAAACCTTTTGTGTGTGTGTGTGTGTGTGTGTGTGTGTGTGTGTGTGTGTGTGTGTGTGTGTGTGTGTGTGTGTGTGTGTGTGTGTGTGTGTGTGTGTGTGTGTGTAACCACCTCCATGATGAGCTAATTGGTTTAGCAGCCAAAGCGCCAAAGGCCAGCCCAGCGTAGCGAGACACAACGTAAACCTGATGTTGAGGAGGATGCTTCTATGCAATAGAAGGGAAGCATATGTGGGACCAATTCCCCCATTAAGAGTCTCCCCCTCTGCTTTCCTAAAAGGGAAATATAAGTCTAATTCAACATTTTAAGTGTAGTGCAGAAGCTCAGTAGAAACATCCATCTGCACTGCGTTGTGGTGATGCCTGTGCCTCTAGTCTAATGGAGATAATAACATTCACAGCACTACTGGATTATTATTTGTTAACTCATGATTGTGTACAGATGTAGGATCTTAATTTGAACCAGTTTGCTACAGTGGGAAAATGATCCTACTGCAACAGGAAATGTAAATGATTATGTGGATTATAATTATGGACATTTTTTGTAGGATTTGATAGGGCAAACAAGTCTGACATTTCTAAATGGAAATTACAATCTTAAAAAGTTGTTTAAACCTCAAATACACTGCAAGTTTGCATTTCCTGCTATGCCTACATCTGTAGATGAATATGAAATGATATTGCAGAGTATTAAATAAATGCACTCATGTTGTATAAATAGCACTCCTAATACTTACCCTAGCCGTAAATGTAACTCATACTGGCAGTAGGCCCTTCGGTGAGGCTAGTAGAGCCTATTTGTGTGGGGATCTGATCTAAGGGGATCGTTTACTGCTTCCAACTCCATTACTATTCATGAGATGGCTAGGAGCTGGGGATTAGGGACTCCCTCAGTGCTTGTTGTGGTGTGTAGGCCTCAGGCCTCCTCCAGTCCACAGGCTCTGGGATATACAGGGGCTGTCTGGCACTGCTGGTGGTTCTATAATCACCCTGAGACCCTTCTGTCCCCGCGCTGTCCCCGCGCTGTCCCCCGCGCTGTCCCCGCGCTGTCCCCGCTCTGTCCCCCGCGCTGTCCCCGCGCTGTCCCCACGCTGTCCCCGCGCTGTCCCCGCGCTGTCCCCCGCGCTGTCCCCGCGCTGTCCCCACGCTGTCCCCGCGCTGTCCCCGCGCTGTCCCCGCGCTGTCCCCGCGCTGTCCCCGCGCTGTCCCCACGCTGTCCCCACGCTAAACACTGAACTCACTGGCACCTCTTTCTTTCCCTCTCTCACCCCATCTCTCTCTCTCACACCTGTCCTTTTTTAGTGACTTCAAGACTTTTTTGTTGGTCCGTGTTTCAAAGTTAAATAGTTGTTTTTTAAGCTGCCTCTGTACAACTAATGTGATAACTCCCAGTGTTTGCTGCAACTTGCTGGTGTAGTCACTCAATCCCATCCATGTGTTGTTTAGGACCTAGGCCTCTCTAACCCCCCCCCTCTCTGTCTCCCCTCTGCCCTCCCTAGGTGATGAGCATCCTGAGTAACCCCAACGCCGTGCCCTCCCAGTCCCAGCATGACTTCTCCATCTCCCCCCTCCACGGCAGCCTGGAGTCCTCCAACCCCATCTCAGCCAGCTGCAGCCAGCGCTCTGACTCCATCAAGGGGGTGGACAGCCTGGCCTCCTCCCAGTCCTACTGCCCCCCCACCTACAGTGCCACCAGCTACAGTGTGGACCCCGTCACCGCCGGATACCAGTACAGTCAGTATGGACAGAGTAAGTACTGCATCTGCATTTATGTGTGAATGTGAGGAAGTGAGTGTTTGTATGCCTTTCCCATCTGACCTCCTTACCAATACAAGTCTCCTGCATGTCTTCCACCTCATATGAAATGGAACCAGTGGTACTGTAATTAGAGGAAATGGTGCCCACCTCCACCACCTCCTGGGCCGAGCTGCCCCCTGACCTTTGACTCCTGGTCTGTCTGATAAAGGCCTATGATTCACCCTCCGGTGCTGCCTGGCTTAGTCACACCCCACTCTGCTCTGCTTAGCTGGGAACAAGGAGAGGGCCACTTCAAAGACACTAACACACCCTGAGGGGCACCCTGTCCTCTTAGCCACCCCTCTCTCTCTCTCTCTCACACACACACACACACACACACACACACACACACACACACACACACACACATACACACACACACACACACCTCGGGACAGGAAACAGGCTGATTAGATTAACATAATTATTGACTGATGCTGTCACAACCCTTCATAAGGGGTAAACTGAACCACACTTCCCCAGCCAGCCTCCCTTTGGTCCTGTTGTATACCTGTGTGTGTGTGTGCGTGTGTGTGCATGTGTGTGTGCGCATATGCGTGCGTGTGTGTGCGTGTGTGTGTGCGTGTGTGCGTGCGTGTGTGCGTGCGTGTGTGCGTGCGTGTGTGTGCGTGTGTGTGTGTGCGTGCGTGTGTGCCTGCATGCGTGTGTGCGTGCGTGCGTGTGTGTGTGCCAGTAGCGTTATTATCAGCCAGCTTGCAGAGCAGAGAGACTGATGATGGTGTGGATGTGATCTGATGTGTGCTTAATTAAGACAGTGATTGAGCACAGTGGCTGGCTAATGAACGGAGGAGAGAAAAGAAAGCTGCTGTCTCACTGATGAAAATGATCCAGGATAGGGAGTGTGGAGGGCATGAAATCAGAGATGCTAAGTGTAATGAAGACTGGCACACACGACACACACTGGGACCATGCTGACTGATAGCATGGAGACTCTATGAGGTGGCACATGCCCTGTGCCAAGTCTGTGTCAACCTCAGACAGGGCATGGGAGAGAGAATGGTTTCTTTCTAATTATTTCTCATTTTACTCCACTTGGTTCTGCCACAACTAATTTTGAACGGAGTATAGAAAGAAAAAGAAAATGACATTGAACAAAAAGGACAGAAAGGAGTGTGTTTGAGGAGTTAGCCACCTGTCAGTGTGTATGTGTGTGTATGTTTCTTTGTGCGTGTTGTGCATGTATATTTATGTGTGTTTATCCCTCACATGTTCACGTTGATCTGTGTGTCTGTTCTCTCTAGCTGCAGTGGACTACCTGACTAAGAATGTGAGTCTGTCCACCCAGAGGAGGATGAAGCTGGGAGACCACTCTGCTGTCCTGGGACTGCTGCAGGTGGAGACGGGACAGGCCTACTGAAACACCCAGCCTCCACCTGGCTCCACCCAGTCTAAACTCAACACCCCTTTAACATATACAACCCTGCTGCTGCCCCCCCTCCCCCCTCCTCGCTGCAGCCTAACCACTGCGCCACTCTCTCCCCCTCCCCTCCCTGCAGCCTAACCACTGTGCCACTCTCTCCCCCTCCCCTCCCTGCAGCCTAACCACTGCACCACTCTCCCCCTCCCCTCCCTGCAGCCTAACCACTGCGCCACTCTCTCCCCCTCCCCACCCTGCAGCCTAACCACTGCGCCACTCTCTCCCCCTCCCCACCCTGCAGCCTAACCACTGCGCCACTCTCTCCCCCTCCCCACCCTGCAGCCTAACCACTGCACCACTCTCTACCCTTCCCCACCCTGCAGCCTAACCACTGCACCACTCTCTTCCCCTCCCCACCCTGCAGCCTAACCACTGCACCACTCTCTCCCCCTCCCCACCCTGCAGCCTAACCACTGCACCACTCTCTCCCCCTCCCCACCCTGCAGCCTAACCACTGCACCACTCTCTACCCTTCCCCACCCTGCAGCCTAACCACTGCACCACTCTCTTCCCCTCCCCACCATGCAGCCTAACCACTGCACCACTCTCTCCCCCTCCCCACCCTGCAGGCAGTCAGGATGTCTCTGTGTATGTCAGAGTGTCTTTTTGCCTCTTGATTATGAGAGGACTTGTCATTAGAACTGCCTTTCCATGGATAACCAACAGGCAGCCCGATCCTCTACCCCAAGACCCCTAAACCGTGGCTCTGCCACTCCCCTGTGCCCTCCTCCCTGATTGGCTCTGCACAGGCAACCCAGAGATGATGGCCCCAGCCAGCATGGAGAACACTGGGTGCACACTGCAGTCCAGTCCAGCACAACACTCAGAGCCACTTCCAAATGTACTTTGACCTTGTTGTTTATAATAGTTCACTAAGCCAATATCATTCAAATGATTATCACTCTTGTTTTTTTATATCAATATTGTTAATATTATTATTGCTGTTACGATTCTGATTAATGTGGTTCTGTTTTTGTTTGTTATTCCCTTCATAGTTATTTTCTCTCTCCGTGTGAAATACTAGCTGATGTCTGAGGTGATGTGGTGGGTTGCAGTGGTGTGTGTGTGTGTGTGTTTGTGTGTCGGTCCAGTCAGAGAGAGAAGCTGATTGTTTTCCAGGCTGCGGTTCCTCTGCCTGTACCCTGAGCTCTAATGTTCGTGAGCGATTTGACCTTCCCACTTTCATATTTAACTTGACATTCCTAAAGAACTTGGCCACTCAGTGGGAAGTCTGGCTGGGCGGATTCTACTGGGAATTAGCAGCGGTTTGGCAGCCAATGGCTTCCCCCCTCCCAACATCCATCCTTAGCTGTACTCCATGGGGAGGAGGGCATTGTTTGTAAAAACAGGATTGGGGAAATTAATGTATTTTGTTTAGAAATATGGACCTTGCCAAGGAGGACTAAACCCCCTACCCAAAAGCTCTATGTGACTTTAACAATTGAAGGAGATTAAACAACACCAACATAGTGTCAAAGCTAATTATAAATGGCCCTTCTCATTACCAGCCAGGTTTTAGATTTTCTTTGTTTAATTAAGACATGAAAGCACATGTAGCTGTTTACCATGTTGGTTTGGACCAGGTGTGCATTCCTCTGAAACATTCCTCTGGAACATTCCTCCAGCATGGCTGACTGATGCCAGTCACATTCCTTCTCTGCCCATGATGAGATTAAGAGTAGGCAAACTGTGCCATTCACATGCACTTTGTCAAATCAAATAATCCTTTCAATTGTGAAAGGGCACAGGTAACAGCCCTGGCTGGCCCCCTCTCTGGCTCCGACCGGATCCACCTCCTTCTAATCCCCTGGACATTCAACTCCTGCTTTGACCGACACACTCGCAGAAATGTACAAAACATTTTTTTAAAGAATAGCTAATATTAAACATTTGTGTAGCATTCATAGTTGACTTTTGACACAAACTATGTTGGGCTGAATTCTAACTTGAAACTTCTCACCAATCTCTCATTTAAATCCGTGTATGATTTTTGAATTTTTTTTGCAAAAGTTGGAGTGAGTTGCGTATGCATATTCCAAGTCAGGATTTAGCCCTTTGTCGCCTTTAAATGGAAATTGTACAGTAGCAGGTTGTGTATTGTTTGTTTATAAAGAGTATGTTTTATACTAAAACAACAACAATGTTCAGTGGTAGTTAAGCAAGGGATCTGCGGAAGTCAATGTATTTTATAGTTTTCTTTACTGGTTTCCTTCTGTTGTTTTTGGTTGTGTTATATTGTATGAATTTCTTTAAACCAAAATGCAGTGTTTTGAGCCAAGCTAAGTAGGGAATTCTGTATATTAAATTAGGAGAAAATTCCATTAAACTTCCTAAATGGAATAATTGTATAAAAGAGGTTGAGAGAGAGAGAGACCAATACATTTTGATGGTGACCAGAGGAAACCTATTATTCCACCTACAAGTGCAGCCAGGAGCATTGGAAGGTGTATTCCAGCACTTGATCTTATGGACTCATGATCCGCGTGCAAACCTTACTGTGGACCATTACACATCTGTCTGACCTCTGAACTCTCTCAGTGTGAAACATTGTCCAGGGGTTCAGCAGCACAGCTTTGATGCCATGCAGGATGGTGACCTCTCCTGTCAGGGAAAGGAGTCAGAATAGAACAGTTGGCCGACCAGTGTGTTCTCTGGCTATGTGTGTGTACAGCCAGGCTCCAGACCACACATCTCCAGTGGAGAAGACCTCACTAAAAGTAATGACTCTGAAGCACTGAAACCAGGCTGGTCTGAAAGCTCTGTTTAATGATGCCCCATTATTGTGTATATAAAAAAACAAATATTACTTTTTTGTTTTTGTTTACGCTTCTAGTGTATCAATCCATTTCTAACACCTGACTCCTGACCTGTTTACTTGCTTTATGGAATCTGTGTTCTGCTTTATCCCCTTTCTGTTCCACATGTGTGTATATTACCATGGTATAATTTATTCTGCTGTATGAAGTATTAGAGTAGTGGTATTTACTACCTTCAGCCTGTTGGTGTGTTTACTGTAACACTGGCGTAACTGTTATCAATTAAAGAGCTAAAAAAGATTCATTGCTTTGTCCTTTTTTGAGGTTTCATATCAGTTTGAATACAGTATGGTGTCAAATAAAGATTTCAAATTGGTCATTTTTTCTGTAAGAAAAATCATGTCCTCTGAAGTTGAGTATTCAGCCCGGTGGGGATTCATCTGAACTTTTCACCTCTCTTTTCCCTACAATGCACACTTGCTCTGTGTGTAGTGCACACGTGTGCATGCATGGCACATGCACATGTGTGTATTACATTCTATGGGCCTCTGGACCACCTCTGCTTCCATCCCAGTGAGCGGTGTGTGTGAGAGAGCTGAGCAGTCCCAGATCCTAGTGGAGAGAGTGTTGCTAGCTGGGGGAGCTGGTCAGGGCTGCTGCAAGACACAGCTGTAGGAAGTCATTCATTCTGTACACTTTCCAGCTATGATCTCCTCTCCACCCCTGTTGTCTGTCTGTCTGTCTGGGGCTCATGTGCTATGCTCTGGAATGGTGTCTGTAAATTATTGCACACAGTCACAGAAAATTGTGGTTGTATGGTAGAAGCGCTGAGGAATCCATCCAGTTTGGCATTGGGACTGTCAGCTGTGCTGTATATTAACGTCTAGGGAAGGTCCTCTTACCATTTCCACTTTTAAATGGCATGTAGATAGCGCTTTAGGTATGTTTAAAATGAAATACAATAATTTAGGAACACTTCCATATTTCAGCAGTCCGTTATCTTAATGTATTATGCAGTTTTATTGATAGAGACTGATGGGAAACGAATGAGAGGATAAATGAGAGTTCCATATTGTAGGTAGTGAAATGGGGAACTCAAGGATTCAACCCTTATCTCTGATGGCCAATGCATAGTCTGGATTTGGTAATGCTACAGTATCACTAGACCAAACTGAACTATCCATTATACCTTTTCAAAATGCATTATTAAGGACACATCACCAGCAGGTTAGGACTACTTTAGATCAATTCTCATACATGAATTACCACATTTTGTTCGTTAAAAAAATAAATACAGCACACAGTACGGTTTCCTACTTCTTTATAATTCATTATGCTGTATTTTATGAAAACACAATGAATGGCGTTCTATGCATATTTATTCTCCTCAGGAATATTGTGCATTTAATTAACTAATTTGCCATTAAAACACATTAACACACATTAATATATAATACATGTAATTCTAAAATGTTTTGTTCAGTGGTTATTTAAACCTAAAGGTGAAGAACAAAGAATGAATTGAACATTAGAGGCTCAAGCCTTTAGGTAGAATCAAACAACAAAGAAACCAAAAAGTTGTTTTGACACAGCCAAATATTCTTAAGAATGCTAACAGTGTATCAGCTTAAAGCTAACAGTGTATCAGCTTAAAGCTAACAGTGTATCAGCTTAAAGCTAACAGTGTATCAGCTTAAAGCTAACAGTGTATCAGCTTAAAGACTGCCGCACAGTTCACAGGAACTGTATATGTGAATAACAGTATATCATTTGAGGAAAAATTGTCAATTTGAAAATCTATCTCATAGGAGAAATAAAAAGAGTTGTGTGAGAATGAGAGAATTTAAGGAATTGGTCATTTGGGTAATTTATGTTAAGATTTTAATTTAATGTATTTCATTTGTTGAAATATAAATTCAGTAAATTGTTAGACAAGAGGACAGGAAATTGTACTATAGTACATTTTTTAAGAACTGATACCAGACCTACTTGTCATATGTGGTGCAGTGGTCTAAGGCACTGCATCTCAGTGCAAGAGGTGTCAGTAAAGTACCTGGTTCGAATCCAGGCTGTGTCACGTCTGGCTGTGATTGGGAGTCCCATAGGGTGGTGCACAATTGGGGTTTGGCTGGAGTAGGCTGTAAATAAGAATTTGTTCTTGACTTGACTAGTTAAAAAACAGTAAATATACCACTGAATCTTGATGGATAGGTCCTGACATTGTTCCAATATGTATTGTTATCAGGATCTTTCCTCAGTGTATGTCATGGTTAACCCTATCCTTCTAAAGTTTGTGTTGTGGTTGTCCAGATCAAACCCATGCATGTGTTCTGATTGTTCCCTCTGGTCTGACATGTGGTCCTGAAGTCCCAGCCTGGGACTTCTGTTTTCCTCTGGGCTACTGTCCCTCAGACAGGGACGAGGGCCAAGGTGGCAGCCCCAGCCAGCTGTGGGTGGGAGAAGCTTTGTGACACTTCACTCTTCTCCTCCTTTGATCCCCTAATTGATTGACTACAGGAGCAGGGGATGAACAGAGCCCACAAGAGCCGATTCCCCTCGCCTCTCTGGAATGGTTTAGATAAAGTGCAGAGGGCTTGACTATACAGCTCTCCAATACAGACGTATGGCCATTGAAGGTGGCTGTGCGGTGTGCCACAGTGGCTTAGCTCTGGGCTGTGTCTGTCAGTCAGTCAGTCCCTTGGCCCAGGGTTTGGGGCTTGAGTCCTGCCCTGTGCAGAGCTACGTGGCTGCTGAAGGTAATGGGTTTGTTTAGATCACAGGGATGGAAATGAAACTCCTGAGCCTCAGAGTGGAGAGAGGGGACCAAGTGCCCTATCACTCAGGAGGCAGTCAGGGATGGATGAAGAAGTCACTGCAACAGTACAGCCCAGCCAGCCACACACTTCCCGAGTGAGTCATAGAGACAGTGATTTAGATCTCATTTAGGACCTTAGCCATGCTGTAATATAAAACCTGCAATTGAAGAACGAGCGGTTGAGAGGCGTGGAGAATGAGAAGGGAAGGTAGGAAGGAAACAACCAGTGAGAGGTCTCCCTCATGAGGAAACCTGCCTGTAATCGTTCCCAGAAAGTTTATGGAACAAAAATACAAATAATCATCGTAACATCATCTATATATGGTCATAAGACATTCAAAGAAATCAAAATTCCAAAATGATAGATGATTAATCTGGAATATGAAAACAGTATTCTAATAGTATTCTCAACTGGGGTTCAAAGCCTTGTGTAGGTACATGCTGAGGAATGATTAAGACAGGCTTTAGGAAGACTGGGTTTTATTCTTTGAGCTTATGCGTCACAGGGACTAAAAAAGCTCCCAGCTGTCACCATGAAAGCACTTACAGTATAATAATCCCCCAAATCCTGTAATTATTCCAGCAAAGGCTGTGTACCTGAGCCGCAGCTTTCTGCTCGTCACCTCTAGGATCCATCCCACAGACACACACAAACACCTCACATCTCACACACACACGCACGCACGCACACACACACACGCACGCACGCACGCACACACACACACACACACACACACGCGCACACGCGCACACACACACACACACACACACGCACACACGCATACACACACACACACACACACGCACACACACACACATGCACACACGCATACACGCATACACACACACACACACACACACACACACAAACCTCCCATGAAGGAGTTTGAAAAGGAGATGAGGGAGAAAAAAGGCCAAGTGAAGTTGTAAATCTAAGAGATGGGAATGAGATAAAAAATCACTGTGAAGCCCAGCTTCATTTACATTTAAAATCTGTGCTGTGCTCTCGGACTAATTAATATTAAGAACAAAAATGGAAATGAGTGCAGACAGTGGCGGCTCCTAAGTAAAGAACAAACTCGGTGGATTCAGTCAGGAGATACGTACATAAGTCCTTTCTCAGGAGAAGTGGGCTCCTAACAGCCGTGACGCCTGGGCATAGACCACCATACACAGAGACAATTTTTCTAGATAATAGCCTACCACGCAGGATACAATTTAAATTAAAAAATGCAATTTTCACCTTGAAATGAACAAATGATTACAATTTCTATACAAATTAAAGCATCCAGGCTGTGCCTCAGTACTGTGCCAGGGCCATGAAACTTGACATAATTACCATGAAATACATTTTCAAATATTTGTATTTTGTCCATCGCTTTAAAACATGCCACTCTGCTTTCTGTGAGTTTGTGATCTCACCTTCTGGGGAAAATACATAAAAAAGAGAGAAAATCATCAGAGATGAAAAGCTCTTCAATGCCAGAGATAAAAACATATTTACAAAAAAAAACCACACTCACATGCATACACACAGTAAATCAGCGGTGGGGCTCTGCACAGCGGCCCCCGGAGCTATCTCTAAAAGCCAAATTATGGTTCCTAATCGGGGGAATCATATCTACTAGCTATCTGCTCCTGTCTGAGATAGGCACCTCTCTCTCTCCCCCAGCTTTGCTCTGTTCTGCACTCATCAACACAAATGCTATTTATTTGTGATTACGAACAGCCTTTAATAAAATATGTTTGTGTTTCAGGTCCAAAGTTTCGGTAGATTCTGAACTCAACAGATTCTTGAAAGAGGAGGGTGTTGCATGGAGAGAACTTCTTTGGGCAGTGGTGTTAGAGGTGGTCTGGTGAGGGAATGAAAGAGAAAGAGGGAGACAGAGAGAGAGAGAGAGAGAGAGAGAGAGGGATAAAAGTGTAGCCCATGGGAAATGTGAGACCTCAGACTGTTATGTTTGTATCAGGATTCATACAGAGATTGAGCATTCAATTGAGAATAGATTAAGAACTTTCAACAACTTTAATTTGGAAAAAGTACCTCATCCAACTCACATTTTCAGTAGCAGTGTTATTATTTAAAAATTATTGAACGCTAGGGTTTAATTTATGCAGACCGTTGTCAGTAATTTTCCCGTTATTTGGTCAGAATTTGTTTTATTCACATAGTGGTACATCTTTTAGATGATGAGAACAAGTGATGGCTCTATGCTAGTCAATCAAACCTGGACATTGGTCCCTATTGGTAGGAAACAGTAAAGGAACCCAGCCCTAGAAAGGTTCACTCAAAAATAGATTGTATCTTTACCCTCCCTGGCTGGGTTCTGGTGCAGTCCAGAGGGGGCTTAGAAACCCTCCATACCCCCTTCCCTTCTTCTCGTTTTCCCCTCCATCTGTTAGACTCCCACAGAGGTGCACATCAGATTTCAATAGTTGACCTCTTAATGCTGGATCAGCGCCACACCGGCAGCGATTTCACACTCAGGATGAAAGGGAAATGAACAGAGAGGACACTGGGGGTGACATGGGGCCCTGACCACGCCAGTGGACGCCACTCTGACCGCTTCACTGTGGCAGCCGCCAGGGCTCAGCTACACCGGGCCAGATAGGGTGTATGGAGAGAGAGAGAGAGCTACAGCAGTACAGCCCTGGGAAACTGACACCTAACAACTCACTGACCACGCAAAAAACACTAGAGAAACAAGAAACTGACCTACAATCACAGCTACTGACAATTGGGCTGCAAAGGTGGTAAACTACAGCCCTACTCAGCACAGCAGAGGCAACACACAACCTAATGGAGTCTGACATATTGTTTTTACAGTAAAGACCCAGTGTATCAGGGAAATGACACAGGATGTGTTGGTTTAGCCTCTCAATGTCACGGCTCCTGTGTGTCAAAGAAAGAGCATTTCTCTATGAATGAATTCATAGTTGGGAAAATAAACAATAATAGGAAAACAAAAATAGGAAATCAAGATGTAAGAATCTGTATGTTATAATTAGTTGAGCCTTTGCATGTTATAATTTATTTTCAGTATGAATAGGGTGTATGTGTCAGTTTTCTGAAGGAACATCGGTTGAATTGACAGTTTGGTGACACAGCTTCTGGGGATAAAGCTCTTCTGAGTAATGTATTACTTAAGGTTGGGTGGAAGTGTGTAAATGTGTGTGTAAATAGAGTGTCAGATCAGTACCCCATGGAACAGAGGTGAGGAGTGTGTGTGTGTGTGTGTGTGTGTGTGTGTGTGTGTGTGTGTGTGTGTGTGTGTGTGTGTGTGTGTCTGTGTGTGTGTGTGTGTGTGTGTGTGTGTGTGTGTGTGTGTGTGTGTGTGTGTGTGTGTGTGTGTTTATGTGTGTGTATAATGACAGTTCATCCCACCTCACCAGTCCCCAGAGCCCTGTGTCTGTCCCCTCCTCTCCTCTGTGTTCCAGACCCTGGCTCTCTCTCTACCTTTCCTGCCTGCTCCTCACTGCTCCCGACTGGGCACAGCTGGAGAGCAGCTCCTTATTCATTCATGAGAAGAGCACCGGATAAATAAAAGGTTCATTACCACGCTAAAGTGTTACTAATGACATGTACCTGCCACCGAGCACCTCAGAAAATCTAATGTGACACACTAGAATGGAAAATCTATTCTGCTGCACTAGGGCCTCCAGTGATGCCGCCGCATACTCAATGGAAATTTCCCTGCGCCTGCCCCTCATTTGTGACTCTCTAAAACCAATATTTACAATCCCATAGCCATTATGTCCTACCAGGCCCTGTGCACCCGCTGTCACGACCTCCATATTAGCTGGAAATTGGACTTTGCGAACTTAGCAGGGGAGGAGAGCCTCTTCTCTCAGATGAGAGGGGGCAGCACCAGGGAACCCAGCATGGTGCTGGGGCCATGTCATATGATATTCAACCTCACCTCTCTAAGAAGAGAAATGAATACCCCCTCTCCCCCTAACCCACCTCATCACGCAGCATTCCATCATTTGGCAATCTAACGTCACAATGCACAGTGATGCACAGCCTACAAATGGTACACAACTGCTTTCATCATTTTGTATCTATTAAAAAATACTTAATTACTGACGATTCATCAGGCACTTTTTTGATTTATTCAAGAGATGTATTGTGAAATTTTAATCACAAAATATTTTCTTCACAGGTTATAAAAATGTGTCAATCTGGTGCACTTGATACCCTTAGAGTTCTATGTCATTAACTTATGTAAATAGGCCATCTAGCCCAGTGTTTAGCAGCAGACAGGGTGTGTGCTATTGTAATTATCTCATTAAGACAGTTAAATGCCTACTCCAATTGTTGTTACACAAGCAATGCTGCATGGAGAAAGTTGTGTGGCTGCCATGGTAACAGGGCTTAATAAGAGTCTTTTATCATGCACTTGAGAGAAATGGTGCATAAGGCCATGGTAAATTACCTTCTGACAGACACTTGCCAGCTCCACAGATGTTTAACACAACGTTAATATATTTTTATGAAAATAGACAATACTTTTTTATGCAGATATTGTAGAATCTGATAACAAATATTAAAATGGATGTGTTGCACCAGATCAAGTTATCTATCCAGAGTTGCATTATATGATTGTTTTCTTATACAAACTGTGAAATAATGATTGTATTCTATGCAGAAATGCTAAGAAAGTGGACATGACCTGTTGAAATAATCAATGAGACTAAAAAGAAATTAACTAAGGAACAATATATTCAAAATCAATTGCACATTATCCTAAACATGAAAATGTTTCCACAACATAACAATGATTTGTTATGTTTTATTCACCAATACATCATTTTGTGTTCTATTTATATTTTCATGAAAAGAACCAACAATGAATTAATAATTAAGTCCACTGTTATTTCACTTCAAACGGTCAACCATATGCAGCTGCTGCTCCTGTCAACAATGAAATAATAAGTGATGTTCAGTCTGGAACGTACAGTACAGCGTCGTGCTCCTCGCCTGTCAGTCTGCATTGGGTTCCCCTGCTAGCCAGCTGCACGTTGTTGTCCTCCCCGGGCCTCCCGGCCTAGAAGACCTGTTGGCGGAGTCTTAAGGGCCCGCTAATTGAATCAGTGGCCCCATCAGCATCTCAGCAGAGACTCAAATAACTGTTTCCTCGACATATCTGCCATTTTGACTGATTAACTCATACCACGCCAAACTAAATGTTCTGCCTTATTTGTCATATTACAACCCAGCTCTACACTCTCCTCCTCCCTATCAATTTAATGTTTATTGGCTCTGAGCCTGTCTACATTAAGCATTTCTGGAAAGCTCTAATTATTGTTATAAGACCACTAAAGCAAACTTAATTTCTCAGAGTAGATTAGCTGTTAATTGCAATTATTTGAAATACTGCCAGGGAGAGATTAAGATGTTGTTAACGTGAACATGTGATTTTCACATAACCCACTTAAAATATTATCAACAGCAGCAGGTAGCCTAGTGGTTAGAGCGTTGGACTAGTAGCCGAAAGGTTGCAAGATCGAATCCCCGAGCTGACAAGGTAAAAATCGGTCATTCTGCCCCTGAACAAGGCAGTTAACCCATTGTTCCTAGGCCATCATTGAAAATAAGAATTTGTTCTTAACTTTAAACTGACTTACCTAGTTAAATAAAGGTAAAAAATATATTTATATCTTGTCTTAACCAACATTTATAGAATGCTGTAGGGCAGTCCTGGCCATTAGATTAATGTAAGCACCTTCTTAATGTAAGCACCTAAAAGATACAGGTATGATGATATATAAAGTATAAAGGTACAAAATACACTGAAACCAAAACAGAAAGTGATATTATTTATTGTAGGTGTGTTACCATTACAGGCATGTTGCTACATTGTAGTAACTGTCCGAAGCGAAAGAGATAACTGTGGCGTAATAGAAGGATTGCCGATTGGTCATACAATTATCACCCGCTGACTCAAAATCATTCTGCCATTTTGTTACTGTAAACCTGGAGACATACAGTAAGAGAACTCTCAAGGGAAAATGATATTTATGCATAGCTCCTACCTAAATGTTGGAGGACGTTTTCACCGCTCTCAGATTTGGTAGCACTTGGGAGTGAATTCCTCCTGGTTTTGGATTCCCACCCTTCATCACTACACTAAGAGGTGACAACTTCACCGCAGGTCCCTAATTATGCCCATAATGGAAGGTAACTATGTTCTATGCTGTGGCCGCCAGCATCTTTGCCAGGGGGGATATACTCCCTCCACTCGTCTGCTCTGCTGAGGACTATGGGTGTATTTAGCGGTGTGTGTGTGTGTGCGAGTGTGTGTGTGAGAGAGAGAGTGATTGAGAGAGAGTGAGAGAGAGACAGAGAGAGAGAGAGAGAAAGAGAGTGAGAGAGACAGAGAGAAAGAGAGCACAGAGAAAGAGAGAGAGACAGAGACAGAGCAGAGCAGAGCCCATATATTGGCCAACTCTTCTCTCCTTGGCAAACAGGCACAATATGAAGAGGAGAATGAGAAATGCTGAGTGTTGGTTAAACACTCTCAGTGTTGGTTAAACACTCCCAGTGTTGGTTAAACACTCTCAGTGTTGGTTAAACACTCTCTGTGTTGGTTAAACAATCTCTGTGTTGTAAGATCACAGAACTTAAATGACAGCCAAGGAAAATATTTCCCCAAGTGCTTCCTTAGGGTCCTATAAACCACATTATACACTCTAGCCAGGCAGTTCATTTAGGCTTATATGTGGGGACCGCCACTGAACACGGCAACAAGATCTCACAGTCAAACTGCACAATTAGACATTTATCCACATTTCTTCAAAAATAACATTTCTAAGTTGCGCCAAATGTCAAATTTCGAAGTGTTTGTGACACCCAGGGTTGACTCCTTGTCAAATCAAATCAAATGTTATTTTTCACATGAGACGGACACAACAGGTGTAGACTTTTGTTACCATAAAATACACAAGAATGAAGGTATATGCAGAGAGTATCAGATCAATGTGCAGGGGTACGAGGTATTTGAGGAAGATATGTAAGGGTAAAGTGACTAGACAGAATAGATAATAACAAGAGTAGCAGCAGTATATGTTGTGTGAAAATGTGTGTATGTGTGTTGTGTGTTGTGTGTATGTGTGTTGTGTGTATGTGTGTTGTGTCGGTATGTGTGTATGTGTGTATGTGTGTTGTGTATGTGTGTATGTGTGTTGTGTCGGTATGTGTGTATGTGTGTTGTGTCGGTATGTGTGTATGTGTGTTGTGTCGGTATGTGTGAATGTGTGTATGTGTGAAAATGTGTGTATGTGTGTTGTGTCGGTATGCGTCAGTGGAGGCTGCTAAGAGTAGGAAGGAGAGGACCATCCTCCTCAATACATTTTTGATAAAACTATCCTAAATATATTCACATAATAATTGATTAAAACACACTGTTTAACAAATACATTTTTCAAAAATGAAGGAGAAGCAAGAGAGAGAGAGCTAGCTGTATTTCGCGTTGTAATCTTTTTAACTTTCACTTACTTAGCTAGTGAATGCAGCTAGCTAGTTTAGCCTACTCAAACACCCGACTCAAACAGAAAGGGATGCTACATTAGCTAGCTGGCTATGGCTATCCAACACTGGAACTCTTCCAAATCAAGGTAAGCTTATGGTTTTATAAATATATTGGCCACTGGGACACGCCAGTGTAACTGCTTAACTGCTTGCTGACTGTACACTGTACTGCATGATTGTAGCTGGCTTACTAATGTGTTAGTTCTAGTAGCTATATTGACTTTATCTAATATGGTGACAATGATGTAGGCTGTGTGCAGCGGTTAGTGGTTATGATAGGAAGGTTTGGCTGGTCACAGACAGCTGATATTGTGCACTGAAGACCACAAGCAAAGGGAAAAAGTGAGAGGAGGAGAACAAATAGAAGCAAGAAGAAATAGAATGAGCAAAGTGATCATGCTGTTTGTTTGTGGCTGCTATGAAAGGGACCTGTTTTTGCTTGTGATCAGGGGGGGTATTCATTCCCCCGATTCTGTTGAAAAATGTTTTTTTAATAGAAAACTCTCGTTTACAACTGTTGGACTAATGATTACACCCTAGATCAGCTAGATGCCGGCAAGAGTATGCAAGGCGGTATTAAATATGTCATTGCCTGTCTACCTCAATTACTAAAAATGTTCTCTCAACCTGTGCACCTACTTTATAAACTTTCATTCATAGGCTAGGTTGTAGCTAACTCATGATGGGTACAGGGAACATTTGAGTATCATGTGTAGTAGCTTAAATGCTCATAAAAAAAGAATAATCCTCCCTCATCTTAAACGGCACCGACCACCACTGGTATGCGTGTATGTGTTATGTGTGTGCGTGTGTGCGCATATGTAGTGTATGTGAATGTGTGTGGGTGTTGTGTGTCAGTGTAGTGTGTGTGAGGGAGGGAGGGAGTATGTGTATAGTGCTATTTAGAATTCTTATGGCTTGGGGGTAGAAGCTGTCTCGGAGCCTGTTGGTCCGAGAGCTGATGCACCGGTATCGTTTGCCAGACAGACATTAGCAGAGTGAACAGTCAACGGCTTGGGTGGCTGAAGAACCTTTTAAGGATCCGAAGCCCTTGCCAAGTTTTTTCAGATTCCTGAAGGGGAAGAGATGCTGTCGTGCTCTCTTCATGACTGTGTGGGTTTGTGTGGACCATGTTAAGTCCTTATTGATGTGGATGCCAAGGGACTCTCGACCCACTCCACTACTGCCCCGTCGATATGGATGTAGTGGAGTGACTCTCGACCCACTCCACTACTGCCCCGTCGATATGGGTGGGGGTGTGCTTTCCCCTTTTTCTCCTGTATTCCACGATCAGCTCCTTGGTCTTACTGACATTGATGGAGAGGTTGTTGTACTGGCACCAAACTGCCAACTCTCTGACCTCCTCCCTATAGGTTGTCTCATTGCCATCTGTGATGAGGCCTACCACCTTTGTGTCATCAGCAAACTTGTTGATGGTATTGGAGTCATGTGTGGCCACACAGTCATGGGTAAACAGGGAGTACAGGAGGGGTCTAAGCACGCGCCTTTGAGGGGCCCCCATGTTGAGGGTCAGCATGGCAGAGATGTTGTTGCCAACCCTCATCGCATGGTGCCAGCCCATCAGGAAGTCCAGGATCCAGTTGCAGAGGGAAGTGTTCAGTCCCAGGGTCCCGAGCTTGGTGATCAGCTTGGAGGGGACTATAGTGTTGAACACTGAGCTGTATTCTATGAACAGCATTCTCACATAGAGAATTCCCCCTCTCGTCCAGGAGGGAGAGGGCAGTGTGAAATACAATTGAGATTGCATCATCTGTGGATCTATTGGGCGGTATGCGAATTGGAGTGGCTGGGACAAGGAAGACTGAAAATGTAATTGAAGACACTTGCCAGCTGGTCTTAACCTGTTTAAGTTTTACACACATCGGCCATGGAGAGAGAGAGCACACAGTCATCATCATTTCATGCAGGACTCTGTGTTGCTTTCCTCGAAGCGACCATAAAAGGCATTTAGCTCGTTTGGGAGTTCTGCGTCACTGGGCATCTCATGTCTGGGTTTCCCTTTGTAATCTGATATCGCCAGAAAGCCTTCCCATATCCGACGAGCATCGGAACCGGTGTAATAGGATTCCACCTTCCTCCTATATTGTCCTTTTCATTGTTTGATGTCTTGTTGGAGGTCGTAGCTGGCTTTCTTGTATGCATCCATGTCCATGTCCCATTCTTTCTAAGCGGTAGCTCTAGCCTTTAGCCCTGCACTAAGGATATTGCCTTTAATCCATGATTTTTGGTTTGGATATGTTTGTCACTGTGGGGACTATGTCGTCTATGCACTTATTGATGAAGCCCATGACTGATGTGGTAAAATCCTCAATGTGTACTATCAAAACAGTCTTGTAGCCACATGTTTCACAGGAGCACGTATTGAGCTTGTAAGCAGGAAGTCACCTCTGGTTGTGTGGTTTCAAGTTTGTTTATGGCCCCATACAGTTTGTTGAGTGCCAAAGTGGTGTTGGCTTGTGAAGAGATGTAGACAGCCAGTAGACAGTCTGTTCAGTATCGTTCCGTTTCTCCAAAAGTCCAAAGTTGAAGTTGCTCCAAACATCAAATTTAGAAGATTAGAGGTAAAAGTTTTGGATAGGGTTAAAACTTTATGTTTAGACACTCATTCTAAATGGTTAACCCTTTAGACCCCAATATACAGTGAGGGAAAAAAGTATTTGATCCCCTGCTGATTTTGTACGTTTGCCCACTGACAAAGAAATGATCAGTCTACAATTTTAATGGTAGGTTTATTTGAACAGTGAGAGACAGAATAACAACAAAAAATCCAGAAAAACGCATGTTAAAAATGTTATAAAATGATTTGCATTTTAATGAGGGAAATAAGTATTTGACCCCTCTGCAAAACATGACTTAGTACTTGGTGGCAAAACCCTTGTCAATCACAGAGGTCAGACGTTTCTTGTAGTTGGCCTCCAGGTTTGCACACATCTCAGGAGGGATTTTGTCCCACTCCTCTTTGCAGATCTTCTCAAAGTCATTATGGTTTCAAAGCTGACGTTTGGCAACTCGAACCTCCAGCTCCCTCCACAGATTTTCTATGGGATTAAGGTCTGGAGACTGGCTAGGCCACTCCAGGACCTTAATGTGCTTCTTCTTGAGCCACTCCTTTGTTGCCTTGGCCACGTGTTTTGGGTCATTGTCATGCTGGAATACCCATCCACGACCCATTTTCAATGCCCTGGCTGAAGGAAGGAGGTTCTCACCCAAGATTTGACGGTACATGGCCCCGTCCATCGTCCCTTTGATGCGGTGAAGTTGTCCTGTCCCCTTAGCAGAAAAACACCCCCAAAGCATGTTTCCACCTCCATGTTTGACAGTGGGGATGGTGTTCTTAGGGTCATAGGCAGCATTCCTCCTCCTCCAAACACGGCGAGTTGAGTTGATGCCAAAGAGCTCCATTTTGGTCTCATTTGACCATAACACTTTCACCCAGTTGTCCTCTGAATCATTCAGATGTTCATTGGCAAACTTCAGACGGGCATGTATATGTGCTTTCTTGAGCAGGGGGACCTTGCGGGCGCTGCAGGATTTCAGTCCTTCACGGCGTAGTGTGTTACCAATTGTGTTCTTGGTGACTATGGTCCCAGCTGCCTTGAGATCATTGACAAGATCCTCCCGTGTAGTTCTGGGCTGATTCCTCACCGTTCTCATGATCATTGCAACTCCACGAGGTGATATCTTGCATGGAGCCCCAGGCCGAGGGAGATTGACAGTTCTTTTGTGTTTCTTCCATTTACGAATAATCAGTCTGTTGTCACCTTCTCACCAAGCTGCTTGGCGATGGTCTTGTAGCCCATTCCAGCCTTGTGTAGGTCTACAATCTTGTCCATGACATCCTTGGAGAGGTCTTTGGTCTTGGCCATGGTGGAGAGTTTGGAATCTGATTGATTGCTTCTGTGGACAGGTGTCTTTTATACAGGTAACAAGCTGAGATTAGGAGCACTCCCTTTAAGAGTGTGCTCCTAATCTCAGCTCGTTACCTGTATAAAAAACACCTGGGAGCCAGAAATCTTTCTGATTGAGAGGGGGTCAAATACTTATTTCCCTCATTAAAATGCAAATCAATTTATAACATTTTTGACATTTCATAGTTTTGATGTCTTCACTATTATTCTACAATGTAGAAAATAGTAAAAATAAAGAAAAACCCTTGAATGAGTAGCTGTGTCCAAACTTTTGACTGGTACTGTATATATGGGAAGCAGTCAAATGCCTTCACCTTTCAAAGACAGACTGACAGGGGTGAGACAATTAATTTAAATGCGGACATACTATCCTTCTGACACTATGCAGCCAGGTCCCATCTACTTTTTAACTCCTCGCGACGAAGAGGCTATGAACATGACATGCCCTGCACCAAAGTCAAGGGCAGGACAGAAACAGGCTCTCCGAAAATATAGATTTCCTTGTTCATGCGTGGTTCGGATGGACCAGTTCACCCACTGGGGGCGAGTTTCTAGTCATCAGCACTATCTGCAGTGCCTCTATTCACATGACTCTCTCCTAACACACAGGCCATACATTCCTGCTACTATAAAAAAAACTATCCTGCTCCTCAGCCACTTTACCCCTGAATGTATGCATATAACTACCTCATCTATCACCAATATCACTGATATTGTTATTGATATTGTTCTTGTACATACTGTATATTATTTTGTTCTTTCTCTACTGACATTGACACTTGTTCTTTTTTTCTTTATATTGACACTATCTATTTTTGATATTGCTACTTTGCAAATAACCATTTCGCTGTACAGTTTACACCGTCTGTAGAGACCCATCCACTTAGCAAGATGTGGCTTTCACATGATCCATTAGACAAGTGTGTCTGGCTAAGCGTAATCTAATATTGATAAAATATTTTCTGTTTAATTATTGTAGGCAACTACTTTTACCACTTTTAGTCTTAATCTTTACTACACTACTCACTGTTTAGCACATGACCTCACATGTGAATCCTTAAAGAGATGGGTGGGGCCGGCTTAAGAGGGTGTGAACAATCTTGAATGGTGAACCAAAACATTAAAGGGCCATTTTCTCAAAAGTGAGGTTACAAGTTTATCAACTTTCAAAGTAGAGTTACTTTCCCATTGTTCCTCAATTGCAGTGTATGATATACCATATTCTAGCTCTGAGTCTCTACTTTTATCCAATGTAAAAAACTCAATTTCAAATTTTGCTAGATAAGACCGGATCAAGGCATCGGTCAAAAATGGTAATCACCCCATAGCACTCACTTCTGTCATCATGAAGTGATTTGAGAGGCTTCAGTAGTTATCATATCACCTCCACCTTACCTGACACCCAAGACCCACTGCAATTTGCATACCGTTCCAATAAATCCACAGATGACGCAATCGCCAATGCACTGCACACTGCCCACTGCCCTATCCCATCTTGACAAGAGGAATACTGTGTATTCGGAAAGAATTCAGACCCCTTGACTTTCTTTAGTCTTTTTCTAAAATGGATTAAATAAAAAAATGCTCATCAATCTACACACACCCCATAATGACAAAGAAAAAACAGGTTTCAGAAGTACCTTATTTACATAAGTATTCAGACCCTATGCTAAACGGAGCAATCTGGGGAGAAGGTCCTTGGTCAGGGAGGGGACCAAGAACCCGATGGTCACTCTGACAGAGCTCCAGAGTTCCTTTGTGGAGATGGGAGAACCTTCCAGAAGGACAACCATCTCTGCAGCACTCCACCAATCAGTCCTTTATGGTCGAGTGGCCAGACGGAGGCCACTCCTCGGCACATGATAGCCCGCTGGGAGTTTGCCAAAAGTCACCTAAAGGATTCAGACCAAAATTGAACTCTTTGGCCTGAATGTGAAGCATCAAATCTGGAGGAAACCTGGCACCATCCCTATGGTGTAGCATGGTGGTGGCAGCATCATGCTGTGGGGAGGTTTTTCAGCGGCAGGGACTGGGAGACTAGTCAGGATCGAGGGAAAGATGAACAGAGCAAAGTACAGAGATCCTTGATGAAAACCTGCTCCAGAGTGCTCAGGAACTCAGACTAGGGCACTGGGGCAGTTGTTGTCCTTCCAACAGGACAACAACCCTAAGCACACAGCCAAGACAATGAAGGAGTGGCTTCGAGTCTCTGAATGTCCTTGAGCGGCCCAGCCAGAGCCCGGACTTGAATCCGACCAAACATCTCTGGAGAGACCTGAAAATAGTTGTGCAGTGACACTCCCCATCCAATCTGACAGAGCTTGAGAGGATCTGCAGAGAAGACTAGGAGAAACCCCCAAATACAGGTGTGCCAAGCATGTAGTGTCATACCCAAGAAGACTCAAGGCTGTAATCGCTGAAAAAGGTGCTTCAACAAAGTACTGAGTAAAATGTTTTTATGGGGTATTGGGTGTAGATTGATGAGAAAAAGAAACAAGGCTGTAATGTAGCAAAATGTGGAAAAAGTAAAGGGGTCTGAATACTTTCAGAATGCACTGTACCTATGTAATAATGCTGTTCATAAACTACAGCCAAGCTTTCAACACCATAGTAACCTCCAAGCTCATCATTAAGCTCGGGCCATGGATCTGAACCCTGCTATGTGCAACTTGGTTTCTGGACTTTCTGACAGCCGCCCCCAGGTGGTGAAGGTAGGCAACTACACCTCCACTATGCTGACCTTCAACACAAGAGCACCACAAGGGTGCATGCTCAGCCCCCTCCTGTACTCCTTGTTCACACATGACTGCGTGGCCACGCACGTCTCCAACTCAATCATCAGGTTTGCAGATGACACAAAGCGGTAGGCCTGATTACTAACAACGACGAGACAGCCTACAGGGAGGAGATGAGGACCCTGGTGTAGTGGTGTCAGAAAAATATCCTCACCATTAGCAAAAAGAAAGAGCTGATTGTGGACTTCAGGAAACATACTTCAAGACCCATGGTCAGATGACATAGTTAGCTGGTTGTCTTTGTAGGGGGGAAATGAGACGATCAAGTGACAGCGTCGCGAGAAAAGCACAATGTTGTAGCCTCCACTCAACTCTCATTTTCTTGCCTGACAGACAACTACAGAGTTAGATACTGTTAACTAATAAGTTATGAAGCTGGGACAGTTTCCAAATGAATAGCACCGTTAAGAACAGGACAAAGAAACAACTTGTTAGCTGGCTATATAAACAAATATCTCTATGTCGTGGCTAGTGTCGTGTCTTTGGCTATGCCGGATTAAGTGATATGACATGCTAACTTATAAAATTATTTCTCTGTAATTAATATTACCTGATTAAGCTAATCATGTAAATGTATTAACTAGAAAGTCGGGGCACCACATAAGAACGTTTATAGAGCTGTTATCTTCCGAATAAACTCTTAAAATACTTAGTAATATTTTACATCGATAGCAGTCAATATTAACCCTTATCTTATTTTCAGTCTCATCATGAAAGTTGTAAATTCTTGGTTATCTTCACGAACCCTGGCTAACAAGTTGAATCAGCAATACAAAATTGGGTTTAATTATTTATTTACTAAATACCTAACTAATCACACAGAATTACAAATACACAAAATACAATGATGTCATACAGAATTCGCCCTGGTGAACGGAGCCTGTATCATGGCTGGTTACACAAAGGAAAAGGGGGTTGGGCTTGAATGAAAGAGCGGGAAGATTTAGGAACAAAGAAACAGCAGCTATGCTATCGTAAATACATTATCTTATGCTTTCTAAATTACCGCCCATTTGGAAAAGGAAAATGCAATAAATATTTACTCTGAGCTGCGCTTCGGTAGATTGGTCGTAGATGCTGGCCGGGTTGGCCACCAGATCTTTCTGTAGTGGAAGAATGTCAATGGTGGTAAATTGGATACGTGTTGGTATCTTCGTCTGGTTGTTAGACTGGATCCGTCGTCCGTCCTTTCCTAGCCCACGTTAGCAGCGGCTAACTCAACGGCTAGGAAGTATCACTTCTGTAGTGAATAAGCTCAAAGTTCATACCAGTTCATACCATAGCTCACGCCGAGGTTGGCTTAGTTCTGTTCTTGATATGTGTCTGTCCTTCTAACGTAGAGGCTGCAGTCCTCACGTACTGGAACACGTGAATGTCTTTTTGTCAAAGACTTATATAGTGGAGAGGAGGGAAGGAGGTGTTTCATCGTTTATAACCCCATGTCTCTTCACAGGGTTGGCCACTGATCGGGCAGGGCCCTTTCCTTATGAAAACCCAATTCTCTCATTTGGAAGCTAAAATTACATTTAATGTCCTAACAAACAATTTCAATATTAAACATTTCAATTGCATAACAATTCCATGTGACTCTGATAACTAGAGGGTGTATACTTTCTCAGGTACAGTTTATGTCGTCCTGTCATCAATCATAATGTCTCAGATAACAATGAACTGACATACATACTCATTACGTTATCAAGCATATTTCCAACTGGTTTTATTATCAAAAGATGGTTCCTTTTCCCCATTTGTTTGATGTTCCCAGACTCTCTATATTTAACACAGGCTATTCAAGTCCTTCAGTAGGGTCAGAGAGAGAGGGAAAGGGGGAAAGGTATTTATGGGGGGGGTCATAAACCTTACCCACAGGCCAACGTCATGACAGTCCCCCCATGTTGGGTTCAATCTTGCAATTAACCTGCATGTTGTTAACCAACATAAAAATGAACGTGGGTTGTCCTGGTTGTGGATCATCGTTGTGGTCCCCATCTGGCGGTCGACCCGGGTAGGGTGTCTGCAAATGAAGAAGTCCGCTCCAAGGCTGGGCAGCAGATGTCCAGTTGGTGGTTGCTATTGCAGTCCCCCCTCTGGTGGTCGACCCGGGTAGGGTCTCTGCAAATGAAGATGTCCGTTCCATGACTCGGCAGCGGATGTCCGGATTGGGATCGCCGTTCCGGACCCGTCGTCTGGTCGTCCAGACTGGAATATCTGGGCAGTAACTTAGGCAGAGGTTAACAACGCACACACACTCATGAAATATATCATTACATTTCCTCCCAAATGAGCGGCGTTGTGGCACTAACTGATGGTTGTATGGGGGAGTTGTTTATGGCTCTATCACTTTCTATGTGCCAAAGAAAATGAAACAAAATTAAGGAAAGCATAAACAAAACAAAATAGTTATGCCACCTTAATCATCTAATTGGACTGTATTCTATCTACGTACATGGTCTTGGCAAAATGACCCTATCATGGCATTGTCTAATGTCATATCTAGGGCTTTCCTAATTTGCGGGGTGGCGCTTAGGGTACTATCCTAAGTTGACAACTATATGATAAGTCTACAGCTGTAAGGCACTCGTTTTGGGCAGTCTACAGGGATGACCTATGGACTTCTGGTTAGAAAACTGGTGAGTGCTGTAGAGTCAAAGGCCTAGAAGTAAATGTTCAACTTTACTAAGGCTGGTATTTTGCTTGGACCCTTAATAAGTGATCCTAGCATAAATCCTAATTGGATGTTCCGTTGTGCATGTGCGTTTATGCTTACACAATCGCGCATGTCAAGGGAAGAAAACCAAGTATCCTGGCAGATTACAACTTGTTCAGAATGAGTCTGACGTAGTCAGGTAATTTTCAGGTCAATGCCTGGAGGTCAGTCAGAATTGGTGTCAAGGGAGTCTGTAGTAGTTTTCTACAAGTCACGGTGTCTTCCACTATTGTAGTGGCGGTAGGTATGAAGTCTATTTCATAGCTATGTTATCCACAGAGGAGCTAACCTCACGACGGAAGTACTCTAAGTATTAGACCAGTCGTACGTGGTGTGATCATGGTTCATGACTTCTAATAACTTTTCTCCTGAACGGAGGGTTCTATTTATTAGTGGCATGTGTTAACCATTGGAAGAGTGCAATGGAGATTCCCTTCCCCGTGTTGCACTCTGAGTGACTCCTATGTCGCTATTATCAATAGCAATTTAACTTGTGAGGTTACTAATCCTCTTACTGAGTGTTGCTGGACTGACTGTGGTATTGGTACTGGTATTCAAGGGGTCCAGTTGTCCTACTGATTTATTCTGAAATATTATCTACCGGAACACATGATTGGAGCATATTACTAGTTGTATTGTAGTTGAACCTACACATGGCAAGGAATGATTGTTGTTGCCATTTGTTTTGGAGGTGGACAAGTCCATTGGACTTCCTTTACGACCAGTGTGGTACACCTCAGTACTATCTTAGATGTGTTCTAAGATAATCCCCGTCTAGGGGCCTGTCTGCTCCTCACTGTTCTCATAGGGGAGTTTACAACTAGATTTGATTTATGCTCTGGCGGCCTGGTACGGTGTTGTCCGTAGTCTCAACCCCCCCACCGGCCTCGATGAGGCTCATCATGGGTCTGGGCTACTATTCCCCCCCTTTGTGTCTCGGGACCCCCCCACCAGCGGGTGGTGTTGGTGTCCGAGGCGCAAACGAGAAGGTCGGACCCTATGTACGAGTTGTCAGTGGCCGCGTTATTATGAGAATGGCTGTAACCTTTCAACCAAATCTCCTGGTGTTTGTGCTTCAACACCCTCAGTGGCTGTCGAGGTCTGTCAGTCACCACCGCGTCCGCGTGTGGCAACCTCTTCAGTACCTGCAAACTGAGACGAGGATATCGGTCTGTGATATCGCAAAGTGTTTCACCAGTGGGAGTCATCGGGTCATTTGCTGGACTGACGCCATTAGTGTCATTGTAAGGGGTGACAGTCCCCAACAAAGCAGAAGGTGTATCATCGGAAGCAGAGTGTACTCTGCGCATCAATGTTTTTCTTGCTGAGACGGCCGCAGTGCTTGCGGAAGTGTCCGAAGAGCAAGAGAAGTTCATCTCAACTACCGTATTGCACAACTGCAAGGAGGAGGGAAGTTGCTCATTCACAGAGACAGCTTGCTCGAAATCATGAAAAGAATGGTCAATCAGATTGGCTGATGGAATGTGTCGAGATATCGTAATATCTCCTTGGATCGGATTCTGCACCAAGAGGTTTCTAAACGTTTTTTTCCCAAGGGGTACTTTTGACAGATACCCCTCGTGAAGGACTGCGTTGCAGCTAGCGTCAGGGGAAGACAGTGTGGTCAGTGGAGAAGGCACTGTGGCCTGTGACCATACCTGGTTGGTTTTCCAATCCATCAATGGGAGTAATCGATCCATCAAGTCTGCTCCAAGTAGCAGGGTTACAGTTTCGAGGCTGGTAACATACACAGGGTGAACGAGCGATACGTCCTGGAAGTGTAGTTTCAGCATGACTCTCAATGTGAGAGGCGAGGTAGTCTGAGTGACCCCTCGAAGTTTAGTGTCGCATCGTTCCACTTTTAACCAACGTTTAGTTGGCTTCAAAGCCCTTTTGAGATCATCAAACAATGTTTGAGAGATGAGTGATATTGTCGCACCCGAATCAATTAGCGCATGACAAGTTAAGCAGTCCTCCAGGACTGTTTCCAGGTATGGCCGTTTAGATTCGTGGTTAGTGGACATATTCCCCACAAAGTGTAGTGGTCGTTCGCAACGACGTGATATGCCATTTCTGTTCAAGGTGGAAGCAGGTTGACTTTTCCGATTCTGAGTGGGCTTGGCTTTAACGAAGCGTTTGACCTTTATCTTCGCAACTTTTGTATCAGAGTCTACAGACAAAGCCCGGGGGCTTGTTTCTTGATCAAGTGGGCCCTGGAAAGGGTCTTGAATGAGAGCGGGAGAAATTTGAACTTTAACGTCCATGCTATGGGTGTTAATTCCTGCGGACCTGGTGTCCGGTAATTCCCCGTCTAGTCCTTGTGACTTATCTTTTACCCTTTTCTCAAATTGTTCTCGCTTAAGTTCTTCCCATACTGGGACTTCTGGAGAACATTGGTCTACGTTTTGATCGTCCTTCAACCCTTTGTTACCCTTGTGCTCTGACACTTTTTGTGGGTTGGGTGCAGGAACGTAGCGAACGGGTCGATTGTAGCGGTAGTCATGTTGATGGCTACGTACTTTACAGTTATTTCGACCGCGGAGGTTATTGGAATCATGGTTTCGTGGTAGAAACTGTTGTTGTGCGTCATCTCTCGACGCTCCAATACCTGATAATGCACCCTCTAACTGGAGTGAGTGCTCCTGGTTAAACTTCAAAACCGAGTGGTCAGGGCTCTTAGTGTTGCGAGCTTTTGATGCCTCAAAAGCTGTGCTTGCAAGCTCTCTGAGTTGTAAGATAGGCAAGCCAACGTGGGCTGCAGGGCCCAAGTAGGTAATGAAGGTGGGATACATGTTCGACAGAAACATTTGTTTGAATGGAAACAGCTCTTCCATTCCTGTTTCCGTGAGTAGGCCAAAGTAAGCTGAACGAAGCCTATGATAGAAAGCTTGTGGGTGTTCGTTCCGAGCTTGTTTGACCGTGTTAGCCAGTGAGCTATCGTGTTTGCGAGTCGCAGAACCACTGAATTCTAATTTCAAAGCTGTGGCAAGTTTAGCGTAGTCATTTAGCACGTGTTGCTGTTGTAGGCGAATGAACCTCGTCACGTGTCTATTCGACGTTCGCTTCAACAGGTAAACCCTGTCAGAACCCGTAGCGTTCGGGTAGCCACCCAACGCGTCCTCTATGTCAGCTAGGAACGTCTCAGTATCGTTTGGCTGACCTGGAACGGGGTCAAAGGTGGGGAAATTCTTGACGAGTTTGTCAAGGTATTGGTGCGGAGAGGATTGGCCTCATCCTGTGGAGAAATTGGGGCCGACAGGCCAAGAGGAGAAGCCAAGCTTTGGCTTTGTTGGCCAAGAGGCTCCATGTTACTCAGTGCCGAATGGCCAAGAGGAGAAGACTGAGGGACACATGATGGAGGCAATGTCTGAAACCTATCATCTTCACTCCTTTGAGTACCGGACTCCGGTTGCTTGGATGGGTAGTCATGCTGTAAAGCGTGACCATTCTGGACTTCCTCCAGATGGTACCTAAGGGTGGTCTTCTGCTGCATTGCAGAGTCCACTTGAGCGCTTAGAGTACCAATTTTGGACACGTGAGTGTCACACCTGCTCCTTTCGGTCTCAAACTTATCTGTCATGGTTTGCAGATAGAGGTCTCGAGTACGGAGCGAGAGATTCAGTGATGAGATTTCCTCTGCTTGCTTAGAAATCAATATTTCCATCCTCATCACCTGAGTTCTCTCATCATTCAATTGGTCAGCGACTTCAATAAGTTCTGCTGATTTATCATCCAACTTTGTCACTGTGTTCATTAACTGATCGTCTTTGGTCTGCAGCGCTTTGAGGAGCACCGTGTTATTTTGAGTAACATTCAACAAAACAGCATGCATGTTGTCAAGTTGAGCGCTCCTGTTTGTAGATAACTCTTCAGATTTATCTAGTTTGGCGTGGACATCATCGTATCTAGTTTTGGCTAAATCGAGTTGTTCCTGTAGCATATGATTTTGTTGAAGAGCTTGTGCTCGTTCATCGTCATAAGTATTTGCAATTACTTTTAATTGTTCCGATTTCAAACGCAGTTCCTTGACTAGCAGAATGTTTTCATTTCCTGCTTTTGTCAATAGTTGCTCAGTTCTCTCCACCTGTGCCCTCATGTTAGCCATGTCTTGCACGTGCTTCAGCTGTGCACTGTGGTATTGGATCGATGCCAACCTTTGATGGCGATACATAAGTGCTAAAGTGGAGAGAACCGTCACAAAGCCTGTGTTTGATGGTTGATTTTGGACAGCGTTCGCAATTTCGGCTGATTTTTCACTAATGGCATAATTAGGGTTGGTATCGCTGCTGAGGTCAGAGATCAATCCTTTTATGGGTGGAGGTTCACTAATTAGCGGAGGAGTGGTGACCACCTCCTTTGGTAGCTTGCACATTATTAGAAAAATTTAGAGGAAAAATGTTCCTATTTTTTTCAATGTTTGGGTTTGGAATTCATTGGAAGCTGCAAAGACAAGTTTAATCTATTTATAGATGTTGACGAACCATCAGTACTGTACCAGTAATGTGGAAGTTGGATGTGAATGAATTTGCAAAAGCAAATTGAATGAATTAATCAATGCCAATGATTAATCCTACCTGGGTATTAAACTTGAATTAACCTGAGGTTGCTTCATCCAGGTTAATATGGGAAGTTTAAAAGTGTCTCATTTGATTGCAAGAACATTAAGGTTTGTTCAACAATTTAACTTATTAAATTGAATGAGATGATAATCCATACAATCTCCATTGATTCGATATCATAAGTGTAAACAGTAGACTAAATGTTGGGAACACCTCCCACTTCTTCCTGGTGCCGAAGCCACATGCGATTCCCGCTGGGGCGGGACTTCTGTCAGTACTGGATTACTGAATGGGTTTTGCAAAAACCAAATTTTACTGATTGATCAATTTTAATGATAAATCAAACCTGTATAGGCTATTTGGGATTTAAACTTTAATTAACCTGAGAGGTTTATTCATCTAGGGTAATGTGGAAAAAAGATTACAATGTCTCATTTAGAAAACTCATCAATTTGGATATTTTTGTTTTTTTTAAGATCCACTTGAGAATGTAAATCTGGCAATTTCACTTATTAGTTCAATTGAATAAGACATCGATATCCGTCTGGATATCATGAGTAACGACTTGAGTGTCACCTGACTAATTATTTGAAGAAAAGTACTGGTGACTCTCATAGGGGAGTCTGCTGGCACACGTTGAAATCAACGGAAGTACCCAGGGCAGGACTTTCGTTCCGCAAGTCGGATGAATTACAATGTGGCACAAACAAAATGGCTGTTTTCCCTTTTGTTAGCTTAGCATCTCGAGCAAGCTAATGCTACTTGATGCCTGAAAAATGCTCACATAGGATTCCCTTGGCAAGGGAAAGGTTTTACTTATAACATATTATGTTCAAACCCTTTTCGGCGATATTTGACGATGTTTTAACCGGAACTCGCGGTAATCAACAAAATGCACCGTGGTCTCCTCGCATCGAAACGCGAGAGACAGACAGAGAGATACTTATAAACTGGTCAAGCTAATCTCTCCTAAATTTCAATCGGCTGGGTCTTTGTCCTCGCTCGAGAAATTAATAATGACCTAGCCAACACGCGTCTGAAACGCGCGAGGCAGAAATAGCCCAGCGTTTGGCCAAACGCGCTATTTATCAGATAGCTTTATCAGCCCTCATACAGAACTGTATAGGGTATGCTACCCACTGACTACCTCAGAGCACAACACTGAGGCGATTCTCCAGAGCACACACGCACCAATAATTCCGATCTACAATTCCCATAATGTATATAATCAACTTGGTATATTATGTAATCTGCTTTTCAATTTTATATAGGCTGAATCAAAATGAAAACTTCATCCTATTTTAGATGCCTCACACGGGGCACCATTATGTCGTGTCTTTGGCTATGCCGGATTAAGTGATATGACATGCCAACTTATAAAATTATTTCTCTGTAATTAATATTACCTGATTAAGCTAATCATGTAAATGTAATTAACTAGAAAGTCGGGGCACCACAGAAGAACGTTTATAGAGCTGTTATCTTCCGAATAAACTCTTAAAATATTTAGTAATATTTTACATCGATAGCAGTCAATATTAACCCTTATCTTATTTTCAGTCTCATCATGAAAGTTGTAAATTCTTGGTTATCTTCACGAACCCTGGCTAACAAGTTGAATCAGCAATACAAAATTGGGTTTAATTATTTATTTACTAAATACCTAACTAATCACACAGAATTACAAATACACAGAATACAATGATGTCATACAGAATTCGCCCTGGTGAACGGAGCCTGTATCATGGCTGGTTACACAAAGGAAAAGGGGGTTGGGCTTGAATGAAAGAGCGGGAAGATTTAGGAACAAAGAAACAGCAGCTATGCTATCGTAAATACATTATCTTATGCATTCTAAATTACCGCCCATTTGGAAAAGGAAAATGCAATAAATATTTACTCTGAGCTGCGCTTCGGTAGATTGGTCGTAGATGCTGGCCGGGTTGGCCACCAGATCTTCCTGTAGTGGAAGAATGTCAATGGTGGTAAATTGCATACGTGTTGGTATCTTCGTCTGGTTATTAGACTGGATCCGCCGTCCGTCCTTTCCTAGCCCACGTTAGCAGCGGCTAACTCAACGGCTAGGAAGTATCACTTCTGTAGTGAATAAGCTCAAAGTTCATACCAGTTCATACCATAGCTCACGCCGAGGTTGGCTTAGTTCTGTTCTTGATATGTGTCTGTCCTTCTAACGTAGAGGCTGCAGTCCTCACGTACTGGAACACGTGAATGTCTTTTTGTCAAAGACTTATATAGTGGAGAGGAGGGAAGGAGGTGTTTCATCGTTTATAACCCCATGTCTCTTCACAGGGTTGGCCACTGATCGGGCAGGGCCCTTTCCTTATGAAAACCCAATTCTCTCATTTGGAAGCTAAAATTACATTTAATCTCCTAACAAACAATTTCAATATCAAACATTTCAATTGCATAACAATTCCATGTGACTCTGATAACTAGAGGGTGTATACTTTCTCAGGTACAGTTTATGTCGTCCTGTCATCAATCATAATGTCTCAGATAACAATGAACTGACAAACATACTCATTACGTTATCAAGCATATTTCCAACTGGTTTTATTATCAAAAGATGGTTCCTTTTCCCCATTTGTTTGATGTTCCCAGACTCTCTATATTTAACACAGGCTATTCAAGTCCTTCAGTAGGGTCAGAGAGAGAGGGGAAGGGGGAAAGGTATTTATGGGGGGGTCATAAACCTTACCCACAGGCCAACGTCATGACACTAGTTAGCTGGTTGTCTGTATAGATAACATTAGGTAGTGAAAGTGACAGCTTGACGTTTCACGAGTGCAGCACACATTTACAGTCACACAACATTTCTAGCTAGCCTGACAGGTAAACCTGACAGTTAGCTAGCTAGCTATAGTAAGCAGATTGGGTCATTTCCATATTAATTATTTTGGTAGAAACAAGACAAAACAACAGTTTGCTAACTATACACTGCTCCACCGCTGATGTGCTCGCCTGTATCAACCCGGTGATCATGACAGGATTGGCTAATGTGAAAGTCAACATGATTTGGAAAGGCTCACACTTGTCTATATAATGTCCAACAGTTGACAGTGCATGTCAGAGCAAAAACCAAGCCATGAGGCCGAAGGAATTGTCCGTAGAGCTCCAAGACAGGATGCTCCAGATAATCAATTAGTCTAAAGAAGACCAGTTTTATTGCTTCTGTAATCAGGACAACAGTTTTCAGTTGTGCTAATGTAATTGCAAAAGGGTTTTCTCATGATCAATTAGACTTTTAAAATGATAAACTTGGATTAGCTAACACAACATCCCATTGGAACACAGGAGTGATGGTTGCTGATAATGGCCCTCTGCACACCTATGTATATATTCCATAACAAATCAGCTGTTTCCAGCTACAATAGTTATTTACACATTAACAATGTCTACACTGTATTCTGATCAATTTGATGTTGTTTTAATGGACAATTCATTTTATTTTCTTTCAAAAACAAGGACATTTCTAAGTGACACCAAACTTTTGAACGGTAGTGTATGTTAAGGTTTGGGATAGGCTTAAAAAATGTAAATGATCAATCTGTGTCCACACTGGGATCGAACACACAACCTTCTGTTCTAGCATCATGGGATTAGTTCCAGTGTCATGGGATTACGCCCATCACGTGATTATGCCCAGAGTCATGGGATTGAGCCCATCTGCCACCCGTGTCCACAAGGCCCTAGCAAAACCCAAGCCTACTTGATGGTAATAGTGCTCCCTGTTGCCCCTAGTTGCCGGTTTTGAAGGCATTTCCCGACGTCCTCAGGACACAGATAGACATCCAATTTCGAAGTTACTCTTCAGCGATATGCCTGGAACACACTGTTGTCCATCTGTTTAATTTGTTTTATTTATTTAACCTTTATTTAACTAGGCAACTCAGTTAAGAACAAATTCTTATTTACAATGATGGCCTACCCCGACCAAACCCTAACCCGGACGACGCTGTGCCAATTGTGCTCCACCTTCTGTGAATGAGGGATGACAAAATATTCTGTATGAGTGGTCTGGTTGCTACGAGAGAGGAGTACAGACAGGGAGACATAGATTAAACACAATTTTGAACATGTTACTATTGCACATCATTATTCAATTCTGTATATAAGAGGCTCCTTAAAACCTCTTAAGGATCGGACCCTTTTTTTGAATTTTCACCTAAAATGACATACCCAAATCCATCTGCCTGTAACTCAGGACCTGAAGCAAGGATATGCATATTCTTGATACCATTTGTTTGTGAAAATGTGAAATTAATGTAGGAGAATATTTTGTTGAAGTCGGAAGTTTACATACACCTTAGCCAAATGCATTTAAACTCAGTTTTTCACAATTCCTGACATTTAATCCTAGTAAGATTTCCCTGTCTTAGGTCAGTTAGGATCACCACTTTATTTTAAGAATGTGAAATGTCAGAATATTAGTAGAGAGAATTGTTTATTTCAGCTTTTATTTCTTTCATTAAGTTCCTAGTGGGTCAGAAGTTTACATACACTCAATTAGTATTTGGTAGCATTGCCTTTAAATTGTTTAACTTGGGTCAAACGTTTCGGGTAGCCTTCCACAAGCTTCCCACAATAAGTTGGGTGAATTTTGGCCCATTCCTCCTGACAGAGCTGGTGTAACTGAATCAGGTTTGTAAGCCTCCTCGCTCACACACGCTTTTTCAGTTCTGCCCACAAATTTTCTATAGGGTTGAGGTCAGGGCTTTGTGATGGCCACTCCAATACCTTGACTTTGTTGTTGTCCTTAAGCCATTTTGCCACAACTTTGGAAGTATCCTTGGGGTCATTGTCCATTTGGAAGACCCATTTGCGACCAAGCTGTACCTTCCTGACTGATGTCTTGAGATGTAATTGTCCTACCTCATGATGCCATCTATTTTGTGAAGTGCACCAGTCCCTCCTGCAGCAAAGCAACCCCACAACATGATGCTGCCACCCCGTGCTTCATGGTTCTGATGGTGTTCTTCGGCTTGCAAGCCTTCCCCTTTCTCCTCCAAACATAACGATGGTCATTATGGCCAAACAGTTCTATTTTTGTTTCATCAGAACAGAGGACATTTCTCGAAAAAGTACGCTCTTTGTCCCCATGTGCAGTTGCAAACCATAGTTTGGCATTTTTATGGCGGTTTTGGAGCAGTGGCTTCTTCCTTGCTGAGCGGCCAGGTTGTGTCGATATAGGACTCGTTTTACTGTGGATATAGATACTTTTGTACCTGTTTCCTCCAGCATGTTCACAAGGTCCTTTGCTGTTGTTCTGGGGTTGATTTGGACTTTTCGCACTAAAGTACGTTCATCTCTAGGAGACAGAATGCGTCTCTTTCCTGAGCGGTATGATGGCTGCGTGGTCCCATGGTGTTTATACTTGCGTACTATTGTTTGTACAGATGAACGTGGTACCTTCAGGTGTTTTGAAATAGCTCCCAAGGATGAACCAGACTTGTGGAGGTCTACAATTTTTTCTCAGGTCTTGGCTGATTTCTTTTGATTTTCCCATGATGTCAAGCAAAGAGGTACTGAGTTTGAAGGTAGGCCTTGAAATACATCCACATGTACACGTCCTATTGACTCAAATTATGTCAATTAGCCTATCAGAAGCTTTTAAAGCCATGACATAATTTTCTGGAATTTTCCAAGCTGTTTAAAGGCACAGTCAAATTAGTGTATGTAAACTTCTGACCCACTGGAAATGTGATACAGTGAATTATAAGTGAAATAATCTATCTGTAAACAATTGTAGGAAAACTTACTTGTGTCATGGACAAAGTAGATGTCCTAACCGACTTGCCAAAACTATAGTTTGTTAACAAGACATTTGTGGAGTGGTTGAAAAACGAGATTTAATGACTCCAACCTAAGTGTATGTAAGCTTCCGACTTCAACTGTAACACATTAGATCTGGTAAAAGATAATTCAAAGGAAAATACATGCGGTTTTTTTCTCCATCATCTTTGAAATGCAAGAGAAAGGCCACAATGTATTATGCCAGTTTAGGTGCAATTAAAATGTTGGCCACTAGATGGCAGCAATGTATGTGCAAAGTTTTAGACTGATCCAATGAACCATTAGATTACTGTTCAAAATGTTGTGTCAAGTCTGCCCAAATGTGCCTAATTGGTTTATTGATACATTTTCAAGTACATAACTGTGCACTCTCCTCAAACAATAGCATTGTGTTCTTTCACTGTCATAGCTACTGTAAATTGGACAGTGCAGTTCGATTAACAAGAATTTAAGCTTTCTGCCCATATTAGATATGTCTATGTCCTGGGAAATGTTCTTCTTACTTACAACCTCATGCTAATCACATTAGCACACGTTAGCTCAAACCGTCCCATGGGGGGTCACCGATCCCGTAGAGGTTTTAAAAAACTATTTTCTTCTGAAATAAATGAATTGTGCATAAGAAGCTTTGGCTCAGCATGTGGTAGTGTAGCAGTAGCCCTCTACCCTTTTCTCCAATGGTCAGCCTTATACCTCACACTGACTGGCTTCCTCCGGACATTTAGTTGAGAAAGGAGCCCATGACAAATCCCTTACTCTCAGCAGATAAAGGAGGAGGGCATAAACTTGTTACAGTCAGCTTCTCACCTGGATCATAAGAGCTCCCACTCAGGCCATGCAAACCAATCCCCTCTCTTTCTCTCCCCAGCCATCTAGGATCCTCCTATATAGTCCTTCACAAAGACCTGGTATAAAGTCCCCTCCGTGTTCACTTATTGAGTTACCTGTAGCTAAGCTCTGAGCGAGCACACACAATGGCAGGCGGTAATGACGGTGCAGGTCCTAACCCCTCGTTCCCGGCCTTTCCCCCAGCCTCATTTCCTCACAGCGGCTGCCATTTCACAGCTGTTAGCCAGCTACTCTCTTTGTCGTGATTAGGGACAAATTAATAGATGCCTCCTGGTAATCAGCTTTCACTAGGCCTGTCAAAGCGCCAAACGCCATTCGCTCACCACCACTGGACAAGGGGAAATCACCTCCCAGCCCCGAGACACTACAACAGGCGGGCTGCATGAGACAGTGCTGTCCACTGCTCTCCACTGATGTGTCTGTGTCCTTGGTGTGGCTAAAGAGTGGGTAACCAGGGCATTAGCACGCTCCTCATTGGCACAACTGCTAGTAACGTGAGCAATAGCAGCAGTGCTCTGTATGGCGCTGCTAGATGGTGGTCATCGTGGGAATGGTATAAAGACTGGTCTTTCTGCTAGGGTGTAATTGGGCACCGCATGTTCCAAATGGACTGTGAAATGTAAGGGGGGTCAAATAATAGATTTTCCTCCGAATGCAAAATCCAGGGTAGGGCTGTGTCATTTACAAGAACAGTTTAAACCTGGCTGGGCTGACTGGCAGGCAAATCTGAGGATTGTTCCAAGGGGCTCAGACAGAGATAACACACACCTGAGACCCTGGAGCAGACGACCAGGCCAAACACTCCACTACGGACAAGGCTGCAGATGATGCACACACACACCCACACACACACACACACACACACACACACACACACACACACACACACACACACACACACACACACACACACACACACACACACACACACACACACACACACACACTCTACCCTCACATGCAGTAAAAATATGTTAATTCCACGCAGGCCATGGAAGTGATGAAAAACAGGTCAGGATTCTTTTGAATAATTCAGACTTTTGAATAATTCTGACTTAAATATTTGGCCTATTCAGTTTGTTTAAATTACATTGCCCAAAATGAACCAACTCATCTCTCTTCCAGTAAGTTAGTGTGACAGACACAGGAAGTCATTTCAGGATGCAGATTAGCCACAAAGGTCCTGTTGCATAGTGCATGACCACCCCCACCTGCTGGAGAGACAGAGAGGATTGGAATGGGGATGGATGGGGTGGGATGATTGTTTATGGATAAAATATGGAAGGCTGTAAGACAGAATATTTAGTATTTTTTTAATTTAACTAGGTAAGTCAGTTAAGAACACATTCTTATTTACAATGACAGCCTATCGGGGAACAGTGGGTTAACTGCCTTGTTCAGGGGCAGAATGACATATTTTTACCTTGTCAGCTCGGGGATCGATCCAGCAACCTTTCGGTTACTGGCCCGACACTCTAACCACTAGGCTACCTGATATAGTCTCGCCCGCGCTACCTATTTAGTGATTCTTCTCTCCTGGAGCCCGAGACAACTCAGACAATAGCTGCATGCTAGCCAGCCTAATCTAATTTAACTGACCAATGTAACAACAAGAAATAATTTCATTTATTGTGCCAACATCGGGCTCAAAAAACAAACAAAAGCTAATTGGAAAAATCCCATTGCTAACCCATCTTTATGGAGAAAATCAGTTTCACCTCTGATTTGATTAATTTCATTTCAAGCAAAAAACGAAATGGTGATTGCCCAATTGCATTTACATTTTTATAATTGGAATTTATGGGACTGCTTTTTTACTGCTTGCTGTTTAGCTTTCTCAAGGCATGCTTTTCCAGCACAAACCGTGGTTGGTGGGCCACCTTAATCCAAGTGAAAATTGCACATTGCAACAGTACATGTCTTTGTACACAGTGCCCTGTGCTTTTGTTTAGGCATGTTAGAAATTACATCAAACAATTGTCAAAATCTATTTTACCATCAAGACAATGGACACAAATTCAATTTATTCAAACCCATATTGTGTTAGAGAGGGACCTGTGTTTGCATGAAGGCAATTACAGTGGGATTTGATGTTGTGATGTGCCCAGAATACCCCGGCTTTAGATCAGGAGCTGGGTGCCCCATTAATACCACATATGGGAAACCCAGCTGTGATCAGAATTGGAAGAGCGAGAGGGAAAATCGATTTCATTTGCAGGATTATTGGTGGAACTGAGATGCTGTTTGTATGAAACATAAAGTCTAATTTCAGAGGTAGATCGAGAGGTCTGGAGTGTTTGTTTTATTCAATGAAACGTTAATGAAATTGAGAAACCTGTATAGAATATTCTGTTGTATGTGCCCCTTTTCAATGCTTTTACATTTAACATAATTTTATCAATATATTGGAATAAACCATCATTGTCACTTAACTAAAAGCTTATGTCACACATTTGGATTGAATCATGGGTAAATATTTTTGTGTTGTTGTTAATTTCATAATTTTTTTACCTTGGCCATTAAAAGCTACACCACACGACCAAAAGTATGTGGACACCGGCACGTCAAACATCTCATTCCAAAATCACGGGCATTAATATGGAGTTGATCCCCCCTTGCTGCTATAACAGCCTCCACTCTTCTGCAAAGGCTTTCCACTAGATGTTGGAACATTGCTGCGGGAACTTGCTTCCATTCAGCCACAAGAGCAATACTGAGGTCGGGCACTGATGTTGGGCAATTAGGCCTGGCTTGCAGTCGGCGTTTCAATTCATCCCAAAGGTGTTCAATGGGGTTGAGGTCAGGGCTCTGTGCAGACCAGTCAAGTTCTTCCACACCGATCTCGACAAACCATTTCTGTATAGACCACGCTTTGTCATGCTGTAACAGGAAAGGACCTTCCCCAAACTGTTTCCACAAAGTTGGAAGCACAGAATTGTCTATAATGTCAATGTATGCTGTAGCATTAAGATTTCCCTTCACTGGAACTAAGGGGCCTAGCCCGAACCATGAAAAACAGAGCAGACCATTATTCCTCCTCCATCAAACTTTATAGTTGGCACTATGCATTCGGGCAGGTAGCGTTCTCCTGGCATCAGCCAAACCCAGATTTGTCCCTCGGACTGCCAGATGGTGAAGTGTGATTCATCACTCCAGAGAACACGTTTCCACTGTTCCAGAGTCCAATGGCAGCAAGCTTTACACCACTCTAGCCGACGCTTGGCATTGCGCATGGTGATCTTAGGCTTGTGTGCGGCTGCTCGGCCATAGAAACCCATTTCATGAAGCTCCTGACGAACAGTTATTGTGCTGATGTTGCTTCCAGAGGCAGTTTGGAACTCGGGAGTGAGTGCTGCAGCCAAGGACAGACAATTTTTTTGCACTGTGCGCTTCAGTGGGCCCATTCTGTGAGCTTGTGTGGCCTACCACTTCGTGGCTGAGCCATCGTTGCTCCTATATGTTTCCACTTGAAAAATAACACCACTTACAGTTGAACAGAGCAGCTCTAGCAGGGCAGAAATGTTACAAACTGACTTGTTGGAAAGGTGGCATCCTATGAAGGCGCCACATTGAAAGCCACTGAGCTCTTCAGTAAGCCCTTCTACTGCCAATGTTTGTCTATGGAGATGATTATTAATATATATATTTTTTTAAACTAGGCAAGTCAGTTAATGGGATAGGCGTCCCGCTAGCGGGACACCAGCCGACAACATCCGGTGAAATTGGAGGGCGCGCAATTCAAATAAATAATCGTAATATTAAACATTCATGAACATACAAGTATCTTATGTCATTTAAAAGCTTAAATTCTTGTTAATCGAACTGTGTTGTACAATTTCCAATAGGCTTTACGGCGAAAGAATACCATGCGATTGTCTGAGGACGGCGCCCCACATCAACATATTTTTCAACCAGCACATGCTTCATAAAATCCCAAATAGCGATTAAATAAATCACTTACTTTTGAAGATCTTCCACTGTTTGCAATCCCAAGGGTCCCAGCTACAACATGAATGGTCATTTTGTTACATAAAATCCTTATTTTTGCATCCAAACAAGTCAAACGACGTTTCTATTTAATCCTCAGGTACTCTAAAATGTAAATATTTCATACGGAAAGTAATATGTTCAATAGGAAAGGAAAGTTAGTAAGTGCACGCCCTCTCCCTCGCGCGCAGAAAGACTGATATTGTTTAGGTGGTCTCCTAACCAAAACTCAAAATTCTTGCTTGTTTTAAAAAAAAAATAAGAGCCTGGGACCTAAAATTTTTTTAAAATCCCAGTTCGTTTTTCACCTGCCATATCAATTCTGTTATAGTCTCAGACATTATTTGAACAGTTTTAGAAACCTCAAAGTGTTTTCTATCCAATGCTACACATATCCTGGCTTCTGGGCCTGAGTAACAGGCAGTTTACTTTGGGCACATCAGTCAGGCAGAAATTCAGGAATCTAGACCTTATCCCTAACAAGTTTTAAGAACGAATTCTTATTTACAACGACGGCCTACCCCAGCCAAACCCAGACAACACCTGGACAATTTTGCAACGCCCTATGGGACTCCCAATCACATCTGGATGTGATACAGCCTGGAATTGAACCAGGGACTGTAGTGATGCCTCTTGCACTGAGATGCAGTGCCTTAGACCACTGCGCCACTCGGGAGCTATAATTGCATGGCTGTGCACTCGATTTTATACACCTGTCAGCAACAGGTGTGGCTGTAATAGCCAAATCCGCTGATTTGAAGGGGTGTCCACATACTTTTGTATATATAGTCTATCTGTGGTATTACAGTACTTCACATGTAACCCTTGCCATTGATATGAGATAGCCATTTTGGCAACGAAGAGAGAACTACCATGTCCTTCCTCTCCCTTGTCCTCCACCTGTTAACTAGGTTGTTAGGAAGTATTCAGGCTGGTGCAGTGGGGAGGTGCTACTGTTCACCATACATGAAATACTACAGTATCAGGGCCTTCATGGCAAGATGAGAGAGAGAGAGAGAGAGAGAGAGAGAGAGAGAGAGAGAGAGAGAAGACTTTCCCAGGGTTCTGACAGCACAACAGCTGTGCCTCTCCACTCCACTCCCTCCTTTCTTTCCTCCATCCCCTCTCTCTGTCTCTCTGTTTTTGTGCCAGCTCTTTGTATTTCCCACATGCGTAAGACAGAAGTGGGAGTGATGCCATGCCAGGTGGGTATAGCTTTGCAGTGGGGACAACAGGGGTTTTACCACAGCACATGACCCTACAGACATTGGGGACATTATGAAACAATAAACTTAACGGGCATTCTTCTAGACAGCACTAAGGTGTCTACATACAGCCCTTTCTTTGAGGTGTCTACATACAGACCTTTCTCTGAGGTGACTACATACAGACCTTTCTCTGAGGTGTCTCCATACAGACCTTTCTCTGAGGTGTCTACATACAGACCTTTCTCTGAGGTGTCTACATACAGACCTTTCTCTGAGGTGTCTACATACAGCCCTTTCTCTGAGGTGTCTACATACAGACCTTTCTCTGAGGTGTCTACATACAGACCTTTCTCTGAGGTGTCTACATACAGACCTTTCTCTGAGGTGTCTACATACAGACCTTTCTTTGAGGTGTCTACACACTTTACAGGTACAGTACTGTCAGTCTAAATGTAGCCTCATGACAGAGAAGCCGAATAGCTGACCAGTGCGCATGTAAGATTTGGTTCTGGGTGCTGAGATTAGTGCCTGTTAAGTTGATAATTTCATAATGGTCCCATCTGTGAAGTTCTGGTGTTGAGGTGGTGGAGACTGGAGAGGTTCGGAAAGGTGTGAGGTTAAAATTGGTAGCCAGGGTTATTTTACCCATTTGGGGGTTGTGGGTCTTTCTTCCTCATTTCATTTCCTTTGTTGAGAGCAGATGTTGTGAGTTTTCCAGTGTCAGTTGTGGGCAGTGTAGAAGCAAGCCTACACATGTTACTGTCAACATACCATTGCAGCTGGAGAAAGAAGTTATGTCATCAAGGGACAGCTGGATCCAATATATACAACTGTGAGAAAGTGTGTGAGCTGCCTGGGGTGTAACCATTAGTCCTGTTTTGTTGTTGCACATTGTCCTTATTATCCTAAATCTTGGGACACACACACACACACATTCACACGGACGTACATATGCACATGCATGCCATAAAGGCACACCTCAAAGGCACGCATGCACACACAGTTTTTTCAAGGAATTGGTCCCACTGTCACTCCTCTTTGTGCAGACAGTTTGTTTTCAGGGGTAATGACTATTGGTTCAGCCAACTAGAAATAGGCTTGGTGCAGATGATAAAGGAACTGCAGAATACCAGCATGCTGCCTCAGTATTTTGAGAGGGCAAAAGCTGAGTCAAGTGAAAAAGAGAGTATGCAGGCCTTTGCAATGACTGAAGGGCCAGTGTTTTAAAATGAGCCCACTATGGGCTAGGTGGAGAAAGAGAGAGAAAAAGAGAGAGCTGTAAAGAGGGCCCCTGTCTGGGATAAATAGCTGATGCTTCGTTATGGGGCTTAAGTCTCCATCCATTCTAATAAAAAACACTTAAGCCAAACAGCCCCCCTCACGCTATCTCTGTCTGGTCCTGGGAGCTACCTGGAGGCCCTCCACAATGGAGGTCACATGGATTGCTGGCTGGAGAGAGGGCCTGGGGTTGCACTGGTGCACTCTGGGAAGAAGGAGGACCGTACTGTAGAGGAAAGCTAAATGTATCCATCTTAACAGTCACCGTGTTTATTCATGAGTCAGATTTCATGTTCGATACAGTATATCGATCCCCTCACCTCTATAGATATTTAAGTACTGTACAAATGCAATACAACAAAATACTATTCAAGAAACACTGTAACTACTGTAAGTAGTCCTTAATTATTTTCCGCTTACACCTTGATATGAATGGGAACGCCACTTACACATTAATGAAAGACTTGTGAGGTTGTCGCTGTTTAACTGGAATGAAAAGTAGCATTCCTTCTTTGTTTTGTCTGATGTTTGACTGTGGATAATGCAGACAATCAACAGCAAGAAGAGTTAAGCGTATTATACATTACGGATAGCCTCCTAGCCCTGATCCTGCTGCTACAGCTACTGCTACTACTACTACTACTACTGCTGCTACTACTGCTGCTACTACTGGGACTGTTGCTGCTGCTGCTACTACATTTACATTTTAGTCATTTAGCAGACGCTCTTATCCAGAGCGACTTACAGTAGTGAATGCATACATTTCATACAATTTCATACATAACATACATTTTTTTCTGTGCTGGCCCCCCGTGGGAGTCGAACCCACAACCCTGGTGTTGCAAACACCATGCTCTACCAACTGAGCTACAGGGAAGGCTACTACTACTGCTGCTACTGCTACTGCTGCTGCTGCTACTGCTGCTGCGGCTACTACTGCCACTGCTACTGCTGCTGCTACTGCTGCTGCTACTGTTGCTGCTACTGCCACTTCTGCTACTACTGCTACTGCTGCTGCTGTTGCTACTACTGCTGCTGCTGTTGCTACTGCTGCTGCCACTGCTACTGCTGCTGCTGCTGCTACTGCTGCTGCTGCTGCTGCTGCTACTGCTGCTGCTGCTGCTACTGCTGCTACTGCTACTACTACTGCTGCTGCTGCTGCTGCTACTGCTGCTGACACTGCTACTGCTGCTACTACTGTTGCTGCTGCTGCTACTGCTGCTACTACTACTGCTGATTCTGCTACTGCTGCTGCTGCTACTGCTTCTGCTGCTGCTGCTACTGCTGCTGCGGCTACTACTGCCACTGCTACTGCTGCTGCTACTGTTGCTGCTACTGCCACTGCTGCTGCTACTGCTGCTGCTACTGCTACTGCTCCTGCTGCTGTTGCTACTGCTGCTGCTACTCCTACTACTGCTACTGCTGCTGCTGCTACTGCTGCTACTGCTACTACTGCTACTGCTGCTACTGCTACTGCTACTGTTGCTGCTGCTGCTGCTACTACTACTGCTACTGCTGCTATTGCTACTGCTGCTGCTGCTGCTACTGCTGCTGCTGCTGCTGCTACTGCTGCTACTGCTACATTTGCTGTGTCATCTGCTACTGCTACTACTACTGCTGCTGCTACTATTGCTGCTGCAACTACTGCTACTGCTGCTGCTGCTGCTACTACTGCTACAGTTGCTGCTGCTACTGTTGCTGCTGCTGCTGCTGTTGCTACTACTACTGCTGCTGCTGCTGCTGCTGCTACTACTGCCACTGCTACTGCTACTGCTGCTGCTGCTGCTGCTGCTGCTGCTGCCACTGCTACTGCTGCTGCTGCTGCTGCTGCTACTGCCTCTGCTACTGCTGCTACTGCCACTGCTATTGCTGCTGCTGCTGCTACTACTACTGCCACTACTGCTGCTGCTACTGCTGCTACTGCTGCTGCTGCTACTACTGCCACTGCTACTGCTGCTGCTACTGGTACTGTTGCTGCTGCTACTGCCACTGCTGCTACTACTGCTGCTACTGCTACTGCTGCTGCTGCTGCTGTTCTGTTGCTACTGCTACTGCTGCTGCTGCTAATGCTACTGCTGCTGCCACTGCTACTGCTGCTACTACTGCTGCTGCTACTGCTGCTACTGCTACTGCTGCTGCTACTACTGCTACAGTTGCTGCTGCAACTGTTGCTGCTGCTGCTGCTGTTGCTACTACTACTGCTGCTGCTGCTGCTGCTGCTGCTGCTACTACTGCCACTGCTACTGCTACTGCTGCTGCTGCTACTACTGCCACTGCTACTGCTACTGCTGCTGCTGCTGCTGCTGCTGCTGCTGATACCGCTACTGTTGCTGCTACTGCCTCTGCTACTGCTGCTACTGCCACTGCTATTGCTGCTGCTGCTGCTACTACTACTGCCACTACTGCTGCTGCTACTGCTGCTACTGCTGCTGCTGCTACTACTGCCACTGCTACTGCTGCTGCTACTGGTACTGTTGCTGCTGCTACTGCCACTGCTGCTACTACTGCTACTGCTGCTGCTACTACTGCTGCTGCTGCTGCTGCTGCTGCTACTGCTACTGCTACTGCAGCTGCTGCTACTGCTGCTGCTACTGCTACTACTGCTAATGTTGCTGCTGTTCTGTTGCTACTGCTACTGCTGCTGCTGCTAATGCTACTGCTGCTGCTACTGCTGCTGCCATTGCTACTGCTGCTGCTACTGCTACTGCTACTGCTGCTGCTGCTACTACTGCTGCTGCTGCTGCTGCTGCCGTTGCTACTGCTGCTGCTACTGCTACTGCTGCTGCTACTGCTACTGTTGCTGCTGCTGTTGCTACTGCTGCTGCTGCTACTACCACTGCTACTGCTGCTGCTGCTGCTGTCGCTACTGCTGCTGCTGCTGCTGCTGCTACTGCTGCTGCTGCAACTACTGCCATTGCTACTGCTGCTGATACTGCTACTGTTGCTGCTGCTGGTACTGCCACTGCTACTGCTGCTACTCCCACTGCTACTGCTGCTGCTACTACTGCTGCTACTACTGCTGCTGCTGCTGCTGCTACTGCTGCTGCTGCTACTGCTGCTGCTACTGCTGCTGCTACTGGGACTGTTGCTGCTGCTGCTACTGCCACTGCTGCTACTGCTGCTACTGCTGCTGCTGCTGCTGCTGTTGCTACTGCTGCTGCTACTGCTACTGCTGCTGCTACTGCTGCTGCTGCTGCTACTGCTACTGCTACTACTACTACTACTGCTGCTATTGCTACTGCTGCTGCTGCTGCTACTGCTGCTGCTGCTGCTGCTACTGCTGCTGCTGCTACATTTGCTGTGTCATCTGCTACTGCTACTACTACTGCTGCTGCTACTATTGCTGCTGCAACTACTGCTACTGCTGCTGCTGCTGCTACTACTGCTACAGTTGCTGCTGCTACTGTTGCTGCTGCTGCTGCTGTTGCTACTACTACTGCTGCTGCTGCTGCTGCTGCTGCTACTACTGCCACTGCTACTGCTACTGCTGCTGCTGCTGCTGCTGCTGCTGCTGCTACTACTGCCACTGCTACTGCTGCTGCTGCTGCTGCTGCTGCTGCTGCTTCTGCTGCTGATACTGCTACTGTTGCTGCTACTGCCTCTGCTACTGCTGCTACTGCCACTGCTATTGCTGCTGCTGCTGCTACTACTACTGCCACTACTGCTGCTGCTACTGCTGCTGCTGCTACTACTGCCACTGCTACTGCTGCTGCTACTGGTACTGTTGCTGCTGCTACTGCCACTGCTGCTACTACTGCTACTGCTGCTGCTATTACTGCTGCTGCTGCTGCTGCTGCTGCTACTACTGCCACTGCTTCTACTACTGCTGCTGCTGCTGCTGCTGCTGCTGCTGCCACTGCTACTGCTACTGCTACTGCTGCTGCTGCTGCTGCTGCTGCTTCTGCTGCTGATACTGCTACTGTTGCTGCTACTGCCTCTGCTACTCCTGCTACTGCCACTGCTATTGCTGCTGCTGCTGCTACTGCTACTGCCACTATTGCTGCTGCTACTGCTGCTACTGCTGCTGCTGCTACTACTGCCACTGCTACTGCTGCTGCTACTGGTACTGTTGCTGCTGCTACTGCCACTGCTGCTACTACTGCTACTGCTGCTGCTATTACTGCTGCTGCTGCTGCTGCTGCTGCTACTGCTACTGCAGCTGCTGCTACTGCTGCTACTGCTGCTGCTTCTGCTACTGCTGCTGCTGTTCTGTTGCTACTGCTACTGCTGCTGCCACTGCTACTGCTGCTACTACTGCTGCTGCTACTGCTGCTACTGCTGCTGCTACTACTACTGCTACAGTTGCTGCTGCTACTGTTGCTGCTGCTGCTGCTGTTGCTACTACTACTGCTGCTGCTGCTGCTGCTGCTACTACTGCCACTGCTACTGCTACTGCTGCTGCTGCTGCTGATGCTGCTGCTGCTGCTGCTGCTGCTACTACTGCCACTGCTACTGCTACTGCTGCTGCTGCTGCTGCTGCTGCTGCTGATACTGCTACTGTTGCTGCTACTGCCTCTGCTACTGCTGCTACTGCCACTGCTATTGCTGCTGCTGCTGCTACTACTACGGCCACTACTGCTGCTGCTACTGCTGCTACTGCTGCTGCTGCTACTACTGCCACTGCTACTGCTGCTGCTACTGGTACTGTTGCTGCTGCTACTGCCACTGCTTCTACTACTGCTACTGCTGCTGCTACTACTGCTGCTGCTGCTGCTGCTGCTACTGCTACTGCAGCTGCTGCTACTGCTGCTACTACTGCTGCTACTGCTGCTGTTCTGTTGCTACTGCTACTGCTGCTGCTGCTAATGCTACTGCTGCTGCCACTGCTACTGCTGCTACTACTGCTGCTGCTGCTGCTGCTACTGCTACTGCTGCTGCTACTACTGCTACAGTTGCTGCTGCTACTGTTGCTGCTGCTGCTGCTGTTGCTACTACTACTGCTGCTGCTGCTGCTGCTGCTGCTGCTACTACTGCCACTGCTACTGCTACTGCTGCTGCTGCTGCTGCTGCTGCTGCTGCTGCTGCTGCTGCTGCTACTACTGCCACTGCTACTGCTACTGCTGCTGCTGATACTGCTACTGTTTCTGCTACTGCCTCTGCTACTGCTGCTACTGCCACTGCTATTGCTGCTGCTGCTGCTACTACTACTGCCACTACTGCTGCTGCTACTGCTGCTACTGCTGCTGCTGCTACTACTGCCACTGCTACTGCTGCTGCTACTGCTACTGTTGCTGCTGCTACTGCCACTGCTGCTACTACTGCTACTGCTGCTGCTATTACTGCTGCTGCTGCTGCTGCTGCTGCTACTACTGCCACTGCTACTACTACTGCTGCTGCTGCTGCTGCTGCTGCTGCTGCCACTGCTACTGCTACTGCTACTGCTGCTGCTGCTGCTGCTGCTGCTTCTGCTGCTGATACTGCTACTGTTGCTGCTACTGCCTCTGCTACTGCTGCTACTGCCACTGCTATTGCTGCTGCTGCTGCTACTGCTACTGCCACTATTGCTGCTGCTACTGCTGCTACTGCTGCTGCTGCTACTACTGCCACTGCTACTGCTGCTGCTACTGGTACTGTTGCTGCTGCTACTGCCACTGCTGCTACTACTGCTACTGCTGCTGCTATTACTGCTGCTGCTGCTGCTGCTGCTGCTACTGCTACTGCAGCTGCTGCTACTGCTGCTACTGCTGCTGCTTCTGCTACTGCTGCTGCTGTTCTGTTGCTACTGCTACTGCTGCTGCCACTGCTACTGCTGCTACTACTGCTGCTGCTACTGCTGCTACTGCTGCTGCTACTACTACTGCTACAGTTGCTGCTGCTACTGTTGCTGCTGCTGCTGCTGTTGCTACTACTACTGCTGCTGCTGCTGCTGCTGCTACTACTGCCACTGCTACTGCTACTGCTGCTGCTGCTGCTGATGCTGCTGCTGCTGCTGCTGCTGCTACTACTGCCACTGCTACTGCTACTGCTGCTGCTGCTGCTGCTGCTGCTGCTGATACTGCTACTGTTGCTGCTACTGCCTCTGCTACTGCTGCTACTGCCACTGCTATTGCTGCTGCTGCTGCTACTACTACGGCCACTACTGCTGCTGCTACTGCTGCTACTGCTGCTGCTGCTACTACTGCCACTGCTACTGCTGCTGCTACTGGTACTGTTGCTGCTGCTACTGCCACTGCTTCTACTACTGCTACTGCTGCTGCTACTACTGCTGCTGCTGCTGCTGCTGCTACTGCTACTGCAGCTGCTGCTACTGCTGCTACTACTGCTGCTACTGCTGCTGTTCTGTTGCTACTGCTACTGCTGCTGCTGCTAATGCTACTGCTGCTGCCACTGCTACTGCTGCTACTACTGCTGCTGCTGCTGCTGCTACTGCTACTGCTGCTGCTACTACTGCTACAGTTGCTGCTGCTACTGTTGCTGCTGCTGCTGCTGTTGCTACTACTACTGCTGCTGCTGCTGCTGCTGCTGCTGCTACTACTGCCACTGCTACTGCTACTGCTGCTGCTGCTGCTGCTGCTGCTGCTGCTGCTGCTGCTGCTGCTGCTACTACTGCCACTGCTACTGCTACTGCTGCTGCTGATACTGCTACTGTTTCTGCTACTGCCTCTGCTACTGCTGCTACTGCCACTGCTATTGCTGCTGCTGCTGCTACTACTACTGCCACTACTGCTGCTGCTACTGCTGCTACTGCTGCTGCTGCTACTACTGCCACTGCTACTGCTGCTGCTACTGCTACTGTTGCTGCTGCTACTGCCACTGCTGCTACTACTGCTACTGCTGCTGCTACTACTGCTGCTGCTGCTGCTGCTGCTACTACTGCTACTGCAGCTGCTACTACTGCTGCTACTACTGCTGCTACTGCTACTGCTGCTGCTGTTCTGTTGCTACTGCTACTGCTGCTGCTGCTAATGCTACTGCTGCTGCCACTGCTACTGCTGCTACTACTGCTGCTGCTGCTACTGCTACTGCTGCTGCTACTACTGCTACAGTTGCTGCTGCTACTGTTGCTGCTGCTGTTGCTACTACTACTGCTGCTGCTGCTGCTGCTGCTGCTGCTGCTGCTACTACTGCTACTGCTGCTGCTGTTGCTACTACTGCTGCTGCTGTTGCTACTGCTGCTGCCACTGCTACTGCTGCTGCTACTGCTACTGCTGCTGCTGCTGCTACTGCTGCTGCTACTGCTACTGCTGCTACTGCTACTACTACTGCTGCTGCTGCTACTGCTGCTGACACTGCTACTGCTGCTACTACTGTTGCTGCTGCTGCTACTGCTGCTACTACTACTGCTGAATCTGCTACTGCTGCTGCTGCTACTGCTTCTGCTGCTGCTGCTGCTACTGCTGCTGCGGCTACTACTGCCACTGCTACTGCTGCTGCTACTGCTGCTGCTACTGTTGCTGCTACTGCCACTGCTGCTGCTGCTACTGCTACTGCTACTGCTACTACTGCTACTGCTGCTACTGCTACTGCTACTGTTGCTGCTGCTGCTGCTACTACTACTGCTACTGCTGCTGCTGCTGTTGCTACTGCTACTACTACTGCTGCTGCTACTGCTACTGCTGCTGCTACTGCCACTGCTGCTACTGCTGCTACTGCTAATGTTGCTGCTGCTGCTACTGCTGCTACTACTTCTGCTACTGCTGCTGCTGCTGTTGCCACTGCTACTGCTGCTGTTGCCACTGCTACTGCTACTGCTGCTACTGCCACTGCTACTGTTGCTGCTACTGCCACTGCTACTGCTACTGTTGCTGCTACTGCTGCTACTACTACTACTACTGCTTCTGCTACTGCTGCTGCTGCTGCTGCTACTTCTGCTGCTACTTCTGCTACTTTTGCTGTTGCTACTGCTGCTGCTGCTGCTGCTACTGCTTATGCCACTGCTTCTACTGCTACTGCTACTGCTGCTGTTGCTACTGCTACTGCTGCAGCTACTGTTGCTACTGCTGCTGCTACTGCTACTGCTGCTACTGCTACTGCTACTGCTACTGCTGCTACTGCTGCTGCTGCTGCTACTACAACTACTGCTACTATTGTTGCTGCCACTTTGGGTTATCTTCAGATAACTTTAACCAGGGACCAGGGAGCACTACAGACTGCAGACCTTCTTTGTATATGAAGTGAACAGCAGCATAACATGGGGAGCCTCAGCCAAACCAGATGGCTGCACTGTACACACATTGACACACACACACACACACACACACACACACACACACACACACACACACACACACACACACACACACACACACACACACACACACACACACAGGTTACATTAAGGGTTAATGAAGTTTTTCCACTTTAGGATGTTGAATGTCCTCTCACTGGGATGTCTTCTCACTAAATGATATGATATGGAAAGATGGAGGTAAAGTTTGAAGTCTTAGCGTACATTGTAGTAGTGTCTGAGATCCTGTTTACATGTATACTTTTATGCCAACTATACAATTAAAAAAAAAATGTTTCGTGAAATACAGACGGGCTTGAATAATACAAGAAAATTCTAAATATTGTAGGAGAGAACAGAGTATTCTATGCTTAAACACTTTGTTGAGGTTCTCTTCTCCATGTCCTCAAGCCTTAAGGTGAAGATCCATGACTTTTATTTTAATCTCAAAGCGTCTCAGAGCCCAGCAAACAAACTGTTGTATGGATGTACCATTGATTTCACATTCACACGTCCAGACTTAAAGGGACTATGGGATTGCCCATGAATCCCAAATCTGTGTGCAACCAACCCACAGTCTGTCAAGTCGACAGCCACTCTCTTCTGTAAACTGGCAAGATTATTCACTCAACAGGATCTCCCTCCTTTCATCCTGCAAACTACTGTACAGGCCAATCTGGCCGCTGACAGCCCAGTGATAGCATACAGATGGAAATGAAGTGGAGTGGTGGAGTGGAATGGTTTGTCAAGCACAGCAGGGCCGGTTGGCTGGCTGTGGAGTCTGGGTCCTCGCAGTACTTTACAACGTGTACTACGGCTAATCACTCAAGACAATGTACACCACACAGCTAAACCTGGCACACACAGTAACACAGCTCATTACTTAAACATCCATATAGGCCTACTGTTACCATAAAAGCAACACTCACACTCCTACACTGTACACCTACAGAAACAGTTTTAAGACAAATCATTGTATAGTTATGCATGGAAGACACCAAAGCAGTACTCTACATTTTGACCTGAAAAGTGAAATGGCAGAGCTGGCAAACGCAAAAGAGCCAGTTGACCTTTGATTGACCAATTAGAATACATGTTGTGGTTTTCTTATCTGTGTAGTTATCACTTTTATCAGGAAATGCTTTATTGAGCCATGTGAAGGACATCTTCCTCCATACATTTTGTAGTCATTATTATTTCAGTGGAGATTCAGTGGAGTCATTGTTCTCTGTCCATCAGATTCCATCATTGGTGGAGTAAATCACTTTTGACCGTCTGAAAAATTGACCGTCTCTAAATAATGATTTAGGTCTATTTGCAAGTTTTTCTCTCCACTCTCTTATCAGTAAACCAAGCATTTTCCTCCTTTCTTAGGGGTTGAATGAAAGGCCCCAGCTTTTTTCTTGTGAATCAAGGCGGAGGAGAGGCCTTGTCCTGCACTGATTCATGTCCACACACTAGCGGAATATTATGCCTGGATAATTGATTGTGGGAGCAGCATGGCCCCCGTTGGATCTCGATGGTGCTGCCGAAATGTCACCATACTGATGTTGCAGCGTTGCAGATATTAAAGGCACTGCTCTCAAAGGCTTCTATCCCAGCCTCATCCTCTCCCACTGTGTCTGGGAAGACAGCGCTCTTCTGTTTGTCAGGGTTTTTATTTCAGACAGGCACATCTCACATGGCCTTATCTGCACAGGACAGCGCACCCGCTTCGAGAAGAAGCATTGAACATTTCCAATCATAGGAATATATCACCTTTCTCTTTTAAGTGGAAATCAAAAGTATGGGAATAGTAAGAAAAAACAGACATAATTGAGATACCACTGTATCTGTCCATAGGTAGTTTATATCCAAATGCCTGGAAAAATTACATTCCAAGCTGAAAGTGTCCATTCCAACAATAATAAAAACAGCATTAATTTCAGGAAAATATTTTCATGCTAGTTTTGAAAAGTTGTTGAGCGAAAATGTTTTAGAAATTGAAGTCACATTTACTATAAAAAAGTATGGGATTAAGTGCGAGGAATCCAGTTAATTTGAGCTGGAGTTAGTGGATAGAATACCAAAAGCATGGCAGGGACAGGTAAACTATGTTAATCTTTAAGGCTTATACTGGTAAAAATAGAATAAACCTGCATGCCTCTTCACTTGCATAAAGCCCCTGAAACGCTGGTTGAGCTCAACCATTTCCAAAGAAAGTAAAAAACTTCAGCCCCTATCAATAATAGCTGGGGTACCTGACCCAGCTATATTATTTGTAGAACCAGCTTACATACAGACATGCTACTCAGTGAGGTAATATATATCACACTTTACTGGGATATACATTTTTATACAGTCAATCTATGCTATATGCTCCACTGTGGATAGGAAAAAAGCAGAGGAAGTGAATTGAGGCCTGTTTCCCTGCCTCTCAAATAGACTGCAATCAACATTTAGTAGCATACGCTTTGTCATATAATCAAATGTAAATGAAAATGTATAAACCGAATTTGACCTTTCCTCCACACACACTGGGCCTTAATGGTGTGTGAATCCTCACTAGTGTGACTGAGGTGAAAAGCAAACAGGTTGAGGAGGGGAAAGGACCTGAAACAGACAGGCGGGGAAAGACCATAATATTGGGGGTTTGTAGTGGAGCAGAAGGAAGGAGAGCATTGATAGTCACCATATGTCTGTAGCGCATAGACTGGGGGTCTACAGTGCATTATTCAACCCACAACATGAGCCAACTAAGAGATGTGCGTAACGTGGCCTGAGACAGCTACCGTGTGAAAAGTGGGCAGCTGGGTGTGAGAGCAATGCGCTAATCTGTCACACTGTGTTTTGCGGCAGTAACATGGTAGCAGCAGCTGCATGGTTCACCTGTCCTGTACCGTACACTGGTCTACATCAACCCTGGCTCTCTCCTCTTCACCTGTCCTGTACCGTACACTGGTCTACATCAACCCTGGCTCTCTCCACTTTACCTGTCCTGTACCGTACACTGCTCTACATCAACCCTGGCTCTCTCCTCTTCACCTGTCCTGTACCGTACACTGCTCTACATCAACCCTGGCTCTCTCCTCTTTACCTGTCCTGTACCGTACACTGGTCTACATCAACCCTGGCTCTCTCCTCTTTACCTGTCCTGTACCGTACACTGGTCTACATCAACCCTGGCTCTCTCCTCTTCACCTGTCCTGTACCGTACACTGGTCTACATCAACCCTGGCTCTCTCCTCTTCACCTGTCCTGTACCGTACACTGCTCTACATCAACCCTGGCTCTCTCCTCTTCACCTGTCCTGTACCGTACACTGCTCTACATCAACCCTGGCTCTCTCCTCTTCACCTGTCCTGTACCGTACACTGCTCTACATCAACCCTGGCTCTCTCCTCTTCACCTGTCCTGTACCGTACACTGGTCTACATCAACCCTGGCTCTCTCCTCTTTACCTGTCCTGTACCGTACACTGCTCTACATCAACCCTGGCTCTCTCCTCTTTACCTGTCCTGTACCGTACACTGGTCTACATCAACCCTGGCTCTCTCCTCTTCACCTGTCCTGTACCGTACACTGGTCTACATCAACCCTGGCTCTCTCCTCTTCACCTGTCCTGTACCGTACACTGCTCTACATCAACCCTGGCTCTCTCCACTTTACCTGTCCTGTACCGTACACTGCTCTACATCAACCCTGGCTCTCTCCTCTTCACCTGTCCTGTACCGTACACTGGTCTACATCAACCCTGGCTCTCTCCTCTTTACCTGTCCTGTACCGTACACTGCTCTACATCAACCCTGGCTCTCTCCTCTTCACCTGTCCTGTACCGTACACTGCTCTACATCAACCCTGGCTCTCTCCTCTTTACCTGTCCTGTACCGTACACTGGTCTACATCAACCCTGGCTCTCTCCTCTTTACCTGTCCTGTACCGTACACTGCTCTACATCAACCCTGGCTCTCTCCTCTTCACCTGTCCTGTACCGTACACTGGTCTACATCAACCCTGGCTCTCTCCTCTTTACCTGTCCTGTACCGTACACTGCTCTACATCAACCCTGGCTCTCTCCTCTTCACCTGTCCTGTACCGTACACTGCTCTACATCAACCCTGGCTCTCTCCTCTTTACCTGTCCTGTACCGTACACTGGTCTACATCAACCCTGGCTCTCTCCTCTTTACCTGTCCTGTACCGTACACTGCTCTACATCAACACTGGCTCTCTCCACTTTACCTGTCCTGTACCGTACACTGCTCTACATCAACCCTGGCTCTCTCCTCTTTACCTGTCCTGTACCGTACACTGGTCTACATCAACCCTGGCTCTCTCCTCTTTACCTGTCCTGTACCGTACACTGCTCTACATCAACACTGGCTCTCTCCACTTTACCTGTCCTGTACCGTACACTGGTCTACATCAACCCTGGCTCTCTCCTCTTTACCTGTCCTGTACCGTACACTGCTCTACATCAACCCTGGCTCTCTCCTCTTTACCTGTCCTGTACCGTACACTGCTCTACATCAACACTGGCTCTCTCCACTTTACCTGTCCTGTACCGTACACTGCTCTACATCAACACTGGCTCTCTCCTCTTCACCTGTCCTGTACCGTACACTGCTCTACATCAACCCTGGCTCTCTCCTCTTCATAGGCCTGAACCTTTAACTTGTGTATAACTAAATGAATCTCACATAGAACACTTATCTTATGTGACAACATTTACAAGATACTAGTCCCACTGTTTTGCAGACATGTAGAATGATATGGTTTTCCATTTGTTTAAGTCCACAGTGATTTCACAATGATATGCATGTGACCTCCATCAAACCCAGTCCCCAGGTTAACAGCAACAGTATTGTACTTGTAAAGTCTAATACAAAACAAAACCGCATGTTAATTAAACATGCTTTCTCACTGCACAGTAAGAATATTGTCAGAAACCCTGGACAATCTAGCGAATAGAAAATTCAATTGTTTTCTCATACATTTCCTTGGTTAAGGGTAGATACTCACAGTACTTAAATCACTTAAGACTACTGTCACTCTGCCTCTCTAATGCCAATATTATGAATGCACTCACTCAGAGTCTATCAGCGAGCCACAGAGTACCCTGTGAGAGAGGAGAGAGAGCGGACCTGAGAAAAGCACAGGCTGGGGAAACCCCAGCAGAGAAGAGCAGGGTTGGGGAGCGGCCCGTGGGCATGGCTTCTCTCTCTGGCACCACTTCGTTAAGCACGCAACACTAATCCTGCCTGTGTCTTTATTACCCTCTCTTTGGAAGAGCAGGCTGGGGGTGGCTGGGGGTGGGGGGGGGGGGGTACTGCTGCAGGGACCAGTCATCAGCATTAGTGTTTGAAGATAGGCCATACTGCATGGCATTTTGGGATCTAATAGAGGCAGAGAGAGAGACTCACAGAAAGATATACTACAGAAAAGGGGATAGAAAGAGTGAGAGAGAGGGAGGGTGGTGGTGAGATAGGCAGTGTGTCACTTGAACCCCCCTCAAACGATTTTGGGAGGGGGGTGGGGGGGCATAGTCTGAGGGCAGGGAGATTATTGCATCCAGAAATGGCTCTAGGGCAATTGTGTGTTTGAGTTGTTACATTTACACTCTAATCAAAACAGCACATTCATGAGCTGCTGACTCAATTTGCAACATTGTCTCTTGGTTGTAAACAACATATTCCCAACTGGATTTAAATGAATATATTTCAGAACATAAAAGCCTGGAAAATAATTGTTTATGTGAGTGATAAAATTGTATTCATTTAAACTTTTCCCTGTTTGACTTGATGATAACTAATATGTTGTTTATAACGTATGTTAGACAAAGGGAGTAAGTGACCTTTTGTTCTGGAAAGGAGTTTTCTTTAATAGTATCCATTGAACTGCACACAATAACACTGCCAATATCGAAGTTTTGAAATCCAAGTTCCCTGAAATCGAGGTTGCTTGTCGAAAGTTGAAGATACTGAGCTGGCGCCATCTTGTGTCTGTTGAATGGCCATCTGCTAACCTAGGTGTTCAACGTTCACTCACAGTCACCTCGATCCTCAGATTCATCCACACACTTGGCAGCATAAGGTAATATTGTTGAGATGATATCAAGATTATATGCTTGTCACTCATCACCTGCTCTCGTGGCTCACAATGCGTGAAACAGCCACAAGATAAAGCCTGGGCACAGATGGGCAGATAAAATGTCCCTAAATATTCATCCCATATTCAACTGTAGTGCTACAATCCCTTCAGAACTGTCTCTTACTGAATGGGAGGAAAAACTCAACCAAGAGAATTTACCATAGAGTTGTTGATGTATGATCTGAATCACACCACCACAGTATGACTGAAATGTAGCAATTCAATGTGTTTTCAAAAATATTCTCAAGTGTTTTAATCTCTCCCCACAGAACCAATTTGACTGTGACCATTTTGAGTAGTGGCACCTCTTTCCTGGGAATCTGAAGCAGGGTTTGCTGCTGTATATCTGAAGCGAGCAGGGAACTTGGATATAATAGGGAACGCATGTATATTCACATAGTAAAATTTAGTTTATTTCCATATTTACACCGTTTCGTATTCAGAGCAATGGTAACAGGATTACTTTTTGACAAACAGTAATTTGTGGAATTCCCTCATTTCTGTCTGTGGATTCCCTTTTTCTGAAAATGATTCTGCAGTGTAGAATCCCAGTGGTTGGGATGCAGACACCCATCAGGTTTGTGAGTAGACCTCTGTGGTGGGCCAGATAAAGCAGAGCAGAGGGAAGGCCTGGCATGGCCTGGCATGCAGGAGGCAGAACTCGCTGGGGAATAATAATAAGGTAGAGTTCGCTGATCAACACTCAGTCTCCTGCTCCTCTCACAGACATCAACAAGAAGATCTCATCTGTGGCCCAATGAACAGAACACATACCAGAGAGAGAGAGAGAGAGAGAAATCTAAGAAGAAAATGTTTGGTAGTTCTGCCAACCGAGGATGAAAAGGCCTGACACTTGTTCATATCCCTCGTTAGTATTTGTTTCTTATCAGATTTGAGGCGTTCAATCTGATTTAAAGTAAGCTCTTTGTTGGAGGAACATAATGTTGGGTTTCTGTGGCCAAGTGTCAGTGGCCATTTGTGCTCCCATTTGAAATGATGGTATACTGTATCATCAGAGCATTCCTGATCCTGACACTCTTGAAGTACACAGACCACTAACTAGAAACACTTGTTCACACGATCTTACAGTACAAATTATTTTCGCATTTCCCTTTTTGTTTATTTAAATGTTATGAATTGTTTAAGAAAATGAAAGCAGTACTTGAAGGACTCCTGCTTTGCACAATTATACTTGGTAAAAAAAATAATTAAAAAAAAGGCTTACTATAAGAAAGTTGTAAAACCTGAAAATATTTAAATTGTTGTGGCTTTGCACAGATGGTTCAGAGACTGAATTTACATTGTTAGTGTTTCTGATATTAATCCACATTTGTGATACTAATCCACAACTGTTCTGGACGACTGTGTGATCACACTCTCCGCAGCCGATGGCAGTAAGACCTTTAAACAGGTCAACATTCACAAGGCCGCAGGGCCAGATGCATTACCAGGACGTGTACTCAGAGCACGCGCTGACCAACTGGCAAGTGTCTTCACTGACATTTTCAACCTTTCCCTGTCTGAGTCTGTAATACCAACATGTTTCAAGCAGACCACCATAGTCCCTGTGCCCAAGAACACTAAGGTAACCTGCCTAAATGACTACCAACCCATAGCACTCACGTCTGTAGCCATGAAATGCTTTGAAAGGCTGGTCATGGCTCACATCAACACCATTATCCCAGAAACCCTAGACCCACTCCAATTTGCATACCACACCAACAGATCCACAGATGATGCAATCTCTATTGTACTCCACACTGCCCTTTCATACCTGGACAAAAGGAACACCGATGTGAGAATGCTATTCATTGACTACAGCTCTGCGTTCAGCACCATAGTGCCCACAAAGTTCATCACTAAGCTAAGGACCCTGGGACTAAACACCTTCTTCTGCAACTGGATCCTGGACTTCCTGACGGGCCGCTCCTATGTGGTAAGGGTAGGTAACAACACAATTCTCAAAATGGGGGCCCCTCAGGGGTGCATGCTCAGTCCCCTCCTGTACCTCCTATTCACTCATTACTGCACGGCCAGGCACGACTCCAACACCATCATTAAGTTTGCTGATGACACAACAGTGGTAGGCCTGATCACCGACAATGATGAGACAGCCTATAGGGAGGAGGTCAGAGACCTGACCGTGCTGTACAAGGACAACAACCTCTCCCTCAAAGTGATCAAGACAAAGGAGATGATTGTGGACTACAGGAATAAGAGGACCGAGCACACCCCCATTCTCATCGACGGGGCTATAGTGGAGCAGGTTGAGAGCTTCAAGTTCCTTGGCGTCCACATCACCAACAAACTAACATGGTCCAACCACACCAAGACAGTCATGAAGAGGGCACGACAAAACCTATTCCCCCTCAGGAGACTGAAAAGATTTGGCATGGGTCCTCAGATCCTCAAAAGGTTTTACAGCTGCACCATCGAGAGCATCCTGACGGGTTGCATCTCTGCCTGGTATGGCAACTGCTCGGCCTCCGACCACAAGGCACTACAGAGGGTAGTGTGTACAGCCCAATACAACACCGGGGCCAAGCTTCCTGCCATCTAGGACCTCTATGCCAGGCGGTGTCAGAGGAAGGCCCAAAAATTGTCAAAGACTCCAGCTACCCTAGTCATAGAATGTTGTCTCTGCTACCACACGGCAAGTGGTACCGGAGCGCCAAGTCTAGATCCACGAGGCTTCTAAACAGCTTCTACTCCCCTAGACCCTCTATACCCCCCTAGACCCTCGACCCTCAGTGGTGTGGGGGCTGTGCTTTGGCAAAGTGGGTGGGGTTATATCCTGCCTGTTTGGCCCTGTCCGGGGGTTTCAGCGGATGGGGCCACAGTGTCTCCTGACCCCTCCTGTTTCAGCCTCCAGTATTTATGCTGCAGTAGTTTATGTGTCGGGGGGCTGTTACATCTGGAGTATTTCTCTTGTCTTACCCGGTGTCCTGTGTGAATTTAAATATGCTCTCTCTAATTCTCTCTTTCTCTCTTTCTTTCTTTCTCTCTCTCGGAGGACCTGAGCCCTAGGACCATGCCTCAGGACTACCTGGCATGATGACTCCTTGCTGTCCCCAGTCCACCTTGCCGTGCTGCTGCTCCAGTTTCAACTGTTCTGCCTGTGGCTATGGAACCCTGACCTGTTCACCAGACGTGCTACCTGTCCCAGACCTGCTGTCCCAGACCTGCTGGAACCCTGACCTGTTCACTGGACGTGCTACTTGTCCCAGACCTGCTGGAACCCTGACCTGTTCACCGGACGTGCTAGCCGTCCCAGACCTGCTGTTTTCAACTCTCTAGAGACAGCAGGAGCGGGAGAGATACTCTCAAAGATCGGCTATGAAAAAGCCAACTGACACTTACTCTTGAGTTGCTGACTTTTTGCACCCTCGACAACTACTATGATTATTATTATTTGACCATGCTGGTCATTTATGAACATTTGAACATCTTGGCCATGTGCTGTTATAATCTCCACACCGGCACAGCCAGAAGAGGACTGGCCACCCCTCATAGCCTGGTTCCTCTCTAGGTTTCTTCCTAGGTTTTGGCCTTTCTAGGGAGTTTTTCCTAGCCACCGTGCTTCTACACCTGCATTGCTTGCTGTTTGGGGTTTTAGGCTGGCTTTATGTACAGCATTTTGAGATATCAGCTGATATAAGAAGGGCTATATAAATAAATTTGATTTGATTTGATATTGTTATTTAATGCTGTTCTTTAATTATTTGTTATTCTTATCTCACTTTTTTTGTATTTTCTTAAAACTGAATTGTTGGTTAAGGGATTGTAAGTATGCATTTCATTCGGCAAATAACATTTGATTTACCTGGTTTGCAAATCACTCTAAAAGGCGTGTCCTTAGTGTGATCTTTAACATACTATGAGCTCTTTCTGTAAATAAATAAGTAAATGGATAAATAAATCAATGTTTTAGGCAAATTAGCTTTTATTCCACTGTGGGTCTGGCTAACTTGATCCCAGCTGCATATGTAGGTAATCACCACTGCCTTTTGGATTGGCTCACAGGCACGCAACAAACAAGCTGCCGCCAACACCCCCAAAGCTTTGTCTAATCTGCTGTTTCACTGGGCTCTTGTTCCTCACACAAATATGAAAGTGAATCTCTGCAGCAGAATGCACAGTGGCAGATTAAACTGGGAAGGGTGCCTGCACACTAATGCCCGAGACATTAAGTCTGGGATTTACACTGATAGATAATTCCCAGAGGTGCCTTAAGAGATGTCTTCTGCTGGAGAATGCAGAAGTTCTCAGACAGAGCTTCAAGAACTTTATGACCTTATTGACCCCTCATTTCACAAACATCAGGGATTTTTTTTTTAAACTAGTTTTCTTTCAGATCTTTTCATTTTTAAAAAAATGTAACCTTCGTTTAACTAGGCAAGTCAGTTAAGAACAAATTATTGTTTACAAGGACGGCCTAGGAACAGTGGGTTAAAAACGTGTTAGGGATCGGCGTCCCGTCAACGGGACAGATATAAATCATGCAGCACCTTGTGTCACCATCGCAGATTTTAGAGAAACAACAAATGTCGGTACGTGTCTTAAATCGGCTGAAAGCTTAAATTCTTGTTAATATAACTGCACTGTCCAATTTACAGTAGCTAGTACTGCGAAAAAATGCGATGCTATTGTTTGAGGAGAGCTCCTAACAACAAAACACTTTTTTCACCGCGATAGGTTTGATAAATTCACCTCTGAAGGTGAAATGTGTACTTACATTCTGAAATCTTGCTCTGATTTTTCATCCAAAGGGTCACAGAGATAACATGAAGTGTCGTTTTGTTAGATAAAATCATTTTTCATATCCTAAAAAGGTCCATATAGCATGCACGATCGATTTTGTATTTTCACTCGTTCAATTTGCAAAGAAAGGAATCTGTGAAAATCTCACCCTAAACGTTGTTTCAACCAGTCAAATCGCATTCGTATGTATTCCTCAGAGATCCTAGAACATAACGAGACTTCACTATATCATTAGGGGTGTAGTATATCCTATAGAACACCAAATTTGGTCAGAGAGCGACGCCTTCATGGCACGCCGATGACGCGGACGGCCATCACTTGAACGACTCTAACTTTGTCCATTTTTTTATTTTTTATTTCACCTTTATTTAACCAGGTAGGCCAGTTGAGAACAAATTCTCATATCCAACTGCGACTTGGCCAAGATAAAGCAAAGCAGTGCGACACAAACAACAACACAGAGTTAGACATGGAATAAACAAACGTACAGTCAATAACACAATAGGAAAAATCTATATACAGTGTGTGCAAATGTAGTAAGATAAGGGAGGTAAGGCAATAAATAGGCCGCAGTGGCGAAGTAATAACAATTTAGCAAATAAACACTGGAGTGGAGATGTGCAGAAGATGCATGTGCAAGTAGACATACTGGGGTGCAAAGGAGCAAAAAATAAATAACAATATGGGGATGAGGTAGAAGGATGGGCTATTTACAGATGGGCTATGTACAGTTGCAATGATCTGGAGCTGCTCTGACAGCTGATGCTTAAAGTTAGTGAGGGAGATATGAGTCTCCAGCTTCAGTGATTTTTGCAATTTGTTCCAGTCATTGGCAGCAGAGAACTGGAAGGAAAGGCGGCCAAAGGAGGAATTGGCTTTGGGGGTGACCAGTGAAATATACCTGCTGGAGCGTGTGTTACGGGTGGGTGCTGCTATGGTGACCAGTGAGCAGAGATAAGGCGGGGCTTTACCTAGCAAAGACTTATAGACGACCTGAAGCCAGTAGGTTTGGCAACGAATATGAAGCGAGGGCCAGCCAACGAGAGCATATAGGTCGCAGTGGTGTGTAGTATATGGGGCTTTGGTGACAAAACGGATGGCACTGTGATAGACTGCATCCAATTTGCTGAGTAGAGTGTTGGAAGCTATTTTGTAAATGAGTCTATTTTGTAAATAGTCAGTTTTACAAGGGTATGTACAATTTTTTTTTAAATTAAATTTAAAAAAGAATGCATGAAATGAAATTAAATGAAATGTATGCATTCACTACTGTAAGTCGCTCTGGATAAGAGCGTCTGCTAAATGACTAAAATGTAAAGTAAGTGTAAAGTTTACAGTCTAACCAGACACCTAGGTATTTGTAGTTGTCCACGTATTCTAAGTCAGAACCGTCCAGAGTAGTGATGCTGGACGGCCGGGCAGGTGCGGGCAGCAATCGGTTGAAGAGCATGCATTTATTTGTACTTGTTTTTAAGAGCAGTTGGAGGCCACAGAAGGAGAGTTGTATGGCATTGAAGCTTGCCTGGAGGTTAGTTAACACAGTGTCAAAATAAGGGCCAGAAGTATACAGAATGATGTCGTCTGCGTAGAGGTGGATCAGAGAATCACCAGCAGCAAGAGCACCAATCAGGGTCAAACAAAGCTAGCTAGATAACCAATGAGCTGGGCTTTACGGGAGTATCCTGAAACCATGTATCTGTCGTAAAATGTAGCTACTAACCTTGTGCGACAGCATGCCTTTTCATTTTGGACCAAAATTATAAGAATATTCAGAGTTATGAAGATATGAAAACTGGTTGTTTTGCAAATGTTGAACTTATAATATGGCTACTAATACTGGAACATCTAAATCAAAGTCCAAGTATACAGATTTGACGATATTCTTGCAGAAAAATGTATTATGAATGCAAATGTCTGCTTCACGATTTGCCCAAATGTACCTGGGTGACTTCACACTAAATGTCATGTAGCTCGCTCATACTTCAAGTTGTCCGCCTGAAACTTTGCACATACACTACTGCCATCTTGTGGACAACCAGAGTTATGGCTGGAACAGGGACCTTTCTGCTGCATTTCAAAGATGGTGGTAGAACAAAACGTTTGTTTTTATTTTTGAATTTTCTTCTACCAGATCTATTGTGTTATATTCTCCTACATTCAATTCACATTTCTACAAACTTCAAAGTGTTTCCTTTCAAATGGTACCAGGAATATGCATATCCTTGCTTCAGGGCCTGAGCTACAGGCAGTTAAATTTGAGTATGTCATTTAGGCGAAAAAAAGAAAGAAAAAAAAGGGGCCTTGTTCAGCGGCAGAACGACAGATTTTTACATCGTCAGCTCGGAGATTCGATCTAGCAACCTTTCCGTTACAGGCCCGCTAGGCTACCTGCCGCCTCATTACTGTATAATAAACTTTTAAGTTTTGAATAATGTATTAAATAATATAAACCTCAAGCGCACATGTAAGATTATTATTATTATTTTTTACATCTGTTCGGCAAACAAAGGCTCAAAAGTGAAGGCTTATTTTATAAACACCTCTATTTACAAAAGCTTTATTGACAATGAATGGGTCAATGCCTCCCCCTGGTGGATGTAATTCAACCTACCAGTGAAGAGTATGTTGCGTTTAAAAGTCAATGATGTTGCATATATTTAGATGAAAATGAATCATCGAATATATGCAATAGTGTGTTTGATTTTATCAAATTACTTCTGTGAAATTCTTTGATAAGTTCAACCATGCACGCGTTGTGTTTGTCCTTTCAAATATCCCGTAGCTGTAGTGTAGCCATGTGTGTTCCTGCAGAGAGCTCTGCTTCCTGACAAAATAAAAGTCCTCTGACAGATATTTGCTGTCTTGTTGTGACACTCACTCACCCACTCGCTCAAGAATGGCAGGTAAAAAGGCATTAGTAATCCTCTCTAAAGGTGCAGAGGAGATGGAAACTGTTATACCTGTGGACGTCATGCGTAGAGCTGGGGTTTGTACATTTATCGAGCTAAATTGGATGTTAGATTAGCTAGCTAGGTGGTGCAAAATACACTGATCTCAATAGAGTATTGGCTAGCTGGCTCCATTTAGCTAGCTAGCTAAAAGCTGCACATTACAGGTAGTTAGTATTCTAGCGGCTATTTTATTTACCTAGCTAGCCACAGTCAAGCTGCAGCCCAAGCTAATTTGACACATGCATGCAGATCTATGTCTTGCCATAGCTAGCTAGGTAGGTAGCTGGTTAGCTAGCTTGATGTTGATATAATTGTCGGGCTAGCTAGCTATTATAATCTAGCCTATTTACAGACAAGATTAACAACTCTGCAGTATGCGATCCTTATATATGGTTAATAAATTAGCTAATGCGTTGTCATGCTGTTAGGTAGTGTGTTGGCATATTCAACACATGTGAGTATAAAGCCACTGCAAATGTCAAAGGTGACTGTAGTGCAGAATAGGAAGCAGATTATATTTTTCTAATTAAAAGTCCCATACTCATATTTGAGTAGTGGGATTTTATGATTACTTTAAGAGGCAATGACTAATGACAGTCTATTGAAGTAATTGTGCTTTTTTTTGTGTCCACATCCTGCAGATTGCTGTGACGTTGGCAGGATTGACAGGCAAAGAGCCTGTGCAGTGCAGCAGAGACATCTACCTTGTTCCTGATTCCAGCCTGGAGGATGCCAGCAAGCAGGTCAGAGCCCTCTCTGCCCTCCTGCCTCCTTCCCCTTCAATCCCATTAGTCCACATAGCAGGCTGTTCTCTGACTTCATAGAGTTTATAATGCACTTTAAAACATTCTTCATTAATGAATGTTCAAGATTGATGCATCTTAAATTGGTAATAAGAATTTGCTATCTGTGACCTTGTATCTTTTGATGTTTTTGGTTGCAGGGTCCGTATGATGTGATTGTTCTACCAGGGGGGGCTCTCGGTGCCCAGAACCTGTCAGAGGTAGGAATGCACTAAATGTTAAGCATTCATTGCCAGAACTTTTAGCTGCTGATTCATCTCTCCTGTGTGTCCCTGGCATTGCCAATATAACATTGCAGATGCATACTGTAACATTTGTCCCCTGAATTGTTTTAGTTGTCTTGGGGGACAATTTATGATAGAAAACTATAAAGGTCCCATAATTTTCCTTCATTTAAAATGTAATTTACTTTTTATGATCTTATGATGATTATTGTTTATTAAAAACAAGCAAAAATGTATGCAGTATGACACCATGATACTAATCCACGTTTTAATACGGTTTTAGCCCTTATAACTACAAGTTCTGTGGCATTGTCCCACAATTAATTTCAATTCTGTTTTTTTTGTCATGCTGAAAACAGACTCATCTATGACATTTTTTATAATGTCCACTGCCATTTCATGGGAATTCTTATTCCCTCTAGCAGAGGAGCATTTACTGCAGTGTTATAACACAGATTCTACATGATAAAGTAGAGTGCCTCATCTCTCTGTATGTGGCCCCCATGTTGTTTCTCTTGTAGTCCCCTGCTGTGAAAGAGGTGTTGAAGGACCAGGAGGGCAGGAAAGGGCTGATTGCTGCTGTCTGTGCAGGTACTGTTCCTTCTGTGAGAACACACACATACATCTCTGGAGCTAACACTCCAGAATGCATCTATGTCAATGACGTCTGCTGGGGCAAGATTGCTTAGGTCATAATCTTGAGTTAAATCAGCCAGCAACTGGTAATTTCTGTCAACCAGTGAATGTAGTATAAGATTGGGACTTGGGGCTGTCACATTGCCTTGCCTTTCCATTATTACTGAGCAGGAAACCAATACAGAATAAGCTTTTTCTATGATAGACTATTGTATTATACTTTTACACACATTGACCATTGAAGCTTAGGTTAACATTCACATATAATTGCCATTGACAAAGCCCACTACCCCTGAGACTTTCTACCCGTCTGCCCGCCTGTGCTGATGAAGGGCACTGGAAGGACGTTGTGAATGAGGACATGGGACCCATTTGGCAAAGTGGAGTGAAAGGCGTCCTAGAAAACGGCTGATGTCCCCACAGGAATATATAATGAACCTGCCAAACAGAGAATCAGCAGCAGTGTCACATTGTGCTCTGCTATTGTGAAAATAAAGCTTTCTATTTCTAATGTGAACAGAGGCGTGAAAAGTGCTTGACTCAAATCCTCCATATATAGCACGTGTATAAATGCCATAGCCCCTCTTGTCTCCCATTTCATACTCCCTTCTGAAACATATCACTAGTTTGTCCAACACCATCCATTTATGCATTATTGTTATTATAAGCCAGGAGTCATCAGAGAGAGGGGTGCACTACCTCCCTCTTTCTCAGCCCTGGCCTGTCTCTGGAGATGGTAGTTTTCCCAGTTTTCCCTTTTCTATTTATTAACAGTCTGAGGATGAGCTCACTGCAGTGCTAGGACGTTGCCGATGCTAATGCAGCAGACATAAAGTCCATTCTGTTTTGTCTCTGGTTTTGCATTCCTCTAAATATGGCATGCAGTGGTAGATTGAAACCATGTGTGGTTAGTTATAGATCCTAGTTTCCGGTTTTACTAATGAGTCTGACTTTTAGTGGTGATGTCACCTCAAAGGAAAACAAAAAGTTGTCAATCTGCATGTGAAATTAAGATGTATAGATAGACTTCTCTGGGTTTTTGTGAATAAATAATTTGACCTTCGTTGTCCAACGCCATGTCGGTTTTCAACATTTTGACTACAGATAGAACAGTGTTGGTCTAACTCTCCAGTCCCCTACTCACCTCAGGTCCCACGGCACTGCTGGCACATGGTATTGCCTACGGCAGCACGGTCACCACCCACCCTGGTGCGAAGGACAAGATGATGACTGGAGGTAAAGTAAAACAGCCTGGCTACCACAGGGCTAAGGTTCAGGCTGATGAATCTCTACTACTGTACATAGCTTGGTCACAGACTAACACAGCCAATGTGGTTTGTTGTTTGTTAGCGGGTTGTTACGCACCAAATACATCCACAGGTAGGAAATATATCTGTATGATAACTCAGCAGGCTCAGTGTGACAGGAAATGCAGCTTATTCTTGCAGTACAATGAGCACATCCAAATGATCGGTGCTACTGAACAATGACATAAGCCTGTGTGGTCTTTTGTGTCCAGCAGAGGGTGCTATAAATGATTTCCATACTTTATGGTAATCATTAATACAAGGTCTATGCAGTCTCGTAAACCAGATCCTAGGCCAGGGTTCCTCAACTGGCAGCCCATGGGTGATTTTATTTGGGGGGCCAAATAAAATGGTTAGACATAAAAGACTCTAAAAACACCAGCAAATCAGCTTCAAGTAATTTTACATTTTGGAAATCTGTTCCAAAGTATTCCCACGGATAATAGATATGTGATTGTATACAAATGTAAGCCAGGTTTGAAATGTAAGCAGTCTACAAATTGTTTGTAATTATGTTCCAGCCCCCTGACCATCCGCTCAAGAAAATATCGCCCCGCGGCTGAATCTAGTTGATCCCTGCCCTAGGCTAAGGAGGATTTGGAAATTGTGGAAGGCGACGCGGATCCCTTGAGAGACTAGTCATTATGCACCAGCATTTGACCTGACTCAAACAGTGAACACAGTAACAGAAATACTTAAAAAAATATATACTGCACAAATGCAAGTTAAGGTGGGCGTAGGAATTTTTGAAAAGATTAAAACAAAAATTAGTCATCTGATTTGAAGCAGTACTAAATGATCTGCATTTGCAGACTGTTGTGCATAACGATAGTGTCTCTCTCTCTACTCACCACTGTTCCTCTCCACTCCCTAGGCCACTACACGTATTCGGAGGCTCGGGTCCAGAAGGATGGCCATCTGATCACCAGCCGTGGGCCAGGAACCAGCTTTGAGTTTGCCCTGGCCATTGTAGAGGAGCTCATGGGGGCTGAGGTTGCTGCTACTGTCAAAGCACCCCTGGTTCTGAAAGACTGAGTGGTGTTGTGTCGCAAGCTGAAGCACTGCAAGCAGCATGATCAACTTCACCCCAACTACTCAGCACTGTTCATTATGATACACAGGCCAATCATTGTGAACAAAGAATAATGGTTGACAGGATAATGAATGATAGTAATAACATGGATTTTATTATTGTCTCCTTCTCTTTCCTTCACTGGGATATGTTGCCCAGTGAAGACTAGTAGTTTAGAATGTAGCCACAGCATGAAATAAAAATTACATTTGTGTTTCATCATCACACAGAGAAAATAATACAAAGGTTATGGATTAATAATCTTACTGAATCGACAATTATAACATTTAATTGGTAACGTTACAGTACTGCTACTGGTAGTCTCGGTCTACGAGTAGTAGTCTTCAGCAGTATGTAGGTAGGCTAAACAGCAGATTTGAGAGCTTCAAATAAATATGATTTTAAGGACTGGTAAAAGGGATTGCGAAATCACTGGTGGGCGCGGGAAACCTAGCTGTTCAGTTGATTGACATTGAGTATGGCCAATGAAAATCTTTGCATGGTTGTGTCTTCACGTAAATAGCCAGTGAAAACGTCAAATAAACGGGCTTGGATCTGAAGCAGCGTGTGTTGGGGATGTCAACGCGGTAAAGACAAGGGGCTGTTGTTTCAGAACCAGACCAGAGGATTGTTGACTTGACAAGAAACATAGGTAGGTGCTAGCTAGCTACTGTATACGGTACCAAATGATGTTGTCTCTGAATGCTAATGGCGTGGCAATGTAGTCTGGTACTTCCAAGTTATTGTTCACTCACACAGCCTCAAGTTATATCAAGCAGATGAGTGGGTTAGCTAGCCGGCCGGTTTAGCGAGCTTGCTATTACACAGTGTATGGTGCTTAATTTACTAGCTAGCGAGTAGTCTACAATTAGTTACCTAACCGATGTGTAAATTTGCATTCATTGCTCATTACTTGTGATTTGACTGAGTGCATGGCTAGTACAATATGTGCCAGACCACGACAGTAAAATACCGGTGAAGGAGAGACCGCTATACATCATCATTGACAAAAACGCTGTTCATCATCGCTGCCTTTCTTAGTTTTGTGTGCATACGGTAATTGTAGCAAACTCGTGATTGATTATTCAAAGCAAATGTAAACTTCTTGACAGCTCATGAACCAGATCCTTGTATGCCATTATTGGCTCTGTCTTAAATCTGAACCTAAGTCTGCAGATTCACACATTCTGCAGATATTTTTTTCGTGTGATTAAACTAGCACATTCTATTTGTGCCCAGAGGATAAGGTCATTCAAAATGACTGCCACCAGAATAACTGTAGCCCAAGGAATGGGTGCCTTATGTTGGTTTAACCTAAATGTAGGTAATTTCTATATTTAGCTATTAACACCCATCCTGGGGAAAGGAGTGTCCTAGCAGTCGCTACTAACATTATTTGTTGAAAACAACATTCCTTCAGTCAGAGAAGCCTGTATTGGATTTACCATGCATATAAATGCAATTTCTTGTGTAGACCTGGTTGATCAGACACCATATCTTCATGGACTGCAGCTGTGTATCCTAACAAGTGGAATCTCAACTTCATTGTAGACACACAAACCAATTTCAATGCCACCTTATGGCAACCGGCTTTATCATTATGTTTTACCCAAGCCAGTTTGCTACCTTCACACATAAAATGTTCATGATATTGACGGTCGGTTAGTACTGTTGACTGCTTATGACAACTGGCATTACACTGTTATGACACAAACATGTATCAGCTATTATGATGGAGGGTTGAAGGAAAATGTATGGAATATCAAAGTTGTCGTGTGAGACATAGCATTGCTGTACTGTACCTAGATAATAGTAATAGGTGACCCTTTTGAACTACTGTATTCACACCATTTGCTTACTATAAAGTTGATCCTTAATACTTTTTACACTTCTGCTTTTGTGCTCTTTTAATACTCATAGGAGATGTGTGATGATTATAAAACTCCTATTTTTAACTCAAGTTAACATTGATACAGTATGCTTTGTGATGTTTGTTCCTGTTTTGAGAGTTGAAAGGAAAACAGAATGCATGATTAAAAATAAGTGTTAATTGTTCTCAAACGGCAAATAGTTTTTAGCTGACTTGCATCTACACTCTTTTGTGGTAGCCTCTGCAACAGACTGATTCAATGGGAAACCACTATAGATTCCAGTGTCAGATAAGCATCTACAGTATAAGCAGAGCAGTCAGGAGTCATCCAAATGAAAGGGGAGCTTAAGCATTTTCCTCTTACAATACATAACATAGGCCTAAAGAAAGTCTTCGTCGTGTTGGAAGGTGAACCTTTGCACCAGTCTGATGTCTGAGTGCTCTGGAGCAGGTTTTCATCAAGGATCTCTCTGTACTTTGCTCTGGTCGTCTTTCCCTCGTTCCTAACTAGTCTCCCAGTCCCTGCCGCTGAAAATATCCCCACAGCATGATGCTTCCACCACCATGCTTCCCCATAGGGATGGTGCCAGGTTTCCTCCAGATGTGACGCTTGGCATTCAGGCCAAAGAGTTCTATCTTTGTTTCATCAGACCAGAGAATCTTGTTTCTCATGGTTTGAGAGTCTTTAGATGCCTTTTGGCAAACTCCAAGCGGGCTGTCATGTGCCTTTTTCTGAGGATGCTTCCATCTGGCCACTCTACCATAACGGCCTGATTGGAGGAGTACTGCAAAGACGGTTGTCCATCCACAAGGTTCTCCCACCTCCACAGAGGAACTCTGGAGCTCTGTCAGAGTGACCAATGGGTTCTTGGTCACCTCCCTGACCAATGCCCTTCTCCCCCCAATTGCTCAGTCTTGGTGGTCCAAAACTTCTTCCATTTAAGAATGATGGAGGCCACTGTGTTCTTGGGGACTTTCAATGCTGCAGACATTTTTTGGTACCCTTCCACCAATCTGTGCCTCGACACAATCCTGTCTCGGAGCTCTATGGACAATTCCTTCGACCTCATGGCTTGGTTTTTGCTCTGACATGCACTGTCAACTGTGGGACCTTATATAGACAGGTGTGTCCCTAGTGGCGCAGCGGTTTAAGGCATTGCATCTCAGTGCAAGAGGTGTCACTGCAGTCCCTGGTTCGAATCCAGGCTGCATCACATCCGGCCGTGATTTGGAGTACCATAGGGCTGCGCACAATTGACCTGGGGTAGGCCGTCATTGTAAATAAGAATTTGTTTTTAACTGACTTCCCTAGTTAAATAAAGGTTTCATGTGCCCCTTTCCAAATCATGTCCAATCAATTGATTTTACCACAGGTGGACTCCAATCAAGTTGCAGAAACATCTCAAGGATGATCAATGGAAACAGGATGCAATTGAGCTCAATTTCAAGTATCATAGCAAAGGGCTGAATACTTATGTAAATGTGATATTTCTAAAAACATGTTTTTTGCTTTGTCATTATGGGGTGTTGTGTGTAGATTGATGAGGAAAATAAACAATTTAATTAATTTTAGAATAAGGCTCTAACGAAACAAAATGTGGGAAAAGTCAAGGGGTCTGAATACTTTCAGAATGCACTGTACATAAATGTATATGTTATTCAAGCTTATGCTAAAATTCAAAAGCAGCGAAACTCAAGCGTCATTAACATCTGAATTGATGCCAGGATAAGGCTTCAAACATCATCAGAGGGTACCCTCTGGCACAGTCTTATTCATGTCACTATGTTGTCATCTTCCAGTTGGATAGCTTATTTATGACATGTTACATGTTTTTGCTGTTGGACATGCATGGTAGCATGTATTATTCTGCTTGAGCAGCTGTACTGTAGAGAGCTGGAGGCCTGTATGCCTTCCTATTTCTGGACTGGGTGGGGGAGGGCCAGGGTGAAGAGACATTGGTTAAATGATGCAATTATAGAAATCTGTGAATCACCTGATTAGACCCCCCTATAGAGAAATGAAGAAGTTATTCTTGCTTTTTCAGGTAGGCCATTTGCACCAGATACGCTACACAAGAGATGGTCACATGCAGAAGATCAACATCTCAATGCGACATGAAGCGTTGAGATGTTGTTTAACTTCCATGTAGGCACTAAACATCAGTAAACAAACTGACACAGTTTTGATTGTGGTGCACATCAGAGTTCACTGCCTGGCATACCATTGAAAATGGGGTTATTGAAGAAAGCAGAGCACCAGTTGAGTTGACATTGGCCTACCACTTCACTCACGACTGCACAGTATGACACTCAGGCTTTGTTTTTGGTTGTGTACAATATTTGACACAAACTTATCCCTGATAGGCTAATTAGAATAGACTTTGAAGCCCTTGATTGGGAAGGAACATTGTTGGGAACATTGTTTGGAGGGCTCTTTGAGTTGTGGTGTCTCCAGAGCAGGATGATCAAGTACGTATTTCTGGAGATGTTATGACAAGGTAATTGAAGCGATTCATTAGATTTCGATCTAGAACATTTCTAATTGCAGGGGTTAATGAGAATGGCTGAACTCTATCAGTGGGTATGGCACTCATCACTATATCAATTATTAGGCTGTCTGCTGTGCGCCTGTGATAATGTAATTAGGATTTGCATAAGCAAAATATACCAAGCCAGACATTTATAACTGGAATTCTATCATAATGAATTGTAAAATGGCTGCCATGTTTGCCGTTACAGCTCAAATACTCAAGGGCCGCCCACAGTAGCAGGCTAATATGTATGAGGCTATAAATGTGTTAGTGCTGAGCGATTAACCACCATTTTTTTGGGGGGGGGGGGCGGAAATCAAGTCAAGAACTATGTGGGATGCTAAGCTGAAGGGAGTTGTTGTTTGCATTAAGAAAATATTCAACCTAGTTTGGTGCAGGAACGTGGTAATTAACTGGAATGACCATAAGCCATTGCCCCAGTTTTTTTCAGTCTCAATAGACTGATCAGAGAGGAAGAGGCAACGCGAGAGGTTTCACTCTCGCCAAAATCTGTCCAAAATAAGCATAATGCGTTTCAATGGGCTTATTTTGGACCTAAGCTTGTCGCTTGCCTTCCAGCCTTTGGGACAACGACTCCCATTGTTAGGGCATAGACATGAACATCTCGTCATTATATACAGATCATATTAGGTTAGATACATACAGACCGCATAAACCGCATGAGAAAGGAATGTACACAAAGAGGGGGCCAGAGACAGCTTGTGGGGGATATTTTCAGCGGCAGGGACTGGGAGACTAGTTAGGATCGAGGGAAAGACGACCAGAGCAACGTACAGAGAGATCATTGATGAAAACCTGCTCCAGAGCACTCAGACATCAGACTGGTGCAAAGGTTCACCTTACAACACGACGAAGACTTTCTTTATGCCTATGTTATGTATTGTAAGAGGAAAATGCTTAAGCTCCCCTTTCATTTGGATGACTCCTGACTGCTCTGCTTATACTGTAGATGCTTATCTGACACTGGAATATATAGTGGTTTCCCATTGAATCAGTCTGTTGCAGAGGCTACCACAAAAGAGTGTAGATGCAAGTCAGCTAAAAACTATTTGCCGTTTGAGAACAATTAACACTTATTTTTAATCATGCATTCTGTTTTCCTTTCAACTTTCAAAACAGGAACAGCTTGTGAAAGTATACCTTATCTTTTTTGAAGAACTAGTTAAATGATTTCGTCAGACAGCTCTGCAGCATACTTTTTTATTGAACCTTCATTTAACTTGGCAAGTCAGTTAAGAACAAATTCTTATTTTCAATGACAGCCTAGGAACAGTGGGTGAAAACTGATAACAGAAAAATGAAAACTGATAACGTAATCAAATAAAAACAAAGTAATATACACTATTTAAATATTGTATTATTTCATAGTAATTTCCTATTTTACTATAGATGTCTACCCAATGTGAACCTGGCGGAGACAATGGAATATTTTCAATGTTTTGGCAATTACATTTTCAATATTTTTGGCTTTGGAATATCCATTAAAACTAGAGGTCGACCGATTATGATTTTTCAACACCGATACCGATTATTGGAGGACCAAAAAAAGCCGATGCCGATTAATCGGCCGATTATTAATATGATTTTATTTTTATATATACAGTGAGTGAATAAAATATTTGATCCCCTGCTGATTTTGTACGTTTGCCCACTGACAAAGAAATGATCCGTCTATAATTTTAATGGTAGGTTTATTTGAACAGTGAGAGACAGAATAACAACAAAAAAATCCAGAAAAACGCATGTAAAAAATGTTATAAATTGATTTGCATTTTAATGAGGGAAATACGTATTTGACCCCCTCTCAATCAGAAAGATTTCTGGCTCCCAGGTGTCTTTTATACAGGTAACGAGCTGAGATTAGGAGCACACTCTTAAAGGGAGTGCTTCTAACCGCAGCTTGTTACCTGTAAAAAAGACATGTCCACAGAAGCAATCAATAAATCAGATTCCAAACTCTCCACCATGGCCAAGACCAAAGACCTCTCCAAGGATGTCAGGGACAAGATTGTAGACCTACACAAGGCTGGAATGGGCTACAAGACCATCGCCAAGCAGCATGGTGAGAAGGTGATAACATTTGGTGCGATTATTCGCAAATGGAAGAAACACAAAAGAACTGTCAATCTCCCTCGGCCTGGGGCTCCATGCAAGATCTCACCTAGTGGAGTTGCAATGATCATGAGAACGGTGAGGAATCAGCCCAGAACTACACGGGAGGATATTGTCAATGATCTCAAGGCAGCTGGGACCATAGTCACCAAGAAAACAATTGGTAACACACTACGCAGTGAAGGACTGAAATCCTGCAGCGCCCGCAAGGTCCCCCTGCTCAAGAAAGCACATATACATGCCTGTCTGAAGTTTGCCAATGAATATCTGAATGATTCAGAGGACAACTGGGTGAAAGTGTTGTGGTCAGATGAGACCAAAATGGAGCTCTTTGGCATCAACTCAACTTGCAGTGTTTGGAGGAGGAGGAATGCTGCCTATGACCCCAAGAACACCATCCCCACCTTCAAACATGGAGGTGGAAACATTATGCTTTGGGGGTGTTTTTCTGCTAAGGGGACAGGACAACTTCATCGCATCAAAGGGACGATGGACGGGGCCACGTACCGTTAAATCTTGGGTGAGAACCTCCTTCCCTCAGCCAGGGCATTGAAAATGGGTCGTGGATGGGTATTCCAGCATGACAATGACCCAAAACACACGGCCAAGGCAACAAAGGAGTGGCTCAAGAAGAAGCACATTAAGGTCCTGGAGTGGCCTAGCCAGTCTCCAGACCTTAATCCCATAGAAAATCTGTGGAGGGAACTGAAGGTTCGAGTTGCCAAACTTCAGCCTTGAAACCTTAATGACTTGGAGAAGATCTGCAAAGAGGAGTGGGACAAAATCCCTCCTGAGATGTGTGCAAACCTGGTGGCCAACTACAAGAAACGTCTGACCTCTGTGATTGCCAACAAGGGTTTTGCCACCAAGTACTAAGTCATGTTTTGCAGAGGGATCAAATACTTATTTCCCTCATTAAAATGCAAATCATTTTATAACATTTTTGACATGCGTTTTTCTGGATTTTTTGTTGTTATTCTGTCTCTCACTGTTCAAATAAACCTACCATTAAAATTATAGACTGATAATTTCTTTGTCAGTGGGCAAACTTACTGTCACGGTTGTCGTCGGTAATGGAGGACCAAAACGCAGCAGGTATGTGTATGCTCATCTTGCTTTTTAATACATACAAAATGAACACCAAAATAACAAGAACGAACAATCAACAAAAAAACAGTCTGGTAAGGCACAAGGCTAAACACAGAACAATCTCCCACAAAATACAATACAAACACACCCAACTAATATAGGACTTCCACTCAAAGGCAACACCAAACAGCTGCCTTCAATTGGAAGTCCAACCCCAATTAACTCAACATAGAAACACACACACACTAGACTAACCATAGAATACATGAAAACCAAACAGTGCCCAAAAAACCCCGGAATACTTAAATCAAATGCCCCTTCAACAAACACACCACCCCGAACCACATAAAACGAATACCCACTGCCACGTCCTGACCAAACTACAATACCAATTAACCTTATACTGGCCAGGACGTGACACGTACAAAATCAGCAGGGGATCAAATACTTTTTTCCCTCACTGTGTATATACACACACACACACACACACACACACACAGCTCTGAAGTGACAACGATACTGAAGTCTGCTTAGGAGACAAATACTCTCAACTTTGAATAATAAAAATAGAGTCTAAGTTACCTGTGATGAATGCTGAAAACAAAAACTAATTTCTATATGCAGGAAATCCTATTTTAATAATGGGCATGGTAAGAATTGACTACCAAAGTGTGAGTCATAATTCCCATGATACCTTCTAGCAAAATCTGAAAAGCGGTTTCCTTCATTTGTTCCATAGGATATTTTTAGATTTAACTTAAAATAAGGTCTGTGTTTGGTTTAGGCTTACACCACCTTGCCAATTTTATAACTGTGTAGATATCCATAGGCTATAACTCTGATCAATATAAGCGAAGGTAATTTTTTTTGTAGAGTGGATTTATGAAAATATGTTGACAAACGTTACCTAGTGAGATTTACACGGGTATCAAAACGCCGAGGCGGTTTAAGCACAAAACACAGACCTTATTTGAAGTAGATCAAGACATTCTCTATGGAAGACATGAACGGTAAAATAACGAAGGAACCCCTTGCAAGTTCAGCCGCAAGTTATTACAGGAATTATGACGTGTCGACTATTTCTCTCTAAACCATATACCTTTGACTATTACGAGCCTGCTCCTGCCTACCATCGCTCAGTCAGACTGCTCTATCAAATATCAAATCATAGACTGAACTATAACATAATAAACCTTAGGTCATTAATATGGTCAAATCCGGAGACTATCATCTCGAAAACATTATTCTTTCAGTGACATACGGAACCGTTCCGTATTTTATCTAACGGGTGGCATCCATAAGTCTAAATATTCCTGTTACATCGCACAACCTACAATGTTATTTCATAGTTCCGTAAAATTCTGGCAAATTAGTTTGCAACGAGCCAGATTCTGTATACCCTGATTCTGCGTGCAACGAACGCAAGAGAACTGACACAATTTCACCTGGTTAATATTGCCTGCTAACCTGGATTTCTTTTAGCTAAATATGCAGGTTTAAAAATATATACTTCTGTGTATTGATTTTAAGAAAGGCATTGATGTTTATGGTTGGGTACAGTCGTGCAACGATTGTGCTTTTTTTCGCAAATGCGCTTTTGTTAAATTATCCCCAGTTTGGCGAAGTCGGCTGTCTTTGTTAGGAAGAAATAATCTTCACAGTTCGCAACAAGCCAGGCGGCCCAACTGCTGCATATACCCTGACTCAGTTTACAAGAGAAGTGACACATTTTCCCTAGTTAAAATAAATTCATGTTAGCAGGCAATATTAACTAAATATGCAGGTTTAAAAATATATACTTGTGTATTGATTTTAAGAAAGACATTGATGTTTATGGTTAGGTACACGTCGGAGCAAAGACAGTCCTTTTTCGCGAATGCGCACCACATCGATTATATGCAAAGCAGGACAGGCTAGATAAACTAGTTATATCATCAACCATGTGTAGTTAACTAGTGTTTTTGATTGATTGTTTTTTTATAAGATAAGTTTAATGCTAGCTAGCAACTTACCTTGGCAACGTAAAGCAGGTGGTTAGAGCGTTGGGCTAGTTAACGTAAGGTTGCATCCCCAAGCGCACAAGGTAAAAATCTGTCGTTCTGCCCCTGAACAAGGCAGTTAACCCACCGTTCCTAGGCCGTCATTGAAAATAAGAATGTGTTCTTTAACTGACTTGCCTAGTTAAATAAAGGTAAAAAAAAATATATAATAATAAATAAAAAAAATCTGCAAATCGGTGGCCAAAAATACAGATTACCGATTGTTATGAAAACCTGAAATCGGCCCTAATTAATCGGCCATTCTGATTAATCGGTCGACCTCTAATTAAAACACTTTTTAAAATCATTGTAATCAAAAACCGTGAATTATTTTTTAATAATCAAACTGACCCAACCTCATAAAGCACTCATCGCTCAGCACTAAAATGTGTCCTCCCCAAACAATATTTCCCAGCATTCAAAATGTTCACTTCACGCTACCCCTCTACACCAACAAAGTATTGGAGTTGTAGGCCTAGCTAGTTGCATAGTCACCTCTTTCTTATGTATGCCAGGAGAGACCGGTCACTTCAGTCCAGTGAGGACTGAATCATTGCATTCCATACTATGTTATGGGCTTAGTGAGGCTTGAAAGGCTCTGTGTAATTGAAGAAGTTCTAGACTAATACCTCAGCTTGTTATTTGTTTGCGTAATACCTGTTGTTTGTACAGTGTGTAGTAATCCCCAATGAGAGTTGGCTAAGACTTATTGGCTTCTGTGGCTGTCTCACGAGAAGGCTTGGGCCGTGTATCGTACATTGTCTTCAGAAAGTATCTATACCCCTTGACTTTTTCCACGTTTTTTGTTACAGGCTGAATTTAAAATGTATTAAATTGAGATTTTGTGTCACTGGCCTACACACAATACACCATAATGTTAAAGTGGAATTATGTTTTTTACAAATTAATTAAAAGTGAAAAGCTGTAATGTCTTGAGTCAATACGTATTCAACCCCTTTGTTATGGCAAGCCTAGTAACTTCAGGAGTAAAAATGTGCTTAACAAGTCACATAAGTTGCATGGACTCACTCTGTGTGCAATAATAGTGTTTAAGGACCCTCAGTCGAGCAGTGAAGTTCAAAAACAGATTCAACCAGAAAGAACAGGGAGATTTTCCAATGCCTCTCAAAGAAGGGCACCTATTGGTAGATTGGATTTTAAAAAATAAAATGCATGTTGAAGTTATTAATTACACTTTGGATGGTGTATCAATACACCCAGTCACTACAAAGATACAGGCGTCCTTCCTAACTCAGTGGACAGAGAGGAAGGAAACCGCTCAGGGATTTCTATGGTGACTTTAAAACAGTTACAGAGTTTAGTGGCTGTGATAGGAGAACTGAAGATGGATCAACATCATTGTAGTTTCTCCACAATAGTAACCTAAATCACAGAGTGAAAAGAAGGAAGCCTGTACAAAATATAAATATTCCAAAACATGCATCCTGTTTGCAATAAGGCACTAAAGTAAAACTGCAAAAAATGTCTCAAAGAAATTAACTTTATGTCCTTATGTTTGGGGTCATCATACAACACATCACTGAGTCCCACTTCATATTTTCAAGCATGGTGGTGGCTGCGTCATGTTATGGACATAGGGTCCCTCTAAACTGCATGCGGGCGTGCAGCTCCCTAGGCCTGCAGCCCAGAATAAATATCACACGGCGAGAAGCACGAGATTGAACTTCAGCTTCCCTGTTAGTTAACACTATCAACATTTACCTTTACTGTGGCAATTATGATCGAATCAACGCAATATTAGCCACTTTCAATGCAACATACTGAAACAAAACCAACTATGCAAGAGATTTTGTTGTAGGCAGACCGCATCGGAGTAGGATTCTATTGCACTGACACTCAGGACTCAGCCTGTACTCTACACTGACCGGTGAGGCATAACCAATCAGAGCTGCAGTAGCCATATATGCAAATATACCATTGCCATTGATCTGTGCGTTTACTTTGAACTGGACTGTTTACAGCATGAGGGGTTGTGAGTAGATGTGCTTGTTTAGAGATCAAAGCAAGAGCTGCATGTAGCTCGTGTGCACATTTTGTTAATATAAAGGGAAAGGGGGATTCCTAGTCAGTTGTACAACTGAATGCCTTCAACTGAAATGTGTCTTCCTGCATTTAACCCAACCCTCTGAATCAGAGAGGTGCGGGGGGCTGCCTTAATCGATATCCACGTCTTTGACGCCCGGGAACAGTGGGTTAACTGCCTTGTTCAGGGGCAGAACGATATATTTTTACCTTGTCAGCTCGGGGATTCAATCCAGCAACCTTTCGGTTACTGGCCCAACGCTCTAATATCCTTTGCTAGTTAGTGAGTTATTAGCCCAGTTATAGATCATTTGTAGTCAGCAATGGGGGCGTGATTTCTTCCTACAAGAGCACAAAATGTATACATTTATAGACATCTTTGAAAAGCAAGTTTTTTTCTTCTTAAAGGGCAGTGTTGTATTTTGAGACAGCCAGGAATAAGCTAAGTAGCCAATAGGCAGATGGTAGCATAATTTGTCGGATTCTCTGGAATAATAAAATAAATTATTTTCTAAAGTGGTTTCTTGCATCAAACAGCACAACAACATTTTCAGTCACCTCCTTGTTTGAAGGACAAGTGGATAAACAGGTTAATGTCAAGCCCTGCATGTTTTTTTCAAAAGTCTCATAAAATGTAGGCAGGCCTACATTGAACACCACACATTGGCTGCTACTGTAGGCTGAAGCACAGGTACAATCCTAGAGGAAAACATGGTTGTCTGCTTTCCAACAGATACTGGGAGACACATTCACCTTTCAGCAGGACAATAACCTAAAACACAAGGCCAAATATACACTGGTGTTGCTTACCAAGACGACATTGAATATTTCTGAGTGGCCTAGTTACAGATTTCACTTAAATTGGCTTCAGCATCTATGGCTAGACTTGAAAAGGGCAGTCTAGCAATGATCAACAACCAACTTGAGAGCTTGTACAATCGAGGTGTGTAAAGCTCTTAGAGACTTACCCAGTAAGACTCACAGCTGTAATCGTTGCCAAAGGTGATTCTAACGTGTATTGGCTCAGGGCTGTGAGTACTTATGTAAATTACATTTCTGTATTTCATTTTCAATAAATTTGAAAAAATGTCAAAACATGTTTACACTTTGTCATTATGAGGTATTGTGTGTAGATGGATGAGAAAAAACTAATATTTTATCCATTTTGAATTCACAACAAAATTTGGAATACTTCAAGGAGCATAAATACTCTCTGAAGGCACTGTATATGTCACGTCCTGACCATAATAAGTTGTTATTTTCTATGGTAGAGTAGGTCAGGGCATGACAGGAGGTGTTTGTCTGTTTTTGTATTTCTAGGTTCAGTTTCTAGTTTTGTATTTCTATGTTGGAGTTGTTTGCGTTGATCTCCAATTGGAGGCAGCTGATCCTCGTTACCTCTAATTGGAGGTCATATTTATGTTGATGTTTGTCCCACCTGTGTTTGTGGGTGATTATCTTTTGAGTAGTGTGTTTTCCTCTCTGCATCACGGTCTGTTGTTTTTTGTGTTTCAAGTATTGAGTGTATTGCATTTAGTTCCACGGAATAAATAAATATGTGGAACTACGAACACGCTGCATTTTGGTCCGATCCTTCAGACAGCCGTGACAGAATCACCCAGCAAAAAAGGACCAAGCAGCGTGCCGAGGAGGAGCAGGGATCCTGGGCCAGGGAAAGGGAAAGGAGCGAATGGAGGACGTCCTGGACATGGGAGGAGGTAATGGCAGAGGACAAGACCCTGCCATGGAAGCAGGTGGAGACAGCGAGGGAGGAACGGCGACATTACGAGGAGCTAGCCCAACGAAGGAAGCACAAGAGGCATCCCCCAAAAAATGTTTGGGGGGGCACACCGGAAGTTTGACAGAGTCAGGATGGAGACCTGAGCCAACTCCCCGTGCTTACCGTGTGGAGCGAGTAACGGGGAAAGCACCATGTTATGCGGTGATGCGCACTGTGTCGTCAGGGCGCACTCACAGGCTGGTGCGATCTGTGCCCCTGCCCTGCATTAGTCGAGCTAGGTTGAGCATCCAGCCAGAACGGGTTGTGCCAGCTCTACGCTCGAGATCTCCAGTGCGCCTCCACGGCCCAGTATATCCTGTTCCTGCTCCCCGCACTCGCCCTGAGGTGTGTGTTACTAGTCTGGCGCCTCCTATGCCAGCCCCACGCATCAGGCCTCCAGTGAGCCTGCCCAGTCCGGGGTGTCCTGTTCCTGCTCTCCGCACTAGCCCTGAGGTGCGTGTTACTAGTCTGGCGCCTCCTATGCCAGCCCCACGCATCAGGCCTCCAGTGCGCATCCCCAGTCCGGAGCCTCCAGCGACGCCCCTCAGTCCAGACCCTCCAGCGACGCTCACAAGTACGGAGCCTCCAGCGACGCTCCTCAGTCCGGAGCCTCCAGCGACGCTCCTCAGTCCGGAGCCTCCAGCGACGCTCCCCAGTCCGGAGCCTCCAGCGACGCTCCCCAGTCCGGAGCCTCCAGCGACGCTCCCCAGTTCGGTGCCTCCAGCGACGCTCCCCAGTCCGGAGCCTCCAACGGCGGTCCGCATCCCGGAGCCTTCAGCGGCGGTCCGCATCCCAGAGCCTTCAGCGGCGGTCCGCATCCCGGAGCCTTCAGCGGCGGTCCGCATCCCGGAGCCTCCAGCGGCGGTCCGCATCCCGGAGCCTTCAGCGGCGGTCCGCATCCCGGAGCCTCCAGCGGCGGTCCGCATCCCGGAGCCTCCAGCGGCGGTCCGCATCCCGGAGCCTCCAGCGGCGGTCCGCATCCCGGAGCCTTCAGCGGCGGTCCGCATCCCGGAGCCTTCAGCGGCGGTCCGCATCCCGGAGCCTTCAGCGGCGTGCATCCCGGGCTGCAGCAGCGGTCTGCAGCCCGGGATGCACGCCGCTGAAGGCTCTATGGTGACTTTAAAACAGTTACAGAGTTTAGTGGCTATGATATGAGAACTGAAGATGGATCAACATCATTGTAGTTTCTCCACAATAGTAACCTAAATCACAGAGTGATTCGAAAATGCTCCGAAAATGTTTGCAATGCGCTTGTTAGCATTTAGTTAGAATTGAGTTAGCATTCTCTATGGGGTTTTGCATTTACTTGTTAGCATTGCTAACCTTCAGATTACACAGGCTTAGTGGGGTTTGAAAATAGCACCCCTTGTGTTCAGTGCCGGTATTACCGAATATCCCAGTATGGCACAAGGTTGGTATGGAGGTAAAACAATCTGGATACCGCCCAAGCCAACTGAGGAGCAATCCTTTTAGGACAGCAGGCTCACTCACTCGCCATGATGCATCAGTCTGAGGCACTGATGAACAACTCAACCTGTTTTCATTGATTTGCGAAGATGCAATGTAAATGTCCTCATCTACTGTACATAGCTAGAGTTTGACCGTTCCTTTTGTTTTTGTTTTTTGGAGTAAATTAATCTAGCTGTTCAATGGTAGCCTAATGTAAATGAATCTGACCATTCTAATCAGCCAATCTGTTGTAATATAATTGAACACAGCAGGCCATACTAATGAACCTATTTCTACTGAGTAGGCCATGCTGAGATGAATCCCATTATGCTGATGTATAGGCTATTATTATACGTACCATCATTAGGCCCTAGGGCTATATGTGAATCCAGATAAACTAATACGAGAGCATTTTGGTCTGGTTCCAGGTAATAAATCCAAGTCTCAGTTATGCGCCTTGCATTTCTGTGCTGTCCCTGGGTAGTGAGTGAGGGGTTTGTGTAATTGGTTGGGCTGTTCTGAAGTACCCAGCTGCTAGTGAGGAGGGCAAACACTTAAGCATCTGGCAGGAACAGGAGCCGCGCCCAGCCCTTCCTCATGGCGCTATCAGGCTCCGATTCAGAGCGGAGCATCCTAATACACTTCAGATACTCACTCTGGTTACAGAGCAGCATACAGAACACCAGCACCTGGGAGCAATGGAGGTGGAGATGGGGGTTATGTAAGAGCAGCAGGAATGGAGGGAGCTGCAGTGGAGTAGCAGAAATATAGGTCAGTTTAGACCATTTCTGAATCGTGTCACTGAATCAAGCTAGATCTATTACACGTTTATCAATGTGTAATATGCAACTTGGCAGATACCATTTTCCTTCCTGAGTCATGTTGAAGGAAAAGGGATTGTAGAAGAAGCCCAAGTAGCATTCTCCTTGACCTATCTAGGGTTCCTTGAACTACCCAATGAAAATGCATGGATCTGTTCTAGTTCAGCATGGCACAGCTCTTCTGGATGCATAGCTGTCTGAGTGACACCCTTCACTGCTGGGACATGTAAAAAGGGTGGAGTCGAGGTGGAGCTGCTGGAACAGAAGCTGGCGATGTCGTGACTGGGCTTTAGCTCGGAGAGAGAGGCCAAGGACAGTTGTGCGCAACGGTAGAGCCACATTAGTCCCCCGGGGTTCTGGGCTACACACACACACTGAGGCACACTAACACTATCAGGGAAACTGAGCTGAAAACCATAGTCCCACAAACATACGCAGAGAAAATAAACAAAAAGAGGAAGAGTTAAGCAATGAATTAGATATTTTGCCAAGTTCCAAATGTAGGCTTACTGACCTGCTCTTATTCATGTTGAATGGCTTGTTTCACTAGAATTGGAACTTGGACTGCTATTGAGCTTCATTGGCCAATGCTTTCCTATGGTCCAGATAACGTTTGTAAACAACTACATTTCCCAAGCACACATGCGCTTGATCAGATTTGCCAGTCTTTGAACCCAATCCATGGCTTTTTTTTGTGCTTCAGTGATAAGCTACACAGCCTTGCCCTTCTGTCTGAGAAAATGGTTCCCTGCCATCAGAAGGCTGAAAAGGCACACGCTGCTATTGTCTCCATCCTCCAATCATCATTTAATTAATATTGGAGGAAGCTGTTTCCCACTTCCATCTCTTCTCCTCACCTTCTGTCTATCTCTCGCGCTCTCCCTCTGTTCCTCCGCATGCTTACTCTAGCGCTGACAGTGCAAAGGGAGGTGTGTGTGTGGGAGGGAGTGCCTTTAATGCATCTGTTCTCATTGACTCACACTGACTCTCTAGGTTCACTCATCACACACACACATTCATTCTCTCTCTCTCTCTCTCTATCTCTCTCTCTCTCTCTTTCTCTCTATCCCTCCCTCTCCTTGTCTCTGTCTTTCTGTTTCATGCTCAGACAGACATGTCCATTCTTTCAGTCGCTCAGACACACAGCTACTCACACAGGAACACATACTAGAGGGGAAGGCATCCACCAGTCCTCTCATTCCTCCTCACTCCTCTCTCCTCGCTGTGTTTTTCTACTTGGAAGCTGGCTGTACCATCCCTGCTCTGCTCTACCTCCATCCCAGCCCTGCTTCAGGAGGCTCAGATCGCTGCGCCAGGAGTCGGCAGCAGCCAGCGCACTGAGCAGAGGTGGGTGTTAGACTAGACTAGATCATCATGGCTGAGGCTCCACTCTCTAGCATCTCTCCCTCTATCTCTTCTCCTCCCTCTCCTCTGAACGACTGTGTAGATGTGTGTGCTTGTAGCACAGAGTAGATAGCATACAATGCTGCAATATTCTGTCTTTGTTTATACCTCTCTCACAGTCTCTGTGCTTCCTTCTATATCTGTCCATCCGCTGGTTTGTTGCTCTTGCTGCACTGAGAGGCGTCTGTGCATACCATATTACACTGGGTGTATTTCTGCTCTGTCTCCCCCATCTCTCTGTCTGCGTCTGTCATGGTTTATGCATGTCCTGTTCTCTTAAATTAATCCCAGGGACTGGCCATGGTGTCAGATTTATAGAGAACCACCTTAAAATAGCTTTGCAGTGAGGGTACACACACACACACACACACACACACACACACACACACACACACACACACACACACACACACACACACACACACACACACACACACAGTCTGTGGTGAGTTTTGAGCTGGAACCCTTACCTGCTCCTGTCAATGCTGCAGTGCCCATCTGTTGCAGACAATGTCGTATTTATGCAACACACTCCAGCTAGACATGTAAAGAAACTGTTTTTATAATGTTGTAGTGTTTGTGGCCCAAAGGTTGTGACAGTTGGCTGTGGCAGGGTGTGTGTGTGTGTGTGTGTGTGTGTGTGTGTGTGTGTGTGTGTGTGTGTGTGTGTGTGTGTGTGTGTGTGTACTCATGCTGGGGTTGTAGCAGCGGACAAGGATGCTGAGGCTGCTTTTAAGCTCTGGTCCAAGGCGGGGGCGAGCAGCACTAGGGGGAGGTGAGGAGAGGCAGGCTGCAGGGGTTTGGTGCAGTAAGTTGTTTCATGTAGCCAGCAGCAGCAGAGAAAGGAGAGCAAGGCAGATCTGTGTTGATACTGAATATTCTTAGGTGAGTTTTACTCTAGCCGAGACCTATATGACAAGATGTCAAAACAGTTATACTGTTAGTCTAGTCACTCTGGATAAGAGGTTCTGCTAAATGACCCCAAAAATGTTTAATGACAAAGTCGTGAATCCTTTGTGTGCCTATTGGGATGACGATAGACTATGCGAAGCATTTATCCTACATTAACACAACTGTAAAGATGTTTCTGTGCCCAATGTCCTTCATAAACGTTATGTTCTGTCCACCTGGAAAAGGCCTACTATAGGGCTTTGGTAAGGAACACTGGGTGTAATTACAAGTAAATGTTTAAGGCCTAATGTCTGATCTCCAGTTACAAGCCCACAGTTTCAGAGACTGATGTAACTAGCGCAGCATCAGACGACAGGGGGATGACCAGACTGATACACAGTACAGTAGTCATACAGAGGAGAGCTTCTTGGATTCTTCTGAGGGAGTCTTCCCTAAACGGAGCTCTTTAATCATCCTCAAGTCAAGATGTAGTGGCCAGTCTAGGTTCATAAGAGCTGTTAGAGACACACACACACACACACACACACACACACAATTGTCATACTTGAGTAAAAGTATAGATACTTTAATAGAAAGTTACTCAAGTGGAAGTCACCCAGTAAAATACTACTATTTGGTTCTAAATATACTTACGTATCAAAAGTACTTATATTAAGTGAAGCAGACGGTACCATTTTCTTGTTTTTTAAATTTACGGATAGCCAGTGGCACAGTCCAACACTCAGACATCATTTACTAAAGATGCATTTGTGTTTAGTGAGTCCGCCAGATCAGAGGCAGAAGGGATGCCCACGTGTTCTCTTGATAAGTCCGTGAATTGGATCATTTTCCTGTCTTGCTAAGCATTCAAAATGTAACAAGCCCCTTTGGGAGTCAGGGAAAATGTATGGAGTAAAAGGTGGTGTAGTGGTCTAAGACACTGCATGGCAGTGCTAGCTGTGTCACTAGAGATTCTGGGTTCGAGTCCAGGCCCTGTCACAGCCGGCCGCGAACGGGAGACCCATGGGGCGGCGCACAATTGGCCCAGCGTCGTCCAGGTTAAGGGAGGGTTTGGCCGGCAGGGATGTCCTTGTCCCATTGTGCACTAGTGACTCCTGTGGCGGGCTGGCTGCAGTGCACGCTGACTCGGTTGCCAGGTGTACGGTGTTTCCCCCGACACGTTGGTGCGGCTGGCTTCCGGGTTAAGTGGGCATTGTGTCAAGAAGCAGTGTGGCCTGGTTGGGTTGTGTTTCGGAGTATATAATATATATGTATATAAATAGTCAAGTACAATTACCCCAAAGTATTTTTACTTAAGTAGTTTACACCACAGCACACACACACACTGGTTGTGAGGACTTTTAGGCAACCAACAATTGATACCTATTTACCCTAACCCCTAAGCCTAATCTAGCCTTTTTACAAGTGAGGACAGGCAAAATGTCTTCACTTGTCACGTCCTGACCAGTATAAGGGTTATTTGTTATTGTAGTTTGGTCAGGACGTGGCAGGGGGTGTTTGTTTTATGTGGTTCGGGGTTTGTTGGGCTATGTTCTATGTAAGTGTATTTCTATGTTAGTTCTAGTCTTTCTATTTCTATGTTTAGTTAATGGGGTTGACCTTCAATTGGAATGGGATTTGTGGGTAGTTTTTTCCTGTTTTGTGTCTGTGCACCTGACAGGACTGTTTAGTGGCGGTCGTTGTTTTGTATACGTGATTTGTTTGTTTTTCCGTCTTTTGATTTAATAAAGAAGATGAGTATACACGTTCCCGCTGCACCTTGGTCCAATCATTACCACGCCCGTTACATCACTTCTCAACATTTTAGGTGGTTTACTATTCTTGTGAGGACTTCTGGTACTTACAAGTATAGTAAAATGTGTGAACACACACACACACACACACACACACACACACAGTGTGAAAACCTGTGTATTTATCACACGTCCCTTCCTCTGCAGCAGTGTGACCTGATGCACAGTAGTCAGAAAGGCAACCCACTGTGAGTGTTTTATGTTCCTGTTAGGTGTAACATGCACTCTAAAGTGAGTCACAGTATTCAGCAGAGCTGTAAACCTTCTTACTGTTACACAGCAAACTCAATGCAACTAAATGACCTCCTTGCTCTGTCAGTGCTTGCTGCCTACAAGACAGCTCTGCCTTACCTCATATTGGTCACCCAAATTATAGGTGGTTTGGCGAGTTGTCTTTTTCTCACCGTGACCTGCACTTGACCTTTCTCTGTCCTCACTGAGGAATCCCCTAGCTAGCCTCAGATGGCTCTGTTGGATTAGCGTGATTTGAGCACGGTGTTCTTCCTCATGGTGACAGACCGCATCACACTGGTTTGTGATGATGATGATGATGATACTGTTTTTGTGTCCCAGGCTGGCTCTGTGTTTTCTTCTAACTATGGATATGATATAGCCAGGCTTAGTTTGGGTTGATAAAGATTTTGTTATGCTTGCTATGAATTGTACTGACTGAAAAGTGCCATGATACTAGGCCTATTGATTCCGTTGCCTCAACCAGTTTCTCCAGAATGTTCCTTCTAGTCGCGCTGGATTCGCTGTAGGGTTTGGTCCCTGTCAGCGGCCTAGAGTGCCTTCCTGCAGTTTGTCATCATAATGCTGTGCCAGTGGACTCTGTCTTCATAGACTATAGAAGCACCCTCATGGCAGTGTCCCAAGCTCAGAAATTTGTCCATACAGTGGCGGTGGATGCAGGAGGATGTGGTGGCTAATAAAAACACTTTATTGATTTTCTGCGATAAAGTGCTTAGTGTAGACGAAGCCGCTGGTTGGGCTCAGCTACGCTCAGCGTTTTTGGCACCCTGTACTGACTGGACTGGGTCCTGACTGAAACAAGTCATTCACAGTAAGGCCAAATTAACCTAGAGCAATGTCAAATATTTCCCCCCTCAGTTCAGATGAGTTACTGAAGGAGAAGACAAAGCTGTTCCATCCCCTACCATTCAGAAACATACAGAGCTCACCAGAAACCAAAGAGTTCACACCTCCCAGGGGGCCTAGCTGTATCGCACTGCAGCAGAACAGGCCCTGCACACAGCAGTTATCATCTCTCCGCTTCCACTTGTACTTTCACAAGTCACAGAAATAACAATGTCATTGTCAGAATTTCTCACCCAGCTTCTACACATATGATGACTATCTTGTCTGTTCCAATGCACAAAGTGATGGAATAGTATAGAGCTAATATTTGAATACATCTACACAGTGATTTGTGAATTAGACTACTGACGTATCAAAGCCATGTGATTTCTGATTGTACGTCGTGGTACTACCTGGTTATTTACAATGCAAGGCAATATTTTGTTTGACACTGAATAGTGATCTAGTGCCTCTCTCACTCTCCCTTTCTCTTTCTCTGCCTCTCTCACTCTCCCTTTCTTTCTCTCTGCCTCTCTCTCCCTTTCTCTCTCTCTGCCTCTCTCACTCTCCCTTTCTCTCTCTGCCTCTCTTTCTCTGCCTCTCTCACTCTCCCTTTCTTTCTCTCTGCCTCTCTCACTCTCCCTTTCTCTCTCTGCCTCTCTCTCTCTGCCTCTCTCACTCTCCCTTTCTCTCTCTGCCTCTCTCACTCTCCCTTTCTCTCACTCTGCCTCTCTCACTCTCCAGTTAATGTCACCTCTCCCAGCTCTTACTGACAGCTACCCATGAGCCCCCTCACTTTCTATTTGCTGTAACCAGCATCCTCACCCACTGAGCTACAACCGACAGTGGACGTCCATGGACGTTGAAAAGTAGTTGAAATTTGGTCAGTCCACTCTGGCCTTGACGTTACCATCCACAGGCGGACCAGAATGGACGAAATTGGAACCTATGTTTCACAAGTTTGAATAGCACAGTACACCCGCCACCTGCCAAATGCGGTTAGATTTTGTCATTGGGGGATAAGAATGTATATTTCACCAGCCAAGTAAGCAGGTGGTCACGCAGAGCATTTCACTTCTATGGGCTAGGTGGGACGCTAGCGTGAAATATCAGGGCGGCAAATTCAAAAACAACAAAATGTCATAATTCAACTTTCTCAAACATACAACTATTTTACACCATTTTAAATATACACTTCTCCTTGATGTAACCACATTGTCCGATTTCAAAAAAGCTTTACAGCGAAAGCAAAACATTAGATTATGTTAGGAGAGTACATAAACAAAAATAATCACACAGCCATTTTCCAAGCAAGGACATGTGTCAATAAAACCCAAAACACAGCTAAATGAAGCACTAACCTTTGACGATCTTCATCAGATGACACTCCTAGGACATTATCGAACAAAACATACATGTATTGTGTAACATAAAGTTCATATTTATATCCAAAAACAGCATTTTACATTGGCGCGTGATGTTCAGAAAATGTATTCCCACCAAAACGTCCGGTGAATGTGCACATCAATTTACAAAAATACTCATCATAAACATTGACAAAATATATAACAATTATTTAAAGAATTATAGATAGACTACCCCTGGATGCAACCGCTGTGTCAGATTTTAAAATAGCTTTACGGAGAAAGCACATTTTTCAATATTCTGAGAACATAGCTCAGCTATCACGGTGAGCTATTCAGACACCCGCCAAGTTTGGGACAACCTAAACTCAGAATTAGTATTAGAAGTATTCTCTTACCTTTGCTGATCTTCGTCAGAATGCACTGCCAGGACTGCTACTTCCACAAGAAATGTTGTTTTTGTTCGAAATAATCCATATTTATGTACGAATACCTCCGTTTTGTTCGTGCGTACAGATCACTTATCCAAAGGCATAACGCGCGAGCGCGGAACGAGAGACGAAAAGTCAAAAGTTCCATTACCATACTTAGAAGCATGTCAAACGCTGTTTAAAATCAATCTTTATGGTATTTTTAACATAAAATTGCGATAATATTCCAACCGGACAATAGCATATTCATTCAAGAAGAAAAAGAAGGAACGGCGTGCTCGCGTGACTGCGCATATCCAATCCCTTTGTTGCCAGGCAGACCACTCAGTAACTGAGCTCCTATTATCTGCCCAGTGACAGGAAAATGATCAAACCACTTTCTGAAGGCTTTAGACAGCCAATGGAAGCCTTAGGAAGTGCAACGTCCCCCACAGACACTGTAGCTTCGATAGAGAATCAAAAGCAGAACTACAATTCTCAGACTTTCCACTTCCTGCTTGGAATTTTCTCAGGTTTTTGCCTGCCATATGAGTTCTGTTATACTCACAGACACCATTCAAACAGTTTTAGAAACTTCAGAGTGTTTTCTATCCAAATAATATGCATATTCTAGTTTCTGGGACAGAGTAGTAACCTATTTAAATTGGGTACGTTTTTCATCCGGCCGTGAAAATACTGCCCCCTATCCCCAACAGGTTTTAAAGGGCCAACAGAAAATGTGTCAGACCTAATGATTGTGCTTGATTGAGCATTGTCACGCCCTGACCTTAGAGAGCCGTTTTTTCTCTATTTGGTTAGGTCAGGGTGTGATGTGGGGTGGGCATTCTATGTTGTATATTTCTTTGTTTTGGCCGAGTAGTGTTCCCAATCAGAGGCAGCTGTCTATCATTGTTTCTGATTGGGAATCATACTTAGGCAGCCTTTTCCAACCTGTGTTTTGTGGGTAGTTGTTTTCTGTTTTGTATTCTGTACCTGACAGAACTGTACACTTTTCGTTTTTTTTGTGTTCGAGTGTTTCATTGTATAATAATATCATGAACACTTTCCACGCTGCGCTTTGGTCCACTCCTTCCGACGACAGTCGTTACAAGCATGGATCACTCCCAAACACTTTTATTCACAAACTTTTAGTCATTGTTCTCCTTTATGTATTTGTGTGCTTCTATATTTCTACTTAGGAGCACTTCATGTACTCCTTGTAAAAAATGTCAGCGTAGAGCCCTGAACTATAATAATAAATAAGCCGTATCACTCAGCATTTTGTGTTAGGGCAAGCACTTTGTTGATTCTTGATGTTCAGTTGTAGAACTGTTTATTTGTTTTTATTATAGGATCTAAATGCTTTATTTTAACATACATTGGTTAAAAGACGCAGGTCACAAAAATGAAATGAAATTAAGCAATATAATCAATATACTGTACACCATTACTTCTTGCTAGGAACACATTTCTTGTTTTTTTAAACATTACAAAGCATGCTTATCTGTTTTTTTGTTTTGTTGTAATAATAAAACATAAAAACAATTGGCTGGTTAAAAAATCTGAGTGGCTGGTAGATTTTTTTTTCTGTCTACCTGCCACAGTGGCTAGTGGACCAAAAAGTACATTTCCCACCCTGGCTGTACTGTACTCTTCTGTGCTCTGCTGCGCTGTGTGTCCAAACTTGTGAAACATGAGGAGAATGACATTCATATCCATAATTAGGCCTATGCATTTCTATACTGGAGAAGGACAATCATATCCATAATTAATGCCTATGCATTTCTGTGTAGTACAGATCAGAGAGTAAGGCTGTCCCCAACTAAAACAGATCTTGGTCGAGCGAAAGTCGTCTGTTCTTTCGACCAATCGATTGGTCTACATTTTAAAACGTGCATTTTCCAATAATAGACACACCCTATATATGTATTGAGCTTGTCTGATACTTTAATAAGCACACTGTTTGTTGAAATAAGACACAAATGATTCAAGACGGAGCCATAGATCACGATAACCAGAAGAAAAAACCTTAACCTGACCCAACTATTCTCCTCCTGCTTCTACTGGCTTTCCCAGATTCTGCCGTTACTCTCCTGAAGTTGCCGGTAATAGGCTACACGAGGAGTCAGCAACCTTTCTCATGTGGAATGCCAATTTATCTTACCATTTCTACCGATCTGCGTGCCAGTTATGGTTTTCAAATGCACATTTTCGTGGAACAGTTGCATTTCATTGATAATAACATCTTCACATCTCAAAATCATTGTCATGTGGTTAATCAAAATTCCATCCAAATCTAAATGAAAATGATACAAACCTAAAAAGGTGCTTCTATTGCCAACTATGTAAAAATAGCCTTTAAAGCCAACAACTAAAAACATTCCAGCCTGCAGGTAGAAAAAAAATCCTATAAATCACATTGGCCACACATGGCCTGTCTGCTATGAACTTCAAACATTGTATCAACTATTAACTTGGGTCAAGCCTGAAGCTCCTAATGAGCTCGAGACAGAAACAGCTGTAGGCTATTTGAGCAAGGGATAAGAAGTAATCAGGTAGGGCTATCTTATGATGTTTCTACTGAATCAGAGTGTCAACATTTTCCCTTTCAATCTGAGTGGTTAACATAAAGGAGAGACCTGGAAAGATTTTTCAAATACATTGAGGAACTATTGTCATTCTCAATGGATATAAAAACAGACTTTTGTTTGCTGAATATATATATATATATATATATATATATTAACAAACACAGTATCAGTCAACATTTTGGACACATCTACTCATTTCAGGGTTTTTCTTTCTTTATACTATTTTCTACATTGTAGAATAATAATGAAGACATCAAAACTATGAAATAACACATATGGAATAATGTAGTAACCAAAAAGTGGTAAACAAATCAAAACATATTTTATATTTGAGAATCTTCAAAGTAGCCACCCTTTGCCTTGATGATAGCTTTGCACACTCTTGGCATTCTCTCAACCAGCTTCATAAGGTAGTCAATGCATTTCAATTGACAGGTGTGCCTTGTTAATTTGTGTAATTTCTGCAAAGAAACCACTACTAAAGGACACCAATAAGAAGATAAATGTTTGGGCCAAGAAACATAAGCAATGGACATTAGACTGGTGGAAATCTGTCCTTTGGTCTGATGAGTCCAAATTTGAGATTTTTGGTTCCAACCGCTGTGTCTTAGTGAGACACAGAGTAGGTGAAATAATGATCTCTGCTTGTGTGGTTCCCACCATGAAGCATGGAGGAGGTGGGATGATGTTGAGTGCATGCCAAGAGTGTGCAAAGCTGTCATCAAGGCAAAGTGTGTATACTTTGAAGAATCTGAAATATAAAATATATTTTGATTGATTGAAAACTTTTGGGGGTTACTGCATGATTCCATATGTGTTATTTCATAGTTTTGATGTCTTCACTATTAATCTACAATGTAGAAAATAGTAAAAATTAAGAAAAACCTTTTTGAATGAGGTGTGTGCAAACTTTTGACTGGTAGTGTGTGTGTGTGTGTGTGTGTGTGTCTGCGCTACTGCTCTACCAAAATAAATCTGGGTTGGCCAACATCCTATCGACCAAACAATCGACCAGTCGACTAATTGGGGTCTGCCCTATCAGAGACCCATGATGTAATTCTATTACACTAATTCAGTTACCAGGTGTAAATCCACTTCACTTACTGTAGTTCGTTAACCAAAATAGATTTTCTCAAATTCAGTGTGTCATGTCATAGCTGACACCCCATTCTTTCTGCAGACATTTTTCAATTTTAATTCGGCGTTTTTGGAAAACGTGGTCGCATACAAACCTTGGGATTTTACCGTAATTCCGTTACCAAAGTTTCATCCGCACAGTTCTTCCACTAAATTTGTTTTTGTAACATTTTCCATGTTAATTGTTCAAAGTAGTCATTGTGCATAGAGTTGTATCGTTTGTTAAACTTTGAAATAAATGTTTTTTGTTTGGCAAAGATTTTAAAGTGAGAACTTAGTCAAAGCTTCGTTCCTTTATCGTGTAATTTCCCTTATCTACAGCATGTCATTCCCTGTGGCAATCCAAGATCCCTACAGTAACCTCTAAAGAGACACTGGCCCAGGATTCAGTAAAGGCTGAAACAGTTGTTTATGTTGACAGTCCCAAGACCCATGATGGAGGTCTCACAGGTCTACTGTAGGAAGGTTTTTTAATACTCTGCTACAGTGTGAGCTTAACGAGAAAAAAATCCCATACTTTACAATGGAGTGGGGAGAGGGGAACACAGTGAGAGAGGTCTAGCAAGCGTATGAGAGACAAACGGAGAGAAGTAAAGAAAGGGAGGCTGGTGGAGGAGTAGGAAGAAGGGCTCAACATCAATCAATCAATCAATAAAATGTATTTATAAAGTGCTTTTTACATCAGCCGATGTCAAAGTGCTATATAGAAACCCAGCCTAAAACCCCAAACAGCAAGCAATGCAGATGTAGAAGCACGGTGGCTAGGAAAAACTCCCTAGAAAGGCAGGAACCTAGGAAGTACCTAGAGAGGAACCAGGCTATGAGGGGTGGCCAGTCCTCTTCTGGCTGTGCCGGGTGGAGATTATAACAGAACATGGCCAAGATGTTCAAACGTTCACTGATGACCAGCAGGGTCAAATAATAATAATCACTGTGGTTGTAGGTGGTGCAACAGGTCAGCACCTCAGGAGTTAAATGTCAGTTTGGCTTTTCGTAGCATGACTTCCTTGCTGAGTAAAGCTGTAGCTAACTGCTCTGCAGCTGGTTTCTGACCAATCACGACAAAGCTGTGTGACTGAACTCACCAATTGGCTGTGTGTGTGTGTGTGTGTGTGTGTGTGTGTGTGTGTGTGTGTGTGTGTGTGTGTGTGTGTGTGTGTGTGTGTGTGTGTGTGTGTGTGTGTGTGTGTGTGTGTGTGTGTGTGTGTGTGTGTGTGTGTGTGTGTGTGTGTGTGTGTGTGTGATTTGTGACCCACCCCACCTCGGCTCTGTGCTGTCTCATGGTGTTGGACTGCCAGCCAGGTCCGGGGAGGAGAGGAGGGTTTGGGAGAGGGATAGAGGACACATTGAAAGTGCAGCCCCATAGCACTGGCTGGAAGACTCAGGCTGCTGACTCTGAGACATGTGGAACACAGCCTGACAGCACAGAGGATGGTTAACTGATGTTCACACAGTGATAGTCATACACACTGATATATACACATATTGCCTGTATACAGTACAGATGCGCAGTGGGTTACTTTCTGCACAGATACAATTCACTTTAATGCAATAGCCTACTTTTTTGTGTGCTCTGAAACTGACACTCACAAATTCTCTTTGACCTACTAGCCTTTCACATAGAACATATCCAAGAACACTGAACAGTGCTGCAAAAGTAGCATTTACCTTGTATCAGGCAGATGTTACATTGACACTGATGCACCTCAACTCTCTTTGTCCAGCGTAGGGGAAAATTGTGACATAGTACATTGAAATAAAGTGACATTTTCTGATGTAAGTGTGTGAGGTTTGGTCATATTACAGTACTGACACACTACCCTACACTGTTTCATTATAGACTTACTGTCACACTGTCACACTACCCTACACTGTTTCATTATAGACTTACTGACACACTGTCACACTACCCTACACTGTTTCATTATAGACTTACTGACACACTGTCACACTACCCTACACTGTTTCATTATAGACTTACTGTCACACTGTCACACTACCCTACACTGTTTCATTATAGACTTACTGTCACACTGTCACACTACCCTACACTGTTTCATTATAGACTTACTGACACACTGTCACACTACCCTACACTGTTTCATTATAGACTTACTGTCACACTGTCACACTACCCTACACTGTTTCATTATAGACTTACTGTCACACTGTCACACTACCCTACACTGTTTCATTATAGACTTACTGTCACACTGTCACACTACCCTACACTGTTTCATTATAGACTTACTGACACACTGTCACACTACCCTACACTGTTTCATTATAGACTTACTGTCACACTGTCACACTACCCTACACTGTTTCATTATAGACTTACTGACACACTGTCACACTACCCTACACTGTTTCATTATAGACTTACTGACACACTACCCTACACTGTTTCATTATAGACTTACTGACACACTGTCACACTACCCTACACTGTTTCATTATAGACTTACTGACACACTACCCTACACTGTTTCATTATAGACTTACTGACACACTGTCACACTACCCTACACTGTTTCATTATAGACTTACTGACACTGTCACACTACCCTACACTGTTTCATTATAGACTTACTGACACACTGTCACACTACCCTACACTGTTTCATTATAGACTTACTAACACACTGACACACTACCCTACACTGTTTCATTATAGACTTACTGACACACTGTCACACTACCCTACACTGTTTCATTATAGACTTACTGACACACTACCCTACACTGTTTCATTATATACTTACTGTCCCACTACCCTACACTGTTTCATTATGGACTTACTGACACACTGTCACACTACCCTACACTGTTTCAATATAGACTTACTGACACACTACCCTACACTGTTTCATTATAGACTTACTGACACACTGTTACACTACCCTACACTGTTTCATTATAGACTTACTGTCACACTGTCACACTACCCTACACTGTTTCATTATAGACTTACTGTCACACTGTCACACTACCCTACACTGTTTCATTATAGACTTACTGTCACACTACCCTACACTGTTTCATTATAGACTTACTGACACACTGTCACACTACCCTACACTGTTTCATTATAGACTTACTAACACACTGACACACTACCCTACACTGTTTCATTATAGACTTACTGACACACTGTCACACTACCCTACACTGTTTCATTATAGACTTACTGACACACTACCCTACACTGTTTCATTATATACTTACTGTCCCACTACCCTACACTGTTTCATTATGGACTTACTGACACACTGTCACACTACCCTACACTGTTTCAATATAGACTTACTGACACACTACCCTACACTGTTTCATTATAGACTTACTGTCACACTGTCACACTACCCTACACTGTTTCATTATAGACTTACTGTCACACTACCCTACACTGTTTCATTATAGACTTACTGACAAACTGTCACACTACCCTACACTGTTTCATTATAGACTTACTGTCACACTGTCACACTACCCTACACTGTTTCATTATAGACTTACTGTCACACTACCCTACAATGTTTCATTATAGACTTACTGTCACACTACCCTACACTTTTTCATTATAGACTTACTGACACACTACCCTACACTGTTTCATTATAGACTTACTGACACACTGTCACACTACCCTACACTGTTTCATTATAGACTTACTGACACACTGTCACACTACCCTACACTGTTTCATTATAGACTTACTGACACACTGTCACACTACCCTACACTGTTTCATTATAGACTTACTGTCACACTGTCACACTACTCTACACTGTTTCATTATAGACTTACTGTCACACTGTCACACTACCCTACACTGTTTCATTATAGATTTACTGTCACACTGTCACACTACCCTACACTGTTTCATTATAGATTTACTGTCACACTGTCACACTACCCTACACTGTTTCATTATAGACTTACTGTCACACTACCCTACACTGTTTCATTATAGACTTACTGACACACTGTCACACTACTCTACACTGTTTCATTATAGACTTACTGTCACACTACCCTACACTGTTTCATTATAGACTTACTGTCACACTGTCACACTACCCTACACTGTTTCATTATAGACTTACTGACACACTGTCACACTACCCTACACTGTTTCATTATAGATTTACTGTCACACTGTCACACTACCCTACACTGTTTCATTATAGACTTACTGACACACTGTCACACTACCCTACACTGTTTCATTATAGATTTACTGTCACACTGTCACACTACTCTACACTGTTTCATTATAGACTTACTGTCACACTACCCTACACTGTTTCATTATAGACTTACTGACACACTGTCACACTACCCTACACTGTTTCATTATAGACTTACTGTCACACTGTCACACTACCCTACACTGTTTCATTATAGACTTACTAACACACTGTCACACTACCCTACACTGTTTCATTATAGACTTACTATCACACTACCCTACACTGTTTCATTATAGACTTACTGACACACTACCCTACACTGTTTCATTATAGACTTACTGACACACTGTTACACTACCCTACACTGTTTCATTATAGACTTACTGTCACACTGTCACACTACCTTACACTGTTTCATTATAGACTTACTGTCACACTACCCTACACTGTTTCATTATAGACTTAATGACACACTGTCACACTACCCTACACTGTTTCATTATAGACTTACTGTCACACTGTCACACTACCCTACACTGTTTCATTATAGACTTACTAACACACTGTCACACTACCCTACACTGTTTCATTATAGACTTACTGACATACTACACTAGACTGTTTCATTATAGACTTACTGTCACACTGTCACACTACCCTACACTGTTTCATTATAGACTTACTGACACACTACCCTACACTGTTTCATTATAGACTTACTGTCACACTGTCACACTACCCTACACTGTTTCATTATAGACTTACTGTCACACTACCCTACACTGTTTCATTATAGACTTACTGTCACACTACCCCACACTGTTTCATTATAGACTTACTATCACACTACCCTACACTGTTTCATTATAGACTTACTGTCACACTGTCACACTACCCTACACTGTTTCATTATAGACTTACTGACACACTGTTACAGTACCCTACACTGTTTCATTATAGACTTACTGTCACACTACCCTACACTGTTTCATTATAGACTTACTGACAAACTGTCACACTACCCTACACTGTTTCATTATAGACTTACTGTCACACTGTCACACTACCCTACACTGTTTCATTATAGACTTACTGACACACTACCCTACACTGTTTCATTATAGACTTACTGTCACACTGTCACACTACCCTACACTGTTTCATTATAGACTTACTGTCACACTACCCTACACTGTTTCATTATAGACTTACTAACACACTACCCTACACTGTTTCATTATAGACTTACTGTCACACTACCCTACACTGTTTCATTATATACTTAATGACACACTGTCACACTACCCTACACTGTTTCATTATAGACTTACTGTCACACTACCCTACACTGTTTCATTATAGACTTACTGTCACACTACCCTACACTGTTTCATTATAGACTTACAGTCACACTACCCTACACTGTTTCATTATAGACTTACTGACACACTGTCACACTACCCTACACTGTTTCATTATAGACTTACTGTCACACTACCCTACACTGTTTCATTATAGACTTACTGACACACTGTCACACTACCCTACACTGTTTCATTATAGACTTACTGTCACACTACCCTACACTGTTTCATTATAGACTTACTGACACACTGTCACACTACCCTACACTGTTTCATTATAGACTTACTGTCACACTACCCTACACTGTTTCATTATAGACTTACTGACACACTGTCACACTACCCTACACTGTTTCATTATAGACTTACTGTCACACTACCCTACACTGTTTCATTATAGACTTACTGACACACTGTCACACTACCCTACACTGTTTCATTATAGACTTACTGTCACACTACCCTACACTGTTTCATTATAGACTTACTGACACACTGTCACACTACCCTACACTGTTTCATTATAGACTTACTGACACACTACCCTACACTGTTTCATTATAGACTTACTGTCACACATTCCTACACTGTTTCATTATAGACTTACTGACACACTACTCTACACTGTTTCATTATAGACTTACGGTCACACTACCCTACACTGTTTCATTATAGACTTACGGTCACACTACCCTACACTGTTTCATTATAGACTTACTGTCACACTACCCTACACTGTTTCATTATAGACTTACTGACACACTACCCTACACTGTTTCATTATAGACTTACTGACACACTACCCTACACTGTTTCATTATGGACTTAATGACACACTGTCACACTACCCTACACTGTTTCATTATAGACTTACTGTCACACTGTCACACTACCCTACACTGTTTCATTATAGACTTACTGTCACACTGTCACACTACCCTACACTGTTTCATTATAGACTTACTGTCACACTGTCACACTACCCTACACTGTTTCATTATAGACTTACTGACACACTGTCACACTACCCTACACTGTTTCATTATAGACTTACTGTCACACTACCCTACACTGTTTCATTATAGACTTACTGTCACACTACCCTACACTGTTTCATTATAGACTTACTGTCACACTACCCTACACTGTTTCATTATAGACTTACTGACACACTGTTGCACTACCCTACACTGTTTCATTATAGACTTACTGACACACTGTCACACTACCCTACACTGTTTCATTATAGACTTACTGACACACCACCCTACACTGTTTCATTATAGACTTACTGTCACACTACCCTACACTGTTTCATTATAGACTTACTGTCACACTACCCTACACTGTTTCATTCTAGACTTACTGTCACACTACCCTACACTGTTTCATTATAGACTTACTGTCACACTACCCTACACTGTTTCATTATAGACTTACTGTCACACTACCCTACACTGTTTCATTATAGACTTACTGTCACACTACCCTACACTGTTTCATTATAGACTTACTGACACACTACCCTACACTGTTTCATTATAGACTTACTGACACACTGTCACACTACCCTACACTGTTTCATTATAGACTTACTGTCACACTACCCTACACTGTTTCATTATAGACTTACTGACACACTGTCACACTACCCTACACTGTTTCATTATAGACTTACTGTCACACTACCCTACACTGTTTCATTATAGACTTACTGACACACTGTCACACTACCCTACACTGTTTCATTATAGACTTACTGTCACACTACCCTACACTGTTTCATTATAGACTTACTGACACACTGTCACACTACCCTACACTGTTTCATTATAGACTTACTGTCACACTACCCTACACTGTTTCATTATAGACTTACTGACACACTGTCACACTACCCTACACTGTTTCATTATAGACTTACTGTCACACTACCCTACACTGTTTCATTATAGACTTACTGACACACTGTCACACTACCCTACACTGTTTCATTATAGACTTACTGACACACTACCCTACACTGTTTCATTATAGACTTACTGTCACACATTCCTACACTGTTTCATTATAGACTTACTGACACACTACTCTACACTGTTTCATTATAGACTTACGGTCACACTACCCTACACTGTTTCATTATAGACTTACGGTCACACTACCCTACACTGTTTCATTATAGACTTACTGTCACACTACCCTACACTGTTTCATTATAGACTTACTGACACACTACCCTACACTGTTTCATTATAGACTTACTGACACACTACCCTACACTGTTTCATTATGGACTTAATGACACACTGTCACACTACCCTACACTGTTTCATTATAGACTTACTGTCACACTGTCACACTACCCTACACTGTTTCATTATAGACTTACTGTCACACTGTCACACTACCCTACACTGTTTCATTATAGACTTACTGTCACACTGTCACACTACCCTACACTGTTTCATTATAGACTTACTGACACACTGTCACACTACCCTACACTGTTTCATTATAGACTTACTGTCACACTACCCTACACTGTTTCATTATAGACTTACTGTCACACTACCCTACACTGTTTCATTATAGACTTACTGTCACACTACCCTACACTGTTTCATTATAGACTTACTGACACACTGTTGCACTACCCTACACTGTTTCATTATAGACTTACTGACACACTGTCACACTACCCTACACTGTTTCATTATAGACTTACTGACACACCACCCTACACTGTTTCATTATAGACTTACTGTCACACTACCCTACACTGTTTCATTATAGACTTACTGTCACACTACCCTACACTGTTTCATTCTAGACTTACTGTCACACTACCCTACACTGTTTCATTATAGACTTACTGTCACACTACCCTACACTGTTTCATTATAGACTTACTGTCACACTACCCTACACTGTTTCATTATAGACTTACTGTCACACTACCCTACACTGTTTCATTATAGACTTACTGACACACTACCCTACACTGTTTCATTATAGACTTACTGACACACTGTCACACTACCCTACACTGTTTCATTATAGACTTACTGTCACACTACCCTACACTGTTTCATTATAGACTTACTGACACACTGTCACACTACCCTACACTGTTTCATTATAGACTTACTGTCACACTACCCTACACTGTTTCATTATAGACTTACTGTCACACTACCCTACACTGTTTCATTATAGACTTACTGACACACTACCCTACACTGTTTCATTATAGACTTACTGACACACTGTCACACTACCCTACACTGTTTCATTATAGACTTACTGTCACACTACCCTACACTGTTTCATTATAGACTTACTGACACACTGTCACACTACCCTACACTGTTTCATTATAGACTTACTGACACACTACCCTACACTGTTTCATTATAGACTTACTGACACACTGTCACACTACCCTACACTGTTTCATTATAGACTTACTGTCACACTACCCTACACTGTTTCATTATAGACTTACTGACACACTGTCACACTACCCTACACTGTTTCATTATAGACTTACTGACACACTACCCTACACTGTTTCATTATAGACTTACTGACACACTGTCACACTACCCTACACTGTTTCATTATAGACTTACTGTCACACTACCCTACACTGTTTCATTATAGACTTACTGACACACTGTCACACTACCCTACACTGTTTCATTATAGACTTACTGACACACTACCCTACACTGTTTCATTATAGACTTACTGTCACACTACCCTACACTGTTTCATTATAGACTTACTGTCACACTACCCTACACTGTTTCATTATAGACTTACTGACACACTGTTGCACTACCCTACACTGTTTCATTATAGACTTACTGACACACTGTCACACTACCCTACACTGTTTCATTATAGACTTACTGACACACTACCCTACACTGTTTCATTATAGACTTCCTGTCACACTACCCTACACTGTTTCATTATAGACTTACTGTCACACTACCCTACACTGTTTCATTCTAGACTTACTGTCACACTACCCTACACTGTTTCATTATAGACTTACTGTCACACTACCCTACACTGTTTCATTATAGACTTACTGTCACACTACCCTACACTGTTTCATTATAGACTTACTGTCACACTACCCTACACTGTTTCATTATAGACTTACTGACACACTACCCTACACTGTTTCATTATAGACTTACTGACACACTGTCACACTACCCTACACTGTTTCATTATAGACTTACTGTCACACTACCCTACACTGTTTCATTATAGACTTACTGACACACTGTCACACTACCCTACACTGTTTCATTATAGACTTACTGTCACACTACCCTACACTGTTTCATTATAGACTTACTGTCACACTACCCTACACTGTTTCATTATAGACTTACTGACACACTACCCTACACTGTTTCATTATAGACTTACTGACACACTGTCACACTACCCTACACTGTTTCATTATAGACTTACTGTCACACTACCCTACACTGTTTCATTATAGACTTACTGACACACTGTCACACTACCCTACACTGTTTCATTATAGACTTACTAACACACTGACACACTACCCTACACTGTTTCATTATAGACTTACTGTCACACTGTCACACTACCCTACACTGTTTCATTATAGACTTACTGACACACTGTCACACTACCCTACACTGTTTCATTATAGACTTACTGACACACTACCCTACACTGTTTCATTATAGACTTACTGACACACTGTCACACTACCCTACACTGTTTCATTATAGACTTACTGTCACACTACCCTACACTGTTTCATTATAGACTTACTGACACACTGTCACACTACCCTACACTGTTTCATTATAGACTTACTGACACACTACCCTACACTGTTTCATTATAGACTTACTGACACACTACCCTACACTGTTTCATTATAGACTTACTGTCACACTACCCTACACTGTTTCATTATAGACTTACTGTCACACTACCCTACACTGTTTCATTATAGACTTACTGACACACTACCCTACACTGTTTCATTATAGACTTACTGACACACTGTCACACTACCCTACACTGTTTCATTATAGACTTACTGTCACACTACCCTACACTGTTTCATTATAGACTTACTGACACACTGTCACACTACCCTACACTGTTTCATTATAGACTTACTGTCACACTACCCTACACTGTTTCATTATAGACTTACTAACACACTGACACACTACCCTACACTGTTTCATTATAGACTTACTGTCACACTGTCACACTACCCTACACTGTTTCATTATAGACTTACTGACACACTGTCACACTACCCTACACTGTTTCATTATAGACTTACTGACACACTACCCTACACTGTTTCATTATAGACTTACTGACACACTGTCACACTACCCTACACTGTTTCATTATAGACTTACTGTCACACTACCCTACACTGTTTCATTATAGACTTACTGACACACTGTCACACTACCCTACACTGTTTCATTATAGACTTACTGACACACTACCCTACACTGTTTCATTCTAGACTTACTGACACACTACCCTACACTGTTTCATTATAGACTTACTGACTCACTACCCTACACTGTTTCATTCTAGACTTACTAACACACTGTCATAGAACAGTGGCACGTACTCTTACACTGTAAAACACACAGACATCTACTCTAACTCAGTAGTCATGCTGTAATGTTAGGGCCCTGATATAGACTGGTAAACAAGCATTTGCCTGGTCTCACACACATTGATTGTCTGTGACACAGGTTACAGGCAGGCCTCAGGCACGCGGCCACAAATATACACAATGATGGTGACGTTAACTCGTAAGGAAGCCTTCTGTTTCTTCAACATCCATCGTGGACCATGGCATACGCACAAAGACTGTGCGACTGGGGGTACCAGCTTGGTTTTCAGTCGGCAGCATTGACTTTGTGTGTGTGCATCAAAGTGCCCTTGCTTTGACAGTATCGCCCAGTAGGACATGCTCTTTACATACATGTTTAAGGAGGCTCAAAGATGAACCCATTCACTTTGCTGTGTGATTCCAGCGTTATGGACGTTACATTTGCATGCAAAATCCCAACGTTAATGTCTGAGAGAATCGACAAACAAAATATGAATTTAACTTTTGATGTGTGTGTGTGTGTCTATAGTACCTCTTGGGGAGTGTATACCCAAGAAAGGGGACTTGTAAACATTGGCATGTTGGAAAAATAAAGAAGGTAAGAAGTGTTATGGATGTTACATGATCAAGGTTTTTGGGGAGAATGAACATATTAGCTAAAGTCTGTTAGTTTGTAAGTCTTTGGTCAAAACATGGATAGCCATTTCGAAGGAAGGGCTTGGCTGGGGAACACAAAAATTATACTTTTGAAAATATTCTAGTTTACATGATCACTTTAGAGTGGAAAAACAACCGTTATGGATATATAAAAAAAAAATAGTCTGAAATAGACATTCAAATCTTAGACTTCATGATCCAAACCTGTCATAAACAAATCAGGTAAATACATGATTTTCCTCTCACAGAGTTTCCTGAGGGGAGTGAGCCTCTGGGTCATACACTATCCCAGGATAGGTGCAACATCAGAGATGACATACAATGGTTCCAGACACTACCCCACACATCCTGTCTCGGACCTTATCTCCCCCAAGGCCGAAGGAGGGAGTGACTGGGCACAGACATTGTGGAGACAAGTAATTGGTTCCCCATTAATCACGCCATCCTTTCACATAGTTTGCAATAGGTAAAGACACATATTCACATATGAAGACAATGTTCCCTCCTGTCCTCCTTTGCCCTATTCTCTTTTTGATATTATGCATAGCAACAGGGACATGTGATAGACAAGCCTGACTTCTCCCCTCTCTGGTCCCCAGGTGACTGAGGCCCATATGAGGGAGGAAGTGCAACTGCCAACACCAGAGTCCGACGGGATACATTCTAATAACAAGAGTTCAACAGTTCAATCATATAAGCATATTATGCAGATAAGACATCTTAATTGTCTATGTTACTGAGCTAATTCTGATTCTTCCGCCATAGTACCCAATTGTCATACTTGAGTCAAAGTAAAGATACCTTAAAAGAAAACGACTCAAGTAAAAGTGAACGTCACCCAGTAAAATACGACTTGTGTAAAAGTATTTGGTTTTAAATATGCTTAAGTATCAAAGTAAATGTAAACACTAAAATATACTTAAGTATAAATAATTTCAAATTCCTTATATTAAGCAAACCAGACAACAATATATATATATATATATATATATATATATATATATATATATATGTATGCATAGCCAGGGGCACACTTCAACACTCAGACATCATTTACAAATGAAGCATTTGTGTTTAGTGAGTCCTCCTGATCAGAGGCAGTAGGAATGACCAGGGATAGCCTCTTAATAAGTGCGTGAATTTGACAATTTTCTGTCCTTCTAAGCATTCAAAATGTAACGAGTACTTTTGGGTGTCAGGGAAAATGTAAGGATGCCAAGACTGTGCAAAGTTGTCATCAAGGCAAAGGTTGGCTACTTTGAAGAATCTCAAATCTAAAATACATTTTGATTTGTTCAACACTTTTTTGGTTACAACATGATTCCATATGTGATATTTCATTGTTTTAATGTCTCCACTATTAATCTACAATGTAGAAAATAGTACAAATAAAGAAACCCTGGAATGAGTAGGTGTGTCCAACCTTTTGACTGGTAGTGTAGCTGGAGCCCTGAGCTGGATATAATTCATTAGACACATCTTAGATTTCTAATAGTTAAACTTAAATTATAGTTATAAACAGTGGTTATAAGCAAATGGTTTTGAAAATCATACTGTCGGTATTTCAAAATACCCCGGTATGCGGAATAAAAGGTATATCGCCCAAGCCTAGAAATGAGTAATGAGGCCTGCCCAGGAGACACCCAGAAGGGAGTGATGCATGGCCCTAGCCTACCTGTGTGTGTTTGTAAAGCCAAGCTGCAGCAGCACAGGGCCTCCATCCAGACCAGACTGCTCTCAGCGCAACCCAGTCAGCTCTTTCCCACAATCTCCCCTCTACTGCATTTTTTTCTATTTTTTTCCTCTCCCATTCGTTATTCTCTATTTCTCCTCTCCTGTTTTTTCCCCTGGACTGTTCCTCTCACTAGGTGTGTGTTGGCCAGTCGCCGCAGGCTGCTTCTCCTGGGGGAGAGAAGTTCAGAGTCGGTCTGCTCAAAAAGCTGCCTGGCAGCTTGCTGCATTGGCTGCAGATTTCATTAGGAATTCTGGACCATTCTCTCTGCTTTTACCCCCTCAGTTAGCAACGACACTTGTCAGAGTGGTGGTGTTGTAGTGTAGTGTAGTAGAAACCTGAAGGAAGATTCTATCCCTCCCTTATCGCGCTGGCAGCTCCTGTGGATTATGCAGAATAGAGGACAACAACAGCACAAGGAGTAGAGAACTGCTGCTGTGTGAATAATTTAGGAGCAGATGGTTGTGTTTTAAGAGACGGCAGTGTAATTGTATAAATAGAAGAGCAGTAGAACAGAAGGGATGCTGTATCGACCGTCTCTCTATCTGCCGCAGAGGCTATCTGCTCTCACAGGGGTCCTTTGCTCACTTCACAAAAGCTAAAAACTACCAGCAGATGTTAAACAATAATGCTGGCCATTATGTCAGAACCACACTCCTCTCCCTTCCATGGTTATTGTTAGATTAGCACAGAGCAGGGATATTCAACCTCGGGTCCACAAAAATATATATTTTTAAAAAGCGACACTTACCAGTCGAGTACCAGTCGCGGCAAGTGCCGCTGGCTGCTAGTAAGCTTCCTTGACTTAGACATATAAAAAATATATGCAAATAAATATTGGCCCCACGTAGGCTGCCCACATTGGCGCATTGGCTCCACATTGGCCCCCAAGGCATTGGCCCACTGTGGGCAGCCCATATGTGACCCACCACTTGGATTCGGTCCTTTGTAGCAAAATTTGAAATTGTGATTGGATAAAAGTAAAGACTCAGAACTAGAAAATGGTATATTTGATTTGATTTTGATTTGTATATCATACACTGCAGTTGAGGAACAATGGGAAAGCAATTCTGCTTTTAAAGTTGATAAACTTGTAACCCCACGTTTTAGAAAATGGCCCTTGAATGTTTTGGTACACCTACTGAAGAGCTCTTCTTTGTCTACACCCATTCAACCACTTTGACAATTTTAGGGCCTTCCTCTGACTCTGTCTGGTATAGAGGTCCTGGATGGCAGGAAGCTTGGCCCCAGTAATGTACTGGGCCATATGCACTACCCTCTGTTGTGCCTTACAAGCAGATGCTGAGCAGTTGCCATACCAGGTGGTGATGCAACCAGTCAGGATGCTCTCGATGGTGCAGCTGTAGAACTTTTTGAGGATCGGGGACCCATGCCAAATCTTTTCAGTCTCTTGAGGAGGAATAGGCACTGTCGTGTCCTCTTTGCGACTGTCTTGGTGTGTTGGACCATGATAGTTTGTTGGTGATGTAGATACCAAGGAACTTGACACTCTCGACCCGCTCCACTACAGCCCTGTCAATGTGAATGGGGGCGTGCTCGGCCCTCCTTTTCCTGTAGTCAACGATCAGCTCCTTTGTCTTGCTCACATTGAGGGAGAGATTTTTATCTTTGGCACCACACTGCCAGGTCTCTGACCTCCTCCCTATAGCCTGTCTCATCATTGTCGGTGATCAGGCCTACCACCGTTGTGTTGTCGGCAAACTTAATGATGGTGTTGGAGTCGTGCTTGGCTACGCAGTCGTGGGTGAACAGGGAGTATTACAGACTCGGTCAGGGAGATGTTGAAAATGTCAGTAAAGACACTTGCCAGTTGGTCCGCACATGATCTGAGTACACGTCCTGCTAATCTGTCTGGCCCTGTGGCCGTGTGAATGTTGACCTGTTTTAAGGTCTTACTCACATTGGCTATAGAAAGCGTGATCACATAGTTTTCCAGAACCGCTGGTGCTCTCATGCATGCTTCAGTGTTGCTTGCCTCGAACCGAGCATAGAATGCATTTAGCTTGTGTGGTAGGCTCGCGTCACTGGGTAGCTCGCGGCTGGGTTTCCCTTTGTAATCCGTGATGGTTTGCAAGCCTTGCCACATCCGATGAGCGTCAGAGCCGGTGTAGTAGGATTCAATCTTAGTCCTCTATTGATTCTATCCTGTTTGATGGTTCGTGTGAGATGATAGCAGGATTTCTTATAATCGTCCCGCTCCTTGAAAGCGGCAGCTCTAGCCTTTAGCTCAGTGCGGATGTTGACTAATCCATGGCTTCTGGTTGGGATATGTACGCACGGTCACTGTGGGGACAACGTCTTCGATGCACTTATTGAATCCGGTGACTGATGTGGTATACTCCTCAATACCATCAGATGAATCCCGGAACATATTCCAGTGGGTGCTAGCAACAGTCATGTAGCTTAGCATCTGCGCCATCTGACCACTTCTGTATTGAGTGAGTCACTGGTATATCCTGCTTTAGTTTTTGCTTGTATGCAGGAATCCAGAGGTTATAATTATGGTCAGATTTGCTAAATGGAGGGTGAGGGAGAGCTTTGTACACATCTTTGTGTGTGGAGTAAAGGTGGTCTAGAGTTTTTTTCCCCCCTGGTTTCACATGTGACATGCTGGTACAAAGTAGGTCAAACGGATTTAAGTTTTCCTGCAATAAAGTCCCTGGCCACTTGGAGTGCCGCTTCTGGATGAGCATTTTCTTGTGCGGTCTTAGTGCCAGCATTGGTTTTTGGTGGTAAATAGAAAGCTTCGAAAAATATAGAACAACGTTCTCGGTAGATAGTGTGGTCTACAGCTTATCATGAGGTACTCTACCTCAGGCGAGCAAAACCTTGAGACTTGGTTCGTCTTCCTTATTATTAGAGATTGCGCACCAGCTGTTATTGACAAATAGACACAGACCACCAACCCTCGTCTTACCTGAGGTAGCTGTTTTGTCTTGCCGATGCATGGAAAACCCAGGGGGATTTGGGCCTGCTCCGGGAGCAGCAGTAAATCCTTCGCGTCAGACTCCTTCTTTGTCCAGTTCGAAGTGGGTAATCGCTGTTTTGATATCCAGAAACTCTTTTTGGTCAAGAGATGGTAGCAGAAACATTATTTACAAAAACACACGAAATAGCACGGGTTAGGAGCTCGTAAACAGCAGCCATCCCGTTCGGCGCCATTCTCATATATATATTCCCATTTAATATATATTATTAAATGTAAAGTTTCATGTTACATGCACTTTAAGTATTTTTATAGAGTTCATCATCGGCAGTGTACAAGATGTTTTGACATCGCACAACAGAGCATTTAAACTGGAGCGACACTCTCAGTAATGGTTGCACAAAAAAACTTCTATCTGAAAACAGATTCTGAGATAATTAGCTTTAATGTTCCGAACCCTCATTGGTTTGAATGGTGTCAACAATTTTTATTTTGTATTATTTTTCTAACTTAACAACATGAATTGGGGAATTTGCAAACCACGCCCCCAAATATTCTAACAAGCCTCTACATTATGAAGTAACTGGACTTTTTGTGGGCTAGCCTGCGCTGGGCTTGATGTGGGCTGGTCCACGCTGGGCTTGATGTGGGCTAGCCTGCGCTGGGCTTGATGTGGGCTGGTCCGCGCTGGGCTTGGTGTGGGCTGGCCCATATTGTGCTTGGTTTGGGCTGGCCCATGTTGGGCTGGTGTCCACTAGCCTGTGTTGTACTGGTGTAGGCTAGCCCATGTTGGGCTGTTGTAGGATTGGTGGTGGAAAGCCCATGCTGGGCTAGCCCATGTTGGGCTGGTTGTGGGCTAACCTGTGGTTGGCTGGTGTCCACTAGCCTGTGTTGGACTGGTGTAGACTAGCCTGTGCTGGCCTTGGTATGGGCTTGGTGGTGGAAAGCCCATGCTGGGCTAGCCAATGTTGGGCTGATGTGGGATTGCTGTGGGCTAGCCTGTGCTGGGATAGCCCGTGTTTGGCTGGTGTGGGCTTGGTGTGGGCTTTGTGTGGGCTAGCCAAATACTCACATGGGGCCAATGGGGTCATGTTTGCTGGGTAACCTTTGTTTAACCTGTCTGGGAACCTGGGACGTTTGCGTCCCACCCTAGTCAACAGCCAGTGGAATCGCGTCGCGCGAAATACAAATACCTCATAAATGCTATAATTTCTCAAACATATGACTATTTTACACCATTTTATAGATACACCTCTCCTGAATCGAACCACGTTGTTTCAAAAAGGCTTTACAGCAAAAGCAAAACATTAGATTATGTTAGGCGAGTACCCTGCCAAAAATAATCACACTACCATTTTCAAAGCAACTAGCATGCATCACAAATACCCAAAACACAGCTAAATGCAGCACTAACCTTTGACAATCTTCACCAGATGACACTCCTAGGACATCATGTTACACAATACATGCATTTTTTGTTCGATAAAGTTCATATTTATATATAAAAACAGCATTTTACATCGGCGCGTGACGTTCAGAAAATATTTTCCCTCAAATGCTTCCGGTGAATCAGCGTTACAATTTACAAAATTACTATTCGAAAACATTGGTCAAATATAATATTGTCATTCAAAGAATTATAGATTAACATCTCGTGAATGCAACCGCATTGCCAGATTTAAAAATAACTTTACTGGGAAATCACATTTTGCAATAAACGAGGTGCTATGCTCAGAAAAATAGGCTAGGCGATACAGGTTAGCGCCATCTTGGAGTCATCTAAAATCAAATATACTATTGTAAATATTCACTTACCTTTCATTATCTTCATCAGAAGGCACTTCCAGGAATCCCAGGTCCACAACAAATGTAGTTTTGTTCGAAAAAGTTAATAATTTATGTCCCAATAGCTCCTTCTTGTTAGCGCGTTCCGAAGGCTACTCAAAATGTACGAGGCGCGCGGGACTTGTCGTCACGAATGTGCAAAAAATATATATTTACGTTCGTTCAAACATGTCAAACGTTGTATAACATAAATCTTTAGGGCCTTTTTCAATCAGAGCTTCAATAATATTCAAGGCGGACGATTGCATTGTCTTACTAAACGTTTCGGAACGAGAGGGTACGCACGCGCGCCCACGTCATAGTAGTAATGGCCCTCCCTCTATGACCAACTTTCCAAGCCTCTCGTTTGGTCAGTTTTTACCGGAGAAGACTCAAACCACTTTGTAAAGACTGTTGACATCTAGTGGAAGCCTTAGGAAGTGCTAAATTAATCCTAACTCACGGTGTGTTTCATAGGCAAAGTGTTGAAGGTGATTCCACAAATCAGATTTCCACTTCCTGCATGGAATCTTCTCAGGTTTTTGCCTGCCATATGAGTTCTGTTATACTCACAGACACCATTCAAACAGTTTTAGAAACTTTAGAGTGTTTTCTATCCAAATCTACTAATTCTATGCATATTGTAGTTACTGGGCAGGAGTAGTAACCAGATTAAATCGGGTACGTTTTTTATCCGGCCGTGCAAATACTGCCCCCTAGCCCCAACAGGATTTATTAACCAGCTAAACAGCTGCTCTTAGCAAAAATGTGTTTGGAGTTACCTTTCCAGCTAATAGGCTATGTTAGAGTTTACACTTCCTCTTCCAATTATATTGAAAAAGACATGTAAAGTGTTGGTCCCATGTTTAATGAGCTGAAATAAAAGATCCCAGAAATGTTCCATACACACAAAAAGCTTATTTCTCAAAAATGTTGTGCAGAAAGTTGTTTACGTCCCTGTTAGTGAGCATTTCTGCTTTGCCAAGATAATCCATCCACCTGACAGGTGTGGCATATCAAGAAGCTGATTAAACAGCATGATCATTATACAGGTGCACCTTGTGGTGGGGACAATAAAAGGTCACTCTAAAATGTGCAGTTTTGTCACACAACACAATGCCACAGATGTCTCAAGTTTTGAGGAAATGTGCAATTGGCATGCTGACTGCAGGAATGTCCGCCAGAGCTGTTTCCAGAGAATTTAATGTTAATTTCTCTACCAGAAGCCACCTCCAATGTTGTTTTAGAGAAAAACTCATTCTGATTGGCTGGGCCTGGCTCCCCAGTGGGTTGCCTGGCTCCCAAGTGGATGGGCCTATGGCTGCGCCCCTGCCTAGTCATGTGAAATCCATAGATTTGGGACTAATTCATTTTTATAAAAAATGTCTTAAATGAACTTTAACTCAGTAAAATCGTTGAAATTGTTGCATGTTGCGTTTCTATTTTTGTTCGGTATATAATGTGGGGAGCTTAAAATAATGAAAAATTATACCAAATCTATTCATTTTAAAATATTGATTACTTCTCCTTGCCATTATCATTCAACTGATAAGACGTGACATGGCTTGTTAACGTATGATGGGGATCCCTGGGTCGGTGGTTTGCCAGGGCGGGGGTCCCTGGGCAAGAAAAGGTTGAAGACCCCTGGCACAGAGGACGCTCAGAGGATTATAAAGAGAAGTGGGGGCCTCCTAGGGTGCTCAGGTTATTATATAAGAGGGCAGTGGCAGTGTTCACAGGCTGTGGGTGTGTTCCCAGCCCAGAAACCACAGTCCTCTCTGGCACCACACATGGGAGTGTACTCTCTCTCTCTCGCTGTCGTTTTATTGTCCTGATTTAGATCTTATCCATCTCCACAGTAGAAGTGTGCAGGATACATTTGTATATCACCTCTGACTGTGCCTTTTGCGCACCTATGCATAAATCGTACATCTTCAGTCTGTCTCCTCTGCTCTGCCCTCTCTCCTTGCTGCAGTGTGTGGTAGTCAGTGGTGCTGTAAGATGTGTGTGAGATACTAGAATTAAGTCAAAAGCAGTTTGAAATGTAAGGAACCACATTACTCCCCTCTGTCCCCTGCACAATGCTCCAGACACACTATGCTCCAAGACACAATATCACGCCTCTCCCTTTGTCTCTTGTCCCTTGATGAGAGAGAGGTGGGTGGGATGGACCCATAGAGATAAGAGGGGTTTCCCATTTCTACTGCAGTCTTCTCTGGGATGCTGCTGCAGTGCAGGCTCGGCCGGGTCTCATTTATAACACAGCCTGAGGTTATCCATACATTTAGTACAGCTCCATAACAAAGGGACAAAGCAGCTCTCACCAGCCACCGGTAGCCACTGACTGCTGTGAGACATGATGATATCATCACAGCCTTAATGCGCACAATAGCAGCAGTGCCATGTTTGTCCAATTGTTACAGTAGGTCGAAGGGACAGATTAGCCTCCCATTACTATAAGAGCTCCCAGCTAATGGCTCTGAGCAAACCTACTGTACACTGACTGACTGGTCTCTGTGTGGAAAGCACTAGGCTTCTGAATGTGGAAGCTAGTGTGTGTGTGTGTGAGCTAACTAGCACATAGTACAAATGGCATGTGGTGTTTTGAGTGGGGGGTTTTGTAACTAGCACACATTACACGTGATCGATTTCCAAAAGCTGAGGATTGGTGTGTTGACTGAGAATTCATCTTTGGCCTGTCAACTGTTGTTGACAAACAAATGGCCTACCAAATATCTGAAATTATAATATGGCCATACAAATGTTGGAAATTTATAAGCAGAAAATTGTATAAATTAGGGGTGAAAGTAGCCAGTAGGCCATACGGCACAGTTCAGAGTATCAGCAAAATAAATGATTATAGAATCATGGTGGATTGAGCTGTGCAGGTAGACTACTTTATGAAGTGATTTGTTTGACTACCAGATGAAAACATCTACACACAACACCCATGATATGTGAAGCTGAATCTGCGCATGCCGCGTAAAACAACAGTAAACGGGATAGGACGTTTACATGCCACAGTATCCCATCTAAGATCATCATATCCCATGTATCTTATCCGGGTTTCTCATAACCGAGACACAAGCCTTTTCGGGTTACTGTAAACGGGATATGATGTTTACGGTTAACTCAAAAACAGAGTACTTGAGGATCCTTTAATCCCAAATAATAATGCAGATACTGCAGTAAACGTGTGCAGGTAAACATGGTCACTGTTACTCTGTCTCTGCCTGTCTGTTTGTCTGACAAGGACAACTTTACATCATTTAGCAAATGATTTTGACTGCTTCGAGAACCATGACATGAATGTAGTCATATAGGGATCCTCTTTGATTCTGCCTCAGATCTTTATTTAGGCCTATATCCATATTATTATTCAATCTGTGTCACCAATCAGGACACCCCTGGCAGTCCTCGTCTGCCATTCTGTTCCTCCTCTCTTCCTGTGCCATCTATTGGCATCTGTGTGTTTCCTGCTGCTAACACCGCACTGTACTTTCCAGGCCAGGTCTGCCTACTTACGTAAGCCCGGTCTCAAGAGGAATCTCTCTCAGGCTGGGTGTAGGTGTCGGTTGCCTTTGGTGACTCCATGTTGAATTGTGTTGGACAGGAATGAAGGTAGCAGTATGTAGGTTGCAGTATGTAAGACTGGCTAAACACTAAACAGGCAAATACTAAGGCATTCTTTCTTTTTGTCTTTATTTCAACCTCTCCAGTGAAATCCATCCTACCCTGTCCGTGGGGCTGTCGTCCTTCACACTACTCCTTTCCTTTAGTCTCCCTGCTGCCCTGTTGCTTTTGGATCAGTATGTGGTGGTGTCGGGCCAGAGGATGGTTCTGATCCCATAAGGGTCTGTCCAGAACCTCCCTCCCTCCCTCTCTGTCTGCCTCCCTGCAGTTTTAATCTGTGGAGTGCACCTTGGCCCATTAGAGCAGTAAATCTGAGCTTAGCTCTCCAACTTGTGCTGCCGGGACAAGTCTGTACCGCAGTGCTGCAGTAAGCATCCTCTCCCTCTCTTTCCTCTCTCTCCAACTGCAGCACAGCCATCTAATGTGGGCTTCAAGCACCCCGAGGAATTTGATGCACCAATAATAAACTGTCAAAGCAAAGGAGAAACACTCAGCCTAGCCTAACTTTTTTGGGGTGTGCTGAGAGCATAACATTTCACCGACTAAGACTGTATGTCTGAACTTCAGTATAGACTAAATGATATTTGCTACACTTTAGCCTTGACTCCAGTTGTTCGGCAGTACAGTGTGTTGCGGTCTGGTAGCACAAGACCATACACCCAGACAGCAGCCTCTAAAGCAGGATGGGCCACCAAATCCAGCAAGACCGCTCCTGTGTCCTCCGTTAATGACCAGTCAGTCGGTGACATTAGTTACATGACTTTCCAGCCAGGTGGAGTCCTACAGAATCCCCCGGTCAATGTAGATCTACAACACAGCCATCTTCATCTGGCCATCATGACGCCATCATCATCATCATCATCATCATCACCTTGTAGGAGAAGGGACCAGCTAGACAGGCAGTGTCAGGTAGGCAGGGGCTTTTGTTCCGTCCTGCCTGGCATGATTGAAGTGGTGTGACCAGATGGCATTAAATGAGTCCTTGAAAAGGGGACACCTCATTTTCTGTGTCTGTGATTGATGTGAGGAGAAAGTCACCTTCACGTCCTCATCATTACCACATCTGTTTCTATTACCAGCAGACCAGCGCCGGCTCATGGCTGGCTCGCTCACGTGGTTACTGTAGCAGTGCAGTCCTATGTAGACTATAATGTAGAGCAAGGCTTTCAAACTCATTTTGCCCCGCAGGCTGCATTCAGTCTTGAATTTGAAAAATATTTTCTTGCTGTCAAAAAGTGCCTAGTTTTCTGATTTTTTTGGTGCTCCTTTACTGTTAGCAAGCTGGACAAAGTGAAAAGACTAAATGTAGGTTGATTATCATTTCTACACAGTTTTAGATTTGATTATAGGGATAAAAATTATACCCACCCCCTTTAAAAAATATATTTTTCAAATATTTTAATCAAACCTCCCATCAGCTGCACTGAATCGGCCGGATCGGGCCCGCAGGCCGTATGTTTCACACCCCTGATGTAGAGGGAAATGGTACAGAGTACAGTAGGTAATGCAAATGGGACGTTTTATTCTCCAGGCCCTTCTGTAGTCATCCTCCACTCCTCCCTCAGCCCCCAGCTGCCCAGCTCTCTTCTCCTGTTTTAGCCCCTTACTTCAGCAGTGCTCTCCTTGGGCAAAGACTGTTGAGTTTCATAGAAACTAGTCGCCCCGAGCACACGCATACGATAAGCGTAGGATGACGATGTGTGAGGACACCCATAACTTTGTGTGTGACCGTGTGTGCAGTGGGTCTGTGTGTGTGACCGTGTGTGCAGTGGGTCTGTGTGTGTGTGCAGTGGGTCTGTGTGTGTGTGACCGTGTGTGCAGTGGGTCTGTGTGTGTGACCGTGTGTGCAGTGGGTCTGTGTGTGTGCAGTGGGTCTGTGTGTGTGACCGTGTGTGCAGTGGGTCTGTGTGTGTGACCGTGTGTGCAGTGGGTCTGTGTGTGTGCAGTGGGTCTGTGTGTGTGCAGTGGGTCTGTGTGTGTGAACGTGTGTGCAGTGGGTCTGTGTGTGTGACCGTGTGTGCAGTGGGTCTGTGTGTGTGCAGTGGGTCTGTGTGTGTGAACGTGTGTATAAGGACGTTGTCATACAAGGCTTTAACATGTGATCAGACAAGTGGCTCTGATTGGCCAAATTTATTCCCCTGTAGTTTACAAAACAATAGTTAACATCCCCAGTTACAGCCCTCTGAGCCCAGAGACGGCAGTCTTATTGGTCTGACCACCTTACTTATTTATTCAAGCTGCTGCCTGTGAGACCACAGTGATGGAATGGTGCCATCTAGTGGCTGGTGAAGAGCAGTGACATCGTGAAAGGACTATTTGACATAATGTAATGTCAAATAATTTGACAAAAAAGGAATACTGAAATCAGAATGGATACAAGTTGTCTTCCTCCTTGTCACTATAACCACACAGAAGATATGCCAGTGTACAGACTGTTTGCTCTCTCTATCCCCTTCAGAAGCCCAGTTTGTTGAAAGACAGTCCCCTGTTGTCCTGGTGAGAGAGAGACCCCTCGGCAGGCTGGCCATACCCCAACCCTCCCGTCTCCATGTATCCTGAATCTACCACAGACTCACCTGCCCGCCTCTCCCGACAGACAGGCTCGCCGGGCATGATCTACAAGTGAGTACACACACACACACACACACACACATTCATCGTGGCCTATGTATGGGATCTCATGGTGCATGCAGTTAATTTCTCCAGCCTGATAAAAATGAAATGTCCATACTTCATGAGTCATGCTACTTCCATTCTATTCAGGACTGTTAAAACAAGCAGTCAGGTACCTACTCGTGTCATCCCCAATCATTTGTAATACAAAATAGATCATCAGTAAGCTTGTAGTGGAAACACTTGTTTCTGTTCTCTCATTGGTTCAAGCACAGCCCCTTTCCTGCTGTTCCACATGCCACTAGTATGTGGCATGTGGAACATGCATTTGTTTAGTGTTACTTTCAGATAGAATTGACAGTATTTTACCTGTACATTTTTTTTGCCAATGTTTATTTTATACATTTTTACCACTTTCTTGCCAGTATACACCTTTTATACATCCCGCAGGGTTTCGTTAGGCAATAATTGCCGATGAAATAAATGAAATTGTAGCCTGCCAAATTGTCCAGGGCTGCCCTGCTGGTGAGGATAGAGAGAGAGGAGCCTTGGCCTAGGTAATTGTTCAATGCGAAGATGGAGACTATTTTTCATTGGCGTAAAATGAAAGTTAGAGAATATGCCTATAGTGAAAAGCCTACAAGGCAGGGCTTCAGACTGCGACCATTTAGTTGCATTTTGCGACCCTGTGACTTGGCTGTGCGAGTAGTAAAAGGTATTGGTCACATGGTTCACATTCATTCACCTCATTGAAAACGTCCTATTTTTTATTAGGCTGCAAAACATCCTATTTTTTAGGAGGCAAAAACCATGATTTGGTCAAACAGTAAAGTACATTATCCTCATGAGTCATGTAATGAACGTTTCTGTCCATGTACCTGTTTCACTGGGGCCTGCGAAAGAAAAGAGGTCTGATTGTATAACATAAAGAAAACAGTTCTCCTGATGTCAAAGATGGAGAGAGGATGTTCTCAGCTTTCTGTAGGTATATAGTTTTTATTTCTCAAATATCAATTTTGAGATCAATAGCAACTATTTTACAAACTAGGTATTTGATATGGCTTTGAGATACTGAGCGCGCAAAATGACGTTGGCCATTGGGTTGCATTGGCCTCATTGGGTGGTAGGCTACAACTGCAAAGTTTTTTTGGGGGACGTTAAATGTACGTTAGATTAATACTAGCAGTGGGTATTATCTGTATAATTAGTGATCTAGCTAATGTGTTTTGAGTTTCCACTTACTCAGGTGGTGAATTAGCCCTAAATAACAATGTGCCTATGATGTTAGAGCACAAAGATATGCAGACAAATTCATCTATATTGAACAAAAACATCTGAAAATGATGGAGCCCTATTTTAACTGTAGAATATAACAACAATAACATAATTTTCCACCCATAATGCATGACAATCACTGGATTAGATTGCACATTAAAATCCATTGTAACAAATCGCCTGAATTGATGCGATAACGATAAATAGAACGATACGTTTCTAACAGTTTTTTGGGGGGTGGTATAAGCGTTTATCCCGCTACAGTTAAAATAGGGCTCCATCATTGTTGCCAATGAAAACAGTATGGAAGCACACATTTACCGGTATAAATATAACATTTTCATTTATATTTTCATAAGCGAATTCATACTTTATCATCATATTTTGGTTGCTATAGAAGCGACCCAGTCTTTCGTTAGATTAGTTGTATATTTTGTCTTCTCGCCAGTTTGCATTACTTATCGTAATGAACGATATCAAAACAATGCCAGCAAAAATTGATCGGTATGGTCAGTGTCCATAATTTTAGGTTTATCGTCCCAGCTCTACTGCATAGCAACCATTATTTGATTCCATAGCAACCATATTTTCCCCAGACTATTTCCTCTGGTGGAAGGATAACATCGTATGAATTTACTTATCAAAATTAATTCTGTTTATGAAAATATGTCTCTCATTGTTTTAATTTGTTGGTAACCGGTTTATAAAAGCAAAAATGCACCTGGGGGTGTGTGGTGTATGCTTCCCGTTGTTCCTATGAACAACTCTTAGCCATGGTATATTGGCCATATACCACACCCCCTCAGGCCTTATTGCTTAATTATAACACCTATCGCAAGGGAGGGAATTTTGATGCTTCAGAAATCTCTGCAATCTCTTTTCCCCGTCTATTTCAGTCTTTGCCCTTCCCTTCATTTAATATAAAATTGCTTGATATGCGTTCCCGCACTCTATAGTGTTTTTCCAAGGCAGCTGTGCTCTATGGGTTTCCTCAGAGGTCTCTGTGTGGTTTGCATGCATGACACATTCACAGATGTACCTCAGATGTCTGAGTGTCAGTGAATGGTATTTGGGGTCTAGTTTGTTGCTTGATACACTGAGCTTTCCTATTCCCTGTGAAATGAGGCTTTGTTCTCGCATGCAGCATGTCTTTTACTATGTTGTTCCCCTTTCTCTCTTGTGGTTTACGGTCCCCTCCCTTCTGCTACATGTTCATCTAAGCTGTACTCTCTCTTCCTCTCTTCCGCTGACCTCAGCGCACGCTATGGGAGCCCTAAACGACAGCTGCAGTTCTACAGGTATCTCTCTCTCTTTCTCTCTCTCTCTTTCTCTCTGCCTACTGTGGGACCTGGCACTGACTGCTTTCCTATACTTCTCTATGTCAAGTCTGTATCATCCTTTACTAGTGACAGTTCGCCTAGCTAGTAGCCTGATTTTATCTTTGCTGGACACCGCATTGTGCTGTTCGCAATGTTGTTCAGAGGCCATATTTGTAGTCTGCGTTGCACTCAGCCCAAGACTTTCAAATAGGTATCAAAGTTTTGCATCTAAAAGTGACCTAATACTTTGGTTTCTTGTAGTCTGTACTGAACTCAGCCCAGTCCTGTGGTGGGCTATCAGGGTTGTATGTCTTCTTGCTGTTTCAGAGGGGGATCATGTTTTATGGGCTGATCTGGTTATAATACCCCTGACACTGGATGCAGACCAGGGTAATGAGCTCTCTATCAGATTTTGATCTCCGAAGCTTCCCTTGCACATTTCTGTCCTTTTTTAAGTGTCCCGCTGCTGCCTTGACTCAGAGGGGATTGATCACGGCTTCACTCGCTCTCTGTCTGTCTCACACAGACTGGCTAGAAGTGTGATGGGACACTAAATGGACATGGATGTTTTGTGTGTGTTGACCTTATGTAATCTGAGAGAACTTTTGATGCATATTTGAGTATGCTATAATGTTTGCCCAGTAGGCTGTCTTCAGCACACATTCAGTTAAATCAAGTGTTTAACCCAGTTAGAATACCACATTGTTTTTGTGGTTTCATATATGTTTTTTTCTGTTTTCTGGGAGGCCTGGGAGGATGGTAGTTAAAGTGGAAAATACCACACGGTTAATAATCTAATACACTCACAGGTCAGTTTATTAGGTACACCCATCTAGTACTGGGTCAGGTGTAGCTAATAAATTGTATATGCCATTTTGCAGACACTTTTTTATGCAAATCGATTTACACTCATGCATGCATTTTACGTATGGTTGGCACCAGCGGGAATCAAACCCATGAGCCTTGTCGTTATAAGCGCCATGCACTACTGACTGAGACACATACTGTAGGACCACATAGTCGCTGCTTTGTTACACTGGTCAAGTAAGACAAGCCATCACCTCAGCACAATAACACTTTGAGAACAGCATTGGGTGTTTATGTTGCAGTTCATGCTTCGTTATGTCTGGGCATTAGATATCTCAGTCTGTGATGATGATGTAGTCTGGTAGTATTGCGGTCAAGAGGTCACAAGATATGGCCGTTTAATGTTTACAATTTTATACAGCAAGAGGCTTTTAGTATTTCCATCTCTGAACCTCCGTAACCCTTTTACTATGTCCAGGGGAATTAGGATTGTCCTGTCTGTCGACCCCAAACCTCTCATGTACTCTGTCACTCTGGTATTCATCCAGAAAAATATGTATTTTGGAGTTTGAGTTTGATACTCCATCAGTACGTACTTCTGGGTTTGCTCAAGTGTCATTGTTTTAGTCTCTCATACATCAAACGTGTGTGTAGTACTGTGTAGTGATCCTGATCTTGCCCAGGTGTTATCTTTTCAATATGTATTGCAAAAGATTTCTGACTGGGTGTTTTGGTTGGGCATTTGTGAATATCTTTTTTCCTGTGTTTGCCCAAACACTTGCTTGGAGACAGTAGATGGCACAGTATTCTGTTACAGATCAGTTATAGCCTGACATGTAGCCTAGTCTACCAGATGTATGATGACTGCTAGACATCCAGACCTCTCCTCATGGCTGACCCTCTGCAGCTGGTGTGTTTAAGGGCTACAGTACTTTGACCTGAATACACCAGGTCCTTCTGAGACAGATGCGGAAAAATAGAGCCAGAATAGATCCAATGTACTGTAGCTGAGGTTTTCAGTAATGTAGGCAGTAGAATCCTATGGTGTAGACTGTACTTTTGTGTGTGTGTGTGTGTGTGTGTGTGTGTGTGTGTGTGTGTGTGTGTGCGCGCGCGTGTGTGTTTGTGTAAACTGTACACACACTCAGGCCTCATTATGTTCTGATTGCCTCTTAGTATTCCTTCCCGTGGAACAACAATCTGAGGCTTTTAGCACAAAAGCTTCTGCGAATAATGGCTGATCTTCTACCTGATATTATTTGCTGCGGTTAGCAGAAACAAGCCGGGGCACTAAATGAAAAATGGATTTCCTCCATGAGATCTAACAGTGGGAGGGGGGGGGGGGGGGGGGTGGTATAGGGCAGCGTGAATGAGGTGGGAGGGCACTTTCTCATCCACTAATTGGTTTAGACACTTCCTAGTAAGACACTCCCAGTTTGGGTGGACCTGCTGCATTGCTACAGGCAGTGTGTTTATAAGAGCAGGCTGGCACCTACGACCCCTCATGAGCCGACCGCCTAGAAATCGGGTGAGTTTAAGCAAAGACCATCGACCACTGCTTACGTGTGTTTGAGTACACTGTGTGTGAGGGGTGGTGGCTGGACGAGTGTGTGTTTGTATAGTCTGGAGTGGATGCATGCTGCCTGGCCTGGAGCCTCTCGGTCTCTACGGGTGGTGGAGTCCATTGCCCGGTGAGGAGAGGGAAAGCTGGAGGACTGGAAGAAACCTACGCCCTTGATGGCAAACATGGACAGACTTCAGGACTATTTATCCCTGATCATAGAATCAACCACATGGCTGCTTTGGGGTGATAGAGATGTTGTGAAACAGTGAAGGCTATACGACTGTTAGGGGTGGTTTTAAGATGGTTTTGTGATGATTTAATCTAGGCTTTTCTCAATTGAAGCTAGATTTCAAAGCTGAGCAGGACATTAGATGGAGGCTGTGCTTTGTGTCAGGGTTAATACAGCAGCTTTCCTTCAGCAGACTGTGAGAGAAGCAGAGTGCTGTTCAAGTGTCTGCATCAGGGCCTCCCGAGTTGTGCCACTAGAGATCCTGGTTCGAGTCCAGGCTCTGTCGCAGCCGACCGCGACCGGGTGACACATGGGGCAGCGCACAATTGGCCCAGCGCCGTCCGGGTTAGGGGAGGGTATGGCGGGCAGGGATGTCCTTGTCCCATCATGCACTAGCAACTCCTGTGGCCGGCAGTGTACGCTGACACAGTCGCCAGGTGTACAGTGTTTCCTCCGACACATTGGTGCTTCTGGGTTAAGCGGGCAGTGCGGTTTGGCTGGGTTGTGTTCAGGAGGACGCATAGCTCTTGACCTTTGCCTCTCCTGAGTCCGTACTTGAGTTGTAGCGATGGGACAAGACTGTAACTACCAATTGGTTACCATGAAATTGGGGAGAAAAAAATTAATAAAATTGTATGTGTCAGTCAATAGACTTCTATGGGATCACAAACCATTTGCCTTCGGACTTCCTTTGTAGACCTACAGGGAAACATTTCCTGTGTCTCAGGTGCTGTAGTGCTTACTGTGTTAGTTCACTACAAAGGCAGTGATGACAGGTTGACAGAACTCCCAGGCTGAAATGGCTAATTTGTCCAAGATTGACATTAGAAATATTACAGAGTTGCACTTTGAAAGGTTCTTGTTTAGTGTTTGACCAGAGCGAGGATGTAAGTTTAAAATTGTAATTTGAAACGCTTTACTTGAAATGCTTTACTTGCACTTTTTGGTTGGCTGTAGACTATGGACTATGGACCAATAGTTTCATGTTTCTTATTGTTCTGCATTTATTTAAATTGATGTGAAATATGTTGCTTGACTTATCAATTCAAGTCTGCCCTGGCCCCTGGTGCATGTCAATGTCTCCTCCTTGTCCTGCTGTCTCTTATGCAGATATGCCTCTCGCATGTGTCCTCTGGTCCTGCTCCTTAGTTAACCACAAGGTGGTCACCTGAATGCACCCGATCAGTTTTACCCTGCCATTGTGTGCCTGTCATGGGGGCGGTGCCGTGCCTCTGATTACACCATGCATGGCTGTGTGGTACTGCTGCCCCGAGCAGAGCAGGAGAGCTCTTTCTTATGGGAGAAGTCAGGTGCCATTTAAGGAGGTGGCCGTGTCCTGGTGGCTCCTAGCTCTGTCCCGGCCCCACTTTTCTTTTTCACTGAGCGGTGGGTTGCTGCGGCGACAGCAGGAGTAGGGGGGATGTTTGCGGGAGGGATAACAGGAGGTCAGCCCCCCGGGGCGGCAGTGAGGCGTCAATCCATGTACACTCATTCCGAAAACCTACAGATCCCCAAACCGGGCGGGCAGGGCAGTGGGATACGGAAGAGCAGCAGCGGCGGCAGTGGCAAGATGCTGTCCATGTCGTACAGCGAGAGCATGCGGAGCGGCATCAGCCACTACCACTCGGACCAGGGCCTGAACCTACCTCGACCCACCGACCCAGGGGAGCTGAGGCACCTCAGGGAGCAGAGGCATGCTGCTCAGGTCAAGAATATGGAGGACTTCCTTAAGATGAACGGCCTGGTCCTGGAGGAGTGTGTGTCCCACCAGACTGGCATGAAGTACAGGTAAGGACCAGGGCACACCTGGAGAGACTCAGACTGGTTGGGGCTGGGTAGCTGAGACCTAAATAGTGGCTGAGATTGGGCAGTTCAGACTGGTTTTGGGCTGAACAGGTAGCAGGGTGTATTAGCACGCAGCAGGGTGTATGAACAGAGATGGGGACAGGCATGGGGTGTGAGAAAGGTTCAGTGGAACACCTGAGGCTGAATGGAATTGTGTAGCCTACCTTGTCTCAGTGTGCTAAGGTACTGCTTACGTTATAGCTGTTCACTGAAAAAGGCAGGCAGCGTTTCTCAGCCAGTCGAAGTCATGAATCAGCTGGCATAATTTGTATGGATATATACAAAGAAATGTCAATTGAATAAAAGGTCAAACAAAATGAAGTGCAGCTAGTTTGCAGTCTTCCCAGCTTCAGTTTGAAGTTATTGTGTTAGATGTGTCGTTGGCTAGCTTCTCTGAACAACAGTGACCTGACGAGAGAGCACATTTTCTAAGCCAGGCGAAGTCGTGCCTCATTAGCTCATTGTTATGGATGTATCCAAATAAATGTCAATAGAAAACAGCTTAAACAAATGCAAATGCAGCTACTTTGCTGTTATTCTGGCTGCACTTTTTGACGTGACTGTAAGTTAGCTGTAGTTGGCAAGCTAGCAAGCAAGAGATAAGAACGTTGCCAGCCAGAATGACAATAGAACATTTAGAAACAGACTGGGTCACGTTTCTGGCAACCGAACCGAACGACGAACGAACGAACGACCAGTTGGCTTGGGTAGCAACCCTAGATTTGTGTCAGGACTATATCTTGTGGAAAGATAGTATGAATAAATTCATCAAAATAGCATTTTTAAAGAAAATATGTCAATCATTATTTGAACATGTTGGTAACCCGTTGTATAAAAGTGATAATGCCCTCGAAGCCGGTGTCTCGGGTCTAACAACACCCGTGCCAATATATCCTCCAAACACCGCCTTCTCGGGCATTATCATTTAAGTATAGGTTAACTAATGTTGCATTAGTGATGTGTTGCTGTTTGCTACCGTCCTCAGTGCAGTGTTAGACTGTCCTCTGGACAGAATGCTCTTACTCCATGGTACAGGCTCTCGTTTTATTTTAATCATCTAGGTCGCTAGCATGTTTGCCCAACAAGATGGGAAAGACATACTGTTGTTCCATAAGGATTTACCTGGCCTGTTAAATCTCCCTCTGCTGAGATCCTCCCTCTCTCTCACTCCTCTTCACCACTCTCTCTGTTAGACAAATGGTAGTCACGTTACACTGTTCTGAGAAGATACCTTTACCATGTGATAACCTACAACCATACATACGTGTCTTACTCAGTCACACTTTCCCTAATCCTAGACTCTGCGGAGTCCCCAACAACCGGATGTTCCGGTTTTCAGAGGAAATGGAATGAGCGCGTGACTTCTCCTTTTGGACGACACTCCATATGAACTCCTCCTCATTTACTGGATTGATTGAACAGTGCAGGAGATAACCTCCCCCGACAGTTGTTTTCCTTCTCGTCAAGACCAGTATGTAGGGGATCTAGTTTCAGGCGTTTCTTTACCGCTTGCTACGTTACTCTAACCCTAACACTAACCTTGACCGTCACAAGAGTAGGCGATATGGTCCTGAGATGCCTGGATGATGAATATTGAATGCATTGCATCTTGAGTCTCAGCACTGTCAGGTATAATAATGTGTGCAGGACGAAGCAATCTGACAGCAGTGTGGTCAACATCCTCAAACAATGAGGAGAGGAGGCCTCTTCATCACTGCATTGTCACTAATGAGAAGACAAGGTCTGCAGAGCAGGGGTAGCTTACCTGCTGTTGTTTTGACCCAGTGCATGGATGGTTGTTTTGTCTGAAGACAGGTCTAGCAGCTGTTGTTTTGACGATGGGCAGGGATCCTGTATGATTCAGTTGGTAGAGCATGGCACTTGCAACGCCAGGATTGTGGGTTCTATTCCCAGGGCCACCCACACATAAAAATGTAAGTCGCTTAGGATAAAAGCATCTACTAAATGGCATATATATTATTACACAAGGAACTGCCAAAATAAAAGAAACACCAACACAAAGTGTCTTAATAGGGCATTGGGCCACCAGGAGCCAGAACGGTTTCCCTGCACCTTGGCATGGATTTTGCAAGTGTATGGAACTCTATTGGAGGGATGCGACACCATTCTTCCATATTTGGTGTTTTGTTGATGGTGGTGGAAAACGCTGTTTCAGGCGCTGCTCCAGAATCTCCCGTAAGTGTTCAATTGGGTTCAAATCAAATCAAACATTATTAGTCACATGCAATAAAATAACAATAACGAGGCTATATACAGGGGGTACCGGAACGGAGTCAATGTGCGGGGGTACAGGTTAGTCGAGGTAATTTGTACATGTAGGTAGGGGTGAAGTGACTGTGCATAGATAATAAACAGTGTAGCAGCAGTGTACAAAACACTGGGGGGGAGTGTTATGTAAATTGTCCGGTGGCCATTTGATTAATTGTTCAGCAGTCTTATGGCTTGGGGTAGAAGCTGTTAAGGAGCATTTTGGTCCTAGACTTGGCGCTTCGGTACCGCTTGCCGTGCTGTAGCAGAGAAAACAGTCTGTGACTTGGGTGACTGGTGTCTTTGACAATTTTTGGGGCTTTCCTCTGACACCGCCTATTATATAGGTCCTGGATCGCAGGAAGCTTGGCCCCAGTGATGTACTGGGCCGTACACACTACCTTCTGTAGACCAGGCGGTGATGCAACCTGTCAGGATGCTCTCGATGGTGCAGCCGTATAACTTTTTGAGGATCTGCGGACCCATGCCAAATCTTTTCAGTCTCCTGAGGGGGAAAAGGTGTTTGTCGTGCCCTCTTCACGAATGTCTTGGTGTGTTTGGACCATGACAGTTTGTTGCTGATGTTGACACCAAGGAACTTGAAACTTTCGACTAGAAGTCGACCGATTATGATTTTTAAAATACCGATTATTGGGGGACCGAAAAAGCTGATACCGATTAATCAGCCGATTATTATTATTATTTTATAATGACAATTACAACAATACTGAATGAACACTTATTTTAACTTAATATAATACATCAATAAAATCAATTTAGCCTCAAATAAATAATGAAACATGTTCAATTTGGTTTAAATAATGCAAAACAAAGTGTTGGAGAAGAAAGTAAAAGTGCAATATGTGCCATGTAAGAAAGCTAATGTTTAAGTGCCTTGCTCAGAACATGAGAACATATGAAAGCTGGTGGTTCCTTTTAACATGAGTCTTCGATATTCCCAGGTAAGAAGTTTTAGGTTGTAGTTATTATAGGAATTATAGGACTATTTCTCTCTATACGATTTGTATTTCATATACCTTTGACTATTGGATGTTCTTATAAGCATTAGTATTGCCAGTGTAACAGTATAGCTTCCGTCCCTCTCCTCGCTCCTACCTGGGCTCAAACCAGGAACACATCGACAACAGCCACCCTCGAAGCAGCGTTACCCATGCAGAGGAAGGGAAACAACTACTCCAAGTCTCAGAGCGAGTGACGTTTGAAACGCTATTAGCGTGCACCCGGCTAACTAGCTAGCCATTTCACATCGGTCACATCACACCAGCCTAATCTTGAGAGTTGATAGGCTTGAAGGCTTGAACCAATTACTTTCAGGCTTGAAGGGGTGGGTATAATTTGTGGAACGTTCCAACAGGAATCTGTTCCAAAAAACATAAAGTAAAAGGTTGCCAACCAACAACGCATACAAAGTAGCAACGCATACAAACCTAGCTAACTAGCTGCCGAATAGGCATCAACTCACCACGTAGCTTATTCTTAATGTTTGTCCATAGGCAAACAGACAAGTGAGGACAGACATTTTTTGGAATAAACGTGATGAGTGAAAAACGCAATGAAATAGACCACTCCCTACCCGGTATCTTATTCTGCCGCTTTACAACTTTGTATGCGTTGTTTTTTGGAAACCTTGTTATTTACGTTTTTGTAATAGATTCCTGTTGGAACGTTCCACAAATTATACCCACCCAGGTTGAAGTCATAAACAGCGCAATGCTTGAAGCACAGCAAAGGGCTGTTTGAATGAATGCTTACGAGCCTGCTGCTGCCTACCACCGCTCAGTCAGACTGCTCTATCAAATCATAGACTTAATTATAATATAATAAACACACAGAAATACGAGCCTTAGGTCATTAATATGGTCGAATCCGGAAACTATCATCTCGAAAACAAAAGTTTTTTTCTTTCAGTGACATACGGAACCGTTCCGTATTTTATCTAACGGGTGGCTAAGTCTAAATATTCCTGTTAGGCATTGATGTTTATGGTTAGGTACATTGGTGCAACGACAGTACTTTTTTCGCAAATGCGCTTGTTAAATCAACACCCGTTTGTCGAAGTAGGCTGTGATTCAATGAAAATTAACAGGCACCGCATCGATTATATGCAATGCAAGACATGTTAGATAAACTAGTAATATCATCAACCATGTGTAGTTAACTAGTGATTATGTTAAGATTGATAGTTTTTTATAAGTCTAATGCTAGCTAGCAACTTACCTTTGCTTCTTGCTGCCCTCGCGTAACAGGTAGTCAGCCTGTTAATGCTTGTGGAGTGCAATGTAAGGCAGGTGGTTAGAGCGTTGGACTGGTAACCGAAGGTTGCAAAAACGAATCCCCCCTGAACAAGGCAGTTAACCCCTGTTTCTAGGCCGTCATTGTAAATAAGAATGTGTTCTTAATCTGACTTGCCTAGTTAAATAAAGGTGGAAAAAAAAGAATCTGCAAATCGGTGGACAAAAATTTAGATTACCGATTGTTATGAAAACTTGAAATCGGCCCTAATTAATCGGCCATTCCGATTAATCGCTCGACCTCCACTTTCGACCCACTCCACTACAGCCTTGTCGATGAGAATGGGGACGTGCTCGGCCCTCCTTTTCCTGTAGTCCACGATAAGCTCCTTCGTCTTGCTCACATTAAGGCAGAGGTTGTTGTCCTGGCACCACATTGCCAGGTCTCTGACCTCCTCCCTATAGGCTGTCTCATCGTTGTCGTGATAAGGCCTACCACTGTTGTGTTGTGAGCAAACTTAATAATGGTGGAGTCATGTTTGGCTGTGCAGTCAAGGGTGAACAAGTACAGGAGGGGACTAAGCGCAAACCACTGAGGGGCCCCAGTGTTGAGGATCAGTGTGGCAGATGTGTTGTTTCCTACCCTTACCACCTGGAGGCGGCTGTCAGGAAGTCCAGGATCCAGTTCCAGAGGAAGGTGTTTAGTCCTAGGGTCCTGAGCTTTGTGGGCATTATGGTGTTGAACGCTGAGCTGTAGTCAATGAACAGCATTCTCATATACGTTTTCCGTTTGTCCAGGTGGGAAAGGGCAGTGTGGAATGCGATTCAGATTGTGTCATCTGTTGGGGCAGTATGCGAATTGGAGTGGGTCTAGGGTATCTGGGAGGATGCTGTTGATGTGAGCCAGCTTTTCAAAGCACTTCATGGCTACTGGCGTGAGTGCTACGGGGCGGTAAGCATTTAGGCAGGTTACCTTCACTTCCTTGTGCACAGGGACTATGGTGGTCTGCTTGTAACATGTAGGTATTACAGACTGGATCAGGGAGAGGTTGAAAATGTCAGTGAAGACACTTGCCAGTTGGTCTGCGCATGCTTTGAGTACACGTCCTGGTAATCCGTCTGACCCCGCGGCTTTGTGAATGTTGACCTATTTAAAGGTCTTGCTCACATTGGCTACTGAGAGCGTTATCACACAGTCATCCAGAACAGCTGGTGCTCTCATGCATGCTTCAGTGTTGCTTGCCTCAAAGCGACCATAAAAGGCATTTAGCTCGTCTGGTAGGCTTGCGTCACTGGGCAACTCGCGTCAGGGTTCCCCTTTGTAGTCTGTAATAGTTTTCAAGCCCTGCCACATCCAACGTGCGTCAGAGCCGATGTAGTGGAATTCAATCTTAATCCTGTATTGATGCCTTGCTTGTTTGACATTTCTTATAATGGTCCGGATTAGTGTCCCGCTCCTTGAAAGCGGCAGCTCTAGCCTTTAGCTCGATGCGGATGTTGACCTGTAATCCATGGCTTCTGGTTGGGATATGTATGCACGGTCATTGTGAGGACGACGTCTTCGATGCACTTATTGATGAAGCCGATGACTGATGTGGTATACTCCTCAATGCCATCGGAAGAATCCCGGAACATATTTCAGTCTGTGCTAGCAAATCAGTCCTGAATCTTACCACTTCCGGAAGTCACTGGTACTTCCTGCTTTAGTTTTTGCTTGTAAGCAGGAATCAGGAGTATAGAATGAGGGTGAGGGTGAGGGAGAGCTTTGTATGCGTTTCTGTGTGTGGAATAAAGGTGGTCTATAGTTTTTTTTCCTATGGTTGCACATGCTGGTAGAAATTAGGTTTGCCTGCATTAAAGTCCCTGGCCACTAGGAGCACTGCTTCTGGATGAGCATTTTCTTGATTGCTTATGGCCTTACACAGCTGGTTGAGTGCGGTCTTAGTGCCAGCATCGGTTTGTGGTGGTAAATAGACGGCTACAAATATGTCAGGGTCCGTGTGTAGTTGGTGTAGAGAGTCAGGCGCAGGACAGCAGATATGAGTAATCAATGTACTTTACTCAAAAAGACAAATATACAAAGTAACGTCACGAGCCCACAAAGACAGACCGAATTTACAATAAACAATCACTCACAAACACAACATGGGGAACAGAGGGTTAAATAATAAAAAAGTAATTGGTTGAGTGAAGCCAGGTGTGTAAGACAAAGACAGAACAAATGGAAAATGAAAAGTGGATCGGCGGTGGCTAGAAAGCCGGTAACGTCGACCGCCGAACGCCGCCCGACTTCGGCGGAAGTCGTGACAGAATAATATAGATGAGAACTCTCTTGGTAGATAGTGTGGTCTACAGCTCATCATAAGGCACTCTACCTCAGGCGAGCAATACCGCGAGACTTCTTTAATATTTGACATCGCACACCAGATGTTATTGACAAATGGACACCCACCCCCACCCCTTGTCTTACTAGACATAGCTTCTCTGTCCTGCCTGTGCATGGAAAATCCCGCCAGCTCTATATTATCCATTTCGTCATTCAGCCACGACTCGGTGAAACATAAGATATTAACGTTACAGTTTTTAATGTCCCGTTGATATCTTCATCGTAGATCATCCATTTTATTCTCCAATAATTGCACGTTGGCCAGTAGAACGGATGGCAGGGGGGGTTTACACACTTGCCTACGAATTCTCAGAAGGCAGCCCGACCTTTTTCTCCGTCTTTTCTTCACACAAATGACGGAGATATGGGCCCGTTTCCGAGAAAGCAGGATATCCTTCGCATCGGACTCGTTAAAGAAAAAATCTTCTTCCAGTTCGAGGTGAGTAATCGCTGTCCAGAAGTTACTTTTGGCCATAAGAGACGGTAGCAGCAACATTATGTACAAAATAAGTTAAACAAATTAGTTCCAAACAATGCGAAAAAGCGAACAAAAAAGCACAGTTGGTTAGGAGCACGTAAAAACGTCAGCCATCCCCTCCGGAGCCATTCTGTTGAGATCTGGTGACTGAGATGGCATATGGCTTACATCGTTTTCATGCTCATCAAATCATTCAGTGACCACTCGTGCCCTGTGGATGGGGACATTGTCATCCTATGGGGGCATAGCCATGGTAGCCAAAATAAAAGCCTGCCCAGCATTTTTATACATGACCCTAAGCATGATGGGATGTTACTTGCTTAAATAACTCAGGAACCACACCTGAGTGGAATTGACCTGCATTCAATATACTTTGTATCCCTTATATACTCAAGTGTTTCCATTATTTTGGCAGTAACCTATATATGGCTTGTCTGAAGTCCAGGAATACTGCTGTTGTTTTGACTAAGGTAAGGGATGGTTTCTGTCTGTTGTCAGGGTTCAGAGGCAGGTGGGTGCAGTTAATAACAGACAGGGTGGCTACTGTTGTCTCCAGGCAGTGTTGTGTGTCATTGACATTGGCAGACTGCTGGGCCCATTGTTGCCTGTGCTGTAAAGCTCACTCACTGTTCCGTGGCAGGCTGACTGATATACAGCATTGTGATGGGGCAGGTAAGAGGGAGTCAGGTTAGGTTACAAGGAGCTCTATGGTGCTTTTACCATATTCAAACAGCCAACAGAGTCCCTCTGAGTGGTGACTTCATCCTTTTATCCTCTGCAGTCTATTGTCATGTTTCTCTAGTCGTCCATAATACGTTTGATTCGTTCTAGTCAGTGTGCATAAACAATAAAAGGCTTAGTCTGGTTTACGGTACAGTATGTATCTACCGGTGTTTGTTTCTCACAGAAACAATACCTGATCTGTTGAAGGGTAACCCAGCTAGCTCTTGTATCCTTATCAGTGTACAATTCTGTAATTAGGGCTGCAATTGGGTCAGCATTTACATGGAGCTTCCAACTTCACTCATCATTATTTCAGGTCTGTGGTCAGAGGCAAAGTAACAATACTATTGAGCTGTTCTGCCTGACAGGCTACTATACCCACTTGTGACCTGTGACATGAGTCCATGAGACATGGACAGACAGGTAACTGCCAAAATAAAGTAAACACCAACATAAAGTGTCTGGATCTCTATTGGAGGGATGCGACACCATTCAGATCTTAGCAATTCCATCATTTGGTGTTTTTGTTGATGGTGGTGGAAAATGCTGTCTCAGGCGCCGCTCCAGAATCTCCCATAAGTGTTCAATTGGGTTGAGATCTGGTTACAGACGGCCATGGCATATGGTTTACGTTTTTTCATGCTCATCAAACCATTCAGTGACCACTGTCATCCTATGTGTCATCCATCCATGTTAGCCAAAATAATGGCCAAAATAAGGCCCTGCCCAGAATTGTTATACATGACCCTAAGCATGATGGGATGTAAATTGCTTAATGGTAATTGCTTAATTAACTGAGGAACCACACCTGTGTGGAAGCCTCTGCTTTCAATACACTTCGTAAACCCCTCATTTACTCAAGTGTTTCTATTATTTTTGCAGTTACCTGTGTCCATAATCAGCATGTTTCCTTCTCTGGTGATGGCTAGGTGATGATGACATGACACACTCTCTCTCTCTCACACACACACACACACACAATATTTTAAATAGTTGCATGTTGCATTTATATTTTTGTTCAGTGTAATTTGTAAAATAAATAATCTAAAAACATGTTTCCACTTTGTCATTATGGGGTATTGTGTGTAGATGGGTGAGGAAAACTTCTATTTGATCCAATTTTTATTCAGACTAACACAAAATGTTGAATAAGTCAAGGGGTATGAATACTTTAAGGCACTGTATGTCATTACTCTCCTGCTTGGCAGACTTAAATATTGCGTCCACCATCCAACAGGGTCACACTTTAAATAAAGTACAACTTATATAGCATACATAAATGTTTCATATGCACGACATAAATGCTTCACAAATCCTCTATATGCATATGTCATGCTTTATAAATGGTGCATAAAGATACACAATGAGGTATGTGACATTTGGCAATTCACCCTGGTTATGACATCCTTTATACATCATTTATAGAGTATGATATACGCTTAGATTATATGTGAAGACTATGTAGTGCTTATGAAGATTTTATGTATGCTATATGAAGCCTTTATAAGTTGTTCTGTTAAGCACTGCTTATGAATATTCCTAGTTCACAAAGGCTTTCACTGGAAACAGTTAACCTTTTGGGAGGAGAATGGCATTTATAGCTGTCCTTCGTGTACAGTAACCACATCCTGCTATGCTTGACAGTCCCCCACGCTCCAGCTATCATAGTTCCTGCTGCTTAACTCCATCCTCCGGAGCTGCTTCCTCTGCTAGTTCTGCCAGGGCCCTGCGACGCTCTGTTTCTGTCACCGTCATGGGATGCAGGGGGAAGAACCCAGCCAGTCCTACAGGAACAGACATGGGAGGATTGACAGTATCTTAGACCACATAGATTCCCAGGTAGCATTGAGACTTAATTGGAAGTATTGATTACATTCTGAAGTATACTACACTGAACAAAGTGTTGGTGTTGGTCCCATGTATGATGAGCTAAAATCAAAGTTCCCAGAAATTTTGCATATGCATAAAAGGCTTCTTTCTCTTAAATTTTGCTTAACAGCATCATCATCATCATTACACAGGTGCCCCTTGTGCTGGGGACAATAAAAGGTCACTCTAAAATGTGCAGCTTTGTCACACAACACAATGCCACAGATGTCTCAAGTTGAGGGAGCGTGCAATTGGCATGCTGACTGCAGGAATGTCCACCAGAGCTGTTGCCAGAGAATTTAATGTTAATTTCTCTACCATAAGCCGCCTCCAACGTCGTTTTAGAGAATTTGGCAGTACATCTAACCGGCCTCACAACCCCAGAGCATGTGTATGGTGTCATGTGGGTGAGTGGTTTGTTGATGTCAAAGTTGTGAACAGATTGCCCCATGGTGGCGGTGGGGTTATGGTATGGGCAGGCATAAGCTACGGACAACAAACACAATTGTATTTTATCAATGGCAATTTGAATGGACAGAGATAACGTGACGAGATCCTGAGGCCAATTATCGTGCCATTCATCCGGCGCCATTACCTCATGTTTCCCAGTCATGTGAAATCAATAGATTTGGGCCTAACAAATTTATTTAAATTGATTGATTTCCTTACATAAACTGTAACTCAGTAAAATTGTAAAAATTGTTGCGTTTATATTTTTGTTCAGTATAGTTCGTTTAGGAACCTGTGATTTAGTGTCTTTTCCATGATGTAGGCCTTACACTGGCCATTTCAATAAACCTATAGTGTGTGTGTTGTCATGGTAAGGGTAGAGGGAACACACCTAGAAGTTTGGCCACAGGCTTCGTTGGATGTGCACCACAGCCCATTCAGTACTTGATCCTGTCAGAGTTGATGCTGACCAGTTTCTCATTGTAGATGTTTGGCAAGGGGTCATAAGAGCCTAGCTGTTCTATGTATTTACTGTCTCGTGCTCGCTTGTTGTAAGCTGCCACAATGCGGTAGAAAGGTCTGTTAGACTGTTTGTGGCCAGCCATTGCCAATCTGATGACAATGTGTCCTCCATGGTACGTCTTCAGTAGGAAGGATGCTGTAAGGACAGTACAACAAAATCAACATTGTATTGTTTCGTTAAATGGTGAAATTCATATGCAATTAAATTGGCTGAAAAATAGAACAGCATTTGAAGTAGGATGTTTTCTGTCAAAGAGTAAGCAATTAGTTGTGACCACAATTCAGGTGGTGTGTTTTGTCAGGTACATAGCTAGGTCAAAGGTTATCAGGTGTTTAGCCTAGTATTTCATGTCTGGACAATAACTCATTAGCAAGTGGCCATCCCATAATACAAATAACACTCAATGTCTAGCTATTGTGTAGCTATCTGTTGTGTATTCCATGAAATAAACATGACTTATCAGAAACATCATTGGTATAACTACTAGCTAGCTAGACACCATAATCATGGCTAGGCTCGTCAGCGGTAACGTTACAGACATTTCCGGCTAGCTAATAAGCGTGCCCCCAACTTGCTAGTTAGCCCATGTTGACAGCGCTAGTTAAATAGCAACCTGATCATACTTACATAGATGGACCATGTTTAGGTATACCCTGCAAAAGAGGTCAAAGGAATACGTAAAAGATCGAAAACGTTTTCAACATTACAGAACAGAGCACTTCTATTGTCTAATGTGACATTAGTAAGGGTGCAGCCACTTACACACACACACACACACACACACACACACACACACACACAGGTGTGGTCAGTTGTGTATAGCACTCAAAGGAATTAGTGGCTATTGGCTTACATGTCCTAGAATAGCTAGAATAGCATGGTATCCCTCAGTGCTGACTCTTAATTTACATATGCATTGTGTTGGAAAGTACATACTGGATGCCAGAACAACACAAAGCAGTCTGTAAAAAGAAACAAAGTATGTTCAGTGTGGGTGTCACAGGTCTCAAGTGTTTCATTTAAAAAGTTCTAGATTGCCTCAAAATATGCATTTCCCCCAGTCTCACAATAAGGATATAATATCATCCTGAGATGTTACTTCTCACAGGTTGTCTGAATTTCTTAAGGGTGGTGGGAATTTGTGGGAATTAGGGCTACTAAATTGGCCTCTTTTTCAACTGTATTTTTCATCCATTTCAGGTTTGCTTGGTTGATATGAGGACATTGTTTATTAAAGGCCCAGTGCAGCCAAAATTCTGTTTTGCCTGTGTTTTCAAATTAAATAAAATGTTGTTGGTCAGATGTGCTTAATTCAATAGGTGTCGACTTTACCGTGAAATGCTTACTTATGAACCCTTTCCCAACAATACAAAGTTAAAAAGTTAAAAACATTTACAAAATAAAAAAGGAAATAGTCACAATAACGAGGCTATATACAAGGAGTACCAGTACCGAGTCAAGGTAGTTGAGGTTATTGAGGTAACATGTCATCTAGCTCTTACAATCTCACGTCTGAATTAGACGTTCATCCATGTTTCCCAAACGTCAAATTTCAAAGTTGTTGCAAATGTCAAATTTGTTTGGGATAGGCTTAAAACACAAATCTAAAAAACAACTTTCTATTGCTGGATTCAAACTTACAACCTTCGGAATCAGATGCCTACTCCCATCTGCCATCCTCATCCACAACGCCCTAGAAAAACCCCTCACTGTTGCCCCTAATGGCCAGTTTATACGTCATCTCCCGACATCCTCAGACGTGGATGGAAGTTGAATACTGACTTGTATCATCGGTGACCTGGTTGAACATGTACATGTAGGTAGGGGTAAATGTGAGTCGGCCAGCAGCGTATGTGAAGAGTGTGAAAGTTTTGTGTGTGTGTGTGTGTGTGTGTGTGTGTGTGTGTGTGTGTGTGTATGTTGGAGTGTCAGTGTAGTATGTGTGAGTGTGTGGGTAGAGTACAGTGAGTGTGCTTAGCGCCAGTGCAAGAGATTCAAGGCAAAAAAAGGGTATTCATGGAAATAGTCCAGGTAGCCACTTGATTAACTGTACAGCAGTCGTATGGCTTAGGGGTAGAACCTGTTCAGGAGCCTTTTGGTTCCAGGCTTGGCGCTCCGGTACTGCTTGCCATCCAGTATCAGAGAGAACAGTCTATGACTTGGATGGCTTGAGTCTTTGACAATTTTTAGGGCCTTCCTATGACACCGCCTGGTATAGAGGTCCTGGATTGCAGGGAGCAAGGCCCCAGTGATGTACTGGGCCGTACTCACTATCCTCTGTAGCGCCTTGTGGTCGGATGCCAAGCAGTTGCCATACCAAGCGGTGATGCAGCTTGTCAAGATGCTGTCAATGGTTCAACTGTAAAACGTTAAATATTTTCAGCCTCCTGAGGGGGAAGAGGCGTTGTCGTACCCTCTTCACGACTGTGTTGGTGTGTTTGGACCATGATAGGTCCTTATTGATGTGGAAGTCGGAAGTTTACATACACTTAGGTTGGAATCATTAAAACTCGTTTTTCAACCACTCCACAAATGTCTTGTTAACAAACTATAGTTTTGGCAAGTCGGTTAGGACATCTACTTTGTGCATGACACAAGTTATTTTTCCAACAATTGTTTACAAACAGATTATTTCACTTATAATTCACTGTATCACAATTCCAGTGGGTCAGAAGTTTACATACACTAAGTTGACTATGCCTTTAAACAGCTTGGAAAACTCCAGAAAACGATGTCATGGCTTTAGAAGCTTCTGAAAGGCTAATTGACATAATTTGAGTGAATTGGAGGTGTACTTGTGGATGTTGTTCAAGGCCTACCTTCAAACTCAGTGCCTCTTTGCTTGACATCATGGGAAAATCAAAAGAAATCAGGCAAGACCTCAGAAAGAAAATTGTAGACCTCTGCAAGTCTGGTTCATCCTTGGGAGCAATTTCCAAATGCCTGAAGGTACCACGTTCATCTGTACAAACAATAGTACGCAAGTATAAACACCATGCGACCACGCAGCCGTCATACCGCCCAGGAAGGAGACGCTTTCTGTCCCCTAGAGATGAACGTACTTTGGTGCGAAAAGTGCAAATCAATCCCAGAACAACAGCAAAGGACCTTGTGAAGATGCTGGAGGAAACAGGCACAAAAGTATCTATATCCACAGTAAAACGAGTCCTATATTGACATAACCTGAAAGGCCGCTCAGCAAGGAAGAAGCCACTGCTCCACAACCGCCATAAAAAAGCCAGACTACGGTTTGCAACTGCACATGGGGACAGAGATTGTACTTTTTGGAGAAATGTCCTTTGGTCTGATGAAACAAAAATAGAACTGTTTGGCCATAATGACCATCGTTATGTTTGGATGAAAAAGAACACCATCCCAACCGTGAAGCACGGAGGTGGCAGCATCATGTTGTCGGGGTGCTTTGCTGCAGGAGGGACTGGTGCACTTCACAAAATAGATGGCATCACGAGGTAGGAAAATTATGTGGATATATTGAAGCAACATCTTAAGTCATCAGTCAGGAAGTTAAAGCTTGGTTGCAAATGGGTCTTCCAAATGGACAATGACCCCAAGCATACTTCCAAAGTTGTGGCAAAATTGTTTAAGGACAACAAAGGCAAGGTATTGGAGTGGCCATCACAAAGCCCTGACCTCAATCCTATGGAAAATTTGTGGGCAGGACTGAAAAAGCTTGTGCGAGCAAGGAGGCCTACAAACCTGACTCAGTTACACCAGCTCTGTCAGGAGGAATGGACCAAAATGCACCCAATTTATTGTGGTAAGCTTGTGGAAGGCTACCCAAAATGTTTGACCCAAGTTAAACAATTTAAAGACAATGCTACCAAATGCTTCTGACATTTCACATTGTTAAAATGAAGTGGTGATCCTAACTGACCGAAAACAGGGAATTTTTACTCGGATTAAATGTCATGAATTGTGAAAAACTGAGTTTTAATATATTTGGCTAAGGTGTATGTAAACTTCCAACTTCAACAGCACGTACGGTCACTGTGGAGACGACGTCATTAATACACTTATTAATGAAGCCGGTGACTGATGTTGTAAACTCCTCAATGCCATTAGATGAATCCTGGAATATATTCCAGTCTGTGCTAGCAAAGCAGTCCTGTAGCTTAGTATCCACTTTTATATTGCGCATGTCACTGCTACTTCCTGTTTGAGTTTTGGCTTGTAAGCAGGTACCAGGAGCATAGAGTTATGGTCGCATTTGCTAAATGGAGTTTATTTATTTTTTGGGGGGGAGGGAGAGCTTTGTATGCATCTCTTTGTGTGGAGTTAAGGTGATCTAAGTGCTGATACAGCTGATGAAACTATCACTGTAAAAGAGTGAAACAATTAGATCAGTGTTATTTTCTGATTGTTAGTTGCTGGTTGAAAATACAATTTTTCCAGCACCTTGTAAGCAGCAGGTTTAGCATTGGTGGAGTTTTGGCTAGGGTGTTAACATCATCAGGTTGTATAAGTGAATCAACCAATAAAAAAAAGACCTAAACCGCTCTGCCAATTACAGCTAGTTTTCGGGTTACATGTCCCTCCTATTAGGCCCCCAATCCCAGACAGTCCCAACAATTCTTGCTTTAGAAATAGTTTTTTTGTTAAAAAGCCATTTTTATTTATTTTTTGACCATCTTAATGGAAAGCTGTTAGAGTAAGGTACTTAATCCAGAAATGATTTGTTATGTATGCATTGGACCTTTTTAAGTATTTGTAAAAGGGGAATTCTCAAATTAAAGTCTGTCGCCACCTAATGAAGTAGTTGCTATAGACATGTTGGAGTAGGAGATCAGGCTGAGCATGGTATTGATCTCTTAATGATTCTCTTTCTTGGGGGGGACAAAATGCAGATGCATTTATAGATACTGTGGTATATAGGCCTAACATGTTGATTAATACTTTTTGTATTTTATGTAATGGCTGTTGTTAGCCACTAGGTGGTGCAGATGTTCCACCTCAGATTGGGTCTACTACTGTACTCCATCCTGCACCCTCCACAGCAGGGGAAGGATTTTCCGATTTTCCTCAGAGCGGATGGTTGGGGGCCCGGAACTTAATTATAATAATTTTTACACTGCAAATAGACCACAACTAAGCACAAAAAGAGATTGTATTTGAAAATAAGAACAATTTCATACCTTGATTACATTGAGACCCGATTCGTGGGAATACTTGGGAACAGTTTTCCTAAATTAAACTCATTTTTAGATGAATGCCTGGTGATTTTTAGCATTTTTCCCCAAAAAACTAAAATAGGTCATACTTTATTTGGATTGTCCGGATTCAACCACTCCACAAAAAGAAAGGAGGACCAAGGCACTCTTCATATAATTGATTAAAATGCCTTTATTAGTATGGCATGTTCAATAGAAACAATGTTTATAAAAAACCGACGCGTTTCGGCTGCATGGCCTTCATCAGGGTGTACAAAGAAATAATACAATGTTCTCTGTTTAACAGCTTTTCCAATTAACCCTAATTTGAAGGGGGAGTGGTTAAAATTGATTGGACACACCTAGTAAGCAATAGTATACACACTTTAAAGTGAAATGCTGTAGCTATGTTATCATAAAAATGTAACTCCAAACTAGAAGTATCAGAACACTTAGAAAGGTAGTTCTAACCTTAAATATGTCTGGGCGAAGTGTCAAGAATAAGGAAGCAATATATTCCACAGTACACTAGAACACAGCAAAACATGAACAACAAGAGTCTAAACATAGCTGAGGGCAATTGAGCAAAATATCCACTAGATGACAGCAAATGTACCCATCACAACCCTACAGAAAGGGGGAGAAATCCATATCTTCATTTAAACCCGGGTATTTAGTGGCCTGTAGTTTGTAAATCCAAAAACTTTCCATTTGGTTTAACTGTTTAAGACGGTCCCCTTTTCTAATAGAGGCCGGGATATGATCAATACCCATAGCTTGTAGGGAGGCAGGGTTGCCATGGTGTAAGGACTTGTAGTGCCTTGCCATGGGGTAGTCTTCATTGCCTACCCGTATGGCGTACTTGTGTTCCGCTAGGCGATCTTGAAGGCGTCTCTTTGTCTGTCCAATGTAGAACACCTTGCACTGTGGACATTCCAATCTATAGATGACATGAGTGGTTTTGCAGTTAATGAAATGCTTGACGTAATACTCCATTTTGGAAGCTGTATCAACAAAATACTTTTTCTGTGCAATATTTTGTTAACAAACTATAGTTTTGGCAAGTCGGTTAGGACATTTATATTAGAAAACCATTTAAATCGCTTTACTGCATGTCCAGATTGTCCTTAGTGTCAGTATGTTCCTCTAGCTGGCAGTAGTGCTGCACAGATGTTTCAGTTAGCTGGTAGCAGTAGTGCTGCACAGATGTTTCAGTTAGCTGGTAGCAGTAGTGCTGCACAGATGTTTCGGTTAGCTGGTAGCAGTAGTGCTGCACAGATGTTTCGGTTAGCTGGCAGCAGTAGTGCTGCACAGATGTTTCAGTTAGCTGGCAGCAGTAGTGCTGCACAGATGTTTCAGTTAGCTGGTAGCAGTAGTGCTGCACAGATGTTTCAGTTAGCTGGCAGCAGTAGTGCTGCACAGATGTTTCAGTTAGCTGGCAGCAGTAGTGCTGCACAGATGTTTCAGTTAGCTGGCAGCAGTAGTGCTGCACAGATGTTTCAGTTAGCTGGTAGCAGTAGTGCTGCACAGATGTTTCAGTTAGCTGGTAGCAGTAGTGCTGCACAGATGTTTCAGTTAGCTGGTAGCAGTAGTGCTGCACAGATGTTTCAGTTAGCTGGTAGCAGTAGTGCTGCACAGATGTTTCAGTTAGCTGGCAGTAGTAGTGCTGCACAGATGATTTGGTGGTGTAGCTCTGTTCCACTATGTTTTCTTCACTGGAGCTGAACATAATGGGTATCTGATGGGAAGTTGTCTCTGCTGTGACCTCCTATTACTTTGCTACACCATCTCAGGTTGGCACAGGCAGACATCGTGTCAGAGCCCATGCCAGTCAGGAGTGGAGCGTGGGCAGAGAGCCCTGTCACTTCACCTACTGTCAGCGTGCAATACTCCTATCACTCTTTCCTCTAACACTTTGTATGGTACTAAACACACACTTAACATGTTCCAATTGCGTGTGTGTGTGTGTGTGTGTGTGTGTGTGTGTGTGTGTGTGTGTGTGTGTGTGTGTGTTAACATCTCTGTTCGAGTACTGTATATATTTTCAGGGATGGTCACGCTATTGTCGTCTGTGTTCTCTTATGAAGTGGGTGGAAGAGGAGGATGTGTGTGTTTGCTGCAGGGACCTTACATTAGTATGGGTACACTGGAGTAACAGGGGGAAGTAGCTCCACTCTGCTCTCCCAGCCTCTAAGATTCCCAGTTCACCCCAAGTTTCACTAGATGTCCTTGTACAATGTAAGCTACATATTAATAAGGCTTGCAATTGCCAGGGACCTCATACGATATTGTCACGATACTTCGGTGCCGATACGATATGCATTGTAATTCTCACGATTCTATATTTATTGCAATTTGATACTGCAATTTTATTGCGATTCAATGTTCCAAACATATTGTTCACCAAATGTCTGCTGCAGAGGGACAAGAGAGACCCATGAGAAAAGTGTGTTTTGATCAGTCATGAAAATAAAAGTGCTTTTAAACAAATTGACTCACTATTTAAAAAGAAATGGAGAACTAGATGTGAAGGAAAAATAACTGGAGTTTTGGTGCAGGTACAGCTGTTGTCAAAAATAATATCTCGATATGTACAGTGCATATGGAAAGTATTCAGACCCCTTGACTTTTTCCACATTTTGTTACATTACAGCCTTAATCTAAAATGAATTAAAGAGTATTTTTCCTCATCAATCTACACATAATACCCCATAATGACAAAGCAAAAACAGGTTTTTCAATTGTTTTGAAAAAAACGAGGGAAAAAAACGAAAAATATTACATTTCCATAAGTTTTCAGACCCTTTACTCAGTACCTTGTTTAAGCACCTTTGGCTGTGATTACAGCCTTGAGTCTTCTTGGGTATGATGCTATAAGCTTGGCACACCTGTATTTGGGGAGTTTCTCCCATTCTTCTCTGCAGATGCTCTCAAGCTCTCTCAGGTTAGATGGGGAGCGTCACTGCATAGCTATTTTCAGGTCTCTCCAGAGATGTTTGATCGGGTTCAAGTCCGGGCCCTGGCTGGGCCACTCAATTCAGAAACTTGTCCCGAAGCCACTCCTGCGTTGTCTTGACTGTGTGCTTAGGGTCTTTGTCCTGTTGAAAGGTGAACTTGTGCCCCAGTCTGAGGTCCTGAGCGCTCTGGAGCAGATTTTCATCAAGGATCTCTGTCCTTTGTTCCATTCATCTTTCCCTTGATCCTGACTAGTCTCCCAGTCCTTGCCGCTGAAAATCATCCCCACAGCATGACACTGGCACCACCATGCTTCACCGTAGGGATGGTGCCAGGTTTCCTCCGGACGAGATGCTTGGCATTCAGGCTAAAGACAATCTTGGTTTCATCAGACCAGAGAATCTTGTTTGTCATGGTCTTAGAGTCCTTCAGGTGCCTTTTGGCAAACTCCAAGCGGGCTGTCATGTGCTTTTTACTGAGGAGTAGCTTCCATCTGGCTGCTCTACCTAACAGGCCTGATTGGTGTAGTGCTGCAGAGATGGTTGTCCTTCTGGAAGGTTCTCCCATCTCCACAGAGGAACTATGGAGCTCTGTCAAAGTGACCATCAGGTTCTTGGTCACCTCCCTAACCAAGGCCCTTCTCCCCGATTGCTCAGTTTGGTGGGGCGGCCAGCTCTAGGAAGGGTCTTGGTGGTTCCAAACTTCTTCCATTTCAGAATGATGGAGGCCTCTGTGTTCTTGATGACCTTCAATGCTGCAGAAATGTTTTTGGTACCCTTCCCCAGATCTGTGCATCGACACAATCCTGTCTCGGAGCTCTATGGACAATTCCTTCGACCTCATGGCTTGGTTTTTGCTCTAACATGCATTGTCAACTTAAATAGACAGGTGTGTGCCTTTCCAAATCATGTCCAATCAATTGAATTTACCACAGGTGGACTCCAATCAAGTTGTAGAAACATCTCAAAGATAATCAATGGAAACAGGATGCACCGCAGCTCAATTTCGAGTCTCATTAGCAAAGGGTCTGAATTCTTATGTTTATTTTTAATACATTGCAAAAATTTCTAAAAACCTGTTTTTGCTTTTTTATTATGGGGTATTGTGTGTAGATTGATGAAAAACATTTATTTAATACATTTTAGAATAAGGCTGTAACGTAAGAACATTTGGAGAAAGGGAAGGGTTGTGAATACTTTCTGAATGCACTGCAAAAAAAAGAAAAGTCCCTTTTTCAGGACCCTGTCTTTCAAAGATAAATCGTAAAAATCCAAATAACTTCACAGATCTTCATTGTAAAGGGTTTAAACACTGTTTCCCATGCTGGTTCAATGAACCATAAACAATTAATGAACATGCACCTGTGGAACGGTCGTTAAGATACTAACAGCTTACAGACGGTAGGCAATTAATGTCACAGTTATGAAAACTTAGGACACTAAAGAGGCCTTTCTATTGACTCTGAAAAACACCAAAAGAAAGATGCCCAGGGTCCCTGCTCATCTGCATGAACATGCCTTAGGCATGCCACAAGGAGGTATGAGGACTGCAGATGTGGCCAGGGCCAAAAATTGCAATGTCCGTACTGTGAGACGCCTAAGACAGCGCTACAGTGAGACAGGACGGACAGCTGAACGTCCTCGCAGTGGCACACCATGTGTAACAACACCTGCACAGGATCGGTACATCCGAACATCACACCTGCGGGACAGGTACAGGATGGCAAAAACAACTGCCCGAGTTACACCAGGAACACACAATCCCTCCATCAGTGCTCAGACTGTCCGCAATAGGCTGAGAGAGGCTGGACTGAGGGCTTGTAGGCATGTTGTAAGGCAGGTCCTCACCAGACATCACCGGCAACAACGTCGCCTATGGGTGCAAACCCACCGTCGCTGGATCAGACAGGACTGGTCAAAAGTGCTCTTCACTGACGAGTCACGGTTTTGTCTCAGCAGGGGTAATGGTCGGATTCGCATTTATCGTCGAAGGAATGTTGTGTACTCTGGAGCGGGATCGATTTGGAGGTGGAGGGTCCGTCATGGTCTGGGGCGGTGTGTCACAGCATCATCAGACTGAGCTTGTTGTCATTGCAGGCAATCTCAACGCTGTGCGTTACAGGGAAGACATCCTCCTCCCTCATGTGGTACCCTTCCTGCACGTTCATCTCGACAATGCCACCAGCCATACTGCTCGTTCTGTGTGTGATTTCCTGCAAGACAGGAATGTCAGTGTTCTGCCATGGCCAGCGAAGAGCCCGAATCTCAATCCCATTGAGCACGTCTGGGACCCTTTGAATCGGAGGGTGAGGGCTAGGGCCATTCCCCCCAGAAATGTCCGGGAACTTGCAGGTGCCTTGGTGGAAGAGTGGGTAACATAAGAACTGGCAAATCTGGTGCAGTCCATGAGGAGGAGATGCACTGCAGTACTTAATGCAGCTGGTGGATACTTACTGTTACTTTTGATTTTGACCCCCTTTGTCCCTTTGTTCAGGGACACATTATTCAATTTCTGTTAGTCACATGTCTGTGGAACTTTTTCAGTTTATGTCTCAGTTGTTGAATTTTGTTCTGTTCATACAAATATTTACACGTTAAGTTTGCTGACAATAAACGCAGTTGACAGTGAGAGGACGTTTCTTCCCCCATCACTACATACTAGCGGAACTCTCATGTTTTAATGTTGGATAATAGTTGCGTTTTCTTGAATGTTCTGCTTGACATTAATTGGGTTTCTCTGAAGTGCAATTTGGATAACATCCTCTGCTATTTATATTCCAGTCTTCTCTCTTTAGGCACATGTAGGCTACATGACTAATACTAAATGGGCAATTCATTTATCATTGGTCCAAATTACCATGACTTTCTTTCTGTTCAATATGTTTTATACGTGTGGTATTAAACTGAGTCTAGTGAAAAATGCCATATTATTTATCCCAGATGAGATTAAACAACTTTCCTATTGCCTAATTTCTCAACATAAATGATGCCTCATTCATTCCCCTTTTCCTTCATCCTCTCAGCCCTCGACACACCATCTCTCTGTCATGGCTTCATGGCAGTAGAACCCACTTTCTCGCTCTACTTGCTCCTCTGAAGATGCCCCCCTTTTGCTCTGTTTTTGCTCATGTATTATTAAAGGCTCCTTCCCCTCTGTGGAGAATATACTGGATCCAGTCTAGCAGAAGTCGCTTCTCCAGGCATAACTTGACACCCCCCAAACATTCCACAAAGCAGCGCCCACTTTCTTCCCCTCTGCCGCTTGTATTGTGTGGGCCCAAACTCATTCTCTTCCTCTCCTTCTCACTCCCAGCCCACCTCGATTCAGCTAATAAGGCTGTTGCCGTGCAGTCCTTTGCAGGGCTTCGGGCTATTTTTCCTCCTTCGGCCTTTCAGTTATTTAAAGGTGTTGTGTGGAAAAAGTTATCAATTAATAGAAAATGTCTCAAGTAAAAGTGAAGTATCTGGTTTAAAATTTACTTAAGTACATTGGTAGAAAACTTACTAAATTGCCATACTTGAGTAGAAGTAAAAAGTTAAAGTAGATGCTATACATTATTAAATTCCTTATATTAAGCAAACCAGATGCCACAATTTTATTTATATTTTTTTCATTTATTTACATTTGTCCACCAGATCAGAGGCAGTAGAGATGACAATGCGTTATATTGATACACTACATGACTGAAAGTATGTGGACACCTTCTCATTCTCATTCAAAATCATGGGCATTAGTATGGAGTTGGTCCCCCCTTTGCTGCTATAACAGCCTCCACTCCTCTGGGAAGGCTTTCCACTAGATGTTGGAACATTGCTGCGGTGACTTGCTTTCATTCAGCCACGAGCATTAGTGAGGTCGGGCACTAATATTGGGCGATTAGGCCTGGCTGGTAGTCGGCATTTCAATTCATTCCAAAGGTGTTCGATGGGGTTGAGGTCAGGGCTCTGTGCAGGCCAGTCAAGTTCTTCCACACCGATCTCGACAAACCATTTCTGTATGGACCTTGCTTTGTGCACTGGGGCATTGTCTGCTGCAATAGCCCTTTTGTGACTAAGACCGACGGCGTTCCGACATGGCGTTCCGACATGCCGTTCTGCACACCACTGTTTGTGGCCCGCCTGTTAACTTGCACAAGTCTTTCCATTCTCCTTCAACCTCTCTCATCAACGAGCTGTGTACGCCCACAGAAGTGCCTCTGACTGGATGTGTTTTGTGTGTCGCACTATTCTCTTTAAATCCGAGACACTGTTGTGAGTGAAAAGCCCAGGAGGCCAGCTGTTTGAGGTACTGGAACCAGCGAACCTGGCACCGACGAGCATACCACGCTCAAAGTCGCTTAGGTCACTCGCTTTGCCCATTCTAACGTTCAATCAAACAGTAACTAAATGCCTCGATGCCTGTCTGCCTGCTTTATATAGCAAGCCAAGGCCACATGACTCACTCTCTGTAGGAGCAAACCATTTATTAGGTGTACCTAATAAACTGGCCACTAAGTGCATGTTCCATGGCGACACTTGTGATATTGGGCACCCTGCACCACCCTAGAGATGTCACAAAGGGTTACCCAGTCAACACCCGTACAGGGGAGAGCCAGCTGTCTCACAACCTCAGATTGACCACCACTCTAATCTCTGTGTCAACGCTCTCAAAACCAGATGTAAACACACCAATACTCTGGTCAACATAAGGGACACATCGCCCTACATTGGTTAGAGAGGGACGGGTCAGTGGTCACACCCGCCTGAGTGGGACATCCCAGATGGTTTGTTCTTTACGAGAGTGGCTTACCTTCAAGAGTTCAATACAAGCTTCTCATTGGTTGTGGTCTTGGGTAGTACACTGTGACTAACATTTTAAGAGGCACTTTGTAAGTAAAAAGGAATTATAACTCGCTACACTGTGATTATAAAACTCTTTTTATATAGTCTTAAGTGACTTACAAAAACCTGTCCACTTGGTCTTACCCTGGTGGAGCCTCAGTGCTGATAAACACCAGCAGGAAGGAGAGGGAATGTTCCATGGAGAAGAGACAGATAATTTTGGTCCCTCAATCTTTTCTTCCCGTGGATTAGGGAGGGGCATATTCCCCTGGGCCTGTGTAGTTCAGTTGAGTTCAACTCCTCACACCTTGTTACACAAGGCTTCACACTGAATGCTCGTCATGTCTGTCAGCTCTCCTCTGCTGGGCTGGAGCTGTAGTGGCCCGTCCGTAGAATTAGGAAATAGAATACTACAATAGACATTAATTATGATGGTCTAAAAGGTCATTTTGGTCAACTGTTCTAGGGAAGCTTCATAATGTAAAATAATGTGACGGGTGAAATGAAGAACGCAATCTGCTTTATCTCTTAAGGTATTGCATAAATTGACTGCGGGTATTAACTTAAAAAGTAGCAACAAATATTCAAATGTGTTGAAAAAATTCAAATAAATAGCTTTTAATACCGTCAAAACTATCTCATGGTTTTTATCCATTTGCTCTGGTGGTTTTACATTTGGCTAGCACAGCAAATAACCACAGAGCTAGCATGATGTGAATAGAAAAATATTAGTTTACCTTGTTAGCCAGGCGGCAGCTAGATAGATTAATTTCTCGCATGACAGCCAACAATATAATTAAATGTAGCTCGCATACGAGTCCAATGTTTGATAGCCACGTTGTTTACATCAAAAGATAGCTAGCAGCAGTAACGTTAATTACCCCACTATCAACCTCTCTCTCCCCCTCACCAATCTGTCGCTCCTAGCTTTTCGTCTGCTTTCTCCCAAATTTTACCCATGTGTGTTGCCCACTTAGTTTCAATTAAGAAGCATGCTGTAGTTTTAATAAACTGCTAGCTTGTGCTAGGCATGTATTATCGACCTCACGGTACAAGACCTAGCTAGTGTTTTGTTTAAATGTAGAAAAACTAGACTAAAAATCAAATGCTAGCTAGCGTTGACTCATTGTGGTGATAATGTTGAACTGCATATGAATTACACCAGGATGATACATAACATGAAGAAAACTAATTGCAACTTTATTTCAAGCAAAATGTATTTTGAAATTAAGTCAAATTACCTTAACATATTCCTTTCTGCACACCCTCATGATAGTGATATCCTCTAATAATGTCTCTCTCCTGTGCATGTCATCCTTAAGGCCTACCTTCATTACAAGGGTATGTAAGGAATGACGCTGGAGAATAGAAGCAGGTACGGGCAGTCAGACATTTATTCGGGAATAGACAAGGAAACAAGACAGGAGCAGCGTCGGACCACGGACATGAGACAATTAATCCCCAAGCAGGGAACAGAGCTTGGGAACAGACAGATATAGGATAGGTAATGACACAAGTAATTGAGTCCACGTGAGTCCAATGATCGTTGATGCACGTGACAGGGGGAAAGGAAGGTGTGCATACTGATGGTGGCTTGAGTGCGTAATGCAGGGGGAGGAAGAGCGGGAGCAGGCATGACAGGTTAGGGCTTGCACTAATCAATTTCATGATAGCATGCACAGTAGCTGTAGAAGTCAAATCTGGTTTCCTTCAACATGGTTAGCCTCATTAATTGTCTAATGAAAAACCCACATACTGTCGGCCTTTTATTTTCTTATTAGCAATTTATTCCCACACACATACATTTTCAGATGTGTGAGTGCTTTTCCTATTTCTGATAGTATCATTTCAAATGGAGAAAACATCTCACCAAAATGTGAACATTGTGTGAAGATTTGCTAGTCCTGATTCAGTATAGAAATGACAAGCCACGTGTATAAGTGCATTTGACATGCACACCAGGCCAATACTAATCCCATCATATGTCTGCATTGGGCATGCATGCCATAAATAATCTCACATCCACTGTAACCAAAATGGTAGAGCACAGATAGTAGAGGCAAGTGAAAATACCCTAAAGAGTGACCACAGTGAAGGGTCACTTTTACATGGGCTGCAAATTAGCCATGTAATGCATGAGATCCATCCCTGTAAATGTGATATTTCAGTTTTTATTTGTAATACATTTGAAAAAATGTCTAAAAAACAGTTTTTGCTTTGTGAATATGGGGTATTGTGTGTAGATTGATGAGGAAAAAAACAATTTAATCAATTTTAGAATAAGGCTGTAACGTCGAAAAATGTGGAAAAGGTCAAGGGGTCTGAATACTTTCCAAATGCACTGTATATTGATCTCTGGCTCCCTCTTTAGTAATTTGTGTGTCTAGTTTTAATCACAGTGCTTAAAGCATCAGTAGCCTACATATAGTTGATTTTATTCAAACATAGTCTATCCTATGGAAAAATACACATTTAAAATGTCTGACCAATCAATTGATCTAAGATTTTTTTTTTTTGGGACAGTCCTAAAATGAATATTATTTACACTATATATTTTAAAGTATGTGGACCCCTTCAAATGAGTGGATTCGGCTATTTCAGCCACACCTGTTGCTGACAGGTGTATAAAATTGAGCACACAGCCATTCAATCTCCATAGATAAAAACATTGGCAGTAGAATTGCCTTAGTGAAGAGCTCAGTGACTTTCAACGTGGCACCGTCATAGGATGCCACCTTTCCAACAAATGTCTGCCCTGCCAGATCTGCCCTAGTCAACGGTAAGTGTTCTTATTGTAAAGTGGAAACTTCTAGGAGCAACAATGGCTCAGCCACAAAGTGATAGGCCACACAAGCTCACAGAACGGGACCGCCAAGTGCTAAAGCGCATAAAATCGTCTGTACTCGGTTGCAACACTCACTACCGAGTTCCAAACTGCCTCTGGAAGCAGTGTCAGCACAAGAACTGATCGTCAGGAGCTTCATGAAATGGGTTTCCATGGCTGAGCAGACGCACACAAGCCTAAGATCACCATGCGCAATGCCAAGCGTCGGCTGGAGTGTTGTTAAACTCGCCTCTCCTTGACTCTGGAGCAGTGGAAATTAGTTCTCTGGAGTGATGATTCACGCTTCACCATCTGGCAATCCGAAGGACGTATGCCAGAAGAACGCTACCTGCCCGAATGCATAGTGCCAACTATAAAGTTTGGTGGAGAAGGAATAATGGTCTGTGGCTGTTTTTCATGGTTCGAGCTAGGCCCCTTAGTTCCAGTGAAGGGAAATCTTAACATGTGCTTCCAACTTCGTGGCAACAGTTTTGAGAAGACCCTTTCCTGTTTCAGCATGACAATACCCCAGTGCACAAAGCGTGGTCCATACAGAAATGGTTTGTCGATCGGTGTGGAAGAACTTGACCGGCCTGCACAGAGCCCTGACCTCAACCCCATCTAACTCCTTTGGGATGAATTGGAACGGTGACTGCTAGCCAAATCTTATTGCCCAACATCAGTGCTCGACCTCACTAATGTTCTTGTGGCAGAATGGAAGCAAGTCCACGCAGCAATGTTCCAAAATGTAGTGGAAAGCCTTCCCAGAAGAGTGGAGGTTGTTATAGCAGCCAAGGGAGGACCAGCTCCATATTAATGCCATTGATTTTGGAATGAGATGTTTGATGATCAGGTCTCCACATATCTTTAGTCATGTAGTGTTTATCCCATTGGAGATATACACTTCAGTCTCTCCAGGACTTGGGACTTTCTTTGCGACCTTCATCCACAGACAGTTATCTGTATCTGAGATTAAAAAACATAGAACAATTTGACCAGGACTTACTTCATTATTCCCAAGGGATACAACATTTGTTATTTTGTTGCAATTCTGTATTTGTATTGTCATAGTTCTCTCGTTGGGACTGGGAATCTGTTCAATAGCTAGCTAGCTTAGCTACCAGCTAGGTAGCTAATATTATTGTTTTTAGCAGATCAAGCTAACATTTGTGTCATTAAAAAAACAAGTATTGTATGGCTGTCTTACCTTATTTATATGTAGCTAGCTAGCTGACATTACCTTGAATAGGTGGTTAACTTGATAAACAACTTGCCCGTGTGCATACATCATACTGGTGCTGCCACCTCATACAGTCAACTGTTACTATCCATGCAGGCAATGCAGCCCCCTGCAATGCTTCTTTGGGAAATCTTTTAACTTTAATTTTCCAGAATAGATTCATCCCCGGGCATAAGGACCATCCCACCCGCAAATTCTATAGTCAAAATGCAGATTTTGACCTTGAGAAAACAACTAGACTAACTTAGCTAGCTTAGCTAGTACGGCGGAACAGCTGTTGTTTACAAAAGTTATTTGGGATTCCAAGGTTCACTTCCGCTCCTCCTTAAAAAGCTGCCAAAACGGTCGAAATTTCGACATTCTACTCAAACAATGTAGTCAATCCACAGCCATACACTGGCTGAAATCAGTTGATGATAGGACTTAGACAAGTTCTACATGCACTGATATTGTATCATATACAGTGCCTTCAGAAAGTATTCACACCCCTTGACTTTTTCCACATTTTGTGTTACAGCCTTGAATTAAAAATGTATACAATTTAGATGTTTTTGTCACTGGCATACACATCATGTCAAAGTGGATTTAAAAAAACAAAATTATTAATTAAAAATGAAAAGCTGCATCATGTTATGGTGGGTATGCTTTTAATTGTTAAGAACTGAGGAGTCTAGGCACAATCCTAGAGGAAAACCTGGTTGTCTGCTTTCCAACAGATACTAGGAGACAAGTTCACCTTTCAGCAGGACAATAACCTAAAACACAAGGCCAAATATACACTGGAGTTGCTTACCAAGAAGACAGTGAATGTTCCTGAGTGTCCGAGTTACAGTTTTGACTTACACTGACTGTACAAAACATTTGGAATACCTTCCTAATATTGAGTTGCACCTCCTTCGTTGGGGCTTGGACTCTTCAAAGGTGTCAAAGCATTCCACAGGGATGCTGGACCATGTTGACTCCAATGCTTCCCACAGTTGTGTCAAGTTGGCTGGATGTCCTTTGGGTGATAGACCATTCTTTTCTTGATACACATGGGAAACTGTTCAGCGTGACAAACCCAGCAGCGTTGCAGTTCTTGGCACACTCAAACCGGTGTGCCTGGCTCCTACTACCATACCCCGTTCAAAGACACTTAAATATTTTGTCTTGCCAATTCACCCTCTGAATGGCACACACACAATCCAAGTGCCAATTTTATTTTTCTTAAAAAAAAAAAAGGTTTTACCCCTTTTTCGTGGTATCCAATTGGTAGTTACAGTCTTGTCTCATTGACAAGTCTTGTCTCAACTCCCGTACAGACTCGGGAGAGGCGAAGGTCAAGAGTCATGTGTCCTCCGAAACACAACCCAGCCAAACCGCACTGCTTCTTGACACAATGCCCGCTTAACCCAGAAGCCAGCCGCACCAATGTGTTGGAGGAAACACCATACACCTGGCGACCGCATCAGCATGTACTGCCACAGGAGTCGCTAGTGCACAATGGGACAAGAACATGGTGCTTGGCATTCAGGCCAAAGAGTTCAATCTTGGTTTCATCAGACCAGAGAATCTTGTTTGTCATGGTCTGAGTCCTTTAGGTGCCTTTTGGCAAACTCCAAGCGGGCTGTCATGTGCCTTTTACTGAGGCGTGGCTTCCGTCTGGCCACTCTACCATAAAGGCCTGATTGGTGGCATGCTGCAGAGATGGTTGTCCTTCTGGAAGGTTCCCCCATCTCCAGAGGAACTCTGGAGCTCTGTCAGAGTGACCATCAGGTTCTTGGTCACCTACCTGACCAAGGCCCTTCTCCCCCGATTGCTCAGTTTGGCCGGGCAGCCAGCTCTATGAAGAGTCTTTGTGGTTCCAAACTTCTTCCATTTAAGAATTATGGAGGCCTCTGGATTCTTGGGGACCTTCAAAGCTGCAGAAATGTTTGGGTACCCTTCCCCAAATCTGTGCATCGAGACAATCCTGTCTCGGAGCTCTATGGACAATTCCTTCGACCTCATGGCTTGGTTTTTGCTCTGACATGCACTGTCAACTGTGGGACCTTATATAGACAGGTGTGTGCCTTTCCAAATCATGTCCAATCAATTGCATTTACCATATGTGGCCTCCACTCAAGTTGTAGAAACATCTCAAAGATGATCAATGGGAACAGGATGCACCTGAGCTCAATTTCGAGTCTCATAGCAAAGGGTCTGAATACTTACGTAAATATGTTTTTTTTTTTGTAATACATTATGGGGTATTGTGTGTAGATTGATGAGGAAAAACATTTATTTAATCAATTTTAGAATAAGGCTGTAACTTAAGAAAATGTGGAAACGAGATGGTTCTGAATACTTTCTGAATGCACTGAATATATGTTTGTGTATACAGTTGAAGTCAGAAGTTTACATACTCTTAGGTTGGAGTCATTAAAACTTGTTTTTCAGCCACTCCACAAATTTCTTGTTAACAAACTATAGTTTTGGCAAGTTGGTTAGGACATTTACATTGTGCATGACACAAGTAATGTTTTCAACAATTGTTTACAGACAGATTTTCACTTATAATTCACTGTATCACAATTCCAGTGGGTCAGAAGTTTACATACACTAAGTTGACTGTGCCTTTAAACAGCTTGGAAAATTCCAGAAATTATGTCATGGCTTTAGAAGCTTCTGATAGGCTAATTGACATAATTTGAGTCAGTTGGAGGTGTACCTGTGGATGTTGTTCAAGGTCTACCTTCAAACTCACAGCCTCTTTGCTTGATATCATGGGAAAATCAAACGAAATCAGTAAAGACCTCAGAAAAAAAGATGTGGTTTTGCAAAGGAATTGCTGCAAAGCTTGACTCTTTGGTCAGTCATTTAACTTGACCCCAAGTTGATCTGGCTGGCTTCACTCTGTGCTCGTCTGATTTACAGTAGTGGACATTAACCTTGATCTGCCCCTATTTCCCCGCCTCAATGTTCCTCCCCTTGTTATATCTGTCTAAGACAGGCGCCTGGCATCAATTCATCTCAGTCAGTCATTGCAATCCACTCGAATGCTGCTCATTAAACTGTCAGCCAGTGGAATTTAAAGCTCTACTAGACAACTGGCCAACATTGACATGGCCACAACGTTTCTCTACTATGCTCCACACTGCCATAACAAACACTGGACAGCCACACTTCTCACTGTCGCAATGAGCTAAGAATTTTGGGGGAAGAGAAAGAGAATATGCTGATGGGAGGGAGTTCTATCTTTAGTTGTATATTTACAAAGCTCAGAGCTCCAGCTATTTTAAGACTATAATACCCCAACTTGATTGCAGACTTCAAAGGCATCCTTCCTATCTGTGTCTGAGGATCTGTGCAGTAGTCAGTAGTCACCACACAGACACAGTGGGCTCCAGTGACTGCCTGGCAGGAAGAGAGAGAGAGAGACACTACTTGACCAAAAGTATGTAGACACCTGCTCGTCGAGCATCTCATTCCAAAATCATGGCCAGTAATATGGAGTTGGTCCCCCCTTTGCTGCTACAACAGCCTCCACTCTTCTGGGAAGGCTTTCCACTAGATGTTGGAACATTGCTGCGGGGACTTGCTTCCATTCAGCCACGAGCATTATAGAGGTCAAATGACATCAAATTGTATTGGTCACATACACATGGTTAGCAAATCAAATAAAAGTTTGTCACGTGCGCCGAATACAACAGGTGTAGACCTTACAGTGAAATGCTTATGGAAAATAGTGCGGAAAAAAGGTGTGTGTGTGTGTGTGTGTGTGTGTGTGTGTGTGTGTGTGTGTGTGTGTGTGTGTGTGTGTGTGTGTGTGTGTGTGTGTGTGTAAGTAAAGAAATAAAACAACAGTAAAAAGACATTTGAAAATAAGAGTAGCAAAGCTATATACAGACACTTGTTAGTCAGGCTTATTAAGGTAGTATGTACATGTAGATATGGTTAAAGTGACTATGCATATATGATGAACAGAGAGTAGCAGTAGTGTAAAAAGAGGGGTTGGTGGGTGGTGGGACACAATGCAGATAGCCGGTTAGCCAATGTGCGGGAGCACTGCTTGGTCGGGACAATTGAGGTAGTATGTACATTAATGTATAGTTAAAGTGACTATGTATATAAAAAAAATAGAGAGTAGCAGGGGGAGGGCACACAATGCAAATAGTCCGGGTATCCATTTGGTTACCTGTTCAGGTGTCTTATGGCTTGGGGGTAAATACTGTTGAGAAGCATTTTTGTCCTAGACTTGGCACTCCGGTACCGCTTGCCATGCGGTAGTAGAGAGAACAGTCTATGACTGGGGTGGCTGGGGTCTTTGACAATTTTCAGGGCCTTCCTCTGACACTGCCTGGTATAGAGGTCCTAGATGGCAGGCAGTTTTGCCCTAGTGATGTACTGGGCCGTACGCACTACCCTCTGAAGTGCCTTGCGGTCGGAGGCCGTGCAATTGCCGTACCAGGCAGTGATGCAACCGGTCAGGATGCTCTCGATGTTGCAGATGTAAATGTTAATGCGAGTGTAGCAAAATGCTTGTGCTTCTAGTTCCGACAGTGCAGTAATATCTAACAAGTAATCTAACAATTCCCCAACAACAACCTTATACATGTCACTCCCTGACCTGAGAGAGACCGTTTATTTCTCTATTTTGTTAGGTCAGTGTGTGGGGTGGGCAGTCTGTGTTATATTTCTATGTTGTCTTTTTCTTTGATTGGCCGAGTATGGTTCCTAATCAGAGGCAGTTGTCTATCGTTGTCTCTGATTGGGAATCATACTTAGCCAGACCCTTTTCCCTCCTTCCGTGTGGGATCTTGTTTTTGTACAGCTTAGTATATACCTGCAGAACGTGACGTTCGTTTTCCGTTGTTTATTGTTTTGTTTTAGTGTTCTGTGTTAAATAAATATTTGAACATGAGCACTCACCACGCTGCACTTTGGTCTCCACCTTTCGACGATTGTCACAGAAGATCCCACCACAATCAAACCAAGCAGCGTGGTATGGACCAGTGGACATGGGAGGAGATTCTGGACGGGAAAGGACCCTGGAGTCAGGCTGGGGAGTATCGCCGTCCGAGAGAGGAGATTGAGGCAGCGAGAGAGGAGCAGCGATATTACGAGGCACTATACCAATCACGAGGCAAGCACGAGAGGCAGCCCCCAATTTTTTTTTTGGGGGGGGGCACACGGGGAGATTGGCAGAGTCAGGGTGGAGACCGGAGCCAACTCCCCGTGCTTACCGTGGGGAGAGTAGGACTAGTCAGGCACCGGGTTATGCGGTAATGCGCACGGTGTCTCCAGTGTGCAGCCACAGCCCTGTGCGCTCTGTGCAAGCTCCCCGCAGTGGCTGTGCTAGAATTGGCATTCAGCCAGGAAGGATTGTGCCGGCTCAGCGTTCCTGGTCTCCGATGCATCTCTTCGGCCCAGGTTATCCTGCGCCAGCTCTACGCACGGTACCCCCAGTTCGCCAGCACAAACCAGTGCGGCCTGTTCCAACGCTCCGCGCATGCCAGGCTACGGGGGGGATCCAGCCAGGACGGGTTGTGCCAGCCATAAGCTCCAGACCTCCAGTGCGCCTCCACGGCCCAGTATATCCTGCGCCAGTTCTACGCACTGTGTCGCCAGTGCGCCTGCACAGCCCAGTTCGTCCTGTGCCAGCGCCCTGCCCTTGCCGGACTAAAGTAAGCATCCAGCCAGGATGGGTTGTGCCAGCCCTAAGCTCCAGACCTCCAGTGCGCCTCCACGGCCCAGTATACTCTGTGCCTGCTCTGTGCACCCGGTCTCCAGTGCGTCTCCCAAGTCCAGTGAGACCTGTTCCGGCTCCATGTAAGAAGCCTCCAGTGATGATCCATGGCACGAAGCCTCCAGTGATGATCCATGGCACGAAGCCTCCAGTGATGATCCATGGCCCGGAGCCTGTAGTGATGATCCATGGCACGAAGCCTCCAGTGATGATCCATGGCACGGAGCCTCCAGTGATGATCCATGGCCCGGAGCCTCCAGTGATGATCCATGGCCCGGTGCCTGTAGTGATGATCCATGGCACGAAGCCTCCAGTGATAATCCATGGCCCGGAGCCTCCAGTGATAATCCATGGCAAGAAGCCTGTAGGGATAATCCATGGTAAGAAGCCTGTAGGGATAATCCATGGTAAGAAGCCTGTAGGGATGATCCATGGCCCGGAGCCTGTAGGGATGATCCATGGCACAAAGCCTCCAGGGATAATCCATGGCCCGGAGCCTCCAGTGATGATCCATGGCATGGAGCCTGCAGCGACGGCCTACAGTCCGGAACCTCCTGAGACGGCCCACAGTCCGGAACCTCCTGAGAAGGTCCACAGTCAGGAACCTCCTGAGAAGGTCCACAGTCAGGAACCTCCGGCGACGTTCCCCAGTCCAGAGTCTTTGGGGGCGTTCCCCAGTCCAGAGCCTCCGGCGGCGGTCTGCAGCCCAGAGCCTCCGGCGGCGGACTGCAGCCCAGAGCCTCCGGTGATGATCTACGGTCCGGTTCCTCCTCCTCCGATCCACGGTCCGGTGGCACAAAAGCAGAGGGATCAGCGGGCGGAGCGGGGGCTACGCCCCAAACCGGAGCCGCCACCATGGGTAGATGCCAACCCGGACCCTCCCCTATAGGTTCAGGTTTGCGGCCGGGAGTCCGCACCTTTGGGGGGGGGGGGGATACTGTCGCACCCTGACCTGAGAGAGACGGTTTATTTCTCTATTTTGTTAGGTCAGTGTGTGGGGTGGGCAGTCTGTGTTATATTTCTATGTTGTCTTTTTCTTTGATTGGCCGAGTATGGTTCCTAATCAGAGGCAGCTTTCTATCGTTGTCTCTGATTGGGAATCATACTTAGGCAGCCCTTTTTCCCTCCTTCCATGTGGGATCTTGTTTTTGTACAGCTTAGTATAGCCTGCAGAACGTGACGTTCGTTTTCCGTGGTTTATTGTTTTGTTTTAGTGTTCTGTGTTAAAATAAATATTTGAACATGAGAACTCACCACGCTGCACTTTGGTCTCCACATTTCGACAATCGTCACAATACACACAAATCTAAAGGGATGGAATAAGAATATGTACATATAAATATATGGATGAGCGATGGCCAAGCGGCATAGGCAAGGTGCAATAGATGGTATAAGGTATAGTATATCCATATGAGATTAGTAATGTAAGATATATTAACATTATTAAAGTGGCATTGTTTAAAGTGACTAGTGAACCATTTATTAAAGTGGCCAGTGATTTGAGTCTCTATGTAGGCAGCAGCCTCTGAGTAAGGGATTTCTGGTTAGCAGTCGGATGGCCTTGAGATAGAAGCTGTTTTTCAGTCTCTCGGTCCCAGCTTTGATGCACCTGTACTGACCTCGCCTTCTGGATGGTAGCGGGGTGAACAGGCAGTGGTTGTTGTCCTTGATGAACTTTTTGGCCTTCCTGTGACATCGGGTGCTGTATGTGTCCTGGAGGGCAGGTAGTTTGCCCCCGGTGATACATTTTGCAGACTGCACCACCCTCTGGAGAGCCTTGCGGTTGAGGGCAGTGCAGTTGCCGTACCAGGCGGTGATACAGCCCGACAGGATGCTCTCGATTGTGCATCGGTAAAAGTTTGTCAGGTTTTTAGGTGACAAGACAAATTTCTTCAGCCTCCTGAGGTTGAAGAGGCGCTGTTGTGCCTTCATCACCACACTGTCTGTGTGGGTTGACCATTTCAGGTTGTCTGGGATGTGTACGCCGAGGAACTTTTCCACCTGGCCATGCTGCTGCTCCAGTTTCAACTGTTCTGCCTGCGGCTACGGAACCCTGACCTGTTCACCGGACGTGCTTGTTGCACCCTCGACAACTACAATGATTATTATTATTTGACCATGCTGGTCATTTATGAACATTTTAACATCTTGACCATGTTCTGTTATAATATCCACCCGGCACAGCCAGAAGAGGACTGGCCACCCCTCATAGCCTGGTTCCTCTCTAGGTTTCTTCCTAGGTTTTTGGCCTTTCTAGGGAGTTTTTCCTAGGGAGTTTTTCCTAGCCACCGTGCCTCTTTCACATGCATTGCTTGCTGTTTGGGGTTTTAGGCTGGGTTTCTGTACAGCACTTTGAGATTTCAGCTGATATACGAAGGGCTATATAAATAAATTTGATTTGATTTGATTTTGATTTGATTTTAAAACTTTCCACCTTCTCCAGTACTGTCCCTTGGATGTGGACAGGGGGGTGCTCCCTCTGCTGTTTCGGGCACTTATGTGGGGCGATTAGGCCTGGCTCGCAGTCAACGTTCCAATTCATCCCAAATATGTTGGGGTTGAGGTCCAGGCTCTGTGCGGGCCAGTCAAGTTCTTCCACTCTGTCTTCGACAAACCATTTATATATGGACCTTGCTTGGATTTCCCTTCACTGGAACTAAGGGGCCTAGCCCAAACTATGAAAAACAGCCCCAGACCGTTATTCCTCCTCCACCAAACTATACAGTTGGCACTATGCATTCGGGCAGGTAGTGTTTTCCTGGCATCCGACAAATCCAGATACGGCTGTCAGACTGCCAGATGGTGAAGTGTGATTCATCACTCCAGAGAACGCGTTTCCACTGCTTCAGAGTCCAATGGTGCTAAGCTTTACACCACTCCAGCCAACGCTTGGCATTGCACATGGTGATCTTAGGCTTGTGTGTGGCTGCTCGGCCATGGAAACCCATTTCATGAAGCTTCAGACAAACAGTTCTTGTGCTGACGTTGCTTCCAAAGGTAGTTTGGAACTCGGTAGTGAGTGTTGCAACCAAAGACAGACGTTTTTTACCCGATACGCGCTTCAGCACTCGGCGGTCCCATTCTGTGAGTTTGTGTGGCTTACCACTTCACGGCTGAGCCGTTGTTGCTCCTAGACGTTTCCAATTCACAATAACAGCACTTACAGTTGACCGGGAAAGCTCTAGGAGGGCAGAAATTTGAACTGACTTGTTGGAATGGTGGCATCCTATGACCGTGCCATGTTGAAAGTCACTGAGCTCTTCAGTAAGGCCATTCTACTGCCAATGGTTGTCAATGGAGATTGCATGGCTGTGTGCTCAATTTTATACACCTGTCAGCAACAGATGTGGCTAAATAGCCGAATCCAGTAATTTGAAGTGGTGTCCACATATTTATATATATATATATATATATATATATATATATATATAGTGTACTTTGTGGACACAGGCCTGGTTGGTCCCCTATAGTAATAGCTGTCATTGTTGGCGCTAGCTAGCTACAGAGTGACTGAGGTGCATGAAGACCCCAGAGAACAAATTAGGTGCCACAAAGACTAAACCTCCATATGAACTTTTAATGATAATGTCCCTTTCAGTACATTGTTGTCCCAGTATTTTTGGGGTGCCTATTAGCCTATTTTGTTTCTGCTGTGTTTATAGGAAGCGCATGCCTGAGAGTTAGATAGTTGGAGCTGACATATAGCATAGATTTTGCAGTAGAATTGATAATGGAACCACCGTGGGCCACTAACTAGCAAGACCTATTTCTATCCCTTCAATGATTGGTGTAGCCTTCAGTAAGTATCCCCAAGTGGTCTCTGTCGTTGTCTTCCCCTGCAGCTAAGTAGACTGTCTGGAGGATTGGGATGAAGGGTCAGTGTTATCAGCAGTGACTCCCCAGAGACGTCATTATGACATTGTTGCATCATCGATTGGCTAAGCTCCCTGCTGCCCAGGACTTTGAAGCTGGGGGGGTCAGCTGGGGGGGGGGTTGAACATGTCCATGTTGTGTGGCTGTAGTTGGTCAGAGAAAGAGACTCCAGGATGGATCATTGCTAATGTGTATTTTTTGCTGTGAAATGTGCTTTTTTTCCCCGAGTTTCGCTCTTCAACTCTATGCCTCTAAGAACATGTGGTGTGTAGCCTAGCCGTGATCAGTGAAATCCATGTGCATCGTTGGCCTATTCACTGCCTCTCAAGCTCCCCTCTCAAGCTCCCCTCTCTCCCTTTCCTCCCCCTCACAGTGAGTGAAATGTAGGCCCTATCAGCACCCTGCACTCTCTCAGAATGATTCAGGGTCCAGGAGGGATTGTAGCATCTTAGTAGATTTGGGATAGGCACTGGTTGGGCTCATAATGAAAAAGAGAAGGCAGAGGGCACAACGTAAGGGAGGACGTGGGGAGTGGGAGGGAAGAGATAGTAGATTTCTTTATCTAGGTAGTGGCTTTGAATTGCTGACTGACATATCAAATCAAATGCCATCAAGACCTTCTCCAACTCTACCAACAAAAGACATCAATAGTTGGTTCTTTATTTAAGGTAAGGACCGTTCTCTCGCTCCAGAACAGTGTGCTTTATCCTAAGATTAAAATATCTAGGCAAGAAATGTATGTATGTATCCCTTAGCAATGTATCCCTTAGCAAGTTTATCAAAATACTTCAACACTGGCCTACAAGGCCTGCAGTTCAGCAATGGTTTTCTTAAGAAATTAATATATTAATGTTAAATCTATTCAGGCCTGCAGTGCCAGTACTCTGTAATAGAGTATGATATAACCATTCTAAATCATTTTGGTGTAATACAGCAGCACCTAAAAGGTTTAATTTAAGGATCAAAGTTTTTTTAAATAAAGCCCAAAGCCCTTTAAAGTGTGTGCCTCCTCCTGCGTATCTGTCAAGTTTATTTGTCACGTGCAACAGGTGTAGACCTTACAGTGAAATGCTTACTTACAGGCTCTAACCAATAGTGCAAAAAAGGTATTAGGTGAACAATAGGTAGGTAAAGAAATAAAACAACAGTAAAAAGACAGGCTATATACAGTAGCGAGGCTATAAAAGTAGCGAGGCTACATACAGACACCGGTTAGTCAGGCTGATTGAGGTAGTATGTACATGTAGATATGGTTAAAGTGACTATGCATATATGATGAACAGAGAGTAGCAGTAGAGTAAAAGAGGGCTTAGCGGGTGGTGGGTGGGACACAATGCAGATAGCCTGGTTAGCCAATGTGCGGGAGCACTGGTTGGTCGGCCCAATTGAGGTAGTATGTACATGAATGTATAGTTAAAGTGACTATGCATATATGATAAACAGAGTAGCAGCAGCGTAAAAAGAGGGGTTGGGGGGGGGCACACAATGCAAATAGTCCAGGTAGCCATTTGATTACCTGTTCAGGAGTCTTATGGCTTGGGGGTAAAAACTGTTGAGAAGCCTTTTTGTCCTAGACTTGGCACTCCGGTACAGCTTGCCATGCGGTAGTAGAGAGAACAGTCTATGACTGGGGTGGCTGGAGTCTGTTTGGGTTATTTTACGTTTCAAGTCCCATATGGTTGATTTATTTCGCAACTTACAGTAATACGAGGCCCAGGAGTAGAGGTATCGTCATTAGGTCTACGTGTTGGAGCAGAAGACTGAGGAATGAATAGGAAGTGGTGATGGATGGTTGCTACTGTAGGTCTATGTGGTGTTTGCCCAGTTCTGACCTCTGCTGTGGGTGTTCCATCCAGAATGTGGAGACAATTTGGACTATTGAAATGCTCACCCTGTGTGTGGGCATGCATCTTTATTCCAACAGACTTTTGTTTTTCCATTTAGCCCTCTGTAGACAGGCGTGCTTACTGTGTTATTCTGACTAAGTGTGACTCCATTAGCGGAGAGTCACCCTAGCTCATGCTGAATGTCGCTTTGGTTCCTGTCACCACCCTCTCTGTGCTGCGGCACTCCCCCGCTTTCTCCTTCCTTTCTCCTCCTCTGCATGTCAGCTATAGTCGATTCTATTGGAGCAAGAAGCACATTCAATATATGAACACTATTGGCCAGATGGGACCAAAGTGGCTTCAGTTAGACTTGATTGGTGCTTTGAGCATTATATGATACAGTAGGCCTACAGTGTTGTGCAGTGACTTGTGTAGTTCTTTTGTCTGGCAGCTTTACATCTGAGTGTAAACTCAGTACTACTATCTAACAATATTGGTCCACAACAATCTTTGGAAAAAAACAGGAAAGCTTGCATCTATTATGATTGCTAAATACTTCCACAAAACACGTGTAAATATTGGACTATAAATTGTGCCTTCCTGTATACTTATACTTAAAATGTTTATTCTATTCTACTGAGCCATTTACTTTCTGTTCATACGATCTTTTATTATTTCTTATTGTTGCATTGTCCAGAAGGAACCTGGAAGTAAGCATTTCGTTGGACGGTGTATAATGCGTTTCCCTGTATGACTAATCAACTTGAAAACTTGACCTATTCCAGCTGGTTGTGTTTCACACTAAAAGCAAGTAGAAGCAATGTATCAAATTCTATTATTATATTGATCCATTAACATGATTGATTGCTGGCCTGTCGGATGGCGCATGCTTTTATCGATCTGTTTCGGTTGCACACATTCATGCCCTGATAAATCAACAGCCAATGAAAGCCTTATTTGGTGTAATGATTACAGCAGATCACTCAAGTCTCAGCAACAACAGCCATGCCCAGGTCAGAGTCTCAGTGGATATGACCAGGTGGAGCCCCAGGGGTGGGACTGGGGTGTGGGGTGGGCTGATGTGCATTAGATGTTGACACTATCTGGGCAGCCTGAGCCCCTGTCCCCTCCCTGTACACTGTCCCCAGTTTCTCCCCTGAGCGGTGTAGGAAGCGGGGTGTGGGGGCGGCTGCTCTCATGCTCTGTTGCTCCACCAGGACGGGAGAGGGCTCCCCAGCACCCTGCCCTCCAGTCAGGTACCCTGACCCTCACCCTGACCAGAGCCTCTAGAACAACCCCATGACACCGTCACTCTAAACGTGATGCGGGTTACAGTCAGGGACCCTGACCAGAGCCTCTAGAACAACCCCATGACACCGTCACTCTAAACGTGACGCGGGTTACAGTCAGGGACTCTGACCAGAGCCTCTAGAACAACCCCATGACACCGTCACTCTAAACGTGACGCGGGTTACAGTCAGGGACTCTGACCAGAGCCTCTAGAACAACCCCATGACACCGTCACTCTAAACGTGACGCGGGTTACAGTCAGGGACTCTGACCAGAGCCTCTAGAACAACCCCATGACACCGTCACTCTAAACGTGACGCGGGTTACAGTCAGGGACTCTGACCAGAGCCTCTAGAACAACCCCATGACACCGTCACTCTAAACGTGACGCGGGTTACAGTCAGGGACTCTGACCAGAGCCTCTAGAACAACCCCATGACACCGTCACTCTAAACGTGACGCGGGTTACAGTCAGGGACTCTGACCAGAGCCTCTAGAACAACCCCATGACACCGTCACTCTAAACGTGACGCGGGTTACAGTCAGGGACTCTGACCAGAGCCTCTAGAACAACCCCATGACACCGTCACTCTAAACGTGACGCGGGTTACAGTCAGGGACTCTGACCAGAGCCTCTAGGACAACCCCATGACACCGTCACTCTAAACGTGACGCAGGTTACAGTCAGGGACTCTGACCAGAGCCTCTAGGACAACCCCATGACACCGTCACGCTAAACGTGACGCAGGTTACAGTCAGGAACTCTGACCAGAGCCTCTAGAACAACCCCATGACACCGTCACTCTAAACGTGATGCAGGTTACAGTCAGGAACTCTGACCAGAGCCTCTAGAACAACCCCATGACACCGTCACTCTAAATGTGACGCAGGTTACAGTCAGGGACTCTGACCAGAGCCTCTAGAACAACCCCATGACACCGTCACGCTAAACGTGACGCGGGTTACAGTCAGGGACCCAACAGCCTCCCCCACAGCTGTTGCCGGGAATAACAATAAATGTTTTGTAGAAGGAGCATTGCAGTGGCCCATCTACCGTACACAGTCACTTTCAACGAGAGGAGATGGGACAGCATCTCTCCCTGGGCCTGTCCCCCCAGGCGGGCGTGAAATCCAATTTAAAATGAGTTGAATTAAATACGTTTTTACTCTATAAAAGTCCTGGAGCAAAAGGTTAAGGCTCTAAAAATAGGCGTGTCAGTTGGCTGCAGCTTGTCTGCTGGATTCCTTTGATGGAGGTTGCTTCTCCACTCTGCCTTTACTGCTTGTCTGTTCCTCATGACATCTCTTTTAATTAGCTCCTCCAGCAGAATCAACTAGCTGCATGGGCCTGGTTAGATAAGGTTCAGTATTAGATTACTTGTAACGCAAGCCTCTACTGTCTCCTCACTCCTTCAACCAATAGTGTTGTCTCTTATTACCACAGTGTTTACTGTGACCTTCCACCATTATTATATTAAGCCAAGCTCCTCCACTCACAAAGTCCCTATGAACACGGACATTGTCTTACAGATCAGTTGCTTGTCGCCATGCAGGAAGTAATTGGATATGGGCTATGTTCTTTATTATTTATGTAACAAAATTATTCAAATGAATAAATATGCCAGGAATAATTTATTTTCAGTTAAAGGGATACTTTGGGACTTTGGGAGCAACTTCCTTCAAAACTTTCACAAAGACATGAAAATGGTATCCAGGAGTTCATCTGACTCTGGGGAAGTAGATAAAGGGCCGAGGTATCCCCACAGATAGAACAATGAGACAGATGTTTTAGCAGATGTATACACATTTAATGTGAAGCCGAAGATGAACTACTGAACCACATTGGACCTGACTGAACCACACTGGACCACTCGGAACCTGACAGGACCAAGCTGTACCATACCGGACCTGACTGGACCACACTCTGCCACAGTGACTGAACCATGCTGAACCTGACTTAGCCATGCTGGAGCAGGGAAGTAGATGAGAAGTACCATACCGGACCTGACTGGACCACACTCTGCCACAGTGACTGAACCATGCTGAACCTGACTTAGCCATGCTGGAGCAGGGAAGTAGATGAGAAGTACCATACCGGACCTGACTGGACCACACTCTGCCACAGTGACTGAACCATGCTGAACCTGACTTAGCCATGCTGGAGCAGGGAAGTAGATGAGAAGTGGATCAAAAATACACCAGCCAGCCTCTCCTATAACAGCAGCTGTGGACACTCTCTCTTGGCCCCTCCCTTCATCTATCTGTCGCTCTCTCATGCTCGCTCTTTCTCTCTCTCGTGCTAGTGTAACCCTCTCAATACTCCTCTCCATAACATCTCTCCATATCCCTCCCACCCTCTCTCTTTCTCCTCCTCCTCTTCTCCTGTCTGCATTCACTCTGCCTCTTTGTACCATGCGCTAGGTATACACATGTAAGTGTAATCCGGGAGACAGCGGAGGGATGGGAGTCAGTGAACAAGAGGCTGCTCTCTGATTGAAAAACAGAGCTGCTGAGTAGTCACACAACCAGGACAGCTGCTGCTGCTGTGGACATTGTAAGGGATCAGAATTTTACCTCCTGGAGTAGTTCATCATCTCTTTGTGCTCATGTGTCTCCATTCTCTGTGTTATCTGTAGAACTGAGCTCCAGATTAAAAGGAAATTGCAGGACGATTGCATCTGCCCGTCAGTCTGTGATGAGCCTCTGATTACTACAGAAAGCTTGAGTGAGACAGACGGATGAATCGAGGACAAGCCAGTCGAGACTGCAAAGGGAGATTCATTAAACTGCTCTTCTCGTCGTAAGACGCTGTACCTTTTTTGGAGGGTGCGTCTTCGTCTGTTTTTGTGTCTCTGCCGGGACCGAGACAGTGTTCCTGCAGTCTGCAGTGGCCGGTTGTTGGTTTCTGTAGCAGACAAAGCAGAGAGACCCACACAGGCTGAGGCTGTGTTGAAGCAGGAAACCCTCGGAAGACAATAATTCTCCTCTCCTCTTGTCTCTGTAGACATAGCTGACTACCCTGACTACCCTGCCTACCCTGACACTGACCCGACCAAGAGACTATCCAGACTGGAAGGAGCCGTGTCTTAGACTGACCCACCACAAGCTTTAACCGGAGCACCTGAAGCCGTGCCGGGCGGCTCCCAGTCCCAGCCAGGATGCAGGTGTCGTTAGTGTGTACGGACCACAACCGTGGAGGGGTGAGCCGCAGTACAGAGGAACGGCTCAACCACCGCCAGAATGCCAACAGCCCCAACACCGGCACCCGCAGCAAGTTCAGGGCTGTGGCCATGGTGGCCCGTAGTCTGGGACAGCTCACTGTCCAGAGCCAGCCCACGTCCAGCGACCAGAGCATACGGACCGGCATGAAGTATAGGTAGGACAGACCTTAGTCACTGTAGACCTGAGACAGAGAATGAGGTGTAAGGACATTAAGATAAACTTAATTATTGGTGTCCAACTAGACTCTCGGGTGAAGGTGCAGTGTGGAAGATCGTAACCTGGATATCAGATGGGGATTTATAGAAAATGGGGCCATGGTATGTAAAGAATGTTTCCTGGTATCAGATTGCATACAGGAAGGAGCATGGTTTCATGGTGAGCTGAATATAGTTACACTGTATGTTAATTTCCCCCCTTGACTGCTCCTTGTTATCTTTTGCATATTAGTGATTACATATCACCCTCTACATGTTGTATAGGATTGATGTGAATCACTCAGACGTATGAGTTGATGGACGTGAATAACACAGCTTTAAGCCTAAACCATTCAGATTGTTTTGTTGTGTATTTGGCAGTGGGCTGTAGAGTATGAAATCTGGCTCTTCAATACAATTCTTCATTAAACAGCTCTGTACTCTAAATGGGCTGCTTTCTAAAGCTTTATTATTTTGAGATTGATGGAAGTTGTTCTCTTAAACTATTATAATCTAATTTCCCCCGGGCAATGTATATTAGTAATCCTTCCATGCTCAGTAAAGACCCCAAAATAGTGCAGGAGGGTCCCATCAGCAGAAACTCTCTGTTCTAGTGGTTTGAATAAGAGGGAACAACATTTTCAACCTTGTCAACTAACAACTACTCACCATTAGTTCTGTTCTATGTTAGGCAATATTGGAGACTCAAATAGGAAGCTGAGCTGTGTTTCTATTATAACAGATTTTTAAATATTGGTGTAGGGAGGGTAAGGTACGTTGAGGCATTTTTTACATTCAGCATGACTATGTCAAGGGAAATATAGTATTCTTTCTAACAATATTTCAGGATGTTGTGTATCCCTGGAAGATAATTCAAATTCATGGTAACATAATAGTTTTGAAAACATAGCACAACTTAACCCGGATATGGGGTAAGTTGAGCCGCCTTGGGATAAGTGGGTGATGGTTTCCTGTGACAGTGGGTGATGGTTTCCTGTGACAGTGGGTGATGGTGCCCTGTGACAGTGGGCCTGTGACAGTGGGTGATGGTGTCCTGTGATGGTGTCCTGTGACAGTGGGTGATGGTGTCCTGTGACAGTGGGTGATGGTGTCCTGTGACAGTGGGTGATGGTGTCCTGTGACAGTGGGTGATGGTGTCCTGTGACAGTGGGTGATGGTGTCCTGTGACAGTGGGTGATGGTTTCCTGTGACAGTGGGTGATGGTGCCCTGTGACAGTGGGTGATGGTGCCCTGTGACAGTGGGTGATGGTGTCCTGTGATAGTGGGTGATGGTGTCCTGTGTAGAGGTCAACCGGCATGGCTGATTAGTTAGGGCTGGATTCAAGTTTTCAAACAATCGGTAATCTGCATTTTTGAACGCCGATTATGGCCGATTACATTGCAATCCACGAGGAGACTGCATGGCAGGCTGACCACCTGTTACGCAAGTGCAGCATCAAAAGGACCTTGTGGCTGCAGGGAGTCAAGGTAAGGTGCTTGCTAGCATTAAACTTATGTTATAAAAAACAATCAATCTTAACATAATCACTAGTTAACTACACATGGTTGATGATATTACTAGTTTAACTAGCTTGTCCTGCGTTGCATATAATCAATGCGGTGCCTGTTAATTTATCATCAAATCACAGCCTACTACAATTTCGCCAAACGGGTGATGATTTAACAAAAGCGCATTAGCGAAAAAAGCACAATTGTTGCACAAATGTACCTAACCATAAACATCAATGCCTTTCTTAAAATCAATACACAAGTATATTTTTTTAAACCTGCATATTTAGTTAAAATAAATTCATGTCAGCAGGCAATATTAACAAGGGAAATTGTGTCACTTCTCTTGCGTTCATTGCAAGCAGAGTCAGGGTATATGCAACAGTTTGGGCCACCTGGCTCGTTGCGAACTGTGTGACCGTAATTCATTTGCCAGAATGTTACATAATTATGACATAACATTGTAGGTTGTGCAATGTAACAGCAATATTTAGACTTAGGGTTGCCACCTGTTCGATAAAATACGGAACGGTTCTGTATTTCACTGAAAGAATAAACGTTTTGTTTTCGAAATGATAGTTTTCGGATTTGACCATATTAATGACCTAAGGTTCGTATTCTGTGTGTTTATTATATTATAATTAAGTCTATGATTTGATATTTGATAGAGCAGTCTGACTGAGCGGTGGTAGACAGCAGGCTCGTAAGCATTCATTCAAACAGCACTTTCCTGCGTTTGCCAGCAGCTCTTAGCAATGCTTGAGGCACAGTGCTGTTTATGACTTCAAGCCTATCAACTCCCAAGATTAGGCTGGCAATACTATAGTGCCTATAAGAACATCCCATAGTCAAAGGTATATGAAATACAAATGTTATAGAGAGAAATAGTCCTATAATTCCTATAATAACTACAACCTAAAACTTTTTTTACATGGCACATATTGCACTTTTACTTTCTTCTTCAACACTGTTTTAGTGCATTATTTAAACCAAATTGAACATGTTTCATTATTTATTTGAGACTAAATTGATTTTATTTATGTATTATATTAAGTTAAAATAAAAGTGTTCATTGTTCATTCAGTATTGTTGTAATTGTCATTATTACAAATATATTTATAAAAAGCGTCCGATTAATCGGTATCGGCTTTTTTTGGTCCTCCAATAATCTGTATCGGCGTTGAAAAATCATAATCGGTCGACCTCTAAGTCCTGTGACAATGGGTGATGGTGTCCTGTGACAGTGGGTGATGGTGTCCTGTGACAGTGGGTGATGGTGTCCTGTGACAGTGGGTGATGGTGTCCAGTGACAGTGGGTGATGGTGTCCTATGACAGTGGGTGATGGTGTCCAGTGACAGTGGGTGATGGTGTCCAGTGACAGTGGGTGATGGTGTCCTGTGACAGTGGGTGATGGTGCTCGAAGTTCAAAGTTTAATTAATGAAATGGGGGTGTGGTATATTGTATATCTTAAATGTATGCCTACATTCAGATATAGATCTCTCTGTTCAATATCTTGACCAGTGCCCGTTTTCCCGATAACAATGAAACTTAGGCTTAAGAGTGTTTTAACGATGCAGCTTTCCTACAATGGCAGAAGATGTAACATGCGTTTCCCAAAACACCACGCAGAGAGAACGGTAGCTAAGTGTGTCGATAGGATCGAAAGAAGGGGAGCGCTGCTCTCGGACCAGCCTTCTCCATTCAAGGTTTACCTTAACGTTATAATTATTTCACAAAACTGACGACGGATCAGCTCCTCGAGATATATTACCACCTACGGCTGCAAATATTGAGGCAAGCTTATTCTAATGCTTACCCAATAAAAATTCACAAAATCACAGTTGGCACATCATTGCGTTTGTTAGGCTATGGATCATTAAATCTATTGAGACAAACTACACACAGAAGCCTACAAGTAGCAAAATAGATCTCAACTGATTGAACATGAAATGTATTTCAATATGAATGAAATAGGTTTATAGCCTACTGTTTATATTTTAAGGCAGTCATCTCTGTTTTCATTTGAAACATATTTTTATACGTCACTTGTTTGTATGATTTGCAAGGACATTAGCAACTTTGTATTTGTATTGAACTTTGTTATGAAGTTATCAGCAGTCCCAGATAGACGGATAAACCATGTGATTCTGTTTTTAGCGGAGATCATCTGTAAAGTGACATGGGAGGGCAAAAAAACATCTAACAATGCAGTTAGCTGTTTTACACCTGGTCTGAGGCAGGTGTTAGATTACAAGCGTTTACATTTTTTATTTAACCTTGATTTAACTAGGCAAGTCAGTTAAGAACAAATTCATATTTAAAATGACGGCCTGCACCGGCCAAACCCGGACGGCGCCGCCCTATGGAACTCCCAATCACAGCGGGTTGTGATACAGCCTGGATTCAAACCAGGGTGTCTGCAGTGACACCTCTAGCACTGAGATGCAGTGTCTTAGACCGCTGCGCCACTTGAGAGCCCAATGTTAATAACGATAGTTTTGGGAAACGGCTTGGAGATTTAATGATGCTCCTACAAAGGTTCTAAAGAATAACTTAGTTAGCCTTATTAAGATGCTTTTGTTGTTTCGATGTGCCAATTTGTATTCAAGTTCTCTGCATTTCAGGCTACTAAGCCCATGAAACTGGTCAACAAGATTCTTGATATGTTTATCAAGCTCAGACTCCATGTCATCAGATCAGACCTTGTGTGCCTCTGCTACTCTATCATAGCCTCTCTTTCACACAGGTACATGTTCGTTTTTTTTTCATTACCTTAACCGAACGTTTCCTAAAAGTTCAAAGATGGTTTCATTTCAATTTTGGTAATGTTCTAAAAACGTTCTCCAGATGGGTTGACATTGGGAATGTTCTCAAATAGTTCAGAGAACGTTAAGAACAATGTTCTTCTGTGGGAATTTCAGTACTTCAGCATAACGTTTCCTAGAGGTTTACTCATATTTCTATTTAAACTCATGTCTGACGGACGAGTCTGGGTTTGGCTGATGCCAGGAGAACACGACCCTCCCGAATGCATAGTGCCAACTGTAAGGTTTGGTGGAGGAGGAATAATGGTCTGGGGCTGTTTTTCATGGTTCGAGCTAGGCCCCTTAGTTCCAGTGAAGGGAAATCTTAACGCTACAGCATACAATGACATTCTAGACGATTCTGTGCTTCCAACTTTGTGGCAACAGTTTGGGGAAGGCCCTTTCCTGTTTCAGCATGACAATGCCCCCGTGCACAAACCGAGGTCCATACAGAAATGGTTTGTTGAAATCGGTGTGGAAGAACTTGACTGACTTGCACAGATCCCTAACCTCAACCTGATCAAACACGAGCCAGGTCTGGGGGGGGGGGCAACTCTATATTAATGCCCATGATTTTGGAATGAGATGTTCGACTTGAACTCTATTGGAGGGATGCAATACCATTCTTCCACGAGAAATTCCATCATTTAGTTTTTTGTTGATGGTGGAAAATGCTGTCTCAGGCGCCGCTGCAGAATCTCCCATAAGTGTTCAATTGGGTTGAGATTTGGTGACTGAAACGGCCATGGCAAATGGCTTATATCATTTTCATGCTCATCAAACCATTCGGTGACCACTCGTGCGCTCTGGATGGGGACATTGTCATCCTATGGGGGCATAGCGATGGTAACCAAAATAATAGCCTGCCCAGCAATTTTTATACAGGATCCTAAACATGTTGGGATGTTAATTGCTTAATTAACTCAGGAACCACACCTGTGTGGAAGCATCTGCTTTCAATATACTTTGTATCCCTTATATACTCAAGTATTTCCATTATTTTGGCAGTTACCTGTGTATAAAGCAGAGAAAAATCACGTGTTTGACTGCACTGGGCCTTTAAGTTTGTTGGCCGCGCCCACTAATTGACCACACCTGATCTTAATGAGTGCTTGTTTCCTTTGAAATGGGGTCTATTTGGATAGACTGAAATGAACAGCTTTGTATGTTTAAAGAAACAAATTTCCATGTGTCCTATCTGTGCTTGGAGTTCAAAAAATGTAACCCAAAATAAGGTAGCAGCATTAATAAAAGTCTTATTGAAACATTCAGTTTACTTTTTATGAAAGTTATTCAAAAACCTCAAAATAATCTATAATTTCTGTTCTCAGAGCGTTAATAAAACGTCCCAGGAAAACTTTCAAGGAACCAGTGTAAAATGTTTTAAGAACCTCCCTGCAACCTAAAAATACATTTTCCCAGAACAGGTGAAATCTTCACTTCTGTTCCCAGAACGTTTAAAAGAAACATTCAGTTTTACCGGTCAGGAAACGTATGGCTTCGTTCCCACTACCAATGTCAAATAAAAAATATTCCTTCCTACAACTTCAACGGAACTTGCTTAAAATTATAGAATTTAATTACGATACAAGTATCATGAAACCTGTAACAGAATACATTTATTTGACTTGAAATTGTTTTTTCATCCTTAATTGCTTACCACTTTTTCCATGTAGTTTATTCCTTCAAAGATTCTAGGAAGACCTCTTGCTTTTCCTAAATATGACATATTATTACATATTTATATTACATACAAATATTACATATTTAGGAAGAGGTAGGGTGTGAGGAGTCAAAATGTCACTTTGGTTTTGGTGTTATACTTTGTTGAGCCAAAGGGTTAGTTGAGCCACCCCTTGTTTCTAGGAAACCATACACAAAGGGTGGCTCAATTAACCCTTTGGCACAACTTACCCCACTCTCCCCTACCCCAAAAATGTACTTATTTGGTACAAAATGTCTACTGTGTTCTTAAAAAAGAAAGGTAAAAGCAGTTAACATTTTAGAGGTGGTATTTACATGCATAAACACATGGTTTGTGTGGGGTGCATAATTAAGTGGTTTATGTGGGGTGAATAATTAAGTGGTTTGTGTGGGGTGAATAATTAAGTGGTTTGTTTGGGGTGAATAATTAAGTGGTTTGTGTGGGGTGAATAATTAAGTGGTTTGTTTGGGGTGAATAATTCAAATCATTAGAGTTTCTTCATGTATGCTGATAGTTTAGGGGGGATTTCAAGCTGTCCTGATGTCTTTTAAACCCACAGTCTAGGCTACAGGATGTCCTGTAGCTTTATGTCTTGCGTTTAATTGATTTGGAATGAATCTGCATTGTCAGTGAATGAGCATCCTGTTCGTATTGCTGCAGTACCAGATAAACTGTGTCTGTTTCCAGGTACGAGAGGAAACATGAGCCGACTTTATTAAACTCTGTTTTAAGAAATTCTATTTGACCAAGCCTCAACCTCTGCTGTCGCTGATTCTTAATGTCCACCATGTCAGTTGTAGATCTAAGATCAACCCACTGCTTTCCATTGCGAATAAGATTACATGGAGGACGGCCATTTGAAAGGGCCAGATATTGACAGGACTATGCTAGATGTTGAAACTCTGAATGCAGAGAAGTGGCCCTCTTATCTGCTATGCTAGCGGCTGCCTAGTCATGTCGACAAACACAATGATGATAAGAATTAATAGACAGGGGCTCAGCTCAGGGCAATGAGGGATTTTTCTGTCTCTGCATTTCAATTTGTGTAAACTTGTGCCCACGTGTTGAGCATTTCTTGGTGGGACTGAACTTATGTGTTTTTGATTTGTGTGTGAGCTTGTGTGTGTGTGTGTGTGTGTGTGTGTGTGTGTGTGTGTGTGTGTGTGAGCTAGTGTGTGTGTGTGTGTGTGTGTGTGTGTGTGTGTGTGTGTGTGTGTGTGTGTGTGTGTGTGTGTGTGTGTGTGTGTGTGTGTGTGTGTGTGTGTGTGTCGTAGTGTTAGCCCTGTGCCTGGAAGGATGCAGGCTGGGCTACTCTGTGCTCTTGTCAGTGTGCATCTCCCTGACATTCCCCTTTAAGTAAACTCTTTCCAGTGCTGCAGAGCAGAGAATTGGGCCACTACACTCTCAACTTTCACATTTCAGCACTGAACCCAATGTGAGAGCCCTCACACAGTTTCAGCTTAGAACAGCAGGTGCATGGGTCACAATCCAGCTTCAATTCAGTTTTATTTGTATTTTTCCTCTGCAATTTCACAATGGGATAAAACCGTGCCCTACTCCTCAAACTCCTCATAGAAACCCAGGCTTTCCAAGCATAATAAATGATGTTTCTGCTCATTAAGCACAGAGGCCATGGAGTCAGTCTGTAGTCCTCTCTAGTGAGTATTTTTCTTGCCTAATGGTGATTGGGGTTAGACTCTAATGTGTCCTGTGGGTGGACCAATGGCAGACAGGTGTGCTGTGAACACCCAAGCCAGGTGTAGCTAACCCAGAGAAGTGGAGGGACAACGGCTATATGGGAAAGGCAAAGGGAAAGAGGGATACCTAGTCAACTGGAATGTGTCCAACCCCTCTGAATCAGAGAAATGCGGGGGCTGCCTTAATCGACATCCACGTCATCGGAGCCCGGAGAACAGTGGGTTAACTGCCTTGCTCAGGGGCAAAATGACAGATTTTTACCTTGTCAGCTCGGGGATTTGATCTAGCATGCTTTCGGTTACTGTCCTCCTTCAGCTACACTACATGAAGGATAAGGAGAAAAACATGGAGAAAATGCTGCTCAGTATAACTGGAGAGTGATGTTGGACTTGGTCTCACATGCCTATAAACCTGCGATCCATGGCCATGGTACACTGGCCATAGGGCATTGTTTTTCCACCTGAACATGATAGTACTTTCCATTGTCAGCCAAGGATGGATGTCCAGAGAATGACCATCGCTGTCCATCGCTTCATATTCAATTCAGCTTTGCATGCATGGGTCCGTTCCAATTCCCACTTTGAAGCCCTGATCTGAATGAAAGATGACAGATCCATCCCTTGGGGCAGCAGGCTGGTCACATGACTGACCTCCCCACCGGGCCAAGCAAAGCATCCAAGTGTTCATCTCAAGGTATGGAAAGAGAAAGAAATGTCCAGTAGCTAGCTACCAGAGTTCACCAGTCAGAGCTGCTCCGTTATGTGCCTGCACCACAACTCACTACTGGCAGCCCAGCCCGTGCCTCATCCTCCACCTCCCAGGAATGATTAAATGTCTTTAGTCAGGACTGAATTAATGATGCATTCAAAACTGCTTATGATTATTTAAAGCAGCCCTTCTTGGCTTCTCAGGGAAACTGCAGAATATCCAACTGGCTGGCACGGCAGGTGGGGAGTTAATCCTATAAGATATAGGGCCAAAAAAAGCCTTTCGTTAACTAACACTCTCATTTGACTCTTTTCCCCAATACTAGCTCTGACTTTGCTGATACTACTTTGAGGAAAAATATACTTACAATGACTGTGATATGTGGTTGTCCCTCCTAGCTATCTTAAGATGAATGCACTAACTGTAGGTCGATCTAGATAAGTGTGTCTGCTAAATGACTAATATGTAAATCAAATCAAATGTATTTATAAAGCCCTTTTTACATCAGCAGATGTCATAAAGTGCTTATACAGAAACCCAGCCTAAAACCCCAAACAGCAAGTAATGCAGATGTAGAAGCACGGTGTCTAGGAAAAACTCCCTGGAAAGGCAGGAATCTAGGAAGAAACCTACAGAAGAACCAGGCTCTGAGGGATGGCCAGTCCTTTTCTGGCTGTGCCAGGTGGAGATTATAAGAGTACATGGTCATTAAGGCCAGATTGTTCAAATGTTCATAGATGACCAGCAGGGTCAAATAGTAATCAGTGGTTGTAGAGGGTGCAACAGTTCAGCACCTGATGACTTATCATAGCTGAGCATTCAGAGGACGAGACAGCAGGTGCGGTAGAGAGAGACAGAGGAAGAAAGCGAGAGGGAGAGCGAGGGTCGAAACAGCAGGTCTGGGACAAGGTAGCACGTCAGGTGGACAGGTCAGGGTTCCATAGCCACAGGCAAGACAGCAGAATCTGGATCACCAGCATGACCAGATGGACTGGGGACGGGGACAGGGACAGGCAGGAGTCATCAGGCAAGGTAGTCCTGAGGCATGGTCCTATGGCCCAGGTCCTCCGGGAGGGGAGGAGGCGAGGAGAGGAGAGAGGGGGTAGGGGGAGGGGAGAGGGAGAATTAGAGGGAGTATGCTTAAGTTCACACAGCACACCAAATAAGACAGGAGAATTACACCAGATAGGACAGGAAAATTTCACCAGATAGGACAGGAGAATTTCACCAGATAGGGCAGACTGACCCTAGCCCCTCCGGCACAGACTATTGCAGCATAGATACTGGAGACTGAGGAAGCATCAGAGTAGTCATTATTACAACAACAACAAAAAATCGTCCGATTAATCGGCATCGGCTTTTTTGTTGGTCCCCCAATAATCGGTATCGGGGTTGAAAAATCATGATCGGTCGACCTCTAGTCCAAATAGCATAGTTCTGAACTGTAGATCCCTGCAGTTGTCTTAATTTGCCACGTCACCTTCCCTTCAGAAATGTTCAATGTAGAGTCAATTTGCATAATAACATCAAGGCCAAAAATAGGTTGTTCAAATGAGCCTATCCACACCCCTGCATCAATCTTCTTTGGACCAATAGAAATTGATAGTGGTTTGGTCTGTTTCATATCTGTCCCCCCCACCACTCCTGTTGCTCTCATCTTCTTGCCCGTGTACTGAGGACATATATGTTTTGTATAAGATATGGGCAATACTGTGACTTCATCACCTGTATCTACTAAATAATCTACTGCAAAGTTGTTAACCATCATGTTCACGTATATTCCATCTGATTTCATATGCACACCAGCTGAGATGGGACGTAAGAGTGGGTCTGTTAGTTTCCCTCCACAGCATCCAGCAAACTCTGCTGCTGAGCCGGAGAGAGCTTCTTACATTTCTGCGTCAGCATTGTCTCGTTGGGGCTGTTGTCTTGATTCCATTTTCCCTTAGACAGACTCTGCTTCTCCTGGCCACTTCTCATAAAAACACATTTTCTTTTCCGACGTTCTCGTTGCCAGTGACCAGAAAACCCGCAATAATGACATACACCAGGTTTCTCTTCTGCTGAACAAGTAATGTTGTTGGTTTCACTCAGAACCTGCACAACTCTGATAACAGCCGGTTTATTATGTTGATTGATGTCTCTGTCCAGTCGTGACATTCTGTCGATGATGTTGCCGTCGTTTTGTCTCTCCCAGTCATTAGTTGTGGAAACAAAAGTTTTTCGCAAATCATCATGTATGGATTGCATCAGCTGATGAGTGATTGCCCCATTTCTGGAGGAATGGAGTGTATCTTCATCTTCCATGCCGGGTAACCCACTGTGTCTAACCACCTCTGCTCTAAACCTTTCTTTAAATTCAACAAACTGTTCTTTCGGTTTTTTAACACATTTGGTTATCTCTCCCCAATTGGTGGTTGTATTGGTCAGACCCTTAAGGAAAACATGTATGGCTCTCCATCCATCAGCCACATCTTGCTCTTCACCACCCACAGCTCTATAAACCTTTTCTTCAAGTACACCATGTTCACGGTTGTTGAAAACAAAGGCTAGTAACTGTAACCATTCATAAGGATGTAGATTGTAGAGTTTCTTATAACGCTATAGCGCTTCAAATGGTCCCATGTTTTAATACCCACTTCTCGCGGATGTTTCAACGTTTTTGACCATTCATCCAACTGTTTTGGAGATGCTGATTTGTGTGTGATTACTGTCACCTGAGGTTGGTCTTTACTACCCTTTACAGCCTGTGTTCTGGTTGGCCTAAGACATCATTTGTCACTGTTGTCAGTATCTGTTGACTCAAAGCCAGGCCATGCTGACCAGATGCTTGAAACCCGATCATCGCAACTCAGTGTGAGGGTAGATTGAGGGAACAAATGGTCCACAGGTGGGGGTCAAGTCTGTTTTTACGACCCTTGCCTGTAATTGTTGAATTTATGATTTCAAGGTTTTGATCTGTTCACCAAGAGCCCTTAAACTTTCTTTATCTCTCTTCAATGTCCTGTCATGATTCTCCATAAAGAATTTCTCATCCCGTTTTCTTACTTCGGCTAAAACAGTTAAAGACCATCGTGTCTTTGTCAAGGAATTAGACATTCTCTGTATTTTTCCCCAAGATTTTTATTCATCAGACAGATTCCATATTCCATCTTTGTCAACAATGACAGAATATTTCTTCATTATCTCTTGCCTACACTTCTCTACTTTGAAATGGTTCTTCATATCACTAGACAGTGAATTTAAAATATCTGTTCCGCCCTTTTCCAGAGTGGTTTTCTCACTTAACAATGGCATTATATTAACTTTAAAAGTTGTATAATATATATCTCTATGTTTATATATTCATTTAACCCCAAAATATATCCTCTTTTGAGGACTCAAATCTCTTCTAGAACAAATTGTCTCTGTAGGGTCTGGCTACCCATAAAAACTTATGTTCACTTCAAAAAGCTTGTTGAAGGCTTACATTAACCACAAGTGTAAAAATTGCTACTCAACTAGCAACTCACTTCTATGCAACAAGAAGGTTTCACAAAAAGAAAGGACTCTAAAATGTTAGAGTACTCAAACCTCTATAATAGAGAACAAAGGACTTGAACCTTAAACATCCCAGATACGTATCACTCATTGCATGCATACATTTTAACCTGATTTGGTTCTTTTAAAATGATATTGGTCTAGACTCACCCAGCACTTCTGCCATCGATCAGGAGATTAAGAGTTGACTCCCCAAAGTGGGTTGCACTCAGCCTTCTCTCTTTCTTCTGGATCAACACACAGTTGAGTTTTTCTTGTTGTTGTTCAGACCAATTCATCCGGGTCATGGCACCAAATGTTAGCAGTTGATGTTACTCTTCAATAACACAGACCACAAAGCAAATCAGGGGGAGGAAAATAGGTTTATTCTTATTCAAAGAGGATGAATCATGCGGGGAGGTAGATGTTCATGTTCCCCTGTCCCCAGTGATTCTCCCCAGTGATTCTCTCCACAGAACAAAGGGACAGGATGTAGTTTATAACCCAGCCCTAGCCTATGGTTGACCAATTACAATTCTTTGCAATAAAACTGTGCCAATGGCCAAATAACAAGTATCCTATTTCAGGTTGGACCAATGAGAACGTGCCACACGTAGCTATGAGTTCAGGACTGACATTCCTAACAGATGTTGAACTGAAAACCAACTATTTCCATTGATAATTCCCTATTGACCGTTAGTACTCTATTGACTTTTAGTACTTTTGACCTCTTGTCCTCTGCGTTTTTTATCTTCAAAATATTCTTACAGTTGTAATAGGGTCTAGTAGGCAGCTGGATGGTTTAGAAGCCATTACTATTTTCGTAAATGTGTCGAGAGATACATTCATAACGAGCTACCAAGAAGCTATTTCAGGCTATCAATCAAGTTAGAGTAGCTAGCTTGTCTAACTATAATAGCTGGCATTGGTGTTCAAACAGCTAAATCATTTTTTAAGTGGCAACTTTATTTTTGAAAACTTCCAGTCTGGTTTTTGTGCCCACCACAGCACAGAAAGACTCATCCATGCTTTTATTACAAGCAGGCTTGACTACTGTATTGATCTCCTGTCTAGTGTATCCAAGAAAGCCATTGGTCAACTGCAAAACATACAGAATGCTGCAGTACAGGTACTGACCAAGACCAGACGGAGAGCACACATTACACCGGTTTTATTAAGCTCTCTGCACTGGCTGTTTGTGAGTTTAAGAATGAATTTTAAGATTATTCTATTGGTTTTTAAATCAATCCACAATTGTGCACCCCAATACATGTCAGACATGCTTTTAAGTTATGTACCCAGTAGGTCCCTCAGGTCCTCTGGCTCTTGGTCCGAGGCCTTCCCAAAGCCTAGGACCAAGAGGCATGGAGAGGCAGCCTTTAGTTACTATGCCCCCAGTGTCTGGAATAGCCTGCCAGAAAACCTGAGGGGTTCTGAAACTGTGGAGATATTTAAAATAAATCTTAAAACATATTTTTAGCTTTTCTTTTCCTGGGGGAGCTTTTTAGTTGTTCAGTTTTGTAATTCTTTTGTTTTTTTATCTTATGTTTGTTGTGTAGTAAATATTTCGGCTTTTATTTTCACTGTTTTGTATTAGTTGTTTCCTGTAAAGCGCATTGCATTCCATGTATGAAATGTGCTGTAAATAAAGCTTGATTTGATGCCTGCTGGCAAGGTTGGTAGACTTTAGAAAAGCAAGCAATAACTAAATGTACTGAATAAGACTCACATTCCTTTCAATATTTTCTCCAGATTTTAGCAGAGGCAGAGAAGAAAAAAGAACCACCAGTCAGGAAGATACAGACAGCTCAAGAGGCACAGATATGCAGAAAAATATACAGATTTTTGACAGAATTAAGAATAATGATTATTGCAAGAAAAAGCTGTTTCAGGTGTTTGAAAAATTATCCAACTTCAGCACGACCCGCCCAAATCCACCCCCCAGCAATCCTCACGTACTTTGTGCTCCCTCAGATTTTTGGGGTGGATGACGCCCCAGATTACAGCGCCCAGTATAACTAACTGGCAGAGTGATGTTTCTGTGTGTGAGCTGAGCAGATGGTGTTTAAATCACACTGCTGTGTTGTTCAGGTGTGAGTTATCTAGCAGAGACGCAACACCGCCTGGTGCCTAGCCTATCTACAGTATAAAGCTGATTCAGCAGTCCATCTACATTGGCTGTGCTACTTTGAAGTCTTGTCATTTTTAGACCATACCTGAACAGATGTCAGTGTTTACAAAGAAGATGATTGCAGGAAATGGGTGCAATTTACATATGAAAGCTGCAACATGGATGCATGCTCCTGTTTAGGAGTTTGGCTTGAGACATGTCAGGCTATATTTCAAAGTCATCCTACGCCTTTTGTTGCCAAGTGATTGGATTTAGGTAATCTCAGTTCTGTAGCTGTTTTTACCCCTCAGAGTTCCAAGCATGGGTACTTTGGCCTTATATGTAGTATGGGTTACAAAAGGATTGGGTGTTTTTGATTTGGGTGTTGGCTAATCAGAATCACTTTATTCGCAATTACATTTACACATACCCAGAATTTGATTTAGTGAATAGATGCTGCCAGCAATAGATAATGTACAGACAGAATACAGACAAAGTCAACATAGTCAACATACAGGATATACAATATAAATACAGAGAACATAAAACACTGGAGTAAAACTGAGTTACAGTGAGGATATACAATTTACAGCGGGAAAATACAGTATATATATATGCAGAGGAAGGGACGCTGCCATGACACATTTATACAGTGTAGGGCTGACCCCAGTTAGTCGACTGGTTGATTGTTTGGTCTTTAGGCTTTTGGTCGACCGAGATTGTTTTAGTCGAGCAGTAACAAGTATATATATGTACACATATTTGCGCCCATCTCAGTGAACTAATCCATTGCAGAGGCTTAGACTAAAAGCCAATTTATGCTTGATCTGAAAATGTGGTAGGAGACTCCATATGGAGGGTGTACGTCATGCACCTCCCAATTTCTGGAACATTGCAAAGGGCTCTGTATACCTCCGCATGGACATGATCGGTTGACGGTAGGTGGGGGCGGTACATCCTGTATAAACACAAACTGAAGCGCAAGAAGTGTGAATGCCCTGACTCCTGCTGAGGCCGTAGCACCGTAAACGCTGCATGGCCGATGCAGACGTCAGATGGACCATGCGCTCAGATGCGCAATGCACTTCTCTCTCCAGTATGCGCTCTCTCACGCCAATTTGTGCACATTCATTGTTTGCGTTTGATTGTTAGTGTATATCAATTCCCCATTACATATATCACCAGCAGTACATCTACAATGTCTATTACTTTGGTTACGGCAATTTATTTTTCTTCACTCAATATTATTATTCCAGTCTTCCTGTTCTCATTGTCGGAGTGGACACGTTGTTTGCAGAGTGCACAACCTATGCTACGCTTGTGAGACACACGTTTTGGTTTATTTCATTCTATTTACAAGTTTAGTCATTGTCTTTTGTTTGGAGCGCTCCTGTCAATGTTGAGTAAGGATGAGCACGCATAGTAGTAGGCCTAAAGGCTGCCTGGCCTGATTATACATAGTAGTAGGCCTAAAGGCTGCCTGGCCTGATTATACATAGTAGTAGGCCTAAAGGCTGCCTGGCCTGATTATACATAGTAGTAGGCCTAAAGGCTGCCTGGCCTGATTATACATAGTAGTAGGCCTAAAGGCTGCCTGGCCTGATTATACATAGTAGTAGGCCTAAAGGCTACCTGGCCTGATTATACATAGTAGTAGGCCTAAAGGCTGCCTGGCCTGATTATACATAGTAGTAGGCCTAAAGGCTGCCTGGCCTGATTATACATAGTAGTAGGCCTAAAGGCTGCCTGGCCTGATTATACATAGTAGTAGGCCTAAAGGCTGCCTGGCATGATTATACATAGTAGTAGGCCTAAAGGCTGCCTGGCTTGATTATACATAGTAGTAGGCCTAAAGGCTGCCTGGCCTGATTATACATAGTAGTAGGCCTAAAGGCTGCCTGGCCTGATTATACATAGAAGTAGGCCTAAAGGCTACCTGGCCTGCATACAAATGTAGGCATATAAATGTGCCCATTTAGGGATCTAATAGTATTGACGGCACCACCACTAATGACCTGTGGAGCTTCTCAAAGTAATGTTTTCTTCACCTCAAACAGCAAGCAAATGAAGTCTGTTTTTACATCCATTGATAATAACAGTTTCTCAATGTATTTGAAAAATCTTTTGGTAACCACTCATCATGAAAGGGAAACATGTCATGCTCTGATCCAATAGAAACGTCATAATATAGGCCTACCTGATTACTTATCAGTGCTTAACTTGGACTGAAATAAGTTTCGGTACTCATTTTGGGTGCTGGTACTGTTTATATTCAGGTGCAGTAGCTCCACAATACTTTTGAGCTAATATTGTATAAGAGAAACAAGAGCTCAAGCAGTAGAACATTTGAGGTGACGGTACTCAGCTCCAGTGAGCTCCTGCCTGAGTCAAGCACTGTTTCTTATCCCTTGCGCAAATAGCCTACAGCTGTGTCTGTCCCGAGCTCACTGGCAAGGGAAACTCTGGGGTCCCAGAATATTTTATATAATGTTGCAAGTTCGCTAGCGGTCAGGCCAGAACCAAGTTAATAGTTGATACAATGTTTCAAGTTTGTTGCAGACAGGATGTAACATATATGCTGGGAGTCAGGATGCAGAAGGTGACTTTAATAATGAACCGATCCAGATGAACAAACATGAGCCGCGTACTGAACGTGAGAGAAAACAACACTAACTAATGACTGATGTTAACTGAGGGCTAAATAAAGGGCGAGTAATCAAGGGGAAAATGATGACCAGCTGTGCATAATGATGGGGAACAGGTGTGCGTGATATAGTTGCAGGGCTGGTGGTTAGTAGAACTGTGATGTCAAGCGCCAGAGGGAGGTAGCAGGAGTAGGCATGACCCACAGGCCATGTGTATGTCACGTACGTTTGTAGGAGGAGACCAAGGCGCAGAGTGAATATCGTTCCACATCTTTATTATGTTGTGAAACTTAGCCAAACAAACAATAAACAAACCGTGACGACAGAGGTGCAACATGCAATAACTCAAAATAATCTCCCACAAACACAGGTGTGAAAAACAACTACTTAAATATGATCCCCAATTAGAGGCAACGATGACCAGCTGCCTCTAATTGGGAATCATACAAAACCCCCCAACATAGAAAAAAGAAACTACAACACAACATAGAAAAAAGAAACTAGATAAACATCATCTAGAATGCCCACCCAAATCACACCCTGACCTACCCAAGTAGAGAAATAAAAAGGCTCTCTACGGTCAGGGCGTGACAGTGTAGCCAATGTGATTTATAGGATATTTATTTTTATCAGGATATTTTCTACCTGCAGGCTGCAGTGTATTTATTTGTTGGCTTTATGTAGGCTATTTTACATAGTTGGCAATGGCAATAGATGTTACTTTTTAGGTTTGTATCATTTTCATTTAGATAGAATTTTGATTAACCACATGACAATGATTTTGAGATATGAAGACGTTATTATAAATTAAACTTTCACGAAAATGTGCATATGAAAACCATAACTGGCACGCAGATTGGTAGAAAATTGTAAGATAAATTGGCATTCCACATGAGAAAGTTTGCCGACTCCTCGTGTAGCCTATTACCGGCAACTTCAGGAGAGTAATGGCAGAATCTGCGAAAGCCAGCAGGAGGAGGAGAAGAATAGTTGGGTCAGGTTTTTTTCTTCTGGTTGTCTAGATCTCTGGCACCATCTTGAGGCATTTGTCTTATTTCATCAAACCGTGAGCTTTAAGCATCAGACAAGCTCAAGGCAGATAGTTGATTTTAGTAAAACAAGTACGGTGTGTCTATATGTGGAAAAATACAGGTTTAAAAATGTTGACCAATCGATTGGTCGAAAGAACAGACAACTTTCGGTCGACCAAGATATTTAAAAATTGGGGACAGTCCTTATACAGTGCATATACAGTATTTGGCAGAGGTGTAAATTGTGCAAATGCAGTATAGTGCCGTTATTACAATAAAAGGTCTTTGATGGCAAGGTGCCGTGTTCGGGTCAAATTAAAAGTCTCTTAATCCCTATGAACACGATAGCCGGGTCGTAAGGACTTAATTTTGCACTCAGAGGCTCTCTATTAGTGAGCCAGCTCTCCATGGGCTTTACTCGTTCTTGAAATGTGGCTCTTTAGAGAGGAACACTGAGCAGGACACTTACGCCTTCTGTACTGTAGCCGCTGGACACTCCACTCCAGTGCAAACACAGATAGGACTTTATACTGCAGCCTCCAACTCATACAGCCTCGGCTACATACATAGCCTAGTGTTTAGAGTAAGTGGCTATCTTTAGTGGACAAGGAAAGAACACTTGGCATCTGTTTGCTAGGGGCATGTTAGGGTGAATTTCCAAACAGTGTTTGTGTGTGTGTGTGTGTGTGTGTGTGTGTGTGTGTGTGTGTGTGTGTGTGTGTGTGTGTGTGTGTGTGTGTGTGTGTGTGTGTGTGTGTGTGTGTGTGTGTGTGTGTGTGTGTGTGTGAGTGCACTATGTGGATGTGTGTGTGCTAATGGGAGCGTGTTTAGCTGAATGGGGAGATGAAGACAGCTGTTTACTCCTTGCCTGAGTGAAAGAGTTTAATTAGAGCCAGTGCTGCTCTGAGCTGAGCTGTGTGTTTGCATTAGCAGCACTCTTCTCTCATCTTCTCTCTATTTCTCTGCGTGTTATTGTCTTAAACACACTGGAAATATATGTATTAAACCATCCTGCTGTGTGTTGCCAGGAATATACATTTAGCTTTAATTCCCCTTTCAACTAATCGTGTCTTTCACCCGCCAAGCCTATTCCATTTTAAATGTGTTTGTAGACATTTGTGTTGACTACTTGAATCCTGTTTCTTGTGATTTCGCAGCATGTAGCCTATCCGTGTGTACGTCAGTATCTAAGCTGATGAAGGGAACAGATATAATTGTGTCATGTTTTCCACATTGTATGACTGCACTGTGTAGAGACCATAGGAGCTGGCAACCCCATCTGTTGTAGGTTGCTGTTACGACAGTACAGGAACTTTCATTTGTCAATTATTAAATACTTTTTTTTCTTTCAAGATCCTAGTGTACAGTATCATTTGGATCCTTTTTGAGGATCTGTTAGTAGTGCACAGTATCAGAATTAGATTGTGTGTCAGTTATGTTGACGGTTGATCCCTGTTGTGTTTCTCTGTGTGACATGCCTTTGAACTGTCCATATGACATCACGAGTGTTAAAATGGAACTGACAGCGTTTTAGCAACGTGAAATCTTATTAAAATCTGTTCATATAAACCCCCAGGAAGAATATGATGCCTTTTTTATTTATTTAACATTTTCTGACAAGCCAGCTGTAACGTCCGTCGTTAAAGGTAGACCAAGGCGCAGCGTGGGTTGGGTTCATCATATTTTATTTAACGGTGAACCAGCAAAAACCAAAACAATGAACACAATGAACGAAAAGTTTTGCAGCAATACAAAAACAAGATCCCACAAACACAGGTAAAAAAAAAAGGCTGCCTAAGTATGGTTTCTAATCAGAGACAACGATAGACTGCTGCCTCTGGTTAGGAACCATACTCGGCCCAACACAAAGAAATACAAAACATAGAATGCCCCCCACACCCTGACCTAACCACATAGAGAAACACACCCTCTCTCTCAGGTCAGGGCGTGACACCAGCACTTACAGTCGATATGGTCTTTTTTTTCATTTGCATAAATTCATAGAATGTTTGGGAATGACAGAGTAAGACATTTGTGAAATGATATATCAATATAGAGTGGGAAAGCGGCATGTTATTTGGACAATTAATAGACACTGCAGTAAATAAAACCTAATTAAAACATCTGTCTTGTCCAGGACCAGAGTCTACGCAGACCAGTGCGCCATAGCCAATCAGAGCTACAGTAGACCTATATGCAAATAAACCATTTTGCCACATGGGCCTGCCGTCATTGTCTTTGAACTGGACTGTGTGTTACAGACAGTAGCAACAGTACAACTTTAGATCATTGCACTTGCTACTTTCATTGTATTGACATTCACTGCCTTAGTTACAATCGTCCGTTTTTGTCCAACATATTGAGTTATTGAAACTGAAACAGTGCATCCTGAATGGCTGGAGGCAGCAAACAATGTACCAGGCCAGCTGTGATTTACAACCTGATAGCAATATTTGTAGGACTACCAAGAATGTATTGGTGAATTATATTAATCATGCATTCAACTGCATCCATCTATTCTGCCAACAATGCCTTACTGTACGTCATGATATTTTTTGTCAAATAGAACCTATTTTTAAAACCCCTTCTAAGGTTGGTTTTGTAGCATAAACTGGGCATTTTATGTTTTTGACTGATATTCTATTGATTTGTTTCATATCTGCAGAGTAGTTGTCATTTCCACTTTAATTGGTGTAGAATAGTATACTATCCCAAGCCCTTAGAATACCACGGGGAAGTACTTAGAGGCTATTAGTGTTTCCCCTATATTCATTTAGAAGTGGTGGTCCACTACTACAAAATTGTTGCCACTGCTGCAAAAAAGGAAAACGACAGTAAATGGCACAGTAAAGGTTAAAGTATACAGTATATAAGATGTATGGTTAACTGCTTTTTACTCAGTCATCTGTGTTGTGAATATTTTACTTCTGTCCTACACTACTGTAAATAGTGTCATATGGCACTGAATGATGCAGTGTGGTCATGATATGTGATCTAGTGAGTAAGCTTTTCTGCACCACTTTTTTTAGTATGTAAACTATACAGTGGCCGTGTCCGAATACCCATACTAGCGTACTACATACTTAAATTGCATACTATGTAGTCACCGTCGGATACTATTTAGCACGTACCGTTTAGTAAAAAGTATGCAGTATGCAACGGCCGCAACGCAGTAGCGGCTCCTGACTGGCTGAGTACTGTAGCTGGGGCTCCTGACTGGCTGAGTACTGTAGCTGGGGCTCCTGACTGGCTGAGTACTGTAGCTGGGGCTCCTGACTGGCTGAGTACTGTAGCTGGGGCTCCTGACTGGCTGAGTACTGTAGCTGGGGCTCCTGACTGGCTGAGTACTGTAGGTGGGGCTCCTGACTGGCTGAGTACTGTAGGTGGGGCTCCTGACTGGCTGAGTGCTGTAGGTGGGGCTCCTGACTGGCTGAGTACTGTAGGTGGGGCTCCTGACTGGCTGAGTGCTGTAGGTGGGGCTCCTGACTGGCTGAGTACTGTAGGTGGGGCTCCTGACTGGCTGAGTGCTGTAGGTGGGGCTCCTGACTGGCTGAGTACTGTAGGTGGGGCTCCTGACTGGCTGAGTACTGTAGGTGGGGCTCCTGACTGGCTGAGTACTGTAGGTGGGGCTCCTGACTGGCTGAGTACTGTAGGTGGGGCTCCTGACTGGCTGAGTACTGTAGGTGGGGCGAGGCCGGTGGATTTTTCCAAATTCAACAGACATGCATCACATTAACCAGACTGATAGTAGCTCATTTCCAATTTGATTCATTTCTCTAAACTCTGAATAGAAAAGGAATGGCATTATAGGCCTACTCAGGCTGGTTATAGACAGACTATCACATTCACATCACATTCATTTGGTTCCATTTCAACATATGTATTAGTGAAACCAGAGTGCTATAACATATATAAATTGAAGTGTTCACACCAAAACTTTTCAAATGTTCAAATCAGAAGGCTATTGCACAGAAAAATGTGCACAGTTGGGTGCATCGCAAATTCAGAACCGCAGGACAGCAACATAATAAACCATGTGGTTGTTGGTCACCTCCCTGACCAAGGCCCTTCTCCCCCCGATTGCTCAGTTTGGCCGGGCGGCCAGCTCTAGGAAGAGTCTTGGTGGTTCCAAACTTCTTCCATTTAAGAATGATGGAGGCCACTGTGTTCTTGGGAATCTTCAATGCTGCAGAAATGTTTTGGTACCCTTCCCCAGATCTGTGCATCGACACAATCCTGTCTCGGCGCTCTTCTGACATGCACTGTCAACTGTGGGACCTTTATATAGACATGATGCACCTGAGCTCAATTTCGAGTCTCATAGCAAAGGGTCTGAATACTTATGTAAATAACGTATTCTTAGAACCTGTTTTCGCTTTATCATTATGGTGTATTGTGTATAGATTGATGAGGAAAAAATATATTTAATCCATTTTAGAATAAGGCTAACGTAACAAAATGTGGAAAAAGTCAAAGGGTCTGAATACTTTCCAAAGGCACCGTATGTGACCCTGTTCTCATTCATCATCACAACTTGCCTTTCCACCCCACCGCCCTGAACTGTCTCACTCCCACAACCCCTCACCCCCTCAACCCCTTATCCTGACAAGTCTTACCCCTTCACCCTCTGACCTCCACCCTGACCTCTCAGCCCCTACCTTCCCCTCACCTTCTCAGGCCATCATCCTGACCTTTCAGCCCTACCTCTCCCTCTCTGGTCCTGGCCTGAACTCTCAGTAACACCCCTGTAGCTCTTCAGCCCAGAGAGAGCCCATCCTACCTTGTTGACATGGTGAACACATATTGCAGCTCTCAGAGCTAGCGCCTCCCACCTCCCTCGGGGCCAAATATCAGGATAGGGAAAGAGTTGGACAGGGACGGTACAGCTGTCATCCATCTGGCTCCATCTGAATTCTAGACAGTCTGATCAGGTGCAGTGGATTTACGCAAATAACCCCTGAAATAGACTTCTAAAGGCTCGCACACATCACCCATTTAATTTAGCAGACACACCAAATGTGGATCTAGCGTTCGTCTGCCAATCGCTCAGCATGCTGTGTTTTAGGGGCCACATGCTCTAGATGTCTGACTGACGAAAATGTTGACACGATTCTACATGTAAAATGGGTGAGCACTCGATTCACTAATAACATTGAGGTGCTAAGTACTCTTGGGCAGCAAACGCTAACTCACACCTCAGAAAACCCATAAAGACTGAGATGAGCGCCTCTGTTCATTCACTTTGAAATCAGGGGCTTAGTGACCCATGAGGCCACTGTGGTACAAACCGTCCAGAGGCATCTCATCTACAGCCAATGAAATAACTCACACAGTCAAAGTGGTCACTGGGTCCACTCATAATGTGTTGAGGCTGACTGTAGTGTAGTATACCTCTGTAGTCCATAATTGAAGAGGGTAAGAGACGTAGGTGACCTTAATGTTCTGGGCCGTGTCCAGGGAGGCGTAGCGGCAACCTGACCCCGGATCAGACCAGCCTGCTACAGTACTGCTACCAGGTCCCTGCAGGGGAGGAGAGGTGAAGGATAGCCCAGGGCCAACATGCAATATCAACAGCCAGCCTGGTAAAATATTCAGCACTACACAGAACTGACAAAGGGAAGTATCGTTCCTAGGTGAGCAAGGACAGAGACCGGACTGGGTGTCTGATCGGTTTGTTACTTTTTGTTTGTTTTGAAAAGGACTTAACTCAAATACACACCTGTCCTGCACTTGATCGTTTTCCTCAAGGCTGGCGGTATGTCACGCACAGGGCTGTGGCGGTCACAAAATTTTGTCAGCAGGTGATTGTCAAGCAAATAACTGTCGGTCTCACAGTAATTGACCGTTAATTAACATATAGTTGACGTCGGAAGTTTACATACACCTTAGCCATTACATTTAAACTCAGTTTTTCACAATTTCTGACATTTAATCATAGTAAAAATTCCCTGTCTTAGGTCAGTTAGGATCACCACTTTATTTTAAGAATGTGAAATGTCAGAATAATAGTAGAGAAAATTATTTATTTCAGCTTTTATTTCTTTCATCACATTCCCAGTGGGTCAGAAGTTTACATACACTCAATTAGTATTTGGTAGCATTGCCTTTAAATTGTTTAAGTTTGGTCAAATGTTTTGGGTAGCCTTCCACAAGCTTCCCACAATAAGTTGGGTGAATTTTGGCGCATTCCTCCTGACAGAGCTGGTGTAACTGATTCAGGTTTGTAGGCCTCCTTGCTCGCACACGCTTTTTCAGTTCTGCCCACAAATTTTCCATAGGATTGAGGTCAGGGCTTTGTGATGGCCACTCTAATACCTTGACTTTGTTGTCCTTAAGCCATTTTGCCACAACTTTGGAAGTATGCTTGGGGTCATTGTCCATTTGGAAGACTCATTTGCGACCAAGCTTTAACTTCCTGACTGATGTCTTGAGATGTTGCTTCAATATATCCACATACTTTTCCTACCTCATGATGCCATCTATTTTGTGAAGTGCACCAGTCCCTCCTGCAGCAAAGCACCCTCACAACATGATGCTGCCACCCCTGTGCTTCACGGTTGGGATGGTGTTCTTCAGCTTGCAAGCTTCACCCTTTTTCCTCCAAACATAACGATGGTCATTATGGCCAAACAGCTCTATTTTTGTTTCATCAGACCAGAGGACATTTCTCCAGAAAGTATGATCTTTGTCCCCATGTGCAGTTGCAAACCGTAGTCTGGCTTTTTTATGGCGGTTTTGGAGCAGTGGCTTCTTCCTTGCTGAGTGGCTTTTCAAGTTATGTCGATATAGGACTCGTTTTACTGTGGATACAGATACTTTTGTACCTGTTTCCTCCAGCATCTTCACAAGGTTCTTTGCTGTTGTTCTGGGATTGATTTGCACTTTTCTCAACAAAGTACATTCATCTCTAGGAGACAACGTGTCTCCTTCCTGAGCGGTATGACGGCCGTGTGGTCCCATGGTGTTTATACTTGTGTACTATTGTTTGTACAGATGAACGTGGTACCTTCAAGCATTTGGAAATTGCTCCCAAGGTTGAACCAGACTTGTGGAGGTCTACAATTTTTTTTCTGAGGTCTTGGCTGATTTCTTTTGATTTTCCCATGATGTCAAGCAAAGAGGCAGTGAGTTTGAAGGTAGGCCTTGAAATACATCCACAGGTACACCTCCAGTTGACTCAAATGATGTCAATTAGGCTATCAGAAGCTTCTAAAGCCATGACATCATTTTATGGAATTTTCCAAGCTGTTTAAAGGCACAGTCAACTTAGTGTATGTAAACCTCTGACCCACTGGAATTGTGATACAGTGAATTATAAGTGAAATAATCTGTCTGTAAACAATTGTTGGAGAAATTACTTGTGTCATGCACAAAATAGATGTCCTAACCGACTTGCAAAACAATAGTTTGTTAACAAGAAATTTGTGGAGTGGTTGAAAAATGAGTTTTAATGACTCCAACCTATGTGTATATAAACTTATGACTTCAACTGTAAACACAGTTAGCATATCCTGGCTCCACACATAGCCTACAAGCCACTGATGCTGACCTTTGGAACATCTACATTTTAAAAAGTCTAATTAATCCATGTAATATAGCTTACACCTTAATAAATCCATTATTTAGTTTAGACAGGTCTAAAGAAGCATGATATGAAGAAAATGTATTCTATTTCAGAAGAATAGAATAGCATACTCTGAGTTGTCCTGATCTGGCTATGCCATATGGCTGTGGGCTACACTAGTTCATTTAGCAGACAAAATTTGCTTAGAATTCCGTGCCATTTTTTTATAGTATGAAGAATACAATTGAACAAAGCTGAATAAAATAGAAAGGATATTTTCTCCAAATGATTTGATAGAGTGCGCAAATGCGGCTATTCTGTGTTGAGCGGTTAACAAAGAAATAGGTATTCCTATATGCTTAATTTAGAGTTTTTAATGTAACGTTAGTTGTTCTACAAACATTGGGCTATATGTTTTGAATTTGCAGCCTACTTTCTAAGGCTGCATGATGCGACTAAGGATGATTTGAATAAAAGTTTCTTGAAAGGCATGATCTCTGCTTTGTTTTTTGCGCAGGCTGTACACACTACATCAGTCTCTCATTCCCAATTTGACAAGCATTTGATAATGCCTAGAATTTCACGGCGGCATCCCCTTTGTGTGGCTGTAATGCACCCTAAAAAAATCCATGTCTTTTGCGGCCAGTGGCCGTTGTGCCCTTCTCCCTGAGTGCTGCGCGCTCCATCACATGATCAGGTCTTTCTCACAGGCTACAAGTGAAGACTGCGCCCTCCATCACATGATCAGGTCTTTCTCACAGGCTACAAGTGAAGACGAACACATCAGCAACTGTGCGCGTCCTTATCCAATTCCAAGGTGCATATTGAAGATATTGGAAGAACTGTCCACATTTACTTTTTGTCAGCCAACAAGATGAGTAGGCATAACGAACAGCAAAAGCACTAGCCTATGTCAATCTACTATCCCCCATAGTACAAAAGTCAACCTATTCTGTGTGATAAATAAATATTCCGAACATAGTCTGGAATGCGATTGATCCCAAATTAATATATCCGCTAGCATCAAAAACCTTTTTTATGCAATGTGGCTGACGCAACAGGTCAGAACGTTCAGCTTAAAATGTTGATAAATTATTAGGCTATTTCTTCACATTATAAGGGCAGCAATGCGCACATGGTAGTAGGCTAGAAGTGCGAATGTTCCATTACCAGAAAACGCCATTATCAAAAGTGACCACAAATTAAATTATGCATGTAGTGCATTTATTATAAAGGTGCATTTTTATGGTGAAAATTATCTTCCCCAAACTTGAAACGCACACACTGCTTATGTATGCCAGTTAGGCTCTATACCCCTTGTAAAGCGGATTAATATTGTCTTTACATATACTAAATAATATACAGTACCAGTCAAGTTTGGACACACCTACAGTACTCAGTCCAGAGTTTTTCTTTATTTTGACTATTTTCTTCATTGTAGAAAAGTAGTGAAGACATCACAACTATGAAATAACACATATGGAATGATGTAATTACCAAAAAGTGTTAAACAAATCAAAATATATTTTATATTTGAGATTCTTCAAAGTCGCCACCCTTTGCCTTGATGACAGCTTCGCACACTCTTGGCATTCTCTCAACCAGCTTCATGAGGAATGCTTTTCCAACAGTCTTGAAGGAGTTCCCACATATGCTGAGCACTTGTTGGCTGCTTTTCCTTCACTCTGCGGTCCAACTCATCCCAAACCATCTCAATTGGGTTGACGTCAGGTGATTGTGGAGGCCAGGTCATCTTATGCAGCACCATCACAAAAGTGTGTGTATGTATGTTTGTTGTGTGTGTTGTGTCGGTATGCATGTGTGTGTTGTGCGTATGTAGTGTTTGAATTATGTTGACCAAATTTGACACTCATTGACCTCCATACAAAAAATCCCCACTTCCACTGCTTCGCGCTTTATTTTTGTGTGAACTGTTTAAAATAAACCTTATGGAACAGCAGGGACTGTGAAGCAACACAAACATAGGCACAGACACATGCATACACACACACACGATAACATACACACTATACACACACGTACACATGTATTTAGTGTTGTAGATATGTGCTAGTGGAGTAGGGGCCTGAGGCCACACAGTGTGTTGTGAGATCTGTTATGAATGTATTGTAATGTTTTTTTAAATTGTATAACTGCCTTAATTTTGCCAGATGCCAGGAAGAGTGGTTGCTGCCTTGGCAGCAGCTAATGGGGATCCATAATAAATACAAATAGAAATATTCAGTATTCAAATACTCAGTCCACTTGAAAAGTGTGCTTTTTTAATCCCCTTGCTGTTTCAGAGCAAAATGAAGGGAATGTTTTGCTCTTAGTCACCACAGCAATTTAGCAAACCTACCATGGCTTCACAAGACACCCACACACTCATAATCCTACACACACACACACACACACACACACACACACACACACATACATACACGTAACACACAGCGATGGACACACTCTCATACATAAACATAGTAAGTGCCATAATGTATATTCCAATAATACCTTCCAATAATACCTAATCATACTCCTACAAAATGACAGACAGACCCCCACCTACACACTCCTTCTCCCACACCAGCTATTACATCATCTCATATCCCACATATCTTACTTAGCTCTAGCAGAAGTCAACTCAAGGTTCTCTACTCACAGTTTTTAGTTGGTATGGTACATTGTGTTTTAAGCAAATCCCATTGGCTTTAAGGATCTCATATTGGGAATGGGTTCTTGGTATTGAGAGTTCAGGAAGGAATATATCACCATTGAGAGCATCCTGACTGGTTGCATCACTGCCTGGTATGGCAACTGCTCGGCCTCTGACCGCAAGGCACTACAGAGGGTAGTGCAAACAGCCCAGTACATCACCGGGGCCAGGCTTCCTGCCATCCAGGACCTCTATACTAGGTGGTGTCAGAGGAAGGCCCTAAAAATTGTCAAAGACTCCAGCCACCCTTGTCATAGACTGTTCTCTCTGCTACCGCACGGCAAGCGGTACCGGAGCGCAAAGTCTATGTCCAAGAGGCTTCTAAGCAGCTTCTACCTCCAAGCCATAAGACTCCTGAACATCTAGTCAAATGGCTACACAGACTATTTGCATTTATTTCTGTGGTGACAAGTGTAGCTCTCGAGGTTGTAGCCTAGCGATGCCTCTAAAGTCTTCCCCTGTGGTTCACTGTTCTGCATCGCAATGACAAAACATGTTGGCCATGTGCTTGCATAATGTTGACGTGCCAAATTTGAATGATAAACGACCTGCCATGCACAGTAACGTACCCAAAAAAGATGGAGAAAATAAATATGCCTTTTGAGCCACTGAAGACTGAGCCAGTCATTGTGGTTTTACAACACTAGAAAAGGCCTTTACTTCCTGCAGGTTTCTCCAGTGTGTTCTACATCTTTTACCTGTAACCTCTTAGACCGAAAGGTAAAAGCAAACACCAAAGCTGTGTACTGTATGTCTGTCAGCGGTGGATTCTGTCTGAACGGTTAAGAAGTACGACGTGGAGTCTGTCTAATTGGTTAAGAGGTACCACGTGGAGTCTGTCTGATTGGTTAAGAGGTACCACGTGGAGTCAGTCTGATTGGTTAAGATGTGCCACGTTTTCTCTGGGGACTGGGATTTACTGTGGGGGTCGAGCTGGGGACGAAGCTTGTGATTGGCTCTAGGGGATTGATGTGCAGGCCTGGACATCTTGGTGTGAACTGCGATAATCCACAGGAGTTCATGCAAGGACAGATTTAGACCCTCTTCCTCTGTCAGCATTCCTGTGGCATCTCTATCCACACATGCGCACGCACGCACGCACGCACAGGCACCTGATCATACTGGTGGGCGTCTGTGTGCCTGCTCCTCTCCACCTACATCCAGAGGATACAGAGAGAAACATACTGTCATAGGTGTTACAAATAGGGTTGGGCAGTATGCCGTATACCGGGGTATTTGAAAAGACCCGCGGGATGATTTTCATATACCGTCAATAAGGTTGAAACTATTTCTTTGACGTTTTTGAGTACTAGGGCTGACCCCATTTAGTCGACTGGTTGGTTGTTTGGTCGATAGGCTGTTGGTCGATCGAGATTTCTTTAGTCGAGCAACAAAAAACAACTAATAATAAAAGTAAACATAGTGTACAAGACACGTCTGATTCGTGCCTGTCTGAGTGGACTGATCCATTGTGGAGGCCGTGGGGATGGCACAGCCCATCAGTCTAACACATGCTACTGAAATTGTATATGGTTTTATGTAAGAACAATGGTGCAACACAAATAAAAATTACAATATTTTATAACAAATGTGTTTTCTCCTGCTGTCCGCAATTCTGAAACACATCAATGCGCTTTTGAATTGTCGTCTTTTCCTAGACCATGTTGCTATGTACATGTTGCTATGTACATACACCAATATGCTTAACCAGCATATTGGTGTTGAGAACAATGCGTTGGAGGCAGCAGCAGAATGAGGAAACAAGAAAACAGCCCTTGCCTTATTGTCTAAGAAAAGTGAGGAGATAGGAAACCAACTTAATTAGGTCTATAATCAATAGCATAACTGTTAAATGTGCCTGACTTTATAAATCATCCATATATACAGTGCATTCAGAAAGCACTTTTTCCATATTTTGTTATTTTACAGCCTTATTCTAAAATTGGTTAAATCGTTTTTTTCCTCAACAATCTACACACAATACCCCATAATGACAAGGCAAAAACAGGTTTTTAGAAAAATAAAAACCTGAATCACATTTCCTTAAGTATTCAGACCCTTTACTCAGTACGTTGTTGCAGCGCCTTTGTCAGCGATTACAGCCTCGAGTCTTCTTGGGTATGACGCTAATAGCCCATTCTCCTCTTCAAATCCTCTCAACCTCTGTCAGGTTGGATGGGGAGCGTTGCTGCACAGCTATTTTCAGGTCTCTCCAGAGATGTTCGATCAGGTTCAAGTCCGAGCTCTGGCTGGGCCACTCAATGACATTCAGAGACATGTCCTGAAGCCACTCCTGCGTTGTCTTGGCAGTGTGCTTATGGTCGTTGTCCTGTTGGAAGGTAAACCTTTGCCCCAGTCTGAGGTCCTGAGCGCTCTGGAGCAGGTTTTCATCAAGGATCTCTCTGTAGTTTGCTCCATTCATCTTTCCCTCGATCTTGACTAGTCTCCCAGTCCCTGCCGCTGAAAAACATCCCCAAAGCATGATTCTGCCACCACCATGTTTCACCGTAGGGATGGTGCCAGGTTTCCTCCAGACGTGACACTTGGCATTCAGGCCAAAGAGTTCAATCTTCGTTTCATCAGACCAGAGAATCTTGTTTCTCATGGTCTGAGAGTCCTTTAGGTGCCTTTCGGCAAACTGCAAGTGAGCTGTCATGTGCCTTTTACAGAGGAGTGGCTTCCGTCTGGCCACTCTACCATAAAGGCCTGATTGGTGGAGTGCTGCAGAGATGGTTGTGTCCTTCTGGAAGGTTGTCCCATCTCCACAGACGAACTCTGAAGCTCTGTCAGAGTGACCACTGGGTTCTTGGTCACCTCCCTGACCAAGGCCCTTCTCCCCCGATTGCTCAGTTTGGCGGGGCGGCCATCTCTAGTAAGAGTATTGGTGGTTCCAAACTTCTTCCATTTAAGAATGATGGAGGCCACTGTATTCTTGGGAATCTTCAACGCTGCAGAAATGTTTTGGTACCCTTCCCCAGATCTGTGCCTCAACACAATCCTGTCTCGGATCTCTACAGACAATTTCTTCGAACTCATGGCTTGGTTTTTACTCTGACATGCACTGTCAACTGTGGGACCTTATATAGACAGGTGTGTGTTTTTCCAAATCATGTCCAATCAATTGAATTTACCACAGGTGGACTCCCATCAAGTTGTAGAAACATCTCAAGGATAATCAATGAAAACAGGATGCACCTGAACTCAATTTCGAGTCTCATAGCAAACGGTCTGAATACTTATGTAATTAAGGTATTTATGTTTTTAAATGTTAATAAAGTTGCAAACATTTTTTAAATCAATTTTAGAATAAAGCTGTAACGTAACAAAATGTGGAAAAAGTCAAAGGGTCTGAACACTTTCCGAAGGCACTGTATCTGTACAGGTGCCATTTATTCTCTGTGCTTCCCACAAGTGTTGTTTTCCTCCTCTCTGTTCTTTTCCCATCTGCTCTGTGTAAACCATAGACATTAAAACCAGTAGATAGTGATTCCTATGGTGCCATTCCTATGTAAAACTCCAGATGGCGCATGAAGCGTGCCATATTGCTGAATGGCACCAAAAAAATCGCTAAGGATCATGGTGAAAGTAGCCGTATCTAGCTAAGGATCATGGTCGTTGTAGTTGTTTTCATCCTGCCTGAGAGACTCAACCGGGAGCCTCCTCGTAGCTTGCCGGCCGTGATTGGTCTGTGTCAGCACGTGGTCGTGACGACAAATGCAGTAGTCAGAATGGATCACTATGTCATTCAAATATCTCGATTTCAACTTTAAAATAATTCACTGTGGGGATCGAACTTGATCATAGTAAACACATTTTAGAGCACAAAACGGCTGTGTAAAAAAAAAAAGGTTGGCCATTCTGGCGATTGTAATTTACATGGGCTTTCTCGGACAGACCAGGCTTTTGAAACTTTTGGTTGCTACGCAGTAGCCGACCAGCAGACCTCATGACTTCACGCTCCAGACCGGACACTGGGCCTTGGTGGACACATGCTGCTCTTCCTTCAGACAAGCATGCATCACAACTTTGTTCACTTGCTCAATTTCTCTCATAAACTTTCACTAGTAAATGTCCACACTCACTGAAAATGGCTACTGGCTATACTTTTATAACTTTATGAGCTGGATTTGCCTGTCTTTGCAATTAGTTTGTAGTTTGTTAACTAAAAGCGTCCAGGAGAATTCACTATTACTTGTGGTAAACAACATTTTAGCGCCCCCTTGTATGCTATGCCGGTAATTCCATAAATCCCAGGATGGTAGAAAAATGTAAAAGTACGGAAATCAAGATACCGCCCAAGCCTAGTTACAACCTTCCAGTGACTCTCACAGTGAGTCAGTGTCCACATTCTCAACACAGAGACATTTATTCACATGAAGCATGGAACTACTTGAAACAAAAAATAATCTACAGCACTAAAAAGCACAGCACCATTATCAATACAATATTAATGCTAATGTATTCTGTGTTTTGACAGAAACCTTGGGAAGTCTGGCCTGAGGGTGTCCTGCCTTGGACTAGGTGAGTGGGAGAGGGGATTTGGGGCTAGCTAAGGGGCTGGGAGATAACACTGTGTTAGAGGTGACTTCACCAGTAAGACAAAGTGAGCCACAGAGGGAGTTTATTTCACACCAAAAGCGTTTATCTAAGGCGTTTTTCTAGCGGAGACGTGGGAGAGTGAGGATATGCCAGAAATACCAGCTGAGACCTCTATCTGTTAACTAACACTGTTGCTTTGGTTAACTGTACCAAAGCCACATCTCTCAAAACTATAATTAAGAAGCTACGGTAATCAGCATCACTGCTTCTTCAACACCACTCTCCCTATACATCACTAATCTGATAGACTACTAACACAGTCTCCCTGTCATCTCTCTGCAGGAACATGGGTGACGTTTGGTGGACAGATAACAGACGAGGTGAGAGCAGATGGATTGTGTTATGCTGTTATTCTACTTCTCTATCAGTCAGTCAACACTCCCCAGTTTCACAACTCTCTACATGCTCCTAGAACCAACTGCTGCTCAGGAAGACTAGTTGTGCTTACACTGCATTGCCACGTAGAATAGCTAGAAAACTAACAAATGTGCCATATGAATGAACAATTATATGAACCATGAACACACTGGCGCATGCGCTTAAAGCAACATGCATGCAGAAAGGTTTTAATAATCGATATCAGTGATGTCTCAACCCCCTCCCCTTCCTCCTCTCTCTTTCCTTGCCCTCTTCGGCCAATAGATGGCCGAGCAGCTTGTGTGCCTGGCCTACGAGAACGGCATCAATCTGTTTGACACAGCAGAGGTCTACGCTGCAGGGAAGTGAGTATGATCCAGCCTGTCCACATCCTCATCCAGACATGACTTAGTTATTGTTGACCACCCAGTCCCAGTATCACACCATACACAGCCACATAGCCAAACAAAGCATAGGCTAACATTTACTGTAGTGTGTTTGAACCAGCGCTGACTTAACACTAACAGATCATTATGAGTGTGTTTATTAACGAGGTAGGGGACTCGTCTAAGGGATGTGGTGTACACTCACATCTAGTACCAATGAGGCTGTTGCTGGTCTCCAGTCTTTCCAGTGTGGTTGTGATGATTTCGCCTACAGCACGTGGAGGGAGTCTCCCTGGCCATCACACATCTTTAGAGATCTCATTAAATTTGATTAAACCTCTGGTTCATTAGATCTGAGGCCCCCGAGGCTCAGAGGAAAAACACACGGATACACTTACCCTGAGTCTGCGCCTCTGCTGCCTCGCACATAGGTACGTGGCAGGCATGTTAGCAAGTACAAGGCCATGCAATTGAATCCATGACGTGCCATGGACAGGGGGACCAGGTAAAGCCTGCAAAACTGTTTACATGAACATGAGTGATTACTGGCTCTCGAGCCTTGAGCTACAGACCTGAGGGAGATGCACATCATTTATAACGGTCATTATACTAAGCTTTAATGGTATTTTTGATGTAAGGTTCGGGTCAATTGTCCATGATAGCTTGAATACCAGTTGAATCCAAACATTGATATTTTGCCAATACTACATTTAGCAGACGTTTTTATCCAAAGCGACTTAGTCATGCATGCGTCCATTTTTTACATATGGGGGGTCCCGGAAATCAATCCAACTATCCTGGTGTTACAAGAACCATGCTCTACCAACTGAGCTACATAGAACAATACAAACCTTTATAGGGCTTTATAAATCATGACATCTCTTCTTATAGCTGTGTACACCCTCCTGGATTAATGAATCTTTGTTGTTATTTATGATTAACTAAAATAATCTGAGGGATTATCCTTTTCCAACAGTACCTCAGATTAACAGCCTACAACTCCTCTCTAAACGCTCCCCAAGGAAATACTGGGCTCTCATTGTGGCAATGTGTTGGGCATATTTCCCAAGGTGTTAATATTGTGTAAAATACTCATATTGTGTAAAATACTGAAGAAACAAAATAAAAGACAAAGAAATGTTATTTCAATGTTTCCCAATTCTACAACAGCCACTGCATGAGTTGTTGATCGCTTTATAACGTGTGCTGTGTATTTGTGGCCTGGCACTATGAACAAGTCACTGAAGCATATTGCCAGGGGCACACGGTAAAGTATATTGATTGACAGCTAGTTCATGCCACTGTCTAGCAGCGTAGACCAGCACATGCTCACAAATATACTGTAGTGTGAGTTTAACACAAACTCCATGGCTTTAACAACTCACTCCTTCGCACTCACCATCAACAAACATTGATATTGCTGGCTAATTAAATTAATGTCCACTCTCTGTGGCTCTGATGCACATAATTGTCTAAAGTCAATGTAAAGTGCAGGGGAGGGAAATTCCGCAGTGGAAAACAATCATCTGAGAAGGAAAGAAGAATGTGAAATCTATAAAGAGGACATAGACACCACCACCGTTGATACAATGTAGCAGTCAGAGGCTTTACCTCCATTAGGAATCTACTCTACCACCTGCTTTGGCTCTAAACACACTTTTTAGAGGAGCTGAGTACTGTATAGTATGTCACACATTTACGTCATTTAGCAGACACTCTTTTTCAAAGCGATTTTCATGAGCAATTAGGGTTAAGTGGCTTGCTTAAGGTCACATCAACATATGTTTCACCTAGTCTGCTCAGGGATTTGAACCAGCAAACTTTCGGTTACAGGCCCAATGATCTTAAGCGCTAGGCTACACGCACGCACACAGACAGAGAGTCAGATCCTCTCTTGGGAGCGGAGAACTCTATTCATGAAGAAGACATTGGTCTCCGGGGGGAAGAGATGCAACATCTGGCATTAGCCGACCAGAAATGTCCCTCCTCTCCCTCTGCTCAAACCAGCAGTCTGCACGCACAGGCAGTCTGCACGCACGGGGAGATGGGAGGCATAAGGGAAAGTGAAGCAGAGAGGGCACAGAGACAGAGGTGGCGGATCAGTCCCTTTGTGCGTGCTATACAGTACACCGAGGTCACATTACAGGAAAACATGTCATTTGTTAGCCATGCAGAGAGGTGCTCTCTTCCTCCCAGTGACAGGAGTTATCCCAGCCCTAATGGGTGCCACGTTGGGCAGAATTAGCACCCCTACTGCTGCTAATGACTGACTGACAGGGAGCCTGTTACACACCAGCCATAGGCCTTCCAGCCTGCACCCTGCCAGGCAGCCCATTCACATTGCCATCTCTCTGAGTTGAACTCCACACGCTGCAGGAGGGCTTTGTTACGAGTCTATAAAGACATTTGAAGTGTTGTTCAGGGTTAGCACCACACATTTCTGATGTCTTCCTTTTCAATGGCTGTTCTGTTTGTACTCTTTTGCATCATGGTATGTCTAGTTGTTGGTTGACTATGCTGTTGGTTGACTATGATTATCTAATATCCATTCTCTCTCTCTCTCTCTCCCTCCCCCCAGGGCTGAGGTGGTGCTGGGGAACGTCATAAAGAAGAAAGGATGGAGGTACTCTCATAACGAGCCATGTTTTCATAACTCCTCTACCTTATTGGAGGAGAAGGGAGCAGTGTGGTGTGTTGTGCACCAGCAGACGGGCAGAGAGAGAGAGATACAATATTAATGGAGTCAGGCAGGCATGCAGAGAGAGAGAGAAAGAGATACAGTATTATTGGAGTCTAGCAGAGAGAGCGAGAGAGATACAATATTAATGGAGTTAGGCAGGCGGGCAGAGAGAGAGAGAAAATTTCTGCCACAAATTGAAAAACATTTTTTTATCAAAACCAGGTATTAGCGATACAACATGGTGACATATGGACAACCCATTTTAAAACCCTCTACAACACCGTTCAAATTGACACAAACGCAGAGCAATGCCAAATTCATGAGAAGTTGAATGAATTTTAAAAAGCTATAAAGGACAATGAAAATCCATTGAACTCCCCAATTACTGACCAGGAGCTCTATAAGAAACTTCAGGCCCTCAAATTTAAAAATGCATGCCCACCTGAAGGCATCCTAAATGAGATGCTCAAACTCACTAGTGCAACATTTCTGACATCTGGAATCAAGGACTCATAACCCCAATCTTTAAGAACGGAGACAAATTTGACCCTAACAATTACAGAGGCATTTGTGTGAACAATAACCTGGGGAAAGTTTTCTGTAGTATTATAAATGTAAGAATTCTAAACTTCCTTAATAAGCACAGTGTCTTGAGTAAAAGCCAAATCATCGCACGACTGATCATATTTACACCCTACACACCCTGATAGATAAACATGTTTACCAAAATAATACCAAAATAAACGCTTGCTTTATCGACTTCCAAAAAGCATTTGATTCTATTTGGCATACAGGACTGTTCTACAAAGTTATTGAAAGTGATGTAGGGGGTAAAACATATGACATAATTAAATCAATGTATACTGGCAATATGTACGGCATTGAAATTGACAAGAAAATAACAGAATTCTTTAACCAGGGGCGGGGCCTTCGCCAGGGTTGCAATCTGAGCCCTGCACTCTTCAATATTTACATCAACGAATTGGCCACTATTGTAGAAAAATCCTCAGCCCCTGGTGTTAGTCTCCACAATTCAAAGGTTAAGTGCCTACTCTTCGCAGATGACCTATGCCTGCTGCCACCCACAGCACATAGCCTACAGCAGAGCCTGGACCTGCTAGAGCAGTAGTGCCAGGGCCCTGGCAGTAAAAAATATTAAAATAATGATTTTCCAGAGAAGATCCAGATCTCAGGGAATTAGACCAAAGTTCTCAATTGGTACAAAATATATAGAGTACTGCACACACTACAATTACTTAGGTTTAAAAATAAGCGCAACTGGACACCTTAATGAGGCAGTGAATGAACTGAGAGAGAAAGCATGCAGGGCATTCTACACCATTAAAAAACTAAATCAAATTGAAATACCTATTAAAATGTGGCTAAAACTAATTGAATGTGTCATTGAACCAATTGCACTTTATGGCAGCGAGGTATGGGGTCCACTTGCAAAACAAGATTTTACCAAATGGGACAAACACCCAGAGTTCTGTAAGATTCTCCTACATGTCCAGAGGAAAACTACAAACAATGCATGCAGGGCAGAATTAGGCCAATATCCACTAATAATAAAAACAAAAAAGAGCAATTAAGTTTTGGAAACATCTAAAATACAGTGACCCCCTCTCATATCATTACCAAGCCCTGCAATGCCAAGAGCTGAGCAAAGAAAAGAGTCCCCTCATCCAGCTGGTCCTGGGGCTGAGTTCACAAACCTGTTCTACAAACACACTGAAGCCTCAGGACCAGAACATCCAATCAATCAGAATAAAACAAATTACAACACAGTCAAAACAAAACTACATTGCTTATTGGGAAACACAAGTACAAGCACAAAGCAAGATGCAGTGCTATCTGGCCCTAAATCGACAGTACACCGTGGCTAACCATTTGACAATGGTTACTGATCAAACCTTAGAAAAACCTTGACAAAATACAGGCTCAGTGAGCACAGCTTTGCCATTGAGAAGGGTAGACACAGGAAAACCTGGCTCCATGTAGAGGAAAGGCTGTGCATCCACTGCACCACAGCAGAACCTGAGACAGAGCTGCATTTCCTGACAAAATGTAAAAAATATAAAACAATTAGAGAGTGTCATTTCCCCAAATTTCAAACCCTTATTCAAGGTTTCAAAGACCTCTCTGATGAGAATAGGCTACCCGTCCTATTGGGGGAGGACGCAGAGAGCTGTGGGTTGGCAGCGCACTACATTGCTGTCTGCCATAAGATGAGGGACAGTGTCTGACAGACCAACCAACCTGCACATGTCCTCTACTGTATGCTTATTGTTATTGTTCAATGTATGGTTATTTTGACCCTTGGTTATTGTTGTTACTGTTGTCCCGTTGACAATTTTGATTCTTACTATTTTAATATTGTAAAAATCCAAAGTAAGCTTTGGCAATATGTACATTGTTACGTCATGCCAGTAAAGCAAATTGAATTGAATTGAAAATTGAGAGAGAGAGATACAATATTATTGGACTCGGGCAGGCGGGCAGAGAAAGAGATACAATGTTATTGGACTCGGGCAGGCGGGCAGAGAAAGAGATACAATATTATTGGAGTCAGGCAGAGAGAGAGAGAGAGAGAGAGAGAGAGAGAGAGAGAGATATACAATATTAATGGATTCAGGCAGGTGTGCAGAGAGAGAGATACAATATTATTGGAGTCAGGCAGAGAGAGAGAGATACAATATTATTGGAGTCAGGCAGAGAGAGAGAGATACAATATTATTGGAGTCAGGCAGAGAGAGAGAGATACAATATTAATGGATTCAGGCAGGTGTGCAGAGAGAGAGATACAATATTATTGGAGTCGGGCAGAGAGAGAGAGATATAATATTAATGGAGTCAGGCAGGCGGGCAGAGAGAGAGAGATACAATATTATTGGAGTCGGGCAGAGAGAGAGATATAATATTAATGGAGTCAGGCAGGCGTGCAGAGAGAGATATAATATTAATGGAGTCAGGCAGGTGTGCAGAGAGAGAGCGATAATATTAATGGAGTCAGGCAGAGAGAGAGATATAATATTAATGGAGTCAGGCAGGTGTGCAGAGAGAGAGAGATAATATTAATGGAGTCAGGCAGAGAGAGAGATATAATATTAATGGAGTCAGGCAGGCGTGCAGAGAGAGAGAGAGATACAATATTAATGGAGTCAGGCAGGCGTGCAGAGAGAGAGAGATATATAATATTAATGGAGTGTCCCTCCTCAAAGCTACTGAATAATGGAATGAATGTGTCTCCTGTACTCTTGTACCTCGTCACCTGTGTGCGTGTACTGTACTCTTTTACCTCGTCACCTGTGTGTGTGTACTGTACTCTTTTACCTCGTCATCTGTGTGTGTGTACTGTACTTGTACAGTGGTGTGAGGGTCACTGGTCTGACCCTGGTCCAGGTCAGGTCTTCCCTGTGGCTCAGTTGGTAGAGCATGGTGTTTGCAATGCCAGCACGGTGTGTGCAACGCCAGGGTTGTGGGTTCGATTCCCATGGGGGGGCCAGTACAAAAAAAAAAGTATAAATAAATAATAATAAGTGAAATGTATTCACTACTGTAAGTCGCTCTGGATAAGAGTGTCTGCTAAATGACGTAAATGTAAAAATGTCATGTTTACTGGCCCAAGGCAGTGTTGTATCTCCTTTGTGTGTGGTGTGTAGGAACCTAAAGGGTGTGTTACTAGGCGCCTTAGTCATCCTACCAGTCACAACATATAAGACTTAAGGCATGCAAGCCCTCACCTCTAGATACCATCACACATTTTTCCAGCCCGGCCCTCTGCCCTCTCTGTAATGTCAGCCAGAGCACCTTGGAACACACTCTCTTTGTGCTTCATTGTCTGTGTACGTCCTGTGTACAGAGGGTCTCACATGTAAGTTGTAATGGGTTTTCTCCCCCATCTCTTTGTAGACGTTCCAGTTTGGTGATCACAACCAAGATCTTCTGGGGCGGAAAGTATGTTGACTCTTCTCTGGGTGTCTTTGTGTCCTAATGAGAGATATGCTGCTGTGTGTAATTTGTCTGGAGTTGTGAGTGACTGGCGCATTAATGAAGTATCTATCTATTGGAGTAGTAATGGAGTATCTATCTAATGGAGTAGTAATGGAGTATATATCTATTGGAGTAGTAATGGAGTATCTATCTAATGGAGTAATAATGGGGTATCTATCTAATAGAGTAGTAATTGAGTATCTATCTATTGGAGTAGTAATGGAGTATCTATCTATTGGAGTAGTAATGGAGTATCTATCTATTAGAGTAGTAATGGAGTATATATATATTGGAGTAGTAATGGAGTATCTATCTAATAGAGTAGTAATAGAGTATCTATCTAATGGATTAGTAATGGAGTATCTATCTATTGGAGTAGTAATGGAGTATCTATCTAATGGATTAGTAATGGAGTATCTATCTATTAGAGTAGTAATGGAGTATATATATATTGGAGTAGTAATGGAGTATCTATCTAATAGAGTAGTAATGGAGTATCTATCTAATGGATTAGTAATGGAGTATCTATCTATTAGAGTAGTAATGGAGTATATATATATTGGAGTAGTAATGGAGTATCTATCTAATAGAGTAGTAATGGAGTATCTATCTAATGGATTAGTAATGGAGTATCTATCTATTGGAGTAGTAATGGAGTATCTATCTATTGGAGTAGTAATGGAGTATCTATCTAATGGATTAGTAATGGAGTATCTATCTATTAGAGTAGTAATGGAGTATCTATCTATTGGAGTAGTAATGGAGTATCTATCTATTAGAGTAGTAATGGAGTATCTATCTAATGGAGTAATAATGGGGTATCTATCTAATAGAGTAGTAATTGAGTATCTATCTATTGGAGTAGTAATGGGGCATCTATCTAATGGAGTAGTAATGGAGTATCTATCTAATGGAGTAGTAATTGAGTATCTATCTATTGGAGTAGTAATGGAGTATCTATCTAATGGAGTAGTAATGGAGTATCTATCTAATGCCCTCTGGTTAATGTAATCATGTGTAATCCACACTGAATCTATATAATGGGCTTTTAGTCAAGCTGAAATGTATATCATGTGATGTTGTTACTGCGAATGACTAAATGATAAAGAGAGAGAGATTATATGATGGAAAGACAGCAACTGCTATAATTCAACTGTGGAATGTGTTTTTCATCCATAGAGCAGAGACTGAGAGAGGTTTATCCCGAAAACACATTATAGAAGGTAAGTGAGCTGCAGACGGACGCACGGACAGACAGATCATACAGATCATGACATTGCCACAAAGTCAACATGTGGATGGTAGAGTGGTTACAGAGAGAGAGAAAGGCTCCCAATTGCAGCCCCTCTGCAGCTAATGACCTGGTTCCGTGTGTTAGTGCATGAGTGTGTATGTGTTGTGCATTTGTGGCCTGGCACTATGAACAAGTCACTGAAGCATATTGCCAGGGGCACACGGTAAAGTATATTGATTGACAGCTAGTTCATGCCACTGTCTAGCAGCGTAGACCAGCACATGCTCACAAATATACTGTAGTGTGAGTTTAACACAAACTCCATGGCTTTAACAACTCACTCCTTCGCACTCACCATCAACAAACATTGATATTGCTGGCTAATTAAATTAATGTCCACTCTCTGTGGCTCTGATGCACATAACTGTCTAAAGTCAATGTAAAGTGCAGGGGAGGGAAATTCCGCAGTGGAAAACAATCATCTGAGAAGGAAAGAAGAATGTGAAATCTATAAAGAGGACATAGACACCACCACCGTTGATACAATGTAGCAGTCAGAGGCTTTACCTCCATTAGGAATCTACTCTACCACCTGCTTTGGCTCTAAACACACTCTTTTTAGAGGAGCTGAGTACTGTATAGTATGTCACACAGATCAAAGACAGGACTTCAAATGTTGATGGTCAATCAAACAAAATACATCCTAAGTAGTAGCTTTGGCTCCAGGAAGAAGAGACTCTGTTTTGATAATTGAGAGTTTGGGACTCTCTTGGGGGTTTGGAGTTGTATCTGTAGAGGAAGAAACACCTTATTACAATCACATTTATATTATATTGAGCACTACCTCACAATAGCATAATCAATGCGATATGGCTGCAATCATTTCCCTGAACAATAGCAGTGTGTGGAACTGTGGCCGTGATGCATGTGGTTGTAGGTTTAAAGGCCTCACTGGAGAGACTGCAGCTAGAGTATGTGGACGTGGTGTTTGCAAACAGACCGGACCCCAACACTCCCATGGAAGGTAAGGAGGAACATCTTGTTCCTCTTCTGTCACTGGCTTCTGCTGTCTGTCTCTTCTCTATTCCCCTGCTTTCTATTCCCCTGCTTTCTATTCCCCTGCTTTCTATTCCCCTGCTTTCTATTCCCCTGCTTTCTATTCCCCTGCTTTCTATTCCCCTGCTATGTTCTCTCCATCCCAGAAGCTCACATTCTGGGATGCTGTAGGTCGTCTGAGCATTCTCTGACATGCCTATGTCCACCCTAACTCACTGGGCTATATACAGTGGGCTCCAAAATGACTGGCACCCCTGACTGGTAATGCACAAACAATACTTTAACAAATATAAACAATATAATTATAGAGAGAAACTGAAAATACCAACATGTGAGAAATACTGTACTTCATTCATGTTTCAATGGAACCAACCAAAAGCATACAATTATTTAATATAAAAATGAATTTCACCAAAATCAAGGTTTCATAATTATTGGCATTTATTTAGTACTTAGTGCAACCACCTCTGGCAAGGATACCAGCATTGAGTCTTTTCCTGTAATGTATGACTAAGTTAAGGAACACATTTGGAAGGATTTTGGACCATTCCTCTATGCAGATCCTTTCAAGATCCTTCACATTCTTGGGTTTGCGCTTATCAACTGCCCTCTTCCACTTAGCCCACAGGTTTTTGATTGGATTGAGGTCCGGCGACTGAGATGGCCATGGCAGAACATTGATTTTGTTGTCACAGAACCATTTCTGTGTGGATCTTGAGGTATGTTTTGGGTCATTGTCTTGTTGGAAAGTCCACCTACGGCCGAGTCCCAGCCTTCTGGCAGAGGCAACCAGATTGTCAGTAAAAATTACCTGATACTTGGTGGAATTCATTATGCCATCGATCTTAACCAGTGCCCCTGGACCTCTGGAATTAAAACAGCTCCAAAACATCACCATATTTCACCGTGGGTATGAGGTACCTCTCTTTGTATGCATCTCTGTTTTTGACGCCAAACATGCCAATGCTGTATCTGACCAAAATTGAATTTTGGTCTCATCTGACCAGAGCACCTTCTTCCAGTCATAATTTAAATGACGTTTGGCAAACTCCAAGCGCTGTGTCTTGGGGTCATTAAGGGTTTTCTTCTGGCAGCCCTTCCAAAGAGCCTGTGCTTGTGGAGGTGGCGTCTGATGGTGATTTTTGAAACCTGGTGACCCCAAGACAACACCAAGGCCTGCAATTCTTTCACAGTGATTCTTGGGGATTTTGTTGCTTCTCACCATCCTCCTCTCTATCCTGGGGGGCAAAATGCATTTGCGTCCTCTACCCATGAGGTTTTCAACTGTTCCATATCTTCTGAATGTTTTAATAATTGCTCTGACAGTGCTCAGTGGTATATTCATTCGTTTGTGGATCTTCTTGTAGCCATTACCAGATTTATGAAGGTCTACGACCATCTGTCTCTTTTGAACTGCCAGTTCTTTTTTCTTCATGGTGTTGGATGACAAAGGGATATTGCATGTGTGTTACCTCATTTTTATACCCTAGTGAAACAGGAGGTGATGTAATGGCTCAATATAGTTCCTTAAGACTTAGATAAACTTAAATAAGTGGAATTGAATTCCTGGTTTAATTTTGGTAGATGCTATTTACAATAATCTTTAAGGGTGCCGTTAATTGTGAAACCTTGATTTGGAGGACATAGATTTTTTATTAAATCAATAAATTATCTCGGTGGGTTCCATTGAAACATTAATAAAGTACCGTACTTCTCACGTGTTGGTATTTTCATTTTATCTCAATAATTATATTGTTTATATTTTTAAAGTATTGTTTGTGCATTGCCAGTCAGAGATGCCAGTCATTTTGGAGCCCACTGTAGTTCACCTCACCCCCTTCTTCCTCACTGGCAGCAGTCTAACACCATAGGTAGCGTTAAATAAACTTCCTCACTGGCAGCAGTCTAACACCATAGGTAGCGTTAAATAAACTTCCTCACTGGCAGCAGTCTAACACCATAGGTAGCGTTAAATAAACTTCCTCACTGGCAGCAGTCTAACACCATAGGTAGCGTTAAATAAAAGTGAAACACTTCTTGAGCTAAAACCTAAAGCTGTCATTCTGTATTCATCTGATGTCCTGTATGGGCCATGCTACAGTAGGAAGGTTATGATACAACATACTCAGACTGTACCTGTTACAGTTACTCTGCAGAGAGACAGAGAGAGACAGAGAGAGAGAGACAGAGAGAGAGAGACAGAGAGAGAGAGAGAGAGAGAGACAGAGAGAGAGACAGAGAGAGAGACAGAGAGAGAGACAGAGAAACAGAGAGAGAGAGACAGAGAAACAGAGAGAGAGAGAGAGAGAGAAACAGAGAGAGAGAGAGAGACAGACAGACAGACAGACAGACAGACAGACAGACAGACAGACAGACAGACAGAGAAACAGAGAGAGAGCAAGAGATTCCCTTATGAATCTCTATTTTGCTCTCTCTCATCCTCATTCTGTTTGCATTTTCTCTCTTGGTTGCTCACAGGCTTAAACACAGCATTGGTCTCTCCACTCATTGTAGTGTGTGTTTGTTATTTTCTTTGATTGGCAGAGACGGTGCGGGCGATGACCCATGTGATCAACCAGGGCATGGCCATGTACTGGGGCACGTCCCGCTGGAGCCCCATGGAGATCATGGTGAGACGGGCTGAAAGTAAGCCAGTACAGAGTACCGGCAAAATAAAGAAAAATGTGCCTATCACAATAATTAAAACAAAGATGTCAAGAAAACTGTAGGCTATTTCACCATCATTTATCATTACCGCCTGTCAGCCATATGAGAAATTAGCGAACAAACTTAAAAACAGGTGAATACACTCTAACATGTGCTGTGGTTCGACATGAACACTAACATTTTGCAAAGGCAGAAATGACTGGGAAAGGGTAACGGGGATACCTAGTCAGTTGCACAACTGAATGAATTCAACCGAAAGGTTGAATGCATCAGAGAGGTGCGGGGGGCTGCCTTAATCGACGACCACGTCATCGGGGCCCGAGACGCGGCCGGACAGCTGTGGACGCATCAATTCAGGCTGCTACAGTATGCCTAATAACAATCGCCGAATGTCATTGTACTTTCTGTGTTTTAATAGACGTGTCTTTCAATTGGTCAGATGGCGGGTGCACTGTTTAGATGCAGGAATTATTTTAGTGGACAAACCTGCGAAGGTAGCCTACTTTTTGAAGTGATTTGTTTGACAATCGGATGAAAACATCATGCCTGGTTGTGTTCATACCACATGAAAAGATAATAAATGCATTTTTACAGTTAAATGACATTTATTTGTGGCCTGGTGCTATAAACACGTCTTTACTGTTAGGCCCATACATGTTTTTAGTGTATGTGCACATGGGAGGTCCCGTACCAGGAAGAAATGTAATCTACTTTCAACTCTGAGTGAGACACACACACAAACACACACACACAAACACACACACACACACACACACACACACAGCCTCTTCTCCTTCCGGTCATCATTCTACCCAGACCCAGTCTCACCACGGGCAGTGGCATGCCACCACTGTAACGTCTCACTGACTGTGCTCGACTCTGACAGATTTTGACCATGACTTTCACAGTATTGATTGATGGGCATCACAACCTTCTCCTGCTTTGATTAGCCGGTGGCCACCGTACAGTACTCTTCAGGCTGACGGCTGCTGTTCCCTGTGTGTCCTGTAGGAGGCGTACTCTGTGGCGCGGCAGTTCAACCAGATCCCTCCTATCTGTGAGCAGGCTGAGTACCACATGTTCCAGAGGGAGAAGGTAGAGGTACAGCTGCCAGAGCTCTTCCATAAGATAGGTGAGTGGAGCTGGTCTGGACAGACTGATACAACACAACAGTATTTCATACACAGGGATAGCTATTCAATGACTATTACTTTAGTAGTTATATATAATTATATGATTGCCTAGATATAAGTATGCTGCAGCTTACAAAGGTTGTGGCAATGTGGCAATGTTATGCTTTTAAATACAGTAAATACTAAGCCTTACAAAAAAGAGGGAAGAGGACAGCAGCACCCAGGGATGGATGCTCTCCTCGTCAGTCTGGACAGAACAGCATGTCAATACTGAGTGGTGGTGGTGATGGGGACAGGCTGACTCCATGTTCCCATGTTCTCAGGTGTGGGGGCGATGACATGGTCACCGCTGGCCTGTGGGATCATCTCAGGGAAATACGACAGCGGGGTACCACCTTACTCCCGCGCTTCTCTTAAGGTAGTGTTACCCCCACCCCTCTCCTGGGACCCTGTTCACCTCTCTGCTTTCTCCTTTGGTCTCAGCTCGTATGTCATGTCAGCCCCTCTTCTCCCCCAGCCCCCTTCTTATCCTGGCTCGTTCCTGTCCTAACAGATATTTTCTGTGTCTTTCAGGTTCTAGAACTTGGTGTCTCCTAGATGTTTGTTTTTGAGTGCCCTGTGACAGCATGCACTGTGTACCAACTCTGTGTACCAACTCTGTGTACCAACTCTGTGTACCAACTCTGTGTACCAATTCGACGACATGTCAGGTTGTGTCAACTCAAGCAGCTTATCTCACATTTTCACACACACAGGCACACGCATGCACATGCACATACACAGATATTCACCAGATGACAGCAACATCCACGTACTGCATCACAAATTCAGAAACTAGGGCATAATCTTTCCCTGTGTTGTCACGGTGGCATACAGGATTGCTGAGCGTTCTCTGAGCGTTCTCTGAGCGTTCTCTGAGCGTTCTCTGTGGCCCCAACCAACGTTCCCTCTCATTTGTTTTCGGCACTGAGCAAATATCAGGTCTGCTGAGCGCAAACTTGAAAGTTGTGAAAATTCTTCCAGCGCGAGTTTACTGTGAATACTGAGGCTGTACTAACTTTAAGTTACAGTTTCAGACAGTGTTCAAGAAGACTACTGTGGCTATTTGATCATAATGTAGGCCTACCAGAGTGGCCTTCCATCAAAAACAATGGAGAAAATGCATCCCATAACATTTTAATAGGGAAATAGTTATTCTATCATTCTGAATGATAGTTATTCTATCATTGTGTGGTTTTCAATGTAGGTCTACATTCCATGAGACTTTTGAAAAAAACATGCAGGGCTTGACATGAACCTGTTTATCCACTTGTCCTTCAGACAAGGAGGTGACTGAAAATGTTGTTGTGTTGTTTGATTGCAGAAACCACTTTACAAAATGAAATGCATTATTATTCCCATACCATTATTACAGAGAATCAGACAAATGATGCTACCCTCTGCCTTTTGGTTACTTAGCTTATTCCTGACTGTCTCAAAATACAACACTGCCCCTTTAAGACAAAAAAATCTCTTTACCTGACTTGCTTTTCAAAGACGTCTAGAATTGCACGTTTTGTGCTCTTGTAGGAAGCAATCACTCCCCTATTGCTGACTGCAGTACAACTGGGCTAATAACTCACTAACTAGCAAAGGATATGAACAAAATGTGCACATGTAGCTACATGCAGCTCTCAAAACAAGCACATCTACTCACGACCACAGCTCGAAACACAGTCCAGTTCAAAGTAAATTGCACTTATCCATATATGGCAATGGTCTATTTGCATATACAGCGCATTCGTAAAGTATTCTGTCCCCTTGACTTTTTCCACATTTTGTTACGTTACAGCCTTATTCTAAAATGGATTACAAAAAAAATACCCCATAATGACAAAGCGAAAACAGGTTTTTAGAAATTTTTGCAAATGTATTAAAAATTAAAAACAGAAATACCTTATTTATATTAGTATTCAGACTCTTTGCTATAAGACTCGAAATTGAGCTCAGGTGCATCCTGTTTCCATTGATTATCCTTGAGATGTTTCTACAACTTGATTGGAGTCCACCTGTGGTAAATTCAATTGATTGGACATGATTTTGAAAGGCACACACCTGTCTATATAAGGTCCCACAGTTGACAGTGCATATCAGAGCAAAAACCAAGCCATGAGGTTGAAGGAATTGTTCGTAGAGCTCTGAAACAGGATTGCGTCGAGGCACAGATCTGTGGAAGGGTACCAAAACCTTTCTGCAGCATTGAAGGTCCCCAAGAACAGTGTCCTCCATCATTCTTAAATGTAAGAAGTTTGGAACCACCAAGACTCTTCCTAGAGCATCTCTGGAGAGGCCTGAAAATAGCTGTTCAGCGACGCTCCCCATCCAACCTGACAGAGCTTGAGAGGATCTGCAGAGAAGAATGGGAGAAACTCCCCAAATTCAGATGTGCCAAGCTTGTAGCGTCATACCCAAGAAGACTCGAGGCTGTAATCGCTGCCAAAGGTGCATCAACAAAGTACTGAGGAAAGGGTCTGAATACTTATTTAAATGTGATATTTCATTTTTTTTTTTTTTTACTTGCAAACATTTCTAAAAACCTGTATTTGCTTTGTCATTATGGGGTATTGTGTTTAGATTGATGAGGAAAAAAATGATTTAATCAATTTTAGAATAAGGCTGTAACGAAACAAAATGTGGAAAAATTCAAGGGGTCTGAATACTTTCCGAATGCACTGTAGACCTACTGCAGCTCTGATTGGTTATGCCTCACCGGTCAGTGTAGAGTATAGGCTGAGTCCTGATTGTCAGTGCAATAGAATCCTACTCCAATGCGTTCTGCCTACAACAAAATCTCTTGCATAGTTGGTTTTGTTTCAGTATGTTGCATTGAAAGTGGCTAATATTGCGTTGATTCGATCATAATTGCCACAGTAAAGGTAAATGTTGATAGTGTTAACTAACAGGGAAGCTGAAGTTCAATCTCGTGCTTCTCTCCGTGGGCTGAAATTTCTTCTGAGCTCTGCACGGAAGTCCAGGTAGTTGCACAACAGTCTCGTTGCTACTTCGCGCCCACGTGCAGAGGGAATATTGGTCTTAACCCAGTTAAGGAAACCAGTTCTCCTTCTCGCTATGAAGCTGATGTTCTCCTGCGTACGTGGTGTTGATTCATATGTTGTGCTGTTGATTCCTGGTTAGACTTTAAACATTCCAGGAACTTTAAATAAATTCTCAGGTTTTCCCGAAATCCCGGTTGGAGGGTCCCTGGAATTAGGAGGGAATAAGCAGGGAATCCGGCATTCAACCAGGATTTATGGAAAACCATGGCATTTATTGAAATTCCTGCAATTTTGCAACCCTATTCCTGATTAACAATGGTGTGGATGGCTGATCCAGTTACTGAAAACGTGCTTGTTCCTTATTTGTTACTGTTTCAATCATTGAATCACTTGGGAAATGAGGTCCCTTTGTCAAGGTTGCTTTTTTAGCCTATTAAAAAATATGTACATTCATAGATTTTCATAATACACATTTTCTTGGTGTTTAGAATTAATTATACATAATCTTAACAAGAATGAGACATTTATTTACATCCTAAAACATATGTGCGTGTGTTTGTACTGTACCGTATGTGTGTGTAAAAGTAAAAGAAGACTACAGTAGAGTCACAATGTTGACAACCAGGCCCTGGCCTACCAAGCAGAGTCACGTGTTTAAAAGCAGGCCCTGGCCGACACAGGTGGTGCAGTGCATCAGTGTTGGGCAGGGCTGTGTTTTTGAGCAGGTGTGCTGTGTTTCAACAGGGCTACCAGTGGTTGAAGGACAAGATCTTGAGCGAGGAGGGCCGGCGTCAGCAGGCGAAGTTGAAAGAGCTGCAGGCAATCGCGGAGCGGCTGGGCTGCACTCTGCCCCAGCTCGCCATCGGTACGCCGACACCCACTGCCGCTCTCTCTCTTTCTGTCCGTCTGTCCGTTCCTCGTCCCTCTGCCTCTCGCTTGATTCGCTGCCGGATGGTCACTGCCAGTCAGGCGGCTAACCAGATGGTTTTCAGCTGTTGTGTGTGTGTGTGTGTGTGTGTGTGTGTGTGTGTGTGTGTGTGAGAGAGATATAGAGAATGTTTGTCTGTATTATGTTGTATGTCTGTTTGTGGTAAACTAGTTCTTCTTCCTAAATCCAAACCAGCTTTTTCAAGTCAGTGGTAATAACTTGATATTGATTTTGTTTGTTAGTTTACTGTCTTGTGGTGTGTATCTATATACGACGAGGTAGTTTCTCTTTTCCCCAAGTCAGCAGTTACATGGAATCCCAGACATAAATCCAGTGAGTGGCCCATAATGATTTACAGTCGAATGGGGAGAGGGGGAATGAGCCTGTAGACAGATTCCCAGCCCCATGGAGAGCTATTAAAGTGTCACAGATGAGAGAGAGACTGTGTAAATCTAGGCCTACACAACACCTCACTCTGCATATCAAGGCGCATTTTACACCCGACCTGTAATGCAGTGTCATAGATTAGGTTTCACGGCCCATTAGCAGACAGCTAGTACACTGTAGCTCCCAATCACTATAAATCCCTGTGGCACTGCCACAAACAGCCTGGACAGAGTTATGTCCTGGGACCACCATTTTACATCACTCGGGAGCAGTGGTATTAAGTAACAAAGTGAAAATACTTTAAAGTACTACTTAAGTCGTTTTTTGGGGGTATCTGTACTTTACTATTCATATTTTTGACTACTTTTACTTTTACTTCACTACATTCCTACAGAAAATAATGTACTTTTTACTCCATACATTTTCCCTGAAACCCAAAAGTACATTTCAAATGCTTAGCAGGACAGGAAAATGTTCAGTATTATCCAGAGAATGCACAGTCATCTCTACTGCCTCTGATCTGGCGGATTCACTAAACACAAATATTTCATTTGTAAATGATGTCTGAGTGTGCTCCTAGCTATCTGTAAATGTAAAACAAAAACTTTGTGTCTGGTTTGCTAAATATAAGGAATTTGAAATGATTCATAGCATTTGCTTTTGATACTAAAGTATATTTAAAACCTTATACTTTTACTCATGTAGCCTAGTATTTTACTGAGTGATTTATTTATTATTAAGGTCTCTTTACTTTTATTCAAGTATGACAATTTGGTACTTTTTCCACCACTGCCCGGGAGTCTCTACATTGGAAAAAAGTAAAGATTAAGTACACATTAGGCCTCTTAGCTTGACCCGTTTATTTACCCAAAGCCTGCTATTTTACACAGTTGATAGCCTAGCTTTGCTGCTGTTATACGGTAAAGTAGCAGTGACTTCATAGAGGATGTTGGCCAGGCCAGTGAGTGAATAGTCTCTGTCATCTGTTAGACAGTTCCATGTAGACTACTACAGCCATCCCATCCTGACCTGAGGAACCCTTGGTTGTCATATCAAATCCTGTAGGGTCAGACCTGTTTCTGGAAGTGGACTCTGTCTCATCATCAGCACGGTGTCTGCTGGTTCTAATCCCACACTGACAGTGTTTGAACCTCACCACAGAGGTTTCAACAGACTGGCACAAAGTCTCTTATACAGTATCAAATATCCCACAACTAGATTAGCAAACACAGTGGGGTTGTGTTTTAGGTGTGTAGGGTTAGGTATTGTTGTGTGTCTGTGTGAGTGTACTGTATGTGTTTAGTAGTTATATTTTTTGAAGAGACATTAGGTGTTTGTTACGTGTATGATGAAGTGTTATACTGTACATGTTTTTGGTATGTTTGAGGCAGGGGTGTATGTTTTGTAGGGTGGGGAGGGGAGGGGCAGGGTTATGTGGGAGAGGAAGGTGTGTGTGTGTGGGGGGGGGGGAGTAGCAGTGTTGTGTGTTTGCCATGGTGGGGGTGTCATTGCTGTTTACCCGTCCCCTACAGCGTGGTGCCTACGGAACGAGGGGGTGAGCTCTGTACTCTTGGGGGCGTCCAACACTGACCAGCTGATGGAGAATATAGCAGCAATACAGGTGAGAACAAAGTGAGGGTCCAGGTGAGAACACAGTGAGGGTCCAGGTGAGAACACAGTGAGGGTCCAGGTAGGTGGGTGGGTGGGGGTGTGTCTGCGCAAGAGAATGTGTGCAGATTTGCATAATATGTCAATGAGTATTGATATTGAATCAACATTTTTAATTGGTTGAAAATGCCATCTCTCCCTGTCCATAACCATCTGTAATAGAATTGTTCTTGTTTTTGTCTTTCCTGGAAAGAGTGCTGCCTCTTGGCCAGTCAGTTTGTTGTAATATGCCTGGATGCTTTACTGTACAAGTTAATAAGGTCAGCAGAGTATCAATCAACAGGGACAATTGAGGGTAGCTCGCGGCGCTGCTACTTTGCTAGATAAGATGCTCTCATTTAATGGGATTTTCAAACCATCAGGGTTTTATGTTCTTTCATCACATTATGTCTGGCTTGAGATAAATTGTTTTCCCATTTCCTAGTGTGTGTTTGTGTGTCTGTCTGTGTGGGGACCAGAGGTCCTCAGAAGGATAGTAAAATAAGGACATTTCAAGTAGGGAAATTTCGTCGGTCCCCACAAGGAATAGGGCTATTTTAGGTTTAAGGGTTAGGTTTATGGTTAGGGATACAATTAGGCTCAGGAATTAGGGTTAGGTTTATGGTTAGGGATACAATTAGGCTCAGGAATTAGGGTTAGGTTTATGGTTAGGGATACAGTTAGGCTCAGGAATTAGGGCTAGGTTTATGGTTAGGGATACAATTAGGCTCAGGAATTAGGGCTAGGTTTTAGGTTAGGGATACAATTAGGCTCAGGAATTAGGGCTAGGTTTTAGGTTAGGGATACAATTAGGCTCAGGAATTAGGGTTAGGTTTTAGGTTAGGGATACAATTAGGCTCAGGAATTAGGGCTAGGTTTTAGGTTAGGGATACAATTAGGCTCAGGAATTAGGGCTAGGTTTTAGGTTAGGGATACAATTAGGCTCAGGAATTAGGGCTAGGTTTTAGGTTAGGGATACAATTAGGCTCAGGAATTAGGGTTAGGTTTTAGGTTAGGGAAACAATTAGGCTCAGGAATTAGGGCTAGGTTTTAGGTTAGGGATACAATTAGGCTCAGGAATTAGGGCTAGGTTTTAGGTTAGGGATACAATTAGGCTCAGGAATTAGGGTTAGGTTGTAGGTTAGGGATACAATTAGGCTCAGGAATTAGGGCTAGGTTTTAGGTTAGGGATACAATTAGGCTCAGGAATTAGGGCTAGGTTTTAGGTTAGGGATACAATTAGGCTCAGGAATTAGGGTTAGGTTTTAGGTTAAGAAGTTTTTAGGGTTTGAAGTTAAGATTAGGGTTAAGTTAAAGGTTTATGGTTAGCGGTTAGGGAAAATAGGATTTTGAATGGGAATCAATTGTTTGGTCCCCACATGGATAGTAAAACCAATATGGGCATGGGTACTCAGTGCATTTGATATTTTGTTTCCTAATGCTATCACATTACCAGGGGCAACATAGTATACTATATACATATGTTACAAAGTATGTGCAATCTATACACGTGAACCAATACCTCTTGCCTTCTGTTTCCTTCAATGCATCTGCAATTTCTCCTGCAGGTTCTTCCCAAACTATCCTCCTCCATCACGCACGAGGTAGATAGCATCCTGGGGAACAAGCCGTACAGTAAAAAGGACTACCGTTCCTAACGCACCACCACGCCAGCCAGCAGGGCTGCTCCAGGGCTGCTCCAGGGCTGCTCCAGGGCTTCTCCAGAGCTGCAGCGCCAAGCCCCTTCTTTGCCTGATCCTCCGTTTGCTTGAGCTTTTACTGAATTAGACCCCGGCGCATGAGTCTGACCCTGCCTCAGCCACCCTGGGGAGCATCATGTAGACTTACAGAGAAAAGAAAAGGATGAACACATAGAGAGATGGTCACATCTGCAGGGAAGGAAGGATAGATAGAAGAAAGATGTATTTTAAAAACTGAAGAAAAAATAAGTTAAAAAAAACATGCTTGCTTGGCAGCCAGATATTTAAAAAAAATTTGCATTTGTTTCTCTAAATACTGAATGCATACCAATGGATTTAAGTTTATACAACAAAAACTCTGTTGCACATGTATGGCCACACATTCGTTTTTTTGGCGTTCTGTTTAATATGTACATCACAGTTTCTCTGAAACAGCTGTTCATTTGTGTAGTCTACATATTATCAGTGTACCAGCCTCCTCGCAGGCAGAACAATCAGCACTTTACTATTGTACAGTTCAGTCATTGAGAGGTTGTAGAATACGTGAGGATGAAATAACTAAACCATATCACACACGGTGAGTCATCGTACTGTAGGATCTCTTCCCTTGTTTCAGTTTCCTACCTGTTCCCCTCAGTCAGTCTGGTCTCCACAGTGCTGGTTCATAACAGACTGTTATTTGACAATAGTCCCTGGCCAACGGAAAAACTAGTTGGTTTAAGTGGCAGCCCTTCCTGCCCAATAGGAATGAAAGCTCAGGGATCGGAACAGTATTTCATGTCCATGTCTTTCTTTCATGTGTGGACACCTGATGGAGACCTGTCCACTGTCAAACCAGGGACATTTTCACGTGGCTTTGAGCCAAAGATATTCTAACATCTTTCAACGCCACATCTAAGTGGGTGTGGCTTGTTGGAAGGGTATAGCAACCCTCTTAAAGCGTATACTATCCAGCTTATTACCTATTGACTCTCTTCACATGTACAGTATAATCACTTGACCATGCTGTTCTATGCTTATACCCACATACACAGTACACATGCATTGTACACTCCTCTACTTAGGGAATGACATGTTGATTTTTAGAAGGCAGATGATAATCTATACATTTTCAATAATCATATACATGCACCCTGAAGACATCTGCCGCTGCCCTCGCATTCGCTCTCTAGCTGTTAGGTCCACTCTTACTGTGAGACAAAGCGCAAAGTGGATAGCATGTGATACGTCCTCCATGCATGAGCCTTCGCCCAACAGCCTATGGGGATTATTCAGACCAAGCAAAGTCATGGTTACAAGAGTAAACTAACACGTGTAAATACAAGGAATAGTCACTCCTGTTTCATAACTCATTTTCTGGTTCAACGAGTTCAGTTTTCTAGTACTGTAGGTCAAGGTCACGCGTTCAATAAAAACAGGCAGTATCTTTTTTTACAATCAGGGTCAAGTCTTAATGCTGTGTATGTTTTTGTAGGTATTTGTTAGTTTTTTAATGCAATACTATCAAGTAAATGTTGAAATGTATCTTTCATGCAAACATTTTTATTAGTGCTTGGTAATGGAGTCACAGCCAGTTAACATATTTTGGGGAGGTATTTGCAAACCTGCATAATATGCAGTTCTTTAGTGCTAATCCATTAATGTAACATATCTGATAAAGTACTTAGCTGACTATATCAAGACCAATTTTGGTATCATTTGATGCAGTATTTCATAATGAAAATACTGATAATACAAAGAGATGTCCGGTAATGGAGTTACGTGGTAACGGAGTTATAAACATGCAAAATAACATATTGCAGTAAAATGATCTCTGGATCGATATTTCTAGGACAATTACCTGATTGAATATGTGTCATGGAGCCATATGGGAGTCATAAAATCAATCAAAATGATGTAAAGTAAGTATTGTTTCATTTCTGGACAGCTGTGACTCCATCACCAAGCACTAATCAATATTTTGCATGAAAGATATATTTGAACAATTACTTGTTAATATTGCATTGCAGCGCTAACAAATACCTACAAATGCATATATAGCATTAAGATTTGGCCCTGATTATAAGAAGATATGCCTATTTTGATAGTGGGAGTGTGACCCCGTTACCCTCCGCAAGGCCTTGCCCTTGTGTTATTGGATTGAAGGGATGTCAATTACGGAGGGGCTGTGCTTCGCCTGTCAAATTGAAAGGTGACGAGAATGAGGGGATATTGAAGTACAAAATCTTTTTGGATATTAAACTACGTACAAATATCCTTTCTTTTAGTTATTTAAATGTTTTTAGGTCGAATACTTTAAAAATATATATCTAAATAAAATCCATGAAATCATTTTTACACATATAACCTTTGAAAATAATGTCCAATCATTAACTAAAAAGGATAATAATGTTCTAATGTACATATTGGTGATGTCATTTGCTGTAGAAAAAAAGGCAACACAGTCGTGCTTGATTTTGTACAAAGTAACACATGTTTAAACCATCATAACTTTAGATAGGATACAGTTACATACATAATGAAGTGTACTCTAGAAACTACACAAAGCTCTTTCTCATTGTATATAAAGCATCAAGTAACTTTTATTTTTTTATGTAGATGCTAACCATGGTGTGACCTGGCCCTGTAGTGTCAGTGAGTAGGACAAAACTGCAATGATGAGTGAAGTGTAGACGCTTCTCAGGCAAAGTGAAGAGGAGATTTGGAGAATCAGAATGAGTGAGGTGTGTATGTGAGGCTAACGTCTCGGGTCAGACAACAAATACTTGGCATAGATACAGATTCAAAGTGTGTGTGTGTGTGTGTGTGTGTGTGTGTGAGTGTGTGTGGAGGGGAAACAAATCTTTCAAGCGTCTGTGTTAAATGTAAACTATTTTGATTTGTCTGGTACTATGTCTTGAGGGGAATTAGTGGCAAAAGCCAATGTGGTTTTCCCAGAAAAAAAATAATGTATCATGATTTTCTGTCTTACTGTCTTTCAGCAGGGTAATGAGCAAAATGACCGGAAATCGTGCATCAGAAATGTTTCATAAAATAACAAGCTCAAAGGCACTGTCACAATGAGTTTTCCGTAGACGTATTTGGTGGTCTTTGTCACACTATCAATTCAATGTCACACATGCATGCACAGAGCTGTGCGCTGATTTGTCTGGTGATAACTGTGATGGTGTTGAATGTAGCTCCATCTCGCCCCCAGGGCTGCGCTGTAGAGGGACAGCCTGCGCTGTAGGGTGTGATGAGAACCACAGAGCTCCTCTATTTACTGTGCTGAGAGAGAGAGTCTGCGATGTAGAGAGGCTGCTCTGTAGAGAGAGGCTGTGCTGTAGCGAGAGAGAGGCTGAGCTGTAGAGAGAGAGAGGCTGAGCTGTAGAGAGAGAGAGGCTGAGCTGTAGAGAGAGAGAGGCTGAGCTGTAGAGAGAGAGAGGCTGAGCTGTAGAGAGAGGCTGCGCTGTAGAGAGAGAGGCTGCGCTGTAGAGAGAGAGGCTGTGCTGTAGAGAGAGGCTGTGCTGTAGCGAGAGAGAGGCTGAGCTATAGAGAGAGAGAGAGAGGCTGAGCTGTAGAGAGAGGCTGAGCTGTAGAGAGAGGCTGTGCTGTAGAGAGAGAGGCTGAGCTGTAGAGAGAGGCTGCACTGTAGAGAGAGAGGCTGCCCTGTAGAGAGAGGGGCTGCGCTGTATAGAGAGGGGCTGCGCTGTAGAGAGAGAGGCTGCGCTGTAGAGAGAGAGGCTGCGCTGTAGAGAGAGAAGCTGCGCTGTAGAGAGAGAGGCTGCGCTGTAGAGAGAGAGAGGCTGCGCTGTAGAGAGAGAGAGGCTGCGCTGTAGAGAGAGAGAGGCTGCGCTGTAGAGAGAGAGGCTGCGCTGTAGAGAGAGAGTCTGCGCTGTAGAGAGAGTCTGCGCTGTAGAGAGAGGCTGCGCTGTAGAGAGAGAGGCTGCGCTGTAGAGAGAGAGGCTGCGCTGTAGAGAGAGAGGCTGCGCTGTATAGAGAGGGGCTGCGCTGTAGAGAGAGAGGCTGCGCTGTAGAGAGAGAGGCTGCGCTGTAGAGAGAGAGGCTGCGCTGTAGAGAGAGAGGCTGCGCTGTAGAGAGAGAGGCTGCGCTGTAGAGAGAGAGTCTGCGCTGTAGAGAGAGAGTCTGCGCTGTAGAGAGAGAGGCTGCGCTGTAGAGCGTGATGAGCACCACAGAGCTCCTCTATTTACTGGACCACTCTGGCACCACACCATGGCAACACAACAGCATGTGAAGTGTGAAGTGCACTCTTGGAAGAGCTTGCTCCTTACTGACATAGTGGATAATGTTAGACAAGCAGTGTGGATGATTTTATAAGAATTTGAGGTGTGTGAGTCAGGCTGTTTAGTGAGTAGACTCATCGTTGGAGGGTCTCTTGTCTCCCTGTCTGTCCAGTGTTGCCCTCTGACAGCCTCCCTTCGCACATCCACTGTACCATACATATCATAGTATTGATGTTACTATCAGCTCAGAAACCTAGGAAACCAGCCCTGTAGATGAATGATGCTCATCTCACAGAATGCCGCATGTTAGAGATTATTTTTGTATGTTCTGGCCTTTAACGTAGAAGAAGAAGCAGAAGAGGGAGAATAAAAGTGTCTCTTTATTTTCATTTTCAACATGCTGCATTTTCCTCTTAATATTGTATCAGTGTAAAGATTGACAAAAATAAGCAATTTATTTGTATTGTGTATGAATTGTGCAGAATGCTCTCAAATGAATGCAATGGCAGACTACCTTCTCTCAGTGATGATGCCTTAGCTAGTCATCTCCTGTATGTACATAGTTTGACCTTTATATTTATGGTTGTGGTCACCTCTGCCTTTTCTTTCTTTTCATTTGCAGGCATTGCTAACTGCACTGTGCTTCAATCTGAATTTAGACAAGATGTACAGCTTCGTCTTTAATGAAATGACAATGAAAAAATAAGAATGTAAAAACAGTTCCCTGTGTTTGACTTTTTCATTCATTGATTCAAATCAGACTCTGTTTTTGTTATTTGACGGGTTATTAACTAGGTGTCCAGATGAGAAAATCCTCTTCACTCCAGTCACAGACAGTATACACTTACAAATTGCATTATCTTAAACTGTATACAATATACTGTATAAAATATAAATATATGTAAGAGCACTTCATACACAAAAAACAAAAAGGTACTGTTTACCATGACTGGGCTGAGCCCACTGTCTGCTCAAGTTATATTGTGTCTCCTGAATCATTGTGCAATCCAATAGGGTGAACTCTAAACTTTGAGGATATGAATCAGAATCGCCCACGCAAACATACTGTAGTAAACAAAAATGTACTGACCAATATGTAGATAATATACTGTCTTCTGGTCAACATATAGTGGATTAAAGCGCCATAGCACCAACATTTTTATAACAAGTCGCTCCATATAAAGTACAGAATATCAAACATAACTTTATGGTATTCACTGCAAATAGACATCACAATATTATACTGGATTGGAAATATCATTGAAAGCGCTTTTTCAGGTGCTCAAATCACTTTACATTGTCTGATAGGAATCACCTCACACTACTATTTAAGAACCATAGATACCTGGGTAATGTTGGCTCTGATGGCTCATTCATAAGGACAGATTCAAATAATGAATCATTTACAGTATATGATGTAGAAGTAATGGGATTTGTATAATAATGCCACATGTATACTGTTTATCCACAAATTCCATTAACATTTCTGCGGAAAATTACAAAAACCAAAGCATAAAACACTACAGAATTGCCAAGTATACAAAACAAATACATACAATAGTATATAGCATTGCCAAGTATACAAAACAAATACATAAAATAGCATTGCATAGTATACAATATCAAGTACAGTAGTGAGTCGGTGAATCTCTGAAATATAAAATGAGTGTTAGTGTTGGACGTTCAGCAACTGTCGCCAAACACATCTCCTATATCCCGCGTGTTGTGTGTCCAGGATGGGAGTGTGCAGAGGAGGCTGTAGTGGGGGGATTTAGGGCTCTACTCAATCCGTATCGCGGAAATTCACTATTACAGCTTGATTTAAATTTAAAGGCAATGTTCCTGCTTTAGCAGACACTGCATTCAAGGTAAACGCTGCAGATGTCGGCTCAATAGGTCATTACCTTTAAATTGAGCGCTTCAGCGATACACAATGAATAGAGCTCCTAGTCCTGGTAACCACTGGCCGCCCTCTAACTACCAGATACCGTACCTCATCACTGATGAGTCAGGCCATGCCTGAGTGGGAGATGCACATGTATACAGTATGCACATGAACACAAACAATGAAAGCCCTGCACAGTTCACAGCATACACACATACCAAAGCATTATCCACCCTAGAGCAAACACTGAGAACATTTCTCCTTAGAGTCCATTTCTCCATGTCTGTCATCCAGCTCTTGTGGGTGCAGCAGAATCCGGTCCCGTTGGGGTGTGTATGTCTGAAATAATTATATCCACCTTTTTAATTCAGTTCGGCTTCAGCGAAGCTTGTGCTGCTGCCTCAGCCTCTTACAGTCGGATGCTCATTGGTGATTGGAGCCTCCGACCAAAAAGGGGCACTATAACGCGTTGTCTAGATGTGCGTTATCCTCCCTCCTGCTTCTGTAGGGGAGGCGTGGAGGCCCACCTGAGGACACAGCCACACAGAGGAGCTGTCAGTCCACCCTGTGTCTCAGCACACAGGACACACTCATTACAGACAAACAACAACACAACCAGAACCACCACCGGAGGAAATGTGTAACCTCAATGTGTTCAACCTCCCTGCAGACAAAACCAAGTGTCAGCACTAAAACAAGTTGTTTCTTTTCTAACTCGGGGAAACGTTCAGTTCCAGTCAACCTTTTTCTCCAGTCCAGCTTCATTATACCCAGCCCTGTCACCATCTACACTATGCCTGCTGTGGTGAGGGCAGTGTGGTGTGTGTTGGTCACTCATCACTACCTTCCTGACAGGTGAGTCCGATCCAGCTGTTGAGACATGTGCAGCGGCCGTTCCGATGGTCACAGTGAGCCGCGTTGTAACACACACAGCTCTCTGTGCAGTCTGGCCCGTAGCGGTTTGCTTTGCAGGCTGACAACAAACACACACACACACACACACACACAGGTAAGGCGATACCTCATTAGACACCAGAACATAATTAGAAAAAGTCTCTTAAACAGATTGCCACCTGAGGTACCGTCACATAGAACATTCTGAATGCCCCTCAGTCTTACCAATGTCACACCTGGGTCCAGTCTTCCCTGAGGTGCACAGACACCTGCCACTCACAGTGTCACAGGGCGTGCCCTCCTCACAGTCACATGACTTGGCACAGTTCACACCAAACGTGCCCTGTTGACACTCTAAAAACAGACGTGGGGTAAGAGCAACACCCTATTTAGAATGAATAAACCCGGTCTGAAGGCCTACATTTCAAACTGTATAAAAGTCATCATCATCTACCAGATACCATCAGCTCAGTAACTACATAAGGCATAGATCTCACCTCTGTGACAGCGGGAGCCATGGTACCCTGGAGGACAGACACAGAACCCAGTGGAGGGGTTGCAGGATGCCTTGTTCAGACAGTTACACTGGAGTTGGCACAGAGGGCCATGGAGACCAGGGGGGCACGCTGAGGACAGGGGCAGGACACTTTAGATACAGTATGAAAGACACTTCTACTACTCGCAAGCTTCCTTTTGTGTGCTTTTCATTTAGAGATTTGCTAAGCGCAATTATGTCTATGTGCAGTTTGGAGGAGCACTGTGCGAGCTGGTGAGACAATACAATAACCTTGTAGGCCAGTGTCTTTCAATGCTGTGCTGACGTGTGTGTGTGTGTGTGTGTGTGTGTGTGTGTGTGTGTGTGTGTGTGTGTGTGTGTGTGTGTGTGTGTGTGTGTGTGTGTGTGTGTGTGTGTGTGTCACTCACCATGTTCACACTGATGTCCGTAGTATCCTGGACCACACTGGCAGGTTCCAGTCACCCTGTCACAGGTGCCATTGTTCCAGCAGTCACACTGCAGCTGGCAGTTACCTCCAAATGTCCCCGGAGGACATTCTATCACACAGACAGACAGACACATGCTGAGGAGGCAGCATAACTACAGGATATCATCTCCTGAATGAAAACCAGCACTGAGAGTTGAGTTATTACATTCATAGCTATTTCCTATGATTTTGTAAAGGTGCACTGTACAGTATCTCTCACCTGTGTCACAGTGAGCCCCAGTCCAGCCCAGACCACAGGTACAGCTTCCAGAGACAGAGTCACACAGTCCTCCGTTACTGCAGTTACAGAGGAGAGCACAGTCCTCTCCAAACCAACCAGGAGGACAGCCTGCCAATAAACAGACGTTACACATTACAAACACAAACATATTACAAACATAGTTCAAACACACACATATATTACAAACCTTTAACTTATAGACAGATAGAGACGCAAACAATCCTATTTGTGTTGTAAAAATACTTTCACACATAGTGATCTGTTCAACTGGATTCATTAGAGGAAACCTACCTTGTCCACAGTCCTCTCCTCTTCGCCCAGGGCTGCAGTGACATCTACCAGTGACAGGATCATTCTGTGCCCCCTCTCCACACAGTGTCACGTGGGCACAGTCCTGCCCATAACGACCAGCTGGGCACGCTGTTAACAGGATACAGGAGATTAAGGACCAAAAGTTTTTCTAATATTACTTCAGAAGCTATGATTGTTGTGGAGGTGTTACATGTTATTCAGTGCTATAAAAAGCTGAATATAAACTCACTGATGTTGCAGTGTGCTCCAATGAACCCTGCTGTGCATTCACAGGTACCAGAGGTGGAGCTGCACTTCCCACTGTTCTGACACTGGCACTCTCGCTCACAGTTGGGACCATACCGACCTTTCTGACACTCTGGGTACCCAAAACACATACCAAACCGTTTTAAGATAGAGTAATGACATCCCCTATGGAAGGTTATGAAGGTGTCATTACCAGCAGAGAGAGGGGGCTAGTGTACAATACATACCCTGGTTACATTTAGGACCTTGGAAGCCTGGGGCGCAGTAACACAACCCAGTCACTGGGTGGCAGAGCTGGTTGGTCTCAGAACACTGGCACACCTGGTTACAGTTGAGTCCAAATGTCCCTGAAAGACAGACTGGTGGTACAGACAGACAGACAGACAGACAGACAGACAGACAGACAGACAGACAGACAGACAGACAGACAAGGTAAGCAACATGAAAAGCGAGACATTACAGCTGAAAGTCCAGACTGACAGTTTTTTAATTTTTTATTTTACCCTTATTTTACCAGGAACTTGACTGAGAACACATTCAAATTTTAGAGCAATAGTTACAGCAGTAGTTACAGGGGGATGAATGAGCCAATTGGAAGCAGAAGAGATGGGCTGAGAGGTTTGTACAGGACTCACTCTGTTCACAGCCATTGCCAGTGAGTCCAGGGGGACAGCCACACTCCCCAGAGACATGGTGACAGGAAGTACCCTGGGGACAGGTGCAGCGTTGCACACAGCCCTTGCCATAGGTTCCAGGTAAACAGGCTGGTGGTAAAAAGGAGGTAGAGTCAAAATCCTAAACAGGTATGGCAAAAAATCCTTTCAGGGATAATAGAAAAAGTTGTTATCATTAAAAGTAGGCTACCTTTATCACAGTGGGGTCCCCTCCAACCTGGTGAACAGAGGCAGTGCCCGGTAACGTGGTGACATGGCGCTATATGCTCACACTGACAACTCTCCTCACAGCCAGCTCCAAACAGGCCTGACCCACAGGCTGCAGTGGAGGAAAAGGACAGAGGAGGAACTCAGAGACTGAATGTGACAACAACCTTCACTCACAAAAGGGCGCTGTGTTGAAGGTACAGCGGAAACCTGTGAATTAATTCACCTCACATCATGGATGATGACAAAGACAGTATATATGTCCACTTCTCTGTCACATTCTCACCTTTTTCACAGCGCTCTCCGACCCAGCCAGGACCACAGTTGCACTGGCCCGTCTGTCTGTCGCAGTGGCCCCCGTTCTCACACTGACACTGCTGCTGGCAGTCGGCCCCGAACCGCCCTGATACACACTCTGTAGCGCCAACACACCAACCCACCAACACACAGAGACATGGCAGGAAAGAACACAGGACATCGCATGTCAGAGCAGGCAAACCAACCACAGGCTAACATAGAAGCCTATGGTGTTTCTGCTGAGGACAGCAATACCTTCTCCAAACCCTGTGGTTTGACCTAGCAGAAAGTTGGCACTAGGTAACACCGCACCGGCAGCAGTATTAGAGGTTCCCTGTGCCTAGAGCAGGATGGTGAGTTTGGCATGGAGGACCTGTTGAGAAGTTTATATGGGCGCTGTGGGAGGATAGTGTGTGATGTAGAGTACATTGGGCTGGTGAACTGCAACGTCTGTGTGGAGTCTAGAGTGAGACGGTTACAGGGCAGACAGGAGACTGTGGGGTCTAGCAGACTGTCTGCGGTCTGAGGGGCACACAGACAGCCAGGGAACAGCACCAGTCAAAAACAAATGAGTTAAACCAAAATTAAACCAGGACAAATTAGGACTGAGACTAATTTGGTTCCTAAATACAGTAAAACAAACCACAGGCCACTGTTCTAAATGGTTTCTAGCATTTAAGGTAATGTTATCCTTAAGCAGGCTGTCCAGATTCCTCCAGTCAGAGCCTTAATGGTTTTCCAGTGCCTGCATTTCTAGTAGAGCTGGTACTGAATGAGGATCATCCTGATTGGATAACGCTTTAGGTAAACAATCCCAGAACATGATGTGATATAGGTCTGAATAAGGCATGAGTAAGTAGGGTTAGCTAGGTTCATGGTGACTCTAAGCGTCTCTATGGCTCTTTCAGTACCACTCACCTAGCCCGCAGACTGCGCCCATCCACCCATTGGCACAGGTACATTGCCCACTGATTCGGTCACATTTGGCTCCATTCTGACACAGGCAGTGCTGACGGCATTCCGCCCCATAGAAGCCCACTGGGCATTCTGCGGAAAAAATGGTAGACCCACTACATTAAGGTTTCTCTGTACAGAACTCATTCACTAACCTCTGTTCAAAGCAGTTGGACTCAAGCAATATTATTGTGCATAGCTAGTTAGGAGTACTACTCTGGTTCCACACTCACCCTGTGAGCAGCTGGGCCCTGTCCAGCCAGGTGTACAGACACACTGCCCGCTCGCCGGGTGGCAGTTGCCATTGTTATGGCAACCGCAGGTTTGGTTACAGCCCTCCCCAAAGAAACCAGCCGGGCATGCTGCAAGGCAAAGATAAGAAACGGTTTACTTCCAAAGAATCAATCCTCAATCACACCAATGGAAAAAACACATATATGTAATATGTCTGGGATTTGAAATTGTTTCTATTACACAGGGTGCGTAGTGGACAGGCTCTTTGAAGCGTGGGATGTCCAATACTCACTCAGTTTGCAGGTGGGACCGATCCAACCAGCTGGACACACACACGTCCCAGTGACATGGTTGCAGTGACCTCCATTCAGACAGACACACTTCTCCTGGCAGTCCAGCCCATAGAAGCCCTGGGGACAGGCTAAACAAACACACAGAGCCTGTACATCTCAGCAAACAATACAGCAGAATAACCCAATGATTCCAATAGGCTAATTGTACTGGATTATAGATACAGTTCAGGCTATGGTACGGTTATATAGTTTGGGTTGTAGGTTACGTTTTAGGGAGTTTGGGAGGTTCTCTTACGTTTCTCACAGAAGGTTCCAGTCCAGCCCACCAGGCAGGTGCATGCTCCACTGACATGGTCACATGAGCCCTTGTTGTCACACTGGCAGTGATGCCGACAGCCCAGACCAAAAGACCCCACTGGACACTCTGAGACGCAGAGAACACACAACTACACCAGGCCTTGACAGCGACATGCTCTGAGACAGTACTGCAACTGCACAATAGCAATTTAAGAATGCAGACCGAAAAGAAACAACCTACAAACAGATATTTTGCTTGAGGACTCATACCTTCATGGCATTGTGTCCCTGTGTAGCCGGCCTCACAGTTACACTGGCCCGTCACTGCGTCACAGCTCCCATCCCCATTCTTACAGTCACAGTTCTCAGCACAGTCCACTCCCCAGTGCCCAGAGTCACAGGCTGCCAAGGAAACAAACAAACAGGAGACCTTTTAATGAAATAGTTTAGATTCAGTGAGAGTAAGCTATTTTTTTATTTCTTTGGATTCATTTGAGACTCAATGCCACACCCGCTCTACCTTTCCTGCAGGTATGTCCTGCCCAGCCAGGGTTACAAGTACAACGGCCCGTGACAGGGTGGCAGCGCCCGCTGTTTTCACACACGCAGAGCAGCTGGCATCCACCACCAAACCGTCCTGTCGGACATGCTACAGCACACACACACACACGATAAAGCACTGTGAGCCAGAGAGTCACACACCCTCTACGAACATACTGTAAACACACATATTGCAATACCGTACAGTTTCCATGACACTGGTTGAAATGACATACAAACATCAAAAGGCATTTAACAAGAACACCGTTGGTTATACAGGAAGAATATTTATCCTTCTGTGTGAAAACACAGCTGATGAGAACCTGGTTTATGACATGTCTGTGCCTCAGACAGAGGAGAATGTGGTGTGGTTGGTGTTTTCATGACCCACTAGAAAGGCCTGCTCATCATGCATTTAACATCCCTTTCTAAAACTAGACCAAAACTACCACAAACTACCACAAATCTTCGACCACAGTTCTACCATTGATTCGCTCAAACTCACAGTTCTGACAGAGCCTGCCCATGTACCCAGGAGGACAGGAACAGGTCCCATTGTGTTTGCCACACACTCCTCCATTCTCACAGGCTGGACAGGCCTCACGGCAGCCCGCGCCCCAGGAACCCTCCACACACACTGCAGCACACAGCAAGCGCAAGAGTATGTGTAAAGCATCATCATCATTATCACAATGTTATGAATACTATAGTATCAACATATTTTTTCCTTACAATTCTCACAGCGTTTTCCTGATGTTCCAGCAGGACACTGACACTGGCCACTCACTCTGTCACATGGAGCCCCTGAGCAGTCACAGGCATGAGGGCAGCCTGGCCCAAACCTCCCCTCTGGACAGGCTAGAGGAGAGGACAGAGACAGTGGTAGTCTTCCTAAAAGAAGTCACATTCAGTACTGTAAACTGACCAACATGACATGAAATGCATATCCCATGGGACCAACAGGACAACCTACCTTGATCACAGGTGTCTCCACGGAGACCAGCCGGGCACAGGCGTTGGCACTTCCCAGTCACATGATCACAAGACAGTCCAAGCGGGCACTCACACTTGTTCTCACAGCCTGGGCCAAACGTGCCTGGGTCACACTCTGAGGTGGGAGAGAGGGACGTGATCAGGCATCACTCAGAGTTAAACACATAGAGCACTACAGCACTGCTGGAGATACTGTAGATAACTTTTGGTCCCAGCAGCCAGCACTGACCTTCCCTGCATGCATTGCCTTGCCAACCGGGCTTGCAGACGCAGGTGCCATGGCGGCGGTGACACTCTAGAGTGTTCTGTTGGACACAATGACACTCCTCTGAACAGCCCGGTCCAAAGGCCCACTTGGGACATGCTGGATTGGGAAGGAGGGAGATAACATGTAGAATACTGAATAAGAACTGAATGAATAAGGTGAGTAATGAATATGAGTAGAGGTGAAAGGTGAGATGTGAGGGGTCAACATTGAGTGACTCACGTAGATGGCAGAACCTCCCGTAGAGTCCAGGGTCACACAGACAGGCTCCGTAGGTGCGGTGGCAGCGCCCGTTATTGGCACAGTTACACTTCTTATTGCACTGTTTCCCATAGAAGCCCTTAGGACAGCCTACAGACAACAACACATTGTTATCAGGCAACTGAACTTTTCAATAGAGTGAATAACTGAGAGAGTGTTTTTGTACAGTATCTATTAACCAGTAGTTACTCACCATCCTGGCACATGTCTCCACTGACGCCAGGTGGGCAGCGACAGTTCCCATTAACAGGATCACAGGTGGCTCCGTTCATACACTTACAGGGAAATGAGCAGTTCTTGCCAAAGGATCCTTCAGGACAAGCTGTTAGGATAGGATAGAATAAAAGTTGATATATTTATCCATAATACAGAGATGTGTTGTTCCACAGAAAAACACACAGACATAAGATTGATAATGTACAGCTTTGTGAGTGCAGTTTGTTTACAGTCTGTGTGTGTGTTTGCTGTGAGCAGATACTGACTCTGGTTGCAGATGAGGCCTGTCCATCCATCGGGACAGTGACATCCATCTCTCCCTGGGCCACACAGCCCTCCGTTAGAACAGTCTTCACAGGTCAGACTGCAGTCATGGCCAAACGTGTTGTTCAGACACACTGCATACAAGACAAAGACAATATTGATTATCACATTTCAGAACAATATCTGGTTGTGGTTAGAGATTTGCCATCTTCAACTACATTCTTCCTAGCACCTCAACCCCAGTGAGATGACCTTAAATACTACAATACTGATTACTGTTTTCACATTAATACATCAAGGAACACCACAAAACAGATCCCAAGACTCTCTGCCACAGCCCCCTGCCACAGTCTATAAGCTTCCCCATTACTACCCAGGTATGTAAAAAAAAAAATCTGCTAACCAATTTGCCACCTGCTGTGGGGTATTTCATTGCCCAGTAACTAGTAATTAAATAAGGAGGTCTTACGGTTTACCTCCTGTTGCTCAGACACAGAGCTAATCAGATACAGGACCATAGTGTGTGTGTTTGTGTTCAGAGGCTCACCAAATTTCTCTGCCAACATGCTCTCAGCCAGCAGCTCTCCAGCGTCGTCATCCTCATAGTCATCATAGCGCTCCAGGGGCTGGTTGTAGTCCTGCAGCAGGGTGAGCTGAGGCTGAGGCAGGGGCCCCACGGCATCCTGGCCCCCACTATACAGGGCCTCAACTGTATTCTCCAGTGCTGCAGAAGAGAGAGAGAGAGAGAGAGAGAGAGAGAGAGAGAGAGAGAGAGAGAAAGAAAGAAAGAAAGAAAGAAAGAAAGAAAGAAAGAGGGATTAAGAGAGCAAGAGAGAGAGCCAGAGAGGGAGGAGATTGTATAAGGGTAAAAGGTCCAAGTGGGACATGATGATGGTGGTGTGGCTCTAAGCAACAACATCTCATTTGATTGGTGGAACTCACGTTCACAGGAGTGCCGGTCCTCGTCCAGACGAAAGCCTCGGCGGCAGAAACACTGGAAGGAGCCGGCGGTGTTCTGGCACGTGTGATCACAGCCACCGTTAGCCGCCAGACACTCATCCACATCTACACAACACACACACACAGTCCAGTCACTTTACAAAAACACTGCTCCTCAGTCAGGTAAATTGATATAAATAGCCAAAATCACTGACATTTAGCTCTGAATCAATGTTCTTATGTAATAAACAATGTACAGCAAACCAAAAGATACAAACATAATTCTAATATTACAGCCTCATATATACACATATTAGTTCAACTGGAAGCAATCCAGGTTCAACAATTATTGTATAATGAGTGCCCCACTAAATCACTATCCTGAGGTTTTAGAGGGGAGAACATACCATCACAGCTACATCCATCTGAGTTGAGGCGGTATCCCGCTGTGCAGTAGCACTCATAGCCCCCAGGGTAGTTGGTACAGTCCTGCTCGCAGCAGGAGCTTCCCACTCCACACTCGTCCAGGTCTGCCAAACAAAACACACAATACAAAGCATCACTGGGAGAATCATGATATTGGGATATGTTTTGTATTAAACTGATCTGAAGGCTTGAGGTTAGTCTCAAGACTGGTAAAGGTTAGCCTCTAGACTGACTGGTAAAGGTTAGTCTCTAGACTGACTGGTAAAGATTAGTCTCTAGACTGAATGGTAAAGGTTAGTCTCTAGACTGAATGGTAAAGGTTAGCCTCTAGACTGACTGGTAAAGGTTAGTCTCTAGACTGAATGGTAAAGGTTAGTCTCTAGACTGAATGGTAAAGGTTAGTCTCTAGACTGAATGGTAAAGGTTAGCCTCTAGACTGACTGGTAAAGATTCGTCTCTAGACTGACTGGTAAAGGTTAGTCTCTAGACTGACTGGTAAAGATTAGTCTCTAGACTGACTGGTAAAGGTTAGTCTCTAGACTGAATGGTAAAGGTTAGCCTCTAGACTGACTGGTAAAGATTAGTCTCTAGACTGAATGGTAAAGGTTAGCCTCTAGACTGACTGGTAAAGGTTAGTCTCTAGACTGACTGGTAAAGATTAGTCTCTAGACTGAATGGTAAAGGTTAGCCTCTAGACTGAATGGTAAAGGTTAGTCTCTAGACTGAATGGTAAAGGTTAGCCTCTAGACTGAATGGTAAAGGTTAGTCTCTAGACTGAATGGTAAAGGTTAGTCTCTAGACTGAATGGTAAAGGTTAGTCTCTAGACTGACTGGTAAAGGTTAGTCTCTGGACTGAATGGTAAAGGTTAGTCTCTAGACTGAATGGTAAAGGTTAGTCTCTAGACTGAATGGTAAAGGTTAGTCTCTAGACTGACTGGTAAAGATTAGTCTCTAGACTGACTGGTAAAGATTAGTCTCTAGACTGACTGGTAAAGATTAGTCTCTAGACTGACTGGTAAAGGTTAGTCTCTAGACTGAATGGTAAAGGTTAGTCTCTAGACTGACTGGTAAAGGTTAGTCTCTAGACTGAATGGTAAAGGTTAGTCTCTAGACTGAATGGTAAAGGTTAGTCTCTAGACTGAATGGTAAAGGTTAGTCTCTAGACTGAATGGTAAAGGTTAGTCTCTAGACTGACTGGTAAAGATTAGTCTCTAGACTGAATGGTAAAGGTTAGTCTCTAGACTGAATGGTAAAGGTTAGTCTCTAGACTGACTGGTAAAGATTAGTCTCTAGACTGAATGGTAAGGGTTAGTCTCTAGACTGAATGGTAAAGGTTAGTCTCTAGACTGAATGGTAAAGTTTAGTCTCTAGACTGACTGGTGAAGGTTAGTCTCTAGACTGAATGGTAAAGGTTAGTCTCTAGACTGAATGGTAAAGATTAGTCTCTAGACTGAATGGTAAGGGTTAGTCTCTAGACTGAATGGTAAAGGTTAGTCTCTAGACTGAATGGTAAAGTTTAGTCTCTAGACTGACTGGTGAAGGTTAGTCTCTAGACTGACCAACACAGGTCTTGAGGTCCTCCTCCAGTCGGTAACCCTGGTTACAGCTACAGACAGGGCCGCCGGTGGAGTGCTGGCAGTGATGGGAGCAGCCTCCGTTGTTGCTCTCACAGCTGTTGACGATCTCCATCTCAATTCCTGTCACACAGAAACACATGAGATGACACTCCGATTACTTCTGGTTGAGATATTTCAGATCATGTCAAATAATGAAAGAGATGGAGATGATTATAGGAGCCAAACTCACGATAGCATTGGCGTCCGTCTGCTCCCATCTCGTAGGCAGTGTCACAGACACAGGCGAAGGAGCCCAGGGTGTTGTGGCAGCCATGAGCACAGCCCGTCTGCTCCGACTCACACTCATCAATATCTGGGACAGTTAAACAGTGTCTATACAGATCTATACTAGAACTTAAATACAGAGACATGATTGGCCCTGTATGAACAGTAGTCCAGTAATCAAAAGACGGACATCTTTTTTACCATCACAGGTCTTCCTGTCCTCTGCCAGCTTGTACCCATTTCTACATTCACAGTGGGCCTTGCCACGATCAACAAGACAGTCATGCTGGCAGCCACCATTCTTATCTAGACATGGATTCTCCACTGTAACACAGGAGACAACGATTAATGTTGAGAGTGCTTTATGTTGACGAACATCAACTTCTTACAAACAGTGTTGAATTTTTTTGAGGACATTCGTCTAAAATGCAGAGGTACATCTCATACAGTATACTGAACAAATACATACTGACATAACCACTCAAGACAAAGGCCCAACTACACTGGGATGAGTATTTTTCTGCATAGTTGTGCCTGCAGAAATTAGAGAAAGCTGGTCCTGGCCAACCATTACAACGTAAAAATGTCTAAAAGACAGTATTGTCTTATTGTAAAATCATAATCCTCCCTCCCTGAGAGAGAGAGAGAAAGAGAGCGAGAGGGAGAGAGAGAGAGAGAGAGAGAGAGGGAGAGAGAGAGAGAGAGAGAGAGAAAGAGAGAGAGAGAGAGAGAGAGAGAGAGGAGAAAGAGAGAGAGAAAGAGAGAGAGAGAGAGAGAGAGAGAGAGAGAAAGAGAGAGAGAGAGAGAAAGGAGGACTCTGCTGCCCAGACAATCCATGGCTGAGCTTTGTGTTGCCAGAGTACAATGTGAACTAATGTTGAGGGAAAACATGAAAGATGAGTGAACACTTCAAATTAGGGTCTGATTCACAACAATTTAATGTCTCATCTCCTGAATGGAAGGAAGTCCAACTTAGACATCCTGTTGGACATGAATTATTGGCAGCTATGAATGTACAGTGTTAAGACAAACCCTTGGACCTAAAGGACACCTTGGATTCTCAAATACCCTTCCCCTAACACTATAAAAAATGGCTTGTTGGCGCCCCCCCTTGGGTTGTGCCGTGGCGAAGATCTTTGTGGGCTATACTCGGCCTTGTCTCAGGATGGTAAGTTGGTGGTTGTACTTTGTGGCTGTGCTTTGGCAAAGTGGGTGGGGTTATATCCTTCCTGTTTGGCCCTGTCCGGGGGTATCGTCAGATGGGGCCACAGTGTCTCCTGACCCCTCCTGTCTCAGCCTCCAGTATTTATGCTGCAGTAGTTTATGTGTCGGGGGGCTAGGGTCAGTCTGTTATATCTGGAATATTTCTCCTGTCTTATCCGGTGTCCTGTGTGAATTTAAGTATGCTCTCTCTAATTTTCTCTTTCTTTCTTTCTCTCTTTCTCTCTCTCGGAGGACCTGAGCCCTAGGACCATGCCTCAGAACTACCTGACATGATGACTCCTTGCTGTCCCCAGTCCACCTGGCCATGCTGCTGCTCCAGTTTCAACTGTTCTGCCTGCGGCTATGGAACCCTGACCTGTTCACCGGACGTGCTACCTGTCCCAGACCTGCTGTTTTCAACTCTCTAGAGACAGCTGGAGCGGTAGAGATACTCTCAATGATCGGCTATGAAAAGCCAACTGACATTTACTCTTGAGGTGCTGACTTGTTACACCCTCGACAACTGTGAATATCATTCTTTGACCATGCTGGTCATTTATGAACATTTGAACATCTTGGCCATGTGCTGTTATAATCTCCACCCGGCACAGCCAGAAGAGGACTGGCCACCCCTCATAGCCTGGTTCCTCTCTAGGTTTCTTCCTAGGTTTTGGCCTTTCTAGGGAGTTTTTCCTAGCCACCGTGCTTCTACACCTGCATTGCTTGCTGTTTGGGGTTTTAGGCTGGGTTTCTGTACAGCACTTTGAGATATCAGCTGATGTAAGAAGGGCTATATAAATACATTTGATTTGATTTGATTTGTATCTTGCCTACACTCTCCCCTCTCCATCCATCCATCACATTGCTATTTGGGACTGGCATAGTTACAGCTTGAAGCTCCTCCAAGTATGGTTATCCGTCTTTATATCTAGCTGCCTCTCTGGGTTACACGTCACGATTAGTTTAATGTCTGTATCAGGCTACTGTCTCTTTTAGCTGCCTGTCATTCAACATGCACTGAAAGCTGCTCTCTGTGTCTGCACTCATGATTACCTCAGCCAAAGATTATGATCAGTAATGTAGCCCATATTTGTGGTGAAAAAGAGAAAACCACATGTTTTGTGACTTCACAGCCTGTCAACTTGCCCACTCTGCAGTCTTTCTACTAAACGTACTTCATCTGCAGTTTCCCATGTCAACCCTGAAGCCCAACGGCACACTGGGAGAAGGAAAGGAAACCTCATGTAATGTGACAGGGGAGCTTATTTCTTATTTGTTTGTAATTGGTCAAAATGTTGTTTTCTCACAAATGACTTCACCTTGAGGGTACTTCAGTATTTGGCAGGTTCTTGGATATATTTAATCACCTGTGAGAGAGTGTGCATGTGCTGTCAGGTGCACAGTAGTGTGCAACTGCCAGTGGATCTGGATACTCACATTTGCAGTGCTTGCCATCCTCAGCCAGCACATATTTGGCTCTACAGTGGCAGCGGAAGACAGCAAGGGACTGCTGTACACAGAAATGCTCACATCCTCCATTACTGATTCCACATGATTGGATAGCTGGACACAGACAGACAGACAATACATTTTTAGAATACATTTTGAGAGAGGGCACTGTAAACTGTTCCTGAGTTCCTTTTCAGTTTTGAAATGTATTCTTTTAGATATAAATCTGAATAGAGCGAGGCTTCTACCCTACTCTACCTCTACTCTGTGTCCTTTGCTGTTTCTGAAAGGCTGCGAGCTCAGAAGTGCTACCAACACAAACACTGTGCTAAATACCTCAGTGAATTGTTCTGCTCTGACCGATTAAAGTTCCATCATCATGCCTGTAGGGCCAATAATCACATAGACAGCAGATGGAAGGTCGTCAATGGCGGAGGACACTCCTCCTGAGCTGATGAGGTGAAGCCAGAGAGCCAGCACACTGACTGATCTCTGCTTTTTACATGTCTCTTTCTCTCTCAGTTAGCCACAGTATCTCTGGATGAAAACACCAGGCCCAGCCTCTGATTGACCTCCTCCTCTAATGGTGTTTTGATAAACTGACTGACTGGACACTTTATGCATCCACATGCTCTCCTTGTTAAAACTGACCTCTCCAGTCAAACCATATGCTGGATATAAAAAAATAACTGATATCTTGAATTGATATGGGAAGACATCTGGTGTTCCTTTCCTCTACTGCCTCTGTGGCTACTAGTATGCATCTCTCTCTCTCTCTCTCTCTCTCTCTCTGTCTCTCTCTCTCTCTCGCTCTCTGTCTCTCTCTCTCTCTCTCTGTCTCTCTCTCTCTCTCTCTCTCTCCTCTCTCTCTCTCTCTGTCTCTCTCTCTCTCTCGCTCTCTGTCTCTCTCTCTCTCTCTCTCTCTGTCTCTCTCTCTCTCTCGCTCTCTGTCTCTCTCTCTCTCTCGTTCTCTCTCTCTCTCACTCTCTCTCTCAGCCAATGGTACAGCACAGTTCCCAGATAGCCGTCAAGAGAACGATATGCAACCTCACAGATAAGCATCAACCCTGAGACAGTCCACTTGAGCACTGTGATTATTAGTGCAATCAGTCATTATCATCACACCACAGCCGTCACACAACAGGTAGTCAGTGACACCAGGGTCCTCCTCTCTATCCTCTCTAATATCATATACATTGTCTTAAAGCCAAGAAAAGCAGCATACACTTCCATTCTAAACGTCAAATATGTCGCTCTGTATACATTCCTTGCTGTGCAAGTTGAGACTGAGCAAGATGATCTTTTCAACTGAACTGAGACCTTTCTATACTGTAGGCGGATTCAGAGGGGTTGGGCTAAATGCGGAAGACACATTTCAGTTGAATGCATTCAGTTGTACAACTGACTAGGTATCACCTTTCCTTTCCCTTTCATGAGGACTATACTTACTCATACCTCGACCCTGGGGTTTCCAAAAGCTTCCACTGACTTGAATGACACACTATGTTTGTGGTTTATATATCATGATGATGATGCGTGACATAGGGTTATCAGGTTCATGGGCCGCTGGTTGCTAATATTACTCACCAATGCAGGTGCGTCCATCCACATGGAGTCGAGAGCCTGGGTTACATTCACAGTGATAGGAGCCCCTGGAGTTCACGCAACCGTGCTGGCAGCCCCCGTTGTGGACCTGGCACTCATCAATATCTGCAGGGCATGCACCACACGCGCACACGCACACACACACACACACACACACACACACACACACACACACACACACACACACACACACACACACACAAATTAGAGCAATTGTCCTAAATGCTGTCTCATTATCAGCAAAGTACTCCTGGAGAGTAAACTCCAGAAAGATTCCATTATCTGAAACGGGAATTTAAACACAGCTTTAGGAGAAAGATACGCTCCTCTAAGAAGGAGGAAGAAGATGGATGAGGGTACAGATCCTCCGCCAGTGCATCAGTGCCCAAACAAATCCTCCATGTGTAACAACTACTGAACATTTAAATCCCCCACAAAATTCCTTTACTCACTCTCTCAGTCTCAGGGGCATGGCTCATGTAAGGGTCAAAGGTAATCCAAAAAGTGTAGGCCAGACCCACAGCGAGATCAGAGGTGACCCGTTCTGTTTTTTACTGGTAACATTCTGTCTGTCACCACCAACACGGCAATTAAGACATTAATCCCCATGAGACACTCAACAAGAAAATACAGTACATCAAACTGTTGAAAACATTCCCAGTTCACACGTTACTTAATGCTCTCTCTCTCTCGCTCTCTCTCTCTCGCTCTCTCTCTCTCCCTAACACTCAAGCATGCACACATGCACACACACACACATAATATATCTGCAGTGTTCAAGTCTAGTACAGTAATTATATCAGGGATGTGAATCACTATGATGTATTTTGGGTTGTCAGCATATTGAACCGTTAAAAGGTGAGTGTGAACAGTTTTTGGCCACGCTGACTGTCTGTAACATAAATAACACACCATAAAATAGCTGATGGCTGGTGCCAGCTTAAATAACTGCAGAGTGAGTTATGAGCTGCTCAGATGAGTTCAGTAAGTCCACTCACAAAGCATTTATTTTCAAAAAGCAACTATTTCAAGAATTCAGCTGTACCTCTGTGAAAAAACTAAAGGAAAGAAAGGAAGACAGTTTCTGTAATGTTACCCCCTCCCATTGTTTGCTTCTTATTATGTCATTGTGTTGTGCCTTGCATTGTGAACATTATGCAATTATGAAATCATGTGTTATGCACTGAAGGCAATTTGAGTTGTAATATTCAGCAATAATGAAGATTCCTCACACATAAAACCCTGCATAACAACAACAGACTCCTCAATCAGAACAATAATGTACCCATTGTGGCTAATGTCAATACACTGTCATGCTGGCACATCCTCTTTTACAATGGTAACTTAACCTCTCTTGGGTAGGGGGCAGTATTTTCACGGCCGGAAGTAAAACGTACCCAGATTAAACAGCCTACTACTCGGGCCCGGGAACTAGAATATGCATATCATTAGTAGATTTGGATAGAAAACACTCTGAAGTTCCTAAAACTGTTTGAATGATGTCTGTGAGTATAACAGAATTCGTATGGCAGGCAAAAACCTGAGAAAAATCTAACCAGGAAGTGGAAAATCTGGTGCTTGTAGTCCTTTCAAGTCATTGCCTATCAAACACACAGTGACTTAGGGTTCATTTTGCACTTCCTAAGGCTTCCACTAGATGTCAACAGTCTTTAGAAAGTTGTTTGAGGCGTCTATGGTGAACAGAGAGCGAACAGAGGAAGTTGGAAGTTGTTGACTCAGGTAAGGACATGAGTTCATTGGCGCCCGTTCACGTGAGGGGTAGCTGTGTTCCAAAATGTTTTTCAAGACACTGGAATCGTTCGGTTGGAATATTATTGAAGTTCTAAGTTAAAAAGGCCGTAAAGATTGATGCTATACAACGTTTGACATGTTTGAACGAACGTAAATATAACTGTTTTTGACTTTTCATTGTGACATTTTGGCCGCGCTTCCTACACTTGGAGTAGCTTACTGAACACGCAAACAACAAGGAGCTATTTGGACATAAATTATGGACTTTATTGAACAAAACAACATTTATTGTGGACATGGGATTCCTGGAAGTGCCTTCTGATGAAGATCATCAAAGGTAAGTGAATATTTCTAATGCTATTTATGATTTTAGATGACTCCAAAATGGCGGGTATCTGTATTGCTTGATGTCTTTTTCTGAGCGCAGTACTCAGATTATTGCAAAGTGTGCTTTCCCCGTGAAGCTTTTTTGAAATCTGTCACAGCGGTTGCATAAAGGAGATAATAATTCTTTGAATAACAGTTTAATATTTTATCAACGTTTATGATGAATATTTTTGTAAATTGTTGTGCTGATTCACCGGCAGTATTGGAGGCAAAATATTTTCTGAACATCACGCTGCAATGTAAAATGCTGTTTTTGGATATAAATATGAACTTGATCGAACAAAAAATGCATGTATTGTGTAACATGATGTCCTAGGAGTGTCATCTGATGAAGATCGTCAAAGGTTAGTGCATAATTTTAGCTGGTTTTCTGGTTTTTGTGACGCCTGTCCTTGCTAGGAAAATGGCTGTGTGGTTTTTCTTGGTTTGGAACTGTCTTAACATAATCTAACTTTATGCTTTCGCCGTAAAGCCTTTTTGAAATCGGACAATGTGGTTACATTAAGGAGACGTGTATCTTTAAAATGGTGTAAAATAGTCGTATGTTTGAGAACTTTGAATTATGACATTTTGTGGTTTTGAATTTGGCCCTCTGATTTTTCACTGGCTGTTGAATAGTGTGAACCGTGGGTCCCACCTCCCCAAGAGAGGTTAACTGTGCCTAACATGATCAAGCGTTCTCTTTTCATGCACTTGGAGCCATGGAGGAGGAGATGAGATCCAGAGAGACAGTACCAGAAGGAGAGAGCCCAGAGAACCCCCTCCCCTTCCAAAGCCCTGCCTGGTGGCACGCTATGAGGGATCTGGACTGGTACAGCTGGGCTCCATCGCCATTATTACACGCTAACCCAGAGCTGTCTGTCTTACATGAAAGCAGCCAGAAGGACACACAAACAACCTGTGACCACCTCCAGAACAGCAATGATCACAGTGGGCCTGGGATTCCAGGAGGGAACAGCAGCCCTCCCCTGGGGATACAGTACCCACACAATGGAGAGGGAGATATTATGTATATTTCTCCTTGGCCTTGCTGCTTGTAACAGATCAGATATAAATACTGTATATTCAGAACCACATTTTATCCAAGCCATAGTGTGCACTGTGCAGTGGGTTAGAGAAGCATGCAACTATATCAGTCCTTACTGTACTGTACATCCTACACTACCAGTATTCCTCATCTCTAGTTCTGTCTATAGATGAACCCATCCACTCCCATTGGAGACACCTCAGGACATGGAGTTCCCACATCTTTTACGATGGTGTTTTGGGAGAGAGTACATGCCCTACACATTACACCAATTCAGCTCCAAACTGCTGCCAAACTTCAGCTCGGTTCCATTCAGGAAAGCTGGCAGGCATACTGTAGGAGTGCTCTCTTTTCCGTCCAAGCAGCATGCTTTTGTTTGGTTTTGGTTTTTAATGAAATCACTCCAAAGACGTGGAGCTCTTTCCCGATGGACTATAGCGCACTATAAAAGCCTTCCAGGCTGGTTTCCATGTCTAAAACATGACCCCACAGAGAATGGAGCCAAAGCCTCAGCTGCCACTGGCTTACAGCAGCCATTAGACCAGTACCCACCACAGCCTTGATCACACTGTTGTCTTCCCTCTTCATGGAAAAAAAACTGCTTGGGATTTTTCCATCATTTCTGCAATCAAGCATGAAATCTACATGGATTTGTACCTGATTCTCAGTTCTGTGATATTAATCAAAAGCAATAAACTAGATGGTAATTATCCATTAAGAAAAATTGGTGGGACTTGCTTTAACTCTTTAAAAGTAGTTTTGTGGTAGTGGAAGAAGTTTTAAAGGTGCCATTCCCTTTACGTTTTTGTCTATGACGTGTTGTTGAGAAAAGTGATCAAAGTACCTGATTAGTGTCAAATGTCACAATTTTTACTTTGTTTAATGATTAGAATGTGCTCCCCGATTATTGTAGTTTGAAAGTTCTAATAAGTTCCATGGCAGTTCATTCAACAGTGGGAAGTTAGTTGATGTAGTTCCTAAAACAGCTGTACCTCTTGATTGGTAGCAGAGAAGTAGACCAAGACATCATACCCTCTAATTCCTTCTCTAAAGTGCTGGGAAAGCTGTCAAAACGGCAGTTGTTTGAAAAAATTAAGACAAAAAGTTGTTGATGCGTTTACTAAAAGAGCTGTGTCATTAGATATGTAGAAGATATTTCTGTTCCGATTCCAGATTTGAATAGCAGAGAAGTAGACCAAGATGTCATACCCCCTAAGCTTTTGACAAACTTGTTGGAAAAGTGGTCAAAATGTCAGTGGTTTAAAAAAAAGTTTCAGAAAATGTTGTTGATGCGGTCACTTAAACAGCTGTAACGTTTGATCGGTACCAGATAATCATGTTATTATTTCAGATTTGAATAGCAGAGAAGTAGAGGAAGATGCCATACACTAACATTTGGTGTAAGTGTTTGGCAAAGTGGTCAAAGTAGCTGATGTTGTATTTACAGTGAATGGAAGTTGGAAGTGATGATGTCACAATGGGGAGCTTTAGAATGTTGAAAAAAGAGACATTTAAGTGAATGAAAAGGACAAAAACATTATAGTTTAACTAATATCTGTGTAGTTGTGTAGTGCTAGGGCAAAATTATTAGACCTAGCCACCTAAACCTGGATATGACTGTCCATCTTCCAGAGCTGCAGTCATTACTTTTACTGACAAGATCTGTCATATTGTGTAATTATTACTTATCTCTCCACTGATAAGTGGAAGCCTCCCATGTTCCAATCTTCTACTGAAGTCATGTGGGCAGTGCCAGACTACACACAAGGGCACCAGCCCTGACATCTCTACAGTAGGAGTGGACTCATAACACTGAGAATCTGTCTGCTTTGCCGTGCAAGACATGACAGACATTATGCACAATTGTCCGATTTCAAAAAGGCTTTACAGCGAAACCAAAACATTAGATTATGTCAGTAGAGTACCCTGCCAAAAATAATCACACAGCCATTTTCAAAGCAAGCATATATGTCACAAAAACCAAAACCACAGCTAAATGCAGCACTAGCCTTTGATGATCTTCATCAGATGACACTCCTAGGACATTATGTTATACAATACATGCATGTTTTGTTCAATCAAGTTCATATTTATATCAAAAACCAGCTTTTTACATTAGCATGTGATGTTCAGAACTAGCATACCCACCGCAAACTTCCAGTGAATTTACTAAATTACTCATGATTAATGTTCACAAAATACATAACAATTATTTAAAGAATTATAGATACAGAACTCCTTTATGCAATTGCGGTGTCAGATTTTAAAATAGCTTTTCGGCGAAAGCACATTTTGCAATATTCTGAGTACATAGCCCGGCCATCAAGGCTAGCTATTTTGACACCCACCAAGTTTGGGGCTCACCAAACTCAGAATTACTATTAGAAAAATTGGATTACCTTTGCTGTTCTTCGTCAGAATGCACTCCCAGGTCTTCTACTTCAACAACAAATGTTGTTTTGGTTCCAAATAATCCATAGTTATATCCAAAACCTCCGTTTTGTTCGTGCGTTCAGGTCACTATCCGAAGGGTGACGCGCGAGCGCATTTCGTGACAAAAAAATTCAAAATATTCCATTACCGTACTTCGAAGCATGTCAAACGCTGTTTAAAATCAATTTTTATGCTATTTTTTTATGCGATAATATTCCAAGCTGGGCGATGTTGTATTCATTCAAAGGCTGAAAGAAAAAAATGAAGAATTCTCACGAACGCGCATCTCCAGTGTCACTGTCCCTAGGCTGACCACTCACAAATTCTCCTGCTGTTCTTCGCCCAGAGACAGCAGACACCCCATTACACTTTCTGGTGCCTTCTGAGAGCCAATGGAAGCCTTAGAAAATGTCACGTTACAGCACAGATGCTGTATTTTCGATAGAGATGCAACAGAAGGACAACAAATTGTCAGACAGGGCACTTCCTGTATGGAATCTTCTCAGGTTTTGGCCTGCCATATGAGTTCTGTTATACTCACAGACACCATTCAAACAGTTTTTGAAACTTTAGAGTGTTTTCTATCCAAATCTACTAATTATATGCATATTCTCGTTTCTGGGCAAGAGTAATAACCAGTTTAAATCGGGTACGTTTTTTATCCGGCCGTGCAAATACTGCCCCCTAGCCCCAACAGGTTAACGAGAGTCTTATCTTTAAAATGGTGTAAAATAGTTGATTGTTTGAGAAAATTGAATTGTGGTATTTTAGTTGGTTTTGTATTTCGCGCCATGCGATGCCATTGGCTGTTGGCTAAGGGTTCCACAGGCGGAACGGGGTTCCGCTAGCGGAATGTCTGTCCTCAACAGGTTAATCATAAGGTATCTTTTCATTCAGTTACAATGACTCCAAGCCAACAGCAGCGTGACAGTCTGTACCTCTACATGACATAAACCCACTGAGATATCATTTACAGGCAGTATTGTCCATGCAGGGGTAGACATAACCACATAAATGTGGAATGTACTGTAGCACTCACCTGGTACATGATACCCAATGTTGTACCCATTGTATGCATGGAAGCAGTTAGGCATATAGCAAATCCTTCTATGATAGCGGTGGTACATATTGTTAGAGCCCAAGATTGGTTCAATATGAGCCCCAAAACACACCACGAGGAGCATCAACCATCCTAACAACGCCATAACTAAGAACTACTAATATATACTTAGTCTCATAGACTCAAAAAAGGTCTTTATGCCCGAAAAATACTAAGATAAACCCACATGCAATATACAAAATTACAACTAAAATCCTGAGCTTGAGATACTGTAAAACCAGACATGAATAATAACAAACTCTGTTAAGATTTTTCTTTCCAGTCACATACTGTGTGAGTCAGAACCACTTCTTGCTCCCTCTGCCTCTCTTGATTTGTCCTCCCTCCCCCTGTATCCCTCTCTCTTTTTAGTGTATCCTTTCTTCCCTGACTCCTCCATCATGTCTGTCTCCAATGTCCAGCACATTAAAGGCCCTCCCCTTCCCCTCCTCCTTCTCCCTCTCCTCTCCACCTCCTCTCCCCCTCCTCCTTCTCCACCTCCTCTCCCCTCTCTTCTCCCCCTCCTCCCCTCAAGGTAGCCCACATGTCCAGGCCCATGATCACACATGTAATTGTATTTTGACAGAAAATACATTATCCTGAGTGATAAAAAGCTAATATAAAAAATGAGAGTGATTTATGAGTACAGTTGCCGATACTTTTCCTTCCACTTCAAAGCCTCATGTATGTGAAAGAATGTGATAGATTTATAGGACATGGCATGCAGGTACTATAAGGAATGTGAAAACGTTTCTTTTGATATTGAATGTATGTAAGGAATAATCGCCAAACTACAAGGGTACAATTTGATATTTAGAAACCTAACATCAGAGAGACGCATTCATCTTGCAGTGACCCCATCTACTCAGGAGCTCAGGGCAGAGACTCTTATCCCTTGCCAACATATACATCTAAGCAGTAGAGGCTGGATCAAGACAGGTCTTTATATAAAGAACTGTGAAAAACTCTGAAGCTGCTCTGACACTATATATGAGAGGTATTTCATGCACTGCTTTAAAAAAAACACTAACTGTACTGCAGTAGCCGCATTACATACAAGCATCTCAGGAGAATCTTCAAGCCCAGACAGAAAACCGGAAACTGATAAAGTGGGAAGAACACACACAGTCACAAACACACACTGACACACAGACTATTTTTATCTCACACATGCACGCACACACACAAACACACACGGGGAGGCAGGTAGCCTAGCGGTTAGAGCATTGGGCCAGTAGGTTGCCAAAGGTTGCTAGTTCGAATCCCCAAGCCGACAAAGGAAGAAAAAACAAATGTTGATGTGCCCTTGAGCAAGGCACTTAACTCTAATTGCTCCAGGGTCTCTGTTGATAATGGCTGACCCTGGCCATGACACAACTCTAAAGGGGAGTTGGGATATGTAAGAAAACCCATTTCCAATTCACATGTATATAAAACATACTTGCATGTGTGAAGAAGGACAAATATAAGCACCCACACATATAAGTGTGAACATCTTTGTAATATCTGGAAAGGGCAGGCAGAGATTTCAAACATAAGTGGGCAATGCCAGGTAGAGAGTGGGAGCAGGCAGCAGTAAGATAAGCATGAAAGAGGATAGGTCCTTTGAGCCCTATCAGTAAAATAAAGACCAAATGCAATAAATCCTGTCTGAATAACACATTCTATCAACACCCCTCCCTGTGAGAGACCTTTACTTTAAATGCCGTGCACTCACTAAACGAGACATTTATTATGTGTTGGTTTTGGAGAGAGAGAGTTGTGCCTCAATCTGCCTATAAAATGTTTCTAGTCTACACATTCACGCACCACACACACACACACACACGCACGCACACACACACACACACACACATTGTCCAGGCTGTACCAAGAGTGGGCTTACAATCCCCACACCCTCCCAACCCTGCAGTGCCCCTCTGCCCGCCGACATACAGTGGTCATGACCGGGAGAGTGTTGACACGGCTATACCCAGCTCAGCATGTGACTGGTTAGTGTTGGCATACCCCTCTCTGATCTGAACCATTCACATCAGCCCTGCTCATTCAAAACAAAGCACCAGCCAATAATACGATCAGGAGGTTTAAAAGGGCAACAACTGCGTTCTACATTTCTATTTTCATTTCAGATTTTAGTTTTTCTTCAAGACAATGAACTTCAAATAAGATTTTCATCATTACAGGGGAATCCAATAACATCCAATAGCTGAATGGCTTTGAATAATAAATATTCATTGTAAAAAGCCTTGCAGCGATGTGTGTGTTGTCTTCCAAATCTGTTTACTTTCTTCTTTCACTGATTTAATCAATTAGATGTGTGTTAACAGAATGCTTCTGGGACAGGCCTGTAGACATGCCATATCTCAGACAGTTCAGCACTGTCTATAGATATGGGCAGTCATACAGTAGGAATGCACTCACCATCCCTATGGGGTTAGCTATTCACATACACTACCGTTCAAAAGTTTGGGGTCACTTAGAAATGTCCTTGTTTTTGAAAGAAAAGCTAATTTTTGTCCATTTAAAATAACATCAAATTGATCAGAAATACAGTGTAGACATGGTTAATGTTGTAAATGACTATTGTAGCTGGAAACGGCAGATTTTTTTATGGAATATCTACACAGGCGTACAGAGGCCCATTATCAGCAACCATCACTCCTGTGTTCCAATGGCACGTTGTGTTAGCTAATCCAAGTTTATCACTTTAAGAGGCTAATTGATCATTAGAAAACCCTTTTGCAATTATGTTTGCACAGCTGAAAACCTGGTGTTCTGATTAAAGATGTAATAAAACTAGCCGTCTTTAGACTAGTTGAGTATCTGGAGCATCAGAATTTGTGGGTTGGATTACAGGCTCAAAATGGCCAGAAACAAAGAACTTTCTTCTGAAACTCATCAATCTATTCTTGTTCTGAGAAATAAAGGCTATTCCATGAAACTGCCAAGAAACTATTCCATGAAACTGCCAAGAAACTGAAGATCTCGTACAACGCTGTGTACTACTCCCTTCACAGAACAGCGCAAACTGGCTCTAAATAGAATAGAAAGAGGAGTGGGAGCCCCCGGTGCACAACTGAGCAAGAGGACAAGTACATTAGAGTGTCTAGTTTGAGAAACAGTCCTCAACTGGCAGCTTCATTAAATAGTACCCGCAAACACCAGTCTCAACGTCAACAGTGAAGAGGCGACTCTGGGATGCTGGCCTTTTAGGCAGAGTTGCAAAGAAAAAGCCATATCTCAGACTGACCAATAAAAAGAAAAGATTAAGATGGGCCAAATAACACAGACACTGAACAGAGGAAGTCTGCCTAGAAGGCCAGCATCCCGGAGTCGCCTCTTCACTGTTGAGACTGGTGTTTTGTTTTTAGATGAGGCGGTGGTTGTGGTGGTGGTTGTGGTTGTGGCGGTGGTTGTGGTGGTGGTTGTGGCGGTGGTTGCGGTGGTGGTTGTGGCGGAGGTTGTGGTGGTGGTGGTGGTTGTGGTTGTGGCGGTGGTTATGGTGGTGGCGGTGGTTGTGGCGGTGGTTGTGGCGGTGGTTGTGGTTGTGGCGGTGGTTGTGGCGGTGGTTGTGGCGGTGGTTGTGGTGGTGGTTGTGGTTGTGGCGGTGGTTGTGGTGGTTGTGGCGGTGGTTGTGGCGGTGGTTGTGGTTGTGGCGGTGGTTGTGGTGGTGGTTGTGGCGGTGGTTGTGGTGGTGGTTGTGGTTGTGGCGGTGGTTGTGGTTGTGGTGGTGGTTGTGGCGGTGGTTGTGGTGGTGGTTGTGGCGGTGGTTGTGATGGTGGTTGTGGTTGTGGCGGTGGTTGTGGCGGTGGTTGTGGTGGTGGTTGTGGCGGTGGTTGTGGCGGTGGTTGTGGTGGTGGTTGTGGTGGTGGTTGTGGTTGTGGCGGTAGTTGTGGCAGTGGTTGTGTTGGTGGTGGTTATGGTAGTGAAAGGACTCACCTTGGCAGGTCCTGCCATCGTCCTTCAGCTGCTCACCAGAAGGACACTTGCAGTAGAAGCTGCCGATGGTGTTACAACACAGAGCCTCACAACCGCCGTTAGTCTCCTCACACTCATTTACATCTGACAGGGACACACAAACAGAGACCGGTCAGTCACCCAGCAACATATTTTACATGGGTGTGGCAGACTTCCGGATTAAGCGAGCAGTGTGATAAGAAGTAGAGCGGCCAGGCGGGTCATGTTTCGTATGACTCAACCTTCGTCTCTCCCAGAACCCATTTAAGGGAGTTTAAGGATGAGCCAAGGTTGTAATTCGGGGAGAAAATGGGGGTAAATAAAATACACTTTCGGTCATACCACCCTGAACACGCCTGATCTTGGTACCTAAGCAGGGTTGGGCCTGGTTAGTATTTGGATGGGAGACCACGTTTCTTTATAAAAAATAATGGGACATGAAGAACACCAGCTAGTCTCTTGGTAGAGCCAGTAAGCTGAATGACTTCCCTCTAAACCACATTAAGTAGAAACAAGCTTTCTCTTTGATTTCATGTCAGATAGAGTTGAACTCCAATGTCTTACAGGGATGAGTTTGGGTCTGATTTGTGAGGTTTGGAAGAGCTGCTTCAATGCTTACGGAAAGTCATGACAGCAATTATCAGACCATAATATACAGTTTCCATCTTCAAGCCTTTCTCTCTCTAAATGTCCAACAGCATGAGGTGCAGCTGTGTTGTACAACAACATCTTCACTTTCCAATGTAAGAATAATGACTCTCTCTGTAATCCAATTTGGGGCATCAGATTTGTATTAAAACCTTATAATGGAAAATATTTATGATCATACCCTAATGTGAGCAGTTTTGACATACAAACCTTATTGTGAGTATTCATGCAACTAACAGTCTCAAATATGCATCACAGTTTGAATATAACCACAAGCTTCCAAGACACCAGATCAGATATCTTGGTAACCATGAACAGAACCCCTGCCAGCGTCTGCATCAGCACATTAACACAGCACACACAGGTCCTGTGTGAGTCAGACGAGAGAAACTCAGAAATTCAGCCAATAGAAACCAGAGAACCAGAGAGTTTGCCAATCACATCATGGCTCTGAGAAGCCACAATCTTTCTTTCTCATCTATATCTCATACACAGCCTGTCAGCGCTGTCATTCAACTGACCACACATTCTCTCACTGCTTCACCGTCTTCACACACTGACTCAGATCCTGATCAGGTGCTGACAGAATCACGATGTATCTTTAGTTGGAAAAGAGAACATCCAAAGGTCATTCAAATACAGCACAAGCAGGGTCTTGATAACTGTAAAATAATGTAACTGTGAAGGAATGCTACAGTGCTGTGAGGGAATGGATGAGTTGGTGAAGAGAGAGAGAAAGGGAGGAGGAGGGTATTTGCGTTGCGCTCCTAATAATTTTATAGCCCCCTCTATGTCCATAAACAGAGGAGAGTTACGGAGCAATCCTGGGACTGTCAGGGGAAATGGAGGCTAGTTGTTTTCCTGTTTCAAATCAAAACAAATCAAATCAAATCAAATGGTATTTGTCACATGCGCCGAATACAACAGGTGTAGACCTTACAGTGAAATGCTTACTGACAAGCCCTTAACTAACAATGCAGTTTTAAGAAAAAAATACATGTAAGTAAAAAATAAATAAGTAAAAAATAAGAAATAAAAGTAACAAATAATTAAAGAGCAGCAGTAAACTAACAATAGCGAGGCTATATACAGGGGGTACCGGTACAGAGTCAAAAAGAGGGGGGTCAATGCAAATAGTCTCGGTAGCCATTTGATTAGCTGTTCAGGAGTCTTACGGCTTGGGGATAGAAGCTGTTGAGAAGCCTTTTGGACCTAGACTTGGCGCTCCGGTACCGCTTGCCATGCGGTAGCAGAGAGAACAGCCTATGACTAGGGTGGCTGGAGTCTTTGGTATAGAGGTTAGCAGGAAGCTTAGCCCCAGTGATGTACTGGGCCGTACATACTACCCTCTCTAGTGCCTTGCGGTCGGAGGCTGAGCAGTTACCATACCAGGCAGCGATGCAACCAGTCAGGATGCTCCCGATGGTGTAGCTGTAGAACTTTTTGAGGACCTGAGGACCCATGCCAAATCTTTTCAGTCTGCTGAGGGGGAATAGGTTTTGTTTCAGTGTATATTTTGTGCATTCAGCCACGGCCAGCACAAACCAGCCAATTACAGACCTCGTATTTCTCTCCTAGTTTATAACATCTGGAATGTGTAACGGCCGAAACACTAGGCTTTATTTTCCCCATTCACCAAACATTAAAACAAATACCTCATTTGTAGTTAAATTAATGAGATATGAGCTGGAGACTCATATCTCCCTCACTAACTTTAAGCATCAGCTGTCAGAGCAGCTCATAGATCATTGCACCTGTGCATAGCCCATCTGTAAATAGCCCATCCAACTACCTTATCCCCTCTACTTGCACATTCATCTTCTGCACATCTATCACTCCAGTGTTTAATTGCTAAATTGTAATTATTTATTGCCTTACCTCCCTAATCTTGCCTAATTTGCACACACTGTATATAGATTGTTTCCATTGTGTAATTGACTGTACGTTTGTTTATTCCATGTGTAACTCTGTGTTGTTGTTTGTGTCGCACTGCTTTGAACTGGTTCTCAACTGACCGAACTGGTTAAATTTATAAAAAGCACAATTTGGTAAGGACAATTGTCCACTCAAGGTGTTTCTCTCATCTCAATAATATAATAAAATAATGTATGCTATTTAGCAGACGCTTTTATCCAAAGCGACTTACAGTCATGTGTGCATACATTTTCCATTTGGATGCCCACGGGAATCAAACCCACATATTAGGAAGCCATTTGTGTTGCCCTGGTGCTGAAGATGTGTTTTGCTGAGGAAGTGTTGTATACAGTAGCAACACATTTGGGGGAATTATTTTATAATATTATACAGCAAATTACAGGTCTGTACAGAACAGGATTAAAGGCCAGGGAGGGATCCCATTGATCATCATTGAGCAGGAATGCAGGCAGCCCCTAGTGGTAGCTGAGGGGAATAACACATTCCTGTCTCCTGGCTGTGAACAGAATGTGACCTGCAGGTTAAGGACATGACTCCGGGACCCCGGAGGAGCTCTTGTTGTTTTCATGTCAGTTTGAACGGGGTCAGGAAGAGTGGGGCTGGGGGCCTGTATCCCCCAGGTCTGTGGCTCCCAGGGTTCATGCTGGGTCAGGGTCACGGTCATGTGTATTTCTGCTCACTGGAAATCAGGAATGATGAACTACTATGGGTCAAGGTCCTGTAAAATGTTGCTCCCATGTTTCATGAGCTGAAATAAAAAAATCACAGAAATGTTCCAAATGCACAAAAACCTTATTAAGCTCAAATTTTGTGGACAAATTTGTTTACATCCCTGTTAGTGAGCATTTCTCCTTTGCCAAGATAATCCATCCACCTGACAAATGTGGTATATCAAGAAGCTGATTAAACAGCATGATCATTACACAGGTGCACCTTGTACAGGGGACAATAAAATGCAACAGATGTTTCAAGTTTTGAGGGAGCATGCAATTGGCATGATGACTGCAGGAATGTCCACGGGAGCTGTTGCCAAAGAATTGGATGTAAATTTCTCTACCAAAAACTACCTCCAACATCGTTTTAGAGAATTTGGTAGTACATCCAACCGGCTTCACAACTACATCCACGCCAGCCCAGGGAGGATGGTGGGGGGATGGAGTGGTGCTGAGGAGTATTTCTGTCTGTAATAAAGCCCTTTTGTGGGGAAAAACTCATTCTGATTGGCTGGGCCTAGCTCCCCAGTGGGTGGGCCTATGCTTTCCAAGGCCCACCCATGGCTGCACGCCTGCCCAGTCATGTCAAATCCATAGATTAGGGCCTAATTAATTTATTTCAATTGACTGATGACTTTATATGAACTGTAATGGCTGTCATAGAGAGGGGACCAAAACGCAGCGTGTTGATTGCTCATGATGAATATTTATTTTTACTCAGAACACTAAAGAAAAAATAACAAAGAGAAAACAAAAGCGCACAGTTCTGTCAGGTAATGAAAACTAAACAGAAGACAACTACCCACCAACACAGGTGAAAAAAAAACCTACTTAAGTATGATCTCCAATTAGAGACACCGAGGACCAGCTGCCTCTAATTGGAGATCATCCCAAAAAACAACAACATAGAAATAGAAAACTAGAACCCAAACATAGAAATACAAAACATAGAAAAACACAAAACACCCCCTGTCACGCCCTGACCTAACTCTACCATAGAAAATAACATCTTACTATGGTCAGGACGTGACAGTAACTCAGTAAAATCTTAGAAATTGTTGAATGTTGCATTTATATTTTTGGTTCAGTATAGATACTCACTGGAGCGTGTTAAAACAAAAATGAGAGACACACTAAGTGTACAAAACATTAGGAACACCTTCCTTATATTGAGTTGCACCCCATTCTGCCCTCAGAACAGCCTCAATTCGTCGGGACATTGACTCTACAAGGTGTTGAAAGCGTTCCACAGGGATGCTGGCCCGTGTTGACTCCAATGCTTCCCACAGTTGTGTCAAGTTGGCTGGATGTCCTTTTGGTGGTGGAGCATTCTTGATACACACAGGAAACTGTTGAGCATGTCTTTTCCTTTTTTCTCTTTAGTTCATTCTCTTGGTTGTTGGTGCATTGGGGGTGGGGAATGGAATTAATAGTATTTTTAATTTATTTTCTTCCGGGGGGGGGGGGGCTGTGATCTTGGAGGGTTCGGGTTTCACAAGATTGTGATCATGAAAAAGGAAACTATGACATATATTTTATATCACTATCGTGCACACGTACCCTCACACATAAGGATGGCTCTGCTCCGTTGTGGAAAGACTGATACATGTTTGATAGTGTCTTGATGCTGTATTGTTTGTCCTTCATGTTCTAATACTTTAATGTTACCCCTTCCTTGTGTTTTTCATAATAAATCATTTTTTAAAAACTAAAAAAACTGTTGAGCGTAAAAAACCCAGCAACATTGCCGTTCTTGACACACTCAAACTGGTGCTCATGGCACTTACTACCATACCCTGTTCAAAGGCATTTAAATAGTTTGTCTTGCCCATTCACCCTCTGAATGGCACACATAGACAATCCATGTCTCAATTGTCTCAAGGTGTAAAAATCCTTCTTTAACCTGTCTCGTCCCCTTCATCAACACTGATTGGAGTGGATTTAACAGGTGACATCAATAACAGATCATAGGTTTTACCTGAATTCACCTGGTCAGTCTATGTCATGGAAAGATCAGGTGTTCTTAATGTTTTATACACTCAGTGTAGTGTATATCCTGATTGTCAAAGTATAACAACATTTAAGTAGGGAGAAGCCACAATGTGTAACTCTATGCCAGACATAGCATAGGGGTCCTGAGGTCCTGAGATCCTCAAAAGGTTCTACAGCTGCAACATCGAGAGCATCCTGACTGGTTGCATCACTGCCTGGTACGGCAACTGCTTGGCCTCTAACCGCAAGGCACTTCAGAGGGTAGGTAAGGCCCAGTACATCACTGGGGCTAAGCTGCCTGCCATCCAGGACCTCTACACCAGGCGGTGTCAGAGGAAGGCCCTAAAAATTGTCAAAGACCCCAGCCACCCCAGTCATAGACTGTTCTCTCTACTTCCGCATGGTAAGCGGTACCGGAGTGCTAAGTCTAGGACAAAAAGGCTTCTCAACAGTTTTTACCCCCAAGCCATAAGACTCCTGAACAGGTAATCAAATGGCTACCCGGACTATTTGCATTGTGTGCCCCCCCAACCCCTCTTTTACGCTGCTGCTACTCTCTGTTTATCATATATGCATAGTCATTTTAACTATACATTCATGTACATACTACCTCAATTGGACCGACCAACCAGTGCTCCCGCACAGTGGCTTACTGGGCTATCTGCATTGTGTCTCACCCACCACCCGCTAAGCCCTCTTTTACGCTACTGCTACTCTCTGTTCATCATATATGCATAGTCACTTTAACCATATCTACATGTACATACTACCTCAATCAGCCTGACTAACCGGTGTCTGTATGTAGCCTCACTATTTTTATAGCCTCTCTACTGAATACAGCCTGTCTTTTTACCGTTGTTTTATTTCTTTACCTACCTATTGTTCACCTAATACCTTTTTTGCACTATTGGTTAGAGCCTGTAAGTAAGCATTTCACTGTAAGATCTACCTGTTGTATTCAGCGCACGTGACAAATAAACTTTGATTTGATGTATTTACTATTCATCACCAAGAACAATGAGAAAGACTCCCTCACTGTCAAAACAGGTCCCACGACGATGAACCCAGTGACCTCTGAAATCATGAGTGGGTCGCCTAGTGATTGGTGCACAGGCTACACCCACACCTGACTCCAGGGGTCAGCAATGGGATGCTCTTGTCTCCAGTCCTAGTACAGGTAACCTCCATCCACAATGGACCCACATTACATTTACATTATCTCAGTGCTTTGTCCCAACATAAGAGAAACACGATAGCAATAGGCTACTGTCCTACACGTGGAGTTAAGCTGAAGATTCAGTCTTGTATGAAGGATGCTTTAGCTACTACAAGATTGTAGACCTACACAAGGCTGGAATGGGCTACAAGACCATCGCCAAGCAGCTTGGTGAGAAGGTGACAACAGTTGGTGCGATTATTCGCAAATGGAAGAAACACAAAAGAACTGTCAATCTCCCTCGGCCTGGGGCTCCATGCAAGATCTCACCTCGTGGAGTTGCAATGACCATGAGAACGGTGAGGAATCAGCCCAGAACTACACGGGAGGATCTTGTCAATGATCTCAAGGCAGCTGGGACCATAGTCACCAAGAAAACAATTGGTAACACACTATGCCATCAAGGACTGAAATCCTGCAGCGCCCGCAAGGTCCCCCTGCTCCAGAAAGCACATATACATGCCAGTCTGAAGTTTGCCAATGAACATCTGAATGATTCAGAGGACAACTGGGTGAAAGTGTTGTGGTCAGATGAGACCAAAATGGAGCTCTTTGGCATCAACTCAACTCGCCGTGTTTGGAGGAGGAATGCTGCCTATGACCCCAAGAACACCATCCCCACCGTCAAACATGGAGGTGGAAACATTATGCTTTGGGGGTGTTTTTCTGCTAAGGGGACAGGACAACTTCACCGCATCAAAGGGACGATAGACGGGGCCATGTACCGTCAAATCTTGGGTGAGAACCTCCTTCCCTCAGCCAGGGCATTGAAAATGGATCGTGGATGGGTATTCCAGCATGACAATGACCCAAAACACACGGCCAAGGCAACAAAGGAGTGGCTCAAGAAGAAGCACATTAAGGTCCTGGAGTGGCCTAGCCAGTCTCCAGACCTTAATCCCATAGAAAATCTGTGGAGTGAGCTGAAGGTTCGAGTTGCCAAACGTCAGCCTCGAAACCTTAATGACTTGGAGAAGATCTGCAAAGAGGAGTGGGACAAAATCCCTCCTGAGATGTGTGTAAACCTGGTGGCCAACTACAAGAAACGTCTGACCTCTGGGATTGCCAACAAGGGTTTTTCCACCAAGTACTAAGTCATGTTTTGCCAAGGGGCAAATACTTATTTCTCTCATTAAAATGCAAATCATTTTATAACATTTTTGACATGTGTTTTTCTGGATTTTTTTGTTGTTATTCTGTCTCTCACTGTTCAAATAAAATAGACTGATCATTTCTTTGTCAGTGGGCAAACGTACAAAATCAGCAGGGGATCAAATACTTTTTTCCCTCACTGTATATGATCATTTCTCCAGATTAGTTACTATGATGTTGCAGTATTCCTGTTTCTCTGGTAAAATGTCTGGTAAAAATGTAATCTAGTCCCTAGCACTGTGTGGAGCTCCATAGAGTCAGAGCCACCAGCCACACATAGCCTCACTGTATTATAGTACTGCAGGACAAGCTGCCAATGTAAAGGAAAGGACTGCTTTTCCTTCATTAGTCTTTTCTCTCAGGTGGTCATTGGAACAGTTCATTGTACATATCATGCACACTGATCCAACATAACTGTACCCTGAATCTGCTCCTAGAACCACTATTCATACACGTATTATTACTACTGAACGACAGCTACTTCTACTGCAACCAAGTTGTAAAAACAGTTGAAAGCATCGGCATCAAATGAACGAAGGCTGACTTAAGCACACTTCCTGTGGAAGAGAAGACCCTTTTGAACATGATCATGATCAATGCCATCCCCACATGCTTTGTTCATTAGACAGTGGCCTCTTCCCTGGCCTAAAGCCCAGAGATCATGAGCTCTAGAGGGCAGGTGCATTTCCTATGAGATTATGATCCCTAGACAAAGCGGGCTGTCTGAGGGCCCAGAGGCCTGGCCCAGCTTGCCCATGCTCCATGTTCCATGCTCCAGGTCATGTTTAGAGGCTGGAACTCAGGGCCAAACTGACTCAGGCAGGCATGGAAAAATACACAGCTATAATTACACATGATGGATGTCTGTGTATTGGTGACCCGGAATGAAATAGGAGGCAACACAGTCTCCTAGGACTAATGGTATATCATGACATGGAATTTGGACACCAATACTCCATAGTTAAGTTAACCCCCTGTCCCAAAACAATCAGCCTGTCTAGACAGAGGGTTCTGAATGCTCAGAAGAACAGCCCACTTTCCAGAAGGGTATGAATAAACCTCTGGTTCTGATGCACAGGAGCATATAAACATGTGTACGTCCACACACGTACGCGCAAGCACGTATATACATACACACACACACACACACACACACACACACACACACACACACACAAAATGGCCTGTGTTCTCTGCTCTAGCTGTGTGTTCAGCTGGATCTCATTAGGGCTGTCCCTACACAGTGGGAAGGCCTCAGTGTCTGTCCTATGGTCCATACCATATAACATTTTAACAGTCCACCAGCTGGACCCCCAGTGAACCTGTCCTCCATATACTCACGACTCATTTATTTTTACTGCCAGCCTGTGGCTGCTGGCAATCACTCGGACACACACAGCAGCCCCCAATAATATATCATATCACTGAACGTTTGTCTGCCCCTTCACTGTGTTCAACTCAGCAGGATATCTATACATTATACAGTACATGTACACATACTGTACAGCCACAAGTCAGGGCTCAACGTAATCTATGCTGCCTTGTCTGTTACTACTAAAGTGAAAAACGAAACAAAAACAACACAAATATGACTAATACTAATGGTGTATTTCCCAGGAGTGGATATTCTGTTCCGAAACAAATCAAACAAAAAAAGAACAGAAAACAAACACTCTTTAACTAATCGCTACATTCAAAAGTGTTTTGGGATTAACCCGCATGTGAGAGCTGGGTTTCATTCTTGGGCTGTATTTTGCGACTTCCTGTGATAAGGACTACAGCCAACGTTCCCATGGGGCCTGGGTTAAAGTCTGAGTAGGACCATAGGGGTCTAACACTAACACAGCGCCGTACTGCACCTGGGACCAGGGCCAAAGACAACCACCAGGCCCTGATCCTATCTCCAGGGTCACAGGCCGGAACATTTGAGCATTCATCAAGGGGAAGTCATTGATAGCCCTGGCCTGTTTCCTCTTAGGTTCCAGATCTAAAAACCTGCTGCTTTCATCTGCTTGACTCCTCGTCCAGCAGAGCTACTCAGAGCTGCATTCACCAGGGGATAAGCTAAGATGAAGGTTGGGACACCAGCTCATAGGCCTCAAAAAGGAAAGGTCTGAGAGGCAGGATATTAAAACTGATGATGACTGAGGAGATTGGAGGGTTATCTCTTGACTAGGCCAAGTATTTGAACAGGGCAGTTTATGAGAGCATGTTGTTAGACAATGTTAGGTATGACCGTACCTTAACCCTCCATGGACTTGTATGCCATTCCACAAATTCTACAGGAACTGACAACTACACCAAATGGTTTGTGACCTTTGACCTCCAGTATAAGTGTAAGTGACTCTTGAACTGTTTATTGTAGAAGACACGTTTCCTGAGTGTCAAAAGGTCGCATGAGAGAAATTCAGAAAAAAATGTTGAACTCCACACTCACCAAACAATCTTGACCTGATCATAACCTTTACAAACTCAACAGATCTCAATAGATTGAGTTGCCTACAATAGAATTTCACCCTGAACCAATTCAAAACATACATTATCCTAGTCCTTAAGTGTCCCAGTACAGACTACATCAGTACTATTCCATGTTTCGATAGTGTCTTTGTTGGACGAGTTTTGACAATACATTTTGTTCTGTTTCCTTGCAATGCCTCCCTGCTAGACTGCTGTCTCACTGCTATCTAAATATTTAGAGAGAGAGAGCTCAGCCAAAGCAGAAGACCTTAAGGGTGCAGGAAGACCCTCTCACCTTCCGTTTCCATGGACACACATATACAGGTGAGGCCAGAACTGACACTTTGGATGGATGGCAGTGTTTTGATACTGATCATCACATCCACCAGCTAAACCAACCTGCAACTCTGTTACTAGCCGGTGTAGACAAGAGAGGACTCATAAATGTCTGAAATAAATATCAGGCATTAAAGTAAGTATGGCAAGATACATCATTTTTTTGTTTGAAAAGAGTCTGCTCTGCATTTCTGACCAGCATGTTTTGCTGAGAGAAGGTTAAAGAGAGTTGGATGGAGTCGATGATAGACAGGCAGAAACATGGAGAAACCAATCAAATTATAGATGGCTGGATATCAATTCCATTTAAGAGGTTGAGACGTAGAATAAGCTATTTATTTAACTAGGCAAGTCAGGTAAGAACACATTTGTTACGGGTGTGTATTGGAGGCGAAGTCAGGTGCAGGAGAGCAGAGTGTAGTTAACAGGCGCACTTTTAATTCCGGTCCAAACGAAAGCACAGAAGTACATACAACGTGCCCAAAACATGGAACAATAAACAAAAGTCTGGCGCGTAACAATACACACATAACATCAAAACAATTTCACACAAAGACATGGAGGGGAACAGAGGACTAAATACATTCAGTGTGATTAGGGAATGAAAACCAGGTGTGTATGGAATAAGACAAAACAAATGGGAATATGAAAAATGGAGCGGCGACGGCTAGAAAGCCGGTGACGTCAACTGCCGAACGCCACCCGAACAAGGAGAGGGGCCGACTTCGGCGGAAGTCATGACAACATTCTTATTTACAATGACGGCCTACCCCGGCCAAACCCTAACCCGGACGACGCTGGGCCAATTGTGTGCTGCCCTATGGGACTCGCAATCACTGCCGGTTGTGATACAACCTGGAATCGAACCAGGGTCTGTAGTGACGAATTTAGATCGCTGTGCCACTCAGGAGCTATGCATAGTACAACTCGTTTTACCTCTCCTAAAACACTGCCCCCTGCTGTTGGCCTTAGCCACAGGTCTGTGTGAGATACCCCATCCTGCAGTGGTTTTGAAACAGAAAAACTATAGTCAGCATAGTCATTTGGTGGATACATATCCTGGTCCTAATCTTCATAGTCATCTTTGTTATTCTATTTGCATATGCTTTGATAAGGAACACAGTCCAGAGAGACTACTGTTTGTGTGGGTGACATAATCCATAACTCATTCAGGATGGAAAAATGATTTATGAACTAGATAAGCTTAACAAGTATACTATAGCTTCTTGTTTTTGTTAACTCCTCATTCCTCTACACACAGTACAGCTATTGACTGTCTAGCTGCATATATCTATCTTGACCCTAAACACATAGAATGCTGTCATAGGTCCCATAGCTCTCAGAACCCAACACAGTTGAACATGTCACTTAATGATTCTAGAATTGATTATATACAGTACATTTATGTTTTCAGCACTTTCAGAGGACAGAATTACAGTTCACTCAACCTTCATGTTCATTCATTCTGTGTTCCCAGGCCAAAATCACCGCCCCATTATAGCTGATTATAAATCCATAATAATACATATATTATCACCTAATGTTGTGTTAGATCTTTTTATCAACTTAAGTTATTGTGAACATTACATGTTGTGAACTTCTACTTGCTATTTATGGCCTGTAGGCCTCATTGACCTGACCTTATACAACTCATTTTGAGTAAAAAAAGCATAATGTATGGATTATTTTCACTATAACAAATACTCAGATGAAACATATTGTGCTCTTTATCACAGATTACTTTTTGTCAAAGTTTAACAAGGACATTTGTTTTGAAACAATTTCAAATGTTTAAATAGTGGCACAAAATAACATCTGTTGTGTTCCTGGTCAAAACTGACCGGTATGATTTTACTAGTAAAGAAAGGACATCGGCCCAAAACTACACATGAAAACTTTACCATGTTACAAAATGAATGTCTGAACACATTAAAGAACAAAAGTAACGATAACAGTATTACTAACAATAACAAAAACAAATGTTCACAATCTGTCAATCAATGGTGGTTACATTTTGTATGTTCTTATGCACGTTGGACAATATGTTGTGGTTGTTGCATGTGCATTGCAAATACACTGCTCAAAAAAATAAAGGGAACACTTAAACAACATAATGTAACTCCAAGTCAATCACACTTCTGTGAAATCAAACTGTCCACTTTGGAAGCAACACTGATTGACAATACATTTCACATGCTGTTGTGCAAATGGAATAGACAACAGGTGGAAATTATAGGCAATTAGCAAGACACCCCCAATAAAGGAGTGGTTCTGCAGGTGGGGACCACAGACCACTTCTCAGTTCCTATGCTTCCTGGCTGATGTTTTGGTCACTTTTGAATGCTGGCGGTGCTTTCACTCTAGTGGGAGCATGAGACGGAGTCTACAATCCACACAAGTGGCTCAGGTAGCGCAGCTCATCCAGGATGGCACATCAATGCGAGCTGTGGCAAGAAGGTTTGCTGTGTCTGTCAGCGTAGTGTCCAGAGCATGGAGGCGCTACCAGGAGACAGGCCAGTACATCAGGAGACTTGGAGGAGGCAGTAGGAGGGCAACAACCCAGCAGCAGGACCGCTACCTCCGCCTTTGTGCAAGGAGGAGCAGGAGGAGCACTGCCAGAGCCCTGCAAAATGACCTCCAGCAGGCCACAAATGTGCATGTGTCTGCTCAGACTCCATGAGGGTGGTATGAGGGCCTGACGTCCACAGGTGGGGGTTGTGCTTATAGCCCAACACCGTGCAGGACGTTTGGCATTTGCCAGAGAACACCAAGATTGGCAAATTCGCCACTGGCGCCCTGTGCTCTTCACAGATGAAAGCAGGTTCACACTGAGCACGTGACAGACGTGACAGAGTCTGGAGACGCCGTGGAGAACGTTCTGCTGCCTGCAACATCCTCCAGCATGACCGGTTTGGCGGTGGGTCAGTCATGGTGTGGGGTGGCATTTCTTTGGGGGGCCGCACAGCCCTCCATGTGCTCGCCAGAGGTAGCCTGACTGCCATTAGGTACCGAGATGAGATCCTCAGACCCCTTGTGAGACCATATGCTGGTGCAGTTGGCCCTGGGTTCCTCCTAATGCAAGACAATGCTAGACCTCATGTGGCTGGAGTGTGTCAGCAGTTCCTGCAAGAGGAAGGCATTGATGCTATGGACTGGCCCGCCCATTCCCCAGACCTGAATCCAATTGAGCACATCTGGGACATCATGTCTCGCTCCATCCACCAACGCCACATTGCACCACAGACTGTCCAGGAGTTGGCGGATGCTTTAGTCCAGGTCTGGGAGGAGATCCCTCAGGAGACCATCCGCCACCTCATCAGGAGCATGCCCAGGCGTTGTAGGGAGGTCATACAGGCACGTGGAGGCCACACACACTACTGAGCCTCATTTTGACTTGTTTTAAGGACATTACATCAAAGTTGGATCAGCCTGTAGTGTGGTTTTCCACTTTAATTTTGAGTGTGACTCCAAATCCAGACCTCCATGGGTTGATAAATTGGATTTCCATTGATTATTTTTGTGTGATTTTGTTGTCAGCACATTCAACTATGTAAAGAAAAAAGTATTTAACGATGATTTATTTCATTCAGATCTAGGATAGGTTGTTTAAGTGTTCCCTTTATTTTTTGGAGCAGTATATATGCACTGCATTTACGGCACATAATGCTTGTTTTGACATCTCTTGGTGCACACAGAATGCACCTCTTCCTTTTGTCTCTTCTGTCTCTGGCGTCCGTAGATCTTGCTTCTGGCCCTTGTATATCTCTCCCCAATCCAGCAGAGGATGGTGTTCCAGGAAGGTGTTGGCGCCTTTATATGAGGGGTGCCACCATGGCTTTCCCAACTCTTCTACGAATAGACTCCTCTTGAAGAATTTCCCCTGCTTCCAGCCTGGATTCACCTCCATCCACACCACAAAGGTGTTGTAGGCCGACACATCTAGGATGTTCCCTGTGGCTCAGTTGGTAGGGCATGGTGTTTGCAACGCCAGCATGGTGTGTGCAATGCCAGGGTTGTGGGTTCGATTCCAACGGGGGACCAGTACAAAAAAATAAAAAATAAATACAAATGCATGAAATGTATGCATTCACAACTGTAAGTCGCTCTGGATAAGAGCATCTGCTAAATGACTAAAATGTAAATGTAAATGTTGAAAGAACACCACAATGGGCCAACGTGCCGGCATCCTCTTACAAGAGTATATGACACTAACCTGCAACAATCAGTAAATAAAATAATGAGTACGTACATGTAATACTTCGTGTTGCATAGTAACATGTGTAAATTGCTATCAAAGCACTGTTTTAATTTATCACATCTAAAACATATTTACATATTCAATGGAATAGAATTGACCCCATATTGGTCACAAATTCAATGAACATTTCACCAAACAACATGTCTTATTTTTATGGTGCAGATAAAACAATCTGGTAATAGAAAAAGAAGATAAAGAGTAACATACCTTATCAAGGTCGTCAGCTCCTCTTTGTTCCTGTTGTAATCCAGGACAGCGTTGGGCTTCTTGTCCTCCCTGGTACTCACTGCGCCATCCCTGTGCAGAGTTGTCATCAGGAGCACATTCTTCTTTTTCTTCGGCAGTAGGACACAAGAGTGTGTGTATCGGTGAAGGCAAATTTAGAGGAAAAACAATCCTTGTCCATGGTAGTGAGTAAGGTAGGAGGCAACTCAGGCATGCTCCTTCTGACCGTCCCCACCATGGTCATTGTTTTGGGAGCAGCTCCTGACCAAGAGCATATGAGGTGAATAAATTGTCACATGTTATGTTGTGCCCCTGGAGACCTGCAGTCATTTCCAGGACCACCCACTTCCCCTGGTTCCTTTACGGGAACACCGTCAGCAGGTTTCCTGGTGTAAACCTGCATGTTCCAGGCATAATTTGTCCTGGCATCAAATGCTGCCCATATCTTTATTCCATATTTAGACGGTCTGCTTGGCATGTACTGTTTGAATGGGCAGCGACCAGACGCTCATCCACTGTGATGTCTGGACTTGGGTTATAGATGAGTGGCAGGCGCTCCACCCACTTGTGCCAAACCTCTCTGATCGCTGCCAGCTTGTCTTGTTGACAACGGCCTGGTCTTGTATCACGGTTGTCGATGCAAATCACCCGTGACAACATGTGAAATGTCTGGAGTGACATAGTGGCATGAAAAATTGCCCGACCAGACTCTGCATCCCATAAACTGGTGGTAGATTAGTTTCTGGATCTGTACACACCAGACAAAATCAAGAGACCCACGTCTTCTTGGATGTCTGTCTGGTCAACCTCCTTCCAGTTGTCTTTGTAAACGCGTCTCCCCTCCAAGTTGGTCATGTTTATCACTATAGATTCCATTGACTGTCAGGAACAGTTCGAAGAAGGATTTTATGTCATCAACCCGGGATATGGCTTATCTCGTTGGCCCTGGGGTCATGCTGATAACATTTTCAGCCGACAGTCGACCTCTCCTCTCAGGTGGGGATGAAGACCAGGACAAATGCCCATTCTTTGACCGGAATGTAACAACAACCTCAGCAGGGCCCTCTTCCTCATCACTGGATTGTTCCACATTGGTTGTCTCTTGGTCTGGATCATATTCTGTGTTGTCTTCAACTTCTGACACTTCCTGCTCTAATGCATCTTAACTGTCTGTTTCCTGTCCTCTCTCCTCCTCACCAGTGTCATGATCAAAGATATGATCAAGAGCCTCACATACAGTATATCGTTTGGTCATTGTGCTGCCACAGAATGAATTGTGAGCAAGGCCTCAAAAAAGCTTTATACATCCGAGCTGCGTGAAAAGTTCCATATATTATTGAAATAATTATGCAATTGTTTGTGAGAATGCCAACAGGTGTGGTTCCCGTGGGGGAAAGATTGTGTTAGGGAAAGGTTCCCGTGGGGTTGCCATGGAAACCAAGAAGGGGAGTGAGGTGTGTGTGCGTGTGTGCTCAAACACACATGCATGTGGGGGTTTGGGAGAGGAAGTGTGTCCATCTGATGAATGGGCATGTGCCTGAACTCAATTTTATACACTAATTGTAGTCTCACCCATTCATTTCTAATGACACCACAGGTGTACAAAAGTTAAATAAAACACTCAAAATGTAATGAACATCATCCAAATGTATTTTGTGTGTTCAGATGCCCTGTGTGGACAAAGTCATGGAATCTTATGACAATCAGATTAAATTAATACATTTTTCAGAGAGATAACTTGTAAATCGGTCCAATTCGACCGGAACACAACAGGAGGGTTAATTTAATATAATTACAACACTGCTGCCACAACACAATTTACCTTCAAAGTGGACCACACTCCTTATTCAAGGCAGTAAGTGAAGCAAATATACTGAACAAAAATATAAACGCAACATTAAATCATTTCTAAGATTTTACTGAGTTATAGTTCATACACGGAAATCAGTCAGTTGAAATAAATTCATTAGGCCCTAATCTATGGATTTCACATGACTTGGCAGGGGCGCAGCCATAGATGGGCCTGGGAGGGCATTTTTTTATTCATTTTTTAATTTCACCTTTATTTAACCAGGTAGGCAAGTTGAGAACAAGTTCTCATTTACAACTGCGACCTGGCCAAGATAAAGCAAAGCAGTTCGACACATACAACAACACAGAGTTACACATGGAATAAAACAAACATACAGTCAATAATACAGTAGAAGGCATAGGCCCACCCACTTGGAAACCAGGCCCACCCACTGGGGAGCCAGGCCCAGCCAATCAGAATGTGTTTTCCCCACAAAAGGGCTTGAATACAGACAGAAATACTCCTCTGTTTCATCAGCTGTCAGGGTGGCTGGTCTCAGACAATCCCACAGGTAAAGTGGTAAAGTTGGACGTACTGTCAAATTCTCTAAAATGACGTTGGAGGTGGCTTCTGGTAGAGAAATGAACATTCAATTCTCTGGCAACAGCTCTGGTGGACATTCCTGCTGTCAGCATGCCAATTGCACACTCCCTCAAAACTTGAGGCATCTGTGGCATTGTGTTGTGTGACAAAACTGCACATTTTAGAGTGACCTTTTATTGTTCGCAGCACAAAGTGCACCTGTGTAATGATCATGCTGTTTAATCAGCTTCTTGATATGCCAGACCTGTCAGATGGATGGATTATCTTGACAAAAGAGAAATGCTCACTAACAGGGATATAAACAAATTTGTGCACAAAATTTGAGAGAAATACTCTTTTTGTGCGTATGAAACATTTCTGTGATCTTTTATTTCAGGTGATGAAACATGGGACCAACACTTTACATGATGCATTTAGATTTTTGTTCAGTATATATTCACTAAGGTTAACCACATGGCCTCTACTGACATGACTAGCATATGATCATACAGGGCAGTCAGAAAGATTCTCTAATGGTAATGACTTCCGAATGGAACTTCTGGCAATGTGTTCCCACTAAGGACCTTCTAATTGTGGTTGGTTCAGCAGCTGTGTAGCACTGCAATTGGGATGTGGTGCACCAAGCCTCTGTTCCATTGCCTTTTCCCCCCACCAGAGAAGTTTAAAAATGGTGCATTTACAGTAGAGCTCACCACACACAGCAAACAGTCCTATGTGAAAGCCTACACATCTAACACTACACTCAAGGACCACTTAGTCTTCCACGAATTCATCAAAGCTCTTGGCAACGTGATTAAACGGATGTGATTAATGCTGGTTGACATACTGTATGCTTTTGTGATCGTGTGATCAATAAAATGGAGATATAAGCAGAGTACTATATCTCTGCTATAGCTCACATTGATTTCCTTGACAAAAATGTAACAAGCGTGCAAATATTATCCATTTCTGATGGTTAAATAATACTGTGGATATAGTCATATTAGCTCTGATGGATTGCATAAAGCTGAACCCTTGCTGTTGGGCCATATATTTCTCATGTGAAAGCTCAGATAGACAGAATACACCCAAATACTCCACATATCTGCCTTTGTAAAACAGCTGTTTGTTTTTACACAATTCTTCTTCCCAAGGCATGTGTTGACAAGACACCACAGACAAATAAGTGAGCCTCATGGTGGGGCTGAGAAGAACTCCCAGCAGTTCTGACTGCAAAGAGGGAAACTGAACAACAAACTGTTCTTCTTTCAGAGCATATCAATCAACAGCCTTGGAAGCCAGCAGTTGTCTCTATCCTCTCTATCCTAGTACATGAGCCACTGAGCTACTTGTGTATATGTAACCAGTAACTAATTACAGTACTTTGGGTTTATGGATGACATGATGTAAGACATGACATGCAAATATTGTAGTTAGATTTCTGAACAGTCTGGTATTTGAATCATTTGAATATTTGAATCCGAGACACCCCATTTAGTCTGATAAGTTACGTTTTATATGGTATCTATTCATTTGTGGATGTCCATCACCCATTTGGTATGATATGTTACCAATTACAATTCGTATTATATGTTAAGAATTTGCAAAACGTAAGATATGTTATGAATTCTATCTAGGTGGCTAGGTGGCTAAGGGTTAGGGTTAGGGTTACGTTAAGGAGCTAGGTTAAATAGTTAAGGCTAAGGATAGAGATTTGGGATTAGCTAACATGTTAAGTAGTTGCAAAGTTGCTAATTAGCTAAAATGCTAAAGTGATGAGATTCAAACACACAACCTTCGGGTTCCTAGACGTTACACCCCGACCAACCACCCTAAGTAACCATCTGTCTTATGTAACTATACCAAATGTAACATATCATACTAAATGGAGTATCTCGGATTTACGTACAGAACAATACGAAATGCCCCGAGACCAGGTTGGATCCACAGCACCAAGCCCTGTGTTTTAGCTGAGACAATGCTGAGATTCTTCCAGGGCACTGAAGTTTGGTGAAGGGTGGTCTGACTCCACAGTGGTAACATAATGGAGGATGTCTGACTGTGCTACGTTATGCCCTGGGAGTCACCAGACTTAACCCCCTGGCTGCCCAAGGCCTCTGTATGTATCTCACTCTCTAGCCCCTCTCTCAGTCACAGAGCTGAGGCTACATCTAGACAAAAGTAAACCACCTTTACGACTGCTGATGCTTGGTTCTCTCACTAGCATGTGTTTTATGGTCTACATGGAGTAAATAGAGAAGAAATATGCCTTGCAGACCTTGGGGGGAATGTCCTGTGCCCTTTAGCGTGTATTTTTTCTGTACACTACTTGTTTTGGCCTGACTGTTTGACCTCTGACTAGGGGAGGGTTCTGCTAGGAGCTCTGGGACAACACGGAGAGGCCACAAGGATTCCTGAAATTATTGTTATGGTTTTCAACTTGACTCCCTGTTAGTATGTGCACAATGTGCAGTGGCATGTGTCCAAGTCCACAGAGGATGGAAAAAGCCCTGAAGCTATTGCTCTACAGAGGGAAAGACAAAGCTCCATGACTGATTGTCATGTCCTATAGCTGCAGGTAGAGGGAAGCAGGTGGGATGCCTGAACATTTCGTTCAATCTACTGCAGTGATGTCATCACAACATATCAGTTATGCACTGAAGGCATAGAATGGCATGTCAGCAAAAAAAAGTTGCCCCTCTGTGAATTTCCCATAGTAATTATGACAATGATTTACATCTACAGCAACTTAAGTGTGGGGACACAATGTCTCCCAACAAACACTGGCAAGGTGAGTGACCCCGTTAAATTACATTTAAATCCGATTTACTTCACTCCTTCACACCTCAGCACACATCAGCAAAACATGGGCTCAGGGCTGTGGGCTGAGAAAAAAACAGAAGCTGAGTTAAGTGAACCCCCTCAGGGACAAGATGGATTTTACATGAAGACAGGCAAGATATACTGCAGGTGAATAGATAGGGCTAGAGGAATCAGTGAGGGAGGCATTGCTTTATGAGAACAGAGGAGGAAAAACAGAAGATAAGGAAGAACAGAGACAGATAAGAAGAATGTAAGGGAAACTGAAGGAGATAAGCTGTGGTTAACGTGAGGTACACTGAGGTAGACAGAGAGAGGAGAGGGAGATTGAACATGTAGATTATTCTCTAAGTGTATGTTGTAAACGCTTGTCGACTCAGATTCCCATGCACTTGATGTTTTCACCCTCAGCATGACCAGGAGTGACCTTTCATCAGGGCAGCTGTAAAGAGTCTAATGAGCAAGGCTGTGAGCCCATACCCAGCCGAGACTTTTCCACAATTAGGAGAGATTAGGGGGCAGTGAAGGAGGGCAGGGGGAACAGGGGGGTAGTACCCCTCTCATTAGAGATGGCAGTCCTGATTGGACAAAACCTAAGTGATGCTCCTATTGCTAACTTACCCTTGTTCTGCTCTTACCATGGCAAACCACCTTTGTAGTCTCATCAGAACATAACCGGCAGTCCCTCTAACCACAGATATCATTGGGGTTGAGATGTTCCTGCTGTGTAACTGCTGTGTCAGGACCCAATCTCCCCACGCACTTAGTCCTTGCACAAGTGGATGGACACACCAATCGGGAGGGACGTAGTGCTGCAGCTGTAGATCCCGAGGCATCGGTCTTACACGAACCCTGATTATCTCTGGGTGGCTACCAGATATAAAACAGAGACACCATGAGTTATGAATGCATGTTAAGACACTGGAGAAGACTACCCAGCCAACGCTTCTATTCTCACAGAGAGACAGACATGTAGACAAGACCATATACTAAGGCCATGCACATGAGGCCTATTATGATTTTTATAGCAGGAGCGAAAAGAAATGTATAGTCTGTGACATCCATTCCATACGGGCCATATGCCATGGTGTGAGATTCAGTTATTTCTGATTTGAACAGTGGATTAGATTAATGGTCAAGGTTAATGCTTAATCAAATTGTCGTAATAAAGTGTGGGATAGTCAAAACCCCGGCGCTATATCAATCTTTGTTTGTAGCATGAAATTTCTCATTCTCATGTGGTTCTCATGAGCCCAGCCGAGTGGCTAGGGACTGAGGCCTCACACCTGCAGCCCCTGCTGGCTCTCACATTGGAGAGAAGAGAAACACCACCACCACATTTCCTGACTGGAGCAGCACTGTTGCTTCACATATTAATACTGGAGCCTACTGTGCTAATATTAAAGCAATACAGAGGCAATCTAGTCATTAACAAACAGAATGACAAGCATTGACATGTTTGACAGCCATCCACATTGGGAAACAAATCATTAAATAGGGGCACAAATCTTTCATGAAGTAGGAAGGCTTTAAGTGCTGAATTCTTGGAAAGATCTTCTTCTCTAATGTTTGTCTTCCCTCCAAGTTAAAGATTTTCTATAGGATTTAGTATTGAATAATTTATTTTTACAGTGCCAAAGGTACTGAGGCCAGAACACCTTGTTTTACATTCCGCAGTGCAGCAAGACACAGAGAGGGCAGACATATTTAGCAGCGGGAGGAAAAAGCATCATGTCAGTCAACTGTCAGTCAAAGTCCTACCTGCCAGGGCTGGAGCGTGGAATGGTTTATTCTAGCAGTCAGTTAGTCCAGACCTTGACTGGACAGCAACATGTGTGTCACTGCTGCTTACTTACATCACCTCTAAATGGCCTGATGAATGTGGCGATGAGAGTTACCCTGTGTCCACAAACAGCATGTAACATTCCTGCCTTTATTACCTGTGAGGTCAGCCATGGTAAACTGCAGCTCACCCTCAGACCTATAGGCTGGGTCCACATGCCGGGTTCACCTCTGACCTCTCTGCTCCCCTGCCATCTTCAGAGACGGCAGGGGGCCACACAAGTCAGCGCTGCTGCATAAATCCGGTCAGCTTTTACACACAGCACACACTCACTCAACAATACTTTGGATATGACTGCTGTCTGTTCTCATCAGTCTTAACCGAGCACAAGACTGAATGGACTGAACAGCCCCCATGGTCTTTCTTCGTGGTCTTTCTTTAACAGGAGTAAGCCACAGTGCCTTCAGAAAGTATTCACACCCCTTGACTTTTTCCACATTTCGTTGTGTTACAAAGTGGGATTAAAATGTATTTAATTGTCATTTTTTGTCAACTATCTACATAAAATACTGTAAGTATATAAAAGCTTTGCAAACCTGGATTGTACCATTATTCTTATTAAAATTCTTCAAGCTCTGTCAAGTTGGTTGTTTATATTTCAATGTCGTCTTTGTAAGTAACTCCAGTATATAATTGGCCTTGCGTTTTAGGTTATTGCCCTGCTGAAAGTTGGTTTTGTGTCCCAGTGTCTGTTGGAAAGCAGACTGAACCAGGACTAGCTCTATTCCTTTTGTTATTATCCTAAAAAAAACTCACTAGTCCGTGCCGATGACAAGCATACCCATAACATGATGAAGCCACCACCATGCTTAAAAATATGAAGCATGTTACTCAGTGATGTGTTGTGTTGGATTTGACCCAAAGACAATGCTGTGTACTCTTTTCCATACTCTTTTCCTCTTTTCCATATTTCTAGCAGTTTTACTTTAGTGCTTCATTGCAAACAGGATGCACGTTTTGGAATATTTTTATTCTGTACAGGCTTCCTTCTTTCCACTCTGTCAATTAAGTTAGTATTGTGGAGTAATTACAATGTTGTGGATCCATCCTCAGTTTTCTCCTATCACAGCCATTTAACTATGCAACTGGTTTAAAATCACAATTGGCCTCATGGTAAAAACCCTGAGTGGTTTCCTTCCTCTCCGCCAACTGAGTTAGGAAGGACACCTGTATCTTTGTAGTGCCTGCGTGTATTGCTACACCATCCAAAGTGTAATTAATAACTTCACCATGCTCAAAGGGTTATTATTTGTCTTCTTTTTTGTTTTTTGTCTACCAATAGATGTCCTTCTCTGGAAAACCTCCCTGGTCTTTGTGGTTGATTCTGTACTTGAAATTGTCTGCTCGACTGAGGGACCTTACGGATAATTTTATGTGTGGGGTACAGAGATGAGGTAGTCACTCAAAAATCATGTTAAACACCATTATTGCACACAGAGTGAGGCCTTATTACATGTATCTGACTTAAGCAAATGTTTACTGCTGAACTTATTTAGGCTAGCCATAACAAAGTGGTTGAATACTTATTGACGGAAGATATATATATTTTTTTAATTCATTTGTTAACATTGTGTATAGATCAGTGACACAAAATCCAAATGTAACCCATTTTAAATTCAGGCTGTAACAAAACAATGTGGAAAAGGTCAAGGGGTGTGAATACTTTCTGAAGGCACTGTACATACTGTATGCGTACTACCAGTATCCTCTAGGCAAGGTCTTATCATTCCTCTGAGAGGTAGGACAGAGGTCACTCAGTTTTTACAACAAGTCAAGACTGGTACAGATGCCAAAACTATAAACCATATTTCTGATGAACACATTTATGGGGCATGAACCAGAGCCTGTGCTCTTGCATCAGTCAAGGGGGCCTTTCCTGTGACACACACGTGTGATCTGGATGTGGTACATAGTCATCCTGACTAAGGGTTAAACACTGCTAACATCTGGACAGTTCATGTTAACATTAACATTATGGTCAGAAGTTATTTCCCAGAGAGAGCAGGCTCCTATAATAATGCTCATTAAACACTGTAAACCCACTGCAGTGAGACTCCTGACACACTTTCCCAGAACCGCCTCAAAGACCCAAATCTATTTATACGGTATGTTAAACAAAACATAACTTTGACTGCTTGCTTTCAATCTGTGCAGATTGTATCAAATAAAAACAAATACATTTAAAACATGCTTGCTTAGAAATTTGATGTATTGAATAATGGGATTAAGAGGGAACTGTATCCTAAGGAAAAAAATAAATAAAATGTACCTACCACATACAGAGGTATCTGACATTATTGGCATCCTTAATAAATATGAGCAAATCTGACTGTATAAAATCAATAATTCAAATACTGAGCTATATTGTATGCCAAAAAATGGGAAATTATATTATTTTATACTAATACAATTGTTCAGACAAAGAGATTTTATTTAAAAAGTAATACTTTTTTTCTAGAAAAGGACAGCTACATGGACAGTTGAGAGGCAGGTTTTGACAAGTTATTGAACAGCTACTTTGAAAAGAGACCTCTATTCATCAGCTAATGAAGGGCAAACAAAGATGGTGCAGACACTAACATCAGAAACAACTCCGCTTGACTACGGTTCTTCTATTCAGGCAACCACTCCTGCAACACACTGCAAGAATACTATCAATCCAAGGTAAGGCTTCTTCTTCTTGAAGAGAGCTTCTCCGAACAGACAAAACATTTAATTGAAAAGGCCATTATCCCAGCTGCAGAGCGACAGATATCTGAATGATTCCCGAATCCAAAAAGAAATCCAAACAAATGATCTGACGTGTCACCTCTTTAAAATGACAGATAATCGTAAACCTCATCAGTTGTGCTGTGTTCAGCACTCTTCAATAGTCAAAGGCCAAGTGCTCTTCATTAATAACCAAGCTGTTTAGATCAACAAAGAGAACTAGGGCTCTATTCTCTGAATAAAAGCTGGTGTTAACAGTCCTTCTACTCATCCCTCTCCTACAAGTAACAAAGAGCCCATCTCTCTCTCCGGGTCTGATCTTGATATTTTCTCCCTTCTATCACATTTTTCATCTACTTGAGATCATCACATTACATTTACATTTTAGTCATTTAGCAGACACTCTTATCCAGAGCGACTTACAGTAGTGAATGCATACATTTCAAACATTTCATACATTTTTTTTTCTCTGTACTGGTCCCCCGTGGGAATCGAACCCACAACCCTGGCATTGCAAACACCATGCTCTACCAACTGATCACATCAAAGACACCAGAGCGAACTTCCCCTAAAGGTCGCGATGACAGTATAATGTGGATGGGAAAAGGAACATTCCTGTTTTACAAGGAGATGCACAGAGATCATAAAAATGAAAACTGTAGCACTATTGATCTCTGCTGAATACTAAGCAGATGCACTTGATGCAATCGTCTGTATGGCTGGCACCTGTGAAGCTGTTTTCTCTGTGTGAGGTCCACATCTGAGAGACGTTGGTCAGAGTGTGTGTGTATGTGTGTCAATTCAAATCCAAGTTTATTTGTCACATACACAGATCAGCAGATGTTAAAGCAGGTGCAGTGAAAATGCTTATGTTTCTAGCTCCAGCAGTGCAGTAAATATTTAACAGTACAATACTAATACACAAATAATCCCAAGGAAAAAAGAAGACATAAGAGATTAACAAATATCAGAACGAGCAATATCAGAGTCCGGAATATAAATACGTGGTGTGTATCGACAGAATGGACAATATATACTGTAAGTAGGAAAAGGTATGCACAGCAGTAGTTATACAGGATGAGCTACGTCCAGAATACAGTATGTACATATAATGTGAGTAATGAATTAGCTTCATTTTTCAGAGATCAAATTTAATTACAACAGAATAATGTTGCAGGAATTCTAATCGAATCCTTTTCTAACTACAGAAACTATTTACAGAACAATAAACATCATGTAAACAATTATTAAAGTGACCGGGGTCCAATGACTATATGCACATAGGGCAGCAATTTCTAGGGTGCAGGGTAGAGTACCGGGTGGTAGCCGGCTAGTGACAGTGTCTAAGTTGCAGGGTAGCGTACCGGGTGGTAGCCGGGTTGTGACAGTGTCTAAGGTGCAGGGTAGCGTACCGGGTGGTAGCCGGCTAGTGACAGTGTCTAAGGTGCAGGGTAGCGTACCGGGTGGTAGCCGGCTAGTGACAGTGTCTAAGGTGCAGGGCAGTTTACCGGGTGGTAGCCGGCTAGTGACAGTGTCTAAGGTGCAGGGTAGCGTACCGGGTGGTAGCCGGCTAGTGACAGTGTCTAAGGTGCAGGGTAGCGTACCGGGTGGTAGCCGGCTAGTGACAGTGTCTAAGGTGCAGGGTAGCGTACCGGGTGGTAGCCGGCTAGTGACAGTGTCTAAGGTGCAGGGTAGCGTACCGGGTGGTAGCCGGCTAGTGACAGTGTCTAAGGTGCAGGGTAGCGTACCGGGTGGTAGCCGGCTAGTGACAGTGTCTAAGGTGCAGGGCAGTTTACCGGGTGGTAGCCGGCTAGTGACAGTGTCTAAGGTGCAGGGTAGCGTACCGGGTGGTAGCCGGCTAGTGACAGTGTCTAAGGTGCAGGGCAGTTTACAGGGTGGTAGCCGGCTAGTGACAGTGTCTAAGGTGCAGGGTAGCGTACCGGGTGGTAGCCGGCTAGTGACAGTGTCTAAGGTGCAGGGTAGCGTACCGGGTGGTAGCCGGCTAGTGACAGTGTCTAAGGTGCAGGGTAGCGTACCGGGTGGTAGCCGGCTAGTGACAGTGTCTAAGGTGCAGGGTAGCGTACCGGGTGGTAGCCGGCTAGTGACAGTGTCTAAGGTGCAGGGTAGCGTACCGGGTGGTAGCCGGCTAGTGACAGTGTCTAAGGTGCAGGGCAGTTTGCTGGGCAGAGGCCGGCTAGTGATGACTGTTTAGCAGTCTGATGGCCTGGAGATAGAAGCTGTTTTTCATTCTCTCTGTCCCAGCTTTGATTCACCTGTACTGTCTCCGCCTGCTAGATGGTAACAGGGTGAACAGGCTGTGGCTCGGGTGGCTGAGGTCCTTCATGATCTTCTTGGCCTTCCTGTGACACCGGTGCTGTCCTGGAAGGTAGGCACTGTGCCCCCGGTGATGCGTTGGGTTGACCACACCACTGACTGGAGAGCCCTGCGATTGCGGGCGGTCCAATTTCTGTACCAGGCAGTGATACAGTCTGACCGAATGCTCTCAATAGTGCATCTGCAGAAGTTCATGAGGGTCTTAGGGGCCAAGACAAATTTTTTCAGCCTCCTGAGGTTGAAGAGGTGCTGTTGTGCCTTCACCACGGCGTCAGTGTGGAGGAACCATTTCAGTTCCTCAACAATGTGCACCCCGAGGAACTTGAAGCTTTTGACCCTCTACACCCACTGCGACCCTGTCGATGTCGATGGAGGCATGCTCTCTCTCCCATCTCCTGTAGTCCACGATCAGCTCCTTCATTTTGTTGATGTTGAGGGAGAGGTAATTTTCCTGGCACCACTCCACCAGTGCCCTCACCTCCTCGTTGTAGGCTTTCTCATTGTTGTTGGTCATCAGGCCTACAACTGTTGTGTCATCAGCAAACTTGATGATTGAGCGGGAGACATGCGTAGCCAAGCGGTCATGGGTGAACAAGGAGTACAGGAGGGGACTGAGCTCCCCGTGTTGAGGATCAGTGTGGCGGAGGTGTTGTTGCTTACCTTCACAACCTGGGGTTGGCCCGTTAGGAAGCCTAGGACCCAGTTGCACAGGGAGGGGTTCAGAGTGAGCGAGTGAGTAGTGTGTGGTGTGTGTGTGTGTGGTCTCTGACTGATATCTGAGGTATGTGTAACAGTATTCCTGTCGAGAGGCTCTAGGTGATGAACCAGATAACCTGCAGTAAAACTGAACCAACCACACAGCAGAGGACAGCATGGTTTTCCGGTACCTACTATCTCTACAGCTCCCCCACCTCGACCACCACCACTACCACAATACCATGCTATTGGCCTATTCCTCAACACAGAAACCCAGTGTCCTCTCTCCTCTGAAAGTGTGACCCAGCTAGACACTGAGTCTGAGTCTCGCCACTCTGTGCTGCTGATGGAGTGTGGTGTCCTGTCTGTGTGCCACATCTCAGCATGGCAATTACACACATTGTCTGTGCAACACAGACCTGCACAGTGTTGCGTAACAGTGAACAACATGAACACTCTTTCATTCTTGATTCATGTAGTCTTGAGTTGACGTACCCTACAGTACCTACTCTCTCAAACGGAACATCCTCTAAAATTCTCGTTACGGCAACTCCAATCAGTCCCGTTCATCCTGTTATAAGTGTAATGGTCTGGCCCTTAGAAGTGCCTCTCATGTCAGTCCTGTACCCTTAATTCTATGACCAGTCAATACCACGGGTGCCCTGCATGCCTGACGTGCTTTGAAGCGAAGGTACTGTACAGGGTGGCAGGTAGCCTAGTGGTTAGAGCATTGGACTAGTAACTGAAAGGTTGCAAGATCAAATCCCTGAAGCTGACAAGGTAAAAATCTGTTGTTCTTCCACTGAACAAGGCAGTTAACCTACTGTTCCTAGGCCGTCATTGAAAATAAGAATTTATTCTTAACTGACTTGCCCTAAAAAAAAATTTAAAAAACATTACAGAATGATGATAATGATTAGCACCACCACAGACAGTATCTTGAGTGATGTCTGGAGCTGGTTGGCCTGCTTGGCATTGCAATGACCCCTAGCCAAAACATGAGCTCCTGGCCCTGAAATCATTTACACACAAAGGCAAAAAACACAATTATTGCTCAATGAAACAAGGATTTCACAGTTAGGGGCCATGACATGATCTATAGACATAACAAAGATTTAACTGGATCTCTAGATAGTATGTTGGCTCCTATTGGTTGTTTCTTTGAGACAATTCTCCTGTTCACCACTCTGTGTCTACCCTCTTTGAATCCTCTCCAAGTCATCATCACAGTATACACTTTTCCTATTAAAAACACTGACATAAACTGAGTGTACAAAACATTAGGAACTCTTTCCATAACACAGACTGACCAGGTGAATCCAGGCAAGAGAAATTAACCCTTATTGATGTCACCTGTTAAATCCACTTCAATCAGTGTAGATGAAGGGGAGGAGACAGGTTAAAGAAGGAATTTGTGGATTGTGTTCAGCTTGTGTTGTGTGCCATTCAGAGGGTGAATGGGCAAGACAAAATATTTACATACCTTTCAACGGGGTATGGTAGTAGGTGCCAGGTGCACCGGTTTGAGTGTGTCAATAACTGAAATGCTGTTTTTTTTATACTCAACAGTTTCCTATGTGTATCAAGAATGGTCCACCACCCAAAGGACATCCAGCCAACTTGACACAACCGTGAGAAGGATTGGAGTCAACACGGGCCAGCATCCCTGTGGAACGCTTTAGACACCTTGTAGAGTCCATGCCCCGACGAATTGAGGATGTTCTGAATATATATTGTATGTAATGTTTTGTACACTCAGTGTCTTTTGAGTTTTCTAGATGACTCGAATGCTACCATTAACACCCGTGAATGGCAGCTTAAGTAGCACTTAAAAGGCAGTTAAAGTCCAATAGTGTTTTTGTAGGAGGGCACCACTTGCCTGGCGTTGACAGACTTGGCAGAGTATATACAGCACCAGTCAAAGGTTTGGACACACCTACTCATTCAAGGGTTTTTCTTTATTTTTAATATTTTCTACATTTTAGAATAATAGTGAATACATCACAACTATGAAATAACACATATGGAATCATGTAGTAACCAAATAATTGTTAAACTGATTTTAGATTCTTCAAAGTAGTCACCCTTTGCCTTGATAACAGCTTTGCACACTCTGGCATTCTCTCAACCAGCTTCATGAGGAATGTTTTTCCAACAGTTTTGAAGGTGATCCCACATATGCTGAGCACTTGTTGGCTGCTTTTCCTTCACTCTGTGGTCCAACTCATCCCAAACCATCTCAATTGGTTTGAGTTCGGGTGATTTTGGAGGCCAGTTCATCTGATGCAGCACTCTCCTTGGTCAAATAGCCCTTACACAGCCTGGAGGTGTGTTTAAGGTCATTGTCCTGTTGAAAAACAAATGATAGTCCCACTAAACACAAACCAGATGGGATGGCGTATCGCTGTAGAATGCTATGGTAACCATGCTGGTTAAGTGTGCCTTGAATTCTAAATAAATTACAGACAATGTCACTAGCAAAGCACCCCCACACCATCACACCTCCTCCTCCATGCTTCATGGTAGGAACCACACAGGCGGAGATCATCCATTCACCTACTCTGTGTCTCACAAAGACACAGCAGTTGAACCCAAAAATCACATATTTGGGCTCATCATACCAAAGGACAATTTCCACTGGTCTAATGTCCATTGCTCGTGTTTCTTGGACCAAGCAAGTCTCTTCTTCTTATTGGTGTCCTTTAGTAGTGGTTTCTTTGCAGCAATTAGTCCATGAAGTCCTGATTTACACAGTCTCCTCTGAACGGTTGATGTTTAGATGTGTCTGTTACTTGAACTCTGTGAAGCATTTATTTGGGATGCAATTTCTGAGGCTAGAAACTCTAATGAACTTATCCTCCACAGCAGAGGTAACTCTGGGTCTTCCTTTCCTGTGGTGGTCCTCATGAAAGCCAGTTTCATCATAGCGCTTGATGGTTTTTGCGACTGCACTTGAAGACACTTTCAAAGTTCTTTGATCTTACATTTACATTTAAGTCATTTAGCAGACGCTCTTATCCAGAGCGACTTACATATTGGTGCATTCACCTTAAGATATCCAGTGGAAAAACCACTTTACAATAGTGCATCAAAATCTTTTGGGGGGGGGGGGTAGAAGGATTACTTTGTCTTAAAGTAATGACGGACTGCCATAATATGGACTTGGTCTTTTACCAAATAGGGCTATATTCTGAATACCACCCCTACCTTGTCACAACACAACTGATTGGCTCAAACACATTAAGATGGAAAGAAATTCCACAAATTAACTTTGAACAAGGCACAACTATTAATTGAAATGCATTCCAGGTGACTACCTCATGAAGCTGGTTGAGAGAATGTCAAGAGTGCAAAGCTGTCATCAAGGCAAAGGATGGCTTTTCTGAAGAATCTAAAATCTAAAATATATTTTGGTTTGTTTAACACTTTTTTGGTTACTCCATGATTCCATATGTGTTATTTCATAGTTTTGATGTCTTCACTATTATTCTACAACGTAGAAAATAGTAAAAATAAAGAAAAACCCTGGAATTAGCAGGTATGTCCAAACTTTTGACTGGTACTGTATATATATATATATATATATATATATATATATATATATACAGTTGAAGTCGGAAGTTTACATACACTTAGGTTGGAGTCATTAAAACTCATTTTTCAACCACTCCACAAATATCTTGTTAAACTATAGTTTTGGCAAGTCGGTTAGGGCATCTACTTTGACATAACACAAGTAATTTTTCCAACAATTGTTTACATACATATTATTTCCCTTATAATTCACTGTATCACAATTCCAGTGGGTTAGAAGTTTACGTACACTAAGTTGACTGTGCCTTTAAACAGCTTGGAAAATTCCAGAAAATTATGTCATGGCTTTAGAGGCTTCTGATAGGCTAATTGACATAATTTGAGTCAATTGGAGGTGTACCTGTGGATGTATTTCAAGGCCTACCTTCAAACTCAGTGCCTCTTTGCTTGACATCATGGGAAAATTATTTGTCTCTCTGAAATGAAACCATCAAGTGATAGATTTATAAAAAATACATGCATGTCATTCAACAACACCATGCCATGATTAGATAGTGAAAAAAATACACCAATTGAAAAATAAAAGCTAATTTACCAACATTTCTGAAAATGGATATATAACATTTTGGAAAGAAACTCTTCATGTAGAACTCCTGCCACTGTAAGTGTTGCTTTAGGTCAGCCAGAACCAAATGTAGTGCACGCACCTAGGCCAGTGGTCCATTCAGTGCCAATCACATGGCAATATAACTGCCACTCCATTCATGGGCTAATAGCCTTATAGAAGGACGGGGGTCTTCTGCATAACTGTCCGCCAGCTACAGTAGGCCCCTGGGTGCCCATTGACGACAGCTATCACTCACCACCCTGAACAATGGCAGCAAGTCTTTATGTGTGTGTGTGAGGAAGGGGAGCTGGAGGGGGGATAGCTAGCTAGCTGCTGGTGTCTCCTCTGACGTTAAACAGAGAGGCTGACAGACAGAGAGAGAGCACCAGGGGACCCCCAGTGAGTCTCTGTGAATGGCCTGAGTTGATTATTTTCTGATGTTTAACCCTCTCTCTGTCCTTCAAAAGACGGATCAGCATGGGCAAGACAAGCGACACACTGCTTCACACCAGGCTAACCATTTACTGATACATCCAACACACAAAGTACACACTCTCCAGTCTTATCTACCATTCCATTCCATTCCAGTGTTTAATTGCTATATTGAAATTACTTCGCCACCATGGCCTATTTATTGCCTTACCTTCCTTATCCTACCTCATTTGCACATACTGTATATAGACTTTTTGTACTGTATTATTGACTGTATGTTTGTTTATTCCATGTGTAACTCTGTATTGTTGTATGTGTCGAACTGCTTTGCTTTATCTTGGCCAGGTCACAGTTGTAAATGAGAACTTGTTCTCAACTGGCCTACCTGGTTAAATAAAGGTGAAATAAAAAATAAAAAATTAAAATGAGGGCCCCTCACAGTCTGCAACCTTGTTCTCAGAGCTGAAGAGTAAAAAAATGTCTGGCCATCACAGAGACAGGAGAGACACTAAGCAGTGAGTGTATTCCAGTGAAATCACAGAACACGGCTGAGCTCAGAATAGCTTGATCAAACAAAGAGACAGAGCAGGTTGAAAGATGGGATTTGGATTGTCTGCCTTTTCCAGGATCATTTTCACAAAGGAGTCAGGTCTTCAGCAGCAGGCTCTCCTTTCTCTGTCAGGTGGCTGTGGAGTGAGAGCCCTGGGATAAAGGGAGCAGGGCTGGAGGAGGGCTGGGTCCTCGCCTCCACACTTCATCCCATAATACATCATGTCTGTCAGCGAGGTATGCGTTCTCACCACAGCCCTCTGGGATGCAGAGTCCAGGTCTGGCTAACTGATGAGCAGCTACAGGGAGGATCACAGGAGGCCTGTATCTCCTCTCACACTGAACAACCACATCAAAGCACATAGATGTCTATGCTGTACTGGGACTTTTCACTGTTCTTTAGATACAATCTAGCTGTGACCACTATGTAAGATGTTAACCCTGGGCCCTTAAAGACCTTTGAGAGGTCATCTTACTCCTCCTACCAGGCAGCATATCTCAATGGGGTTTGAATACAGCGTGTGCGTGTGTGCGTGCCCTGTATATTCCACAGACCACCTCAGTCCCTCTCAGCCCTGTGACAGCACCCACCAAATGGTCTTCAGCTGTGCTCACACCTCATTGAGAATGTGTGTTCCCAGAGTCTCCAGCTTAAGCAGACAGACAGATGGAAGCTATCAGATCAGCCATCGTAGACAGCTTGCAGTAAGTATATCAGTACTGGACCTGCCCCTACAGAGGAAAGCCCTGTGTGATTGTCATCTGTTGTTGGTGTGTGAGAGAGCTGTGAGATCCCAGACAGACTGGGCTGGGTCTTGTTAGGGCACTTCATAAAGGGGACTCCTATTGTTCTGCACTTCCTGTACCTTTGAACTTGGGGGAGTGCCGATGTCGGCTACCAATCTAGGGTGTCTGAGAAGTCCTGGACTGTATGAGAGACAGGCGACTCTGGTGAAAGCCAAGCTCTTGAAGGAATTTCCTGTCGTGCGTAGTGATCAGAAAAACAACAACATCCTCCACACTAACGCACTGCTTCGACGGCTTGACTTCCACAACTGCTGCTGATAACATAATGGCAACATGGCAACTGTTGATGTAAGGAGATTCCCATTCATTCGTAGGGAAATGTGATCACTCAAGTTGAGTTCAGTGAGAATGCGAAGAGATTGGGTTGATATAATAACACTTATCTGAGGTAAAATAAACAGAAATGTGTTTTTAATCAATTGACAAACTGCTCTCTGTTTCAATCAATTTTCAGTTTCCCTGCTCATAAGATGCCTGCTCTACTTACTACTGCCTATTCATTCACTGTGTGTGAAGCACTGTTATTATAGCACAGTGTGATACTGTAAATGCTGTCTGCTAGTGATAAGGTAGAAGTAGTTCAACAGGGCTTGTATAATGGAAGTAGATGGAGGGGGGCCAGAGATACATACAGACACAGACAGGAACAGCAGGACATACTGTATGAACTACATTAAACAGATAGTGTTGTACTCACCATACTGGCAACTGGGCCCATTGAAGCCAGCAGGACAATCACAGAGCTGGGAGCTGGAGCGGGATCCCTGTCGACACTGGCCCCCGTTGAAGCACACGCCGTAGCTGCACACCGCTGGAGAACAGCACCGGGATGGGATGGACAGGGTGAGAGATGGAGAGAAAGAAAGAGAAGAGATGAGAGGAGCAGAAACACCTGGGTTCTGTCACAGGATGTCAACATTTGCAGTCCAGGACAGTTTGACCTCATTCTATCAGAGCCTCGTCAGCGCCCTGTTAACACCTGATTGCAAAGGGAATTTGATGCTCCTGATGTTACACAAACCACACCAAAAGGGCTCCCTCCACCAGTTAGCTCCCTTTAAGAAGGAGGGTGGACGTCATGCACATTGTCAGGTGAAAAACCCTTAATCTGAATGTTATTGGGGGGGGGATGAATCAGCTGAGATGATTTATCCCTCAATGAGAGAAACAGGCTAAATCTCTGCTAAAGGACATACAGTAGTCAACCCCCCACCCCCATCTCTCTCTCACTGGCATGTGTAAGGAACTTACGCAAGAGCGTTCTCATGTAATACCATATAACCATCTATCAAAACTGGTATAGTTCTAAGGCACTAGCTGTGGCACTAGGTGCTAGTTGTGTCACCAATGACTCTGGGTTTGAGCCCAGGCTCTGTCGCAGCCGGCCGCGACCGGGAGGCCCATGGGGCGACGCACAATTGGCCTAGCGTTGTCCGGGTTGGGTATGGCCGGGAGGGTTTGGCCGGCAGGGATATCCTTGTCTCATCGCGCACTAGCGACTCCTGTGGCGGGCCGGGCACAGTGCATGCTGACCAGGTCGCTAGGTGTACGGTGTTTCCTCTGACACATTGGTGCGGCTGGCTTCCGGGTTGGATGCGCGCTGTGTTAAGAAGCAGTGCGGCTTGGCTGGGTTGTGTTTCGGAGGATGCACGGCTCTCGACCTTCGCCTCTCCCGAGTCCGTACGGGAGTTGCAGCGATGAGACAAGACAGTAACTACTAACAATTGGATACCACATAATTGGGGAGAAAAAGGGGGGTAAAAAAAAAATTATAATACAAAAATAAATTTTAAAAATGGTATAGTAAGGTCACATAGCGATCTGCCCTGAAACTGAACATATGGCCCATGTCTCCACACAGACAAAGATCATGCATCCAGTACTATTAGTGTAAGATGAGGCAGAGAGCCACAGGGTGAATCAATATAGGACAGTGAATGGTTAAATCCCCAGAGTCAAATTCCTTCTCTCATTAAGACGTGTGAAATTTGTAGAATCTTGGGGGGAATAAGCAAACACCTCAAACCACTGGGTAGTCTAGCCACGTGAATCCAGCACAGAGGTGTAGGCATCGCATTCCATACAGTCACATAACTCACATTCTATCTCTCCTTCACCTCCAAGCTAGTGTGTGTGTGCGTGTGTGTGTGTGTGTGCATGCATGAGTTAAGCAGGGTGTAGTCTTAGAAGGATTCGCTCTTGTGTTTGCTCACACCCATATTGGCACTGGCAGGAACTAGGCTCAGACAGAGATGTACAAATCACCCAATCATGGCAGGAATGCCCACTCTCCTCCCATCCCTCCTCAGGTGTAGAGATGTAGTGTCTGCCAAAATACATTTCATTGCTCATCGAATCCAATTGGCAGCTGGAAGACCAATTCACAATCCCTCTTCTTTTTGAAGCCATTTATGAGCCCGTTATTAGTAGTAACGACATACCAACCAAAGATCAGAGGTGGTGCACAGTTCAACATTAGCAATAAAAATGATTGACAAGATATTCAAGTTTTTTTAAGCTACAACAAAATGAGAAAAGGGTTTGGCAGTCTATAAATACCTTCCTCGAAAAACGATTAAAACCAAATTATTTTTCCTTTCAACATTCTGCCTAAGGATATGTCCAATATGTAATTGTATGTTGCGATCTCGACAGGTGGTTTCTCTAGCTATAACTGCCGTGTGTCATAGAAACAGCAGCTCCTCTCAATTCTGGACAGCTTCATAATGAACAACCATTCATCTCACTCACATCCCACAGGTGGGTGACATCAGCAGGAGAGGAGACAGAGACAGGAAAATGGAAACATAGAGCAATTCATCTAAAGAAAACAGATGGTTCTGTCACTGATCTCCATTGGAAGTACTGTAACCATTAGCAATGCAAGTTTGCAAGAGGCTGGCTCAGAAGACCTGGTGAAAACTTGCTGTGAAATCAATGACTGTATATCCCTGTAATCTAATCGTAAAGTGACTTTCATGTCCCCACACACTATTCTGCTGTATCTACAGTAGAGCGTACAGTAGGATTACTGCTGTTCTGACCAGGCTTTGAGGTGCTGAGAGCAAAATTACATGACTATAGGAAGCAACATTATTTTATGTTTAACAAGTAGCCACTTCTTTAATGACCTGAGAAAACCACTGACAAGGAAACAAGGGGTCAAACAACCCTGAAGTTTCCAAAATGCCACAAGTGGCAAACAAGGGGATTGTCTTTTTCCCCCTCCATAAATGGTAGACATGGACATTTTGGCAGCTAACTAGGGAGGGCATTTTTGTCCCGCCCTTGCTGCCCACTCCCTGCCCCTTACACTGCTTAATCTCCCTTGAAATAATTCCTTAACTTGCCGTGCAGTGTGGCGAACGGCGTAAGACTCACTCTCATCTGTCTCTGTGATTGCCTTCACTCTGTTACAAAGACACCTTGTCTGAGGGGATTAGCTGCTTCCACAGAGACACAGGGCTCTATTTTCGCTAAGAAGGCGCAAGTGTAAAACTCATGTCAGTTTGCAATTTTGTCATGTAAAAACTGGCGCACTGGTATTTTCCAGCCCTAATGCCAGGTTCAGTAATTTACCTGTCTAACATCAGCTCACTTGCGCTGAGGTGGGAGGGGTGCAAACAGGGGTTGGAACCGGTTGAGGGAACAGAAAATAACCGAAAACCAGAAAATAACAAAACATTTAGAGGAAGAGAACCAGACCCGGGAAATAAAGTGATCTTTAGTGTTCCAGAACAGAACCATTATTTTCAAATCTTGAGACCCAGTTAATTATGTTCTAGTATATAATTCTGTAATTCAGTGAAGTTATGATGCTACTAATAGCCTAAACATATTACAATTCACAGCACATAATGATGGTCAGCGCTTCAAGCCATGCCCCCTCCAGGTCCAACCCTGTCTCTCGCTCTCTCCTGTAACGGCTGTCGGGAGAGAGAGTAGACCAAGGCGCAGCGGAGTTAGTGTTCATCATGATTTTAATTTAATAAAGAACACTACACAAAACAAAACGAGAAAACTGACAGTCAAACAGTCCTGTCAGGTGCAAAACACTCAACAGAATCAATTACCCACAAAACCCAAAGGAATGTGTGACTCCCAATCAGCAACAACGAACTTCAGCTGTGCCTGATTGGGAGCCACACACGGCCCAAAACAAAGAAATACAAAAAAACCTAGAAAACGAACATAGAATGCCCACCCAATGTAACACCCTGGCCTAACCAAAATAAAGAACAAAAACCCCTCTCTATGGCCAGGGCGATACATCTCCCCACCCATGAAATTGCAGTCGCATCTCACGCCTGCACATATCTGACCAATTAAATCTGTTTAACGAGCAGCTTTCCTGTTCCATAGCAAGCTGCTCTATCTGTGCTAATTATTGTGGTAAATTAGGATAAAATAATGAGCTAAATGTAAAAACAATGTTGATTTTACAGGTAATAAAAAATGTATGAAAAGGAACAATATGAACGGTTACTTTTTTGGAGTTCGAACGGTTCAGAACTTTATTATGCTTGTCGGAACAGTGGAACGGAACAAAAAAAAGTAGGGGTTCTGTTTGGAAAGGAACGATTGGAAAATAATTTGAGTTCTAACCCATGGTGCCAATAGTTGAGGTGTGACACTAAAAACAAGCGCAAAAGTGACAATTTCGTGCAGTGCTAATTGGAAGTTTTAAGACCCACAAAAAGCAGGTCTTAACGGTAACACAGTTAATAACAGCATGGATTTTGAGAGCAGAAGCGCAGTCTATCCAGCCAGGACGTATAGTGCCAATGGTACAGAAATGCGCATTTTGTGCTGGTGAATCTTGTATTTTGAAACAAACAAAAAACTATTGGTTTCCCCCCCATTTCATTTAATTTGATTAAAAACCAAGCATAGCCTATCCTCCCTGCCCACGGGGAGCAATTATGGTGCATGTAACTGTATTAAGCTTGTTTAAAATAAGGTGTTGTTTAGTTTTGATTTGAATTATACAGTCTTTCTAGGCCTTATCAATAGCCTACTGAATTTAATTGTGGTTATTGACTACATTTGGCATGTCCATGTCCAGACTATAATTTACAGTAGGCCTAGGCCGTATGTCAGTGTGAATGCTATAGCCTGTGTTTAACAAAGTATTTCCATATTGAAGAAATGCAATTACAACCATGTGGACTGCAAACATGTTCAACATATTTAGCAAATATGGGGCAGGCTATTTAACAAACTAGGCTATAATGGTCTAACATTAGAATCAGAGTTGATGACAACGCAATACATAAAAGACCGTAAATATATAACTTGAAGCAACCACATAATTAGCCATGGAGCACGTTCTGATTGGCCAGTGAGGGGCCAAGCCTCAACACACCCACAACTTGTTTATTAATCAAAACCCAGCCCTTTCGCACCACCGCCAGCTACTGCATCCATAATTCCGGTTGTGAAAATAGCACAAATGTTTGACACACCCCTGAACCTATAAGCGCTATGATTTACCATTGCGTTAGGTTTGCTCAAATAGAGCCCACAGAGGGAGGTCAGTGAGTCGCACTGCTACCGGATGGACGCTGGAGTCCAAGGAGCAGGTGTCACCAGCTCAGCCTCTGACAGGGCCTACACATCACAACATAGGCAGTGTCGATCTGTTTAACGCCCAGAGTGAGAGAAAGAGGGGGAGCAGACTTACTGTAATTGTTAGGCACAAAAGCCCCAGCCGCCAACTGTTGGGTTAGTAATCGATACGCACGGAGCGCAGCACTGTAGTTTGAGGCAGCAAGGCATGTTCTGCTTTACAGATACATGTGCCAAAGCAAAGGGTTGTCACAGAAGCCAGGCCAGGGGCAGCACTGTCAGATGGTCCTCGTCATCAGAACAACTTTAATGTCACTCAGAAATGGTTCCAGGCCATTCCAAAAATGTGTCATTATCCTTGCTTTGCATAAAATCTCTTGTCATTTACCATTAAAATATTTCAAGCCTGTATACTAAATCACTTATCTTAGTACGTATTTGATGGATTTCTCTGAATAGGGAAATCTCTTAAGGTAGGATATGCAGACTGGATGTGAAGTGGAAAAACCTGGTGGCTAAACTGAATGGATCAGAATGTCTCACTGTCTGGGAGTGTTGGTCACATCCCCGAACTGTGTCAAGATAACCAATACTAGACTCACATGGGTGGAGGAGGATATTTGAGGTACATTTGACACTCCTGCTTTTCATACACTGTGTTTACCATGGACATGTAAAACCCAAATGAAAACATCCCAAGACAATGAGCTTGGTCCCTTTGACACTGAGACACCATGCCATGCCTTGGTTGGACAGCCGGCCTGTTTATGTACGTTTGTTTATGTCTTTGACTAGTGACATAGTTGTTCCCAGGATGCAGTGTTTCTCCACACAGACACAAAGACCACCCATGGACAGCCAATCTCCTTGTCCCATTACTGGGCCTGCTTCAAGTGTACATCCGCAAGCCTGGTCTTTCCCGCCACAAAAGGGGGCCAGTTCCCATTCAACAGTTAACGAGGGCTCAAACTGGTGGCGCCATTGTCCCTGCTCCTCATCCCCTGTCACAAAAGTCATTGTTGACGTCAATCAGCATAACTGCCCACTTCCACTCTTGACCGTCCCAGTCCATTCTCCAGCCAGCGGCAACTCGCTGGGGATAAACACTTAGCTTTCTGAATGGACCTTAGAATGGAGATGTGGACGGAAGTCTCAAGAAGCACCATTAGCAAGTACCGCCACCAGTACAGGCATTGTGAAAAACAAGGCTTGTCGTCAATTAATTGATTGGTATCCGTTGGCTGAGTGATGCAGTGATGTCCCATTCCCTAGGCCTGAATTTAGCTCCCCCTACCACTAGTTGCTCCATTCAAGTGCCACTCCCCCACCGAGGAACACTCGAAAACAAGGGGGGGGGTATATTGGGATTGAACCAAAAGCAGGACTCTAACCCTCAGGAGAGTCAGATAGTCATCAAGCTAATTGCTGCTTTTCAAAATACACAAAAAGAAACCTATTTCAATGGGCGAACCAAATGAATCATTTGCATGCACTTCCATATGCACCTGACTTGGGAAAACAGTGGCAAATGGAATACAAGCCAGTTAGAACACATGTCAGTGTGCACAGATCCCACTCCTTGTGGGAAAGGTTCCTATTGCTTGCACCACTACAGGATTCTCAGTCAAAACAGGCCTATGCAACCGAAATGTTGGGTTTTATCGCATGTACTGGAAAAAGAGGGTGTCTTCTAAATCCATTAGGTCTGCACTTTAACTTTGTTAACTTTGATTACATGCAATGGCTATCATCTGCCATCTGATACTTCAGTCTAAGAATCCCAACTATGTCATGTCAATAGGATGCTTGTCCCACACTATCTGAAATCAGGATTAGAAGGCAGGGAATAGAACGACTAGGAAAAGGGAGGAAGGGGAGGGACAGAGCAGGAGCCGTGACAATAAAACAAAATATTTCAAATGTTTAAAAAATATGAGTATCTCTTAGCAGAGGATGAGGGAGAACTCAACAAGTGGAGCCAGCAAGTCGGAAAATGCCCATAGCGAAAGTGAACAGCTGGACTGTATATGGGCGAAAGATGGGGAGAGAAGGACGATAGAAGTAAACCAAAAGGAGAAGAGAGAGGGGGATAGACAGAGGGTTGGAAAGGGGGCTGTTATCATGGCTGCTCATCACTGTGCCGGGCTGTTTTTCTACATGATGTGACTTCATTCCACTCAATTGTCTCACAATAACCACTGGTCATTAGTCTAATTAGCTTACATTCACTTTGTATTAGAGTAGAGGAACCCGCATCACACACACACACACACACGCACACACACGCGTGCACGCACACATCTCACAGATGCCAGACACTAAATCACTATCTTAATGCACAACATTCTCATTTCAATCTCTGGAGTTTTCAGAGGCTTTACTAAAGCTGTATGTTTTACGGTTTCTGCTAAAAAGCTGATCTGTCTCCTTGGATGTCAAATGCACTGTCCTATAGATTAAATTGCGTTGAATGAAGAACACTGGAGATAGCACAGGCCTAAGTGTGTGAGAGCGAGAGAGGGTGGATTGTGGTGTGAGCTTCCTTTTATCCTGGTTCAATGGCTCAGAGAAAAGGGTGATTAGTTTTTCCCGTCTCAAAGTACTGCCACGTCTTAAGTTACGGAGATAAAAGCCCAGCCGTGCGTCGAAGAGAGCCGACATTGTCACGCAGAAGAAAAACAAAACCCTGCGACTTAGTGAGGGAGACACTGGGCAGCACTGGGGAATGCCTGTTAAGATGTTTCTTTGTGTGGTGTTTTAAAACAAACCAAATCTCAGGGGTTGAGCAGACAGCCTAATGCTTCCCTGGATAATTTAATACTGTAACCTTCTAACCAGAGACAAAGAGGTCTTTGAGGAAAGCATGGACCCCATAAAGAGACCCTGCTGAAAGGCACATCCAGGGGATCATCTCTTGCCCCCTCGGCCCATCCCAGCCTCTTCCCACCAGCGCCTGTCCCAGACATTAGCATGCTCCACGGGCGTGAGAGGAGGCTAGATACAACATACAGGGTGGTCCCGGGGCCTGGACACAGGGGATAAAAACTGGTAGGGATAGTGATGCCCACGCTGTTTACGGGGGCTTTGCCAGGGATGCTCTCTGAAGTATGCAGGTTACGCGATGCCGATCAGAGGCTGTAAACTCCCATCAAAGGGCACTGCCAGGTCTCACTGGCTTGGGGATAAGCCTGTCCACACAGAGATGTTCAGCACAAGGCCCAGCAGCAGACTCACCCCCAGCCCCAGTCTTATGCCCCTTGCCCGCCTCATGCAGCCTCAGCAACAGAGCTAACCCAGCCTCAGCCACTGCCCTAGAGAAACTGTGCTCTCCTGTTACCGTGGCACCTAGCCCAGCAGATCCCCAGAACCCTCCCATCCATCACCAAAGGATTAGATTTGGGGAGATTATCTTTAGACTCATTGTAATGTTTTCTTCTTGACTATTTTCTGTTCATTTGCAGTTCGACTCTCTACTCTGGGTTGATAGTCATTGTTTCTTGCCCCCAGACGAGGGTTGGTTGCAGTGGCAATTTAAGCATGCAAATCCTAGTGGGGCAAACACACCCACAAAAAAAATATGCATGCCAGCAAAGCCACTACACAACACTAAACAATACTTTAATTGGACTATAACGGTGCCAAACGGTGCCCACACACTGTTAAGGCCTACATAAAGCTGTCCCAACAGCAGAGTCACAACAGCAGTCCCAAAACCTTACCACTGCTACACATGGCTATCAGAGCCTTATCTGGCAGTGCATAAGAGGCAATAATGAGTGAGCTAGGATGGACAAAGTCAATATAACTATTTATTCAGCACTTTTGAAATGTACAGCGACAGAATTCAGAACATAGGCTGTTCTTACAATATTCTCCCTGTACACCAAGTCAGAACCGTAGGGTAAATAAAAGGCACATATAAGCAGGCAATGAAAGCTCTTACAATATTCGATGATGACACTTCTCTAAAACAGGCTATAGACTACATGTAAACCACCAAGTCAGAACAGTAGGCTAAATTATGAGGGGAAAATAGACCAAAATATTAGGGTGAGATACATGGGCTACTAACAGTTTACTACAAAACATTTACTTAGCATTACTTTCTTAGCTACAGTATACATATCTCCCTGGCATATTACATCATTTATGCAGCAGCATACAATACATTTTTGGACTCACCTTGTTGAACAGGAATGTGGCGTGGCGGTCCTTCGTGGACAAATTTTGTCATCAAACTTTGTCATCAAAGTCTGGCATTCTCTGGATTTATGGAGCTTTCAAGACAACTGTGAACTCATAAAAAAAACAAGGTCGAATCATGACGTTAGTGATCTTTAAGTTGGAGCTCTAGAAAGAGGCCAGAGTTCATGACTTGGAATTCCGAATTGGATGACTGTTTAAAATGTATTTTCCCAGTCGGAGCTTGTTTTTTCCCAGTTCACAGTTGTCTTCAACTCACTGAAGTCTGAGATTTCCCAGTTCAGTTTCCAGTTGTTTTGAATGCGGCAGAAGTCATGCTGGAATGACAGCATGGCCAATGTATTCAACCTTTTCTGGCCCATGGTGTTGAATGTTTATCCTTTTAAGCTTGGAAAAAAGACCCTTAAACCCAGACTTGGACCACACCCCCAATCCACTGAATAGCAGTTAGCCACCGATTCCTTCCAAACCACTCATTGTTGAATTTGCGATTTCCAACTTGTTGTGTAATGTTTATGGCCAATGGCCGACGAGCACCGATACATTTTATCTATAATTTCTCTTCGTAATTTCTCTTCATATGACAACGATTGAAAAGGATTTGCCAGTAGATTGTCGACTTGATTCATGATGATGACTGCTAGTTTCCATCTAAGATTTTGAAAGTATGATGTTGACAGTCCAATCAAAGCTACTGTAGATATAACGTGATTTGACGTAATTTGGATCGGTACTTCTAATGTAACTTAATGGCAGCACCCATCCGGTTTGCGCTTAGTGGGACTATCATTTGTTTTTCAACAGGACAATGACCCAACACACCTCCAGGCTGTGTAAGGGCTAGTTGACCAAGAAGGAGAGTGAATGAGCGCTGCATCAGATGACCTGGCCTCCACTATCACCTGACCTCAACCCAATTGAGATGGTGTGGGATGAGTGAAGGAAAAGCAGCCAACAATTGCTCAGCATATGTGGGAACTACTTCAAGACTGTTGGAAAAGCATTCCAGGTGAATCTGGTTGAGAGAATGCCAAGAGTGTGCAAAGCTGTCATCAAGGCAAAGGGTGGCTACTTTGAAGAATCTAAAATATTAAATATATTTTGATTTGTTTTACACTTTTTTGGTTACTACATGATTCCATATGTGTTATTTCATAGTTTTGATGTCTTCACTATTATTCTACAATGTAGAAAATAGTACAAATAAAGAAAAACCCTGGAATGAGTAACTGTGTCTGGTATTATATATTAGCTAAACAGTTGGGGCTCAAAATAGGTGAGGTTCTGCACCACCTGCACTGAATGACAGGTCGCCACTGGTTGGTTGGTTGTGACTAGGGTTGCAAAGGGTCAGAAACTTTCCGGTAAATTTCTGGAATTTTCCCGGAAATTTTCCATGAGAAGTTAAGCACGGGAATTTGGGGTATTTTACTTAAATTAATCAAAAAAAAGTTAGCTTATAACAGTGAACCTTTTTTGTGGGATACACATAAGGCAATTCTAGGTCTTGTGGCATATTTTGGTTAAACTATCCACCATTCAATGGAATTGCAACCCTCTGGAATTGCAACCCACAGTGCATTCTTCCATCACATGTCCAGTGCACTCTTCCATCACATGTACAGCTGATTCTCAAGATCTTGCACACTAATGAGATGCTATTGAGGCCACACTACTACACTGTCTGAGCCAAGGACTTCATGCTTTCTGGTAAGTTTTGATTACAATTCTGGGTGGGGTAAATATATTGTATATGACATACATGATTTTTGGTTAACTAATGAATAGTAGCCTACAGCAAAGTGTGTTTAAATCATTTCTAACTTGTTAATAATTTCTGCTAGTTAGTTTTTGCTACCATGTGGGTTTTAACTTGCTTGAGCCTGCTAACTGAGGAGTGTTAATTCACCTGTTTCCATACATGTTTCATTTTAAAACATTTATCTTACAAAGGAGTTGTTCAATTTAACTGCGTAACTATTTATCTGTACAAGGAATTGTATTTGTTGTTTTAAAAAAAAAAAATTCTAATCTTTACAGGAAATGCCACGGGCACTATCTGATGTGTGGAGACATTTCACTGCAGCTAATGTAGAATGAAAAGCTGTGAATCAGGAATCAAGGTAAGACCCAAGTGCAGACCATGTGAAGTAACAATGTTTATTTTAAGGGGCAGGCAAATGACAGGTCAAGGCAGGCAGGCTCCGGGTCAGGGAATGGCATAGTTCAGTAATCCAGAGGTGGAGCAAAGATACCAGACGGCAGGCAGGCTCAGGGTCAGGGTAGGCAGAGGTCAATAATCCATAGGTGGGACAAAGGTACAGGACGGCTGGCAGGCTCAGGGTCCGGGACGGGCAGAGTAGTCAGGCGGGTGGGTACAAGGTCAGGACAGGCAAGGGTCAAAAACCAGGAGGACGAGAAAAGGAGAGGCAGGGAAAAAGACAGGAGCTGACAAGATGAACGCTGGTAAGCTTGACAAACAAGACTAACTGGAAACAGACAAACAGAAAACACAGGTATAAGTACACCGGGGATAATGGGGAAGATGGGCGACAACTGGGGGGGGGTGGAGACAAGCACAAAGACAGGTGAAACAGATCAGGGCGTGACACTGTGTACATTTGCAAATACTGTGCCAAATCATATATGAAGAATGCAACAAAGATGCAGAATCATCTGGCCAAGTGTATAAAGTTCCCTCAGCGCTCACAACAAGCAACCTCTGACAAAAGCCCCTCTACTTCTATTTGAGGTGAAAATTATGACTCAGAAACTTTATCGATAGCAACAGCTCATGGTCATCCTGGAATCAGAAGTTTTCTTGACTCAATGGAGGAATGTAGTCAGAGAAATGCTGATGAATGTCTTGCTCGAGCTGTGTATGCAACTGGTTCACCTCTGATGCTCACAGGCAATGTGTATTGGAAGAGATTTCTGAATTTTCTTTGCCCAGCATACACCGCTCCAACCAGACATGCTTTATCTACGCATTTGCTGGATGCAGAGTTCAACAGAGTTCAAGTGAAGGTCAAGCAAATCATAGAGAAAGCAGTCTGTATTGCAATCATGTCTGACGGGTGGTCGAATGTTCGTTGCAAGGAATAATTAACTACATCATCTCCACCCCTCAACCAGTATTCTACAAGAGCACAGACACAAGGGACAACAGACACATCGGTCTCTACATTGCAGATGAGCTGAAGGCAGTCATCAATGGCCTTGGACCACAGAAGTTATTTGCACTGGTGACAGACAATGCTGCGAACATGAAGGCTGCTTGGTCTAAAGTGGAGGAGTCCTACCCTCACATCACCCCCATTGGCTGTGCTGCTCATGCATTGAATCTGCTCCTCAAGGACATCATGGCACTGAAAACAATGTATACACTCTACAAGAGAACCAAGGAAATGGTTAGGTATGTCATCAAGTTATAGCAGCAATCTACCTCACCAAGCAAAGTGAGAAGAATAAGAACACCACGTTGAAGTTGCCCAGCAACACCCGTTTGGGGTAGTGTTGTCATCATGATCGACAGTCTCCTGGAGGGGAAGGAGTCTCTCCAAGAAATGGCCATATCACTGTCTGCCGATATGGACATCCCCATCAAGAGGATCCTCCTGGATGATGTATTTTGGGAGAGAGTAGTAAGCAGCCTGAAACTCCTGAAACCTATAGCAGTAGCCATTGCACGGATTGAGGGAGACAATGCCATCCTGTCTGATGTTCAGACTCTGCTTGCAGATGTAAGAGAAGAAATCCATACTGCCCTTCCCACTTCACTGTTGCTCCAAGCAGAGGAAACTGCAGTTCTGAAATACATCAGAAAGCATGAAAACTTCTGCCTGAAGCCCATACACGCTGCAGCATACATGTTGGACCCCAAATATTCTGGGGTCCAACAGCATCCTGTCTGGTGCAGAGATCAACAAGGGCTATGGTGTCATCACTACCGTGTCTCGCCACCTTGGCGTGGATGAGGGCAAGGTTCTTGGCAGTCTGGCAAAGTACACTTCCAAGCAAGAGCTTTGGGATGGAGATGCAATATGGCAGTCGTGCCAACATATCTCATCAGCCACCTGGTGGAAGGGACTTTGGGGATCTGAGGCTCTTTCCCCTGTTGCCTCCATCATCTCCAAATCCCACCAACATCAGCCGCCTCAGAGCGCAACTGGTCCTTGTTTGGGAAAACACACGCAACAAGCTGACCAATACAAGGGTTGAAAATTGGTGGTCTTCCGGGCAAATTTGAGGCTTTTTGAGCCTGACAATGAGCCATCCTCAACAAGGTTGGAAAGTGACAGTGAAGATGAGGCCTCAGAGTCTGATGTTCAAGAGGTGGACATTGAGGAGGTCCAGGGAGAAGACATGGAAGCCTGAGAGGAAAACAACCAAAGCTTTAGTGTCTAAACTATCATTATACAGATGGATGTTGAAAACGATTTTGGGAGACGCGTGGATCATTGGGGATCATTCAATATTCCCTTTCCTTTGTTTTTCAGTGAAATCATCCCATGTGAAGAGTCAGCTCATTTAATTACAGTTCAATTCGGAACTTTATTTTTTATTTTATTTTTCTATTGGAAGGATTTAATAATTTGCAATTATGTCTACTTATGATAAGGTAAAATGTTCATGTTTCTGTCTCCATATGATATGGTAAATATACAGTGGGGGAAAAAAGTATTTGATCCCCTGCTGATTTATAACATTTTTTACATGCGTTTTTCTAGATATTTTTGTTGTTATTCTGTCTCTCACTGTTCAAATAAACCTACCATTAAAATTATAGACTGATCATTTCTTTGTCAGTGGGCAAACGTACAAAAGCAGCAGGGGATCAAATACTTTTTCCCCCCACTGTATCCAATGCAGAAAACATCTACATTTAAATGGTATTAATATTAATTTGCATATATTCCTGTTAATTCCCATATATTCCCGTTAAGTCCCACTGAAAGTTTCCACCTCTGAATATTCCCCAAATGTGCAACCCCAGTTGTGACACAGGAGCCAGTTTTTACTCGGGTCCATGGTGCAAGCCTCCAGCCTTTACCACCAGTTACTACCACACCCCCGAGGTCACTGACTGGGAATATGGTGCATGACTATGTAAGCGTGAGCCAAGATTCAACTGTGGAGCCACAACTACATCAGGAAGCAGTCAGCACAATGGAATTGGCAAACCCAACTGAACAATGCGCTCGCTCTCTGGCAACAAAAACCCACACCATCTCAGGACGCAAGGAGCCCTGTCGAGCCAAGTTTATTTGAGCCAGATGCATAGGGGATTAGGTCTGCTGGTCACTCAACACTTTAACATGTCTGTAAGTTCATTGTCGTCTTTGGTAGAATGTAAAACAAGACATTGCAATGCAAACCTGTTTTAACAAAAATGTCAACAGTTGGTTATAAGCTTTCAAAATGATTCAACACATTGGAGCTTTCACCCAGTGTCCGGTTGGTTGTGAACGTCACACTGTTGCACTGAGGAAGGCCTGGCATTGTGTCACGTCCTGGCCAGTATATAAGGTTAATTGTTTTGTAGTTTGGTCAGGGCGTGACAGAGGGTATTTGTTTTATGTGGTTCAGGATGGTGTGTTTGGTTTAAGGGTGTTTGATTTAGTATTTCCGGGGTTTTGGTTTATAGTCTATGTGTATGTATTTCTATGTCTAGTCTGGTGAGTGTGTTTCTATGTTGGTTAATTGGGGTTGGGACTCTCAGTTGAAGGCAGGTGTTGTCTATCTGCCTTTGATTGAGAGTCCCATAATTAAGGGTGTGTTTGTGCTGTGTTGAGCTTTGCAGACTGTCAGTGTATCGTTCGTTTTCTTGTTTGTTGTTTTTGTATTCGTGTTGAATTTCATTAAATGTTCAAGATGAACTCTATCGACTCTGCTGCGTATTGGTCTACCTTTTCCGACGATGATTTCGTTATATCGTCAGAAGACGAAGACGACAATCGTGACAGAATCACCCACCACTCAAGGACCAAGCAGCAGAGGAAGGAGCAGACGGCGTTCGAGTTGGACTGGCGGGAGAAGTGGACTTGGGAAGAAATTCTGGACGGGGCCGGACCTTGGCATCAGGCTGGGGATTATCAGCGCCCGCAGTGGGAAATTGAGGCAGCCAAGGCGGAGAGGCGATGGTACGAGGCCAGAGACGCGCTGAGGGAGAAGCACGAGAGGCACCCCCAAGACATTTTTGGGGGGGGGCACACGGGTAGTTTGGCTAGGCGAAGGAAGAGCCGGAAGCCAGCTACCCGTGGTTATATGGAGGAGCGTATGAGGTGGGGAGCGCCATGTTTTGCTGAGAAGCGCACTATCTCACCCATACGCACGCACAGTCCGGTGCGAGTTATTCCAGCCCCTCGCAGGTGCCGTGCTAGAGCGGGCATCCAGCCTGGTAGGAGGATGCCTGCGCAGCGCATCTGGTCGCCGGTACGCCTCCGAGGACCAGGCTACCCAACTCCCGCTCTACGCACGGCTACCATCAGGCCCCTGCACAGCCCAGTCTGCCCTGTACGAGCACTCCGCTCGTACAGGGCTACTAGTTCCATCCAGCCAAGGCGGGTTGTGCAGGAGGTAAGATCTAGACCGGCTGTGCGCCTCCATAGCCCTGGGTTTCCAGCTCCTGTCTCTCGTGCGGACCCGGAAGTGCGTTCACCCAGTCCGACTCGTCCTGTTCCCGCTCCCCGCACTAAACTGCAAGTGCGTAAACCCAGCCTCGTCAGTCAACAGTCGTCGGAGCTGCCCGCCAGTCAACAGTCGTCGGAGCTGCCCGCCAGTCAACAGTCGTCGGAGCTGCCCGCCAGTCAACAGTCGTCGGAGCTGCCCGCCAGTCAACAGTCATCGGAGCTGCCCGCCAGTCAACAGTCGTCGGAGCTGCCCGCCAGTCAACAGTCGTCGGAGCTGCCCGTCAGTCAACAGTCGTCGGAGCTGCCCGCCAGTCAACAGTCGCCGGAGTGGTCAGACTGCGCTGAACTGCCGGAGTGGCCAGACTGCGCTGAACTGCCGGAGTGGCCAGACTGCGCTGAACTGCCGGAGTGGCCAGACTGCGCTGAACTGCCGGAGTGGCCAGACTGCGCTGAACTGCCGGAGTGGCCAGACTGCCCTGAACTGCCGGAGTGGCCAGACTGCCCTGAACTGCCGGAGTGGCCAGACTGCCCTGAACTGCCGGAGTGGCCAGACTGCCCTGACCTGCCGGAGTGGCCAGACTGCCCTGACCTGCCGGAGTGGCCAGACTGCCCTGACCTGCCGGAGTGGCCAGACTGCCCTGACCTGCCGGAGTGGCCAGACTGCCCTGAACGTCCCGAGTGGCCAGACTGCCCTGAACGTCCCGAGTGGCCAGACTGCCCTGAACGTCCCGAGTGGCCAGACTGTCCCGAGTGGCCAGACTGTCCCGAGTTGCCAGACTGCCCAGACTGTCCCGAGTTGCCAGACTGCCCCGAGTTGCCAGACTGCCCAGACTGCCCCGAGTTGCCAGACTGCCCAGACTGCCCCGAGTTGCCAGACTGCCCAGACTGCCCCGAGTTGCCAGACTGCCCAGACTGTCCCGAGTTGCCAGACTGCCCAGACTGTCCCGAGCTGCCAGACTGCCCAGACAGCCTGGAACGGCCTGAGCCGGAGCCACCTCCAAAAATAGGTGGGTTGGGGAGGGGGGGTGTAGCACAGTGCCGTCGTTGACGGCAGCCACCCTCCCTTCCCTCCCTTTAGTAAGGGGGAATTTTTCTTTTGGGTATTGTTTGGGGTTATTTTTTTTTTGTTAAGGTGCTTCTGGGGTAGCACCTTTAAGGGGGGGGGTACTGTCACGTCCTGGCCAGTATATAAGGTTAATTGTTTTGTAGTTTGGTCAGGGCGTGACAGAGGGTATTTGTTTTATGTGGTTCAGGATGGTGTGTTTGGTTTAAGGGTGTTTGATTTAGTATTTCCGGGGTTTTGGTTTATAGTCTATGTGTATGTATTTCTATGTCTAGTCTGGTGAGTGTGTTTCTATGTTGGTTAATTGGGGTTGGGACTCTCAGTTGAACGCAGGTGTTGTCTATCTGCCTTTGATTGAGAGTCCCATAATTAAGGGTGTGTTTGTGCTGTGTTGAGCTTTGCAGACCGTCAGTGTATCGTTCGTTTTCTTGTTTGTTGTTTTTGTATTCGTGTTGAATTTCATTAAATGTTCAAGATGAACTCTATCGACTCTGCTGCGTATTGGTCTACCTTTTCCGACGATGATTTCGTTATATCGTCAGAAGACGAAGACGACAATCGTGACACATTGACTCATAACAGCTGCACAGTGCAGTCAGTGGATGGCCTAAGTACCTCTTGACCTTACAACCTCTCCCTGAATGCTATCCCAACTACCGCGGCTCCTGACCCAGGGTGAGAGATGAGTTTGAGGCACCCTTCTATCCTCTCACGTGCCTACCGAGTATCACCTCGACTCCTGTGTAAGCGAGCATTCTCCCAAGAAAGATTACATTTGTACTGTACTAATAAACATATTCTGTATGCTGATAACAAAAACCTGATTTGAAACATTAGGTGGATGTGATACTTTAACACTGGAAACCTCAGTAATATGAAGCAATAGAAGAAAAGAGAAAGACTTACGATACAAGCAGCCAGCCTCTCCGTTGAGTTGAGACCATCCAGGACAGCACTTGTAAACCGTCTGGTAGTCTTGTCTGTAGACTTGTCTGTATGCTGTGTAATACGCTGTCCTGTTATCAAGGGAGACATGACATTATCAATTAATACAAATCAGATAATACAAAGCTAGTACACTAGATCAAGGTCTGTTGATTCTATAAAATCATTTGAGGTCCTGATTTATGGCACAATGTCAAGGTGTCTGTTTGTGGTCACAAAGTCACAAAGTATAATAATCAGCAAACATTTCCCCAGTCTTTTAAGTAACCCCTTTCAAAGTGTGAGACTGGCAGACTGAACTTCAGAGTAGGGTGTCTAACCCTGTAGTTTAGAAGCCCTCTCATGGCTCCACGGTCATTAAGCGTTGTGGAAAAACATTTTGTTTACGGTGTGTAATTGAAGCTTTGGCTGCCTTCAAAGCTGCCTGCGTCTTTGTAACGCGGTAAATATATGAAGAAAGCCTAAACGGCACTTTGAAAAAACTCCCCAGAGTCAGGGGTTAGCCGCAGGACTCTCCTTCACAGGTATGTACCTGGCCTCTGGAGACGCCTCGGCTAAATACAGTAGGTACAGTGAGCTCCAAAAGTATTGGGTCATTGACACATTTGTTGTTGTTTTGGCTCTGTACTCCAGCACTTTGGATGTGAAATGATACAATGACTACGAGGATAAAGTGGAGACTGTCAGCTTTAATTTGAGGGTATTTACATCCATATCGGGTGAACCGTTTAGAAATTACAGCACTTTTTGTACATAGTCCCCCCCTCTATGTGTATTATATGTGTATTAAAGTAGTCAAAAGTTTAGTATTTGGTTCCATATTCCTAGCACGCAATGATTACATCAAGCCTGTGTATCTACAAACTTGTTGGATGCATTTGCTGTTTGTTTTGGTTGTGTTTCAGATTATTTTGTGTCCAATAGAAATGAAGGTTATACAATGTAATGTCATTTTGGAGTCACTTTTATTGTAAATAAGAATAGCGTATGTTTCTAAACACGTCTACAGTAATGTGGATGCTACCATGATTACAGATAGTCCTGAATGAATCGTGAATAACGACGAGGGAGAAAGTCAGACACACAAATATCATACCCTCCAAAAAATACTAACCTCCACTATTACTGTAAAGTTGAGAAGTTAGCATATCTTGGGGGTATGATATTTGTGCATCTGTAACTTTCTCAATCATGATTATTTTTTACGATTCATTCAGGACTATCCATAATCATAGCATCCACATCCACAAGTGTTTAGAAACATATTCTATTCTTAGCTTAGCTAACCCTCCTGGAGAGCTGGGCTACATCTTCCACTTAGCACTATATGAGAGGGCTACTGTATTACAGAACAAAAAAGAGGGAGGAGGAGAGGAGCCAGAGGAGAGAGATTATTCCAGATATTTAGGGGGATGAGGATGAAGCACTCTGTTTAAACAGCTTTGACATGATTACTGTTAAGACCAACAACAAAAAAGCACAACACAGAATTATCCATAGGTAATACATGCAATAGACCAGTGTTTCCCAAACTAGGGGTCGCGACCCTGTTTTCTTCCTACAAATGTGGCTTTATCTTTTGAACCGTTTAAACTACAAAATATTATAACCCCATCACTGAAAGATATGACTCCCAGGAACACGTATGTGTCTTCTGTTTCCCTCTACAATGCCCACAAGCCGATCATGACTCCTTAAAACAGAGTGGATAAGACCAGGCACTAAATAGACTAGGGGAAAAAGAACAACATCAATGTTCTTTTCTACATAGAAGATCCACTTGCGTACCGGACACCCCCGCAGTTCTGGGGGCCCTTGAACCTGTCATAGATGTCAATTTTTTTTATTTTATAAATTATTTTGACAGTAACCCACCACAAAGTCATTCATAAACCTTTTTAATTTCCATATGAACTAGGAAGTTAAGTGTTTTTGTTCTTGGGCTTCAGGAATGTGACTGAAAAAGTGCTTCAGGCCTTGAAAAATAAAAACTTAAACTGATTGAAAGTAAGGGGATATTGGTGAACAAATGCCGTGGTCAAGGCTACAACGATGCCAGTGCAATGAGTGGAACTTACTCAGGTGTTCAAAAACGCATATCAGACTGAGAGCCTAATGCTTAATAGGTAGTTCTTTATGAGTTTTAATTTAGAAAACAATCTCTTTGCAGGAGCGACAGTTACAGGGATGGTAAAAACAGCTTGATTGCCTTGGCAACATCAGGGAAACTGGGCAGAAGGCAGTGGTGCTTCAAATACAGCAGTTCTGCAACATCTTTAATTGAGCATCTCATCCTCCTTAATTGACGGCCTCAACATGTTACAGAAAGAGATTAACTGTATAGGAAGTGATAGGGACAAGTCGTCTGGATCCTGGACAGCCAATAAATTGGCAGATGCAAACAGATTATCATATTTAGTTGACAACAGCTTTTGAGGGCTTTAACAAAAGAAGCAGTTTGTGATTTCGTTCATACTGGTGAAACAGCGTTTGTGTTGTGTGGTTGCAATATCAACAGTCTCTTATCTCTGGTATAACTTGGCATGCAACATTCAAGACTAAGGTTAAATTGTTTGCAGCGCAATGGACATATAATGCACAATGTCTCAAGAAAGACTGTCTGAGGGCCTCTCGAGTGGTACAGCGATCAAAGGCACTGCATCACAGTGCTTGAGGCGTCACTACAGCCCTGGGTTCGATTCCAGCCGGCCGTGACCGGGAGACCCAAGAGGCAGCGCACAATTGGCCCAGCGTTGTCCGGGTTAGGGGAGGGTTTGGCCGGCCAGGATTTGCTTGTCCCATCGCGCACTAGTGACTCCTTGTGGCGAACCGGGCGCCTGCAAGTTGACTTTGGTTACTAGTTGGACGGTGTTTCTCCAACACATTGGTGCGGCTAGCTTTCAGGTTAAGCAAGCAGTGTGTCAAGAAGCAGTGCGGCCTGGTAGGGTCATGTTTCAGAGGACACATGGCTCTCGACCTTCGCCTCTTCCGAGTCCATAGGGCAGTTGCAGCGATGGGACAAGACTTTAACTACCAATTGGATATCACGAAAAAGGGATAATTTATTTTATTTTTATATAAAAAATCTAATAAAAATGTTAAAATATAAATAAAATATATACAAAATAAATAAAGGGAACAAGGCAACAGTAAACATGTTGTCCCCCACGAATGATGCAGCGCCCACTCTTGGGCCAATTGAGATATCGCGTGTGACTAACACATTTCTGTTAATTACCACAGCTTCCGCCTTGGGCCAATCAGCGTAATTTTGTAAATGCCGGATCTACAAAATCGGGGCAGTGCTGTCTGAAATATCATGTGTGACTCCCCTCCTTGATTTTATTGTGTGGGACAAAAAAAAGACAGAGAGAGAAAGAAGCAGCAAGGAGCTCTTCAGGAGACCAGAGGAGTCTCTCAAGCTGGATTTAATTTACCTTGAATATTGCAGCCCATTTGTGTAAGCCATTAGCCAGACAAAACTCGCTGAGTTCAACAATAAATAGTGCCTGAATTTATCCTCAAGCCGACTACATTTTTCTCATTGTTAAGCTATTTGATGTCATTTTTTATTAAAACAAACCAACACAGTCGTGAAGAGTGCACGACAAGGCTTAATCCCCCTCAGGATGCTTACATGTTTTTGCATGGGTCCTAAGATCCTCAAAAGAATTATACAGCTGCACCATTGAGAGCATCTTGACTGGCTGCATCACTGCTTGGTATGGCAACTGCTTGGCATCTGACCACAAGGCGCTACAGAGGGTAGTGTGGACAGCCAAGAACACCAGGACCTCTATACCAGGCAGTGTCAGAGGAAGGCCCTAAACATTTTCAAAGACTCCAGCCACCCAAGTCATAGACTGTTTTCTCTGCTACCGCATGGCAAGCGGTACCAATGCACCAAGTTAAATAGTTAACCAAATAGCCACCCGGACTACCTGCAATGACACTTTTTGCACTAACTTTTTTTGACTCATCACATATGCTGCTGATAGTATACTATCTGTCATGTACATATCTACCTCTATTACCTCGTACCCCTGCACATCAGCTCGGTACTGGTACCTCCTGTATATAACCAAGTTATCGTTACTCATTGGGTATCTGTTATTATTACGTGTTTTACTTTTCTATTACTTTCTGCATTGTTGGGAATGGCGGTAAGTAACATTTCACTGTTACTCCTCACCTGTTGTTTACAAAGCATGTGATGAATAAAGTGCTATTTGATTTAATGGAGGAATGGATGGATAGAGGAATGGATGGATGGATGCCTGAATTAAGAGCAGGACTCACCTTCTCTCGTATCCCATACACCAGTTCTGTTCTAGGCAGCCTTGCTTCCAGACCTTGACCATGCGTGTGAAGGCCTGCACACAGGGCTGCCTTTGGGCAACCAGCATCACTTCCCGCTCTGCACACACGTTGGGCCTGAAAGAGGGTATACCATTTTAAAGTGAGGGGGAAAAAATGTAAGCGGTTGTTATGAAGCATGAACCATTGAAGATAAATGGACAAGGATTCCTAAGGGCTTATTCTGTACTGTAGGGCCGGGACGATACCAGAATCGCAATTTTTTTTCCATGGCAAAAATGAAAACATGAAGCAGACAATTCTCTTTGGTCCTTTAAAAACCTACTGTATGTAAAATATTGTGTCCTATAGCATGGGGAAATAAATCAAATGTGACTCTGGATGAAAATAATAATGATGTTTGTTTTTAACATTAGGGCTGTTTTCCTAAAGAAATTACACCCGCTTCGTGCTTGTTTCCTTGCCACGATACTAACGTCTATCGCGATATTGGTATTGTCCCGGCCCTACTGTACGGTGTAGTGCAACACCCTTGTGGGGATTACTTAAAGTTAAAAATTACAGAGTGCCCACGCTGTCTGCTAATAATTACGGGAATTCCTCACGCATTACTGTTTATATCGCTAAACATGGCAGCACAAGACACTGCCTGCAGCAAGAATTCAATCATTCAACATTCACTAAGACAGTACCTGATACTACAGTATGTCAAAACATTGACCAAAGAAGAGCAGAATACATGGTCATACAACCTGATGTGGCTGTCTATTTCTTGAGATTTATAAACCAGCTGCCATCAGTGTCATAGATCCCATCACAACATATTCCCTGCATTGTAAAGTATCTAAAACCGTCTCAATGTGCCATACTATCCCTCTAACATTAAGCAGTGTTTCAGTACCTCTCGAGCAGCAGAAAGTGCAGTATGTCTAATAATTTAGGAGCAGCTCTGTAATTCCATGTCCAGACGTGTCTCATCTCTGGAATAGTGTGTATGTCTGATATGTCTGTAAAAACCTTCAATAGGTGATGCTAATACTGGATCTACTAGCCCGAGACTGGTAATGCTCTTACCACTAATGGTCTCACGGTAATGGCCTCATGGTAATGGTCTCATGGTAATGGTCTCATGGTAATGCTCTTACCACTAATGGTCTCACGGTAATGGCCTCATGGTAATGGTCTCATGGTAATGGTCTCATGGTAATGGTCTCACGGTAATGGTCTCATGGTAATGGTCTCATGGTAATGGTCTCACGGTAATGGTCTCATGGTAATGGTCTCACGGTAATGGTCTCACGGTAATGGTCTCAAGGTAATGGTCTCACGGTAATGGTCTCACGGTAATGGTCTCATGGTAATGGTCTCATGGTAATGGATCATGGTAATGGTCTCATGGTAATGGTCTCACGGTAATGGTCTCAAGGTAATGGTCTCACGGTAATGGTCTCACGGTAATGGTCTTACAGTCATGGTCTCGTAGTAATGGTCTCACGGTAATGGTCTCATGGTAATGGTCTCACGGTAATGGTCTTACAGTAATGGTCTTACGTTAATGGTCTCAGGGTAATGGTCTCACGGTAATGGTCTTACAGTAATGGTCTCACGGTAATGGTCTTACAGTAATGGTCTCGTGGTAATGGTCTCGTGGTAATGGTCTCATGGCAATGGTCTCATGGTAATGGTCTTAGAGGCCCTCTAAGAATACTCATTATTTCTCACTATAAGGCAATGACAGGGTCATTACAGCTGAACAATTAAACATCTCTGAGATTTATATCATCCTTTTCATGAAGTCAGACATATCAGAAGCCCCTCATCTCTGACTTATTTCACCTGTTACTCTGGCATGCTCTCCATTATTGGGAAACGTAGAGGCGTCTCACGAACGCTGCATCATTAATCCGCCCTGAGATCATGTGTAATTATGTAAAGGTATACCATTACAGTGCATGTTGAGAGAGAAACTAGAGTGTTCTTATGACAACACTGTCATAGTTCAAGGTGTATTCCTTTCTGAGAAATGTACAAAATACAGCCTTAGAGTTGACTGGTTGTTGTCTGTGTCGTTTTAACTATGCACATCCAGGTATAGGACACAATGTTTCTCCTTTCAATGTAAACACCTCTAGAGTAAAACATGAAATATTGAAATATATATGAATTGATAAATTAATATTCAAATCTCATATTTCAACTAATGAAAGTTGTAAAATAATCATAAATTGTTTAATATGTCAGAAGATATTGGATTTTGGTTATATGTCAAGCTATAGCAGCAGTAGTAACAAGTGCAATTTTACCAGAAGTTTTATAATTTAGGTTACTGTGACTGTAAAATGTATTATCATGCAAAAACAATGTAAGTCAAAACAACGACAGCTTATAAAAAACGTACATGTATGGTTGGAGATTTCCATAGCGGGACACTGCGCAAATCGCGTCGATAAATATAAAAAGTATTGAAACAAATATTAAATCCATATTCACGTTGTGTTGAACGTATCAATATTTTGCGTATGCATTAATCCGTAGAAATGTAGCGACATTGACACATGATTTAGCGAAAGCAAAACCAGTAGCCAATTTACTGGAGAGAAAAAAGGAACACACGCATCACGGTTACACTTCAAACAGAGTGAGGAGCAGAGTCAGTCCCACACCTTCCAACAGAGATGCAGCCAAACATCCCGTAGAAAGTGGCGCTTGGAGGTCGATCCTTACTGGTTTAGCCTACCACATGCAGATGTTGAACGCACATGCGAGCGCAATGGCTTATCGCCACCGAGTGAGTGGGGGTATTGCTCCTTTGAAGAGCCAATGGATCGTTTCAATGAAATTAGACTGAAATTGTAGCTTTTTCCACAAATGTGTTGTAACAGGTTGCAAGTTACAACTGTGTTCTTTTTTTTCAAATATAGCCTGCTCATGTGAATGGATATCAGGGCCCCTTTGGCTACAATAAAACAATTAGTTCTAGGCCATTACTTTCTAGACAATGGCAGCAGGTAGAGGTTACTGACAAAATAAAGGAAACACCAACATAAAGTGTCTTAATATGGCGTTGGGTCACCACAAGCCAGAACAGCTTCAATGCGCCTTGGCATATATTCCACAAGTGCCTGGAACTCTATTGGGGGGATGTGACACCATTCTTCCACAAGACATTCCATCATTTGGTGTTTTGTTGATGGTGGTGGAAAACACTGTCTCAGGCGCTGCTCCAGAATCTCCAGTAAGTGTTCAATTGGGTTGAGATCTGATGACTGAGACACACACCCACACACTTTAAACCCCTTTGAGACCCCTCTTTCAAAGTCAGGGATCTCTTCTTCTGACATGGTAGGCAAAATAATGGGCAACTGGGCATTTTTATACATGACCCTAAGCATGATGGGATGTTTCAATTGCTTAATTAACTCAGGAACCACACCTGTGTGGAAGCACCTGCTTTCAATATACTTGGTGTCCCTTATATACTCAAGTGTTTCTTTTAATTACATGTTTCCTTAATTACATGTGAGAACAGAGCAGTTTTCAATTCAGCAGACCAGTTTTCAATTGAGGGGCAATGTGTTAGAAACAGTGGTATCCACTGCTGCCTAATCCTACCCAAAGAGGAACCTATAGTTGCAATAGAACAGAGAGAGAAAGGGGGAGATATGCCACAGTGCGTTATGAAGGAGGACTGATGGTGGTCAAGCTGCACAGGTCAGTGCAGGCACAGCTGATGCTGCCTGTGGTCATAGGGTCAGAGGCAGAGCAAAGTTACTGCTGCTCTCCAAGTAAAGCTCGCTATGCATGCATCTATTTTAATGACCCAAGGTCCCGAAGGTCAATGCCATACATGGTCTAAACTATATACATTTATACTAATTTGCTCAGAGAATTTTTTTTGTTTAACTATTAATTTAAACAAAATCTCAGAAAGATATGTGTCAAAATTATTGGCACCCCCTTTTTTCAATACTTTATAGACACCAACCATACCAACCACTTTGCTGATATAGTTAATTACGATAAGTAGCCTATACTAGAGAAATGTAAAGTTTTAAATTAAATAAGTTTGCTAATATGGGTGATTGTTAAGACAATTTATGGCTACAACAATCAAGCTAGTAGCCATAGTTTAAAGGGTAATAAAAAATCGGGCACATTAATGTTCAATCGTTCTATTCGTTATCGCATCAATTCAGGCAATTTATCGCAACATGGATTTCTGTCCATATCACCCAGCTCTACTTTGAGCACCCTCCCCTTCCGAGGATAAGGGCACTTTCTATGATTGTTCTATGCGATTGGAGAACACATTGGGTGAAATCTTAGACCATTCCTCCATACAGAATCTGATCAGATCCTTGATATCCTTCAGTCTGCGTTTATAGACTGCCTTCTTCAATTCAAACCACAGGTTTTCAATGGGGTTCATGTGAGGAGACAGATGGCCATTGCAAAAATGTTGATTTTATGGTCAATTAACCACATCTTTGTGGATTTGTATGTGTGCTTGGGGTCATTGTATTGATGGAATATCCACTTGTGGCCAAGTTTCAGCCTCCTCGAAGAGGCAACCTGGTTTTTGAGTAAAATGTCCAGGTGCCTTATTTATAAACGTTGTGTAGCCCACGCCTGCGCCAGTTTTCACGCAAATGTTGGCATTTATAAAATCTGCTTATCCTCCCGCAAACTTTAGACCATGCCTACGCACAGTTTCTAGTGGTTGAAATATTTCATTGCAAGAAGGCAAAAGTAGCCTGGTAGCTTTGTGCAAGTGGGGAATATATGATGACTTTCTTATTCATAAAAAAAACTGGTAGCTAAATATAATAACAAGATGCAATCATTTGCCATTAGTGAGAACAGCGAAAATCGATTTATTTTAACCTTGCATTCTAAAATAACTAGAAATATTTCTAGTTATTCTTTTTCTCATTATTCATTTCACTTCCATGATCATTGCAGAATAAATTCCTCACATTTTCTGACTGTGATGGTTCCATACTCGAAAAAGCCTATAGGCCTACAACAAATTAGGATAGGCTACCATTCGTCCCATCGCTCATTTAATTTGACCCATTTCACAGTAGTAAATAGATAAGCTAGTTCAAGTATTTTGCTCTATGCGATCCGATCCACATTTTAACGGTGCAACAGTTGGTTCACCTTTTCCATTGCCGTTTGTTAGCCTACATCTGATGTCAAATTCTCGTAGACAATATTTAATTAATAAACATAATGCATACAGCCTAGCGATCATGTCCATTGCAGAATAAATTGCTCACATTTTCTGGCCATTCATGAGTTCATATTCCCGAAGTAGCCATAAAACAAATTACCATGTACATCTCTAATTTCCTTGGGCCTATTAGAAAGGCTATTATAATTTCACGTTTTTGGTCTATGCATCCGAAACGGAGCGCGGTTTATAACATACAGTCGAATTTAACAGGTGACAAATCAGTTGATATTTTGCATTGAAGTGTGTAGGCTACCACTGTAAGTAGGCCTAATGAAGTAACAAAAAAATCTGAGTGTATAATGTTTCAGAATGCAGCATATTTAGGTTTGGGAAAAAGTTTAAACAATCTGTTTACAGGTCCACAACAATTTGCAATTGTTTTTGTCTTTCAGAAACGGTCAGATACCGCAAATGTCACTGCAAAATCAAACTTTCTGCAAACACCCCCAAAGAAGCTAATCATGTTTCCCATTATATTTAGATGCTGTCTTGGCATAATTCCAATACTTCCAAACTATATTGCAAATAAGGGCTCATTGTCACCATAGAAGGTGAATGATGGGCATTTTTCAGGAGGATATATAATGCTCGTTCAAGCGCGCACAATTTTACAACAGCTCTGATTTATAACGTGTCAGGAATCCCGCTTCCTGAGTCTGTTTCTGCCTGAGCTGACTGTTTTTTGTTTGGAGTGTTGTCTAAGGTTCCTGAACGCACCCTGTCTGGTTGCTAGGCAACGCAGTTAGGCGGGAGATCTAGTGATTACCCGCACCTGCATCTCATCAACCTTCTGCACACCTGGTCCTGATCATCACCTCTTCTTAAACCCTGAGCTGACATCCATTACCTGCCGGATCGTTAGCAACGAACAGTATGTTGTGTCAGCGTATCAGCCTCATGTTTCCTGAGCTTGTTTTGTGGTTTTGTGCTTGTTGCTGGTTACTCACTCCCGTTTACTCTGTCTACAGTCATTCTCCCGGAACATTCAACTCCCTTGCCTGGCCGTCGGTGGATACAGTGACTTCATTGGATCAACCCATTTACTCTCATCAACTCACCTCCGCTGCCGCTCCGTCTCCTGGATCACTCAAATTACACATCAAGACTACCAATAAATACTCACTTTCATTTTACTCACCTTGTCCTGGTCTGCTTCTGGGTTCTGTCTTAGAGAATCGTGACATAACGGGAAACATGCGTATGTATGGCATGCGCCAAGTTAATACAACTCAATGTTTTTGTGAGTGAAGTCTTTTCAGAAATGGAGCTTGCAGATATTTAGTGTACAATTAACGTAAAGGTTATAAATGAGGCCCCTGTACTTGGTAGAGTTAATGATTCTTTGACCTTATCAAGATCCCCAGGACCAGTGGAAGGAAAATACACCATAACATCAATGATCCACCACCAATATTTTATAGTAGGTTTGAAAGGTTCTTATCTGCATATGCATTTTTCTTTCAAGGCCAAACCCACATATGGTGTGCGTGGCCAAAGACGTCTATTTTCGTCTAATCTGACCATAGCACCCGGTTCCAATCCAAGTGCCAATGCGGTTTAGCAGACTCCATACATCTACATTTGTTGGTTGAGGATATTTTAAAACAGCCCCTGCAAATTGTTTATTGGCAATTGTAGATGGGGGGGGGGGCGTTTTACCCATTGCCTGATTTATGAAAGTCAACCACCATTTAACTCTTTTCATTTGTGAGTTATTTGCCTTTCCCAATGGCGATGGATGAAAAATTTTACGTGTACATTTTTATATATCAGTAAAACAGGAAGCCATAGAAGACCACAATATAGTTCCTTTAACTGAGATGAACTTAAACAAGTATAAGGTTAATGCATATTTTAATTTGTTCGATTTTATTTATAAGAATCTTTAGGGGTGCCAATAATTTTGCCACCAATCTTTTTGAGATGTTGTATTTACTTGTTAAACATTCTTTACCTGAACAATTGTATTAGTATAAAATATAATTGTATTTTTTTGTATACAATATAGGTCGGTATTTGTATATAATCTATTTTATACCGGGTTTTTTTTGCAAATCTTTATCAAGGGTGCCAATCATTTTGGAGGTGACTGTAATTACCACTGCAGTGGATAGAATGGGTAGCATAGCCTACATGGGGGCTATGGATTGTTTTTCTGCAATAGTTATACATCATTTAAAGATATTGTCCTGATATAATTAGCATTTTAATAGCCTACCAAATTACATTGGGAACACCTTCTTATTGAGTTGCACCCCCTTTTGCACCCAGAACAACCTCAATTTGGGGTGGAATGGACTCTACAAGGTGTGGAAAGCATATTGACAACTGCTTCCCACAGTTGTGTCAAGTTGGCTGGATGTCCTTTGGTTGGTGGACCATTCTTGATGCACACAGGAAACTTTTGAGCATTAAAAACCCAGCAGTGCTGCAGTTCTTGACACACTCAAACTGGCGCGCCTGGCACCTATACTACCATACCCCGTTCAAAGGCACTTAAATCTTTTGTCTTGCCCATTCACCCTCTAAATGGCACACACACACAATCAATGTCTCAATTGTCTTAAGGCTTAAAAATCCTTATTTAAACCTGTCTTCTCCCCTTCAGCCATTCTATACTGATTGAAGTTCATTTAACAGGTGACATCAAATTCTATAATGACACTTTTTATGATTTGGAACGTTTTTAAAATGTCAACAGAAGCCATATATAACTACATCAAGTGTATTGTTGGCTTCTGTTGACCTTTTAAAAACGTTCCAAATCATAAAAAGTGTCATTATGGAATTTGATCAAGATCAGGGGTTAAGGATGTTACAGATTCTGAAACAGAATAATTTATTGATCAAATTGTATGACACCTTGTTATTATTTGGAACGTTTTTCAAATGTCAAAAGAAGCCATATATAACTATATCAGGGGTATTCAACCGGGGGTCCGTGGTCCCCAAGGGGTCCGCTGAGGTACTGCAGGGGGTCCGCAGAAATATAAAAAATAAAAGTGGATTACATACCTACAGTAGAAAAAAGGAAAATATCTTCTTACTAATGATGCCAACTTTATTTGTCAACTCCTAATATTGGAGCCAATTACACTCACTGAAGTACCTGGCATATGCTTTGGAAAAACACCCGGGTATAGGGTGCCAGTGTGGCAACTGTTGCTGGCTGATGGTAAGCTTTCTTGACTTGGACATACATTTTTGCCAACACATGGCTAACCTTTGTTTAACCAGCTAAACAGCTGCTCTTAGCAAAAATGTGTTTTGAGTTACTTTTCTAGCTAATAAGCTACGTTTGAGTTTACACTTCCTCTTCCAATTATAATGTGTGGGACGTCAAAATAATGACAACTATATCTACCAAATCCCATTTAAAAATGTTGATTACTTCTCCATACCAATATCATTCACCTGATAAAACAAGACGTGAAGGTGTTAATGTGTTAATGGCAAAACAAGCTCTGTGAGCCCTTTCCAACAACAAAAAAAGATATATGACCGAAAAGTGTTATTTGACACTTGGCATCATACTCTGTAATGGAATAAATCATGCAATTTCCTACATACATGGTTAAATAAAGTCTGCACACCAAAATATTAGTGGTAATTAGGAATGTGGTTTTATTTTTAAATTACAACATGGGATAGCAGAAATGTGTGGGATTATCCCTCGTCTTGATACAGTTGCATATGCCATTAATCTGATTCATTTTACCATGACTGGAGGTACAGCCGACTACCTTCAATGTGTCCATGTCTAACTTGGACTGGCTGTGAAAATGCTCTCCTAATAGTTAGTCTTGTTAGTACCGGCTTCTGTTAACAAGAAAGTGACCCAAGGGAACAGAGTATTCCACATAGGCCAACATAGGCTATGACTCCGCCAGCATACTGAAGTCCCCACATTGACATAAATATTAGAAGACTGTGATTTATTTATTAAACTGTGTAGTCCATTCAGATGACAGGTTGATGAGCCAGAGGTGTTTCCCTAATAAAGGGGAAGCTGTAACACTTAGTTACAGTTATAGACCTCCTTAATACAGGATTTAGGAATAGTTTATACATTCATTATTAGTTTATAAATGCTACATTTACATTTTAGTCATTTAGCAGACACTCTTATCCAGAGCGATTTACAGTAGAGAATGCATACATTTTCATAATGGTCCCCCGTGGAAATGGAACCCACAAATATAGCATTGCAAGCACCATGCTCTACCAACTGAGCTACACAGGACCACATGTTAAACAGTAACATATTGGTTGAAAGTGGTGCTTGTCTTTAAGCTGCACAGAATACACATAGCATGTAGCCTGTGTTACTGTTATTTAGGATATCGGTATTAATTTGATGACTTCTGTAACCGTAATAGCCTTGGTTTCATGCATGTTAACATTAGAAGCCTTCTCCCTAAGTTTGTTTAATTCACTGTTTTAGCACACTCTGCCAACCCGGATGTCCTAGCCGTGTCTGAATCCTGGCTTAGGAAGTCCACCAAAAACTCTGAAATCTTCATCCCTAACTACAACATTTTCAAACAAGATAGAACTGCCAAAGGGGGCGGTGTTGCAATCTACTGCAGAGATAGCCTGCAGAGTTCTGTCCTGCTATCCAAGTCTGTACCCAAACAATTTGAACTTCTACTTTTAAAAATCCATCTCTCTAAAAACAAGTCTCTCACCGTTGCCGCCTGCTATAGACCACCCTCAGCCCCCAGCTGTGCTCTGGACATCATATGTGAACTGATTGCCCCCCCATCTATCTTCAGAGCTCGTGCTGCTAGGTGGCCTAAACTGGGACATGCTTAACACCCCAGCCATCCTACAATCTAAGCTTGATGCCCTCAATCTCACACAAATTATCAATGAACCTACCAGGTACCACCCCAAAGCCGTAAACACGGGCACCCTCATAGATATCATCCTAACCAACTTGCCCTCTAAATACACCTCTGCTGTTTTCAACCAAGATCTCAGCGATCACTGCCTCATTGCCTGCATCCGTAATGGGTCAGCGGTCAAACGACCTCCACTCATCACTTTCAAACGCTCCCTGAAACATTTCAGCGAGCAAGCCTTTCTAATCGACCTGGCCCGGGTATCGTGGAAGGATATTGACCTCATCCCGTCAGTAGAGGATGCCTGGTTGTTTTTTTTAAATGCCTTCCTCACCATCTTAAATAAGCATGCCCCATTCAAGAAATTTAGAACCAGGAACAGATATAGCCCTTGGTTCTCTCCAGAGCTGACTGCCCTTAACCAACACAAAAACATCCTGTGGCGTTCTGCATTAGCATCGAACAGCCTCCGTGATATGCAACTTTTCAGGGAAGTTAGAAACCAATATACACAGGCAGTTAGAAAAGCCAATGCTAGCTTTTTCAAGCAGAAATTTACTTCCTGCAACACAAAGTCAAAAAAGTTCTGGGACACTGTAAAGTCCATAGAGAATAAGAACACCTCCTCCCAGCTGCCCACTGTACTGAGGATAGGAAACTCTGTCACCTCCAATAAATCCACTATAATTGAGAATTTCAATAAGCATTTTTCTACGGCTGGCCATGCTTTCCACCTGGCTACCCCTACCGCGGTCAACAGCACTGCACCCCCCACAGCTACTCGCCCAAGCCTTCCCCATTTCTCCTTCTCCCAAATCCAGTCAGCTGATGTTCTGAAAGAGCTGCAAAATCTGGACCTTTACAAATCAGCCGGGCTAGACAATCTGGACCCTTTCTTTCTAAAATTATCTGCCGAAATTGTTGCAACCCCTATTACTAGCCTGTTCAACCTCTCTTTCGTGTCATCTGAGATTCCAAAAGATTGGAAAGCAGCTGCTGTCATCCCCCTCTTCAAAGGAGGGGACACTCCGCATCTCTGTATGTCTGGCAGACATATCAGTGTGGATGACGGATCACCACCTCAAGCTGATCCTCGGCAAGACGGAGCTGCTTTTCCTCCCGGGGAAGGACTGCCCGTTCCATGATCTCGCCATCATGGTTGACAACTCCATTGTGTCCTCCTCCCAGAGTGCTAAGAAACTTGGCGTGACCCTGGACAACACCCTGCCGTTCTCCACTAACATCAAGGCAGTGACCCGATCCTCTAGGTTCATGCTCTACAACATTAGCAGAGTACGACCCTGCCTCACACAGGAAGCGGCGCAGGTCCTAATCAACTCATCCAGAACGCCTCAGCCCGTCTGGCGTTCAACCTTCCCAAGTTCTCTCACGTCACCCCGCTCCTCCACTCTCTCCACTGGCTTCCAGTTGAAGCTCCCATCCGCTACAAGACCATGGTGCTTGCCTACAGAGCCGTGAGGGGAACGGCACCTCCGTACCTTCAGGCTCTGACCAGTCCCTACACCCAAACGAGGGCACTGCGCTCATCCACCTCTGGCCTGCTGGCCCCCCTACCTCTGAGGAAGCACAGTTCCCGCTGAGCCCAGTCAAAACTGTTCGCTGCTCTGGCACCCCTATGGTGGAACAAGCTCCCTCACGACGCCAGGAAAGTGGAGTCAATCACCACCTTCCGGAGACACCTGAAACCCCACCTCTTTAAGGAATACTTGGGATAGGATAAAGTAATCCTTCTAACCCCCCCCTAAAAGATTTAGATGCACTATTGTAAAGTGGTTGTTCCATTGGATATCATAAGGTGAATGCACCAATTTGTAAGTCGCTCTGGATAAGAGCGTCTGCTAAATGACTTAAATGTAAATGTAAAATGTCTTGACCCAAACTGCTACAGACCTATATCTATCCTACCCTGCCTTTCTAAGGTCTTCGAAAGCCAAGTCAACAAACAGATTACAGACCATTTCGCTATGCAATCTGGGTTCAGAGCTGGTCATGGGTGCACCTCAGCCACGCTCAAGGTCCTAAACGATATCATAACCGCCATCGATAAGAAACAATACTGTGCTGCTGTATTCATTGACCTGGCCAAGGCTTTCGACTCTGTCAATCACCACATCCTCATCAGCAGACTCAATAGCCTTGGTTTCTCAAATGATTGCCTCGCCTGGTTCACCAACTACTTCTCTGATAGAGTTCAATGTGTCAAATCGGATGGCCTGTTGTCCGGGCCTCTGGCAGTCACTATAGGGGTGCCACAGGGTTCAAATCTTGGGCCAATTCTTTTCTCTGTATACATCAATGATGTCGCTCTTGCTGCTGATGAGTCTCTGATCCACCGCTACGCAGACGACACCATTCTGTATACTTCTGGGCCTTCTTTGGACACTGTGTTAACAACCCTCCAGACGAGCTTCAATGCCATACAACTCTCCTTCCGTGACCTCCAACTGCTCTTAAATACAAGTAAAACTAAATGCATGCTCTTCAACCGACCACTGCCCGCACCTGCCCGCCCGTCCAGCATCACCACTCTGGACGGTTCTGACTTAGAATATGTGGACAACTACAAATACCTAGGTGTCTGGTTAGACTGTAAGCTCTCCTTCCAGACTCACATCAAACATCTCCAATCCAAAGTTAAATCTAGAATTGGCTTCCTATTTTGCAACAAAGCATCCTTCACTCATGCTGCCAAACATACCCTTGTAAAACTGACCATCCTACCGATCCTCGACTTCGGCGATGTCATTTACAAAATAGCCTCCAATACCCTACTCAATAAACTGGATGCAGTCTATCACAGTGCCATCCGTTTTGTCACCAAAGCCCCATATACTACCCACCACTGTGACCTGTACGCTCTCGTTGGCTAGCCCTCGCTTCATGCTCGTCGCCAAACCCACTGGCTCCAGGTCATCTACAAGACCCTGCTAGGTAAAGTCTCCCCTTATCTCAGCTCACTGGTCACCATAGCAGCACCCACCTGTAGCACGCGCTCCAGCAGGTATATCTCTCTGGTCACCCCCAAAGCCAATTCCTCCTTTGGCCGTCTCTCCTTACAGTTCTCTGCTGCCAATGACTGGAACAAACTACAAAAATCTCTGAAACTGGAAACACTTATCTCCCTCACTAGCTTTAAGCACCAGCTGTCAGAGCAGCTCACAGATCACTGCACCTGTACATAGCCCATCTATAATTTAGCCCAAACAACTACCTCTTCCCCTACTGTATTTATTTATTTATTGTGCTCCTTTGCACCCCATTATTTCTATTTCTACTTTGCACTTTCTTCCACTACAAATCCACTATTCCAGTGTTTTACTTGCTATATTGTATTTACTTTGCCACCATGGCCTTTTTTGCCTTTACCTCCCTTATCTCACCTCATTTGCTCACATTGTATATAGACTTATTTTTCTACTGTATTATTGACTGTATGTTTGTTTTACTCCATGTGTAACTCTGTGTTGTTGTATGTGTTGAACTGCTTTGCTTTATCTTGGCCAGGTCGCAAATGTAAATGAGAACTTGCTCTCAACTTTCCTACCTGGTTAAATAAAGGTGAGGGGGAAAAAAAGAAGAAAAAAAATTAAGATCAATGCAATGCATTGATGAAGTTTCTGAATGAAGATTCAGTGGAATCTGTTGTAGTTTGCTGACATCATCTGGTTAAAATGAGAACTACACAAGAGAAGGCATTCAAATACTTGACAGGACTCCTAACCTGTAAATCATTGTCGGACAGAAGCAACTAGACTCTGCAGTCTACAATTCAATTTCAATTTAAGGGTCTTTATTGGCATGGGAAACATGTGTTTACATTGCCAAAGCAAGTGAAATAGATAATATACAAAAGTGAAATAAACAGTAAAAATGAACAGTAAACATTACACTTACAAAAGTTCCAAAAGAAAAAATAAATTTCAGATGTCATGTTATGACTATATACAGTGTTGTAATGATGTACAAATAGCTAAAGTACAAAAGGGAAAATAAATAAACAAAAATAGATTGTATTTACAATGGTGTTTGTTCTTCACTGGTTGCCCTTTTCTTGTGGCAACAGGTCACACATCTTGCTGCTGTGATGGCACACTGCGGTATTTAACCCAATAGATATGGGAGTTTATTAAAATTGGATTTGTTTTTGAATTCGTTGTGGGTCTGTGTAATCAGATGGAAATATGTGTCTCTAATACAGTCATACACTTGGCAGGAGGTTAGGAAGTGCAGCTTAGTTTCCACCTCATTTTGTGGGCAGTGTGCACATAGCCTGACTTCTCTTGAGAGCCAGGTCGGCGACCTTTATCAATAGCAAGGCTATGCTCACTGAGTCTGTACATAGTCAAAGATTTCCTTAATTTTGGGTCAGTCACAGTGGTCAAGTATTCTGCCACTGTGTACTCTCTGTTTAGGGCCAAATAGTATTCTAGTTTACTCTGTTTTTTTGAAATTCTTTCTAATGTGTCATGTAATTATCTTTTTGTTTCCTCATGATTTGGTTGGGTCTAATTGTGTTGCTGTCCAGGACCAGGTTGCTTAGGGGGCTCTTCTCCAGGTTAATTTCTCTGTAGGTGATGGCTTTGTCATGGAAGGTTTGGGAATCGCTTACTTTTTGGTGGTTGTAGAATTTAACGTCTCTTTTCTGGATTTTGATAATTAGTGGGCATCGGCCTAATTCTGCTCTGCATGCATTATTTGGTGTTTTATGTTGTACACAGAGGATATTTTTGCAGAGTTCTGCATGCAGTCTCAATTTGGTGTTTGTCCCATTTTGTGAATTCTTGGTTGGTGAGCGGACCCGACCTCATAACCATAAATGGCAATGGGTTCTATAACTGATTCAAGTATTTTTAGCAAGATCCTAGTTGGTATGTCGAATTTTATGTTCCTTTTGATGGCATAAAAGGCCCTTCTTGCCTTGTCTCTCAGATCGTTCACAGCTTTGTGGAAGTTACCTGTGGTGCTGATGTTGAGGCCAAGGTATATATAGTTTGTGTGCTCTAGGGCAACGGTGTCTAGATGGAATTTGTATTCGTGGTCCTGGCAACTGGACCTTTTTTGGAACACCATTATTTTTGTCTTACTGAGATTGACTGTCAGAACCCAGGTCTGACAGAATCTGTGCAGAAGATCTAGGGGCTGCTGTAGGCCCTCCTTGATTGGGGAGGGAAGTGCCAGATGATCAGCAAACAGCAAACAGTAAACATTTGACTTCAGATTCTAGCAGGGTGAGGCAGAGTGCTGCAGACTGTTCTAGTGCCCTTGCCAATTTGTTGATATATATGTTGAAGAGGCTGGGGCTAAAGCTGCATCCCTGTCTCACCCCCCGGTCCTGTGGAAAGAAATGTGTGTATTTTTAGCCAATTTTAACCACACACTTTTTTGTGTATATGGATTCTATAATGTTGTACGTTTTTCGCCCAACACCACTTTTCATCAATTTCTTTAGCAGGCCCTCATGCCAAATTGAGTCGAAAGCTTTTTTGAAATCAACAAAGAACGAGAAGACTTTGCCTTTGTTTTGGTTTGTTTGTCAATTAGGGTGTGTAGGGTAAATATGTGGTCTGTCGCATGGTAATTTTGTAAAAAGCCAATTTGACATTTGCTCAGTACATTGTTTTTGCTCAGGAAATGTACGAGTCTGCTGTTAATGGTAATGCAGAGGATTTTCCCAAGCTTGCTATCCCACGGTTGTTATTTGGGTCAAATTTGTCTCCACTTTTGTGGATTGGGGAGATCAGTCCTTGCTTCCAAATATTGGGGGATATGACAGAGCTGAGGATGATGTTAAAGAGTTTAAGTATACCCAATTGGAATTTGTAGTCTGTATATTTTATCATTTAATTTATGATACCATCAACCCCACAGACCTTTTTGGGTTGGAGGGTTTGTATTTTGTTCACTCAATGTAATTGGAGAATCCAGCGGGTTCTGGTAGTCTTTAATAGTTGATTCTAGGATTTGTATTTAATCATGTATATGTTTTTGCTGTTTGTTCTTTGTTATAGGGCCAAAAAGATTGGAGAAGTGATTTACCCATACATCTCCGTTTTGGATAGATAACTCTTTGGGTTGTTGTTTGTTTAGAGTTTTCTAATTTTCCCAGAAGTGGTTAGATTATATGGATTCTTCAATTACATTGAGCTGATTTCTGACGTGCTGTTCCTTCTTTTTCCGTAGCATATTTCTGTATTGTTTCAGTGATTCACCACAGTGAAGGTGTAGGCTCAGGTTTTATGGGTCTATATGTTTTTGGTTGGATATGTTTCTCAATTTCTTTCTTACTGTAACAAGGGTCGTCTAAAGGGGACCAAGGCGCAGCGTGTAGAGTGCTCATATTTACTTTACTAATGAAACACTAAACAAAAACAACCACCAACAGTTCCGTCAGGTAACACATACAAAACGGAAAACAACTACCCACACCCACACATGACAAACAGGCTGCCTAAGTATGGCTTCCAATCAGAGACAACGATAGACAGCTGCCTCTGATTGGAAACCATACCTGGCCAAACATAGAGAACGAAAACATAGAATTAGAAATCTAGAAAACCCACAGACACAGAAAACCAAAACCACCCAAAACACCCCCCTGTCACGCCCTGACCACTCTACTATGGAAAATGACCTCTTACAAGGGACAGGACGTGACAGTACCCCCCCCCCCAAAGGTGCAGACCCCAAATACAAAAGGAGGGCAGGGAGGGTGACAAAAGTCTATGGCGGCTCATGTGCTACACCCAGAACCTTCCTCTCCCTCCGATCCTCCAGCAACAGAGGTGGCTCCGGCTCAGGGCATAACCCCCGTTCCGCCCGCAGATCCCTCCGCTTCTGTAACACTGGCCTGTGGATCATTATCGGAGGAATCGGACTGTAGATCATTACCGGAAGCTCTGTGCTGTAGACCACCGCTGGAGGTTCTGACCTACAGGCCGCCGCTGGAGGTTTTGACCTACAGGCCGCCGCTGGAGGCTCCGGGCTGCAGACCGCCGCTGGAGGCTCTGGGCTGCAGACCGCCGCTGGAGGCTCCGGGCTGCAGACCGCCGCTGGAGGCTCCGGGCTGCAGACCGCCGCTGGAGGCTCCGGAATGAAGAGCGCCGCTGGAGGCTCCGGACTGAAGAGCGCCGCTGGAGGCTCCGGACTGAAGAGCGCCGCTGGAGGCTCCGGACTGAAGAGCGCCTCTGGAGGCTCCTGACTGAAGAGCGCCGCTGGAGGCTCCGGACTGAAGAGCGCCGCTGGAGGGTCCGGACTGAAGAGCGCCGCTGGAGGGTCCGACTGAAGAGGTCGCTGGAGGCTCCGGACTGAAGAGCGTTGCTGGAGGCTCTGAATTAAAGAGCGTCACTGGAGGCTCTGAACTGAGGAGTGTCGCTGGAGGCTCCGGATGGAAAAGCGTCGCCGGAGGCTCCGGATTGGGAGGCGTCATAATAGGTTCCGGACTAATGACCGTTGCTGCTGGCTCCATGCCATGGATCATCTCTACAGGTTCAGCGCCAAGGATCATCATTGGAGGCTTCTTACCATGGATTATCTCTACAGGTGCCGGGCCATGGATTATTCCTACAGGCTTCGTGTCATGGTTTATCCCTACAGGCTCCGGACCATTTATAATCCCTCCAGGTTTTTTGCCAAGGATTATTTGTTCAGGTTCCGGGCCATGGATAACTTCTTCAGGCTTCGTGCCATGGAATATCCCTAAAGGCTCCGGGCCATGGATCATCACTAGAGGCTTAGTGCCATGGATCATCTCTACAGGAACCGATCTCACCGGACTGGGGAGACACACTGAGGACCGAGTGCTCAAAGCAGGCACCGGCCGTACTGGGTTATGGATGCGCACTGGAGGGAGAGTGCGAAGAACAGGCACAGGACATACTGGATTCTGGAGGATTGCTGGAGGGAGAGCACGAGGAGCAGGCACAGGACGTACTGTGCTATGGAGGCACACTGGAGAGAGCGTGCGAGAGGCAGGAACATGCTCACCACAATAAGCACGGGTAGTTGACTCAGGCCTCACCCCTGGCCCAGCCAAACTACACGTGTGGCCCCCCCCCCCAAAAAAAAAAATTGGGGCTGCCTCTCGTTTTTCCCAGGTAGGCTCCGATATCTATCGATTACCTGGCCCCAAGTCCAGTTCCTCCTCTCCATCCACTTCGTATGTGACCAGGTGTCCATTTCTGCCCGGGCACGCCGCTTGATCCAGTCATGGTGGGTAGTTCTGTAACAAGGGTCGTCTAAAGGAGATCAAGGCGCAGCGTGTAGAGTGCTCATATTTACTTTATTAATGAAACACTAAACAAAAACAACAAAACGACCACCAACAGTACCGTCAGGTAACACATACAAAACAGAAAACAACTACCCACACATGACAAACAGGCTGCCTAAGTATGGCTTCCAATCAGAGACAACGATAGACAGCTGCCTCTGATTGGAAACCATACCTGGCCAAACATAGAAAACGAAAACATAGAATTAGAAATCTAGAAATCCCACATAGAAACAGAAAACCAAAACCAGCGAAAACACCCCCCTGTCACGCCCAGACCACTCTACTATGGAAAATGACTTCTTACAAGGGTCAGGACGTGACATTTAGGTTTTTGCATTCTTCATTAAACCATTGTTGTTAATTTTCTTCGGTTGTCCGTTTGACATTTTTAGATTTGATATGGAAGCTGGGAGGTCAAATATATTGTTTAGGTTTTCTACTGCCAAGTTTACACCTTCACTATTACAGTTAAACTTTTTGTCCAGGAAATTGTCTAGAAGGGATTGAATTTGTTGTTGCCTAATTGTTTTTTTTTGTAGATTTCCACACTACTTTCCTTCGATCTATAGCATTTCTTAATATTATCCAGTTCCTTTGGCTTTGATGCCTCATGATTGAGCATAGCTCTGTTCAAGTAGACTGTGATTTTGCTGTGATATGATAGGGGTGACAGTGGACTGACTGTGAACGCTCTAACAGACTCTGGGTTGAGATCAGTGATAAAGTAGTCTACAGTACTACTGCTAAGAGATGAGCTATAGGTGTACCTACCATAGGAGTCCCCTCGAAGCCTATCACTGACTATGTACATACCCAGCATCCGACTGAGCTGCAGGAGTTGTGACCCGTTTTTGTTGTCATAGTTGTGTTTAGGGGGGCATATGGGGCAGGGAATGCTGTCACCTCCAGGTAGGTGTTTGTCCCCCTGTGTGCTGAGGGTGTCAGGTTATTGTCCAGTTCTGGCATTTAGGTCACCACAGACTAGTACATGTCCCTGAGCCTGGAAATTGTTAATCTCCCCCTCTAGGATGGAGAAGCTGTCATCGTTAAAGTATGGGGATTCTATTGGGGGGATATAGGTAGCACACAAGGATATTTTTCTCTGTTGAGATAATTTCCTTATTAATTTCTAGCCAGATGTAAAATGTTCCTGTTTTTACTAATTTAACAGAGTGGGTCAGGTCTGCTCTATACCAAATTAGCATACCCCTGAATCTCACACCTGGTAGTTTGGTGGATGGGACTACCAGCTCCTTGAAACCTAGAGAGCAACCAGTTTCTTGAAGGATGACAATGTCTGTATTTCCAATTTCTTTTTATTTATTTTCTTTCACCTTTATTTAACTAGGTAAGCCAGTTGAGAACAAGTTCTCATTTACAACTGCGACCTGGCCAAGATAAAACAAAACAGTGCGACAAAAACAACAACACAGAGTTACACATGGGATAAAGTCTGGGTTCTTCCTCTTTAGGCCAAAGGCAGATGACCTCAGTGCATTACATTGAATACTCCAATTCTGAGCCCTGGCCTGTCCTGCCTTTTTAGTTTTCCATAGTCATTTTTGATTCGTCCAAATAAATGATATTTTGGCGAGCGCGGGCGACTGTTCATTCTCTGAGGGAGAGAGCGCAAAGATACAAGGACGGAGGTCAACTTTGTTAGCTTGCTACTACTATAGCACATTTTGTTAGCCCATGATTATATTATTCAGTTATTGAGATTCAAGTAACTTACATTTCAACATGATGACTCAAAAGCTGCACTGACAGATAGTTAACGTTAAACTAGCTAACGTTAGGCCGGGACTACCCAGTCTAGCTACCTAGTGCTGCTAACATTAGCTACCTAGTACATTGAGCAGAGATTTGACATTAATTGATTAGCTATCTAGACACTGAATCCAACTGCTGGAACTCCGTTAATCACCCGACAACTATCTTGAAATAAACAATTACTGTCTAACCATGGGGCAGAAGACAGCCTGTTGTGATTCTGGATGGCCAGATTGTTAGCAAGAATGACAAACTGTCATGTGAGGAATCGTAAGTAGCTCATTTCAGGATGTTTCATCATGTTATTGATACCATTTCTTGTTTTGAGGTGTTTGGACATTTCATGTCAATGCAAATATGGCTAAAATTCACTAACTAACAACTGTAACGATGTATTTGAGACAACAAGTGGTCATTGTGCAAATGTCTTTGTTTGCAATAAGCATTGGAGACGAAATATAGCTTACATGTAGTCAACTATCTCTAAGCCGACCTCATCTGTTTTGCCCCATGGTTGCACGCATGTTGATTTTGTTGAGAGAGAGAGAGACACACAGACAGACGGACAGACAGGAGAGAGAGAGAAGGTATTGTGGTTAGTGAAGGGTAAGACAGTTGAATGTTAAGTCTGGCTTAAGATTGAGTGAACTGCTAATATCATTAAGGAACAGAAATGATCACAGATTTGACCTTTCGCTCAATTCAGGTAAACATGATTTGCCTATTGTGTTTGTCTGTTCAGAATACTTCATATTACTACAGCACTGGTACTATGACATCTCTGTAATAAGATAGATCCAGGGAGGCAGAACTTCATACAGCAAGGAAGAGAGGGGAGGGAGAGAGAGGAGCAGACACGACAGACAGAGAACACAGGAGAACATAGAGGGGAGGCACACACAAGTCAAACATGTCATATTCCTTTCAAGCCAGAGGAAGTAGTTATTGCTAAACATTACCTCTCAAAAAATAAAGATGCCACTTCTGACATGTCCTGTGTGTATAAACTGTTAGACCCTAATTGAAGGCAATCATACAGGCCACGCTGACAATCCCAGTTAGCAGCTGTGAGCGGTCTTTCAGTGCATTACATACCTGGCTTAGGAGCCCAATGACCCAAGACAGAATGCATCATGATATACATACTAAGATATACAGTGGGGAGAACAAGTATTTGATACACTGCCGATTTTGCAGGTTTTCCTACTTACAAAGCATGTAGAGGTCTGTAATTTTTATCATAGGTACATTTCAACTGTGAGAGACGGAATCCTTTCTTATCCTACAAAAATCCAGAAAATCACATTGTATGATTTTTAAGTAATTAATTTGCATTTTATTGCATGACATAAGTATTTGATCACCTACCAACCAGTAAGAATTCCGGCTCTCACAGACCTGTTAGTTTTTCTTTAAGAAGCCCTCCTGTTCTCCACTCATTACCTGTATTAACTGCACCTGTTTGAACTCGTTACCTGTATAAAAGACATCTGTCCACACACTCAATCAAACAGACTCCAACCTCTCCACAATGGCCAAGACCAGAGAGCTGTGTAAGGACATCAGGGATAAAATTGTAGACCTGCACAAGGCTGGGATGGGCTACAGGACAATAGGCAAGCAGCTTGGTGAGAAGGCAACAACTGTTGGCGCAATTATTAGAAAATGGAAGAAGTTCAAGATGACGGTCAATCACCCTCGGTCTGGGACTCCATGCAAGATCTCACCTCGTGGGGCATCAATGATCATGAGGAAGGTGAGGGATCAGCCCAGAACTACACGGCAGGACCTGGTCAATGACCTGAAGAGAGCTGGGACCACAGTCTCAAAGAAAACCATTAGTAACACACTACGCCGTCATGGATTAAAATCCTGCAGCACACGCAAGGTCCCCCTGCTCAAGCCAGCGCATGTCCAGGCCCGTCTGAAGTTTGCCAATGACCATCTGGATGATCCAGAGGAGGAATGTGAGAAGGTCATGTGGTCTGATGAGACAAAAATAGAGCTTTTTGGTCTAAACTCCACTCGCCGTGTTTGGAGGAAGAAGAAGGATGAGTACAACCCCAAGAACACCATCCCAACCGTGAAGCATGGAGGTGGAAACATCATTCTTTGGGGATGCTTTTCTGCAAAGGGGACAGGACGACTGCACCGTATTGAGGGGAGGATGGGTGGGGCCATGTATCGTGAGATCTTGGCCAACAACCTCCTTCCCTAAGTAAGAGCATTGAAGATGGGTCGTGACTGGGTCTTCCAGCATGACAACGACCCGAAACACACAGCCAGGGCAACTAAGGAGTGGCTCCGTAAGAAGCATCTCAAGGTCCTGGAGTGGCCTAGCCAGTCTCCAGACCTGAACCCAATAGAAAATCTTTGGAGAGAGCTGAAAGTCTGTATTGCCCAGCGACAGCCCCGAAACCTGAAGGATCTGGATAAGGTCTGTCTGGAGGAGTGGGCCAAAATCCCTGCTGCAGTGTGTGCAAACCTGGTCAAGAACTACAGGAAACGTATGATCTCTGTAATTGCAAACAAAGGTTTCTGTACCAAATATTAAGTTCTGCTTTTCTGATGTATCAAATACTTATGTCATGCAATAAAATGCAAATGAATTACTTAAAAAATCATGTGATTTTCTGGATTTTTATTTTAGATTCCGCCTCTCACAGTTGAAGTGTACCTATGATAAAAATTACAGACCTCTACATGCTTTGTAAGTAGGAAAACCTGCAAAATCTGCAGTGTATAAAATACTTGTTCTCCCCACTGTACATACTAACATGCTTGGGAAAGAGTGACGTCAGACAGGTTTTCACCTACAGTTTCATTTTGTTTCATTTCTAATCTTCATGGATGGACTAATATCCTAGTACCGTGTAATATAACTCGCAAAGATTAACATTTAGTTGGAGAAAAGATTGTATGCTGGTAGGTACAGTTATATAATACAAGCCTACCGCTAGTGAGTTTACACAGTTCCAACATAATTATAAAAATGGCAGCCTAAAATCCAAATCCTGCTATATTGCATGTAGCTGGAACATTATTTTATGCGAAACATTAATTTTTGGTCTAGGATGCCACCTTTGAATTGTTTTGGAACTGCACAGTGCACGCAGCATGACTAGCTCACATTAGTTAGCATTGATGTGACCAACATTACTTTTTTTTATTGCCTAAATATTGGACATGATTTATGAAAACATTGTAACAAAATAATGATACAAATACACTTTTTCCAACAATTTTTGTTCATGGGAAATATAAAAAAGAAACGTTCTTTCACTGTCAACTACGTTTATTTTCAGCAAACTTAACATGTGTAAATATTTGTATGAACATAAGATTCAACAACTGAGACATAAACAAGTTCCACAGACATGTGACTAACAGAAATGGAATAATGTGTCCCTGAACAAAGGGGGGGATCAAAATCAAAAGTAACAGTCAGTATCTGGTGTGGCCACCAGCTGCAGGAAGTACTGCAGTGCATCTTCTCCTCATGGACTGCACCAGATTTGCCAGTTCTTGCTGTGAGATGTTACCCCACTCTTCCACCAAGGCACCTGCAAGTTCCCAGACATTTCTGGGGGGAATGGCCCTAGCCCTCACCCTCCGATCCAACAGATCCCAGACGTGCTCAATGGGATTGAGATCCGGGCTCTTCGCTGGCCATGGCAGAACACTGACATTCCTGTCTTGCAGGAAATCACGCACAGAACGAGCAGTATGGCTGGTGGCATTGTCATGCTGGAGGGTCATGGCAGGAAGGGTACCACATGAGGGAGGAGGATGTCTTCCCTGTAACGCACAGCATTGAGATTGCAGGCAATAACAACAAACTCAGTTCGATGATGCTGTGACACACAGCACCAGACCATGATGGACCCTCCACCTCCAAATCGATCCCGCTCCAGAGTACAGGCCTCGGTGTAACGCTCATTCCTTCGACGATAAACGCGAATCCGACTATCACCCCTGGTGAGACAAAACCGCGACTTGTCAGTGAAGAGCACTTTTTGCCAGGCCTGTCTGTCTGGTGGGTTTGTGCCCATAGGCGACGTTGTTGCCGGTGATGTCTGGTGAGGACCTGCCTTATAACAGGCCTACAAGCCCTCAGTCCAGCCTCTCTCAGCCTATTGAGGACAGTCTGAGCACTGATGGAGAGATTGTGCATTCCTGGTGTAACTCAGGTAGCTGTTGTTGCCATTCTGTACCTTTCCCGCCGGTGTGATGTTCGGATGTACCGATCCTGTGCAGGTGTTGTTACACGTGGTCTGCTACTGCGAGGACAATCAGCTGTCCATCTTGTCTCCCTGCAGCACTGTCTTAGGCGTCTCACAGTACGGACATTGCAATTTATTTCCCTGGCCACATCTGCAGTCCTCATGCCTCCTTGCAGCATGCCTAAGGCACATTCATGCAGATGAGCAGGGACCCTGGGCATCTTTCTTTTTGTTTTTCAGAGTCAGTAGAAAGGCCTCTTTAGTGTCCTAAGTTTTCATAACTGTGACCTTAATTGCCTACCGTCTGTAAGCTGTTAGTGTCCTTGGTGACAGGGGGCAGTATTCAGAAATTCAGATGAATACGTGCCCAAATTCAACTGCCTGCTTCTCAGGCCCAGAAGGTGGGATATGCATATTATTAGTAGATTTGGATAGAAAACACTGAGGTTTCTAGAACTGTTTGAATGATGTCTGTGAGTATAACAGAACTCATATGGCAGAGAGAGAGAGAGACCAGGAAGTGACTTGTAGTTCTATCGAATCCCTGTTCAAACTACAGTGTCTGTGGGGTCATTTTGCACTTCCTAATGCTTCCATTGGCTGTCAACAGCCTTTAGAAACTTGTTTCATCTGTCTACTGTTACTGGGCAGAGAATAGGAGCTCAGTCAATCAGTGGACTGCCTGGGACCAGTGAGTTGTTTACTGTGCGGGCACGTTGGCACACCTCTCCTTTTTCCCCTGTAATGAATATGCTATTGTCCTGTTGGAATATTATCGACGTTTTATGTTATTATAATCTGACACAGCGGTTGCATTAAGCAGTAGTATATCTATAATTCTTTCAATAACTGTTGTAAAGTTTATCAACGTTTATGATGAGTATTTTTGTAAATTGATGTGCTCATTCACAGGAAGTTTTGGTGGGAATACATTTTCTGAACATCACGCGCCAATGTAAAATGGGGTTTATGGATATAAATATGAACTTTATCGAACAAAACATGCATGTATTTTGTAACATTGAGTCCTGGGAGTGTCATCTGATGAAGATCATCAAAGGTTAGTGATTCATTTTAGCTGTATTTCTGGTTTTTGTGACGCCTCTCCTTGCTTGGAAAATGTCTGTGTGGTTTTTCTTGTCAAGGTGATGTCCTAACATAATCTAATGTTTTGCTTTCGCCATAAAGCCTTTTTGAAATCGGACACTGTGGTTAGATTAAGGAGAATCTTATCTTTAAAATTGTGTATAATACTTGTATGTTTGAGAAATTTGAATTATGAGATTTTTGTTGTTTTGAATTTGGCGCCCTGCTATTTCACTGGCTGTACCGCTGTACATAGCCCATACTAGTTAACGACCGTTCCACAGGTGCATGTTCATTAATTGTTAATGGTTCATTGAACAAGCATGGGAAACAGTGTTTAAACCCTTTACAATGAAGATCTGTGAAGTTACTTGGATTTTTACGAAATCTTTGAAAGACAGGGTCCTGAAAAAGGGACGTTTCTTTTTTTGCTGAGTTTAGTTATGCACATGTGATTTGTACTTGCTAATATATTTTTTATTAATATTATCAACACCATATTCCATGGGTTTACTGACCACAATCCATTGAATTAATATTATGAGGTGTTGATTATTTGACATAAGGAGAGCACAGCGCATGGAAGAAAACCCTATGTTGCATATCTCACTGCTATGTTTCTGCAATATGTTCACTACTAGAGTGCGGGGCGCTTCATTTCAGTTGCACAGGGATCCCCAGATTGCATTGGAAAATAGCCATGTAGGCCTAATAACATAAGAGAAGAAGAGACAAGTTAAACAAACGTGTATGAGTGTAAGAAAAGTTAACCCACATGCAGTGCCTAAAATGTGTCCAGAAATAGAATCCTAGTTTACAAAGCACAAACTAGCTACAATGTTTCAAACCTCCACTACATTAGGGCCTACCACTATAACTTCTTACACATGCTCTCTGAAGTTATTGGACCTTATCAGCCATTTGTTTTATTGCCTGTATCTCCAGTGAGCATTGCCACTGTAACCGATGTGAAATGGCTAGTTAGTTAGCGGTGGTGCGCGCTAATAGCGTTTCAATCGGTGACGTCACTCTCTCTGAGATTTGAAGTAGGGTTTCCCCTTGCGTTCCTCTTGTGGCGCGATGGGTAACGTTGCTTCGGTGGGTGTCAGTTGTTGATGTGTGCAAGGGTCCCTGGTTCGAGCCCGGGTTGGGGCGAAGAGGGGGACGGAACCTACACTGTTACACCACCAAGGCCAATCCCTGAGACGGAAAGACCCTGAAACCAGACAGTGTGCGTTCCCTGCTGGACCTGCCTGAAGAGACTGCATACTCAGTCTGTGGAACTCTTCTACCTCCACGCTCCAGACCATCAGAACCCCATCCAGGACGCACTGCAGGCCTGCCATGAGCTCCACGATGTACTGGCCTCACTGGGGGTTACCCTCCTAACACCAACCACAGGCAAATCTCAAACCAACAGGCCTGGTCAGCCCTATTAACTAAAATGCCAGTGCAACACAAACCCCCAAAGTTGCAACACAGGCTACGTCTCGATGACTTTCCACTCGTTTTGTTCTGAACAGAACCATTATTCCGACCAGCGAAATAAAGTTCTGAACCAGTTGAAACCCCCCAACAAATGAACGGTTTATATGGTTGCTTTCGGTTCCTTTCGAAACCTCTGAAATATATCTTTTCACATTTACCTCAACAATAAATGTATTCACCAAATCAGTGTGCATAGAGCAGCTTGCTATGGAGTGGGCAAGCTATAGTTGGTTACCTGCATTGGACAGACAAATATAGGGTGTTAAATGCGACTGAATTTTTGCAGGTGTGCGGCTGGATGGATAGAGAGAAAGGGTGGGGGAGGAGGCTTGGCTTGAAGCACTGGGCATCTTCTTATGACATACATTATCTGAATTAGGCCCACATAATTATACCTACGGAGGAGCGGCTTCTATGAAGGAACTTTGAACTTAATGTTGGACCAGAGCTAGCTAGCAAGCTTTTTTTTTTAAATGTACAAATCCAATGTGAAACGTGATAACTATAGTATCCTAAACTAGCATAGAAAAAGTTAATCCATTCTTCTCTAATTAAAAGTCTCTCCCTAATTTCTGAATCATGCTTGTAACGTCAGTAGGATACAGTCAAAGATTTTCTATCTGTGATACAGTAGCCTATGCTTCAGAGTGGAGGGGCAGGCATCCTACACATGCACACACTGGCAAAGACATTCAGCTGGCAGGCTGACACTGGAATACGTTTCTGAGTGACAGAGGGAGGGCTTTGCATAGGCACCTTTTTTTGTGAGAGTGGAAAAAAATGGCCATAATGTAATAGAACATTATTAACCCGTTCCCATGCTTTTAAAATAACAGCTCTGCTCCTGAACAGTATAGATCACTTTTGTTCCCGGCTCTGAATCTGTTCCTTGAAATGTTGTTTTCCAGTTTCCTGTTCTGTTCCCTGAACCGGTTCTAAAACCTGCTTCTGATATTTGAGTAAGAAAAAAAATAGTGGTGGCGATATCCATTAAAATATTGCACTATTATGCTAATGCAGGGATATGCCTACTGAACATCTAATCAAATGGCTACCCAGACTACTTGCATTGCCACCACCACCCCTCCTTCTCCTCTTTTACACTGCTGCTACTCTATGCATGTCACTTTAATAACTCTACCCACATGTATATATTACCTCGACTAACGGGTGCCCCCGCACATCCACTCTGTACCGAGACCCCCAGTATATAGCCTCGCTATTGTTATTTTACAGCTGCTCTTTAATTATTTATTACTTTATTTCATTTTTTTCTTCTTAACTGCATTGTTGGTTAAGGGCTTGTAAGTATGCACTTCACTCTAAGGTCTCCACCTGTTGTATTCGGCGCATGTGACAAATAACGTTTGATAATGCTCTTTGGGCATGGTCTTTATTTCTATGTTGGTTTTCTGGGGAAATACAAGGAGCTTGGCTTACCAAACTATACTGCATCGGAAGTCGCTGAAATCGTTACCATCTGCAAACAACTGGATACTTCCCACTGTTTATCAGGTAACACACAGGAAGCCTGCATCTGTCACTCACCACATTGCCTTCATTCAAATTACAGAACAATGTTATAACGTTTTTAAACTATTACAATAAATTAAACAGTAATAGGATAAACATTGTTATTCACAATGAAAACATTTGTCGAGATTACCTTTACACTAGATACAATAAAACATTACCTTTGGATGATTCATGTGTTCTATGTCAGGTACTGGAAGGAATGCCACTTCCAGGATATAGAACTTGTTCAGAAGGCCCTGGAGACAGTGTATGGCTCAGACAAGCAGCAGACTATGACATCTGCTGCTCCCACCTCAAGGTAACAAGCCACATGCAACAAGAACAACCCACTATCAGCTAGTCACTTTGAATTTAAAGCTATAATATGTACCTTTTTGGGCAACCCAACCAAATTCACATAGAAATGTAAGCTACAGATCTGTTATTCCCATTGAAAGCAAGTCTAAGCAGTACATCTGTTTTATGTGCACCATTTCTATGCTTCCCATTAAGTTTCGTCATGCGTCTTTTACTTTCGTTTTGTACACCAGCTTCTAACAGCTGAAAATACAATATGTTTGGTTATGGAAAATATATTTCACAGCGGTTTAGATGGTACAATGATTCTCTACACAATGACTGCTTGTGTCATCATTGAGATGTCCAGCATCGAGCAGCTGCAGCGGAACCCGTTTGCCTCCGAGGGGCCTCCAGATGAGCGGGTGGTGGAGGCCTTCCAACAGGTCTGAGACCTGGTAGCCCCAATTACTTCTGCTAGATGTCTCAACAACCCATGGTCATCTGATTGACTATTATCGACATTATCCACAAACCATTGCCATTTTTTCTTGATTTGCCTTATAACAATTGGCTAATTGTACAGTGAGATGTTTCATTATCAGATTGATGCAATTATTCATTAAAACAAACTAGGAAAGGCACAGCTTACTTTGATCTTGTATATTCTAATGGTGAGAAATTCATGTAAATTCAATGAATTAAGGAAAAACATTTTCTGGAGGCTGTGTCTAATAAACTGGAGAACAATGGGAGTATTTTATCTTCACTGATCTGCCATGGCCAGAGCGTTTGTAAGGATCACAATGTGGCTAACAATTTTACATAGCTGGCCCTAGCTTAGAGCTATACTGTGCTTAAACAATTCCCACTAAAAAAAAAAAAATGTGTGGGATGTTTTATAAGACACAACCAAGCAAACTGTTTTAGTTTGTACTGTTGTATTTGAGTGGACGACAAAAGATGTATAAAGCACAAAATGTATGTACACAAGATTCAATGGGTAACATACCAGTGAATTTGTGCCTCAGAAATCTAGCATTTCATAGGCAAAAGGAAACACTTGAACACTTAAAACATACAGGTCACACAGTATTAAAATCCCAAGGTCTGAGAAGTCCATTGGTCTATCCAGGTTCATTTCCCATCCCCTTCTTCCTCCTCTTTGTCATTATCCTGCATGGCCTCTTCCTCTTCTTCCTCAGCCAGCTTCTCAAAGTCGCTCGTTTCAGAGTTCCACATGCACTTGATCTGCACTCTGAATTCTGCCATCTCAATCCCAAAGAGTTTCTATATGGGGAAAATAATGGAACCATCTAGCAACTGTGGACTTGCAGAATGTCTCATAGGCCAATCATGTGTAGACTGGGGGAAAGGTTTAGAACTCACCAGAATACGGGCCTGTTCAGGGGTTAGTGTGTCTCCCTCCTTGCACACGTCATGGTCTTTCAGTAGTGTCACCACTCCTACAACAGAACAATGGGGTATAAGCCAACAATTGCAACATTTAATCCTTCCCCTTTGGAAGTAATCCAACGTAAACTTGACTAGTTATGGAAGAGCTTCGGTTGTTAGATCAGAGTTTGAAGTCTGTAGCAGAAGCATAAAAAGTTAATTTAAATTAAACATAACGGGTCACTAGGGAGGTTACAGCCATCCTTTCATTACAGACTTATGAAAGGTTTCTCTGACCATCAGAGACAGGTCTCACCTTTCTTGAGTGCTGTGGGGAGTCCCAACTGTCTCAGCTGTGGCTCCATGGAGTGAGGGAACTGTTCCAGGGGTCCTTCATCAAGTGTTATGGCCATCCCTGCCTTGTTTCCCGCTCGTGCAAAATTCATCTCTTTGAACTGGCTGAAATACCTGAAAAACATTTAGAGAGAAAAACAACTTATATGAAACTACCACGGAGGGCAAGGAATCAGCCAAAGCGCCGGATGAACAAAAAAAATACTAAAATTAATGATGGTACATCTTTAATGGAAATGCAAGACATAGGTTTACTTACTCTTGTACCTCTTCCTTGGTTTTATTTGTGAATAACACACCCACTTCTCCCCTCAGAAACCGGCTGACCTACAAAATAAGCAGAGACCAACATTAATTAAACTCCTTGAAAAGTGTCTTTGTGCAAACCAAATGTACAAGACCTTAACTCGTGAGTCTACATGACTTCATCACAACAAATATAGCATACCTTGTACAAATTGTCTTTGTACTCGCTTGTTGGTCCTTTACCTATAGCGATCATCATTACTTTGTTTTTGCCAAAAAAGAATCTGAAGAAGAAAAACATCACCTCATTGTCAAACCAGTTGCACCTACCTATACGCATAACACGTCATGGGTGTCTGACAATTAGATTTGTCTGAGTAATGAGAACCAGGCGGCTTAGACCTGTGCTGTGTGTGTTCTTACCGACTGTGTTTCCAGGCTGTCCTGATGTCTTTCAGTTTGTTGTTCCTCATGTTTGCCACAGAGAAGATGAACAGATGCTTGTAAATGTCCACACATTTCCGCAACTATAAAGACATGGACATAAAGATACAGACCATTGGTCAAGCGTTTATTAGCTGGATACCGATGTCAGACAGAAAACAACTAACTTAGCTAGCTAGGATTGATGGGTATCAGTATACGTAGTTACCTCTTCTATTAAGTTCTGTTTAGTTTCCAGACCCTTCTTGGCTGTTTTTGTTAGTGAAACTGAAGAGGTGAAAAAGGCAAACAATTAGGTTTGATGCATACAGGAAAACAAAGTATTTTCAGCATTATCCATTTTGATAAACATAATTAGCTAGTTAGCGTATCCCCACAGCTGGTGCTAGCTATGTAGCTAACGTTAGCTTCGTAGCTAGCTGGCTCCTCTTTCACCTCTTGATGCAAGACATACCCTGGAAATGCTATATTCGTGAACTGTCACATGAAGAAATACACTAGACTATATATACCCTTAATCTACTGGATGAATGACATAAAAACATACCTTTCTTGTCTCTCTTTGACTTCGGCATGGTTCTCACGTTGTGTAGACCTATCGAGGAAAAGGACCCCACGTGTTTCTGTCTGTTGAAAATAGCGGTCCAAAATATGCCTACAAAAAAGGAATTATTGCATTTCCCGAGCTCATTTTCTGCTACGTAATTGACTTGAAATAAAATATTGACTTTGATAATATAAATACATGATTTAATAATCTGGATTAACAATGTAAAATAAATGTGCTTTATGGACATGGTCTCTTTTTCCCCAGTAGGTGGAACCCTGCAAACATGAGAGGGCGCACCTTATAATAAGTGCTGTAACAAGCAGACAGCAATCATGATAAAGCCATTAAAAGTTATTATGGTGTGACAGAAATAATGATTTCTTTCTTTATTCTGTTGTTTTCTATTGAGTCTAAATATTGTACCTCTTTCGCTCCATAAAGCACATATTGCACTGCAATGACAAAAAAAATGACAGGTTGGAGAGGGGAAAAGTCTCACTTGAATGAGGTGTCTGTGGTATGCACTTGCAAGTAAAGGTTGTTTCTCTCTCTAAAATATGATTAAATGTAGGCTAATTATTCAATGCTTTAAACAGACATGGATACAGTGGCTGTTGCCTGCTGTGTTTGTGTAATAATTACCTGTGACAGATGAGTTTACGGACAACATCATATTTATCTTATGCTCTGCACCGAGCCATGTATTCTGTCAAGGGAGCCACCTTGCAGCTAGATCTAGGGATCTGGTTTGAGGCGTTGCATGGATCAGCAGACACAACAGCTGCAGTAGTGCATTTATTGAGCATTATTCAGCAGGGGGTGGGGTGGGTGCTTGACTTGTCAAATCTGGGTCACAGTGGTATGTTACATCATATCATCCATTTCCAAACCTCACTCCATCTCTCTTTCCTTCCCATCCGCTAGGCTATGTAAGTATAGTCTATGATCATGTAGTGATGAAGTTATGAATTACTGTGGTGATTTATACAAGGCTTAAAATGATGAATCTCCATCACCCATGGTTGTCTCTGTGAACCTGAAGTGAGAAATGCAGTGGTAAGAGGTGAACTCCCAGATAGAAAAGCTATTAGGCCTACCTGGCTCCTACACACACAAGTACCTAGTGATGGTGTACCAAACATACACAAATGAAATGGAGCTGTGAGTGTGTGTGTGTGTTCTTTCTCTTCTTTGTAGACTTCACTGATTTTCTTTAGCTTGTATGACTGAATATTTTCACTGTATTCTCTCAATGATGCGACTGGGTATAAATGTAGGGCTTTATTCGAATTAAATCTAAAATCTCTGATGAAGTGTTGTCAAGCCTCCATCAGCTCAGATGATTCCAATGTATCGAGTGATTTCAGTGCCAACAAAAATTGTATTTGAATTCCATAATTTTGAATTTGTATTAAGATATTGAATTTGAATGTGTAATTCTCAAATTGAATCATTTATTTCATAAATTGAACTTGTATTTCATGATTTCAACTGAATTGAATGAATTCAAATACAATTTATTTTGGCACTACTTTTTTTGTGGGGGGGCACTGAAATCACTCCAAAACGATGGCGGACACTACGTCAAAGCTAAAACAGAGTTTGGATTGGTTGAAATGAGATTTGAAGCAGAATGAAAATATAGTTCTGAATAGAGTACAGCTTATGTCAGAATTGACTTTTCGTAGCAGGTTAGGAGAACTTACGCAGCATGTTATGAGAATTAGGTTAAGGTTAGGAAAAGAGTTAGGGTTAGCTAAAATGCCAAAATGTTCTACTTTTGACGTCAATTTGGCATAAGCTGTATTCTAACTAGGCATGATCGGAAAATATTTCAACAAAGCACATTTGAAATGTTCCGCTGAAGATGAAACAACTGGATGAAGAACATGAAGGAGCATTGGAAGTTTATTTTCAACAGGTTCAAAACACTTTAGCTAACAGTTAGCTTCAGCTAGCTAACGTTTTCATTTCTACTGCGTACTGTTGTCTCTTGTCTGTTTACTTTATTGCGACCTTTATTGCAAACTGGTGGTTTCTGTTTTTTCCAGATGTGATGGTGTGAGGCACTCTACCACAAATTATGAAACTAGGAAAGTTATTGATGTATAGTACTCTGCTCTCCTCCTCTGTGTTGGCATTTCTGGGTCTCTCTTATCACAGGTATGCTAAAGGCACTCACTTTTTCTGCCACTCCCCAGACAAATTATCTCTGTGTTTCTGGAAGATGTCTCCGCTTCAAATCAACTTTTATTAGTCATAAGCCTCTAACCAACAATGCTGTTAAAGAAATGTGGATAAGATAAGAATAAGAAATAAAAGTAACAAGTAATTAAAGAGCAGCAATGAAATAACAATAGCGAGACTATATATATGGGGTACCGGTACAGAGTCAATGTGCAGGGGGCACCGGTTAGTTGAGATAATATGTACATGTAGGTAGAGTTATTAAAGTGACTACGGATAGATGATAACAACAGAGAGTAGCAGCAATGTGAAAGGGGGGGGGGGGGGGCAATGCAAATAGTCTGGGTAGCCATTTGATTAGGTGTTCAGGAGTCTTATGGCTTGGGGGTAGAAGCTGTTTAGAAGCCTGTTGGACCTAGACTTGGCGCTCCGGTACCGCTTGCCGTGTGGTAGCAGAGAGAACAGTCTATGACTAGGGTGGCTGGAGTCTTTGACAATTTTTAGGGCCTTCCTCTGACATCGCCTGGTATAGAAGTCCTGGATGGCAGGAAGCTTGGCCCCAGTGATGCACTGGGCCGTTCTCACTACCCTCTGTAGTGCCTTGCGGTTGGAGGCCGAGCAGTTGCCATACCAGGCAGTGAAGCAACCAGTCAGGATGCTCTCGATGGTGCAGCTGTAGAACCTTTTGAGGATCTGAGAACCCATGCCAAATCTTTTCAGTCTCCTGAGGGGGAATAGGTTTTGTCGTGCCCTTTTCACGACTGTCTTGGTGTGCTTGGACCATGTTAGTTTGTTGGTGATGTGGACACCAAGGAACTTGAAGCTCTCAACCTGCTCCACTATAGCCCCGTCGATGAGAATGGGGGTGTGCTCGGTCCTCTTATTCCTGTAGTCCACAATCATCTCCTTTGTCTTGATCACGTTGAGGGAGAGGTTGTTGCCCTTGTACAGCACGGTCAGGTCTCTGACCTCCTCCCTATAGGCTGTCTCGTTGTTGTCGGTGATCAGGCCTACCACTGTTGTGTCATCGGCAAACTTAATGATAGTGTTGGAGTCGTGCCTGGCTGTGCAGTCATGAGTGAACAGGGAGTACAGGAGGGGTCTGAGCACGCACCCCTGAGGGGCCCCTGTGTTGAGGATCAGCGTGGCGGATGTGTTGTTATACACGCTTGGATGTTGGTCCACACCCTCAAGCTCAAACTCTACAAGACAGCACTGCTATTCATTTCTTGGGAGAGCTGCCAGCTCCAAGACCTCTCCATCACTGTTGACAACTGCGTTGTGTCAACCTCCCGAACTGTGAAGAACGTCTGACTGAGGTAGGCCGTCTTGGTGGATGTGCAATGAGGAGCCAGACAAGTATGCTAAGGTGCAATCTGCTATTAACACAGGACAGGAGAAAATATAGAGAACATGACAAGATGGGAATATCTCTCCCGTGTGTGCTGTTGCCTTGAGGGGGACAGAAGGTGGTAAAGCAGAAGTAGTGGTTGTTTTGGTGTAGTTGGTGGTTATGCTTTAGTAATCCACCAGGTGTGCTGTTGTGTTTATTTATTTTCATTGTTGAAGTGTTAACACAGCCTCAGTCTGTGAAGATGAGATTTGATTTGATTTATTAGGATCCCCATTAGAAGATGCCAATGGCGACAGCTAGTATTACTGGGGCCCGACACAATGAAAGACATTACAGACAAAAACAACTTTACAAATGACATTAACATGTAGTATCAGTTACATATACACTATTGGTCAAAAGTTTTAGAACACCTACTCATTCAAGAGTTTTTCTTCATTTTCTTCAACCACAAACTACTTCCCTTTACCACCTTCTACATTGTAGAATAATAGTGAAGACAACAAAACTATGAAATAACACATATGGTAGCATGTAGTAACCAAAAAAGTGCTAAACAAATCAAAATATATTTTATATTTCAGATTTTTCAAATAGCCACCCTTTGCCTTGATGACAGCTTTACACACTCTTGGCATTCTCTCTACCAGCTTCAGCTGGAATGCTTTTCTAACAGTCTTGAAGGAGTTCCCAAAATGCTGAGCACTTGTTGGCTGCTTTTCCTTCACTCTGCGGTCCGACTCATCCCAAACCATCTCAATTGGGTTGAGGTTGGGGGATTGTGGAGGCCAGGTTATCTGATGCAGCACTCCATCACTCTCCTTTTTGGTCAAATAGCCCTTACACAGCCTGGAGGTGTGTTGGGTCATTGTCCTGTTGAAAAACAAATGATAGTCCCACTAAGCGCAAACCAGATGGGATGGTGTACCGCTGCAGAATGCTGTGGTAGCCAACGTTGAATTGATGTCTGTGTCCAGTGGAATCTATCACACATCTTTTTTCAGGACAACATCATACCAGCAGGTAGCTTAGTGGTTAGAGCATTGGGCCAGTAATGAAAGGTTGCTAGATCGAATCTCTGCCTGGAGCTGACAAGGTAAAAATCTGTCATCCTGTCCATGAACAAGGCAGTATAAATCACTGTTCCTTGGCTGTCATTGTAAATAAGAATTTGTTCTTAATAACTGACTTGCCTAGTTTAAAAAAAAAAAATACTAATAACATCATGATATTTTTTTGCTTATTTTTAAACTTTAACAATTTGTTTTCTGCACAGCTTGACTGGGAGCTCTGAAGCCCAATGCGCAGAATAATGAGAGAAAATACAGTTCCTAAAATTGACATATTAACCCAAGAATTAGGCAAGCCTACCTTGAAATAACAAATTGTGTCCACTTAAGGACATTCTTTGTAAGGCATATGCATTTTGGGAGTACTGTGTGTGCGCGCGTGCTTGTGTTTTTGCACGTGAGGGTACGTGACAGAGACTGTGAGGGTTGACGCATACAGTGCCCAGTTTAGCAGTTTGCTTGAATGACCCAGCGGCGCCACAAAGAGGCAGGGGTAGGGCTGTAGACTAGTCTGTCATCACACCGCGGTACCAGAGTCCGGAGAAAGAAACGCGAATAGGAGTAAAGACAGTGAGTGTGTCTAGAGAGAATGGGAAAGGGAGAAGCTGAGCGCATAGGCCTACAGCATCAGCAGCATCTGAAAAAGCAGAGGTAAACGCACGGTGTGTCATATTCCTGCGTATAACAGAGGAGGATGGAGACTTTCCCGTTGCGCCAGAGATCTGGACTGATAAGATTATATGTTTGTGGATAGCCTACCAATAGGAAAAGGTGTTTTCTGGAGGTTTGAGGACAGCGAAGGTCCATCACCTTCAACTGCCCCGTCAATCTAATTTCAAGGAGCCACATCATAAGAAATTACCTGCTGGCATTTTGGAGGATAGGATCGGTTTTGTTGTTAAATTCATGTAGCAAAACAAAAAACAAAACAAGGTTTTATCATTTGTATGTTTACCAGTATGATGAACTCTTTTTTTGATTCTTCGCCTGCTGCTATGATTGCTACAATTCCTGTCAGCGGTATGTCCACTGCTGGGACGGGCGCTGTAACCAGTGCGCTTCGAAATGATTTGGGGTCCAATATTCATGTCCTGAAGACTCTGAACCTGCGGTTTCGCTGTTTTCTTGCCAAAGTTCATGAATTAGAGCGGAGAAACAAATTATTAGAGAACCAACTGCAGCAAGCCTTGGAGCAACAACGATACCAAGTATACACTCGTGAAGTAGCTGTCCAAACCGACTCTCCTGAATCCCGACTGCCTGGTACCATTTGGAGTTTCACACACGTCAGAAGACACGGAGAGCGCTATGAGACTCTCCAGGGCCCTGGTGTATCCTGGAATCATCCGGACGGTGTTGGGGTCCAAATCGATACCATCACCCCAGAAATACGAGCTCTGTATAATGTGTTGGCTAAAGTCAAACGAGAGAGAGACGAATACAAGAGAAAGTAAGTAGCCAACCAACAAACTACTGCACTCTGACAGTGACATCAGTGCGCATTTTGAATTGCAGCAGTTATGGGCCTGACTGATTATTTTTATTCAGGTAGGAATGAATACGCCATGGGTAGAGAAACTGCAACTCTCAATACCTCCCATTTGCCTATATTTTTTTGAAGAGGCAGTCAGCAGTCGAAACAATACCAATGCCTTTTCACAGCCCCTGTTTCTGTAAAATGCAGAGGGATGGGGCTGGAGAAATATAACCAAATTCATAGACAGAGCTATGGATGCAAGGACTAAACTTACATTATATACAAACAATAGAGGCTATAAAGTGTTTAATAGTTACTTTGTTTAGAAACATTGAAGTAAAACAAGCTGATATTTTGGGTTCTGATGGAGTACAACATTTGAACTGAGCTCAAATCAAATTTTATTTGTCACATACATAGGGTTAGCAGATGTTAATGCGAGTGTAGAGAAATGCTTGTGCTTCTAGTTCCGACCATGCAGTAATATCTAACAAGTTATCTAACCTAACAATTTCACAACAACTACCTTATACACACAAGTGTAAAGGAATGAATAAGAATATGTACATGAAAATCTATGAATGAGCGATGGCCGATCGGCATAGGCAAGATGCAGTAGATGGTATAGAGTACAGTATATACATATGAGATGAGTCATGTAGGGTATGTAAACATTATATAAAGTGGCATTGTTTAAAGTGGCTAGTGATACATTTATTACATCAATTTTTTCATTATTAAAGTGGCTAGAGATTAGTCAGTATGTTGGCAGCAGCCACTCAATGTTAGTGATGGCTGTTTAACAGCTTGATGGCCTTGAGATAGAAGCTGTTTTTCAGTCTCTCGGTCCCCGCTTTGATGCACCTGTACTGACCTCGCCTTCTGGATGATAGCGGGGTGAACAGGCAGTGGCTCGGGTGGTTGTTGTCTTTGATGATCTTTTTGGCCTTCCTGTGACATCGGGTGGTGTAGGTGTCCTGAAGGGCAGGTAGTTTGCAGGATGCTCTCGATTGTGCATCTGTAAAGGTTTGTGAGTGTTTTTGGTGACAAGCCGAATTTCTTCAGCCTCCTGAGGTTGAAGAGGCGCTGTTGCGCCTTCTTCACCACGCTGTCTGTGTGGGTGGACCATTTCAGTTTGTCCGTGATGTGTACACCGAGGAACTTAAAACTTTCTACCTTCACTACTGTCCCGTCGATGTGGATAGGGGCTGCTCCCTCTGCTGTTTCCTGAAGTCCACAATCATCTCCTTTGTTTTTTTTACATTGAGTGTGAGGTTATTTTCCTGACACCACACTCACCTCCTCCCTGTAGGCCGTCTCGTCGTTGTTGGTAATCAAGCCTGCCACTGTAGTGTCGTCTGCAAACTTGAGGATTGAGTTGGAGGCGTGCATGGCCACGCAGTCATGGGTGAACAGGGAGTACAGGAGAGGGCAAGAAAACACACCCTTGTGGGGCCCCAGTGTTGAGGATCAGTGGGGTGGAGATGTTGTTACCTACCCTCACCACCTGGGGGCGGCCCGTCAGGAAGTCCAGGACCCAGTTGCACAGGGCGAGGTCGAGACCCAGTCTCTCGAGCTTAATGACGAGTTTGGAGGGCACTATGGTGTTAAATACTGAGCTGTAGTCGATGAACAGCATTCTTACATAGGTATTCCTCTTGTCCAGATGGGTTAGGGCAGTGTGATTGCGATTGCATCTTCTGTGGACCTATTGGGGAGGTAAGCAAATTGGAGTGGGTCTAGGGTGTCAGGTAGGGTGGAGGTGATATGGTCCTTGACTAGTCTCTCAAAGCACTTCATGATGACGGAAGTGAGTGCTACGGGGTGATAGTCATTTAGCTCAGTTACCTTTGCTTTCTTGGGAACAGGAACAATGGTGGCCCTCTTGAAGCATGTGGGAACAGCAGACTGGGATAAGGATGGATTGAATATGTCCGTAAACACACCAGCCAGCTGGTCTGCGCATGCTCTGAGGACGCGGCTGGGGATGCCGTCTGGGCCGGCAGCCTTGCAAGGGTTAACACGTTTAAATGTTTTACTTACGTTGGCTGCATTGAAGGAGAGCCCACAGGTTTTGGTAGCGGGCCGTGTCAGTGGCACTGTATTGTCCTCAAAGCGAGCAAAGTAGTTGTTTAGTTTGTCTGGGAGCAAGACATCGTGGTCCGCGACAGGGCTGGTTTTCCTTTTGTAGTCCATGATTGACTGTAGACTCTGCCACATACCTCTCGTGTCTGAGCCGTTGAATTGCGACTCCACTTTCTCTATACTGACGCTTAGCTTGTTTGATTGCCTTGCGGAGGGAATATCTACACTGTTTGTATTCGGTCATGTTTCCGGTCACCTTGCCCTGATTAAAAGCAGTGGTTCGCTCCTTCAGTTTTGCGCGAATGCTGCCATCAATCCACGGTTTCTGGTTGGGGAATGTTTCAATAGACGCTGTGGGTACAACATCACCAATGCACTTGCTAATAAACTCGCTCACCGAATCAGCGTATTCATCAATGTTATTGTCTATTCCGCTATGCGGAACATATCCCAGTTCACAATGCATTTATAAGTTATAATCTTCAAGAATCAATGGGTACATATCATTAATTTATAAATCAGAAAATGTATGTAGCAAGTTGAGTTTGCCCTTTTAAGGGTGGATGAATTCATTGCTTACTAGACATTTTTTGGCAGCCAAACAGTAAGCAACAAGGGTATTGTACCTCTTGCCAAAACCATGCGATTGCATTGCACAATCTACCTCCATGAAGTTGGAATTCAGGACAGATTTGTTGAAACCAGTTTCAAATATTTAATTGTCATCATGTTTAGTATGAAGTATGATTGGTTGACCCATGAGCAGTTATGTGGCCTATAGGGCAGAAGGTGCTGTTATCATGGTGAGATTATAGAAATGATAAAGAATATAGCTAAAAGAAGCCAGAGTTCATACAGTATTGGTTTGCAGTGTTTCACATTGGTACAGTAATAGATGCAGCGAGGATGTTGAAACTAGAGGGTACATCTGAGGGAAAATAGTAGGTGCACTTCGTTTAAATTGAACACTGTCATTTTAAACCTGATTACACCGTCTTAATGGAGTTCACCACGGTAGAATGGTTCATGGTGTGGGTGTCCCATCCAACCCCCGCTTCCTTTTTGCTCACACTGATGTCATTTCCCAAAGGATTCACTGCAGCATCCCTGGCCCACGTCACAACTGGCCAGCATGGCTGGCTACTGCAGGAACCCTTGCCAATCGCCTCTGTTGCCCCATGACTTAACCAGGGAAGGATTAAATAACTGAACTAAGCGTCTGGCTGTGGAATAGACTCACTTCCATGTCCCCATAATGACTCACTGACACAGGATGATGAAGTCATGAACTGTGTTTCGTAATTTTTTATTTAACCTTTATTTAACTATGCAAGTCAGTTAAGAACAAATTCTTATTTACAATGACGGCCTAGGAACAGTGGGTTAACTACCTTGTTCAGGGGCAGAATGACAGATGTTTAACTTGTCGGCTCAGGGATTTGATCTAGCAACCTTTCAGTTACTGGCCCAATGCTCTAACCACTAGGCTACCTGCCACCCCAGGTAGCTTAGTGGAGGGTGATCTTATTGGTAAAGTAGACAATTTGTCACTCTGCTACAAATGACCGACAAGGCATGGAACAATCTTGCAAAGATCAGCTCACATTATGATTGGGAGATACCAGCTCCATGTACTTTAGACATTTCTGCAGTTAAGATTAAAAAAACGTCCTAGGCCCAATGTTTCCATTGCTAAATTAGGGAGTCAGTAGCTGTCAGTTGAGGGCCCAGATATACCCCTGTCAGAACCACTCGTGGAGTCATACATTTAACTGTTAGGCTTCAGACACTATTCATATTCTTTAGATGCATCTCAGAAAATAGCCCTCAAATAGAATAGCAATTCATTCTGAGAGGCAAGATTCCATTTCCTGCTGTGCAGTATTAAATGGATGGAACATTCAAGAATGCATGATGACAAGTCAACTGAGTAGGATATGCTGTCAAAAGACTGGCCTAATAGCCCACTAACTGTAGCCACCCTTTTCTCCACCCCTCCCTGTCTCATGCAGACTGCTTTATAAAGCTTATCCAATCCTACTGGAGGCCCTGCACCTTCAGCCTAGTGTGCTGATTTAATTAAGCCTTTTGAGTTTGGACACACCATGAGATCGATTCCCAAAGTATTCATATGTTTATAATCTGCTTCTTTACAATGCAACCTTCCCAAATCCGGCATCCATTTTGTAAGCTTCAGGAAAAACAGAATGATCTGTCACCAGCCATCACGTTACACAATATCGATATACTGTGTCTATGGAATTAGTATGGACAGGATTTATTAGATTTATCATACCAGATTTGGGAAACTAAATATCTGTAGAGACAAGAAGTAATCAATTTACTTATCTTGTCATAACAGAATTTTATCACATGCTTTCAATATCACCCGTTTCCCCCCCAGGGAACAATAAAGATAAACTTCTTTCTAAATTGCTTAGTGCTCAGTTGCACAACGTTCATTGTTTTGCAGTTGTGCAACAGTCTCTATTATTTCTCGGTCAAAAAGTTTAATGCCAGATTTGAGAAAGAGCCTTACCTCTTATCTGATTTTATAACAGACTTTTGCAACACTGTCTGAGCAGGACATACTGTACATATAGATATACAAGAAATAATTATTTTGACATTTTATTTTGGGGGATGCAAACACACACACACACACACACACGCAGTACATCGTCCCATGGATGGATGATAGGCTCAGTTAATCAGTGAGACATATTGCATTTATTTATTTAACATTTATTTGATCACGGAAGACATATGGAGACCTAGGTCTCTTTTACAAATGCGCCCTGTACATACAACATAAATATATACATTATAACTAAACTATATATTACACACATATACAGTTGAAGTTGGAAGTTTACATACACCTTAGCGAAATACATTTAAACTCAGGTTTTCACAATTCCTGACATTTAATCCTAGTAAAAATTCCCTGTCTTAGGTCAGTCAGGATCACCACTTTATTTTAAGAATGTGAAATGAATAATAGGCACAGCCAACTTAGTCTATGTAAACTTCTGACCCACTGGAATTGTGATACAGTGAATTATAAGTGAAATAATCTGTCTGTAAATCATTGTTGGAAAGTAGATATCCTAACCGACTTGCCAAAACTCTAGTTTATTAACAAGACATTTGTGGAGTGGTTCAAAAATGAGTTTTAATGACTCCAACCTAAGTGTATGTAAACTTCCGACTTCAACTGTATATATATATATATATATATATATATATATATATCACAATTCCAGTGTGTCAAAAGTTTTACATACACTTAGTTGACTGTGCCTTTAAACAGCTTGGAAAATTCCAGAAAATTATGTCATGGCTTTAGAAGCCTCTGATCGGCGAATTGACATAATTTGAGTCAATTGGAGGTGTACTTGTGGATGTATTTCAAGGCCTACCTTCAAACTCAGTGCCTCTTGCTTGACAGCATGGGAAAATCAAAAGAAATCAGCCAAGACCTCAGAAAAAACATTGTGGACCTCCACAAGTCTGGTTCATCCTTGGGAGCAATTTCCAAACGCCTGAAGGTACCACGTTCATCTTTACAAACAATAGTACGTAAGTATAAACACCATGAGACCACGCAGCCATCATCCTGCTCAGGAACGAGACGTGTTCTGTCTCCTAGCGATGAACGTACATTGGTGCGAAAAGTGCAAATCAATCCCAGAACAACAGCAAAGAACCTTGTGAAGATGCTGGAGGAAACAGGTGCAAAAGTATCTATATCCACAGTAAAACGAGTCCTATATCGACATAACCTGAAAGGCCACTCAGCAAGGATGAACCTACTGCTCCACAACCGCCAGACTACGGTTTGCAACTGCACATGGGGACAAAGATCGTACTTTTTGGAGAAATGTCCTCTGGTCTGATGAAACAAAAATATAACTGTTTGTCCATAATGACAATTGTTATGTTTGGAGGAAAAAGGGGGAGGCTTGTAAGCCGAAAAACACCATTCCAACCGTGAAGCATGGCGGTGGCAGCATCATGTTGTGGGGGTGCTTTGCTGCAGGAGGGTCTGGTGCACTTCACAAAATAGATGGCATCATGAGGTAGGAAAATGATGTGGATATATTGAAGCAACATCAAGACATCAGTCAGGAAGTGAAAGCTTGGTCGCAAATGGGACTTCCAAATGGACAATGACCCCAAGCATACTTCCAAAGTTGTGGTAAAATGGCTTAAACACAACAAAGTCAAGGTATCAACCCCATAGAACATTTTTGGGCAGAACTGAAAAAGTGTGTGTGAGCAAGGAGGCCTACAAACCTGACTCAGTTACACCAGCTCTGTCAGGAGGAATGGGCCAAAAATTCACCCAACTTATTGTGGGAAGCTTGTGGAAGGCTACCTGAAACATTTGACCCAAGTTAAACAATTTAAAGGCAATGCTACCAAATACTAATTGAGTGTATGTAAACTTCTGACCCACTGGGAATGTGCTGAATGAAATAAAAGCTGAAATAAATTATTCTCTCTACTATTATTCTGACATTTGACAATCTTAAAAGTGGTGATCCTAACTGACCTAAGACAGGAATTTTTACTAGGATTAAATGTCAGGAATTGTGAATAACTGAGTTTAAATGTATTTGGCTAAGGTGTATGTAAACTTCCGACTTCAACTGTATATACTACCAGTCAAAAGTTTTTGAACACCTACTCATTCAAGGGTTATTCTATATTTTTACTATTTTCTACATTGTATAATAATTGTGAAGACATCAAAACTATTAAATAACACATGGAATCATGTAGTAACCAAAAAAGTGTTAAACAAATCAAAATGTATTTAATATTTGAGATTCTTCACATAGCCACCCTTTGCCTTGATGGCTGCTTTGCACATTCTTGGCATTCTCTCAACCAGAGGTTGAGGTAGTCACCTGGAAAGCATTTCAATGAACAGGTGTGCCTTCTTAAAAATGTATTTCTGGAATTTCTTTCCTTAATGCGTTTGAGCCAATCAGTTGTGATTTGACAAGGTAGGTACATTTCTTCAACAAATGATCAGGTCTATATAATTATCAAAACATACATTAGCAATGGAAAGGAAACACAGACTCATTATTTTAAGTATTAAAAAATTCTCCTTTAGCAATACAATTTGTATGCAGAAGTTGGTACAGAGTACAGTATAACAGTAAATGATAGTTTCTTCCCAAGTTCTGCAAAATTTCTAAGACATCCTGTAACTCATATAGCCTCCAATCCCCCTTACGTAACTTTTCCTGGCAATAACATTTTAATAAATCTGACCTCCCCTGACAGCAGGAACCATCTTATCAGCAACTTGACCGAAACTTGACCTTTCATTACAAGTATAGGTTCATGACAAGGTGAACGAGTGTAAGCATCTTCTGACGGGGCTGGTTTCATCAGGTCTGTGGCAGCCTTGTGTTCTCAGAAAACCAGAACCATGGTGGGATCCATACAGGAGGAGTCTGAATGTAGTTGCCTTCTGATAGTGTCTGAAGGTCACAACGCTCAACAACAGGTTAACACACACACAGAGGTCTCCTGAAGAGGAGACCGTAAGTTTTATCATAACATAATTTATTAACCCTTTAAAAGGTACAAGGCCTTGGTTTAACCCTCTTTATTCCCCCCCTTTGAGGCCACAAGGCCTCAACAAAAGCAAAGCAACTCAAGCATAGTAATTATAAGAATCATACATAAAGGTGTATTGGATTGCAAGCAATCCTCAGGAGATTGAGGATACAAATAAAGGTCTGGGGGAGGAGAAACATGAAGCATAAACATGGCCTTATGAAGTACATATTTTCCAGCTGCACAGGATGCACAAATGCAAATCAGCAGAACAAGCACGGGGGCCAATAATGGGACTAAAATGGAAAACAACTTAAATCCAAAATGTCCTAGTTTATCTTTCAACCACCCAAACAGGAACCAGGAGTCTTCTCTTGTAGGGGTGTAGGTGTCAGCCAACTGTTAATTATTTCATAATCTCTGTCATATTGTCAGAGGAGTCAGGGAGAAGAATAACACAGTCAGTGGGGGAAATAGGGCCCTGCAATATCCACCCTCCTTAGCCAGGATGTAGTCTAACGCCAGGCTATGCCTGGCTGTAACAGCTTTAAGATTCTGAACATCAGTAGAAAGAAGTGCAAAACCAGCAATAGTCAAATTCATATTGGCCTGCATGGAGTAGGTGATGTTATTAATCCAATCCCCAAACACTTTAATTCCAACCCCTGGGAAGAGTGCCAATCCGAACAGTTCACCATTGCTAAGAGAAAATCTGCTAGCCAAGCCATTATCTGCCATTGCTCGTTTCACATGGCTTCTACGGTGTGCTGTGGAGTTACGCTTAGCCTCCAATAGGGTCAGCAGGGGTATGGTTGCGACTTGAATTTTTTGTTTGGCCTAAATAACAGCAACCATCCCACCCATTAGGCAATTCTAAGAAGCCATTTTCACCGCAAACCCACATAAGCCCATTAGGAGCTCCCAGTCCAGACCCTATAACGGATATCGGTATTCCAGTTTTAGAGTCAGAGAAGGTTAATGCATAATTCATATTAAGGGAGGGTTCGGTAGTTGGTGGCAAACCCACGTAACTCCTATAGCTGTCTGAAAGGACCATTGTAATACTACCCCTACCACAAAGACTAAGTTGGGGTTCGGTTACAGGTCTCAAATTATTCAAGACAGGTTCTCTCTTGTTATTTCCAATTGCCAAAGCAGTGGATGAAGGTGATATTTAGGACATTCAATAGCAGAGGAGACATTATATAAAACTTAGAGGCATACTTACTACCCCTAAACATAAGGGCGGATCTCAGACTAAGGCTCTGGATAGACCCATTACTGGGGAGTATATTTCTCATTCGGGTAAATGGATTGGTAAGCTGACCAGAAACCTTATGAGAGCCAATAGTATGGTTAATCATGGTGGAATACTCTTTGGAGACATAATTGGATGCATCTGGGTTGATTCCTAGCTGTCTTAACGTGTTGGAGGATGTATGAGAAGACACTACATGCAATACACGTACAGTGGGGGAAAAAAGTATTTGATCCACTGCTGATTTTGTACGTTTGCTCACTGACAAAGAAAGAATCAGTCTATAATTTTAATGGTAGGTTTATTTGAACAGTGAGAGACAGAATAACAACAAAAATATCCAGAAAAACGCATGTCAAAAATGTTATAAATTGATTTGCATTTTAATGAGGGAAATAAGTATTTGACCCCCTCTCAATCAGAAAGATTTCTGGCTTCCAGGTGTCTTTTATACTGGTAACGAGCTGAGATTAGGAGCACACTCTTAAAGGGAGTGCTCCTAACCGCAGCTTGTTACCTGTAAAAAAGACACCTGTCCACAGAAGCAATCAATAAATCAGATTCCAAACTCTCCACCATGGCCAAGACCAAAGACCTCTCCAAGGATGTCAGGGACAAGATTGTAGACCTACACAAGGCTGGAATGGGCTACAAGACCATCGCCAAGCAGCATGGTGAGAAGGTGATAACATTTGGTGCGATTATTCGCAAATGGAAGAAACACAAAAGAACTGTCAATCTCCCTCGGCCTGGGGCTCCATGCAAGATCTCACCTAGTGGAGTTGTAATGATCATGAGAACGGTGAGGAATCAGCCCAGAACTATACGGGAGGATCTTGTCAATGATCTCAAGGCAGCTGGGACCATAGTCACAAAGAAAACAATTGGTAACACACTACACCGTGAAGGACTGAAATCCTGCAGCGCCCGCAAGGTCCCCCTGCTCCAGAAAGCACATATACATGCCCGTCTGAAGTTTGCCAATGAACATCTGAATGACTCAGACGACAACTGGTGAAAGTGCTGTGGTCAGATGAGACCAAAATGGAGCTCTTTGACATCAACTCAACTCGCCGTGTTTGGATGAGGAGGAATTCTGCCTATGACCCCAAGAACACCATCTCCACCGTCAAACATGGAGGTGGAAACATTATGCTTTGGGGGTGTTTTTCTGCTAAGGGGACAGGACAACTTCACTGCATCAAAGTGACGATGGACGGGACCATGTACCGTCAAATCTTGGGTGAGAACCTCCTTCCCTCAGCCAGGGCATTGAAAATGGGTCGTGGATGGGTATTCCAGCATGACAATGACCCAAAACACACGGCCAAGGCAACAAAGGAGTGGCTCAAGAAGAAGCACATTAAGGTCCTGGAGTGGCCTAGCCAGTCTCCAGACCTTAATCCCATAGAAAATCTGTGGAGGGAGCTGAAGGTTCGAGTTGCCAAACGTCAGCCTCGAAACCTTAATGACTTGGAGAAGATCTGCAAAGAGGAGTGGGACAAAATCCCTCCTGAGATGTGTGCAAACCTGGTGGCCAACTACAAGAAACGTCTGACCTCTGTGATTGCCAACAAGGGTTTTGCCACCAAGTACTAAGTCATGTTTTGCAGAGGGGTCAAATACTTATTTCCCTCATTAAAATGCAAATCATTTTATAACATTTTTGACATGCGTTTTTCTGGATTTTTTTTATGTTATTCTGTCTCTCACTGTTCAAATAAACCTACCATTAAAATTATAGACGGATCATTTCTTTGTAAGTGGGCAAACATACAAAATCAGCAGGGGATCAAAAACTTTTTTTCCCACTGTACTTAGCAATGGGACTACAATTGATCCAAACAATTCACTCAGAGTTTTTTTAAATGACTACATACGAACCACTAGGCGTGGCTTGTCGGCTCAGGTTCTGAACCATTTTTACCCATTGGTTACTGGTTTTCAATTGATTCCCTTGTATCTCTATTCCGCCCAGCAGAGGCTGCTGGTGGATGATAAGAAGTATCAAAAACATGTATCTCAAAGGTTTTCCCCAAGTTTTATTTTTGACAATGTGACCATAGTGGTCATGTGTAACAACATCTGGGTCTGGGTGGGACGTGATAGGTTATTAAAAATGGTACCTCTTGATCGTTGATCTTCAGAGTAAGGATTGGTTCTTGTACCATCCGGAAATATGTACTGGTGACACTGGAGAAAGGGGTCAGGGCATCCCTATTGTTGACTATTCTGCGGTGGGAACCATGCCTGGTTTGTTGCAGAAGACTGTTAGGGCCATCCATATTGTCGACCATTCATTGGTTGAGTCTGGGGGAAAAAAAACAGGTTGAGGCTGACCTGTAAAAGGCCAATCTCCCACCTCGTCCTCCTTGGAATGCTGGCAGAGGGAACTTCCCTCTCCATTGACCTCTCCTTCTCTGCTACCAGGGTTGCTGCTGCTGTGGTTGGTGAGGGCACATGTTTCTCATATGGCCTGCCACACCGCAGTACCAGAACACCAGCGGTTGTCTCAGTGGTAGTAGGTATGGTTGTGGGTTCCCAAATGGTTGAGGAGGGAACTGAGTAGCAGGTGCTTCGGTAAACTGTGGAGCAGGCGGTGGAGGAGGCTGCTGTTGCAGGGCAGCTGGGGTTACAGCCACCATTAGATTGTTGGTTTTTCCTTTGTCCAGTTGGGCTAGCTGGGCCTTCCTGAGATGTGTTAAGGCCAGTCTTCCTTGCTTTTTCTTCAGTCTTCATCTTTTCCATCTTGTCAAGGATATTATCATTTTCAGTGAAGAGCACTTCACCCAGTCTTGCAACATCTCTGGTGGTGGGAAACATTTCCCTCAACTGTCGGTAGAGTGCTTGTCTGAAATGGGTGAAGGGCAGTTTCACTTGGCCTTGAGTCAGCTGTAATTGGTCCCAAATGGTGTCACACTGTCCGGGGGTCAACACCTTAGCCATGATAGCTTATAGAACTAGGGAAATTGTGTCACCAAAGTTTTACCAGTTATAAATCATCTTGAACCTTTTGCTATTTCATGGTTGCTCCATAGAGAACTATTATTTTACACCACCCATACATTACATGGTATTCAATTATCCTTTACTTATCACCCTGCTTTAAATAAAGTTATTCAAGTTAACCTGTTAGTGACCCCTTAACACGCGAATCCCGTTAGCGGGATTGATTTGACAACAGCCAGTGGAAAATCAGAGCACCAAATTCAAAACAGCTAAAATCTCATAATTCCATTTTCTCAAACAATCAACTATTTTACACCATTTTAACCTCTATGGGACCGGCGGGACGAATTCGTCCCACCTACGTAACAGCCAGTTGAATCCAGTGGCGCGATTTTTAAAACGTTTGAAATACTATTACTTCAATTTCTCAAACATATGACTATTTTACAGCTATTTAAAGACAAGACTCTCGTTAATCTAACCACACTGTCCGATTTCAAAAAGGCTTTACAACGAAAGCAAAACATTAGATTATGTCAGGAGAGTGCCCAGCCAGAAATAATCAGACACCCATTTTTCAAGCTAGCATATAATGTCACAAAAACCCAAACCACAGCTAAATGCAGCACTAACCTTTTATGATCTTCATCAGATGACACACCTAGGACATTATGTTATACAATACATGCATGTCTGTTCAATCAAGTTCATATTTATATCAAAAACCAGCTTTTTACATTAGCATGTGACGTTCAGAAAAAGCATACCCCTCTGCAAACTTCCGGGGAATTTACTAACAATTTGCTAAATTACTCACGATAAACGTTCACAAAAAGCATAACAATTATTTTAAGAATTATAGATACATTACTCCTCTATGCACTCGATATGTCTGATTTTAAAATAGCTTTTCGGATGAAGCACATTTTGCAATATTCTAAGTACATAGCCCAGCCATCACGGGCTAGCTATTTAGACACCCGGCAAGTTTAGCCTTCATCAAAATCATATTTCCTATAAGAAAAATGGTCTTACCTTTCCTGTTCTTCGTCAGAATGCACTCCCAGGACTTCTACTTCAATAACAAATGTAGGTTTGGTCCCAAATAATCCATCGTTATATCCAAACAGCGGCGTTTTGTTCGTGCGTTCTAGACACTATCAGAATGGAAAATCACGGTCTTGCGCATGGCGCAGAATGTGACAAAAAATGTCTAAATATTCCATTACCGTACTTCGAAGCATGTCAACCACTGTTTAAAATCAATTTTTATGCAATTTATCTCGTAGAAAAGCGATAATATTCCGACCGGGAATCTGCAATGAGCTAAACAGCCGAAGGAAAATACTCCACGGGGTCGAATCGCGCTCGCGCCTAATTCTATTGTCCTCTGATGCGACACTTGGAAAAGGCGATAATGTGTTTCAGCCTGAGGCTGCCTCGTCATCGTTCAGGTTTTTCCTGGGTTCTGAGAGCCTATTGGAGCCCTAGGAATTGTCACGTTACAGCTAAGATCCTTACTCTTCAATAAACAGAGACAAGAAGAACGACTCCTTGTCAGACAGGCCACTTCCTGCAGGAAACCTTCTCAGATTTTTGCCTGCCATAGGAGTTCTGTTATACTCACAGACACCATTCAAACAGTTTTAGAAACTTTAGGGTGTTTTCTATCCAAACCTGAACAATAATATGCATATTCTAGCTTCTGAGTTGGTGTAGGAGGCAGTTAAAAATGGGCACATATTTTTCCAAAATTCTCAATGCTGCCCCCTAGCCCGTAGAGGTTAAAGATAAGACTCTCGTTAATCCAACCTCATTGTCCGATTTCAAAAAGGCTTTACGGCGAAAGCATAAAATTAGATTGTTAGGACAAACTTCACAAGAAAAAACACACAGCCATTTTCCAAGCAACTAGTTGCATCACAAAAACCAAAAGTACAGCTAAAATATTCACTAACCTTTGATGATCTTCATCAGATGGCACTCATAGGACTTCATGTTACACAATACATGCATGTTTTGCTTGATAAAGTTCATATTTATATCCAAAACCCCCATTTTTACATTGGCGCGTAATGTTCAGAAATGTTTGGCTCCAAACCATCCGGTGAATGAGCACAATGAGCACACATATTACAGAAATACTCACCATAAACTTTGATCAATATAGAAGTGTTAAGCAAAGAATTATAGATACCCTTCTCCTACATGTAATCGCTTTGTCAGATTTCAAAAAAGGTTCACGGCGAAAGCACAATTTGCAATAATCTGAGTACAGCCCAAAAGACACCAACAACTAGCAAACAGAAACCCGCCATCTTGGAGTCAATAACACTAAGAAATTACATTATAAATATTCACTTACCTTTGATTATCTTCATCAGAAGGCAGGAACCCCAACTTCACTATAAATGTTCGCTAAAGTTCATATTTATGTCCAAATACATCCATTTTGTTCGCGCGTTAGGTTCACTATCCAAATCCCCAACGCGCATGCTTACTTAGTCCAGACGAAAATTCCAAAAAGTTATACTACAGTTTGTAGAAACGTCAAACGATGTATAGAATCAATCTTTAGGTTGTTTTTAACATATATCTTCAATAAAATTCCAACCGGACCTATCCGTTCTCTTTAGGAGTGAATATGAACTCAGCTCGCTCCCAAGTCCTTGCGCGTGACTGAGCCCATGCCTTATAATGGGACACCTACTTCCTTGGGCTGTTATTCCCTTCAAATTCACCATAGAATCCTCAAACAACGTTCTAAAGTCTGTTGACATCTAGTGGAAGCTTTAGAAAGTGCAAAATGAACCCATAGTCACTGTATACTGGAAAGGCAATCACTTCAAAAAACTACAACCTCAGATTTTCCACTTCCTGGTTGGATTTTTCTCAGCTTTTTGCCTGCCATATGAGTTCTGTTATACTCACAGACATCATTCAAACAGCTTTAGAAACTTCAGAGTGTTTTCTATCCAAATCTACGAATAATATGCATATCCACCTCCTGGGCCCGAGTAGGTGGCAGTTTAATTTGGGTACGTTTTTCATCTGGCCGTGAAAATACTGCCCCCTATCCCTAAGAGGTTTTAAGGGATAGACTATGCATATATAGGGTTATTTTGCATTAATGTATCTATATTCACATTACACGTAGAGCCTAATAAAAATAAATTTAAAAAACATTAAAAAAACATATTTTTGAGATATGGCAGACTGGAGCTCGGAGTTGTCTGAGGCGCCAGTTGCAATGAAACCTCGCCACCCCTCTACACTTTTTAATTGGGAAATACCCCACTATGAAAAAAGACTTAACCTGGGTTTGCATGAAAAGGCATGATTGGACTAAAGATGCCACTGAATATAGATGGCCTACGGACGGGTCATTTAATAAAACCAAGTATCAACATGTGCAGAACATTGTGAAAAGAAGACAGGAAGATAAGACAAAGGAAATAAGAGTCGGGGTATATGCAGCAGTTTGGGCCGCCTGGCTCGTTGCGAACTATGTGAAGACAATTTCTTCCTAACAAAGACCATAATTAATTTGCCAGAATTGTACATAATTATGACATAATATTGAAGGTTGTGTAATTTGACAGCAATATTTAGACTTAGGGATGCCACCCGTTAGCTAAAATACGGAACGGTTCCGTATTTCACTGAAAGAATAAACGTTTTGTTTTCGAAATGATAGTTTCCGGATTTGACCATATTAATGACCTAAGGCTCGTATTTCTGTGTGTTATTATGTTATAATTAAGTCTATGATTTGATATTTGATAGAGCAGTCTGACTGAGCGGTGGTAGGCAGCAGCAGGCTCGTAAGCATTCATTCAAACAGCACTTTTGTGCATTTGCCAGCAGCTCTTCGCAATGCTTCAAGCATTGAGCTGTTTATGACTTCAAGCCTATCAACTCCCGAGATTAGGTTGGTGTAACCGATGTGAAATGGCTAGCGAGTTAGTGGGTTGCGCGCTAATAGAGTTTCAATCGGTGACGTCACTCACTCGGAGACCTTGAAGTAGTTGTTCCCCTTGCTCTGCAAGGGCCGCAGCTTTTGTGGAGCGATGGGTAACGATTCTTTGAGGGTGGCTGTTGTCGATATGTCCCTGGTTCGAGCCCAGGTAGAGGCGAGGAGAGGGACGGAAGCTATACTGTTACACTGGCAATACTATAGTGCCTATAAGAACATCCAATAGTCAAAGGCATATGAAATACAAATGGTATAGAGAGAAATAGTCCTATAATTCCTATAATAACAACAACCTAAAACTTCTTACCTGGGAAATATCGAAGACTCATGTTAAAAGGAACCACCAGCTTTCATATGTTCTCATGTTCTGAGCAAGGAACTTAAACGTTAGCTTTTTTACATGGCACATATTGCACTTTTACTTTCTTCTCCAACACTTTGTTTTTGCATTATTTAAATTAATTTAACATGTTTCATTATTTAGTTGAGGCTAAATTAATTTTATTGATGTATTATATTAAGTTAAAATAAGTGTTCATTCAGTATTGTTGTAATTGTCATTATTACAAATAAATAAATTAATTAATTAAATCGGCCGATTAATCAGAATCGGATTTTCTTGGTCCTCCAATAATCAGTATCGGTATTGGCATTGAAAAATCATAAACGGTCGACCTCTAGTGTTATGGTGTGGCGGTGCTTTGCTGGTGACACTGTCTGTGATTTATTTAGAATTCAAGGCACAGTTAACCAGCATGGCTACCACAGCATTCTGCAGCAATACGCCATCCCATCTGGTTTGGGCTTAGTGGGACTATCATTTGTTTTTCAACAGGACAATGACCCAACACACCAGGCTGTGTAAGGGCTTTTTACCAAGAAGGAGAGTGATGAAGTGCTGCATCAGATGACCTGGCCTCCATAATCCCCCGACCTCAACCCAATTGAGATGGTTTGGGATGAGTCAGACCGCAGAGTGAAGGAAAAGCAGCCAACAAGTGCTTAGCATATGTGGGAGCTCCTTCAAGACTGTTGGAAAAGCATTCCAGCTGAAGCAGGTTGAGAGAATGCCAAGAGTTTGCAAAGCTGTCATCAAGGCAAAGGGTGGCTACTTTGAAGAACTTATCCTCTGTAGCAGAGGTAACTCTCGATCTTCCTTTCCTGTGGCGGTCCTCATGAGATCCAGTTTCATCATAGCGCTTGATAGTTTTTGCAATGCAATTGAGGAAACTTACAAAATTCTTGACATTTTCCGTATTTGTAAGGCTTATTCAATTTATTTAAGCATGTCTTAAAGTAAGGATGGACTGTCGTTTCTCTTTGCTTATTTGAGCTGTACTTGCCATAATATGGACTTGATCTTTTACCAAATAGGGATTTCTTCTGTATACCAACCCTACCTTGTCACAACACATCTGATTGGCTCAAACACATTAAGAAATTCCAAAAATACATTTTTTACAAGGCACACCTGCTAATTGAAATGCATTCCAGGTGACAACCTCATGAAGCTGGTTGAGAGAATGCCAAGAGTATGCAAAGCTGTCATGAAGGAAAAGGGGGGCTAAATATAAAATATATTTGGATTTGTTTAACACTTTTTTGGTTACTACATGATTCCATATATGTTATTTCATCGTTTTGATAGCTTCACTATTATTCTACAATGTAGAAAATAGTATAAACAAAGAAAAACCCTGGAATGAGTAGGTGTGTCCAAATATTTTGACTGGTACTGTATATATCCACATTAAAATACAAAAACATAGTCATGGGAAGCACAAATAAAACATCACCAATCACCTAAAAAACAGTTACATTCCTCCACAAATAAGTCCCCAATAAAATGTTTTAATTGAATGGCACCAGAACATCAAGATGAAATGTATTTTGAATTTTGTTCCAGCAATACAGTAAATTAAAACTTAAAGCAGATTTTCCTAGCTCGGTAAAGACCCTAGGAACCTCGAGTTAACCAATCCTGTGAACGGGTTAGGCAACTCAGGTGTCTATACTTCAACAGCAAAGTTAGATAAAACAGAAGTTTATGAAGTAGGGCCTTGTAAACACAAAGAGAGTAATGTAGAGATATGCGTGTCTTTAGCAAAGTCCAGACAACGTTTTGATACAGGATGCAGTGATGAATATCAAAACTGTTACCGCTAAGAAAAAATGAAGGGCACTATGGTAGACGGCATCCAAAGGTTTAAGAGTAGTATCAGCTGCACTTTGATGAATAATATCACCATAATCAAGAAAGGTTGACTGAATAATTTACCAATGCTTAGAGAAAGGCACGATCAGTTTTTTATTTAAAACAAGCCATCTGTAAATCTTAGCTTCTTAACCAGCTTATCTATATGTTTTTAAACATCAAATCCATATCAATCCAAATGCCAAAGTATTTATATGCGGGAACAAGTTCGATTGGAGAACCACCTAATGAGTGAACATGTAGTTCATCTGAAACAATGTATTTATTTTTGCCTGTATTAAGTTTTAAATCAGCAAGGGATTCCTGCATTGCTATAAAATCTGACTGTAGTTTTGACACAGTCGGGGCAATAGCATACATAAAAGTATCATCCGCATATAGATGAAATTTACATTTTTTTAACAGATTGATGGTGTCAATGGTGTTTATAGAAATATTGACGAAAACCCCTGTGGGACACCTTTGTATACTTTAAGAAATTCAGATGGCCTGAGTTCTGTCACTAAGATAATCATGAAACCATAAACAGGCGTCAGAGCTCAGACCTATCGAGGACAGTTTATTCAATTTACATTTTACATTTTTAGTCATTTAGCAGACGCTCTTATCCAGAGCGACTTACAGTAGTGAATGCATACATTTCTCCATACTGGTCCCCCGTGGAAATCGAACCCACAACCCTGGCATTGCAAACACCATGCTCTACCAACTGAGCCACAGGGAAGATTCAATAAAATAGCATGATCAACATCATCAAAAGCATTTGACAGGCCCACAAACAAAGCAGCACAGCTTTAGTGTCTAAAGCATTAGCACATCTGAGCTATCTTTGTTGCAGGTGCATGGTAACAGTTGAATATGATGAGAAAAAAGAAGAAACCTGCACACTGCTCTGTCTAGTATCACTGCTCTTTATTAAGCTTTACGTATCGGCCTCAAGGCCTTCATCAGAGCTTTTGTGCCTAAAGCATTGACAAGATCATTAACAACTAAAGTGGTTGCTGTAACAGTGCTATGCCCAGGCCTAAACTCTGATTGGTTTATATTAAAAATACATTTCTCAGATATAAAAAAGCAAAGTTGTGCATTTACCAAGGATTCAAGAATCTTAGCTAAAAAAAAAGGAAGCCTTGAAATTGGACGATAATTATTAAGCTCTCTACTATCCCTGCCCTTATTGAGTGGCAGCACGAGATGATTTTGGAATATTTCCTGATAATGTTAAATAAAAAATGTGGGGTATTGAGCCAACAATGATGGCCGCTGCACAGTTAAGCAGACTGGGATCCAATTGGTCGGCCCCTGTGGATTTATTTTTATTATTTGTCTATTGCTAGCAAAGCATCCAGGACTTATTTTTCTGTAAATAGCCTAAAAGAAAAGCTTTGACTATAATTTCTCTAATCATTCAGCAAGTTTCCCCTATCAGCATCCAGCCCAATATCATTGTGAATAGACTTATTTCAAAAAGAGATAGCCCGCTTAAATAAAATTGTGATTTACAGTGCCTTACAAAAGTATTCACCCCCCCCCTGGTGTTTTTCCCATTTTGTTACCTTCAGAAATCACATAATTTGTTAAATAAAGTCCACCTGTGTGCAATCTAAGTGTCACATGATCTGTCACATGATCTCAGTGTATATATATACACCTGTTCTGAAAGGCCCCAGAGTCTGCAACACCACTAAGCAAGGGGACCCACCAAGCAAGCGGCACCATGAAGACCAAGAAGCTCTCCAAACAGGGCAGTGACAAAGTTGTGGAGAAGTACAGATCAGGGTTGGGTTATAAAAAAATATCAGAAACTTTGAACATCCCACGGAGCACCATTAAATCCATTATTAAAAAATGGAAAGAATATGGCACCACAACAAACCTGCCAAGAGAGGGCCGCTCAAAAAAACTCACGGACCAGGCAAGGAGGGCATTAATCAGAGAGGCAACAAAAAGACAAAAGATAAGCCTGAAGGAGCTGCAAAGCTCCACAGCGGAGATTGGAGTATCTGTCCATCGGACAACTTTAAGCCGTACACTCCACAGAGCTGGGGAAGAGTGGAAGAGTGGATAGAAAAAAGCCATTGCTTAAAGAAAAACATTTGAAAACACATTTGGTGTTCACCAAAAGGCTTGTGGGAGACTCCCCCAACATATTGAAAAAAAGTACTCTGGTCAGATGAGACTAAAATTGAGCTTTTTGGCCATCATGGAAAACGCTATGTCTGGCACAAACCCAACACCTCTCATCACCCCACAGTGAAGCATGGTGGTGGCAGCATCATGCTGTGGGGATGTTTTTCCATCGGCAGGGACTGGGAAACTAGTCAGAATTGAAGGAATGATGAATGGCGCTAAATACAGGGAAATTCTTGAGGGAAACCTGTTTCAGTCTTCCAGAGATTTGAGACTGAAACGGAGGTTCGCCTTCCAACAGGACAATGACCTTAAGCATACTGCAAAAGCAACACTCGAGTGGTTTAAGGGTAAACAATTAAATGTATTGGAATGGCCTAGTCAAAGCCCAGACCTCAATCCAATTGAGAATCTGTGGTATGACTGCTGTACACCAGTGGAACCCATCCAACTGAAGGAGCTGGAGAAGTTTTGCTTTGAAGAACGAGCAACAATCCCAGTGGCTAGATGTGCCAAGGTTATAGAGACATACCCCAAGAGACTTGCAGCTATAATTTCTGCAAAAGGTGGCTCTACAAAAAGAAAATCCATTTTAATTCCAGGTTGTAAGGCAATAAAATAGGAAAAATGCCAAGGGGGTGAATACTTTCGCAAGCCACTGTAATTCATCAATGATGGCTTTTTTCCCCCGCATTGAGGCCAGTGTCTGAATTAATTTGTTGAGGCAGAGAGGAGGAAGTAGAACCCTTCAGGGATTTAACATTTTTCCAGAATTTGGCTAGGCTGCCATTAGAATCCAAAAGAGTGATTACATAATAATCAGATTGAGCCTTTCTGATTGGTCTTACACAGTGATTCATCAGTTGCTTAAAAGCTTGCCAGTCCGGGCCTAAGCCTGTGTTCCTGGCCTTGACCCAAGCAGAATGAGTTCTGATAATTCCGGAGTGTACCAGGCATTCCATCTACCTTTAACTTTTCAAAGTATTGAAGACATTTGCAAAAAGGCACAAAGCTAAATCAGGTTCAGGGATAGCTGAAATACAATCAAGGTCACTCAAATAAAGATAATGTAAAAAAGCCTGTTCAATTAAGTTTTTGAACTTCCTCTTTGCAGTGACAAGCCGTGTAGGCTTAGTCACAAACTGGGTTAAGTTTTGATCATTACATGTCTTTTAGGTTGTCTGAAGCCTGCAATTTCCAATAATAATAATAATACATTCTGATTTAATAACAGAAGATAACAAACTAGTTAACTCCTCGAGTGCACAAAGGAGTGCCCCTATAACAGTTATGGATACATTGTTCCCCAGACAAAAGCTGAAAGATAGTAGCTACATTATTTTGGCAAGGGAAATAGATTTCAGTAAAGAGACAGTGAAATCATTTTTTATAAGAATGGCCACTCCACCACCTCTACCCTGTCTGTCATCACTGAACACATTATAACCCTCAATATTAATATCAGTGTCCAGAATGTCCCTAGAGAGCCACGTTTCAGTCAACACCAGAATGTCTGGATTTGTCTGCATAGCCTAAATCTTAATGAAATCCAGTTTAGGAAGTCAGCTGTTCAGATGCATCAACCCAAGTCCTTTAAGATATTTAAAGACACATGAGGTCTCCAACTCAAACAAGCTACGTTCAATAGGTGGTTGCAGGCCCTGTCTGATATTGATATAGTTGGTATGGCTATAAGATTGCATAGAACTGCACCATTTGGTCTGTTCCTATTAGTAACAAAGGAAGGAGTAGAAATTAAAATAACTTTTCCAAGGTTAGGCCCATTGGGCCTGAGGCCACAGCCAATTTCAATATGAGGAACTCTCAGAGTAACCATTGATGCAATGTTATAAACTGATTTACATGGGCCTTGGTTGCTATCGTGCAACAGCCCAAGCCCTCTAGGTGATGTGAAAACCGAGGGGGTATTCAAGTTTATGGAATTCACATTTGAACTAAAAGCACTGGGTGAGCAGACCACAGTGGGCTTCTCTTTTGCGATAACAATAGCATGCTGGAATATGTGGACAGGAAGGATACATGTCTTTCATGTTGACAAATGAGAATAGAAAGATAGGTGACCAGGGTCATTGCCAGTGCCCCAGTTCAGATGCTGAAAGTCATCCATAAATACCAAAGCAATGGTTGAGTATAAGAAGCATAAACATAGAAAGAACCACATCTCTAAACCTATAATGAAAATGGCATTTGAACTCCACCCCAATCACTGACGAGAGAGAGAGAGAGAGAGAGAGAGAGAGAGAGAGAAGCAATGTCCTTGTCCAATGTCCCTTTTTATTGGCAATAAAGTGTGTGTGTTGCCTGTTGTGGAAGTTTGGTGTTTTTATTGTAATGTAGTATCCCTTTAGTGTGTTTTTTTATTCAATGGCGAGCAGGGTTCACACAGGCTGTGTGTGTGATTATTTCATTCTCTCTTTCACATTTTGAAGTTGAGTTGTAAATGGGCAATACGCTGCCTACTAGAGTCTGATGTACTGTAGTTGGATGGATGCTTGCTATTCCAATGCATCTTGTAGTGGGATGTTACATAATTTCTATGTACAGTTGTGACCACCCAGGTTTTGATCCTGTAACATCTGCACAACTCAATACCCTGTTATGCTCGTGAGCTAATCCTTACAGTAGGCATAAACTCTGCAAGCTAACATAAGTTTTCAGAACTAAGGCAAGGTTGCTCGTCATGTGACCATAGTTCACCGAACCACCTCCGCTACACAATGTTTACTGCAGCAGTTCAGACACAGCGTAGCCCTCAACGACAAAAAGGGACCTGTTCCAAACCCCAACCCCATACAGCACAGGCAGGCAGCACAGCTCTTCGGAACAGTCACTTTCTTCCTGCATTAATAATTGAAGGCAGCTGAATTTAGCTGCATCGCTGTGTGTAGATCAATGAGATGAGAATCCTGAGGAGACACTTTCTCTCTGCTTTGATCTCTCTGCTGCTGCTCAGGAGATGAAAGGGCTAATTGGGCTTGTTGGGTTCAGCAAAAGGAAGACAAAGACCTGCCCATGTGGAAAACCTAATATGGCTAATTACAGAGCACAATAACCTCAGGTTGTAAGTTGTAGCTTTATTCCATACATAATTCTGTATTATGTATGTATGTATGTATGTATAGCTTCCGTCCCTCTCCTCGCCCAAACCTGGGCTTGAACCAGGGACCCTCTGCACACATCAACAACTGACACCCCACGAAGCATCGTTACCCATCGCGCCACAAAAGCCGCGGGAACAACTACTTCAGGTCTCAGAGCGAGCGACGTCACCCGATTGAAACGCTATTAGTGCGCACCACCGCTAACTAACTAGCCATTTCACATTGGTTACATATGCAAACCGTTTTGCACTGTTGTGGTCTGCTATGTGTAATTCACATCTGCTGTTCAGGTGGCCTGCTCCACCCAGTAGTCAGTCAGTCCTACACTCTACAAATTAGGGGTTCAACAAGGGTTCTTCTAAGATTCTCAAAGTTCTTTGAAGAACCTTCTGGGGGGAATGAAAATTGCCCCCAGAAAGTTCTTCCAAGAACTCCATAGGAGGTGGGGTTCATCGTGGAACCTCCTTAGTTGGTGGGGCTTCTTGCAGGAACCTAACTGCCCAACTGAAACATTTGGATTTGAATTTGAAAGGACAGCAGGTGCAGGCACTGAACAATTTTAAGATCTCCTCAATTTAAGGTTAGGTTTGTCCCTTGTATGATCTAAATTGATATTGTTTTATGATGATACCATCTATCTTTTCATATTGGTGCAAACCTTTCTAAAACAGAAAATGGACACAATTCAATGGATATCAATCAATAAAGAGGTAAGAATATGTAGGCTATAAGAATATGTTGAAGGATAGCTGTATTGATTGCAGATGAATGAACTTACTTACTATTTTCTACATTGTATAATAATAGTGAAGACATCAAAACTATGACAAAACACATATTGAATCATGTAGTAACCAAAAAAGGGTTAAACAAATCCAAATATATTTTATATTTGAGATTCTTCAAAGTAGCCACCCTTTGCCTTGATGATAGCTTTGCACACTCTTGGCATTCTCTCAACCAGCTTCATGTGGTAGTCACCTGGAATGCATTTCAATTAACAAGTGTGTCTTCTTAAAAGTTAATTTGTAGAATCTCTTTCCTTAATACATTTGAGCCAATCAGTTGTGTTGTGAAAAGGTAGCGTTGGTATACAGAAGAAAGCCCTATTTGGTAAAAGACAAAGTCCATATTATGGCAAGAACAGCTCAAATAAGCAAGGAGAAACGACAGTCCATCATTACTTTAAAACATCAAGGTCAGTCAATGCGGAACATTTCAAGAACTTTGAAAGTTTCTTCAATGCAGTTGCAAAAACCATCAAGCGCTATGATGAAACTGGCTCTCATGAGGACAGCCACAGGAAAGGAAGACGCAGAGTTACCTCTGCTGCAGAGGATAAGTTCATTAGAGTTACCAGCCTCAGAAATTGCAGCCCAAATAAATGCTTCACAGAGTTCAAGTAACAGACCCATCTCAACATCAACTGTTCAGAGACTGCGTGGATCAGGCCTTCATGGTCGAATTGCTGCAAAGACACTACTACCAAAGGGCACCAATAATAATAAGAGACTTGCTTGGGTCAAGAAACATGAGCAATGGATATTAGACCGGTGGAAATCTGTCATTTGGTCTGATGAATCCAAATTTTTTATTTTTGGATCCAACTGCTGTGTCTTTGGTGAGACGCAGAGTAGCTAAACGGATGATCTCCGCATGTGTGGTTCCCATCGTGAAGCATGGAGGATGAGGTGTGATGGTGTGGGGTTGCTTTCTTGGTGACACTGTCAGTGATTTATTTAGAATTCAAGGCACACTTAACCAGCTTGACTACCACAGCATTCTGCAGTGATACGCCATCCCATCTGGTTTGGATTTAGTGGGACTATCATTTGTTTTTCAACAGGACAATGGCCCAACACACCTCCAGGCGGTGTAAGGGCTATTTTACCAAGAAGGAGAGTGATGGAGTGCTGCATCAGATGACCTGGCCTCCACAATCACCCGACCTCAACCCAATTGAGATGGTTCGGGATGAGTTGGACCGCAGAGTGCAGGAAATCAGCCAGCAAGTGCTCAGCATATGTGGAAACTCCTTCAAGACTGTTGGAAAAGCATTCTAGGTGAAGCTGGTTGAGAGAATGCCAAGAGTGTCCAAAGCCTCAAGGCAAAGGGTGGCTACTTTGAAGAATCTCAAATATAAAATATATTTTGATTTGTTTAACACATTTTTCATTAGTACATGATTCAGTATGTGTTATTTCATAGTTTTGATGTCTTTGCTATTATTCTACAATGTAGAAAATAGTTTTTAAAAAAAAGATTAAAAAAAACTTGAATGAGTAGGTGTCCAAACTTTTGACTGGTAATGTATTCAATTGATATTGGTATGTTATGGAGATCACATTTACCATACTCCTCCCTTACCTCTTCAATTAATAACCCATAGGCCTCTACATTATGGACAAGGTATGTGTAGGAAAACCATTATCAAAACTGTTTTTTTCATTCACATTTTACCACAACAACCAATGTATGAATACTGTTGTGTACATGTTTTGTTAATCATCTGTATAATTACTATTTTTCACAGACTTCACCCTCCCTACACCTCTGATGAATATAACAGGAAATCTGTCTGATCACCATGCACTGCAAAATCATTCTGGCTATGGTTACAGAGAACATCAACACATTAACATCAACTTGTCCGAGGATATATCCATTGGACTTGGGGCTCTGTTTGGAGTTTACCTCACATGTGGATTTTTTTATTCTGCTTTGCCACTAATATCATAATAAACACTGACAACTCAAATATTGTTTTCTTGTTATGCATATTATTATTGTTATTCATTATTAATGTGGAGGGTGGGGGGGTAGTTCAAAAATGAACCGCAAAGGGTTCTTCAAAGGCTCTTAGAGGAACCATTAAAAAGGTGTTCTTTGAAGAATAGGGGTCCCCCCCACATGCACCAATAAAATGGTAACCATACCAACTTCGGATCAGCTCATTGAACTTATAAAACTATCAGTGTTCAACCTTAATATGGGATGACAATACAACAGAACAGATGCACAGGAAGGACATTTACTCTAACAGGTGGGGGGGAAAAAATGAAAGCCACGTTGCTAGAAAACCACACCTCCACTCCAGGGTTCCTCCAGGAACCCATTGAAACATTAAAGGTTCCTCCAAGAACCCCTCAAATAATTGAAGGTGTAAATATGAACTATTGTCTAGCAATGGTTCCTTGAGGAACTCCAGGGGTTCTTTGAGGATCTCCAGGATTCCTAGAGTCACCACTATTTCTAAGAGTGTAGCCTACACTGCATCCTGGCACTAAGTCCGCTGCCTGTACTGAGCCCATGGGCTGAGGCCTCCTCTCTCCACCCCCTGCTGATACACAACTCATTTCTCAGGGCACACAGTTTCTCTCTCTCTCTCTCTCTCTCGTCTGTATTTTCATCTCTAATTTTCTAGTACGATTGCAGGCTCAACCAGTCATTACCTCCCTAGCCTGTGGAGGTCAACCCACTGATATCAGACTGTCATTAAGGTCAGGACGTGTCCACAGATATCTGTATCATTAGAAGTGCTTTCAATTATCCACCGTAGAGGTGATAAGCTGCTTCATTTCATGAGAGGCTGCATGCTATCGTTAAGGTCAATGATAAGGCTAGGTGTCCTGGTGTAAACATGACAAGAAGCTATGGTTTCTCTCCCTATTGATTCTGGGTGAACCTCTGGGTGGGTACTCGGTTGCTGGAATCATTTTTCCACCTTTGTGTGTCTGCTTTCTTAGTGAGTGCAGCATGTTTCTGAAGTAGCACTGGTGCTAGTGGAGGCGATTATTCATGGGCATTAATGTAGCTGAGCGCACACACTGCAATGTATGAACGTGCAATAATGCACCTGTCTCATCTAACCACTGCATACACTCAGAAAAAAACATTGTTCTTCGGTTTTTCCCCATTGGGAAACCCTTTTTGGTGCTGGTTAGAACTCTTTGCAGAGGGTTCTATCTAGGAACCTCTATGTAGGGTTCTTCAAAGAACCCCCTGTATAGGGTTCTACCTAGAACCCTCTATGTAGGGTTCTACCGAGAACCCTTTTATCCTTGGAGGGTTCTTCCTAGAACCATCTATGAACAGTTCCAGCAGCCTTATCATCCTTTACATTTGTATTATTTATGACAATACATATGTCATAAGGCCTTTCTTTGAGGGCCTAGTTATATTCTAACACAGTTGTGTTAGAAATCTCCTGGTTTACAGGCCACATCAGGCCTGCAATTCACATTATGCTGGCTTGCAAAGTGATGAGTAATTCTTACTGGAATCCAGCTAGAGTTAAGATAGTCAACAAGTGGAATTGTTAATTTTACCCACAATCTGCATTCAGAATGACTGCTAGGGTAGGTAAAAACAATTCTTGAGAGTACCTCAATCATTTAAACTTGAACAACCATCTCAGTAACGGGTGCAATAAATCCAATTACTAACATATTTGACTAGTTTAGAAAACTGTATGCTATTTATCTTCGTGTAGCATAAATTTAATCAACTAATCAATGTACATGCAAAAAACACAGATATTACAGTAAAACAATTTTTAAAATCTCCCTGCAATAGAGCATGCTGGGAAATATAATATATGGTTCTACGTAGAACCCTTTTTGCCTCCCAAAGAATCATCAAAGAACCTTTGACTTTCAAAAAAGGTTATTCTGGTCAAAACGGTTCTTGGTAGAACCATATCCATCTCCAAAGAACCCTTTTTTTAAGAGTGTAGCGCTATAGCAGGAGGCTATGGTCTAGTCTAGTGGATAAGGACATTCAGTGTTAAACATAGATTTCATGAAATATAAATATAAATCTTCGTAATTTAGCAGATGCGCTTATCCAGACAGACTTACAGGAAAGCGAATACATACTTTTCTCGTACAGCTCCCCCGTGCGACCTGAAACCACAACCCTGACGTCGAACAAGCCATGCTCTACCAGCTGAGCCACACGGGATCATGCACATATTGATTGGCATTCTACTGCTCTACATAGGATAAGGAGGATGTGGACTCTTATCTATGCACGTTAGTGAAACAGACTCATATACTGACACTGCATTGTGCCTTTATCACTGCTGTACTTCAAGATCTTATTAACGCGGAAGAAACATTCTCTTGGTTGACCGCTAAGAAGCTACAAGACGAAGTACACAAAGACACAGCCTCAATCACTTACCAAGCTCAGGCTTGGGGTAGAATGTATTTATTATGATGGTGTGTTAGCGATTAGGGAAGGATATGGGTCAGCATATTTCATGTCGTTATGGGTGAGTGATCTCAGACATGGATATTCCGTTACATTAGTCCAGACTAAACATGTATATCTTAGAGACACAGTAACACTTAAGATACACTTAATGCAGTGGGATGGAAAGCACATTAGCCTTCTGTGACAGCGTTTTCATTATGTCTGTTTAAGTGGCCCACTGTGCAAAGGCTAATCGTCATGGTGATGTAGACGCGCTTGCTGTCGCTCCCTCCCATCAAACAGAGCGAGATAGCGATAGACAGACAGCTGGATGAAAACAGAGAGCCCACACATGTACTGTATACAATGCGTATCTATTATATGTTAGTATTGGTGCCTTGCTCTTTAATAATCATTCAAATATAGTTTGCTGTAAGTTATCATTTTGTGGGCACTGCTGTGCTGTCAGCCTCTCGTGACCCATTCCAAACTACACTTCAATGTATTTTAACCTGGCAGATCTTTGTTTAACCTATATTGAATTAGGGACATGTTGGCTTTGACATACCTTTAAGCCAGGGGATAAACAATGATGATGGACCATAATGAGAGTGAGGGGAAATTAAACAGGGATGATAATGAGGGAAAGCTGACTTCCTGTGAATACAGCTGTCATGCTTTCCTGGGAGTTCTGATTTATTTGACACAATCTACTTAGACAATAATAAGGATGTACAATGGGTTATACAGTGAAAATGGAAAGCAGAAACATGGCTTTCCCATAGTTTAAACTGTACACATCCCGATTAGGGAGGATTTGTGCAGAAAGGGTAGAACTTCTCTAATGGGACTATCCACCCACAGCTCCACCCAAACCAAGCCTGAGCTTGCCCATGGGTGTGTGTCTCGGTGGGGACAAAACATATTTCATAATACTCTCAAAATCCCCCATAATTTGTTAACTGGGAAATCCTATTGAAATGCACCATTATTAGCGTAAGAAGACGTGCTAATTTTCCACCATGAACTGAGTTTTTATCTTTTCAGCTCTTTTCTTGCATTCATACATTTTAATGTCCCTCTATATCTCAAGTCAATAGCCTGGAGCGGACAGCCAATGTACTGGGTTCTAATGTGGCTTGCAGGAGGTGAGATCTCTATAGTGGAAACATGAGAGCAGGAGTGTTCTCAATTGAGGATGGGTGGGTGAGCTGTTGGCTTTGCAGACCTCAGTGAAAAACAGATTCTGTCATTACTCTCAAGCCCCTCTTAATTAACAAATTGCATCAATGTGCCAGAACTGTTGATGCCCTTCCCTGGGATGAAAGTACAATTTTATAGTAATTAGTGCTATTTACATTGGATAAATTAAATGACACAGAATGTCTTTGGTGTACAATGCAATGGACATTACACAGAACTGCACAACCAGCTGTAGACATTTAACCATACATTTTAGAAGAGAGAAACAATAACCTATTCTTTGTGCCTTTTAGAAATCCCTATTGTCAGGCATTATTCAATACTGTCAGGTCATCTCTCCTAGTGAGCTTTACAGCAGTGGGGCTAAGCCTTGTGGTCCAGCCTTGGAATCCGCAGACTCAGGAGAAACACAAAGCAATAGGTTTGGACATTTTATCATTCCGTCTCCTTCATCTTGAATCAGTTTATGGTGTTTTTAAAAAAAATGGCAGCCAGTGCCAACGTGACAAGTCCCTACACACCCACATTTATTATCTTTGCCTTTCTAGATAAAATGTTAGCAGCCTGAAACTGTTAAAACAATTACCTGTGCCCTATTGAAAATTGTGTTTTTGCTCCCAGGCTGTTCTTTGATCACAGTGCCCTGTGTTAACAAAATGTGAGATTACCTGTCTGGCTGACACGTGAGGCGGTGAACCAGAGCTCTGCCAGTCTTCTCACTGGGTGTGCCTCTGTAGAAGAGCTAATGGACGGACAGTATACCCCATTGGGGGAAATGGAGGGCCATCGTGGCTGGCTGTGGGGCTTAGTGATTAGATAATGTGTTTGCAAAGTGCAGAAACTGCTATTGTTGGGATAGTCGATCCTTGGGATTAGGACTGTTACAACGTTGGCTTCAACCCATCCGGCACTCCACCCCTCACGTGGTGTGTCCTCTGCTACCTTTACAACTCCTTCTATGGAGCTAGACTTTGATTAATTGTGGGTTCATCAGCAAATAGCTTACGGAATCGTGAATTGTGTGAAATGGCTATTTACTACAGACTACATAGGCCCGTCTCTGTACCATTATTGCACCCAGAGCCTGTTGTGTGTTGTCAGAACCTGCCATCCATGGTTTCTTAGCGCTGGGATGCTTGGGAAAGGAAGTTCCATTGCTCTAGGATTTAGAATACATACTGTATATAAGTCTCCCTGGTCTTCCTTAACCCTGTGAGACCACCGGTTGCAAAAATGCAACAAGTCCTAAACTAATTTCAAACACTACATAGTTAATCTCTTTAGACCCAGACGTACTATATCGCTTAGTATTAATTGTTGTGTCCTGTTTTCCCTACAATGTAGTGATTATGTAGAAAAATAAATACAGAAACAAACATTATGAGCTAGAGCTATGTTTGTAAGTTTTGAAAAAATGCATTTCCTAAAATGGGTCTCACAGGGTTAATAATGTTCCCCTGACATTGTTGTGGTTGAACTGTTTTCAAGTTGGTAACTAAAAGCAACAGACTCCTCACACAAACAATCACACACACACAGTGCTGGAAAAAGTACCCAATTGTCATACTTGAGTAAAAGTAAAATAGAAAACTACTGAGGTAAAAGATAGAAAACTACTCAAGTAAAGGTAAAATACGCATCCAGTAAAATACCACCTGAATACAAGCATTTGGTTTTAAATATACTTAAGTTAAATTGCTAAACTATATTTAAGTATTAAGCAAACCAGACAGCATGATTTTCTTGTTAAAATTTACAGATAGCCAGGGGCACACTCCAACACTCAGACATAATTTACAAATGAAGCATTTGTATTTAGTAAGTTCGCCAAATCAGAGTCTGTAGGGATGACATCTTGATAAATGTGTGAATTGGAAAATTTTCGTGTCCTGCTAAGCATTGAAAATGTAACGAGTATGTTTGGGTGTCAGGGAAAATGTATGGAGTAAAAAGTACATTATTTTCTTTAGGAATGTAGTAGAGTAAAAGTAAAAGTTGTCAAAAAATATAAATAGTAAAGTACAGATACCCCTAAAAAATACTTAAGTAGTACATTAAAGTATTTTTACTTAAGTACTTTACACCACTGCACACACATACACACAACGTTAGGCACTGTACGTTAAGCCCCAGGCTAAGACAGGCACGTTGCACACACACACACACACGGCATGCTGCTCTATAGTTTGCAGCGCCTTGCAAATGTTCTGTATTTCTAAGGCTTCATCCTCCCAGCTGCTTGTCCTTTTCAATGTCATTGATACGTGTAGTGAACGTTTTAAGTTTAAACTGGTTCAGCATGGTCTATTTAAAGTGTAGTATTTATGGCGGTGGTCTTCCTCCCCAGTAAGGGTAGGCATCAGAGGAATTTGCTGAGTCAAATAATGCTTACTGTTCCATTCAAAACTCAACCACTTCTCACTCGATCAGTATTGAACTAGGTACATATCTAACCTAGTTTTCCAATGGGGATCAATATTGTAATGATGGCGCCGGAGAGGATTGCTGACGATTTATTGGCTCTTATCCAACCATGCTTTTTTGTTTGTTTTTTCGCATTGTGTGTAATTTATTTTGAACATAATGTTGTTGCTACCGTCTCTTATGACCGAAAAGAACTTCTGAACATCAGAACAGTGATTACTCACCTCGAATTGGACTAATCAACTGAGATTTTGCGGAAAGAGATCGGGTTGCCTTGTGAGAATCAGGCGACGAGTGGCTAATCTGCCTTTGCCATCCGTAATGTTAGCCAACGTTTACTCGCTGGAAAATTAATGTGACGAACTGAATGCAAATATAGCCTACCAACAGGACATTAAAACTGCAATATCTTATGTTTCACCGAGTCGTGGCTGAATGACAACATTAATAACTTACAGCTGGCGGGTTATACACTCTATCGGCAGGATAGAACAGCAGCCTCTGGTAAGACAAGGGTGGCGGCCTATACATATTTGTAAACCACAGTTGGTGCACGATATCTAAGGAAGTCTCAAGGTTTTTCTCACCTGAGGTAGAGTATCTCATGATAAACTGTAGACCACACTATCTACCGAGAGAGTTCATCTGTATTTTTGTAGCTGTCAACATACCACCACAGACCGATGCTGGCACTAAAACAGCACTCAATGAGCTGTATACCACCATAAGCAGACAGGAAAACGCTCATCCAGAGGCGGCACTCCTAGTGGCCGAGGACTTTAATGCAGGGAAACTTAAATCAGTTTTATCTCATTTCTATCAGCATGTTAATGTGCAACCAGAGAGAAAAAAAACTCTAGACCACCTTTACTCCACACACAGATACGTGTACAAAGCTCTCCCTCGCCCTCCATTTGGCAAATCTGACTATAATTCTATCCTCCCGATCCCGGCTTACAAGCAAAAATTAAAGCAGGAAGCACCATTGACTCGTTCTATAAAAAAGTGGTCAGATGAAGCAGATGCTAAACTACAGGACTGTTTTGCTAGCACAGACCGGAATATGTTCCAGGATTCTTCCGATGGCATTAAGGAGTACACCACATCAGTCACTGGCTTCATCAATAAGTGAAGTGCTTCGATGACGTCGTCCCACAGTGACTGTACGTACATACCCCAACCAGAAGCCATGGATTACAAACAACATTCGCACTGAGCTAAAGGGTAGAGCTGCCGCTTTCAAGGAGCGGGACTTTAACCCGGAAGCTTATAAGAAACCGTGCTATGCCCTCTGACAAACCATCAAACAGGCAAAGCGTCAATACAGGACTAAGATCAAATCGTCCTACACTAACTCCGACACTCATCGGATGTGGCAGGACTTGCAAACTATTACAGACTTCAAAGGGAAGCACAGACGAGAGCTGTCCAGTGACACAAGCCTACCAGACGAGATAAATAACTTCTATGCTTGCTTTGAAAGAAGCAACACTGGAACATGCATGAGAGCACCAGCTGTTCCTGACGACTGTGTGATCACGCTCTCTGCAGCCGATGTGAGTAAGACCTTTAAACAGGTCAACATTCACAAGGCCGCAGGGCCAGACGGATTACCAGGACGTGTTCTTCGAGCATGCGCTGACCAACTGTCAAGTGTCTTCACTGACATTTTCAACCTCTATCTGTCTGAGTCTGTAATACCAACATGTTTCAAGCAGACCACCATAGTCCCTGTGTCCAAGAACACTTAGGTAACCTGCCTAAATGACTACTGACCCGTAGCACTCACGTCTATAGCCATTAAATGCTTTGAAAGGCTGGTCATGGCTCACATCAACACCATTACCCCAGAAACCCTAGACTCACTCCAATTTGCATACCGCCCCAACAGATCCACAGATGATGCAAGCTCTATTGCACTCCATACTGCCCTTTCCCACCTGGACAAAAGAAACACCTATGTGAGAATGCTGTGCATTGACTAAAGCTCAGCGTTCAACACCATAGTACCCTCAAAGCTCATCACTAAGCTAAGGACCCTGGGACTAAACACCTCCCTCTGCAACTGGATCCTGGACTTCCTGACAGGCCGCCCCCAGGTGGTTAGGGTAGGGAACAACACATCCACCACGCTGATCCTCAACATGGGGGCCCCTCAGGGGTGCGTGCTCAGTCCCGTCCTGTACTCCATGTTCACTTATGCCTGCACGGCCAGGCACGACTCCAACACCATTATTAAGTTTGCCGATGACACAGTGGTAGGTAACAACACAGTGGTAGGTCTGATCACGACAATGAGACAGCCTATAGGGAGGAGGTCAGAGACCTGACCGTGTGGTGCAAGGACAACCACCTCTCCCTCAACGTGATCAAGACAAAGGAGATGATTGTGGACTACAGGAAAAGGAGGACCGAGCACACGCCCATTCTCATCGATGGGGCTGTAGTGGAGCAGGTTGAGAGCTTCAAGTTCCTTGGCGTCCACATCACCAACAAACTAACATGGTCCAACCACACCAAGACAGTCATGAAGAGGGCACGACAAAACCTATTCCCCCTCAGGAGACTGAAAAGATTTGGCATGGGTCCTCAGATCCTCAAAAGGTTCTACAGCTTCACCATCAAGAGAATCCTGACAGGTTGCATCACAGCAAGGTATGGCAACTGCTCGGCCTCCGACCACAAGGCACTACAGAGGGTAGTGCGTACAGCCCAGTACATCACTGGAGCCAAGCTTCCTGCCATCCAGGACCTCTTTATCAGGCGGTGTCAGAGGAAGGCCCTAAAAATTGTCAAAGCCTCCAGCCACCCTAGTCATAGACTGTTCTCTCTGCTACCGCACGGCAAGCGGTACCGTCACGCCAAGTCTAGGTCCAAGAGGCTTCTTAACAGCTTCTACCCCCCAAGCCATAAGACTCCTGAACATCTAATCAAATGGCTACCCAGACTATTTGCATTGCTCCCCCTCCCCTCTTCTGCACTGCTGCTACTCTCTTATTATCTATGCATAGTCACTTTAATAACTCTACCTACATGTACATATTATCCTAATTTACCTAGACAGCAGTGCCCCCACACATTGACTCTGTACCGGTACCCCCTGTATATAGCCTCGCTATTGTTATTTTACTGCTGCTCTTTAATTTGTTGTTTTTATCTCTTACTTTTTTTAAGGTATTTTCTTAACTGCATTGCTGGTTAAGGGCTTGTAAGTAAGCATTTCACTGTAAGGTCTGCAACTGTTGTATTCGGGACATGTGACATTTTATTTTATTTGAATATTAATTCATTAAATTCGATTACTGCAGCACATCCATCAGAATGAATGTGATTGTTTAAAAATATATATTTTATAGCAATGTTTTGTATTATTGTGTTGTTTTGCATGTCTGAGCTGATGCTCTCTGTTATTAGGGAGTAGTTTATTCATTGTCAGGTTGTATAAAACAGTTTTGGCTGTGGCCTGTCTGGGAGAGGACAGAGGAGTGCTATTTAAGACTGAATTGTGGAACAGGTCAACTGCATTTATTGAGTGATGACTCCATCAGCTGTCAGCTCCATCATATGTTGACTACAGTGTACACTACATGCTGGAGTAAGGCATGAATGTACAGTAGCTCTGTGTGTATTAGATGTATACAGGCAGTGGTATGTTATCCATGGACACGAGAAGGCTACCCCGGGACAGGTGATGGGAGAGGAAGGGGGTGGGAGAGGAGGAGGGAGATGGAATCAGTCAGGGAGCAGGAAATGAGATCATGGCAAATCAAATTAGATCTGACCTTGAGGTGTTGTTTATTCAGCACAAGCATTATTCACCCCCACCCTCTGCCCCGCCTACTGCCTCTAGGGGGAGAATCCACTGACCGTATACCTGCTGCTCTACCCACACCGCCACCACTGCTCATTAGCAGGGCCATGCACAGGCCTTTGGAGGGGCAGGTGCTCAAAGTGACCCCACCCCCTTCCACACACACACACACAAAACATATATACAGTTGAAGTTGGAAGTTTACATACACCTTAGCCAAATACATTTGAACTCAGTTTTTCACAATTCCTGACATTTAATCCTAGTAAAACATTCCCTGTCTTAGGTCAGTTAGGATCCCCACTTTATTTTAAGAATGTGAAATGTCAGAATAATAGTAGAGAGAATGACTTATTTCAACCTTTATTTCTTTCATCACATTCCCAGTGGGTCAGAAGTTTACATACACTCAATTAGTATCTGGTAGCATTGCCTTTAAATTGTTTAACTTGGGTCAAACGTTTTGGGTAGCCTTCCACAAGCTTCCCACATTAAGTTGGGTGAATTTTGGCCCGTACCTCCTGACAGAGCTGGTGTAACTGAGTCAGGTTTGTCGGCCTCAACGCACGCACATGCTTTTTCAGTTCTGCCCACACATTTTCTAAAGGATTGAGGTCAGGGCTTTGTGATGGCCACTCCAATACCTTGACATTGTTGTCCTTAAGCCATTTTGCCACAACTTTGGAAGTATGCTTGGGATATTTGTCCATTTGGAAGACCCATTTGCGACCAAGCTTTAACTTCCTGACTGATGTCTTGAGATGTTGCTTCAATATATCCACATAATTTTCCTACCTCATGATGCCATCTATTTTGTGAAGTACACCAGTCCCTCCTGCAGCAAAGCACCCCCATAACATGATGCTGCCACCTCCGTGCTTCACGGTTGGGATGGTGTTCTTCGGCTTGCAAGCCTCCCCCTTTTTCCCTCAAACGTAATGATGGTCACTATGGCCAAACAGTTCTATTTTTGTTTCATCAGACCAGAGGACATTTCTCCAAAAAGTACGATCTTTGTCCCCATGTGCAGTTGCAAACCGTAGTCTGGCTTTTTTATGGCGGTTTTGGAGTAGTGGCTTCTTCCTTGCTGAGCGGCCTTTCAGGTTATGTCGATATAGGACTCGTTTTACTGTTGATATAGATACTTTTGTAGCCGTTTCCTCCAGCATCTTCACAAGGTCCTTTGCTGTTGTTCTGGGATTGATTTGCACTTTTTGCACCAAAGTACGTTCATCTCTAGGAGACAGAACATGTCTCCTTCCTGAGCGGTATGACGGCTGTGTGGTCCCATGGTGTTTACACTTGCATACGATTGTTTGTACAGATGAACGTGGTACCTTCAGGCATTTGAAAATTGCTCCCAAGGATGAGCCAGACTTGTGGAGGTCTACCATTTTTTTCTGAGGTCTTGGCTGATTTATTTTGATTTTCCTATGATGTCAAGCAAAGAGGCACTGAGTTTGAAGGTAGGCCTTGAAATGGTGTACACAGGTACACCTCCAATTGACTCAAATGATAACAATTAGCCTATCAGAAGCTTCTAAAGCTGTGACATCATTTTCTGGAATTTTCCAAGCTGTTTAAATGCACAGTCAACTTAGTGTATGTAAACTTCTGACCCACTGGAATTGTGATACAGTGAATTATAAGTTAAATAATCTGTCTGTAAACAATTGTTGGAAAAATGACTTGTGTCATGCACAAAGTAGATGTCCTAACCGACTTGACAAAACTATAGTTTGTTAACAAGAAATTTGTGGAGTGGTTTTAATGACTCCAACCTAAATGTATGTAAACTTCCAACTTCAACTATATATATCCTTACGTTCATCATTCTCTACTGCTCATGTAGCCACATTTTTATGTATATTTATTTAGCATAGGCCTTTCCTTTCTGCAAAAACAGTCATCCCACTCTAAACAAGCTACCTGGCCTGCTGCTCACGGAGAGGGCAAATAGGGGAGGGCTATCAGCTGATTATAGAGAATGATGAAAATCAGCTAACTAGTTAGCTAGCTAACTGTTAGCTATGCAGTTGTAACAATTTAGCTACTCTTTACCAGTGATTGGAGATTGTTCTGCTGCTAACATCTACAACGTTGAATTGTACCCTTCCCTGTCCCTGACCGTGAGAGGCTCAACTCAAAAAGGAGCCAGTGTGCCACTACTCATACTGACTCTAGGTGCTGGTAGCTTCTGCTTGTGCAGCAGCAGGAGGAGAAGTGCAGTGCACGTTCACGTGGGAAGGGGAATTTCCCCAAGATATATATTTTTTAAATTAGCTAGTTTGATGGGCAATTCTGTACATAACAGGAGAGAAAAGAGAAAAAAAGTTCAACAGAAATGTATTCATTTTTTTACCAATCTGGAAGGGCATTTTACTCAAAGGAGGGCAAAAGAGCAAGTGCTCAGGCACCCCTAGAGCCCTATCTGTACACATATCTGTTCATTAGTACCCCACACATGTCCCATAATGTGGACATCATAGATCACAGAGCCAGCCTGAAGACATACAATCAATGACCCCTCTCCAGATGAAATCCTGCGACTAGTGAGGTCCATCCGCACTACAACCAACCCGCTCGACTTTCTCCCTCCTTCCTTCTCCAAACCATCTCTGGAGACCGTCTCCTGTTCCTCACTTCCCTCATCAACTCATCCTTGACCAGTGGCTGCATCCCCTCCGACTTCAAAATTATCCGAGTCGCTCCCCTCCTCAAGGAACCAACACTCAACTCATCTGACGTCAAAAACTATAGACCTGTATCCCTTATTTTTTTTTTTTCTAAAACACTTGAGTGTGCCATCTTTGATCAACTCTCTCAGAACGATCTTCTTGACCATAACAAGTCAGACTTCAAAACGGGTCACTCAACCGAGGCCTGCTTGCTCAGACTTCTCCATAACGGTTGACAACTCCGGAGTGTCGCCCTCCCAGAGTGCGAAGGACTTTGGCGTGACCCTGGACAACACCCTGTCGTTCTCTGCAAACATCAAAGCAGTGACTCGCTCCTGCAGGTTCATGCGCTACAACATCCATAGAGTACAACCCTACCTCACACAGGAAGTGGCGCAGGTCTTAATCCAGGCACTTGTCTGCTCCTGTCTGGACTACTGCAATTCATCCAGAACGCTGAAGCCAGCCTAGTTTTCAACCTTCCCAAATTCTCCCATGTCACCCGCTCCTCCGCACACTCCACTGGCTTCCAGTCGAAACTCGTATCCACTGTAACAACATGGTGCTTGCCTATGGAACAGCAAGAAAAGCTGCCCCTCTACCTTCAGGCTATGCTCAAACCCTACACCCCAACCCGAGCACTCCGTTCTGCCACCTCTGGTCTCTTGGCCCTCCCACCCCTAAGGGAGGGCAGCTCCTGCTCAGCCCAGTTCAAGCTCTTCTCTGTCCTGGCACCTCAATGGTGGAACCAGTTTCCCACACAGCTAAGAGTCCCTGCCTATCTTCCGAAAGCACTTGAAACCCCTACTTTGCTGATAGCTACTCTGGATAAGATTGTCTGCTAAATTACTCAAATGTAAAAAACTGAAATGTACCTCCATCTCCCAACAGACAGTATTTCCCATCTTCACCCCTATCTCAGATCCCTCCGCACCCCACCTTCTGCCCTCCCTGCGAAGACAGAAGGTGGGGCTGAAGCCCCTTCCATGCAATAGATATAATTGCATGGAGAGGATGTGGGATGCTGTCATGGACCAGGTGATATATAGTGACATGGATGGCGCTCCATAGGATGAATCATGTACAGTAGGTGTGTGTTCTAGCCTCAGTGCCTGGTGTGATTTATCTGTGTTGTCACTGGGTTCATCCTGGTCTTGTCTGTGAGGGAGGGTGATGAAAGGGCCGGTTCCTCCTGCATGGAGCAGACATATTGATCCTACAATCCCGTAACACTAACACTTCTGAGTTTTCGATCACCGCTTCTCATACACAGTAGGCGTTATTGATGACAGTTATGGTGATCTATTTCTTCCAGTGGTCAATAATTTCAATAATGCTCAGTCCTTTGTTATCAAATGTTTACAATATTATCCTCTATATAGAAACATAATTTAGTTTTTTTATATTTTAATTGATTCTCTAGTTTCTAGAAGGCATTGTCCCCCAACCATATGTCCTTTGAGAACCCTGGGGAAAGGGCAGCCAATGTCCTTGCATCAACAAAAAATTACTGTGTTTGACATGACATTTATGATAGAGTCACTTGGAATGTACTGTAATTCAGAACTTTATGTAAATGACAATAGAGAGTCCTTGTCGATATGGAAAAGCTCTGTAAGAAAAAAATATGTTGATTCAATGTACAATTGTAAGGCAAGTAGGATTGTGAATTTGCTCAACATTTGGCCATAAAGCTGAACAGTACATTCTCAAGTTGAATTGTATGTTCATTGTACTTTGAATTTTTGTTTGAGTGAAATTACAATTTCACTTAAGAAATGTATTCTACCTTATTTGCATATTTCCCAGTGTGCCTTGACTTTCGGGTAAATTGTAGTTGCCACCCATGACTGTACTTGTTAGCGACAGAGACATCATTGTTGTATTCAATGGCTTTCAGTCAAATCAAATCTTATTGGTTACACACAGATGTTTGCAGATGTTATCGTGGGTGTAGCAAAATGGTTATGTTCCTAGTCCAACAGTGCAGTAATAACTAACAATACACGCAAATCCCAAGAATAAGAAGTAAGAAATGTAGAAATATAAGAATGAGCTATGTATATCATGGTGTGTATAGACATGAAAGTGTACGAATAAAAAAGGTGTGTACAGCAGTAGTTTTATTTATATATGAGCCTTGATTAGAATACAGTATATACATATGAAGTGGGTAAAACAGCATGTTAACATTATCAAAGTGACCAGTGTTCAATGACTATATACATAGGGCAGCAGTCTCTAATGTGCGGGGTTGAGTACCGGGTGGTAGCCGGCTAGTAACAGTGACAAAAGTTCAGGGCAGGGTACTCGGCAGAGGCCGGCTATTGGTTACTTTTTAACAGTCTGATGGCCTGTAGATAGAAGCTGCTTTTCATTCTCTCTGTCCCAGCTTTGCTGCACATGTACTGTCTCCACCTACTAGACTGTAGCAGGGTGAACAGGCCGTGGTTCGGGTGTCTGAGGTCCTTGATGATTTTCTTGGCCTTCCTGTGACACCAGGTGCTGTAGATGTCCTGGAGGGCAGGCAGTTGTCGTATCATGCTGAGATACAGCCCGACAGGATGCTCTCAATGGTGCATCTGTAGAAGTTTCTAAGGGTCTTAGGGTCCAAGACGCATTTCCAAGACTCATTTCTTCAGCCTCTTCTTCAGCCTCACTGTCTGTGTGGGTGGACCATTTCAGGATGTCAGTGATGTGCACGCCGAGGAAGTTGATGCTTTTCACCCTCTCCGCTGTGGCCCTGTCGATGTGGATGGGGGCTGTCTCCTGAAGTCCACGATCAGCTCCTTTGTTTTAGTTGATGTTGAGGTTATTTCCCTGGCACCACTCCACCAGAGCCCTCACCTCCTCCCTGTAGGCTATCTCGTCGTTGGTGGTAATCAGACCTACCGCTGTTGTGTTGTCTGCCAACTTGCTGATTCAGTTGGAGACGTGCGTGGCCACGCAGCCATGGGTGAACAGGGAGTACAGGAGGGGGCTGAGCATGCACGCTTGTGGGGCCCCCATGTTGAGGGTCAGTGTAGCGGAGGTGTTGTTGCCTACTTTCATCACCTGGGGTCAGCCTATCAGGAAGTCCAGGATCCAGTTGCACAGGGCCAGGTTCAGACCCAGGGCCCTGAGCTTATTGAGGAGCTTGGAGGGCACTATGGTGTTAAAGGCTGAGCTGTAGAGAACGAAAGCTCACAGTCCTCGTGAGCGTCGGCGGCCCGCATCAGCAGCTCTATGTTTTCCTCAAAGCGAGCTTGTCCTGTAGCCTTCACCAAGTGAGTGTCTAAGTACAGATGTCGGATCTTATTTGAGCCCTTTTGTTGCAGGAGGAAAATAATTCTGCAGAAGGAGGATTTGAATATCTGAAGATATATTTAGAATCGCCGCCACAGGGCAGCTGGAAGCGGTGTTTGTATACAATGCACACCATACCTACATTGTACCTAACAGTATATAGACTATGTGCAGGCTATAGCCCTTCTCGTGTGGAATCTTCTGTGGATTATAATAAATGTATATATTTGTAGGGGATAGATGTATTAGATCATATTCTTGGAGCTTACTAGAGCACTGTGAATTGCCGTAGCACAATGGTCAAAGCAACGCACTCCGGCTCCAAGCCTCATGAGTTTGCGTCAAGTGCTGGGCAACATAGTGACCAGCCTGAGCCTACAAGTTAATTGCATTTATTTAAGTAAAACGAATAGTCTGATATTTATTTACACAAAGAAAAAAGTGTCTCAGCTCAATGAAATCTTCTTTGGATAGGCTCAAATGCATAAACATCTTGACAGCTTCACAAAATCAAATATTAAAGCCAAACAATATAGGCTTTCAATCCACACAAAAGACCAGGACTATATTAACAAATTATACATACAGTGGGGGGAAAAAGTACTTGATCCCCTGCTGATTTTGTACATTTGCCCACTGACAAAGAAAGGATCAGTCTATAATTTTAATGGTAGGTTTATTTGAACAGTGAGACAGAATAACAACAAAAGAATCCAGAAAAATGCATGTCAGAAATGTTATAAATTGATTTGCATTTTAATGAGGGACATAAGTATTTGACCCCCTCTCAATCAGAAAGATTTCTGGCTCCCAGGAGTCTTTTATACAGGTAACGAGCTGAGATTAGGAGCACACTCTTAAAGGGAGTGCTCCTAACCGCAGCTTGTTACCTGTAAAAAAGATACCTGTCCACAGAAGCAATCAATAAATCAGATTCCAAACTCTCCACCATGGCCAAGACCAAAGAGCTCTCCAAGGATGTCAGGGACAAGATTGTAGACCTACACAAGGCTGTAATGTGCTACAAGACCATCGCCAAGCAGCTTGGTGAGAAGGTGACAACATTTGGTGCGATTATTCGCAAATGGAAGAAACACAAAAGAACTATCAATATCCCTCGGCCTGGGGCTCCATGCAAGATGATCATGAGAACGGTGAGGAATCAGCCCAGAACTACACGGGAGGATCTTGTCAATGATCTCAAGGCAGCTGGGACCATAGTCACCAAGAATACAATTGGTAACACACTACGCCGTGAAGGACTGAAATCCTGCAGCGCCCGCAAGGTCCCCCTGCTCAAGAATACATATACATGCCCGTCTGAAGTTTGCCAATGAACATCTGAATGACTCCGAGGACAACTGGTGAAAGTGTTGTGGTCAGATGAGACCAAAATGGAGCTCTTTGACATCAACTCAACTCGCCGTGTTTGGAGGAGGAGGAATGCTGCCTATGACTCCAAGAACAGCATCTCCACCGTCAAACATGGAGGTGGAAACATTATGCTTTGGGGGTGTTTTCCTGCTAAGGGGACAGGACAACTTCACCGCATCAAAGGGACGATGGACGGGGCCATGTACCGTCAAATCTTGGGTGAGAACCTCCTTCCCTCAGCCAGGGCATTGAAAATGGGTCGTGGATGGGTATTCCAGCATGACAATGGCCCAAAACACACGGCCAAGGCAACAAAGGAGTGGCTCAAGAAGAAGCACATTAAGGTCCTGGAGTGGCCTAGCCAGTCTCCAGACCTTAATCCCATAGAAAATCTGTGGAGGGAGCTGAAGGTTCGAGTTGCCAAACGTCAGCCTTGAAACCTTAATGACTTGGAGAAGATCTGCAAAGCGGAGTGGGACAAAATCCCTCCTGAGATGTGTGCAAACCTGGTGGCCAACTACAAGAAACGTCTGTCCTCTGTGATTGCCAACAAGGGTTTTGCCACCAAGTACTAAGTCATGTTTTGCAGAGGGGTCAAATACTTATTTCCCTCAATAAAATGCAAATCATTTTATAACATTTTTGACATGCGTTTTTCTGGATTTTTTTGTTGTTATTCTGTCTTTCACTGTTCAAATAAACCTACCATTAAAATTATAGACTGATCATTTCTTTGTAAGTGGGCAAACGTACAAAATCAGCAGGGGATCAAATTCTTTTTTCCCCCACTGTAGTGTCATGACATTGGCCTGTGGGTAAGGTTTATGACCCCCCCCATAAATACCTTTCTCCCTTCCCCTCTCTCTCTGACCCTACTGAAGGACTTTTGAATAGCCTTTGTTAAATATAGAGAGTCTGGGAACATCAAACAAGTGGGGGGAAAGGAACCATTTTTCGGTAATAGAACCAGTTGGAAATATACCAGGTACTTAATGAGTGTGGATGTCAGTTCGGTTGTCATCTGAGACATTATGACTGATGACAGGACGACAAACTGTACCTGGGAAAGTCTACACATTCTAGTTATCAGATTCACATGGAATTGTTGTGCAATTTAAATGTTTGATATTGAAACTGTTTGTTAGGAGATTAAATGTAATTTTAGCTTCCAAATGAGAGAATTGGGTTTTCATAAGGAAAGAGCCCTTCTCAATCAATGGCCCGCCCCTGTGAAGAGACATTGGTTATAAACCATGAAACACACCCTTCTCCCTCGCCACTATATAAGTCATTGATGAAATATAACCAGTCTGTTCCGGGTACGTGAGGTCTGCAGCCTCTGCGTTAAAAAGACACACATGTCAAGTACAGAACTAAGCCAACCTCAGCGTGAGCTTTGGTTGCGAATGGTATGAACTTTGAACCCTTATTCACTACAGAAGTGATTCTTCCTAGCCGTTGAGTTAGCAGCGGCCGCTGTAGACGTGGGCTAGGAAAGGACCGACGACGTACCCAGTCTAACACACAATGAAGATACTACAACGTATCCATTTTACCACCAGTGACATTCTTCCGAGGACAGGAAGATCTGTCCTGGGCTCAGCCCCACCTGCCCTGAATGACGGATCGCCACTGATCGGGGGATTGAGTTGTTTGTGCCAGAAGGGTGCGGGCCGGAATCTAACTCACGCCGACGCGGTAGGCCTTTATGTGCACTATGAAAGCAGCGACCCCAACCACTAGACCACCCCAGGCCATGATTGAACAAAAGTTTGACCTGAGGATACACGACACTTAAATGTCGTAGTTTAAGGATAGGGGGCAGTATTGAGAATTTTGGAAAAAATATGTGCCCATTTTTAACTGCCTCCTACACCAACTCAGAAGCTAGAATATGCATATTATTGTTCAGGTTTGGATAGAAAACACTCTGAATTTTCTAAAACTGTTTGAATGGTGTCTGTGAGTATAACAGAACTCCTATGGCAGGCAAAAGCCTGACAAGGTTTCATGCAGGAAGTACCCTGTCTGACAAGGAGTCGTGCGTCTTGCATCTGTTTATTGAAAAGTAAGGATCTTAGCTGTAACGTGACAATTCCCAGGGCTCCGATAGGCTCTCAGAACCCGGGAAATACCTGAAGGTTGACGAGGCAGCCTCAGGCTGAAACACATTATCGCCTTTGGTAAGTGGCGGATCAGAGGACCTTTGAATGAGGCGCGTGCACGATTCGCTCCTGAGGAGAAATTTAATTCGGCTGTTTAGGCTCAATGCATATTCCCGGTCGGAATATTATCGCTTTTCTACGAGATAAATGGCATAAAAATTGGTTTTAAACAGCGGTTGACATGCTTCGAAGTACGGTAATGGAATATTTAGAAATTTTTTGTCACGCCAATGCGCGAGACCGTGATGTAGCATTCTGATAGTGTCTAGAACTCACGAACAAAACGTCGCTGTTTGGATATAACGATGGATTATTTGGGACCAAACCAACATTTGTTATTGAAGTAGAAGTCCTGGCAGTGTATTCTGACGAAGAACAAGCAAGGTAAGAACATTTTTCTTATAGGAAATGTGATTTTGGTGGAGGCTGACCTGGGTGGGTGTCTAAATAGCTAGCCCTGTGATGCCGGGCTATGTACTTAGATTATTGCAAAATGTGCTTCATCCGAAAAGCTATTTTAAAATCGGACATATCGAGTGCATAGAGGAGTAATGTATCTATAATTCTTAAAATAATTGTTATGCTTTTTGTGAACGTTTATCGTGAGTAATTTAGCAAACTGTTAGTAAATTCCCCGGAAGTTTGCGGGGGTTATGCTTTTTCTGAACGTCACATGCTAATGTAAAAAGCAGTTTTTTTATATAAATATGAACTTGATTGAACAGACATGCATGTATTGTATAACACAATGTCCTAGGTGTGTCATCTGATGAAGATCATAAAAGGTTAGTGCTGCATTTAGCTGTGGTTTGGGTTTATGTGACATGATATGCTAGCTTGAAAAATGGGTGTCTGATTATTTCTGGCTGGGCACTCTCCTGACATAATCTAATGTTTTGCTTTCGTTGTAAAGCCTTTTTGAAATCGGACAGTGGGGTTAGATTAACGAGATTCTTGTCTTTAAATAGCTGTAAAATAGTCATATGTTTGAGAAATTGAAGTAATAGTATTTCTAACGATTCAAAAATCGCGCCACTGGATTTCAGTGGCTGTTACGTAGGTGGGACGAGTTCGTCCCACATGCGCCAGAGAGGTTAATGGAAACCAATAACTATTGTGTGTTATTAGGCTATATGAAACTACGGTTGTTGATGTGTATGGTAGCATTTCAGATACATTTTTGATTATGTGAATATGTGAATGTTTCATTAATAAGACCTGGGCCTAGCGTTTCAGCAAGCGAGAGAGAATTATTTTGATAGCGAGCCCTGATCTCAATGATTCAAATGCAACCGCATGGAGAGAAAGAGAAGTGCTATTTTTCAGAGACTCACGAGGCTCATTTGAATTTCCTGATGCAGCAGGAAAATTCTCTGTGTCAAAAGAGTGATCAAGTTAAGATCTGACATCTATAAATACACTGAGTATACCAAACATTATTAGGAATACCTTTCTAATATTGAGTTGCACCCCCCTCCTTTTGCCCTCAGAACAGCCTCAATTAGTTGTGTCATGGACTCTACACGGTGTCGAAAGCATTCCACAGGGATGCTGGCCCATGTTGACTACAATTCTTCTCACAGTTCTGTAAAGTTGGCTGGATGTCCTTTGGGTGGTGGACCATTCTTGATACGCATGGAAAACTGTTGAGCGTGACAAACCCAGCAGCGTTGCAGTTCTTGACACAAACCGGTGCGCCTGGCACCTACTACCATACCCCGTTCAAAGGCACTTCATTTTTTTGCTTTGCCCATTCACTCTCTGAATGGCACACATACACAATCCATGTCTCAAGGCTTAAAAATCCCTCTTTAACCTGTCTCCTACCCTTTATCTACACTAATTGAAGTGAACTTAACAAGTGACATCTGTAAGGGATCAAGCTTTCACCTGGTCAGTCTATACCATGGAAAGATCAGGTGTTCCTAATGTTTTGTATACTCAGTGTGTAATTTGTTTCCAAAATACTTTATGGACCAATCACAAGTGGTTCACCACCCCTAATGCACTAATGGACGAGCTGCCACTGGACCCCACTATGGAAAGCTGAAACCTTCACGAACATGTACATGCTTCACGGGACTCGTCTGAAGTTGGTACCACCAATGTGCCAACCTCTGTCTGTAGCGTCCGAATGGTTGGGGCTAATATGACCCCACCATCAAAAGCTGAGACTCTCACGAACATGTGCATGTTGGTTGTTTTGTTCTACACTGCCCACAAGCCTCACAAGACTAAATCTGAAGATAACTCAGTACCGGGCTGAAAAAGTTATGGAAGTGAATAGGGTATTTCTACGTCATTATACGGTTTTTAAAAAATTATACATTCCTGAGCTTTCTAATATGTAGGACAGAAACTTCAAACCAAAAATATGTCACTTTCTCTTTGAAAGAGTGGGGATAGAGTGCCGTTTGAAACTGTTAAGTGCACCTCATCTGACTTTAGATGATAGTGGTAGAGGCTGCCGAACTCTTTCGGCGCGGTGCGGGTGAAGCACGCCACCGTTTCATGTAGCATGCCAGAAAGCAGTTCATCCACTGTCGGGAGAAATGGTAATCCATATCAATACACACAGTATGTTAATTGCATGCAAATTAAGGTTGCTTAGCTACCACACCCACAACAGAAGCTCAATCATGGTCTCGAATTTGCAGGTGGATGACTTCTGTGAGAGGTCGCTGCTATGCCTGAATTTGACCCAAAACCAATGAGGAAGTCTTCTGCAGTGTTGAGATCGGTTGTATGAAACCAATCGATATGTCAAGAAAAGCTCTTAACCATGCCAGCCTGTTTTCAATTTCTATTCAGTTCGACTTCCCATAAATTCGTTGTCTGAACTGTGCCTTAGACTCTAGAGGACACATTAGCTTCAATCCTTTTGAAGTCCACTCAACTCACAGATTAACATTGATTAAGAAATTGGTTAAATTGGCTTTTTTACAGTGAATTATTTCTCAGAGTGAAAGGTTGGCCAGAGCTTTACAGGGAAAAGGTTGACTAGTTACTTGGATATGGCCTTACTTGGGGAATGAATGGGTTGACACAAGCAGAAATCGCCCTATCCTTTGAGCATTTTCCATTCAACAATGCAGAGCAGCCATAATAGATCAGACCATTTAACATTCTAATACCTGAAAATTTCAAAAAGCTTATTTGCACCCTATAAAATGTCATTCTAACAGCAACAAAAACCGCCAAAAAAACAAAGAGTTGATCATCAGATGGAGAAACCATACTTCCTACAGATGTAGGATCTTAATGTGATCAATCTTTTGTTGCTGAGAATTTCCCCTTATTAATCATTCCTAATTATTTGCCGTAATGATATATTTATCAAACCTTATAATTACTGGACATTTTTATAATCCTCATAAGAATTCAGATTTACTGTTTCTGCGGGATTATTTTCCTGCTGTAGCAAACTGGCTCAAATTAAGATCCTACATCTGCAGGTAATAGTGATAATCTCTGTGTCCTGGGGCAGAGTGATAAATAAAGGATTAAAACGGCTCGCGTGCAAATGAAACTCCCTAGGCATACCGCACTGGGAGGGAATGTACGTTGGCAGGCCTTGCCTTGTAATTAAATTGTTCAGCAGGGTAAAATCATACGAGAATCTCTGCCTAGGTCTGCCCAGAACTGCATTATTTTATCTTTGTTTGGAACCATTTTACTGTATCAGCCATTTTTTATTTAAGTAATTGAATTGATTGGTTACTCAAATTAAATAATGTATGTATACATTGTTTATGTAACCTATATTGGATATGAATATGAATCCAGAGTGTACTCTAGTTGTGTTTCAGCAGTCTGACTAGATAACAGGCATCTGGTCTCACACAGACAGAGGTCTATGGAATGACACAGTCAGGCTAATAGTCTCCTGCTGTCTTTGTCCTTGTAAGGAGACTCCAGGTTGGTTCACAGACTCCAGCTAAAAGGTCAAACTCATTCAACAATCCTTTGGGAGCGGGGTTATGGCAGGAGACAGAATACCTCCGATGTGGAATGTTTATTTGGATGCCTTAGTTTCCAGGGACAGGTCTCATGACTGCTATCACTACACAGAACCTTTCTATAACCTAGAAGTGATGGAGCAACTTTGTCACATTACCATTTCCAATGTTGCTTGGCAGAATACAGTAATTAGTTTTAGACTCCAGTTATACCACAAATCAAATCAATTTGTATTTGTCACTTGCTTTGTAAACAACAAGTGTAGGCTAAGAGTGTAATGCTTACTTATGGGTCCTTTTCCATCAATGCACACAGTGTAAAGGAAATGGCCTAGTGCCCATCTGGGAAGTGACATACTACTGTACTTACAGTGCCTTCAGAAAGTATTCACACCCCTTTTCTTTTTTCCACGTTGTTGTGTTACAGCCAAAGTTTAAAATTGATTACATTTAGATGTGTGTAACTGGCCTACACACAATACCCCGTAATGTCAAATTGGAATTATGTTAAGACATTTTTACAAATGAATAAAAAATGAAAAGCTGAAATGTCTTGAGTCAATAAGTATTCAACCTCTGCTATGGCAAGCCTAAATAAGTTCAGAAATAAAAATGTGCTTAACAAGTCACATAATACGTTGCATGGATTCACTCTGTTTAATAATAGTGTTTAAGATGATTTTTGAATGACTACCTCATCTCTGTAGCCAGACGTAAAATTGTCTGTAAGGTCCCTCAGTCAAGTAGTGAATTTCAAACACAGATTCAACCAAAGACCAGGGAGGTTTTCCAATGCTTCGCAAAGAAGGGCACCTATTGGTAGATGTGTTTAAAAAACAAAGCATACATTGAATATCCCTTTGAGCATGGTGAAGTAATCAATACAATTTGGATGGTGTATCAATCAATACGCCCAGTCACTACAAAGATACAGGTGTCCTTCCTAACTCAGTTGCCGAAGAGGAAGGAGTCCACTCAGGGATTTCACCATGAGACCAATGGTGACTTTAAAACAGTTACAGAGTTTAATATCTGTGATAGGATAAAACTGAGGATGGATCAACAACATTGTAGTTACTCCACAATACTAACTTAAATTACAGAGTGAAAAGAATGAAGCCTGTACAGAATAAAAAATATTCAAAAACATGCATCCTGTGCAATAAGGCACTAAAGTAAAACTGCAAAAGCAAGTCTCTTCTTATTATTGGTGTCCTTTTTATTTAATTTATTTCACCTTTATTTAACCAGGTAGGCTAGTTGAGAACAAGTTCTCATTTACAACTGCGACCTGGCCAAGATAAAGCAAAAGCAGTGTGACACAAACAACAACACAGAGTTACACATGGAATAAACAAACATACAGTCAATAATACAATAGAAAAAGTCAATATACAGTGTGTGCAAATGAGGTAGGATAAGGGAGGTAAGGCAATAAATAGGCCATAGTGGCGAAATAATTACAATATAGCAATTAAACACTGGAGTGATAGATGTGCAGAAGAGGAGTGTGCAAGTAGAGATACTGGAGTGCAAAGGAGCAAAATAAATAACAGTATGGGGATGCGGTAGTTGGATGGGCTATTTACAGATGGGCTATGTACAGGTGCAGTGATCTGTCAGCTGCTCTGATAGCTGGTGCTTAAAGTTAGTGAGGGAGATATGAGTCTCCAGCTTCAGTGATTTTTGCAGTTCGTTCCAGTCATTAGCAGCAGAGAACTGGAAGGAAAGGCGGCCAAAAGGAGGAATGGGCTTTGTGTGTGACCAGTGAAATATATCTGCTGGAGCGCGTGCTACGGGTGGGTGCTGCTATGGTGACCAGTGAGCTGGGATAAAGCGTGGCTTTACCTAGCAAAGACTTTTAGATGACCTGGAGCCAGTGGGTTTGGTGACGAATATGAACCAGACACCGAGGTATTTGTAGTTGTCCACATATATTTTAAGTCAGAACCATCCAGAGTAGTGATGCTGGATGGTTGGGCAGCGATCGGTTGAAGAGCATGCATTTAGTTTTACTTGCATTTAAAAGCAGTTGGAGGCCACGGAAGGAGAGTTGTATGGCATTGAAGCTCGTCTGGAGGTTAGTTAACACAGTGTCCAAAGAAGGGACAGAAGTATACAGAATGGTGTCATTTGCGTAGAGGTGGATCAGAGAATCACCAGCAGCAAGAGCGTCATCATTGATGTATACAGAGAAAAGAGTCGGCCTGAGAATTGAACCCTGTGTCACCCCCATTGAGTCTGCCAGAGGTCCGGACAACAGGCCCTCCGATTTGACACACTGAACTCTGTCTGAGAAGTAGTTGGTGGACCAGGCGAGGCAGTCATTTGAGAAACCAAGGCTGTTGAGTCTGTCGATAAGAATGTGAATGTCCTTAGTAGTGGTTTGACCATGAAGGCCTGATTCATGCAGTCTCCTCTGAACAGTTGATGTTGAGATGTGTCTCCTACTTGAACTCTGTGAAGCATTTATTTGGGCTGCAATTTCTGAGGCTGGTAACTCTAATGAACTTATCCTCTGCAGCAGAGGTAACTCTGGGTCTTCCTTTCCAGTGGCTGTCCTCATGAGAGCCAGTTTCATCATAGCGCTTGATGGTTTCTGAGACTGCACTTGAAGAAACTTTCAAAGTTCTTGTTGTTTTCAAAGTTCTTCATGTCTTAAAGTAATGATGTACTCCCATTTCTCTTTGCTTATTTGAACTGTTCTTGCCATAATTAATAGGAATCAAGGTAAGACCCAAGTGCAGAATGTGTGAAGTAACAATGTTCATTGTAACCACAGGGGCAGGCAAATGACAGGTCAAGGCAGGCAGGGGTCGATAATCCAGAGTAGGAGCAAAGGTACAGGACAGCAGGCAGGCTCAGAGACAGGTGGAGTGGTCAGGCGGGCAGGTACTGGGTCAGGACAGGCAAGAGTCAAAAACCAGGAGGACGAGGAAAAGAGAGGCTGGGAAAAGACAGGAGCTGACAGGACAAACGCTGGTTAGCTTGACAAACAAGACAAACTGGCAACAGACAAACAGAACACCGGTATAAATACACAGGGGATAATGGGGAAGATGGGCAACACGTGGAGGGGGTTGGAGACAAGCACAAAGACAGGTGAAACAGATCAGGGGGTGACAATAATATGGACTTGGTCTTTTACCAAAAAAGGTTATCTTCTGTATACCACCCCTAGCTTGTCACAACACAACTGATTGGCTCAAATGCATTAAGAAGTAAAGAAATTACACAAATTAACTTTTAACAAGGCATAACGGTTAATTGAAATGTATTCCAGGTGACTACCTCATGAAGCTGGTTGAGAGAATGCCAAGATTGTGCAAAGCCGTCATTAAAGCAAAGGGTGACTACTTTGAAGAATCTCAAATATAAAATATATTTATATATTAAAATATATTATTTGTTCAACACTTTTTTGGTTACTATATGATTCCATGTGTTATTTCATAGTTTTGATGTCTTCACTATTATTCTACAATGTAGAAAATAGTACAAATAAAGATAAACCGTGGAATGAGTAGGTGTCCAAACTTTTGACTGGTACTGTATATAACTGAGAATTCTATATTTAATTTTAAATGAAAGTGCAAAAATGTCTAAAAACATGTTCTCTCTTTGTCATTATGGGGTATTGTGTGTAGTGTGACAAACCTATTCAAGGTTAAGAGAGTTTGTCACAAATTAAGCGGGAGACCGTCACCAAAATCACCCCAGAAGGAGAGTTATTTCGAACAGGACAGTACCTGTGTGTTGGTTTCTCCGTCCTGGTCCACCCAGGCTGCAGGCGAGGTCAAGGATAGCAGGGTTCGGTAAACAAATCTGTTTCTCGGTAGGTCCAGGTCCAAACGCTAACAAGTCAGTCCAATCAGTCCAGGTCATACACGGTAAATCCAGCCAACATATATATTGTCACTTTCTCTATGGTTCACAGATCCCCGAGCCCCTTCCTCTCTCTCTTCCTGGTTTGTCTTGACCCCTTATTTGTGGGTCGGCCCCACTTTCTGGACAGTCCCCTTGCTTCTGGGAGTTGTGGTTTTGGTGGTCGGCCATTTTGTGATCTGTAGTTCTGGTCGGGATGGCCATTTTAGCGAGAGGGCAGAGCCCGTTTATTAGTTCTGCCCTCACATATCTGCCATTTATCACTCGGCCGCCTTCTTTGCCACACATCTCCCCCTAGATTCGACCCCCTAGGTCGGGCTACCGCAGCAAAATGGGCGTGTATGCGGGATAACCCATCCACATTTCCTTCCCTGCTCTGTGTTTTAAGTCAAAGTGAAACGGTTGAAGACTCAAAAACCTGAGCCTTCTTCTCTTTAGCCCTACGCATCCAGGTGAGTGGGGCATGGTCACTGAGGGTGAAGTGGTGCCCTAGCAGGTAGTATTTCAGTCTTTCTAGAGCCCACTTTACTGCCAGCGCCTCTTTCTCAACGACTGAGTAGTTGGCCTCCCATGGTTCCAGCTTCCTGCTTAAAAACAGGATGGGGTGTTCAACCCCTTCTCCCTCTTGGGAGAGCATGGCTCCAAAGCCGACCTCTGAGGCATCCGTCTGAATTACGAACTCTCGTTTATTAGTTCTGACCTCACATATCTGCCATTTATCACTCGGCCCCCTTCTTTGCCCCACATCTCCCCCCCACACATCTCGGCCATTTTGTGATCTGTAGTTCTGGTCGGGGTGGCCATTTTAGTGAGAGCGCAGAGCTCGTTTATTAGTTCTGCCCTCACATATCTGCCATTTATCACTCGGCCGCCTTCTTTGCCACAGTAGATGTTTGAGATTTTTTGTATTTATTTAATCCATTTTGAATTCAGGCTGTAACACAACAACATGTGAAATAAGTCAAGCGGTATGAATACTCTCTGAAGGCACTGTAGATTGTAGGTGATGCGGAGCACATGCAGATGCTATGACAGACTGTTTTCCTCTGTCTGCAGAGGGTGGATGTGATGCAGTTCTGAACTCCAATGACCTTTGTGTTACTTGGGAAACATCCTGCTCTTGGACACAGTAAAGCAGCAGTGCCAGCATTTTTTTTAACCAATGCTTCAATCAAATGTGAGCTGGAGACCGCCCAGCCAGGGATACTTCTCTCTAGCTAATAAGACAGTGTCGCCTACATTTAGTGGATTCCGAAAGCAACAAAGGAAGGTTGGTCAGATAGAAGACTCTCTAGTGATGGACTGTATGTTGTTTACTCTACATTCAATGGTGAATTCTAGAAAATTGCTTTTAGATCAAGAGAGGAGATCTGAAAAAAGTATTTAACTCGGTGTGGAATGATTTTTACTTGAGTATTTCTGTCTCTGGTCCTGTTGCTATAGTGAGGGCATGACCAGACAAAATGTGCCAGCATTCTTTGGTGTCTTGGTCACAGCCCCCACCCCCTGTCTCACATTGGTGGAGCAAGGCATGAGAGTTAGCTGGGGGAGGGAGGAAATTACCATTATTTTGTTTGATAGCCCATAAAGTCGTTTAGTCACGTTTGCTGTCTGACACTGTGGCTTACCTCATACTGATGAACGACTTTACTGTCTATTCTTTCACTTTCCACTCTGTTTAGGGAATCATGCTGTGCCTCGGTATGCCCCCTTTTTCTATCCTTAGACAATGTAGCAGTCAGAGTCTAGTTTGGAGATACTGACCAGGCCTGTGCTATAACTGCCTGTAATTCAGGCTAAAAGTGGCTTATAACCCATTGTGTCACTATTTCTATTTCAACACAAGTCTACTGGCATGCTATGGTAACCAAGAAGATATGACCAGTCAACTGAGAGAACGATTCCCTGCTAACCATAGGCTATGAGTAACGGTTGTGACTGTGAGAGAGTCGGGCAGTTCATTTACTCTCAAGTTTATCATGGTCTCTTCTGACTATTCCTGTAAGGAGTTGGTTTATACAAACAATAACTCTGAAGATTTTCTTGAGTAAACATATTCATATTTCTGACTAGTTAAATATTTAAAAATATTTAATACATTAATCTCTTTAGAGTTCAGATATACTGACATTCATTTTCAAGTTCTTGCCCAAGCTTTAGCAACAATAGATACAACAGATGCTCAGTTATTCCCCTTCTGTGACTAGGATGGAAGGAATGTTTCTTCCCCTTCTGTGACTAGGATGGAAGGAATGTTTCTTCCCCTTCTGTGACTAGGATGGAAGGAATGTTTCTTCCCCTTCTGTGACTAGGATGGAAGGAATGTTTCTTCCCCTTCTGTGACTAGGATGGAAGGATGATTCTTCCCCTTCTGTGACTAGGATGGAAGGATGATTCTTCCCCTTCTGTGACTAGGATGGAAGGAATGTTTCTTCCATTGATGTTAGCCACTGAATTCCATGTAATGATGAGACCCTGGTAGATAGATGCCTGTTTAAAGAGCCAAGACATTATATCAATTGAGACATGCTGTCAACTTCATGGAATCTTCATGAAAAAAATAAAAAATATGAAATGTATGCATTCACTACTGTAAGTCGCTCTGGATAAGAGCGTCTGCTAAATGACTAAAATGTAAAAAATGTATGTAAAATGAATCTCTTTTGTAAACATAAAACAGAGGTCCAATCTGGAGGAACCTCAAGCAATTTGTTGCAAAAACTTAGTGATCATTTGTTTTTCTAGGTGATATACATACAGTATATTGTATGGAACCTCCTGTCCTTTGTTGTAATCAAAGACCCAGTGGGAAGTGTATAGGGCAGTAGTGGGAGACAGAGTTCAGGTTACAGTCAAGGTAAAGGTTAAAGCCAAGGCTGGGACGGGGAGACTCCGACCATGTAGTGTCTTTACTAACTGTGACATTCTGTTCACACTGATACCTCAAAGGGCTATATGGCATATTAAACAATACTAAGGCTAGTTGAGAGCTCCATGAGCACGGTTATTCCTAACATTTTTAGAAGCATTAGGCCAGAACCTTGACACTGTTTGACGTCTAAGTTTGAACATTGGTCTTGAGGATTAGACTATTTTGTATTTCAAATGTAAGTATAAGTAAGTGCAGGTAACTGACCCTCCATGTGTTCTGTGTTGTAGATGGGAAGAGGAGCTAAACAGACGAGAGCAGCTGGAGTCCTTGGTGGAATCCATGCAGGAGGTGAGTAGACATAAACCATCAATTCACCTTCAACATAAAATAAATGGACCTTCACCATAACATCATTTCACTTTCATCTCAAGATCCAATTGTACTTTATTCACTACTGTATAATGCCTTTCAGATGGTTATTGTCATAAAGACAGAAAATGTAAGCCCCACAGCTGCATCCTTTGAATCAGGGCAATTCCACCATAACGGAATTGTGCTGAAACTCACTTGCGCTGAGATGTTTCACTTAAAATGTATGCCAAACAAAAACCATTGATTTCAAACTTTAACAAACCATACAACTCTATGCAAAAGTAATAATTTTAACAATTTACATATAATATTTTACAAAAACACATTTACTGGAAGAACTGTGCAGATGCAAAGTTTGGTAACCGAATTAAGATTCAATGATGTCTGCAGAAGGAATGGGGTGTCAGCCATGACATGACACATTGCCTTTGAAAAAATCTATTTTGGTTATTGAACTACAGTAAGTTAAGCGGATTTACACCTGTTAACGGAATTGCGGTAACGGAATTTCATCATGGGTCCCTGATCTGTACTACACAGAAATAGATAATTATGGATATACATGTCATCCTCTTCATGGTGATGTATCCTAAATAGGTACACTAAGGTTTTAACATGCAATATCCTCCTGTGCATATTTGGGTATTATTCTACACACTGGAACTTATTTTAATGAGCTTTGCCCCCAACCAAGACCAATTTTGGTTTGTCTGGACCGGACCAAATCTGAACCAATCATGGTGTATGTTTCACAAGTTTTGACATCAAATTACAGCAAGCACAGTAGAGCTCAGGGGCCTCATTTGTCAATGGTTTATGGACACAAAAAAATACTCTAAACATTGCGTGCTTTAGTTTTCCCGCAAAGGTTGGTATTTATCCATTTTGAACTTGAAGGGAAAGTGCACATATCTCCACTCAAACCATGCGCGTGCACAACTTCTACAAGGTTGATCAACTCTATTGCAAGCAAATAGACATATTGTTCGTTTGGGGGAAATGGGAGGTGTTTGATGCACAGGAATTATAATAGTGGTAAGTTAATAAAAACATTAAAATGTAGGCCTAATGATAAAACACATGCATTTGCTGATGGTAAGGAGATTGCATGGCAGCATGTCGTCTAATACAGTATATTTATTTTGTTTTTATTATATAGGCCTAAATCATAATCATATTGCAGGACATGCCTCTCCTTTGCTGACATAATTGGTTGAAATTATTCTGTCTACACAACAATTAATGTTAATTCGCTCATTCAATAGCGAAGCATGCTCTGAAGTAAATAGACCGGTAGCCTTGACAGTAGCCTACAGTATGCGTCAGTATAGGTACGCTCCAGTGCTAATGTGCGATAGGATTAGGAGTGTGAAAATCATAGCCTAGCCTATTTAATTTGAGCCTATACTAAGGCAGGAGATAGAAACACAATCATGTATTGATAAACAAAATATTGAACAACAATTAGTATTTTACATAGAAGTGTGGGCTGCAGCATTTACTTTAAAATTGTTAGAGGACAATCAATCTTGCAGAATGCATGGACAGTGTTTGGCATTCACTAGGCTGCATGCATTTTTTGTTTGGAAAAGTCACAAACATTCTGCCCACACATCTACAGAAATGTGATCAAATTTGCCATTGCACTTTCTTTCAGGAACTGTCATGGCACAGTTCCAACATCTCCAAATTATACACAAATTAGGTTGTTTTTGTTACCATAGAAGGTGAATTGAGGGCGTTTTCTAGGTGGGATGGTAGTGGTCGTTCAGGACCACATAAATATAATATAAGGTGTCACGAATTATGTCGTGGTGTTGCAGAGAGGACGACCAAAATGCAGCAGAGTTGTGGATACTCATTCTTTTAATGGGAAAAACCGAAAAGCACCCACAGGAAAAACAAAACAATAAATGATACTCACGACTCACAACAGTGTAGCAGGCTCAATAACGCAGTGCTCACAAACAATCTCCCACAAAAGACAAACACACCCTAATATATGGGACTCTCAATCAAAGGCAAATAGACAACACCTGCCTTCAATTGAGAGTCCCAATCCCATTTAACCAAACATAGACATACAACCAGCTAGATCAACATAGAAATACATAAACAAGGAACAGTGCCCAAAAAACCCTGGAATACATAAATCAAATCCCCTACAACAAACACACCACCCCGAACCACATACAACAAATACCCTCTGCCACGTCCTGACCAAACTACAATAACAATTAACCCTTATACTGGCCAGGACGTGACATAAGGAGACTGTGTGAATCAAAAATAATATAATATAGCTCTGATATATCAATGAAAACATGCATATATGTTGCGTGCGACAGTTTGATAAATCCCAATAATTTGTGACGCATGCAAATCCTAGAATCTCCACTTACGCCAGAATTTAGAAAGACATTTACACATGGTTGATAAATGAGGCCCCAGTAGAGTACAGCACAGAATAGTAGAGTAGTGTCAGTGTTTCCCCGATAACTTGTTGCTGCCACTCCCAAAAATGTTATATATACAGTACCAAACAACATTTTGGACACACCTACTCATTCCATGGTTTTTCTTTATTTTTACTCATTTCTAAATTGTATAATAATAGTGAAGACATCAAAACTATGAAATAAGACATACAGTTGAAGTCGGAAGTTTACATACACCTTAGCCAAATGCATTTAAACTTAGTTGAACAATTCCTGACATTTAATCCAAGTAAAAATTCCATGTTTTAGGTCAGTTAGGATCACCACTTTATTTGAAGAATTTGAACTGTCAGAATAATAGTAGAGATGAATGATTTATTTCAGCTTTTATTTCTTTCATCACATTCAGAAGATTACGTACACTCAATTAGTACTTGGTAGCATTGCCTTTAAATTGTTTAACTTGGGTCAAACGTTTCAGATAGCCTCCCACCAGCTTCCCACAATAAGTTGGGTGAATTTTGGCTCATTCCTCCTGAGAGAGCTGGTGTAACTGAGTCAGGTTTGTTGGCCTCCTTGCTCGCACACGCTTTTTCAGTTCTGCCCACAAATTTTCTATAGGATTGAGCTCATTGTTTTGTGATGGCCACTCCAATACCTTGACTTTGTTGTCCTTAAGCCATTTTGCCACAACTTTGTAAGTATGCTTGGGGTCATTGTCCATTTGGAAGACCCATTTGCAACCAAGCTTTAACTTCCTGACTGATGTCTTGAGATGTTGCTTCAATATGTCCACATAATTTTCCTGCCTCATGATGCCATCTATTTTGTGAAGTGCACCAGTCCCTCCTGCATCAAAGCACCCCCACAACATGATGCGGCCACCCCCATGCTTCACGGTTGGGATGGTGTCCTTCGGCTTGCAAGCCTCCCCCTTTTTCCTCCAAACATAACGATGGTCATTATGGCAAACAGTTCTATTTTTGTTTCATCAGACTAGAGGACATTTCTCCAAAAAGTACGATCTTTGTCCCCATGTGGGGTTGCAAACCGTAGTCTGGCTTTTTATGTCGGGTTTGGAGCAGTGGCTTCTTCCTTGCTGAGCGGCCTTTTAGGTTATATCGATATAGGACTCGTTTTACTGTTGATATAGATAATTTTGTACCTGTTTCCTCCAGCATCTTCACAAGGTCCTTTGCTGTTGTTCTGGGATTGATTTGCACTTCTCGCACCAAAGTACGATTAATCTCTAGGAGACAGAATGCGTCTTCTTCCTGAGCGGTATGGCGGCTGCGTGGTCCCATGGTGTTTATACTTGCGTACTATTGTTTGTACAGATGAATGTGGTGTCTTCAGGCGTTTGGAAATTGCTCCCAAGGATGAACCAGACTTGAGGAGGTCTACAATTTTTTTTCTGAGGTCTTGGCTAATTATTTTGATGTTTCCATGATGTCAAGCAAAAAGGCACTGCGTTTGAAGGTAGACCTTGAAATACATCCACAGGTACACCTCCAATTGACTCAAATTATGTCAATTAGCCTATCAGAAGCTTCTAAAGCCATGACATCATTTTCTGGAATTTTCCAAGCTGTTTAAAAGGCACAGTCAACTTAGTGTATGTAAACTTCTGACCCACTGGATTTGTGATACAGTGAATTATAAGTTAAATCTTTCTGTAAAGAATTGTTGGAAAATGACTTGTGTTATGCACAAAGTAGATGTCCTAACCGACTTGCCAAAACTATAGTTTATAAACAAGAAATTTGTGGAGTGGTTGAAAAACAAGTTTTAAACATATCAAAATATATGTAATATTTGAGATTCTTCAAATAGCCACCCTTTGCCTTGATGACAGCTTTGCAAACTCTTGGCATTCTCTCAACCAGCTTCACCTGGAACGCTTTTCTAACAGTCTTGAAGGAGTTCCCACATATGCTGAGCACTTGTTGGCTGTTTTTCCTTCATTCTGCTGTCCGACTCATCCCAAACCATCTCAACTTGGTTGAGGTCGGGTGTTTGTGGAGGCCAGGTCATCTGATGCAGCACTCCATTATTCTCCTTTCTTGGTAAAATAGCCCTTACACAGCCTGGAGGTGTGTTGGGTCATTGTCCTGTTGAAAAACAAATTATAGTCGCACTAAGCCCAAACCAGATGGGATGGCGTAACGCTGCAGAATGCTGTGGTAGCCATGTTGGTTAACTGTGCCTTGAATTCTAAATAAATCACAGACAGTGTCACCAGCAAAGCACCCCCACACTATCACACCTCCTCCTCCATGCTTTACGGTGGGATATACCCATGCGGAGATAATCCGTTCACCCACACCGCGTCTCACAAAGACACAGCGGTTGGAACCAAAAATCTCAAATTTGGACTCCAGACAGACAAATTTCCACCGGTCTAATGTCCATTGCTCATGTTTCTTGGCCCACGCAAGTCTCTTCTCTTTATTGGTGTCTTTTAGTAGTGGTTTCTTTGCAACAATTTGACCATGAAGGCCTGATTCACACAGTCTCCCCTGAACAGTTGATGTTGAGAAGTGTCTGTTACATGAACTCTGTGAAGCATTTATTTGGGCTGCAATTTCAGAGGCTGGTAACTCTAATGAACATCCTCTGCAGCAACCGATTTAATCTGGTTACTACTCCTGCCCAGAAACTAGAATATGCATATAATTAGTAGATTTGGATAGAAAACACTCTAAAGTTTCTAGAACTGTTTGAATGATGTCTGTGAGTATAACACAACTCATATGGCAGGCCAAAACCTGAGAAGATTCCATACAGGAAGTGCCCTGTCTGACAATTTATTGTCCTTCTGTAGCCTCTCTATCGAAAATACAGCATCTGTGCTGTAACGTAAAATTTTCTAAGGCTTCCATTGGCTCTCAGAAGGCGCCAGAAAGTGGAATGAGAGGTCTGCAGTCTCTGGGCTAAGTACAGCAGCTCTGTTTGTTACTGCCTGCCTGGGGACAGTGACACTGGAGAGGCGCGTCCACGAGACTGCTCCATTTTTTTCTTTCAGTCTTTGAATGAATACAACGTCGCCCGGTTGGAATATTATCACTATTTTACGAGAAAAATAGCATAAAAATAAATTTTAAACAGCGTTTGACATGCTTCGAAGTACGGTAATGGAATATTTTGACATTTTTTGTCACGAAATGCGATCGCGCGTCACCCTTCGGATAGTGACCTCAACGCACGAACAAAACGGAGCTATTTCAATATAACTATGGATTATTTCCAACCAAAACAACATTTGTTGTTGAAGTAGAAGTCCTGGGAGTGCATTCGGACGAAGAACAGCAAAGGTAATCCAATTTTTCTTATATTAATTCTGAGTTTAGTGAGCACCAAACTTGGTGGGTGTCAAATTAGCTAGCCTGTGATGGCCGAGCTATCTACTCAGAATATTGCAAAATATGCTTTCGCCGAAAAGATATTTTAAAATCTGACACCGCGATTGCATAAAGGAGTTCTGTATTCTTAAAATAATTGTTACGTTTTTTGTGAACGTTTATCGTGAGTAATTTAGTAAATTCACCGGAAGTTTGCGGTGGGTATGCTAGTTCTGTACATCACATGCTAATGTAAAAAGCTGTTTTTTTATATAAATATGAACTTGATTGAACAAAACATGCATGTATTGTATAACATAATGTCCTAGGAGTGTCATCTGATGAAGATCATCAAAGGTTTGTGCTGCATATAGCTGTGGTTTTAGTTTTTGTGACATATATGCTAGCTTTGAAAATGGCTGTGATTATTTTTGGCAGGGTACTCTCCTGACATAATATAATGTTTTGCTTTCGCTGTAAAGCCTTTTTGAAATCGGACAATGTGGTTAGATTAACGAGAGTCTTGTCTTTAAAATGGTGTAAAATAGTTGATTGTTTGAGAAAATTGAATTGTGGTATTTTAGTTGGTTTTGTATTTCGCGCCGTGCGATGCCATTGGCTGTTGGCTAGGGGTTCCGCAGGCGGAACGGCGTCTGTCCTTAACAGGTTAACCTGTTGGGGATAGGGGGCAGTATTTGCACGGCCGGATAAGAAACGTAACCGATTTAATCTGGTTACTACTCCTGCCCAGTAACTAGAATATGCATATAATTGTTTGATTTGGATAGAAAACACCCTAAAGTTTCTAAAACTGTTTGAATGGTGTCTGTGAGTATAACAGAACTCATTTGGCAGGCCAAAATCTGAGAAGATTCCAAACAGGAAGCACTCTCTCTGACTATTTCTTGGCCTTCTTGATCATCTCTATCCAAAACAGGGGATCTCTGGCATAACGTCACATTTTCTAATGCTCCCATAGGCTCTCAGAAGGCGCCAGAACGTTGAATGGTGACTTTGCAGGCCATGGCTGAAAAACAGTAGCGCATTTGGATAGTGGTCGATCTGAGAACAATGAGACTGGGGGCGCGTGCACGAGCCGACACCATGTTTTTATTTTTTCGTCTTTGAACGAAAACAGGGTTTCCCGGTCGGAATATTATCGCTTTTTTACGAGAAAAATCGCATAAAAATTGATTTTAAACAGCGTTTGACATGCTTCGAAGTACGGTAATGGAATATTTTGATTTTTTTGTCACGAAACGCGCCGAGCACGTCACCCTTCTTTACCCTTCGGATAGTGTCTTGAACGCACAAACAAAACGCCGCTATTTGGATATAACTATGGATTATTTGGAACCAAACCAACATTTGTTATTGAAGTAGAAGTCCTGGGAGTGCATTCTGACGAAGAACAGCAAAGGTAATCCAATTTTTCTTATAGTAAATCTTCGTTTGGTGAGTACCACACTTGGTGGGTGTCAAAATAGCTAGCCCGTGATGGCCGGGCTATCTACTCAGAATATTGCAAAATGTGCTTTCACCGAAAAGCTATTTTAAAATCTGACACCGCGATTGCATAAAGGAGTTCTGTATCTATAATTCTTAAAATAATTGTTATGTTTTTTGTGAACGTTTATCGTGAGTAATTTAGTAAATTCACCGGAAGTGTTCGGTGGGAATGCTAGTCACATGCTAGTCACATGCTAATGTAAAAAGCTGGTTTTTGATATAAATATGAACTTGATTGAACAAAACATGCATGTATTGTATAACATAATGTCATAGGAGTGTCATCTGATGAAGATCATCAAAGGTTAGTGCTGCATTTAGCTGTGGTTTTGGTTTTTGTGACATTATATGCTAGCTTGAAAAATGGGTGTCTGATTATTTCTGGCTGGGTACTCTGCTGACATAATCTAATGTTTTGCTTTCGTTGTAAAGCCTTTTTGAAATCGGACAGTGTGGTTAGATTAACGAGAGTCTTGTCTATAAAATGGTGTAAAATAGTCATATGTTTGAGAAATTGAAGTAATAGCATTTCTAAGGTATTTGAATATCGCGCCACGGGATTCCACTGGCTGTTGACTAGGGTGGGACGCCCATAGAGGTTAACACTTTTTTGGTTACTACATGATTCCATATGTTATTTTGTAGTTTTGATGACTTCACTATTATTCTACAATGTAGAAAATAGAAAAAATAAAGAAAAACCCTTCAATGAGTAGGTGTTCTAAAACTTTTGACCGGTAGTGTATGTTTTTTCAACAACAGGTTACGGTCAATAATATCCAAGACTGCACTGAAATCTAACAATACAGCTCCGACAATCTTATTATTATCAATTTCTTTCAACCAATCATCAGTAATTTGTGTCAGTGCAATACATGTTGAGTGCCCATCTCTATAAGCATGCTGCAAGACTGTCATTAATTTGTTTACAGAGAAGTAGCATTGCATTTGGTCATACACCATTTTTTCCAACAGTTTGCTAAGAGCTGACAGCAAGCTTATACTCTTGGGTAGCGGAATTACTTTGGATTCCCTACAGGCCTAAGGACAAAGACTTTCCTCTAGGCTCAGAATAAAGATATGACAGATAGGAGTGGCTATAGAGTCAGCTACCATCCTCAGTAACTTTCCATATAAGTTGTCAATGCCAAGAACTTTGTCATTATTGATCTATAACAATAATTTTTCCACCTCTCCCACACTAACTTCAAACTTGCAGTGCTTTTCTTTCATTATTTGTTTCTTTATGCATGAATCCAATGGCTCACTGTTTGCCCACTTTGCCAATGAAGTAATCATTCAAATAATTGCCCACATCAAATGGTTTTGTGATGAATAAGCCATCTCATTTGATGAAAGATGGAGTTGAATTTGTCTTTCTACCCATAATTGAATTTAAAGTTTTTTTTCTATCATTCTTTATATTATTGATCTTGGCTTCATAAAACAGTTTCTTCTTCTTTTATGTTGAGTTTAGTCACTCAATTTGCAGTAAGTCAGCCAGTCAGATATGCAGCCAGACTTATGAGCCACTCCTTTTGCCCCATCTCTTTCAACCATACAGTTGTTCAATTCATCATCAATCCATGGAGCCTTAACAGTTCTAACAGTCAGTTTCTTAACAGGTGCATGTTTATCAATAATTGGAAGAAGCAATTTCATAGTTGCAGCATCTGGATGCTCCTCATTAATCACATCAGACCAACAAATATTTTTAACAACATCCACATAAGAGTCACAGCAAAATCTTTTGTATGATCTCTTATACACCATTTTATGCCCAGCTGTTGGAATTTTGGCTTTCCTGGATATAGCCAATATATTGTGATCACTGCATCCAATGGGTACAGATACAGCATTAGAACAAAGTTCTACAGTATTAGTAAAAATGTGACTAATACTTGTGGATGATCTTGTTCCTGTAGTGTTTGTAAACACCCTGGTAGGTTGATTAATAACCTGAACCAGATTACAGGCACTGGTTACAGTAAGAAGCTTCCTCTTGAGAGGACAGCCAATATTCAGGTCCCCAAGAAAGTAGACCTCTCTGTTTACATCACATACACTATCAAGCATTTCACACATATTATTTAGACACTGACTGTTCTCACTTGGTGGCCTATAACAACACCCCAAAAGAAAAGGCTTTAAATGTCCCAAGTGAACCTGCAACAACAACACTTCAATAACACTCCAGGTCTCATGTGGGGATTCTGCAATTCCGTCCACAACCATGTTATTCTGCCTTGATTGTCCCTCGAGATAATCAGATTTATCTGTCATTGTTATCATGGATTCACATACAGAAATGATGTCCTCTCTCAATGACTTACAGATTGCTGTCATCTTGCCGTTCTCCTGTTTCAACTCATCGAGCTGACCTTGGGAGAACTGCAAACTGTTCTTCAGGTGCTGGACCTCTCTGGTCAAGTCACCATTATTTTATTAGTTGATTTCACCAGTATTTGCACAAAGCACTTGAAGCTATTTTCTTGTTATTGTAGCAACTGCTTGTAGAACTATTTTTGTTCATTTAAAAGATCCTTCACGTGTGATAAGAGACACCACTGTCCTCAACGGTACTTTGGTCTCCGCCGGCTTTGGTCTTTGTCATGGTAGTTAGCGACGTAGGTTATGCTGTTAATCCTCACAGTTCCAGACAGGGCAGGTCATGGGAAAGATTGAAAACAACAAACAGCGGGGATCTAGACAGCCACAAACCTGGGACAATCCGCAGTCCCAGCCACAATGGCTAACCGCGTCACGGGCTGCGTTCAAGCCCTCAAGAAAATCCAGCTAGCTTGATAATGCCAAAAAGCTCCTCAGATCCGTCCTTGTTCTACGGGATCACTGGACAGAGACTAGCAGTCCCAACAACTGATGCCAACTACGTCGCGGGATCCAAACAAAAAAGTTAGCTAGCTACTTCCAATACACTTTCAAAACAACAAACTTTTTAAAACAACAAAACCGAGCTCTTCCTCTTCCTTATCTTTCGTTTGACACCCAATTTGACATGCTCCTATGAACTTCACATGTTGGTGCTCATGGGTCCTTTTACGTGGAAATGACCATTACTTATTGTACATGCCACCATCCTTCATTTCTTATGGTCTGTTCATATCCATAATGTCTTGAGCGGGTGTGTGTCAACAGAATTTGGCCCGAGATAGTCAGGTAGTAGGGCTGGGAATTGCTAGGGACCTCACGATACGATATTATGTGATTCTATTCTATATGTATTGTGATTTGATACTGTGATACTGTCTAAATTAATATCTTGATATGTAACTGTATAGATTTTTTTCCCCCATCACTATCTGGTAGATGTATGTCAGAAAACCTACATAGACGCTGGTGACCTGGATGGCCCCCATAGCAAACCTGGAAATCCGTGTCTCGCCACTATGCCCCGTGCCTCATCGTTACACCAGTTTGCAGTATCATGGCCCAAGGCAGGCACCATGCTCCCTATGCAACATCAAAAGCCTCAGCAGGTGCTAGTACAGTAGCAATCCCCCCTCTCTCTGCACCACCGTCAACAGACAAATCGATCAAAGGCAGCGTATGTGTTTGTGTTGGATTATGGGTCAGCAGAACACTGGAAGAGAGCAGACTTCCCTGGGGTGCTCTAACCTCTCTGAGGTGACACAGGTAGATATTGTTTAGCATGGAAGTGAAACAGGAGGTCTGCATTATAATAGTCATTTGACAAATAATATCAGTTGATTATGTAGTGTGATTTACTCTTTATGTGGTCCCCCTGGGCATCTACTGTAATGTCCATAATCCATCTTTACTACTTATCCCACTGCATACTTGTACAAATATAGATTGGGGCCATATTCAATAACATGCTTTCTCTAATATGGTAAATAAGAAAGTGTGTTGGTATTTTGCTGCATGTCTTTGAGTGTATGTGGTTGGGGCATGTGTTTGAATTGTGCAAATCTGTGCATGTGTGTGTGGTGTGTGTTCAGAGTGCCCAGGAGTCAGAGGAGATCCAGGATGAACTGAATGAGAAGGTGGAGAGGCTGAAGGCTGAGCTGGTGGTCTTTAAGAGCCTTATGAGCGATGTGAGTATAGTATATACACCCTCACACTCCACAGCACACTCACTCTTTCCATGACATAGACTGACCAGGTGAATCTAGGTGAAAGCTTGATCCCTTATTATCAGTTAAAATCCACTTCAATCAGTGTAGATGTAGAGAATAATAATGGCGCCGAAGGAGATGGCTGCCGTTTTACGATCCTGTAACCAATTGTGCTATTGTGTATGTTTTTTTGCACATAATGTTTCTACCACCGTGTCTTATGACCGGACAAGAGCTTCTTGATATCAGAGCAGCGATTACTCACCCCGTACTGGAGGAATTCTTCTTCTTCAACGAGTCGGACGGGAAGGATTTACTCCAGACACCCGACAAGGCCCTCATCCCCGTCACTTGCAGGAGGAAAAGACGGAGACATTGTGGGCGACGGTCTGGGAGCCTTCTAAGGAGGGTAATCTACCTTTACCATCGGTCCAATTAGCCAATTTACAATCAATCGGTAATAAAATAGACAAACTACGAGCACGTATATCCTACCAATGGGACATTAAAAACTGTAATATCTTATGTTTCACCGAGTCGTAGCTGAAAGATGACATGATTAACATACTGCTGGCGAGTTTTAAGCTTTTTCGGCAGGATAGAACAGCGGCCTCTGGTAAGACAAGGGGCGGCGGCCTATGCATATTTGTAAACAACAGCTGATGCACGAAATCTAAGGAAGTCTCAAGGTTTTGCTCATGTATCTCATGGTAAGCTGTAGACCACACTATCTACCTAGAGAGTTTTCATCTGTATTTTTTTGTAGCTGTCAACATACCACCACAGACCGATGCTGGCAATAAAACCGCACTCAATGAGCTGTACAGTGTACTGCTATAAGCAAACAGGAAAATGCTCATCCAGAGGCTGCGCTCCTAGTGGCCGGGGACTTTAATGCAGGGAAACTAAAATCAGTTTTACCTAATTTCTATCAGCATGTTAAATGTGCAACCAGAGGGAAAAAAACTCGAGGCCACCTTTACTCCACACACAGAGACACGTACAAAGCTCTCCCTCACCCTCAATTTGGCAATCTGACCATAATTCTATCCTCCAGATTCCTGCTTACAAGCAAAATCTAAAGCAGGACGCAGCAGTGACTCGGGCAATAAGAAAGTGGTCAGATGAAGCAGATGCTAAGCTACAGGACTGTTTTGCTAGCACAGACCGGAATATGTTCCAGGATTCTTCCGATGGCATTGAGGAGTACACCACATCAGTCACTGGCTTCATCAATAAGTGCATCGATGACGTCGTCCACACAGTGGCCGTACGTACATCCTGTTCACTCATGACTGCATGGCCAGGCACGACGCCAAGACCATCATTAAGTTTGCCAATGACACAACAGTGGTAGGCCTGATCACCGACAATAATGAGACAGCCTATAGGGAGGAGGTCAGAGACCTGGTTGTGTGGTGCCAGGACAACAACCTCTCCCTCAACATGATCAAGACAAAGGAGATGATTGTGGACTACAGGAAAAGGAGGACCAAGCACGCCCCCATTCTCATCGACGGGACTGCAGTGGAACAGGTTGAGAGCTTTAAGTTCCTTGGTTTCCAAATCACCAACAAACTATCATGGTCCTAGCACACTAAGACAGTTGTGAAGAGGGCATGACAAAGGCTATTCCACCTCAGGAGACTGAAAAGATTTGGCATGGGTCCTCAGATCGTCAAAAGGTTCTACAGCTGCACCATCAAGAGCATCCTGACGGGTTGCATCACTGCCTGGTATGGCAACTGCTCGGCCTCCAACCGCAAGGGACTACAGAGTGTAGTGCGTATAGCCCAGTACATCACTGGGGCCAAGCTTCCTGCCATCCAGGACCTCTATATCAGGCGGTGTCAGAGAAAGGCCCTAAAAATTGTCAAAGACTCCAGCCACTCTAGTCATAAACTGCTCTCTCTGCTACCGCACGGTAAGCGGTACTGGAGCACCAAGTCGTGGTCCAAGAGGCTTCTTAACAGCTTCTACCCCCAAGTCATAAGACTCCTGAGCACCTAATCAAAAAGCTACCCAAACCCCTCTTTTCCACTCTTGCTACTCTCTGTTCATAATCTATGCATAGTCACTTTAACTCTACCTACCTGTACATATTACCTCAATTACCTTGAATAATTGGTGCCCCTGCACATTGACTCTGTACTGGTAACCCCTGTATATACAGTTGAAGTCGGAAGTTTACATACACTTAGGATGGAGTCATTTAAACTCGTTTTTCAACCACTCCACAAATTTCTTGTAAACAAAGTATAGTTTTGGCAAGTCAGTTAGGACATCTACTTTGTGCATGACACAAGTCATTTTTCCAACAATTGTTTACAGACAGATTATTTCACTTATAATTCACTGTATCACAATTCCAGTGGGTCAGAAGTTTACATACACTAAGTTGACTGTGCCTATAAACAGCTTGGAAAATTCCGGAAAATGATGTCATGGCTTTAGAAATGTCTGATAGGCTAATTGACATAATTTGAGTCAATTGGAGGTGTACCTGTGGATGTATTTCAAGGCCTACCTTCAAAATCAGTGCCTCTTTGCTTGACATCAAGTCTGGTTCATCCTTGGGAGCAATTTCCAAATGCCTGAAGGTACAACATTCATCTGTACAAACAATAGTATGCAAGTATAAACACCATGGGACCACACAGCCGTCATACCGCTCAGGAAGGAGACGTGTTCTGTCTCCTAGAGATTAATGTACTTTGGTGCAAAAAGTGCAAATCAATCCCAGAGCCACAGCAAAGAACCTTGTGAAGATGCTGGAGGAAACAGGTACAAAATTATCTATATCCACAGTAAAAAAAGTCCTATATTGATATAACCTGAAAGGCCGCTCAGCAAGGAAGAAACCACTGCTCCAAAACCACCATAAAAAGCCAGACTACGGTTTGCAACTGCACATGGGGACAAAGATCGTACTTTTTGTAGAAATGTCCTCTAGTCTGATGAAGCAAAAATAGAACTGTTTGGCCATAATGACCATCATTATGTTTGGAGGAAAAAGGGGGAGGCTTGCAAGCTGAAGAACACCATCCCAACCGTGAAGCACGGGGTGGCCGCATCATGTTGTGGGGGTGCTTTGCTGCAGGAGGGACTGGTGCACTTCACAAAATAGATGGCATCATGAGGTAGGGAAATGATGTGGATATATTGAAGCAACATCTCAAGACATCAGTCAGGAAGTTAAAGCTTGGTCGCAAATGGGTCTTCCAAATGGACAATGACACCAAGCATACTTCCAAAGTTGTGGCAAAATGGCTTAAGGACAACAATGTAAAGGTATTGGAGTGGCCAGCACAATGCCCTGACCTCAATCACATAGAAAACTTGTGGGCAGAACTGAAAAAGCGTGTGCGAGCAAGGAGGCCGACAAACCTGACTCAGTTACACCAGCTCTGTCAGGAGGAATGGGCCAAAATTCACCCAACTTATTGTGTGAAGCTTGTGGAAGGCTACCCGAAACGTTTGACCCAAGTTAAACAATTTAAAGGCAATGCTACCAAATACTAATTGAGTGCATGTTAACTTCTGACCCACTGGGAATGTGATGAAAGGAAGAAAAGCTGAAATAAATTATTCTCTCTACTATTATTCTGACATTTCACATTCTTAAAATAAAGTGGGGATCCTAACTGACCTAAGACAGGGATTTTTACTAGGATTAAATGTTAGGAATTGTGAAAAACTGAGTTTAAATGTATTTGGCTAAGGTGTATGTAAACTTCCGACTTCAACTGTAGCTCTCTTGTTATTTTACTGCTGCTGTTTAATTATTTGTTACTTTTATTTTCAATTTTTTACTCATCTATTTTTTTACTTAACACTTATTTATTTTTCTTAACTTCTTAAGGCATTATTGGTTACGGGTTTGTAAAGTAAGCATTTCACTGTTAGGTCTACACCTGTTGTTTTCTGCGCATGTGACAAATACAATTTGACTTGATTTGAGATTAAGAAGAGGAGACAGCTTAAAGAAGGATTGTTTTGCCTTGAGACAATTGAGACATGGATTGTGTATGTATGTGTGCCATTCAGACGGTGAAGACAGAAAATGTAAGTGCCTTTGAACGGGGTATGGTAATAGGTGCCAGGCACACTGGTTTGTGTCAAGAACTTGAACTCTGCTAGGTTTGTCACGCTCAACAGTTTCCCGTGTGTATCAAGAATGGTCCTCCACCCAAAGGACATTCAGCCAACTTGACACAACTGTGGGAAGCATTGGCGTCAACATGGGCCAGCATCCCTGTGGAACGCTTTTGACACCTTGTAGAGTCCACGTCCCAATGAATTGAGGCTGTTCTGAGGGCAAAAATGGGTGGGGTTTAACTCAATATTAGGAAGGTGTTCTTAGTGTTTGCTACACTCAGTGTATATCCTCAACAATACTGCAGTGGTTGTATTGACAGTCATATTGTTTTTAATAGGTGATGATAGATGTTGTCAGTCATACTGTAGAGGTCCTTAGGGCTTCATTCATCATCCTGAACACACTTAGAGACTGGGCTCCAGGACAGGCTAGTAGATTCACACCCCTGCTTGTTTTGATTTTTACCCAGCAGTGAAAACATATTCTGCCACAAACAAAATTTCAGACAGGCACAGTGCTCAGATAGGACTGTTTTCATAAACAAACAACAGTAGATCAACAGGACTTTATGCTGTGTCTACAATAATTAATTTTTCTCATGGGGCGGCAGGTAGCCTAGTGGTTAGAGCATTGTACTAGTAACTGAAAGGTTGCAAGATCGAATCCCCAAGCTGACAAGGTTAAAATCTGTCGTTCTGCCCCTGAACAAGGCAGTTAACCCACTGTTCCTAGGCCATCATTGAAAATAAGAATTTGTTCTTAACTGACTTGTCTAGTTAAATAAAGGTAAACATTTTTTTTACAAAAATTCAATGGAGCTTGGCTCTAGTGTGATGGCTGTAATATACTGCAGCTGGCTTGGGAGTCATTTGGATTTCTGTAGAAACCATTCTAGCTTGGCTCCCTCTCTTATTGACTTCTCTGTTTAACTGGCCATGTCGGTTAGTGGCATTATGGGTAATAGCAGCTTCCTCGTCATGGCACAACTACCTGTAGTCAGAGAAGAGAGGATACATTCAGTACAGTAGTAGATCTATGCGGCAACACAGTGTGTCTAATCTGATAGATGTCCTGGGTAGTGAATAAACACTGTGATTTGGGACATGTCCTTAGAATTGGTGTACTTTGTCATTGCTCATTTATTAAGGGTGGTCGACATCTGAGATCCAAATATGTCAGGAGATCTCAATATGTCAATATGGATCTGGATATGAAAGTAAGAGATATTTCTATTCCTGCCTTCCCACTCCCCTTTACCCTATAATCAAAATACTAGCCTTCCCCTTGTAGACGGTTTAGTATAGAATTGTTTGGTCATAATAGCATATTAGACTAATTGCAAGTTATTGAGTGACAAAAAGAAGCATGGGATGCAGCAGTGATCAAATTCATTTTGGAGTTTGCTTTGGACCTTCACAGAAATGTTGCATGATGTGTTATTGACCCAGACTGACTGGATGTGGGTTTCTGCTGGGTCTGCAATTTAACAAGTGTATTCAATTGACTTTAATACTGCTGCATATGCTGGGCCGGCTCTAGCCTTTTGGGGGCCCTAAGTGAGATTTGGTTGGGGGGCACGCAATTCTCCAGATTTTGCCATTAGACGAAGAGACATAAGCAATTTTAGAACAAATGTCATGCAATTCTACAAATTTTGCCACAGGATAAAGTTTTGCAGTTTTATAACACATTTCATACAGTTCTACTCATTTTGCGGTGGGGCAGAGACATTTCTGCAGTTTTAAAGCTAATTTCCTGCAATTCTACACATTTTGCCATGACTTATGCCATGTTAATGATATCTGAGTGAGAGTGACTAACAAAATCAATGGGGGCCCCCTGGAGGTCAGGGCCCCTGGGCATGTGCCCTATGTGCTCTGTCAGTATTCGGCCATGATTACTACAACTTTAGATAACTGGTTAGACTAATTTACCAATCTAAAAATTGTTCGCTGACATGGCTAATTGAGTGACTGTCAGTGACTGACAAAACAAGAGAAAAACTGCTGATGCACAACCAAATTTCTAACTTGCACCTTGTGTATTCTAACTCGACTAAGGGGGCGCTAAGCGATTGCTTATGTTGCTTATGGCTGGAGCGTATATTGCCAATCACAGATAGCCAGTCATGGATGAACTCAGCATGTGACTTATGTTATTCATATCTGTCCGATAGCTTTAAAAAGCGTTTAGAGATTTGTTAAGTATAGTAAGGAGAGGTTTTGGTTGGGTGATTCTCTGCTTCACAGCCAGCAACACCGACCCCTCTCCTTCCTCTCCAGCAAATGTCCGACATGGACACTAAGATCCAGGAGAAAGCCATGCGGGTGGACATGGACATCTGCCGGCGCATCGACATCACCGCCAAACTGTGTGACGTGGCTCAGCAGTGCAACTCAGAGGACATGTCCAAGGTGTTCACCGTCAGCCCGGCCAGGTCGCTCCCAGAGAGGGTGTGTATCTATCTGTCGGTTAGGCCTCACTCTGGAACAGCTAACTACCGGTATACTGCTGCTACACTATCTTCTACATAGGCAGACACACACCACTAACACAATACTCATTGACCCCTCCTCCATACACACACAAACACAGTCATTGCTCAGCGGTGAACTGCTGATGCTGTGACTCTCTGCACTGCACACAAGGTTATCACATTGTGCAGACAGTGCTGGCTAAAGCCCGACTATGAATCCAGACAGAAACAGACCAGAGGCTTTTTAGGTGGTGCATTGTACTGCTTAAATTACTAATGTCGGATTAGACAAACTGCCTCAAATTCTGCATTGATGCCATCAGTAAGTAATCTGGTTGTGTGTGTGTGTGTGTGTGGGGGGGGGGGGGGTGTGTTCCAGGGTGCCATGGCTTGCTGCAGGAAGAAGGAGTGCAGGCCTGTGTCTGACGAGGACAGCTCTGAGATGGATGCAGACCCCAGCACCAGTACCTCAGAGGAGGAGGTCCCGCTCAACGTTACTGACGAAATGAAACGCATGCTCAACCAGCTGTGAGTCAGCCTTCAAACACACACCCATGGTGCATTGTGTTTCTATCATGTTGTACTTTGCTCCCATCTAGTGTTAATTCAGAGTCCTGCATTAATACTTTTTTCAGTAGTTCATTTCCTGTGCTACAATTAGGGCCACCAAATGATAGATGACAACATTAAATCAAAGAATATGTATTCATTGTGTATATGAATTCCTCAGTGTAATATTGGATATTGGTTATAAGTCTAATTTGTATTATACTAAATCTTCTGTCACTGTCTCAAGTCATTCTCAAACACTGTATGTAGTCTGTTTTCCTGCATGCCTTCTCTATGTATCTTTCTTCGTCCTCTGTGTTCGGACCTCTTGTAAGGTGGTGCCTGTTGTGTTGTCCTCTCTTCCTCTCTCTCTTCCTTCCTCTCGCTGTCTCTGTCCCCCATAGAAATTGTTCAGATGATAATTTTGTTGCTAGGAGGGAGACGTTTGACATTGATGACGACTGTGACAGCCTGACGTGGGAAGAAAATGACGAGACCCTGTTGCTATGGGAGGACTTCAACAACTACAACATACAACCCGGTGCCATCACCGTGGCAAACTGCACAGTCACCAGCACAGCCAACAGCAACACAGAGGAGCCTGTGAGTCGGAATAGACACCATACAGTAAATGTCAAGGATACATATGTACAGGATAATGCATAAACATTTGAATTACCACTACCTACTGATAAACTAATGGACAAGGGTAAAGGAGGGCAATGAGGAGTTGTTCACCTCCCAAACTTCCCATCCATTCATATTCAGCAAAGTGAAATGTTTGCGGGAAAATAACTTCTTTTCATTTTGAAATCCTGCCCATTGTTCTGCTCTCAGTTGAGAAATGCAACATCCTAACAGAATGTATTAGCTAATGTTCTTTGCTTCCTCCCAGGTCTCTCAGGATGGAAGCCTGGGCAGCCTCATAGATGAGACAGAATCACTATTCAAGACCAGAGAGCAGGAGTACCAGGAGACCATTGGCACGATTGAGGTGACAGGCGGTGTCTGTGGGTGTGTGCATGCGTGCCTGCCTGCCTACGAGCCTGTGTGTGTATATGTGTGTATGAGAGAGACAATGTGTCAGAAAGAGAGGTAGGAGCCTACAGTAACAAAAATAGAGGGAGAATGAAATCCCCTGAGATATATCTACCTGTTAGAGATTGTCCCTGGGAAATGTTTCCTCTCATTGTATCTAATAGAAACACCTGTCAAGTGAAAGTACAGAGGAGGACAACTGCCTTTGATTTGTTGGTTGTTTTGTCCCTCTCTCTGTTTGGTTTTGATTTGTGACTCGGCTTGACGATTCGGCCAGAGTGATTCAGTCCCTGGCAGGCCTGGCACCTGTCCCTGATCAACGTCACTGATGTCTCTCTCTCTTCTCTTCCTTACTTTTTTTTCTCTGGCTCCCTTTCACCTCTCCCCTCCTCTTCTCTCATCTCCTCTCTCTGTCCATCTATCTCTCTCACCCTCTCCCTCACTCTAACTCTCTCCCTCCCTCCATCTCCCCCTGCCCCTCTCTCTCTCCCTCTCAGATGGAGCTAGCCACAGCGAAGAGTGACATGAACAGACACCTGCATGAGTACATGGAGATGTGTCGCATGAAGCGTGGTCTGGACGTGCAGATGGAGACGTGCAGAAGGATGATCAAAGGGGGCAGGAACTCTCCCTCCGTCAGTTCGGTGGCTAGCAGCGACTCAGGGAACACTGACGAGATCCAGGACAAACTACTGGACAAGGATGGAGAGGCTGAGGTGCCAATCAGTTGATAGCCTGGCTCCACCCCCTTCCTCCCCTGTTCACTGACAGCTGCTCACAGAGCTCCAATCTGCTTGGGGGCTGACCCCAGTGTTCTGCCCTGCTTGGCATCTTTAGCCAAGGGGTACTGGTGGTCCTGATGGTCCTAATGGTCCTATGGATCTGGCCCACTGTCCCAGGCCCGGAACTGGTGCTTATTGTCTCTGTTCTCACAGGAATGGAGGGTGACGGGGTTCATTTGCTTCACAAGCGTTTTAAGGCAGAGGTGGCACATACAATATAGTGTCTGAGCTGTGCTCTCTTCCACAGTGCTGCACAGGAACATCCAGCAAAACAATCAACATGATCAAACCAGTCATTCTGGCTCACTATTAGCATAGTATAAACAGTTCCACTGTCACCATTGTCATTCTATTGGCCTGAGGCTGAACAGTCCATTTGGTGAACAGGGAACAACATGCACAACATTATTCACCAGTGAGAATATCTATCCTTTTGAGTTTTTTAATAATCACACAAAAAAAATCACATTATGAGCAGTCACACTATTTTGTACTTGCATGTTCCCCATAGATGCAGATTGATCATTCACATATACTGTACATTCAAATGTTCAATTGGGGATTGAAATGTTCTCACCAAAGAGTCAAAGCTAAAAAAAAATCAGTTTGACTGGACTCTCCACTGTTACCAGTGTTGACTGGGGAAGGAGCACAGCCCTTTGCTGCAATAATGCATTGTTCACATTCTATGCAATTTAGCTAGCCTTATTTCAGGATAACCTTTGACCTTCATTACCCCTCTTTTCCTTCACGATTTGCCTTTTTAAGCTGGGCAGGTGTTTTCTATCTGTCATTCAGAGTGCTCCTGTGTGTTCTCCAAAGTAGAAGAGCAATGGGAGGTGCAGAATTATCTCAAAAAAGGAAAACTCCCTTGTTTCCTTTGTCAAAGGCACACCTCCTCCCCCTATCCATGTTAATTTAGAGGCCGTAAACATTTGAAAGGTTATCCAAAACAATATGGAACAAGGTGCCAGCAAACGTGCTGTTTTTGATTTGTATTGCCTTATGCTTATTACTATCATAGTAAGCTTCAGCTAAGTTTAGTCATTTTCCCTTAAATGTATCTAATTGGTAGAACTAAGTTATTGATGGTCCCTTGGGCTACTCTTTGGTAAGTCCAAAGCAGTGGAGGCTGCTGAGGGGAGGATGGCTCATAATAATGGCTGAACGGAGCGAATGTATTTGATACTATTCCACCTATTCAGCTCCAGCCATTACCACAAGCCCATTCTCTCCAATTGAGGTGCCACCAACTTCCTGTGGTCCAAAGAGCTTTTGAAAGTTATTGGTCACCTGTTTGTTCTCTCAGAGAGAGGGTACTGACATTATATATTACATTTAAACAATCACATAAACTGGCAATACCATGAACATTGGTTGATGATACATTCCCTAGATTATACACTGAAAAATGTGGTATTTATGATTTTCTTTTGCCAATCTTGGATACTAAACTCAGATGGCCTCTCATAACAACTCCCACCCTTCTGTCCAGCAGGGTGCACTGTTCCTATCATATTCCGTTGTCTAATTGTCATGTGCCCTGGATTGGGTTTATAATTGTTGGTACGTAGATAAGAGGGCTGTTGGCATGTGATCGAATACCCCAGATGCCTTTCTGTTCATACTGCTGTATGTATAATGAATTGTGTTGTATTACATCCTGTCTAATGATTTGATTTAATTAATCAATTAACAAAATTGATCAATGCATGGGGATTGGGAGAGGTTTTCTGGAAGTTATTTTTCAATTGGTTTATGGAATGTTGTTAGTTTGCAGAATCAAGGACAAAAATGCTATTTGTATGATGAGGGTTTTAAGATGGAAAAATAATGACATTTGTCATTGCATTGTTTTATGGAGGAAGAAGGGCTATTGCATTTGGTTGTTTCTTTTAATTATTTAACATTGAACTAGAGGCACATAGTTGTAGTACAATAGTGTTGCAATTCCCTATAATTTCTTAAATCAAAAGATACAATATGTTCCTGTATCTTTACATGGGCCCATGAATTTGCATTGTATAGATTGAATTGTGAGTGTTGAGGCATGAATGAAATATTATCTTCTTGTTTAACAATCATGGATGGTAAAAATGTTATGGAAACTTAACTATTTCATAATTTCATCTGACACAAAGATTCTGGCCCAACCAGTCTATTGTATATTATTTCCTAAACCATGGTAAAATGTCAAGACTCAAACACACTATAAAGACAGGTAACATTTAGGGAGAGGCCTTATTCCCAACTAATTCTAAAAATCCTTTCTGTTAGATTTAAAATCAGCCTGACGAGTGCAGCAGTAAGCCATGCTTTTTTTGTCCTTTGTTGCACTATACAGTATAGGCTGGGAAACACCTTGTATGTTGTACAGTAGACCTATGTGGCTGTTTGTGTGATGAGCACTGACATAACACAATCTCCAAATGCCTTTAGTTCTCATGTCTCATGATGACTGTAATATTGTTGCATATTTTCAATTGAACAGATTGTAGACACCTTCTTTGCTGAATGTATGGTTAATATTTAGGAGCAGTCTTCTGAGTAGACCTACAGTCCCAACCTTACAATCAGAACTGGTGCATATCTCAGGATATGGGTCAGAACACAGAAACCGGATGTGTACATGGCACATTGTTCTTTATTGTCTAAGCAAACACAAATTGTACATGTATAGTTGAACTACTACATTATGTACCCTTGCAGGATGTAGGTTTGGCCTATTGAGCCTAAATGGGAATTTGAAATTGTTGGGTTTAAATGTTTCATAGGTGTTTTATATGGTTGGTTTTATCGATGTAGTGCTAGGGTGTAAAGTGTTACATTAGCCATTACTGAAATGTACACTGTATGACCAAAAGTATGTGGACACCTGCTCGTCGAACATCTCATTCCAAAATCATGGGCATTAATATGGAGTTGGTCCCCCATTTGCTGCTATAACAGCCTCCACTCTTCATGGAAAGCTTTCCACTAGATGTTGGAACATTGCTGCGGGGACATGCTTCCCTTCAGTCACAAGAGCATTAGTGAGGTTGGGCACTGATGTTGGGCGATTAGGCCTGACTCGCAGTCGGTGTTCCAATTCATCCCAAAGGTGTTCGATGGGGTTGAGGTCAGGGCTCAGTGCAGGTCTGTCAAGTTCTTCCACACTGAGTTCGACAAACCATTTATGTAAGGACCTCGCTTTGTGCACGGGGGCATTGTCATGCTGAAACAGGAAAGGGCCTTCTCCAAACTTGCCACAAAGTTGGAAGCACAGAATCACCTAGAATGTCATTGTATGATGTAGCATTAAGATTTCCCTTCACTGGAACTAAGGGGCCTAGCCCAAACCATTGTTCCTCCTCCACCAAACTTTACCCAAGCCAGCTCTAGCAGGGCAGACATTTTACGAACTGACTTGTTGGAAAGATGGCATCTTATGACGGTGCTACGTTGAAAGTCACTGAGCTCTTCAGTAAGGCCATTCTACTAATTTGAAGGGGTGTTCACATACTTTTGTATATATTGTGTATCTTCCATTGCTTTGTCACCCTAACGTTCAGAGCTTGTCTGTAGTGGGGGGTATTCCCTGTGTTCTAGAGAGGCAGAGGTAGGTCATCATCCCCAGTCAAGGTGGCCATGGAGGAAAGTACTGTCTTTGATGACCACTGACCTCATTATATTTTCATACACATCACATAATGATGATGCTATTTCAAGCCTGCTGTTTTTAATTAAAATGATTTATTTCCCTGCATCTTTATTTGTTCAATGCATACCTCTGTGCATTGTAAAATATGATGTTATTTGTATGTAAACTATTAGTAAAACATTGCATTCATGGGGATTCGGGTATACTGTTGTTTGAAAATAATGAATGTACACTGTAATTGGTGTTGGGGGAAAGTGAAATAAAATGGTGGATTGCCTTTAGCTTGAGTCTTTGTTGTCCTCTAGAGATGTATCATGTTTAATTATACATATTACAAAATGTTTGATCTGCATGTAATTGCACCCCCTCATATACTCTACGTTATCCTGTGCTTAAGTAACAAGTTGAAGATTGATTCATATCGCCAAATAACAATGATGTCTAAATAATCTGATAGACAGATAGATTGATAGATAGAAAGACATACCATGCCTTCAGAAAGTATTCACACCCCCTGACATTTTCCACATTTTGTTGTGTTACAGCCTGAATTTAAAATGTATTAAATTTAGTTTTTTTGTCACTGGCCTACACACAATACCCCATCAAATGAAGTAAAATGAAAAGCTGAAATGTCTTGAATCAACAAGTATTCAACCCCTTTGTAATGGCAAGCCTAAATAATTTCAGGAGGGGAAAAAAGCAGGCATTGAATGTCCCTTTGAGCATGGTGAAGTTATTAATTACATTTTGGACGGTGTATCAATACACCCAATAACTACAAAATACAGGCGTCCTTCCTAACTCAGTTGCCGTAGAGGAAGGGAAATGCTCAGGGATTTCGCCATGAGGCCAATTAAAACAGTTACAGAGTTTAATGGCTGTGATATGAGAAAACTGAGGATGGATCAACAACATTGTTACTCCACAATAGTAACTTAATTGACAGAGTGAAAATAAGGAAGTCTGTACAAAATATTCCAAAACATGCATCCTGTTTGCAACAAGGCACTAAAGTAAAACGGCAAAAAACGTGGCAAAACAATACATTTTTAGTCCTGAATACAAAGTGTTATGCTTGGAGCAAATCCAATACAACAGATTACTGAGTACCACTCACCAGAATGTCAAGCATAGTGGTAGCTGCCTCATGTTATGGGTATACTTGTAATTGTTAAAGGACTGGGGAGTTTTTCAAAAGACACTGAATGGAGCTAAGCACAGGCAAAATCCTAGAGGAAAACATGGTTCAGTGTGCTTTCCACCAGACACTGAGAGATGAATTCACCTTTCAGCAGGACAATAGCCTAAAACACAAGGCCAAATCTACATTGGAGTTGCTTACCAAGAAGACAGTGAATGTTCCTGAGTGGCTGGGTTAAAGTTTGACTTAAATCTACTTGAAAATGTATGGCAAGACCTGAAAATGGTTGTGTAGCAATGATTTACAACCAATTTGACAGAGTTTTGAAGAATTTTGAAAAGAATAAGGGGCAAATGTTGCACTATCCATGTGTGGAAAGCTCTTAGAGACATACCCAGAAACACTCACATCTGTAATCCCTGCTAAAGGTGCTTCTACAAAGTATTTACTCAGGGGTGTGAATACTTATGTCAGTTGTAAAAGCATGTTTTCACTTTGTCATTATAAGGTATTGTGTGTAAATGGGTGAGAAAAAATCTATTTAATCCATTTAGAATTCAGGCTGCAACACAACAAAATGTGGAATAATTCAAGGGGAATTAATAATTTTTTAAGGCACTGTAGATATACTGAAAAAAGATATAAACGCAACATGGAATAGTTTCAAAGACTTTACTGAGTTACAGTTCATATAAGGAAATCAGTCAATTTAAACAAATTAATTAGGCCCTAATCTATGGATTTCACGACTGGGAATACAGATATGCATCTGTTGGACAAAAATATACCGTTAAAAAAAAGGTAGGGGCGCGGATAAGAAAACCAGCCTGTAGCTGGTTTGCCTCATGCAGCGTGACGCAGCTCCTTTGCATATAGTTGATCAGAGGATGTTGATTGTGGCCTGTGGAATGTTGTCCCACTCCTCTTCAATGGCTGTGAGAAGTTGCTGGATATTGGCGGGAACTAGAACACGCTGTTGTATATGTCAATCCAAAGCATCCCAAGCCTGCTCAAAGGGTGACATGTCTGGTGAGTGGGCAGGCCATGGAAGAACTGGGACATTTTCAGCTTCCAGAAATTGTCTACAGATCCTTGCGATATTGGGCCGTGCATTATCTTGCTGAAACATGAGATAATGGTGGCAGATGAATGGCACGACAATGGGCCTCAGGATCTCGTCACCGTATCTCTGTGCATTCAAATTGCCATCGATAAAATGCAGTTGTGTTAGTTATCAGTAGCTTATGCCTGACTTTACCATAACCCCACCGCCACCATGGGGCTCTCTGTTCACAACGTTGACATCAGCAAACCACTCGCCCACACGACACCATACACCTGGTCTGTAGTTATGAGGCCGGTTGGAACATTTCTGGAATCCTTTATTTCAGCTCATGAGACATGGAACCAACACTTATCTGTTGCGTTTATATTTTTGTTCAGTGTAGATAGAAAAGTGAGGCAGCAACAGTACATTCTCTGACAGTTACATTCGTCACAATGAAAGTCAACTAGGTTACATGGGAAAATCAGTAATTGTGCAAAAGATAAGCAGGACATTACTTCAAAGAGAAACATTTGTTCTGTCGAAAATATAATTTCTCTATTCAGAAATGACAGCCCTATACTGTGATTGGCTGGAGATGTCTTCTTAGCGCTGAATGGCCACTCACAGACTCGCCCTCTTTGCCTCCAGTAAGTTTCATTATGAAAATGAGAGGTGTGTTTAGCAATACTTCTTTCTTTGAAATATTAACAAGTACAATTTCAAAATAGTTTCACAGTGTAAATATTAAGATTAAATTATGTAATTTCTGTTTAGATAAAATATTGTAAATTACTGTGACAATTTAGACGCAAGTGTGGTAATATAATGAATGTGGCCTCCCTATGGAATATTGGTACGGGCCGAATCCTCTGAACTCGCTATACGTGCAACTAGTAGGCTACATTCTCAAGATATCAAACATCTTTAATGTTTATTATCAGTTTTGAGACATTGTATTGGTTGCCTGAAGTGGTCTTATAAGGGTGTGTTTTTATTAGATTGTCCTTTTTCGCTCTACATATTTTCCATTGGAACATGCTGCGTGTGAGATCAGCATTCTATCAGTCTTGGAGGGGGTACGTATTTTCACATGAACATACACGAGACTAACTCACCTTAGCTTTGACTCTTCGTAACCAAGCTAATGTAATTTGCATTATTTTGGTAGCTAATAGTACATTTTTGGCTTATGATTGTTGCTCTACCTAACGTTTTTTGCCACACTGTAGTTATAACTGTCCAAGTAGAACAACAACAAAAAATAAGCTGCTGCAATGCTAAATGTTTTTTATTTTATTTAACATTTATTTAACTAGGTGTTATGTAATGATTTTTCCCTGCCAGCCACCAGACCCTTTCAAGGGCAAGCTAAATAAGTTTAAATAAGTTATTTATGATTTTGTGTCTTCTGATTACCATGATTCCAAGCCGCATGAGTAAAGTTAACAGTTCACAGAAATACTATTCACTCAAAAACCAAAAAGTGAATGATACACCCTGAGCACATAGAGAGAGAAGGAGCACTCCTCTTTTTATCTGTTCTATTATAGCGTCTGGGGCAGCACCATTGAGGCTATATCTATTTTAAAGGGGTCAATTTCCTTCTTCATTGGCTGATTGCTGCACACCCATAGGAAACCCCATCCATAGGAAACCCCATCCGTAGGAAACCCCACCCATAGGAAACTCCACCCAGTTGACTACTTAAAAATGGTGGAAGCCCTCCATGGCAATGTTCATGCTAAAATGGTTATATCCATGATGAGTCATCTATCTATCTCTATGACAGTGGACTTGGGCCAAAAACCGGAAGTGGCACTGGCAACTGGTGTTATGCAAGAAATCACATTGACAGAAGGAACCTGTATGGGCAAGCCAGCTGCTTGAATGTTTATTTATGCAGTTACCCTTGGTAAAACGTTATAACCATATTTTGAATCTCTTTGGAGGTCTATTGACTTTTCTGTTGGTTGAGGAAGATCAATAAACAGTATGAAGGCTGTGTTGTTGTACACCAGGTCCCCCATTGACAGAGAAGCATCTGTGTAGATGTGGGAAGGCAGTTGACTAATCATATTTCATCGATTCCATGTGTCAGGGGAGTTGAGGGTGTTTTTTAATATTTGAATATGAGCCCCTGTCTACCCAGTTAGACACTCTGACCTTCACTGACTGTTTAAACTAGAGCAGTTAATCATTTTTGAGGCAGTGCATGCACGATCACCAGAAGTTTGGCAGTTTTCTAACTTTTCCACAAAGAAATTAGACACAGATAGCCGTGTTCACCCTGACACACAGAGAATAGTGAAATATCAAATAAGCATGAATTGCTTATTGCAATTGCTTGCTGCTGTTAGGTGTGTCTTACTTTGTATAGTTTTTACAGATGCAAGATGGTCCCATCTTTTATGCATGACTTGCATTTTCTAAGCCTTTATGCTATAACAACTGGTCATAACAGAATAACTGATTGTGAGATTACTTCAAGTTACTTATTCCAGCTGACAGAAGATTGTAGCTTGCCAAAATCTAGCAGGGAAGAGGCAGGACAGAACCAACTCTGAGGTGCACCTGTATAAAAAGACAGTTCAATATCGCACCAAGACCACAATCTACATGGCCAGTAAAGTCTTATTCAGGTCAACAGAATTTGGACTTGCCTCAAAATGAACTGAATGGCATTCATTCTCTTCCATAAACACATTGTTAAGTTTCATATTATTCAAAACAAATATGTAAAAGAGCAGAAAATGTTATGGAGGGTGAAGTGAATGAATGGCCGGTAGGCTACCTCAGGTATAAGGCTGCAATACATTGATGAACAAAAGCTTCACTTTGCACCATGAGGATGAGTCTCAGATTTTGGGATATAATGTATGTGGGGGATGTCTGCTGTTGCATATATGTCCGTTTTCACTTAGTGTGCATTGGTCTATCCTAACGTGTGTCTGTCTGCAGGTTCAGGACCTTCCCCTGTGCAGCTGTTGAGGTGAAGAATGAGCCCATTCTGGGATTCAACGAGGGCAGTCCAGAGAGGGCCGAGCTGCAGAAGGTGTGCGCGCACACACACAATCATACACAGCACACACTCTCAAGCAAATAACCACCGCATGCACCATTCCATATACCCTTCATGACCTACAAGGTCATCTCTATAAAAGATGAGACTCAATAATGTTGTGTGTGTGATAGGCCCTGGATGACCTGAAGGGGAAGACAGAGGAGATTCCCTGTGTGGTTGGAGACGAACATGTGTGGACCAAAGACATCAGATACCAGCTATCAGTGAGTGGAGTCAACAGCATGTCCCTAATCTGAGCAAACTATTGCTCCCTGCTGCCTGTAAATATGGGAGCCTGGAGACCTGAAGCTGTCACTTTTACCCTCACACTGCTGCTCAGATACACAGCATACTGCCTGATCCAAATGGAAACTTTCAAGGCCTGTCAAGTTAAACTGGAAATGACTGTAATAACATTGCGTTATCAGCAGTGTGTTATTAGTTTTCTATAACATCCATCATAAACCAACATACTACCTGTGCTGGGGGCCTGCCTGTGGAGTCTGTAGTCCCATATAGCTCAGTTGGTAGTGCATGGTGCTTGAAACGCCAGGTTTCTGGGTTCCATTCCCACAGGGGACCAGTATGAAAATGTATGTACTCACTACTGTAAGTTGCTCTGGATAAGTCAAATATACATTTTGACCAATACCACACTGTCTTTAAATGTTATTTCCTGAAGGTATTATTACCTATTAATCAATGTAATTCTTTATTTTCTTTTTGAAAGCCCTTCAACCACTCTCACAAACTGGCCAAGTTTTGCTATGCTGACAAGGTAAACTAAGATTACAATTCTTCTGTTTTTATTTATCAGACATTCACCAAGATTTACCTAACCTGACTGGATGGTGTTGCCTCGGTATGATTGATACAGGAGCTGCTCAACAAGGCTATCTTGGCCTCTGTGGCGGCACGGAGGGAATGGGACCTGAAACCCATCCAGGACCGAGCCCAGGTCCTCTTTAAGGCTGCCGACATCATCAGTGGACCTAAGAGAGCTGAAATTCTGGCCAAAACCATGATAGGCCAGGTACAGTGAAATACTATATTTAGTCTACATGTCGTTTTAATAATCTTATAATTGTATGGCTGAATATCAAGTGGATATTCATCCCCTAAGCACTCTTTTTTGGGGGGGGGACTGGGAACACTTTCTCATTTACAGCAATGACCTGGGAAATAGTTCAATAAAGGTTACAGGGGAGAGGAGGGTGGATGAATGAGCCAATTGAATGAGCACATTTTTTTCTGATTCATTTTCTAGGGTAAAACAGTGGTGCAGGCAGAGATTGATGCAGCTGCAGAGCTAATAGACTTCTTCCGGTTCAATGCGAAGCACGCTGTTGAACTGGAGAGCCAGCAGCCCCTGGACAGTGATGGTAGCACCAACACCATGCTCTACCGTGGGCTGGAGGTGAGCACTCTCTGGTCCTAGCATCATCTTAACTTGATAATAGTCACAGATAAAAGCCTGTATACTTGGGGATATGTTAGGATGGATTTTCTAGAACTCATATTTTCCAGGAGTTGTTGTTGTCAACACCTTTATTTCCCCTTTAACTACAGGGTTTCATAGCTGCTGTTGCCCCATTTAACTTCACTGCAATTGGTGGAAACCTGGCAGGTACACCTGCTCTCATGGTAAGTGTTCCCCTACAAACAACAATACCCAATTGTCCTTATAGTTCTGATACATTTCACATTTAGATCCTGATGTGTGTTGTTGGTTATAGTCTGAACTGGACTTTCTTTGTTTGCCTGTGTTTTTCAGGGTAATGTAGTTCTGTGGAAGCCTAGTGACACAGCCATGTCAGCTAGCTACGCCGTCTACAATGTCCTCCGGGATTCAGGGTTGCCCCCCAACATCATCCAGTTTGTGCCGGCTGATGGACCAGTATTTGGAGACACCATCACCTCCTCTGAACACCTTGCTGGCATCAACTTCACTGGCAGTGTCCCGTATGTGTTTATCTCTACATGTTAAAGCATACCTAAAACTGATTGCCACTTTTGGTACATAATACCAAATCTGTACCACACTGTTTTTAATAACCTTAAATGGAAGTTAACAACCCTGGAGTCTCTTAACAACCCATTTCTGTTTCAGTACCTTCAAGCGCCTGTGGAAACAGGTGGCCCAGAACTTGGATGTCTACAAGAATTTTCCTCGGGTGGCAGGAGGTGGGTTGGCCCAATAGCCTGTAAACCATAGAGATAAATGCTGTACACCACCACACTGTCAAGTTATTAAACGTATTGAATATTAAACATGAGAATATTGACTTCATACTCATCTTATATCTACACTCCCCTCCATATGTATTTGAACAGTGAAGCTCAAATTTGTACATTTGGCTCTATACTGCAGAATTTGGGATTTGAGATCAAATGTTTCATTAGGCGACAATACAGAATGTCACATTTTATTTGAGGGGATTTTCATACATATCTGTTTTACTGTTTCTAAATGAAATCACTTTATGTATCTAGACCCCCCTTTTTAAGTTTTTTTTTTCCATTAGTATTTTTACAAATTCATTTATAGTGTATTAAAGTAGTCAAAAGTTTTGTCCCATATTCCTAGCACGCAATGACTACATCAAGCTTGTGACTCTACAAACTTGTTGGATGCATTTGCAGTTTGTTTTGGTTGTGTTTCAGATTATGTTTTGCCAATAGGAGCTAAATGGTGAATAATGTATTGTGTCATTTTGGAGTCACTTTTATTGTAAATAAAAATAAATTATGTTTCTGAATGCTTCTACATTAATGTGGATGCTACCATGGATAATCATGAATGATGAGAGGTTAGCATTTTTGTTGGGGGGGGTTTATGATCTTTGTTCCTCTGTAATTTTCTCACTCATCATTATTCACTATTCATTCATAATTATTTGTATTTTTTATTTACAATAAAAGTTACTCCAAAATGATACTACATTATTCACCATTCAGTTCCTATTGGGCAAAACATAATTAGAAAAACAACCAAAACAAATTGCAAATCATCCAACAATTTTATAGTCACAAGCTTGATGTAGTCATGGCGTGCTATGAAATATGGGACCAAATACAAAATTTTGAGTACTTTAATACACTATAAGTGAATTTATCTAAATATTTATGAAAATAATTACTTATTCTAATGTGGGGAATAGATATATGAAGTTCTTTCATTTTTAAAAGGTAGGACAGATACTGTATGTTTGACAATACCTTCAAATAAAAGGTGACATTCAGTACTCTTGTCTCATTCAAAACATTTTATCTCAAATCCAAAACGCTGGAGAATAGAGCCACATTTACTAATTTTAGCTTCACTGTCCAAATAAATATGGAGGTGAGTGTATATCATTCTTTGAAAACTGCCTCACTGACATCCTCCTCTGCCACACCTTTCAGAATGCGGTGGTAAGAACTTCCATTTTGTGCACAAGTCAGCAGATGTGCAGAGTGTCGTGACAGGGACCATCCGCTCAGCATTTGAGTATGGAGGGCAGAAGTGCTCGGCCTGCTCCAGGATGTATGTACCAGACTCTCTGTGGCCCCAGATCAAACAGGGGCTCCTGGACATCCACAAGCAGCTCAAAGTGGGAGACGTGAGTATACAACTGACCTTATCTTCTAGGACTCTTTCATCAGTCACTTTGGCACTATGGTTATTTTGATGGGAATAGTTACAGCCAGTTGGCGTGTGCTCCAATAGGAGATATTTGAAAGTGTTGAACTTTATACTGTAGGTGTTAATTTGATGTCAGGTTGTTGTAATGGTCTCCATGATTCCCCTGTCTAGCCCGTGGAGGACTGGAGTACATTCTTCTCTGCTGTGATTGATGACAAGGTACAGTACTGTGAGATTTGCCACTCTGGATGCTTTATCAGAAGCAGCTATATTACTTCTGATCAAGAGTTATTTTATTTTCAAGATTATTTTACATTTAGTGACTCTTTATATATTATTTATTTTTGTCTCAGTCCTTTGCTCGTATTAAGAAGTGGTTGGACCATGCCAAGTCATCCCCTAAGTTGAAGATTATTGCTGGTGGCCACTGTGATAACAAGAAGGGTTACTTTGTGGAGCCCACCATCATTGAGAGCACAGACCCACAAGAAGCCATCATGGCCGAGGTAAGACTCGATATTCTTGATATGTAGTTATTGTAGATCACCTCTTTACTCACCACTGTTATTAGCCTATGGAACTTCGTACTGTGATTCCAGTTTTAACCATGTATGTTCTCACTTCTTTAAACCAACCTGCAAGAGTTATACCAGACAGGCATACATGTCATAATCACATGAGAGACAGTCAGTTGGGTCTGAATTGCTGAAACTGACTTTATTCTAGCCTGTTAGATATGGTTGTTTTTATGAAGAAAAGAAGCAGGATTATTTTTTCAGTTTTAACTGAGATGCCTGCAATCAGGCTCAGGGCCAAGTGCTTGGATTACTCACATAAACATGTATACAGGGATGTATGGAATGGACACCATGTTTGTTTAACTAAAGCCATGCTTCACACACTGTAAACCCCAAGGCATTTTTAACTCAAAATCTTCTAGTAAGTTGAACTCAAAGTCAATGAAAAGTCATTATTAATTAAAATGTTTGTTGTACTCACTCAAAATTAAATGAGTTATCAAATCAACATTTTTTTTTAAATGAATGATAACAAATTCACTTTTTTCGCAGCATGCTCTACTGCAGGTTGATTTTATATCTGTGTTTTTGCATGTACGTTGAGTGATTGATTAATCTTACAGTGAGGGGAAAAAAGTATTTGATCCCCTGCTGATTTTTGTACGTTTGCCCACTGACAAAGAAATGATCAGTCTATACTTTTAATGGTAGGTTTATTTGAACAGTGAGAGACAGAATAACAACAAAACAATCCAGAAGAACGCATGTAAAAAAATTTATAAAATAATTAGCATTTTAATGAGGGAAATAAGTATTTGACCCCTCTGCAAAACATGACTTAGTACTTGGTGGCAAAACCCTTGTTGGCAATCACAGAGGTCAGATGTTTCTTGTAGTTGGCCACCAGGTTTGCACACATCTCAGGAGGGATTTTGTCCCACTCCTCTTTGCAGATCTTCTCCAAGTCATTAAGGTTTCAAGGCTGACGTTTGGCAACTCGAACCTTCAGCTCCCTCCACAGATTTTCTATGGGATTAAGGTCTGGAGACTGGCTAGGCCACTCCAGGACCTTAATGTGCTTCTTCTTGAGCCACTCCTTTGTTGCCTTGGCCGTGTGTTTTGGGTCATTGTCATGCTGGAATATACCCATCCATGACCTATTTTCAATGCCCTGGCTGAGGGAAGGAGGTTCTCACCCAAGATTTGACAGTACATTGACCCGTCCATCGTCCCTTTGATGCGGTGAAGTTCTCCTGTCCCCTTAGCAGAAAAACACCCCCAAAGCATAATGTTTCCACCTCCATGTTTGACAGTGGGGATGGTGTTCTTGGGGTCATAGGCAGCATTCCTCCTCCTCCATAAACGGCGAGTTGAGTTGATGCCAAAGAGCTCCATTTTGGTCTCATCTGACCACAACACTTTCACCCAGTTGTCCTCTGAATCATTCAGATGTTCATTGGCAAACTTCAGACGGGCATGTATATGTGCTTTCTTGAGCAGGGGGACCTTGCGGGCGCTGCAGGATTTCAGTCCTTCACAGCGTAGTGTGTTAACAATTGTTTTCTTGGTGACTATGGTCCCAGCTGCCTTGAGATCATTGACAAGATCCTCCCGTGTAGTTCTGGGCTGATTCCTCACCGTTCTCATGATCATTGCAACTCCACTAGGTGAGATCTTGCATGGAGCCCCAGGCCGAGGGAGATTGACAGTTCTTTTGTGTTTCTTCCATTTGCGAATAATCGCACCAACTGTTGTCACCTTCTCACCAAGCTGCTTGGCGATGGTCTTGTAGCCCATTCCAGCCTTGTGTAGGTCTACAATCTTGTCCCTGACATCCTTGGAGAGCTATTTGGTCTTGGCCATGGTGGAGAGTTTGGAATCTGATCGATTGATTGCTTCTGTGGACAGGTGTCTTTTATACAGGTAACAAACTGAGATTAGGAGCACTCTAAGAGTGTGCTCCTAATCTCAGCTCGTTACCTGTATAAAAGACACCTGGGAGCCAGAAATCTTTCTGATTGAGAGGGGGTCAAATACTTATTTCCCTCATTAAAATACAAATCAATTTATAACACTTTTGACATGCGTTTTTCTGGATTTTTTGTTGTTGTTATTCTGTCTCTCACTGTTCAAATAAACCTGCCATTAACATTATAGACTGATCATTTCTTTATCAGGGGGCAAACGTACAAAATCAGCAGGGGATCAAATACTTTTTTCCCTCACTGTATGCTACACAAAGATAAATAACTAAACTGATCAAATCATTTAGTTAGATTTCTTGCACCTGTTACTGAAAAGGTTGTTCCAGATTAAATGGTTTATGTAGTGTCCTCAAACTGTTTTGGCAGTCACTATGAATACAGGGTGCGGGTGAATAAACATTTCTACTGTTGGATATCCTAACTCTGGCTGGATTCCAATAGGAATTACACATCACATTGGATGCCAACATAATGTGAATTGCGGTTAGGGTTGCAAAATTCTGGTACATTTCCCAGGTTTTCCAGAAATCCGGTTTGGAAGACTCCTGGATATCCTTCAACCAGGGTTTTTTTTAAATCTGGGTATTTGGGGAAGTTACTGGAATTTTGCACCACACTTTCAGGCCTGATGTGGCTTGTAAACCATGGGTTTTAGGCCACTGCGTTAGGGTAAAGCTAGGCCTCAAAATTAGGCCTTATGAGATATGTATTGTCATAAAGAGTTCATTATAATGATAATATTCGCCTATGAACTCACTTGGTGAAAGCTACAGGACAGAAAATGAATGACTTCAACTATCAACAACAAATAGTGTCATGGGTGGTAACACTACAGTTCACTCAAAGGCAAGGCACACTGGGAAATTATTTTGAAGGCGTGTTCAAGCTGATACAACTCCGTTCTGGACCCCCTACAGGGTCACAGTGACTCTTTCGGTATGAGTAATGACTACAAAATCACTATAGGTAACTGTACTCAAATATATTATGTGCAACCGGTTTCCTCAAAAGTTTTTAGTAATGACAGCACATTGGGGTTTACAGTGCACTCTGCTTCACAAATGGGGGGCCAGTCCTCCTTGCTTCCTTGCATTGCGATTGCTCAGTTAATATGGAACTTTATAACAACTCTGTTATAACTCGGTTCTGGGTTAACTCCTGTAGGAAATCTTTGGGCCAGTTCTGTCTGTCTATGTTTACCCTGAGAACGACTACCTGGAAGTTCTGCACCTGATAGACAACACATCACCATATGCCCTGACAGGAGCTGTCTTTGCTCTCGATAAGTACGTTCGATTACTTCAGCTTGTTTGCTATGGAGTGTCAGTATTGATGAAATAAAGAACATAATACATTTTTATATACAACTATTATGAATGCAAAGCCAACTTTGATCAGCTTATTGATATTGAGATGTTGCTTCCTAACCCTTTAGTAATGTTTTTGTTCCAGGAATGTTGTGAATGAGGCAGCCAAAGCCTTGCGGAACGCTGCAGGAAATTACTATGTGAACGACAAGTCCACTGGCTCTATTGTCGCCCAGCAACCATTTGGTGGCGCCAGAGCTTCAGGTACCAATCCACAGCTCATTGATATCCATGTGACTGCCAACAGTTGTATAAATCAGGACTTCTCATTACTCCTGGTTAGCTCTCTATGTCTGACATGGATACTTCTGTCAAATGGGTACATCATCTTTATTGATATCAATAATACCTAAAACATGAACTTTTGTCTGCAAAGGTACTAATGACAAACCTGGTGGTCCTCACTACGTACTGCGATGGACGTCCCCACAGGTGGTCAAGGCCACTCACGTCCCGCTCCGAGAATGGAAGTACCCCTATATGGGTTAAAAGGCAGTACTCTACCCCTTCCTCACCTACCTAGGCCTCCCTCATCCAATCCTAGTTCTGTAGAGGAATCTGTAGGCGTTTTCTCCAGTCAAGACAGACAATGAAATGAAGAGAACAATCCTCTCCTTACTCATCCAAGTTGTGTCCCTTTTTGTCCTTATAAGTATGCTCTGAATCTATACACAAGTGCGAATGTAATTATTAGCTGTTCTAAATTGAAAGGGGGAGCAACAGTGCCCCTCTCTGGCACTTCATGAGATCAGCAGGAGCTGCAGCTGACCCAGCCAAGCTGCCTGCTAGCCGTACAGAAGAATGACAATATGAAAACGTCCCATGGATCCACAGACATAGTAAAACTGTGTGGTCTACCATGGATTCCACAGACTTGTAATAATCAATCATCTGTTTTTAATCAAATGGCTGCTATGTGCTTCTGAGCCTCTGTTTTACCATCTCAGTACTGACTGGTCCTGAGATGTAGGCTACTCACTGTTAGGTTGTCTCCGCCTGTTCTGTCCTGAGGTAAGTATTCAAAGAGTTGTTAAGCATCAAATACTTTATGAGAGGAAGATGTTTTTTTTCTTCATACAAAACTGACTATGTATTATAAACATTAGCTGACCGTCTATCATCTTAACATCTTTTGACAAAAACAATAACACTGAGTTTCGACCATGAATATTTCATGACAACTAAAGTTCAAGTATCAAATGTTTTTAATTTTAAGTGTTTGTGATGGCAAAAAGAGGGAAGAATGGTTATCTTCCTTTTTTGGTGCTAAGAAAGTCCTTACTAACAGTCCTTAACCTAAACTCAGTTCCTTGCTGTGTTAGGATTGATTTGCTGTATTGTCACACTAATACTAAACCTCCTGACTGTCTCTGACAGGAAAGGTGATGTACTTGACTTGTTACACTTGAGCTATGGCTGGTCCTACAGGATGTGGCTATGATCAAATGTATTTATAAAGCCCTCAGCATATGTCACAAAGTGCTTATACAGAAACCCAGCCTAAAACCCCAAAGAGCAAGCAATGCAGATGTAAAGTACAGTAGCTAGGAAAAACTCCCTAGGAAGAAAGAGAGGAACCAGGCTCTAAGGGGTGGCCACTCTTCTGGCTGTTCTGGGTGTAGATTTATAATAGTACATGGCCAGATCGTTCTTGAATATGTTCAAACGAGAGGGTCGAAAACAGCAGGTCCTGGACAAGGTAGCACGTCCCGTGAACAGGTCAGGGTTCCATTGCCGCATATAAACAGCAGAAACTGGATCAGCAGCACGACCAGTTGGACTGGGGACAGGGACAGCCAGGAGTCGTCATGCCAGGTAGTCCTGAGGCATGGTCCTCTGGGAGTGGGGAGAGAAAGAGAGACATTGAGACTGCGCATGACAGCCTAGTCTCATAGACTAGACGTAACATACTAAAAGTAAATCCGGGACAGTCAAATTAGTATGATATTTTGTTTGGTATGGTTACGTGAGGAAAAAACAAAAGTAGGGTGGTTGGTCAGACATATAACGTAATTGTCTAGCAACCCAAAGGTTGCGAGTTCGGATCTCATCATGGACAATTTTCACATTTTACTTTTCAACTACTTACAACTTTTTAGAACTTTTGCAACTACTAGCATGTTACCTAACCCTTAACCTTAACCCTTTTTAGCTAACCCTAACCCTTTAACCTAACTCCTATACTTAACCCTAACCCCTATCCTAGCTAACATTAGCCACCTAGCTAGAATTTGTAACATATCATACGCTTTGAAAATTCATAACATATTGTACATTTTCCAAATTCTTAACATATTGTACGTTTTGCAAATTCGTAACATATCATACAAAATGGGTGATGGACATCCACAAATTAATACATACCATACGAAACGTAACATACTAAATGGAGTGTCTTGGATTTCCATTAAGAATATTACAAAATGCTCTGAGACCCGGTTGAGCATGAGGGTGCTGCTACCTTTTTACTTAAACCCCACTTTGCCATCTAATCATGTTTACCTCAGCAAACGCACACTTACTGTTCTTTTACAATTGTGGAATATTTTACTGAGCGTTTGCAAAAAATAAATGTAAGTGCTAATTGCTTCAACTTCATGTGATTGCTCAGTCTCAATCTGAATTTCATGCCATCTTTATCATTTTGAAAATCATTTCAGGGGGAGATATTTTAAGAAAATGTATTTTGTATTTTAATATTTTTCTGTTAAATGATAATAGATATGATTTGTCTTCGATTGTGCCTGTATTGGTAATAATAGAGATTGACATTTATTACATTTGTAATAATGGTCATTAAATTATTTCAGAAAGTATATTAACCTTTTGTGTTTAATGTCATATTTTTGTTTCTGAATGTGGCTTGCTTGAATCCATACCCTGTTGTTATTGTGACTGCTGATGGTGTTTCTCCAGTTTCTAACCCCTTCTAAACATTGTAAGGTTGAGCTACATACTTCTTGTACTATTGGATTCCTCTATTTCTTCTGTGTCCATCGATACCAACCATTAATCTGTGTGATTAACGGGGGCTGAGCTAGGGCGGTGTTTGTGAGACTAGGGCGCATCCCGAAGGTGGCCGGGTCTTTTTACAAAAATGTATGTAGAGTCCTAATGGTTTGAGCTACAAACTCATATAAGTGATCTATGAAAAGTTGGGACTCTAACAAACACATACATGTGACATATTTTCCTCTATGACGCTCCCAAGCTACACATGGGTCGTTAGAAGGTAAGGGGCTCTTCTACATAGTTCATAGGAAATCCCAGGACATAATGTCAATAATACTGTAATAAGCTCACATAGTTGCTGTCACAAACACCAAACTCCACACAGTTGTCACTGACTAGTTCAATACTAATTTCCCACTGAGCAAACAATTTCTGTACTTACAGCATTCATTAAAATTCATTTTTATCTGGTTTTGCTTTGGTGGACTATTTGTTTTGGCATTTGTCAAAACTCATCAAATTGTTTTGTGTTCTACTTGTAGCCCTGGTTGTTCTGAAAATAAAATGGTCAAACACTTCATTGTGAGGCTAAATATAAGGGCAGGACATGCAGATAAATGAAAAGCCCATTTTTGCTGGGGTCTCGGGACTGATAGGGTTTAACCAATTTGACAAGAGTTAAAATGGGTACCTGCCCAGAGTGAACTGGGAATGCTGTCCTACACTGTGTCAAAGTACAAAGCCAAGGTTTGTACTTCCTGTCAGGACGTTTGAGTGTGTGCTAGCATCTCTACCTCATCCCTCACACTGCGATGTGTTCATAGTGCCTCCTGTCACATCAAAGTCAGATGGGAGGAGACATCCTTACCGTGCCTTTGGCACACTCCCATCCTTCAAACTGTTAGAAGTTAGTGCTGTAAGTATAGTAGACACGGGAAAGAGCACTGCCTGGCAGCACAGGAAGTTGGTGGCACCTTAATTGTGGAGGACAGGCTCATGATAATGGCTGGACCAGAATTAGTGGAATGCCATTCCATTTGTTCCGATCCAGCCATTATTATGAGCCTTTCTACCCTCAGCAGCCTCCACTACCTGACAGACACCAAATGTCTGGATATATAGGCCCAAAGAACCTGCTCTCTCTTTTTTTATACTCAACTTTCTCATCACAACTTTTTCCACTGTTATGAATCCTAATGGAATCAGACAACCAGAGCCAATGTGCAGGCAGGCATAGGCAGTGGTGCTCATTAACTAAAGGGAAATTGAAATAAACTTATATCTAGACAAACTAAATATTCAAACTGGTCACTGGCAAATTATTAACTCATTTGTTGAACAATTATAAACCATCTGTAGGCAGAATACAAATTACGTGTTACTATTCCTATTGAAAGAAGTCTGAAGAATAATTGTCATTTTGTCATGTCAAAATATTTAGCACAGGTCCTGGGTACTTTATAGTGTCATTACAAAGCTATGCTAAGTATTCTAGGGACTGATCTCATGGTGATACTGCAGTGGAATGCTTTTTTATGCAGATTTATGGAATAACATTATGTCTGTTGTGCAGCACAATTGGGAGAGCTCCATGTGGGATGCTTCAAATAAATCCCCATCACCTTTGAATTATATGATGCCCATTGTTCCCTTTAATACATAGATGTACATTCACTGGTCATATTCAATTGTTAATGGCATTGTTGTAGCCTACATTTCAGGCTAATGCCATATTCAGATGTAGATTTAATCTAATTTCTTTTTTTTTACCATACAGCTTTATACCAGCAATAAAACGCAATGTGTTGGATTGAGAATGTTCTAATTGACAGCTCTTGAATGGTGTGAGTGTGGGAGAGAAGCTCCGGTTAGCTAGCGTTTTCCGGAGGCGCCAGTGCTAGCTTTTGTGTAACAGCAGCTGGACCATTCAGTTTGAACATGTTTACTCAACAGAATCGAGCCTTTCATGTCTTCATTCTCCCTCCCAAAATCAAGCTCCTATAACTTCTACAGTGAAAACACTCCACTGGGCACAGACGTCAATTCAAAGTCTAGTCTTGATATACATTTGATTGAGTTGTCAACTAACCTGAATTCAACGTGAAATCAACAAAACATTTCACCATGTCATTGGGTTTAGGTTAAAAGTTTGGTTAAAAAATGACGGAAAAAAAGACGAAATGCCCTTATTGATGACTTTTGCAAATCCAATTCGTTTTCCACTTTGTCTTCACATACATTTTTGTGGTTAAAATTTCTTGTAAAGAGCGTTGATTCAACCAGTTTTTGACCAATGGGACATTTAGAGCAAGATGTTTTTATGGTGGGAAGCAAAATAAATACTAACGTTACTCTGTGTGAGAAGACTGTACATCAATATTTTTTTGTCGGGAAATATGGAGACCACCTGTAGTCTTGTAGGCTTCGTTAAGGCTAAGTTGTTCGCTGAAATATTTTGGTATAAATACTTGTGTAGTCCTGTTGGTATCATTCTGAATGACGTGAAATTATGTATTTTTATGCATGAAGTTCAGTCATTCCTGCCCTTTAAGTGCCACCTTATTTTAAATAGAGGTGTAGGCCTACTGTGTCTATAAGTGTTGTGTAAAAAAAACAGAAATAGTATCCTAATTAATAGAGATTCGTCCATAAATTGTAATTTCCTTTTATTTATTGGGGAATATTGCCATATCAATGTGATAATCAATGTTCCAATCACAGTTTGTTTCAGGACACATTACAATTCAGAAACATATGGCTGATTTCTTTTCACAGAAATACACCAAGATATTACTTAAATACATTTTACAATATGTAAAAATATTTGACTTCACAATTGTGAAGTTAAAAATATATGCGCAATAGCACAATACAGGATATGGAATTTACATTCTAAACAGAATAATAAGAATAATTTCAACGTTTACGAACAAAAGATAAATTGTAAAGGGAATAATTATTTCCTACAAGAAGAGATCATACTTGGTCGTGCAGCTAGACCAACATATTATCTGGTTTTGACATCGAAAGTCTCATTATTTAACGTCTCAAAATAGGCTATGCGCATCACCAGGGTCTCCACAAAGGCCCTCTTCCACCTGCGGTGACACATTTCGGGGTTCTGCTGTTGTGAGGGACCGTCATGCGGTTTGGACTCAGCACGACTCTGTCACCAAGTTTCTGTACCCGATGGAAGTGATTGACAAGCTTATGTTGCGAGTCAGTCGGCTGGTTGTGCGCTGAGAGGAACCGCAGCGTCTCCTCCAGGCACTGGGTGAATCCCTCCGCGTAGCTCTGGACAGTTGACGCTGCGTTGAATGAAGAAGCAGGGCGCGTGCTGTTGTCTTTCAGGTAAAACACAGCTGTCTCGAGAATGTCAGCCTTCTCCAGTTTAGAGTTGGGTTGGTGTGCTTGAAGTTCGGTTTTGAGGAGTGACTTGAGCTGTTCGATGCTGCTGTTGATGCGGTCTCGGCGCATCTTCTCGACCACTGGTTTTCTCAGCTGGATAAAATAAATCATCTGATTAGTTAATCGCAGTTTAAAAAGACATGTTCAAATTAAAAGTGAACTAATTTAAATTATGACAACAGAGGACAGTAGTCAATTGTACTTAGCCTACTTTGATTTTATCTTTCGTGGTCCTCACAATGTTGCACATATTGACAGGAGCCATTGCTATCGGTCAGTTGGTGTTTGTTCTTAGTAAAGATAGTTGCGGATGTCAGAAGTGTGGTTTGACCATCTCTACAGGGCTTCTGTATTTATACACCCCTCACACTGTAAACCCGTGTGGGTCTCAGTTTGACAGGTTTCCCACACTTGCTGGCCAATCAGGAACGCGGACAGTACAAAGAAAGAGGGTTCCATTATTTCATGCTAAATTGACTGTCTATTGCTTTGGGACAATGAGCGTGTCCCAAGGGAACAGGTGGACTGTGCAATAGAGTAAATGCTCTGAAATGTTTGACTCTGTTCATATGTTGCTCCATTCAAACCAAAAGGCGGGAAACAAATCCGGAGTAAGTAAATGGGTTTCCAGAAGATTATTCAGGATCAAGAGGCGTTGCTTCTGTATGCTTTTCCCCGCAATTTTTAAAATACATTAGTTCGTTTGATGAATTCATTCAACCTTACACAATGTTTGATTTGGCTATTTTATGTGCAAGTTATAATTATGATTGTTATTCTTATGCGCAAGTTATAATTATGATTGTTATAGCCACTCTTACTCATATTGTATTATAATAAGAACCATAACAATAGTGCTATAATAAATAGCATATAATTAGACATTAGCCTATATAATACGTTTTTCAGAAACTATTATTATTATTATACTATGTCTGTTGTCATTGAAAGGATATTTTCGATATAGGCTATACAGCGACAGTCTATTTATATACAGGTAGCTTATGCGAACCTTTGTAAACGACTCTTTCCTGTTCGCTTCATCACCAATCGGTCAACAATGTATCAACGTGATATTTTTCCATATGACCCCTTGGGAATGAGATGCCTCATTGAGGACCGTGACTAATGCGGTATTGAGCACAGCACACTTACATTGTTGCTCTGTTGAAAGTGTGCTGTGGGAAAGTTGGGACACCACAGCCTACAGGATTAGTCTTTGAATAGAGGAGCAGCTGGCTTCTGTGGCGGGAAACCTCTGTCAGCTGGGTGAGTTCTACAATACATGTTTCCTCTCTAGTTCTAGTTAGAGGGCATCAGTCCAGTTGTGCAACAGTTGTGAAATGTTAGAATTTCAATAAAATTGTAGTTGGTATTGTTTACATATTCAAAATTCCACAGATAATGAAAAGTTGCCCATTTCAATGGGAAAAGTTGCAGCAATCATTGCTGGCAACATTATGGGCCTATTGGATAATGAAAACAACCTGTTGAATCGAAAGTATGTCTACTCGAAAATAGTTGGGTTCTGCTGGATCATCTTATATAATCCATACAAATTTAATGGACAGCACTCCAAAGGTTCAATTTCAAGGTCTTTCATGTTTTTTTTTTACATTTTGTGTGATGTTTATAACCACATGAGATGATGTCATATAAATGGTGGTATCTTTTAAATGACCTATTAGCTATAATTAGTTCACCTAGTTTCACTCATGGCCATGGGCACTATCTTGTGTTACTTAGACCTATACTTATAGAACTGTTTAATTTGTTGGTCTATGTTATCTGTAACATCAATTAACATCTTACAGTAAAAACAGCTATTTTTGTTCATTCATGCTGTTTCTGTGTATTTTTTAACTCCAGATTGTGAGATTGTCTTAACCAACCTTGCATCTCCCACATGTATCCCTCTCTCTCTTCCGCCAAACTGTGCCATGTAAAAGGGCACAATGCATTCCTGACTGTTGTGCTGAACCAGGCTTCGCCTGAGAGGGGCAGGTGCTTGGTATCACGCGCCTCATCAAGTAGGGTATCCTTGAGGCATGAGCCACACAGGGACCTGGGAAATGCCTGACCTCTCTTTAGACCTGATAAATCCTCCTCAATGTGGACCCCGGTCTATGGCATCCCATGGACATGTGACCTGAAGGGGGAAATTGTCAAATGTATGACTTCTGTCTTAGTCGACGCCCTGTCAGTACTGTCATGGGTCAGTGTGTTGGTGGTCAGTTTTAATAGGTATTCACACATACAAAAACAATAAATATCTTATTCTTGCTCTGCAATGTACCACTTCATGTTTTTTCCATTAACTTCTTTCGGAGAAGGTTCAATCTTTTTTAGGTATCATTGGATTGTGTATTTACTGTATGTCCATGTCTGTATTCCATTAGCAGACAATAACACAAATATAACATGTATTTGACTTTATATCATAATAGCAGCCTCAAGTCTTATTATATGCATTCCAGTATGATCTACCTGTGACTTCCTCTAGGTGTGGAGTGTGTGAGAGGCCTGGGCTTGCCCAGCAGAGTTCCAGATGGCCTATTGAGTTCCAGGCATAATGAGGGGTGATGGATCATTGGCGGCTGTGGCAGGGTGGGGCGCAACCGTGAATAGGGGCTAAGTGTGGGAAAGAGGAGCAGGTTGGAGCTCTCACACATTCCTCACTGGAGAGAGGGAGAGGGCCTTTGGCTGCACACAGACACTGGGACATCTGGGCTCAAAACTATGGAGACTGTTTTGGTGTGTGTGCGTGTGTCCATGCACGTGGGCGAGTGTGTGTGTGTGTGTGTGTGTGTGTGTGTGTGTGTGTGTGTGTGTGTGTGTGTGTGTGTGTGTGTGTGTGTGTGTGTGTGTGTGTGTGTGTGGAGGGGCTCATAATGAGGCCATCGCTTTACTTCCTGAATAGATGGAATGTCCACATTGGAATGTGTTCATACTCAAATAATGTTTTCATCTGCATAGTCATGACTCACTTATTAGAAATATCTTTAAAGAGAGAAGAAAAGACATACCAGAAATGATTTCCCTCCAAAAATACCCTTGCCATCTGCCTCTTTACACATCAAGCATTGACAAATAACTCACAGATTTTGTCCATTTAGTTTAGAGCAACCATTTGAATCAATGTTAAACATTTTAATGCAACTGTCTAGTAAGTTACTGAAGTATGTAGACATTTACCAATTCTATTGACTTATTCACGAGTGATAGGAGATACATTATTTAGTAATAGCCTCTAATGATAAGAGAGTGAAGTTCACTGTATTGTACTGTCCGAAGGCTTCAGTGGGAGCAGATGTTTGAGTGCAGGTTCCATTAATGAGAGGCCAGAGGAGATTAGAGGAGGAGAGGTGCAATCAGTGTTAGGTAGGTGTGCACGCACACAGGCCAGCCATGTGAACGAGGGCGAGGTGGGGGGAACACACGTGCCCCCTGGCTAAGCAGTGCCTCTGATCTGGGCAGCAGGTTGAAAGGGTGTCTCTAGAGGGGGGCAAGGGGGTGGTGGATGGAGGGGAGATGGGGTGTGGCCTATTGACAGGAGGAGGTGTGAGTAGGATCCTCTCCTGCTTTCCCACACTCTCTTTCACATTTACTACATATTCTGTGGGCGGCTGAGTGAAGGTGTCTCACAATGGAAGTGTGCCTTCCCAGAAGGTGCTGGATAATTGTGTTTAATTGGCATCTACAATGTGAATGTTTCTCTCTCTATCACTTTCTCTCTCTCTCTTTCTCTCGCTCTCTCTTTCTCTCTCTCTCCCAGTGTACCTTTCTCCTGCTTTCTGTACATGTGAAAGACAGAGAAGATGTAAATGGTATATAAGTTACGGATGTAAGGGAAGAGAAATTATAGAATTTATACAGCACACTTACAGTACTATCACAGTATTGCAGTACATTCAATTTGATTTATTTGAATTCATGTTGATTTTTAATTAACATTGTGTCTTCTGATTATATTCATTGTCTCCTTAATAGGTTAGCATTCATTTCTGCAATGTGAAGTGTGCAGTATCTATATGCTTTTAGGGTTCCTTATCAAGTCTGACTCAGTCCCGATCTGCAGAGGCCTGATAGGGAATGTTCCCAGGTAATAAAAGTGTAACGACCTGCTCGTGTTCAGTTTGTGCCTCTGATATCTGCAGCACCGTTCCCTCTGTTGAGACCAGTAAACCATGAGATAATGGATGCCTCTCCCATTGTTGTGTCCGCCTCGCCCACTGGCCTCTGAGTGTGGGAAAGCTAATCCAGCCTGGTACACATGGCTTTGTAATGCTAATGGGCTCCTATAAATAGGGGAGTGGGCTCCTCTCTCAGCTCACAACTCTCTCGCCTTCCTCAGAGAAGTACACTCTCTCTCTAACAGAATGGCTCCTACCTACACCAGAGACTCTGACAACACCATGCTCTCTACTAAAGACAAACATAAAGTAAGTATTGTTTATATCACATTTGGAGTTACTCTGTTATATGGAATCCTTTTCTTCATGATTTGAACTTAAAGGACAGATAACTAACTGAATGCCCTCTTTTCTTCATCAGCTAAGGAAACCAGTTGTGGAGAAGATGCGTAGAGACCGCATCAACACCTGCATAGAGCAGCTCAAGACCCTGCTGGAGAGGGAGTTCCACAAACAGGACCCCAATGCCAAGCTGGAGAAGGCTGACATCCTGGAGATGACGGTGGGGTTCCTGAAGCAGCAGCTGCAGCCTCAGAGCCCAGTCCCTCAGAGGGCCCACAGTGAGGGCTACTCCCAGTGCTGGAGGGAGACACTGCACTTCCTGTCTTCCAGCTCCATGAAGGACATGATGCTCCAGAACCTCCAGAGAGCTGGCCAGGACATCTGCCTCTCCTCTCCACTCTCCTCCCAACACCAAAACCACAGCCAGGGCCCAGTGAAGCAGGCCACAAGTGGCCACGAACCAGTCTGGAGACCTTGGTAGAACCACCGCATAGAGACTCTCTATCTCACAAACTGGATGGGAGTTTACCATCTTTCATCCTGTAGGAAATACATTTCCAAACGTTATACTGAAATTATATTATTTTCTTGTTATATTTGAACGGAATTCTACTGATGTGATTATTTGTTCTCAGAGAAGAAGCTGAAAACATATTTGTATTAATTCATAATGAAAAATATGTTTGATATTTTACGTGTATGTTTATGTGTGTATGCATTTTGTGCTCACTTGATGCACCAATGTGTTCTTTAGTCCTTTCATTTTCTATGAAGATGATTTGTAAAGGTTATATCTTAACATGTATTGTTGCTTAGCTAACTCAAATCTGGCTTTAACTCTATTGTATGTACTGTTCTATTGAAGGACATTTACAAATGCTTTGATATGCCTTTTGTAAAGGCTTTTTGGGACCTTGTTGTTCCCCCATAGGCACTGTTGTGCTGTGAAATGTATTGTTGACACTGTGTGTCTTTCATTCTCACTTGATAAAGTGAACAGACACATAAAATGGATTCCAATAAATGTTTTGGAAAGTAACCATACTGTGTGTGTGTTTCTAAAGGAGCTGTAGTTAACCAGGGGATGATGGGGAAGTGGAGATAAACAGGGAACAACAGATAACACAAACAGGCAGATGCACTGATAGATACTATAGGTAGAAGAGCAGGCATCTGGCCACATCATATAAAGTAAATCACAGTCTAATGCCTGTAAACCTAAGTTGTAGGGTCACAATTACTGTAATGGAATTCTCTATCTAGCTGTTACATTGAAGTAATTGGATATTGCTGCATTGCATAGTTTATCTTGTGAGATGCACTTCTTTTCAAATATAAATTTTGAAAATAGCTGCCTGCCCGAATATAGTTGCTTAATTTGGTGAGCTCACATCTCAATGCCAACCTGGAAATGTTGCGTGGTATATCTTGACATTTACATGAACATGTTATTGTTAAATTGAGATCACATTGAAAGTGATGTACAGTCAATGGAATAATACAAATAATAAAAACTGTGTTTATTAGTACATGTTGTGCTGAGACATATGTGTTGGTATTGGTGGTGGAACTGCATGTCTTGAACAGGCCATATTGATACTTTGTAGAGGTCAATAATCAATTATCAGGTATTGGCTTAGTGTGTATACCACATGGTCTGCATCTGGTAGCATGGGTCTGGAGCTCACCCAGCTTTCCCACACTCCTCAACAGCCCTGATTAGGACAATAGATAACATCAATGCTTTGTGTGTGACTGTCAATGTGACTGAGTGTGTGTGCGTGTGTGCGTGCGTGCGTGCATGACACAGAGTGAGAGAGAGACCATGCATGGGCTGTGGGTGGAGCAGCAGTCAGTGAGTTTAGAGGAGAATGTGTGTCATGGTTGGTATCGTGTGTGTGTGTGCGTGTGTGTGTGTGCGTGTGTGTGTGTGTGTGTGTGTGTGTGTGCGTGTGTGTGTGCGTGTGTGTGTGTGTGTGTGTGTGTGTGTGTGTGTGTGTGTGTGTGTGTGTGTGTGTGTGTGTGTGTGTGTGTGTGTGAGAGACGGTGTGTGAGTTTGCTTAAGGTGTGTTGACTCTAATCTTTCACCTGGGAGCAGACTTACCCTCCAGACTGACACCTGCTTGCATCAGGCAGATAAGATAGGTTTCCCACGGCGCTACACAGCGAGGCCTTGCAACAGGCACAGGCCCATCCTATCATATAGATACTAACACTCACATCTTCAAAACAAAGCTTAACCCTCACAGCACTGTTGTGTCACTAAGTCAATAAATTCTCTAATATAATATAAGTGCATTCAAACTTTATTTTGTACACACCATTAGATTAAAGAACAGATAAATAAATGCAATGGCACACAGGGTGGAATATACTTTAACGAGAAAAGTAATTTAAATGTAAATCAAAACTAGTTTGAATACTATCCAAATTTAAATACATGCCAGTTTCATACATTATTTATGAAATGTGTACAGCCAATATTTTTTTTTTCTTGCTAAGAAATACAGAGGGACTGTTAACGATAATCACTTGTATTTAATAATGAAGAAGGACATGATGATTAAATGAATAAGCATTTTTTTTCTCCAGGCTGTTAGTGGGTAGGGGGATCAGGATTCTCAGCATCATGCCTAGAGGATAATTTAGCGCGGCACACTTCCTTTGTCCCTGCGATGAAAGGGGAGAATGAAACAGGAGTGTGGGAAAGCCGAGGAGAGACACGCCACACAGTCACACAGCCCGACAGGCAGTCAGGCAGCGGCCCGGCTCACCAGCTGTTTGATGAAACCAGAGCTGACAGAGCCGACGGCCCAACGTTAGCCTGGGGCTTAACATACAAAGCCCAAGACAGGCACGTTGGACACACACACAATGGCACATACACGTGTGTGCGCGCGGACGCTCATGTTCTCATTTTAATCGTACCTGTACTATATACATACATTATTACATGAGTATGCATTTAATGTTCTCTTATTGGGGTGCCAGTACATACAACATCAACATATTATCAACACATGCAAATGAATAAATAATAAAACATATCTTAATTAGAGCTACAAACTATAGACTGCAACTTCAATAAAACTATTATTGACATTTGACCTATGAAGAGAATAGATTCTGAGATTTAGAGTACATGAATTGTGTGTGACAGAGTGTGACAGACAGACAGAGAGAGAAAGAGAGAGACAGACAGCAATACAATTAGACCCAAACAAATCATGAGAAAACTAAAAGATAATTACTTGACACATTGGAAAGAATTAACCAAATAACAGAGACCACTGGAATACTATTTGGGTCTAAACAGAGAGTAAATGCACTGTGGGAGAAAACCTGATCACTGTGACTGACCCAAAATTAAGGAAAGCTTTGATTATTTTCAGACTCAGTGAGCATAGCCTTGCTATTGAGAGAAGCCGCTGTAGGCAGACCTGGCTCTCAAGAGAAGACAGGCTATGTGCACACTGCCCACAAAATAAGGTGGAAACTGAGCTGCACTTCCTAACCTCATGCCAAATGTATTACCATACTAGAGACACATACTTCCCTCAGATTACACAGACCTACAATGAATTTGAAAACAAATACAATTTTGATAAACTCCCATATCTATAAGGTGAAATACCACTGTGTGCCTTCACAGCAGCAATATGTGTGACCTGTTGCCACAAGAAAAGGCAACCATGTATCCCATGCAAATTAAGCCCTTTGAATTGAATTGGGAAGAGAGAGAGAGACTTGAGCCTTCAGTGGCGATAAAATAATCAATATCACCAATATGCATTGTCAGTATCATTGTTTACTTTGGTATGATGTCCACTTGTGCACCCAGTTTAGGTTACATGTCAACAATATGAAAATACAATGTCTTCACACATTCAGAACAAAATGTTTCAGTATTTTTTTATTTTACTAGGCAAGTCAGTTAAGAACAAATTCTTGTTTACAATGACTGCCTAGGAACAGTGGGTTAACTGCTTTGTTCAGGGGCAGAATGACAGATTTTCACCACAGCTCGGGATTCGATCTAGCAACCTTTCAGTTACCGGCCCAATGCTCTAATCACTAGGCTACCTGCCGCCCTAGTATGCATGATGACTCATCATGTGCAATCTGTTCCTTTATAAAAGGATTTCACTTAAACGTGATAATTCATCTCCAATAAATATTTTGCATTTAGAATACAATTGATTCTATATTCATCATCAATATCTGAGTCGACTCCATAAGAGTCATATGCCACATGGCAGGAAGTTTAGATAGCAGAAAAAGTATTGCCTACGTCTACTCACAAAGCAGATTCATAGTAGTCTATTTTACAGACAGCTCCATACAGGGGACAACAAACTATAACGCTTGTCATATCACGTTTGCTATCCTTCTTAAAGGACCTAAGCAGATAGTACAATCAGAAACAGAGATTTCCTACAGGATGAAAGATGGTAAACTCCCATCCAGTTTGTGAGATAGAGAATCTCTATGCGGTGGTTCTACCAAGGTCTCCAGACTGGTTCGTGGCCACTTGTGGCCTGCTTCACTGGGCCCTGGCTGTGGTTTTGGTGTTGGGAGGAGAGTGGAGAGGAGAGGCAGATGTCCTGGCCAGCTCTCTGGAGGTTCTGGAGCATCATGTCCTTCATGGAGCTGGAAGACAGGAAGTGCAGTGTCTCCCTCCAGCACTGGGAGTAGCCCTCACTGTGGGCCCTCTGAGGGACTGGGCTCTGAGGCTGCAGCTGCTGCTTCAGGAACCCCACCGTCATCTCCAGGATGTCAGCCTTCTCCAGCTTGGCATTGGGGTCCTGTTTGTGGAACTCCCTCTCCAGCAGGGTCTTGAGCTGCTCTATGCAGGTGTTGATGCGGTCTCTACGCATCTTCTCCACAACTGGTTTCCTTAGCTGATGAAGAAAAGAGGGCATTCAGTTAGTTATCTGTCCTTTAAGTTCAAATCATGAAGAAAAGGATTCCATATAACAGAGTAACTCCAAATGTGATATAAACAATACTTACTTTATGTTTGTCTTTAGTAGAGAGCATGGTGTTGTCAGAGTCTCTGGTGTAGGTAGGAGCCATTCTGTTAGAGTGAGAGTGTACTTCTCTGAGGAAGGCGAGAGGGTTGTGAGCTGAGAGAGGAGTCCACTCCCCTATTTATAGGAGGCCATTAGCATTACAAAGCCATGTGTACCAGGCTGGATTAGCTTTCCCACACTCAGAGGCCAGTGGGCGAGGCGGACACAACAATGGGAGAGGCATCCATTATCTCATGGTTTACTGGTCTCAACAGAGGGAACGGTGCTGCAGATATCAGAGGCACAAACTGAACACGAGCAGGTCGTTACACTTTTATTACCTGGGAACATTCCCTATCAGGCAGATGGGGACTCAGTCAGACCGTAGACTTGATAAGAGACCTTAAAAGCATACAAAATGAGACACTGCACACTTCACATGGCAGATAGGCAGAGAATAATCACACTAAAGAGATTATTAACATAAAAAAGTAATTGTATGTAAAAAAAAGACATAAGGACATGTGCAAATAATGTTAGATAAAGAAAGCCAGATAGATGTCTTGTATTATCTTTCATGATCTTTGTAATGCTTCATCCCAGTTATCCTGACCCCCACACTTACAGCAACAGTTAGTATCATTAATATGTAGGACAAATGGATTATTCATCTAAACCATATTGGTCAGATCTCCCAATGGGGAAAGCACACTTCCAATCTGTCCCTCCAGATAACTCAACTGTGTGTGTGTGTGTGTGTGTGTGTGTGTGTGTGTGTGTGTGTGTGTGTGTGTGTGTGTGTGTGTGTGTGTGTGTGTGTGTGTGTGACAGAGCGATAGGGGGAGGTAAGAGAGATGGAGAGAGATTATTCGTTCGTTTTAACTTTACATTAAATTAGTTCGAGGGCTAAAGTACGCAACTGCATCTACCGACAGACGTTGCAGTAAACACAGAATGTAGACTATTACCGGAAAGTGGAAAGTGAAAGGCAACCACACATTCGATTTCCTGCGGAGCAACGCGTGGATCTAGCTTTATGAGTTATTTGACAAGCACCATGGGTGCAAAATGCATCTTTGATGTTTGTGGTAACGTGTGCCCGGCTACTCACGTTTCCCCTCTATCTCACCATGTGGTGGACATCAAAGATCCGTCAAAGGAGACAGACTATTTTGCTCAAGGTAAATGGTGGGCTCGTGGGCAGTGTAGTTAGGCGCCAAGGTAGGTGTGATTAACCGGCACACTTTTGGGTGGCAGCATGTCCCAGTCACACACTTATGTTCCTTCCAACAGTGTTAGTGGGACATGGCAAATGGGGGATGTCATCAAATATATGTCGCTGAAATGTTATTGCAGTCGTCGGCAATATGGTGGGCTGTGGAGTGTGGGAAAGTTTCAGGTGTTAAAAATCCACGCAATTAGGTAGGGATGGGCATAGTATAAATACAGACTCCACAGACTCATCACAAACTTCTTTGGATTGGGTTGCTGGGCTGCTGTAGCCTACATATGGGTGAGAGCTCGTTGAAGAATATCCACTCTAAATGTCCTAAATTGGAACGCCTGTTTCCAACGGCCTGTTTCTAACGGCCATGGCTCCTTTTGCTGAAAGCAGTAGGCTTACATCTGTTGAGAACTCGTCCTGTTCATCCAGTAATAAGGTAAGTAGCCGAAAGCTCGGCATTTGACAAGCACAACACCATTTTTTTTAATTTTATTTTTTCAGTTGAATTATCACGAACAATAGCCTAATATTTTTTTCTTTATCCTTCCTTTAGTTACGGAAGCTCGTTGTGGAGAAAATTCGGAGAGACCGCATCAACAGCAGCATTGAGCAACTGAGAACACTTCTCCACAGAGGACAGATGTGTGGCCAGCAGCAGCAGCGCTTATCCAAACTGGAGAAAGCGGATATTTTGGAGTTGGCGGTGAGTTTCCTACAGAAGGAGACCAATGCGGACGTTTCGCCCACCTACTCCCAGGGCTGCTCCCAGTGTCTGCAGGAGACCCTCCGCCACCTGTCCCTTCACGCGCCCCTGCAGGCTGCAGAACAACAGGAGATCAAATGCTTTTACGTGCTCCAGAAAACAGCCTTGTCCAGGAGCATGTCAAGTGAACAGCACGCGCGGTCTGCAGCCAAGCGGTCAACATCAAGGTCATCATCACCGCGGTCCCAAGGCTCTCTGTGGAGGCCATGGTAATAGTCTACTGACAACGATCACTGCATCACAAGACTAGGGAAGCGTACCTGAACATTTTGGATCATATTTGCTCCTCTCAACCCAACAACCAATGCTGTCGTTGATTTGTCTTATTTTCAGTATAGGCTTTTTATTGTCAGTTGTTCAACATTTGCACATATCTTGTTTTGATGTACCCAGGAAATTATCTATAGTGTATGACGAACACTGCTTCAAAGCAATTTTATTATTATAGGGAGTAAGCTTCTCGAATTATTTTGCCTTTTGTAAAGGCGTTATATTCTGTTTTGTTGTATGATGTTACTTCTCTTTTCAAGTTCAGCAATGATTATTTTCACATCATGTTGTAATTGATACCACTTATTAAACATTACTGATTATTTTCTACTAATTCTATCGGTTTTGTCTTGTATCTATTTCCCTCTTATCACACTGACTCAAGGTGCACTGAGCCAATTGTGGAATGACTTTCAACATAATTATCTAAGTAGGCTAACATGTATCAGTCTTAGCTAGCAATGGCATTAGTGACTTAGTTTAGAAAGACTTTGCTTTGTGTGGCGGGCAATTCTAGTTCAGCACCATGGACAATTCAAGAGCTAATCGCACACCAGGGGGCGCCACCAGATAAGTATTTTCAAAATGTTCTACACTTTTAGCTGTGGGTATTCACTTTTTTGGCTTAATCCGCACAATCTAAATGTGAAATTTAGCCAATTAATGTTCTGAGTGAGGAGATTATTAAATAATAAAGACAGGGAAAAAAGTGAAGAATCAATTAATTTGATTGCTTTTTTAGTTTATTAAAATTGACTCAACGTGAATAGACAAATAATAGTGATTTAACATCACAATCAGAACTTGGATAATTCTCCAAGACTTATGATACTCTAACAGAGTATAGGAAACACATTTACTGTCTTTATAAAATACAACATCATTGTTTAAAATTAACAAGGGGTCTATGTGAGAGAATACACATTTATATGCAATATCTTCATTGCTGAAATTATCTGAATAACATTCACATGAAGCAAATTCTATAATTTTGATCTGACACAGATATATTACCCAGTTTGGGTGAAGTCTAATCACGGAGGAAGTTGAACAGACTGGTACATACTCAATAACTTTTCAATATTACCTTATCACTACAAAATGTAGTGGTAACATATAGACAATCACAAACAGATATAAAACCTATTTTGGGTTAAACATCCTCATGGAGGAACATTCAAGTTATTGTTGATCATGAATTAAAACATGATCAACATAGTCAACACGTTTCATAAAACATAAATGGTTATTATTTCAATTAACACTTCTAAAATTGAGTTCATCGATTGGATCATTATCATAGAAAAAAAATAAAAGAGGTTCTCAGTCACAACAAGACTTTTAAACCTCCTGCATAAGCAGAAGATGAGGAATATATATACCTATTCTCATTACTGTCCACAACATTAATCTTAGACCAACATGGTCCATTGTGTTTGTCTCAGAGTGGAGTTCCAGTCTGTAGGACTTTACCAGGGACCCCAGAGGACACAGTTGACTGGACTCTTCTCTTTGCTGATGCTGTGCTGGGGTGGGGGACTCAGCTGAGGGAGATCACTCTCCCTTCTGTTCTTCTCAGAGGATGGCTCAAGTATCTGCATGTGGCTCAGCAGTCTTCTCTGGGATGTGTCTTCACCTTATCTTTGGACAGGAAGTGCACAATCTCTTGGACACACTTGGAGCGGTGGAGGCTGCTGAGGGGAGGACGGCTCATAATAATGGCTGGAATGGCGCTAATGGAATGGCATCAAACACATTGAAACCATGTGTTTGATACCATTCTACCTATTCCGCTCCAGCCATTACCACAAGCCCGTCCTCCCCAATTAAGGTGCCACCAACTTCCTGTGACCTGGAGTAACCCTGGTGCTTAACATGAGGAGGAGCTCACTGGCTGGTACTGTTGTTGTTGTCTCAGGAAGCAAACTGTCATCTCCAGGATGTCAGCTTTCTCCATCTTGGAGTCAGACTGCTGGTTGAGGATCTCTGGACCCAGGAGAGACTTGAGCTGCTCAATGCTGCTGTTGATACGATCTCTGTGTAACTTCTCCACTGTCTTTCTGTCTTTCTTAGCTGCAAGAAGAGGATAATAATTAATAACCTTATTCTGAAATATGAAATTATTGAAACAAATAAACCATTACAATTGATTTAATTTCCTTGAACTTAAATCTTCAATTTACCTTGTTTGTCAGAGTCAGGTGCTCCTTGGAGTAGATCATTGCTGAAGTGATTGTAGGTGCCATGGCTGGATCTCTGTGCTGTAGAGGTCTCTGTGTAGAAAGTGAATCTGATTTCTAATGCCTTCATCTCTCCTATATATAGTCCCAAATCTGCATATGAATGTGTGTGTCTTGGGCTTGTTGGAGTTTCTCACAGTCTGTAGCCAATGGGTGAGCTTGGGAGGACAATAAGGGATGTGGAGCTGCCACATGCTCAGTGTTCTTATTGCTGGGGGACAATGGTCACGTCTCAGTGGAACAGGTGGAGGGGTGGTGGGCGATGGAGAGTAACTCACAGAGCGCTGTGTGAATCTGGGAAAGTGGTGACCCCCAGATGTTGGGATCAATGCCTGATGTTGGGATCAATGACACTGACAGAACACACGCTCATCATCACAATTTACACAGATCCTCTACATTAAACTCTTGGTGCTACACAGGTCCTTTTGATTGTTGCGTTTGTTGTTGAATACCATTATTTTTGATACAGTACAGGTTCAGTCACATTTAAGCACTAGAAGATGGGTTTGACCTCTTTGATTGTGCTGTTATGAATGTGTTGTGCTCTCTTACAGATTCATTTCTAGGTAGGGCTGCTAATAAGATCCTGTTTGGATCACAGTTGACTGGCTGATGATGGTTATTTATTGTACTCTCTTAGGCTCCTTCTCTAAATTGGCTTCATTCCTTTTAGAAATTTGGGTCAAATACAAAACCTCCCAATTATTGCACTCTGTATGATCAATACGACATGAAATGAGTAACAAACTATAAAAAACGTGCACATTTAAGTGGAGTCTAATTGATGAGTATTGAAGTGATTGATTATTGATGTTCTTCTTGAAGAGAAAGAGTTTTGTATCGACACACCTTCACTACTTCTGTATTCAGAGAATGGAGGGAATTCTCCTTTAGTGTTGTGTGTTCAGAGGTAGCAGATGTGCCCTCTGTCTTGGGGCTATTGGTTAGTGTGAGTAGAGAGCGGATCTGAGTTTCCCACACTGAGTCCTGTGTACTGTGATGAATGTACTACTAAAGCTGCTCAGTGGACTAGTAGTGACGGCCATTGGCTCTGTGTTGTCTATAGAAAGAGCCTGACATCATCGACCATCTGGATTCTGGAGGGAAAAACCAGGACTGGCTGATTCAGGTCCTGAACTCACAAGATGCTGATACACTGTTATAGAAACATCATTAAAATAATTATACAGAACATTGGAATATAATGCATAATACAAATGGCATTGAAAGTTATCATAATTTATTTGTGGCTTATCTCTCATATTGAAACATAACCAGACACATATCCATAAAATAATTGGGAAAGAAACATTTTCTACTCATGTATAGTTGCAGAGAATATGCTTACATAATATTTTTGATTTATTAATTGCATAACAAGAGTAATAAATAACCCCAAATACCCCCTCCCACCCATTCTATCCACTGAACAATACAAGTGTGCCTATTCCCCATTGAGACTCACAGGTGGAACTGATGAGGCTAAACGGAGACTCTGCTCTCCAGAGCACCCTCTGCCCATTAAGATAACTTTTCCCAACCAATAGAAGTGTATCTTGTTATATGCTAATTCATCTCTACACAGGCAGTTCCCATAAAGCCACTGCAGGTAAAGCCCATTCCTAAACTATTTTTCTTTTAAAAACTGATAAAGATACACTGTTACAGATAATCAATGCAAACCTGTGTGCTTGTGTACACAAACAAATAGCGTGTTTTAACAATACCCAACATACAAAAAGTATATAGTGCATTAGGAAAGTATTCAGACCTCTTGACTTTTTTCACATTTTGTTTCGTTACAGCCTTATTCTAAAATGTATTAAATTGTTTATTTTCCTCATCAATATACACACAATACCCCATCATAACAAAGCAAAAACAAGTTTTTATAATTTGTGCAAATGTATGAAAAAAATGAACGTAAATATCACATTTACATAAGTGTTCAGACCATTTACTCAGTACTTTTTTGAAGCAACTTTGGCAGCGATTACAGCAATAAGTATTCTTGGGTGTGACGTTGCAAGCTTGGCACACAAGTATTTGGGGAGTTTCTCCTGTTCTTCTCTGCAGATCCTCTCAAGCTCTGTCAAGTTGGATGGGGAGCGTCGCTGTCACGCCCTGACCTTAGAGAGCCTTTTTTATTCTCTATTTGGTTAGGTCAGGGTGTGAGTTGTGTGGGCATATCTATGTTTCTATTTCTTTTTTGGCCTAGTATGGTTCCCAATCAGAGGCAGCTGTTTATCGTTGTCTCTGATTGGGGATCATACTTAGGCAGCCGTTTTCCCACCTGTGTTTGTGGGTAATTATTATTTTCTGTGAGTGTTTGTGTGCGCCACAGTTGCGCCAAGTTTGATTTCTGTTTACCTGGTTTTTGTGAAAGGTTTCACTTCCATTAAAGATGTGGAATTACATGCACGCTGCGCCTTGGCTCATTTATGACAGGGAGTTTGAAGACAGTGATCGTGACAGTCGCTGCACAACTATTTTTTGGTCTCTCCAGAGATGTTTGATCGGGTTCAAGTCCGGGCTACGGCTGGGTGACTTGTGCCGAAGCCACTCTTGCGTTGTCTTGGCTGTGTGCTAATGGTTGTTGTCATGTTGGAAGGTGAACCTTCGCCCCAGTCTGAGCGGTCTGGAGCAGGTTTTCATCAAGGATCTCTCTGTACTTTGCTCCATTCATCTTTCCCTCGATCCTGACTAGTCTCCCAGTCCCTGCCGCTGAAAAAGATCCCCACAGCATGATGCTGCCACCACCATGCTTCACCGTAGGGATGGTGCCCGGTTTCCTCCAGATGAGATGCTTGGCATTCAGGTCAAAGAGTTCAGTCTTGGTTTCATCAGACCAGAGAATCTTGTTTCTCATGGTCTGAGAGTCTTTAGGTGCCTCTTGGCAAACTCCAAGCGGGCTGTCATGTGCCTTTTACTGAGGAGTGGCTTCTGTCTGGTCACTTTACCATAAAAACCTGATTGGTGGAGTGCTGCAGAGATTGTTGTCCTTCTGGAAGATTCTTCCATCTCCACAGAGGAACTCTGGAGCTCTGACAGAGTGACCATTGGGTTCTTGGTCACTACCCTGACCAATGCCCTTCTTCCCCGATTGCTCAGTTTGGCTGGGTGGCCAGCTCTAGGAAGAGTCTTGGTGGTTCCAAACTTCTTCCATTTAAGAATAATGGAGGCCACTGTGTTCCTGGGGACCTTCAATGCTGCAGCCATTTTTCGGTACTCTTCCTCAGATCTGTGCCTCAAAACAATTCTGTCCCGAAGCTCTACGGACAATTCCTTCGACCTCATGGCTTGGTTTTTGCTCTGACATGCACTGTCAACTGTGGGAACTTATAAGGACAAGGGTGTGCCTTACCAAATCATGTCCAATCTATTGAATTTACCACAGGTGGACTCCAATCAAGTTGTGGAAACAGCTCAAGGATGATCAATGGAAACAGGATATACCTGAGCTCAATTTCAAGTCTCAAAGCAACGAGTCTGAATACTTTTTTAAATAAGGTATTTCTGTTTTTAAGGTTTTATAAATTAGCAACATTTTCTGAAAACCTATTTTCGCTTTGTCATTATAGGGTATTGTGTGTCGATTGATGAGGGGAAAAAAGAATTTAAAACATTTTAGAATAAGGCTGTAAAGTAACAAAATGTGGAAAAAGGGAAGGGGTCTGAATACTTTCCGAATGCACTGTAAATACTGGACTAATTGCATTGATCTTGAAGAAGAAGAAGTACTGCCCAAATGTGGCGCAAAAAAAGCAAATTATCAAAATATGTCTTCAACCTTTATTTTGAAAATGTATATATTTGATCAGTTTTCCTGCAAGACACAAAATACAGAACATTTATAGGCCCATTAGCAATAGCTCCCTAGATTTCCCCAGTGAGACCTAGACCCCCGCTCTAATCTTTGACAGTCCAGGTTAGAGGTCTGAATCTATTGCCCCAAAGGGGCTCTGTGAGTGAGTTTTCCTGGGTTTCCCACACTCTCTCCGTTCACTGCTTTCAATGGAGGAAGAATAGAAGTGTGTCTTATTACACATCACATTATGCAGCCCAGCAGCCGAACATTTTTAAACCACTAAAATGACAGCAGAAGTTTTCTTCCAACACTTGGAATCACTGATGAGCAAACTAAATTATATTGCAATACATTCTGATATACAAAAAATACATGTATGTAAAACAGGTGTTTCAGTAAAAACAACACAGCCATTCTTCTGGGAACTCATATTATCAATTATCTCTTTCAAACTACATTACACTTTAGTGATATTATATGCCAAATAAACAGCCTGAATCTTTCATTCGTATTTTCGGACTATATCAAACCAAGTGAAGTTATAATGTATGACTAGAAAAATATTTATCGTACTCTGTAGATTTTGAACAAAGCACAAAGAGGTGAACGGTATATTTAGTGTGTTATTCTTTCAAGATAATTCTGTAGAATCTTAACTCATAGTAGGCTTTGTTTGATTCAGCCCCATATGGTCTAGCTAGTAGCTCTATGTGGAATTTGATAAATCAGTAATATAACTGTGATGGAAGGTTGTCAAGAGAAGAATAGACTAACAAACAACACGATTTCATTTCATGATTTGTGTATTTATTGAGTAGCTCAATGAGTCTCATCGTTGAAAACCTTAATTTAAGGTAAATATTTCAATAGAAATAAAGTGATTAAACATCACAACAAGAATTTGGATAAATCTCCAAGACATAAGATACTTAACAGAGTATAGGATACACAGTTAATGTCTTTTGAAAATAAACAAGAGGTCTTACAATGAGAAAGAACAGTTTTCTCCCATCTGCAATGTGCACATTATTCAAATAATGTGAGCAACATTTTCACACATGAAGCCTTTGCACATAGTCTGATCTTCAAACAGATCAAATATTGCTTATCACAGAGTGAAGATAACAGTGATGCTCTAGCTTAGGTTGATCTATATCAAACAGATAACTGACACATGCTTCACAGAAGATGCTCAATATAACGTCAACATGACGTTATCACTACACAAATGTAGCGGTAACAAGAAAACAAACAGTTGTTTTCTCTTATACGTTTTGACCTTTAAACAGATAGACAGTCACAAAAAAAATTATGAAAAACGACACATTGTGGGTCAAAAGTCCTTATGAAAGATCATTCAGGTTATTGTTGATCTTGAATGAACACACGATCATCATAACTAACACGTTTCACAAAACATAAAGGTTATGATTTCAGAAATGCGGTTGAACTGAAATGAAAAGTCTCAATCACAGAAAGACTTGTAAAAACTCCTACATAAACAGAAGATAAAGAAGATCTATTCTCATCCATGACATTAACGTTAGACCAACATGGTCCATCAAGTTTGTCTGAGTGCAGCTTCTTCAGGACTCTACCACGGCCTCCAGAGGGCGCTGTTGACTGGACTCTTCTCTTTGCTGATGCTGTGCTGGACTGGTGAGCTCAGCTGAGGCAGGTCACTCTCCCTTCTGTTCTTATCAAAGGATGGCTGGAGGCTCTGGAAGTGGCTCTGCTGTCTTCTCTGGGATGTGTCTTCACCTCATCCTTGGACAGGAAGTACACAATCTCTTGGACACACCTGGAGTAACCCTGATTGACAGGTGCTTAGCATGAGGAAGAGCTCACTGGCTGGTACTGTTGCTGTCGTCTCAGGAAGCAAACTGTCATCGCCAAGGTGTCTGCTTTCTCCATCTTGGAGTCAGGCTGATGGTTGAGGATCTCTGGACCCAGGAGAGACTTGAGCTGCTCAAGGCTGTTGTTGATACGATCTCTGAATAACTTCTCCACCACTGGCTATCTTAGCTGCAAGAAGAGAAGAGGAGAGTCATTAATAACCTTATTCTGATATATGGCATTATTGAAACAAATAAACCATCCATCAAAGAAGATAAATGTCCTTCAATTTGAATCTTCAATTTACCTTATCGGTCAGAGTCAGGTGCTCCTTGGAGTAGATCATTGCTGAAGTGATTGCCATTGCCATGGCCATGGCTGGATCTCTGTGCTGTAGAGGTCTCTGTGTAGAAAGTGAATCTGATTTCTAATGCCTTCATCTCTCCTATATATAGTCCCAAATCTGCATATGAATGTGTGTGTCTTGGGCTTGTTGGAGTTTCTCACAGTCTGTAGCCAATGGGTGAGCTTGGGAGGACAATAAGGGATGTGGAGCTGCCACATGCTCAGTGTTCTTATTGCTGGGGGACAATGGTCACGTCTCAGGGGAACAGGTGGAGGGGTGGGGGTGATGGAGAGTGACTCACAGAGCGCTGTGTGACTCTGGGAAAGTGGTGACCCCCAGATCTGCTGCCTGATGTTGGGATCAATGACTGACAGAACACACACTCATCATCACAATTTACATGTGAGATTGACACAGAGCCTCTACATTAAAACTCTTGGTGTTACCCAAATCCTTTAGATTGCTGCATTTTGAAGGACAGTCTGCTATTTCCTTGATACAGTGCAGTTTGGTCACATTTAAGCACTTTAAACGATTTTAAACTGTGTTAATCTGATATGATGAATGACTTGAATTGTTTTACTTTATTTATAAACAGTATATCCATTTGGTAATTCCTTGTGATTTCAGTATGTACCTTTTTTAAATCCAGAAAAATAGAACAATTAGACAATAATAGGGCAAAGTAGGATGTCCTGTGCTTTGCATGGAATGCTCTCCCTGTTTTGGGAGTCCAGATGCAGCAGATTGTGTCCTCTGTCTTGAGAGAGCTAGTCGAGTTTTCCACATTGTGTGCTGTGATCGATGCACTACAAAAGCGGCTCAGTGATCCATTAGTGATGGCAATTAGGTCTGTGTTGTACTATAGACAGAACTTGACTTCACAGACAATCTGGATTCTGGAGGGATACACCAGCACTGGCTGATTCAACGCCTAAACTCACAAGACACACTTTTAAAAAGAGATTGTTAGCAAATCAAAAGAGCATATGATTGTGTCTACTTTCGAACTAAAACCTTACATTTTTACTTTTTGTTTAATGACAAAATATTTTTAATTCCCTTGGGATTTGTGAGTGCTTTACTTCTATCTACACAAATAAATGGGCTACACAAATTTACTAATAAAGATTGTTTAATCATAGAGATAGAAAAACTGAAAATGGCTTTCATAACTTTGGTAAACCTGAGGTTCCTTTATTTAATCTTTCATTTATTACCCTCATAAAGTGTGCCTTTTCCCCATTGAGACTCACAGGTGCTGGTGGGACTGACAAAACTAAACTATGACTGCTTTCCAGAGCTTTCCCACACTCTGCCCATTAAGAGAGCTTCTACTAAACAATAGAAGTGTGCCTTGTTAAATGTTAATGAATCTCTACACAAGCAGTTCATTAAAAGCCCCGTTTTTCAATTTTCGCCTAAATGACATACCCAAATCGAACTGCCTGTAGCTCAGGCCCTGAAGCAAGGATATGCATATTCTTGGTACCATTTGAAAGGAAACACTTTGGAGTTTGTGGAAATGTGAATTGAATGTAGGAGAATATAACACAATAGATCTGGTAGAAGAAAATTCAAAGAAAAAAACAACCAGTCTTTTTCTACCACCATCTTTGAAATGCAAGAGAAAGGCCATAGTTATAGCCGTCACTCTGGTTGTAATTCCGATAGTCTCCACAAGATGGCAAGTGTATGTGCAAAGTTTCAGATGGATAACTTAAAAAATGGGTACATTTGGGCAAATCGTGAAGAAGACATTCGCATTTTAATTCCATTTTTCTGCAAAAATGTCATCAAATCTGTTTACTTGGACTTTGATTTAGCTTTCCAAGTATTAGAAGCCATATTATAAGTTCAACATTTGCAAAACAACCATTTTTCATAACTTCATAACTCTGAATATCCTTATAATTTTGTCCAAAATGAAAAGGCATGCTGTCGTACAAGGTTAGTAGCTACATTTTACGACATATACATGGTTTCTGGATACTCCCTTAAAGCCCAGCTCATTGGCTATCTAGCTAGCTTTGTTTGACCCCGATTGGTGCTTATTTGACAAAGATATAGTCGTTCAAGTGATGGCCGCCCGGCGTGCCATTAAGGCATCGCTCTCTGACCAAATATGGTGTCCTATAGGATATACTACACCCCTAATGAAATAGTGAAGCCTTGTTACCTTCTAGGTTCTCTGAGGAATACATAAAGAAATGGCAGCAGTTTTACGGGCGCCCAACCAATTGTGCTATTATGTGTTTTTTTCGTGTTTTTTTTTCGCGTTATTTGTAACATATTTTGTACATAATGTTTCTGCAACCGTATCTTACGGCAAAAAAGAGCTTCTGGATATCAGGACAGCGATCACTCACCTCGGATTAGACAAAGATTTTTTCTACAACAAGGAGGAAGCAGAGGACATTCTCCAAACACCCCACAGGGCCGACATCCCCGTTATTTGCAAGAGGAAGCGACGCAGGTACAGAGGACAAAGAGCCGAATGCCTTGCCAGGACCCGGAGAAGGCAAGTGGGAAAGCTGCCATTACAGTCAATACTACTCGCCAACGTGCAATCATTGGACAGTAAATTAGACGTGGTACGATCACGAATATCCTACCAACGGGACATCAAAAACTGTAATATCCTATGTTTCACGGAATCGTGGCTGAATGACGACATGGATATTCAGCTAGCGGGATATACACTGCACCGGCAAGATAGAACAGCACACTCCAGTAAGACGTGGGGGGGGGGGGGGGGGGGGGGGGGGTGGTCTGTGTATATTTGTAAACAACAGCTGGTGCACGAAATCTAAGGAAGTCTCTAGATTTTTCTCGCCTAAAGTAGAGTATATTGTGATAAATTGCAGGCCACTACCTGCCTAGAGAGTTTTCAGCTATACTTTTCGTGGCTGTTTATTTACCACCACAGACAGATGCTGGCACTAAGACCGCACTCAGTCAACTGTATAAGGAAATAAGCAAACAGGAAACCACTCACCCAGAGGCGGCGTTCCTAGAGGCCGGAGACTTTAATAAACGGAAACTGAAATCAGTTCTACCAAATTTCTATCAACATGTTAAATGTGCAACCAGAGGGAAAAAAATTCTAGATCACCTGTACTCCACACACAGAGACGCGTACAAAGCTACCCCTCGCCCTCCATTTGGTAAATCCGACCACAACTCTATCCTCCTGATTCCTGCTTACAAGCTAAACTTAAAGCAGGAAGCACCAGTGACTCGGTCTATAAAAAAGTGATCAGATGAAGCAGATGCTAAACTACAGGACTGTTTTGCTATCACAGACTGGAACATGTTCCGGGATTCTTCCGATGACATTGAGGAGTACACCACATCAGTCACTGGCTTTATCAATAAGTGCAACGATGATGTCGTCCCCACAGTGACAGTACGTACATACCCCAACCAGAAGCCATGGATTACAGGCAACATTCGTACTGAGCTAAAAGGTAGAGCTGCCGCTTTCAAGGTGCGGGACTCTAACCCGGAAGCTTACAAGAAATCCTGCTATGCCCTGTGACGAACCATGAAACAGGCAAAGACTCAAAACAGGGCTAAGATTGAATCTTACTACACCGGCTCCGACGCTCGTCTTATGTGGCAGGGCTTGCAAACTATTACAGACTACAAAGGGAAGCGCAGCCGCGAGCTGCCCAGTGACACGAGCCTAACAGACGAGCTAAATCACTTCTATGCTCGCTTCGAGGCAAGCAACACTGAGGCATGCATGAGAGCATCAGCTGTTCCGGACAACTGTGTGATCACGCTCTCCGTAGCCGACGTGAGTAAGACCTTTAAACAGGTCAACATACACAAGGCTGCGGTGCCAGACGGGTTACCAGGACGTGTGCTGACCAACTGGCAGGTGTCTTCACTGACATTTTCAACATGTCCCTGATTGAGTCTGTAATACCAACATGTTTCAAGCAGACCACCATAGTCCCTGTGCCCAAGAACACTAAGGCAACCTGCCTAAATGACTACAGACCTGTAGCACTCACATCCATAGCCATGAAGAGCTTTGAAAGGTTGGCCATGGCTTACATCAACACCATTATCCCAGACCCACTCCAATTTGCAAACCACCCCAACAGATCCACAGATGATGCAATCTCTATTGCACTGATTTTACATTTACATTTTAGTCATTTAGCAGACACTCTTATCCAGAGCAACTTACAGTAGTGAGTGCATACATTTCATAAATGTTTTCTCCGTACTGGTCCCCCGTGGGAATCGAACCCACAACCCTGGCGTTGCAAACACCATGCTCTACCAGCTGGGCCACACGGGACCACTCCACATTGCCCTTTCCCACCTGGACAAAAGGAACCCTTATGTGAGAATGATATTCATTGACTACAGCTCAGCGTTCCACACCATAGTACTGTCAAAGCTCATCACTAAACTAAGGATCCTGGGACTAAACACCTCCCTCTGCAACTGGATCCTGGACTTCCTGACGGGCCGCCCCCAGGTGGTGAGTGTAGGTAGCAACACATCTGCCACACTGATCCTCAACACTGGAACTCCCCAGGGGTGCGTGCTCAGCCCCCTCCTGTACTCCCTGTTCACCCACGACTGCATGGCCAGGCACGACTCCAACACCGTCATTAAGTTTGCAGACGACACAACAGTGGTAGACCTGATCACCGACAACGACGAGACAGCCTATAGGGAGGAGGTCAGAGACCTGGCCGGGTGGTGCCAGAATAACAACGTATCCCTCAATGTAACCAAGACTAAGGAGATGATTGTGGACTACAGGAAAAGGAGGACCGAGCACGCCCCCATTCTCATCGACAGGGCTGTAGTGGAGCAGGTTGAGAGCTTCAAGTTCCTTGGTGTCCACATCATCAACAAACTAGAATGGTCCAAACACACCAAGACAGTCATAAAGAGGGCATGACAAAGCCTATTCCCCCTCAGGAAACTAAAAAGATTTGGCATGGGTCCTGAGATCCTCAAAAGGTTCTACAGCTGCAACATCGAGAGCATCCTGACTGGTTGCTTCACTGCCTGGTACGGCAATTGCTCGGCCTCTGACCACAAGGCACTACAGAGGGTAGTGCGTACGGCCCAGTACATCACTGGGGCTAAACTGCCTGCCATCTAGGACCTCTACACCAAGCGGTGTCAGAGGAAGACCCCAGCCACCCCAATCATAGACTGTTCCCTCTACTACCGCATGGCAAGCGGTACCGGAGTGTCAAGTCTAGGACAAAAAGGCTTCTCAACAGTTTTTACCCCCAAGACATAAGACTCCTGAACAGGTAATCAAATGGCTACCCGGACTATTTGCATTGTGTGCCCCCCAACCCCTCTTTTTACGCTGCTCCTACTCTCTGTTTATCATATATGCATAGTCACTTTAACTATACATTCATGCACATACTACCTCAATTGGGCCGACCAACCAGTGCTCCCGGACATTGGCTAACCGGGCTATCTGCATTGTGTCCCACCACCCACCACCCGCCAACCCCTCTTTAACGCTACTGCTACTTTCTGTTCATCATATATGCATAGTCACTTTAACCATATCTACATGTACATACTACCTCAATCAGCCTGACTAACCGGTGTCTGTATGTAGCCTTGCTACTTTTATAGCCTCGCTTCTGTATATAGCCTGTCTTTTTACTGTTGTTTTATTTCTTTACCTACCTATTGTTCACCTAATACCTTTTTTGCACTATTGGTTAGACCCTGTAAGTAAGCATTTCACTGTAAGGTCTACACCTGCTGTATTTGGTGCATGTGACAAATAAACTTTGATTTGATTTAATTTGATTTGAAACAACGTTTAGGGTGAGATTTTCACAGATTTCTTTCTTTGCAAATTGAACAAGTGAGTGGAAATACAAAATCAATCATGCATGCTATATGGATCTTTTTAGGATGTGAAAAAGGATTTTATCTAACAAAACAACACTTCATGTTATCTCTGGGACCCTTTGATGATAAATCAGAGTAAGATTTCAGAATGTAAGTACACATTTCACCTTCAGAGGTGAATATATCAAACCTATCGTGAAGAAAAAAGTGTTTTGTTAGGAGCTCTCCTCAAACAATAGAATGGCATTTTTTCGCAGTAATAGCTACTGTAAATTGGACAGTGCAACTATATTAACAAGAATTTAAGCTTTCAGCCGATATAAGACACTTATATGTACGGACATTTGTTGTTTCTCTAAAATCGGCGATCTTGACATAATGCGCTGCATGATTTACAACTGTTCCGTTGACGGAACGCCGATCTTTAAGAAGTTTTAAGTCCCTGGTGGCAAAGCTCATTACTGAAATATTGTTCTTAAGAAACAGATTAAAACTCACTGTTGCAGAGTATCAATTAAAGTTGGATGTGTTTGTGTACACAAACAAATTCCATATTTTCAACCCTGCCCCACATATAAACCATTTAGAAAATGTGTTTAAATGCATTATGCCACTGGTTGTGTACATAAGCCTTATTGACCGCAAGGCACTAGGGTAGTGCGTACGGCCCAGTACATCACTGGGGCCAAGCTTCCTGCCATCCAGGACCTCTATACCAGGCGTTGTCAGAGGAAGGCCCTAAAAATTGTCAAAGACTCCTGCCACCCTAGTCATAGACTGTTCTCCCTGCTACCGCACGGCAAGCGGTACCGGAGCACCAAGTCTAGGTCCAAGAGGCTTTTAAACAGCTTCTACCCCTAAGCCATAAGACTCCTGAACATCTAATCATATGGCTAACCAGACTATTTGCATTGACCCCCCCTTTTACGCTGCTGCTACTCTCTGTTATTATCTTTGCATAGTCACTTTAATAACTCTACATACATGTACATATTACCTCAATTACCTCCAATAACAGGTGCCCCCGCACATTGACTCTGTACCGGTACCACCTTTATATAGCCTCGCTATTGTTATTTTACTGCTGCTCTTTAATTATTTGTTACTTTGGTTTCTATCTTTTTTTGTGTATTTTTCTTAAAACTGCATTTTTTGGTTAAGGGCTTGTAAGTAAGCATTTCACTGTAAGGTTGTATTTGTATTTAGCGAATATGACAAATACAATTTGGATTTGATTTGATTTGTAAGTGGGTTCTTGGAGAAGGACACATTTCTGCCACAAAAATACATAATGGATGCCTTCAAATGTATCAAATATGATGTTTTTATTTTTATTTTCAAAACATTTGCAAAGTTCTACCTCCATGACCCAAGTGCTCAACATTTGTGTGATAATAAGAAATAGATCCATTGATTTCCCCAATAGAGAGCCAGACCGCCCTCTAACCTCTGACAGTCCAGGGTAGAGGGCTGAGTCTGTTATCCCAAAGGGGCTCTGTGAGTGACTTTTCCTCAGTTTCCCACACTCTCTCAATTCACTACTTTCAATGGAGGAACAATAGAAGTGTGTCTTATTGCACATCACATTAGCTATTGAGTTTTGTGGGCACAGCTGCCCTAAACTTTTAGAGCACTAAGATGACAGTAGCAGTTTTGGTCCAACACCTGAAATTACTGATGACCAAACTAAACTCACTGAAATTGAATTGTTATACATTCTGATACACTGAAAATACATTTATGTAATATATGCATGTCAGTAAAAAAAAAATCACATTCATGCCTCCTGGAGAATATTTATGATTAATTCTCATTAAAGTCACTTTCACATGCCAACTAAAACAATTCATGCAATGTCTTGTCATGTCTTTCCTGGTTGAATAAAGGGGAAAAATGTAATTATGTGTGGATAGAAATGTCTAACTTTTACCTTACGTGGTAGACTTAGAATGAAGCACCCAGAGAGGTACCCATTAATATGGATTCAGTGTTGCATTCTAATGAATTCAATATCCTTGTTTACAGTAATGGGTAATAGTAGGCTTTATTGTTTCTACATGTGGAATTTCATGAATCAGTAATGTAACTGTGATGGAAAGTTGCCATCAAACCAAACAAGATTTAATTTAATGATTTGTGTATTTATTCAGATTGACTCAGTGATTCATATCATTAAATACCTTAATTTAAGGTAAATATTTAAATAGAAATAAAGTGATTAAACAACAAGACATAGGATATGCAGTTACTGTCTTTATAAAAGACAACATATTGTACCAAAATAAACACGAGGTTTTACAATGAGCGTGAAGTTTTCACCATCTGCAACGTGCACATTATTCAAATCATGTGAGCCTCATTTTCACACAAAAAGTGTTCACACATTAAGTCTGATCTTAAAACAGATCAAATATCGATAATCACAGAGCGATGATAACAGGTACTGTGTAATACCCAGTTTGGGTAAAAATGTGTCATGGAGGAATAGTGATGCTGCAGCTCAAGTTGATCAATATGAAATAGATAACTGATACAGATAGCTGTTTGAGGGGTGGGCGCTGATTTATTTATTTTCCCCGCGCTACAGACGGCTTTATCGGTCCGGTAATACAGGACTAGTACACATGTTTGTTTTTTTTACAGAAGATGCGCAATATAACGTCAATATGACCATATCACTACACAAATGTATTGGTAACAAAGCAAACATGTTTTTTCTCTCTTATACGTTCCCCTTAAAAAATATAAGTCATAAACATTCACAGACAGATTGGTGATATAACACCCGTTTTGGGATAAAAGTCCTCATGTAGGGATATTCAAGTTATTGTTGATCATTGTAATCAACACGTTTAAAAAATATTACAATAATCTAGTGCTCATCAATTGGATCATTTCTTTCGAAAAACATGTCAACTTGTCCAGTACAACTGAATTTAAAAGTCTCAATCACAGCTGTACTTAAAAAAATCGACATAAGCAGAAGATGAAGAAGATGTCTTCCTATTCGCGTTACTGTCCATGACATTAATCTAAGACCAACATGGTCCATTGTGTTTGTCTGGGGAGCTCATCTGAGGCAGGTCACTCTCCCTTCTGTTCTTAGTATCTGGAAGTGACTCAGCAGTCTTCACTGGGACACAGAGAAGGAGTAACCCTAATTGGCTTGTGCTGAGCAGGATGATGAGCTCACTGGCTGGTGCTGTTGTTGTTTCTGTCATCTCAGGAAGCAAACTCTCATTTTCAGGATGTCGGCTTTCTCCAGCTTGGAGTCAGACTGCTGGTTGAGGATCTCTGGACCAAGGATAGACTTGAGCTGCTCAATGCTGCTGTTGATTCAATCTCTGCGTAACCTTTCCACCACTGGCTATCTTAGCTGCAAGAAGAGAAGAGTCATTAATAACCTTATTTAGGAATAGGGCATTATTGAAAGAAACAATCATTTAAATGTAATTAATTTCCATGAATTTGAATATTCAATTTACTTTATTGGTCAGATTCAGGTGCTCCTTAGAGTAGATTATAGCTGAAGTGATTGTAGGCTCCATGGCTTGATCTCTGTGTTGTAGAGGTCTCTGTGTAGAAAGTGAATCTGATTTCTACTGGCTTCCTCTCTCCTATATATAGTCCCAAATCTGCATATGAATGTGTGTGTATTGCGCTCGTTGGAGTTTCTCACAGTCTGTAGCCAATGGGTGAGCTTCGGAGGACAATAAGGAATGTTTCCCAGAAGCCCCAGGCAGCACCCTTCCCTCCTCTGAGTTTCACAGCACAGCTGGCTCCCTGCACAAAGCTGAGTGTGCCCCAGTCACATGCCCTCTTCTCTCTGGAGCTGGGAGCCACAGAGACACACGGCTTCCCACACTTCTGCATGCAGTCTGCAGAGCCCTGACACACAATAGAAGTGTGTCTGCTATCACAAAGACCTACTGCCTGTTCCCATGCAGGGACACAGGGCAAACCATCTGGTTCAGCTATAACTCACTTCAGAAAGACACTCTTTCAAATACAAACAAATCAGTTTCAATTTGTACAAACACCAGTTTCCAAAACTTCAAAAAGCAAGCAAACAACCTTTTTGATATATTTTTACTTCAACGTATCATATAAATGTTCAAATTTGATATAATTGACACCTTAGGATATGGGAATAATTGATCCTATTTATGTGGTCAAAACTTTCATGTGGCAAAATATTGGACTAAACTGGCCATGCGATGGCCTGTTTATAGTCCAATGTTTTGCTGATGGTTGGCTATCAATCTAAAGACAGGTAATCCATGCAACTATGTGCTCATCCCTGTCTTCATCATATTCCTACTATAAATGGTCATATTATAAATAAAGACTCGTGTAGCTCAGTTGGTAGAGCATGGTGTTTGCAACGCCAGGGTTGTGGGTTTGATTCCCACAGGGGGCCAGCACAGAAAAAAATATAGAAAAAAAAAATGTATGAAATGTATGCATTCACTACTGTAAGTTGCTCTGGATAAGAGCATCTGCTAAATTACAAAAAAAAAAATACAAAAAATAAATAAATAAATAATGTGTTTTCTGTGATGCGTATATGTGTTGCAATGAGCACAAAGACTTGTGATCCTAGCATATGTGCCATATTTGAATTCTGATGATTTGTATTGACATGGGTACATGATTTTTGACATGGGAAGTTGACACGGGAACGGGATTTTTCTGAGTACACATGGGCAGAGACATGTTCCCACGGACTAACGTGGCTGACCTCTTTGCACTATGGCATCAAGAACAACATCCCACCTGTCCTGTGTGGAATCTGCTATTATTCCCACTGACTATTGTCCCACCATCCGAGCCCTCTGATTGGCTGCAGAGTGCATGACAGCGTAGGAGGAGGCACATAAATAAATAGAAAGTGGAGATGCGGAGTTCACTAATGAAGACTCTCTAAGCATCAGCTGACCCAAGACCAGCAGCAACGCAGCACAGCAGAGGAGCTACCACAACACAAACGCTAGAGCAAGACCTACCAAGACCAACTTTTCTACTTTTTTTGACGAGCTTCAAACTCAAGACCAATATCTAAAAATGCCAGCCTACATGGACATCACTCTTCAGGACAGCATGAACGTGAAAGATCAGCACATTAGGTAAGACCAGGTTCAATTACACTGAAATACTTTAATAAGATATTCAAATAAATAGAAACTGTGTGTGAGAGAGAATAGGTGTCCATGATTGTCTTGTGTTGTTTTTAGGTGTAAACTCTCTCTGTTTGAGAGGAAATGCATCAGTAGTATGGAGAAACTGAAGATAGTCATTGGAGGACACGTCCAGAACGGGATCCCTACATCTCCCATATCTCCTATTTTGGAGAAGACAGTGTCCTTTTTCACTCCGAAGAAGGCCTTGGTGTCACCCACCGGCTATTCCAAATGTTCCAGGGACATGCTGCGCCTTTTTCCCGCTCCAGAGGAGGACATTGTACCACTGCTTTGAACAATGAATTGAGAGAGACGCATGGATGTGGAGGTTATAGGTCAGGGGTCACATACTGGGCTGAGACTAGGGTCTGAGACAAAATGATCACTGCACTGTGAGATACAAACCCGTGGGAAGGGCATGAACTGAGCTTAAGGCAAGCAGAGCACAATATACTGTTTATGTGCAAATTCTGCTCAGATTATATGTGCCATTTCTACGTCTGTTCCACCATGGTGAATGGTTGGTTGTCTTATTTGGACCCGACTGTCAGAGACAGGTCTGGAACCTATGCTTTAGTTTTACATGACATTTAAAGCTGCAGATTCATTTGAAATGAATTGTGTGCATTGATATAAGCAGAGTTGTACTGCTTCATTCTTTCTGTGAAATGATGAACCAAATACATTGTTTCAAGGAGAAATAATTCCTTGATTCAAGTTGGAAAATAAATCTATACGCATACCTTTCTTTTTGGAAAGGAACAGTGCATTGTTGTGCATGATACATAAAGTAAATGTTTATTTTATTGGAAGAACCCAAAGGGGATTTATATTCTTGTTAATATTGTAGTTTATTTTTGTAAGCTAATAAAACTGCAAACAAAATCCACTTTTTTTTGTCTATTCCTCATATCTGGGATTTTTGTCTGAAAATTAATACTGAATTTTACTGGCTTCATTTACCAGCCTATAGAAACTCAGGAGAAGGACATCTTCTGATTATTTGAACGCACTTCCTCAAAATGTGTACACTGCAAAAAAGTCCAAAGCATCACTATGGTTCTTCATATAAGGGACTTACCATTTCCCGCCAAGTGTGCACTTGCTCTCATGGATTTAAATGCATGGCACTGGTGAGCCATCATATTTCTTACACTAGTTCTTTCCTTTTAAATCCATGAGATGGAGTGAAAGAGGAGAGGGTAGATAGGGAATAGGATCGTTGAGTCTTTTGACATGTCCTGTATTATGTGCATCAGTTAAGGCTTTGCAGTAAACCACCTGTATGATAAGCCTATTTGGGCGTGACATTTCCATGACTAGATAACAGTAATTAGGAGTAATAACTAACATTAGTTACTAATTCATTACTAATTAATTATAGTAATTACTACTACATTACATTATTAATTACAACTACTGACAAGCAAATTGACAAGTACATTAACACAGTAAAAACCTCTTAGATCTAAAGTCCCCTGTTTAGGGGACCTACGTGGTTCTGGGACCAGTTCCAACCTATATTTTCGCATAGAAATCAACATTTTCGCTTATAAATGGATCATCTGTGGACACCGTAGAACGAAATGGCATGCATTGAGCAATAGCCCTGGTTCCCACACCGACACAGTAGTATATTTTTGAGCCTGCATGACATAGGATGTGAAATCTTATAGGTAGTCATTTTATAATTTGATTATACTAAATTTAGAAAACGTATAAGTCATTTCAAGACTTATTCATTCAATTGTGTTGAATAGGAAATACGTCATATGAAATATTTCACATTTTCATACTTTGATAATATTTGTACTGTGTACTTGAGCTTGTATCCTCAAAAGTGATTACACTTCAGCAATTTATAAAAAATGTTTTACCAGAAAGGTAAGATTTTAAACTTTCTTGGAGTATGCAGCATTACTAGTTATTGTTTATTGCCCTCTCACAGTGGCAACCCCTCATTCAAGGCAGGTGGGGCCAATTATTATTATTTTTATTGTATTTATTTTTTTGTGTAGGGGTTAGTAATGGGGCTGGTAATGTCCTCTAGTTGCGCCGTGATTGGCTCAGTGTTCTGTCACTCATGGGGACAATCTACAGAGAGAGCTTGAAAATTCAAGCCCATTGGGTGCTGCCATAGAGTTACATTAGAAGTGCCCATTCAAGAAGGCTCAAGGTCATTGGCCACAGATAAAATGACGTCAAATCTACCGTAGCTTTGAATGGACTGATCAGGTCAACGTCAAACTTTCAAAAACTTAGCTAGCAATTTAGACAAGCAGTCATCATTGTGAATCACGTCAACAATCTACTGGCAAATCCTTTCCATCCTTGTCATATGAAGAGAAATTATAGATAAAACATATCGGTGTTCATCGATCATTGGACATAAACATTACACAACAAGTTGGAAATGGCAAATTCACTAATGAGTGCGTTGGAAGGAATCAGTGGTTAACCGCAAGCGCTGCAAAGCAATCACTAGCCTCCTATTCAGTGGAGAGGGTGTGTGGTCCAAATCTGGGTTTAAAGGTCTCTTTTCCAAGCTTAAAAGGATAAGCATTCAACACCATTGACCAGAAAAGGTTGAATACATTGGCCATGCTGTCAATCCAGCATGACTTCTGCCGCATTCAAAACAACTGGAAACTGAACTGGGAAATCTCAGACTTCAGTGAGTTCAAGACAACTGGGAACTCAGGAAAAAAACGAGCTCCAACTGGGAAAATGTGTTTTGAATGGTCATCCAACTCGGAATTCCAAGTCGGTAACCGGGGCCCCTTTCTAGAGCTATGACCTGAAGATCACTGACATCATGATTTTACCTTGTTTTTTTTTTCAGAGTTCCCGTTTGTCTTGAAAGCACCATAAATCCAGAGAATGCCAAACTTTAATGAAAAGGTTTGATGACAAAATTTTCCCACAAGGACCTCTGTGCCACCTTCCTGTTCAAGTGATTACAGCACAACAAGGTGAGTCCAAAAATGTATTGTATCCTGCAGCATAAATTATGTAATATGCCAGAGAGATATGTATACTGTAGCAAAAAAGAGACCATGTTTGTACGCGGCTTTATTAACTCAATGAAATCTTTTTTTTTACATTGTTTGCAAATTGGTATGTGACGTGCCAAAAATGTGGGTCTCAAAAGAGCTGTATATTTCAAAGTGCTGAACAAATAGTTATATTGACTACGTCTGTCCTAGCTCGCTCATTAATGTCTTATTCAAAATGACAGATTGCCTCTTATTCTCTCGTAGTCCCCTTATGTACATAGTTTGTACATCTCAAATGTCAATAGAAATCACATTTGTTTAAGCAAGTCAGCCATATCAGCGATGTTTTTTAAAAGCCAATGAAGAGGCTGAATGAACTGTTTCACAGACAAGGCTCTGCTTGGTAGCCTGGGGTAGCAGTGGTAAGGATTCACTCCATGATGCTGGAAAGAAAGCTCTGCTGTTGGGACAGCTTCATGTAGGCCCCGTTATAGTGCAATTTTTGTGTTTAGTGTTGTGCAGTGGCTTTGTTGGCATGCATACAAAATATTTATTTGAGTTTGCCCCACCAAGATTCACATTCTAAAATCCCCACTGGTCACGGTAAAAGTGCAATTAATGTATTGTTTACTGTTGTGTAGTGGCTTTGCTGGCACGCAATAAAGTGGGGAGTTTGCCCCACCAAGATTTACATGCCAAAATCGCCACTGTCCTCTCATGATAAATAATTTGCTTTCTGAATTATTTATATTACTGTATATTTTCGCTTGTAGTCACAAGAAATAGGCAGAATACGAATTTGTGTATTTCCTGCGCTAATTTGGGGGGGGGGGATAAATAATAATTTTAAAGATTTAGACATTTGAAATTTCAATGTAGTGTAATTAATCAAACACACATAATAATTGTTTTCGATGATTGTTTTTATTCGCATCGACTTGATTTGAAGATTTACATTCATTTTGAAAACATGTTTTCAAGCTTGACAATAACTTATCGGAAAGCGAGTGATACTGATAAACTCACATAGTGACTGACACAAACCATTACACATGTTTTAACTCTTCTCGCAATCGAGAGGAAGTAACTTTTTCTGGCTTAAATGCAGATATCATTTTTATAATTATGACATATTATACTGTTTGCATGTTTTAATATCAATATCAAAACAGGACAAATAAGAATTACATTTGTTCACTAGTCTTTCCACTAGGAAGACAGTGAACACCATTTCATAATGATTATTTTTTTTAAACTTCCCCACAGGGAAAAATACAGAATATATTCACTTTATAAAAATGAAACAGAATCTTATTCTTGAAACGAAAATAAAAACAGAAGATTCAATTGATGCTCTTGTAATCAAGATAGGATCATTAAAATACTGACATTGTTAAATGCCCTTTTCATTAAAACTAAAAGTTATAGTATAAACTCCTGCAAATGCAGAAAATGAGGATGAAATCGTCAGTAATGTGGAGTTGGAAATGTCCTGCTTGAGCAGACGAGAAAGAAGATATCTTCCTATTCTCATTACTGTCTAACATCCATAACATTCTTCTTAGACCAACATGGTTCATTGTGCTTGTTTGAGAGTGGCGTTCCAGTCTGTAGGACTCTACCAGGGCCTCCAGAGAGCGCTGTTGACTGGACTCTTCTCTTTGCTGATGCTGTGCTGGACTGGGGAGCTCAGCTGAGGCAGGTCACTCTCCCTTCTGTTCTTATCAGAGGATGGTTGCAGGCTCTGAAAGTCCAGCAGTAAGTGGCTCAGCAGTTTTCTCTGAGACTGTGTCTTCACCTCATCCGTGGACAGGAAGAGTACAATCTCTTGGACACACCTGGAGTAACCCTGATTGACAGGTGCTGAGCAGGAGGAAGAGCTCACTGGCTGGTACTGTTGCTGTCGTCTCAGGAAGCAAACTGTCATCTCCAGGATGTCAGCTTTCTCCAGCTTGGAGTCAGACTGCTTGTTGAGGATCTCTGGACCCAGGAGAGACTTGAGCTGCTCAATGCTGCTGTTGATACGGTCTCTGCGTAACTTCTCCACGACTGGCTTTCTAATCTGCAAAAAAATAAGGAGTGTCATTTATAACATTGTTCTAAAATATAACAGAGGTCTGATAAAAAGATGAAAACTATTATCAAGGAACGAATCATAAAGCAAGTTGTAATTTCAATTTACCTTGTTTGTCAGAGTCAGATGCTCTTTAGAGTAGATCATTGCTGAAGTGATTGTAGGTGCCATGGCTGGATCTCTGTGTTGTAGAGGTCTCTGTGTAGAAAGTGAATCTGATTTCTAATGCCTTCATCTCTCCTATATATAGTCCCAAATCTGCATATGAAAGTGTGTGTATTGGGCTTGTTGGAGTTTCTCACAGTCTGTAGCCAATGGGTGAGCTTGGGTTCTTAATGCTGGGGGACAATGGTCACGTCTCAGGGGAACAGGTGGAGGGGTGGTGGGTGATGGAGAGTGACTCGGAGCGCTGTGTGACTCTGGGAAAGTGGTGACCCCCAGATCTGCTGCCTAATGGATCAATGGCACAGACAGTGCACACTCTCATCATCAAAACTTACACGTGTGGGACTGACACATATCTTCTGCATTAAAACTTACACTGCTTTCTTATTCATTTTATTGGAAGATTCATAGCCTATCGTATTGTATTTGGTGACTGCATTATGAATATGACCTCTTTATTTCTTATCCTGAATAGAAAATGGCTTCCTGCAAATTCTGTGCAAATTCAGTATTTTAGCTTGTTTGCGTGTTTGCTTTATCCATAAAAAGTTTGTACACGTTTGAGATTCATTCATAATTATTCACGCTAAATGTTTTTTATGATTATCATGAAGTAGCATAATTAGCATAATGGGATGAATTCTTATAGTAGACAGAGAAAATAGCAACATGAGCAAAATGTAGATCGATATTGGAATGACTTCATCATCATTTCTCATAACTATTTGAGAGAAATGTTGCAATTATTTTCCTATTATTCAGAGTGGAGGGAATACACTTCCAGTTTTGGAAGTCCAGAGGTAGCAGATGTGTCCTCTGGCTTAAGCCTGGTGGTCAGTGTGAGTAGAGTGCTGATCTGAGTTTCCCACACTAAGTCCTGTGTGCTGTGATCAATGCACTACAAAAGGTGCTCAGTGGACCATTAGTGATGGCTATTGGATCTGTGTTGTACAATAGACAGATTCTGACATCACAGTCCATCTGGATTCTGGAGGGAAACTCCTGCACTGGCTGATTCAACACATATTCTTATAGGTACAGACCATGTATCCAAGTTAGTCCAAGTCAACGTCTGCAATTCAATCTGTTTTCTAAATGGTATTTAAGCTGATATTGATTCTCTTTGTCCTAGACAATAGCTATATTTTAAAGGAAACATTTGATGTTATTGCAAATGATGACATAAAATAATAAGATTTCCTTCCAGAAAGATAGGAATAGTGTAAAAAAAATTACGGAACCAAATAGGCAAATCACAGTTTAGTATGACTTGTTAAATGGGATTGTCTCTACACAAGCAGTTCCCATCAAGCCCCTGGGGTTAAGTTTGTTTCTTAGATATTTGTCAATTTAGATGATGGTAAATACAAATATTTTGACTAGTTGATTATTTGATATAGTCTCGGTAGCCTATACAAGAAGCAACAAGTTTAATAAAAAATCCTGAAGGGTTAACCATACAGCAAGTTATTATTGGCCTTATTTCATTAGCATTAGTATAAGGACTGTAACAATACATTTCAAAATAAGACTATGAAGTTTATGATTTTCACCAGACACTTTATTAACTTTTTTGGTTTGGGAAATTATGTGAACATTTACTAAACATAGGCCTAGGCTTCTGAAATATAGCAATCAAAATTCCTCTCCCTATCCCTTAATTCCCCCCCCCCCCCCCCCCCCCCATGTAGGGGTCTGAGTCTATTGTCCCAAAGAGGCTCTGTGAATGAGTTTTCCTGGGTTTCCCACACTTTCTCCATTGACTGCTTTGCTTTCAATGGAAGAACAGAAGTGTGTCTTATTACTCATCACATTAGCTATGCAGTTGAGTCCCAGACAAATAAGGATACTTACTCTGTGTCTGCCCACCTGACTATGATGAGGGTATCAATACGCTTTATTTTTATAAAACACTTAGAAAATCTACCATGCATCAAAGTACGTATTTAAATAACAAATAATCAAATACACATATATTTGAAGTTTGAACCTAGGTTTGCTAGTGATACATATCTCATACCTCTAAACCCTCAACTAAATTCATTAACACAGAATATTACATACAGTGCCTTCAGTATTCACACCCCTTGACTTGTTCCAAATGTTTGTGTGTTACAGCCTGAGATTTTGTGTCACTGGCCTACACACAATACCCCATAATGTCACAGTTGAATTATGTTTTTAGAAATGTTGACTAATTAATACAAAATTAAAAGATGAAATGTCTTGGTTCAATTAAGTATTCACCACATTTGTTACGACAAGCCTAATAAATTCAGGAGTAAAAATGTGCTTAACAAGTCACATCTTAAGTTGCATTGACTCACTTTGTGCAATACTAGTGTTTAATGTGATTTTTGAAAGACTACCTCATCTCTGTACCCCACATATACAATTATCTGTAAGGTCCCCTAGTCGAGCAGTTTATTTCAAACACATATTCATCCACAAAGACCAGGGACGTTTTCCCAATGCCTCGCAAAGAAGGGAACCTATTGGTAGATGGGTTAAAAAAAAGCAGACATTGAATATCCCGTTGAGCATAGTAAAGTTATTACATACACTTTGGATGGTGTGTCAATAAACCCAGTCACTACAAAGATACAAGCGTCCTTCATAACTCAGTTGCCAGAGAAACCGCACAGAGATTTCATCATGAGGGCAACGGTGACTTTAAAACAGTTTCAGAGTTTAATGACTGTGATAGTAGAAAACTGAGGATGGATCAATAACATTGTAGTTACTCCACAATACTAACCAAAATTACAGAGTGAAAAGAAAGAAGCCTGTACAGAATTCAAATATTTCAAAACATGCATCCTGTTAGCAATAAGGCACTAACGTAAAATTGCAAAAAATGCGGCAAAGAAATTAACTTGATGTCCTGAAAACAAAGCGTTATGTTTGGGGGCAAATCCAACACAACACATCACATCTTAATATTTTAAAGCATGGTGTTGGCTGCATCATGTTATGGGTATGCTTGTCATCGGCAAGGACTAGGGAGTGTTTTTGGGAATAAAAAGAAACGGAATAGAGCTAAGTACAGGCAAAATCCTAGAGGAAAACCTGGTTCAGTCTGCTTTCCAACAGACACTGGGAGAAAAATTCACCTTTCAGCAGGACAATAACCTTAAACACAAGGCCACATATACACTGGAGATGCTTACCAAGATGACATTGAATGTTTCTGAGTGGCCTGGTTACAGTTTGACCTAAATCGTCTTGAAAATCTATGGTAAGACTTGAAAATGGCTGTCTAGCAATGATCAACAACCAACTTCACAGAGCTTGAAGTTGTTTAAATATAGTACAACTCAGGTGTGCAAAGATCTTAGATACTTACCCAGAAAGACTCACATCTGAAATCGCTGCCAAAGGTGATTCTAACATGTATTGACTCAGGGGTGTGAATACTTATGTAAAATACATTTGATATTTCTGCATTTCATTTTCAAAAAATATTCTAAAATGTCTAAAAACATGTATTCCCTTTGTCATTATAGGGTATTGTGTGTAGATGGGTGAAGAAAAAAATGATTTAATCAATTTTGAATTCAGTCTTTAACACAACAAAATGTAGAAAAAGTCAAGGCGTATGAATACTTTCTGAAGGTACTGTAACTACTGGATAATCATATATTTATTGATGATGTTCATAAGCCATTGCATCTTTCTTTCCTTGGATCTAAGATTTTAGGATGTCAAATGATCAGTACTTGGACTCTAATGCAAAATATAGGATTTTGAAAAAAACACACAAACAATCAGATACATTGAATGATTTCTTTTATTTTCATATAGAATAGTTCTTCTTAATTTTGTGATGAAACATTCCTACAATTGCTTGAAAACATCTTAAAGACACATCAGAGTGTGGGTTATACAAAATCTCCATAGAAGCAACTACAAACAAATGCATTTCTTACAGATACATATCTCAATATGATATGAGCATTTCAATGCTGTGACATTGGTAGTGCATCACAAAAAAACAGGCTTGAATGTCAAGCAAATCAATTAAAGATTTGTAAGTTACAAACAAGAAAATATTATCTGAAATTCCTTCACAGAATCATAGTGTTGCATAATTCAAGAATTTAAACATTCTTTGTGTGCTTGCTCACCCAATGTGGGTAATAAATAGACTTTAATGGGTCAATGATGAATGATAATTCAAGACAAATCTTCGAAGAAGATAAATTCACTCAAAAACATAAAAAATATTATGAAATGAATTGTTCCTTTGTGGTTGTTTTGCATTTTCTGAACAATGCAGATTATAAACCATCTTGAACAGATTAAGGAATTTCGTCTTACATAGTAAGAATAACTTTACGTGATACTCATGTTACATGAAAAGTGATGATATTTCCTCACAGAGGAAAATAAAAAAGGTCATATCAATATGAACTTCCATTGGGAAGGCTTTTTCACATATTAATTGAAAAACAAAAACACAATCAAAACATAACTTTTAAATGTCCTGCATAAGCAGAAGATTATGTCTCTTTATATTGTCATTACTGTCCACAACATTAATGTAAGACCAACATGATCCATTTAGTTTGTTCGAGTGGAGCTCCGGTCTGTAGGACTCTACCAGGGCCTCTAGAGGGCGCTGTTGACTGGACTCTTCTCTTTGCTGATGCTGTGCTGGACTGGGGAGCTCCGCTGAGACAGGTCACTCTCCCTTCTGTTCTTATCAGAGGATGGCTGGAGGCTCTGGAAGTGGCTCGGCAGTCTTCTCTGGGATGTGTCTTCACCTTATCTTTGGACAGGAAGTGCCCAATCTCTTGGACACTCCTGGAGTAGCCCTGATTGACAGACAGGTGCTTAGCATGAGGAGTAGCTCACTGACTGGTACTGTTGTTGTCGTATCAGGAAGCAAACTGTCAGCTCCAGGATGCCTGATTTCTCCATCTTGAGGTCTATGATCTCTGAATAACTTTTCCACCACTGGCTTTCTTAGCTGCAAGAAGAGAAGAGGAGAGTCATTAATAACCTTATTCTGATATGGCATTATTGAAACAAATAAACCATCCATCAAAGTAAATAAATGTCCTTGAATTTGAATCTTCAATTTACCTTGTTGGTCAGAGTCAGGTGCTCCTTGGAGTAGATCATTGCTGAAGTGATTGTAGGTGCCATGGCTGGATCTCTGTGCTGTAGAGGTCTCTGTGTAGAAAGTTAATCTGATTTCTAATGCCTTCATCTCTCCTATATATAGTCCCAAATCTGCATATGAAAGTGTGTGTCTTGGGCTTGTTGGAGTTTCTCACAGTCTGTAGCCAATGGGTGAGCTTGGGAGGACAATAAGGGATGTGGAGCTGCCACATGCTCAGTGTTCTTATTGCTGGGGGACAATGGTCACGTCTCAGTGGAACAGGTGGGAGGGGTGGGGGTGATGGAGAGTGACAGAGTGCTGTGTGACTGGGAAAGTGGTGACCCACAGATCTTGGGATCAATGGCACTGACAGAGCACACGCTCATCATCACAATTTACATATGTGAGATTGACTCAAATACTTTTCAATAAAACACAGACTCCTAATAATTTTAGGTTTTTGCATTTTAGATAATTATTACTGTTCTGACATTGTAAAAATGCAATCCAATGTAAGGCACTTTGAATGGGTTCAAATAACTGCTCATATAGCCTAATTAGTCGAATTCAACAACTTATTTCCACTATTATAACTGCCATGTTGTTTAGCTGTTCAGATGATTCAGAAAACATGAATTTTCTTTTTTCAATAAATGTACTGATTTATAAGGTAATATAAATTGTTGCTTCATTATATTAATATTAATTCTTGCTTCATTATATTGCTTCATTATATTAATATTAATTGTTGCTTCATTCACTTCCTGAAGTGTCTCTATTCCCCCACTGAGACTCACAGGTGCTGGTGGGACTGATGAAAGACAATGAACTGTCTCTGCTCTCTAGAGCTTTCCCACACTCTGCCCATTGCGATAGCTTCAAATAAACAATAGAAGTGTACATTTTAAATGCTAATTCATCTCTACACAAGCAGTTTCCAACATGCCCTTGGGATTAAAGCTCATGAGTCAATATTTCTCAATGAGGAAATAGACGAACACAAACATTTTGACCTGAGGTAAATGTTGTCACATGAGTTGTTGGAACATTCGTCACATTCACCACTGCATCAAAACAGTGGTGGCAATCTCATTTATGACTAATGAGAAACAATGGAAGACAGTGGAAATGTTTACTTAATTGCATTTTAGTTTTAGATGGACATTGCACTTAATCAACATTACTGTAGAAGTGCCCGTATTAGCCAGCCGGCTAATTTTCATCATAGAATTTGGAATGTAACTATGAAACAGTCACAAGAAATGTTAACAAATCAATGATGAAAGTACTTTTTAAAATAAAGCGTTTCACATGTTCGCTTTCAAAGGATAAATTAAGAGAGCCATCTCAGAATTTGAATATAAAGAAACTATTGAGGATATTAATCGATGGCTGAAAGAGGATGAGGGATGCATTTGGAATGTATTGGGAACCCCAACAACATCTATTCAAACCCCTCCTGCCATGCAGTGGGTCTTTGTGATAGCAGACACACTTCTATTGTGTGTCAGGGCTCAGCAGACTGCATGCAGAAGTGTGGGAAGCCGTGTGTCTCTGTGGCTCCCAGCTCCAGAGAGAAGAAGGGGTGTGACTGGGGCACACTCAGCTTTGTGCAGGGAGCCAGCTGTGCTGTGAAACTCAGAGGAGGGAAGGGTGCTGCCTGGGGCTTCTGGGAAACCTGCGCCTGTAGACAGACAGACAGGTCATCATCACCTCAGAGCTGCAGCACTCTGATGGAGTCACATTACCTGGACGGACAAGTGTGAAAGGACTCCAATCTGATCAGTACTGTCTCAAACAGCTTTCAGGTAAAGTTACAACATTATGAGTAGCCTAGCAGTATTTTAAAGGTATGTGTCATCTCACACATATGTAAGTTGTGGGATCAATGCCTGTGTCTTTGATCCCAACATTTAGCAGCAGATCTGGGGGGCACCACTTTCCCTGATTCACACAGCGCTCTGAGAGTCACTCCATCACCCACCACCCCTCCACCTGTTCCACTGAGACGTGACCATTGTCCCCCAGCAATAAGAACACTGAGCATGTGGCAGCTCCACATCCCTTATTGTCCTCCCAAGCTCACCCATTGGCTACAGACTGTGAGAAACTCCAACAAGCCCAATACACACACTTTCATATGCAGATTTGGGACTATATATAGGAGAGATGAAGCCAGTAGAAATAACTCTACACATAGATCTCTACAGCACAGGAATCCAGCCATGGGGCCTACAATCACTTCAGCAATGATCTACTATAAGGAGCATCTGACTGACCAAAAAGGTAAATTGAAGATTCAAATTTAAGGACCATTATTCAGTTTGATTAGATGTATTATTTGCTTCAGTAATACCATATTCCAGAACAACGCTTTTAATGACACTCCTCCTCTTCTCGCAACTAAGAAAGACAGTGGTGGAGAAGTTACGCAGAGATCGTATCAACAGCAGCATTGAGCAGCTCAAGTCTCTCCTGGGTCCAGAGATCCTCAATCAGCAGCCTGACTTCAAGCTGGAGAAAGCCGACATCCTGAAAATGAGTTTGCTTCCTGAGAGGACGGCAACAGATCCAGCGAGTGAGCTCCTCCTCATGCTCAGCACCTGTCAATCAGGGTTACTCCAGATGTGTCCAAGAGATTGCACGCTTCTTGTCCAAGGATGAGGTGAAGACACATCCCAGAGAAGACTGCTGAGCCACTTCCAGAGCCTGCAGCCATCCTGTGATAAGAACAGACGGGAGAGTGACCTGGCTCAGGCATCAGCAAAGAGAAGAGTCCAGTCAGCAGCGTCCATTGGAGGCCCTGGTAGAGTCCTACAGACTGGAGCTCCACTCATAGAGAAAACCTATGGATCACGTTGGTCTAAGAATAATGGTATGATTGTCATGGACATGAATGAGAATAGGAAGAGATCCTCTTTATCTTCTGCTCATGCAGGAGTTTCTAAAAGTTTTGCTCTGATTGAGACTGTTCATTTCAGTTTTACTGAAGAAGTTTTTCTAAGAAAATGATCCATACTATGAAAACTACATTTTTGTAGTGTGATGGTATTATATAATGAATAACCTTTATGTTTTCTAAAGTGTGTTGATTATGTTGAATGGTTATTCATGAGCAAGTCCTCTATGAGGACTGTTACCCAAACTTTTGGTGATTGTCTAATGATCTGTTTTAAGGTCAAATCTTAGAGAATAAGCAATTGTTTCCACTACATTTGAGTACTAATATAGTTTTATTTACATTGTATTGAGCATCTTATATGAAACATGTATTAGTTATCCATTTGATAATGATGGACCTAAGCTACAGCATCACTGTTCCTCCATGATGAATATTTACCCAAGCTGGGTATTATACCTGTAATCATCACTCTGTGATAAGCAATACACTGATTTAAGATCAAACTTGTCAATTTTGTTTTATGATGTTTTGTGTAAAAATTATAAAACATTACCTGAATGTGTCTATTGCAGATTGACGAAAACTGTCTCCAAACTCTTGCTATTTTCAACAATCCAGTATGTATTTTGTAAAGACAGTAAATGTAGCCTATATCCCCCATACTATTGCCTGGCAGCCCATACTCTGTCAGAGTATGACTTGGAGATTTTTCCAAGTTCTGTGTGTGATGTTTAATCACTTTGCACAATGTGTCTCATTGAGTCAATTTTTTATAAATTCAAAATCAACCAAATTAAATACTTTTTCTTGTTCTTTACTTAGTTACATTTTCTCCTCTTTACTATGACAGCCTATATTTCAGTTCAATAATGTGTAGGCTTAGGCCTAAAAGAGAAATTATTACAAATTACAGTGGTGGGGGAAAAGTATTTAATTGTCATACTAGAGTACATGTAAAAAGTCAAAGTAAATGCAAATTCCTTATATATGCAAATATTAAAGGCACAATTCTTTTTTAAAATGTATTTATGGACCGATAGGGCACACTCCAATACTCAGACATAATTTACAAACCAAGTATTTGTGTTTAGTTAGTCTGCCAGATCAGACTCAGTAGGGATGACAAAGCGTTATATTAATAGGTGAATGCATTGGACCATACTGCTGTCCTGTCTGAGCATTCAAAATGTAACGAGTTTTTGCGTGTCAGTGAAAATGTATGGGAGTAAAAAGTACATATTTTCTTTAGGAATTTATGTCAAAATAAAAGTTGTCAAAAATATAAATAGTAAAGTAAAGTACAGATATCCCAAAAGTAGTACTTAAAAGTATTTGTACTTACTTACTTTACACCACTGTGTGCTGGAGGTTTACGATGATATGATAATGATTTTTGTTGCTCATCAAATGTGTACAAAATAGTTTCACAGTGTTCACCTATGTGTAGGCCTACAGCAAATATCACAGAAGACGAGAGATTTCCTAAAGCAAATATCACAGAAGTTCAGGGCCATGTTCAGTTGCCAAACGTTATTGAATGTTGCAGATAGAAATGCCATGGATAGAGCCAATGTGATTCCTTATTCTACATTTCAGAGAGGCATCTGAATGTTCCAAAACGTTGCGTCCTGCTGAACGCGTTCCACAGCAAAGGCTAGGCAAATGTGTCTTCGACTGACAAATTGCTGTAACATATTATGTGGTTAAGCTAATACTTAAAATACAGATCTAGGCGTTGTATGATCGGTCAGGCATCAGCAACGTCTAAGCTCTGGAACGCAGCCTTTTCCATCGAGAGATTTTCGATGTTTCATAGCTACCTGAATGTCATTGCGCAACACGTCTGTTACAATGGGCACACTCATCTGCTTAGGTAGTTGCTTCGCCTGCCAGATCGCCTGGATAGGTATTTTAAGTATCAGCTAACCACATCATACCTTATAGCAATGATGACACATTCGGTGATAGGTCGCGAACCCCTGCTCAGAGTTAGCATGAATCAACCAACGGTCGGGAACCACATTGCTATAACATATGTGGTTTGCTGATACGTAAAATACCTATCCAGGCGTTGTACGATCTGGTATACGTCAGCAAAGGCTGGGCAGAGGAATGTGCCTATTGGTTGATGCATGCAACGTCTGAGCAGAGGAACACGACCAATGAGGGGATTTGATTAATCTGGGCCCGGCGCCCGGTTAGGGACTGTGAAAGTTGAATGCATTCGTTTTGGAAGCTGGCTAAATCCCGGGAGTGAGCCAGTTGTCCTAGTGGAGTAATGAGTAGGGTTCTATTTTTTAACATGCAAAATATATATACATTTTTTGTAAATATAAAAACGCTTTATCTACCTTCCCAATGAAAACTAGTTTGAAAAATAAAACACGTTTCTGGACGGAGCACTATCTATTGTGCTGACGCAGGACAGCGGATATTCGGATTTTGCGCCACCCTGTCACTCAATCATTTTAACTTTTTTGCTATTTTTATATAGATACATACAACTAAAACTTTTCAACTGAGGGGTCTAAGAACCATTTTGCCGCCTGGTGGAGCCGGGCCATGGACGATGCACCATGCTGCCTTGTTGACAACATGACCGAGCTGTAGTCAAGTGGGTCATGTCAGCCAGGCTACGAGCCGCGCAGAAAAGCATTCGATTGAGATAGGCGCTCATCCTGCCCGTTCGGGCTATAGACAGTCCCCCGTGGCTCAGCATAATCGAATCCGCACAATGTCTACTTCCAAGATGGCGGCGGGATGTGAAAGAGTGGACAGTAGTCACAGCATGGATAAAAGCATAACTCTTCCACCCAACGAGATCTTCAGGAATTTGGAAAATGCAAAGAGGTTCGCAATAGACATAGGTAACGTTATACACTAAGTTGCATTTTCTATCGCTACTTGAATATGTTCAGTTGGCTTCTTACTTTGACAACACACAGCCAGGCATTCACGAGAGGTTAGCAAGCAGCGACGTGTTGTCGTTCTGTCTGGCTAGCTAACACTGCAGTGTTTAGATTAACTAAATGAAGTACCTGTTACTGCGAAGTTATCTTAGCGCCACTGGCCTGCTACAGACATACATGTTATCTAGTGGCAATTAACATTTTTATGGGCCAATTTTAGCTGCAGTTTTCTCAACTGTCTAGCAAATTAAGTTAATTTTTACCACTGAGCCAAAGTGGCTGAGCTGTCAAACGTGTCTGACATGTTTTTCCATGCTAACTAGGTAGCTACTACGATCAATTATCTCAAGAACGTTTTTTTTCCTCACAGGTGGATCTCTGACGAAACTCGCCTATTACTCCACTGTTCAACACAAAGTAGCGAAAGTACGGTCATTCGACCATACTGCAAAGGTAGGTGGTATACATAAACGTTGGAACACTGTCAGTACACTTAGCCTGGTGTCAGACTAGACGCAACATAGTATATGTACAACCGGGACACCCAAAATGTGGTTACATAAGACAGATGGTTACTCAAGCGAAAGTAGGTGGATGGGTGGCCGTATAACAGGAACGTTAAAACCTGTTAGGGTATAGGGGGCAGTATTGAGACTTTTTTGAAAAAAGATGTGCCCATTTTTAAATGCCTCCTACACCTACCCAGTAACTACAATATGCATATACTTATTATATATGGATAGAAAACACCCTAAAGTTTCAAAAACTGTTTGAATGGTGTCTGTGAGTATAACAGAACTCATTTGGCAGGCAAAACCCTGAGACAGATTCTGACAGGAAGTGGATACCTGATGTGTTGAATTGACTTTGAGCCTATGCCATTGAAAAACAAAGGGGGTGAAGTATATTCTGGCACTTCCTATTGCTTCCACAAGATGTCCCCAGCCTTTACAAAGTGTTTTGAGTGTTCTACAGTGAGATCTGACCGAATAAGAGCCATGGAACGTGATGGTCCATCATTCACCCTGGCGCGCGATTTGATGGTGGGTACTCTCATTCCGAAACGTTTTAAAAGAAAACCCAATGGTCCGCCTTGAATTTTATTCATGTTCTGGTTAAAAAAGGCCCTAATGATTTATGCGATACAACGTTTGACATGTTTGAACGAACGGAAATATATTTTTTCCGTTCTTGAAGTGAAGTGAAGTCCGGCTGGCTTAGATCATGCGCTACAACACGGAGGTTTTTCGACATAAATGATGAGCTTTTTTGAACAAAACTACATTCGTTATGGACCTGGGACTCTTTGGAAGTGACATCTGATGAAGAGAATCAAAGGTAATGGATTATTTATATAGTATTTTCGATTTTAGATTCCTCCAACATGGCGGTTAGTCTGTATCGCGATGCGTATTTTTCTGGCGCAGTGCTCAGATTATTGCAAAGTGTGATTTCCCAGTAAGGTTAATTTAAAATCTGACAAGTCCATTGCGTTCAAGAGATGTAAATCTATAATTCTTTGAATGACAATATAATATTTTAGCAATGTTTTCTAATATTAATTAATTATTTTGTCGTCATGACTTGACTGCCGGTATTGGAGGGAAACGATTTCCTGAACATCAACGCCATAGTAAAACACTGTTTTTAGATATAAATATGAACTTGATAGAACTAAAAATGCATGCATTGTCTAACAAAATGTCCTAGGAGTGTCATCTGATGGAGATTGTAAAAGGTTAGTGCATAATTTTAGCTGATTGTATGGTTTTGGTGACGCATGTCTTTGAATCGACAATGCATTGCACACAGCTATTGTCAATGTACTCTCCTAACATAACCTAACTTTATGCTTTCCCCGTAAAACCTTTTTGAAATCGGTAAACGTGGTTAGATTAAGAAGATGTTTATCTTTCAAAGGCTGTAAGTTAGTTGTATGTTTGAGAAATTTGAATTTGTACATTTATTTGGTTTCAAATTTGCCGCTCTTGAAATGCACCTGCTGTTGATAGGGTGCGCCACAGGTGGCACGCTAACGTCCCAGGTAGCCTCAAGAAGTTGCAACCAATGTTCCCTCTAAGCTGCGCAAGTGCAAGCAGCTCCCCAGCGACTACCGCGCAGAAGAAACTTCAGCCACGCAGCGAAGCACGAGATTGAACTTCACCCAGCTTTCTAGAGTTTGTCCCGTTAGTTTACACTATCGTTGTTCCTTTACTGTGGGAATTGTGATCGAATCAACACAATATTAGCTACTTTAAATGCAACATAACAAAACAAACTATGCAAGAGATTTTGTTGTATGCAGAAGGCATTGGAGTAGGATTCTATTGCATTGCCAGGCAAGACTCAGGTCCGTACTCTACGCATACCGGTGCGCCATAACCAATCAGTGCTGCAGCAGGATCTGTGCCGTTTATTTTGAACTGGACTGTTTTTACAGCATGAGCGGTCATGAGGTGATGCACTTGTTTTGTGATCAAAGCGAGAGCTACTTATAGCGACGTGTGCACGTTTGTTCATATCCTTTGCTAGTTAGTGAATTTTTAACAGTTATGGATAATTTGTAGTCAGCAATGGGGGAGTGATTGCTTCCTACAATACGTGTGCAATTCTAGACGTCTTTGAAAAGCGAGTCAGGTAAAGAGCTTTTCTTTGTCTTAAAGGGCCTGTGTTGTATTTTGAGACAGGTTTGAATAAGCTAAGTAGTAGTATGGGAATAATGATGCATTTTATTTTGTTAAGTGGTTTCTTGCATCAAACACATTTTCAGTTACCTTCTTGTCTGAAGGACAAGTGGATAAACAGGTTCATGTCAAGCTCTGCATGTTTTTTTTCAAAAGTCTCATGGAATGTAGACCTACATTGAACACCACACATTGGCTGCTACTGTAGGCTGAATGATAGAACAGTCATTTCCATGTTAAAATGTTATGGGATGCATTTTCTTTATTGTTTTTGATGGTTGGCTACTCTGGAAGGCCTACATTATGATCAAATTGCCACAGTATTGTTCTTGGTCACTGTTATAACTGTAACTTAAAGCTGAGTACAGCCAAAGGTGTTCACAATCGCGCACCAGAAGTTGCACAGAATTTTCACAAAGTTCAATTTGGTGCTCAGCAGACCTGAAATTTACTCCGTGACAAAACAAATTAGGGGGAACATTGTGAGTTCGAATCTCATCATGGATAACTTTAGCATTTTAGCTAATTAGAAACTTTTCTACTACTTTTTTGCTACTTTGTATCTACTTGGCATGTTAACTAACCCTTCCCCTAACTCTAATCTTAACCCGTTTAGCTAACCCTTTCCCTAAACTTAACCCTAACCCCTAAAAGCTGCTGCATGGTCAAGCATAAATTAGCTTCAACCCTAACCCCTAGCCTAGCTAACGTTAGACAGAAAATCGTAACATATCATACGACGTGTGATGATCATCCACAAATTAGTACGTACCATACAAAACATAACAAATCATACTAAATGTAGTGTCTTAGATTTATGTACAGAATAATACGAAATGCTCTAAAACCAGGTTGCAGCGCTGAGGTCCAATGGAGCAGAGGACATACGGTACATAAGAGCTTGGCCTTTTCCCTGTTAGATTTGCTCAACTCCTGTGTCCTCTTTCCTATTGAAAAAGGTCAAAGATAATCGAGGAGAGGGAAAGTTGATAAAAATGCACATGTATGAAATTAAGCTGTGGGAACTGGGAAATCTCAGACTTCCGACTGGGAAAAATCTTTTGAATTTTTCTAGAGCTTTGACATGAAGATCACTGATGTCATGATTAGGTTGCACATTTTGGGGAATATTCAGAGGTGGAAACTTTCCATGGGAATTAACAGAAATATATGCAAATTTAATACAATTTTAAATATAGACATTTTTTGCATTGGCTATATTTACCATATCATATGGAGACAGAAACATAAACCTTTTACCTTATCATAAGTAGACATAATTGCAAATTATTAAATCCTTCCAATAGAAAGAAAATATAAAATGTAGATACGAATTGAACTTTAATTGAGTTGACTCTTCACATGGGATGAGTTCACTGAACTACAAAAGGGAAAATTAGAATGATCCCCAATGATCCACGCGTCTCCCAAAAACGTTTTCAACATACATCTGTAAAATGATAGTTTAGACACTAAAGCTTTGGTTGCCTTCCTCTCAGGCTTCCATGTCTTCTCTCTGGACCTCCTCAATGTCCACCTCTTGAACATCAGACTGAGGCCTCATCTTCACTGTCACTTTCCAACCTTGTTGAGGATGGCTCGTTGTCAGGCTCAAAAAGCCTCAAATTTGCCCGGAAGACCACCAATTTTCAACCCTTGTATTGGTCAGCTTGTTGCGTGTGTGTTTTCCCAAACAAGGACCAGTTGCGCTCCGAGGCAGCTGATGTTGGTGGGATTTGGAGATGATGGAGGCAACAGGGGAAAGAGCCTCAGAGCCACAAAGTCCCTTCCACCAGGTGGCTGATGAAATATGTTGGCACGACTGCCATATTGCATCTCCATCCCAAAGCCCTTGCTTTGGAAGTGTAATTCGCCAGATTGCCAAGAACCTTGCCCTCATGTAGGCCAAGGTGGCGAGACATGGTATTGATGACACCATAGGCCTTGTTGATCTCTACACCAGACAGGATGCTCTTGCCGGCGTACTTGGGGTCCAACATGTACGCTGTGGCGTGTATGGGCTTCAGGCAGAAGTTCTCACGCTTTTTGATGTATTTCAGAACTGCAGTTTCCTCTGCTTGGAGTAACAGTGAAGTGGGAAGGGCAGTATGGATTTCTTCTCTTACATCTGCAAGCAGAGTCTGAACATCAGACAGGATGGCATTGTCTCCCTCAATCCGTGCAATGGCTACTGCTATAGGTTTCAGGAGTTTCAGGCTGCTTACCACTCTCCCCCAAAATACATCATCCAGGAGGATCCTCTTGATGGGGCTGTCCGTATCGGCAGACAGTGATATGGCCATTTCTTGGAGAGACTCCTTCCCCTCCAGGAGACTTTCGATCATGATGACAACACTACCCCAAACGGGTGTTGCTAGGCAGCTTCAATGTTGTGTTCTTATTCTTCTCACTTTGCTTGGTGAGGTAGATTGCTGCTATAACTTGATGACCCTTCATATACCTAACCATTTCCTTGGCTCTCTTTTAGAGTGTATTCATTGTTTTCAGTGCCATGATGTCCTTGAGGAGCATATTCAATGCATGATCAGCACAGTCAATGGGTGTGATGTGAGGGTAGGACTCCTCCACCTTAGACCAAGCAGCCTTCATGTTTGTTGCATTGTCTGTCACCAGTGCAAATATCTTCTGTGGTCTGTCATTGATGACTGCCTTGAGCTCATCTGCAATGTAGAGACCGGTGTGTGTGTTGTCCCTTGTGTCTGTGCTCTTGAAGAATACTGGTTGAGGGGTGGAGATGATGTCGTTAACTATTCCTTGATCGTTCAACCACCCATCAAAGATGATTGCAAGTCTGCTTTCTCTATGATTTGCTTGACCTTCACTTGAACTCTGCATCCAGCAATTGAGTAGATAAAGCATGTCTGGTTGGAGGGGTGTATGCTGGGCGAAGAACATTCAGAAATCTCTTCCAATACACATTGCCTGTGAGCATTAGAGGTGAACCAGTTGCATACACTGCTCGAGCAAGACATTTATCAGCGTTTATCTTCGTTCCTCCATTGAGTCAAAAAAACTTCTGATTCCACGAGGACCATGAGCTATTGCTATCGATAAGGTGTCTGATTCATCATTTTCACCTCGAATAGATGTAGAGGGAGAATTGTTAGAGGTTGCTTGTTGTGAGCGCTGAGGAAACTTTATGCACTTGACCAGATGATTCTGCATCTTTGTTGCATTCTTCACATATGATTTGCCACAGTATTTGCAAATGTACACAGCTTTTCCTTCTACATAAGCTGGAGTGAAATGTCTCCACACATCAGATAGTGCCCGTGGCATTTTCCTGTAAAGATTAGGAAAAAATAAAACACAATTCCATGTACAGATAAATAGTTAAGCAGTTAGATTAAACAACTTCTTTGTAAGATAAATGTTTTAAAAATGAAACATGTATGGAAACAGATGAATTAACACTCCTCAGTTAGCAGGTGTGCTAAAACCCACATGACAGCAAAAATGAACTAGCAGAAATGACTAGTTAACAAAAAATCATGTATGTCAAAAATATATTCACCCCACCCGGTATTGTAATCAAAACTTACCAGAAAGCATGTAGTCCTTGGCTCAGACAGTGTAGTAATGTGGGCTCAATAGAAAGATCTTGAGAATCATTTGTACATGTGATGGAAGAATGCACTGTGCTTGCAGAGGGTTGCAATTCCATTGAATTGGGGATAGTTTAACCAAAGTATGCCACAAGACCTAGAATTGCCTTGTGTATCCCACAAAAAAATGTTCACTGTTATAAGCTTAACTTTTTTTTGATGTATTTAAGCAAAATTCCCCAAATTCCAGGGCTTAACTTCCAATGAAAAATATCTGGAAAAATTCAGAAAATATACCAGAAATTTCCAACCCTAGTCATGATTTGGCCTCCTTCCCAGTTATCTTGAAACTACCATGATGCGACATCAGGCAAATTAGGTTTACTGGGTGGAATCCCAAAATAAATATACTAAGTGATAAAAACATTTTGCCTGTTGGCAGGAAATTTCATAGATAAAGGTTAAGTAGAATATATATATATATATATTTTAAATGTTTGCTTGCTCGTCAAACATCTCATTCCAAAATCATGGGCATTAATATGGAGTTGGTCCCCCTTTGCTGCTATAACAGCCTCCACTCTTCTGGGAAGGCTTTCCACTAGATGTTGGAACATTGCTGCAGGGTCTTGTTTCCATTCAGCCACGAGCATTAGTGAGGTCGGGCACTGATGCTTGACGATTTGGCCTGGCTCACAGTCGGTGTTCCAATTCATCCTAAAGGTGTTTGATGGGGTTGCGGTCAGGGCTCTGTGCATGCCAGTCAAGTTCTTCTACATCGACCTCGACAAACCATTTCTGTATTGACCTCGCTTTGTGCACTGGGGAATTGTCATGCTGAAACAGGAAAGGGCCTTCCCCAAACTGTTGTCACAAAGTTTGAAGCACAGAATCATCTAGAGTGTCATTGTATGCTGTAGTGCTAAGATTTCCCTTCACTGAATCTACGGGGCCTAGCCCGAACCATGAAAAAGCCCCAGACCATTATTCCTCCTGCACCAAACTTTAGTTGGCACTATGCATTGGGGCAGGTAGTGTTTTCCTGGCATCTGCCAAACACAGATTCCTACTTCAGACTGCCAGATGGTGAAGCCTGATTCATCACTCCGGAGAATATATTTCCACTGCTCCAATGGCGGCGAGCTTTACACAAAAGCCAGCCGATGCTTGGCGTTGCGCGTGGTGATCTTAGCTTGTGTGCGGCTGCTTGGCCATGGAAACCCATTTCATGAAGCTCCAGATGAACAGTTATTGTGTTGACGTTGCTTCCAGAGGCAGTTTGGAACTTGGTAGTGAGTGTTGCAATCGAGGACAGATGATTTTTACATGCTACACACTTCAGCACTCAGTGGTCTCATTCTGTGAGCTTGTGTGGCCTACTAATTCGCGGCTGAGCCATTGTTGCTCCTAGACATTTCTATTTCACAATAACAACACTTACAGTTGATCGGGGCAGCTCCAGCAGGGCTTTCATTTGTTGGAAAGGTGGCATCATATGACGGTGCCACTTTGAAAGTTACTGAGCTTTTCAGTAAGGCCATAATACTGCCGATGTTTGTCTATGGAGATTGCATGGATGTGTGCTCAGTTTTATACGCCTGTCAGCAACGGATTTGGCTGAAATAGTCGAATCCACAAATTTGAAGGGGTGTCCACATACGTGTGTGTGTGTGTGTGTGTATGTATGTGTGTGTGTGTGTGTGTGTATATATAGTGTATCTTTCGTATCAGCGAGAAATTTAAAAAAAAGAAAATGTTAAGTTACTCTGACAGAGTTCATCTGTGGAGTTGGGAGAAACTTCCAGAAGGACAACCATCTATGCAGCACTCCACCAATCAGGTCTTTATGGTTGAGTGGCCAGATGGAAACCACTCCTCAGTAAAAGGAACATGATAGCCCACTTGGAATTTGCCAAAAGACACCTAAATACTCTCAAACCATGAGTAACAAGATTATATTGTCTGATGGAGCCAAGATCGATCTCGTTGGTCTGAATGCCAAGCGTCACGTCTGGAGGAAACCTGGCACCATCCCTACGGTGAAGCATGATGGTGGCAGCATCACGCTGTGGGGATGTTTTTCAGTGGCAGGGACTGGGAGACTAATCAGGATCGAGGGAAAGATTAACAGAGCAAAGTACAGAGATCCATGATTTAAAAACCTGTTTTAGAGCACTCAGGACCTCAGACTGGGGTGAAGGTTCACCTTCCAACAGGACAACGACCCTAAGCACACAGCCAAGACAATGTAGGAGTGGCTTCGGGACAAGTCGCTGAATATCCTTGAGTGGCCCAGCCAGAGGCCGGACTTGAACCCAATCGAACATCTCTGGAGAGACCTGAAAATTGCTATGCAGCGATACTCCCCATCCAACCTGACAGAGCTTGAGAGGATCATCAGAGAAGAAGGGGAGAAACTCCCCAAATACAGGTGTGCCGAGCTTGTAACGTCATACCCAAGAAGACTCGTGGCTGTAATCGCTGCCAAAGGTGCTTCAAAAAAGTACTGAGTAAAGGTTCTGAGTACTTATGTAAATGTGATTTTTCAGTTTTTGTAATACATTTACAAAAACTTCTGAACCTGTTTTTGCTTTGTCATTATGGGATATTGTGTGTAGATTGACGCGGGGAAAAAAACAATTGAATCCATATTAGAATCGGGCTGTAAATGTAACAAAGTGGGAAAAGTCAAGGGGTCTGAATACTTGCCATATGCAGTGTAGAGTGAACATTTTATTTTGCAATGCTCACGCACGCGGGCGGTGTGGTCAGTATCTTTTTTTTTTAATCCCTTTATCCCCCCCTTGTGTCCAACTATTTAAGCCATTTACTCAGCAACAATAACATCAAATGTCAGTGCTCAATGAGGGGATAAAGGGATTTGCTGCCAAAGTGCTTAGCTATGAAGTGTTATTACAGTGTTTAGGCCTGGAGGACTAAGCAGACTGAACTGTGTGTCTTGTCTGAGGTCTCTGATGGGTCTACCTGATGATAAAAAAAATGTGTGTGTGTGTGTGTAGTTACAGAAACGTAAACTAATCAAGCTTGTTTTAGTTGGAGAGAAGCCAGTAGGGGATTGCTTCAGTGTGGGTTTTGTGGTAGACACATATAGGCTACCGATTCATGCTCTAGGGCATCAAGAAGTAGGGATGCACCAATATAACATTTTTGGCCAATTCCGATATTTTCCTTGCCAAAAAAAAACGATACTGATATTAAAAATGTTTGCGGCCTATTTAAGCGTTCTAGTACAGTTAAATAGTTGAACCACACACACACACTGACCAAAAAGTTATTTTGTTGGCATTTACGTATGTCCCAATTACCAGTAAAACATAATCAAAACCTATTTCTTTCACTTATGCTGTGCTGTTTTGTTGTTCTCAACCAGGATTTCATCATATCAAGCAGTGAAGTTTTCACGTAAACTCTTTCTTGTCTGCATCGAAGTAGCGGTCCTTGTACCTAGCATTGAGCATGGTGTGACACAGTAGAGGCTCAGAGAATGCCACCGAATCGCTTGTTCACAGCCTCTAGTAGAGTACTTTTCCAAGTTAACCCGATGGTCTGTGTTGGCATTTTTGTTGAGCAGGCCATGACAGGGTATCAATTCTGCTGCAGACACAGTTGAGCTTATTTCTCGAGTCAGTTGTTCGAATGTTCTCAAATGCCATTGAAATGGCAGCAGCGGTATGAGAATGAGCACATTCTTGAGCATGCAATACAGCTTTAGTCTGTAGGAAATCCTCGTAGAACAAATGTGCTGTTAGACTCATAATGCTCATGGGGCTGACATCACATGTCCAAATGTCAGTCGTGAAGCTAATAGCAGTGATGCCCATATCAAGTAGCTCATGGATGCTGTGTAACTCCAGTAGGGCAGCATCTGAAAAATAGAGCCTACTTGGTAGTGTGTGCCAGTGCTCGATCCAGTCGGCGAAAGCCAACATCATACACAACAGAACGGTTGATTGTCAAGGGCAATGAATTCCATTATCTTGGTGTTAAGGGATTTCCCCTTTGAGTTGTCTCGCTGAAATGTTCTTACTCTTTCAAATGACTACTCAACTTCTTGACTGCTCGATCCACACAGCAGACACTGTGGGCTAGGTTAGGAATGCTGTGTTGCACATGTAGCGCTATATTTTTCATGGCGTCATTACGTCATCTACCTACGATATATAGGTATGCATGTCAGCTTTGACATCGGTTTTCACATTGGCGTAAAACTAGACATCGGGTTGATGTTGACATTTTTAGCTAATATTGGCCGATTCTGATATGTTTACTGATATCGTGCATCCCTATCAAAAAGGTTTGTACCTTGGGACAGTGAAGGTGTAGACTTAAAGGTCTTACTGAGACCACTCAGGTTGCCCTGGTGGTCTGCAGTGCTGGCCTGGTCTCAACTGTGTCTCTCCTCTTTACTAGGAGACTGAGGGTGACCCCCTCTATGAGATCTCTATGCAGGAGGAGGTGTCGGCTCGCCTTCACTTCATCAAATTTGAAAATGCCTATATCGAAACCTGCCTGGACTTTATCAAAGACCACCTGGTCAACACTGACACCAAAGTCATCAAAGCCACCGGTGGAGGGGCTCACAAGTTTAAAGATCTCATAGAGAAGAAACTGAAACTCAGGTGAGTTTTATTTTTAAAGACCCCACGACCAGTAGAAGGTTTTGCTTATTATAATGTAGCTATTCTTTATGTTTTGATTAGGGTGGACAAGGAGGATGAAATGACATGCCTGATCAAGGGCTGCAACTTTGTGCTGAGGAATATCACCCATGAGGCCTTTGTCTATGCCAAGCATGCAGACTCTGAGTTCCGCTTCCAGAACACTCACCCTGACATCTTCCCTTACCTGCTCATCAACATCGGCTCAGGGGTGTCCATTTTCAAGGTACCAATGCCTGACACTCCAGATCTGGTGTGACGTAGCCTATGTAGACTTACCCATTAATTCAACAATCTTTCGCCAAACAGGTTGAATCAGAGGATACATTTGAGCGTGTTGGAGGAAGCTCCATAGGTGGGGGGACATTCTGGGGCCTTGGAGCACTGCTCACAAAAACAAAGGTAAAACCCCTCCTCACCCCCATGCTGAGACTTCAAGCCCAGTAACCTTTTTTAATTGGTCAAGCTATTCAAATTAACTTAAATTTACATTTTTATTTTCTGTTGGTTCTTGCCTATTATCTTGCCAATTGACCTTACTGCTACTTTTTATTATCTGGAAGACTGCCCTGTGTACTTAAACTCTTGTTCTGAATAGGGTGGTTACAAAATAGCTATCTGGGTGAAAAGTCTCTTTTTTTAAAACTACTGTACTCCATGACCTGCTCTCCCCTCCTACAGAGGTTTGATGAACTCCTTCAGTTGGCCTCGAAGGGGCAGCACACAAATGTTGACATGCTGGTCAAAGACATCTACGGGGGATCTTATGGGTCCTTGGGCTTGACTGGGGACCTTATTGCAAGCAGCTTTGGGAAATCTGCTACTCCTGACAAAGGTAAAGAGAATAGAGCATTTGCAGTACTTTTACTCTTTACCCCATGACATGTTTTTCATGGTACTGTCTTCAGGAGCGGACTCCCTGGCATGCTATCTACTGTAATGTAGGCTACATTCCTGTTGAGCACTAACTGATTGATGACCTCTTACCCAGTTACTGTGACCTTGTCCCCTGTAGGCTGGTTGGTTATTGTTACTGTTGAGAAATGTAGACGAGGCAGCCAGCCATGGCAAAAAAAGCAACTAATTCACTCTATTAGATCGTTCATGTGTATCATGTAGTGCCAGTAATACCGGTCACAAACTGCCAATACATAAACCAACACTGTACGTACGTACTTCAATGGGACCTGGGCTTGTTGACGAGTTATGTTTCTGGTGCTTCACTTGGCTGTATGTTGACATACCTTTACTTTTGTCTCCTCCTGAATTAGAGTTCTCTAAAGAAGACATGGCTAAGAGCCTGCTCCATATGATCAGCAATGACATTGGGCAGCTGGCCTGCCTCTATGCCCGGCTCCACAACTTGACCAGGGTCTACTTTGGGGGTTTCTTCATCCGAGGACACCCTGTTACTATGCACACCATCACTTACAGCATCAACTTCTTCACCAAGGCAAGCCCCCCACAATGTGCAGTTAGGGGAAAAAGTATTTGATCCCCTGCTAATTTTGTACATTTGCCCACTGACAAAGAAATGATCAGTCTACAATTTTAATGGCAGGTTTATTTGAACAGTGAGAGACAGAATAACAACAAAAAAATCCAGAAAAAGGCATGTCAAAAATGTTATAAATTGATTTGCATTTTAATGAGGGAAATAAGTATTTGACCCCTCTGCAAAACATGACTTAGTACTTGGTGGCAAAACCCTTGTTGGCAATCAGAGGTCAGATGTTTCTTGTAGTTGGCCACCAGGTTTGCACACATCTCAGGAGGGATTTTGTCCCACTCCTCTTTGCAGATCTTCTCCAAGTCATAAAGGTTTCGAGGCTGACGTTTGGCAACTCGAACCTTCAGCTCCCTCGACAGAATTTCTATGGGATTAAGGTCTGGAGACTGGCTAGGCCACTCCAGGACCTTAATGTGCTTCTTCTTGAGCCACTCCTTTGTTGCCTTGGCCGTGTGTTTTGGGTCATTGTCATGCTGGAATACCCATCCATGACCCATTTTCAATGCCCTGGCTGAGGGAAGGAGGTTCTCACCCAAGATTTGACAGTATGTGGCCCCGTCCATCGTCCCTTTGATGCGGTGAAGTTGTCCTGTCCCCTTAGCAGAAAAACACCCCCAAAGCATAATGTTTCCACCTCCATGTTTGACAGTGGGGATGGTGTACTTGGGGTCATAGGCAGCATTCCTCCTCCTACAAACACGGCGAGTTGAGTTGATGCCAAAGAGCTCCATTTTGGTCTCATCTGACCACAACACTTTCACCCAGTTGTCCTCTGAATCATTCAGATGTTCATTGGCAAACTTCAGACGGGCATGTATATGTGCTTTCTTGAGCAGGGGACCTTGCGGGCGCTGCAGGATTTCAGTCAGTGTGTTACCAATTGTTTTCTTGGTGACTATGGTCCCAGCTGCCTTGAGATCATTGACAAGATCCTCTCGTGTAGTTCTGGGCTGATTCCTCACTGTTCTCATGATCATTGCAACTCCACGAGGTGAGATCTTGCATGGAGCCCCAGGCCGAGGGAGATTGACAGTTCTTTTGTGTTTCTTCCATTTGCGAATAATCGCACCAACTGTTGTCACCTTCTCACCAAGCTGCTTGGCGATGGTCTTGTAGCCCATTCAAGCCTTGTGTAGGTCTACAATCTTGTCCCTGACATCCTTGGAGAGCTCTTTGGTCTTGGCCATGGTGGAGAGTTTGGAATCTGATTGATTGCTTCTGTGGACAGGTGTCTTTTATACAGGTAACAAGCTGAGATTAGGAGCACTAATCTCAGCTTGTTACCTGTATAAAAGACACCTGGGAGCCAGAAATCTTTCTGATTGAGAGGGGGTCAAATACTTATTTCCCTCATTAAAATGCAAATCAATTTATAAACATTTTTGACATGCGTTTTTCTGGATTTTTTGTTATTCTGTCTCTCACTGTTCAAATAAACCTACCATTAAAATTATAGACTCATTTCTTTGTCAGTGGGCAAACGTACAAAATCAGCAGGGGATCAAATACTTTTTTCCCCTCACTGTACCTCATTAACAAGCATGTCTTTCTCAATCCAGGTACATTTTGATTGAGGTCTAGATTTAGCTCTGACAGAGCTGGATCTGACAACAGCTGACTATATTCAGGTATGGGCCTAGTTCAGCGCTTGAAAAGCAGCAATCAAATCTGAACTGCAGTATTCACACAGTAGTATGCAAGTATACCCTTTTTCCTGAGATACACATTGCTTTACTCTCTTGGCCAATCAGAATGACGCAAAGTGCTACAACAGCAGACAGTGCACATTTGTTTTCAGGGTGCTATTAGTTTTTGGCTAACAGTAGCCTAGGCTAATGGCAACAGTGAAAGAGAAGTCTGTTAGCCATCATAGACAAAGTTTTCTTGTGCGTGTTTTGCATTGATCTGTGTCAGGTCTTGTGGGACACTCTGTTGGTGTGCACCTGTAGGCTAGTTACTGTGGGTAAAATGGCATACCCTTGTCAGGGCTGACTGGATGGCTATAATGGTAAAATGCCTTTTCGTGTAAAACGCAACATATGAGCTTGAAAATAAAACTACAACTTTGGCTGCGTTTACACAGGCAGCCCAATTCTGATATATTTTTTCCAATGACATCAGATCTTTTCACATCAGCTCTTTTTCTGAGCTGATCTGATTGTTCAAAATACCAATTAGTGAAAAAAAAGCTCAATTGGGCTGCCTGTGTAAACGCAGTCAATGTGTGTCCTCAGAACTGTAGGCTACATTTACAGTGCGCAACTGTAAGCAATGTTCTGTCAAAGCCACGTGACATCTGAAGCAGCAGTAGCTAACGTCGCCGTACATAAACACTACATTTTAAGGTTTATTTTATTAAATGTAGCATTTCAAATGTCATGTCCTTGTGTGTAACATGGACAATTTAATTTGGAGCTTTTTCATTGTTAAATGCACCCCGTCAACAAAAAAACTAAAGATTACTCAAGTTTTCGAGTAGTAATGTCCGGTCTGATATCCGGATATTTGATTAACCGTGCCCCTCCCTAGTGGAGATAATAATACATAAACATTGATATGACATGTTTGATTGTATTGGGCTGATGGGCTACTTTTAAATGATACAATCTGTGAGCATAATTAGTTGGAAATGGTTCCATCTGAGTGGAGTTTTCTATTGTGTTTTTGCAGGGTGAAGTCCAGGCACTCTTCCTGAGGCATGAAGGCTATCTGGGGACTATTGGAGCCTTCCTTAAGGGAGCAGAGGAAGACAGTGGGTCAAGATGCTTTCATCTATGGGGTTTCTTCTTGACAGAAAGTGGCACAGGAATCCATACTTTATCACACCCTAGGTTTTGTAAGGATTTTCTTCTTGATGGGAAGTTCTTTCTTTTTGTCTAATTCACTGTTATGTTTTTCACTTGATCTAGATCCTAACCAGTACAGTTGGGGGGAGAACTATGCTGGGAGCTCTGGCCTTATGAGTACTTCTCCTGACCTGAACCCCATGCAACGTGCACGTAGTGGAACAGTAAGTCCATTGGAAAAGAAAACGTTAAAATACTGAAAGGTCCGCTTAAGACCACCAGGGTGCGCTCATAACCCACGTGTTATTTAATTTTGGTGTCATTTCATTGACCATTATAGCAATTCTCCCCACTCTCTTTCTGAGATTGTGGATTTGATATTTTCTATGGAAATGTCACCAACGCTGTCCTTTTTAAAATCCACAAGCCTGGTATGAGGCATTGATCTTTTCAGTCTAACATTTGTTTTAATTTCTTCTCTTCATATCCACAATCTCTTACCTCTGTTTACCTACTGTAACCCTTATCTTCAGTTTTCCGTAAGTACTTCTCCATGCTTTGTGTGTAGTGTTTTGATTAGGGCTATTTGTTTCCTCATGATTCTGGCTTTGTAGCTACACAGCTTGCCAAACATTCACAATGGGTTAAATAAGGTTTCAGGGAGACAGCTGTGGCATTGTAACTGCTATATGCCAGCCTTTTCCTTTCACATATTTATTGCTTAACAGCCTTTGAAGTGTTGCTTTGTGTAGTCATGGTTTAAATTCTGCTGTAACATGTTATAACCAACCTTATAGTCAACCAACCTGTGTGTCACTGTGGAGAATAGTAGTCTGTTCACCTTATAAATTCTGCATGAAATCATACTCACTGCACGGATGTGACTGGTGTGAGGTGGTATACTATATTTTTTTATGTTGATACTATAATGTTGACGCGTGTGTCCACTGCACACTAACAGTGTAGAGTTTGACACATAATGCTATTCTCAGCTCACTGACCACTAGGGGGCATAGTGAAAACATTGCAGTTTAGCTATGTTGGAAGGAGTCGTTTCACTTTTATATGGTTGTTTAGCACAAAACCGATGCGTGCGCAACTTTGGGACTAAACAGACTGGGTTGGCTTATGTTCAAAGCATTATTGACAACATGTAAACTCCCTCTTCAAATTAGGGCTGATTTGAAAAGCTGTTCAAAAGAGGACATTGTATTATTTCTTTGTACTCCCTGACGAAGGCCATGCAGCCGAAACGTGTCGGATTTTTACAATTTTTTTCCCATTGAACATGCCATACAAATAAAGGCATTTTAATTATTTAGATGAAGAGTGACTTGGTCCTCCTTTCTTTTTGATATCATGTAAACTATATTTGGCCTCCAAATATTTATTGAAAAAAATCAATGTGCACAAGAAGCACTTGTTTTCTCTCAAATACATCGTTACAGTTGTTGGTTAGCTAACTAATGAATTTTAGCCATATTAGCATGGATGTGTCATTACTCAAAACACCTCAAAACAAGACCTGGTATCAAGAACAAGATACAACTGGCTGAAACGAGCCGCCTATGAGTCCCCACATCAAATTGTATTGGTCATATACACATGGTTAGCAGATTTTAATGCGAGTGTTGCAAAATGCTTGTGCTTCTAGTTCTGACAGTGCAGTAATATCTAACAAGTAATCTAACAATTCCCCAACAACTACCTAATACACACAAATCTAAAGGCATGGAATAAGAATATGTACGTGGATGAGCGATGGCCGAGCGGCATAGGCAAGATGCAGTATATACATATGCGATGAGTAATGAAAGATATGTAAACATTATTAAAGTGAATAGTGAGTCAATGTAGGCAGCAGCTTCTGAGTTAGTGATTGCTTTTTAGCAGTCAGATGGCCTTGAGATAGAAGCTGTTTTCAGTCTCTTGGTCCCAGCTTTGATGAACCTGTACTGACCTTGCCTTCTGGGTGGTAGCGAGGTGAACAGGCAGTGGCTCGGATGGTTGTTGTCGTTGATGATCTATTTGGCCTTCCTGTGACATCGGGTGCTGTAGGTGTGCTGGAGGGCAGGCAGTTTGCCCCCAGTAATGCGTTGCGCAGACCGCACCACCCTCTGGAGAGCCTTGCGGTTGAGGGTGGTGCAGTTGCCGTACCAAGCTGTGATATAACCTGACAGGATGCTCTCAATTGTGCATCTGTAAAAGTTTGTCAGGGTTTTAGGTGACAAGACTCATTTCTTCAGCCTCCTGAGGTTGAGAGGTGCTGTTGCGCCTTCACCACACTCTGTGTGGGTGGACCTTTTCAGTTTGTCTGTGTACGCCGAGGAACTTGAAGCTTTCCACCTTCTCCACTACTGTCCCTTCGATGTGGATAGAGGGGTGCTCCCTCCTGTTTCCTGAAGTCCACGATCATCTCCTTTGTTTTGTTGACGTTGACAAAATGGCTTAAAGACAACAAAGTCAATGTATTGGAGTGGCCATCACAAAGCCCTGACCTCCAGCCTATAGACAATTTGTGGGGAGAACTGAAAGTGTGTGTGTGAGCAATGAGGCCTACAAACCTGACTCGGTTACCCCAGCTCTGTCAGGAGGAATGGGACAAAATTCACCCAACTTATTGTGGGAAGCGTGTGGAAGGCTACCCAAAACGTTTGACCCAAGTTAAACAATTTAAAGGCAATGCTACCAAATACTAATTGAGTGTGTGTAAACTTCTGACTCACTGGGAATGTGATGAAAGAAATAAAAGCTGAAATAAATCATTCTCTCTACTATTATTCTGACATTTCACATTCTTAAAATAACATGGTGATCCTAACTGACCTTAAACAGGGAATTTTTACTAGCATTAAATGTCAGGAGTTGTGAAAACTGAGTTTAAATGTATTTGGCTAAGGTGTATGTAAACTTTCGACTTCAACTGTAGATCGATGTTATTCTCTGAGGCTGCCCGGAACATTTCCCAGTCCTCGTGATCAAAACAATCTGGAAGCATGGATTCCGATTGGTCAGAACAGCGTTGAATGTTCTTGTCATGGGTACATCTTGTTTGAGTTTCTGCCTATAGGACTGTAGGAGCAAGATGGAGTGTGATCGGATTTGCCGACTATGGCAGCTTCTTGTCATTGTTGCTGGCTATCTGACCATTCAGAATCATAACACACAGCCTTTTACCCCTGCGATGTGCACGCATCATTTCTATGACGTTGTGAGGCAACCCGTCTAAGTGTGCATGAATGCATTAGCCTTGCATTATGTACAGTGCTCAGTGTGTCTCCTCTCCGGTTTCAGTTTGACATGTTGGAGATGGACCGTCTGGAGAGGCAGCTGGTGAATCTGCCCCTGCTGCAGGACCCGTCCTCCTACATCCCAGACACAGTGGACCTCTCAGAGGACGCCCTTGCACGGGAGTACTGGCTCTACTGCTTCGAGGAGGCCCTGGATGGGGTAAGAGGCAGAGAACCTGCCACTGGTCTATTAATCAATATACACACATTGCATGATGCATTGACAGGGAGTCCTTATCCTGGTCACTTTTGAAACGGCTGATCTGGGCAATGTGCTTTGGATAGGTGGTGAAGAGAGCTGTTGCCAGCCAGCCTGACCTTCCAGAGGCCGCTGAACGAGCAGAGAAGTTCCGTCACAAGTACCAGCACAAGCTTCAGACCCTCCGCCACCAGCCTTTGTAAGGGGAGCCACAGGATCTGAATGCTGCAGATAGATTTCAAAGGCTGTTAAACCAACTAGAGCATAACACGGTTTCTTGATAATTTATAGATGCTTGTCTCCAAAGGCATCTTATTAGTGGATGAGTCACTCTTGTAGATGAAGTCTCACTGTTCCCTCACCAATCTGTATGTGTTTATCTGCTAATGTAGAGTACTTCTCTTCTCACCTCTAGTGCTTATGGATCCCTCACTGTCAGAAGTCTGTTAGACACAAGAGAACACTGTTTAAACGAGTTCAACTTCCCTGACCCATACTCAAAGGTTTGAGTTGATTCTATAGCTCTTTCCTATAAAACTATTTTTCTCTGTTTGTTCACGGTTCCAATAAATGTTCTAATGCTACACTTTTTCTGGAATTGATTTACCTTGAATGTTGTAGTTCATCTGAAGCTTTCAAGTGTCGTCTTGTGTGCCTTTTAATGTAATTTCATGTCCACTTGCCTTGATTAGCATGAATTGCTAATGTTGTCGCTCATCAGTGAGAAGTGGGAGGAAGCTGTTGTCTCAGTGCTGTGTCTCCATCCCTCCCACAGATCAAACAGGGGGAGAACGACATGGCCCTCAAGTACTTCCAGAAGGCAGTCAAGTCCCTGGAGGAGCTGAGCTGGGAGCAGAGGCAGTTTGCCCTGGTCAGGGGCCTCCTGGCTGGGAACGTCTTCGATTGGGGAGCCAAGGCTGTATCGGAGTGAGTCTTAATGAGGCTGCACTCTGTGCACTCCTAAACTTGGGACTTTGAAGGATATTATTAGGACTAAAATTCTGGTCATATACAGTGCATTCGGGAAGGTTTTCTGACCCCTTGACTTTTTCCACTTTGTTAAATTACAGCCTTATTCTAAAACGAATTACATTTTTTCCCCCTCATAAATCTACACACAATATCCCATAATGACAAAGCAAAAAGAGGTTTAGAAATGTTTGTAAATGTATTAAAAATAAAAACTGAAATCACATTTACATAAGTATTCAGACCCTTTACTCAGTACTTTGTTAAAGCACCTTTGGCCATGATTACAACATCGAGTCTTTTTTGGTATGACGCTACAAGCTTAGCACACCTGTATTTGGGGAGTTTCTCCCATTCTTCTCTGCAGATCCTCTCAAGCTCTGTCAGGTAGGCTGGGGAGTGTCGCTGCACAGCTTTCTTCAGGTCTCTCCAGAGATGTTCAATCGGGTTGAAGTCCAGGCTCTGGCTGGGCCCCTCAAGGATATTGAGACTTGTCCCGAAGCACAATTGATTGGATTCCACCTGTGGAAAATTTTATTGATTGGACATGATTTGGAAAGGTACACCTGGTTATATAAGGTCCCACAGGCGACAGTGCATGTCAGAGCAAAAACCAAACCATGAGGTTGAAGGAATTGTCCGTAGAGCTCCGAGACAGGATTGTGTCGAGGCACAGATCTGGGGAAGGGTACCAAAACATTTCTGCAGCATTGAAAATTCCCAAGAACACAGTGGCCTCCATCATTCTTAAATGGAAGAAGTTTGGAACCACCAAGACTCTTCGTAGAGCTGGCCGCCTGGCCAAACTGAGCAATCGAGGGAGAAGGGCCTTGATAAGGGAGGTAACCGAGAACCCGATGGTCACTCTGACAAAGCTCCAGAGTTCCTCTGTGGAGATGGGATAACCTTCCAGAAGGACAACCATCTCTGCAGAACTCCACCAATCAGGCCTTTTATGGTAGAGTGGCCAGATGGAAGCCGCTCTTCAGTGAAACGCACGTGACAGCCTGCTTGAAATTTGCCAAAAGGCCCCTAAAGACTCTCAGACCATGAGAAACAAGATTCTATGGTCTGTTGAAACCAAGATCGAATTATTTGGTCTGAATGCCAATCGTCACATCTGGAGGAAACCTGGCACCATCCCTACGGTGAAGCGTGGTGGTGGCAGCATCATGCTGTGGGGATGTTTTTCACTGGCATGGACTGGGAGACTAGTCAGGATTAAGGGATAGATAAATGTAGAAAGTACGGAGATCCTAAATGAAAACCTGCTTCAGAGCACTCAGGATCTTAGACTGGGGCGAAGGTACACCTTTTAAACAGGATAATGACCCTAAGCACACAGCCAAGACAACACAGGAGTGGCTTCGGGACAAGTCTCTGAATGTCCTTGAGTGGCCCAGCCAGAGCCCGGACTTGAACCCGATCAAACATCTCTGGAGAGACTTGAAAATAGCTGTGCAGTGACGCTCCTCATCCAACTTGACAGGGATTGAGAGGATCTGCATAGAAGAATGGGAGAAACTCCCCAAATACAGGTGTGCCAAACTTGTAGCATCATACTCAAGGCTGTAATCACTGCCAAAGGTTCTTCAACAAAGCACTGAGTAAAGGGTCTGAATACTTATTTAAATGTGATATTTCAGGGTTTTATTTTTACTACATTTCTAAAAACCTGTTTTTGCTTTGTAATTATGGGGTATTGTGTGTAGATTGAGGAAAAAACTATTGAATCAATTTTAGAATAAAGCTGTAATGTCCGAAATAATAGTGAAGACATCAACACTGAAATAACTCGTATAGAATCATGTAGTAACCGAAAGTGTTAAAACAAATCAAAATATAATATATTTGAGATTCTTTTAAGTAGCCACCTTTTGCCTTGATGACAGCTTTGCACACTCTTGGCATTCTATCAAGCAGGAATGCATTTCAATTAACAGGTGTGCCTTAAGTTCATTTGAGGAATTTCTTTCCTTAATGCGTTTGAGACAATCAGTTATGACAAGGTAGGTGTGGTATACAGACGATAGCCCTATTTGGTAGAAGACCAAGTCCATCTTATGACAAGAACGGCTCAAATAAGCAAAAGAAACGACAGTCCATTGTTCAATCTGGAAAATTTCAAGAACTTTTAAAGTTTCTACAAGTGCAGTCGCAAAAACCATCAAGCGCTATGATGAAACTGGCTCTCATGAGGACCGCCACAGGAAAGGAAGACCCAGAGTTACCTTTTCTGCAGAGGATAAGTTTGTTAGAGTTAGCTGCATCTCAGATTGCAGTCCAAATAAATGCTTCACAAAGTTCAAGTAACAGACATCAAGTGTTCAGAGGAGAGTACGTCAATCAGGCCTTCATGGTCGAATTGCTTCAAAGAAACCACTACTAAAAGACACCAGTAAGAAGAAGAGACTTGCTTGGACCAAGAAACACGAGCAATGCCCATTAGACCAGTCGAAATCTGTCCTTTGGTCCAAATGTTTTATTTTTGGTTCCAACTGCTGTGTCTTTTGTAAATTGAACGAATTATCTCCGCATGTGTGATTCCGACTGTGAAGCATGGCGGAGGTGGTGTGGGGGTGCTTTGCTGGTGACACTGCCAGTGATTTATTTAGAATTTAAGGCACACTTTACCATCATGGCTACCACAGAATTCTGCAGCGATACACCATCTGGTTTGGGCTTAGTGGGACTATCATTTGTTTTTCAACAGGACAATTACCCAACACACCTCCAGGCTGTGTAAAGGCTATTTTACCAAGGAGAGTGATGGAGTGCTGCATCAGATGACCTGGCATCCACAATCACCTGACCTGAACCCAATTGAGATGGTTTGGGATGTGTTGGACCGCAGATTGAAGGAACATCAGCCAATAAGTGCTCAGCATATGTGGGAACTCCTTCAAGACTGTTGAAAAACATTCATGAAGCTGGTTGAATGGCAAGAGTGTGCAAAGCTGTCAAGGCAAAGGGTGGCTACTTTGAAGGATCTCAAATATTAAATATATTTTGATAAACTTTTTTGGTTACTACATGATTCTATATGTTATTTCATTGTTTTGATGTCTTCACTGTTATTCTACAATGTAGAAATAAATAAAAACCCTGGAAGGAGTAGGTGTGTCAACTTTCGTCTGGTACTGTATATTTCAATTTTCTTGAGAAAATATTGTTTTTAGATGAGCAAAGATTGTCGCTCATGCTCACATTTTCACTTGTAATAGTGTTCTGGAGTCTGATCCGGAGTTTGGCTTTGAACATGCAAAACTGCAGTTGGAAGGTATGAAAGCCCCTATTGGGTTAACGTGTTTTATATGGCCCTGCATTTTACACTGCTGCTGCAACCTATACAGGCTACTTAATTATAGTTCCTTTTTCTCCATAGATCGGCCGTGGCTTGTGGATGCCTATGACCAATGGCTCGAGAGACTGAAGGTAAGAATTTAAACTGTTTCCTGATGTTGAAGTGTTTCAAAGTTGTGATTATATTCGCTGCATTTGGTTTATGGGCCACATCCTAACTTAAGATCCACAGAAGTTGTGTGCCTGGATGTCAAGTTAGGATTTGGCACAAAGATGTATATGACTTGATGCTGTGGAATTGTAATTGAATACCATGCCTACTGGCTTTCTTTTCCAGGGCCCACCTCATAAGTGTGCATTGTTTTTCGTAGATAATAGTGGAATAGATATCATACTTGGAGTGTTCCCATTTGTCAGAGAGCTTCTCTGCAGGGGAACAGAGGTAAGAAGCTTCACAGTCCATCCCCTCATATCTGAAAAGCTGTCACTTGTACCACCCCTTCAAATATAAACAGGGTTTAATAAAACAGTATGAATGCAGCAAGATTTCCTTTTTTTTCCTTTGACCCCCTGCTATGTTGTTTTCCAGGTTGTCCTTGCCAGCAACTCTAGCCCAGCTCTGAATGATGTTACAAACAGTGAGCTGCAGATCTTGACTGAAAGAATAGCTGCAATGGATTTAGTCATACAGTGAGTATTTAAGTCTTTTGTCACTGCATTTATGGATGTTAAAGATAGGATAGTAATGATACATTTTTTTGGTTTTCCTATACCAGCATGCCAATGTCCATTTAATTTGTTTTGCAGGTCTGCTGTGAAGGAGGACAGGCTGACGCTAGTCCAGAGTGGCTCCAGCTCTCCTTGCTTAGACTTGAGGTCTGTTTTATTTCTTAAGCGTTCATTATATTTCAACGTAACATACCTTTGTTAATTATGTTTAAAAACATAACCTGAAGCAACATTTTAAGTTTCTTTAGTACCGTAATTTCCGGACTATTAAGCGCACCTGAATATAAGCCGCACCCACTGAATTTTTTTTAAAGTATTATTTTGAACATAAATAAGCCGCACATGTCTATAAGCCGCAGGTGCCTACCGGTACATTGAAACAAATGAACTTTACACAGGCTTTAACGAAACACGGCTTGTAACAAAAAATGTGCAGTAAGCTAATAAGTCAATTCCTAACGCTGCTGTTTCAATCGCCTTCAACTTGAAAGCTGCATCATATGCATTTCTCCGTGTCTTTGCCATGATGAGGGTGACAAAATGACTACCGTAATCAGAATGATGGGAAGTTTGAGAGCGCTCGATTTAATCTAAACAGTAAACAAAAAAGTTGTTTGACCTTAACCCGTTCGGCAATTTCATTGGTCTAATGCCGCCAAAAAACTGAGCACGTCACAGAATGTGTTTTTTTGGAGAGAAAAAAATTGAAAGCGGGAAAAATCCATATATTAGCCGCGTCATTGTTTAAGCCACGAGGTTCAAAGCTGGGAAAAAAGTTGCGGCTTATAGTCCGGAATTTACGGTAATTTGTGTTAACTTACATTTTCAAGGTAAATCCTCCCAAATGTGTGTTAATTTCTCTCCCCACCACAGCCGTCTTGACAAGGTGTTGGCTGGGGTTGTGCGAGAGCGCCATGTAGACCTGGTGATCATCGAGGGCATGGGCCGGGCCATCCACACCAACTACTATGCCATATTGAGCTGCGAGAGCCTCAAGATGGCTGTCATCAAGAACTCCTGGCTGGCTGACCGGCTGGGGGGCAAGCTTTTCAGTGTGGTCTTCAAGTATGAGGTGCCACCAGGCCACAAAACCACCACCCTGGATCATGTTCCAGTGACGCCTTCATAATCTCTCTTTTGAAGTCTGATCATGGGACAGGCTGAACTGGTTGAGGTACTAGTTGGAGAGGTCCAGTTGGCTGTAATAGGGTTGATTTGACCACCTCCTGATGATTGACATGCTGATTGTACAGGGAGGTGTTAAGATAATCAGTGGACTTAGGTTGATTTGAAAACTTTGTGGGTTATTTTAGCAAGGATGTCAAAGCAGAGTATTACATTGCTTTGTAACACCAGAATGTTTAAATGTCTTTATTTTTTGAATATACAGCCATACTTTGCACCATGTTGTGTGTTCTCGTAGATCACAGGCTAAATTATAGTTAAGGTATCAGAACAGACAACAGTTGTCAGTGGTAGAGGTGTGCGCTCTTTGCAGATTGACTGTCAATGCTGGTGAGATACTCTACTAAGTGCATTTATAGACAGGTTATCATCAGTACCCTGCTGTTTACACACAGCATCCCAATGGTTACCATGACAACGTTTCCCTTTCAGTGGTGGAGATGCTTTGTGTGTGGCTTGCTACCAGGGTAATTACAGCAATCTGTGGTGAAGCAACACAAAAATATGGTAAATGTGCCTTGAGGTTGGAGTAATGAAAAGCATAGCTTGTTCAAAATACAACCAACCTGGTTTAATTTCTTGTGTAGGGAAAGCATGGACGTTTGTTACCTTGGCCTACATGAGTGTATTTTCTTTGATTCCAGGATTTGCCTCCTTTCATCACTGCCACTAGGGGAATTGAGATTATTTACTTAATTGTGTGATGATCATTGCCTGAGAAGCTAAAATGTTGCTACTGGGAATTTGTTTGAAAAGAGTGGATAATAGCACTTTATTGATGGGGTTAAAATTATTCTTAAAATTCCAGAAGGTGGCAGTATTTTACTGTGAAATATGCTCCTAACAACCCAAATTAAATGTGAAGTATATTTTGTTCAATGGATGTTCTGAAAGTGTGTTGTGTCAAACTCAAAACGTGTATTTCAGGTAATTTCATTGCAAATGTTTAAGCCATCTTTGTGTCATTATCATTTTGTTGGTAGCCTTAGTAAAATAGGTCTGCTTCCAAACAACTAAAACATTGATGTTGTCAAACAGTAGGCTAACCACAGTCATTAACAAAAATGTTGTGTAAAAGGGATCTACTTTCAATTCTTAAAATAGTTTAAACTAAGGCAATAACAGATCTGCTCTTATTAAAATAATGCTCTGGGTGATTGGAGGTGACAAAGTATTTTATGGTTAATTTACTTACTGATGATGGTATGAATGAGTATCTTTATCAAACCAGGTGTCTGAAATGGAGGTTGAGGTCTTGCTGTCCAAATGTTTCCATGGCTTTTTGCTTAACCTGTGAACTCACTTTGCGATATTGTATTATAATTTGTGTATAGACATGTGAAATAAGTTTTCATATAATTTATTTGCGTTATGAGTTCATGATGTGCCGAAATTAGGCAGAGTATTTCGTTCTCTTGACAATCACATTTAATTAAATCTTAATATATTTTAATGCCGTTTGTCATGTTTTCGGTAGGGGGCGGGGGGGGTACTTATGAAATTTTAGTGAGTTCATGGGAGGGGAGTTGATACCAGCTAGAATACCACGCGCTGCTCTTGCCAGGGACACGGAGTAATATGCTGATAATGCATTGGGCCAAGCAGGAAGTCCTACTCCACAACATGCTGTACCTCTGCTTCTTCATTACCCTCTACTGCCACATGCACGGATGCCAGTTCTTGAGTTCTACAATATTTTTACACAAGTATTCTGTACAGGCTTCTTGTTTCGTTTTCTTGCAAAAATAATTTCTATAAGCACACTTAATTGCTTGTCTAACACTGCGTTTCAATATTCAGTTCCCAAGGCATGTGGTGAAACGCAAATAATTAAATTCGTGAATTATTTCTATACAACACATTTGACGTAACCCATCCCACAACCAGGTAGCCTATTCTCTTGCGCCTCAACTAATGGGACAAACACTGACATCAGTCCCCGCACGTTCACGCATTCGGTTACGCGCTTACAGCCAGTGACTCCTCAAACCAAATTGAATCCCAACGGCAACACACCGACGGTGAACGGACCCCAAACAGACGGAATTTCAGTCTTGTGCGCTTTCACGGCCTACATCTCTCATCCCATATAAAACTGAATTACCTTTGCAATAATAGTCAACCTCAACGGATTAAGAAACGCGGGTGAGGTAATTTTTTGTCCTTTTATTCAAGTGTTGAAACATGGCTATGTCGCTATAACGAAAAGCCAATCAAATGTGCCACCTTTTTGTGCCATTCATTTAGCTTATTGTTGCATTTATTGTTGCATTTTAGACTAAATATTGTAGCCTACTAAATGATGCATGAATAACACATACTGTTGCTTCTAAAAAGTTATATGAATGGGATCCACTGAGAAGGCAAGATATAAACCGTTGCGCCCAGTTATTATACATTTAAATGTGAAATTGTATGTTTTTTTTCGATGCACAGTAGTACCTTCAATATTACTAATTACTTAATGGTAACTTTAATTCAGATATCTGATCAAAAGTATGTTTATATTATTTGGCACGGGGAAAATCATTCTGATATGGGGGGTATTATGTTTTCTGTATCAGGCAAATATCTCAGAGTATTAATTATGTGAATATGTTATGATACAATCATATATTGTGATCATGTCCTCTTGCCTGTACATCTTTGAGACTATACTCAATAATATTGGTATTACAAGGACCTAATTAGAGGGAGAGAAATATATATATATGTATATGTATATATATCATTTAGTTTTGGGGTCTCCATGTCAGATCATGCCTTTAAAAGGGAATATAAAGCACACATCGGGTGTACAGTGTTTCTGGACTCATTAACAAGCCTGTTAATTAAAACCAAGCCAATCAGCAGGAATGTGATCACAAGGACTGTGGGTGCACCTGACTGTGAAGCTCCCAGCAGGGCAAATTGGGGGCCACATCACAGTCTACAATCACTAATCAGAGAAAATGTATCAAAATAATAGGAAACCAAAGGACAATATTAATCATGACTTTATGGTTCACTAACTAAGCCTTCTTTCACCTAAAAGTAATTCCCCCCCATTCCACTTACATAGATAACTTCTTATCATTATCACCCTCCCTCTGTGTTCCTCTGTGTAGTGGGTAGTCTATAAGTAGTGAGTTGTGCCATTATAGAAAATCTCCTCCACTATGGACTCCACTAGTGTCCACCATCTCCATGTCCTATAATGAGTATTCTGGTGTGAGATGCTGGTTCAAGGTTGGTTCAGTCTGATTGGTTGTTGTTGTGTTTTGGTTGGCCAAGGAGTGTCTTTGTGGAACAGTGGACCCAGCTGGTCTCCTTATGTGCCACCAAATGAAAGATTCCACTGTCACCGTTCCAATTAACCCTCCCCTGGATATTCTCTCTTTATCTCTCGTTCACTCTCCCCATCTTCCTAAGTTCTCTTGGCCTACCCCCCTTCTCTCCCTCTGTGTGATGTCTGTAGCTCTGTTCTCCTGGTGCTGTTTGTGTCTCAGCGTTGTTGGACCGTGTTTCTCTCTCTGCTCTGTGGGTGTCTGGAGGAGGTTGCCCCGCTGTGAGTGTGTGTATGTGCACTGAGCATGCTCTACGGGAAGATAAGGGCTACGTTGCGGGATGTCTGTGATGTTGCTGTGCAACAGTGGCAATGTTCGATCTCGCCCAACATTAGAGGTGTATTCATCACAGAAACTGCTTATGAACCAAACAGAAGCAAACAGACTAATATAAGAGTTTATATTGGACAAATTCAGCTAGGTCCCTCCCTGTTTCGTTCCATTTGCTTCCATTTAAGAAATGTTTTGCAACAGAATCGGCGGAATGAATACACCCCTGTTGTACCTGAAACAAAATTGCCACATAATCAGTTTGTGCCTCTCCTCTGCATCAGCTGACATATGGGCCTTCCTTATGGCTCTATTTATCACCCTGAGCAGTTTCCAGGGCCTCCACGGATAATGCTGCACACTGAGAGCTGAAAAGAATGATGGTTTGAAATCTACAATATTGTTCTCCAGAGTGCTGAAGAATTCAAACTGCTTAAGTCAGTGGTAATTGATTGGACAGTTGAAATGCTACTGGCTGAAATTAACTTTCATAGTGCAGACAGCAGCTTTCCTGAAGTTTTTGTTGAGAAATCAGATGGAAACTACCATGTCAGACTTGTAAAATGTTGGTAAATATTGAGAACCTTATGTGTTAGACACATGGCAAACACCAGACAAACAGTGAACTTTAATTGGATAATAGATCAATTAAGGCATACATTGTCCCTTAAATAAGTTTGCCAAATGATTGACAAATCAATCATTTTCTTGAGCATTCACTTATACAGGCTATTGAATTATCTTTGCGTTCCTATTTTGACTAGTGTACAGTATTGCAGTGGATCACCAGCTGTGCTTACCACATAACCTCACATTTGGTTTCGCTTGGGGGGGTTGTTATTGGCATTGTTCACTGGAGGAGCAAAGAAAGGATGGTAAATTAGTCGTGCATGTCTGATCTGGTTGGTGTGAAGTCTTTCTTCTGCTGTTCTTCATTGAGCCGTATGTGATGGGGACAGGGACCAGAGTTCACCTGAGCCCTGCCACCCACTCCCTTCCTGACGCCTTCCCATTGTCCTCTCACTGTCATTGACTGGCCTAAATTAACCACATCACACATAAGGCACACACTTAGCAACCTGACGGAACACTGCTAATCAGGTAAATCATCTAATAGAAATGGAAAAAAGGAAGTCTCTGCTTTTAGACATGGGCCTGTAATCTCTTTATGTAAACCCAGAATGATTTCAGTGGTCTTGAGGTCTTTGTTTGGTCGTTCCTTGTGGCCTGGCTGGTTGCTATGACAGACAACAGGAAAGAAGCATATGGCTTCTGGAGGCTTGTTGCCCGGCAGGTGAAATGATCAATATGCATTAAATAGAGACCACTGCCAGACCAGTGCCTTGTGCTCCACTGCTTTACCTTGCCTTGCTGCTTCCCTCACTACCACAGAAGCACGCTTCAAACTATAATTTCAGCTGTGTCCATGATCTGCTGTTAGCTGGGCTTTTATGAAGCATGTCGGGGCCTGGTATCGCTGAGGACTGGTCGTAGAACCAGAGAGAATTCTCAGATCGCATCAATAGTGTTTAATGAATCAGCCCTCCAGAGGTGGCCCTTTACACTCCGCTGCTAGATTGTCCATCATCACTGGCCCGACTTCTGTCTGAACAGTCTAAATCATCTCTATTGTTTTAACCCAGCTAGTGGCCTTCAACGGATGATATGCAGTCGTTCTACAAAGTCTTCTAGGATCTGTGGCTTCTTATTCCTCGTTATTTCAATAGGTCGTTTTTCATGTTCACAGCTTTCCATGTATAGGAGGTGAAGGTACACCACATGTCCTACTCTTCCTCATGCTCTCTCAAAGCCCTCTCTGTCTTCAGAATCAAAGTTTCACACTCCTCCACTATCCAGCTAACCCTGCTAATGTGGCCCCTCAGGCCCGGCCACAGCCTCAGCGCCAGATGCTAACCCCTGCTGCCTCCTACCTGTATCACACAGTGCTCTGTAATACACTGTTTGGTAGAGACTTCTAATCATCAGATAATGCTGAGAACTTCACCCCAGAGTATTCCATTACCACCCACATCCTGAGTTGTCAGGGGACCACCTGTTAGTGGCTACATGAAAGGGCCAAAGGAGAAGGGGTTTCGCTAGGCAGGGGTGCTCTGTGCCTCTCTGTGCCCCTCTGTCACCAACCAGCTTCCTTTTAAGGCAACAGGACTATTCAGGCTGCGACAAGCAGTTCACTCTGTTTCTATGAAGGCGTTACTTTTCTCATTGTGTGAGAGAAAAATCATTTTTGTGCCATTCAGACTGCTGCTCAGCCTCTGTCTGCGGCCCATTATCTGCATGCTCATTTCAAAGGGCTCAGTGATCTCCAAAATGAGTCTGTGCTCAGTCAATCCGTTTCCTGTGTATTTTGATTGTTTATTTTTTTGGACTAGTTGGTTGGTTAATTTTGGCAGCAAGGCCTCATGGAGTGCACTCCTCCAGAACTGAGCAGACTGACAAGCGAGAGTATTTTCTAGCGATGGCAGATTTTCTGAGAAGTCTCCCTAAAAAATACCCTCTGCCCTCCACCACGGCAGTAGTTTGTGTCAAATGTAGGGTTGCAAAGGGAGGGTATATTACTTGAAACTTTTGAAGTTTACCAGTAAACTAATATAATTTTGGTATCTTTCAACGATTTTATATAATCTATTACATGACATCTAGTGGCCCTTTTGGGTACTTCAGATTATCACAGGCATCTGTAATGCTCTCTGACACTCTGTGTGGCCTTATCACATGTAAAATATATAAAATAAATAAGACAATTTTAAAATGATAAATAGAATGACAAAGCTGTAAAACATTATGCTAAATATAAACCATACATTTAGTGAATACCATTGGTGTTTAATAGGAGGGTTTCAGCATTATTATATTTTTTTAATTACACATTTATTTTAGTATGTCAATATGTATTTGCTTTCAATGTTTTGGTGTCAAACTGATGGCAGTTATGAAAAGTCTATAATTGGACAAGTTAAGAGTTAAGGCCATTGTTGATTAAATGCTTTTTTCATGCGTTAGGCTATTTTCTCTTGAACCATATTGTCTATCTGTCAGAAACTCATGGACAATATGGACACAGATGAAATTCAGTACCAGTCAAAAGTTTGGACACACCTACTCATTCAAGTGTTTTTTTTAAACTATTTTCTACATTGTATGAAATTATAACTATGAAATGACACACATGGAATCATGTAGTAACCAAAAAAGTGTTAAACCGATCAAAGTATATTTTAGATTTCAGATTCTTCAAAGTATCCACCCTTTGCCTTGATGACAGCTTTGCACGCTCTTGGCATTCTCTCAACCAGCTTCACCTGGAATGCTTTTCCAACAGTCTTGAAGGAGTTCCCACATATGCTGAGCACTGGCTACTTTTCCTTCACTCTGCAGTCCAACTCATCCCAAACCACCTCAATTGGGTTGAGGTCGGGTGATTGTGGAGGCCAGATAATCTGATGCAGCACTCCATCACTCTCCTTCTTGGTCAAATAGCCCTTAAAAGGGAAAGGGGGATACCTAAGGCATCAACCCACTGTTCCCCGGGCGCCGAAGACATGGCTGTTGATTATGGCAGCCCCTCGTACCTCTCTGATTCAGAGGGGTTGGGTTAAATGCAGAAGACACATTTTAGTTGAATGCATTCAGTTGTACAACTGACTAGGTACACAGCCTGGAGGTGTGTTGGGTTATTGTCCTGTTGAAAAACAAATTATAGTCCCAATAAGCGCAAAACAGATGGGATGGTGTTACCTCTGCTGCAGAGGATAAGTTCATTAGAGTTACCAGCCTCAGAAATTGTAGCCCAAATAAATGCTTCAGAGTTCAAGTAACAGACCCATCTCAACATCAATTGTTCAGAGGAGACTGCGTGAATCAGGGCTTCATGGTCGAATTGCTGCAAAGCAACTACTCCCAAAGGGCACCAATAAGAAGAAGAGACTTGCTTGGGACAAGAAACACGAGCAATGGATATTAGACCAGTGGAAATCTGTCCTTTGGTCTGATGAGTCCAAATTGGAGATTTTTGGTTCCAACTGCTGTGTCTTTGTGAGACGTAGAGTAGCTGAACGGATGATCTCCGCATGTGTGGTTCCCATCGTGAAGCATGGAGGAGGAGGTGTGAGGATGTGGAGGTGCTTTGCTGGTGACACTCTGTGATTTGTTTAGAATTCAAAGCACACTTAATCAGCATGGCTACCAGAGCATTCTGCAGCGATACACCATAACATCTGGTTTGCGCTTGGTGGGACTATCATTTGTTTTTCAACAGGACAATGACCGAACACACCTCTAGGCTGTGTAATGGCTATTTGACCAAGAATGAGAGTGTTGGAGTGTTGCATCAGATGACCTGGCCTCCACAATCAAATTTAGATGGTTTGAGATGAGTTGGACCACAGAGTGAAGGAAAAGCAGCCCACAAGTGCCCAGCAAATGTACGAACTCCTTCAAGACTGTTGGAAAAGCATTCCACGTGAAGCTGGTTGAGAGAATGCAAGAGTGTGCAAAGCTGTCATCAAGGCAAAGAGTAGCTACCTTGAAGAACTTGCTCAACACTTTTTTGGTTACTACATGATTCCATATCTGTTATTTCATAGTTTTGATGTCTTCACTATTATTATACAATGTAGAAAATAGTAAAAATAAAGAAAAACCCTTGACTGAGTAGGTGTGTCCAAACTTTTGACTGGTAGTGTATATATATTTGTTTGAAGTTATTTCAAGTATAAATTACCAAAGTTATGATAATTGCTATAGATTTTCTGTTAATTGCCAAATTACTGAAGATTCTGATAACTTTGGTAAATTACCGGTAGCTTTGCCACCCTAGTCATATGTACAGGGCTGGAAATGTGATCAAGCCTGACCAAACACTTTATGTGGGATATGGCACAGTGCCTCTCTCTCAGACACACACTGTACGGTTGGAGAAGATAAAGGTCTCACCTCAGCAACTACCGTCCCACTCTTGTTTGCAAACTGCACAGCTGGTGGAACTCCCTCCCAGAGATGGGCAGGAGAAAGCAGTTTGTGTCTAATCCCCCAGCAGGTCTGCCTGCAATAGCCCCACAAATTTCCCCGGACAGCAGCTGCTTCCCCTCCTCCCCATAACGCAATCTCCTAGTCCTGGCCCATTTTTAGAAGCACCTAAATAACCCACTGTAAACCTCAGGGTGGGGTGTTTGAAAGTGTGTGTGTGTGTGTGTGTGTGATGATGGAGGCAAGGCTATCGACCCACAACACCCCAGCAGCAGTGGCTCAATACTTCTTCCCAATTGATTTTCTGTATGGGTCACACCGCCGTCCGTCTTTAACATAAAGGACTGACCTGCGGGGGCATTGCAGTCATTCTGCATTGCCAGGGCGATGGATGGTCCCAACCCATCAGAGAGGAACAGAAAGACTTGTTCTTTTAATAAACAACCCAAGTGAATCCACATGAACTAGACCAGGGGGTTAGAAACAGCAAACAGGGACATTTTATTAGGATATCCTGAGTTGAATACAAATTAAGTTGGTCAGTTAGTGATTATTAATCCTGAGGATTCCTTGAGCCCCATACCAACCCAGCGAACATTACTCCATTGGCCCCGTGTGGTTATTCGGTGGGCAAGGTGGGCACAGGCTAGCCTACATCAAGCCCACACCAACCTGCCACGGGCTAGCCCACACCAATCCCACATCAGCCTAAAATGGGCCAGCTCACACAAAGCCCAACAGGGGCTAGCCCACACCAAGCCCACACGAGCCTAACAGAGACTAGCCTACACCAGCCCAACACAGGCTAGCCCACATCAATCCTACATCAGCCCAACATGGGCCAGCCCATACCAAGCCCAACATGGGCTACCCCACGCCCAGCACAGGCTAGCCCACACCAAGCCCAGCACGGGCCATCCCAATTTGAATATTTGGGGGGTGGTTTGCACACAGTTCTTTTTGTGCAACCATTACTGGCGTTGTTCTGTTGTTTGATGACCAAATTGTTTTTATCTTCTACACTGCCAATGATGAAGTCTTTAAAAATACTTAAGTACATGTGACATAGGAGAAAGGTAACAGTTTCTCTTGTGTGAAAATATATGTATGATAGTAACAACAGCATTGTTTTTCTGATACAATGTATCATGTTCCCTAAATACCTTTAAGGCTTAAATTGTGCAATTTATGCATTGAATTACATTTTTATAAATAAATTATGAATTCCTATTAAATAGCAAAGGCGCATTGGCCCAAGGTGGGCAGCCTACATGGGGCCAATATTTTAGCCCACATCGTGCCAATGTGAGAATGTTTGCTTATTTCAGGCAAGGCGAGGGCTGCCCTCACCAGATATGGGATGTCCACATTGGGCAAATGCCTTGGGGGCCAATGTGGAGCCAATGAGCTAAGGCAGCCTATATGGGTCCAATATATTTGCCTGCGTTGGGCCCACATCGTGCCAATATGGGCATGTTTGCTGGAAATATTTCCTTCAAATCCTACTATACCAAGAACCTTTTAATCAACCAAGTGCAGTCAGTACCCCACTAGTCCCAGAGCCTACAGGTATACAAGCCTGTGATGGAGAACGGCTGCAGGATCTCATGATGAAGAGGATGTTCCAAGGCCACAGACAGACAGGGAAAGGCATTTACAACACAAGCACTAAGGGGCTGCCTGTCTCTGTCTTTATAGGCTCCTAAAGAGCCACTGCAGCTTGAGAGGGTAGCCCAAGAGGCTGATGATTACTGCCAGGACTGATGAGTGCTGCCGTAGCACAGCATCAGGGATGGGGTGAAGGGGTGAGTAGGCTATGATATGGTGGAACTGAGTGCTTCTGGGATAAGAGGACAAGGGAACAACATGGGTACTGTCTGGGGCCTTCAGAAGATGATAGTGTGACTGCCTGGTGATAGACTCCATGGCAGAGGTTTAAAGCCACAGACAGTCCAGAGAGATAACACACCAATCAGCTGTGACGTGGATGTTTCACCCAAGAAAATACTCTGTTCTGTAGGGATTTAAAAAAAAACATGATGAGGAAGAGCCTAGTTCGTCTACATGTATTTGAATGAACTCTGGAAGTCCATAGCGTGTCTGTGGCATCATACTGTAGCTGCTCCTGCCCATCCTCTCTTTTCTTGAGTAAAACATAGCATGAGTGTACTGAAATCTGTTGTATTTTTCCAGCAGGTGGTGCTATACTTATAGGTGATGGCTTCCTCCTGGTGTCTGCCTCTGGCTCTCCTGGTCTCCAATCTAGCCGTTTCACACAGCGCTGAGCCCAGCTCCACACACGCCAAGAGGAGATTGGCACAGCCCTCACCAGGCAATGGCAATGCCCTCCAGTACCCTGAGCAGGGCTTCCAGAGCCATGGGCATGGGAACGGCAGGGAGCGTGGAGGGGGGCATGCGGGACAAGGGGCCCACAGTGCCAAAGCCAATACTGGGGCTGGGCTCCTCTCCCGCAGTCCCCTGCACCCCGCAGCTCGGCATGAGGATGATGGGACGGGTCTGGATGGCCTGAGCCCGGTGAGACTGGAGATGGGCCCTGGGGGCAGGGAGAGGGAGAATGGTCGCGGAGGCTTCAGGAACCCATCTCATGCTCGGGATAACCACCCTCTGGGGCCACACAAGGGCAAGGCACAGGGACATGGGCACCACTTTGATCACAGGAGACATGGAGGTCGGAGAGACAAGGGTCGGCACACTAAAGGTGAGTCCCCAAAGGATCTAGGGTTATCAAATGAGCCGTAAACCTGTTTGGGATTATTTCTGTTTACATATGAGTTGTGAAAGAGCCCAAATGCTTAGCTACTAATCAATTAAAAAACATAAACATAATGATAAATTCTGTGATTTTGTCATAGAGCATTGATACATTTATTAACCTGTTAAAGGGATACTTCAGGATTTGGGCAAAAAGGCTGTTTATCGAACCCAATTTTTTGTTGTTGTCAGAAAATATAAAGTGACATATAATTTTAAAGCTACAGTGATTGGAAAAGGGTACACCTTGATGGTCATTGTGAAGCAATTTATTTTCTTCTCCATCCACATTACCTCGTATGCATCCTCCACATGGTCCGCTAATCTATCTCATTGTTTACAATAGGAAAAGTGAATGGGAAAAGACGTTTCTTCACCGGTATATAAATAATAACTCCATAACTTGAAAACCCTGATTGGTAAGGTAATTTTAAGATGTCAGGCTTGAAAATCCGCTCAGCCATTTTGGAGAAGTGACTCACTACCCAAACAAGACGCAACTGGCTTCAAGTGGCCAAGAGACCTCCTACTGCTATCTAGTGCAGTGGTTCTCAGACTGAGGTCCTCAGACTTGAGGTACTACAGGGGGTCTGCAGCCAGATCTCCAAATTAGTATTAATATTATTATTAAATTTTTTTTTACATTTAATTTTCTAATTGAATATTACAAAAAATTACATATTTAACACATTTTGGCCAAGGGATTCATGGAATGAGTTTCATGGCAAAATTTGTAAAATTGCAGGATATTAGTTTCAAAGCTGCAGCAACAACAAATCTCTCTGCCCAATGACAAAATGTGTAGAATAGCAGGAAAATAGCTTTAAAACTGCAACATTTTCTCTCAAATGCCAAGCGGTGGGCCTTTAAAATGTTCCTTCACAGGGCCCGAGACTTAGTTTGTCCGGCCATGCACTTACGAAGTCATAGTAAAACTCCTTGTCTGCTATTTTATCTCACTCGAGTTATGAGCGGATCCCTAATAAATTTGCTATCGCAAAAGGGGTCACTGGCCCCCAAAAAGTTTGAGAACCCCTGATCTAGTGGACAGAGTTGGAATCAGACAGGGGATATACACTGAGTTTACAAAACATTAGGAACACCTTCTCTTTCCATGACATAGACAAACCAGGTGAATCCAGGTGAAAGCTATGACCCCTTATTGATGTCACTTGTTAAATCTACTTCAGTCAGTGTAGATGGCAGATTAAAGAAAGATTTTTAAGATTTAAGACAATTGAGACATCATATGTATATCGTTCCTGTAACACGAAAAATTAAGGCATTGCACATTGTACAAGCCCTGCGCATTTAAAATGTCTGTGTCCCTTTGGGAATTTGTTTAAAATATTAACATTTCAGTTTCTTGGGGCCTGCTCAGTTTTCTTGGGCTCTGTAATATAAAAATAAATCTGAATCCCACAGTTTTTACCTTTCTAACAGTACTAAACATATGTTTGTAGGACTTATAGTTTTGAAACACAAATGTTCTTAATGAGGGTAGTATACAATATTATGTATAGTTTAGAAAATGCCACCAGAGGGCATCAGAGTTTGAGGTTAAGTTTGAGGTTGTCGGAAGTTGACCTTATACTTAAAAAAACTGAATTTTCTTGTCAACAGGGAGAGATCTGGTTAAGTGGATATGATAATGGATGGTCTTTCCTCTCCTCCCCCACCCCTGTTCTGTCCATCCATCCTTCCTATAGGTTTCTTCCCTGAGCCTGAGCTGGATTCTAGTCTGAAGGAGGGATCTGTCTCCTCCACCATCTTTGGCTCCGGCTCCTCTGCGGTTACCACGGTGATGAGCGAGCATCCCCCAATGCTGCCCCCAGCCTCCACCAAACCCAAGGTAACCCATAAAGACATATGAGTGCTTATTCAAAACAACATTGTCTATTGTAATTCAGTGTTGTAGGATTTATAGAGCTATTCATGGTAAATAAAGAGTGACTGTATTTCCTATTTGGAAATACCTAGGCTCCGTAATGGGCTTAATGTATCACATAGCTCATTACTCATCTCAGAGAAATGAGGAGACAGGCTTTTTAAATTACCTATAATTTTTCCTTCACTTTCTCCCAGCATGCTGCCTGCCATCACAATGATCACTCACACAGATAGATCCCTTCTCTGCTTCTCACATACAAATACTCTCCCTCTTCTATCCTCCCTCTATTTTTCTCGGGATGCTATTAAATCACCAATACACTCATCAGACTGGTAAATAACAGTACTCAGCCTGTGTTGGGGTCTGACTCTTACTCCAGGCTGTTTTTCTGTGGTGTCTCTCAGGTCCATAGTTACTGTAGCCCTCTCTGGCTTTACTGGCCTCTGTGAGTATTTGATGTCTAAACTGTCTGACTGCTTGGTATGCTGTTTACAAGCTGCCAGAGAGCCTTGGATATTGTGTGCATGTCTATATTCAGGAGCTGTCAGATATCGGCCTGCAGTGGAAATTATAGCCTCGCTTGGAGTGGACCTGGGTTCATTGACACCGGGACGCTGTGAGCGTTCTTAATTAATGTTTGATTCTGGCTGATGGCTAAATGAACAGCCAGGTACTAGTATCCCACCGCCATTCATCTAATTGATGTTTCTCAATGTTTCCTCTGGGTGAGACAGAATGAGCTGGGATCAATGTTACAAGGAGTCTGGTTGGCACAGACCCTTATTTCCCGATAGATGATTTTCTCAGGTCCTGTCTCTCTAGACATCCCCAGGAGACCTCTCAATGTCATATTGACTTCATTATAACCTGCTATTAATTTGTCAACACAGTCCAGAGGTCCAGAGGAAAGGAGTTATGTAAGAGCTTCGTGGAAGTTTATGACATATCGGTTTTGGCTAAGTAATCCTCTGAGGAGTTGTTTTATTCAATATTGACTTCTGCTTAAATTGCTTTGATTCAAGGTGTGATATTGAAGGACATTGACGTACCGGTAAAATCACAGCTGTGTGAAAGTGATTCACATGCCTTCTCCTCTGACAAGTAGTCACACTCTACCATACGATGTTTAGTACGATGTATGTATGCTGCCTCAGGGCCATTAACAGTGTAGTGGGCAGCCATGTCCTCCAAAACCCACTGATTGCCTGTAAAGCACTCTGGGCTGTGAAGTCCTGAGTGTCCACAACTAACAGGCCATTTTATGGACCAGGTGTCTGTTCACGGGATGTAGTTATAGACCACTAAAGTGTGGCTATAATATTCTCTCTGCGTTACAGAAGTCAGGCCGGGGGAAAGTGCAAGGAGAGGTGATGCCCACTCTGGATATGACGCTGTTTGACTGGACGGACTACGAGGACATGAAGCCAGTGGACGCCTGGCCTTCTTCCAGGAAGAAAGGTCAGCACTATATTCAAATACACATTTAGTCATCTCAGTTTGAGAAGATACAGCTAATGTTAATGTTGGTGGAAAGTCATACATGAATATGTGTTCACTCCACAAAAAAACCCTAATGATGCTTTTGCATCTACTGAACATACTGTACTGCATAAGATAGACACGTTTGATATATTTGTTATTTCTTTGACATTAAAGTGTTTGCTTGATCGTCCATATGTTTGTCTGAGCCTGGGTTGAATCAGTCTAAGTACTTTACTGGTAGTCTGTTTTTGTGCTGGTTATTTTGCATGCTGAAGACAAGCGGCGTAGTAAGAACCTAAGCAGTGGCAACGTGACGGTGGACGCTGATGCCATCGAGCCATGTGACCACCACTTGGACTGCCTCCCAGGTCAGTGACTAAACTGTCCTCCATCCACGACTCTGCTGACCCTTGACCTCTGGCCACTCAGGTCATGGTCTCATGAAAGCTCATTATGATAAAGGCCATGTGAGGGTCGAAACATTTGCGTTTGAATTTACAACCGAAAGTCATTTTTCTTTGTGAAAAAAAGTTCCAATAACACGTCTGTCAAAGGCAGACAGGAAGCGTGGCAAATAGTGTATGGTAAATAGGTGCCACGGTAACACCCTCTACTTCATTATCAGTTTCTTCCTTCCCACCCTCTACTTCATTATCAGTTTCTTAACAGAGAATGCAAGCTCTATCTATCTCTCCTCAGCACGACTTGAACCACTGCTTTCCTGCTTAACTGCTCAAAGGGGACCTATACAGGACGCGTTGCCTAGCACAAGATAACAGCTTTGCGTTGCATGAACTGAGCACATTTACCCAAAGGAAAAGTTTACTTCTCAGTTTCCAGTCAACGCTAGCACCACACGGCTAGCCTTCGCCCCAATACACCACTTAGCTAACTTCTTCATGCTTCTTTTTCCCCATCACGGTAAAAGACAGAAAAGAGACTTTTAATATTTGGTTAGCCCACACTGCAAGGCAAAGCTAACCTAGCTAGCTCACCAAAGAGTTACGCCACATACTTTTTCTTCAGCTAGCAGCGTGCTAGCAATTAGCTCATGATGTGAACACTAGCTGGCTATACGGCTAAGCCTCAGCCATCACAAGCATAGCCTGGACCCACTAGCCAGAGTTATGGCTACTACTACCCCTGCACAGGGTGAACCCAGCAGACCCCCTGCTTGCTCGTGCCCATGCGGGTCCTACATGTCAGGGAGGGACACACAATACCGTCTGTGTTGGCTGCTTGGGACTGGAGCATGTTCAGGCAGCTCTCGCTAATCCTGAATCTTGCACGCATTGCAAGAAGTTGCCTAAGTCGAGTCTCAAAAGTAGGGCACGCCAGGCAGCCCCCCGCGATGTTCTTCTTCCTCCCAGCCTTCAGGCCAAGAGGCAACCCAACAACCCTGAATGAAACCAGCTGAGCTGAGGTTATGGACGGTCTCCCCCTGGATTTCCACTCACTGTTTGACAAACTAGCAACAGGGAAAGGAGACAAGGGGATGTACAAGGAGGAGGATGACAGTATTCTGCACCACTTCCACGACGAGGATGAAGAAGGGGAGGAAGAACCCCCACAGGGAGGAAGGGCCCCTCTCTCCCAGCATGGAGTATCGGCTGCTCCATGTGTACAAACGGGCTGCAGCCAAGCTCAATATTGAGTGAAACGCTGAAAGAGACTGATTTGATTGGAAGAGACTTCCATCCTGTTCCGTCCCTGGGAAACAGGATGACCCTGCGATTCCAGCTTGCTTGGCGGAGGCCAAACACAACTGGGAAAAGGCCCTGTCGGGCAAGGTCCCAGCTAGGGACTTTGCTACCATGGACATGCAGGGTATGGAGGAGCTGGGGTTCTGCAAACCCCTCCAGTGGATCCTTCTCTAGCTAACCACCTCCACCCCAAACACTGTGCCTCCTCACTTGCCGGCACGTCTCTCCCTGGCCTGAATGTTTCTCTTCCTCCATCCTCCAGAATGTGTATGTGTAGGATGGAACTTCGCAGGACAGAAGACAAGGCTTTCAACTTCTGCCTGCCACACAGTCCCAGGCCCCATCCCGGTCTGACGTCCCGTGCAACCAGCCCGTGTAACTTCATTGCAGGATGAGGGCAGTGCACTGGTCCCAGGGGTTCCAAACCTCCACCGTCGCAGAAGACTGCAAACCCGGAGGCGAGATCACGGAGTAGAGGCAGGTCCTGGGGCAAGCGATCCTTCATTGCAGCCACTTCAAAGTCTGGCTCTCCGCCACTGGATGGACCTCTCTGTCTTTGCCGAAGGCACTCCACTAGGGGTAGTGTTTGCAAGGAAAGTATTGATGACAGACACATTTGTCACAGGGTGGGGCGCAGCCCACAAGGGCAGAGCAGTGAACGGATTGTGGTCCCCACAACTCCCACTTGCTCATATAAATTACCTCAGGTTGCTTACAGCCCTTCTGGCCCTAAAACATTTTCTGCCTTTTCTTAGGAATTGTCACATCCTGGTCAGGACGGAAAATATGACTGTAGAGGCATACATCAACCGCCAGGGTGGCGCCCGATCTCTGTAGCTGTATGCAGGCTAGTCCACAAGCTCATTCTGTGGAGCAACACCTCTTCTCTTCACCTGTGACTCATGTTCCAGGTGTTATGAACACAGTAGCAGACATGTTGTCCCGAGGGAATCCCCTATACATCCTCAATTGGTGGCCCAAGTGTGGGAGAGATACGGACAAGCTTCTGTAGATTTCATTGCATCATGCACAGACACACACTGTCTGCTGTTCTTTGCACTAGCTGGCAGTGATGCGCCACTAGGGGTGGACACGCTGGCACACCCATGGCCAAGGGTGCAGCTTTATGCGTTTCCTCCCCTGTCTATCCAGAGTGAAGGATCAGAACGTGTCCCTCATCCTTACAGCCCCACAATGGCCAGGACAGCTGTGGCTAGCGGAGATTGTTTTGACCAGCCCTGGCAGCTGCTGTTATGCAGGGATCTGTTGACCCAAGTGAATGGAGAGATTTTGCACACTCTTTGGGCCTGGCCTGTGAGAGGATGAATATCAATGCAATAGGCCTACGGCTAGGGTCCCTTCTACAAGCTCACTATATGAAAGTAAGTGGTGTATGTTTGAAAGATGGTGCGGTCAGAAACAGATCATTCCCTTCCAATGCTCTTTTTCAGAGGTACTATGCTTTTTGCAGGACCTTTTGGACAGGGGAAAGCCTTTTCCACCATTAAGAGGTACCTGACTGCAGTCTCTGCCTGTCATATAGGCTTCGACAATAATACAGCGGGGAAACACACCCTGAGTTGTCATTTTATGAAAGGCTTGTCGCTTATGCCCAGTGTCCAAGCCGTTAGACCCATCGTGGGACCTACCTATTGTGCTTGAGGTCATTACACAGCAGCCGTTTGAGCCGCTGGAAATTGTAGGAATGTGATATTTCTCATTTTAAAACTGCATTACTTTTAGCCATTACGTACGCAAAGTGGGTGAGTGAGCTGCACACACTGTCAGCCCACCACTCATACCTGCTATTTGCCGTAGGGTTATCAAAGGTTACCTTACAATCTAACCCTGCATTTACGCCTAAGGTTAGCTTACAATTGCCTCACTTTGGAGCTGCTAGCCTTACGCCCGCTGCCTTTTCTCCACAGAAGAAGAACATTTCCATCGCTGCTGTCCAATGTGCGCCTTGCGCATCTAAATGGCAACGAGAGCCCTACTACAGAGCGACCAGCTCTTTGTCTATTGGGAACCTCCCTGTAGGGCCAGGCCCATTTGTCGCCAGCGTCTATCCCACTGGATAGGGAAGGCTATTATATTGGCTTATAATAGCAAGGGTTTACCACCTCCGGAGGGCTTAAGAGCCCATTCCACCAGAGGTATGGCTGCGTCATGGGCACTATACAAATGCATCTCTATACAAGAGATCTGTAATGCGGCATGTTGGGCTACCCCTCAAACCTTTTATGAGGTTCTACCGACAATATTAATATGAGTGAAGTATCTCGTTTCCCTTCACGTGGACGAAAACATTTGCTTGATAATGAAGTAGATGGTGGGACCGTGGAGCCTTATAACATGTTGACCTTTGTTTTGGCTCAGTGCCCCACAATTTACTACTTGTTTCTATAGCACCAACTTGCCAGTTGGTCATCTCCAGCTCGTATAGTGTATGTGCAGCCGGGATCCATACGATGAGCAAGTCCTCCGCTTTCTCTCTGTTTGGCGTACTGGTGTGTGACTCAGGTGTGTGTTGCTTGTGTGTTTGCCATTTCACTGGCTGTGCTTGTTTTAGGAAGTGGGGTGCAGGCTGTATTTGCAAACCCACTGTAGCTTGTAGCAAACTTTTAGTAAATTCCTGTCAACAAGAGAGACATGGAAGCCCAGCTAGACTAGCTAAACTGTAGTTTCAAATTAAGGTTGCTAACGAATGTTTTCAAAGATGCAGGAGCTGTGTTTATTTTTGCTCTATTCTGGGACAATATGGACCATCCGGACTTTCAATGTAGCAACTGTTTGCTTGTATAGGACTACAGGGGTGAAGTGGCTACTCTTAGCAAACAAATAGCGAATTTACACAAGCTACTGGGGAATCCATGTCCGCCTACTATTTCTTCTACTCCATTTGCTGGATGCCGCTCTGGCCTGGTGGGAGTGTCGCTGCCGTGTTGTCTCTCCACAGCCGACTGGCCGGTGCTCTGCAGGGATCCCTCCCCAAAGGGGTTTACCCCTTCCCTGGTGAATGGAGTTGGTAGGATGCTTCTGGATGACTTAATGGATGTTCCTATTCTTGACTCTACCAACCACCCATGGAGGCACGTCACTTGCCGTGGATGTCGAAAGCAGCGGCATTTTGTCAATAGGGGCCTCCTTGGCGGTGGGAAGCCCGGACCTGATAAAGAATTCAAACAGCTTCGCCGCCGTGGATCCAGAGTTTCCGGCACCTTCATCCCTGGGGGCTTCTGCTTCAATATTGGATCCGGAGATACCTGCGCCTTGGTCCTCTGTTCTGTCTCCCTTGCCGGTGGCTTCTACAGTGTATGACGCTTCACTGGTTATGGGAGGCTTGAACCGGGTGCCAAGAGTTCTGAGCATACGAGATACTGCCTCTCACTAGTCCTCAACGGGTCTCCCGACTCATGCGAGGCATAGGAATGGGCGGATTTTCTCTCTCATCTCACTGGCTGTTGTTTTAGGCATCTCTATGGTAAGAAACGTCTCGGATCCTGGACCAAAAACCCTGTGCTACCCCAGACCTCGAGTACAGGATATTACTAGGCTTCTCCCTGCCGTTCTACGTCAGCACACGGAGATTGATGCTGTTATATGCCATTTGAGATTTAATGACATTAGGAATGGTAGTTTGGAACGGCTGAAACAGGATTTGGAAGAACTGATTGGATCTCTGCTGGACATCAAAAAACATCCTATAATTTCTGGCCCTCTGCGCTTGCTGGGTCGAGGTAGTGAACGTTTAAGCAGGTTAATACCACTTCACTACCTACGTGACTACTGCAGCTCCATTGGTGTAACCTTTGTAGACAATTTTGACACCTTTTGGAGCAATGGATGCTCTTCAAAGGTATTTACTCCTATTAAATCGCAGCGAAATCATTCCTCCACAGATTCACATGTTGTTAGGTTTATTGTAAATAGTAATTATGGGCCTGTTAATTTAATTTCCATTGATAGCTCTGTTAGCTCCCGTAAGGAACCCACTGTTGTTAGCTCCACCTACAGTATGCACATATCAAGTGATCATATTGCTACATGTACTCATAAACATAGGGGTATTGCCAATAGTAATCTTGTGCACATTTACCTGAATTCTACTATTAGCTCTGCCACTTTGAATCCAATCAGGAAGCCCATTGTGGCTAGCTCATCCAGTTCTATTGACTCTTGTGTCAACATGGATACTCCTGCTCTTTTCAAATCTCACAGATGGCTTGAACTGTTACATATATACTGAACAAGAATATGAACGCAACATGCAACAATTTCAATGATTTTACTGAGTTACAGTTCATTTAAGGAAATTGGTCAAGTTAAATACATTTGCTATGCCCTAATCTATGGATTTAGCCATCCCAGGCCCACCCACTGGGGAGCCAGGCCCATCAAATCAGAACCAGTTTTTACCCACAAAAGGGCATTATAACAGACAGAAATACTCCTCAGTTTCATCCGCTTTCCAGGTGGCTGGTGTCAGACGATCCCGCAGGTGAAGAAGCTGGATGTAGAGATACTGGACTGGCATGGTTACACATGATCTGCGGTTGTGAGGCCGGTTGGACATACTGCCAAATTCTCTAAAACGACATTGGTGTTGGCTTATGGTAGAGAAATTAACATTACATTATCTGGCAAAAGCTCTGGTGGACATTCCTGCTGTCAGCACATTTTAGAGTGGCCTTTTATTGTCCTCAGCGCAAGGTGCACTTGTGTAATGACCATGCTGTTTAATCAGCTTCTTGATATGCCACATCTGTCAGGTGGATGGATTATCTTGGCAGTAGTGAAATGCTCACTAACAGGGAAGTAAACATATTTGTGCACAAAATTGGAGAGAAATAAGCTTTTTGTGCATATGGAACATTTCTGCCATATTTTATTTCAGCTCATGAAACATGGGACCAACATTTTACATGTTGCATTTATATTTTTGATCAATTTACTGTAAACGTGGGAAGCCTGATGTCTAAACTAGACTTTCTGGATGTCTGGTGCATGACACTAGCCCAGACGTTCTGGAGACCTGGCTGAATAATTTGATTATGAATAAGGACGTTGCCATTGTGGACTACAACATTTCCAATGTGACAGACAAAAATGAGAGGGAGGGGTTGCTATTTATGTGAAATCTACTCTAATGTGTGTGAGCTGTTGGTTGTAAAAGTGGCCATAAGCCAAAATATGCAGATATTTATTACTGCTGAATATCGCCCTCCAGCCGCTTCGGTGGGGGTTGTTGGTAGTATTTCTGATTATTTAAAACCCTTTCTGAACTGGATGTGTTAGGAGATCTACATCTTGATTGGCTTACACATGCCTCAGATCAGTTTAAAAATATCTGTTTTGAATTCAACTTGACTCAGCTGATAATGAAACCCATTCAGATTCATGTAAAAAACCTAGCAAACTCCTCATCGATTGATTTTATACTGACTAACCGACCCCGTTTAGTATTTGACTAGTGGTGTTTTTGCAAGTGATATTAGCGAATACTGCCCTATCGCTTGTATTAGAGATACCAAATTGAAAACTGACCCTCCTATAATTGTGAAGATAAATATTTAAAAATTCCTTTATGATCTATATTAATATAGATCATATTAATACAGATATTAATATATCTCTTTCTCTTTCTGTTCTCTCGGAGGACCTGAGCCCTAGGACCATGCCTCAGGACTACCTGGCATGATGACTCCTTGCTGTCCCCAGTCCACCTGGTTGTGCTGCTGCTCCAGTTTCAACTGTTCTGCCTGCGGTTATGGAACCCTGACCTGTTCACCGGACGTGCTACCTTGTCCCGGACCTGCTGTTTTCGACTCTCTCTCTCTCTCTACCGCACCTACTGTCACTAACTCTGAATGATCGGCTACGAAAAGCCAACTGACATTTACTCCTGAGGTGCTGACCTGTTGCACCCTCTACAACCACTGTGATTATTATTATTTGACCCTGCTGGTCATCTATGAACATCTTGGCCATGTACTGTTATAATCTCCACCCGACACAGCCAGAAGAGGACTGGCCACCCCTCAGAGCCTGGTTCCTCTCTAAGTTTTTTCCTAGGTTCCTGCCATTCAAGGGAGTTTTTCCTAGCCACCATGCTTCTACATCTGCATTGCTTGCTGTTTGGGGTTTTAGGCTGGGTTCCTGTATAGCACTTTGTGACATCGGCTGATGTTAAAAGGGCTTTATAAATACATTTGATTGATTAGCTTTTTTTTTACTAGCTGCATACCAGCACCCTGTTTTGGCACTTTCATTTTCTCATCCATTTTGACTGATTTAAAAAATGTAACCTTTATGTAACTAGGCAAGTCAGTTAAGAACAAATTCTTATTTACAATGACGGCCTACACCAGCCAATTGTGCGCCGCCCTATACTCCCAATCACGGCCGGTTGTGATACAGCCTGGATTCAAACCAGGGTGTCTGTAGTGACGCCTCAAGCACTGAGATGCAGTGCATTCGACCGCTGCACCACTCAGGAGCCCTAAACATGCCCCTTTCAAGCAACTCCGAGTCAAAAACCGAATTAATCCATGGTACTCTCCTGTACTCTCAGCCTCTTGGTAAGAAATCAAGCCTGGCGAAGACTAGACAAACTGTCTCGTTAGCTGATTAGCAGCTATTTTGGTAATTGAGAAATAGGTGCATTGCCTCGGTTAAACAGGTCAAATCAAAATACTTCCTTAGCTCTATGGTGATCCCTCTAAATTCTGGAAAACAGTTAATTCACTGAAGCAGGGTAATTCCTCTACCTCCCTTTCTAAGCAAGTCGTTTTAGACTCCTGCATCATTACTCAGAAAGTTAAGATTTGTGATGTTTTTAATCAGCATTTTATCTCAGCTAGTTTCTTACTTGAAATAAATTGTGGTCAAACTGGTCTTGGCGAGTCAGTTGACTGTTCTTCCCACATACAGCTTTCAGTTGTCTCGATGGAATCAGTTGACTTGGGAAATGGTAGCCCGGGTTTTTCTTTTTGGCAACTCACAGAAACAGAAGTTCTTGCTGCCTGATTAGCTATTGACACCAAGATGGACCCGTCTTTGCTTAACTATGCAGCACCCCTCATTGCTTGCTCAGTAACACACATTTTCTATTTAACTTTAGTATCAGGAAATATTCCAAAAGTGTGGAAAGCAGCTTTTGTGCTGCCACTCCATAAAGGCGGGATAGTAATGATCTCGATAATTATCGACACATTTCCAGGCTCCCTTGTCTTGCAAAAAATCCTAGAATCATTGGTCAACAAACAGCTATGTTATTTTCTATCTGTAAATGGTATTCTTAATGTTAATCAATTCAGATTCAGACCTAAATATAGTACCACTCTGGCTACCATGCTTGTTGTAAATTATATTGCAAATGCCTTAGATGATAGAATGAATTGTGCTGCCATGTTTGTGGACTTGTCAAAAGCTTTTGATACTGTAGACCATGTTATTCTGTTGAATAAGTTGTCCTCCATAGGGTTGGATACTGATGCTTGCCGATGGTTTCAGAATTATCTCAACGACAGAACTCAGGCCATCAAGGTAGATTGGGTCAAACCTGAGTTTCTTGAGTTACATAAAGAGGTGCCCCAAGGTTTGATACTCGGCCCACTACTGTTTACAATCCATATACTTTAAATAACATTAGTAATGCTGTAAAATATATACAGTATCAGTCAAAAGTTTGGACACACCTACTCATTCCAGGGTTTTTCTTTATTTTGACAATTTTCTACATTGTAAAATAATAGTGAAGACACCAAAACTATGAAATAACACATATGGAATCATGTAGTAACCAAAAAAGTGTTAAACAAATCAGTAAATATTTTAGATTTGAGAGTCTTCAAAGTAGCCACCCATTGCCTTGATGACAGCTTTGCACACCCTTGGCATTATCTCAACCAGCTTCATGATGTAGTCACCTGGAATGCATTTCAATTAACAGGTGTGCCTTCTTAAAAGTTAATTTGTGGAATTTCTTTGAGCCAGTCAGTTGTGTTGTGACAAGGTATGTGTGGTATACAGAAGATAGCCCTATTTGGCAAAAGACCACGTCCATATTATGGCAAAAACAGCTCAAATAAGCAAAGAGAAACAACAGTCCATCATTACTTAAAGACATGAAGGTCAGTCAGTGTAGAAAGTTTCAAGAACTTGGAAAGTTTCTGCAAGTGCAGTCGCAAAAACCATCAAGCGCTATGATGAAACTGGCTCTCATGTGTCCCTGTAGTGAGATACTTCACTCATACTATCAGAGAACCGGGGTTACGCAAATAACCTGACGTTTCTCCCTCTACCCCACCCATAGGATCCTGCTGTGACCTGAGACAGCACGAGTGCAAGCTTCACAACCGCGGCCTCAACAACAAGTGCTTTGATGACTGTATGTGCGAGGAAGGTGAGTAAGCGACGTAACAGACCAAAGCCACAGAGCATCAGAGAATTTAAGTGAGAACACAACCAACATACGACATATGGGGCTCAGTTTCTGATGTCAGTAGCCTGCTTGTCCATCCTCTGACAGCTTTCCTATTAATTTGTCTCAGGGTTCCGTTGCTATGCCAAATTCCACCGGAAGCTTCATGTGACCAGGCGAAGGGGTCGTTGTGTGGTGCCAGAGTCAGCCAACAGAGACCAGGGGGCCTTCATCACAGTGTGAGGGGTCACAGACACACACCACACACTGAACATGACCACTCTCTCTGACATAAAAGACAGACACTGTCTAGTGATAGTTCATTCAGAATTGTCATACTACTCATCTGGTCTCCCTCACTTCAGTGCCACAGAATCACGTACATGTACACATTAGTTCCAAAACAACAACTGTGCAGTGTCTGATTAACTGAACATGAACATATGAATGTGTTTTCTGAGAATGGATAGATTGTCAATGGCTTTTCTAATGATTCTGTCACACTACTCTTTAAATGTAATTATTATGATAAGCAAAAATATTTGTTTGAGTTTCCTTTATATGTTTTAATATTTGTTTTATTTATACAATATTCAGAACAGAACTCTGTGTCTATTGTGTTTTTTCAACCTCATTTTATGTGATTAAATTCTTGTACATGATGATTGTTGTTCTGAGTTTTCTTGAGTGTTTTCTTCATCTTATGGATGCATTATTTTTTTTTTTGTTAAATTTAGTCACATTTTTTGTCAAATGCCAAGGACCTCATGTTACATCATCCTTCAGGGTTTCACATAATACATGGCCCATAGGTGGCCCATAGCAGTCAATGGGAGTTCATGTCCTTTGGTAATTTCATGATCAGGCAGGGCAGAGACAGGCTTGGTTAAGATTCTTATCATCATCATCATGCTGCCTCTATGTGTTCAGTATGCTTAGACATTGAGCTCAGGGTCTTATGAAACGTTATAATCCATGACACCAGTAAGGATAATTCTTCTCAGTACTCTGTGTGGAGACAGATGTGATTGTTGGTTCCAAAGAGCCACAGGAGCTCTGAGGTTGAGTCTGTATATGCCCCCCGCTCTCAATGGGATTCTGTGTGTCAGGGCCCAGCGTTCCCTGGAGGAGAACAGATGCGCCCTCTCTCTCTCTCATCCTCTCACTCACTCTCTCTCACTCTCTCTCACCCTCTCTCTCTTTCTCAAGACTTGCACTACATAGTGTAAAGAAAGTAAAATCAATGACATCAAGTGTATATTGTGTATTGGTGAGTAAAACATTAGCTCCCACTCCCACCACACGATTGTACCTGTATCAATATTTGATCAGGCAGAATAGCAATCGTTTTTCTTCCCAAACAATCAGCACACTGGGAGCACCAGGTTGCTCTCACTCTGATTCATGGCCTTGGAAAAAAAAGTGGCTGTGATGTATTCATTAATAACCTCAGAGAAAGTGCAGTGCTACTGAGTGCACTGCTGGAACTTAGAGAGCAGCCAGTCAAATGATAGATCACCCCCAGCCAGATGGTGGCAGGATACATAGAGAGCGGTGGCATCCCTTAGGGACCTGCCTGGACTGTTAAACAGCCTGTAAACAGCAGGAGTGGGGAATTGTTCTTTAACACGGAATGTATTGGAAGATGCTTCAAAGGAGTATTGTTGTGTATGTGCAGTCTATCACTCTATTGGAAGGTGACAACAAAAAATGGTCACTTGTTTTCCAATTCTATTAAATTCTGGTGATTGATTTGGCTCCCAAGTGTAAAACAAAATTACAAATTACAACACAAATTAAGTAATAGATCCATATGTCACACACACCACCACCCTCTCTCTCTCTCCATCCCTCCCTCCAAAGTCCCCTCTAGGATATCAGGCCAATCATAAAAGTGGGGGCTATACATGGCCACATTTGGAAAGCCTTTCACTTCAATCTATGAGATGTGTCTACTAGAATGTACAGTCAATGTATGTTAAAAATCCTGTTTAATTTATCCTACTACAAATCACAGTCCTAGCTCACACACTGACTGAGACTTTGATTATAATTGAGTTAATAGTAAAGGTGCACCTGTAGAGATACAGTACATAACAGGGTGACTGATATACAATATACTTTACACAGTAAAGTTTCATATCTGCATCAGAGTTTTTATTTCAAAGGAACATGACAAACTGTCCATTAAGCAACCATTTAAGGTAAGTTACAGAGAGATGCGATAAATTAGCAATTCTCTGAAGCATATGCTGTTCTGACAGACAGTATTTTCTTAACACGGGATATTGATGTTATTAGACAGATCCCCTCAGTCAGTGAGAGAGGTTTTATGTCTGTCTGAAGAGGAAATGACAAGAGATGTAATATGATTCTGTCAGCTCATAACTTCAGAGCAGTGGTGTAAAGTACTTAAGTAAAAATACTTCAAAGTACTACTTAAGTAGTTTTTGGGGGTATCTGTACGTTACTTTACTATTTAGACTACTTTTACTTTCACTTCACTACATTCCTAAAGAAAATAATGTAATTTTTACTCTGTCCATTTTCCCTCACACCCAAAAGTACTCGTTCAATTTTTAACACTTAGCAGGACAGGAAAATGGTCCAATTCACGCACTTATCAAGAGAACACGTGGGCATCCCTATTGCCTCTGATCTGGCAGACTCACTAAACACAAATGCATTATTTGTAAATGATGTCTGAGTGTTGGAGTGTACCCCTGGCAATCTGTAAAATTTTAAAACAAGAAAATGATGCCATCTGCTTTGCTTAATATAATACATTTGAAATTATTTATACGTTTACTTTTGATACTTAAGTATATTTTAGCAATTTCATTTACTTTTGATACTTAAGTACACTACTAGTCAAAAGTTTTAGAACACCTACTCATTCAAGGGTTTTTCTTTATTTTTACTATTTTCTACATTGTAGAATAATAGTGAAGACCCCAAAACTATGAAAAACCACATATGGAATCATTCAGTAACCAAAGAATTGTTAAGCGAATCAAAATATACTTGGCATTTGAGATTCTTCAAATAGCCACCCTTTACCTTGATGACAGATTTGCACACGCTTGGCATTCTCTCAACCAGCTTCACCTGGAATGCTTTTCCAATAGTCTTGAAGGAGTTCCCACATATGCTGAGCACTTGTTGGCTGCTTTTCCTTCACTCTGCGGCCCGAGTCATCCCAAACCATCTCAATTTGGTTGAGGTCGGGGGATTGTGGAGGCCAGGTCATCTGAAGCAGCACTCCATCACTCTCCTTCTTGGTCAAATAGCCCTTACACAGCATGGAGGTGTGTTGGGTCATTGCCCAGTTGAAAAACAAATGATAGTCCCATTCAGCGCAAACCAGATGGGATGGTGTATCGCTGCAGAATGATGTGGTAGCCATGCTGGTTAAGTGTGCTTTGAATTCTAAATAAATCACAAACAGTGTCACCAGAAAAGCACCCCCATACCATTACACCTCCTCATCCATGCTTTACGGTGGGAAATACACATGCAAAGATCATCCTTTCACCCACACCGCGTCTCACAAAGACATGGCGGTTGGAACCAAAAATCTCAAATTTGGACTCCAGACCAAAGGCCAAATTTCCACCGGTCGAATGTCCATTGCTCTTGTTTCTTGGACGAAGCAAGTCTCTCCTTCTTATTGGTGTCCTTTAGTAGTGGTTTCTTTGCAGCAATTCAACCATGAAATCCTGATTCACACACTCTTCTCTGAACAGTTGATGTTGAGATGTGTCTGTTACTTGAACTCTATGAAGCATTTACTTGGGCTGCAATTTCTGAGGCTGGTAACTCTAATGAACTCATCCTCTGCAGCAGAGGTAACTCTGGGTCTTCCATTCCTGTGGCAGTCCTCATGAGAGCTAGTTTCATCATAGAGCTCGATGGTTTTTGCGATTGCACTTGAAGAAACATTAAAAGTTCTTGAAATGTTCTGTATTGACTGACCTTCATGTCTTAAAGAAATAATGGACTGTTATTTCACTTTGATTATTTGAACTGTTCTTGCCATAATATGGACCTGGTCTTTTACCAAATAGGGCTATCTTCTGTTTAGCCCCCTACCTTGTCACAACACAACTGATTGGCTCAAACGCATTAAGAAGGAAAGAAATTCCACAAATTAACTTTTAAGAAGGCACACCTGTTAATTGAAATGCATTCCAGGTGACTACCTCATTAAGCTGGTTGAGATAATGCCAAGAGTGTGCAAAGCTGTAATCAAGGCATAGGATGGCTATTTGAAGAATCTAAAATGTAAAATATATTTTAATTTATTTAACACTTTTTTTGGTTACTACATGATTCCATATGTGTTATTTCGTGGTTTTGATGTTTTCACTATTATTCTACAATGTAGAAAATAGTAAAAATAAAGAAAAACCCTTGAATGAGTAGGTGTTCTAAAACTTTTGACCGGTAGCATTTAGAACTAAATACTTTTAGACTTTTACTCAATAAGTATTTTACTGGCTGACTTTAACTTTTACTTGAGTAACTCTCTATTAAGGTATCTGTACTTTTACTCAAGTATCACAATTGGGTACTTTTTCCACCACTGCTGCAGAGGGAAGTGAAAACCCACAGTAGACACATGGGTGGGAGATAGCGGAGAAGAAAATCATCAGAAATACTTGTCATCCTTCCTGGAACAGCCATCTATGGACTTATGGGACCACAGGATATTCAACTTGTGATTTATATTGAACGCCTCACACCTATCTGTGAAAAGTGGCCAACTTAACCAGTTCAACCAGAATGCCTGTAGTACATTTGGTGTGTTTGGATGTGAACAGGTTTGCCCACATTCCAATAAATTCATGGTCTAATGTTTATGATAATTGATTTACAGAATGGTGACCAAGACCACCAACAGCAGATGCTCACGTGCTTTTTGCAAGTATGAAATAAGGTGAAGAGCGGAGGAGGATTTAAAGGGTCACGTGAAAGGAGTAAGGCTGTTGTCACATGGGTTGTGTTTCTTTCCCGGTAAAGAGGTGTTGAGAAGTTTTGAGTGAGAAGTTGAACAATTATTTATTAAATCCTCAAAAACCGAAGGGGGGCAAACTACATCCGTATTGGCCCGAAAATATGGAAATTCCTGCCATAAACCTCAAGGTAAAGTCGGTTGTTTACAATTGCTCACTGTATTTACTCTGCTCTAAAAAGATCTGCACGACAGTTAGGTTGTATCGTCCGCAATGTTACAGGAACACGAGCCATTCCGTTATTGTAGAGTACAAAATAGCAACAAGTGTAACAATATTCTCCTTTGTATAATGCGTGACATTTTATTCCTCTGTGTAACTATTTTTTTATTTGTTTTACTCTACGTCGTTGGGAAGAGCTGGTAAGCCGGTGCTTGTGAAAAATAAAACGTGATTTGGATTTGAAATGTCTGAGTCCCTGGTTAAACGTTTCCAATCAATTCAAATTCTTTATTTATTGTGAGTCACTGATCGTTGAATGAAATGTCAGGCAATAATTAAAGTGGAGTTGACTGCAGGCAGGCTCCCTTTCACTGGGAATACAACTGTTTTTAATATTATGTAATTAAACAAATAATTGTCCCCACAGGCCATAGTACTGGTGCACTGGCTTCTGACCGTCTGGTAAGTGGATGGGTTGGCTCTTCTCAAGGGTTTTTAAAACTTTTTCATACATCTGTCTACTCTGCATGCTTCACTTGTGTTGTGTTTTCTCTATGGGGTGCTACACAAACATAATGCCCTGCATGAAAACCTAATATAGATAGTCAGTTACACAAGGCTGTCCTTAATTGCAGGCCTACATTGTATGGACCATTTCTCACCTACATGCATTGCCTCCAGTCAATTAATATTGTCGATCTGGATAATTATATTTAGGCCTACTCTTTTAGAGACGCTGCGCAGCTGGCAATGAGGAAGCGGCCCTCTTCCGGGGGGCCAGAACTGATTGAATCGGTCCGGGAATCAAAATGAATGACTGCACAGAATCAGCCCAAGTACATTGGGCTGTTTCTGTCTACCGGAATTCAGCAGGCTTTGCCGGCATCTTACCAGAATCCCCCCAGAAGCGGCCCGATGCAGTTTGAAATAAATGCATACAAAATTACCCAACTTTAGTAATTTTAGATATTACTATTATACGTTATTCATTTTATATATATAAAAAATTTTACCCATCCACAAATAAAAGTAATTTTATAAATCTTTTACCCCCTTTTCGTCTCATCCAATTGTCTTGTCCCATCCGGGGAGGCAAAGGTCGTAAGCCGACCGTGTCTGTGTGCATGCGCCTGGCCCGCCACAGGAGTCTAACCTAACCTGAGCGAAGCTGGGCATCGCCTCATGGGTCTCAAACTAGCATTTGTAGTAACGCTGTTTGCACTGCGATGCAGTGTTTTAGACCGCTGTGCCACGCGGCACCGGCGCCACTCGCTACCGCTGCGCCACTTTTTAATGCTTATCAATTTGCACAAAGTATCAAAATACTACATAAACAGGACTCTTAAAGAATTTAATTACATTTTTGGATCACAGAAACAATGAGAACATATGGAAAAATAAATAATGAAATGTTCATTATATAAAGCAGCCCGTGTAATCATCTGCTGGAAAGTAGCCACAATCGGCCCGAGCCCCAAGTAATACATTTGGGCCAGATAACTCACACCGGAATCGGCCCGAGATCAATCCCCACATCCTAGCCATAAGACTGCTGAAGGCGGCCCAAACTCGGGCCACGTGACGTCGGCCGAGTGTCCCGACTCTCAGCCGGAATCGGCCCAGATCCACTGTGCTAGCTGGGTAGTGTATACTGAAAACATTTGGAAGGATATGTGTGTGTGTGTGTGTGTGTGTGTGTGTGTGTGTGGTTCGTAGGGGCTGCATGGCCTGGCTGCCCCCCTCTTATGCCTGGGGTAACTTCAGTGTCCTGGCTGTGGGTGTGTGGGCCATCGCTCAGAGGGACTCCATTGATGCTGTACTTATGGTGAATCACTGCCTCTTACTCATGTACTGAGACAACAGCCAACAGTAGAGTCACTCTATCCATTCTATTTCCTTGGGCCCTGGACAGAGGAGTCTTATGTGTTAGTTTTGAAGTATATCAACTCCTTGGTGTTGCTGTTCCAGACATGCTATCAATAAGAATCATCCTACCTCATCTGGCTCTAATACATATTCGTCTTGTATTTCCATCTGTGTTTTTCTTCCAGTTTCTGATTGGTATTGCAGTGACGATACTGACAGACATCATCCATTTTGGGATCTACTATCCGCTGCCTGAGGGTCTATCTGAGATGAACAGGGACACATTCCGCTTCAGTGCGGGCATGGCAATCCTGGGCCTGCTGCTCAAACCTGTCTCCTGCTTCATCATCTACCAAATGTACAGAGAGCGCGGAGGAGATTACAACATCAACTTTGGTGAGTATGACTAGGTGTGAGTAGAGGCAGCAAGTGTGAACCATTAGCTTACAGGAAAGCTAGTTACTGTAGCTTCAAGTGTTAAAAATAAGGTTTGGGGGTTTGTACAACTAGTATCACACAGGATTAACCCTGAACGATCTTGACAGTCAGAAGCAGGGTGTGATGCATGTGCCTCAGTCAGATACCATCCTAGTGCCAAGGTGTTGTAGAGAGAAAATAACTTTCTCCAGGCTGTGCTCTTGCCTGGGTTGTTTCATGTCATTGGCCATGAGAGAATTGTAGAGCACAGGCAGATTAAACCAGAGTCAAGCTAATTGAGTTACAGAGACAGTCACAAGACATGATACACCTACTAACTAGTGGACCAGTTAGAGGAGAGCTATGCCTTTGTAGCTGGGTTACATAATATAATTGCTCCTTATTAATCACATCAGACCAACAAAGATTTTTAACATCATCAAAATAAGAGTCACAGCAAAATCTTTAGTGTGATCTCTTATAGACTATTTTAGGCCCAGCTGTTGGAACTTTGGTTTTCCTGGATATAGCCACTATGTTATCACTGCATCCAATGGGTACGGATATAGCTTTAGAAGTACACCTTTTTAAGGTAATTATTCCTATTTCATCAAGAATATTAAGTCGGCACAAAATCCTGTTAATAAATAGGATTTTTATTTTTTATTTCTTACATTTTTCGCTCTGCATTTTTTGGAACGGCCTGTAAGTAAGCATTTCACTGTTAGTCTGCACCTGTTTATGAAGCATGTGACAAAACATGGAATTTGATCTGATTTTTGTCCATTTTTATCATCCCATCCCAAACATCTCATGGTCATTTCCTTTTCACTTATCTCACTGCTTGTGATTTAAGAGTTGTCTGTAGCTTTCTGTCTGTGAGTGGAAACTCGCCTCTGTCTTGTCTGTTTGGTGTCTTTTTTATGTTCTGACCCGATTTGTTTTGTCTCCCCTCTGCTGCTGGCCTCTGACCCCTCAGACTTAGGGACCTCAGTGGACAGTCGCTGCACCACGGATAGTGCTGACAGTGCTTTTATTGGCTACCGCTACTGATCCCCATCCTTTTTCATCATGACTTTCCTTCCATCTTCCACTCCATCCTCTTCTCCCCTCACACAAAGTAAAGAAAACCGCTGGGCTGAAGAGCTACAGGCCTACCTCACTTTGTTCTGTTTTCTGACTGTCCACTCCTTTACATGACTGCAGAATCTATAGTTCAGTCTTCTGTACTCATGTCTTTCCATCCATACTCCTCTGCCAATCACACATCATATCTACGTATCCCTCCTTCCTATCTAAATACTGAAACTGTCATCACTGCTCCCTAAACTCCATGAAAATGATCTTTACATATTCTTGCTTGATGTTTGTAAGACAGAAAAGTAGTAGCACTATTGTGGACTGCACCTGTATTTATCAAAATCGCTAAGAATAAGGTTGACCATTTTAGGTCATAAACAGATGATTGGAGATTTTAACACAACTTTGAGTACTTTGTCTCTGTGTCCAGATTGAAGGATGTTAGGTAGTTTTGTGAGCCAATGCTGACTAGTGTTACCATAGACTCCCAGTCATTGCGCTAGCTACTAGCGTGCAAATTAATTTATGCAGAATTTTTTTTAAGTTGTATTTTTAAGAAATTATATTTAAGTAAAAATGATCAATTTTGTTTTGCCTCAGTGTTTTTGTTCTCTGGTTTTCACATCCATATTGTGAAAGCCAAGTTTGGCTCTTATAAGAGAATTGATTGCTTTATGTTGCAGCTCTGATCATGTGATCAAGGTTCTAGGCAGCCGTTGGTATTCTGAGTGACCATCCAGGATTGGGGTTACTGTTCAGTATGCACTAGTGCTTCATCATGAGGGAATTCTGCAGCCTGTCGTGGTCGGGTTATCCCCACGTTTGTTTGTTTGTTTGAGATGTGGTGTTTGTAGGGCTCATATACAGGGTTTTCAGTGTGAACAATTCCTGAGCAGTCTGAATTTGAAAACATTCACTCCATTATCTCCTGGGTGATGTCCTATTCCATTTTTTTTTCCTTCTTTTTTTCATTGACTGTGGCTCACCTGAGCACAGAGACACGATACAATTTTGTATGTGAGTCCTTCAGATTGATCTCATTGAATGTAATTCGTCAAATGTAATTTGCCATTTTCTGCAGGAACATTTTAACCTCAAAATGGAAGTTGATGTTTTCGCTTTTTATGTTAAATCTGTAATAGAACATTTGACCGTTTTTTTATTTGAGGCTTACAGAGTACATATAGTTAAGCATTATTTGATTGACCATATCCAGAAATGTGTCCTAAAGGCTGATCAATATGTAGCCAGAAGTTGTGAAGCCTTGAGTTCAAATTATCAACATTATTTAAGTCATTTTTATTTGAACTTTATTTAACCAGGAAGGGCTCATTGAGATTTGAAATCTCTTTTTCAAGGGCGTCCTGGCCAAGATGGTCATTACACAATTAGACAGACATGGAAAAACTACAAGTAATATAGTAAAAACCATAGAATTCACAAGAGTATAACGAAATCATAAAACAGCAAATTAAAAACATCGACAGGTCAGGGAATACGCCTCAATCCTTCATCAGTGATTTTAAAACACCAATCGGGACAAGTTCTTCCAGTTTAAAATTGTTTTGTAAGGCGTTCCAAGCCGATGGCACAGAGTACATAAAAGCCCTTTTACCAAATTCAGTTCAGACATTTGGAACAGTTAGCAGGATAAAGTCCTGCGAATGAAGAGAGTACCCACCACATTTCTGAACGATAAAAATGCCCAAATAAAATGGTAGTAAACCCAAAATGGCTTTGTAAATAAAAGTATACCAGTGACTGAGCCTACGAGTGACTAGAGAAGGCCAGCCAACCCTGGTATATAAAGTGCAGTGGTGCATAAGTTTTTGAGGTTTAAAATAAATCTCAATGCGCCATGGTAAAGGGTGTCAATTGATCTCAAACACTGAGCGGAAGCATTCATATATAAAATATCCTCAGTCTAGTAAAGGCATAAATGTAGCTCATACTAGCTGGCTTCAAAAGAAAAACAGGCCTTATTCCTAAAATAAAATCCCAACTTCAGCTTCAATTTTTTTGTAAGTTGTTGAATATGCAATTTAAAAGCGAGGCTGTCATCAATTAAAATTCCAAGATATTTGAGGTTGAGACTGTAATCTCATTGCCCTGACAAGTAGTAATAGGTGAAAGGTTGAGGTCTATTTCTTGCTTTAGAAAACACCATTAGTTTTTAGTTGTCAGTATTGAGGATACGTTTCAATTGACACAAGGTATGTTGAACAGTATAAAAAGCAGTTTGCAAGTTCTGGAAAGCTTTTGTGAGAGACGAGGCACAATCATAAATAACAGTATCATCAGTATGAAAGTGAAGTTGTACATTTTTGTCTAAATTATTTATATAAATAGTGAATAAGAGGGGACCAAGTACAGAGCCCTGGGGCACACCATTACAGACATGAGCCCATAAAATTGAGTGCAGTGAGTTCTATCAGACAGATAGTTAGCAAACCATGCAACTGCATGCTCTGAAAGACCTACACTCAACGAACTCTGCCTCATTATAGTATGATCAACTGTATCAGAAGCCTGAGAGAGCAATAAAAAGTGAGTGCTGTTTTTTGTCAAGGGCTTCAGTGATATCATTTAAAACCTTCATGGATGCTGTAATTGTGCTATGCTTCTTCCTGAAGGCCGATTTGGTACATTGATAAGTATTTAATAACTCTTAGCTGTTCACTCAAGGGTTGCAAGTATTTTCACGAGGGGTGACAGCTTTGAGATTGGCCTATAATTATTTCAATTAGATGTCCTACCACTTTTAAGAAGGGGGAGATCCAAATGCTGATTTCCAAATCTTTGGAATTTCATTACATTCCAGGGTTAGATTGAACAGATATGTAAGTGGTTCAGCTATGAAATTAGCTGCCAAATTTAAAAAGCAGGGATCAAGAAGATAAGGACCTGCAGGCTTTCTCTGATCTAAGGATTTCAGGGCTTTATGTACCCCCCCCCCCCTTGCACTGAGAATGGCAAAAAGCTAAAAGTTTGACCAGCTCTCACTGGTTCATCCACACAGGGTTGTACAGAGGACACTGAATCAAACAGCCTACCAGATGATACAAAGTGCTCATTGAAACAATTCAACATTTCAGTTTTGTCATATACAGCAACAAAGTATTCAATACACATGATGGTAATTCATTAACATTACTGTTTCCAGACAGACTTAATAGCCTTCCAAGACATTCAAGGGTTTTCCGGTTATCAGTTGTAACGGACATAAAATATTCAGACTTGTCCTTCTGAGAAGAAAATAACACTTGTTTCGCAACTGCCTAAAAAGAAGCCAATCAGCATCAGAACATTATTTCCTTGCTTTAGCCCAGGCTAGATTACGTTTGTGTATAATACAAGACAGCTCAGAAAAAAAACATGGATTATCCCGCCCTTTAACCCTGAGGCTGCTGAATGGGGCATGTTTGTTTACTATTTGGAGAAAACCATCATGAAAGAATTTCCAGGCAGCTTCCACATCAGGAATAAGCTCAAGCTTGCTCCAGTCAAAATAAAACAAATCATTGAAAGAAAGCTTGCTCATTAAAACTCTTAGGAACCTTTTTTAGTATTTCTAACAGCAACAACAGCACAATGGTCACTTAAATCATTACAAAAAACATCAGCCGCAGAATATTTGTGAAACATTTTGTCAATGAAATCAATCAGGGTAGATTTCTCTGGAGATTTGAGATGTGGGTGAGTTAATCAACTGGGTAAGATTCATAGAATTACAAAACATTTTTAAATCATCAGACACAGGCTTTAACCAACACCAGTTGAGATCACCAATCAAGATCATTTCACTGTAAAGAAGTTTAGACATAAGGTGCGTCAGAGAAGAAAATGCATCACCGAGAGCAGAGGGTGGTCTAAACAGCCAATCACAGTTACAGAGAGACCCTTTGAAACCTCAGTATTCAAAGCAAGAAATTCCAACTGTTTACAAATAGTTTCAGACTTTGCCACACTTACAAAGAATTTAGTCTTTACATACACTGCTCAAAAAAATAAAGGGAACACTTAAACAACACAATGTAACTCCAAGTCAATCACACTTCTGTGAAATCAAACTGTCCACTTAGGAAGCAACACTGATTGACAATAAATGTCACATGCTGTTGTGCAAATGGAATAGACAACAGGTGGAAATTATAGGCTATTAGCAAGACACCCCCAATAAAGGAGTGGTTCTGCAGGTGGGGACCACAGACCACTTCTCAGTTCCTATGCTTCCTGGCTGATGTTTTGGTCACTTTTGAATGCTGGCGGTGCTTTCACTCTAGTGGTAGCATGAGACGGAGTCTACAACCCACACAAGTGGCTCAGGTAGTGCAGCTCATCCAGGATGGCACATCAATGCGAGCTGTGGCAAGAAGGTTTGCTGTGTCTGTCAGCGTAGTGTCCAGAGCATGGAGGCGCTACCAGGAGACAGGCCAGTACATCAGGAGACGTGGAGGATGCCGTAGGAGGGCAACAACCCAGCAGCAGGACCACTACCTCCGCCTTTGTGCAAGGAGGAGCAGGAGAAGCACTGCCAGAGCCCTGCAAAATGACCTCCAGCAGGCCACAAATGTGCATGTGCCTGCTCAAACGGTCAGAAACAGACTCCATGAGGGTGGTATGAGGGCCCGACGTCCACAGGTGGGGGTTGTGCTTACAGCCCAACACCGTGCAGGACGTTTGGCATTTGCCAGAGAACACCAAGATTGGCAAATTCTGGCGCCCTGTACTCTTCACAGATGAAAGCAGGTTCACACTGAGCACGTGACAGACGTGACAGAGTCTGGAGACGCCGTGGAGAACGTTCTGCTGCCTGCAACATCCTCCAGCATGACCGGTTTGGCGGTGGGTCAGTCATGGTGTGGGGTGGCATTTCTTTGGGGGGCCGCACAGCCCTCCATGTGCTCGCCAGAGGTAGCCTGACTGCCATTAGGTACCGAGATAAGATCCTCAGACCCCTTGTGAGACCATATGCTGGTGCGGTTGGCCCTGGGTTCCTCCTAATGCAAGACAATGCTAGACCTCATGTGGCTGGAGTGTGTCAGCATTTCCTGCAAGAGGAAGGAATTGATGCTATGGACTGGCCCGCCTGTTCCCCAGACCTAAATCCAATTGAGCACATCTGGGACATCATGTCTAGGAGTTGGCGGATGCTTTAGTCCAGGTCTGGGAGGAGATCCCTCAGGAGACCATCCGTCACCTCATCAGGAGCATGCCCAGGCATTGTAGGGAGGTCATACAGGCACGTGGAGGCCACACACACTACTGAGCCTCATTTTGACTTGTTTAAAGGACATTAAATCAAAGTTGGATCAGCCTGTAGTGTGGTTTTCCACTTTCATTTTGAGTGTGACTCCAAATCCAGACCTCCATGGGTTGATAAATTGGATTTCCATTGATTATTTTTGTGTAATTTTTGTTGTCAGCACATTCAACTATGTCAAGAAAAAAGTATTTAATAAGATTATTTCTTTCATTCAGATCTAGGATGTGTTGTTTAAGTGTTCCCTTTATTTTTTTGAGCAGTATATATAGCCACCCCCCCCACCTTAACTCAATCAGTGCGATACACATTGCAACCATTTATTCAAATATCCTTATCAAGAACAGACTTGCTGAGCCAGGTTTCAGAACACAATTACATCGGCATCAGTTGATTTAGCCCAAATCCTAACCCCATACATTTTTTTTTTTTTTTGTATTTTTCACCGCCTTTTTTCTCCCCAATTTCGTTGTATTCAATTGGTAGTAGTTGTCTCATCGCTGCAACTATCGTACAGACTCGGGAGAGGTCGAAGGTTGAGAGCCATGTGTCCTCCAAAACACAACCCAACCAAGCCACACTGCTTCTTGACACTGCCCATCCAACCCAGAAGCCTGCCGCACCAAATGTGTTGGAGGAAACGCCATACACCTGGCGACCGTGTCAGCGTGCACTGCGCCCTGCCCACCACAGGAGTCGCTAGTGCACGATGAGACAAGGATATCCCTGCCGGCCAAACCCTCCCTAACCTGGACGACACTTGGCCAATTGTGCGCCGCCCCATGAGCCTCCCGGTCACAGACGGCTGCGACAGAACTTGGGCTTGAACCCAGAATCTCTCGTGGCACAGCTAGCACTGCGATGCAGTGCCTTAGACCACTGCGCCACTCGGGAGGCCCACCCCATACATTTTTGACAGGCTGTGTACATTTAAATGAAAAATACCGAAACCAGATCTAGATTTTAAAATCAGAGGGGGTTTGGAGACATTACATATCAGGGCCAGGGTTAGGTTGCACGTTACCTTATATTAACAAAAGAAGAATAACAAGTCACCTCTGTTTAATAACCTTGCACCGCTTCTCTTTTTTAAGAGACCTACTGCAAGCAAATTCTACAAGTGAGTTTTCAGACAATACAAAACAGTCATTTAAAACCATTAGACTTTGGTAGTGACACAAGTTTGTACTGTTCACGTCATGCCACAATGTATCCGAGTTGAGGGAGACCCGCGATCTTTACACCAGCAAAACAAAATAGTTTGCACTACTCAACAAGGGAATTGTGGATTTACTCAACCATAAATAAATAGGTTATTAGTAGGTTAAAATCTACAAGTCACAGACAAACTACTTGACATGCTGCCATCCTGGATTTGGCGTGATAGTATGTCACCGTGATATGAATGTCAGTGAAGTGAAACAGGTTTCTTTCATATAATGTACTGTACCAGTAACTTTGTTTTCAAGACCTTTTGTCTCATCTCTGCACAGCAGGCTTCCCCAGTGTAACACGAAACAGAGATGCTTACCAGTCCATTGACCAGCAGGACCAGACAGCCAGCTCAGCCAACCCCTTCAACCAGGCCAGGGATACCAAGCCTGGAGCAGCAAACTCCTACTGAGAGCCAGCACAGCACTCACTTTATTCTCTTGGACATGCATGGTTTCATGAAGGAATCCATAATGTTTTTGTTAAATTGTGTTTTTTCAAAGCCAATTCAGTCTTCCTTTCATATGGGTATCTGTGAACTGTAAGAGTCCTTTGTCTATTATTCTGTGCTTCATTCAATTCCTTACCAATAATGTCTTCATCTAAATACACACTGTCGTGATAAAATATGACATGTACAGTATGCTTGATGCTCAGGGTAATGTCACATACACTGGCATATGGAGAGAACTTGAAATACCCCAGTCACTGCACAACAGTAAAATGAGAGCTGTGATTACATTTGATATGTTATGGTACGCAATCACTAACCACGTTTCCATCCACAGTTTTTATGTGAGGAAAGTCCTACGAAAACAAAGTTTCGTTACAATTTTCTAAAGGACAACAGATAATTTGCTCTTTCTACACTAACTAGGTTTCCATCCAATTGGCGACAGATTTTCTTGCGAGTATTCCAAAATCTGCATAAAGAAAATCTGTGCATTTTCCCACCAGTGGTGTTCCCACCAAATGGACTTTGGTGGAAAATAAAAATCAGTGAGTGATGACAGTGTATGGAGGTACATTTGTCCAAAATTTAATTTCGCTATCAACCACCCTCTATTTTGTCTAGACTGCCCCCTTTGCTTGCAGTGCTTCTTTTTTTTCCTTTTTTTTTTCTTAAAATTTTTGTTGTTGTTTGAAACACAAGTTTTCTTTTGAACTTTTGACCCCACAGCTGTGGGCGGTGCTTTAGTGAGAGGTGTGGATGATGCTTCTCCATTGGTCAGACATTTTTTTGGAGTGTCAGTTTTGCTACAACCAACTGTTCAGCTTTTCTTTCCAACACAAAGGAAGTCATTGCGGACACTTAAGAACTGTGTGATGACCTCAGGTAAGCAGCACTGGGTCTTCTTCCGTCCAACTTCTACATAGCTAGTAGTTAGCTCCTACGATTGTGTTGGTTCATAACATTAAGGTGTTTCCACAACCATTTCTCGCATAAATCAATTTACTGACAAAAAGATCCCACCATGTAGAATGAACAAATGATCTGTCGACATTTATCAAATTGTACTGAAACTTCCTGGTTCCTTCACAGCTGTCATGATTTTTTTATATGGTATGACTTTACGAGCATAACTGAATGGAAAAGTTATGGTGGGAGCTTTTTCTGTGTAAATTTAATTCTGCGAGAGATGGCTGCTGAAACGACTTTATGGGCAAATATTTATATAGGCCTAATAACCATCATATCGAAGTAAACTTGGAGTCAGGTGCTGATTTGGTGTGTGGTCCTCCCGCTATGACTCGAGGAAACTGCAGTTTATTAGTCTACAGATGAGAGAAATGAAGATTTGATTAGATTTATTAGGATTACCCATTTAGACAATGGCGACAGCTAGTCTTACTGGGATCCGACATATAACAAAAATACATAAATTAATTCATGGGGTTGTGAAAGTGCCAGTTGATGAGCTTGAGGGTCTTATTGTGGTGACATCCTTGACTGCAGATCCTTGACTCATCCTGTAGTCTGGACTGTTTTACCCACACTGTATCTGCTAGCTGTTGGTTAGAGGCAGGTGCCAAGACCAGAGTAGGCACATTTGCTATTTAATGCAACAGTTTGACAAAATTAGTTGAAAACATGATGGAAACACATTGAACTTTAGATTTGAATAAGGTACATGAAAACTTAAGCAGGAATGTTAATTGCATGTGCACTGTCTTCACGCACTGATTTTTATCGGCAAAAAGTATGTTGGAGAAACACCACTGGTGGGGAAAATGCACATATTTTTCTTCATTCGGGATTTTTGAATATTCACATGAAAATCTGTCCCCAATTTGGATGGAAACCTAGCTAATAGGATAATAATGTAGAGAACACAGTTGGACAAAATTATACAGCCACGTTTCCGCCACCTCTTACCAATATCTTCCCTGGCCTTAATGCTACTATATTTCTTTGTGCCATTTTTAAAAAGATGTCTGAAGAAAGATCTTTGTTGTCATAGCCGATGTTCCCTCTAAGCTCCGCGTATGTGTGGGCACGCAACTCCCCCGGGACGGCCTCACAGAAGAAATATCAGCTTGCCCTGCTCAGAAAAGCACAAGATTAAACTTCACTCAACGTTCTAGAGTTTTCCCCGTTAATACCTGTCAATGTTTCATTTACATTTTTTACATTTACGTCATTTAGCAGACGCTCTTATCCAGAGCGACTTACAAATTGGTGCGTTCACCTTATGATATCCAGTGGAACAACCACTTTACAATAGTACATCTATATCCTTTTTTTTGGGGGGGGGGGGGGGTTAGAAGGATTACTATATCTTATCCCAGGTATTCCTTAAAGAGGTGGGGTTTCAGGTGTCTACGGAAGGTGGTGATTGACTCCGCTGTCCTGGCGTCGTGAGGGAGCTTGTTCCACCATTGGGGTGCCAGAGCAGCGAACAGTTTTGACTGGGCTGAGCGGGAACTGTGCTTCCGCAGAGGTAGGGGGGCCAGCAGGCCAGAGGTGGATGAACGCAGTGCCCTTGTTTGGGTGTAGTGCCTAATCAGAGCCTGAAGGTATGGAGGTGCTGTTCCCCTCACAGCTCCGTAGGCAAGCACCATGGTCTTGTAGCAGATGCGAGCTTCAACTGGAAGCCAGTGGAGTGTGCGGAGGAGCGGGGTGACGTGAGAGAACTTGGGAAGGTTGAACACCAGACGGGCTGCGGCGTTCTGGATGAGTTGTAGGGGTTTAATGGCACAGGCAGGGAGCCCCGCCAACAGGGAGTTGCAGTAATCCAGACGGGAGATGACAAGTGCCTGGATTAGGACCTGCGCCGCTTCCTGTGTAAGGCAGGGTCGTACTCTGCGAATGTTGTATAGCATGAACCTACAGGATCGGGTCACCGCCTTGATGTTAGCGGAGAACGACAGGGTCTTGTCCAGGGTCACGCCGAGGCTCTTAGCACTCTGGGAGGAGGACACAATGGAGTTGTCCACCGTGATGGCGAGATCATGGAAAGGGCAGTCCTTCCCCGGGAGGAAGAGCAGCTCCGTCTTGCCGAGGTTCAGCTTGAAGTGGTGATCCGTCATCCACACTGATATGTCTGCCAGACATGCAGAGATGCGATTCGCCACCTGGTTATCAGAAGGGGGAAAGGAGAAGATTAATTGTGTGTCGTCTGCGTAGCAATGATCGGAGAGACCATGTGAGGATATGACAGAGCCAAGTGACTTGGTGTATAGCGAGAATAGGAGAGGGCCTAGAACTGAGCCCTGGGGGACACCAGTGGTGAGAGCACGTGGTGCGGAGACGGATTCTCGCCACGCCACCTGGTAGGAGCGACCTGTCAGGTAGGACGCAATCCAAGAGTGAGCCGCGCCGGAGATACCCAACTCGGAGAGGGTGGAGAGGAGGATCTGGTGGTTCACAGTATCAAAGGCAGCAGATAGGTCTAGAAGGATGAGAGCAGAGGAGAGAGAGTTAGCTTTAGCAGTGCGGAGAGCCTCCGTGACACAGAGAAGAGCAGTCTCAGTTGAATGACCAGCCTTGAAACCTGACTGATTTGGATCGACAAGGTCATTCTGAGAGAGATAGCAGGAGAGCTGGCCAAGGACGGCATGTTCAAGAGTTTTGGAGAGAAAAGAAAGAAGGGATACTGGTCTGTAGTTGTTGACATCGGAGGGATCGAGTGTAGGTTTTTTGAGAAGGGGTGCAACTCTCGCTCTCTTGAAGACAGAAGGGACGTAGACAGCGGTCAAGGATGAGTTGATGAGCGTGGTGAGGTAAGAGAGAAGGTCTCCGGAAATGGTCTGGAGAAGAGAGGAGGGGATAGGGTCAAGCGGGCAGGTTGTTGGGCGGCCGGCCGTCACAAGACGCAAGATTTCATCTGGAGAGAGAGGGGAGAAAGAGGTGAAAGCATAGGGTAGGGCAATGTGAACAGGACCAGCGGTGTCGTTTGACTTAACAAACGAGGATCGGATGTCGTCGACCTTTTTTTCAAAATGGTTGACGAAGTCATCCGCAGAGAGGGAGGAGGGGGAGGAGGATTCAGGAGGGAGGAGAAGGTGGCAAAGAGCTTCCTAGGGTTAGAGGCAGATGCTTGGAAGTTAGTGGTAGAAAGTGGCTTTAGCAGCAGAAACAGGAGGAAAATGTAGAGAGGAGGGAGTGAAAAGATGCCAGGTCCGCAGGGAGGCTAGTTTTCCTCCATTTCTGCTCGGCTGCCCGGAGCCCTGTTCTGTGAGCTCGCAATGAGTCGTCAAGCCACGGAGCAGGAGGGGAGGACCGAGCCGGTCGGGAGGATAGGGGACATAGAGAGTCAAAGGATGCAGAAAGGGAGGAGAGGAGGGTTGAGGAGGCAGAATCAGGAGATTGGTTGGAGAAGGTTGAGCAGAGGGAAGAGATAATAGGATGGAAGAGGAGAGAGTAGCAGGAGAGAGAGAGCGAAGGTTGCGACGGCGCAATACCATCTGAGTAGGGGCAGAGTGAGTAGTGTTGGAGGAGAGCGAGAGGGAAAAGGATACAAGGTAGTGATCGGAGACTTGGAGGGGAGTTGCAGTGAGATTAGTAGAAGAACAGCATCTAGTGAAGATGAGGTCAAGCGTATTGCCTGCCTTGTGAGTAGGGGGGGACGGTGAGAGGGTGAGGTCAAAAGAGGAGAGGAGTGGAAAGAAGGAGGCAGAGAGAAATGGGTCAAAGGTAGACGTAGGGAGGTTAAAGTCACCCAGAACTGTGAGGGGTGAGCCATCCTCAGGAAAGGAACTTATCAAGGCATCAAGCTCATTGATGAACTCTCCAAGGGAACCTGGAGGGCGATAAATGGTAAGGATGTTAAGCTTGAATGGGCTAGTGATTGTGACAGCATGGAATTCAAATGAGGAGATAGACAGATGGGTCAGGGGAGAAAGAGAGAATGTCCACTTGGGAGAGATGAGGATTCCAGTGCCACCACCCCGCTGACCAGATGCTCTCGGGGTGTGCGAGAACACGTTGTCGGACGAGGAGAGAGGAGTAGCGGTGTTTTCTGTGGTGATCCATGTTTCCGTCAGCGCCAAGAAGTCGAGGGACTGGAGGGTAGCATAGGCTGAGATGAACTCTGCCTTGTTGGCCGCAGACCGGCAGTTCCAGAGGCTGCCGGAGACCTGGAACTCCACGTGGGTCGTGCGCGCTGAGACCACCAGGTTAGAGTGGCAGCGGCCACGCGATGTGAAGCGTTTGTATGGCCTGTGCAGAGAGGAGAGAAGAGGGATAGACCGACACGTAGTTGATAGGCTACAGGAGAGGCTACGCTAATGCAAAGGAGATTGGCATGAAAATTAACTAAACAACTGGGGGAGCGAGAGAGCAGGACCTCCCTCACTAACAATTCACTGAAACACTAAAACGCTAGTATCTAACTTTTCTAGCTATCACTAGAAATTAAAATTGATGTAAACTAGAGTGGTTCAATGTTTCCAGGAATAGGCTCAAACTTAGTTTATTCCGCTAGATAAGTTGGTACAGTATTCTTCCGTGAAAACCCACTTAGTGCACCGTGTCCTATGACGCCGTAGCTAACTAGCTAGCTAGCATGCTAGCATCTTATAACACACGGTTAGCACCAATACTTGGTAACAACAAGCTACCAATGGATCATTCATGTCCGTGTCTAGTTCATAATGCAGAAGTAATTAAACGTTGGCTAGCTAACACAAAGTCAGCCCTGCTAGCTACACAAGTGGCCTACACATCTCGAATGTTCAGAAAGTTAAGCTTACGTTGCAAAAATCTTATTGACTAAAAATGATACAGCTGGCTGGTAGGGTTAGCTAGCTAGCAGTGGGTGCGTTGTAGACTGTTAGAAAATGTAGCTGGCTAGCTAACCTCGATAGTTACTCTGTACTACGCCTTTATCTTGCTACAAAGACAACTATGTAGCTAGCTAACATTACACTAGTCAAATCGTTCCGTTGGAATGTATATAGTTTCTACAGCACTACTAATTGGTAAAGTTGGCTAGCTAGCAGTGGTGTTATGGTGTTGACGCCGTTTCAAAAACGGCGCGAAAGAACGAATACAGCTGGCTAGCTAACCTTGTTAGTTCCTCAGAGCTACACCTTTATCCTTGATACAAAGACAGCAGATACAACTATGTAGCTAGCTAACAATACACTAATCAAATCGTTCCAATGTAATGTAATGAAATGTAATATTACCCGCGGAGCGAGGTGCAGCACGACCACTCACTCCAGCATCCGGAACTGTGATCGAATCAACGGAATATTATCTACTTTTAATGCAACATAATGAAGCAAAACAAACTATGCAAGACTTGGTATGCAAAACTGTTGTAGTCAGTATGTGTCAGAGTAGGATTCTGTTGCATTGACAGGCAAGACTCAGGCCGGTACTCTACACAGACCGGTGCACCATAACCAATCAGAGCTGCAGTAGGCCTATATGCAAATAGACCATTGCCATATATGGATCAGTGCCATTCACTTTGAACTGGACTGTTTTTACAGAATGAGCTTGTCTTGAGATCAAAGCGAGAGCTACATGTAGCACAGTGTACACGTTTGTTCATATCCTTTGCTAGTGAGTGAGTTATTAGCCCAGTTATAGATCATTTGTAGTCAGCAATGGGGGAGTGATTGCTTCCTACAAGAGCACAAAATGTGTGCATTTCTAGACATCTTTGAAAAAGAGAGCTTTTTTTAGTCTTAAAAGGGCAGTGTTGTATTTTGAGACAGGCTTGAATAAGCAAAGTTGCCAAAAGGCAGAAGGTAGCATAATTTGTCTGATTCTCTAATAATGGTATGGGAATAATGGTGCATTTTATTTTGTTAAGTGGTTTCTTGCATCAAGCAACACAATTAAATGTAAGTCACTTAGATAAGACAAGTAGATAAACAGGTTAATGTCTCGCCGTTCATGTTTTTTTTTCTCAAATTATTTCAACTGTAGGCCTACACTGAACACCATACTTTGACTGCTACTGTAGGCTGAATGATAGAACAGCTATTTCCATGTTAAAATGTTATGGGATGCATTTTCTCCCTTGTTTTTGATGGTTGGCCACCCTGGAAGGCCTACATTATCATCAAATAGCCACAGTAGCCTACTTGAACACTGTTATAACTGTAACTTAAAGCTGGGTACAGCCTCAGTGTTCACAGTAAACACGTGCCGGAAGTTCCACAGAATTTTCACAATGTTCAAGTTTGCACTCAGCAGATCTGAAATTTGCTCAGTGACGAAAAACCTTATAGGGAACATTGGTCGTAACCCTGAAAGATGGACATGACATGTTTCCAACAGTATTATTGTCAGTGTTTGTAATAACCAGTGCTCTGGTTTTGTGTTATTTTAGTAAGCCTTATGTTACTGTAAGCTATCCATAAGCTATTCTCAGCACCACCATCTCTTCGATGTTTCTAGTTTTACTTCCCCATCTGACTGTACCACGCATTGCAGCTTTTAGGAAGGACTTAAATAATTTGATCTATTTGTTGTGAAACAGAACATAACCCTCTAAGGGTAGTTCCTGTTTCAGGATCGGGAGTGTATTGAGAAGATCAACATGTAGTCACATGCGAGTCATTTGTTTTGCAATGGTACTATGACATCCTTTCACTGTGAGTGTACTTTTTGATATCAGACTTGTATCTCTGGCTGAACACACAGTATGAGACGCTTCCCACTGGGCATAGATGTCAATTCAATGTCTTTTCCATGTTGATTCAACGAAATTTCATTGAAATGACGTGGAAACAATGTTGACTCAACCAGTGTGTGTGCCCAGTGGATTGGTGCCTTCCATACCATCTGGGTTAAAGCTATAATCTGCAGTTGAAACAATAGCAAAGCCTCACCCTGCCTCTGTTTTGGTAAAAAGCTGGGGGATGGGCCTGGAGAAATGTAACCACTCTCAAATTATAGACAGAGCAATGGATGCAAGGACTGACCTTCCATTATATTAAAATTATACTTTTAATCATGTTTTGCAGCTATTTGTTTACCATTGTTTACAAACATTGGAGTAAAACAAACTTATTTTTGGTTCTGATGGGGTACGACAGTTGAACTATGCTTGAGGCATTCATAAGTTATATTTTTCAATAATCATTGGGTATATATTATTAATTTATAAGTCAAATGTATGTAGCAACTAAGGATTCTAGCTTTTAAGGGCAAGTCATACCTTTAAACTGGGAGATTAACAGATACAGTTGAAGTCGGAAGTATACATATGTAACACGATGTGAAATGGCTAGCTAGTTAGCGGGGTGCACGCTAATAGCGTTTCAATCGGTGACGTCACTCGCTCTGAGACCTTGAAGTAGTTGTTCCCCTTGCTCTGCAAGGGCCACGGCTTTTGTGGAGCGATGGGTAACGATGCTTCGAGGGTGGCTGTTGTCGATGTGTGCAGAGGGTCCCTGGTTCGAGCCCAAGGAGGGGCGAGGAGAAGGACAGAAGCTATACTGTTACATTGATGCTGTTGACCCGGATCACTGGTTGCTGCGGAAAAGGAGGAGGTCAAAAGGGGGGTGAGTGTAACTGATGTGAAATAGTTAGCGGGGTGCGCGCTAATAGCATTTCAATCGGTGACGTCACTCGCTCTGAGACCTTGAAGTAGTTCTTCCCCTTGCAGAGGGGCTTTTGTGACGCGATGGGTAACTAAATCAAATGTATTTATATAGCCCTTCGTATATCAGCTGAAATCTCAAAGTGCTGTACAGAAACCCAGCCTAAAACCCCAAACAGCAAGCAATGCATGTGAAAGAAGCACGGTGGCTAGGAAAAACTCCCTAGGAAAAACTCCCTAGAAAGGCCAAAAACCTAGGAAGAAACCTAGAGAGGAACCAGGCTATGAGGGGTGGCCAGTCCTCTTCTGGCTGTGCCGGGTGGATATTATAACAGAACATGGTCAAGATGTTAAAATGTTCATAAATGACCAGCATGGTCAAATAATAATAATCATAGTAGTTGTCGAGGGTGCAACAAGCACGTCCGGTGAACAGGTCAGGGTTCCGTAGCCGCAGGCAGAACAGTTGAAACTGGAGCAGCAGCATGGCCAGGTGGACTGGGGACAGCAAGGAGTCATCATGCCAGGTAGTCCTGAGGCATGGTCCTAGGGCTCAGGTCCTAAGAAGGAAAGAGAGAATTAGAGAGAGCATATTTAAATTCACACAGGACACCGGATAAGACGAGAAATACTCCAGATGTAACAGACTGACCCTAGCCCCCCGACACATAAACTACTGCAGCATAAATACTGGAGGCTGAGACAACGATGCTTCGAGGGTAGCTGTCGTCGATGTGTGCAGAGGGTCCCTGGTTCGAGCCCAGGTAGGGGAGAGGAGAGGGACGGAAGATATACTGTTACACATACACTTAGGTTGGAGTCATTAAAACTTGTTTTTCAACCACTCCACAAATTTCCTGTTGACAAACTATAGTTTTGGCAAGTCGGTTAGGACATCTACTTTGTGCATGACACAAGTAATTTTTCCAACAATTGTTTACAGATTATTTCACTTATAATTCACTGTATCACAATGCCAGTAGGTCAGCAGTTTACATACACTAAGTTGACTGTGCCTTTAAACAGCTTGGACATTTCCAGAAAATTATGTCATGGCTTTAGAAGCTTCTGATAGGCTAATTGACATAATTTGAGTCAATTGGAGGTGTACCTGTGGATGCATATCAAGGCCTACCTTCAAACTCAGTGCCTCTTTGCTAGACATCATGGGAAAATCAAAGAAATCAGCCAAGACCTTAGAAGAAAAATTGTAGACTTCTACAAGTCTGGTTCATCCTTGGGAGCAATTTCCAAATGCCTGAAGGTACCACGTTCATCTGTACAAACAGTAGTACACAAGTATAAACACCATGGGACCACGCAGCCGTCATACCGCTCAGGAAGGAGACGCGTTCTGTCTCCTAGAGATGAATATACTTTGGTGTGCAAATCAATCCCAGAACAACAGCAAAGGACCTTGTGAATATGCTGGAGGAAACAGGTACAAAAGTATCTATATCCACAGTAAAACGAGTCCTATATCAACATAACCTGAAAGGCCGCTCAGCAAGGAAGAAGCCACTGCTCCAAAACCGCCATAAAAAAGCCAGACTGCGGTTTGCAACTGCACATGAGGACAAAGATCGTACTATTTGGAGAACTGTCCTCTGCTCTGATGAAACAAAAATAGAACTGTTTGGCCATAATGACCATAGTTATGTTTGGAGGAAAAAGGGTGAAGTTTGCAAGCCGAAGAACACCATCCCAATCACATCATGTTCTGGGGCGCTTTGATGCAGGAGAGACTGGTGCACTTCACAAAATAGATGGCATCATGAGGCAGAAAAATGATGTGGATATATTGAAGCAACATCTCAAGACATCTGTCAGGAAGTTAAAGCTTGGTCACAAATGGGTCTTCCAAATGGACAATGACCCCAAGCATACTTCCAAAGTTGTGGCAAAATGGCTTAAGGACAACAAAGTCAAGGTATTGGAGTGGCCATCAAAAGCCCTGACCTTTAATCCCATAGAGAATTTGTGGGCAGAACTGAAAAAGCGTGTGTGAGCAAGGAGGCCTACAAACCTGACTCAGTTACACCAGCTCTGTCAGGAGGAATGGGCCAAAATTCACCCAACTTATTGTGGGAAGCTTGTGGAAGGCTACCTGAAACGTTTGACCCAAGTTAAACAATTTAAAGGCAATGCTACCAAATACTAATTGAGTGTATGTAAACTTCTGATCCACTGGGAATGTGATGAAAGAAATAAAAGCTGAAATAAATCATTTTTGTCTTTCTTATCTAAATGCACTTAAGCCTTTGTCAAAGAACACTACTCTTAGTCTTACAATGACTGTGAGGGAATTTACTCGAAAAACCAATGTGTATGTCCCAGCAGTGTTGAGTTGTTCTCTTGATAAAACACAAACTCTTTATTGATCTGAGTTACCAGCCACATTGATTTGAGTAACATGGGTGAATACCAAACATTCACCACCTTGAAATTCTATCTACAAGTTAATAAAAAAATGACACCTCTGACATATCATTTACATTGTTCATGGGCATGGAGTGTTTAATTGAATTATTATGCAGGGTAGACAGAAATGCATGCAAAATGTACTTTAAAAAATAATTATGCTATGCTCCTTGCAAATGCTATGTTCCTTAGGCAAATGCTATACCCCTTGCACTTGTCTATGAAAACACTAGACAATTAAACAATTTTCTAGCTCAAACAACGGATGTTTTTCACTTGCCTCTATATAAGACGTAGTCAGAACAACACAGATCACTGTTTCTTTCACAGTGCACAACACATGCCTATCGTTGGCTAAATTGTTTGCATTGACTCTTTATCAGAGAGCCTGTCTGACAGGCATTATAATAGAACCCACTTGAACTCTTCTTGAACATTTTTATAGTGCAGTATGAAGTCGTATTTATTAAGGTACCCCCCCCCAAAAAAAATAACAGGCGGTACAATCTCCTTAATGATGTTCCTACCATGCCCCTTCCTCTTAATTTCTCACCCTCTCTTTCTTCTCTCTTTTTTTCTGTCTCTCTCCTCTCAGACATGTCTCTGTTAACCTTGGCCCTGATCTTCCCTGTCAGGAGCGGCGGCTCCACAGCCCCACCACTGCTTTGATTTATCAGAATAGACTGGACAGGACACAGGTCTACATTGGTTTACAGCCCTGCCCTTTTCACACTCAACTGTATTTATCTTGTAGGTATTATATGTTATACGTTGTGAAAGTAGATTTGAACAGAAAATCTAAGGAATCTAAGAAGAATTCAGGATTTGGCTATTAGGGGAGAAATCACTCTGGTATGCAGTTCTTCTCCTGACACTTGTGTGGAGTGCCGCACCAGTGCACTTTTCACATGGGAGAAGAGAAACAGCATGTGACTTAAAATTGGCCTGTGATCATCACACATCAGTAGTGTTGCTTGATAGTCTACCACCTCTCCTGTATGAACCCGATGTAGTTGGAGTGATAATCTATGCCTCCTGGAATTGAAAGTACCTGGTACCTGCTGTGTGCTAACCCTTGTATGGTTCATTGTCATCAGGTTGGCTAAGGCTGCATACGCCTTGTCTTTGTTCATGTAGCTTCCACTGCATCTCTGAGGAAGAAGAGCCTCTATAGGAATTATATGATTGCTCCCCATCTCTGAAATACCCATATCACACCACATGCTGGCTTCAGTGTTGAGTGCCTTTCTCCTTCCTCTCTCTCCCTTTCTTCATTATCTCTCTCCCCCTGTGAGAGCATCTGGGAGAGGTCTTAATTAACGAGTAACTGATCTGTTAATGATTCATTCCTGCTGAGCTCCTAACGATAACGGAGGCTGGAGGAGGAGGAAGGGGAAGAGGAGGCAGAGTAGAGCAGGGGCTGTCAGCCCCAACCAGCTGTTGATTAATACAGGGGCTGCTGGGCTGTGTCTCCTGAGTCCTGCATGGTGTGCTACTGGGTTGACACATTCTCTGGCACACACACCTGTGATCCCTCCCAGTCAAGGACACAGTGACTGCATTTGTTGTTCTGGGCAAAAAAAAGAGCTCCGTTTGTCAGGTCTTTCATTGTGTTAGCAACGATCCTCCTGAGGTTTTCTGTGAGTGAATTCCGAAGCCATAAGAGTATGGATTTTAAGCATTGTAAGAAATGCCTCATCAATAATGGACTGATCACCAAATCCAAAATAACATCCAATGGTGAAGGATTTTGCAGGGATTTGGGTTTTATTGTTATATTACATGGAACAAGACCGTGCGCATACATAAGTGGAACAGGCAATTTCTCCTTTGTTTGTTTTAGCATTACTTTGGAATTTTGCAAGGATTCTGTGTAAAAGAAGGAATGACAGTAAGGCTGTTCCCTATAGAATATTTCTCACTTTGCACACCTTGTCAGCCTCACATACAAGACATGCAGTATTTACCACTATGTGAGGTCATTGTTAGGAAGGGTCAACAGTTCCCTGTTTTCTCCTACTTCCTTCCGTACTGCGACACTCAAAGGCAGATGGAAGGAAATCAAGAAAAGGCCACGGTCCCAGTGTATTATCTAGAGCTGTACCAGACTGATTCACGCTGCACAGCAACATTAATGTAAGCTCTTGGGATCAGGCGGCTTTGAGGGGCTACCACACCGCTACTGTACATTGTCTTTATCTTGTCTCCACAGGAGTGTGATTTACATTTGCATTTTAGTAATTTAGCAGACACTCTTATCCAGAGCGATTTTCAGTTAGTGCATTCATCTTAAACTAGCAAGGTTGTTTTTACACTGCTGCTACTCGCTGTTTATTATCGATGTATAGTCACTTTACAAATTACCTAGACTGTTTATACCTGGTTCTAACATGTAGTCTTTGTCCTGATCTTGAACATATTCTAATTGTGCCCACATTTTTATACAAGTGTAGTTGATTAAAGGACGCATTGTGATCTTGTCTGTTTACACTGAAAAGATCAGGTCAAGATCAGGACGAATGACGCATGTTAACGGCGGGAGCTGGAAAAAGGCCTTCTATCACTCCAGCTGGTGTGTGTGTGTGTGTGTGTGTGTGTGTGTGTGTGTGAGAGAGACCCATACTTTGTGTGTCACTGCCCTAGTTTCAGTGGGTGTGTGGTTCTCCTGTGTGGACTGGGCAGTGTGTTCTTGTCACTCTGTTCCATCAGCAACTCAGCTCCCTGTTGTAGCCGTGGAGACCGAGGACAGTGTGACCTTCAGAGAGACAGTGATCAGATTAGAAACCTTAGGCTGAGAGACAGCCTTCAATTATACAGCTGAGAGACAGGGAATAGTGAAGGAAATTGACTTGCATTAACATGCATTGACATTGTCAGTGAGCCTGTGTGTTCGTTTGTGCGTGCGCACGTGAGCGTATGTGTATATGTGAAGAGGTTCGGTTGGTGCTAGTGAGATGTGTTTTTTCCTTGAGGATCCACAATCCCATGGGACTACTCTCTTGCCCTCTGACATTTTTCTATGGCTGCCCCAGCACCTGTCACCGTGGTGATAAGGGGATCAACATTGATTCCAATTACTGTTCAACACCTGGCTGGGATCAGTCACAGGTCATCAATATCCTCTGTAGTGGACAGAGGATGAAACAAGGTTTGTTTTAGATGTTCAATGAGATGATATACAACCTTGGGGAGGCAGTGGATGGCCAGAGCAGTTGCAAACTCACTTTTTACTCTGCTGTCACAAATGTGTTTTTAATGAGTGTGAACCCCTGACTCTGCAGAGGAGAGTCAGCCCTGTTTTGTTCTGAAGGTTCAGCCTGACCTCAATATTTTCTGAGAAGCAGCGGGGCTGAACCGACCTAAAATCACATACTGTAACGTAAATAACCTTCACCCTCTGCTCTATATCATCCATCTGTATGTAGGCCTGGTTTTCCAGCATAGAGGTCATTCCTGCTTCTATCCACAATACAAAGGGGGATATTAATTACTGGTGAAGCAATGACTTTCTTATAAGATGGGAATACGTTTTTGTATAGACATGTCTTCAACAGACAAAAAAAAAAGAAACAAGAAAATGGGAAAGGACAAATAAAGAACAGTATTTACACCAGATAAATATTTACAGGTAACTGACAAAATAATGAAAACACTTAATGAGGGATTCAAAGTATATTGACAGCAGATACTTCCACATACAGTGCCTTCGGAAAGTATTCAGACCCCTTCACTTTTTCTACATTTTGTTAGGTAACAAACAGCCTTATTCAAAAACTTTTTTTTAAATCCTCATCAATCTGCACACATTACCCCATAATGACGAAGCAAAAACAGTTTTTCAGAAAAGTTTTCTAATTTATTAAATAATAAAAAACATCACATTTACAGAAGTATTCAGACCCTGTACTTTGTTGAAGCACCTTTGGCAGCAATTACAGCCTTGAGTCTTGGGTATGACGCTACAGGCTTGGAACACCTGTATTTGGGGAGTTTCTCCCATTTATTTTCTGCAGATCCTCTCAAGCTCTGTCAGGTTGGATGGGGAGCATTGCTGCACAGCTATTTTTCAGGTCTCTCCAGAGATGTTCGATCGGGCTCAAGTCTGGGGTCTGGCTGGGCCCCTCACAGACATTCGGAGACTTGTCCCAAAGCCACTCCTGCGTTGTCTTGGCTGTGTGCTTAGGGTCGTTGTCCTGTTGTAAGGTGAACCTTCGCCCCAGTCTGAGGGCCTGAGCGCTCTGAAGCAGGTTTTCATCAAGGATCTCTCTGTTATCTGCTCCATTCATCTTTGCCTCGATCCTGACTAGTCTTCCTGACGCTGAAAAACACCCCCACAGCATGATGCTGCCACCACCATGCTTCACTGTAGGGATGGTGCCAGGTTTCCTCCAGACGAGATGCTTGGCATTCAGGCCAAAGAGTTCAAGCTTGGTTTCATCAGACCAGAGAATCTTGTTTCTCAAGGTCTGTGAGTCTTTAGTTGCCTTTTGGCAAACACCAAGTGGGCTGTCATGTGCCTTTACCGAGGAGTTACTTCTGTCTGGGCACTCTGCCATAAAGTCCTGATTGGTGGAGTGCTGCAGAGATGGTTGTCCTTCTGGAAGGTTCTCCCATCCCAACAGAGGAACTCTTGAGCTCTGTCAGAGTGACCATTGGGTTCTTGGTCACCTCCCTGACCAAGGCCCTTTTCCCCCGATTGCTCAGTTTGTCCAGGCGGCCACCTCTAGGAAGAGTCTTGTTGGTTTCCAAACTTTTTCCATTTAAGAATAATGGAGGCCACTGTGTTCTTGGGGACCTTCAATGCTGCAGAAATGTTTTTGTACACTTCCCCAGATTTGTGCCTCGACACAATCCTGTCTCTGAGCTCTACGTGCAATTCCTTCAACCTCATGGCTTGGTTTTTGCTCTGAAATGCACTGTCAACTGTGGGACCTTATACAGACAGGTGTGTGTCTTTCCAAATCATGTCCAATCAATTTAATTTAACACAGGTGGACTCCAAGTTGTAGAAATTTCTCAAGGATGATCAATGGGAACAGCATGCACCTGAGCTCAATTTCGAGACTCATAGCAAGGGGTCTGAATACCTATGTAAATAAGGTATTTCTGTTTTTTATACATTTCCAAACGTTTCTAAAAAAGTTTTTCGCTTTGTCATTATGGGGTATTGCGGCTACCATGGCTATGCCCCCATAGCATGGCAATTCCTCCATCCACAGGGCACGAGTGGTCACTGAATGGTTTGATGAGGATGACAACGATGTAAACCATATGCGATGGCCGATTGAACACATGGGAGATTCTGGAGCAGCGCCTGACAACATTTTTGCCATTTGCTTCCCTCACAAAAGCTCGGCTTCACCAATTTGCTGCATATTCTTGGGTAATTTAAGGAAACCACACTGACAATACAAGTTGATGTGCATCATTACATTTGACTGTTGTATTTACTGAGGTCACACCAGCACTATCTATGACCTGAGGATGAGGACCAACAAGCCATAGATCATCAGATACATTCCACTATGTACTGTATATAACTAGTGATCATATGATACAAATACAACCGTTGGTTTTAGAACCATACAATCAACTGAGGAAGCACTCTCCCTCTGTATGTTATTGCAGGTCTAAAACCATGCATTGTTGATTGAGACATGGTAGTCACAGTCACTTCCTCGGCATAAAACTCCAGATCCTCCATCCATTCAGTCCATAATGAGGTGATGCTCTACTGGTCCATCAGATTTATCTTTCCACATTGACAAGTGAGATTGGAGGGGATTCACCGCCCTCTTAGTGAGTCCATTGACTCCAGTTTGTTAGTCATTGAGTCCAGTGAGTGTCAGTGGAGTCCTGTGAGACCTGTTTGTCTAAGGACTCACCTCTGAGCTGATGACAACACCTCCCTGCCAAGAAATGTCACCATGAAATGTCAGGAGCGGCTATCTGAACAGAGGAGAATGTCACATGCTGTCCTTGTCCTGTTGTGTTGAGCTGGAGGCCACACAGGAAACAGGGGGGGAGGGGAAAGTGTAACATTCTGCTTTATAATGGCATCTCATTGTAATTGGCTGTCTGCCTTCCTGGCCAATGGTAGTCATTGGTCTTGATGGAAGCCTCATCAGACTGTATTATAAGGGAGCGGTTGTCCATGTTCCTTTCCCAGTCACTGTCAGTGGGACAGGTGTGGTCTTCACTGCCAAGGAAAACAAAGAGAGGGTACATACAACACCTTCATGATTATAAAATGGAATCTGTCCCAGTTTCCGATCATTATTTATATTCTCTGCAGTATAAAGACTAACCACAGTTATGTGTTGCGAGGTACCTGTGTTGTGCGTCCATGGCAATAGAGGTGTCCTCATAGATTTTCAGCATGGTTTCTGTGCGGTCATCATGAAGCTCTTTGGGCTCCTGAAATCTGGATTGACCAGTATTTTACTTAATTATATATTTGACACTGAATTTCTGTATTTTGTATCGATGGAGTTGTAGTTGGTAAGGGAACCGTATATCATTATTACCTGGGTTCTAGGCGCTCTTTAACCTTGGCGATAGACAGGATGTATGGTCCAATCTGTCGGGCGATGGTGGTCAGGTACAAGTTCTCCTGCTTCAGCTGCTGCAGGTCGTGGAGCTGTGCTAGAATGTGGTCGAACACAAATGCCATGTCAAAGTACAGAACAAAGCACATGCATCACATCCAAAGATGGGATTAGATCATGATGCATGTTACCAAGTCCACATGTACATACATACAACAGATTGATGTTTAGTTTATGGGTAAACCTTACCTTCATAGATCTCCTGCTCATTAGTGACCCTCTGAAAGGTCTCCTCCCAAATCTAAAGGGAAATAATGTTTACTTCCTTTAATAAGGCCAAATCATTCACAAGGCCAAGTCATTCATGTGCACAAAACATAGGATATATTAAAGGATTGATAAGCTGCTTGATCTCCTAAACATATTGCTGCTGTTAGATATGGGGCCTGTGGACGTACCTCTTCAAACAGAGCCCTCATGGTCTCCACAGAGGAGTACTGGGAGGAAATCTGTCCGTCGATGTGCAGGGAGCGGTCCAGGATCTCCCCCATGGTGTCTGTGTTGATAAGGGAGTGGTGTTTGGTCAGGTCCCTGTGTAGCTCCTGTACCTGGTCCTTCATGTTCTGGATCTCAGTCTGGAGGGTCTGTGTCAAACACACACACATATGAATGTACGCACGCACGCACCAACACTGTCACAGACACCCTATCACAAGTGAAGTGGCCAAGTCACTCTACCCATAGTTGTTGTCATTGTGATCATGTCACTCACCCTGTAACTGTTCTCATAGTTGCGGCAGTGCTCAGTGAAGGGTGTGTCGCCCCCCTCTGCCAGGAGGACCTTGGTGCAGATGTAGCGGTGGGAGGTGGACTTTCTCCCCGCGGCCGAGCCCAGGGGCATGTCACTGAGGGACGGGGAGCGGCACGACATGGAGAGGGGGGAATGGCGCCTGAGGTAGGGGAGAGAAAACCACAGGGCATCATTCATTGGGAAGCTTCATCCTAAGTAACAGTTATTTAAGGCTCTAATTATATACTTACATAAAGAATGGATCAGAGAGTAGCTTTTACAGCCTATCTATCCCATTTTATATAAATATACTGTTATGTTCCATATTATATTCAGGTCTTCTCACTGATAATGTTCCAGAGAGAGCGATTCATATTTGAAGCCTGCACCTCAAAACCATATATCAACACAGGCTATTCAGATAATGGCATTCTGAAGGCCATGTTTACAACTAACAATGTAAAACATTTGCTTGTCGAGTTCCAGGTTAGAAAATTACTTTGCTATAAAATTTTGAACAATAGAACCATTGCTTCATATACTGTATTTGCAACAAATGGAAATTATAAATATTGAAGACTACTTGAGTAGCTTTTGAGACCTGGCTGAACTGGAAACATAAAATTCTCCCCGTTTCCAGTGAACTTTAAGACAGAGACAACCAGGACAGACAGACAGCGGGCCCTGACCTGTTTTTCCCTCACTCCTTACCACCACGACTACCACTGGAGTAATAGATAGCTATTCATGTAATACTGTAGACCACTTTAACAGACCTTCCTAACACTCAATACTACAATTTTAACCAAATGTTTGCCATAGTTTACAATTGTACACCATGAATGAGGGAGGGCTATGTATGTTACCAATGAAACTCGGATTAAACTCTGGAATATATAACAGGTGGAAATATCATTAGCCAGTTGGTAAAGACAGATATTCTATAATTACGGAAAAGTTTATCGGCACACAGCTGGAGAAGACATGCAGCTTACCTGGGCTCTGGAATGCTTTCAGTCCTGATTTCTTGCAAGGCACATGCCCTGATACAGCAGTAGAACTATCCCGAGAGTGAGTCTCTGATTGTTTGCTGTGAGTGTCTCTTTCTCACCCTGCCATTTAGTCCTCTGAGCATCCACTTGCTGCCCCCACCACTGATACCAATTTAAGACATTGGCAAAAGCAGTGACATCAGTGGCATGGAACAAATTGGCCCCGCCACTCCTGTGTGCCTAGCTACCAGATGAATCCTGGAGAGTTCTGTGAAATTCTGATAAAAATAGTGCCAGCCTGCTCAGTGCCGTCCCCACCCACTCCGTATCCTACATGGAGGGGCACTGGTTGGGAGGGAGGACTGTCAGTATGTTGGGGGTTTGGGAAAAGGGGGAGTTACAGACCTGTGAACAGTTGGGAGTGATTGATGTGGAAAATTGGTCAGGGAGCATGCGTCCCTTGTGTCCACATGGACAGGGAGAGAGTCTGCATCTGAATGATTTTATGAGAACAAATGGCTCCATTTTGAAAACAAATGAATCTCTATGTCTGTGTCAAATACCTACAACTATAGCTTACACCAACTAGGAATCAAGGCTCTGGAAGGGGACATTTTGATTCTGTTAAAACTCTGGTAACAGCTAAACTCAGTGCAAGCCCAGTCCTTGGATTTGGGTCCAGTCGTCCTCACTGTATCTTATACTTCAGCCAAATACATTCACACCCCAGTATGTGTGTGTATTGAGAGACATACTGTCGTGTGTTAAGGTTTGCTTGGGATCCAGACTGTGTTGTGATATCCAGACAGACACAGAGCCTTGCTGGAAAAAGCTGTTTCCTGGAACCCTGGCTTTGTGCTGGTCACTCTGGCCCAGCCCACTGTTATCACCCGTATTTCTGGCACGGAAAGGACGGGACTAGCGCCCGCTATAACAGGAAGACCGCCACCAAAAAGGTGAGTTACGTAGCCTAAGCATGTCTGTGGCCAGAGCTTACAGGCAGACAGGATAACTGACATAGTGGGGCTCATAATGGCGTCTCCTTCCCTCTCTCTGTGGTTATCACCATCTGCCAGTTGTGCTTCCAAGAATTGTTTATATTATATCTCATCTTTTAATCTAAGGAGATTTTCATATCATCTCATATTTTATATGTGCAAACATTTGGGTCCAGAGATTTGGTCTCATTAAAAAGCCCCACTTGTACACTGAAAGACAGAGATTAGGGAAGAATATTTTGCACAAGAGTTAAAGGCCAAGCAGACTCACAGGGCTGCAATACTAGTTGCTCCGGTAATGGAGGCTGGGCGGCGCTGTCCCAGCAGCAGTAGGGGCTCCAGACAGCGAACAAACTCAACCCTGTAGTCTGTGTTAATCTGAGGGGAGAGAGAGATCATCTGGGTCAGAGCTTGGCTAGCACCTTTCTTTGAAGGAAGAGACAACACATTTACTGTGTGTATAGTATTAAATGCAAATTCACCCTTACAAAAAAAGATTTCAGTCAGTGTGCAGTATAACTGCAGTATGTTGCAAATACTGCGTCCAAAATAACTAAAAAAAATGTACTGCAGTAATTTTGCAGTATAACTGCAGTTACAGTGCAGTTAAACTGCAGTACACTGCAGTTATTCTGCAATTATTGCGTCCAAAATACCACAGTCGACTGCAGTTACTGCACTTTTATTGCAGTTTCAAAACTGCAATATTTTTTTGTAAGGGCAGTGTGGATTGAAGTCACATTGTTTTGTAAGAACAGAGTAGACAAGCCACACTCACTTTGCTGCTTTGCACTGGTCGCAGTTGATGAGGGAGCTTCACAATCCTCCTCAGCCTTTCCATTAGTTGCTGTGGAGGAGAGAGCCACCATGTTTGATGCAAACCTCTGGTTAATTTACCCATTCTATCTTTGATTCTCTTCAGAATATAAAGTGCCAGTACTCACATATCCCATGTCCAGAAACTCAAATTTGTTGGCTGAGCTGAGAAAGGCTGAGCAGGTGACCAGGTGAACCTTGGAGAGGGCATCAGAGAGGTTCAGAGGTCAACCACACTGGAGGGCTCGTGAATAATAAACTGTTCGGTAATAATGAACAATCTATACCACTGTCAAATGTATTTATGGGTATCAACTAGGTAACAACTAGTTATTGGCCTACACTGTTAATTACAGGCCTGGGGATGTAGAGATATGATGATCTAACCTGCAGGGTTGGCAGGAGGGCAGCAAGGTGTGAGAGCTGCTCCTTTAGCGCCTTCTCCTTTTCTTCATGTTGGCTACAAACACACACACATTTCCACTACACATCTATCCCCTTGATGCAAAGGGTTAAGCAATACAGAAACCCATACTTCATGTATCCAGGTCCTTATCTATGTTCTGCTCTTCGTAACAAACACATACACACCGACAGACACTGAGACGGAAACACACAGCTTGCCATAAATAGCCTTTAACTCCCTTCTGGGAATCCAGACAGTCACTGGGCCGCTTCTAGGCAGCGAGCCGAGAAAGATGGAGGACACGGGGCACAAAAATCTCAATGAAGATCTCTACACAATGCAACCTGATACACTCTCTCCCATACAGACTTCAGAGGCAGTAATGTTGCAGTCCAATGGCCCTCAGGATCTAGCTTCCTGCTCCACTAGTTGTAATGGACTGCTACCAGAGAGTAAATATCAATACCAGAGGTTATCTACACATTTTCATTGATTAAATGTAACCATGAACTGCAGCTGTGGACATGGAACGATGAGTAGTTGTGTTGAAGCAGTCCTCACTCTGTTTGCCTAGTCATTGTTGTTTGTATTGTTTACTGTGAAGTCTATCTCATGGGGCCAAATAGAAACAAGCCTACAAACAGGGTGTGAACGAAATAATCGCTGCAATACATTCGTATTGGTAAAAAAGATTTTCTAACTATGTACAACTTGACAATGTAAAGCACATTGAGACCTAGGGGAAATTGCTAAATTCAATCCATGCCTATCAGATTTCCTATCCATAGTTTTTCTGGCATCAAAGCAACAGTTTCATAGCAAAGTAATGTAGTACCTTTGAGCCGCTCGCAACAGAATGTTCTTCCTCTCAGCCAGTCTTTCCTGTCAGTTGAGAGCAGAGAAAAAGTTAACCACAAGGAAAATGGATATGGAAACGTCTGCTAGTAGTCGGTCTACTGTGAAAAAGACTGTTGGCCTTGTTTGCCACCCTCCATTTTTGAAAATAACTGTCTGGGGATTTAACTTCTGATTCATTTCCTCTAAAATATAGTTTTGTGGTACACATTGTCTTGTAATTGTACCAGTATGGGTTTGGTCCATTCATAGAGTTTTTGTTGAGAGCTGAAGACCCTTGCAAACTTTTAACAAAAAGAGCAAGAGAGTCACCCAGTGGTGAGGCACCATCATAGCATCTTCAAAGTTATATATTCCATGTAAAGGGCATATCACATATTCAAATGTGGAATCATATTTATTGTTTCACTATTGTTGCACTTAGTTAAACTCACAATAGTTAAACTCACAATGTTTATTTAATACATTCAAATCTCAATAACAACAATGTTTTTTCTTCAGGTGACCTGAAAAGAGTCCTGTAGTGATGTCTTACCTGCATACTGGTGAAGATGTTACAGATTGCATTCTCCTCTTCCTCCATATTGGAGCCCACCTCCCCTATCATGGCCCTCAGCATGATAATAGCCTCACGGGCCGATGTCTGCAGCTCCTTCACTGCCTACAGAGAAAGCAAGGCTCACACATGGTCATGGTATATATTCTCACTCACCTGTAGCTAAACCACACACATGATCATATGCTTTATCTCAAACTCAAGACCCACCCGGTATCTTTTCAAAATCGACAACATAAGCATCCTATATTATGTCAAGTAAAATACAGCATGGAAACAGAGTTGCCGAGGGAGATTCATACTAGGCCATGGAGTCGTGAGTGCGTTAGGGGAGAGTGGGGTATGTTGAGCCACCCTTGTTTATATGTGACCATACACAAAATGTATAATTTTACCAAATATTTAGGAAGAGGTCATCATTTCATGGAGTCTGTGAAGGAAGAAACCACATTGAAAAAGTGGTAAGCAAACTTAGGTCCCCAAAAATGTATTTTCACCATGTCAAATGAGATTTCATGATGCTTGTATCTAAACCAAAGTAGATAATTTAAAGATTGTTGTATATATCAGTTGGGGACTTGGGTTCTCTAAAAGCTTCAATATAAGGTCCTAAACCTAGCATGCTGTAGCTGTGTGGGCTAATATAAACTCAGCAAAAAAAGAAATGTCCCTTTTTCAGGACCCTGTCTTTCAAAGATAATTCGTAAAAATCCAAATAACTTCACAGATCTTCATTGTAAAGGGTTTAAACATTGTTTCCAATGCTTGTTCAATGAACCATAAACAATTAATGAACATGCAGCTGTGGAACGGTCGTTAAGACACTAACAGTTTACAGACGGTAGGCAATTAAGGTCACAGTTATGAAAACTTAGGTCACTAAAGAAGCCTTTCTACCGACTCTGAAAAACACCAAAAGAAAGATGCCCAGGGTCCCTGCTCATCTGCATGAACGTGCCTTAGGCATGCTGCAAGGAGGCATGAGGACTGCAGATGTGGCCATGGCAATAAATTGCAATGTTCGTACTGAGGCGCCTAAGACAGTGCTACAGGGAGACAGGACGGACAGCTGATCGCCCTCGCAGTGGCAGACCACGTGTAACAACACCTTCACAAGATCGGTACATCCGAACATCACACCTACGGGACAGGTACAGGATGGCAACAACAACTGCCCGAGTTACACCATCAGTGCTCAGACTGTCCACAATAGGCTGAGAGAGGCTGGACTGAGGCTTGTAGGCCTGTTGTAAGGCAGGTCCTGCCCAGACATCACCAGCAACAACGTCGCCTATGGGCACAAACCCACCATCGCTGGACCACACAGGACTGGCAAAAAGTGCTCTTCACTGACGAGTCGCGGTTTTGTCTCACCAGGGTTGATGGTCAGATTTGCGTTTGAGCGTTACACCGAGGCCTGTACTCTGGAGCGGGATCGATTTGGAGGTGGAGGGTCCGTCATGGTCTGGGGTGGTGTGTCACAGTATCATCGGACTGAGCTTGTTGTCATTGCAGGCAATCTCAACACTGTGCGTTACAGGGAAGACATCCTCCTCCCTCATGTGGTACCCTTTCTGCAGGCTCATCCTGACATGACCCTCCAGCATGACAATGCCACCAGCCATACTGCTCGTTCTGTGCGTGATTTCCTGCAAGACAGGAATGTCAGTGTTCTGCCATGGCCACCGAAGAGCCCGGATCTCAATCCCATTGAGCACGTCTGGGACCTGTTGGATCGGAGGGTGAGGGCTAGGGCCATTCCCCCCAGAAATGTCCGGGAACTTGCAGGTGCCTTGGTGGAAGAGTGGGGCAACATCTCACAGCAAGAACTGGCAAATCTGGTGCAGTCCATGAGGAGATGCATTGTAGTACTTAATGCAGCTGGTGGCCACACCAGACACTGACTGTTACTTTTGATTTTGACCCCCCCCTTGTTCAGGGACACATTATTCAATTTCTGTTAGCCACATGTCTGTGGAACATATTCAGTTTATGTCTCAGTTGTTGAATCTTGTTATGTTCATACAAATATTTACACGTTAAGTTTGCTGAAAATAAATGCAGTTGTTACTGAGAGGACGTTTCTTTTTTGCTGAGTTTAGATTTTTTTTTTTGCCTTGGCATAAGTTGAGCCTATGGCAATTTGAGCTAATTGAAGTGTTTTCTTCCCAGGCGTAATGCAAGGCATTTACACTGGCATATGACGTAACAACAAGGCCTATTGATGAGAGTGTAAAAAAGGACAAAGGGTTTGTTAGGTGTTAAGCCTGTGTTAAAATTATTAAATGACAAATAGCTATTGTGATTGTGTTGAATTGTGTTTGAATGGGTTTAAAATGTAGTGGTAATATTTCATTCAATACAGCAATTTGTAGGGGGCTTATTGCCGCGTTCATGCGCTAGATGGAACTATGAAACAGAAATTTCTGACTTGCTAACTGGTTGTAGTTATACCTGTGCCGATACATGTGCCACGTTCAACCAGTTAGCAAGTTGGAAATTTCGGACTTTCCTAGTTCCTACTAGTTTCTGAACGCAGCATAATTTACCCTGTCCCGCAGCTCAATTTACCTCATACCCGGGGTAAGTTGTGTCAAGAGACCACTTTTTTTTTGGGACAAGCTATGTTTTAAAAACTTTAATGTTTACATTAATTCTGATTATTTCCAGGCATACAGCACATCCTGACATATATGCAGATACACTATATATACACAAATTAGTGGAATTGGCTACTTTAGCCACACCAGTTGCTGACAGGTGTAAAGAATCGAGCACTAGTAAAATCGTTCCGTTGTAATGTAATAGTTTCTACAGTGCTGCTAGTCGGTAGAGGTTGGCTATTATACAAAAGCAACTTTGTAGCTAGCTAACATAACAACACTAATCAAGACGTTCCTTTGTAACGTATTTAGTTTCTACAATGCTGCTCGTCGGTAATAGTTGGCTGGGTATGGAACAATGGCGTCGCGGGGGACGGAAATAGCTGGCTAGCTAACCTAGCTATTACTAAACTACACAATTATCAAGCTAAGACAAAGACAGCTATGTAGCTAGCTAGCTAACACTGCACTAGTCAAATCGTTCCGTTGTAATGTATTAGTAATTACAGCGCTGCTAGTCGGTAGCGGTTGGCTAGCTAGCAGTGTTGACTAGCTAGCAGGCAGCAGACTCCAATGCTTCCCACAGTATTATTAGTTAGATGACTCAAAGATTTGGACCGTATTTTACTTTTTAGTTTTTTAGACCTCTCTTATTTAGCTAGATAATGTGATGAACGTACGTCAGTTAAGCAATATCACATGAGAGGGAGTGCTGAATATCTTTTCTGAGACTCACTTAGATAATTCATTTGATGATACATCAGTTGCAATACAAGGATATAACATTTATAGAAGAGACAGAAATGCTTATGGGGGAGGTGTTGCTGTATATATTCAGAGCCATATCCCTGTAATCCTTAGAGAAGATCTTATGTCAAGTGTTATTGAAGTGTTGTGGTTGCAGGTTCACTTGGCACATCTAAAGCCTTTTCTTTTGGGGTGTTGCTGTAGGCCACCAAGTGCTAACAGTCAGTATCTAAATAATATGTGTGAAACACTTGATAGTGTATGTGATGTAAACAGAGAAGGTCTACTTTCTTGGGGACCTGAATATTGACTGGTTTTCATCAAGCTGTCCACTCAAGAGGAAGCTTCTTACTGTAACCAGTGCCTGTAATCTGGTTCAGGTTATTAACCAACCTACCAGGGTGTTTACAAACACTACAGGAACAAGATCATCCACATGTATCGATCACATTTTTACTAATGCTGTAGAACTTTGTTCTAAAGCTATATCCGTACCCACTGGATGCAGTGATCACAATATAGTGGCTATATCCAGGAAAGCCAAAGTTCCAACAGCTGGGCATAAAATGGTGTATAAGAGATCATACAAAAGATTTTGCTGTGACTCTTATGTTGATGATGTTAAAAATATTTGTTGGTCTGATGTGATTAATGAGGAGCATCCAGACGCTGCACTTGATGAAATTGCTTCTTCCAATTATTGATAAACATGCACCTGTTAAGAAACTGACTGTTAGTACTGATAAGGCTCCATGGATTGATGAGGAATTGAAAAACTGTTTGGTTGAAAGAGATGGGGCAAAGGGAGTGGCTAATAAGTCTGGCTGGACATCTCACTGGCTTACTTACTGCAAATTTAGAAATGATGTGACTAAACTCAACAAAAAGAAGAATAAACTTTATTATGAAGATAAGCTCAATGATATAAAGAATGATGGAAGAAAACTTGAGTAAATTAAATTATGGACAGAAAGACATTCAAATCCATCTTTCATCAAATCAGATGGCTTATTCATCACAAAACCATTTGATGTTGCCAATTATTTTAATGATTATTTCATTGTCAAAGTGGGCAAACGTAGGCAGGAAATGCCCACGACAAACAGTGAGCAATTATATTCATGCATAAAAAAAACTAATAATGAAAGAAAAGCAGTGCAAGTATGAATTTTGTAAAGTTAGTGTGGGAGAGGTGGAAAAATTATTCTTAACGATCAATAATGACAAACCTCCTGGCATTGACAATTTAGATGGAAAGCTACTGAGGATGGTAGCTGACTCTATAGCCACTCCTATCTGTCATATCTTTATTCTGAGCCTAGAGGAAAGTCTTTGTCCTTAGGCCTGTAGGGAATCCAAAGTAATTCCGCTACCCAAGAGCGGTAAAGCGGCCTTTACTGGTTCTAACAGCAGACCTATAAGCTTGCTGCCAGCTCTTAGCAAACTGTTGGAAGAAATTGTGTTTGATCAAATACAATGCTATTTTTCTGTAAAACAAATTAACAACAGACTTTCGGCATGCTTATAGAGATGGGCACTCAACATGTACTACACTGACACAAATGACTGATGATTGGTTAAAGGAATTGATAATAAGAAGATTATGGGAGCTGTACTGTTAGATTTCAGTGCAGCCTTTGATATCATTGACCATAACCTGTTGTTGAAAAAACTTAAGTGCTATGGCTTTCAACCGCTGCCATATTGTGGATTCAGAGCTATCTATCTAATATAACTCAAAGGGTTTTCTTTAATGGAAGCGTCTCTAATGTCAAACATGTAAAGTGTGGTGTACCGCAGGGCAGCTCTCTAGGCCCTCTACTCTTTTCTATTTTTACCAATGACCTGCCACTGGCATTAAACAAAGCATGTTTGTCCATGTATACTGATGATTCAACCATATATGCATCATCAACCACAACTAATGAAGTCACTGAAACCCTTAACAAAGAGTTGCAGTCTGTTTTGGAATGGGTGGACAGTAATAAACTGGTCCTGAATATCTCTTAAACTAAGAGCATTGTATTTGGTACAAATCATTCCTTAAGTGCTAGACCTCAGCTGAATCTGGTAATGAATGGTGTGGCTGTTGAACAAGTTGAGGAGACTAAATTACTTGGCGTTACCTTACATTGTAAACTGTCACGGTCAAAACATATAGACTCAATGGTTGCAAATATGGTAATAAAGAGATGCTCTGCTTTTTTGATATCACACTCCAAAAAGCAAGTTCTGCAGGCTCTAGTTTAGTCTAATCTTGATTATTGTCCAGTTGTGTGGTTCAGTGCGGCAGGAAAGACCTAGTTAAGCTGCAGCTGGCCCAGAACAGAGCGGCACATTTAGCTCTTAATTGTAATCAGAGGGCTGATATAAATACTATGCATGCCAGTCTCTCTTGGCTAAGAGTTGAGGAGAGACTGACTGCATCACTTCTTCTTTTTATAAGAAACATTAATGTGTTGAAAATCCCAAATTGTTTGCATAGTCAACTTACACACAGCTCTGACACACACACTTACCCCAACAGACATGGCACCAGGGGTCTTTTCATAGTCCCCAAATCCAGAACAAATTCAAGAAAACGTACAGTATTATATAGAGCCCTTATTGCATGGAACTTCCTTCCATCACATATTGCTCAAATAAACAGCAAACTTGGTTTCAAAAAACAGATAAAGCAACACCTCGCAGCACAACGCCTCTCCCCTATTTGACCTAGATAGTTTGTGTGTATACATTGATATGTAGGCTATGTGTGCCTTTTTAAAAATGTATGTAGTTCTGTCCTTGAGCTGTTGTTATCTAGTGATGTTTTGTATTATGTCATTCTGTAATATGTTTCATGTTTTGTGTGGACCCCAGGAAGAGTAGTTGCTGCTTTTGCAACAGCTAATGGGGATCCTAATAAAATGCCAACGTGGCACCGTCATAGGATGCCGCCTTTCCAACAAGTCAGTTCGTCAGATTTCTGCCCTGCTAGAGTTGCCCCTGTCAACAGTAAGTGCTGTTTTTGTGAAGTGGAAATGTCTAAGAGCAACAATGGCTAAAATGCAAAGTGGTAAGCCACACTAGCTCACAGAACGGGACCGCGGAAAAATCATCTGTCCTCGGTTTCAACACTCACTACCGAGTTTCAATCTGTCTCTGAAGCAACGTCAGCAGAAGAACTGTTCGTCGGGAGCTTCGTGAAATGGGTTTCCATGGCCGAGCAGCCGCACACAAGAGTAAGATCATTATGCACAATGCCAAGCGTCAGCTGGAGTGTTGTGAAGCTCGCCGCCATTGAACTCTGGAGCAGTGGAAACTCATTCTCTGGAGTGATGAATCACACTTCACCATCTGGCAGTCCGACGGACAAATCTGGGTTTGGCAGATGCCAGGAGAAACGCTACCTGCCCTAATGCATAGTGCCAACTGTAAAGTTTGGTGGAGGAAGAATAATGGTCTGGGACTGTTTTCTTGGTTTGGGCTAGGCGCCTGAGTTCCAGTGAAGGGAAATCTTAACACTACAGCATTCTAGACTATTCACTGCTTCCAACTTTGTGGCAAAAGTTTGGGGAAGGCCCTTTCCTGTTTTAGCATGACAATGCCCCTGTGTACAAAGTGAGGTCCATACAGAAATGGTTTGTCGAGGTTGATGTGGAAGAACTTGACTGGCCTGCACTGAGCCCTGACCTCAATCCCATCAAACACCTTTGGGATGAATGGAAGGTAGACTGCGAGCCAGGCCTAATCGCCCAACATCAGTGTCCAACATCCGTGCCCGACCTCACTAATGCTCTTGTGGCTGAATGGAAGCAAGTCCCCGCAGCAATGTTCCAACATTTAGTGGAAAGCCTTCCCAGAAGAGTGGAGGCTGTTATAGCAGCAAAGGGGGGACCAACTCCATATTACTGGCCATGATTTTGGAATGAGATGTTCGACGAGCAGGTGTCCACATACTTTTGGTCATGTAGTGTATCTTTGTTAGATGATGCTGAATGTAAAAAATGGCTCAATTTCTCCCCTACAGAGGAAAACTGCGATTTTCAGAGGTGGTGACTGTGACATATCAATGTAATCCCAGCTAGCGCACATTGGTCTTGTTTGAACATATGGAATATAACATATAGTCTTCTATTCTCAATCCATGGAATTAGTCCACTGTGCCACCAGGATGGAGCTAGCATACTGTACTTTTTTTACACATACAAAGCTGTTCATTTCAGTCTATCCAAATAGACCCCATTTCAAAGGAAACAAGCACTCATTAAGATCAGGTGTGGTCAATTAGTGACTGCAGCCAACACACATGAACACACTTAAGATTGTTTTTAGGGAACATTTTCTTCACGTTCTCAGAATGGAATGTATGTTTTTAAAGAGTAACTCTCACCCCCAATTTCAGCCATTGCCCAATACCTTTAAATAAAATAAAAAATGCATTCTGGTGAGAAGTTGTGGGTGGGGGAAATTGCTTATAAATATTCATTTTGGGGGTGGGTAAATCTAGTTGTACCTGATCCCAACACTTTATCACTAAAGCACAGTTATGTGCATTGCATACAAATACGGCTCTGGACAGTTAGCTCACAGTGGCACAACGCCGAGTTCCTGACATCTATTGCCACTTGCAGGGTGTAAATTTGAATACCCCCCCCCCAATAAAATGTAAATGTGGGCTCACATTTATTGCGGTATTGTGTTGGGAAGAGAAGTGCAAACATCACCTTGCAAATGAAGGATTAGGGGCTCAATTCAATCCAATCCTCATTGCAGTATTTACAAAGGAACTATTTTTCCAGTGGTCAAAGTAACACAGACTGGTCTTGGGAACTGCATAAAAACCTACAACTACTACAGTACCAGGGCGACCCCTCTCACAGGTATGTTTTCACTTTTCAGAATTAGAAGTGTGTAGGCACGGGATGAATATTGTAAATTACATTATTAAAAATAAAAGACAACTGCTCCATGTGGGATTAGAACTCATAACGACTAAATATGAGCCAACTGTTTTAGCAGACTGCGCCACCAATCAGACATTATGGTAGTGAAAATATAAAAATAATTGACAAGAATAGCATTCATCTATTTCTTGTTTTGATCGATGTAGCTACGAATATAAACGTATAATTCAGATAGCCTACATGTTTTATTTTTCTTTGTAAAAGCACATAGATGTGTATGAAAAGATAAGCAAAAACTGTCAAAAAACATAAATGTGTCTTACTGCCTTTTGAATTTTGTGTAACGTCAGTAGTCAAGTCAAGGAAGCATCATGCAAAATATATCGGCAAACTCCACTGAGAGTACCAATACCATTGCCAAATAAGGCGCGCTGTCACCTGCTTTTATAGTAAGCCTTGAGGTGGTACCACCCAGAGCATCTAGAAGGGAGTGGATTTCATACAGAACCCCTCCCTTGAGATAACGTAGAGGTAGGTACCTTCTCAAGGTGCCTCTACATCACAATTTCAATGGTAAAGTTGAACCACTATAGGGGCAAAAACAGCTAGATTTACTACTAATTTACTACTAATAGACAAAATAAATATATACAAACTGTCAAAATGAAGACCAGAATTTACGTGTTTCACGATAACTAATCCTAAAACATCTGGGTTTCGATGTAAAAAAAAAAAAAAAAAATCATGAAAGTTACTCTTTAAATAACATTCTTAGAACGTTCTCTGAATGTTACTAAAGTTTTCTTGACGTTTTTCTTGAACTTTTCTTAACGTTTTCAGAACAATTTGAGAACATTAGCTTGAATAGAACCATGAGGAAACCTGTAGGAAACATTATGCTGAAGTACTGAACTATTTGAGAACATTCCCAATGTCAAACCAGTTTGAGAACATTCCAAGAGCATTACCAAAATTGAAAGACCATGTTTGAACTTTTAGGAAACGTTCTGTTATTAAAGTAATGAAATTCTAAGAAAATAATGTTTTTTTGTCAAATTCCTTAAATGTGCTGAGAATGTTCCAAAACCAAGCAACTATCCTGCACCAATCCCAGAAAGTTGTGGAAGGTTGTATGCAAAATAACCATAGGACAACCACGCTCTCACCAAGCTCTTAGAAACATGTAGTTCTCAGAATGTACACAGGCATTGAGCATGTTGCTCTACAAAGGAGAGTAGGTAACATCGATATCCTAGTACTACGGAGGGATGCCTGCTGGATATCCTGTTTAAAAACATTGACCTCTAGTGGTCTGAATATTGACTTTGATTTCAGCAGTGGTGGGAAAAGTACCCAGTTGTGATACTTGAGTAAAAGTATAGATACCTTAATAGAAAGTTACTAAAGTAAAAGTTAGTCAGCCAGTAAAATACTACTTGAGTAAAAGTCTAAAAGTATTTGAATTTAAATATACTTAAGTATAAAAAATAAATGGAATTGCTAAAATAAACTTAAGTACCAAAAGTAAAAGTATAAATAATTTCAAATTCCTTATATTAAGCAAAGCAGGTGACATTTTCTTGTTTTTAAATTGTACAGATAGCCAGGGGCACACTCCAACACTCAGACATAATTTACAAATTATGCATTTGTGTTTAGTGAGTCCGCCAGATCAGAGGCAGTAGGGATGCCCACGTGTTCTCTTGATAAGTGTGTGAATTGGACAATTTTCCTGTCCTGCTAAGCGTTCAAAATTTAACAAGTACTTTTGCATGTGAGGGAAAATGTATAGAAGAAAAAGTACATTATTTTCTTTAGGAATGTAGTGAAGTAAAAGTAAAAGTTGTCAAAAAAATTAATAGAAAAGCAAAGTACAGATACCCCAACAAACTACTTAAGTAAAAATACTTCAAAGTACTACTTAAGTACTTTACACCACTGGATCACAGGCCCTTCTAATGAACAATTATATTTTCTATGAACAAGTCTTATAAATGAATATATTATTTCTACAGCTTATCCACATACATCCAATATGTTCCCCTGTTGATGCTTATTATGCATTATGGTTGAACCAAAATATTACATGTAACAAAAATTGAATGAAATTAGAAACAATATATATGTGAAATTCAATGAAACAATCATGTATGCTGATGATAATCGTATGCTAATGATAACAATAGCCTAATATATTCAATATGCTGTAAACTATTGTCTTTTAACAGTTTCACAAAAATAATTCTAATTAACCTGATAATTATGACACACCCCTCACTATTGTAATTGGTTGCACTAATTGCACTGTTTTGTCTACATAACCTGGTTCAAGCATTCATGATATTACCTTGAAGAAGGCACAGTGATGCCGAGACGTTGGTGGTTTACCCAATAAATACCTGGAGTTTAAACAGAGTGTGCAACTCTCGTTGTTTTTATAGCTGGGATAACACACAATGTATCTAGGGAACAAAAGTCACAATTCACCTACCAGCACTGCCTGGTCTAGTATCTCACAGCCTTGCATGTATGCTGTCTCAATATCGATGCAGTGTATCCGGCTCTCTCTGTGGAATTTAGCAGAAACATCAATTAGCTTTACTCACAGCGTTCCTGTCTGAATCTGTGGCGTCGCTGTAGTACGAGCTTCACTCACACTTGCATGTCTCTGAAACACTTGATGCAGAGCATCGACTTCTTCTCTGTGGAGAACATGATGTAGGGCTCATCGTGGAGAGCTGTGGAGACAAACGTTATGTTAGACCATCACTATCACATCACTGTTTCCTCACAATAAGATAATCATCCCATGAACATGTTGACAATTGTGTCAATAGGTTAGGTAACACTTAATTACACATTCACTTGATGAAGGTTATTCTACATGTGTGACAAATGATGTTATTATTACAGATTATCTTGTTCCACTATATAACTGTTTTGTAATTACACATTTGAAAGTCACCTGTGAATTACCATGTTAATAACTCAAACCAACATCTGATCTTGGTACATGTAACTACAAGGTTCCACTACCATTGAATACAGATGTAAGGCCTGGGTTGATAGATAGGCCTGGGTTGATAGATAGGCCTGGGTTGATAGATAGGCCTGGGTTGATAGATAGGCTAGGACCTGGTAACAACAATTGTAACAAGGCACATTAACTACTGGCCATTTTCAATTAGTTTATTTCTATGTTATAACCTGGCACAAAGGCTATACTGAATCAAGTGTAATGTAAGAACATTGTAGTTACATAGAATATACTTGTAGTTATCGTGTACCTACCCAGGAGCAAGCAACTGAATGTAAAGTGTAGCCCAGTAGGGTATAATCTTTATAGTTACTATGCAGTTACAATGTAATAACCTTTGCAGACAATAGGCTAACCAAGATAAATTAGAACATTAGGATTAACCCTTTTACTTACATTGTACTTACAATGTAACAATCTTTAACAACCAACTCTTTAATTACAATGTTGTTGCAAGGGATATACATGTATTTACAATGCACATACCCAGGAGCAAGCAACTTAATGTAAAGTGTAATTACACAGTTCTTTCTCAAAGATTGTTACATTGTACAATGTAACTAAAAGGGTTAAACCTAATGTTATCTTGTCTCTTAATTTCTCCTGGTTAGCCTAGTAAAATCTGTTGTTAACAGTTATTACTGTGTTCGTTACGTAGTATTAGGGGAAACTTAATGTAAAGTGTCACCATAGGTTATTATTAGATAACAATGTAATTATAGCTAGAAGCCGCTGAGCACTTGTTGTAGAGTGAACATAATACAGGTGATACTCACAGCACATCCGGTGGCACACTTTGGTGCGTTTGGCCAGGAACACAATCTCATGGTGGGAGAACATCTTGGCCTTGTGTGTGGAATCCCTGCAAGCTCCACACAGGGGCTGGCTACACGTGTTACAGTAGTACATTGGCCCTGTGTCCTATAACACACACACACAATATGATCCATGATAATAAATGCTCTCTATTAAGATCTATAGCATTTGTTAGAGTTATTTCTGTTGTGAGGTACCTGTTTGTTGCTCTGCTGGTCACAGTTGGCGCACTGGACTGTCTCTTCACAGTCATCAGTAGAGTTATCAACCAGGAACTTCAGCAGACGGTCCTCTGGTGGGAGTGCATTCATTCCTTTCACAACTGATGGGTATCTGTGACACAGATGGATCCAGCAACAAAAGCACAGTAAAAATGTTTTATACAGTGCTTCATTCAAATTTTAGTTTCTCGCTACACTGATCATAAAAAAGTAGTGAGTTGCATTCCCAAGGCTCTCCAGCAGATGGTGCAACATATCTAATCGCAGAAGCTTTGCTAACATATTCTGAATTCAGTACGTGGCAGTACTTTTTTACTACAGGTAAGACAAATGGCATGTCATAAACATGTCAAACAATAATTAATTTTAGAGTTTAAGTATGCAACCTCTAACATTGACCTGGTTCTAGCAGTATTACAGGGGTGACCAGGGATGTTCTCTTGATAGGTGTGAATTAGATCATTTTCCTGTCCAGCTAAGCATTAAAAATGTAATGAGTACTTTTGGGTGTGAGGGAAAATGTACGGAGTAAATAGTACATAATTTTCTTTAAGAATGTAGTGAAGTAAAAGTTGTCCAACATAGTAATAGTAAAGTACAGATGCCCCAAAAAAGTAATTTTACTTAAGTACTTTACACCACTGCCATCCACTCACTCAAGAACCATGTAATCTCGGGAATTTGCTACACTGCTATTAGTAGCACACAATAGACCCTGTTGCTATGCAAACTAAATAAACATTGGCGAGGAGGAAAGAGAATCCTACTGCCTCTGATCTGGCGGACTCACTAAACACATGCTTCATTTGTAAATGATGTCAGAGAGTTGTGCCCCTGGCTATCCGTAAATAAAAATAGGAAAAGTGGCCATTTGGTTTGCTTAATATAAGGAATTTGAAATGATTTATACTTGTACTTTTACTTTTGATACGTAAGTATATTTGAGCAATTACATTTACTTTTGATACTTAGGTATATTTAAAACCAAATACTTCTAGACTTTTACTCAAGTAGCATTTTACTGGGTGACTTTTACTTGAGTAATTTACTATTAAGGTATCTTTACGTTTACTCAACTATGACAATTATGTACTTTTCCCACCACTGATGGTTGGTAGTACTGATGAAAATAGCAACAAACAGCACTTCCGTATTGCCCATGCACAGGCCACAGGGCCAGGCGGACCTGCAGGGAGAGAGTGTGCCCACTGGGTTATCTCCCCTCGGAACACACTTCACTCTAGTAGCCTACTACACAATGGTCCACTCCATAGATCCATCTGCTCACTCCTGTAAGCTCTTCAATACCTGGAATGAGGAGAACTCTGATATAAATGATGCCTGGTCGAGAGCCACAGGGAGCCATTTTTAAATAGGGAAACCACCCCATAGCAGTCGTACTCGTACCAACTGTTTTATTTAACTTATCATCTTGCATGATCGGATGTGATCCAGTGTTTGGTTTCATCCCAGATATGTAATCACAGAGCACACAAGGAGACCTCAGGTTCTGGGGGGACAATGCAACTGCAGAACAAAGCAGCAACCATAGCAGTTGTGGGCTCGGGCAGGCAGGGCAACAAAGCCCCTCTGGACCACTAGAGATCTACAGGGACAGATTTAGCTGTAGGCTTTGATACTATCAGAACCCGCAGAAGCAATAATCTTACAGCTAGTTGTAAGATAATTTTACAGTCTGATGACCTGTGGTCATCCCCTTTCTCACCTACAAAGAAAATCCAACTTAACCCAGGAGGTTTCAAAATTACCCAATGTCAGAGGAACGATTTGGACAGAAATGATTTCAGCAATCTACTGTTTGTTTGTTTGGCATCACGTTGGGGAGTTGATCAGGGGACCTCGGGATGTATTCAGGAAATGGACTGAAATGACTGATCATGTCAGCTGCATACTGTCCCACTGGGCACAGATGACAATTCAACATCTACTCCACATTGTTTCAATGTAATTTCAAACAACATTGATTCAACCAGTGTGTGCACATTGGGGTATCTGTACGATGCAGTGTATCAGTTTGGCTGTAACATCATCCCCAATGTGTTGCTCATCACTACTTGATCCAGTGATCTAAATGGGGTTGCCACCACTTCTTTGTGTATCTGCTTGTGTTTTCGGGTTTGAAGATAATCAAAGACAAGTGATAAGTTCATATGCTGAAAACTCTCTTTAGTGATAGAAAAGGCCCAATCTAAGATTAGTTTTATTTCCAGTATAATCTTTTTCCTGGAGAAGTTTTGTTCCACATAGCCGTGTGCTCTTTGATCAGTGAGAGCTAATCCAGAGGGCCTTTAGGTAATACTGTTGGCCATGACTCATTCTCCAGTAGGGGATAAAATGGATAGGGCACTGTGAGGTCACATTTAATTGCCCTGAGCTCCCGGCTCCATTGCCAAGATGCCTGTGTAGTGTGACTACATGGTGGCCTTAACATGGTGCTAACTCAGAGCCAGGGCTGACCCTGCAGCTGTCCCAGCCGCTCAAACCATCCTGCCCTGGTCGGGCTGGACCAGGTCACTCTGAGCCATAGTCCTTAGCAGACTGCTTGACTTTCATCCACTAAGGCTGGTATTGATTGTAAGGATAGGCGAGTCCCTGTCCATTCATGTGTAGATCAGAGTTGGCTGTGCAGTATGCATGCTTTAAGCGCCCTGTAGAACTGGAGAGTTACACAGATTCTTAAAGGGATTCCTCCTATTTCATTGCCAAGACTGAGATGCAATGCCTTATACTCAAACCCAATGTTTAAACAAGTAACTGTAGGTCACCACAAAGGTACAAATGTGGTTGGGGGCATTTAGGTAGTCTTGGACTAACAATAGTGTCAAATTAAATGCACAGCTTGTGTATTCAGAAAGCATCTTTCAGTAAGTTAAGTTCAGTCCCTTACCCGCAGAGGGGGCAGTTGAGACGGCTTTCATTGGCTCTGCCTTGTAGGCAGCGCGCACAGAAGATGTGGTAACAGTCTAAGAGGCATGGGTGCTGGTACTGCTCATGGCACAGGTGACAAAACAGGGGATGGACATTGGCACAGTCCACTCCACACAGATTATCCAAAGGAGAGAGGACACCCCCTGCCATCTACAAAGAGAGTGTAGTGACAGTGAATCCCTTTTTCTTTTTTTTCTTTTTTTTTACTAAACTGACATTTTAAAATCAGCTACGATGTAAGTAGGACATCATGTTTGACTTCACATATAGAGTTTGAGATCAAATAGATAATTTTCAAATGGAATAATGTGATGCAGAGCTAGCCTGGGTACCAGCCACTTTCTGCTAACATTCCACTCCTTGTACCCCGTGTCAATGCCAATGACTCGGAGTACAAGGAGTGGAACTGGAATATTAGCATTAACACACTGGTACCCAGGCTAATGCAGTACATAATACTCCCATAACTTTAGTCTAATTTAGTTGGAACAGTTAGGTTAGAGATAACTTCCCTCTTTCACTTACCTTGCCAGCCATGGTAGAAGTCCTCAGTGCTGTGATGAAAAAACACACGATGTCACATGAAAGTTCTATTGTTTTGTCATATTAGTACTTCTATTGTAGCCTACTGCTCTATATGTCCAACCAAACACAAGGCACCCCCAACAGAAGAGCTCACTGTAAAAGTGTAGTGGATGGAGTCTGTTCCTACATATGGACAGCACGGAGCGCTACTGTCTTACCTTTCAGTGGTACTATCAACTACCCCCAGCAGGAATGACAGCAATGCAGAAACTCTTCTGGAGTGGCCTGGTTGAGCCCTGACGCCAGGCAGCTGACTGCTCCCCTAGCCAGCAGCCATTCTGCTCACAGAGTGGGGGACTGGGGATGGGCCAACGGTGCAACCATACTGTCACAGATGACAAAAGGGAAATTGGATATTGTTGCCATGTCAGCAGGGGACAAATCCCCCCAATATAGAATATTCTCCCCTTAGTTAACCAGGAATCAGGGATTGAATGGGTATCACCACCAACCCCTATGCTGCAGTCTCAGAAATATTGATATGAGGGCAGGCTTTTTGACTCAATTGTAGAGAAGCTATTTTCTTTTTGGCAACAACAGGATTTAGAGGATACCTGTAGCCTACATATGCCTGTTGAAGTTATACTAATTGTCAATAATAATTGTGGAATTAGACTACCCTCAAAATGGTCTGTAGCCAAAGTGTAGAAGAATTATTAAACTTTTTTTGCCCAAATACGTATACCTCAAACTGGGCATAGAATATCTCCTGGATGAATCTATCACAGATTCATGGATTTCATCGATTTATGTAGACCGGATATAGGACTTAGCAAACTCTGCCTCTTCCTTTCTGGACAAGAATCGCCGGCCAACATGGCTCCGATTGTGAGTATTCACGTTGAAATAGGTTGTATAGCTAAGTATATCACTTTTTGTCTGTCGTTTATTGTAGTTAATGTTGACGTAATAAATCCACATTGAACTGTGTTTCCAAAGAAGACTTGTAGCACCAATCGATTGCTTTGTTTACCAGTTGGGCCTGCACCCATTGAACCACGTTGTAGCAATTTAGCTATAGTAGCTAACACAGCTAGCTAGTTGGCAAATGTTAGTTGTAACCGTGAACGATGGATGGCTAGCCAGCGGGAAATACACCAGCTAAAAGTTAGTGTGCTACTTATAGTACCATTAGTGACCGTTTAAAAAAAAGTTTAATCAAATGTTTTACCAAATTGATATGCTAAAGTCTTGTCCCATCGTTAGTTTACACACGTCACAACCAAACATTTCCGGACCGGTTTGTAACACAAATCAATCAAGTTGCTAAGTTCAAAACAATCTAGCACGTTAGATACTAAAATGACACAGTATGGTGTCTCATTCAGTATTTATCATGTTGTAGTTAATAACGTTAGACCCTCTGCAATGTCCGGACAGAAGAAGCAGGTCGTCAAAAAGACCAAGACGGGTGGCAAGAAGAAGAAGCAGGCCCTGAAGTTCACCCTGGACTGCACTCACCCAGTGGAGGATGGCATCATGGATGCTGCCAACTTTGTAAGTAGCCGATGTTAGAGAAAAAACATGCAATATCCTATAGAGAAAAAAAACATGCAATATCCTATTAAATGTCTTACTTTATTACTAGACATTTTACTTTTTTATTTTATTTAACCTTTATTTAATTAGGCAAGTCAGATAAGAACAAATTATTATTTAAAATTATGGCCTACCAGAAGGCAAAGTGCCTCCTGCGGGGACGTGTGCTGGGATTAAAAGTAATAATATTGGACAAAACACACATCACGACAAGAGACAACGCATCGCTACATAAGACAGCGACACATGACAACACAGCATGGTAGCAACATGACAACAACATGGCAGCAGCACAACAGGGTACAAACATTACTAGGCACAGACAACAGCACAAAGGGCAAGAAGGTAGAGACAGCAATACATCACACGAAGCAGGCACAACTGTCAGTAAGAGTGTCCATGATTGAGTTTTTGAATGAAGAGATGGAGATTAAACGGTCCAGTGTTTTATTTTTTATTTTTTTTGCAGCTCGTTCCAGTCACTAGCTGCAGTGTACCCATTGCATGTCACAAATGAGCCTCTTAGTTCCCGGAGACCTGTACACATGGGCACCCTTCGCTGAAGGCTACATCCCATATCCCCGAAAGCATATTTGCCAGCCCTCTGGTTGACCTATTCCTGATCAACTTTTCTGACCACCGAAGATACATTTATAATCCGGGATGCCTTACCAGTCAGTACGGGTTATAAGATGTGTGAAAATAAACATTTCTATTCCACTTCCTGAGTTTACCGAATACACTCTTATCTCCATAAATGTGCGCTTCCATCTGGGATCTAGTATGGAGTGAGTGAGCGTCGGAACATTTGAATTGAAATGTTTATTTTACCATAGTTCAAACATTTTATAACCGTACCGACTGATAAGGTATTATAGATTTGCCTTCAGTGGGGAGGAAAGTTTCTCGGAAATGGGTAAGCTAGAGGGCTGGTAAATGTTTTCTAGGCTTGGGCAGTATACCGTATATAAGGGATGGTTTTTCAATACCTTTGAAACTTCAGTTTTTCTATACGTTTTAATATTTTCAGCTATTTAACTAAATACCTGCAGTTAACTTGTGCAATGCGTTAAAGATAAAGCAGATTGCGTTGTTATTTCACATGTTATATTATTTTACATTGTGAAGCTTAGTTCCCCAGCAACGTTGAGCCAGTCATGTGTTTGTAAATAGCATAACAGGAGAAAGCGGCAGCAGGATCATCAGAGTCCAGGGGTCGCTGTTTTTTTTTTGTGGTTGCTTCGATTGAATGATCAGGGACGTGCAAGTATAGTTTTCCTTCACGGAAAACGCATTCAGTATAAAATAGCTTCATTTTCATCAGATGAAAATGAAATAACTGGCAACCACAAGTAAATAAGCCCATAATGAAAAAGCAAGGTCTTTGCAAAAACGATGCATGGCCATCATTTTTCTAATGTTTAGGCCTGTCATAGAAAGAACGTAGACAGCTACATGTCCTAATGTTTTTCTTATAGTTGATCTTGTATTTTATCGGCGAAAATAGGCTTATCTAGAAGTGCAACTGAAGCACAAACTTAATCTGATGCCGAGCAGAAATTACAATAAGAAGCATTTTACATCTGTGTTTACAAAACACAGCATGATGTTTCTTATTGGTTTTATCTCATTTTCCTGCGTGAAAAATAGATTTATGCGTTAATACGACCTCTAGTTTAACTTTCTAAACTCAGCAAAAAATGAAACGTCCTCTCACTGTCAACTGCGTTTATTTTCAGCAAACTTAAAACCTCTCTGGGATAGGGGTCCCGCTAGCGGGACAACTTCCGGTGAAACTGGAGAGCGCGCAATTCAAATGAATAATCCTAAAATTACAGATATTAAACATTTATGTACATACAAGTGTCTTATATCGGTTGAAAGTTTTAAATTCTTGTTAATCTAACTGCACTGTCCAATTTACAGTAGCCATTACAGCGAAAGCATGCCATGTAGACGACACCATTCTGTATACTTCTGGCCCTTCTTTGGACACTGTGTTAGCAACCCTCCAGACAAGCTTCAATGCCATACAACTCTCCTTCTGTGGCCTCCAACTGCTCCTAAATACAAGTAAAACTAAATGCGTGCTCTTCAACCGATCGCTGCCTGCACCTGCCTGCCTGTCCTGCATCACTACTCTGGACGGTTCTGACTTAGAATATGTGGACAACTACAAATACCTAGGTGTCTGGTTAGACTGTAAACTCTCCTTCCAGACTCACATCAAACATCTCCAATCCAAAGTTAAATCAAGAATTGGCTTCTTATTTCGCAACAAAGCATCCTTCACTCATGCTGCCAAACATACCCTTGTAAAACTGACCATCCTACCGATCCTCGACTTTGGCGATGTAATTTACAAAATAGCCTCCAACACTCTACTCAACAAACTGGATGCAGTCTATCACAGTGCCATTCGTTTTGTCACCAAAGCCGCATATACTACCCACCACTGCGACCTGTACGCTCTCGTTGGCTGGCCTTCGCTTCATAATCGTCGCCAAACCCACTGGCTCCAGGTCATCTACAAGACCCTGCTAGGTAAAGTCCCCCCTTATCTCCGCTCACTCGTCACCATAGCAGCACCCACCTGTAGCACGCGCTCCAGCAGGTATATCTCTCTGGTCACCCCCAAAGCCAATTCCTCCTTTGGCCGTCTCTCTTTCCAGTTCTCTGCTGCCAATGACTGGAACGAACTACAAAAATCTCTGAAACTGGAAACACTTATCTCCCTCACTAGCTTTAAGCACCAGCTGTCAGAGCAGCTCACAGATCACTGCACCTGTACATAGACCATCTATAATTTAGCCCAAACAACTACCGCTTCCCCTACTGTATTTATTTTATTTTATTTTGCTCCTTTGCACCCCATTATCTCTTTCTACTTTGCACTTTCTTCTACTACAAATCTACCATTCCAGTGTTTTACTTGCTATATTGTATTTACTTTGCCACCATGGACTTTTTTTGCCTTTACCTCCCTTATCTCACCTCATTTGCTCACATTGTATATAGACTTATCTTTCTACTGTATTATTGACTGTATATTTGTTTTACTCCATGTGTAACTCTGTGTTGTTGTATGTTGTCGAACTGCTTTGATTTATCTTGGCCAGGTCGCAATTGTAAATGAGAACTTGTTCTCAACTTGCCTACCTGGTTAAATAAAGGTGAAATAAATAAATAAAAATAAAATGTGATTGTTTGAGGACGGCGCCCCACATCAAAATATTTTTCCACCGGCACAGGTTTCATAAATTCACAAATGGCGATTTAAATATTCACTTACGTTTTGAAAATCTTCATCTGATTTGTCATCCAAAGGGTCCCAGCTATAACATGTAGTGTTGTTTTGTTAGATAAAATCCTTCTTTATATCCCAAAAGGTCTGTATAGTTGGCGCCATTGATTTGAGTAATCCACTCGTTCAACATGCAAAGAAAGGAATTAAAAAATCTACCACAAAATGTTAAAACAAGTCAAAATATGTTTCTATTGACTCCTCAGATACCCTAAAATGTAATCAAACTATAATATTTCATATGGGAAGAAGTATGTTCAATAGGAAAACGATATTAGCAGGTGCGTCTTCTCTTCATCGCTCGCGCATACACGAATTTCCAAGACTGTCTCTGTAGTAAAACTCATTATTCTTACTCGTTTTGGAAGAAACAAGCCTGAAACCTTGAACATTGAGTGCTGACACCCAGTGGAAGCCATAGGAATTGTATACTGGGAGCTAGATTTAATTATTTCCCTATACTTTCCATTGTAAGAGCATGGGCTCACAAAAAAAATTCAGTTTGGTTTTTCTTTGGATTTTCTCCTACCACATCTATTGTGTTATAGTCTCCTACATTATTTTAACAAATCTACAAATGTCAAAGTGTCTTCTTTCCAGTGGTACCAATTATATGCGTATCCTGGCTTCAGGGCCTGAGCAACAGGCAGTTTACTTTGGGCATTCAGTCAGGTGGAAATTGAGAGAGAAAAGACCGTAGCCTGAAGAAGTTTTAACGTGTAAATATTTGTATGAACATAAGATTCAACAACTGAGACATAAACTAAACAAGTTCCACAGTCATGTGACTAACAGAAATTGAATAATTTGTCCCTGAACAAAGGGGGGGGGGGGTCAAAATCAAAAGTAACAGTCAGTGTCTGGTGTGGCCACCAGCTGCATTAAGTACTGCAGTGCATCCCTTCCTCATGTACTGCACCAGATTTGCCAGTTCTTGCTGTGAGATTTTACCCCACTCTTCCACCAAGGCACCTGCAAGTTCCCTGACATTTCTGGGGGGACTAGCCCTCACCCTCCGATCCAACCGGTCCCAGACGTGCTCAATGGGATTGAGATTCGAGCTCTTCGCTGGCCATGGCAGAACACTAACATTCCTGTCTTGCAGGAAATCACACACAGAATGAGCAGTATGGCTGGTTGCATTGTCATGCTGGAGGGTCATGTCAGGATGAGCCTGCAGGAAGGGTACCACATGAGGGAGGATGATGTCTTCCCTGTAACGCACAGTGTTGAGATTGCCTGCAATGACAACAAGCTCAGTCCGATGATGCTGTGACACACCGCCCCAGACCATGATGGACCCTCCACCTCCAAATCGATCCCGCTCCAGAGTACAGGCCTCGGTGTAACGCTCATTCATTCGATGATATACGTGAATCCGACCATCACCCCTGCTGAGGCAAAACCGCGACTCGTCAGTGAAGAGCACTTTTTGCCAGTCCTGTCTGGTCCAGCAACAGTGAGTTTGTGCCCATAGGCGATGTTGTTGCCGGTGATGTCTGGTGAGGACCTGCCTTACAACAGGCCTACAAGCCCTCAGTCCAGCCTCTCTCAGCCTATTGCGGACAGTCTGAGCACTGATGGAGGGATTGTGCGTTCCTGGTGTAACTCGGGCAGTTGTTGCCATCCTGTACCTGTCCCGCAGGTGTGGTACCGATCCTGTGCAGGTGGTGTTACATGGTCTGCCACTGCGAGGACGATCAGCTGTCCATCCTGTCTCCCTGTAGCGCTGTCTTAGGCGTCTCACAGTACGGACATTGCAATTTATTGCCCTGGCCACATCTGCATGCCTCCTTGCAGCATGCTTAAGGCACGTTCACGCAGATGAGCAGGGACCCTGGACATCTTTCTTTTGGTGTTTTTCAGAGTCAGTAGAAAGGCCTTTTTAGTGTCCTAAGTTTTCATAACTGTGACCTTAATTGCCTACCGTCTGTAAGCTGTTCGTGTCTTAACGACCGTTCCACAGGTGCATGTTCATTAATTGTTTATGGTTCATTGAACAAGCATTGGAAACAGTGTTTAAACCCTTTACAATGAAAATCTGTGACGTTATTTGGATTTTTACAAATTATCTTTGAAAGACAGGGTCCTGAAATGGGTCGTTTCTGTTTTTGCTGAGTTTATAAATTCAGCCACTTAAGGTGACGGGGTGTCATATTGTGTTAGCATTCTGCAGTGTTTGAGAAGGCAAAGCCCTTTGGTTAATTTATTTGTACAGCTGCTGCTAACTTGATTTCCTTGCGTTTTTTGTCTTCTCTATTTTCAGTCCACCTGCTCCTCCCCTCTGAGCCCGTTGCCCTAGCGACTCCACACAGACACAGTGTGTAGCCATGCTGCTGGAGAGCCTGTACGGCATGTGTCAAAACATTGTTCATTTGCACAATGTCTCTCGTTCACGTTAGCTTGTAAATGTCGAAACTCACCAAAAATGACATTCGGTAGCTCCTACCTATATATGTTTAACTTTGAGCTGGATTGCCTGTCTTTGCAATTCGCTTGTGCTCGTTAGCCTATTTATTTTTAGAGCATTGGGCCAGTAACCGGAAGGTTGGTGGATCGAATCCCCGAGCTGACAAGGTCAAAATCTGTCTTTCTGCCCCTGAGCAAGGCAGTTAACCCACTGTTCCCCGGGCGCCGAAGATGTCGATTAAGGCAGCCCCCTGCACCTCTCTGATTCAGAGGGGTTCGGTTAAATGCGGAAGACACATTTCAGTTGTATACATTATCTAGCCGCCTTCATGCAAATTCACTGTTACTTGTGCTAATTTTGTTTGAATTCTGGTAAGACGCCCAATGGACTTTTTTTGCGCCCACTTGTGTACTAAACCGGTAATACCGTTAATCCTGTGGTAAGAGAAGGGCGATATGAAGACCTGGATACCACCCAACCCTAATGTTTTCGTGCATATGGGATGTAACCTTCAGTGACTGGAGCCCAATGTGTACAGGTCTCCGGGAGCAAAGAGGCTAGGCACATGATTCCTAATCCAGATGTCCCTTATCTGCATTATACTCATACTAGGCTCTGTCTTCAATTTAGTACAAGTGTGATGGTTAGTGTGGTTCATACTACTGATATTTTGCAGTTGGTGTCACGCAGCACACACACACACACACTAGGTTTCAGGAAGAGGGGGAAAAAAGGAAATAGTAAATTAAGTCATATCCCGAAAGTTGCAATGACAATTTCACTTGTTTTTTTCTTACTAGCACTGCTTTTGATGATGGCTGCTGTATTGAAGTTTTAGTGACTGTAACCTTAGTCTTGTGTAGCCATACCTCCAAATCACGTTGTCATGCCTCCTTTGGAGGTCTGGAGAATTTTGTGTAAGTCAACTGCTCGAATGGTCTGCCAGCTTCCAGTGGATGTTACATTTCAAGACCCATACCCCCACATGCCTATAGAAGGGGTGCTGCATGTAATGTTTGTCACTGTTTTTCAACCGCGTAGGACACATTTTGCGGAGTTGTTGCGTATGCTAGTTTGCAACGTTGCAGAAAATGGAAGAAAACCTGGAGAAAAACGTAATTCTGTTTTGTACTCTACTTTTGTACTCCCGGCCATCCTCACGCACTGTTGCGCCTACGGCACTAATCTAGTGGGCACCTTTTTAGAGCCCCGCACAAGCAAGGGATTTGATTGGTTTAACATGTTGTGTGGAGTTAATGATTTACACCGGGTTTCCACCCCATTGTAGCTACTTTCTGCCGTTGAATTCAAGAGGCTTTCCGATTAGGGAAGCCTGGTTCTAGACTAGGCTACTATAACTATGTGGTTGTCGTACATAACTACCTTAATTAAAATTCACTAGCTGTACATTGCTACTGGAGTCTGCTAAAGGACCATGTTTAAAATGTAAATGATATTCAACTTATGGTTCTCATATTGACAGAATATTTGCAGCAGTATGTAACATTCATTACAGGTAGTATTCAGTTGGGTATGGTTCCATATTTGTCCCAAAATCCACCTTTGGCCTCGTCTTTTACAGGAACAGTTCCTGCAGGAGCGCATCAAGGTCAACGGTAAAGCTGGGAACCTGGGTGGTGGCGTGGTGTCCATTGAAAGGAGCAAGAGCAAAATCTCTGTGAATTCTGAGGTGCCATTCTCCAAAAGGTATGTTTCAATGAAATCTTGATTTTAGCTTATGAATTGCCCTTGTGATGAGCAACATCATCTTCCATTTTATGTTGTGTTGTCGGATGGTGGCACTTGGTTTGTGTCCACAGTTATGCATGTATTGCATTTTCACTTGTTTTTATTAGGAAGGTGGAACTGTCCTTTGCTTTCAGTTGTGTTGTGGTATTGCATTTAACAAAGCAGCAAGCAACATGGCACAAACAGTTATCTGCTCATTGCAGTTTTGCCATCGATGTTGGGCTTTGATTGGCTTTCTGTTGTCTTACCTGATGGACAGTCTGGAGAAAATCCCAAGTCTAATTCATTGTTTGAAGGAGTGCTTTTAAAGTGATTATTAGTGTTTCACATAAAATACTATCATTAAGTAGACGGATGAATATGAGTAGAAAAAGTTAAGAGAACGCTCAATGTTTATTTTTGATTTGGCAGGAAATTATGGAACACTAGCGACACCCCGCCCTTACGGGCAGTAAATAATTGGCAATTTAATAATTTGATTCGGTGCAATCTCTTCCCCCCTCAATGTTTTTTTTTTTTAGCTTTTCAGTCTCTGGATATGCTATTTTATATTTTAACTTTGTAGTTTTTAAAATATATATATAAAAAAATACGTTTGTATTTCCTGTGGGAGCGTGGCACTTGCTTTCTCTGAAATGCAATGTTTTTAATCAAATTTCCCCCTCCTGTGTGGGCCTAGTGCTTAATTGATTCATTATGAACCTTTATTTTGTAAGGGTTTGAGGGTTAGATTGGAGGGCATGTTGGGAATAATGGGGCAGGGAAAACACAAAAAAATTGAAAATGAACAAAAATACAAAACACAGCTGAATATGAAGTGGCCATTGGCATGTCTCTGGATGGCACTTCTTGTGGGCCTAAAATTAAGAAAATCAGCACAAAATTGTAGGAGCATATCACGTCGTAATTTTGTGGCTTAAGCCCCGGCTCACACGGCAAGCAGTGTTTTTTTAAATTTGATTTTTTTTTGTAAAAAAAAATATGCACGAGCGTGCTTGAAATGGAATGCACGGGACTAAATGATATAAAACAGACGGGCTGCGAGCGTCACCAGCGTCACGCGTGTATAGCTTGTCAAAGTATGACGCCAGTCTATTGTTCTTGCGTCTACGCAGCACAATGCTGTTAAAATAACAGGATACATTTACAGAAAAGAAATGTATAGTTGGTCTACTTAGTGCCTTTTAGGCTACTACGGTTTTAAGATAATACAACTGTTTATGGCTTTTCATGACAATTATGCTGGTTATGCTACGCGGTCTGTGAATTAACACTCGCAACTCTCGCACACACATTTCACGCCGTTGACGGACGTCTCCCCGTGTGATTTTGGCTTTACGGTATTATAATATAGATGTTGCAGTACAGGCAGGGAAGCAAACGGGGCTCTTTTTAAAACAAGCCTTTTTATATCCGTACCCTCCACATAGATCCCTGGATGTATCCCTGATCCTTTTCTTCTGATATGGATAGGTTCCGAATTTTGAACAGATTCAGTTTGTTGGTCAGGTTTACACAGTTGACTTAAGATGTGAATGCCATTTGACTAGCATTAATGCGTGGTGATTTAGTACATCTAGGCTTTATGTAATGGGGGGGTCAGGGTTTAAGTTATACATTGACTCTTGTAGATGACTGAAGTGTCTTGGGGGTGCCTGACGTCTATCTCTGACAGTTGTTGGGGGTGTCTCACATAGACATTTTAAATTCTTAGGTGGGATCCCTGATTTGTTATGGGGGTGCCAAGACCTGCTCTAAATTGAAAATTCACCTGCTCTAAAAAAAAAATGGGGGGGGTACATTGCAGATCGAACGGTTAAATATGGAGCTGATGATGAGGTTCTGCAAGTTATATTGTCTGTTCTATCTGAACATTCTGTAATGTTGCACCCTCCAGAATAAACCCCAGCCTAGCCTGAAAAGTCCTCAAAATGTAACAAATTTACAGTGCATCTTTGTCAGTGTAATTTGCAGTGTTGTTTTATATTGCTGACATTGCCCTTCTATGTGCCAGGTACTTGAAATACCTAACCAAGAAGTACCTGAAGAAGAACAACCTGAGGGACTGGCTGCGTGTGGTGGCCAACACCAAGGAGAGTTATGAACTGCGATACTTCCAGATCAACCAGGATGAGGAAGAGGAGGAGGACGAAGATTAAATCCATGCTTTCTTTTGTCAATAAAATGTCTAAAGAACAAAAGCTTCTCCCATGGATTTTATTTGCTGATTTGGGACTAAATCTGCATAATGTTTGGAAATCATTGTAACTATTGCAATGAGCTGGTTAGACTTCAAAACCTATATTCTTTATAATGTGAGGATGAGTTCTGTGCTTACAAGTTAATGTAATGTGCACAAGTACAGTGAAATGCCTTTCTTGCAAAGTCTAAACCCAACAATGCAGTTATCTTTAACAATGTAGTATTAAAAATAACAATGTAGGAAAAAAACACGATGTATAAGAACACCCATAAAGTAAGCAAGCATACTATATACAGGGTCAGTCACTTCTAGTACCATATTTACAATGTGCAGGGATACTGGAGTGGTATGGGTAAGGTGATTAGGCAACAGGATATGATAAACAGTACCAGCAGTTTATGTGATTGGGTGTGCGTGTAGTCAGTATAGATATGTGCATATTATGTGTGAGCAAATGGAGTGTGTAGGGAGGGCCCTTTTGAGTGTTCGTAGAGACGGTGCAAAAATAAAATAGTCTGTCTAGCCATTTTGAGCAGTCATGGCTTGGGGATAGAAGCTGTTCAGTAGCCTGTTGGTGTCAGACTTGCAATGGTACCGCTTGCTGTGCTGAAGTGGAGAGCACAGTCTGGCTGGAGTTGAAGGATTTTCCGGGCCTTCATTTCACGCCGCCTGATATAGAGGTCTTGGATGGCAGGGAACTCGGCCCCAGTGATGTACTGGGATGTCCGCCCAACTCTAGGGCCATGCCAAACCTTTACAACCTGAGGGGGAAGAGTCATGTCATGGCTTCTTCACTACTGTGCGTGTGTGGATGAGGAACTTGAAGCTCTCCTTTTATACAGGCTTCCTTCATTTTACTCTGTCAATTATATAAAGGTTAGTATTGTGGAGTAACTACAATGTGATTGATCCATCCTAAGTTTCTGTCACAGCCATTAAACTATTTTAGTCACCATTGGACTCATAGTGAAGGACACCTGTGTCTTTGTAGTGACTAGGTTTATTGATCTACCATTCTGCTAAAAGGGATATTCAATGTTTGCTTTTTTTGTGCCCTTTGCGAGGCATTGGAAAACCTCCCTTGTCTTTGTGGTTAAATCTGTGTTTGAAATTAAGTTCTCATCTGAGGGACCTTAAAGATAATTGTATGTGTGGGGTACAGTGACGAAGTAGTCATTAAAAAAAATAATTGTTACACACAGTGAATTCATGCAACGTATGAGACTTACCCACATTTTTCCTCCTGAACTTATTTAGGCTTGCCATAACAAAGGGGTTTAATACTTATTGACTCAAGACATTTCAGCTTTTAATTTTTTTATTAATTTGTGAACATTTTGAAAAACAATTCCACAGACTGGTGGAGTATTGTGTGTAGGCCACTGTGAAAAAATCTGTTTAATAGAATTTTAAATTCGGGCTGTAAGACAACAAAATGTGGAAAAAGTCAAGTGGCATGAATACTTTCTGAAGTCACTGTAAATACAACAAGTACTGATATTGTGTCTTATAAGGTCCTAAACAATCAAGGTCCTAAACGATATAACCGAACATCGATAAAAGACTACTGTGCAGCCGTCTACTTTGACCTGGCCATGGCTTCTTATCGGCAGACTCAACAGCCTTGGTTTCTCAAATGACTACCTCATCTGGTTCACCAACAACTTCTCAGATAGAGTTTAGTGTGTCAAATCGGAGGGCCAGCTGTCCGGACCTCTGGCAGAGTCTATGGGGGTGCCACAGGGTTCAATTCTCAGGCCGACTCTTTTCTCTGCATATATCAATGATGTCGCTCTCACTGCTGATGATTCTCTGATCCACCTCTACGCAGACGACTCCATTCTGTATACTTCTGGCCCTTCTTTGGACACCTTGTTAACAAACCTCCAGACGAGCTTCAATTTCTAGAGACAATATCTCTTTCATCGTCACTCGATGCACAGGTTTACCCCCACTGTATTCACATCCTACCATACCTTTGTCTGTACATAATGCCTTGAATCTACTCTACCGTGCCCAGAAATCTGCTCCTTTTACTCTCTGTTCCCGAACGTACTAGGCCACCAGTTCTTTTAGCCTTTAACGTACCCTTATCCTACTACTCCTCTGTTCATCTGGTGATGTGGAGTTTAATCCAGGCCCTGCAGTGCCTAGCTCCACTCCCATTCCCCAGGCGCTATCATTTGTTGACTTCTGTAACCGTAAAAGCCTTGGTTTCATGCATTTTAACATTAGAAGCCTTCTCCCTAAGTTTGTTTTATTCACTGCCCTAGCACACTCTGCCAACCCGGATGTCCTAGCCGTGTCTGAATCCTGGCTCAGGAAGACTACGAAAACCCCTGAAATTTCCATCCCTAACTATAACATTTTCTGACAAGACAGAACTGCCAAAGAGGATGGTGTTGCAATCTACTGCAGAGATAGCCTGCAGAGTTCTGTCTTACTATCCAGGTCTGTACCCAAACAATTTGAGCTTCTACTTTTAAATATCCACCTTTCCAGAAGCAAGTCTCTCACCGTTTCCGCTTGCTATAGACCACCTTCTGCCCACAGCTGTGCCCTGGACACCATATGTGAACTGATTTCACCCCATCTATCTTCAGAGCTCGTGCTGCTAGGTGACCTAAACCGGGACATTCTTAACACCCCGGCCATCCTACAATCTAAACTTGATGCTCTTAATCTCACACAAATTATCAATGAACCCACCAGTTACAACCCCAAATCTGTAAACACGGGCACCCCCATAGATATCATCCTAACCAACTTGCCCTCCAAATACACCTCTGCTGTTTTCAACCAAGATCTCAGCGATCACTGCCTCATTGCCTTCATCCGTAATGGGTTCGCGGTCAAACGACCACCCCTCATCACTGTCAAACGCTCCCTAAAACACTTCAGCGAGCAGGCCTTTCTAATCGACCTGGCCCGGGTATCCTGGAAGGATATTGACCTCATCCCGTCAGTAGAGGATGCCTGGTCATTCTTTAAAAGTGCCTTCCTCACCATCTTAAATAAGCATGCCCCTTTCAAAAATGTTGAGCCAGGAACAGATATAGCCCTTGGTTCTCTCCAGACCTGATTGCCCTTGACCAGCACAAAAACATCCTGTGGCGTTCTGCATTAGCATCGAATAGGCCCGTGATATGCAACTTTTCAGGGAAGTTAGGAACCAATATACACAGACAGTTAGGAAAGCTAAGGCTAGCTTTTTCAAGCAGAAATTTGCATCCTGTAGCACAAACTCAAAAATGTTCTGGGACACTGTAAAGTCCATGGAGAGTAAGAGCACCTCCTCCCAGCTGCCCACTGCACAGAGGCTAGGAAACACTGTCACCACCGATAAATACACAGTAATTGAGAATTTCAATAAGCAATTTTCTACGGCTGGCCATGCTTTCCACCTGGCTACCGCTACCCCGGTCAACAGCCCTGCACTCCCCACAGCAGGTGTTGTTGTTTTTGTCATACTGCTTTGCTTTATCTTGGCCAGGTCGCAGTTGTAAATGAGAACTTGTTCTCAACTGGCCTACCTGGTTAAATAAAGGTGAAATAAAAAATATAAAATAATAGCACTCACAGTTTTCCAAGAAAACAATTTAGACATTTATGGTCCGTTTACATGTATTTTAGAGGCTATTTATACAGAACATGTGTATAAAACCGGTATAAACTGTATTTGTAATTATATGAAAATATTTTAGGTTGACAATTGTGTTACACAATTTCTGATACACATTCCTTTTACATAATCCAGAAAAATCTAGATTATGTCACTGCCATTCATTCCAATTAGACTGCTTTGGATTTCTCCCTGGCTGCCATTTTCACCCAATTCTGGAACTTTTAAGTTTTATGACAGCCCCTCAAGTAATTTAATAGGATCACTATGGTTGCAATGACTTTTCGAATCTGCTTTCAAATGCAGCGCTTCTAAAAAATAAATATTGCACGTTTCCTTTGTTTCATGTGGTCAATCACATTCCTCTGGAGTTGCCTGCTTCAGAGACTGAGTCTATTACTGATGTCATTCCCGATCCCCCCTCCACTGCTGTGGATTCTGGGGGATCCCTCTCCCTGGCTCGGGCAGTCTATGCGACTCCAGCAGAATTGCCACGCGGTAGTGAGCCTATGTTGCTGACAGGACCCAATTCCTCACCGCCACCAGATCATGCCTGCCTCTGACTCTCAGCCTGTCCCTGAACTAGGGGACCCTCCAGCAGCACCGGACCTGTCTGCTGCTACCTCTGATGAGTGGTCCAGCCCTGACCTGGGCCCATGGGAAGACCTAGCCACACCAGTATCACCAGCTACTGACAGTACAGCTTCACCTGACCCATCCACAGCCCTGGGTCCCATTTGGGGTGTCCAGGATGCGTCTGTCCGGGATGCCCTGCCCAGCATGCACCACATGACCGATCTCCAGTCCTGGTCCTGCTGCTGCTGGACTCAACCCCCGACGTGACTGTGTGGGACACACCAGACCTAATCGTGGGCGACTACCCAGACTTCACCCCCCAGTGTCCTGTCTCAGAGGCACTACATATTCCTGCTCCTGGGGTCCAAGCTGATCCACCATCTGCCCTGGACTCACCAGCACTGCCTTCTGATCTGGGCCTTGCTCTGGGGCCTGCCCTGGGCCCTGCACTGGGGGACTTGCCTGCCTCAGTTTGGGAACCGTCGCAGCCAGGCCTTCTCTCCTCTACTGGGGCACAGCAAGCCCCTGTGGGGAAACACCCCCGCGCTTGCTCTCCGCTGCTGGGGCCTGCCTCAGCTGGGGAGTCGCTGCCGCTGGGCCTGCTCTCCTCCCTAGACATGGGGGCACTCCTGGCCCACCTCTGTGGGGGATCCCCCCCAGCACCTGACTTGCTACAGTGGGCTGGCCCTACTCTGAAGTGCCATCAATACGGACAACCTCAGCACTCTGTTCCCTGGCTGCTCCTTGCCTGCCTCTGATGGGGTGGCGGGCTGTAGCCTGAATTCATTTTTTAGTACATTTGCTGCTCATATTTAGGGGTGACTGTTAGGAATTCCCTGCCGGTGACTTATCAGCACCTCACAACCCCTTAGATGCACTACACTTTGTAGCCTGAGCATCTACGGGGTACCATAAACCTGCCTCTCAAACTCTTTCTGACCTTTGTGACCTGTGCCCTGATAGGTTGCTAGGTAGGTTACTTGGTTGACTATACAGGTCACACAATACCTCCAGTCTCCTTCAAGCAGTGGCAGAGAGCAACATCTCTGTCTCTGCCCATCAACAACTGGACTCATTCATATCTCTGAACTTGTGAGATGGGGTGGGTGCCCAAAGTTTTTATGTTACGTGTGAGTTGGGTGTTGGACTCCCAATTGAAGGCAGGTGTGTTGAGTTGCCTTTGATTGGGAGTCCTATATAGTAGTGTGTGTTTTTCCTTGTGGTTGTGGGTAATTGTTTCTGTTTAGTGTTTGGCTGACAGGACTGTTTGGCTGTCAGTTTTCTTGTTTTGTAAATTGTATAGTGTTCATTCTTTATTAAGTGATGATGAACACTAACTCTGCTGCCTTTTGGTCCACTTCCTCAGACAGCCCTTACAGAATTACCCACCACAACAGGACCAAGCAGCGGAGGAATTCTGGCGAGGACTGGGGAACACAGCGGGTAAGGGAACCCGAGAGACAGCCCCAATAATTTTTTTGGGGGGGCACAAGGGCTGTTTGACGAGGCGAGGATGGAGCCCCAGGCCAGCTCCCCGTACCCTGTTTAGGCTGAAACAGACTGGACAGGTCCCGTGCTTTGGGGTTGGGGCTGTGGTGAGGCCTGGGATTTTCAGGCCGGTAGGCACAGTACCAGCGCCCCGCATGTGCCAGGACGAAGTAAGCATTGAGCCTGAAGGGGTGATGCCAACCCTGCGCTCAAGACCGCCAGTGCGCCTCTACGGTCCGGTGTTTCCCGCTATACGCACTAGCATGGAGGTGCGTGTCTCCAGGCTGGCACGTCCAGTACCAGCCCCACGCATCAGGCGTCTAGTGCGTCAGCCCAGCCTCGCCAGTCAGGAGCTGCCAGAGCTGCCCGCCAGTCAAGAGTCGCCAGAGCTGCCCGCCAGTCAGGAGTCGGCAGAGTGGCCCGTCTGCCCGGATCAGCCAGAGTGGCCCGACTGCCCGGATCAGCCAGAGTGGCCCGACTGCCCGGATCAGCCAGAGTGGCCCGACTGCCCGGAGCTGCCAGAGTGGCCCGACTGCCCGGAGCTGCCAGAGTGGCCCGACTGCCCGGAGCTGCCAGAGTGGCCCGACTGCCCGGAGCTGCCAGAGTGGCCCGACTGCCCGGAGCTGCCAGAGTGGCCCGACTGCCCGGAGCTGCCAGAGTGGCCCGACTGCCCGGGTCTGCCAGAGTGGCCCGACTGCCCGGGTCTGCCAGAGTGGCCCGCCTGCCCGGGTCTGCCATAGTGGCCCGCCTGCCCGGGTCTGCCAGAGTGGCCCGCCTGCCCGGGTCTGCCAGGGTGGCCCGCCTGCCCGGATCTGCCAGGGTGCCCCCCCCTGTCCTCCGGTCCAGCCCGAGTGGCCCGCCTGTCCTCCGGCCCAGCCCGAGTGGCCCGCCTGTCCTCCGGCCCAGCCCGAGTGGCCCGCCTGTCCTCCGGCCCAGCCCGAGTGGCCCGCCTGTCCTCCGGCCCAGCCCGAGTGACCCGCCTGTCCCCCGGACCAGCCCGAGTGGCCCGCCTGTCCCCCGGACCAGCCCGAGTGGCCCGCCTGTCCCCCGGACCAGCCCGAGTGGCCCGCCTGTCCCCCGGACCAGCCCGAGTGGCCCGCCTGTCCCCCGGCCCAGCCCGAGTGGCCCGCCTGTCCCCCGGCCCAGCCCGAGTGGCCCGCCTGTCCCCCGGCCCAGCCCGAGTGGCCCGCCTGTCCTCCGGCCCAGCCCGAGTGGCCCGCCTGTCCTCCGGCCCAGCCCGAGTGGCCCGCCTGTCCTCCGGCCCAGCCCGAGTGACCCGCCTGTCCCCCGGACCAGCCCGAGTGGCCCGCCTGTCCCCCGGACCAGCCCGAGTGGCCCGCCTGTCCCCCGGCCCAACCAGAGTTGTCCGTTTGCCAGGGTCAGCCCGAGTGGCCCGTCTGCCCGGCGCAGCTACCTCCAGGATAGGTGAGTTGGGGGAGGGAGGGTGGCTGCCGTCAACGATGGCACTGTGCTACACCCTCCCTCCCCCAACTCACCTATCCTGGAGGTGGCTCAGGTGCGGGACGTGAACCTCGCTCCACCTTCGGCGTCGTCCCGCACCTGAGCCACCTCCAGGATAGGTGAGTTGGGGGAGGGAGGGTGTAGCACAGTGCCATCGTTGACGGCAGCCACCCTCCCTTCCCTCCCTTATTGTTTAGGGGGTATTGTTTATTGGTTTTGTTGGGGTATTGGGGATTTTTTTGGTGTTTTCTTTTTTAAAGGTGCATTCCGGGGTCTGCACCTTGAGGGGGGAGTACTGTCATGTCCTGACCAGCAGAGGGAGCAATTGTAGTAGTTTTGGTCAGGACGTGGCAGAGATTTTTATGTTACGTGTGAGTTGGGTGTTGGACACCCAATTGAAGGCAGGTGTGTTGAGTTGCCTTTGATTGGGAGTCCTATATAGTAGTGTGTGTTTTTCCTTGTGGTTGTGGGTAATTGTTTCTGTTTAGTGTGTTTCACCTGACAGGACTGTTTGGCTGTCAGTTTTCTTGTTTTGTAAATTGTATAGTGTTCGTTCTTTATTAAATGATGATGAACACTAACTCTGCTGCATTTTGGTCCACTTCCTCAGACAGCCCTTACAGCTTAGCAGTTTTCTGTGTGTATAATGGTCCAAAGGACATCCAGCCAACTTGACACAACTGTGGGAAGCATTGGAGTGAACTCAATATTATGAAGGTGTATACTCAGTAAGAGACGAATTGTAATTGGTAACATATTATACGAAGGAGAAATCAAACTGGATGGACATCAGAAATAGAGGAAGGCCAGTACTAAAAACAAACAAAATATAACTGTTGTAAAATAGATTGTGTCTGTAAATTGTGTATAGTATGTATAAAGTGGAAGTAGAAGCCTAAGTGTTATTGTTTATTAGTTTAATCCAATTGTGGGAGGGGTGGTAGAGTTTGCGGGAATAAAAAAGGAAGGTATATATATTTTTTAAAGTGTATGTGTATATGTGTATATGTATGTGTGTATATATATTTGAATGTTTATATATATATATATATATATATATATATATATATATATATATATATATACACACACACACAGTTGAAGTCGGAAGTTTACATACACCTTAGCCAAATACATTTAAACTCAGTTTTTCACAATTCCTGATTTTTAATCCTAGTAAAAATGTCCCTGTCTTAGGTCAGTTAGGATCACCATTTTATTTTAAGAATGTGAAATGTCAGAATAATAGTAGAGAGAATAATTTCTTTCAGCTTTTATTTCTTTCATCACATTCCCAGTGGGTCAGAAGTTTACATACACTCAATTAGTATTTGGTAGCATTGCCTTTAAATTGTTTAACTTGGGTCAAACGTTTCAGGTAGCCTTCCACAAGCTTCCCACAATAAGTTGGGTGAATTTTGGCCCATTCCTCCTGACAGAGCTGGTGTAGCTGAGTCAGGTTTGTAGGCCTCCTTGCTCACACGCTTTTTCAGTTCTGCCTACAAATTTTCTATAGGATTGAGGTCAGTGCTTTGTGATGGCCACTCCAATACCTTGACTTTGTTTTCCTTAAGCCATTTTGCCACAACTTTGGAAGTATGCTTGGGGTCATTGTCCATTTGGAAGACCCATTTGCGACCAAGCTTTCACTTCCTGACTGATGTCTTGAGATGTTGCTTCAATATATCCACATAATTTTTCTTCCTCAAGAAGCCATCTATTTTGTGAAGAGCACCAGTTCCTCCTGCAGCAAAGCACCCCCACAATATGATGCTGCCACCCCCGTGCTTCACGGTTGGGATGGTGTTCTTCAGCTTGCAAGCTTCCCCCTTTTTCCTCCAAACATAACGATGGTCATTATGGCCAAACAGTTCTATTTTTGTTTCATCAGACCAGAGGACATTTCTCCAAAAAGTACGATCTTTGTCCCCATGTGCAGTTGCAAACCGTAGTCTGGCTTTTTTATGGAGGTGTTGGAGCAGTGGCTTCTTCCTTTCTGAGCGGCCTTTCAGGTTATGTCAATATAGGACTCGTTTTATTGTGGATATAGATACTTTTGTACCTGTTTCCTCCAGCATCTTCACAAGGTCCTTTGCTGTTGTTCTGGGATTGATTTGCACTTTTCGCACCAAAGTACGTTCATCTCTAGGAGACAGAACGCATCTCCTTCCTGAGTGGTATGACGGCTGCGTGGTTCCATGGTGTTTATACTTGCGTACTATTATTTGTACAGATGAACATGGCACCTTCAGGTGTTTGGAAATTGCTCCCAAGGATGAACCAGACTTGTGGAGGTCTACAATTCTTTTTCTGAGGTCTTGGCTGATTTATTTTGATTTTCCCATGATGTCAAGCAAAGAGGCACTGAGTTTGAAGGTAGGCCTTGAAATACATCCACAGGTACACCTCCAATTGACTCAAATGATTTTCCAAGCTGTTTAAAGGCACAGTCAACTTAGTGTATGTAAACTTCTGACCCACTGTAATTGTGATACAGTGAATAAGAAGTGAAATAATCTGTCTGTAAATAATTGTTGGAAAAATGACTTGTGTCATGCACAAAGTAGATGTCCTTACCGACTTGCCAAAACTATAGTTTGTTAACAGGAAATTTGTGGAGTGGTTGAAAAACGAGTATTAATGACTCCAACCCAAGTGTACGTAAACTTCTGACTTCAACTATATATATATATATATGTATATATATAAATGTGGGTATGTGTATGTATGTGTATATATATATATATATATAGATATACACTGCTAAAAAAATAAAGGGAACACTTTAACAACACAATGTAACTCCAAGTCAATCACACTTCTGTGAAATCAAACTGTCCACTTAGGAAGCAACACTGATTGACAATACATTTCACATGCTGTTGTGCAAATGGAATAGACAACAGGTGGAAATTATAGGCAATTAGCAAGACACCCCCAATAAAGGAGTGGTTCTGCAGGTGGGGACCACAGACCACTTGTCAGTTCCTATGCTTCCTGGCTGATGTTTTGGTCACTTTTGAATGCTGGCGGTGCTTTCACTCTAGTGGTAACATGAGACAGAGTCTACAACCCACACAAGTGGCTCAGGTAGTGCAGCTCATCCAGGATGGCACATCAATGCGAGCTGTGGCAAGGTTTGCTGTGTCTGTCAGCGTAGTGTCCAGAGCATGGAGGCGCTACCAGGAGACAGGCCAGTACATCAGGAGACGTGGAGGAGGCCGTAGGAGGGCAACAACCCAGCAGCAGGACCGCTACCTCCGCCTTTGTGCAAGGAGGAGCAGGAGGAGCACTGCCAGAGCCCTGCAAAATGACCTCCAGCAGGCCACAAATGTGCATGTGTCTGCTCAAATGGTCGGAAACAGACTCCATGAGGGTGGTATGAGGGCCCGACATCCACAGGTGGGGGTTGTGCTTACAGCCCAACACCGTGCAGGACGTTTGGCATTTCCCAGAGAACACCAAGATTGGCAGATTCGCCACTGGCGCCCTGTGCTCTTCACAGATGAAAGCAGGTTCACACTGAGCACATGTGACAGACGTGACAGAGTCTGGAGACGTCGTGGAGAACATTCTGCTGCCTGCAACATCCTCCAGCATGACCGGTTTGGCAGTGAGTCAGTCATGGTGTGGGGTGGCATTTCTTTGGGGGGCCGCACAGCCCTCCATGTGCTCGCCAGAGGTAGCATGACTGCCATTAGGTACCGAGATGAGATCCTCAGACCCCTTGTGAGACCATATGCTGGTGCGGTTTTCCCTGGGTTCCTCCTATTGCAAGACAATGCTAGACCTCATGTGGCTGGAGTGTGTCAGCAGTTCCTGCAAGAGGAAGGCATTGATGCTATGGACTGGCCCGCCCGTTCCCCAGACCTGAATCCAATTGAGCACATCTGGGACATCATGTCTCGCTCCATCCACCAACGCCACGTTGCACCACAGACTGTCCAGGAGTTGGCGGATGCTTTAGTCCAGGTCTGGGAGGAGATCCCTCAGGATACCATCCGCCACCTCATCAGGAGCATGCCCAGGCATTGTAGGGAGGTCATACAGGCACGTGGAGGCCACACACACTACTGAGCCTCATTTTGACTTGTTTTAAGGACATTACATCAAAGTTGGATCAGCTTGTAGTGTGGTTTTCCACTTTAATTTTGAGTGTGACTCCAAATCCAGACCTTCATGGGTTGATGAATTGGATTTCCATTGATTATTTTTGTGTGATTTTGTTGTCAGCACATTCAACTATGTAAAGAAAAAAGTACTTAATAAGATTATTTCATTCATTCAGATCTAGGATGTGTTATTTTAGTGTTCCCTTTATTTTTTTGAGCAGTGTATATATTTTCCAAAAACATATATGAGGGATTGGAAATGATGCAGACAATTACATTGATGGAAGAAACAATCTGTCCTCAATATTAAAGCTGATCCACCCCCTCAAAAATAAAATAAATTTACATATCATCCACAAGTTAATAAATACCAATACAAATCGTAACATTTCATAATAATCTGTGGTTCCCGGATTTAAATGTACTATGTTATGTCTACCCCTGAGTTCAGGTTGCAGTGTAACCTTGACAACTGTTCTAAGCAATCAACACAGCACTGGCTGCGCACTTGCAATTTCGTGTAGGTGGAAAAGCAAGTAAGTTTGTCGAATGCATGCCTACCTTGACTAAATAATTGCTAAAACAAAAGGAATAATATTTTTGAAATTGTCAATTTAAACAAGTTTAGTGTAGGTTGCAATAATTTCACGAACGAATACCTTCTCTGTAGAATATTACTTTGTAACATTGACTGTTCAACATGCGCCGCCTTCAAATCAAGACGCAATGCAATGTAGCCGAAATGACCGCTACATGTAACAAACACTTTTAATGTCTATGGTAACAAACATATTATCGTTGCCCTTATGTCCGCGAGCTGTTTGCATCCTATATTTTAAAGTTTAAAGACGAATTACCCACATTGCCTCAAGTTTAATAATGCCACTAGATCGATTAACTTGGCTTTATGATCTTGCCATTGTCATAATAGCCTACGTTTCATTAAAATACGCAATTTTGGCGATCATTCAAACCAAGTTGGATTTAGATTGTCTTACAACTGGATACATTACACTGCATCAAATCCATTTGAGACGACATGCGAAGTGGGGGCTGAGGAGGGGATTGAGTGAAGTTTTTCCCCCATATCCTGGTGTAACCTCAATTTCTACAGACTTGCTTGGGAAAACGGGCAAAGAGACAGACGGGAAGAGATGCACACAGTGACATTGCTACTTGCAGCACTGCATACGACTAGTAAAAGTGGTAACTAGGGGAGCATGACTTAACTAGTTGTGGTGAAAATTATGGGATGGATTGTCATGGCAACAGACCAGACGTCACAATCTGGGCATGTGTGTTCCAGTTTTGTCTCTTTCTTATTTTCAGACTGGGGGACTTGGATGGAGAAGAGTGTAAAAGGAAATACATGTTTTCCTACAAAAAGAGGGAAGTCATTATTCTTGAAAATATACAGATATACATTTTATTTACACAAGACCCATATAATTATTTTCGGAGAGGCAATACGAGGTGAACAGTGGCGTTTTGAGGGTTAACTTTCAGTTAATTCTCAGGCAAGAGGTTTTTTGGTATGCGATAAAGATGCCTGGGTCGTTAAGCAATGAAGACGAGGGACAAGAGGACATGGATTTTGAAGACGAAATACCAGGTGAGCGAGTGAAGTAAGGTGGGGGGAGTTTCTGCCCGTCAGATATTTTGCGCTGCTACGCCTAGTTGAATGCGGGAAAAGGGCTTGTCGTACTATACGTTATAGGAGACAAGAGGGTGGGGTGCAGTAAGCGTTTCAATTTTTGCACAACCCGTTGTTTTCCTCAGTGGCACATGTCTGCACTTGTCGCCACTGTGTCATCTTCAAATATGATATAGATAGACGAATAAAAAGCCACCATCTGTGGTACTGAAATGAGCCGGTCCGAGAAAAGGGGGACAGCCTAGAATCCGTGCATTCTCGAGATTTTTTTAAAATTAAAAGCTCAGATGTTAGGCCACCGATCTCCATTTGGCTTTGATTGCGATCAGCATATATCCTACATTTTTCTTATTAGAATTAGGCACATGCACACCATTTTATTCGTGCTGTTTTGAGGATGCGCCCCTTTATTTTGCTGTTGGGCAACAATATAATATTTTTTTGTGTTTCCATTTGAGGTCAGAAGTTTCACCTCACATGCTGTGACAACTGAATAAAAGGTTATACATTATTACTAAATGAATGTCCATAGACTGTCCAACTCTCCCTGGTGATGCACCATCGTCAAAATTGAACAGCTGTGTCCCAATTGTTTTGAAGCTCTTGTCCAATTGATTCGGTAGTGGCCACAAACGTGCTGGGCTGTGACTGAACCCACGTGTACCAGGAAAACACTGGTTAGGGCAACTGTCCTGTTGATAAGTCAAGTGTAATCAAACTGATTGTGGCTGTCAACCAGCACAATAGGTTGATACTCTCAACACATCCATCATACTAGTTAATTACACCTGCCATTTTCCACAATGGTGTCTTTGTTAATGCACATTTTAGTAATTTAGCAGATACCCTTATCCAGAGCGATTTGTGCATTCAGTTTTATACCTTTTCATATACCTTTTTGTATTGGTTCCCTGTGGGACTCAAACCCACAACCCTGGTTTTGCAAGCACCATGCTCTGCCAACTGAGCCACACAGGACTACTGCTGTGTTAGTCTTTCACAGAATATGACTGTGAAACAAACTAATAGGCCTACACATTTGAATGCAGTCAAGACCACGTGAATCCTCCAAAGTTAGAATGGTGAGAGCATGGTGGATGAGATCTGTAAACCCATCAACTCATGTGGTCATCTGCAACAGGACATGCCTCTTATTTACACTGCTAGTTAAAGAGGGTGTCTATGTAGCCCCTGAGCCTGGTTCATAAATCTCTCCATCCATGGCTGTCAACCAGGTCATACATCTCTGGGGAGCCAGTGGCTGAGCCAGGGGTGAGGTGATGAAGTGCCCTACAGCAAGTGCCTAGGTCAGGAGCCTGTCTTTTTATACTACCATGTCAGTTCAGTAAATAGAATCATACATTCATAGTTTTCTCGTCCAGCTTGTGCCAGGCCCCAGATGATTTACTCCTGGATTAGCAGCCAGGGCAGACCAATATGCATTTGCATTAGCCTATTAGTGTGAAATGGTTGGCTGGTTATGGCACCAGTTTATCATGGTGCAATAATGACATCGCGTTAGGCCCACCTTTGTAATGTACTGTTTTGTATGTTAACTATTTTGCTTGGATTTCATGCTGTTTGCTTGTAAGAGTTTTATGCACTGTGGATAGTTGGGGGTTTGCATTTGGCCTGTCATTAATACCAACATGCCTGTGTCTGAGCTTCTTTCTGATAGTAGCCTATGGAATCAATACATGTACATTATTATGTCGCATTTAAAATAGTTTCCAACAACATTTCTGACTTTGGAACATACAGAAAAGGTTAATGAATGTAGTCATGGGTGTTATGACTAACAAAATAACCTTTTTTGTATTGGTACAATTTAGTAAAGAACTGGTTATCTTTAGAAGGGGGGAGTGCTCTGTGATTTCAGTACATGCAGTCTGACAGCTGCATTTACATTTTTTACATTTTAGTCATTTAGCAGACACTCTTATCCAGAGCGACTTACAGTAGTGAATGCATACATTTCATACAATTTCATACATATCACATACATAGCACAGCTGCAACCTGAGGGATAAAGCAATCACTGATGCATATCCCCAATAAGCAACAACTAGTGGTTAAAAAGAGAGGTTCATTGCATACAAATAGCTATGGAATGTGTTAATAAATAAATCTTGCTCCTGTTATGTGCCAGTTGGTTCTTCATGTGTTTTAGATTTATTTTCCCTGAGTGTATCAATCAGTTCTGTTCTATAATTGTGCATGTAACATCTTCCTAAACATGCATGTGCCTGATGCTTTAATGAGAATGTTCTTCATAACGACCCAGCCAACCTTGACAGCAGTCTAATGAACTTCAGGATTGGCAAGGGCCCTCCACAAGCCATGGAGGGAGAGCTGAGGACCCACAGTACAGTAGCTTCCACTGTTTGCTGTCACAGCCATACACTCCACCACTCACTGCCTCAAACTCATTGTTGTTTTTCCCATTGTCCCGTTCTTGGTCATGTCACTAGCGCTGTCCTTGTGTCTCAGTTTTACCTTTTGCTACTGCCTCTGACATTTCTCTTTGTCTTGTTTCCTTTTGAAATTGTTTCGTCCTTCAATGAAATTGAAAGATTAGCATGGGCTTTTGTGTGCCTACTAAAGTCATCCCTGATTGGTGGGGGCTATTTCTGGAGACTCCACTGTGAAAGCTGACACCATTTTTGTCCATCTGTGTGTGTGTGTGCGCGTGTGTGTAATGTTTACCCAAGTAAATGTGTGTTTTATGTGTTTACTCTGTCACACTTGTTACCACTGCATTTTTGTTCCAACTGCACATGTATGTTCTAATTACACTGTCATAATATGTGATCTCATAATATTTATGTTGCATGAGAAAGAATAGCAAATCACAAAGGAGCTGTAATGTTACATCAGCTGCCAGATTATACCCTGCCACCACCAGGCTCCTGCTGACTTTCCCTAAATTGACCCACAGTACATCTAACTCACTCACACACTATCACTCTGTACCCTTAGATCTAGACTGCACTGCCACCATTTATTATCACTAACTCCCAAGACCCAGGAGCAGGAAAATGAGCTCACAGTCAATGACTACTACTCTGATTCTATCATGAAGTCATACAGTCCACAATTCAAAATGCTACACTATAACAGCATATCCGCAACTAGAAAGACCAACATTAAATCAAATCAAATGTTACATACACATGGTTAGCAGATGTTATTGTGAGTTTAGCGAAATGCTTATGCTTCTAGATCCGACAGTGCAGCAGTATCTAAGAGGTAATATCTAACAATTCCACAACAAAACCTAATATCTAACAAATTCCAGAAGAAAACCTAATACACACAATCTAGTAAAGGAATGGGATAAGAATATATAAGTATAAAATATACAGATGAGCAGTGACAGAGCTGCTAAGATGCAATAGATAGTAAAGAATAGATAGAAAAGGATACAGTATACATTATATACATATGAGATGAGTAATGCGAGATATGTAAACATTCTTGAAGTGGCATTATTAAGGTGACTAGTGTTCCATTTTATTAAAGTGGCCAATGATGTCAAGTCTGTAGGTAGGCAGCCGCCTCTCTCTGCTAGTGGTGGCTGTTTTACAATCTGATGGCCTTGAGATAGAAGCTGTTTTTTTACTCCAAGCTTTGGAGTAAATGCGTGTAGGGTGCCTTTGTGTGTCCTAAGACATAAGTAGAGTGAGCTATAAACACCCTCTCAATGATGGGAGAAGCCTGAAGTCACTCTCTTCACATTGGCGGTCAGGGCACCATTAACTGGGTATTTCCATAAGGAGCCTGTCAGAGAGAGTTGCCTAATGCGTGTTCCTGTAAATGCTGGACTTCTCAGGAATGAGAGGGTCATGAATCTCCCTTCTAATGGAGCGGTCCGGTGGCCAAGCCCTTGCAAGAAGGTCAGAGCGGTGCTGCCTGCCCGCCGTCCACGCTCCAACGTGGGCACAGTGTGCCAAGTGAGGCTGCAGTCTAGTTCAAACGGGGCTTGGTGCCAGCTGTCCTTTGCCACATGCCACAGTGATCCCCCTCATCACCCGGTTACGAAGCTGCCACCTCTGGAAGACATCACAGAGCATTAGAACAATAGCTGCCAGAACGCCAGAGGCTTCTCTCTGGGATCACACACTTAGATGTGGTGCATTAAATACATTTTTACATGTGCAGACATAATGTGTTTGTCTCAATTGCATTGATGGTAGTGGCCATTTCTTGTCAACTTGGAGGTAACTTATGGCGGGTGTCACATAGGAGGAGGAGAATTAGATGTCTTGAGATGGAAACAGCAGATTTTCGCTCTCAACCTTCCTGTATGTCTTAAATAAACAACTGCGTTTCTTGTCATCTCAGCCAATTCTATCATGAGTGCATTTGAAAGAGCTGTAACATTAGCTGAGTTGTCGTAATGATGACATGCCTGGCAGGCTGCAAACATAGATTTTATTTAACACTTAATTATTTTTCTCTCAAATAGATAGGGGTTAAAATGATTGACACCCCTGTTTTCAATACCTTTCAATACCTCACCTTGCGAGGATAACTGAACTGAGCCTTTTTCTAAAATGTTTTATGAGTTGAAGAACACATTGGGAGGGATCTGAGACCATTCCTCCATGCAGAATCTTTCCAGATCCTTGATATCCTTTGTTTGTGATTATGGCCTGCTCTCTTTAATTCGAACCACAGGTTTTCAATGGGGTTCAAGTCTGGAGACTGAGATGGCCATTACATGTTGATTTTGTGGTCAATTAACAATTTCTTTGTGGATTTTGATGTGTGCTTGGGGTCATTGTCTTGCTGGAAGATCCATTTGCGGCTAAGTTTCAGCCTACTGGCAGAGGCAACCGGGTTTTTGGATAAATTGTCCTGGTACTGGTTAAAGTTCATGATGCCGTTGACTTTAACAAGGGCTCCAGGACCAGTGAAGCAAACTAGCCCCATAACATCAAAGATCCACCACCATATTTTACAATAGTTATGGGGTAATTTTCTGCTTATGCATCCTTATTTGACGCCACTCAACACTGGTGTGCATGGCCAAAGAGCTCTATTTTCATGAAGTTTTTTCAGCGTACAATATAGCTCAGTATTTGTATTATTTATTTTATACAGTCTTTTTTTGCTCATCTTTATCAAGGGTGCAAATAATTTCGTGGCTCAGACATGAAAGAGCTCCCAGTGTGAGGTACTGCAGACATGTTGACCTAATAACTATAGAGCTGGCACTACCCACATGTCATTTAAATAAAATGATGTTGAACCAACGTGGAATAGACTTTTAATTTACACATTATCAGTCAAAAGTTTGGACACACCTACTCATTCCAGGGTTTAAGTAGCCACCCTGTGCCTTGATGACAACTTTGCACACTCTTGGCATTCTCTCAACCAGCTTCATGAGGAATGCTTTCCAACAGTCTTGAAGGAGTTCTCACATATGCTGAGCACTTGTTGGCTGAATTTCCTTCACTCTGCGGTCCAACTCATCCCAAACCATCCCAATTGGGTTGAGGTTGGGTGATTGTGGAGGCCAGGTCATCTGATGCAGCACCGCATCACTCTCCTTCTTGGTCAAATAGCCGTTACACAGCCTGGAGGTGTGTTGGGTCATTGTCCTGTTGAAAAACAAATGATAGTCCCACTAAGTGTAAACCAGATGGGATGGCATATGGCTGCAGAATGCTGTGGTAGCCATGCTGGTTAAGTGTGCCTTGAATTCTAAATAAATCACAGACAGTGTCACCAGCAAAGCACCCCCACACCATCACACCTCCTACTCCATGCTTCATGGTGGGAACCACACATGCGAAGTTCATCCGTTCACCTACTCTGCGTCTCAAAAAGACACGTGGGTTGTTACCAAAAATCTCAGATTTGGACTCATCAAACCAAAGGACAGATTTTCACCGGTCTTATGTCCGTTGCTAGTGTTTCTTGGCCCAAGCAAGTCTCTTCTTCTTATTGGTGACCTTTAGTAGTGGTTTCTTTGCAGCAATTCGACCATGAAGGCCTGATTCACGCAGTTTCCTCTGAACAGTTGATGTTGAGATGTGTCTGCTACTTGAACTCTGTGAAGCATTTATTTGGGCTGCAATTTCTGAGGCTGGTAACTCTATTGAACTTATCCTCTGCAGCAGAGGTAACTATGGGTCTTTTTTTCCTTTGGCGGTCCTCATGAAAGCCAGTTTCATCATAGTGCTTGATGGTTTTTGCGACTGCACTTGAAGACACTTTCAAAGTTCTTTGATCTTCATGTCTTAAAGTAATGACGGACTGTCGTTTCTCTTTGCTTATTTGAGCTGTTCTTGCCATAATATTTAAATGCATTCCAGGTGACTTCCCAAGCTGGTTGAGAGAATGCCATGAGTGTGCAAAGCTGTCAACAAGGCAAAGGGTCGCTAATTTGAAGAATCTCAAATATAAAATATATTTTCATTTGTTTAACACTTTTTGGTTACTACATGATTCCATGTGTTATTTCATAGTTTTGATGTCTTCACTATTATTCTATAACATAGAAAATAGTCAAAATAAAGAAAAACCCTGGAATGAGTAGGTGTGTCCAAACTTTTGACCAGTACTGTACGTGCCCAGTGGGTAGCTACCATGATGCATGTTTAGGAGAACGACTCAATCTAAATCAAATCAAGTTTTATTTGTCACATGCACCAAATACAACTGGTGTAGACTTTACCGTGAAACGCTTGCTTACGAGCCCATCCCAACGATGCAGAGTTTAAAAATAATAATACAAATAAAATAGTAACACAAGAATAATAAAATAAAATACATGAGAATGGAACTATGTACAGGGAGTGCAAGTACCAGATCATTGTACAGAGGTACGAGGTATTTGAGGTAGATATGTACATAAAGGCAGGGTAAAGTGACTAGGCATCAGGATAGATAATAAGGTATTTGAGGTAGATATGTACATAAAGGCAGGGTAAAGTGACTTGGCATCAGGATAGATAATAAGGTATTTGAGGTAGATATGTACATGAAGGCAGGGTAAAGTGACTAGGCATCAGGATAGATAATAAGAGGGAAATATAGAACAGAGTAGCAGCAGCAAATAATGAGTGTAAAACTGTGTGATTGTGCGTGTGTGTGTAATGTGTAAGTACAGTGCATTCGGAAAGTATTCAGACCCCTTTACTTTTTCCACATTTTGTTACGTTACAGCCTTATTCTAAAATTGATTAAATCATTTTTTCCCCCTCATCAATCTACACACAATACCCCATAATTACAATGCAAAATCATATTTTATTTATTATTTATATAACTGAAATATCACATTTACATAAGTATTCAGACCATCTACTCAGTACTTTGTTGAAGCACCCTTGGCAGCGATTACAGCCTTGAGTCTTCTTGGGTATGACACTACAAGCTTGGCACACCTGTTTTTGGGGAGTTTCTCCCAGGTTGGATGGGGAGCATCGCTGCACAGCTATTTTCAGGTCTCTCCAGAGATGTTCGATTGGGTTCAAGTCTGGGCTCTGGCTGGGCCACTCAAGAACATTCAGAGACTTGTCCTGAAGCCACTCCTGCATTGTCTTGGCTGTGTGCTTTGGGTCATTGTTCTGTTGGAAGGTGAACCTTTGCCCCAGTCTGAGGTTGTGAGTGCTCTGGAGCAGGTTTCAATCAAGGTTCTCTGTGTACTTTGCTCTGTTCATCTTTCCTTCGATCCTGACTAGTCTCCCAGTCCCTGCCACTGAAAAACATCCCCACAGCAAGATGCTGCCACCACCATGCTTCAACCTAGGGATGGTGCCAGGTTTCCTTCAGACATGATGCTTGGCATTCAGGCCAAAGAGTTCAATCTTGGTTTTATCAGACCAGAGGATCTTGTTTCTCATGGTCTGAGTGTCCTTTAGGTGACTTTTGGCAAAGTCCAAGTGGGCTGTCATTTGCCTTTTACTGAGGAGTGGCTTCCGTTTGGCCACTCTACCATAAAGGTCTGATTGGAGATGGTTGTCCTTCTGGAAGATTCCCCTATCTCCACAGAGGAGATAGGGTACTTGGTCACCTCCCTGACCAAGGCCCTTCTCCCCCAAATTGCTCACTTTGGCCGGGCGGCCAGCTCTAGGAAGAGTCTTGGTGGTTCCAAACTTCTTCCATTTAAGAATGATGGAGGCCACTGTGTTCTTGGGGACCTTCAATTCCGCAGAAATGTTTTGGTACCCTTCCCCAGATCTGTGCCTCGACACAATCCTGTCTCGGAGCTCTATGGACTATTCCTTCGACATCGTGGCTTGGTTTTTGCTCTGACATGTACTGTCAACTGTGGGACCTTATATATACATATGTGTTGCTTTCCAAATCATGTCCAATCAATTGAATTTACCACAGGTGGACTTCGATCAAGTTGTAGAAATATCTCAAGGATGATCAATGGAAACAGGATGCAATTGAGCTCAAATTTCGAGTCTCATAGCAAAGGGTCTGAATACTTATGTAAATAAGGCATCTGGTTTTATTTTTAATACATTTGCAAACATTTATAGAAACCTGTTTTCGCTTTGTCATGATGGGGTATTGTGTGTAGATTGATGAGGAAAACATTTATTTAATCCATTTTAGAATAAGGCTGTAACATAACAAAATGTGAAAAAAGTCAAGGGGTCTGAATGCACTGTATATGTTGTGTGTATATTTTGCTTTGTGTAGGGTCAGAGCAAGATAGAGTCAGCAGATAGTTTGGGTACCATTATTGACTATTTAGCAGTCTTGGGGGTAGAAGCTGTCTTGGAGCCTGTTGGTCTGAGAGCAAATGCTCTGGCACCGTTTGCCGGACACGTGGGAAGATGCATCCAGCGTATCCCGTGGTGAATGGGAATGTATAGATAGACAATTCTATGGGTCTCTCATTGATAATGAACCTTGGAAGCACCTAGTGTCTGTGTGGCCCCTCTTGACTAGCCTGGCTAAATGGAGGATAAGGGGATTGCAAGCCAATGTTTGTGCTATGGAGACGGGGAACCCCTCCTCCCTACTCAGTGTCCCTCTGGGAGTGGTAGGCTGCAGGGCTAGTCTAGTGTCGGCTGGCTGATTGACTCTGATACATGTGCTGCATATTTCATGCCCTCCAGTCTGTGTGTTTGTGTGTGAGGAGGCACCGTGGGAGTGTCTCTTTATAGTGATGTACTGTCTACTGTCTAAGGCAGTCTCCCTGGCCCTGCTGTCTCTCTTACTCCTCTGTGACCCACTATGGCAGTATTGAAGTCTGGAGCACCGTTATACACTGTTGTCAGCATGCTTATATGTATACAACAATATTGAGACAGTACAATTGACAGAGAACTAGCAGCCCACTAAGTTAAGGTTTGAGTCTTGCCTGGCTAACAGGATGTGAGGTAAAAGGGGGAGGATGGTAAAGTGATGACTAACAGAAGCCCCATGAAATCTGTGTGTGTTACAATAAGAGTCAAAGTTGTGAATACTTGTATCATGTGGTTCTGAAGGCCATGTTTGTGTTTGTGTGTCTAGATGAGGATGAGGAGGGTCAACGTAACACTGTCCCGCTCACACCTCTGGACAGCTTTTTCACTGACAACGACTCCCTCAAACAACAGAAGAAGAAGAAACCCAAAAAGATGAAGGAGGGCAAGATGCCCAAAGTCAAGAAGAGGAAAAAGGAGGTAAACTCTATCAGATTACAATCATGTCATGCACAATAACACAGAACCTCTAAAAAGCTACAGTAGATGTTGTGCCATATACTGTAGTCCCTGAGCAGCCATTTATATTGGCTGGGATTGAACTCCGATTTCTTTACTGGGGTACAATATTTGGTTTCTTGGACTATTCTCTAATTTCAAGGAGAAACAGTAGTGTCTTTGGCTTAGGGGCACTTGGCACCAGTGCCAGCGTGAGTGCCAGTGTAAGCTGTGGGCTTTGAGTGCTAGTGTAGATTGTGGATCAGGAGAAGTGCCTGTCCCTGTGGCAGTCAAAATGGGCGGTTGGTGAGGAGTGCTAGAGCGTGTGCCAGTAGGTTCCAACAACAACATTGTGACAGAGCTGTTCTGACAGCTGAACTCTACCAGGCATTAGTTCCTGGCATTCAGACAACAGGCTTTAAACAGCAGCACTGAGCTGAGGCTCTCCACATACCACACCACCACCATATATCAAAACAGACAACAAACCACTCCTGTATTTTATTTGTTTTCATGACTGCTCCTTAGATTCTTGGCTATTTGAGGTTAACCACAAGTGTGCCTTGAAAGACATAGTGAAGTCAGGGGAAAATGTTTGGTGCAACACAGTGACAGTGAGCCGGAGGAAAGTATTTGGTGTAAAACATCCCTCTGCCGTTTGAGGGCCTTGCTCTTTATACAGTTTGTGTTGACTTTGCGGTGCCTGTTTCTCATTTGTGTGTCCCCTGCTTGTGTTCGCGGTTGATCAGTGTTCTGAACTGTGGCGATGACAGAGCAGGGATGTCCCTGTCCAGGGCTGCCAGCTGCATTGTGAGGAGCTCTGGTGGCCAGCCTGTCACCGGCCCTTTGGCTGGCCATGATAAACACTGAGCATTGGACCCCGCTGTGCTAATGAGGGTTCTCCCTGTCTCTTTCCTCTCTCTCACGACTCTCTCTTTCTCTCCATACCGCTCTCTTTCCATGCTCAGTTCACAAGCTCTGCTAGACAGTACACTGTACGTGTTTATCAGGCAGCACTCCCTGTTAAGGGAAACCACTACTAGCTGTTATTCACTTACAATCCCCAAAGTCTACTGTCAGACATAGGCCACGGATCAATGGAGGTTACAGCCCTGTCAGTGGGCCTCTCTCCCCCAGGTCAGTCTCAGAGCTGAGAAAGCAAGCAGTGCTCAGACTCCCTCTAGCAGGGCCCAAGCACACCACAGGAGAGCTGTTAGTACTGATGACTGGCTAGATCAGTTTTAAGGAGAGAAATCCCTTTAGGGGCACTGCGTGTTGATAGTCAGCAGTGTTTTCCCCCCTGTTGCACTGTACAATTGTACGCCGTTGGGTGTTTATGGTATCGTTAGGATGTGAAGTTTGTGTATTCAATCTGACATTCATTTCTTAAATAATGGTTGCACATTATACAATTAGTATGTTCTAATTTAATTTAGTACTGAAACTAGATGCTGAACAGAAATGAAGTTGATACCAAAGGGAAGGCATTATATATAGCAATAAACAATTTGGTTATGCTTTAGGACTTTATTTATTTTTCATGATCTTCCAGGAGAGTCCTCCTCTTTCTTTCCACGCTGGTTTTATGTGTCCTGTGATGTGTTTGTGTAACATTGAACCCAGTGTGTGCCGTCAGTGGTTGGGTTAAGTCACTTCTCTGCAGTTTCTCTCTCTAGATTAACAGAGGTTCTGCTTCTCTGCTTCTACTACTTCCACCACCCCTCCACCCTTTTTCATTTGGACCTCCCTCCAAACTCATTCTCTCTCCTTCTCCGTATGCATAAATGAGATTTGTCTAGACGGGCGCTGGAACACAGGCTCTGCAACCACAGGCCTCTGCATAACAAGCTCGTTATGCAAACGTGTCTGATTGGATGGCACCGTTTCATTGGCTGCTGCTGCTATAGAGTGAGGGTAAGAGAGAGAGAGGGAGCGAGAGAGAGAGCTCCAGACTCTGCACGGGTTGGTCGCCATGGCAACACAGACGGGCTGGCGGTGGGGTTGGCGGGCGCTGCGGCAACGTGAGCCTTTCCCCTGCGCCACAGAGCGAGACGCCTGCGAGTCTCTCCATGGATCCACACAGGCCAACTGTGCAACAGGCAACAAGCTGCACACACACATACACGCACACGCATGCACACACACACACACACACACACACACACACACACACACACACACACACACACACACACACACACACACACACACACACTCGCACACAACCCAATGCCAGTGCTCACTCATACACTTTATCTATAAACATTCATCTGTGTAGCCTTCCAGATGTTGCCATAGCGAGGCCATGGAGACAATAGAAGGAGACAATACCTGCCCTAGTCTTATTGACTGTGGCTGGGAGGGGGAGATGTGATTGAGCAGCTTGTCAAGGTGTATGTTACAGTGTTGTTGCAGTTCTCTGTGTAAGCAGCAGCCAGTTTAGAGGTTAACAAGCCTCTGATCATGACTTCTATGGAGCTCTCAACAAGCTGGGTGCTAGATATTCAATTGATGAAATGTGACTGACCACCTCGATTCGGTCTTATATAGCAAAATTTGAAATGGTGTTTCTTACATTGGATAAAAGTAGAGACTCAGCTACAAAATGGTGTATGATACACTGCAGTTGAGGAACAATGGGAAAGTAATTCTGCTTTGAAAGTTGATAAATTTGTAACCGCACTTTTTAGAAAATGGCCCTACTGGAGAGCTCTTCTTTGTCTACACCCATTCAGCATCATTCACACTCTCTTAAGCATTAGCCCCACCCATCTCTTTAAGGATTTACATATGAGGTCATGTGTTAAACATACTGAGTAAGGTACTGTAGTAAACAACCAAAGATTTCAAGACTACCGTGGAAAGTAGTAGCCTAAAATAAGGCAAAACTCCAGGTAAAAATTAGAGGTTGACCGATTATGATTTTTCAACGGCGATACCGATACAGATTATTGGAGGACCAAAAAAAGCCGATACCGATTAATTGGACGATTTTTATATACACTGCTCAAAAAAATAAAGGGAACACTTAAACAACACGTCCTAGATCTGAATGAAAGAAATAATCTTATTAAATACTTTTTACTTTACGTAGTTGAATGTGCTGACAACAAAATCACACAAAAATAATCAATGGAAATCCAATTTATCAACCCATGGAGGTCTGGATTTGGAGTCACACTCAAAATTAAAGTGGAAAACCACACTATAGGCTGATCCAACTTTGATGTAATGTCCTTAAAACAAGTCAAAATGAGGCTCAGTAGTGTGTGTGGCCTCCACGTGCCTGTATGACCTCCCTACAACGCCTGGGCATGCTCCTGATGAGGTGGAGGATGGTCTCCTGAGGGATCTCCTCCCAGACCTGGACTAAAGCATCCGCCAACTCCTGGACAGTCTGTGGTGCAACGTGGCGTTGGTGGATGGAGCGAGACATGATGTCCCAGATGTGCTCAATTGGATTCAGGTCTGGGGAACGGGCGGGCCAGTCCATAGCATCAATGCCTTCCTCTTGCAGGAACTGCTGACACACTCCAGCCACATGAGGTCTAGCATTGTCTTGCATCAGGAGGAACCCAGGGCCAACCGCACCAGCATATGGTCTCACAAGGGGTCTGAGGATCTCATCTCGGTACCTAATGGCAGTCAAGCTACCTCTGGCGAGCACATGGAGGGCTGTGCGGCCCCCCAAAGAAATGCCACCCCACACCATGACTGACCCACCGCCAAACCGGTCATGCTGGAGGATGTTGCAGGCAGCAGAACGTTCTCCACGGTGTCTCCAGATTCTGTCACGTCTGTCACGTGCTCAGTGTGAACCTGCTTTCATCTGTGAAGAACACAGGGCGCCAGTGGCGAATTTGCCAATCTTGGTGTTCTCTGGCAAATGCCAAACGTCCTGCACGGTGTTGGGCTGTAGTAAGCACAACCCCCACCTGTGGTCGTCGGGCCCTCATACCACCCTCGTGGAGTCTGTTTCTGACCGTTTGAGCAGACCCATGCACATTTGTGGCCTGCTGGAGGTCATTTTGCAGGGCTCTGGCAGTGCTCCTCCTGCTCCTCCTTGCACAAAGGCGGAGGTAGCGGTCCTGCTGATGGGCTGTTGCCCTCCTACGGCCTCCTCCACGTCTCCTGATGTACTGGCCTGTCTCCTGGTAGCGCCTCCTTGCTCTGGACACTACGCTGACAGACACAGCAAACCTTCTTGCCACAGCTCGCATTGATGTGCCATCCTGGATGAGCTGCACTACCTGAGCCACTTGTGTGGGTTGTAGACTCCGTCTCATGCTACCACTAGAGTGAAAGCACCGCCAGCATTCAAAAGTGACCAAAACATCAGCCAGGAAGCATAGGAACTGAGAAGTGGTCTGTGGTCTCCACCTGCAGAACCACTCCTTTATTGGGGGTGTCTTGCTTATTGCCTATAATTTCCACCTTTTGTCTATTCCATTTGCACAACAGCATGTGAAATTTATTGTCAATCAGTGTTGCTTCCCATGTGGACAGTTTGATTTCACAGAAGTGTGATTGACTTGGAGTTACATTGTGTTGTTTAAGTGTTCCCTTTATTTTTTTGAGCAGTATATATATATATATATATATTTGTAATAATGACAATTACAACAATACTGAATGAACAATGACCACTTTTATTTTAACTTAATATAATACATAAATAACATCTATTTAGTCTCCAATAAATAATGAAACATGTTCAATTTGGTTTAAATAATGCATCAACACAGTGTTGGAGAAGAAAATAAAAGTGCAATATGTGCCATGTAAAAAAGCTAACGTTTAAGTTCCTTGCTCAGAACATGAGAACATATGAAAGCTGGTTGTTCAATATTCCCAGTTCTTCAATATTCCCAGTTAAGAAGTTTTAGGTTGTAGTTATTATAGGAATTATGACGCGTCGACTTTTTCTCTCTATGCCATTTGTATTTCATATACATTTGACTATTGGATGTTCTTATAGGTACTTTAGTATTGCCAGCCTAATCTCGGGAGTTGATAGGCTTGAAGTCATAAACAGTGCTGTGCTTCAAGCATTGCTAAGAGCTGCTGGCAAACGCAGTAAAGTGCTGTTTGAATGAATGCTTACGAGCCTGCTGCCTACCACCGCTCAGTCAGACTGCTCTATCAAATATCAAATCATAGACTTAATTATAATATAATAAACACAGAAATACGAGCCTTTGGTCATTAATATGGTCAAATCCTATAATTTATATAACTATAATTTAGAAAACAAAACATTTATTCTTTCAGTGAAATACGGAACTGTTCTGTATTTTAGCTAACGGGTGGCAACCCTAAGTCTAAATATTGCCGTTACATTGCACAACCTTTAATGTTATGTTATAATTATGTAAAATTCTGGCAAATTAATTACGGTCACACAGTTCGCAACGAGCCAGGCGGCGCAAACTGTTGCATATACCCTGACTCTGCTTGCACTGAACGCAAGAGAAGTGACACAATTTCCCTAGTTAATATTGCCTGCTAACACTAATTTCTTTTAGCTAAATATGCAGGTTTAAAAATATATACTTCTGTGTACTGATTTTAAGAAAGGCATTGATGTTTATGGTTAGGTACATTTGTGCAATGATTGTGCCTTTTTCGCGAATGCGCTTTTGTTAAATCATCACCCATTTGGCGAAGTTGAAGTAGGCTGTGATTCGATGATAAATTAACAGGCACCGCATTGATTATATGCAACGCAGGACAAGCTAGTTAACCTAGTAATATCATCAACCATGTGTAGTTAACTAGTGATTATGTTAAGATTGATTGTTTTTTACAAGATAAGTTTAATGCTAGCTAGCAACTTACCTTGGCTCCTTGCAGCCACCAGGTCCTTTTGATGCTACACTCGCGTAACAGGTGGTCAGCCTGCCATGCAGTTTCCTCGTGGATTGCAATATAATCGGCTATAATCGGCGCTCCAAAAGGCAGATTACCGATTGTTATGAAAACTTGAAATCAGCCTTAATTTATCGGCCATGCCGATTAATCGGTCAACCTCTAGTAAAAATACAATTTATCTAGTTCTTGGCCTATATCCCAATATAACTTTGGTGCAGGTCATGTTGTTCTTCACTTTACCGTCTCTGGTAAACACACAGTATATCAAATAAAATCCATGTTTGTTTGTAACATGCACAGGATACAGAAGGTGTAAACCGTATAGTGAAATGGTTCCTTGCATATTTGCATAGTAGCTTTCAAAAATAGAAAGTGTCCAGATAAAAATATATAATTTTATATAACTATTAGATAATGGGTCATGCGGTCATGCAAACAAAATGCTATACCTACCCCCCAGCCACATCTAGCTAAGTGGATGGGTCATTATTGTCTAGCCATGTATGCATGTTCATGAAATACAATAGATGGCCATAATCACCCCCAGACACACCTGGCTAACTTGATGGATCATGTAATCATCTGGCGAAGCGAAGTCGTTTGTTTTGACATGTAGCTAGTTAGCTAGCTAAACAATGAACTATAATCCCAACCCTTACCGTACAAACTGATTGTCATAGCTATCCACCATGCATGAAATGCTGTTGTATGAATCTGCAGGTAGCTAAAGCTAACCAACTAACTTCAATGTTAGCTACTGTAGCTAGCTAACATTAGGCTATAAATAGCAATGCAAATAGCTTTCTGAGATACAAGTAATATTACTACACAGATCATACACGTAACGTCAGCTAGTGAGCCAGCAAGCTAACGTTCGCTAGCTAGCGAACAGTAGGCTTTAACTTGCAATGAAAACGACTTTCTGACAAAATTAGAAACATATAATATCTGAAAATGTAGCTAGACTCTTACCCGTATACATGGATGAATGCTTCACGGCAGACTAGAACCACTTTAACTAAGTAAGACGTCTAGCTGTGTCATTTCCGTTTTGTTTTGGAGCTACAGCTTGTTTGGCCCATTGTGTCAAGTCACTCCGGTTCTCACTGACCCTGTGCATAAAGCAGTCCATCACAACTTTTCCCCACTGGTCTTTGTCAATAGCGCCTGCTAAATTCAGGGGAGCGTTGTTGAGAGCAGTAGCAACACTTTTGCAATTCTCCATGGCTAACATTATATTTTTCAAAAAATCCACAGTAGCAAGGATTATCCATACGTTTTAATTTAACTAGGCAAGTCAGTTAAGAACAAATTCTTATTTTCATTGATGGCCTAGGAACAGTGGGTTAACTGCCTTGTTCAGGGGCAGAACGACAGATTTTTACCTTGTCAGCTCAACCTTGCAACCTTTCGGTTACTAGTCCAATGCTCTAACCACTAGGCTACCTGCCGCCCCATACTGAGAAGCTCATGTTATAGGCAGATGTGGGCTACGTGGCATACCAATTCAAACTCATCTCCCGGCATGTCCAGCTTATCCATTATCTCAGCCAATCATGGCTAGTGGGAAGGTTCCTGGCTTTTTCCGTGGCTAAACCAACTAATCTTGTAATTGAACCATTTTATTCATATTTACAGATGGCGTACACGTTTGTTATTAAGGCAAATGAAAGTTCACATGTTCCAGAAGGCATTTCTGCCAAAAAAGCATTTTGATTAAAAATAAATGTTTACGTTCAAATGCCTCTCCTGTGAAGTAGTGACGTGCGACATATGCCTAGCTTCCTGAAACGGTTACAAATGGTCATCATTATCCAGATGGTATGGGGGACTATCTTTCCTCTTGAAGTACAGACTGTATGTTAGTGATATTTGCTGACTCATTGTCTGTGCATCAAATGTCTCCTGAATGATTGACAGGCAGATGGGGTGAGATTGTAAGTGAAAGTAATGATAGTGTTGAGATGATGAACAATGTTGTATCTGTGTGTGTGACAGGGAGGAGGAGGTGTAGGAGTAGGAGGTGGTGGCAGTGACTTGAAGGAGCAGGCCTCAGAGCGGGAGGATGACCGTCCACTGCAGGGTCCAGAGATTGGCTCAGAGAGCGAGAGCAGCACCTACGCCCCTACCACAAAGAAGAAGAAGAAACCTAAGGAGAAGAAAGAGAAGAAACCCAAACGGAAGAAGAGAGAAGAGGAGGAGGAGGAGGATGATGACGACGAAGATGATGAAAATAATAAGGTACAGTAAGAGTGCCTCTGTTAAAACATCTCTGTCTAGTTTGATGTGTATTTGATATTGTTTGGGACCTTTGTGGATTTATAGACTGAACTCTTACTTCAGTGTTGTTGTGCCCCAGGAGCCCAAGTCGTCCAGCCAGCTGATGCAGGAGTGGGGTCTGGAGGATGTGCAGTATGGCTTCACAGAGGAGGACTATACAACCCTCACCAACTACAAGGCCTTCAGCCAGTTCCTCAGGTACTGTACATGTAGGATCATAATTTACTGCCTTTCTTGTCTATGGATGGCTCTCATGGCTGTGTAGTTGTAGTTGAATATATCCAAATAAAAACTCTAGAGAAACTGGAGCAGTGTGGTAAACACTGGACCGTTTGTTATAGAGAGAGAGAAAGAGAGCAAGAGAGAGAGAGAGATGTTGTGGCTGTGTGTGACAGCCTGGAAGCTCAGAGACTGAATGCATTGACCCAGTATCTCAGAGAGACCAATGTGCTGAACCACAAGACATTGGTTGACAAATCACAATCAAAGTACTCACACAACACAGAGGGGATGTCACACAGATGGGTCACCACTAGTTCTGGTGAATAAAAGTCACTAGTGCAGATTGTTACAGTATATAATTAACTAAGAAAATAACAAGATAGTAAGATTACAGTGTTCTTTCTCTTTCCCTGACTTTTCTCAGGCCACTTATTGCCAAGAAGAACCCTAAGATCCCCATGTCAAAGATGATGACAGTGTTAGGGGCCAAGTGGCGAGAGTTCAGCGCTAACAACCCCTTCAAAGGCACCTCTGCAACTGCTGTGGCTGCCGCGGTGGCTGCTGCCGTGGAAACGGTCACCGTGGCCTCGCCCACCTCTGTCAAAGAGATCACTACACTGTCAAGCTCTCAGCCTGGGCAAATCAGAAAAGCCAAAACGAAAGAGGGAAAGGGTAAGGGCTGTCATTAAAGAATTCTGTATATCAGTATGTATTGAAATGTACTAATAAAGTACCATCTATACCTCTCTGGCCTGTGCTGGATGTTGTTGTCCTATAGGGCCTGGGGTTCGACGGAAAACAAAGACTGTAAAGGAGGTAAAGAAGAAAAGTAAAGGGAAGAAGACCAAATCAAAGAAGAAAGCATCCTCGGTAAGGTTTGGAGCGGCACACGTCTCCTTTCTTACCTTCAGTCACATAACTATGACTTAAGAAGATACAGTAGATTGTTCTTCCCACACTCAGGTATGGATGAGGTACAGTGTATGTGCTTATTGTCTTAGTTATACAGCAACCAAAATATTCATTTTAGGGTTTTATGTCCAAACTTGTGTGTGAACGTCATTGGCTCTCATTGCTGATTGACTGTGTGGTTGTGAATTACTCGTGTCTGTTGGCAGAGTGAGGAGGACTTTGGGCTGGAGGAGTCGGACTTTGATGATGTCAGCATCCACAGTGTCTCGGTGCGCTCTGATACCTCGGGGAATGCCAAGAAGAAAGCCCGGAAGGGTCGGAAAAAAAGGAAAAGTATGCTATGTCTGTTATCTACACTAACCAGTTCCACTAGTTTATACTGTATATCCTCCTACCTTTTCAAAACCCTCATAACCTAATGACTGTTACTGCTGTGTGTGTGAAGACACAGACTACATTGACTTTTATCTGTGTTTCCTGTCTTGTGTTCAGGAGAGGATGGGGACGGCTATGAGACAGACCACCAGGACTACTGTGAGGTGTGCCAGCAGGGAGGGGAGATCATCCTGTGTGACACCTGTCCCAAAGCCTATCATCTGGTGTGTCTGGACCCCGAGCTGGAGAAAGCTCCCGAGGGCAAGTGGAGCTGCCCCCACTGTGTGAGTAGTACACCTTAACCTGGACTATCACTAAACACAACAGAAGTGCATCATCACTATCACATTCTAGAACAATATACATTATCACTATCCCTCATCTGTGCATTCAGGAGAAGGAGGGCATCCAGTGGGAGGCCAAAGATGATGACGATGAGGAAGAAGAGGTTGCGGTTGAGGAAGAGGACGACCACCTGGAGTTCTGCAGAGTGTGTAAAGACGGAGGGGAGCTGCTGTGCTGTGACACCTGCCCCTCCTCCTACCATATCCACTGCCTCAACCCTCCACTGCCTGAGATACCCAATGGGGAGTGGCTGTGCCCACGCTGCATGGTGAGTGACAAGTTCTCCCACCAGTCAGTGGGATGATCCAGTTGATGAACCATGTTATTTTTGAGAATGCACTTGGCTCTCCATTATTAAAATAGACTGCTGGAAACAAAATGAAAGTGTCATTCTCTGTGCAGGCTCCCAAGAGAGAACAGAGAGATAATGCCATGCTGTCTCGCACAACTCTCTTTTCCCCTCTAGTGCCCACCTCCGAAGGGGAAAGTACAGAGGATTCTCCACTGGATTTGGGGGGACCCCCCCTTACCAACTGAGGTGCCCCCTGGCCCCGATGGAGAGACTGTGGACCCGCTGGTAAAACCCCCCCTGAAGGGCCACCCGGAGAGGGAGCTGTTTGTCAAGTGGGCTGGTCTCTCCTACTGGCACTGCTCCTGGGTCAGTGAACTGCAGGTGAGACACACATTTGTCTGTTTGACTGCTGCTGAGGGGTTTGTCAGTGTTTGAAAGTCAGCCATGGTGAAATATACTGGCTTACTCTCACTTTAAAAATCTAGTTTGCAGAAGTTACAAGACTCTACATTTGCTACAGCACATTGTCAGAAATACGACAAGAATGTTCTGCAGCATCGTTGGTGTTGTCTGTGGTGTGTGCAGTTGGAGCTGTACCACGCGGTGATGTACCGTAACTACCAGCGTAAGAACGACATGGACGAGCCCCCTCCGTACGACTACGGCTCTGGGGAGGAGGAGCTGAACAACGAGAAGAGGAAGAGTAAAGACCCGCAGTACGCTGCCATGGAGGAGAGATTCTACCGCTACGGCATCAAGCCAGAGTGGATGGTCATCCACAGAATCCTCAACCACAGGTGCCCACCCCAGACACACACACCTTCCTCTCCCTGTCAGGACATTCTCTCACCCCAGACACACACACCTTCCTCTCCCTGTCGGGACATTCTCTCACCCCAGACACACACACCTTCCTCTCCGTCGGGACATTCTCTCACCCCAGACACACACACCTTCCTCTCCCTGTCGGGACATTCTCTCACCCCAGACACACACACCTTCCTCTCCCTGTCAGGACATTCTCTCACCCCAGACACACACACCTTCCTCTCCCTGTCAGGACATTCTCTCACCCCAGACACACACACCTTCCTCTCCGTCGGGACATTCTCTCACCCCAGACACACACACCTTCCTCTCCCTGTCGGGACATTCTCTCACCCCAGACACACACACCTTCCTCTCCCTGTCGGGACATTCTCTCACCCCAGACACACACACCTTCCTCTCCCTGTCGGGACATTCTCTCCCCCCAGACACACACACCTTCCTCTCCCGGTCGGGACATTCTCTCACCCCAGACACACATACCTTCCTCTCCCGGTCGGGACATTCTCTCACCCCAGACACACACACCTTCCTCTCCCTGTCGGGACATTCTCTCACCCAGACTCACGCTCAGCACTTGATATACAGTGGAATAAACTAGAGACAGGATTCTCAACCATACATTTTTGTCCCAGGTTTGAAATATGTAATTGCAACCTTTCCTTTTGTATTCTGAAGCTCCCAGAGTTGTGATTGTTGTTGTTCCTTGCGTTCCCTACAGTTATGATAAGGATGGGGATGTGCACTACCTGATCAAGTGGAGAGACCTGCCCTATGACCAGTGCACCTGGGAGGTGGATGACTTTGACGTCCCTGAGTATCACAACGCCAAACACTCCTATTGGGACCACAGGTCAGCTCAGAACTCACACTTTTCTCTCTCTCTCTCTCTCTCAATTCAATTCAAGGGGCTTTATTGACATGGGAAACATATGTTAACATTGCCAAATCGAGTGAAGTAGATAATATACAAAAGTGAAATAAACAATAAAAATTAACAGTAAACATTACACTCACAGAAGTGTCTCTGTCTCTCTCTCTTTCACTGTATCTCTCTCTTTCTCTTACGCATGCACATACAGACAAACATATTTCACATGATTTCACAACCTGAGTAGACTGTTTGTTGACGTCTCCTGTGATTTGACAGGGAGCAGATGATTGGTGACGACCAGCGCCCTTTAGTTGTGAGAAAGGGAAAGAAGGGCAAAGAGGAGGAGAAGAGGAGGGAGAGAGAAATCCCTCCTAACGCTCCAATTATAGATGTGAGTGGGTATCATTACTAGGGACTAAAACATACTGTACTATTGGCTTAACAATAAGCTGATACACCTCTGGTTGTTCTCTCTCTGTCACTAGCCTACCATCAAGTTTGAACATCAACCCTGGTACATCAATGCCACTGGGGGAACCCTGCACCCGTACCAGCTGGAGGGTCTGAACTGGCTGCGGTTCTCCTGGGCACAGGGCACAGACACTATCCTGGCAGACGAGATGGGCCTTGGCAAGACTGTCCAGACCATCGTGTTCCTCTACTCACTCTACAAGGAGGTGGGTGAGGAGAACCGGCTCATACAGGACAGGGGGCTATTTGTTTAGTATTAATGTTCTATGACGTTATTAAGTAAATACAATAGAACACAATAGAATCAGTTGTGATGAAAGTAATGCAATATCTGTTGAGTATATCGTCAAATAGTGTCCTTAGTCATGACTGAAACAAGGCTGAAACATGTCCTCCCCTCTCAGGGTCACTCCAAAGGGCCGTACCTGGTCAGTGCCCCCCTGTCCACCATCATCAACTGGGAGAGGGAATTTGAGATGTGGGCCCCAGACTTCTACGTGGTGACCTACACTGGGGACAAAGAAAGCCGGGCGGTCATCAGGGAGAACGAGTTCACCTTTGAGGACAGCGCGGTCAAAACAGGCCGCAAGGTCTTCCGTATGAAGGTATCCCCATAAACTACACTTACAATGTATTGAATCTCAGTAAACATCGACAAGCATGTCATTTACAGGCCAAAGGAGAGTGGTGGTCATATATAGACTCTCTGTTTTGGTCTTGACAGAAAGACACGGCCATCAAGTTCCATGTGTTGCTGACGTCATATGAGCTCATCACCATCGATCAGACCATTCTGGGCTCCATTAACTGGGCCTGTCTAGTGGTGGACGAGGCCCACAGACTGAAGAACAACCAGTCAAAGGTAACCCACCTCAAATTAAACCAATGCATTCTACAAATGGATGTAATTGGTCTTTATTTTCTTTGTCACTGGTGAACGGTAAATTGGCTAATAGTGTTTCTTAAGGTCCAAATTCTGATTTCTTTACAATCTATGATCAGTATCTTATCTATCTCCTCCCTTTTCAACATCATCAACCTTGTATAGCATTATGACTCAACTTTATTTGGGGCTTGGTTGAGTGTCTAATGTCGCTGTCACTGTTCCTCAGTTTTTCAGAATTCTCAACGGTTATAAGATCTACTATAAGCTGCTACTGACTGGTACTCCTCTGCAGAACAACCTGGAGGAGCTGTTTCACCTGCTCAACTTCCTCACCCCAGAGAGATTCAAGTAAGAGCTGTACTGTACTTCCTCCTGGGGCCATCCATTAGCCTGGCAGCCTGCCTCTTGGGCCTCTTACCTGCTGCAGTAGCAGAGAGTAAAGACCTAATGCTGAGGGAGATTCAATGGTTACCACAGGGTTCTCCTTTCAAATCCCTGCATACTAAGGCTTACAGTACAGCCTAAAGCCATGGCGGACACTTAAGCGTCAGTTGCTCCTCTTAACATCGACTGGAAGAAATGGGGATTGTGCCGTCTATAAGTGGTGTCTATAAACCGTTTTGCTGTGTCTGTGCTCGCTCTGTGTGCAGTAACCTGGATGGCTTCCTGGAGGAGTTTGCAGACATCTCCAAGGAGGACCAGATCAAGAAGCTGCATGATCTGCTGGGCCCACACATGCTCAGGAGACTGAAGGCTGACGTCTTCAAGAACATGCCTTCCAAGACAGAGCTCATTGTACGAGTGGAGCTCAGCCCCATGCAGAAGTTAGTTAGTCCTCTTCTAGTACTTTTCTATTGGACCTCCCATTGTTGTATAAAACCTCTTCAGAGTTGTTCCCCCAGGCCTATCCCGCCTTTCATTTGACCTCTGACCCACAGGAAGTACTACAAGTTCATCCTGACGCGGAACTTTGAGGCGCTCAACTCCAAGGGCGGGGGAAACCAGGTGTCCCTGCTCAACATCATGATGGACCTGAAGAAGTGCTGCAACCACCCCTACCTGTTCCCCGTGGCAGCCGTGGTGAGGGAGGGAGGAGAGATGGGATCCCTCTCCGGGTAGAGGGAGGAGGGAGGGAGGGAGGGAGGGGAGAAGGAGAGGGGGCAGAGGGGGGAGGCCATGCTAAGGGCTGCGGGGAGGGACTGATGTTTAGGAGGACTTGTGTGTTTCTAAATGTGTGCATCAGTGGAGGCTGCTGAGGGGAGGACAGCTCATAATAATGGCTGGAATGGAGTGAATGGAATGGTATCAAACACATCAATGATGTGGTTTCCATGTGGTTGATAACATTCCATTGACTCCATTCCAACCATTATTATGAGCCGTCCTCCCATCAGCAGCCTCCACTGGTGTGTATTGTAGAAGTTGATAGGTTGCCAACATGCAGGTATGTTTGTTTATCAGTGAGAGTTGACTGTCTGTGTGTAAGGGGCTGTGGTCTCTTGTTGGGTTATTTGCTCATTGTGTATATGCAGGAAGCACCAGTGTTACCCAATGGCTCTTATGATGGGAACCAGCTGGTCAAGTCCTCAGGCAAACTCACCCTGCTCCAGAAGATGCTAAGGAAACTCAAAGATGAAGGACACAGAGTTCTCATCTTCTCCCAGATGACTAAGATGCTGGATCTGCTTGAGGACTTTCTGGAATACGAGGGCTACAAATATGAACGCATTGATGGAGGCATCACAGGGGGACTACGACAGGAGGCTATCGACCGCTTCAACGGTGAGTTACGCTGCTGTTCTGTCTTTCTCCAGCAGGGAGCAACACAAACAGTACTCACACTCGCGTACTCACTCACTCATTGACTCTGCGCCTTGATTCCTACTGCAGCACCGGGTGCTCAGCAGTTCTGCTTCCTGCTCTCCACCCGAGCTGGAGGCTTGGGCATCAACCTGGCCACGGCAGACACCGTCATCATCTACGACTCAGACTGGAACCCTCACAACGATATCCAGGTACTGTGGGAAATGGTACACACTAACACAGGCATACTGTACATACAGTATACTGTCTTCTGAATGCATTATAACCCTCACAGTGTTATCTCGTTCTATTTGTCTTCCTCCTTGACTCCCTGTTATGTTTCTTTATTTCTAACTCTGTAACTGTCTCTGCCGCTCTCTCTTTCCCTCCCTCCATCTCTCTGCTGCAGGCATTCAGCAGGGCCCACCGTATAGGTCAGAATAAGAAGGTGATGATCTATCGCTTTGTGACGCGAGCTAGCGTGGAGGAGCGCATCACCCAGGTGGCCAAGAGGAAGATGATGCTGACCCACCTGGTGGTGAGGCCCGGTCTGGGCTCCAAGACCGGCTCCATGTCCAAACAGGAGCTGGACGACATCCTCAAGTTCGGCACCGAGGAACTCTTCAAGGACGAGATGGAGGCAGCCGCACGGGCCATGGGTTCCCATCAAAAACTCTGTAAGAATAATGGTACGCACACTGACTACACTGTGTCATAATATAAAGCAATCAAGCTTCTAAATGTGCCACTATTTTCAAGCAAGCTGCTATAGTTATGGCAACACAGCCAGAGAAAGGTATAGTGTGCCACTCATGTTACCAGAGGCATATCTAGAGCAGTGGGCTTCAAAGTTGGGGTCGCGGAGGAACTGCAGTGGGGTCGCCAAATAAATAAATGAAAAAAAACTGAGTAGGGATTATTGTATGGGATCAATATACAATTCACCCCAAGGGTTTAGCATTTCTGTTTGAAAAGTCAGTTTTGAACTGAACATTTAACCAATTTTCATTCTTGTAATATTGTTTCTAGATTTGACATGGATGTAAAGTAAACCAGCCTGTATCCCTCTGATATATTGTGATACTCGTGTTTATTCCAGGGGACATAAAGGATGGAGATGAGGGTAGTGTCATTCACTATGATGACAATGCCATCTCCAAGCTGCTGGACCGCAGCCAGAATGCTACGGAGGACACTGAGATCCAGAACATGAACGAATACCTCAGCTCCTTCAAGGTGGCCCAGTACGTGGTCAAAGACGAGGACGCAGAGGTGAGGACACTCACACACTCAGTCAGCGTGGGCGTTGTTATGTCTAGGAGTGGCTCTGTTATGTATTCTCACAGTGTGTATGTGTGAGTATTCAGCAGTCTCTTCATTGTATTCTCATTGATTACCAGTGTTTATTCAGTAGTAGCCAACCATTTTGTTTAGCCAATAGTATCCTTGTTCAGTATTCTCACGTTGTGTGCATGCGTGTGTGTTCAGGAGGAGCCCCAGCGGGAGATCATTAAGCAGGAGGAGAATGTGGATCCAGACTACTGGGAGAAGCTGCTGAGGCACCATTATGAGCAGCAACAGGAGGACCTGGCCCGCAACCTGGGCAAAGGCAAACGCATCCGCAAGCAGGTCAACTACAACGACACGTCTCAGGAGGACCAAGGTTTGCCTCATACTGTGCTGTACACTCTGGCCTGCTATTCTCTTCTGCTTTAAAGGGATACTTCAGGATTTTGGCAATGAAGTCCTTTATCTACTTCCCCAGAGTCAGATGAACTCATAGATACCATTTTCATGTCTCTAGCGTTAGTGCAACTGCTAACTCAATGACTGGACGTATTAACTGCTAGCATGTTAGTAGATACCATAGACTTTTAGTTATTGTGTTAATGCTAGTTAGCATTGGCTCACGAAACTACCTCTAACTTACTTCATACTGGATGCAGAGTATAAAAAATGGATCCATGAGTTCATCTGACTCTGGGGAAGTAGATAAAGGGCTGCATTGCCAAAATCCTGATGTATCCCTTTACTGTAACAGTAATGCTATGCTTATTGGTCCCCCTCCTTTTAGAAAACATTTGAGTGAACTTAGCATCACTCTAGAACAGTGGTATTCAAACTTTTTCAGTGGGGACCCCATTTGTTTTGGCCATTTTTTTCCTAATAATTTTGCATGACCCCACCCCAAATCTAATGACACAACCTTACAATCAGTAAATGTATATTTTTACATCAACAAATAACCTTCAATTCATCACACTTTCATCTAGAAAAGAAACCAATAAATACATTTACTCAGTAAAATTGTATTTTTCAAATTATCTTTCTCAAAAACTAGAGCAGCTTGCTTGAAAATAGTGGCACATTTAGAAGCTTGATTGCTTTATATTGCTTATAGCGTTACAGTATGTAAGTTGTGTAGAGTTCCTCTTATAACACTACACCCCATAGTTCAACAACAGGCATTTGAGACTGAAAGGGAAACATTTAAACCCATCTAAAGCAAATGCACACTCAGAGACATGAAGTGTTGATGAAGTGCACAGTCCACCAGTGTAGTGGCTGGGAGGACAGAACAGACAGAGGCTCTGCTGCTAGTCAGTAGTAGTTTTTGAAAGAATGCCTGCCCCCCAGTGGTGTAGTGGAGTAGTGTCAGTGTGCATGCCCACTGTAGCGGTCTCCCCTCCTCCCCCAGTAGGCCCCTACACAAGTGAATGCACTGTGCTGTTTCTCTCTGATCTGATCTGTGGCTCAGAGTGGCAGGATGATCTTTCAGACAATCATTCCGAGTACTCCGTGGGGTCCGAGGACGAGGACGAAGATTTCGAGGAGAGGCCGGAAGGTGGGTGTCAATGAGACCTGCGTAATCACTACGTTATAGATAACTAACTCTCTCAGTGCCTGCTCTGTCCTGTGTAGATGGGCCTGGAACCTATCATTGATAAGATGTTGCTGAGGCACCTGGCTGATGGTGGTGGGGGGGGGTGTTTCTCTGTAGGTGGGCGCAGGCATTCTCGCAGGCAGCTGAAGAGTGACAGGGACAAACCTCTGCCACCCCTGCTGGCACGCGTAGGGGGCAACATCGAGGTAAGGAAGGAAGCACTCTGGTTTTAATGTAGTAGACAACATGTGTATGCACATTGATTTGACCAATGGGTATAATGCCCTGTGCCAGGTGCTGGGGTTCAACGCCCGTCAGCGGAAGGCCTTCCTCAACGCTATCATGCGCTGGGGCATGCCTCCTCAGGACGCCTTCAACTCTCACTGGCTGGTCAGAGACCTGAGAGGGAAGAGTGAGAAAGAGTTCAGGTATTTAAAGCTCCTCCTGTACTCAGGGTTATTTTAACTGGGGTTCAGCTGCAGTCTACTGTTCACTCCCATACGAAATGCAAGACAATGTCAGTTCAAGTATTAAAAATATATATATTTTTCTATTTAGTTATTTTTTTTCTTCCCCCCAATTTCGTGGTATCCAATTGGTAGTTACAGTCTTGTCTCATTGCTGCAACTCCCGTACGGACTCGGGAAAGGCAAAGGCCGAGAGCCGCGCGTCCTCCGAAACACAACCCAGCCAAGCCGCACTGCTTCTTACATTTACATTTTAGTCATTTAGCAGACGCTCTTATACAGAGCGACTTACAGTAGTGAATGCATACATTTCATTTCATACATTTGTTTTCTGTGCTGGCCCCCCGTGGGAATCGAACCTACAACCCTGGCGTTGCAAACACCATGCATTGCAAACACTATGCTCTACCAACTGAGCTACAGTTCAGTTCAATGCCCACTTAACCTGGAAGCCAGCCGCACCAATGTGTCGGAGGAAACACCGTACATCTTGGGACCGTGTCAGCGGGCACTACGCCCAGCCCGCCACAGGAGTCGCTAGTCTGCGATGGGACAAGGACATCCCTGCCGGCCAAACCCTCCCCTAACCCGGACGATGCTGGGCCAATTGTGCGCCACCCCATTGGTCTCCCGGGCGCGGCCAGCTGCGACAGAGCCTGGACTCGAACCCAGAATCTCTAGTGACACAGCTAGCACTGCGATGCAGTGTCTTAGACCACTGCATCACTCGGGAGGCCCCAGTTCAAGTATCTTTGTTACTATGATCGGAAATTGATTAGCTGTATGAATGTGACCCTGTCTCTCTTAGGGCCTACGTGTCCCTGTTCATGAGACATCTTTGTGAGCCCGGGGCAGACGGGGCGGAGACCTTTGCAGATGGGGTTCCACGAGAAGGGCTGTCCCGCCAGCATGTCCTCACCAGGATTGGGGTTATGTCTCTGGTCAGGAAAAAGGTACACATCAACCAGTAATCCAATGACTCCATAGTTACATTAATAAAACCCAGCAGAAAGCAGTAAGTTAGCCTCCTAACTGGGTTGAGAAATGTCTTGTAGCCTATGTTTAGATTGAGTAAAGCTGGTTCCCTGCCTCTAGCATCAGGTTTTAGATAGCATGCCTTCAATAAAATGCAACAAGTCTAGAATGGTGGAGAAATCCAGTTTCTTCTTTTGTTAGATTGTTAACTCACTGTTGTGTCTGTATCCAGGTCCAGGAGTTTGAGCATGTCAATGGGAAATACAGCACTCCAGACCTGATCCCTATTGGACTGGAGCTGAAGAAACTGACGGAGAGTCTGTCCTCTGACCCCAACACCCCCGTCCCTGCCAGCCCTGCAGCCACACCCCAGCCTCCTGGAAGTCCTGTCCCACCAGGTCAGAGTCACATCCTCACCCTGTCCAGTGTGTGTGGTATGTGTGTGTGTTTCAGAACTCAGCTTAGTTCATTAGATCCATTAGACAGGAAATGAAAGACACTGTTGGTGATTGTTTTGCTGTTTTTACAGAGAAGATGGACTCGATCTCAGGACCTGCTGAAGACAAGGAGCCCACAGAACAGGAATGCAAGAAGCTACCAGAACTGGAGGTCAGAGTTCACGCTTATTCAGAAATGTCCCTTTATTCCCCTCTCTTATCCTTCTCATCCCTCTATCCTTTACTGTCTTCATACATCTCCCCATACATATAATTTAATTATTATTATAATACAAAACACATGCCACCTTCTAACTGTCACCTTTTAAAGTAAACTGTCTCCTTTTTGTTTTACTCTGACTCCCTCTCCATTTGTGATGGTTGTCTCTCCAGACTCATGTTAGTACAGAGTCATCTTCCCAGGTAGAGAAGACGGACATCACTCCTGACAGTGATGAGACAGCGAAAGGCAGCACAGAGGACAAACCAGTCTCCTCAGAGGAGAGTAGTGAAATGACAGACATACCCTCCACACTGATAGAGCCATCCATCAATCCTAAAGCGCCTCCATCCATACAGACAGAGCTGTCGTCCAATCAAAGCTCACCAAAAGGTGAGCAGTGCATTACATGGTTATTATAATCAAATGAGGTGTAAATGGTTGGTGTAATGGCTTTGGTTTGTCCCACTTCATAAAAATTAGTTGTGACATGTCTCTGTTCTGATGTGGTCATCTGTTTGTCAATGACTCTCTAGCGGAGCCCTGTCGAGAGACAGAGAAGTCCTTAGAAAAAGGAGACAGTGATCCTGCCCCAGCCAAACCTGAGGAGAAGGAACTGAATCCAGGTATTTGCGGAACAGCGAAAAACATTAAAACCTTGTCACTCTTTGAGTGACACTTTTTGCTGAAAGAGGACCTCAAAAATGTAAGCTAGCTGTTCCATTTCCTTAGTTGTTTCAGACGAGGCCAAGAGCGAGGACTTGCTCGTGCCCGAGGGACGGCTGAATGGAGAAAAAGAAGCACAGGAGGAGATGGAGGAGGTCAGGAGGGAATTACTGGAGAAGAATGGTTTCAAGATGAGGTTCATGTTCAACATTGCCGACGGAGGCTTCACAGGTGAGGTGTGAGCAGGAGAAACAGCTAAGGTGTAGGAACACTACATACACTACATGACCAAAAGTATTTGGACACCTGCTTGTCAAACATCTCATTCCAAAATCGTGGGCATTAATATGGAGTTGGTCCACCCTTTGCTGCTATAACAACCTCCACTCTTCTGGGAAGGCTTTCCACTAGATGATGGAACATTACATCCTAACAGGGTTGAGAAATGTCTTGTAGCCTATGTTTAGATTGAGTAAAGCTGGTTCCCTCTAGCATCAGGTTTTAGATAGCATGCCTTCAATAAAATGCAACAAGTCTAGAATGGTGGAGAAATCCAAGTCTTCTGTTGTTAGATTGTTAACTCACTGTTGTGTCTGTAGCCAGGTCCAGGAGTTTAAGCATGTCAATGGGAAGTACAGCACTCCAGACTTGCTTCAATTCAGCCACAAGAGCATTAGTGAGGTCGGGCACTGATGTTGGGCAATTAGGCCTGGCTCGCAGTAGGCTTTCCAATTCATCCCAAAGGTGTTCGATGGGGTTGAGTTCACTGCTCTCTGCAGGCCAGTCAAGTTCTTCCACACCAATCTCGACAAACCATTTCTGTATGGACATCGCTTTGTGAATGGGGGCATTGTTATGCTGAAACAGGAAAGGGCCTTCCCCAAACTGTTGCCACAAGTTGGATGCACAGAATCATCTAAAATATCATTGTATGATGTAGCGTTAAGGTTTCCCTTCACTGGAACTAAGGGGCCTAGTCCAAACCATGAAAAACAGCCCCAGACCATTATTTCTCCATCACCAAACTTTACAGTTGGCACTATGCATTAGGGCAGGTAGGAATTCGCCAAACCCAGATTCATCCTTCGGACTGCCAGATCATGATTCATCACTCCAGAGAACACGTTTCCACTGCTCCAGAGTCCAATGGCGGCGAGCTTTACACCACTCTAGCCGACGCTTGGCATTGCGCATGGTGATCTTAGGCTTGTGTACGGCTACTCGGCCATGAAAACCCTTTTCATGAAGTTCCCACGAACAGTTATTGTGCTGACTGTGCTGACGTTGCTTCCAGAGGCAGTTTAGAGCTCGGTAGAGAGTGTTGCAACCTAGGACAGACAATTTTTATGCGCTTCAGCACTCTATGGTCTTGTTCTGTGAGCTTGTCTTGCCTACCACTTCGCGTTTGAGCCGTTGTTGCTCCTAGACATTTCCACTTCACAATAACAGCACTTACAGTTGACCGGAGCAGCTCTAGCAGGGCAGAAGTTTTATGAACTGACTTGTTGGAAAGGTGGCATCCTATGACGGCGCCACGTTGAAAGTCAATGAGCTCTTCAGTAAGGCCATTATACTGCCAATGTTTGACTATGGAGATTGCATGGCTGTGTGCTCGATTTTATACACCTGTCAGCAATGGGTGTGGCTGAAATAGCCGAATCCACTAATTTGAAGGGGTGTCCACATACTTTTGTATATATAGTGTAGAAGTATGATCTGATGTGTTACTATATCTCAGAGCTGCACACCCTGTGGCAGAACGAGGAGCGGGCTGCCGTGTCATCTGGGAAGATGTATGACATCTGGCACCGTCGCCACGACTACTGGCTACTGGCTGGCATCGTAACGTATCCTTCCTCTGCATCTAACACAGCTGTTCGGAATTCACAGTGTGCAGGTCTCTCTGTTTGTGATGTGAAGCCCTTTTATCATGTTTGTTTTCCTTTACGGGGGAACCTCAGACATGGCTATGCCCGCTGGCAGGACATTCAGAACGACCCACGCTATGCCATCCACAATGAGCCCTTCAAGACTGAGATGCACAAGGGAAATTACCTGGAGATGAAGAACAAGTTCCTGGCTCGTCGCTTTAAGGTAAAGTGCTTATCGCTGTCATACAAACACATCTGTGAACACCTTGAATCTGAAAAGTGGACAAGACAACTGAAGGCAACATTCAATCTCCCCTCTCGCTCTCTCGCACTCTCTCTCTCTCTCTCTCTCTCTCTTTCTCTCTCACCCCCCCTCTCTCTCTCTCTCTTGCTCTCTCTCTCTCTCTCTCTCTCTCTCACCACCCCCTTCTCTCTCTCTCTCTCTCTCTCTCGCTCTCTCTCACCACCCCCCCCTCTCTCTCTCACCACCCCCCCCTCTCTCTCTCTCTCAATTTCATTGACATTTCTCTCCCACCCTCCCACTCTGCCCTAGCTGTTGGAGCAGGCTCTGGTGATAGAGGAGCAGTTGAGGAGGGCAGCGTACCTGAATATGACCCAGGACCCCAGCCACCCGGCCATGGCCCTGAACACTCGCTTTGCTGAGGTGGAGTGTCTGGCTGAGTCTCACCAGCACCTGTCCAAGGAGTCTCTGGCTGGAAACAAGCCAGCCAACGCCGTGCTGCACAAAGGTCTGTCATCTCCCAGTGTGTACACAGCAGCAGGACTAAAACACTGTCTACAAACTCAAGATCTGGGTGAATAATAATTAAGCATTGCATGAACTGTAGATAAGATTGGATACGTAAGTGCATTCTCCTCATTGACGGTGTATGTGTGTGTGTGTGTGTGTGTGTGTGTGTGTGTGTGTGTGTGTGTGTGTGTGTGTGTGTGTGTGTGTGTGTGTGTGTGTGTGTGTGTGTGTGTGTGTGTGTCTGTGTGTGTGTGTGTGTGTGTGTGTGTGTGTGTGTGTGCGTTCCAGTACTGAACCAGCTGGAGGAGCTGTTAAGTGACATGAAGGCGGATGTGACGCGGCTTCCTAACATGTTGTCCCGGATCCCCCCAGTGTCTTCGCGTCTGCAGATGTCTGAGAGGAGCATCCTCAGCCGCCTCACCAGCCGCGGCAACGAACCTCCGCCCCAACAGGTACTGTACTGTCATTGGCTCTGTTATGGTGATAGGTAGTTTTGGTTGATTCCATCATTGACAGGATGTGTAAAATGTTTACTCTACCTCCAGCCGTTCGGCCAGGGCTCATTTGCCTGTTCCCAGATGTACAGCACTGGCTTTGGGGGCAGTTTCCGGGGGCCTGCAGGTGAGACCATGGTCAACTATAGCCAGATGCCCCTGGGACCCTATGTCAGTGGTAAGTGGCCTGTCTCTACACGACTTTTAACTGTAAGACAAGATGTTTCAGCTGAACAGCCGTGGACAGAATGTATGAAAAAGAGGGAGCACTGTAAGATGAACTACTGCTCTGCTTCTCTTTCTAATAATATGTTAGGGAATACATAGCTTCAAATATTGTATTTGGGTCATCTCTTTTGCTGAGCACCCTTTGTTTGGTATCCCTGTTTGGTATCCCTTCACTCCCCCCCAATCATTTTTCCCTTTCTAGTGTCCAACGGCCCCCCACCGCCATCCAGCCACTTGGACAAGAAGTCCTGCGACCACCTGAGGGATGTCACCACCCCTGACCTTAAGTCAGGCAAGCCCAGTGATGTTATCTGTATTGAAGATTAGATAATCTACTCCAAAACTGATCTGGAGTCAGCCAAGCCAAGGGATGTCAACTACTGTATCAATGATTACAGAATCAACCCCCCAGAGAACTCCTAAAGAAGTTCTATGTCTATGGATCATAGGATAACACTAAGAACATTACACTGATGTATCTGTCTGTCGTATCAATTGCACTTCTATCTTTCAAGGATTCTTCAACATACTTTGCAGTAGCTATTTGCTTTTATGACTTAGGTTGGCGAGTCAAGCAGAGGAACTGTCTATTAGGACGTGAGAGTCAAACGACCTCATACGCCCCGACCTCTGCTACCTGACATGTGGAAGCGTGTTCCCCTGCTCAGACGTTGCATGCATCAACTAATGGTTGGGTGCTACGCCATCGACTGTGCCATCGGGCACCACATTGCTATACGTAAAATACTTATCCAGGGGTAGTAAGATCTGCCATGTGTCAGCAACGGCTGGGCAGAGGAACACGACTGTGGTGATCTTATAGGATGACTGGAACTGCCCTGTCTTGGCTACAGGGAGAGCTGGGAAAGTCAAAGTTCACATGAAGATGAGCCGGTGGAGGTGCCAAGGCTGCTGTAATGAGACGTATCTGTGTCTATTTATTCCATTTAGGCCTGACTCTGCTCCCTCGTTCTGGGTCTTTTCCTCCTGCGTTCATCATTGGCCTATTCATTGTGCATCGGGACTGACCTCTGCTGGAGCTTTGTGCTTTAGCTACATACAAATAGAAGGAAAACCACGAAGGCATAAGTCTCCCCTCCTAGAATTATAGAGATGATAAGTGGGTGCTCATACAGCAGCCAATTCTCTGGTCAATTTTAGTACATGTGTTTGTTTTTATAGTTTCATGGCAGAGCCTTGATTTGGAACTTGTAGGAATAAGAGTGACTTTAAGGAAGTACAGCTGCACTATGCCTCACCCCATAAAGACTGCCATCTCCCGCCTCTGGAGAAAGGGATCCTAGTTACAGAGCTGCATTAGCTACTAATATACTAAGGGTTCCCCTTTGTAATGTACATAGTTCAAGAGACTGCTGTTTATTTTGCCTTGCATAATCATTGTGAATTTAATGCATACATGCATAACAATGTAACAGGCTGGATTAGTGCAAAAAGTGACGATCACATAGAAGTTACAGAACATATCTAACTGTGGTACAGTTTGTAACCATTTGTACATTTCAGAAGAGACTCAAGTCTAGCCTATTTCTGCCAATGGTATAGTACATGTATTTCTTTAACATTTGAATGTGATTATTGGCTGTTGCCTGCTACACATACAGCTCCTCTCTCCCTCTTCCATTTTGAGAAATGCTAAAACAAAAAAGTGCTTATGACACTGCGTCCGTCACCTTTTGGCCTAGGTTTCATGTTTTCCATGAAAAGTGCTTTATTGTGTGTTCTTCATGTTAAGGTAAAGTGTTATTTCAGTATTTACTGCTTTAGTGCCACTAAAAGACGGCTGCTTACTCCGTGTCCTGGATGGCTAACGTCCCAGATTGTATGCTGATAATCTTAGACTTGGGTGAAATTGTTTCCATTAAGAAGTGAGGGCAGTGGTTGAATTAGATAGCTAATTCAATCATCAATAGATTAGAATCTTCATAGATATTAGCCATCAAGGAACAAGGTTGGAGAGCATTACAGTAAAAGTATCAAAATGTATTTTTATGTTTCTTTTTATATATGGGTTCCTTGGAAGAGAACTGTTTATTGCATTGCGTGTTGTGAGGACTAAACTGTATCAGAGCGACAGCATGGATTCACTTGACAATACTGTTTATTCCATCTGTCTGCTAATGTGATTGTCCAAAGTGAAACTACTGGTTTATATGTTTAATGAGACTTCATTTGTTCAGATTCTTCAAGAATGTGTGTATTCAATTTTCTCATTGCAATGTTTGCTCTTATTTTTCTCAAAGAGTAGTAGAGGCATTACCTATTTGTATTGTTTTTAATGACAGGGCTATAGCACTTACAGTATGTGGAGGTTTTGAGAAAGAAATTGTGAATGGACCATCCTGAACTGAAGAGATTCCTGTATACAGGGTCTGATTGTAGCTCTGCTCTGTAGGCTTTTTATATGAATCTCCTGAGGTGCTCTGTCATGCCCTCTGTTGGCTGGAATGTGTAACTACATACTGTTTCAGTTGCTGATCCCAATTGGACCCCTAAGCCCTACTCCCAATGCACCTGTGGAGGTCTGAGAGGATTTGAACGGTATAAGCAACATGGTGAAACTCCCACATAGTGTATCATAGGGCAAGGTGGAGCTATAACCATATTGCTTACACCCGTCAAATCCTCTAAGATCTCCCAAGGGCATAGGGCGTACTGTAAGTCTTAAGGCTCCATTTGGGATTGGGCCACTGTCTTCTCAGACAAAGCACTTCACCTGAAGTTGAGATAGGAATTTCAACAAATAGGGCACATATCAGTTCGTAAGCTATTATTTTGCACCCAATTGAGTGACTGTTTATCAGTGCTGTTCTGTCCATGGAGTGTGCAGTCCCAGTGTTTCTGTTCAGCCTGTTACTCAATTTGTAAGTCATATGAGGGTCCCTGTGTGGACTAAAGTGTTGGTTTGGATGGTTTGGACAAGACCCACACCTTGTCATAAATTGGAATAGTGTCACTGGACAGAAGCAACTAGCAATGCTATGTAAATACTAAGATGTCCAGTGTTTTGTCTCTCTCATACTCTTATCGATCATGTACCTAACTATACTGAAAAAAATATAAACTCAACATGCAACAATTTAAAAGATTTTTCCTAGTTACAATTCATATAAAGAAATCAGTGAATTGAAATGAATTAATTAGGCCCTAGTCTATGGATTCACATGACTGGGCAGGGTTTTAGCCATGGGTGGGCCTGGGTGGCAGCCAGGCCCAGCCAATCACATGACCAGGCCCACCCATAGGGGAGTCAGGCCCAGCCAATCAGAGTTAGTTTTTCCCCACAAAAGGGTTTCTCCCCCACTGTGCTGGACGTGGTCTGCGGTTGTGAGGCCGGTTGGACGTACTGCCAAATTCTTTAAAACGACGTAGGAGGCAGCTTATGGTAGAGAAATGAACATTCAATTCTCTGGCAACAGCTTTGGTGGACATTCCAGCAGTCAGCATGTCAATTGCACGCTCCCTCAAAACTTGAGACATCTGTGGCATTGTGTTGTGTGACAAAACTGCACATTTTAAAGTGGCCTTTTATTGCCCCCAGCACAAGGTGCACCTGTGTAATGAGCGTGCTGATTAATCAGCTTCTTGATATGCCACCCCTGTCAGGTGGATGGATTATATTGGCAAAGGAGACATGCATCCTAATAGGGATGTAAACAAATTTGTGCACAAAATTTGAGAGAAATAAGCTTTTTGTGTGTATGGAACATTTCTGGGATCTTTTATTTCAGCTCATGAAACATGGGACCAACATTTTACATGTTGCATTTATATTTTTGTTCAGTGTTCATAGTATGCGTGAGAGAAAATGAATGTTGCAGGGTAGTTGCCATAGAACTGCAATGTGCACACAGAATGTGTTCAATCAAATCCACGTCTGTTTCCTTACGGAGTGCTGAAGTGACTGAAATCAAATTGTTTAAATTAAATGCAATCAAACTGAAGTCAGTATGAATGTAATGTGTATGTAAGAAGGCTTCAGTCTAATATTATAAATATATTTACAGTATATGTACATGCTTATAAACAAGGCTTCAAAAGCTACCAAAAGACCATGGTAAAGGCACCTTTGTTGCAGAGAATGCACAGCATGTGAAATGTTTTGTATGAAGGTTCACTTTGGTAAAGAAAGAGATGGTTGCTCTGCGTAGCTAGCTTTGAGAGAGCTATTGAATTCAAGCAGTGTTATTATAATGGTACAGATGTTTGTGCTAAATTGCAAATCAATGAAAAAAAGTTAATTGTAATCTTTTACTTTGTACTTTGTGTATTTGTTCAATGTATTTTAATAAATCCTCTCGACAACAATAGACATACCTCATTTGATAAATGCACATCTGAGAAAATAAGCAAATTCTCAGCTTGAGTATGTATGTATGTATGTATGTGTGAACTGTAAAGCTTAATTTTTAAGTAGACTTTCTATTGCTCTGAGTGGAACCCACAGAGCAAATGGAAGATTGGCCGCCCAAAAAAGGAATGGAACAGGACAAATGAGAAGGAGATGAAGAAGACAGGAACCACCTGGAATTATTTCAAGAAAACGTTCCAGAACAGAGTTAGATGGAGATGCACCGCTGAGGAGCTGAAAGGACTAAGTCACGTAAGTCTAGTTGCTCTGAAACATCAATAAAGAGAATGAAGAAACTGGAGAAAAGCTGTTGTATTTTTGCTTGTATTATCTTTTTGCTTTTTGGGGGGGGGTTACAGGTACAATACTCATGTACATTTACAAAGTTTATATCCTAGGCCACTCCAAAAAAACAGAGAAAAAATAATTACATACAGAGAAATTATCATAATAATACAATTGGTATATAAAGAAAATAGAAACGAAAAGTGGTGGGCCTATCCCCCCTATTTATTTATTTTATTTAACTAGGCAAGTCAGTTGAGAACACGTTCTTATTTACAATGATGGCCAAACCCGGACGACGCTAGGCCAATTGTGCGCCGCCCTACTCCCAATCATGGCTGGAGGTGATGCAGCCTGTATCCAAACCAGGTACTGTAGTGATGCCTCTTGTACTGAGATGCACTCTCCTTAGACCGCTGTGCCACTCGGGAGCCCACATTCTCCCCAGCCCAACATGTCTCCGTCCAACTCCCCGGCAGGAAAGTTGACTGCACAATCTGCTTCCTGCTGTTCATGGAGAGGCAAGATCTATTTCTAATAAAGATGCCCATTTTGAATTGTAGCTTTTTATCTAGCTCATCAGTATGTTTTTTAAACGTTAGATCTTTATCAATCCAAACACCCAGATATTTATAAGCGGGATCCCGCTCATTGAGAGAGCCACCCAATGAGTGAATATGTAGCCCATCTGAGACATTTTTCAGTGAATTAGTGAACAACATATATTTAGAATAAGTTTTAAATCATCAAGGGCTTTCTGTAATGCAACAAAATCAGATTGCAGCTCTAACATAGCTTGGTCAACAGTCGGTGCAATGGCATACATAACCATATCGTCTGCATACAGACGAATATTACAGAACGTAATAGACCAATATTATTTATATACTGTGAATAGTAAAGAGAACAGATACCGACCCCTGCGGTACAACTTTCATAATATTGAGAAAACTAGACTTGACACCATCAGAAAGAACACATTGTGTCCTGTCTGTCAGATACTGTAGCTCTTAAACCATTTGCAATACTTATTGTCCAGGCCCATTTCTGAAGTTTTTAGTTTTCTTTCGTACTTTTTTTTACCCATTTTTCTCCCCAATTTTGTGATATCCAACAGAGGCAAAGGTCGAGAGCCATGCATCCTCTGAAACACAACCCTGCCAAGCCGCACTGCTTCTTGACACACTGATCGCTTAACCCGGAAGCCAGCCACACCAATGTGTCGGAGGAAACACCGTACAGCTGGCAACCGAAGTCAGCATCCATGCACCCGGCCTGACACAAGGAGTCACTAGAGCGCGATGGGACAAGGTCATCCCAGCTGGCCAAACCCTCCCCTAACCCGGACGACGCTGGGCCAATTGTGCGCTACCTCATGGGTCTCCCGGGTCGCAGCCGGCTGTGACACAGCCTGGGATCAAACCCGGGTCTGTAGTAATGCCTCAAGGTTTTTAATGGATAGAGAATGGTCAACGGTGTCGAATGACTTGGAAAGGACTATAAATAAGGCAGCACAATGTTATTTTTTGTTGTAATTTAACACATCATCTAACACAAGCAGAGTGGCTGAAACATCCAGATCTAAAACCACACTGAGAATAGAGTGAGAAGTTAAACAAGTTCTTAGCTGGGAGTTGGTCAGGGATTCTTGTACCCTGGCTAGGCAAGATAATTACCGCCCCATCTCCAAGTTATCTAAATCAGAAGGATCTCCGCCTTTATGTAAGGGGAGTACATGTGCTGCTTTCCAAATCTTAGGGATAACACCAGTAGCAATTGTCAAGTAAAATATACAGGTTAATGGTTAAACAATGACTGGGGCAGAGAGCTGTAGTAAGAATGGGTCAAGTGACTCAGCCCCTGTGGATTTCTTTACATGGATCTTTAGCAAGGCACTTAATATACTACATATTCTATCTATCCATATACTGTCTATAAGGTCAATACATACCATCATATACATATACTGTATATTTACAGAATATTCCAGACTCTGACATTGTACGTCCTAATATTTATATATTTGTTAATTCCATTCTTTAACTTTTTAGATTTGCATGTATTGTTTTGTATTGTTAGATATTACTACACTGTTGGAGCTTGGAACATAACACATTTCGCTACACCCGCATTAGCATCTGCTAAGTATGTGTATGTGTAAGGGCTGTGCGCTGCTGGTGGAGAAGTCAGGTGCAGGAGAGCAGGGAGTATTGAACAAGCGCACACTTTATTATGGCAGTAGAGAAAATAACAGAAGAACACAGCTTCTTGAAAACCTCCAGCCCACAAGGCAAAAGAGTAAGGCGCGATAAATGTTCAATACAAGACACTGTAATACAAAATAAACAAACCGTGTACAAAAAACACGGAAACATGAAAACCCAGTCGGGCGCGTAACGATAACCACGTAACACGAAACAATTACACACAAAGACATGGAGGGGAACAGAGGACTAAATACATGCAGTGTGATTAGGGAATGAAAAACCAGGTGTGTATGGAACAAGACAAAACAAATGGACATATGAGAAATGGAGCGGCGATGGCTAGAAAGCCGGTGACGTCGATCGCCAAACGCTGCCCGAACAAGGAGAGGAGCCGACTTCGGCGGAAGTCGTGATAGTATGTGACCAATAACATTTGATTTGTTTTAATACATCGTAGACGTCAAATGGTTGAAATTAAAATAAAGTATCAGAGTCTGTTAGAGCATCATTCTCCACAATCTGTTCTGAGGTGGCTAAAAGACTCCCCGTTTCAGAGACTATTCTTTCAAACAGGTGGCCAGTTGAAGCAAAATGGTTATTAAAAGCACTACACATTTTCATTTTGTCTAAAATGGGACCAGAGGCTGTCAAAGCCTGTTGGGGCAACGAGGGGGTGGAGTTTTGTTTCAAAGATTTGACCACTTTCCAGAAGTTAGCTGGATTACCACCACTCTGATACACAATTCAAGAAATATGTTGATTTTGCTTTTCTAACCATCTATTTCTCAAATGTCTGAAGGACTGCCAAGCAGACGTACAATCATTCAGTCTAGCCTTAGCACAAGCTACATTTCTTTCCTGTCATTTCTCAGTCAATTCATGTGTGAACCAAGGATTTGATTTTCCTTAGCCTTTTGTACGACACATGTTTATATGCAACAGAGTTAAATGTAAATATATTTTAGCCCATCAGACACTGGCATCAACAAATGCAGATTAAGATCACCCACTATTAATAATTTGGATTTAGCATAGTTAGACAGCAGGTCAGACAATTTGCTGACAGCACATAAGGAGGCAGAGGGAAGGTGATAAACTCCCACTAACATTAGTTTGGCATTATTACAAAGGGCCACATTTAAGACTAGGCATTCACATTGCTTTGGGACAGAGATGGTAATACACACAGCAACATTCAAGTTGTTCTTTATGAATATGGAAACACCCCCACCCCAGCCAGCTCTGTCAGATATATAAACATTATATCCATTCAGAGACACATCAGAGTCTGGCACAGACTTGTTTTTTAACCATGTCTCAGTAATTGTCCGTGTTTGAGAAGACAGAATTACAATATGATCCATTTTCTAAATCAAACTTCTGACATTTACATGAATCAGCCCAAATCCACAACTGCGGGATTTCATATCAGACAGAGTATCTAACACAAACATGCTAATTATCAGTAGATAACCCTTATATGAAATAGCCATGCGGTTGGCTTGAAATGGTATAGATAAAATATTGCTTAGAACTGTGCCATTTGGTCTATGTCTCGAATGACGATGTGGATTAATAGAAGACTCAATAAGGGTTACCTGCTCCGGGCAAGGACTGATGTCCCATCACTTTTTAAGTAGTATTTCAATGTTAGCACTCAACATCCAAGCTCCTCTCCTGTTCAGGTGCAGGCCATCCCTTTTTTAGGAACTGCGGTCACTCCCAAAACAGATTGAAATTGTAAATAAAATCCAACACTTTTTCAGAGCATAGACCTGATTTCATCCAAGAGTCCAGTGCTTATAGCTAGGAGAAGTGATCAATTCCATGACTGTAACATAGTAGATGCAAACGCATTGAATATTTACCTTCATGCACTTTCGAAATGAATTTTATAACTTTGTCCCAGAAGCATTAGACTACAGGGCACTCCCACATCATATAAAGGAATGTGCCTACCTGATTTAGGGGAAACAGTGAACAGTTGAGAGTTGGGGACAATTTCATCGTAAAACTTTTCCTTGGTGTTAAATACAGTCTGTGAACAAACTTAAAATGCATAAATTGATGGTTCGGATTACGGGATGCCACGGTCATATTTTTCCTAATTCTGTTCCAGTTAAAGGGTTGTTCAGATTTACTTAGATTTGTGGAACATACTTTTTCAATGGCTAGGTTAGAATATGAGCTTCCCAAAGGTTGTTTATATATAATAGAGATCAGTCCTTTTGAGCGCCAAAATAATTTATTTATAAATCTCATGCTTGGATGGTTCGGTAGATGGGTTTCCCAAGGGACTCCATAGGCCAGCATAGCTATCCTAATATAAAAAAGGAGTTACCTGGTAATGTGTATGTCTGTGTCTTTCAAATCTTGGAATGTTCCTAAACCATTACTGTCCGTGATATCGGCAAAGTACGGATTCCATATGTGGACCGGGGGATGCAAAAGGCTGCCCTTGTCACGTTCGTTGTACGAAGGAGTCCAAGGGGCCTCGTGTGCATCGTTCCACATGTTATTATAACTGTGAAACTATGCAACACATGCAAATAAACTACTAAACAAAATAACAAACTGTGACGAAGAGGTGAAACATACACTACCTCAAAATAATCTCCCACCAAACCTAGTGGGAAAAACAACTTAAATATGATCCCCAATTAGAGACAACGATGACCAGCTGCCTCTAATTGGAGATCATCCCAAAAAACAACAACATAGAAATACAGAAACTAGAACCCCACATAGAAATACATAAACTAGACAAAACCCCCAACATAGACAAAATAAACTAGAACCAACATAGAAATAAATAAACTAGACAAAACCCCCTGTCACGCCCTGACCTACTCTACCATAGAAAATAAAAGCTTTCTATGGTCAGGACGTGACAGCCCTCCAGATTGCAAGGCATTATTGTGAAATATTGTAGTATGGCCATGCCATTCTAATTCCCAGCTACATTGTTCTTATATTTTGTGCCAAATAGAAATTGTGTGAGCATTAACAGGACAAAAGCATAGTTATATTGTTTAACCTCTATGGGACCGGCGGGACGAATTCGTCCCACCTACGTAACAGCCAGTTGAATCCAGTGGCGCGATTTTTAAAACGTTTGAAATACTATTACTTCAATTTCTCAAACATATGACTATTTTACAGCTATTTAAAGACAAGACTCTCGTTAATCTAACCACACTGTCCGATTTCAAAAAGGCTTTACAACGAAAGCAAAACATTAGATTATGTCAGGAGAGTGCCCAGCCAGAAATAATCAGACACCCATTTTTCAAGCTAGCATATAATGTCACAAAAACCCAAACCACAGCTAAATGCAGCACTAACCTTTTATGATCTTCATCAGATGACACACCTAGGACATTATGTTATAAAATACATGCATGTCTGTTCAATCAAGTTCATATTTATATCAAAAACCAGCTTTTTACATTAGCATGTGACGTTCAGAAAAAGCATACCCCCCGCAAACTTCCGGGAAATTTACTAACAATTTGCTAAATTACTCACGATAAACGTTCACAAAAAGCATAACAATTATTTTAAGAATTATAGATACATTACTCCTCTATGCACTCGATATGTCCGATTTTAAAATAGCTTTTCGGATGAAGCACATTTTGCAATATTCTAAGTACATAGCCCAGCCATCACGGGCTAGCTATTTAGACACCCGGCAAGTTTAGCCTTCACCAAAATCACATTTCCTATAAGAAAAATGGTCTTACCTTTCCTGTTCTTCGTCAGAATGCACTCCCAGGACTTCTACTTCAATAACAAATGTAGGTTTGGTCCCAAATAATCCATCGTTATATCCAAACAGCGGCGTTTTGTTCGTGCGTTCTAGACACTATCAGAATGCTAAATCACGGTCGTGCGCATGGCGCAGAATGTGACAGAAAATTTCTAAATATTCCATTACCGTACTTCGAAGCATGTCAACCGCTGTTTAAAATCAATTTTTATGCAATTTATCTCGTAGAAAAGCGATAATATTCCGACCGGGAATCTGCAATTAGCTAAACAGCCGAAGGAAAATACTCCACGGGGTCGAATCGCGCTCACGCCTAATTCTATTGTCCTCTGATGCGACACTTGGAAAAGGGGATTCTGTGTTTCAGCCTGAGGCTGCCTCGTCATCGTTCAGGTTTTTCCCGGGTTCTGAGAGCCTATTGGAGCCCTAGGAATTGTCACGTTACAGCAAAGATCCTGACTCTTCAATAAACAGAAGCAACAACAACACCTTGTCAGACAGGATACTTCCTGCATGAAACCTTCTCAGGTTTTTGCCTGCCATAGGAGTTCTGTTATACTCACAGACACCATTCAAACAGTTTTAGAAACTTTAGGGTGTTTTCTATCCAAACCTGAACAATAATATGCATATTCTAGCTTCTGAGTTGGTGTAGGAGGCAGTTAAAAATGGGCACATATTTTTTCCAAAATTCTCAATGCTGCCCCCTAGCCCGTAGAGGTATATCAGTGAATACCATCTCTACCAGGAAAATAGGACACCATATTTATCTCTGTACTTGGCCAGGGGGCAGAAGAATCATGTGAATCCAATTTAGGATGGGATGAAATGCTAGTGCCTGGAAATACAAGTTCATGTTTGGTATAGATAGTCCTCCTATGTCTTTCCCTCGTTGCAAATTTGTTAATTTTATCCGAGCTTGCTTACCTTGCCATGTATATCAACTAATGGTCAAAAGTTTTAGAACACCTACTCATTCAAGGGCTTTTCTTCATTTTTACTATTTTCTACATTGTAGAATAATAGTGAAGACATCAAAACTATGAAATAACACATATGGAATCATGTAGTAACCACAAAACGTGTTAAACAAATCAAAATATATTTTATATTTGAGATTCTTCAAATGGCCAACTATTGCCTTGATGATAGTTTTGCACACTCTTGGCATTCTCTCAACCAGCTTCATGGGGGGGCCCTATTTGGTAAAAGACCAAGTCCATATTATGGCAAGAACAGCTCAAATAAGCAAAGAGGAAACGACAGTCCATGATTACTTTAAGACATGAAGGTCAGTCAATACGGAAAATGTCAATGTTCTTCAAGTGCAGTCACAAAAACCATCAATCGCTATGATGAAACTGGATCTAATGAGGACCACCACAGGAAAGGAAGACCCAGAGTTCACTTCATGAGAGTTACCAGCTTCAGAAATTGCAGGCCAAATAAATGCTTCACAGAGTTCAAGTAACAGACACAACTCAACATCAACTGTTCAGAGGAGACTGTGTGAATCAGGACTTCATGGTTGAATTGCTGCAAAGAAACCACTACTAAAGGACACCAATAAGAATAAGAGACTTGCTTGGTCCAAGAAACATGGGCAATGGACATTAGACCAGTGGAAATTTGTCCTTTGGTCTGGAGTCCAAATTGGAGATTTTTGGTTCCAACCGCCGTGTCTTTGTGAGACGCGGTGTGAGTGAACGGATGATCTTCGCTTGTCAATTTCCCACTGTAAAGCATGGAGGAGGATGTGTTATGGTGTGGGGGTGCTTTGCTGGTGACACTGTCTGTGATTTATTTAGAATTCAAGGCACAATTAACCAGCATGGCTACCACAGCATTCTGCAGTGATACACCATCCCATCTGGTTTGGGCTTAGTGGGACTATCATTTGTTTTTCAACAGGACAATGACCCAACACACCTCCAGGCTGTGTAACAGCTATTTTACCAAGAAGGAGAGTGATGGAGTGCTGCATTAGATGACCTGGCCTCCACAATCCCCCGATCTCAACCAAATTGAGCTGGTTTGGGATGAGTTGGACTGCATAGTGAAGGAAAAGCAACCAACAAGTGCACAGCATATGTGGGAACTCCTTCAAGACTGTTGGAAAAGCATTCAAAGTGTAGCTGGTTGAGAGAATGCCAAGTGTATGCAAAGCTGTCATCAAGGCACAGGGTGGCTATTTAAAGAATCTCAAATATAACATTTATTTTGATTTGTTTAACACTTTTTTGTTTACTACATGATTCCATATGTGTTATTCCGTAGTTTTGATGTCTTCACTATTATTCTACAATGTAGAAAATAGTAAAAATGAAGAAAAACCCTTGAATCAGTAGGTGGTCTAAAACTTTTGATCGGTAGTGTATATATATTTTGTCTCTGTAGATGGGAGTGATTTTAGAACTGTTTAGAGTTTGACTTTTGAACTACAGGCTTTTTAATGGGGCTTAACCTCTGATCAAATCTCATCCTGATGTCTACCAGCAGTTCAGGTCACTGACTGCCTGGTCGTACAGTAAATGTACTTAGGAGCAGAAATAGAGCCATTGACATAATAGGTCAGAGGTCAAGACATTTAGCCAATCACAGATTCTCTTGCCCTGACTAAATAGTGACCAAAATGTTTTGAAATATATATATGAAAAGTAAGATGTGTTTACTTACAAATACAGTACTTAATTCCTTGTATTCCCCAAGTCCTTGCCTTGGTGATGTAATCACTAAAACTATTCCCCCTTTCACCCTGAGTGTCCACTCCTAATTCCTCTTGACCCGCCCATGACATCTGCATATCTGCTCTGATTGGGGCATGTGCCATACTCTAGCATTTCTATTGGCCAATGCCAAGATTTGTGCTCTGTCTTTGGCCTTCTTTGTGCTGCTGTCTGTTAAGCTGCAGGGGGCAGGAGAGTGGAGGAGTGAGGGAGGGACTAAACAAGAGAGGAGAGAAAGAGAGGGGAAGAGGGAGAGAAAGACAGGGCAAAACAGTTTGAAAAAGAGAGAGGGGAGGAACAGATGGGGGAGACTGAACCATAGAAGTGAGAGAGAGGGGAGAAGGGGGAGCCTCATTCAGTGCAGCTAGTGTGCAGAGCAGGAAATAACTTACTTGGTGTGGGAAAGTAAATAGTGCAGGATATTTCCAGTCTACTCCGCCTGAGGCTGGAGCCCTAGCAGCTTCAAAAGCAGACAGGGTGATAAGTATGAGGAACCTGTCAGTATAGAAGCAGGACGTTCATGGGAAGTAACCTTAAAAGCCCAAAGCGAGTAACTGAAGCTTGTTAGTGGAACTACTGAGGACCAGAAGGTGAGAATTTTTCTACTATATTCTCTTTCCCTCTGATTACTCTTTTTCTGTTTCTTAAAAAAAAAAATTATTTCCAAGCAACAAAGACAGGAGCTTTGTCAGAGGGGCCATGGATGGAGTGGGGGTGGGTGAGTGTGTGTTGTTTTGCAACACACACTGTGTCCGAAAGATTTCAGCTTGGGGTAGAGTTGGGGAGGAGGAGAGGAGAGCACTGCCCAAAGCTGGGTGGCCTCTATTTGAATACACTCTCTCACAAATAATTACACCAGGACTAGTGTTCAGGGCTGTGTCAGGTGTTTCACTACCCATCTTATCAGGGGTAAGACCAAGAGGCACTATGGTCCAGAGACAGACACCATCTTTTGGCCCTTTGGGAGGATGGTTCATTGATCCGTTGATTCCAGTCAGAGCTGGGCCAGAGCTACTCCACTGCACTACAATACTGTCTGTACCCCCTACATCACCCCAGGCTGAAACAGGAGTCCCTATCCAGCCCTAGTGTAGGGTCTGCTTCCTGGAGTACAATAGCCCCTCCCTGTATGAATTTCACGCTGCCTCACCTCAACAGAGGCAAAAAGAGAAGGGAGAAGGGTCCTCTGATCTGCGTTTTGGGAAGATGTACTGTGTTTCTCTCTCTAGCCGGATGTTCTAGCAGTCAGACTGTTAGTTTCTTTTCCCCTTGTCTGACAATCAAGTTCCATTAATAGTCCATGCATGTCTGGCCTGTAGCATAAACCATAAAGCTATGAATAGGAACCCACTCTCCTTCTCCTCTCATGCCACAGCCAATACACAGCTGAGGCCTTCCCACTCCTGGAAGCCCTAGGGAATGGGTAAGGAGATTTAGGAGTACATTCGTAGGAGAGTAGTGTGTTGGTATAGTGAGGTACATAGGAGGATGTTTGGTATAGAGCTGTTTGGTATCGCTCTGTTTGCATCGTGTCAATTCCCTCATACTTGCTGTAACTGTGCTATAACTTGCATTCATACATTCATAACAAAGTGACATTCTTAAGACTGCATCAAAGGGACAGCCCAACCACCCTCTGTATTGTAATAGGTAACAATTCTGTATTCTGATACTGAAAAACAACCCTGGCTGGCCGAGACTTAACAATAGAGAAGTATCAATCAATGAACGTGCACACAAATGCTCCAAACTGGCCAATAAAAAGATTAGTCCAACGAGCCAATGACAGGACACCCAGGTCATTATGTGTATTATTAAAGGCCCAGTACAGTCAACATGATTTCCTGTGTTTTATATATATTTCCATACTAATACTGTGAAATTGTGAAAATTGTGATAATGCCCTTTTAGTGTTACAGCTGTTTGAAAAGACTGCCTGAAATTTCAGCCTGTTTTGGTGGAATGGAGTTTGGCCTGCCTGGTGACATCAGCAGGAGGTAAAGTGGTTAATAGACCAATAAGAAAGAGAGTTTTAAACCGCTCTGCCAATTAGAGCACATTTTCAGTTTTTCCCTCCCCACTCAGACGACCTCCAGACAGTCCTAGCAAAATTCTTGCTTGAGAAATTTGCTACTTGCTAAAAAGATATTTTTGTTTCTTTTTGATCATTTGAATAGAAATATTGTTACCTAGAAATTATTTGACAGGAGATAAAAATGGATGCATTTCCGGACTTACCATAGCTTAACCATACACCGACATCAGAATATTTATATTACAATTACATTGTTGTTACTGAGGTGACTTACCTGCAGTATTTGGACTGAGGTATAGTCATACAGTCAGTGGTCAGAGCAGCGATAGAGAGGCGGTGAGGATACAGTAACACCAACGGCGTCCTTGAGTAGTGTGACTACCATCACACACAGTGGCCACAGCAACAGCAGGGGAGGGCAACTGAAGGCCAATGTGACTCTTGTATGAATAATGTAAACCTGCATGTCTGAACAGTACAGACCACGACAGTGCATATGAAAGCAGCCCATCAGGAAGGTTTCACTATGCTGACCATACAGTCTACGATGCTGTATATTCTCCATATTCAGTAATCAGTACAGTATACTGTAGTTTACAATGGAGCTTACAATAGGAGAAAAACAAACTGGGTTATGGTGTATGATTCATTCTACTCTGAGCTAAATCTGACAGTCAGATACTCTAACAAGTCCCTATGCTAAATGTTTGGCAGGAGTTGGTTGGAGAATCATGGAGGAGGCATACAATCCATTAGTATGTGTTACAAACACTCCCACTCATGGAGCTCTGCTTTTGACAGCTAAAATGACAGTCAATCTGGTCAGAAGTGGTTAGCTTGTGTCTAAATGGGTTGTCTTACAACCCTATCTTTGATAAGATGATTTCCTTTGGGAAATTGATATTCAGTGGAAGTAGGAAGGGAGCTGCCTCGGACTGTCACTTCTCCCAACTGTTTGTTGTCCATGGATCTTGTTGAAGAAGACACCGATGAGAGAGAGGAAGTTTAGAAACCAGTCAAACCACCCTGCATAAAATACCCAAGGAAGACCCTAGATAAAAGAAGGCTGTCTTCTGCAAGAATTCCATTGCTGTTTATTCAGTCTCTACTCTCCACCAGCTGCTCTGTTCTATTGTCCAATGATGTACCCTGACTGCCTCTCCCTGTCTGACCAATGACTTGCCCGGGCCTGGGCATTATGCATGCAGCCAGCAATGGACTCAACATGGCAACAGGTGTTGTTCATGTGGCATGTTAATAACGTTAGTGTGTGAGTAGAGTCTGAGGGTGTGTGTGGATGTTGGGGGGAGGGGGGTGACTGGGATGACTAGGATGGATGAAATGGGGTTACTGGGAAACAAAATTCTGGAAACTTTCCCCAAGTGTTTGTGGGTGAAACGCCACATTCAGTTCAGCCGATCTCTCCCCACTCATGTTCGAATTCCAACAAAGCTCTATGGATCCATACTTCTATAGATATTATATGCATGTGGTGTATTTGATTATGTGTATCAAATTAGAGACATATATAATTATGTGTATCCAAGATCTCCTTGACATCACGACACCTTCCCCAGACATTATGTAAGGCTTGTTGTCAGGAATGGACCAAGGCGCAGCGGGAATGTGGATACTCATATTTCTTTAATAAAAACACGCAAAGCATCCACAGGGAAAACAATAAACAATACTCACGACGACAGGAACAGTTTTGCAGGCACACAAAACGCAGTGCAAAAACAACTACCCACAACCCCAAGGAAAAACACACACTACTATATAGGACTCCCAATCAAAGGCAACTCAACACACCTGCCTTCAATTGGGAGTCCAACAATCAACTCACACGTAACACAAAATCTCTGCCACGTCCTGACCAAAACTAATACAATTGCTCCCTCTGCTGGTCAGGACGTGACACATTACCACACCATAGCGGTGCTGCTGACCTCTTTATTTGGGTTAGGGTGTGTTTGCTTCATCTCAATTATGCAAGCTATCTAATTTTCCTCAAGAATGGCTTTAGGACAGAACCAGTTCAATCTCCTTTGTTTCCTCTTGTCCTAGTCTCTTTTGACAGGCTGGCTAAAGGCTTTTGCACACAACGTTTAGTTTTTAACCTGTTGTGCTTTGCTGGTGACAATGTCTGTGATTTATTTAGAATTCAAGGCACAATTAACCAGCATGGCTACCACAGCATTCTGCAGTGATACACCATCCCATCTGGTTTGGGCTTAGTGGGACTATCATTTGTTTTTCAACAGGACAATGACCCAACACACCTCCAGGCTGTGTAACAGCTATTTTACCAAGAAGGAGAGTGATGGAGTGCTGCATTAGATGACCTGGCCTCCACAATCCCCCGATCTCAACCAAATTGAGCTGGTTTGGGATGAGTTGGACTGCATAGTGAAGGAAAAGCAACCAACAAGTGCACAGCATATGTGGGAACTCCTTCAAGACTGTTGGAAAAGCATTCAAAGTGTAGCTGGTTGAGAGAATGCCAAGTGTATGCAAAGCTGTCATCAAGGCACAGGGTGGCTATTTAAAGAATCTCAAATATAACATTTATTTTGATTTGTTTAACACTTTTTTGTTTACTACATGATTCCATATGTGTTATTCCGTAGTTTTGATGTCTTCACTATTATTCTACAATGTAGAAAATAGTAAAAATGAAGAAAAACCCTTGAATCAGTAGGTGGTCTAAAACTTTTGATCGGTAGTGTATATATATTTTGTCTCTGTAGATGGAAGTGATTTTAGAACTGTTTAGAGTTTGACTTTTGAACTGCAGGCTTTTTAATGGGGCTTAACCTCTGATCAAATCTCATCCTGATGTCTACCAGCAGTTCAGGTCACTGACTGCCTGGTCGTACAGTAAATGTACTTAGGAGCAGAAATAGAGCCATTGACATAATAGGTCAGAGGTCAAGACATTTAGCCAATCACAGATTCTCTTGCCCTGACTAAATAGTGACCAAAATGTTTTGAAATATATATATGAAAAGTAAGATGTGTTTACTTACAAATACAGTACTTAATTCCTTGTATTCCCCAAGTCCTTGCCTTGGTGATGTAATCACTAAAACTATTCCCCCTTTCACCCTGAGTGTCCACTCCTAATTCCTCTTGACCCGCCCATGACATCTGCATATCTGCTCTGATTGGGGCATGTGCCATACTCTAGCATTTCTATTGGCCAATGCCAAGATTTGTGCTCTGTCTTTGGCCTTCTTTGTGCTGCTGTCTGTTAAGCTGCAGGGGGCAGGAGAGTGGAGGAGTGAGGGAGGGACTAAACAAGAGAGGAGAGAAAGAGAGGGGAAGAGGGAGAGAAAGACAGGGCAAAACAGTTTAAAAAAGAGAGAGGGACGGGGAGCTGGCCTGGGGCTCCAATCTCGCCCCGCCAAACTGCCCTTGTGCCCCCCCCCAAAAAATTACTGGGGCTGCCTCTCGGGTTCCCTTAGCTCCCTTAGTTTGTCCTCCCAGAATCGTCGTTCACTCTGCCAAGTCCATTCATCAACCCGATGCTCCTTCCTCCTCCGCTGCTTGGTCCTTTTGTGGTGGGTAGTTCTGTAAGGCTTGTCGTCAGGAACACAAAGTTTAGTTTTTAAAATCAATTTTTATGCGATTTTTCTCGTAAAAAAGCGATAATATTCCGACCGGGAGTCGTTGTTTTCGTTCAAAGACTGAAAATGTAAACATGGAGTCGTCTCGTGCATGCGCGCCCCAGTCTCATTGTTCTCAGATCGACCACTTACCAAATGCGCTACTGTTTTTCAGCCATGGCCTGCAAAGTCATCATTCAACGTTCTGGCGCCTTCTGAGAGCCTATGGGAGCGTTAGAAAATGTCACGTTACAGCAGAGATCCCCTGTTTTGGATAGAGATGGCAAAGAAGGCCAAGAAATGGTCAGAGAGGGCGCTTCCTGTTTGGAATCAGGTTTTGGCCTGCCAAATGAGTTCTGTTATACTCACAGACACCATTCAAACAGTTTTAGAAACTTTAGGGTGTTTTCTATCCAAATCAAACAATTATATGCATATTCTAGTTACTGGGCAGGAGTGGTAACCAGATTAAATCGGGTATGTTTTTTATCCGGCCGTGCAAATACTGCCCCCTATCCCCAACAGGTTAAATGTATGTCGTACAAAGTATTTCAACATGAGGAGGGGGATTCCAGAGTTTGAGGAGCCTAGTGAGGAACACAACAGCAACAAACTACTCTGAGTGTATCAAAACATTAGGAGCACCTGCTCTTTCCATTACATAGACTGACCAGGTGAAAGCTATGATCCCTTAGTGATGTCACCTGTTAAATCCACTTCAATCAGTGTATATGAAGGGGAGGAGACAGGTTAAGGAAGTATTTTTATGTGTATGTGTGCCATTCAGAGGGTGAATGGGCAAGACAAAAGATTTGAATGGGGTATGGTAGTACAGGGTTTCCCAAACTCGGTGCTGGGGCCGGTGCTGTTTTTTGCCATAGCACTATACAGCTGATTCAAATAATCAAAGCTTGATAATGAGTTGGTTATTTGAATCATTTAGCCAACTTCACATAACTGTGGGAAGCATTGGTGTCAACATGGGCCAGCCTCCCTGTGGAACGCTTTCAACACTTTGTAGTGTCCATGCCCTGATGAATTGAGGCTGTTCTGAGGGGGGTATGGTAACACTTAATTTTAGGAAGGTGTTCCTAATGTTTTGTACACTCAGTGTATGTTCTGCTGACAATGACAAGTATGTTTTTTTTATGCAAAAAGTGACATGAGCTCATTAGTTTTCATTGTGCACGTTTTTTTGTACCATAGTAGCTGTAAGACATGCCAATGCCAAAGCAGAACTTATTATGAAAGATTATTTTACCAGTCCTGCTTTTCTTCCTTTGGAAAAACCCTGGTGATTTTTCCATTATACATGGCGGTAGACAGCTAAAGTATTGAACCCCAAGAGGACAGTGGTTATCATAGATTTTATCCCACAGATACTCCATTATACTGAGCAGAGCCTGGCTCTGACACATCACATACAGCACAGCATGTCCGTGACCCTCTGACCTGTGATCTAACTCCCAGCTAGCCCAGCAGTTCAGTTACCAACACAGAAACAATGCTCTCTGAGGGTGAACAGAGGTTTCTCCTCCTACAAAAGGCTCATTGTTTATTAGAGCAGTAAGTGGGCCGGCTGGAGAAACTGGGTTTGTGGTACAGTGAACGGGATAGAGTCCATGGTGGGCTGAGAATTGCACCGACCGTGTGGATATGGTTAGTATTACCCCTAAAGGATAGTGTCTGTGAGTCTCAAACCTGGCCTACTTTGCCAATTGTCATGTGTAATATATTTCAAATTAAGATCAGAAAAAGTATCCCTGTGTAATTCCAAGCCATCACCATGCCAACAACATTATAGTACCTCACTTCCCTAAAACTGACCTGATTTCCTCAGAATTGTCAGGAGACTGCTTGCGTTGATGAGGCTTGTAAAACTGTAATGGACATTCTTGAGTCAGACTTTGTATTCAGGGGAAGATTTGGACTGAAAAGGAATTGTGCAATCTCCAAGTGGGCCAGCGCCAAACTTCTTTCCCGCGTAGTTACCGATGATCGTGTCCACCCCTCTCTACCCTATGCTGTCATTCGCCAGAGGGCCGTGCAAACAGTCCTATCAGGGCCAGGAATGGTCCTGCAGAGGAAACAGTTAGCAATAATCAAAATGTAAAGCACAAGCTGTACTATGAGAGTTCACCAGAAGTCCAGGACTCAGGAGTGGTGCTCTGCTACAGATATAAAGCCCCCCCCCCCCCCCAGGGTGTAAAGTTTAGGTATTTAGGCCAGACACGTATTTATGCTCAAATTTAAAACAACCTGTATGGGCTCATCACTCTCAGGGTATAGATATCTCCATTAATCTTTAGGAAAGCCCTTAATTATGCTAACAGCCTTTCTCAGCCATATGTCCTGCTTTTATACTGGAACTGTAATCCCCTCTGTTTCATGTCTCTCCCTCTGTGGTTCTGGGGGCAACCATAATTCTGCCATGCTTAAAGGATTGGAGTTTTTTACAATCCTGAGAAAGCAAACTGGTCAAAACAACCTGTTGCTAGTGACCCACATGCCGAAATGTAGGTAATACAGTATACTGTGACATGGTGAGGTTGGACCCAGGTGCAGAGAAGAGACCAGACGAGGAATCAGCGGTTAATGATAAACATAATACTTTACTGAGAAACGGTAGTGGAAGGATCACAGTAACACTGGGAAAACAACAAACACTAAGTCTCAAACGCACCCAGGAGAGAAACACGCACGGCACATAATTCAAGCTTCAGCAAAGGACAACAGTAAACACACCTCTTTTAACAGGGAAATCATAATGAGTAAATAGGACACATCTGTGTCATTAATGTCTCTAGAACGGTCTCTGCCTCCCTCTGGTGACAGGTGGAACCATGACAGTAACCCCCCCCTTTTAGGAGCGGCTCCAGCCGCGGAGCCAGGGAAACCACCACGTAGTTGGTTGAAGTCCCGAACGAGTCCCGGATCCATGATGTCCCAGGCAGGCACCCACGCCCGCCCCTCTGGGCCATAGCCCTCCCAGTCCACCAGGTACTGCAGGGTGCCTCGGACCTGACGAGCCTCCAACAGACGCTGGACAGTGTAGGCCGGGCGACGATCAACAAGTCGTGGGGGTGGAGGGGCAGGTGTGGGGGGAGAGAAGGGACTGGTCCTTGCCAGCTTGAGACGGGAGACATGGAAGGATGGACAGACCCTCATAGACCTGGGAAGCTGGAGACGATAAGTGACCGGGTTGATGCGACTCAGGATCTTGAATGGTCCTATGTAGCGTGGAATGAGCTTCCGCGAGTCCACCTTTAAGGGAAGATCACGGGTGGACAGCCACACTTGTTGACCCGGTCGGAGGAGCCAAGGAGTCCTTCGGTGCCGGTTTGCCTGGTGTTGGTGTCGGGCAGATTAGCAGAGCAAGGAGGATAGCTCTCTTATCCAGGTGCGGCGACATCATCAAATGAACGCCTCGGCTGATGGCACCCCTGCTTCGGCCTCTTGTTCAGGAAATGGGGAGGGGGGGTGCGAACCCGAACTAACACTCGAACGGCGACAGTGTGTTGTGAGCGTACTCCGCCCAGACGAGGAACTTGCTCCAGTTGCTGGCCTGGGTGGAGATGAAACAGTGAACTTCTCCAGCTCCTTGTTGGCCCGCTCTGTTTGCCCATTCAACTGTGGATGGAACCCCGAGGACAGACTCACTGACGCCCCCAACAGGGAGCAGAAGGCTTTCCAATACCGTGCGACGAACTGGGGCCTACGATCCGAGGCAATTTCCTGGGGAAGTCTGTGTAGTCATGAGTAATCATGAGATCAGCGGTCAACTTGCGTAAGGCTATGAAATAGGCTGGCTTGGAGAACCGATCAACGACCGCCAGGATAGTTGTAAGCCCTTGGGATGGAGGTAACCCTGTGATAAAGTCTATGGACAGGTGGGACCAGGGCCGGCTGAGGATGGGCAGAGGTTGGAGCAACCCAGCCGGTCGCTGTCGTGAGGACTTGCTTTGGGCACAGGTGGAACAAGCTGCAACAAAGAATTTCACATCCTCAATCATTTTGGGCCACCAGAATTTCTTCCTCAGGAACTCCAGTGTCCGATTAACCCCTGGATGCCAAGTTAATTTAGAGTAGTGTCCCCCTTGTGGCACTCGAGTATGGGCTGTTCGTGGAACATAAAGTCTGTTAGTGGGACCCCCATCGGAGTCAGGTTCTCGGGTCTGGGCTTGTTGTACCGTGGTCTCTAGACTCTATAACATGGGAGCCACAATGCGGGAGCTGGGGATGATGGGCTCGGAGTCCCTCTCCTCGTTAGAGACATTGTGTTGGCAGGACAGTGAATCTGTCAAGATAATGTGGCCCAGGAAAGAGACTTGGGATACATGGAACTCACACTTCACAATCTTGATGTATAGTTGACTCAGCAGGAGGCGTCTCAGGAATTGGCGGATGTGCAGGATGTGTTCCGGAAGAGTCTTGGAGAAGATCAGGATGTTGTTGAGGTAAACAAAGATGAACTGATTCAACATATCCCTAAGAGTGTCATTGACCAATGCTTGGAAGACTGCCGGTGAGCTCGATAATTGGAATGGCATGACTAAATACTCAGTGGCCACTAGGGGTGTTAATAAAGGCAGTTTTCCATTCATCTCCCTCCCTGATTCTCACCAGATTGTAAGCGTTGCGGAGGTCCAGTTTGGTGAAGAATTGGGTCCCCTGGGCCAGCTCCAAGGCAGTGGACATCAGGGGTAGGGGGTAATGGTTCTTTATCAGGATCCTGTTCAGCCCTCGGTTGTCAATGCAGGGACACAGACCTCCATCCTTCTTTCCCACGAAGAAGAAACTTGTACCAGCTGGGGATGTTGAGGAGTGTATGAAACCTGACTCCAGCAACTCCTGGATGTAATTGTCCATGACTGCAGCTTCAGGGATCGAAAGGGACTAAAGACGGCCCCGGGGAGGGGTGGAGCCGGGTAGGAGTTCTATGGTGCAGTCGTAAGGATGATGAGGAGGGAGGGTGAAGGCCTCCCGGGGTTGAAGTATTCAGGAGGGAGAATTGAGAAGTCTTGGTCTTCAATGGATGCAGGGGGACATGGCGAGGCTCCAGGTAGGGGTCTTAGACATTTAGTCTGGCAGTTCTTTCCCCAGTCTAGTAGGGGTCCCGTGGACCAGGAGAGTAGTGGGTTATGTAGCGCTATCCAGGGGTACCCTAGGATAAGGGGGTTCTCGGGAGCTGTGATCAAAAGAAAACTACGTCTCTGAGTGATTCACCCCAACCTGCAGTAGAATGGGCTTGGTCCTTGGTACTTATCCTTGGTACCCTAGGATAAGGGGGTTCTCGGGAGCTGTGATCAAAAGAAAACTACGTCTCTGAGTGATTCACCCCAACCTGCAGTAGAATGGGCTTGGTCTGATATTCCACCTGGCCGGAGCCAATGGGCTTGAAACTCTATTGAAGGCTTGAAACTGCAGAGGGATAGGACATTTCACGCAGGGGATTTGTAATTCTCTGACGAAGTCTTGATCAATGAAGTTATCTGCGGTCCGAGAGTCCACGAAGGCTTGAATCTGGTGCTGACGGTTGTCCCAGTGGAGGGTTGCGGGTAGTGACAGACTGGGCAGCCGGGGGGTAATTCCACAGCTTGTCAGGTTCTCCCCTTGTCCTGGCGAGCCCTGGCATTTCCACAGTAGAGGCAGCAGGAAACGCGCATGCGCCTGTCATGCTCCTGTGGGCTCAGACGTGTGAGTTTCAGCTGCATGGACTCCTCAATGATGGGTTCGGGGGGCTTGGGGTGCTCAGGAAAGCGCTGAATTCTTGCCACCAACAAAAATGTTGAATATTTGGGGCATAAAATCATCGAAGCTCTGAAGATTTTGTTGTGAGGATACAGAATCAATACACCATTTATTTTGGTATTGCCCTCAGGTAGCCTGTTTCTAGTCTCAGGTTCAGGAATGGCTGAAAATGCATAGCATTGATCTAAAATTTACCTTAGAAATAGTACTGTTAGGAGATCTGGAGAGACCGGGTCAGTCAATTACTAATATACTAATACTCTTAGTAAAAGTATTTATCTTCAACATGCAATCTGTAGATTCTATTCGATTAGATAGATTGAAATTGTACGTCAAACATCATAGCATAGTTGAAAGATATGTGTTGTGTAGAAACACGAAGTGGGTGGCCAGCAGAGATAGATGGGATGGGCTGAGATAGATGGGATGGGCTGGCAAATGCCACAATAAAGGAGTGGTTCTGCAGGTGGGGACCACAGACCACTTCTCAGTTCCTATGCTTCCTGGCTGATGTTTTGGTCACTTTTGAATGCTGGCGGTGCTTTCACTCTAGTGGTAGCATGAGACGGAGTCTACAACCCACGCAAGTGGCTCAGGTAGTGCAGCTCATCCAGGATGTGTCACGTCCTGACCAGCAGATGGAGGTATTGTATTAGTTTTGGGGTCAGGACGTGGCAGTTTTTGTGTATGTGAATGATTGTGTTGTTGATTAGGACTTCCAATTGAAGGCAGGTGTGTTGAGTTGCCTTTGATTGGAAGTCCTATATAGGTGTGTGTGTTTTTCTTTGGGGTTGTGGGTGGTTGTTTTTCACTGCGTTTGTTAGCCTGCAAACTGTTGCTGTCGTGTTATTGTTTCCTGTGGATGCTTTACTCCTTTTTTGGGTAATTAAATATGAGTATTCACATACCTGCTGCGCCTTGGTTCATTTCTGAAGACAGCCATTACAGAACCACCCACCAAAGGACCAAGCAGCAGAAGAGGAGGAAGCCACGGGAGAAAAAAATGGAGGAATGGACCTGGCAGGACGAAAGACAATTCTGGGAGGACAAGTTAAGTGAGCTAAGGGAACCCGAGAGGCAGCCCCAAGATTTTTTTTGGGGGGGGCACACGGGTAGCTTGGCCAGGCCAGGGAAGAGCCGTAAGCCAGCTACCCGTGACTACAGGGAGGTGCGTATGAGGTGGAGGGCGCCATGTTACGCTGAGGTACGCACCATCTCGCCTATACGGACGCACAGCCCAGTCCGCCCGGTACCAGCGCCCCGCAGGTGCCAGGGCAAGGTGAGCATCGAGCCGGAAGGGGTGAAGCCTGAAGCCAACCCTGCACTCAAGACCACCAGTGCACCCTCTCGGTCCGGTGTTTCCCGCTAGACGCACTAGCATGGAGGTGCGTGTCTCCAGGCTGGCATGTCCAGTACCTGCCCCACGCATCAGGAGTCTAGTGCGTCAGCCCAGCCTCGCCAGGCGTAAGTCGCCAGAGCTGCCCGCCAGTCAACAGTCACCAGAGCTGCCCGCCAGTCAACAGTCACCAAAGCTGCCCGCCAGTCAACAGTCACCAGAGCTGCCCGCCAGTCAACAGTCACCAGAGCTGCCCGCCAGTCAACAGTCACCAGAGCTGCCCGCCAGTCAACAGTCACCAGAGCTGCCCGCCAGTCAGAAGTCACTAGAGCCGCCCGCCAGTCAGGAGTCACCAGAGCCGCCCGCTAGTCAGGAGCCGCCAGAGCCGCCCGCTAGTCAGAAGCTGCCGGAGTGGCCCGACTGCCCGGAGCTGCAACAGGGGCCAGACTGCCCGGTTCTGCCGGAGTGGCCAGACTGCCTGGTTCTGCCAGAGTGGCCAGACTGCCCGGTTCTGCCGGAGTGGCCAGACTGCCCGGTTCTGCCGGAGTGGCCAGACTGCCCGGTTCTGCCGGAGTGGCCAGACTGCCCGGTTCTGCCGGAGTGGCCAGACTGCCCGGTTCTGCCGGAGTGGCCAGACTGCCCGGTTCTGCCGGAGTGGCCAGGCTGCCCGGTTCTGCCGGAGTGGCCAGACTGCCCGGTTCTGCCAGAGTGGCCAGACTGCCCGGTTCTGCCAGACTGCCCGGTTCTGCCAGAGTGGCCCGCCTGCCCTGATCTGCCAGAGTGGCCCGCCTGCCCTGATCTGCCAGGGTGCCCTGCCTGTCAGGATCTGCCAGAGTGGTCCTCCTGTCCTCCGGTCCAGCCCGAGTGGCCCTCCTGCCCTCCGGCCCAGCCCGAGTGGCCCTCCTGCCCTCCGGCCCAGCCTGAGTGGCCCTCCTGCCCTCCGGCCCAGCCCGAGTGGCCCTCCTGCCCTCCGGTCCAGCCCGAGTGGCCCTCCTGCCCTCCGATTCAACCCGAGTGGCCCTCCTGCCCTCCGGTCCAGCCCGAGTGGCCCTCCTGCCCTCCGGGCCAGCCCGAGTGGCCCTCCTGCCCTCCGGCCCAGCCCGAGTGGCCCTCCTGTCCTCCGGCCCAGCCCGAGTGGCCCTCCTGCCCAGCCCGAGTGGCCCTCCTGCCCTCCGGTCAAGCCCGAGTGGCCCTCCTGCCCTCCGGTCCAGCCCGAGTGGCCCTCCTGCCCTCCGGCCCAGCCCGAGTGGCCCTCCTGTCCTCCGGCCCAGCCCGAGTGGCCCTCCTGTCCTCCGGCCCAGCCCGAGTGGCCCGCATGTCTTCCGACCCAGCCCGAGTGGTCCGTCTGCCAGGGTCAGCCCGAGTGGCCCGTCTGCCCGGCGCAGCTATCGGCGCCACCAAAGTGGGCGACGCCGAAGGTGGAGCGAGGTCCACGTCCTGCACCTGAGCCACCTCCAGGATAGGTGGGTTGGGGGGGAGGGTGTAGCACAGTGCCGTCGGTGACGGCAGCCACCCTCCCTTCCCTCACTTATTGTTTAGGGGTTATTGTTTATGAGTTTTTTGTTGGTGTTTTCTGTTGGTAGGTGCATTCCGGGGTCTGCACCTTGAGGGGGGGGGGCACTGTCACGTCCTGACCAGCAGATGGAGGTATTGTATTAGTTATGGGGTCATGACGTGGCAGTTTTTGTGTTTGTGAATGATTGTGTTGTTGATTGGGACTTCCAATTGAAGGCAGGTGTGTTGTTGCCTTTGTTTGGAAGTCCTATATAGGTGTGTGTGTTTTTCTTTGGGGTTGTGGGTGGTTGTTTTGCACTGCGTTTGTTAGCCTGCAAACTGTTGCTGTCGTGTTATTGTTTCCTGTGGATGCTTTACTCCTTTTTTGGGTAATTAAATATGAGTATTCACATACCTGCTGCGCCTTGGTTCATTTCTGAAGACAGCCGTTACAGGATGGCACATCAATGCGAGCTGTGGCAAGAAGGTTTGCTGTGTCTGTCAGCGTAGTGTCCAGAGCATGGAGGCGCTACCAGGAGACAGGCCAGTACATCAGGAGACATGGAGGAGGCCGTAGGAGGGCAACAACCCAGCAGCAGGACCTCTACCTCCGCCTTTGTGCAAGGAGGAGCAGGAGAAGCACTGCCAGAGCCCTGCAAAATGACCTCCAGCAGGCCACAAATGTGCATGTGTCTGCTCAAACGGTCAGAAACAGACTCCATGAGGGTGGTATGAGGGCCCGACGTCCACAGGTGGGGGTTGTGCTTACAGCCCAACACTGTGCAGGACATTTGGCATTTGCCAGAGAACACCAAGATTGGCAAATTCGCCACTGGCGCCCTGTGCTCTTCACAGATGAAATCAGGTTCACACTGAGCACGTGACAGATGTGACAGAGTCTGGAGATGCCGTGGAGAACGTTCTGCTGCCTGCAACATCCTCCAGCATGACCGGTTTGGCGGTGGGTCAGTCATGGTGTGGGGTGGCATTTCTTTGGGGGGCCGCACAGCCCTCCATGTGCTCGCCAGAGGTAGCCTGACTGCCATTAGGTACCGAGATGAGATCCTCAGACCCCTTGTGAGACCATATGCTGGTGCGGTTGGCCCTGGGTTCCTCCTAATGCAAGACAATGCTAGACCTCATGTGGCTGGAGTGTATCAGCAGTTCCTGCAAGAGGAAGGCATTGATGCTATGTACTGGCCCGCCCGTTCCCCAGACCTGAATCCAATTGAGCACATCTGGGACATCATGTCTCGCTCCATCCACCAACGCCACGTTGCACCACAGACTGTCCAGGAGTTGGCAGACGCTTTAGTCCAGGTCTGGGAGGAGATCCCTCAGGAGACCATCCACCACCTCATCAGGAGCATGCAAAGGCATTGTAGGGAGGTCATACAGGCACGTGGAGGCCACACACACTACTGAGCCTCATTTTGACTTGTTTTAAGGACATTACATCAAAGTTGGATCAGCCTGTAGTGTGGTTTTCCACTTTAATTTTGAGTGTGACTCCAAATCCAGACCTCCATGGGTTGATCAATTGGATTTCCATTGATTATTTTGTGTGATTTTGTTGTCAGCACATTCAACTATGTAAAGAAAAAAGTATTTAAGAAGATTATTTCTTTCATTCAGATCTAGGATGTGTTGTTTAAGTGTTCCCTTTATTTTTTTGAGCAGTATATATATATACATATATATATATATATATATATATATATATATATTTAATGCCGTCTCATGCGTTCTCGGAGGTGGATGTTGATCCTGATTACCAGCGTTATCAGGGACTCAAGGTCTTTTCCCAGTTCCTGAGAGGCCAGTTCATCCTTGGAGTTAGACAACCCCTAGTGGAAAGCGGTGACCAGTGCCTCTGTATTTCACCCACTCTCGGCGGCGAGGGTGCGGAACTCAATGGTGAAGTCAGCCACTGGTCTGGCCCCTTGGCGGATGTTGAACAGTCGGCTGGCCGCTTCTCGTCTGCCGACTGGGTGGTCGAAAACTCGTCGCAGCTTGGCAGTGAAGGCTAATATGGAGCTGCAGGAGGGTGGCTGCTGTTCCCACACTGCTGTTGCCCACGCCAGGGCAATGCCCGAGAGTAGAGAGAATATGTAGGTGATCATCGCCCGATCAGTATGGAACGAGGAGGACTGTAGCTCGAACATCAGAGAGCACTGGGTGAGGAACCCCTTGCAACCTCCCGGGTGGCCTTCATAGCGCTCGGGGGCTGGGATCTTGGGTTCCTGGTGCATGTAAGTGTTTTTGATATCTGGAAGAGTTGTTCTTGCTGCCGCTCCAGCAGTGATCCTTAGTGGGTTACAACATTCTTGATCTGGGTGATCTCTGCTGGGTCCATGTTGTGAGCTGAAGCTTGCTGTGACATGGTGAGGTTGGAACCAGGTGCAGAGAAGAGACCAGACGAGGAATCAGCGGTTAATGATAAACATAATACTTTACTGAGAAACGGTAACGGAAAGATCACAGTAACACTGGGAAAACAACAAACACTAAGTCTCAAAACCTCACTCAGGAGACAAACGCACACGGCACAAGCTTCAGCAAAGGACAACAGAAAACACATCTCTTTTAACAGGGAAATCATAATGAGTAAATAGGACACATCTGTGTCATTAATGTCTCTAGGATGGTCTCTGCCGCCCTCTGGTGACAGGTGGAACCATGACAGTACCCCCCCCCCCCTTCTAGGAGCGGCTCCAGTGGCGGAGCCAGGGCAACCACCATGTAGTTGGTTGAATATTGAATATCCCGAATATTGCCCATTATTTTGGCTACCATAGTAGGTGATGGGCCGACACCAAAAACGTTGAAGTTGATTGATCTATGCCTAGGGAGGAGCAGATTTGTTTTGTACAGGATATTTCAATATTCTTCTGATTAGTGTAAAATTTGTTTACACCTTCAATTCTTACACATTTTCTCATTTCAACACTGTCTGCTCAGGCACATTTGCGAACAGGGGTGGGGGGGGAATGCAAATAGTCTGGGTAGCCATTTGATTAAATGTTCAGGAGTCTTATGGCTTGGGGGTAGAAGCTATTTAGGAGCCTCTTGGACCTAGACTTGGTGCTCCGGTACCTCTTGCCATGCGGTAGCAGAGTGAACAGTCTATGACTAGGGTGGTTGGAGTCTTTGACAATTTTTAGGGCCTTCCTCTGACACCATCTGGTACAGAGGTCCTGGATGGCAGGAAGCTTGGCCCCGGTGATGTACTGTGCCGTATGCACTACCCTCTGTAGTGCCTTGCGGTCGGAGGCCGTGCAGTTGCCATACCAGGCAGGGATGCAACCCGTCAGGGTGCTCTCGATGGTGCAGCTGTAAAACCTTTTGAGGATCTCAGGACCCATGCCAAATCTTTTCAGGAAGTCCACGATCCAGTTGCAGAGGGAGGTATTTAGTCCCAGGGTCCTTAGCTTACTGATGAGCTTTGAGGGCACTATGGTGTTGAACACTAAGCTGTAGTCAATGAATAGCATTTCCACATAGCTGTTCCTTTTGTCCAGGTGTGAAAGGGCAGTGTGGAGTACAACATGAGGTGATGGCAGTGTATGAATTGCACAACAATGGGCCTCATGATCTCATCATGGTATCTCTGTTCATTGAAACTGCCATCGATAAAACGCAATTGTGTTCGTTGTCCATAGCTTATGCTTGCCCATAGCATAACTTCAACGCCAACCCCACCGGGCACTCTGTTCACAACGTTGACATCAGCAAACAGCTCGCCCACACGACGCTGTCTGCCCGTTACAGTTGAAACTGGGATTTATCTGTGAAGAGCACACTTCTCCAGCGTGCCAATGGCCATCGAAGGTGTGCATTTGCCCACAGAAGTCAGTTACAACGCCGAACTGCAGTCAGGTCGAGATCCTGGTGAGGATGACGAGCACGCAGATGAGCTTCCCTGAGACGGTTTATAACAGCATGTGCAGAAATTCTTTGGTTGTGCAAACCAACAGTTTCATCGGCTGTCTGAGTCGCTACAATCCATATAAGTACTAAAAAGCTGATTTATTATTTGATTGTAATATCACGTAGTTTTTAGAATTGAGTAAATAGAAATGTTGTCATTTATGTGGTAAAAACGACTGTCATTTAAAGGGGCGGGACACCTAAATAATGTATGTACTTAATTGTATTGACAAATGTGATTCATCCATTGATCCTGAGATTGATCCTGAGAGACAATGACCAAGAATATGGAATACAGCCGGCATTAGCATTGCTGCTAGTGAAACGGGGGCCAAGCTTCCTGCCATCCAGGACCTCTATACCAGGTGGTGTCAGAGGAAGGCCCTAAAAGTTGTCAAAGACTTTAGCCACCCTAGTCATAGACTGTTCTCTCTGCTACCACACGGCAAGTGGTCCCAGAGCACCAAGTCTAGGTCCAAGAGGCTTCTAAACAGCTTCTACCCCCCAAGCCACGCTATTGCTATTTACTGCTGCTCTTTAATGATTTGTTATTCTTCTCTCTTACTTTTATTTGTTGTATTTTCTTAAAACTGCATTGTTGGTTAAGGGCTTGTAAGTAAGCATTTCACCAATGATATTCGGCGCATGTGACAAATACAATTTGATTTGAACAATGGAAGTGGTAGGGCCTATGGCAGAATGCTTAAAAAAACATGCCCGTCCTCAAAATCACTTCAAACCAAATGTTATAGCAACCCAACTACCATTAACAAATTACATATATAGAATATTGGAGGATATTATAAGAATTCTGGTGTTTCCTGTATAATAACTCTTTTTCAGAGTGTTCATACCAATACAGCACTATGTGTACATTTAGAGGGTAGCTGGTTTCTGTATTACAGTTCTAGCAAGTATTTATACCACTGACATACTTTTATGCACTATTTTGAATGCAACTAAGCTTATTTGTCAGGTAATTTTTGTTTTTTAATTTTTGTACAATCTTAGCTGAGTACATGGGGAACTATATTTTGGGAAATGATCTGTGTATCTGGTCAGAATCTCTAATACAGGTCCCTTCCACCCTCTGGTGGTATTGATAACTTGTAATTATGTCTCCAGAGATTCAAATAAAAGTCATATTTATCAAATTATATACTATAATAGGCGGAATTAGCTGTTTTTGGCTGGGATCAATATGACCCCTAAGGACATTAATTTTTTAAAAGTCCAAATTGAAACAAAAACACTAAACCAGTATTTACTGTATATTTGTTGGGGGGGGAAGTTGATTAAAAAAAAGTAATGAAACATTTAAATAATTGAATAAACCACCTTTGGGCTATGATCAAAAGCATGGCTCTGGGGTCAAAATGACGCCAGTCGGTACTAACGTTAAGACACTTTATGTTGGTGTTTCCTTTATTTTAGCAGTTACCTGTGGTTTTGCCTGTGAATCTGGGAATAGACTGTTTTCCCCAAAAATATCTTGCAGTTGTCTAAATGTTATTTTGTATTACAATTCATTTAAATGTAAACAGCATGAGTTCAACGTTTCACACCATTGTTTTCTCTGGAATTTAGATAAAATAAAACTAAAACAATTTGTGTAGTAGGAGGAAGCGGAGCCCATTCTAACATGATTCAATTTGTCAGTTTCATCCTGATATTTCCCAGCACCCATACACAAACTACAGATTATAGAGTCTTCTTTGACTGTGTAAAGTTGAAAACTATATCAGTCAATAAAAAAGATCACAAAGTAAATAGGCCTTACCAAAATGCTTGATCAACTATTTGAAAATGAGGTTCAACTTTACATGAAGTGTCCTGAAACCTTTGTCTTTTCATGGCAGGGAAATTCCACGATAACGTAATTGCGCTGAGACTCACTTTTCTCGTAAAATGTAATGCCCCCCAAAAAACATTGATTTCAAAGTTTAACAAACCATACAACTCTATGCAGAAAGACTACTTTTAACATTTTACACTGAACATTTTACAAAAACACATGAAAAGTTTGGTAACAGAGTTTCTGTTTTTGTGTCCACATTTTTCAAAAACTTTGTTATATATCGCCTCTGAATTAAGATTCAGCTATGTCTGCAGAAATAATGGGGTGTCAGCTATCACATGACATATTGACTGTTTTTGAACTACAGTAAGTGAAGTGGATTTACACCCGGTAGCGGAATTGCGGCAATGGAATATCATCATGGGTCCCTGATTTGTAAAACACAGAAATGCATAATTATGGATATAAATGTCATTCTCTTCATGGTGATGTATCGTGAACGGGTACACAAATGTATAAATATGCACTGTGCTGTCCAAACTTGTGAATTCAACTGTGGTTTGTTACTACTATGATTTCCCATTGTTGCCAATTCGATTGCAGAAATTCCGTTACCGATTTTTCTGAAATTCCATTACCAATTAGGCCCACCCACTTGGGAGCCAGGCCGACCCACTGGGGAGCTGGCTCAGCTAATCAGAATACATCACCACCAAAGGGCTTTATCATCTCAGTTTCATCAGCTGACTGATGGCTGGTCTCAGACGATACTGCAGGTGAAGAAGCCGGATGTGGAGGTCCTGGGCTGGCATTGCTACACATGCTCTGCAGTTGTGAGGCCGGTTGGACCTACTACCAAGTTCTCTAAAATTACGTTGGAGGCGGCTTATGGTAGAGAAATGAACATTCAATTCTCTGGCAAAAGCTCAGGTAGCCATTCCTGCAGTCAACATGCCAACTGCACGCTCCCTCAAAACGTCAGACATCTGTGGCATTGTGTTGTGTGACAAAACTGCACATTTTAGAGTGGCCTTTTATTGTCCCCAGCACAAGGTGCACCTGTGTAATGATCATGCTGTTAAATTAGCTTCTTGATATGCCATACTTGTCAGGTGGATGGATTATCTTTGCAAAGGAGAAATGCTCACTTAACGGGATGTAAACACATTTGAGCACAAAATCTGAGTGAAATAAGCTTTTTGTGTGTATGGAACATTTCTGGGATCTTTTATTTCAGCTCATGAAACATGGGACCAACACTTTACATGTTGCATTTAATTTTTTTGTTAAGTACAAGTGTTGATATTAGTTGGCAGGGTTCTTTACTTCAATATTATTGTGTTTTGATGTATTTATATTATCTTTTAAGACTTTTTCTGGTAGATGTTTTTTGAGACTCCTGTTCCATCAGTCTTTGCTTTTTCCTAATTTTTACGATGGAAAATATGCCTTAATGTCTAAACAATCTAGACTCTTAGTTTTCATTTGACACCCAATTTGACATGCTCTTATAAACTTCACATGTTGGTGCTCATGGGTCCTTTTAGATGGAAATGGCTGGTAGTTACATAGGTCGGTTAGTACACTTTATTAGTACTTACAACTATTATACCTTTTGTGGTTTGTGTATTTACACATTTGACATTGTATATAAACAAACTCAAATCAGTTTCTAAATTGTAGCTAATTTTGTGAAGGAATATTATTTATGTTTTTTCTTCTTCAACATTTTCACTATCCCTTTGTCTCTGTTCTCTGTTCTAGAGCTTATGTCCTCTGTGATGCTTCAGCAGCAACAGAGGGAGGAAGGGGAGGAGGAGGATGAAGAGCAAGAGGAGAAGTTTGAGTTTGTCGACAGTGCTGATGAAGAGGAAGAGCCAGCGAATTGTAAAGACCTTGTCTCAGACTCTGTAAAAGCCAGTCAAAAATCAAACCAGTCATTTAAGGAGGCTACAAACCCACTACAGGACAACATACTAACACCCACTGCACACTCACAACAGCACCTCAATGCAATGCCCCCTGCTGGTCAGGAGGACGGCCCCTCCCAGGGACAATACTCCACAGCCTCTCCAGGTAAAGTGTTCTTTCTATTACATCACATTGTGAGTGACTTTTCTCCACTGGTCTCATAAGGTGCTGTCAGTTCATGAAGTGATTTCACAAGTCTCTGCTAGATAAAGCCCCGCCTTATCTCAGCTCACTGGTCACCATAGCAGCACCCACTCATAGCACGCGCTCCAGCAGATATATCTCACTGGTCACCCCCAAAGCCAATTCCTCCTTTGGTCGTCTTTCCTTCCAGTTCTCTGCTGCCAATGACTGGAACGAACTGCAAAAATCTCTGAAGCTGGAGATTCATATCTCCCTCACTAACTTTAAGCACCAGCTGTCAGAGCAGCTCACAGATCCCTGCACCTGTACATAGCCCATCTGTAAACAGCCCATATATCTACCTACCTCATCCCCATACTGTATTTATTTATTTATCTTGCTCCTTTGCACCCCAGTATCTCTACTTGCACATTCATCTTCTGCACATCTACCATTCCAGTGTTTAATTGCTATATTGTAATTACTTCGCCACCATGGCCTATTTATTGCCTTAACTTACCTCATTCGCACTCACTGTATATAGGCTTTTTGTTTTCTTTTGTTCTACTGTATTATTAACTGTATGTTTTGTTTATTCCATGTGTAACTCTGTGTTGTTGTATGTGTCGAATTGCTATGCTTTATCTTGGCCAGGTCGCAGTTGCAAATGAGAACTTGTTCTCAACTAGCCCACCTGGTTAAATAAAGGTGAAATAAAAAATAAATAAAAATAAAAATAATAGCTTCAGACAGACAGGCATAAAGAGAGCCAGGTTAAACCTTGTTGTAATTGGATAAAGAGCAGTGAAACTCTTGTTATCAGTATAGTATTGACTACCTGACTCAGTCATGCTGCCAAAAAAGCTCTGTTAATTACACTCCCAGCCAAAGCGGAAGATTTTAATCTACGGGAACTTCTGCTGGACAAAATGAAGTGACTAGTGCTTAATTAAAAGGCTTCTCACAAAGCCTACATGTAGTACAGTAATCCGCTAAGTGGGTTGTGGAGCATTCCTCTGCCCCGCTGGGGAATTCTGGGGTTGATGATGCTCTACAGTGAAAGCCTGTTACATAACCAGCGGCTGGTGGAGGAGACGGCATCAGGCTGGGACTCAGCCCTGCAGGCAAATGAGAGGGTTTACATTGTCTCTGTATAAATTAGATAATAGCTTGGGCAGGGATATCTTTCATAAAAGCTGCTATACACACAATGCCTATATACAGCTAATATTAAGATTCCGATTGTCTTTTCAACAGCAATTGTCTTTGAGACACAGGAATTACCTTCCTATTCATAAAACAAGGTACATTTAGAAGTTTTGCTCATATTGAAACCTACTTAGATGAATTCCAAATGTTTTAACTGTTCCTCCCATATGGTACATGTTGCACAAGTAAAAAAGTAAAGAGTAACATGACGTTAGCATTTTTTAAACATGATTTTCTTGGCTCTAATGTCCCCACAGATGTTCCAGTTAGCGACCCACCCAGGCGGTAAGAGACTACCTGCTTTTTATATGCTATCACAGTATGTGGGAATTGGTATTACATCCTTAGAGACCGTGTGGTTTAGTCTCGGAAGAGGAAATATCTGTCTTCATTGGGTTATCAATATATTTGCATAACACAAAATCAGATACAACTCTATTTTCATAGAGAAAGTGTGTGTCAAAGTTGAAAGGTTGGACTGATATGTTCGGAAAAGGAAGTCAAAGGAGACAGCCAATCTCTGACAGGGTATGTGAGGAAAAAAAAATACTGAATCAGTAGCCTAAACAAGTAGTCTACAGTCTGCAGGTTATAGCAGTTGTAACGATGTGCGCTGAGAGTCGGGAAGCAAGTTCAGGGAGTGAGTGTTTTAATAAAATAAACGGAACATAATGCAAAACAAGAACCTTGAACAACGCACAGACATGAAACAGAAACAATGACGCCTGGGGAAGGAACCAAAGGGAGTGACATAAATAAGGAAGGTAATCAAGGAAGTGATGGAGTCCAGGTGAGTCTGACGATGCGCAGGTGCGCGTAACAATGGTGACAGGTGTGCGCCATAACGAGCAGCCTGGTGACCTAGAGGCCGGAGAGGGAGCACATGTGACAGCAGAATGCAGTATAAAAGTTATATATGAGTTAGGGGGGTTCATTAGAATGTACAATAGAAACATGTTATCAACCAGTGTACTGTATCACCCTCTTCATTTGTGATCCCCAACCTTGGTGGGGTCCACTGGTCCTGGGTCCACTGGTCCTGTGCTGATAGGAGAGCCAGGGCTGGCCATTCCTGTGTGCTTTCCTGTGATAAGAAAGTGGGGTAGCTGAGTGACTGTGATAAAGTATGTCTGTGTCTGTGTGTTTGAATAGGGTTGGATTGTGAGAGAAGGAACTGTTAAGTCTCTGCAGTTTCTCTTCGGGAAGATTTCTGCTGAGTACACTGTTCCACTGTGGGTCAACATTCTCCCTTTCCTAGTGGAGATATCAATAGATTTTTCCACCATCAAGGTGTAAGGTGTGTGTCCGAGCATTTGCACTGTGTGTCTGTTTCAGCTAAGAATCAGATATATTTCAAATTAAATCAAATAAAAATGTATTCATCACACTCGTCGAAAACTACAGGTGTAAACGTTACAGTGAAATGCTTACTTACAAGCCCTTATTAACCAACAATGCAGTTAAAAAAATACCTAAAAAAATAATAAGAAATAAAAGTAACAAATAATTAAAGAGCAGCAGTAAACTAACAATAGCTAGGTTATATACAGGGGGTACCGGTGCAGAGCCAATGTGCAGGGGCACCGGTTAGTCGAGGTAATTGAGGTAATATGTACATGTAGGTTGAGTTATTAAAGTGACTATGCTTAGATAATAACAGAGAGTAGCAGCAGCGTAAAGGGGGGGGGATGCAACTAGTCTGGGTAGCCATTTGATTAGACGTTCAGGAGTCTTATGTGTTGAGGGTAGAAGCTGTTTAGAAGCCTCTTGGACCTAGACTTGGTGCTCCGGTACCGCTTGCCGTAAGGTAGCAGAGAGAACAGTCTATGACTAGGGTGGCTGGAGTTTTTGACCATTTTTAGGGCCTTCCTCTGACACCGCCTGGTATAGAGGTCCTGGATGGCAGGAAGCTTGGTCCCTCTGTAGTGCCTTGCGGTCAGAGGCTAAGCAGTTGCCATACCAGGCAGTGATGCAACGAGTCAGGATGCTCTCGATGGTGCAGAATCTTTTGAGGATCTGAGGACCCATGCCAAATCTTTTCAGTCTCCTGAGGGGGAATAGGTTTTGTCGTGCCCTCTTCACGACTGTCTTGGTGTGCTTGGACCATGTTAGTTTGTTGGTGATGTGGACACCAAGGAACTTGAAGTTTTCAACATGCTCTACTACAGCCCCGTCGAGAGAATGGGGGCATGCTCGGTGCTCCTTTTCCTGTAGTCCACAATCATCTCCTTTGTCTTGATCACATTGAGGGAGAGGTGTTTGTCCTGGCACCACACGGCCAGGTCTCTGACTTCCTCCCTATAGGCTGTCTTGTCGTTGTCAGTGATCAGGCCTGCCACTGTTGTGTCATCGGCAATCTTAATGATGGTGTTGGAGTCGTGCCTGGCCGTGCAGTCATAAGTAAACAGGGAGTACAGGAGGGGACTGAGCATGCACCCTTGAGGGGCCCCCATGTTGAGGATCAGCGTGGCCGATGTGTTGTTACCTACCCTTACCACCTGGGGGTGTCCCGTCAGGAAGTCCATGATCCAGTTGCAAAAGGAGGTGTTTAGTCCCAGGATCCTTAGTTTAGTGATGAGCTTTGAGGGCACAATGGTGTTGAATGCTGAGCTGTAGTCAATGAATAGCATTTTCACATAGGTGTTCCTTTTGTCCAGGTGGGAAAGGGTAGTGTGGAGTGCAGTAGAGATTGCATCATCTGTGGATCTGTTTGGGCGGTATGCAAATTGGAGTGGGTCTAGGGTTTCTGGGATAATGGTGTTGATGTGAGCCATGACCAGCCTTTGAAAGCTCTTCATAGCTACAGACGTGAGCGCTACGGGTCGGTAGTCATTTAGGCAGGGTACTTTAGTGTTCTTGGGCACAGGGACTATGGTGGTCTGCTTGAAACATGTTAGTATTACAGACTCAGACAGGGAGAGGTTGAAAATGTCAGTGAAGACACTTGCCAGTTGGTCATTTAGCTCATCTGGTAGGCTTGTGTCACTGGGCAGCTCTCAGCTGTTCCTCCCTTTGTAGTCTGTAATAGTTTGCAAGCCCTGCCACATCCGACGAGCGTCGGAGCCGGTGTAGTATGATTCGATCTTTGTCCTGTATTGATGCTTTGCCTGTTTGATCGTTGGTCGGAGGGCATAGCGGGATTTCTTATAAGCTTCCGGGTTAGAGTCTCGCTCCTTGAACGCGGCAGCTCTACCCTTTAGCTCGGTGCGGATGTTGCCTGTAATCCATGACTTCTGGTTGGGGTATGTACATACGGTCACTGTGGGGATGATGTCATAGCTGCACTTATTGATGAAGCCAGTGACTGATGTGGTGTACTCCTCAATGCCATCGGAAGAATCCCAGAACATATTCCAGTATGTGCTAGTAAAACAGTCCTATAGCTTAGCATATGCTTATTCTGACCGAGTCACTGGAGTTTCCTGCTTTAATTTTAGCTTGTAATCAGAAATCAGGAGGATAGAATTGTGGTCAGATTTGCCAAATGGAGTGCAAGCTTTTTAGGAGACTCTGTGTGTGGAGTAAAAGGGGTCTAGAGATTTTTTCAATCTTGTTGCACATTTAACAAATTTGGTGAAGCTTGCATCACAAAGAATACTTTGAATAGAAACATTGCTGCAGAACATGCATAATATGTCTACCTGTGTACTTAGCCTCAACCCAGGAAAGCAGTGGTATTGTGTGTGTGTGTCTAGGTACGTCTGATTCTAGGACCTTTAACAGATACCTTTCATTAAGTGAGACCCTTAAGATGAAAAGTCCTAGACAAAGGTCACCATGACAACTTGACACCTGACATTTATATGGCTCTGTCTTATGTTCATTTGAGCTGTAACCTTAAAGGTAAACACATTTAACACTCCACCGAAGCAACCCCACTTTACAACACTCCTTTTTCTTTATCTGCATTCCACCCTTCCTCAACTGAGTGGTAGATCTACAAACTGTTAAAGTAAACAATGTCACAGTAGACACATACTGTATGCAGACCTGTGTACAATGCTTTATGACTTACCGGGTGCACACAGTAGATGGGAGATGCAGTTGATATAATAGGTGGTGTGTTGTTAGGTTAGACTTGATAGAGGGAGGGAATTGATAACAATGAAGCTACAGTACCAGTCAAAAGTTTGTACACACCTATTCATTCAAGGGTTTTTCTTTATTTTTACTATTTTCTACATTGTGGAATAATAGTGAAGACAACAACACTATGAAATAACACATATGGAATCATGTAGTAACCAAAAAAGTGTTAAACAAATCAAAATATATTTTATATTTGAGATTCTTTAACGTAACCACCTTTTGCCTTGATGACAGTTTTGCACACTTTTGGCATTCTCTCAACCAGCTTCACGAGGTAGTCACCTGGAATGCATTTCAATTAACAGGTGTGCCTTGTTAAAAGTTAATTTGTTGAATTTCTTTCCTTATTAACCTCTATGGGACCGGCGGGACGAATTCGTCCCACCTACGTAACAGCTAGTGTAATCCTGTGGCGCGATTTTTAAAACGTTTGAAATGCTATTACTTCAATTTCTCAAACATATGACTATTTTACAGCTATTTAAAGACAAGACTCTCGTTAATCTAACCACACTGTCCGATTTCAAAAAGGCTTTACAACGAAAGCCAAACATTAGATTATGTCAGCAGAGTACCCAGCCAGAAATAATCAGACACCCATTTTTCAAGCTAGCATATAATGTCACATAAACCCAAACCACAGCTAAATGCAGCACTAACCTTTGATGATCTTCATCAGATGACAATCCTAGGACATTATGTTATACAATACATGCATATCTGTTCAATCAAGTTCATATTTATATCAAAAACCAGCTTTTTACATTAGCATGTGACGTTCAGAAAAAGCATACCCCCGCAAACTTCCGGGGAATTTACTAACAATTTGCTAAATTACTCACGATAAACGTTCACAAAAAGCATAACAATTATTTTAAGAATTATAGATACATTACTCCTCTATGCACTCGATATGTCCGATTTTAAAATAGCTTTTCGGATGAAGCGCAATATTCTAAGTACATAGCCCAGCCATCACGGGCTAGCTATTTAGACACCCGGCAAGTTTAGCCTTCATCAAAATCATATTTCCTATAAGAAAAATGGTCTTACCTTTCCTGTTCTTCGTCAGAATGCACTCCCAGGACTTCTACTTCAATAACAAATGTAGGTTTGGTCCCAAATAATCCATCGTTATATCCAAACAGCGGCGTTTTGTTCGTGCGTTCTAGACACTATCAGAATGCTAAATCATGGTCGTGCGCAGAACGCGCAGAACGTGACAAAAAATTTCTAAATATTCCATTACCGTACTTCGAAGCATGTCAACCGCTGTTTAAAATCAATTTTTATGCAATTTATCTCGTAGAAAAGCGATAATATTCCGACCGGGAATCTGCAATTAGCTAAACAGCTGAATGAAAATACTCCACGGGGGCGAATCGCGCACGCGCCTAATTCTATTGACCACTGATGGGACACTTGGAAAAGGAGATAATGTGTTTCAGCCTGAGGCTGCCTCGTCATCGTTCAGGTTTTTCCCGGGTTCTGAGAGCCTATTGGAGCCCTAGGAATTGTCACGTTACAGCTAAGATCCTGACTCTTCAATAAACAGAAGCAAGAACAACAACACCTTGTCAGACAGGGTACTTCCTGCATGAAACCTTCTCAGGTTTTTGCCTGCCATAGGAGTTCTGTTATACTCACAGACACCATTCAAACAGTTTTAGAAACTTTAGGGTGTTTTCTATCCAAACCTGAACAATAATATGCATATTCTAGCTTCTGAGTTGGTGTAGGAGGCAGTTAAAAATGGGCACATATTTTTTCCAAAATTCTCAATGCTGCCCCCTAGCCCGTAGAGGTTAATGCGTTTGAGCCAATCAGTTGTGTTGTGACAAGGTAGGGTTGATATACAGAAGATAGCCCTATTTGGTAAAAGACCAAGTCCATGTTATGGCAAGAACATCTCAAATAAGCAAAGAGAAACAACAGTCCATCATTACTTTAAGACATGAATGTCAGTCAATGCGGGAAAATTTCAAGAACTTTGAAAGTGCCATCGCAAAAACCATCAAGCGCTATGATGAAATTGTCTCTCATGAGGACCGCCACAGGAAAGGAAGACCTAGACTTACCTCTGCTGCAGAGGATAACTTCATTAGAGTTACCAGCCTCAGAAATTGCAGGCCAAATAAATGCTTCACAGAGTTCAAGTAACAGACACATCTCAAAATCAACTGTTCAGAGGAGACTGTGTGAATCAGGCCTTCATGGTCGGATTGCTGCAAAGAATCCACTACTAAAGGACACCAAAAAAATAAGAGACTTGCTTGGGCCAAGTAACATGAACAGTGGACATTAGACCTTTGGTCTGATGAGTCCAAAATGTAGATTTTTGGTTCTAACTGCCGTGTCTTTGTGAGACGCGGAGTAGGTGATCCCATGGCTTATTGGGACTATTATTTGTTTTTCAACAGGACAATAACCCAACACACCTCCAGGCTATTTGACCAAGAAGAAGAGTGATGGAGTGCTGCATCAGATGACATGGCCTCGAAAATCACCCTACCTCAACCCAATTGAGATGGTTTGGGATGAGTTGGACCGCAGAGTGAAAGAAAAGCAGCCAATAAGTGCTCAGCATATGTGGGAACTCCTTCAAGACTGTTGGAAAGCATTCCAGGTGAAGCTGGTTGAGAAAATGCCAAGAGTGTGCAAAGCTGTCATCAAGGCAAAGGGTGGATACTTTGAAGAATCTAAAATCAAAATATATTTTGATTTGTTTAACACTTTTTTGGTTACTTCATGATTCCATGTGTTATTTCGTAGTTTTGATGTCTTCACTATTATTCTACAATGTAGAAAATAGTAAAAATAAAGAAAAACCATTGAATAGGTGTGTCCAAACTTTTGACACGTACTGTATATCTAGCCCATCATCAGCATGGTCAGCATTGTTCCACAGAGAGACAGGAGGAAAGACATTTAAAGAACTTTCCCTGGGTTGACAGTACTGTAGCTGGAGGGAGTTGAAACAGATCTCAGACAGTAAAAGCCTTGCATTCAGGCTGCTCAGTGCTCATGCTGTGCTTTGCCTCAGGCTATTCTATTTGCATTGAAAAACGTTCCCTGCCCTGCTCCCCTGTTCTCTCCTACAGGCCTATGACTCACAGGGACTTATATAGACAAGTGAAGGGTGTAGGCCAGCAAAGATGAACCATGAAATATATACTCCTCCAACATTGAAATAATATTATTGTTCTCACAAAATGTCTTGTTAAATCTCCCTTTGAAACCAAAGTTATGGGAAATGCATGTGAGCTGCTTTCTAACAGATTCTGTCTGGTGTCTTTGTGGAGCCAATGAAGGTGAAGATTTGCAACTTTTATTTGCGGACATTACTAGGGAGGGGATTTTAAGTTTGAACATTACTCAAACAAGCATTAGCTAACACCTTCATCGTTGTCTTGCCAACTGGCCAACAGGCTGCTCGCAAGCTATTTGGCTGCAAAATATTTCCTTCTCAACTTATCTGCGTAGTTATGTAACTACTGCGGTCTGTCAGGCATGTCTGGAACAGGGGAGAGGTACAGTATCTTGCTGACTGATTGATTTACTGGCTGTTGGCATAGCCGACAGGGATGGTGGGAGGGATGCATTTAATGAGATTGGTTTCTCCATCCCAGACCTAGCTGTATAATGTGGGAGGACTGTTGTAAATCTGACTGGTAGCTTGAAAACATAAGCAAGTGGTAGCTCTACAGAATACCGACAAGATCAGTATTATTGGGAGTTGTGTCAAAGGCAATATTACAGGCCAGTTTTTATTTAAAGCTAATCATTATTATGGTCAGGCTTTAGATATGACAGGTGATCAAGGGGTATAGTTTAGGGGGAACTTTCATAGCTCACAGTTAATATAACAAGCTGGAGGTAAGGTCACATTATCATATTCATGGTTTCACATGAGTTCACCTGGACCAGAGGACTCTCAACCCCTCACAACAGCGGTCAGCAGAATCATCACACCACAGTGAATAGGACTGACCAACCTAGCAGAACTGAGCTGCACTAGGAACATATGTGCTGTGCCAGGTTTAATGGGAGTGTTAGCATGCTGGGACGGCAGTGCTTGGCCCCCGGCTACTCCACCTCTCCTCCTCCTCCTTCTCTTCCTCCTCCTCCTCATCCACACTGCACTACATTTGTAATGAGTCACACAGCACTCAGCCTAGAGTGGTCATAACTGCTTTCACTACTCTGTCTGATATGTTCCAGGGTCTCTGGCCCCTTTGAGCTGGTTGAGCCCAGTGCGGCAGCACCCTCCGTGGGAGAGCAGGCCCAGGGAGGTTCTGGTCCGGGAGAGGCGTTACCTGTGGAAAAGCAGACTGACTGGGAGGACCATAGTGTGGAGATGCCCAAGGAGAGCTCTAGCCTGAGGGAACACTCTGAAGGTACACAACAGCATAGTACAGAGATACATGAAACATGATATAGACAGACATGAGCAAGCTCACATCAATTACAGTATAGCCTTCATAACCTTCACCACAAGGCTTGTTGTTGGTAGCATTGCATATTTGTTGACATTGTTTTACAGTAAAAACTGTATTGGCCTGTAATCTTCTGTAACCTTCATGGAGGGCAACAGCTAATACATACTCTCTCCCTCCTATGATTTGATTTACACATAGACATTAATTAAATTAATTCAGGATGCGGATCAATAGTGGACTATTAGTCTATTTCCACAAAGGGAAATTGCTCTTGGATTTTGACTCAGTCAGCAATGCTGACATTAGGCTTTTTGAAGGTGGTCCACTCAAAGACTGTATGGAGCCTGACTAATCCACACCTTTCTCCATTATTTCACCTTTCTCATTAGTTCTCTTTCACATATGTCCTTTACTGTTTTTGTCAATATTGTTTATAATGATAATTTTGGTGTTTATCATCATGCATGGACAGTATGTCAAAATTGTAGTGTACCTCAGTTTTCTGATTCGCTAGGGTGTTATTATTGTGACATAATTGGCATGAGTGGTTGTGTTTTCGATGTCTTAAGTACTGCCGCTATTATGGGATATATGAGCTATTTCCCGTTTATAGCCAACAACCAATAGCACTATCCCTCTAGGACCAAAAGACTCCTTAACAGCTTCTACCCCCAAGCCATAAGACTGCTGAACAATTATTCAAATGGCCACCGGACACCCCCCTAATTCTTGGGTCTTAATCCCAAGACTACCCTAATTCTATGATTTTACAAATTTGACTTTGAACACATTCATCAAAGACGAACTGAAGAAAGCAACGTTATACTGTGCTAAAAAGTTATTCAGTAAACCAAGGTAAAACCTCCTCTGTTCCCAGAGGACTGAGTTGATGGCCAAGATACAGTTATTCCCTTTTCATTCAGTACACATTCTTCACAGAGAGTGCTGCTCAGTTAGTCACTATTGTGGTAGAATAACACTGTGTCTCTCTCTTGGATTGTGTCCCAGGTTATTTAGATCCTTAAAGCAGTGTCGGCTAATCCATGTCAGAATCTACATCTCTCATCAGATTCATTGAATCCAGGGATTGTTTGGGGCTTATAAAGAACCGTTCCAGACAAATCACAATTTAAAAGCGAATCAATAAATCCCCTAAACTAAATTAGGCTGAAACACTCTCAAAGCAGTTAATGACAAATTCTGCGAACTGTGGAGATAGATAGGTTCGATACATTACAAACAAGGTGGATCATGCTGCCACAATTCCACAGCACAATCCCACACTCTTAAAACCTTAAAGTGTTCTTCGGCTGTCCCCATAGGATAACCCTTTGAAGAACACTTTTTAGTTGCAGGTAGAACCTTTTTGGTTCCAGGTAGAACCCTTTTGGGTCCATGTAGAATCCATTCTACAGACGGTTCTACATGGAACCCAAAGGGGTTCTACCTTGAACTAAATAGGGTTCTCCTGTGGGGACAGCCGAAGAACTCTTTTGGAACCCTTTTTTCTAAGAGTGCACACCTAGCACACATAACAGCAACGCACAAGGCCTATCTCCCTTCTAAGTCACTGCTAATAAAATAATAGGTATTTGATGTTTGAGATGCATCAGAACTGATGCAAATACAATTGCATAAATGTAAATTTACAAAATATTTGGTATGTAACAGAAATGATGGCATAATCAAATGCATGTATGGGGGCAAAATGCAGTGTGCAATACTCTTGAAGTTTGGTTGCTTTGCCAGATTACCAGTGCGAGGCCCTCTTAGCTCTATGGTTAGGGGTTGTGAATGTGAGTGGTCTTTACTGTCTTCACCAGAAGATGTGGCTGATGCTGAGGCTGATGCAGAGCCCCAGACAGGGATCCTAGAGGTGATCTATGATGACGTGCCCTGTGAGGGACCACTCTCTCCTGACGAAGGTGAGTTCTGGGGTAAGGGCCGGGGCTGGGGCCACTGAGTGCTTTTATTGTGCCTTGTCTGGTACTGCACCATCAGATCAATGGACTTCAGGCTTGGGTTAAAATGTCATTTGGTTCCTTTTAAAAAACTTGACTTGTGCTTGATTAAGCTTGAGGATCTGCTGTCTAAAAATGCACTTTCAGTATTTGTGCTGTATTGATGTCAGCACATCTGTGTGTGTGTGTGTGTCAGGGGACATGATCTATGAGGATGTGCACAGAGAAGAAGGGCCCCAGGGTGCAGGCAACGATTGGAGCTCCAGTGAGTTTGAGAGCTACGAAGAGCAGTCTGATACCGAGAGCAAACTACCAACCCTCAGCAAGGTAGGAGAGATGGTATTCCATTTGTATATCTATGTCTGTCTGTCTGTCTGTTTGTTTTTGTGCGTTTGTCTTAAATGCACAAGACATGACTCAAAGAGAATATTTCAGCCAATGTTACTGCTCCTCACGCATGCTTTTTTATTCATGTGAGAAACTGGTGGGGAAAATACAAAGGACATGAAAAATATATCAACACTGTCTGCGTGGGTTGTATCTCGCTTTGTGGCCTGAGAGTAAACAAGCTCCCTTGTCACTTGAAAGGCACCAATGCCATGACACTGTCTAGGTGCTGTATGTTATAACAGTTATATATAAAATCTATGGTTATAACCATACAGTAGGTGACTGTAGCCTCTCCCTCCTCCACATGGGGGCAGTATTTACTCATTGACGTTGTGCTCTATTCTATTTGGTCAGACTTGGTCCAGTCTCATCCCTGTTGCATGTATGTCTGTAGGGAATATTTGCCTGAGCTAGTGCTATTGGTACATGAAAACATGCCCTTAAATATTTCAATTTTTTTTTTTTGTATTGTAAATGCTGATACCACTTAATTTAATAATATCCTAATATCGTATGAAATTATATCCTCAGAACAGGGGAGCGATGACCTGCTTGTTATGAACAATTGTTTGTTATGTTTGGGCAGTAACGATGGAGGCATTACTGTAATAAATATCACAGTAGGAGTGTGCCTCACGCCTCCCCTCCTGCACAACACTCCCTTCACCAAGATCAGTGCTATTAGTCTCGGTTGACATTACCCTATGACCAGCGCAGTGCTCTAAATTTCCACTCTCCATACTTGTGATTAATCCTGTTGTTGCCTTGCTTGTTTTGCCTTGATAATTTCCCCTCCATTTTCCGCCGTCTCATCTTACTTCCTTCATCCCTGTGCCCTGTTGTGTGGTTTAATGCGACCTGCCCTGACATGCCCCACACCCCACTGCTTTGACACCTTTCCCCGTACTGTAGCAGTACTCTCCTGACGTGCGTCGGCTGAGGGAGCATTGTGCCAGGACCAAACGTGAAATAGTCATGAGGCTGGGTGGCAAAAACAACTACGACACCAAGGTATATCACTGGCAGTAAGAGAACACAACATGACACCAAGGTATCTCAGCCTAGACCTCAAAACTACAGCACCCAGGAGGCTATGCAAGGATAACAATGACTAAAGCCAAAATATGTATTCTGTAGTATGATGTGCATTTTAACTGATTAGATATTCACATGATTAACTTTCTTTACCATCCCCCCTTGTGTTTCTGTACTCTCCTCCAGACTGTCGCTCTCATGAAAGATTTGTCTCCCTCCTTCTAGTTTAGTATCAGTTTTGGGGACACATGAATAAGTAAAACACATTTGCATCAAACACGTTGCCAGTTGCTCCCAGTTGATAACCTAGTTTCTATCATTTAAAAATAGTGACATCATTTAAAAATACTGTCACCATGTGTGTATATTGGGTCCGCAGGCTTTACATGACTCTGCAGGGCTTCAGTGATGCTCAGAGTGGGGTTTGTGGTTAGATGAATGGAGCCACACTGAGCATGACTCCACTACCTCCCCACAACTACAGCCCAGTCTGCTACCATAATCTCACTATGATCTCCTCATAGACTTCCTGATTAGAGACTAGACCAACGGAGATGCGCAGATGTCGGCATTAATGGCTTGATGCATCTAGTGCCCCATCTCTCAGAAGTACCAGATCATCAGTAGACTTTTGAGTTCAGATTCTCTCTCTTGCTCTTTCACTTGCTATTTTTTCTCTCTCTCTCTCTCTCTCTCTCTCTCTCTCTCTCTCTCTCTCTCTCTCTCTCTCTCTCTCTCTCTCCTTGTGGATTACTGTGCAGTGTTTCCTGGCTCCACTCTCCCTCTCCTCGTGGACTAACTCTTCTAGTCTCTTTGTCCTTTTGAACCAGGTTCATCAGCTAATGAAGGCCGCCAGGAGTGGGACCAAGGATGGACTGGACAAGACCAGAATAGCTTTTATGCAGAAAGTCTCCTTCCTGCACAAGAAGGACCACTCAGGTAATCTGAGAAAAAGTTATTCAAACCGATTGTTTGCCAAATGACTGTGTAGCAGATTAAAGTCTCCCTCTTATAGCGATATGTATGAATTTGTAGTGAAGTGAGAGTTTCTGTGGAAGACCGGAGTTCACATACATTTCAGTCGCCTCTTTTGAATTAAGCTGCGGTGAAGAACTTGTTTGATGCTAGCCGGGCCAAAATTAATGTTAAGGCAGATAGAGGAGAAAGTTTCCCATTGTTTTTCCAATCCCAGCTTTAAAATAGAAAAAGACTCCTTGAAAAATGATCTTAACAATGGAAGATATTTCAAACAAAACAGCCGGGATATGTCTAGCTGGCTTGCTCCCATTAAAGACAGATGTTGTGGCCAACTGAAGGTTTTGATGTGTAGGAGAGCAATGGGCAGAAAATCTCACATGACAGGCTGCACCCCAGGAAGCCTCGTTGCACAATGGAACCAGATTACCATCCATTAATGGAGTGTTGAGCAGCTCCAGAAACCACAGATAACAGAGCCACGACTCAAACACATCTTCAAACAATCAAACAGACCAGTGGTTCTATTTTTAGCTGTTGATCAGGGGGAATCTGTGCAGCATTTTATATTTCTGATACTGAGACACTATTATTGTTCCAAAATCATTCATTAGAATGGTGTTGGCTGGTGAAAAGCAGTTTTAGTATCTGTGTCTGTATGGTTGCAGGCAAGTTGGGAATTTTTGAAGTGCTTTTTGAACACATTCGTACTCAAGCTGAGAAGTCCGAGTGTTTGAACGTGTTTTTGAAGACGTACTGTCTGTTCGCCTCTTTTACTTCTACTGAGATACAGTATTGTTTAAAATGTATTTTTCCTTCCTTTCTTCATGTTTAAGAGGTAGTACATTTGGAGTGTTACTCCAGTTGAGATATGAAAGCTTTAAATGTGCCTCTGTGTGTGTTTGTGTGCGTGTGTGTGTGCCCCTGTGCAGAGGATGTGGAGGATGACGCAGGGTACCTGGATGTGGCTGTGTCAGATGTGAAACATCCTCCTGCACAGCTGAGCCCTATGCCTGAGGGACTGAGCAGCCAGCAGGTCTGTATGTGTGTATAACATATGTTTGTTTGTCTCTGTGTGTGTGTGTGTCTGTCAGAGGATTCTGTGAATCTCTAAGGTAATGTTATATGCATGCAATGATGCAAACATTATTTTTCGATTGCCAACACTGACTCGGTAGTACGTTTGGGAGGAATATGTCTGCTACAGTTAAGTACAGCGCTACTCATTTCAAGGGAAACCTCAAGGTAAATCCAGGCCTCATGCATACAAGGCTACTCCACCCAAACTCTCTTACCAAATTACAATCACACACAGGCATAGTACTATCAAACAACCTGTCACACACAATTGAGGCTATGGCATACAATCAACTCCCATCATGCCCTTTTCTGTGTGTGACCTTTGACCTTCGACTTGTATGTTTCCTGATTGGCCTCTTCTGTCCTCAGGTGGTCAGACGTCACATCCTGGGCTCCATCATTCAGAGTGAGCGCAGTTATCTTGAATCCCTCAGGAGAATCCTTGAGGTAAGTCCTTTTCTCCCTGCCCCACCCCTCCACTCCACCCTACCCTTACTCTGACAGATGTAATACATTCATCTTTTCAGCATTTAAGAATGAGGCTGAAAGGAAAACTGGAGAGATTTATCAAATAACCAGGCTTGCTACGTATAAATAATCATGATGAAATAGATTCCTTTTACATCTGTGGTGCCCCGCTGATGCTAATAAAGAGATTCTCTCTCTGTCAGGTTTTCACAGAATCACAGCATGGGTTTCACTCTTTTTTCTGTTGTCTCTCTTTTTCTGTGGTAGAGAAAGAATCATTCGTTATCTCTCCTATCAGATGAAGAGTGACACACCTGCTGAAATGGGATCAGGTGTGATCAATGAGAGGGTTATGCTCTGGAAAATATTTTCTGTGAATATACGATGTATTACCTTTGTTGTGGCATGTTTGATAATTTGGGATGTTTAGCCTTTTTTGTGATTTTGCATACCATTCAAGTCCAAACTCACTGATAAAGGAAAGATAAAAACAAAAGCCAAGAGCGCAATTATTAGGCATTAAGAACTGTGACTTCAGTCCTGTAATATCAGAAATTGCCTGTGTTATTCCCCATGTCCATATTCCACTTGTCGATAATTCATTTGCTGTGGAGGATTTATGGTTGGGCAGGGGAGGCTCGTAAAACAACAATAGCACCACTAGTCTGTCATCTATTGTTGTTTCCAAACATTGACTTTCATTGCTTTCACTTTCATTTTCTGCTGACTGCATCTGGCAGTTTCTGATTGTACAGGCTACATTAGCCATGACTCTCATCTTAAAAGACACTGCAGTTACACGTTTTACATAGTTGACTAGTTTGATACTCTACAGCATCTTGACTAATTGCAATGACTTATAAGATTGTTACTAACTGACGATTCCATCAATGTACCTTTCATTAAGGGTCCAAGGCACACGTGATGGTGCTGTTGTATCTGTTGAGAGATGTTGCTATTGATGTGATGCTTTTATGATCAGGGCCTACTTGTGTGTTTTATTTCGTTCTCCACCGTAAAGCACACCTAATCCAAGTTAACCTGGGTATACTATTTCACCAGGACTACCAGAGGCCCTTGCTGGAGGCGGACCCACGCATCCTGAGCCCACGGAAGATAGGGCCTGTATTTTACCGCCTACGGGAGATCACTCAGTGTCACTCCATGTTCCAGATCGCACTGGCGTCACGTGTGGCTGAGTGGGACAGCAGTGAGAAGATTGGGGACCTATTTGTGGCCTCGGTTAGTGTGTGTGCGTGTGTGTGTGTGTGCGTGTGTGCGTGCGTGCGTGTGAGAGAGTGTGTCAGTTTTCCCATAGGGCATTGGAAGACAATTTCCACAGACACAGTTATAATGAGCTGCACTTAAAATTGAGCAAACATCACTAACTTCAAACATGGAGACAATTACAGCTGAGATGAATATCTCTTCTGCAGCATATACACTCTGAAAATGTGTGTTTATAGCATAGGCACAGGACTATTGGACTAATGTATGAGTGTGCTGCTGTGACCCTCTGCAACGTGGCCATCCATAAGGGTTGCTGATTATTTACCTATGAAAGATGCCATTTTGATCCCTCTGCCCTCCTTCTGGTCTTGTTTATTGTAATGTTCCATTGATATCCTGACACCAGCCAAATGGGCCTGTTTTGAGAGGTGGGAGGCTGGGTGTTGGGACTAAACACTCCTCATTCATTTCTCTTTTTCACCTGACAGTGGATTTGTTACCCAGCTGTTAATGTTTTATGCTATTAGTTGGTCTCATACTATCTGTGTGTTGTTTGTGGCTGGCTTGCAGAGAAGATGAAGGAGAAGGTTAATTTATGTGAGACTGCTTCTTCAGCTACTACTGCCTGCTTTGTGTTTAATCAAAAGAGAGCGAATGACTGTGTGCCGCCGCAGCAGGATTGTGGATTGTGAAGGGTGTTTGTTGGTCTCCTGGATGGTAAACAGGTCAGGGTCTTAAATACCACACTTAAATGGCAATTTTCTACCCTTTTCTTCCCTTCCATTCCATGAATAGGATTGTTAGATGAGCTGGGGAGCTACTGACTTTCAAGGAACTTAATGTTGTCAGATGCTTTTACAAATAAATGACCAAGCATGACTAGTTCTTGAATTAATTTGTTCCATGAAAAACCCAACAGATTCCTGATGTGAAATCCAAGGATTGTTTCTCTTGCGTTTCCCATAACCCCACCTTTCTGTGTTTTTACAGTTTTCTAAGTCGATGGTGCTAGATGTTTACAGCGACTATGTCAATAACTTCACCAATGCCATGGCCCTCATAAAAAAGGCATGCATGTCCAAACCAGCTTTCCTGGAATTCTTAAAGGTGAGTCACAAAGTAGAACTGCCCATGTTTTTTTCTCTATTGTTCTTTCAATACACTCTAACCCACGGTCACTGTTGACCTTCATCTACTATTTAATTTGGCCCTCATAGTATAATTCTACTGGTGTCTTGATACTTGGTTAACCCATCAGAGTCTAAGCCCTGTCTAAGCCGGGGGAGGGGAAGGAGGGGGGGAGGGGTCTACTAAGCTATATGGAATTGTTTTAAGAAGGTCATACCAAGGATCATTTAGCTATTTGATTTGAATTTTAAGACCCCTTGAAGTGAAAATGAACAATTATTTGATGAACAATTATTTTTTGCCTTACTGCTATTAGCCCATACAAACACATTGAATAACAGATTCACTACATGGAACAACAGACAGTTTCAAAAACATATCAAAAGTGTCACGCTCTGACCTAGGAGAGCTGTGTTTTCTCTGTTTATCGTTGCTGTCTATCGTTGTCTCTGATTGGAAGCCATACTTAGGCAGCCTGTTTTCCTGTGTTGGTGTGGGTAGTTGTTTTCCGTTTTGTTAGTGTACCTGATGAAACTGTTGGCTGTCGTTTTGTTGTTTTTGGTTTAAGTGTTTTCATTATAGTAAAGTATGAGCACTCTACACGCTGCGCCTTGGTCCCCTTTATATGACCCTCGTTACAGAACTACCCACCATGATTGGATCAAGCGGCGTGCCCAGGCAGAAATGGACACCTGATCACATAAGGAGTGGACGGAAAGGAGAAAATGGACTTGGGGCCAGGTAATAGAGAGATATCGGAGCCTACCGGGGAAGAACGAGAGGCAGTCCCCAAATGTATTTTTGGGGGGGCACACGGGTAGTTTGGCTGGGCCAGGGGTGAGACCTGAGCCAACTCCCCGTGCTGATTGTGGTGAGCACGTGCCTGCCTCTCGCACTCTCTCTCCAGTGCGCCTCCATAGCTCAGTACGTCCTGTGCCTGCTCCTTGTGCTTTCCCTCCAGTGCACTTCCATAGTCCAGTAAGTCCTGTGCCTGCTCCTCGCACTCTCCCTCCAGTGCGCCTCCATAGTCCAGTGCGTCCTGTGCCTGCTCCTCGCACTCTCCCTCCAGTTCGCCTCCATAGCCCAGTACGGCCGGTGCCTGCTTTGAGCACTCGGCCCTCAGTGCGTCTCCCCAGTCCGGTGAGACCTGTTCCAGCTCCACGAATAAAGCCTCCAGTGATAATCGATGGTCCGAATCCTGTAGAGATGATCCATGGCACGAAGCCTCTAGTGATGATCCATGGCCCGGAGCCTGTAGGGATGTTCCATGGCACGAAGCCTCCAGAGGTAATCCATGGCCCGGAGCCTGTAGAGATAATCCTTGGCAAAAAGCCTGTAGGGATTATAAATGGTCCGGAGCCTGAAGGGATAAACCATGGCACGAAACCTGTAGGAATAATCCATGGCCCGGCACCTGTAGAGATAATCCAGGGTACGAAGCCTCCAGTGATGATCCATGGCGCGGAACCTGTAGAGATGATCCATGGCATGGAGCCAGCAGCAACGGTCACTAGTCCGGAACCTATAATGACGCTTCCCAGTCCGGAGCCTCCGGCGATGCTCCTCAGTCCGTAGCCCCAAGCGACACTCCTTAGTCCGGAGCCACCAGCGACACTCCTCAGTCCGGAGCCCCCAGCGACGCTCCTCAGTACGGAGCCTCCAGCAACGCTCCCCAGTCCGGAGCCTCCAGCGACGCTCCCCAGTCCGGAGCCTCCAGCGACGCTCCCCAGTCCGGAGCCTCCAGGGACGCTCCCCAGTCCGGAGCCTCCAGCGACGCTCTCCAGTCCGGAGCCTCCAGCGACGCTCCCCAGTCCTGAGCCTCCAGCGACGCTCCCCAGTCCAGAGTCTTCAGAGACGGTCCGCAGCCCCCAGTCTTCAGAGACGGTCTGCAGCCCCGAGTCTTCAGAGACGGTCTGCAGCCCAGAGTCTTCAACGGCGGTCTGCAGCCCAGAGCCTTCAGCAGTGGCTTTCAGCTCAGAGTCTTCAGCGGCGGTTGGCGTTTCAGAGCCTCTGGCGATGACCCACGGTCTGCTTCCTCCGGACACACAGAAGCGGGGGGATCAGTGGGCGGGTGTGGGGTGCTACGCCCGGAACCAGAGCCGCTGCCAAATATGGATGCCCATCCGGACCCTCCACAATAGGTTCAGGTTTGCGGCCGGGAGTCCGCACCTTTGGGGGGGGACTAGGTGGGTGGGCATTCTATGTTTTTGTTTTCTGTGTTTTGGCCAGGTATGGTTTCCAATCAGAGGCAGCTGTCTATCATTGTCTCTGATTGGAAGCCATACTTAGGCAGCCTGTTTTTCCTGTGTTGGTGTGGGTAGTTGTTTTCCATTTTGTTAGTATACCTGACGGAACTGTTGGCTGTCGTTTTGTTGTTTTTGATTTAAGTGTTTTCATTAAAGTAAAGTATGAGCACTCTACACTCCGCGCCTTGGTCCCCTTTATACGACCCTCGTTACAAAAAGGAAGTGTGTTCAGAATTTTCTGTCCTATATTTGAGAGATATAATAAATATTTGTTTGTTTTTTTGAACATATATTTAACCCCATATTTTTGGCATTAAACAAACTCCATATAATCTTCCATACATTTTTTCAACTGGTACCGACGGACCTTCAGACAAGCCTTGTGAGGCCTGAGCATGTAAATGTTCATCAGAGTCTCACTTTTGCACAGAGGGGTCATAGTGTGAGGGGTCACATCCGGTTCGGATGCTAGAGACAGAAGTTGGCAGATCGGCTGTACCAACTTCAGACCAGTCTCCTGATACTTGTGGAGGTTGTAGAGCAAAATGGAGAACACCTCTTTCCATAGAGGGATTCTTATAGGGATTTTTTTATTATGCTAATTAGATTTTCGCGGGGTGCGGACAGCAACTACATAAAAGTGTAGTTGCTTTATTCAAATATTTTCAAGCTGGCCTGGTTGTGTTTACTTGTTGCAAAACACTGCACTAATCATAGAGAATATTTATATTGCACCAATTAGCAACTCTCACAACTCTCCCCGCCCCATACAGTATATTTAAGGAACTCAGTCTGGCTTCAACTTACTCTTGAAAGTTGTAATTGTAGAATAGACAAGGTGCAATTTCAACAATTTGTAGTAATGTTCAAGTCGCTCAAATTTCACATGAATACACATTAGACATTGCAAAATGTATAGAATTGCAAGAAAAGTTGCTTTAAAACTGCAAAAACAATTCTGCACCCCATGACAAAATGTGTAGAATTGCAGGAAATAAGCTTTAAAACTGCAACATTTTCTCTCCACCAACATGTGGGGTGTGAACAGTTTGTTTCATGAACAGTGCTTGTGCCCATAGAAATAGATGTGGCATGTGAACACATCCACTTCCCAATTCTCTAATGACCAGCACAGCCACCAGATTCTATTTCTCCACACCTTACTAACCTAAACCCACTCCTACTCCCACACTCATGCACTCTCCATATCTTGTCCTCTGAATAAGAGGTGTCTAGAGGGGTCTTTCTCTCTGTGTTTTTGCTTATCTCCTGATTTTACTATGGTATGCTGTTTATCTAAAACGTCTTATCCTGTGTTGTGTAGAAGAAGCAGGCGTCCAGTGTTGACCGGATCACCCTATACGGCCTCATGGTGAAGCCCATCCAACGCTTTCCCCAGTTCATCCTTTTACTGCAGGTATATGCCTTTACCAGCACCTTCACTGCTAACATTGACAAGATAATGTCGCATGAGAAAACGAACAGATAAACAATCTGAGATTAACACCTCACAATGTTTTATGGACCTAATCAAGAGATTAACACATGCGATGATACATTGAGCCATTGAAAACAGATAAATACTTGAGATACGGTATAACACCATGCATGGTTCTACCTAGCTAGTCTAACCATATAAGCTTTTAATGCAGTAGGCTTCTTTGTCTTCCTTTACTTTTCCTGTCTCAACATTGTGTGTGGAAAGATTTTGATTTCAACTTGCGTACTGGAACTGCAGTACCTCATTCTATCCATAAGTAGGGGTTGATTATCCATGACTTCAAAAGATAAGTTGTGAATGTGAATGAGGCATTTTCCTCTTGCCTCAAACTCAGCACCCTGGAGAGGGAGTGTCTGTGTTAAACCATATATTACACAGGGAACTAAACTCAAAGCACTGAAGCTCTTTTGGGACTCACACACAGAATACAAGGCCTTATTTATGCAGGTCCACAAGCACACACAGTTGTAGGTAAGCCAGACACACACAGATCTGGGATGAACTCAATAAATACTTGGATTTTTAAAAGAAATATGAAAATGAGAACAATGTGCTTACTAGGCTCTGGGCCGTAAAAACAGAGAAAACAATGCACACACACGCTTACACACAAACCAACACCTCTTCACTTTATTTAGTGTTTGTTTCTCTCTTCACTGTTTCTCTGTCAGGACATGCTGAAGAACACACCTAAGGGTCACGTAGACTGCCTGCCTCTGCAGCTGGCTCTGACTGAACTAGAAATGCTGGCCGAGAAGCTGAATGAACAGAAGCGTGTGGCCGACCAAATAGCTGAGACTCAGCAGCTAGCACGCAGTGTCAGCGACCGCTCGCTCAGCAAGGTGACAGAAACACTGCAATACACATGTACGCAAGCACATGCACGCACACACACCCCCCGACACAAGCACACACCGGCACACACAAACCGACACATAGACACTGACACATACACACGCACGCACACAGAGTAATCAACCTGCTTACTGTGTGGCTCAACCCCAGAGCCCTTCCTCTACCTCCTCTGTGTTATCAGCATAAGCCAAACACCTATGCATTAGCATATATAGCCATCACTTACATTACTTTCCCAAACATTAGTCTAGGAAAGCATTTTATTTTTTAAAAATCATTGCCCAGATATTATGTCCATTATAGCCCCTGAACAGTGTCTAAACACCACGGCGTTTCTTCTCCATTATCACACTGGAATTACAGTCCAGACACTGCAAATCTGAACAAATGCATTTTTGAATAAGAGGAATTAAGGGGTAAATGAGACATTTAATTGGAAGCTATATCTCCCCGTTTCTCCTTGTCCTTCTCCCTATCATTTCCCCCCTCCTTTCCTTCTGCTATTCTTTTCTTCCCTCTCCCTCTCTTTCTCTTGCTCACTTTCTCCCTCTTCCTCCCTCTCTTTGTCCCCACCTGGAGCCCATCATCTCCCTCTCTCCCTCCCTCCCTCCCTCTGTGCCTCCCTCTCTCTTTCTTTCTATTGGTCCATGGTGGTGAATTTTCCAGAGCCCTGAGATGAGCTGATTTGGCCAATCTCGTCAGCTCCACACAGAATTCCATTTACTGCGGTGAGACTGCAGAATTTCAATAGGAAGCAGTTCTCTTCCATTATCCCATAACATCCAATGAAATATTAATTATTTGTCACTAAGTATCTAAGTCAGTGGAATATGGGAGATAACACTGTGAGTGGGAACAGGCTGAGGTTTCCGTTTCAGTCTATATCTCAGACACACACTCACACAAAACAGTCACACATGCATACACACTGTTGACACTTGGGACTTTTCAGAGGGGCCTTCCATGATGTACGTCTCTCTGCCTCTGGAGGGTGCTGTAGTTCTGTGATCATAGAAGACAGGCTACTGTTTGACTAATGACTCATTTCCCAAGCCATCTGAACAAAAGCCAAGCACAGCTACTGATTCTCCACAGATATAACAATCCATTTTGTGAGATGTGATGGGATGTAGAGCACTGTGCATTGTAAAATGGACAAAACACAGATTATTATTATTCATAAAAATTGTGTTTCTATCGAACAAACAGAAACATCAGAGTGGGACACTATCTGAGCTGCATATTTGTACTTTACCGTTAGTTCAGTCTTTTGTTTTACTGTAGTTGTAATGACTCTTTTTTTCAGAAGATTGTTTTAGAATACATACAACTGACTGTATTGATTCAGCTGGACATAAAAAATGACTGAACCAAGTAATGCTTTCAATCAGATTACCCCTGCCATATGTACCTTAGGAAAAGTATGTCTTGTGTGTTCTCACATACTGCAGTATACAAAGACATTTCTGTGGATATTTCATGTGTCTGTGTGTATGTAGTGGCGATTTTAGCATGTAAATCTTGGTGGGGAAAAACCCCCAACACTAAACAATACATTAATTGCTCTATAACGGTGCCAAACGGTGCCAACAAACTGTTAGGGCCTACATAAAGCTGTTCCAACAGCAGTGTCCCAACAAAGAGTCCCAACACCTTACCACTGCTACACCTGGCTATCAGAGGAGCCTTGTCTGGCAGCGAAACAGTTCATTCAGCCTCATTTACTGCCTTTAAAAAAACAACACTGATATGGCTGACTTGCTTAAACAAATGTGGTTTCTACTGACATCTGTGATGTACAAACTATGGCATAAGTTGACGATAAGAAGCAGTCCGTAATTTCGATTAAGATATTAATGATCGAGCTAGGATGGACGTAGTCAATATAACTATTTTTTCAGCACTTCTGAAATGTACAGCGCCAGAATTCAGAACATGGGCCGTTCTTACAGTATTCTCCCTGTACCCCAAGTCAGAACCACAGGATAAATAAAGGGGGCATATAAGCAGACAATGAAAGCTCTTACAATATTCAATGACTACATTTCTCTAAAACAGGCTATAGGCTACATGTGCACTACCAAGTCAGAACAGTAGGGGAAATGATGAGCCAAAAAGGGACCAAATGATTGAGGCACATGGACTACTAACAGCTTACTACACAACATACACTTAGTATTACTTTCTTAGCTACAGTAGTATACAGTACATATCTTCCTGGCATATTACATAATTTATGCAGCAGCATACAATAAATCTTTTGACTCACCTTGTTGTGCTGTGCTCACTTGAACAGGAAGGTGGCACGGCGGTCCTTCGAGGGAAAAGTTTGTCATCAAAGTCTGCCATTCTCTGGATTTATGGTGCTGGTGAACTTCTGAACTCTACAAAAAACAAGTTTGAGTCATGATGTCTGTGATCTTCAGGTCGGAGCTCTAGAAAGAGACCCGAGTTCTCGACTTGCAATTTCGAGTTAGATGACCGTTCAAAACGTATTTTCCCAGTCGGACCTCGTTTTTTTTAACATTTCCCAGTTACGAGTTTACAGTTGTTTTGAGTTTGGCAGAAGTCATGCTGGATTGTTTATCCTTAAACCCAGACATGGGACCACACACCCACTCCACAGAATAGCAGGCTAGTGATTGCTTTGCAATGCTTGCAGTTAACCACTGATTCCCTCCAAACCATCATTGTTGAATTTGGGATTTTCAACTTGTTGTATAATGTTTATGTCTATTGAGCACCGATACGCTTTATCTATAATTTCTCCGAAAATGCAAATCATTTTATAACATTTTTGACATGCGTTTTTCTGGATTTTTTGTTGTTATTCTGTCTCTCACTGTTCAAATAAACCTACCATTAAAATTATAGACTGATCATTTCTTTGTCAGTGGGCAAACGTACAAAATCAGCAGGGGATCAAATACTTTTTTCCCTCACTGTACCTTGATTTGATGTAATTTTATCTGTGACCAATGACTTTGAGCCTTCTTGGATGGGCGCTTCTAACGTAACTCTATGGCAGCACCCAAGTGGCTAGAATTGTCGAGCTCTACCTTTAAATTTTGCGTTGACGAAGTGTCCCCATGTGTGACAGAACACTGAGCCAATCATGGTGCAACTAGAGAACGTTACCAACCCCTACGCTCCACATATTCCGCTGGCTGCCCCACCACCACAGAAAGCACTGAGCTAGGCTGAAACACCTGCATTTTAGAGCTCTCATACTCAAGAAAGCAAAAAAGAGACCATGTTTGTATTCTGCTTTATTAAGTCAATAATTTATACATTCTTTTTTTACATTGTTTGTATACTAATATGTGACACGTATTAATGCCAAAATAACATGCAAAACAGGCACACAAAACACCTGCCCTGACTGACAGGTCGCCACTGTGTGTGTGTCTTAGCATGTGAATGTGTTCTGTGTGCCCTGACTGGACAAATCTCCCTTGATCTGACACTGATCCCAAATGAGACACTCACTTAACCAGTCTTTAGCCTGCCTGTTGTGCTCCTTAGCAATTGAACTGAAACCCTGGAGAATTTGCCATTTCTGATGTGCCTTTTGAGACAGTGTCCTGATTGCTCTGCCCCTTTAGCAACTGATCTCAGACCAGGGGTCGCTGGTGCTTTGTGAGACACTGATTGAGACGGTGTATGGGGAGCGAGGCCAGGTCCTGAAGTCTAAGGAGCGCAAAGTCTTCCTCTTCAACGATATCCTCATCTGTGCCAACATCAACGTCAAGTAAGTGGTGTCTCTGTAGAGTAGAGGGAGTTCTGCTAAACAGCTCTACAGTCTGAATACACAAACACCTTCCCAGCTCCACAGCAGCAGCACCACAAGGCTCAGCCTACAAAGCTTTACAGGGATATATTTAGGCAAACTGCATAGCAAAGAGCAATAGCTAATAGGCGTTCTCTAGCACTATCTGGAGGAACAGGAGCTTTATCAGCTTTAAACAAACTGCAGGCAGCTTAACTAGAGCAACAAGAGTCCTAGATCACTGACATAAAATACTTCTTGGTCCCTCTACAATTTATCCTCTATGACAGTGCCATTGTTCACATCGTCTCAGAGCTAAAGGTAAACAGCAAATATTTTCCTCCATTTACAAAGCTCCTGTTTGAGACGTTCATACCTCAAAGCTCTTTTGTTCGGCCTTCAAAGTAGTTATCACCCCATGTTTCGTTCAACTTGATTCCCCTGAAGTTGACTTTGCCTGCCCTCTAGAATTTTGACAAAGTGATCACAATGTTGATTGTATGCGTGATTACAGGAATATATGAATATGAAATTAACTCTGCTCATAGCCGGGGGTCCCGCTTTCTGCCGTGAACACAGCTGATCAGAAGGATTCTAATTCAGCTTCTCAGCTCTTTATGTGACAATATAAGGAGCTATACCTCAGTTCTCCTCCTGTTGGTGGTTTGGGATTAGTCCTGCTGTTAGGAAGAGAGGGATGCTGGGAGAAGTGTTGACTTGTTTGCTTGTTTTCTTCTCTTTTCAACCACCAGGGGGCCCCTTGATATCAGCAGCCTAGTACCTGTTGGTCCTAAGTACACCATGAAGTGGAGTGCCCCCCTGCTGCAGGTCCAGGTAGTGGAGGTGGGTCAGGAGGCCTCCCAGGCCAAGGAGACCCTGTTCCAACATGGCGGTGCCAAGCACCCTGGCAGTGCCTGTCCCCCAGGTTGGTAAACCTACTGAGTGATCCATCCATCGCCTCTCTATCCCTGTAGTCCAGCTAATCTCATCACTTGGCCAGACTCCTAGTCTCAGCCCCATGGTCTGACTCAGCACAGCCCTCTAATCTGTTTGCTACTGTGAACTATCCCAGTGAATTCTGGTGACGCAGCGCTGTCACTCTGATTGAGGATGTGTTTGTGAAAAGAATAGCGATGATGGTCACTTGGTTCCATTTGCCTGGGCTGTTTTTATCTGCGAGAGATACAGTGGGAAAACAGAGCTGCACCCTCCACAGTCTCATTTCACTCTCTGATAGACCACAAACATATCTGGAGTGGTGTCATCAATCTGCAGAGATTATTCCCTTCCTCTCCAGCTCCAATTAGAGAAGCAGCAGCACTAGATAGGAATCTAATGGCGAAACAGGCCTTTTTTCACCCCTCACAAAACTCTGTTGTGCGTACAGATTGGTGGAGAGATCACTGATAAATGTGCTATGGGAAGGAGGAGATACAAAGCCTTATCATGATGTAATGGAACGGCCTTTAAATATTAATGGCGCCTTTTACAGCAGCGTCTGACCGTGTCACGCTCAGTGAACAGCAACAGTTTAACAGGGATGCCAAGATTAGGTTTAGATTCTCTGAAGATTAAGCCTTAAAGTCTTAAAAGTTTACTGCAACGCTGTGGGATGATTTAAGTTGACATTAAAGGGTCTATCACCCCCTTCTCTCGCTCTCTCCTCTCTCTCTTTCTCTGTCTCTCTCTCTCTCGCTCTCTCTCAATTCAATTTCAATTCAAGGGGCTTTATTGGTATGGGAAACATATGTTTACGTTGCCAAAGCAAGTGAAATGGATAAATAAAAGTGAAATAAACAATAAAAAGTGAACAGTAAATGTTACACTCACACAAGTTCCAAAACATTTCAAATGTCATATTATGTCTATATACAGTGTTGTAACGATGTGCAAATAGTTAAAGTAAAAAAAGGAAAATAAATAAACATAAGTACGGGTTGTATTTACAATGGTGTTTGTTCTTCACTGGTTGCCCTTTTCTTGTAGCAACAGGTCACACATCTTGCTGCTGTGATTGCACGCTGTGGTATTTCACCCAATAGATATGGGAGTTTATCAAAATTGGATTTGTTTTTCTAATTCTTTGTGGGTCTGTGTAATCTGAGAGAAATATGTGTCATACATTTGGCAAGTGCAGCTCAGTTTCTACCTCATTTTGCGGGCAGAGTGCACATAGCCTGTCTTCTCTTGAGAGCCAGGGCTGCCTACAGCGACCTTTATGAATAGCAAAGCTATGCTCCCTGAGTCTGTACATAGTCAAAACGTTCTTTCATTTTGGGTCAGTCACAGTGGTCAGGAATTCTGCCAAACAGCATTCTAGTTTGTGCAGTTTTTTTGTTAATTCTTTCCAATGTGTCAAATAATGATCTTTTTGTTTTCTCATGATTTGGTAGGGTCTAATTGTGTTGCTGTCCTGGGGCTCTGTGGGGTCTGTTTGTGTTTGTGAACAGAGCCCCAGGACCAACTTGCTTAGGGGACTCTTCTCCAGGGTCATTTCTCTGTAGGTGATTGCTTTGTTATGGAAGGTTTTGGAATCGCTTCTTTTTAGGTGGTTGTAGAATTTAACAGCTCTTTTCTGGATTTTGATAATTAGCGGGAATCGGACTTATTCTGTTCTGCATGAATTATTTGGTGTTTGTCCCATCTTGTGAATCCTTGGTTGGTGAGCAGACCCCAGACCTCATAACCATAAAGGGCAATGTGTTCTATAACTGATTCAAGTATTTTTACTCAGATCTTAATTGGTATGTCAAATTTTATGCTCCTTTAGAAGGCATAGAAGGCCCTTCTTGCATTGTCTCTTAGATCGTTCACAGCTTTGTGGAAGTTACCGGTGGCGCTGATGTTTAGGCCAAGGTATGTATTGTTTTTTGTGTGCACTAGGGCACCTGTGACTAGATGGAATTTGTATTTGTGGTCCTGGCAACTGGACCTTCTTTGGAACACCATTATTTTTGTCTTACTGAGATTTACTGTCAGGGCCCAGGTCTGACAGAATCTGTGCAGAAGATCTAGGTGCTGCTGTAGGCCCTCCTTGGTTGGGGACAGAAGTACCAGATCATCAGTAGACATTTGACTTCAGATTCTCTCTCTTTCGCTCGCTCTTTCACTTGCTATTTTGCTCTCTCGCTCTCTTTCGCTCCACGTCTATTTATAGTTCCCTGTCCCCTGTGGGGGTCCGGCCTAAATCCTACACTCCCACGGCTTGGCGAGAAATGGGCTCATTTTTCATCTCCTGCAGGCCCTGATGCCCTTCCTTATTGATGAAGAAGGCTGGCCTTCTGGGAACTGTTTTGTATCCCCACTGTGTCTGGTCTTGTGCCATCCCATGTACCCACACACAGGCTTACCTTCTCCCTGCCACCATTACAGAGTTTTTTATACTGATACTGACACGAGACTGCAATGCACAGCAATGCTACACTGAATCTATGCTTCATCTACATGCAGTGAGCTGGTGTCCAGGTTTGGATGGGGATTAGTCTATGGCTTTGGTGCAGATTTGATATATTGGGGATTTGGAAGCAGTGGCTGCTGTAAATTCCCTTAGGTTAGTTCCCAGAGCTGGATGCAGCACCAGCTGGACTATATGCTGAGGATGAAGATTCCTGCTGGCTGTTGTTACATGAAGCGGCTGCCTCTGGGAGGAAGGGCAGGGGCCCCTGTGGGCTCAGCCCTGCCTTGCTGCTTCGTGCCTGGCGGCCAGTGTGAATGACCGTGTCTGAGTGTGAAAACCAATCCCGCCACACCAACGGGATTACGCTGGATTACAACTCAGCACATTCACCTCTGGGGCTGGGGCCAACTCTAGGCAGGCGGGGACACAGCGGACCTGTGTGCCAGCGAATCCCAAAGCCCCACAGCTACAGGGAAGCTATTGTTTACAGAGAGTCACAGCAGGCACACCTCTTTATATTCAGATGTGTCTGCTATTGATCGTGTCTCACAGATGTCAGATGTCTATGCCCGTCTGTGTGAGAGATCCCATTAAATCAGTGAAGGCTGGTGGGAGTAGTTACAGGAGGATGGGCTCATTCCATTCCAGCCATTACAATGAGCCCGTCCTCCTATAGCTCCGCTCGCCAGCCTCCTCTGCACTAAAGGCTTAAAGGTTACAAAGGCTCTCTTAAGAGAACAATACCTGCCTCTCTCCACTCTCTGACTATTTGTCGATACAGCCACACAGCCACCCCCTGGCTTTACACAGCCACTAGATTCCCACAAAGGGCCATGCTTCAGTTACCTGCCTTGTGCCAAAGCCGGACTGCTACTTGATTATGTGGTTGTGATGACAGCACAGGACAAGGCTACAGCTACATCTTGCTGCAACATTGAATTGTGTTGTGCTCCTGGAGCCTTGTGTAGAGATGTGGACGAGGGCATTAGGGAGGGAGGATGGCAGTGAGAGGTAGAGCTATTGATTCCCTGAGGTTGGAGAGGTAGACTTTAAAGAGTGTGCTTCAAAATCGATTGGTGAATCTCACATCTAATGAGACACCTGCATTCCTTTTGTTTGGGAAAAGGGCATCATATAGCTCCAAATGGCCTCTCTCTATCTGCTTTTTAGTTATGCATTCAGACTCCCGACTTCATTCAGACTGTTCAACAAATAACGGTGGTGATCGATCCATCACACATTGAACTCCTTTCTTAGTGGAACCAGAGTTTCAACAAGTGCAAGTTTTCTTTATCACTTCCACTAGTTATTGTAGTTCAGGAAAGTCTCGAAATGCAGTTCCATTTGGGGATTGTTGTTTGACCTTGAGATGTTTCATGATGTCTTCAGGAGACAAGCATTGATGTGTGTGACATGTTAACTGGTGTAACCTGTTGATGTGTGCACTGTAGTGTGACAGGCTGTGTTGTGTGTTGACCACAGGGAAAGTGATCCTGGGTCCTCCACGGCTTTACCAGGAACTCCAGGACCTGCAGCACGACTTGTCTGTGGTGGAGGAGGTCACACTACTGGTGGGAACACTACAGGGGACATACCAGGTACACCCCACCCCACTACTTACTAGATAACAATATCCCACCCCACTACTTACTATATAACACCACCCCACCCCACTACTTACTATATAACAATATCCCACCCCACTACTTACTATATAACACCACCCCACCCCACTACTTACTATATAACACCACCCCACTACTTACTATATAACACCACCCCACCCCACTACTTACTATATAACAATATCCCACCCCACTACTTACTATATAACACCACCCCACTACTTACTATATAACACCACCCCACCCCACTACTTACTATATAACAATATCCCACCCCACTACTTACTATATAACAATATCCCACCCCACTACTTACTATATAACACCACACCACCCCACTACTTACTATATAACACCACCCCACTACTTACTATAAAACAACACCCCACCCCACTACTTACTATATAACACCAGCGTACCCCACTACTTACTATATAACAATATCCCACCCCACTACTTACTATATAACACCAGCCCACCCCACTACTTACTATATAGCAACACCCCACCCCACTACTTACTATATAAAACCACCCAGCTACTTACTATATAACAATATCCCACCCCACTACTTACTATATAGCAACACCCCACCCCACTACTTACTATATAAAACCACCTCACTACTTACTATATAGCAACACCCCACTCCACTACTTACTATATAACAATATCCCACCCCACTACTTACTATATAACAATATCCCACCCCACTACTTACTATATAACACCACCCCACTACTTACTATATAACAATATCCCACCCCACTACTTACTATATAACAATATCCCACCCCACTACTTACTATATAACACCACCCCACTACTTACTATATAGCAACACCCCACCCCACTACTTACTATATAACAATATCCCACCCCACTACTTACTATATAACACCACCCCACTACTTACTATATAACACCATCCCACCCCACTACTTACTATATAACAATATCCCACCCCACTACTTACTATATAACAATATCCCACCCCACTACTTACTATATAACACCACCCCACTACTTACTATATAGCAACACCCCACCCCACTACTTACTATATAACAATATCCCACCCCACTACTTACTATATAACACCACCCCACTACTTACTATATAACACCATCCCACCCCACTACTTACTATATAACAATATCCCACCCCACTACTTACTATATAACAATATCCCACCCCACTACTTACTATATAACACCACCCCACCCCACTACTTACTATATAACAATATCCCACATCACTACTTACTATATAACACCACCCCACTACTTACTATATAACACCACCCCACTACTTACTATATAGCAACACCCCACTACTTACTATATAACAACACCCCACTACTTACTATATAACACCAGCGTACCCCACTACTTACTATATAACAATATCCCACCCCACTACTTACTATATAACACCACCCCACTACTTACTATATAACAACACCCCACCCCACTACTTACTATATAGCAACACCCCACCCCACTACTTACTATATAACAATATCCCACCCCACTACTTACTATATAACACCACCCCACTACTTACTATATAGCAACACCCCACCCCACTACTTACTATATAAAACCACCCCGCTACTTACTAGATAACAATATCCCACCCCACTACTTACTATATAGCAACACCCCACCCCACCCCACTACTTACTAGATAACAATATCCCACCCCACTACTTACTATATAGCAACACCCCACCCCACCCCACTACTTACTAGATAACAATATCCCACCCCACTACTTACTATATAACAATATCCCACCCCACTACTTACTATATAACACCACCCCACCCCACTACTTACTATATAACACCACCCCACTACTTACTATATAGCAACACCCCACTCCACTACTTACTATATAAAACCACCCCGCTACTTACTATATAACAATATCCCACCCCACTACTTACTATATAACAATATCCCATGCCACTACTTACTATATAACAATATCCCACCCCACTACTTACTATATAACACCACCCCACTACTTACTATATAGCAACACCCCACCCCACTACTTACTATATAGCAACACCCCACCCCACTACTTACTATATAACACCACCTCACTACTTACTATATAGCAACACCCCACTCCACTACTTACTATATAACAATATCCCACCCCACTACTTACTATATAACACCACCTCACTACTTACTATATAGCAACACCCCACCCCACTACTTACTATATAACACCACCTCACTACTTACTATATAGCAACACCCCACTCCACTACTTACTATATAGCAACACCCCACCCCACTACTTACTATATAGCAACACCCCACCCCACTACTTACTATATAACACCACCTCACTACTTACTATATAGCAACACCCCACCCCACTACTTACTATATAACACCACCTCACTACTTACTATATAGCAACACCCCACTCCACTACTTACTATATAGCAACACCCCACCCCACTACTTACTATATAACACCACCTCACTACTTACTATATAGCAACACCCCACCCCACTACTTACTATATAACACCACCTCACTACTTACTATATAACACCACCCCACTACTTACTATATAGCAACACCCCACCCTACTACTTACTATATAACAATATCCCACCCCACTACTTACTATATAACACCACCCCACCCCACTACTTACTATATAACACCATCCCACCCCACTACTTACTATATAGCAACACCCCACTACTTACTATATAACACCACCCCACTACTTACTATATAGCAACACCCCACCCCACTACTTACTATATAACAATATCCCACCACACTACTTACTATATAACAATATCCCACCCCACTACTTACTATATAACACCACCCCACTACTTACTATATAGCAACACCCCACCCCACTACTTACTATATAACAATATCCCACCCCACTACTTACTATATAACAACACCCCACCCCACTACTTACTATATAACAATATCCCACCCCACTACTTACTATATAACACCACCCCACCCCACTACTTACTATATAACACCATCCCACCCCACTACTTACTATATAACAATATCCCACCCCACTACTTACTATATAACACCACCCCACTACTTACTATATAACAACACCCCACCCCACTACTTACTATATAACAATATCCCACCCCACTACTTACTATATAACACCACCCCACCCCACTACTTACTATATAACACCACCCCACTACTTACTATATAGCACCACCCCACCCCACTACTTACTATATAACACCACCCCACTACTTACTATATAACAATATCCCACCCCACTACTTACTATATAACACCACACCACCCTACTACTTACTATATAACAATATCCCACCCCACTACTTACTATATAACACCACCCCACTACTTACTATATAGCAACACCCCACCCCACTACTTACTATATAACACCACACCACCCCACTACTTACTATATAACACCACCCCACTATTTACTATATAGCAACACCCCACCCCACTACTTACTATATAACACCACACCACCCCACTACTTACTATATAACACCACCCCACTATTTACTATATAGCAACACCCCACCCCACTACTTACTATATAGCAACATCCCACCCCACTACTTACTAGATAACAATATCCCACCCCACTACTTACTATATAACACCACCCCACTTCTTACTATATAGCAACATCCCACCCCACTACTTACTAGATAACAATATCCCACCCCACTACTTACTATATAACACCACCCCACTACTTACTATATAGCAACACCCCACCCCACCCCACTACTTACTAGATAACAATATCCCACCCCACTACTTACTATATAACAATATCCCACCCCACTACTTACTATATAACACCACCCCACCCCACTACTTACTATATAACACCACCTCACTACTTACTATATAGCAACACCCCACTCCACTACTTACTATATAAAACCACCCCGCTACTTACTATATAACAATATCCCACCCCACTACTTACTATATAGCAACACCCCACCCCACCCCACTACTTACTAGATAACAATATCCCACCCCACTACTTACTATATAACAATATCCCACCCCACTACTTACTATATAACACCACCCCACTACTTACTATATAACACCACCTCACTACTTACTATATAGCAACACCCCACTCCACTACTTACTATATAAAACCACCCCGCTACTTACTATATAACAATATCCCACCCCACTACTTACTATATAGCAACACCCCACCCCACTACTTACTATATAGCAACACCCCACCCCACTACTTACTATATAACACCACCCCACTACTTACTATATAGCAACACCCCACTCCACTACTTACTATATAGCAACACCCCACCCCACTACTTACTATATAACAATATCCCACCCCACTACTTACTATATAACACCACCCCACCCCACTACTTACTATATAACACCATCCCACCCCACTACTTACTATATAGCAACACCCCACTACTTACTATATAACACCACCCCACTACTTACTATATAGCAACACCCCACCCCACTACTTACTATATAACAATATCCCACCACACTACTTACTATATAACAATATCCCACCCCACTACTTACTATATAACACCACCCCACTACTTACTATATAGCAACACCCCACCCCACTACTTACTATATAACAATATCCCACCCCACTACTTACTATATAACAACACCCCACCCCACTACTTACTATATAACAATATCCCACCCCACTACTTACTATATAACACCACCCCACCCCACTACTTACTATATAACACCATCCCACCCCACTACTTACTATATAACAATATCCCACCCCACTACTTACTATATAACACCACCCCACTACTTACTATATAACAACACCCCACCCCACTACTTACTATATAACAATATCCCACCCCACTACTTACTATATAACACCACCCCACCCCACTACTTACTATATAACACCACCCCACTACTTACTATATAGCAACACCCCACCCCACTACTTACTATATAACACCACCCCACTACTTACTATATAACAATATCCCACCCCACTACTTACTATATAACACCACACCACCCTACTACTTACTATATAACAATATCCCACCCCACTACTTACTATATAACACCACCCCACTACTTACTATATAGCAACACCCCACCCCACTACTTACTATATAACACCACACCACCCCACTACTTACTATATAACACCACCCCACTATTTACTATATAGCAACACCCCACCCCACTACTTACTATATAACACCACACCACCCCACTACTTACTATATAACACCACCCCACTATTTACTATATAGCAACACCCCACCCCACTACTTACTATATAACAATATCCCACCCCACTACTTACTATATAACACCATCCCACCCCACTACTTACTATATAGCAACACCCCACCCCACTACTTACTATATAACAATATCCCACCCCACTACTTACTATATAACACCACCCCACTACTTACTATATAACACCACCCCACCCCACTACTTACTATATAACACCAGCGTACCCTACTACTTACTATATAGCAACACCCCACCCCACTACTTACTATATAACACCACCCCACTATTTACTATATAGCAACACCACACCCCACTACTTACTATATAACACCACACTACCCCACTACTTACTATATAACACCACCCCACTACTTACTATATAGCAACACCCCACCCCACTACTTACTATATAGCAACACCCCACTACTTACTATATAACACCATCCCACTACTTACAATATAACACCACCCCACCACACTACTTACTATATAACACAACCCCACTACTTACTATGTAACACCAGCCCACTACTTACTATATAACACCACCCCACCCCACTTCTTACTATATAACAATATCCCACCCCATTACTTACTATATAACACCACCCCACTACTTACTATATAACACCACCCCACTGCTTACTATAGAACACCACCCCACTACTTACTATGTAACACCACCCCACCCCACTACTTACTATGCAACACCACCCCACCCCACTACATAACACCACCCCACCCCACTACATAACACCATCCCACCCCACTACTTACTATATAACACCACCCCACTACTTACAATATAATACCACCCCACCACACTACTTACTATATAACACCACCCCACTACTTACTATATAACACCACCCCACTGCTTACTATAGAACACCACCCCACCCCACTACTTACTATGCAACACCACCCCACCCCACTACATAACACCACCCCACCCCACTACATAACACCATCCCACCCCACTACTTACTATATAACACCAGCCCACCCCACTACTTACTATATAACACCACCCCACTACTTACTATATAACACCACCCCACTACTTACTATATACATTTACATTACATTTTAGTCATTTAGCAGACGCTCTTATCCAGAGCGACTTACAGTAGTGAATGCATACATTTCATTTTTTCTTCTCTGTACTGGCCCCCCGTGGGAATCAAACCCACAACCCTGGCGTTGCAAACACCATGCTCTACCAATTGAGCTACAGGGAAGATCTATTTAACACCACCCCTCTACTTACTATATAACACCACCACTCTACTTACTATATAACACCACCCCTCTACTTACTATATAACAACACCACTCTACTTACTATATAACACCACCCCTCTACTTACTATATAACACCACCCTTCTACTTACTATATAACACCACCCCACTACTTACTATATAACACCACCCCTCTACTTACTATATAACAACACCACTCTACTTACTATATAACACCACCCCTCTACTTACTATATAACACCACCCTTCTACTTACTATATAACACCACCCCACTACTTACTATATAACACCACCCCTCTACTTACTATATAACAACACCACTCTACTTACTATATAACACCACCACTCTACTTACTATATAACACCACCCCACTACTTACTATTTAACACCACCCCACTACTTACTATATAACACCACCACTCTACTTACTATATAACACCACCCCACTACTTACTATATAACACCACCACTCTACTTACTATATAACAACACCACTCTACTTACTATATAACACCACCCCTCTACTTACTATATAACACCACCCCTCTACTTACTATATAACACCACCCCACTACTTACTATATAACAACACCACTCTACTTACTATATAACACCACCACTCTACTTACTATATAACACCACCCCACTACTTACTATTTAACACCACCCCACCCCACTACTTACTATATAACACCACCCCACTACTTACTATATAACACCACCACTCTACTTACTATATAACACCACCCCACTACTTACTATATAACACCACCACTCTACTTACTATATAACACCACCCCACTACTTACTATATAACACCACCCCTCTACTTACTATTTAACACCAGCCCTCTATTTACTATATAAGACTCCACACTTCTTATTATATACAGTTGAATTTGGAAGTTTACATACACTCAATTAGTATTTGGTAGCATTGCCTTTAAATTGTTTAACTTGGGTCAAACGTTTCGGGAAGCCTTCCACAAGCTTCCCACAATAAGTGGGTGCATTTTGGCCCATTCCTCCTGACAGAGCTAGTGTAACTGAGTCAGGTTTGTAGGCCTCCTTGCTCGCACACGCTTTTTCAGTTCTGCCCACAAATGGATTGAGTTCAGGGCTTTGTGATGGCCACTCCAATTCCTTGACTTTGTTGTCCTTAAGCCATTTTGCCACAACTTTGGAAGTATGCTTGGGGTCATTGTCCATTTGGAAGACCCATTTGCGACCAAGCTTTAACTTCCTGACTGATGTCTTGAGACGTTGCTTCAATATATCCACATAATTTTTAACACTAGCCCACCCCATTACTGACTATATAACACCACCCCACCCCACCCAACTACTTAATATACAACACCATCCCAATACTTACTTTATAACACCAGCCCGCCACATTACTAACTAAAAAACACCACCCCGCCCAACTAATTATTATACAACACCATCCCACCACTTACTATATAACACCTCCCCACCCCACTGCTTATTATACAACACCATCCCACCACTTACTATATAACACCTCCCCACCCCACTACGTATTATACAACACCATCCCACCACTTACTATATAACACCTCCCCACCCCACTACTTATTATACAACACCATCCCACCACTTACTATATAACACCAACCCACTACTTACTATATAACACCACACCACTACTTACTATGTAACACCATCCCACTACTTACTATATAACACCACCCCACTACTTACTATGTAACACCATCCCACTACTTACTATATAACACCTCCCCACCCCACTACGTATTATACAACACCATCCCACCACTTACTATATACCACCTCCCCACCCCACTACTTACTGTATAACACCACCCCACTACTTACTATATAACACCAACCCACTACTTACTATATAACACCACACCACTACTTACTATGTAACACCATCCCACTACTTACTATGTAACACCACCCCACTACTTACTATGTAACACCATCCCACTACTTACTATATAACACCATCCCACTACTTACTATATAACACCACCCCACTACTTACTATAACACCACCCCACTACTTACTATATAACACGACCCCACTACTTACTATATAACACCACCCCACTACTTACTATGTAACACCAGCCCACTACTTACTATATAACACCACCCCACCCCACTTCTTACTATATAACACCAGCGTACCCCACTACTTACTATATAACACCACCCCACTACTTACTATATAACACCACCCCACCCCACTTCTTACTATATAACACCACCCCACTTCTTACTATATAACACCACCCCACTACTTACTATATAACAACACCCCACTACTTACTATATAACACCACCCCACCCCACTACTTACTATATAACACCACCCCACTACTTACTATATAACACCACCCCACTACTTACTATGTAACACCAGCCCACCCCACTTCTTACTATATAACACCGGCGTACCCCACTACTTACTATATAACACCACCCCACTACTTACTATATAACACCACCCCACCCCACCCCACCCCACCCCACTACTTACTATGTAACACCAGCCCACCCCACTACTTACTATATAACACCACCCCACCCCACTACTTACTATATAACACCACCCCACTACTTACTATGTAACACCAGCCCACTACTTACTATATAACACCACCCCACCCCACCCCACCCCACCCCACTACTTACTATGTAACACCAGCCCACCCCACTACTTACTATATAACACCACCCCACCCCACTACTTACTATATAACACCACCCCACTACTTACTATGTAACACCAGCCCACCCCACTTCTTACTATATAACACCGGCGTACCCCACTACTTACTATATAACACCACCCCACCCCACCCCACTACTTACTATATAACACCACCCCACTACTTACTATGTAACACCAGCCCACCCCACTTCTTACTATATAACACCAGCGTACCCCACTTCTTACTATATAACACCAGCGTACCCCACTACTTGCTATATAACACCAGCGTACCCTACTACTTACTATATTACACCATACCACCCCACTAGTGCCAAACCACTGTCGCACGCTGCCTCACTACTTATTGTAGGAATGCTATAGGAGACATACTTGGTATACACAGCCCAACCTGTTGTTCTACTATAGTATTTATTGCATCACCTCATATCCCAGGCTGCCTCCGAGTTACTCACAAAAGCCTACATCCATATTACCTTCTTTAAAAATGTGAACCGCAGCCTGACCTCCAAAAACAATGGTCTTTACTTTAAAGAGATTTAATTTGCAGCTTGACAAATTTTTCATAAAGCTGATAAGTCAAAATAATGCTTGCACACGTAAAGTTATTTCTTTCTTCCACAACCCAACTATCTACAGGTCTGAACTCTGAGAACACAGAGTGCTTTGATTGGATATTGAAAATGCATGAACAAAGTGTTATTTTGTCAAATGTAGGGCATTGTACAACAACAAAGATGATCATTTTTCAAATATGATAGAGAGGGAACTTTCTGGGAACATTCACAATGAAATTCATAATGGAGAATTAAAATGTAATTAAAATGTGATCATATAAAAGCTACACATCTTTCTGGAATCACCAATTGATAACACCATAAATACATTCGATATCCCCATGCCAACAGTGCCAGAAAGAGTAGCTTCTGCTTTTGCAACAGCTAATAGGATCCTAATAAAATACCCCAAAATATCAAAAACAGAGGATATGTGAGAATCAAAGATGTGACAGATTTGAGGGCTATCTCCTGAAGAATGTAGTGCCTCTCTCTCCTGTAGTGAGCTCTGTTGTGTTCAAATCAGGACACCTACCAGTAGCCACCATCACATTAAAGCTACTGTACATAACACAGTCACAGTATACTCCAGCAATTTCCAAAGAGCCTCTCAGTGGAAAGGTGACCTTTTGGATCTCTATTTTTTTAAGGTGGAGTAAAATGGGCTTTACGCCATATTACTGATTTTCACACTCAGCCCAGTTATATTCTAAATGTCCACAAAACAAATATAGGAAATACTTCTGCATGGCTCATTGACTTCATACATTTATTTGATTCTTACTGTTTGACTGGGGGGACTTAACTGTAAAAGTGGTGTAGGAGATGTAATGTGTATGACGTATTTGATGGTATAAAAGTGCTTTGCCGTGGGTTGATGAAAGGGTCTATAAATCGAAGCAGTTTTATGAGGAAGGGGTGGTGGGTTCTTTTAATAGAGAGTGTAAGTAAACTCAGCAAAAAAAGAAACGTCCTCTCACTGTCAACACCGTTTATTTTCAGCAAACTTAACATGTCTAAATATTTGTATGAACATAACAAGATTCAACAACTGAGACATAAACTGAACAAGTTCCACAGACATGTGACTAACAGAAATGGAATAATGTGTTCCTGAACAAAGGGGGGGGTCAAAATCAAAAGTAACAGTCAGTATCTGGTGTGGCCACCAGCTGCATTAAGTACTGCATTGCATCTTCTCCTCATGGACTGCACCAGATTTGCCAGTTCTTGCTGTGAGATGTTACCCCACTCTTCCACCAAGGCACCTGCAAGTTCCCGGACATTTCTGGGGGGAATGGCCCTAGCCCTCACCCTCCGATCCAACAGGTCCCAGACGTGCTCAATGGGATTGAGATCCGGGCTCTTCGCTGGCCATGGCAGAACACTGACATTCCTGTCTTGAAGGAAATCACGCACAGAATGAGCAGTATGGCTGGTGGCATTGTCATGCTGGAGGGTCATGTCAGGATGAGCCTGCAGGAAGGGTACCACATGAGGGAGGAGGTTGTCTTCCCTGTAACGCACAGCATTGAGATTGCCTGCAATGACAACAAGCTCAGTCCGATGATGCTGTGACACACCGCCCCGGACCATAATGGACCTTCCACCTCCAAATTGATCCCGCTCCAGAGTACAGGCCTCGGTGTAACGCTCATTCCTTCAACAATAAACGTGAATCCAACCATCACCCCTGGTGAGACAAAACCGCGTCTCGTCAGTGAAGAGCACTTTTTGCCAGTCCTGTCTGGTCCAGCAACGGTGGGTTTGTGCCCATAGGCGATGTTGTTGCCGGTGATGTCTGGTGAGGACCTGCCTTACAACAGGCCTATAAGCCCTCAGTCCAGCCCCTCTCAGCCTATTGCGGACAGTCTGAGCACTGATGGAGGGATTGTGCGTTCCTGGTGTAACTCGGGCAGTTGTTATTGCCATTCTGTTAGTGTCTTAACGACCGTTCCACAGGTGCATGTTCATTAATTGTTTATGGTTCATTAAACAAGCATGGGAAACAGTGTTTAAACCCTTTACAATGAAGATCTGTGAAGTTATTTGGATTTTTACGAATTATCTTTGAAAGACAGGGTCCTGAAAAAGGGGAAGTTTCTTTTTTTGCTGAGTTTATGTCAGTACTGTCCATAAATATAAAGGTGTGAGTGTAAGCATGAGACATGAATGTTAGCTTGTGAATGTACACAGAAGTGCATCATGTAGGAGTGGATATAAGAATATCGTGCACATGGGAGTATGCACTGTAGCTATATTTTCTTGTCACAGCAGAATGTTCTTGTGTGTTTGTGGATCATAGAACCTGAACACGACTGTGGCCCAGGACTGGTGTCTAGCTCTACAGAGACTCATTCGGATCAAGGAGGATCAGCTTCAGAGTGCCAACAAGTGCCGCTTACGCCTGCAGGTGCCTGGGAGACCAGACAAGTGAGTATTACATCAATATTACTGGGCCTTGTGTTAAAGTCATACTGTAGTACCACCCAATGTGTGGAATTCATCCATTATCTTCACACTTGTGTGATTTTACGATTTAAAGACGACAAATTGAACTGCAAGGGCTTGTTTTACACTGCCGTCTTGACTCCACAAAATGGGTTGCTGGAGAAATTGCCTCATCCATAACTCGGAAAACAGGCCATCACACTCAACACTAAAAGAGAATGGCTGGTGACAAACATTTTAATGTGCCTGGGCGCTAACGTTACGATGATGCAGGAGCCTGACGTTGCGCTCGCTTAACCTCACTGAGCACATTACCTGGCATTACGCTCAGCCAGTGTTAAAAGCCTGACCCCATCTCTGCCACAGCTGGCTGGCAAATTAGAGGTGTGCACCGCAATTGGTCATTAACTGATCGTTCACATATTCACTTCCTTGAGAACGCAAATGGAATGATAGTATTAGCCATGTTATTTTCATGGAGTTCCATTCATATTACAGGTATAGCCAGTATTGTGTGTTTTTCATTTGTTCGGACAGAATAAAAAAAAATTAAAAAGCTATTGTAGTTCAGCTCAAGGACACACAGAAAGTGGTCTTTGACTGACAGGTAATTTTGTCATTTTTAGATATTCTAAATCTAAAGGCTCCTTAATGGGAGCTTCTATAATTCTCTCACACTGTGATGAGTCTGAATGTGCTTATCGTAATGTGCTCAAGTGGCTATGGACTCAGCTGAGAGTAGAGGAGGAGGATAGAGAATGAAGACAGATTAGAGTGGGAGTCGTGCTGTGGCTGCTAGTGTGTGGAGGATGAGAGGGGGAGGAGGGGAGTATTATGAGCAGGGAGGGAAAGAGACCTTGATCCACCTCCATAACATAAACGGGGCAAGGCAGGGTGACAGCAGTGAGGGCCTAAATGTACCCATCCAACCTAAAGTGACAGCTTGAGCAGCACAGCACTGCAGATTGGTACCCCCCCCCCCTCTGTGGCGCCACACTGGGCCTGCAGGGCCAAGCTGCTTTCTCGATGTTTGGTGGAGCCAGATGTCATGCATACAAGAAAGTCCCAGCATCCCCTTTGAGGAGTACCACATCCCCTTGGTCCCATTGATAATGTCATTAGCAGCAGCATGGACCAGGGAGGAAGACCCCCGTACCCCATCTCTGTGGATTGTATCAGATAGTGTAACATTATCTGTTTGTAGCAGCTGACAGACCTCATTCTGCCACACAGAGAAGCAGGTTTCTATAATGTAAAGTGGGGGAAATGCTTTGAGCAAGTAGAGTACTATACAGACCTGGACTCCAGTGTAGAGTGTAGTGATGGTTATAGTATATTGTGAAGAGAGGCATGCGATAAAGTAATAAAGAGAGAGAGAGAGCTGAGCAGGGTCTGATAGCAGACTAATTGTTGCTGGAGGCTGGGTGGTTGCTTGGCCGGCAGGGCTGGCTGTTGAGGTGGCAGGGCCAGCAGAGTGCCTTAGGGCTTGGGTTTGGTGGTGATTGGTGGGGGTTGGGGGGTGATAGTTGGCGCGGTGGGTGCCTCAGCCATTCTGACACGACCCAGGGTGCAATGGTAGCAGATTGCAGGAGAGAACAGAGGGTAGACTGGGCACACCTCTCTCTTTCTTTCTCTCTTTTTCTTTCTTTCTCTATGTGTGTCTCTCTTGCTCTCGGCATCTTGCTCTCTGTGTCTCTCTCTCTGTCTCCTTCTTTCTCTCTTTTCTCTATTTTCTCTATTTTGTTCTCTCTTGTTTTCTCTCTATTCTCAATCATGCACACAGGTTGATATACAGTCTTGCTCTGTCTCTGTGAGAGTGGTGGAGGGAGAGTGGGTCCACAGCAGAGTCCCCCTTTACTGAGTCGGTCCCCTCCTGTCATCCTGGGAGTTTCCAAGCAAGCAGCACATTACAGCCTCCTTTCCCTCCATCCCTCCACGCAGAGCAGGGACAGACTGAGCTGAGGACGTGAGGGGAATCTCTACTGCACCGCCGTACGTGTGACAACACATCATTAACATCTGCTTTAACTATGGCTGCTTTAATGGTGCTATAGACACACACACATATAAGCCAAGTGTGGAAAGAAGACCTTTGACTTGCTGCATGGCACATGCATCATTCACTCCCCTTGCAATGAGCAGCTAAGTTGTGACTTTCCCCGTCCAGCCAGGTCTGGCCTAGGCACACTGATGCTCCCACAGGACCTCTGTGTCGGTCCACTCTTTGTGCATTAATGACACATGTGTGCCTCAGCAGTGACCAGCAGCCATACATCAGCCCGGGTTTGGGCTGTGGGCTGGGTCCTTGCTCCACTCTATTCCGCCATCATGCCCGTGCCTACTTCCTCATGCTGCTTGTGTACCAGCACACCTGCACTGCGCCTGTCAATCAGGCGGTGGGAGGACTCCAAGTCTGCTCTGATTAGCATGTTTGGAGCAGCGTGAGCGTCAAGTATTACCCTCCCTGGCAATCTGATGAAGTGACCAGTTTCATTCTCATCTTTCTCCCCCTCTCCCTCCCCTCTTGCTTCATCTCTCTCTTTCTTCAGGAAATTGCTTCTGCTGTATTTAAGCAGTGAAGGGTATGAATTACATCTCTGTGTGAAAGCCCCACTTTTTCAACATGTCAAATAATTTGGAGATCTTACTCACATCTTTCTGTCCTTGTCTTTTCTCACGCTCTCACTCAGTCTGAGCAGGCAGGTATGACAGAAGCAGATTTGAGAGAGAGAGAGAGAGATACGAGTCACTGGGGATGTGTACTGCTGTTGTATCTTTTATCACTCAACCTGAAGCAAGTAGTATCTGTGTCCTTGTTTATTCATGTAGAACAGAGGAAAAACTAACATTTAAGACAAGTATTGCATAGAGACTGCAAGGATGAGTGTCAGCAGGAGGAGTTGGTGAATGTAAAACTGTGTGCCATTGTTGAGAGGTAACATGGTAGCCCAATCACAGCTGCTGATCTCAGAGTGCTGAGCCACTACTGGAGGCCTAAGACCTTTAAAAAGTTCCACACTGAGCTCCCCCTGTTCAAGGATCACATTATTCCCACATTCAGGTCCAGAACTGTCAGCTTTTACCCAGGGTGTAAGAGGCATGTCGGGGGCCAAGGGGCGAGGAGCAGGGGGGCAGAGTGGGGATTCTGGCCTGTTAATCCAGCTCCCTGGCTCCTTCTTTGTGTGTTAGCAGTTCATGCTCCCCTCTCATCCCTTCTCTTATCTGATCTGGGCGTCTCTACCTTCAGGGTGCAACGGCGCATGCCGTATCATCTGACCTTTACATCACTTCCACCATCCTGATTGAAACAGGGGGAGGTGAAATGTGCTGTTTGTTACGGCTCTGTGGTTACAGGACTCTTACTCCTTCAAATCAAATCAAAGTTTATTGATCGCATCCAAGGTTTAGCAGATGTTATAGCGGGTGCAGAGAAATTCTTATGTTACTGGCTCCTAACTATGCAGTAAAATGTAGTACACAAATTGTTATAATATTTCTTTTAAATAAAAATCAAGAAACGTCGAAACAAATGTAATTAACAACCCAGATAGCACTGTAACAGTAATCCAAATGCAATCTACCGTAATTTCCAGACTATTAAGTGCACCTGAATATAAGCCGCACCCACTGAATTAAAAATAAATAAATATTTTGAACATAAATAAGCCGCACATGTCTATAAGCCGCAGGTGCCTACCGGTACATTGAAACAAATGAACTTTACACAGGCTTTAACGAAACACGGCTTGTAACAAAAATAAATAGGCTTTAACGAAACACGGCTTGTAACAAAAATAAATAGGCTTTAACGAAACACGGCTTGTAACAAAAAAAATATAATTTGCAGTAAGCTTTAGTTGTCTTTTTGCACTGAGTCAATTCCTCACGCTGCTGTTTCCGTCGTCTTATCATCAACTCATTAAGACCAAGCTCCCGTGCAGCAGCTCTATTTCCTTTTCCAACAGCCAGATCAATCGCCTTCAACTTGAAAGCTGCATCATATGCATTTCTATGTGTCTTTGCCATGATGAGGGTGACAAAATGACTACAGTAATCAGAATGATGGGAAGTTTGAGCGCGCTCGATTTAATCTAAACAGTAAACAAAAAAGTTGTTTGACCGTAACCCGTTCGGCAATTTCATTGGTCTAATGAAAGCTTCATGCCACCAAAAAACTGAGCACGTCACAGAATGTGTTTTTTTGGAAGAAAAAAAATTGAAAGCGGGAAAAATCCATATATTAGCCGCGTCATTGCTTAAGCCGCGAGGTTCAAAGCCTGGGAAAGAGTTGCGGCTTATAGTCCGGAATTTACGGTTTACGTACAGTATATACACTGGATGAATTTACACACGATTTACTAAGAAGGAAATGTACAGCAGTAGATATATTAGAGTGAGCTATGTCAAGAATCAAGTATATAAATGAATGTGTGGTGTGTATAAACAGTGTAATTAAACTATTAGAATGAGCTATGTTGAGAATACACTATGTTCAGTGGTTTAATGTCTCTATAACATGGGACAACAGTGAGTGTGTGTGTGCATGTGTGTGTGTGTGTGTGTGTGTATGTGTGTGTATGTGATAGCTTGTGTGTGTGTGAGTAGTGTGCATCACCTGGTAGATGGCTAGTGATAGCTGTTCAACAGTCTGATAGCTTGGCAATAGAAGCTGTTTTTTAGTCTCTTGGTCTTGGTACTGATGCACCTGTACTGTCTGTCAGACAGTAATCAAGTGAACAGTCCGTGGCTCGGGTGACTGAGGTCCTTAATTTCTTCAGCTGTCTGAGATTGTATAGGCGCTGTTCTTCACCAGGGTATCAGTTTGGTGAGACCATTTCAGGTCCTCAATGAAGTGCACGCCGAAGCTTTTGACCCTATACACTGTGGCCCCATCAATGAGGATGGGGGTATGCTCCCTCGTCTGTCTCCTGTAGTCCACAATCAGTTCCTTTGTTTTGTTGACGCTGAGGGAGAGGTCTCGACATCTCCTCCCTTTCCCTCTCCTCCTCGTCATCCTGTCCCCAGAAGTACCTCTACAGGAGAGGAGGCATTCTTATAGTACAGTAGAATATCTACAGTATGTCTTTATTAATGCAGAAGGGGGGTTTGTTTACAACATGTGTAAAATAGATAGGCTTACAGCATCGAATAGTCACATACGACTAAGCTTCCAAATAAAAAGCAGACCAGAATTTCAATCACATAATCCAACCATATCACAATCCCATGGCGTATCCAAACATACATCCATAGACCAGTCTGCAGCGGTGTCCTGGTTTTGGGAAGCTAATGACCATAGACCTATCTTATATGACACTGTGTAGACCTAAAGAGAACTTGAATTTTTTGAATTTCAGTTTGAAAGTCTGAAATAGCACCTGGAACTTTTTCCTTGCTCTGTGTGGACTGTCACTGAGAAGGAACAGGCCTTTTGCAGAGCATTTGTATGTGGTATTTGTCTTTATTGATTTGCTCTGATTTGCTCTATGGAGCACTATACCATTATTCCTACACTTATGGCTCTTTTCCGGTGCAGTGAATGGCCCATAAAACACAGATGGGCTTTTAGCTGCTGCTTTCTATAGACAGTAGAACAACGGTCTTGATGAGGTCCCCACAGAGCATGAGTCAGTTGTTTTAACTTGTGTGTGTGTGCATTCCCCTCCAGGTCGGGACGTCCCGTCAGCTTCATGGTGGTTTTCAACACCCCCAGCCCCCTCAGCAAGATCTCCTGGGTCAACTGGCTGCACCTGGCCAAGATTGCGCAGCGTGAGTACTACATTACATGACCCTTCCTTACCCTTACTGAAACAAAACACCAGTTACATAATACAAGCTGCAAAATATACACAGTGAATTGATTTATATGGTGTTGTTTAGGCTTTATAGAGTAGTAGTTACAACATTTCACTTACAAATCCTTGCAAAAGAGTAGTAATATATAGGATAAGGTGGTTAAGGCAGCTGTGCTCCTGCTAAGGCACTTTCTGGTTTGTTTTACAGTCATTGGCTCAGTGAAAGTCTGGTGTTATGTGTTATTGAATCACATTAACCAAAGATGTCCCCCAGGGATAATGTGTTCTGTATAATGTGTGCTTGGCCTCAGAGGCTAGGCCATATTGAGCTGAGCATGAAGGCACACACAGTCTGAGGAGACTGCATCAGCACTGGTCCCTTTCCAGCAGGGAGCAGCACTGTGATTTTCTTTCCTACTGCCTCCCCCTCCAGTCTCCCTCTTCCCCACTCCCCACTACCTATAGCCTGGCTCTATAACTGGAGTGAATCCACCCAGGGATGCTGGAGGCCATCAATTGGGAGGTTCATCAAAGCGTGCTCTGAGCAACTGACACGGGGCTAGCCAGCCAGGGCTACTGTACATGATATTAATCTGATTTGCCATGGTGAAACTAGCTCCCCCATCACTCCCCCCATGACTTCCCCTTGACTCACCCAAAAACACATGCACACATACATACACTACTCATGGTTTTGTGTCTAAGGTATTGCTCTCTAAGCGTCCTGATAGCGTGTTACTTGGGCCGGCTCTGTATTTGGGCTGCTTAAATCCCAGAGGCCGCTGGCTTCACAGTAAGCTCCTGTACACAAATCTGTAAAGGTTTCAAAGGAAGTTACTGGAACCAGATTAAACACCACAACATGAAATGCATTTTACAGATGAGCAGCCAGAGATGCAATTGAACATCATCCCGTTGTGGTGGTGAGGAATACTCAGCCCCAGGGACAACTTGCAAAGGGATCGATAGGGCCAGGACTAAGTCTACTGTTATGTGTTATAGGCTAAAGTAGTCATGTCTGTTTGGCTATCTATCCACAGTGTTAGTTTCTGTAGACATCTGCATATCTCTCTGTCCTCAGAAATGCCAGTGAAAAGACCACTAGAGTGGATCTCTGCATGGTGCTGCAGCTCTGTGTCTCACAGTGGGGCATGAGGTAGTGTGCTGAATACGTCAGTGCTGGAGTACATCTGTAGGCTCTCCAGCAGAGCCCGTGGGGTGTCTGACTGTCAGAAAGGCATCAAAAACATCAGGCAGGGAGGATACTTTCAGTTGAGTAAACCACAGCACAGCAGCATCCACAACACAGCAGTGCTGATTAGGACAGGTGATCTATTGAAATTATGTAGCTCATAGATAGCTTCCACAGTAGCAATTATAGCTTATATAGTTAACTTCAAAATATTGGGACAGTGACACATGAAATGATACAATGACAATGATGGTAAAGTGCTGTCAGCTTTAATATGAGGGTACTTTCATCCATATTGGGTGAACCATCTAGAAATTACAACATTTTTTGTACATTTTTTGTACAAATTCACTTGTGTATTAAAGTAGTAAGAAGTTAAGTACTTGGTCTCATATTAGTAGCACACAATGACTACATTAAGCTTGTCACTCTACAAACTTGTTGAATGCATTTGCTGTTTGTTTTGGTTGTGTTTCAGATAATTTTGTACCCAATAGAAATACTGTAAATGGTTAAAAATGTATAGTGTCCTTTTGGAGTCTATTTTATTGTAAATACGAATAGAATATGTTGCTAAACACTTCTACATTAACATGGACGAAATGCAAAGCCAAATTACTCTCAAAACACATTTTAGAACCATTCTGAAAGCTTTAGTCTATGTAGTATATTCTCAACCCCAATACCGTACAAACAATATGGTTTTGTTAGACTAGGACAACAGTGTGGAAATGTGGTTTGTTTGGTATTTTGATTTGAATTGTTTCCTCCCCTTACCCAACTTTTGCCAAGTGTTTGTATTATCCGGTTATTACTTGGAAAGCGAATGTTTTTGCAGAATAGATTGGTTGCACAACAACAAACCACCCCAATGCCAATCTCACGATGCTTCTCAAGCTCAAGTTATTGGAAATCTTTTAATGGTGATGAGCAAATAACGAAGTGGTTGTTGCGGTTTAAGTGGAAAGATCCCCAAAACACAGATAGCAGCTAGCTACTCAGTGAGAGGGACAAACATTTCCAAAAGCCTATTAAAAGTTCAATATTAGGAATGTTTTTAATATAAAACATTATAACCTGCCATAAAACATTCTCTCCATCACTTTACCTGCCTGTATGCACTCTATATCCACTTATTTTTCTGGCTTCCTTATTCCTTATACTCAGTATTGCAATAGTCACGTATAGAATAGGTTTATTACTGTAGGACTATACATTTAGACCTAACATACACTACAAGTCCAAAAGTATGTGGACACCTCTTCAAATTAGTGGATTTGGCTATTTGAGCCACTGTATAACATAGAGCACACAGGGGCGGCAGGTAGCCTAGTGGTTAGAGCGTTAGGCCAGGTTGCTAGATCGAATCAAAGGTAAAAAAAAAAAGCAAAGGTAAAAAATAAATAAAACACAGCTATGCAATCTCCATAGACAAAAATTGTCTGTAGAATGGCACGTACTGAAGAGCTGTGGAATCGTCTAGGAGCACAACTGCTCAGCTTGAAGTGTTAGGCCACATAAGCTCACAGAATTGGACCAGGGAGTGCTGAAGCTCGTAGCGTGTAAAAATCGTCTGTCCTCGATTGCAACACCTACTACCGATTTCTAAACTGCCCCTGGAAACTACGTCAGCACTAGAACTGTTCATCGGGAGCTTCATGAAATGGGTTTCCATGGGCGTGCAGCCGCACACCATGCGCAACGCCAAACGTTGGCTGGAGTGGTGTAAAGCTCGGAGCCATTGGACTCTGGAGCATTGGAAACGCGTTCTCTGAAGTGATGAATAACGCTTCACCATCTGGCGGACTGCCAGATGGTGAAGCGTTATTCATCACTTCAGAGAAGATGGACAGATCTGGGTTTGTCGGATTCCAGGAGAACGCTACCTGCCCCAATTCATAGTGCAAACTGTACATTTTGGTGGAGGAGGAATACTTGTCTGGGGCTGTTTTTCATGATTCGGGCTAGGACCCTTAGTTCCAGTGAACGGAAATCTTAAAGCTACAGCATACAATAACATTCTAAGCGATTCTGTGCTTCCAACTTTGTGGCAACAGTTTGGGGAAGGCCCTTTTCTCTTTCAGCATGACAATGCCCCCGTGCACAAACTGCGAGCCAGGCCTAATCACCCAACATCAGTGCCCAACCTCACTAATGCTTTTGTGGCTGAATGGAAGCAAGTCCCCGCAGCAAGGTTCCAACATCTAGTGGAAAGCCTTCCCAGAAGAGTGGAGGCTGTTATAGCAGCAAAGGGGGGACCAACTTCATATCAATTCCCATGATTTTGGAATGAGATGTTAGACGAGCAGGTGTCCACATACCTTTGGCCATGTTGTGTACTTACACTTTACACAAAATATGACAATGTCAAAGTGAAAAGAAAATCCTACAAATCTTTACAAATTACTAAAAATGATATAACTAAAATATAGTCGTATTCACACCGTTTGTTTAGGCAAGCCTAAATTAGTCCAGCAGTAAAATATGGCTTAACAAATCACATAATAAGTAACATGGACTCACACTGTGTGAAATAATAGGGGTTGACAGGATTGCCCTGTTTACACACAACATCTTTAAGGTCACACAGTCAAGTATTGAATTTCGAGCACATATTCAACTACAAAGACCAGGGAGCTCTTCCAAAGCCTCATAAAGAAGGGCAGTGATTGGTAGATAGGTAACAATAACACATCAGACATTTAATATTTATTTAAGCATGCCAATTTAATAATTATGCTATGGATTATGTATTGAACCACCCAGACACATCAAAGACCCAGTTGTCCTTCTGAACTGAGATGCAGGACAGGAAGGAAACTGCTCAGGGATTTCACCATGAGGTGATTTTAAAACAGCTAGTTCAATGGGAGAAAACTGAGAATGAATCAACAACATTGTAGTGACTCCACAATAATGACATAATTGACAGAGTGAAAAGAATAGGACAGGAATATACAGAATAAAAATCTTTCAAAACATGCATCCTGTATGCAACAAGGCACTAAAGTAATACTGGAAAAAAAGTAATGGCAGAGGAATACACCTTTTGGCCTAAATGCTAGACCTTATGTTTGGAGAAAATCCAACACATCACTGAGTAACTGCCACCTTAAATTCAAGCATGGTGTGGTGGCGGTATCATGGTATGTGTCACGTCCTGGCCAGTATAAGGGTTAATTAGTATTGTAGTTTGGTCAGGACGTGACAGAGGGTATTTGTTTTATGTGGTTCAGGGTGGTGTGTTTGTTTAAAGGGTGTTTGATGTAGTATTTCCGGGGTTGTGGTTTATAGTCTATGTTTATGTATTTCTATGTGTAGTCTGGTGAGTGTGTTTCTATGTTGTGTTGATTGGGGTTGGGACTCTCAGTTGAAGGCAGGTGTTGTCTATCTGCCTTTGATTGAGAGTCCCATATATTGGGGTGTGTTTGTGTTTGTGATTCGTGGGTGATTGTTCTGTGTTGAGCCTATGCTTTGCAGACTGTCAGTTTATCGTTCGTTTTCTTGTTTGTTGTTTTTTGTATTCGTGTTGATTTAATTAAATGTTCAAGATGAACTATATCGACTCTGCTGCGTATTGGTCATCCTTTTCCGACGACGATTTCGTTATATCGTCAGAAGACGAAGATACATGTGACAGAATCACCCACCACTCAAGGACCAAGCAGCAGAGGAAGGAGCAGACGGCGTTCGAGTTGGACTGGCGGGAGAAGTGGACTTGGGAGGAAGTTCTGGACGGGGCCGGACCTTGGCACCAGGCTGGGGAGTATCGCCGCCCGCAGTGGGAAATTGAGGCAGAGAGGCGGTGGTACGAGGCCAGAGACGAGCTGAGGGAGAAGCACGAGAGGCACCCCCAATACATTTTTTTGGGGGGGCACACGGGTAGTTTGGCTAGGCGAAGGAAGAGCCGGAAGCCAGCTACCCGTGGTTATATGGAGGAGCGTATGGGGTGGAGAGCGCTATGTTTCGCTGAGAAGTGCACTATCTCACCCATACGCACGCACAGTCCGGTGCGAGTTATTCCAGCCCCTCGCAGGTGCCGTGCTAGAGCGGGCATCCAGCCTGGTAGGAGGATGCCTGCGCAGCGCATCTGGTCGCCGGTAAGCCTCCGAGGACCAGGCTACCCAACTCCCGCTCTACGCACGGCTACCATCAGGCCCCTGCACAGCCCAGTCTGCCCTGTACGAGCACTCCGCTCGTACAGGGCTACTAGTTCCATCCAGCCAAGGCGGGTTGTGCAGGAGGTAAGATCTAGACCGGCTGTGTGCCTCCATAGCCCTGGGTTTCCAGCTCCTGTCTCTCGTGCGGACCCGGAAGTGCGTCAACCCAGTCCGACTCGTCCTGTTCCCGCTCCCCGCACTAGCCTGCAAGTGCGTAAACCCAGCCTCGCCAGTCAACAGTCGTCAGAGCTTCCCGCCAGTCAACAGTCGTCGGAGCTGCCCGCCAGTCAACAGTCGTCGGAGCTGCCCGCCAGTCAACAGTCGTCGGAGCTGCCCGCCAGTCAACAGTCGTCGGAGCTGCCCGCCAGTCAACAGTCGCCGGAGTGGTCAGACTGCGCTGAACTGCCGGAGTGGCCAGACTGCGCTGAACTGCCGGAGTGGCCAGACTGCCCTGAACTGCCGGAGTGGCCAGACTGCCCTGAACTGCCGGAGTGGCCAGACTGCCCTGAACTGCCGGAGTGGCCAGACTGCCCTGAACTGCCGGAGTGGCCAGACTGCCCTGAACTGCCGGAGTGGCCAGACTGCCCTGAACTGCCGGAGTGGCCAGACTGCCCTGAACTGCCGGAGTTGCCAGACTGCCCAGACTGTCCCGAGTTGCCAGAATGCCCAGACTGTCCCGAGTTGCCAGACTGCCCAGACTGTCCCGAGTTGCCAGACTGCCCAGACTGTCCCAAGTTGCCAGACTGCCCAGACTGCCCCGAGTTGCCAGACTGCCCCGAGCTGCCAGACTGGCCAGACTGCCCCGAACTGCCAGAGTGGCCCGACTGCCGGGAAAGGCCTGAACCGGAGCCACCTCCTGATATAGGTGGGTTGGGGAGGGGGGGGGGGTGTAGCACAGTGCCGTCGTTGACGGCAGCCACCCTCCCTTCCCTCCCTTTAGTAGAGGGGAATTTTTGTTTTGTTGTTTGGGGTTGTTGTTTTTGTTTTGTTTTTTGTGTTAAAGGTGCTTCCGGGGTTAGCACCTTTAAGGGGGGGGTACTGTCACATCCTGGCCAGTATAAGGGTTAATTAGTATTGTAGTTTGGTCAGGACGTGACAGAGGGTATTTGTTTTATGTGGTTCAGGGTGGTGTGTTTGTTTAAAGGGTGTTTGATGTAGTATTTCCGGGGTTGTGGTTTATAGTCTATGTTTATGTATTTCTATGTGTAGTCTGGTGAGTGTGTTTCTATGTTGTGTTGATTGGGGTTGGGACTCTCAGTTGAAGGCAGGTGTTGTCTATCTGCCTTTGATTGAGTCCCATATATTGGGGTGTGTTTGTGTTTGTGATTCGTGGGTGATTGTTCTGTGTTGAGCCTATGCTTTGCAGACTGTCAGTTTATCGTTCGTTTTCTTGTTTGTTGTTTTTTGTATTCGTGTTGATTTAATTAAATGTTCAAGATGAACTATATCGATTCTGCTGCGTATTGGTCATCCTTTTCCGACGACGATTTCGTTATATCGTCAGAAGACGAAGATACATGTGACAGTATGGGTATGCTTGACATCGACAAAGACTGACAAAGACCGATTAACATAAACGGATGGAGCTAAGCACATGCAAAATCCTAGAGGAAAACCTGCTTCAGTTTTCTTTACACCAGACCTATAACACAAGGCCACATCTACACTGGAGTTGCTTACCAAGAATACAGTGAATATTCCTGAGTGGCAAAGATTTGACTTAAATCTGCTTGAAAATATATGGCAAGACTTGGAAATTGCTGTCTAGCCATCATCCCCAACACCTTGCCAGAGCTTGAGGAATTTAGAAAAGAATAATGGGCAAATATTGCATAATTCAGGTATGCAAAGCTCTTAGAGACTTACCCAAGAAGACTCACAGCTGTAATCGCTGCAAAAGCTCGTGCTAACATGTATTGGCTCAAGGGGTGAATACTTATCTAATCAAGGTACTTTTTGTTAGTGTTAATACAATTTAGGATAACAAAACTCCACTTTGACACTACAAAATATTTTGGGTAGATCGTTGACAAAAAAAAGACAATTAAATCTATTTTAATCCCACTTTGTAACAACATAAAATGTGAAGAAATCCAAGGGGCTACTTATGATAGGCAATATAGGTGAAAATCCATTGAGACATTGTTGAGGCCACAGTGTGAACAAAATGGATTTGCATCAACCCGGCCAGGATGTCAATTACATGTTAATTGCATTACACCCCCACTTTGCTTTCCCATTTAACCAAATGTAATTACAATAAGGGAGTTGTTGATGTAATTTCACGGATGGCCTGCCATCACTAGGCCCTCTTGTCATTTCATGGTCATTTCTATTTCAATCAGCAGTTGAACTCTACTCAGCTGTATCCTGTATGGACAGAGAGGGGTGCCTTGCTCCAAAATGTCTCCAAATGGCTGATGCCCCAAATAGCAAACACTCGAATGCATGATTTAGTGAGCTATTAAACATCACAAAGCTAATTTTGGAGCCATACTCAGCCTTGTAGCTACCAGTGTTTATGTTATAACCCCCCATTTATATAACACACTTATATCCCTCAGGTATGCTTTCATGTACACTCCTTACTGTACCGCACAGAATACGCTTAGTGCCAATTTGCCAAATGCTATCCTCAAAGTGTACTTTCAAAACACATCAATCACATCTCATTGCTTACACTTAAGCTACAGGAACATAATTGTATGCCTAAGGTACAACTTGAAGCACATTAATAGCATGATTTGTCTTGTAGCGTAGCTCTTTGTCTTGGGCACATACATTATATACACAGTAGGAATGTCTGCCAGATATGAAAAGTTTGTTGATGTACAGGTTTTTACTTTTGGATGCGTCCAGCAGTAAGGCCTTACATCACAGACACAATATAGAACAGATGCCTCCAGTAAAAAAAACTTTGAGAGCTTGGGCTGATAAGGTTACATCTACAAAAATATGATTCTGAGATATTGGCTTTAAAGTTCCAAAACCCTTATTGGTTTGATTGGTGACAGCGACTTTTGTCTTGTATTCTTTTGTACTTAATAACATGAATTGGGGGTATTTAGAATACTACATAGGTAGAGAACATTGAACAGAACAAGGCTATGTCAATAACTACATTTTGCCAATTATAACCTTATAGTCCCAAGCTCTCGAATTGTGTCACCTTGGGACCACATGTCCACAATTGCCCAACAGTGGTGCTGCAGCACACTCAGAACTCAGGAAAGCTATGTGTTCCGCAGCATCTCTTATGCCACTTCAATTGGGACTAATGTTTCTAAGAGGGTCCTACAATAACATAGCCAGACACATAGCCTAATAATTAATAGGTTCATTTTGTGCAGAATAATTAATTACTATTTCAATGTATGGACTTCCAGCCTTTCCAGGCAAGGTTAGGACTGCTGATTTGACGGCCCACACAAGCAGAGCAGACAAGTGAGAGGAGTTGAGGCGCCAGAGACAGAGAGACAGAGGAGTGGATAGAGGCAAGAAGAGAGAGGTTGAAAGGGATGGGAGGGTGGAAAGGATGATTGAGACAAGCAATCAGTCCCACCACAGGGAGCAGAGGGCAGGCAGGGGGCTGTGGCCTGTGGTTACCTTGCTATCTCTAAGTGTGTCAGACTCTCCTCTTCCCCAGCAGCCGATTGATAGACAATGCTTGAGGAGTGGAGTGTGGCTTGACCGTCCTGGCACACACTCTAAGACGCCCTCTTAAAGAGATTCTCCAGTAGTTTTGTATACTTTTTAGCCAGTAGTTCTGAAAGTAGTGCTCACAAGCCAAAAGTGTTCCCCAAAATGGTGTACTACTTACTGTATGTCACATATGTGCAGATATGTGCACCACGTCATTGCTCTCTCTCTCACTCTGCTGTGTGTGCATCTCACTAGCTGTCACTCAAATAGCGAAGGGCTGAACCTTATTGGATGGAACTCGAATTGCTAGGCTGGCCCAGGTGGGGGAAAATGGCGATGCACAGCTTCCAGTAAACAGTCGCTTTCAAACTAGGGATTTCGTGGCTAATTTAGATTTTTTTTTATTCTGCTCATAGATGATGTCTGTATGAACTACACATTGACACATCCAGCCCAACGTGTGAGGTTTAAAAAACACTTACTAGTCACCAAAGTTCCAGATCATGTCTTTAATCCACTGCTAACAAGCACTATGATGAAGCACCGGGGAGCAGAACACAGGAGATGGGCCATGTGCTTCCTGTACCATGTTGTAGGTTCAAGTTGAAGAGATGTCCTTCAGATCCATGCTGTCAGTTCAAGTTCTGTACAAGTTAATGGAAAACTGTAATTTATACTGTAACTTAGGGTATCATCAACAGTAAAATACCCAAATGTTTTACTACGGCATACTATAAATTATGGTGCATTGTGTGAACATTTTGTGGGCGGGAAATAATTACTGTATTTCGAATGGTACTGTATTTCCACCCCACAGAATACAGTACCGGACCATATCTTTGGAGCGTCATAAACCTTTTGACCAATTGTGCATTGGTTACCAACCTTTTTTGAACCATGGCACCCCTTGATGGGATATACAATTCTGCAGCACATCTACAATTTCCCTATTATTGGTAATGACCTCCATCTCATCTGATCCATACTGCAAATCATCGATTTTCTGTGACAATTTTTTATAGATGAAGTATGGTTTATTTTTAATAATTTTCATAGTTTTCACAGTTCCTTACTCATGGTGGTGTATTTGTGTGTACCCCTTTAAGAGAGTCCCGTGAATCTGAAACAGAAAGAAAAACATGTAGCTCTGGTAAAATAGGAAAAAGGACCACTTTTGGGTTTAAAAAAAGAAAATATATTAATTGTATTAACATTTTTTATTCAGATTTTTCAGGGGGGGCTGCAGCTTTGGCAGAGGCTGTGGTGTAGCTAAGCCAAGAATCATATATTAAAAATTCAACCTCTGGCTAAGCCTAATCAGACTTGCCTATGATAATGGTTTTCATAGAAGAAGTAAAATGATTCAAATGGCTTTGCTTGTGATGCACATCCCTCAAATCATACAAATGTAACAGCCTGAGCACACTGGACTTGAAACAACAACAACAATACACCATGTGCCGTTTAATGTATTATCTGACAGGCACTAGCGCTCCCAAGTAAAGATTCCATCTGCATTCCACAGGTCACGTTTATAAGCGAGTGTTCCAAAAAATTATCAAGATTAGGAAAAGTTTCAGGGCACATCTGAGAGTTCCTCAAGGTACACCAGTGCCGCAGCACACCGGTGGGAACCACTGCAATAGTGGGTGCATGATATTGTTGTTTCTAGTCATTAACATATTTTGAGGCATGCCTTGTAAGAGGTTATATTGTTGTACCTGCGAGTGAGAATGTTGTACCAATTTAACTCATATTTGGTTATAGTGCTCCATCAATTTAAAATGTATAGGGGACAGATTGTAGTAGCAGCAAGTCTTAAACCTTAAATGGTTGAGCATTTTGCCATGTCCTTTTGATCTCTTTTGCCCTGTAGTGTCCCCTTTACAGTGTAGTATTGTGCCTCTGTGGTGTCATTCAATGTATCTCCTTCAGGGCTCACGTTGCGTATTATGGTTGTTATGGCAACTGCACGTTTATTTGCCTTGCTTAAGCAACATCAATTTCTATATGTTTTTTGTTGTAGTTATTCAGCACTGGATAAGAATGATCGAAAGATGCCTAGTGACGATGAGTCAAATACAAACAATAAAGCCGTTGCCACATGCTCCACTGTATGCTGCTAAGCTTTAACATTTCTACACCCCGAAATGAATCTGTCAGACCGCAAAGATTATCTCAACATCTCACTGTGCTCAAACAGTGGGAAATGTTTATGATGAGTAATACATTATCAGGGATTTAATTAACAAATCCCACTCTTGCATTGATCCCTAGGAAATATCAATTGCGCTGGTATATTTAATTAGTCTATAACTTTGTATCATAGGGTTGATAGACTGCTGCACTCTGGAAATTAAATCATCATCAGCAAAAGACTTGAAACACAAGCCTGATTTGAATATAACATCACAACCGGAGAAACTAAACCCCTATGTGGAATGGCTTGAATGCACCTTTCCATGTTGAGATCAATCACCATTTCAACTCCTGTCTGTTGAATTGGACATGTCAATTTGTCACAGGATGCTATTCAATTCTTGAATGGATTAAAACTTGGATGGAATTGACCCCAACTCCCACCACATTAATAGGCTTCCAAATAGAACAGATCCCACTGAGTATGAATAGTTGAAGGTCAAAATACAGCATTTAAACTTGGACAACAGCTAGAGAGCTCTCATTCATTAAACCAAATGTGGTAGAGTGGGGAGCAGATCGTCCATGGCCTAGTCCAATTGGTGAAGCTTTAAAGACAGTTGTCCAACATTCATTGTGCTACATTTGATCAAGTCAAGGGAACAAGGCCTGACATTTTGATGAATGCAATTGAGCGTTCTCTTGCTAATGGTTTAGCTATTCAAAATCACAAAGACTCCTACATGACCAAGACAAGGTTATTTTGGGGCAGCTTTTTGATAGTTCACTGCAACGACTTGCTTGACTTCTATGGAATGGTCATTTTGAAAAGGCAATTTTGCAATATGTAAATGTTTCTGTTTGGTTTTCAATGGCAAGAAATACATGAAGGACAGATTAATTGTTGGCTACGGTCATACTACAGTCTGTGTATTTGGATTTGGCCAGATTAGGCCGTCATTGTAAATAAGAATGTATTCTTAACTGACTTACCTAGAAAAAGTTAAAAATAAATAAAAATGTGGTCTTCAGCAGTAAGTCCAGTACATTTTGTACTGATGTAGTATACCACAGCACAGTTTACCACAGCACACTTCGCTTTATTATGGACGACAGGTTCAGTACACATCAATGCATCCTATATCAGAATGTAGGCGCTGGCACTCACTTAAGGGTAGAAAGCATGATGTTTTTACTCATCAAATTAACAATACAGTGTGGTCAAAGACTTAGTAACTTAGTTGTAGTCATGATCTGGTTACCTATAACTACAAACAAAGTTATGATTTCTTCAAACATACTCACAATGGACTATTTCTCAACGTCATATGGAGAATCTACTCTGCGTTAACTAGCTCGAGCTGGCTAACGTAAACCACTTGCCATACTGACCGATTTGTTGGCAGTGGTGAGCTACAATACACCAATCATGAGGAGGTATAACGTAAACAACCAATCAGATTCCCCACACGTGGGAGCCACATGATCCTGCTCTGCTTTTCCATTCCATGTAGCTCTGACTTCTCCTGCACCACTGACAGGCTTGCCTCTGGCTCAAAAGGAAAGTAGAAAATCATTCCTGCCTGCTCTAATTGTTTAGCTAGTACTTCGAATGGTCTTCATTTGTTTTTCACCCTCCAAATTGTTTGGTCAACTTTGTATTATTGTCTCTGTAGTCTATCTACTTTGGATTTACCTCACTATATGTTAATTTGATTAGCTAACTCTCCATGCTGCCATTTTTGTGTGTGTTTCTGTGGGTTCCTGCCTTTGCTAGACTAGTTGCTGTTGATTTCTGTCATATTATTTAGCTCTGTCTCCCATGGTGGTTGGGTAGCTAGGCTAGTTAGCTGGCTAGGCTAGCTAGCAGGCTAAAATAACTAACTTTAGCTGGCTGGATGACTGGCTTGCTGGCTAAGATAAATGCATATACCGGTAACATTATTTGATAACTGGTTGGATGTATTTCTAAAATAACCGTTATTGATTTGACAAAACCTTGGTTTTCTTTAATGTAGTTGTAAGCTAGGTGTTGATAGCTACTGGCTGACTCATGCAGTGTTAACGTAACGTTAGCAGGCTAGTAGGGCTAATGTTAGTAGCCTAATTGGCTAGCAGCCTTGCAAGCTGATTTGTAACAATAAATTCATAAAGTATTTGCTTGTAAGTTGGCAGAAAATCTTATTGAAATCAGTAGTCATGCAAATTACTTGGTTTCATTTCAAGTTATACTTTTGAAGTTATTTCTGTTGGCTTTTAAGAGTGTGCAAAGCTGTTATCAAGGCAAAGGGTGGCTACTTTGAAGAATCTCAAATATAAAATTTATTTTGATTTGCTTAACACTTTTTTGGTTACTACATGATTCCAAATGTGTTATTTAATAGTTTTGATGTCTTCGCTATTATTCTACAATGTAGAAAATAGTAAAAATTAAGAAAAACCCTTGAATGACTGTCACGCCCTGACCTGAGAGAGACGGTTTGTTTCTCTATGTGGTTAGGTCAGGGTGTGGGGTGGGCATTCTATGGTGTCTATTTCTTTGTGTTGAGCCGAGTATGGTTCCTAATCAGAGGCAGCTGTCTATCGTTGTCTCTGATTAGGAATCATACTTAGGCAGCCTTTCCCCCCACCTGTAGTTGTGGGATCTTATTTTTGTACTGCTTGTTATAGCATGCAAGATGTGACGGTCGTTTGTTTATGATTTTGTTTAAGTGTTCTGATTTATAATAAATAATAAGATGAACACTCACCAGGCTGCACCTTGGTCTATGTAACCGATGTGAAATGGCTAGTTAGTTAGCGGTGGTGCGCGTTAATAGCGTTTCAATCAGTGACGTTACTCGCTCTGAGACTTGAAGTAGGGTTTCCCAGCCCGGGTTGGGGCGAAGAGAGGGACGGAACCTACACTGTTACATCTACTCCTTTGGACGGTCGTTACAATGACTAGGTGTGTCTAAACTTTTGACTGGTACTGTACATTCAGTCTGAATCTGCCATCCTATAAGTTGGTGTGTGACTTCAAAATGAGGGGTGTTGTAAAAAGAAAATTCATCAGTGATTGGATCGTATCTAACCAATCAAAGTATCAAAGTTGATAACGTCATCATGTAGGCTGGCTCTGGCCCAACCCATCGGTTTCTGGGACCAAGAATGTGTTTGCTTTCTAGAAATCGTAGGTGAGAGAGGCAAATCCAGACTCATCGTGGAGAAGAAACATTAGTTTGGGTAGCCAGGCAGTTTGGGTAACCAGGAAATAGAAGTCATATTATAGGATTCTTTTTGTTTAGTTGTATATGAGGCAGCCAGATGGCATAGAGAAGCAGCCCCACAGCAGCATTCAAGACTGGAGTGGATGACTGTTTTACCTCCAGAGTATCCATCCTTAGTGTATTGGTTCTAAGGTTTTATTTTTGAGTGGTTGACATCCAGACGCAGCTCCTGACAGCAATTTTATGTGATGGTGTGTAATCTGTCACAACTGATATTTTCTAGTTCTTTTCCACATTTGGCAGTGGTGTACTGACCAGTGCTGTACTGTGGCTAGGCCGAGCTCCCCTCTCTCTTTCCTCCCTCTTTCATTCAGACCTGATGAGACACGTTGTTTGTTTATCTTTCACCTTGATGCTTCAGTTTACAACACAACATTAAGCAGAATAATGGCAGCTAGAGGGAGGGAGGGAGGGACAGAGATATTTGGCTGTGGAGCTCTGGCTTTCTGCTCTATCTGAAAGGATTAGAGGGTCTTTTGTGAATAGAATGTATTATCTCTGATTCATTAGTGACTTTGGCCGTGTGTGTGTGTGTGTATATGCACATGCCCATGTGTGCTTGTGAGCGAAGTTTACTGTCTGTCTTTCTCTCATTAAGGCCTACATTAGACTGGTTGTGTGTTTACTGTTTGTTCCGAGGGGCAGGCACCATTACTTGTCATCATTAATACACAAGAAAAGCTGAATGGCAGGGTGTGTTTTCACAATGCCTGTATTTTGTTTTTCTTCTCCCTCCCTTCATGCACACAGTACTTAAGGAAATCAGAATGGGTAACAGTCTTGGATGTACTCATGTATTTAATATCACCCTCCACAACAAATAACATCAGCAGGACCAATACCTTTGCTGAACCAACAATCACTTGGTTGCCAAACATACAGTAGTTGAGTGTTATTTATGCTCATTGAATGATTAGCTGAAGAAAGGTGCTGAGCACCTTTCTGCAAAGGAAATCAGTGGAACCTCTGACCCATGCGGACCAGCTTCGGGCAATCTGCCTTCAATTAGAGCCTTTTAATAAATGACCCTCATAGCCCTGATCCTCCCTGGGAAGAGCTCTATCTGAGAAAGGTTCAGAGATCATCTCAGAGGGAGATCATTTAGGAATACTTTGCAGTTATGAATACTTTATACATGATTGCAACCCAAACACTAAATAGCCCAACTTCATCATTATTGATTAATCAGTTGATGATCTCTCTGAGCCTGCTCCTCTGATTTGTCAGGTAGTCTTCTCTGGCAGGATACTTCATCTGGTTGCTCTGGTCAAATGCTCTACCATTTCTAATGTGTATTGATTTGACATAGTGCATGTGCACTTGTATTTCAATGGCCAACACTAGGGAGCTACAGTACATCATCATTTGCAACCTAACTTTCAACATAAATACCACCCCTCAGTGATTTAGACTAGTGGATTTTAGCGATACAGTATGTTTTTTCTTCTGGCTCACAAGAAAGCCTGGACTTTCCTCTTTTTTTCTTAGCATTGTTGTCAAAAGACATCTCAACTCTATCATTCTGAAGACACACTCAAGGTTTCATTGTTCCTATTCACACTGGTTCAGAGAAATATGGAATAAGTTATCATAAGAAATGAGTATCAGATATGAAAGCCTGTCAACAGAAGGCGCTTTGACCTTGACCCTGTCCTCTCACTCACTCCAAACATCACTGAATGGATTCATATTTTGAAGGTCATCAATCTCAAGGAGGTTATAAATGTGTATCATCATGAACAATTATTCAGTACTGTACTGAGGCTTGTAAACATGAAGCTATGCAGAGTTAAGAGGTGTTGAATGTACGTGTCTCCAGTACATATTTATCTATGGAAAATCTGAGAATAAGGGTTTAAAAGCAGTGCGACATCTTGAGGTACTGTATCACCTGCAAATTCACTCCCTCTTTTTGTGTACCAGTCCTTCTAAGTGAAACCCATCTGAAATGTTATGAGTTGTGGAGACAGAACTCAACTAAGTCTCCTGTATTCCTACCTGCACTGCAACAGCCAAATAGCAAAAACAACCGCCCCTGTCAAATTAACTGGTCGCATATCTCAAACCAAATTAGGTGTTTAAGATACACTGTGATGTTAATGCTTTGGAAACAGCAACTCTGTATTTCTGTGGCTTATTGCATATTGATATATGCAGTTATGCACAAGACACAGGGAGTAAATTAAAACAAGCTGTTTGATTGCACGCACAATTGCCTTTTAGTTAGTTGCAATTGACAGTTACGAAATTACTTAATGGAGGTATTTTGGCAGATTTGTGTTGTGTCTGGTGAGCAGGTGCACCTGTTGTAGTGGCTTCGAGGTATTCAGATGTCATGCGCCAGCCAAATTCTTTATTAACCAGCGATTGCCTTTCTCCTGCTGGGGCAGATTCTTGCTGTTATTTTCTCTTTAATAAAGGATCATAACCAGTGTCTTAATCAGTGTTGGCCTAGCATGGAGCTGCTGGGCGTGGGCTGTACCTGGTCCCATCTCCCCTTGCTCTGACTGATTACACACACACAATTCAAATTATCCTATTCATATTACATACCTGAAACCAATTCATCGGGTTACACTTTGTTTTGGAAACAAGAAAATAGACCGTGTCCACTGTTCAGTCAAGTATTTCATATTTCTTGTGATTGCTTATTTGAAGTGGGTCCTAAAGAGCCCACTTGGAAGGCTCAACTGCAGTAAGTACAAATACAGTTACAAGGTATATGCCATTACGACATATGATTGAGTGGAATTAAAACCTGTTGTCTTTTCTTCTAGGAGAGGAGAACACACCAGGATGGTTCTGTGCAGAGGATGAAGGGAAGACCATGGCACCATTTTGGCCTTTACTGGCCTGCCGTGTGCCTGTCTTTACCACCAAATCCTCGGACAGGAAGGTGAGTTCCAGGTTAAAACGCCTCTTTGTTCGACTCAAGTCTTCTAGTTAAACAGAGCAGCGTGGGTTCTTCAATAGTTTTTAGAATTGTTTCTCAGACATGAACTGAGGCACACTGTAGGGCTAAACAGAATGGCCGCCCCCTATCGACATCACCACGCAATCAATAATCAGATCGCAGCAACAACAATGAAAGAGGAGTATAATATTATGTCTACTCAGCTATATTACAGTGCAGTTAAACACACTAATTTCCCATTGAAGGCAATCAAAGAGTACTTGCTGCAGCCCAGGAGCTAAAAATACCTTGTCTCAGGATGATCTCACTACAAAGGTCCTAGGCTATCAAAATATTAAGATTGCATTGAAAAGACAGGTCTACAGTTGAAGTTGGAAGTTTACATACACTTAGGTTGGAGTCATTAAAACTCATTTTTCAACCACTCCACAAATTTCTTGTTAACAAACTATAGTTTTGGCAAGTCGGTGAGGACACCTACTTTGTGCATGACACAAGTCATTTTCCAACAATTGTTTACAGACAGATTATTTATTTGCTTGCTAGCTTTCTGGCTAGTTACAGAAGTTAGCAGGCTACTTAGCTACAGTAGTTAGCTACTGCCATCAAGTTGTTGTTGTGTAATTAACATATTTGCCTATTCCACCATTTTCAGAATGCATACTTGCATTTGCATATAGCGTGGGAAAAGGGAATCCGGAAACAATGTGGGCACATTTAAATGTAAATGCATGATGTGTTCGGAATTCTATGATCAAAACTTCATGATTAAAATTCCAAAACTTTATTAACTGCCAACTCTAGACACGACCGTGGAGTCTTAGAATTACAAGGTGACACTGTACCTTCCACAGCAAAGCTGGTTAGAAAGTGGCGATCGATAGAGCCTGTGAAGAGTTGGGAGCCTCTCATAGATCAAATGGCAAACTCAGGTGAGAGACAGACTAAAAGGGTTTCAGGACTCCGTCAAAGAGTTATAAAAATCAATTTGCAGTGGCTGGAAGATGATATTCAGACTACATTTTTTAGCTATAATGCGGTTATGGGGCTTGAATCGCAAGGTGGGTGGGGGATTCCAAATTACCACCAGAGGAGGATGTTATAAAGTGATCAGGCCTTAATGGTCGTGGGACACCCAAGCATAAATCAATGTTCCGACATTAGATTAAGATCCCACACACAACCCAATAGTCTGTCTGGAAACTATGTGGGCAACGGAGCAAGGGGGGTCCTCGGCAGCTGGAAAAGTTGAGTCTAGAGGAGACAAACATGCCTTTCTATTACTGTGGGTTTTAGAACACTCCCAGAGGATCGCATGGAGCTTCTGGATTCTTCGACTAATATCTGGTACACCTGCTGAGAGAGTGAGCCAAAGCAATTCATGGACTTGGAGCCAGAAGTACCACATTGCTTCAGGATTTGCCCACATTCTCTATTTCTGACACTAACAAATGAAGCACCTGAGCATGCCAATAGAAGGGCATATCTGTCATTAATATGAGCTGACCATGAAATTGCCTGATACCGAATTGTTTCCTTGGGATGAGAGACAGCTTTGTTTTTGTGTTTGTGCTTGCATGACAGTATGTGACTGTGTGGGTGAGTTTCTGAAATTAATGTTTTTGTGTGCACATTAGTTGTTGATGTAGAGGATGTGGGAACAAGGGGCTGGGAGAGGCGAGCTGAATGTGTTTTCTCTTTAACCAAAGAGAAGGTGGTAAGTCTTTCATGCAGAACAGCCTGTGATTAAGGGCTTAACTCAACAGCAGCCCCCCTTCCTCTCTTTTTCTATCCCTTCTTCTCTCTTTCCCTGTCTTTCTCTCATTCCTTCTTTCTCCCTCTCTCTTCTTCTGTCTCTCTCTTATCTCTCTCTCCTGTTTCCCTTCCTCTCTCTGCAGTTCTGCCTTTGCACTAAGACTGGGAAGCACACGCCTCTCTGTGACAAAGCTCCCAACATCTCTTTCTCCCACGTTGGCAGCCTCACTTGGCAGTCTGACTTGATTGAGGGCGAGGAAAAAAAGACATCCAGATTAAAAGAGATGTGGCCGAAGGGGCCAGAGTCGTTACGAAAGAAAAATAAAGTTCCAAAGCAGCGTAGCATGAACAACATGTGAGCAGAGTATGGGTCACCTGAGGGAGCTCAGCCCACTGATCGCTGCTGTGCGCTCTGTACTCTGAACACTGCTCTGCTCTGCTCTGCTCGCTGGGAGATGGAGAGGGCTGCTGGGCAAAGTCGTTAGGCACCAGAGAAAACCCTTATCACAAGTCTCTGTTGAGTGAGATCAGTAGGGACTGACTGACACACACGCACACGACCCAATCTACCAGGCATGGTTTGACCCACTTCTGAGGCACATAAGCAGTGTCTGTCATTGCTAATGTAAAACATACTGTAGCCCTTTGTTGTTCTTGGAACTAATTAGAATATGTTAACCATGCAATGCCTCCAACTTTAAGCTCTACTGTATGTTGAAATGAGGTCTTTGTAGAATGTATTGTATTATTAGAACACCATACCCCTACCCCATTGCCCACCTCACCAACCACATGTGAACCTGTTGTTCATAAAACTAATACAGAGGGGTGAAAGTGAGTGTTCATGTTGTCCAGGGAAGTGGCTGTAGGCTGTTGCCTTTGTCTAACTCTGCTGGGTGTTAAAAGGGTTTTAGTTGGCTTGTCTGTGGTGCTCAACTTGAATCCCCCAGCTAGGGTCCAGCTTCACCACTCCACTCTCCTCCTTTCTCCACCGTGAATGTCACAGGGAAGTGGTCTGCTGTGTTCCCAAGGCCGTCTATTTCCATTCCATGTAGCGTATGTCCCACTCAGACGCTCCAAGGCCAGGCTAATGGAGCAGGGTTTGGAGCAGGGTTCTTTCTCCCTCTCTCTTCTTCTGTCTCTCTCTTATCTCTCTCTCCTGTTTCCCTTCCTCTCTCTGCAGTTCTGCCTTTGCACTAAGACTGGGAAGCACACGCCTCTCTGTGACAAAGCTCCCAACATCTCTTTCTCCCACGTTGGCAGCCTCACTTGGCAGTCTGACTTGATTGAGGGCGAGGAAAAAAAGACATCCAGATTAAAAGAGATGTGGCCGAAGGGGCCAGAGTCGTTACGAAAGAAAAATAAAGTTCCAAAGCAGCGTAGCATGAACAACATGTGAGCAGAGTATGGGTCACCTGAGGGAGCTCAGCCCACTGATCGCTGCTGTGCGCTCTGTACTCTGAACACTGCTCTGCTCTGCTCTGCTCTGCTCGCTGGGAGATGGAGAGGGCTGCTGGGCAAAGTCGTTAGGCACCAGAGAAAACCCTTATCACAAGTCTCTGTTGAGTGAGATCAGTAGGGACTGACTGACACACACGCACACGACCCAATCTACCAGGCATGGTTTGACCCACTTCTGAGGCACATAAGCAGTGTCTGTCATTGCTAATGTAAAACATACTGTAGCCCTTTGTTGTTCTTGGAACTAATTAGAATATGTTAACCATGCAATGCCTCCAACTTTAAGCTCTACTGTATGTTGAAATGAGGTCTTTGTAGAATGTATTGTATTATTAGAACACCATACCCCTACCCCATTGCCCACCTCACCAACCACATGTGAACCTGTTGTTCATAAAACTAATACAGAGGGGTGAAAGTGAGTGTTCATGTTGTCCAGGGAAGTGGCTGTAGGCTGTTGCCTTTGTCTAACTCTGCTGGGTGTTAAAACGGTTTTAGTTGGCTTGTCTGTGGTGCTCAACTTGAATCCCCCAGCTAGGGTCCAGCTTCACCACTCCACTCTCCTCCTTTCTCCACCGTGAATGTCACAGGGAAGTGGTCTGCTGTGTTCCCAAGGCCGTCTATTTCCATTCCATGTAGCGTATGTCCCACTCAGACGCTCCAAGGCCAGGCTAATGGAGCAGGGTTTGGAGCAGGGTTCTTTCTCCCTCTCTCTTCTTCTGTCTCTCTCTTATCTCTCTCTCCTGTTTCCCTTCCTCTCTCTGCAGTTCTGCCTTTGCACTACGACTGGGAAGCACACGCCTCTCTGTGACAAAGCTCCCAACATCTCTTTCTCCCACGTTGGCAGCCTCACTTGGCAGTCTGACTTGATTGAGGGCGAGGAAAAAAAGACATCCAGATTAAAAGAGATGTGGCCGAAGGGGCCAGATCCGACATACAGATGTCGGATCTTAATTTGAGCAAGTTTTCTACAGGAAATATTAATTATTATGTGGATTATAATAAATTGATACATTTTAATGTGGAAATTACAAACTTAAGAAGCCTTTTAAACCTTTAATACACTACAAGTTTGCATTTCCTGCTGTATAGGAAAATTCTCAGCAACAAAAGAGTTATCAAATTAAGATCCTACATCTGTTGATCCTACATACACCTGGCGGGTTCTAAGCTTTTTCATCATGATTGAACAGCGGCCTTTGGTAAGACAAGGGGTGGCAGCCTTTGCATATTTGTAAACAACAGCTGCTGCACGAAATCTAAGTAAGTCTCGAGGTTTTGCTCGCCTGAGGTAGAGTATCTCATGATAAGCTGTAGACCACACTATTTACCAAGAGAGTTTACATCTATATTTTTTGTAGCTGTCTATATACCACCGCAGACTGATGCGGGCACTAAGACCACACTCAATGAGCTGTATACGGCCATAAGCAACAGGAAAACACTCATCCAGAGGCGGCGCTCCTAGTGGCCGGGAGCTTTAATGCAGGGAAATTCAAATCAGTTTTTCCTCATTTCCATCAGCATGTTACCTTTACTCCACACACAGAGACATATGCAAAGCTCTCCCTAGCCCTCCATTTGGCAAATCTGACCATAACTCTATCCTCCTGATTGTTGCTTACAAGCAAAACTAAAGCAGGAATCACTAGTGACTCGGTCAATATGAAAGTGGTCAGATGAAGCAGATGCTAAGCTACAGGACTGTTTTGCTAGCACAGGCTGGAATATGTTCCGCGATTCTTCTGATGGCATTGAGGAGTACACCACATCAGTCACTGGCTTCATCAATAAGTGCATCAGTGATATCGTCCCCACAGTGACAGTACGTACATACCCCAACCAGAAGCCATGGATTACAGGCAACATCTGCACTGAGCTAAAGTGTAGAGCTGTCGCTTTCAAGGAGCAGGACTCTAACCTGGAAGCTTATAATAAATCCCGCTATGCCCTCCGACGCACCATCAAACAGGCAAAGCATCAATACATGACTACGATTGAATCATACTACACCGGCTCCGATGCTCGTTGGATATGGCAGGGCTTGCAAACTATTTCAGACTACAAAGGGAAAAACAGCCACGAGCTGCCCAGTGACACTAACCTACCAGATGAGCTAAATTACTTCTATGCTCGCTTCGATGCAAGTAAAACTGAAACATGCATGAGAGCACCAGCTGTTCCAGACGACTTTGTGATCACGCTCTCCACAGCCGATGTGAGTAAGACCTTTAAACAGGTCAACATTCTCAAGGCCGCAGGGCCAGACGGATTACCAGGATGTGTACTCCGAACATGCGCTGACCAACTGGCAAGTGTCTCACTGACATTTTCAACCTCTCCCTGTCTGAGTCTGTAATGCAAACATGTTTCAAGTATGCTACCATAGTCCCCTGCCCAAGAACACTAAGATAACCTGCCTAAATGACCACTGACCCGTAGCACTCATGTCTGTAGCCATGAAGTGCTTTGAAAGGCTGGGCATTGATCACATCAACACCGTTATCCTAGAAACCCTAGACCCACCCCAATTTGCATACCGCCCCAACAGATCCACAGATGATGCAATCTCTATTGCACTCAACACTGCCCTTTCCCACCTGGACAAAAGGAACACCTATGTGAGAATGCTATTCATTGACTACAGCTCAGCGTTCAACACCATAGTGCCCTCAAAGCTCATCACTAAGCTAAGGACCCTGGGACTAAACACCTCCCTCTGCAACTGGATCCTGGACTTCCTGATGGGCCGCCCCCAGGACTCCAACACCATCATCAAGTTTGCCGAAGACACAACAGTGGTAGGCCAACGATGAGACAGCCTATAGGGAGGAGCTCAGAGACCTGGTCGTGTGGTGCCAGGACAACAACCTCTCCCTCAACGTGATCAAGACAAAGGAGATGATTGTGGACTACAGGAAAAGAATGACCGAGCACACCCCCATTCTCAACGACGGTGCTGTAGTGGAACAGGTTGAGAGCTTCAAGTTCCTTGGTGTCCACATCACCAACAAACTATCATGGTCCAAACACACCAAGACAGTCGTGAAGAGGGCACGACAAAGCCTATTCCCCCTCAGAAGACTGAAAAGATTTGGCATAGGTCCTCAGATCCTCAAAAGGTTCTACAGCTGCACCATTTAGAGCATCCTGACAACTGCTCCGCCTCCGACTGCAAGGCACTCAGAGGGTAGTGCGTACGGCCCAGTACATCACTGGGGGCAAGCTTCCTGCCATCCAGGACCTCTATATCAGGCGGTGTCAGAATGAGGCCCTAAAAATTGTCAAAGACTCCAGCCACCCTAGTCATAGACTCTTCTCTCTGCTACTGCAGGTACCCTCTGTATATAACCTTGCATGTTATTTTACTGCTGCTGTTTAATTATTTGTTAATTCATTTTTACTCATCTATTTTTTCCTTAACACATATTTGTATTTTTTTTCTTGACTTAAAGCATTGTTGGTTAAGGGCTTGTAAGTAAGCACTTCAATGTAAGTTCTACACCTGTTGTATTCGGCGCATGTGACAAATACAATTTGATATGATTTGTATAGTAGCTCCGTGGGGGACATTGTTTCAGAGTTTACATGCGACTTCTGCTGTCAAAATACGAAGATTACATTGAAAAGACAGATCTGAACACAATCAGACCACAATGCGACTTTTGTGCATCTACTGTAGTCCTGTCTTTTGAATGCAATCTTCACATTTTGATAGCAGAACCTGCATGTAAGTCTGAAGTGTAGACACAGCGTAGGACCTTTGTAGTGAGATCATCCCTGAGACAATGTATTTTTAGCTCCTGGGCTACAGCAAGTACTCTTTGATTGCCCTCAATGGGAAATGACTGTGTTTAACTGCACTATAATATAGCAGAGTAGACATAATATTATACTCCTCACCCCCCTTTCCAAGTAACACGATAATTCAGATAGCCATGTTAACTTCACCTTCATGTGGGTGTTAGCCTAACAACCAGGCTAGGTAGTGCTAGGTATCAACAGCCAATCCAGTAGGGACTGGAAGCTATAACAAGCATGTGTATTCTCTTCCCATTCTAAGGAGGACATCACATCACTTGTGTGCTGTGGTGGTCACTGTAGAGCATGTCACATGCTTGTCTCAGTTAAGATCATGCTTGTGCATACAACATGTCTCCCTAGAGCCCAGGAATGTGGCATCACACTTCTCACTTTCAAACCGCCCTCAGAGGATGGCGGTTCTTGATCACGAAGGCAGCAGTGAGAGAAATGGGTGTGTCTGCACCTGGACACACAGCAGAATCCCTCCACGTCTCCTCCAGACTGAAAAAGCATCCTCCTCAGCGTCTCATAGGGCTCTAAGAGATCTAAGGCCATAAAGATTCTCAGAATAGTTTTTTCCCCCCACATTCCGTTTATAAGGGCATTATAAGGAATGAAGATGGTGATGGCTGGTATGCAGCACTAGAGCTCTTTATAATGCCTTTGCAGATTTCATTATGTAGTCTTTGAAGTGGATAGTGACAAGCTTTTTCTATTTTTTGTTGTTGAGGATTAGCTCCTGTAAACAGAGACTGCAACAGAGACTGCCTAATACACTCGATTAGTACACAGAGATCACTAGCCTCGCCAAGCAAGGTCACTGTTATTGGGTTTTTAAATCCATTAAACAGACGTCATGGCGAGACCATTTCAGTGCAGTGTAGACACATTAAACATGGTCACTGGGTTCTCTGCGCTTGTTTACTGGACTTGTTTTGTGTGTGTGCTGTGTGCTGTACATGTCCCTCTCGCTCTCTGTCTCATCCATCTTTCCTGCTGATGGGAGGATAAGAGAGGAGGCAGTGGCGTGTTCTACTACTGGCCCTAAAGGAGTGACTCAGAGTGCTGGAGATGAGTTTGTAGAGGGGCCATCACTACTGGTCTCAGGCTGTAAGTGTTAATGGAGTCTTTTTATAGCTCCGTTGGGTTTGAAAGATCTGCTGATTTATGACAATGACTCGAAGCTGTTATTTCGTTGGTGGAAAAGGTGGCTCAATTTGAAGGCTGTATGTGTGCTTGTCACCATGCCATAGATGACGTGCCCATGAAATAGGGATAAAAAAAAGAGGGAGAGAAAGGGAAAGGGAGAAAGGTGCCCTTTTCCCTGATGCAACATCCATCTGTTGGTTTATTTTTTTCCTCCCCAACATGTTTTTGGGTAAAGTCATAAGGATGACACCTTATGCAATCGCTCTCTTCCTCTGTTCTTCATGAAGGTCGTTCTCTTCCTTTCTGAGCAGCAGATATCATCCTCCTCTCTGATTTGTGGTGAACAGATGCCATAGCATGGATTAAAAGCTCTTCCTCAACACAGATCCGCTGGGACGTAGCAGGCTCCCTTTCTACTCTGCAGCGCTATCTCTCTGGCAAACATAAACACACAAACAGCGGGGTGAAAAAGTGCCTGTGCTTGCCTGTTTGAAAAGCACATTCCGTCCCTGCAGCCATTTTCCCCATCCCTCATCAAGGCTTTGCTTTATTAATTGCTAAAGCCGTAACCTCCCCAGCCCCCCTGTCTCACAGGAGCAGCGTAATTCATTAGGAGGGCTATAGATTTCTGGTGAAGTGGGGTTCATTTCAAACAGCCCTAATCTGTCACTTGTTTATTCATCTCCTTCCTCCTCTCTCCCGGTGTGTCACCCAGCGTCAGAGGACAACTGATCTCTCCACACAAACAGTCAGCCACTGCTCATCCCCACAGTTCAAACGGGACAAGGAGACAGGCCCTCGGAGGGAGGATTATGGGGATGCAGGAGGAAGTGTCAATCTAATTTCTCTGTGCTAGCAGGATCACAGCAGACGTGTCGCCTGGATACGGCTGGGCCTCCCGGTCAACGCGGTAGGGTCGCTGGGCTCAGAAAAAAAACACCTGCTGCAGTCCAGACACGCCTAGCCTAGGTTGTCACCGTCACCATCATGGGGACACAGTGACAGCACACAAGCTTCTACTGCTTAACACTCCCTATCAAAGAAGCACTCTTTACAGGGTCAGGGCAAGAGCCACACTTCTGGGTTTTAGAGAAAACAACTCACTGGGAGTTGTGGCTGTTCCAACATCTTAACCTAGATGTAGTGTAGACAGATACCAAGGTCTCATCTTTGTGGATCTCTTCATGTCAGTACTAAAGAGTATCAGATGCCAAACGTATTGAGCCAAGATAATGTTTTATATAGCTGGTGATAGTCTGCACAACTCCGCTACCTCAGCTTCCTGCTGGGTATATTGGGCTCCCCCCTGTGAGATTGTTAGTGTTGTTGCGGTCTGTAGAGTCTTCAGAGGTAAACTCAAATAGCACTGATGAAGTATATGAGTTTTATTGGAAATAGACCTAAAGTATGGCAATTAAATATATGTGAAGGTAGGATTAATCACGTGCTTTACATTATCATCCGTTCAAGCCTCTGAATGATGTCAACATCCTTATGAATACTCCCCAACTATATTAATGGATAGCCATAACACGTATGGTTTGACAGAAAATGTGGACTGTCTGGTCGCATTTGTTTGTGTGATTACCATGGTAGTAAAATGGTTATCACAACCCTCAGTTTTTCCTTGCTTAAAGCTTTTTCTGTCTGGCTTTCATCGAGCTGAGGAACACTCAACTCTGTTCTTTTATATCGAGGCGGAGTTGACTTTAGATAACTGCTAGCAACAACATTGAGTCACCATCAGTCAATTATTGTAAAAATTTAAATTGTGAAAACGCTAAGTTTGTCCTGTACAATTGCGGTCCTGAAATTCATACCTTTGATAAACTTTTAGCAACCACTGACTTTTTCCACATTTGTGTTGCTCATAGTACATACTACGTACTACATACTACGTACGTAAATTGAGATTCAATTGGATCCGTGTAATCCAGGATCCTTGGGACGTCCCTACACCATTGAAGTTGAAATTAAAAATGCTTAGGTAAGGGTTAAGGTTAGGGTAAGAATACGGGTTAGGGTTTAGGTTAGGGACGTCCCAAGGAACCCGGATAGCACTGACCAATTCAATTGGCGCACATTCGTGCTGAGTTGAGCAACACAAATTAGGAAAAAGTAGGTGGTTGTATTCGATAAAAGTTTTTTTTAGTAAGTATGAATTTCATCACCCCGCGGAAGGACCGCAGTTGTACAGGACAAACATAGATACAGCAGTGGAGGCTCCTCATATGAGTGAGGGGAGGACCATCCTCCTCAGTGAATTTCAGAAAATAAAATATTAGATAAAACTATACTAAATCTATTCACGTCACCAAATAATTTATTAAAACACACTGTTTTGCGATGAAGATCTACAGTAGCCTCAACAGCACTCCCTGGGGTAGCACTATGGTGTAGCCAGAGGACAGCTAGTTTCGGTCCTCCTCTGGGTACATTGACTCTAATATAAAATCTAGGAAGCTCATGGTTCTCACCCCCTTCCATAGACTTACACAGTAATTATGACAATGTCCGGAGGACGTCCTCCAATGTATCAGAGCTCTTGTAGTATGAACTGACATGTTGTCGACCTAATCAAAGGATCAGTAAATTAATCTAGTACGGAAAGAATAAACTACAGTAGGCTAGCACTGCAGTGCATACAATGTGCTAGTAGTTTACTCAAAGAAAGAGAAATAAGATGTATTTATTCAAAAATGAAGGAGAAGCAAGAAAGAGTGCTAGCTATATTAATTTATTGCCACTGGGGGCCATCGGTGTAACTGCTAAACTGCTTGCTGTACACTGTACTGCATGATTGTAGCGGGTTTATTAAAGCGCTAGTTCTAGTAGCTAGCTATGTTGACTATGACGTTAGCTAATATGGTGACAACGATGTAGGCTGTGTGTAGCGGTTCGCAGTTGTCGTGTCTTTGACATCATTGAACTGAAGACTTATTTTTAGTTTATCAAATCAATACTATGTAATTATTATTACATGATTAACTAATCAGGTAGATGTAATTAACTAGGAAGTCAGGGCACCAAGGAAAATATTCAGATTACAAAGTTATACTTTTCCTAATATAACGTTCAGATAGTTTAATATCTGATCAATTAGTCTTCTAATTAATGATGAATTGTTCTTTACCTCACGGTCTCATTCCAAACGTTGTAAATTGTTGGTTATCTGCACGAACCCAGTCTTCACTATGAGTCATCCATACATCAATTGTCTTAAATCATTTATTTATTAAAACCTGTTAGGGCTAGGGGGCAGTATTTACACGGCCGGATAAAAAAACGTACCCGATTTAATCTGGTTACTACTCCTGCCCAGTAACTAGAATATGCATATAATTATTGGCTTTGGATAGAAAACACCCTAAAGTTTCTAAAACTGTTTGAATGGTGTCTGTGAGTATAACAGAACTCATATGGCAGGCAAAAACCTGAGAAGATTTCATGCAGGAAGTGGCCTGCATGAAACACAAGGTGTTGTTGTTCTTGCCTCTGTTTATTGAAGACTCAGGATCTTAGCTGTAACGTGAGACTTCCTACGGCTCCCATAGGCTCTCAGAGCCCGGGAAAAAGCTGAACGATATCGAGGCAGCCTCTGGCTGAAACACATTATCACCTTTGCCAAGTGGCCGATCAGAGGACAAAGGGCTTAGGCGCGTGCCCGAGTCGACCCAGTGATTTATTTTCTTTCGTCTGTTTACCTAATTGCAGGATTCCACTGGCTGTTACGTAGGTGGGGCGATTTGGTGCCACCTACCCTAGAGAGGTTAACTAACTAAATAATCACAGAAATGCACAAACAAGCAAGTAGATATGGTTACAGGGAAATGATAGGGGAATGTGCCCTAGTGGGCTAAACCCGCATGGCGGCTTGGTGGACAAAAGGGAAGTGGGGGTCGACTGAGATAAAAGACACTACAAAGTTGATAATTATAACAATTAAATGCTAATCCTTTGCACATGAACGCTCACTCATTCGGAAATAATTGCAATCAATATATATATTTACGCTCAGTGTGTCGTCTTGATCTCTGTTGGAAAGTTTGTTTCTGTTGGAGAGTTTGTCCGCACACTCTCTCTCTCTCCTGTGGTTAGAATGGATAGTTCAGTGTAACATTCAGCAATGTTGTTAAAGAATAGATGTTTCGGCGGTTGCCGGTCTTCACGTTCAATGATACCGAATTCCTAGCTGCAGACTAGTAATTAGTATCAAAGATTTGTTCCTATTCTGTCGGTTAGATAGTCTCAGAGTTTAACCACGTGGTATGGTTAAGAATTCAGCAATGGGCTCAAACCTTAGCCCTCTCGTAATTGAGGTAAGCTTGGTCTCTACTCATACCTTAAGCCCTCTCGTAATTGAGAGAAGCATGGTCTATACTCAAACCTTAGCCCTCTCGGTAATCGAGGTAAGCTTGGTCTGAAGTGGGAAAACCCAGGTGGGGGTTTTATTTGGAACATAGAAAAGGGCTGTCCCATGACGCCAGGTCATGTCTGTGCTCCTGGGGGCGGGCCAATGACTTAGTGAAACTTTAAACAGAAATACAATTCTCTCACATTAACATCATTACATAGCATCACATCATTTCACAAATAGTTTCATTTTTACTCATTCATTTTATACCACAATTAGATGCAAGCCTCACAACTGAGACTCTGTTATAAACAGGGTTATGGTAATGTGGCTGTATTGTTTCACAAAATTGTACCAAATGGACCAGTTCGTAGCTGGCTGCTTCACCGACCTTTTATACATTCTCCAGAACATGAATATTTTTCAGTTCTCAAGTTCTGTGAGGTGGAAGAAATTCCTTTGTTTTCTCTATGAAACTCACTCTCTCTATATACTGTCTGGCCATGAGGAAGAATCTCCTCCAGGAATTTATGACCTGCCTAACAGCAACCTGGGTGTAGGAGAGAGAGAGAGAGAGAGAGAGAGGGGGATGGTGCAGAGAGAGGGGGATGGTGCTCGCTGTACCCAAAGAGGGCAACGTCATGACACGGTTATGGTGTGAAGGTTTGGGTTGGAAAGGTTTTCGCCTGGTTACAGTCCACAAGCAAAGGGAAAAGGTGAGCGGAGGAGAGCGCGTAGATATGAGAAGGAATTATACAACGAGCAAATGATCATGGTCTTTGTATGTGGCTGCTATGAAAGTGAATTATGTTTGCGGTGATCAGGCGTGTTGAGGAAGAGCTTTTATGTTTCTTAAACAGAAGCAGAAAGAACAAAACGGGGATAAACATACCTGAATTTGTAGAAACTTTTGCAACTGTTGGACTAATGATTACACCCTAGATCAGCTATATGCAGGCAAGCGTGTGCGAGGTGATATTGAATGTGTCACCTTGACAACTCAAATTTTTCTCTCGACCTATGTGGTAAACTTTCATTCAGAAGCTAGGTTGTAGCATTCTAATGATGGGTATAGGGAAAATGTTTGCATCACGTAGTAGTCTAAACCAATTGACGTTACATTGTGCTGGGTGAATGGAATATGAATGACAGTCATCCAATATGCTGTAATAGAAATAAGGCCATGCTTATTCAATTTGTTTTATCTTCCCTCAATTTAAACTGCACCGACTGGCACTGAGGTACAGGTAAGCGTTTTCAGAATTGACATTTTTTAAAGAATCAACTGATGGTGACTCAATGTTGTTGCTAGTGACCAGTTCTCAATAGTCAACTCCACCTCGATATAAGAGAACAGAGTTGAGTGTTCCTCAGCTTGCTTCCATCCATGTCTTGTCTTCTTTACTACACTCCATACCAACAGAGGACAGTGTGGTGCTGGTGTTCAGATGCAGGGGCAGCCTGAGCCGTTACACGGCTGGACTGCGAGGTCATCTACAACGAGGCTGATCTGTTGCTGTGACATTTAACATACTAATTACTGGAAATCATCCGTGCTCTAGCAATGCCTGGGAGTGGGGAAAGCCACCCTTGTCCTCAACCCCTCCACCCCAGCCCAGCGTCTCACTTCACTCTGTTCCTGTCAAGATAGCGCACAGCCACATTGTACAACCAGGATGGGAACACAACAGATGGGCTAAATCTTAGCCTACTTTTGCTTGATATAAAAGGAGACTAATGTGCCAGAATTATATGAAATCATTGCATCACTATAACGAAAACAAAGCAAACTAGTTCTGCATCCCACCCTGTTTCTGAATGTTCCTGTTGCATTGTTCCTGTCTGTTTGTTGTGTTGGTTTGTTCTCTCCTTCGATCTGTGTTTGTTCTCTCCTTCTCTCTGTTCTTCTCTACTAATTACTCGTGTCAGTCACCCCTCTACCTGAATCCAATACATGGCCCACTGCCAGATTTTACTAGAACACTAGCTACCTCCATGTAGAAAACTGAAAGACAAAACCAAATGTTTGAGGATAGCACTTTGTGAGAGCACCCAGCACAGCACCCGCTTTTGAGCACATAGTGGCTTATTGACTACCGTGTTCATATTCAGAAATGTATAAGTCGGCTTGTTTTTTTTTACATTGTCCAGAAAATGTATCAAGTCGCGGCTTACAAAAACAGAAAATGTATTAGTATTTTTGAGAGAGTCGTGCATTGAATTTCTGTTTTGTCAAGCCAGTCAGGCCACAATAGAATGGTACAGGGGAAATTCCAAACCCAGGATATTACTTGATTCTATGTAGAGACGCCTTGGCAACTGTGCCCACGTCCCACTGTTTTTGTCTCAGTGGGCACCAGAGGACCCTTTGTTCTGAGTCCCATGCCATCTGATCAGGAGGATTAAACCCTGTGCCTCCCGTTTGGTGCCATCCAGAACCCCTGTCGAGACGGCGTTGTGGTTGTGACATCTTATAGGTGGGCAGAGATCCCCATAGCCCAGAACAATTTGGCCTCATGCAGATAGATTTGTGCCTGGCAGAGAGAGGGAAAGATGGATGAAGGGAGAGATGGAGGGAAGCGATTGACGCCACAGAGAACTCTTGACCTGTGGTCCTCTTTTGAAACCTATTCATCGGGGGAGAGTCCATCGCTTTCATCCAGGCGAGTTGGAACCGCCCGCCATGACCGCGGGGACGGAGGGAGCGACATGCGGAAATTGCATCACATTAGTCGGACATGTTGCAATCGGTCAGCGAGCAGCTGTGAAGGACACAAGGAAGAGAAAAATCTGGGTTGAGTCACGAATATGAGTTTGTGATGTCCTGGCAATGTCAGGCTGCGCTCAGAGCAGAGATATGCAAAACCACTCTCCCACTTCATTCCAGTTATTGCCTGATATGATCTGTGGGATAGCCAAAGGAGACAGCCAATCGTTACTCTACAGTCAGTACTTATAAAATTGAAGGAGACATCCCTGGCCAGGCTTAATAATAAGCTGATAGCCATATGTTTAGCCCGGAGCTTTGACCACACTATGAGCTTAGCTACGGGTCAATGAAGAGTTAAAAACAGAAAGAGAGCAGCACCCTATTCAATGAGTTTCTACTGCTGCAGATGGTTTAATCATAGTCTTCCAATGACTTTGAATATTCTGAGTAATAGAGGGCTGCAAGCACAGCAGGTGGTTGACACTTTGATCTCTGTCCGTTGACGCTCATGGAATTTAAATCGCTGGATGACATCCAGCTCATGAAATGATAACATGAGCAGTGTGTCTCAACTTTGATCCTGCCATCCTTCTGGGTTAGATTCACTGGAGGATATTGAACAACTAACAAGCAAACACAGGTCTGTCCCATTGGTGGCAGAGACATGTGCTCTTATATCTCCCTCTCTAACTTTAAGCATCAGCTGTCAGAGCAGCTTACCGATCACTGTACCTGTACACAGCCAATCTGTAAATAGCACACCCGACTACCTCAACCCATATTATTACTTACCCTCTTGCTCTTTTGCACTCCAGTATCTCTACTTACACATCATCATCTGCACATTCATCACTCCAGTATTAATGCTAAATTGTAATTATTTCACCTCTATGGCCTATTTATTGCCTACCTTCCTACTCTTCTACATTTGCACACGCAGTACATAGATTTTTCAATTTTTCTTTTCTATTCTGTTATTGACTGTACGTTTGTTTATGTGTAACTCTGTGTTGTTGTTTTTGTCGCACTGCTTTGCTTTTCTTGGCCAGGTCGCAGTTGTAAATGAGAACTTGTTCTCAACTGGCCTACCTGGTTAAATAAAGGTGAAATAAAAATGTAAAAGTCTGGAAGCTGTCTTAGAGAGTCTCTATAAATACTGCCACTGACTGTGTGTGTGTGCCTGTGTGTGCATACACATGTGCACGCGTGTGTGTGTGTGTGTTGGTTTACTTTTGGGAAGGGGGCGTTACCTGACTGTCACTGTTCAATCCTAACCCTCTATTGATTACATCCCTGTGAGATAATCCACTGTGATTCCCTTGTACAGAATACTAAACATGTATCATGCAGTAAACACATCCTATTCTCCAGCACATGCTCAAGGCAGTTTGTGTGGATGGTAATGGTGAATTGCCACACAGTCTTGTCTGCATGTTCACAATAAAACCCCTGAAAGTCCTAACCTGCTCAGTTTGCTTTACCTGCAGCCATTCATTTCAGTTTGACTGGAAATTCAGTTCCCGGCCATCCTGACTGTAGCCTACGGCAATGGGAGGGTGCAGTGAGGGATGCAGTTGGGAGCAGGCGCCAGAGCCAGTCAATTATCAGTTAATAAACAGCGGAGGTTTTCTATTAGTGTCTGTTAGTGCGTGTGAGAGATTGCTATGTGGAATTGGGAGGGGGGCAGTGTGACTATGTGGTATTGAGCAGGAAAGGATAGGAGAAGGGAGGGGAGGGAGGAGGAGCTTTGCCTTGGGTGTATTATACCTAAATCCATTGGGTTGCTTTAACTGGGCTTGTTTTGTTGTTGTAATTCTGAGCTTAAATATATAATACATCTGCAAACAAACTCACAATTCTCTGCTGGGCAGGCCGAAACTGTAAGCTCAGGAATCACACTCTAAAAGACATCCCATCAGTGATGATACAGCACACTTTCCAATAAAGATAATCCATTACACAGACAATGCAAAGCCTGTTTGCTGCAGTGTGACTTCTCATTGATAACGTTACAGGTCCACTGGGTTCGATATTTGTGCCTCGTAGAAGCACGCCCAGCAATCTTCACACATCTAATGTGCAGTAAATGTAGACATAGTGGAGTATATATTTCACAGCGGCTGCACAGGAACTTAACTTTAAGGGTTAACACACACGTCCACCTGTGTTTCTCTCAGGAGGAGAACAACATTAATTGGTTCTGTCGAACCAGAGACAAAAGCCTGACAACACATGTAAACTGTATAAATAGTATAAAACATGGTTCTATTGTGTACTGTTACCAGTGACAGTACCTTCAATCACAGGCCAGATTATTGGCTTTGACAGCAAATGTTGATGCATATAACTGTTTGGCTGCCATTGATGCAATATAAAACATGAATAGTGACTATCATAGAGGGGAAGGCCAGTCCCTGATGATGTGTGTAGGAATATCTATGGCTATACATCCTTCTCCTGTTTTCCTAGCATGCTGCAGTGCGGCTCTGGCCTACACTAACCATAGTGTCAGTCTGAAGGCGGCATATGGACTGGCGCACCCTTGGGGTAATGGGTGGGGCAGACTCAGTGTCGGGCGTTGGGTCATTGGGAACCGGCAGCTGGGAGACCGCCCTCTCATCGCACCAACAAATCCCCCTTTAATTAGCTCACCTGCTGATCCTCTTCCCCTCTCTTCCCCACGTTCCCCAAAGTCCTCCATCAAATCTCCGCTCGATCTGGCTTACCTGCCTCCCTCCCTCCCTCCATCCACCCTACATCCTCCCCCATCCAACTGGGATCTTGTCTGCTCTCCTTGGCAGACAGCTGTAGTAGACGGTGAGGGAGAGTGGGCTGCTGACTGACAATTGCCTTAGCGGAACCTAGATTTTTAAATGGTTCCTCACTGACACCTTATTAGAATTGGCAACCTCAATGGCGTGTGCATCGCTGGAAACCCCACATGCTGCCTTTGTACCTGTCGATGCTTCCTGTACGTTTTAGGTGGAACTGGTTCACACCTTCCAGCATTATGATTTACATTATTGAGCGTCCACTAGTCATTGTCAACACTAAAGATGTGCATAATCTAGCACTTGCTGTCTGCATTTAGTTCAATTTGGTCAAGGGCCTAGCTATACACACACACACACACACACACACACACACACACACACACACACACACACACACACACACACACACACACACACACACACACACACACATATATAACTTTTTTTTAAATTTTACTAGGCAAGTCAGTTAAGAACAAATTCTTATTTTCAATGACAACCTAGGAACAGTGGGTTAACTGCCTTGTTCAGGGGCAGAACGACAGATTTTTACCTTGTCAGCTCGGGGATTCGATCTTGCAACCTTTCGGTTAGTCCAACACTCTAACCACTAGGCTACCTGCCGCGCCATACATACACACATATATACATATATACACATGCACACACACACACACACACACACACACACACACACACACACACACACACACACACACACACACACACACACACACACACACACACACATATATATCTTTATTTTTACTATTTACTATTTTTACTACAATGAATTAACACATAGAATCATGTAGTAATGAAAAAAGTGTTAAACAAATCAAAATATATTTTAGATTTTAGATTCTTCAAAGTAGCCACCCTTTGCCTTGATGACAGTTTTGCACACTCTTGGCATTCTCTCAACCAGCTTTATGAGGTAGTCTCCTGGAATCCATTTAAATTAACAGGTATGCATTGTTAAAAGTTAATATGTGGAATTTATTTCCAGCTTCACCTGAAATGCTATTCCAACAGCCTTGAATGTGTTCCCACATATGCTGAGCACTTGATGGCTGCTTTTCCTTCACTCTGCGGTTGAACTCATCCCAAACATCTCAACTGGGTTGAGGTTGGGTGATTGTGGAGGCCAGGTCATCTGCTGCAGCACTCCATCACTCGCCTTCTTGGTCAAATAGCCCTTGCACAGCCTGGAGGTGTGTTTTGGGTCATTGTCCTGTTGAAAAACAAATGATAGTCCCACTAAGCGCAAACCAGATGAGATGGCATATCGCAGCAAAACACTGTGGTAGCCATGCTGGTTAAGTATGTCTTGAATTCTAAATAAATCACAACAGTGTCACCAGTAAAGCACCATCACACCTCCTTCTCCATGCTTCACGGTTGGAACCAGACATGGGGAGATCATCCGTTCACCTACTCTGCGTCTCACAAAGACACTGCGGTTGGAACCAAAAATCGCAAATTTGGAATCATCAGACCAAAGGACAGATTTCCACCGGTCTAATGTCCATTGCTCATGTTTCTTGGCCCAAGCAAGTCTCTTTTTCTTATTTCTGTCCTTTAGTAGTGGTTTCTTTGCAGCAATTCGACCATGAAGGCCTGATTGACGTAATCTCCTCTGAACAATTGATGTTGAGATGTGTCTGTTACTTTATTTGGGCTGTAGTCAGAGGTGCAGTTAACTCTAATGAACTTATCCTCTGCAGCAGAGGTAACTCTAGGTCTTCCTTTCCTGTGGCGCTCCTCATGAGAGCCAGTTTCATCATAGTGATTGATGGTTTTTGCAACTGCACTTGAAGAAACTTTAAAACTTCTTAAAATTTCCGCATTGACTGACCTTCATGTCTCAAAGTAATGATGAACTGTCGTTTGTCACGTATGCTCCCTCTCCGGCCTTTAGGTCACCAGGCTGTTCGTTAAGCCGCACACCTGTCACCGACGTTACGCACACCTACGCATCGTCAGACTCACCTGGACTCCATCACTTCCCTGATTACCATCCCTATATATGTCACTCCCTTTGGTTCCTTGCAGAGGCTTCATTATTTCTGACTCTGTTTTCATGTTGGTGCGTTGTTTGTGTTTCGCGTTCATTGTTTATTTTATTTATTAAAACACTCACTTCCTGAACTTGCTTCCCGACTCTCAACGCACTCATTACATAATTTCTCTTTGCATATTTGAGCTGTTTTTGCCATAATGTGGACTTTGTCTTTTACCAAATAGCTATCTTCTGTATACTGTCATGGAAATTCTAGAGAGAGACTGTAGATCCTTTCAAACAACCTTATTATAAGATTTGCAAAAATTGAGCAGTCAACAATCCACTCAACATACAGTGTAGTTCAGAGTTGAAAGGTCAATGAACAGACGTTGGTTGAGATAATGCCAAGAGTGTGCAAAACTGTCATCAAGGAAAAGAATGGCTACTTTGAAGAATCTCAAATATGAAATATATTTTAATTTGTTTAACACTTTTTTGGTTACTACATGATTCCATATGTGTTATTCATAGATTTGATGTCTTCACTATTATTCTACAATGTAAACACCCAGGAATGAGTAGGTGTGTCCAAACCTTTGACAGGTACTGTGTGTGTGTGTGTATATATATATATATATATATATATATATATATATATATATTTGAGAGAGAGAGAGAGAGAGAGAGACAAATCAAACTCTGACTGTGAAAATTACCTGCAAAGGCCAGCGGTCTCCGGTGACTAATAAAACCCACTGTCTGCAGCCCACAAAACCAGCAGTATCCCATCGCTACGCTGCTGTCCCTTTGCTTCAGCTACCAGCCTCCTCCTTCTAACCGCAGGGCTTCCATATGGAGCCATATTATTACTGCCGTTTAATTACCAATCAAAAAACATCTCACTCCTCGTAGCTAGCCAAGAGGAATAGCGAGGGAGAGACAGGCAGAGAGGGAGAGAGATTGGAACACGTGGGCTCTATAAGCAGAGAGAGAGAAGAAAAAAGGGGAGGCAGAGCAAGAGATTGATGGAGAGAGACAGTGCATCTGCGTGATGAATGTGAATAGATGTAGAGAGACCGAGGGGATGTGGAGGAACGCACTCACTGGACAGATGGGCAGAAGCAGTCATCTGTCCAGCATAATTTTTGGGGGTGTGTTTTGTGTTTACAAACACACCCTGCAAGGGAGAGAGGGAGGGATTTGGCAAGTGAATGTTATAAATTACCCATGATTGATGTTTCCTGCCTTTTGGACAACAGTAAATGGCGTGCAGCATCCATAGCTGACCTCGTTGAGCCACATTCCCACCCCAGCACCACACAATTAGATGTTCCGTTTGCCACATGGCCCAGCATCACCACCAACAATAAACATTCCCTCACAGCCATGGCTATAGTGCTGGTCAGGGAGGCTGCATGCCGACAGTGCTTTGTCTCATGGGGACACCAAGATTGAGAAGCAGCTATTCATTGGCCGACACTGAAAGCTTCCAGGCCTAAGACTGCTGTTGTTTCTCTTATTCTCTGAATGTCTATTTCTATTGTTTTACTACTGACTCATAGATCTGAGAGCTGTGCTTAGCCAGTTATAGGCCTTTTATTGCAGCGATTCATACTGCTCCAACTCTGGACTGGTCTGTTATGGTCAAGGTAAATGTCACACTCAAATAGCACTTAAAGTCCTCCAGTGGATTCCCTGTTTTTCATGTACTGTATACTGTACCTTCCCAAACTTTTTAGTAATAGAAAATGAGTTGATGCTAAAGGTTTTTTTTTCATCATCCATTCATACCCAAATAAATTCTCATTCAGGAGCAACATAATGGCTACAATTGTTCTGCAGGTCCCAGGTACTAACTGTGCTCTTTCAATTGTGAGGGTGCAAATAGCACAAACCAAGTACATGTACATTTATTGTATGTGAGGGGGTGTTGAGAAGCAGAATCTACAGATGGCTGTGGGCAGTAGGTAGGAGAGGTCTGTGCTGTAGTGAAAGGGCAAGGGTGCTATTATAACAGTAGGAGCTATGGAAACCATGGTTCAAACTCTGACAAGGTACTGTATGTTAGCCCACTCTACCTATTTTAGACAGTCATAAAATGCCTTCGTTGCAGGAGGCCACTATTATGATTGACATCCTACCAAATGAAAAGCTTTAAAGAAACATCCTTTGTTTATTTCAACATGAAACAGTGCATCTCCATCAATTTCCCATGCCTGGTGCAATTTCTCAATGTGGTACTGTCATTTTGTCAGTAGGAGAACTGTGCTGTGAGTGCTGCTTGAAAGGAAGTTCCCAATATGAAAAGAGTGGCCTTTTTAGATGGAAAAACACCTGTCAGACTCCAGGGAAATAAACGTCACTCACAGGTTGACAACTTAGATCTGCTGGACATGGTAACACGTGTTGACGATGGAACACGTGAATTGATACCACACCACTGAGAAACGGGCCTATGTCTTGGCTGAATCTAATCCTCTTACAGGGCTCTATAAGCCGATCCAGATGTGTAGAGTCAATCCCAAGGGAAATCAGTCTCCAGCTAGAAGAGCAACTGTACCTAAACCATATGGGGATGAATATTTAATTATCTAAATGAACAAAACAATATATAATATTCAGTAGCGTTGCATGGGTAAAATCACTGGGGAAGCCAAGCCAGAAATGAAAAGCCATATTACAACCTTTGTGTTGTGATAAGTGCTTTGTTTGCTTTATAACCTGTTAGATTTATATGCCTTGTGACTGTGATATATAGGCCTAAGGCCGAGACAATAAGAAGAAACAGTGGCAGAATAAATTCAACCACACCTGTTTTATCACAAAACCAAAGACCAACCTCTGTCTGGTGAAGTCCACAAAGTGTATTGCATGTAACAAACAGTTGCATGACCTACAGCATGGTCAAGTTAATGTTTCCGACATTTTCGGGCTAATGATACTGAACAACTATTGATTTAGATACACGGAGAGTTACTGCACGTAGCAAAGAAAACAGAAGCTGTCTCCACTATTCCAGCACCATCATCAAATCATCTATGCTAATACAGTGAAAACTAAAAGATACCAAAAACAATTTAGTCCAATCAACATAAGCTAAATATGATTTGGCTGTCCATGGTTGTGATTTCTGTGTGTGTGTGAGTAAGTAGAAAAAACATGTTGACTCACCCTACTTGTAGAGAAATGCCAAAGCCATCCTCCTCTCTTTCATGTTGATGAAATAGTCTATGACTCCGTCATACAGTGCACGCTTTGAGTTTTTGTTGTCCTAGGCTACCTGGCTAAAATGCTTGCTCACTAGCCTAACTTCCTTTCATGGGCAATGATGAGTCAGCTACTTAACATCAGCCTACTACATTTAGCTACATATTGAACTTCCATCCTCTCAAGCCAGGGGCACTATGTACGAATTTACGAATGGATCAGAATCACCTTTATAATCATTGGCCAGAATGGAGAATTAAGTAAAACCACAAGTCCAAATCCTTATCTCCATGCATGGCTAATTTAAGAAACGGACAATTTTAGCTTGCTAGCTAGCCACCTATGCTTTCTCCGGTGAGAAATATTCAGCCTCTTGCGAATTGGCATGTCTATTTTCATCCTCTTACACTGCCCCCTCGGTCTAGACCCATCTAATTACTGGTGTCAAAGCAGTTAGTTACTTTCAGGAAGTTCCTGCTGCACTCTGACAACACAACAGAACTCTGGCCAGGGCACGACTCCAGATATCTATTCCCACAAACAAGTAGAGATGAGTTTGCCAGGGGGTACATTTTTGGGGGAAGCCTGCCTACACGTCACTGGTAATATTTTTTATTGCTTAATATTTGTTTTGTTTCCTTTTTAGCTTGAAGCTGCCCTTCACAATCCAGTACAGTTCTCTGCAGGGTGCACCTTGCTACCTCAAGGCTACCTCTGGGTGAGTGACACATGCAGTGCTTACAGGCACACACACACATGCACGCATGCACACAAACACACACATGCACACACGCATGCACACAGACATGCACGCACACACCAAAGTATTTAACAAACATTAACCACGACACCTTTTGATACTAATATCCTTCTGTAATATTCCATTTATATTGGCTGACCCTTCACTTTCATATACACTCTTAGTAAAAAAGGTGCTATCTAGACCTAAACGGGTTCTTTGGCTGTCCCCATAGGAGAACCCTTTGAATAACTATTTTTGGTTCCAGGTAGAACCCTTTTGGTTCCAGGTAGAACCCTTTCGAAACCGTTTTGGTAGTATACGAGAGTGTGGGAGAAAGAAAAGACTACAGAGGGGTTTTGTGATGAGTGGAGCAAATTTCAATGGCAGACAAAAGTGCCACAATCCCTGGACTTGTTGGAATTTAGCTGGATTTAAAATAGGACCACTTTCTGTGAAAAACCATGCCACAGAAAATCATCTGTTAATCTTAGTTTCATTTTTTGGTGCCCCTCCTTTCTGTGAAGAATGGGCAATTGATGGGGTAATCCTCCTAAAGTAGGTTGATAAATCAGGTGGATAAATTGGGTGGATAATGCCAGACAGTGGAAGAAGCCCTCTAGGACCTAGCTAGAAAGGCTGTGCTCCCTATCTGGGACTTAATTGTTTTAGTGGTTATCCTGAAGACTCTGAACTCTACTCACACAACTTACACTGACACCCCAACAGACACACACAGACTACATACGCCCACACACACATAACATTCACACACATATACAGACACCACACACACATACACACACACACACACACACACACACACACACACACACACACACACACACACACACACACACACACACACACACACACACACACACACACACACACACACTGCTGCTACTGTCTATTATCTATCCTGTTGCCTAGTCATTTTACCCCAACCTACAGTAAATGTACAGTACATAGCTAGCTCAATACCTCATACCCCTGCACATCGACTCGGGACTGGTACTCCCTGTATATAGCTATGTTATTTTCTATTTTGTTATTGACTGTGTACTGTATTTATTCCTTGTGTCACTATTTCTATTTCATTTTATTTTATATTTAACTCTGCATTGTTGGGTAGGGCCAGTAAGTAAGCATTTCACTGTTAGTCTACACCTGTTGTCTACGAAGCATGTGACAAATACAATTCGATTTTAGAGCACCCTTTGGGTTTGTATCCCAAAGGGCACGCTATTCCCTACATAGTCCAAGACTTTTGACCAGGACCAATAGGGCTCAGGTCAAAAATACTACACTAAAATGTTGCTAATTGAATGCCATTTGGGATGCATCCATGCCTTTTAGAGGACAATTATGTTTATGTGGAAGAGACTATGCTCTATTTGACCTTGAATATGCACCAGAAATCACAATAATAGTAGACTTTATTATTGCTGAACCTTGTTTTACTCCCAAGATTTTTTAGTTGAGGAGACCACAGCACGCTTTTCATTCACTCCACTGGTGCACCCAGCTGGCGCATTGGGCATGAACATAGGCTCTTTGGCCATCTTCCCCACTCAATGTACAGTCGTGGCCAAAAGTTTTGAGAATGACACAAATATAAATTTTCACAAAGTTTGCTGCCTCAGTGTCTTTAGATATTTTTGTCAGATGTTACTATGGAATACTGAAGTATAATTACAAGCATTTCATAAGTGTCAAAGGCTTTTATTGACAATTACATGAAGTTGATGCAAAGAGTCAATATTTTCAGTGTTGACCCTTCTTTTTCAAGACCTTTGCAATCCGCCCTGGCATGCTGTCAATTAACTTCTGGGCCACATCCTGACTGATGGCAGCCCATTCTTGCATAATCAATGCTTGGAGTTTGTCAGAATTTGTGGGGTTTTGTTTCTCCACCCGCGTCTTGAGGAGTGACCACAAGTTCTCTATGAGATTAAGGGCTGAGGAGTTTCCTGGCCATGGACCCAAAATATTGATGTTTTGTTCCCCGAGCCACTTAGTTATCACTTTTGCCTTATGGCACGGTGTTCCATCATGCTGGAAAAGGCATTGTTCATCCCCAAACTGTTCCTGTATGGTTGGGAGAAGTTGCTCTCGGAGGATGTGTTGGTAACATTCTTTTTTCATGGCTGTGTTCTTAGGCAAAATTGTGAGTGAGCCCACTCCCTTGGCTGAGAATCAACCCCACAAATGAATGCTCTCAGGATGCTTTACTGTTGGCATGACACAGGACTGATGGTAGCGCTCACCTTGTCTTCTCCGGACAAGCTTTTTTCCGGATTCCCCAAACATTCAGAAAGGGGATTCATCAGAGAAAATGACTTTATCCCAGTCCTCAGCAGTCCAATCCCTGTACCTTTTGCAGAATATCAGTCTGTCCCTGATGTTTCTCCTGGAGAGAAGTGGCTTCTTTGCTGCCCTTCTTGACACCAGGCCATACTCCAAAAGTCTTCGCAGATGCACTCACACTTGCCTGCTGCCATTCCTGAGCAAGCTCTGTACTGGTGGTGCCCCAATACCGCAGCTGAATCAACTTTAGGAGATGGTCCTGGCACGTGCTGGACTTTCTTGGGCGCCCTGAAGCCTTCTTCACAACAATTGAACCGCTCTCCTTGAAGTTCTTGATGATCCGATAAATGATTGATTTAGGTGCAATCTTACTGGCAGCAATATCCCTGCCTGTGAAGCCCTTTTTGTGCAAAGCAATGATGACGGCACGTGTTTTCTTACAGGTAACCATGGTTGACAGAGGAAGAACAATGATTCCAAGCACCACCCTTCTTTTGAAGCTTCCAGTCTGTTATTTGAACTCAATCAGCATGACAGAGTGATCTCCAGCCTTGTCCCGTCAACACTCAGACCTGTGTTAACGAGAGAATCACTGACATGATGTAAGCTGGTCCTTTTGTGGCAGGGTTGACATTTAGTGGAAATGTTTTTTGGGGGATTCAGTTCATTTGCATGGCAAAGAGGGACTTTGCAATTAATTGCAATTCATCTGATCACTCTTCATAACATTTTGGAGTATATGCAAATTGCCATCATACAAACTGAGGCAGCAGACTTTGTGAAAATTAATATTTGTGTCATTCTCAAAACTTTTGGCCACGATTGTACAGTACTTAAATAATAAATGAATAACAATGATTGAAGTGTTTTGCAATGTTTTGGCAACGTTGAGCTTGAGAACGTCAAGTGCTGCAGTTATGTAGGCCACATGTGTGACAGGTTGCAACACATGATTTATTTTTTATTTTTTTTATTTCACCTTTATTTAACCAGGTAGGCAAGTTGAGAACAAGTTCTCATTTACAATTGCGACCTGGCCAAGATAAAGCAAAGCAGTTCGACAACATACAACAACACAGAGTTACACATGGAGTAAACAACATACAGTCAATAATACAGTAGAAAAAAAATAAGACTATATACAATGTGAGCAAATGATGTGAGATAAGGGAGGTAAAAGCAAAAAAATGCCATGGTGGCAAAGTAAATAAAGTACCTACCTTGAAAGATCAAGTTTTGCAAACAGTCCAGCATCCACTGTTACCTACTATGCAATCATCACACAAAGCTTTTCAAACAGCATATATCTTCACCTAAGTAAGTGTTCTTCCCAAGCTACTTTATGTCACATGCCTGTAATTTATTTCCTAACAACATCCCAAAGTTAGGATTATTCTTTTTTGGAAGATACACAATATCATAATAAGAGCTAGTGGATCCATGAATAAACAACTGGTCGGGCGCTCTGCTCTCCTCTGCTCACTCCCCCACTCGTCTCAGATCTACCTCCCTGGCAGGCTTGTCAAATGAGGGATGACACTAATCATGTTAAAGTGAGATGGGCTGGTGGGATTTCTGCTGGCTTTGATCACAGCAATGCCATTGTTTCTAATCAGTCTGATTCACATGCATTTCCCTGCCTGTCTACATTCGCCGCTTCACTCCCCTTCTCTGACTGGTGTATTTCCCCCTTATACCATCAATGACCTCTCCTCGCTCCCTCGTCCTCAGCCACTCCAGATTTCAGACAAGTTCAGATTCATCCTCATGGTGTGTAACGTGGTAAACAAAGCGGGACTGAAACAGAATAAGAGCTAAGATTTTAGAATGAGTCATTGCCAACGTTACAAACTTCAGCGTTCACTTGAGCGTTCACTTAGCCTCACCACCAAGGCATGTCTATTTTCATCCTCTTACACTGCCTCCCTCGTTCCAGACACATCTAATTACTGCTGTCAGAGCAGTTAGATACTTTAAGGAAATTCCTGCTGCACTCTGACAAAACAATAGAACTCTGGCCAGGGCACGACTCCAGATATCTATTCCCACAAACATGTAGTGATGAGTTTGTCAGGACACAGTCATTTCACTGGGTCTGTGGAGGAATTGGATGGAGAAGGACAGGGGCAGTTGGATGTGTGGGTGGTTACGTGTAGGAGAATGAGGGAGTTGGGATTGCTTCAGGCTCTTGTTACACAGAGCCACTTGTCTTGAAGCTTTGTTTTCGGGGAGCTCGTCTCCGTAGTTTTCCCCATGTAACAGTCCATTATTTGCTCTGGCTCGCTAGCCAGAGCCCAAGGGACTTTTCCCTTCCAGATCAGCATGCTGATACAAATCTAACAAATGATTGCATGCAAATAAGGCCAGGGAGGGGAGTCGAAAGGGTCTAAAGACTATATTTATCCCAAGTCTTATTCACATAATGTGACTCCTGTGGAAAATCCATCTTTGCTATTCAGTGTCAGTTTTTGGGAGGGACAATACACTTCAGTTGGACAGTTGTATCAGTCCCATAGAGAGAAAAACAGCTTGTAGAATCCTGTTGAAAACCCATGACGACTTCACTTAATGATTGGAGAGTGTGATTTGGAGCCTCCTAATTGAAATTGCTACAGCTCTAGGTTTACCCCCTGCCTCTCTTCCCTTCCCTTGTAGTGACATTGGCAGGCTTGACACAAGGCCAATATTTGATTTGACTTATTATTTGATTTATTAGGATCCCCATTAGCCGACGCCAATGGCGTCAGCTAGTCTTACTGAGGTCCGACACATAATGAAAAGACCTTACAAACAAAAGACTATAATTTACACACACTACCGTTCAAAAGTTTGGGGTCACTTAGAAATGTCCTTGTTTTTGAAAGAAAAGCACACTTTTTGTCCATTAAAATAACATAAAATTTATCAGAAATACAGTGTAGACATTGTTAATGTGGTAAATGACTATTGTAGCTGGAAACGGCCGTTTTTTTTATGGTATATCTACATAGGTGTACAGAGGCCCATTATCAGCAACAATCACTCCTGTGTTCCAATGGCACCTGGTCCAAACTGTCCTTCTTTAGACTAGTTGAGTATCTGGATTATCAACATTTGTGGGTTCCATTACAGGGTCAAAATGGCCAGAAATAAAGACCTTTCTTTGAAACTCATCAGTCTATTCTTGTTCTGAGGCTATTCCATGCGAGAAATTGCCAAGAAACTGAAGATCTCGTACAATGCTGTGGACTACTCCCTTCACAGAACAGCGCAAACTGTCTCTAACCAGACTAGAAAGAGGAGTGGGAGGCCCCGGTGCACAGCTGAGCAAGAGGACAAGTACATTAGAGTGTTTAGTTTGAGAAACAGATGCCTCACAAGTCCTCAACTGGCAGCTTCATTAAATAGTACCCGCAAAACACCAGTCTTAACGTCAACAGTGAAGAGGCGACTCCGGGATGCTGGCCTTCTGGGCAGAGATTCGGCCCGCCTTTTCCTGTAGTCCACGATCAGCTCCTTTGTCTTGCTCACATTGAGGGAGAGGTTGTTGTCCTGGCACCACACTGCCTGGTCTCTGACCTCCTCCCTATCGGCCGTCTCATCGTTGTCCATGCCTACCACTGTTGTGTCATCAGCAAACTTAATGATGTTGTTGGAGTCGTGTTTGGCTACACAGTCGTGTGTGAACAGGGAATACAGAAAGGACAAGTACACCCCCAAGGGGCCCCAGTGTTAAGGATCAGCGTGGCAGACATGTTGTTGCATACTCTTTCCACCTGGGGAGCGGCCCCTCAGGAAGTCCAGGATCCAGTTGCAGAGGGAGGTGTTTAGTCCCAGAGTCCTTAGCTTAGTGATGAGCTTCTATGGTGTTGAATGCTGAGCTATAGTCGATGAACAGCATTCTCACATAGGTGTTCCTTTTGTCCAGGTGAGAAAGGGCGGTGTGGAGTGCGATTGTGATTGTGTCATCTGTGGATCTGTTGGGGTGGTATGAGAATTGGAGTGGGTCGATGGTTTTTTGGTGAATAAACCAACTGATTCGATGAAAGATGGAATTTAATTTGTCTTTCTGCCCATATTTTCATTTAAAGTACTCCAAAGTTGTTTCCATCATTCTTTATATCATTGATCTTGACTTGATCTTGACTTCATAATACGGTTTCTACTTTTTGTAGAGTTTAGTCACATCATTTCTCAATTTGCAATAAGTCAGCCAGTCAGATGTGCAGCCAGACTTATTAGCCATTCCTTTTGCCCCATCTCTTTCAACCATACGGTTTTTCAATTCCTCATCAATCCATGGAGCCTGAACAGTTCTAACAGTCAGTTTCTTAACATGTCCATGTTTATAAATAATTGGAAGAAGGACTTTCATAAATTCATCAAGTGCAGCGTCTGGATTCTCCTTATTAATCACATCAGACCAACAAATATTTTTTAACATCATCCACATACGAGTCACAGCTAAATCTTTTGTATGACCTCTTATACAGTATTTTAGGCCCCGCTTTTGGAACTTTGGCTTTCCTGGATATAGTCACTATATTGTTATCACTGCATCCAAAGTTTTATAGTATTAGTAAAAATGTGATCAATGCATGTACCTGTAGTGTTTGTTAACATCCTGGTAGGTTGATTAATAACCTGAACTAGATTTAAAGGCACTGGTTACAGTGAGAAGCTTCCTCTTGAGTGGACAGCTTGATAAAAACCAGTCAATATTCAAGTCTCCAATTAAGTAGACCTCTCTGTTTACTTCACATACACCATAAAGCATTTCACACATATTTTTTAGATACTGACTGTTAGTACATGGTGGCCAATAGAAACACCCCAAATGAAAAGAGTTAAGATGAAAACTAGTCAATATTCAGGTTCCCAAGAAAGTAGACCTCTCTGTTTACATCAAATCAAACTTTATTTGCCACACGCGCTGAATACAACAAGTGTAGACTTTACCATGAAATGCTTACTTACAAGCCCTTAACCAACAGTGTAGTTCAAGAAAAAGAAAATATTTACCAAGTAGGCTAAAATAAAAAGTAATTGTCACGCCCTGACCAGGTGAACTTTTCTATTTTGGTCAGGGTGTGGCATTTCTATAGTTTATTTTCTATGTTTTGGTATAGCCTTGCTTTGGGGCGTATTTCTATGTTGGGTTATGTCGATTCCCAATCAGAGACAGCTGTCGCTAGTTGCCTCTGATTGGGGAATCATATTTAAGTTCCTTTTCCCCCACAATGTTTGTGGGTTGTTGTCTCTTTTTGTTTGAGCAGTAGCGATACGTTTATTCTCTGTTTTGACCGTGTTATTTCAGTCTGAAATAAATAACATGTGTTCGCTCCCAGCTGCGCCTTGGTCCACTTCTTCCTTCCTGCACGACGATCGTTACAGAACAACCCACCAAACCAGGACCAAGCAGCAGAGGAACGAAGAGGAAGGATGGACATGGGCCGAGTTAAGGAGGAGCATTTCCAGGGCAATGGAAGAGTTTAGGGAGACCGAGAGGCATCCCCAAGAATTTTTTAGGGGGGGGCACAAGGGCTGTTTGACGGGGCAGGAGCTGCCCGCCAGTCAACAGTCGTCGGAGCTGCCCGCCAGTCAACAGTCGTCGGAGCTGCCCGTCAGTCAACAGTCGCCGGAGTGGTCAGACTGCGCTGAACTGCCGGAGTGGCCAGACTGCGCTGAACTGTCGGAGTGGCCAGACTGCGCTGAACTGCCGGAGTGGCCAGACTGCGCTGAACTGCCGGAGTGGCCAGACTGCGCTGAACTGCCGGAGTGGCCAGACTGCGCTGAACTGCCGGAGTGGCCAGACTGCGCTGAACTGCCGGAGTGGCCAGACTGCCCTGAACTGCCGGAGTGGCCAGACTGCCCAGACTGTCCCGAGCTGCCAGGCGTCCCCAGTCCAGTCCGGCCCGTCCCTGCTCCCCGCACCAGGTTAGTGGTGCGTGTCCACAGTGCTGTCCGGCCCATCCCTGCTCCCCGCACCAGGTTAGTGGTGCGTGTCCCCAGTCCAGTCCGGCCCGTCCCTGCTCCCCGCACCAAGCCAGTGGTGCGTGTCCCCAGTCCAGTCCGGCCCGTCCCTGCTCCCCGCACCAGGTTAGTGGTGCGTGTCCCCAGTCCTGTCCGGCCCATTCCTGCTCCCCGCACCAGGTTAGTGGTGCGTGTCCCCAGTCCTGTCCGGCCCATCCCGGCTCCCCGCACCAAGCCGGTGGTGCGTGTCCCCAGTCCAGTCCGGCCCGTCCCTGCTCCCCGCACCAGGTTGGTGGTGCGTGTCCCCAGGCCAGTCCGGCCCGTCCCTGCTCCCCGCACCAGGTTGGTGGTGCGTGTCCCCGGTCCTGTCCGGCCCGTCCCTGTCCCCCGCACCAGGCCCACGGCACGTGTCAACAGTCCGGCACGGCCTGTGTCTGGTCCACCGGTGATCAGTCCTGTTCCGGTCGGCGGCTCCGCTCCGGAGCCTGAGCATGCCGCTCCACCGTGGTCCAGTCCGGGTCAGAGGGGTAGGGCTAGGGTGGAGGCAGGGGGAGAAACACGCCCGGGGCCAGAGCCTCCACCGAGGGTGAGGCGCCCACCCGGGTCCCCCCCACTAAGACTTTAGGTTGGTGCGCCGGGAGTACGCACCGTTGGAGGGGGGGTACTGTCACGCCCTGACCAGGTGAACTCTTCTATTTTGGTCAGGGTGTGGCATTTCTATAGTTTATTTTCTATGTTTTGGTATAGCCTTGCTTTGGGGCGTATTTCTATGTTGGGTTATGTCGATTCCCAATCAGAGACAGCTGTCGCTAGTTGCCTCTGATTGGGGAATCATATTTAAGTTCCTTTTCCCCCACGATGTTTGTGGGTTGTTGTCTCTTTTTGTTTGAGCAGTAGCGATACGTTTATTCTCTGTTTTGACCGTGTTATTTCAGTCTGAAATAAATAACATATGTTCGCTCCCAGCTGCGCCTTGGTCCACTTCTTCCTTCCTGCACGACGATCGTTACAGTAATAATAAAAAGTAACACTATAAGAATAACAATAACGAGGCTATATACAGGGGGCACCGGTACTGAGTCAGTGTGCAGGGGTATAGACTAATTGAGGTAATCTGTACATGTAGGTGGGGGCGAAATGACTATGCATAGGTAACAAACAAACAGCGAGTAGCAGCAGTGTACAAGAGGAGGGGGGTGTCAATGAATTGTACGGTGGCGGTTTCTATGAATTGTTCACCAGTCTAATGGCTTGGGGGTAAAAGCTATTGAGGAGCCTTTTGGTCCTAGACTTGGCGCTCCGGTACCGCTTGCTGTGCGGTAGAAGAGAAAACAGGCTATAACTTGGGTGACTGGAGTCTCTTACAATTTTATGGGCTTTCCTCTGACACCGCCTATTATATAGGTCCATAGAGGTCAGGAAGCTTAGTCCCAGTGATGTACTGGGCCGTTTCCACTACCCTCTGTAGTGCCTCATGGTCAGATGCCGATCAGTTGCCATACCAGGTGGTGATGCAACCGGTCAGGATGCTCTCGATGGTGCAGCTGTAGAACCTTTTGAGTATCTGAGGACCCATGCCAAATCTTTTCAGTCTCCTGAGGGGGAAAAGGTTTTGCCGTGCCCTCTTCACGACTGTCTTGGTATGTTTGGACCATGATAGTTTATTGGTGATGTGGACACCAAGGAACTTGAAACTCTCGACCCGTTCCACTACAGCCCTGTTGATGTTAATGGGGGCCTATTCGGCCTGCCTTTTCCTGTAGTCCACGATCAGCTCCTTTGTCTTGCTCACATTGAGGGAGAGGTTGTTGTCCTGGCACCACACTGCCAGGTCTCTGACCTCCTCCCTATCGGCCGTCTCATCGTTGTCCATGCCTACCACTGTTGTGTCATCAGCAAACTTAATGATGTTGTTGGAGTCGTGTTTGGCCACACAGTCGTGTGTGAACAGGGAATACAGAAGGGGACAAGTACACCCCCAAGGGGCCCCAGTGTTAAGGATCAGCGTGGCAGACATGTTGTTGAATACTCTTTCCACCTTGGGAGCGGCCCCTCAAGAAGTCCAGGATCCAGTTGCAGAGGGAGGTGTTTAGTCCCAGAGTCCTTAGCTTAGTGATGAGCTTCTATGGTGTTGAATGCTGAGCTATAGTCGATGAACAGCATTCTCACATAGGTGTTCCTTTTGTCCAGGTGAGAAAGGGCGGTGTGGAGTGCGATTGTGATTGCGTCATCTGTGGATCTGTTGGGGTGGTATGAGAATTGGAGTGGGTCTATGAGAGATAGTAGTGGCTATATAGTCAAGTAACATCCTTAGTATCTTTCCATGTAAGTTGTCAATGCCAGTACCAACTTTACAAAATTCTAACATACAATGCTTTTCTTTCATTATTTGTTTTTTTAATGCATTTTACTTCCAATGTATTTTTGGTGACTAAACCATCTGATTCCGGATTAATCTCCCGCTCATTGAAAGCGGCAGCTCTAGCCTTTAGCTCGATGCGGATGTTGCCTGTAATCCATGGCTTCTGGTTGGGATATGTATGTACAGTCACTGTGGGGGCGACGTCGTCAATGCACTTATTGATGAAGCCAATGACTGAGGTGGTGTATTCCTCAATGCCATTGGATGAATCCCGGAACATATTCCATCTGTGCTAGAAAAACAGTCCTGTAGTTTAGCATCCGTGTCATCTGACCAGTTCCGTATTGAGCGAGTCACTGGTACTTCCTGCTTTAGTTTTTGCTTGTAAGCAGGAATCAGGAGGATAGAATTATGCTCAAATTTGCCAAATGGAGGGCGGGGAGAGCTTTGTATGCATCTGTGTGTGGAGTAAAGGTGGTCTAGGATTTTGTCCCCCTGGTTGCATGCTGGTAAAAATGTGGTAAAACTGATTTTAGTTAGCTTGCATTCAAGTCCCCGGGCCACTAGGAACGCCGCTTCTGGGTGAGCATTTTCTTCTTTGCTTATGGCCTTATAGAGTTGGTTGAGAGTGGTCTTAGTGCCAGCTTCGCTTTATGGTGGTAAATAGACGGTTACAAATAATACAGATGAGAACTCTCTTGGTAGATAGTGTGGTCGACAACTTATCATAAGGTACTCTACCGCAGACGAGCAATACCTCGAGACTTCTTTAATATTAGACATCACGCACCAGCTGTTATTGACAAAAAGACACACACCCCCACCCCTCATCTTACCAGAGGTAGAATCTCTGTTCTGCCGGTGCATGGAAATTCCCGCCAGCTCTATATTGTCCGTTTCTTCGTTCAGCCACGTCTGGGTGAAACATAGGATGTTAAAGTTTTGGATATCCCGTTGGTAGGATGATCATCAATTTTTTATTTTCTAACGATTGCACTAATGGAAGGCATTGGGAGTTTACTCGCTCGCCTCCGGCTTCTCAGAAGGATCCCCGATCTGCGTCCCCTTTTCCGGCGTCTTTTCTTCACGCAAAAGGCGTGGATCTGGGCCTGTTCCAGTGAGAGCAGGATATCCTTCTTGTCTGACTCGTTAAAGGAAAACGTTTCTTCCAGTCCGTGGTGAGTGATTGCTTTTCTGATGTCCAGAAATTATTTTTGGTCATAAGAGGCGGTAGCAGCAACATTATGTACACAATAAGTAAAAAAATAAGTTGCACAAAACTGTAAAAGGTCAGCCATGTTTGTTGGCAACAACTTAACCAGATACACTATCAACCTTTTCACATATATTATTTAGATACTGACTGTTAGAACTTGGTCAATGTGCCCCCCCCTCCTAATGACCAATAACCTTGTCTCATTCTGTCCATTCTGTGGAAGATGAGTTTTAAAGGGGTCACCTTGTCATCTGATTCAACAGTCAACTGCTGTATTTCATCCCTTCATTGGGATTGAGTTTGTCATTGCTCAGTACCCGACTCAAGCATTAAATCAATCATCTTAAAGAAAACCCTCAATTGTCAAGCCATGCACAGCCTTTCAAAGTACAGTATTTTTTTATATCTCTGTTCTCCGTTGATGAAAAGATCTGAGTTTTAGAAATTGTTTGATGTTCTAGAGATGACATTATGAATCCATTACAGTCTGTGGTCTCTGAATCTGAGGGATATTTAAAAGTGATGGAGGACTATAGACAGGATTTGAAAGGATATTTGATTTTAACTTTAGTCTCTGCTGAAACTGCTGACAGTTGCGAATATCACATCTAAGAGGAATTACAGAAGACGAAGTGTTCTCCGTCTTCTGAAATTCTATCAAGACGTGCATATTGTAAGCATGAGCAAGTCACTAAAAAAGATGGCCCATAGTCTCCTATCCAACATATTTCTCAACCACCATTCACCCAGACCCTATTTGCCTGTGTTGTGTTAAGGCACCTGCATACTAGGTTTGGTTTGATCCTAGCAGAACTCGGCTTGGTGAAGAAAACTTCTGTGCCTCGCAAACTCCCCTAAAAGACTGCTTGAAAAATGAGAAAGAAGCAGAAATATTAGTTTGTCTTCTTGAGCCAACGTAGAAACAACATAGCCATAACACTTCCTCTGAATAGTCAGAATTCATCTAAGAAATCTGTAACGAATTTTGACATTTTTGCAGAGAAGGTCTTAGTTGCACAATTTAACATTCACTAAGATGTTTGGTGCAGTATTTCTCAAGCAAATTTTATTTTCTGAAAACTATTTGTCTTTTGTTGAATGGCAAGAAAGAACTGCTGACCAACCACAGACGAAGAGGGCGTAGACTTCGGCTACCAAACTTGGACTAGGCCTCAAGAAGAATGTCAAACAGCCGTAAAAAAAACCTGCCGAACACCAAAGCGGACAAATCATAATATATACCCAAACTGTTTAGACTGGGAAGCATGTTTGCTGTGACCGACGGTCTTTACTGACCTTTAAATGACCACCTCATTCTCTGCTGGTGGCTAGGGGAGAAGATGTCTTGACCCAGATACAGTTGAAGTCGGAAGTGTACATACACTTAGGTTGGAGTCATTAAAACTCATTTTTCAACCATTCCACAAATTTCTTGTTAACAAACTATAGTTTTGGCAAGTTGGTTAGGACATCTACTTTGTGCATGACACAAGTCATTTTTCCAACAATTGTTTACAGACAGATTATTTCACTTATAATTCACTGTATCACAATTCCAGTGTGTCAGAAGTTTACATACACTAAGTTGACTGTGCCTTTAAACAGCTTGGAAAATTCCAGAAAATGATGTCATGGCTTTAGAAACTTCTGATAGGATAATTGACATCATTTGAGTCAATTGGAGGTGTACCTGTGGATGTATTTCAAGGCCTACCTTCAAACTCAGTGCCTCTTTGCTTGACATTATGGGAAAATCCAAAGAAATCAGCCAAGACTTCAGAAAATAAATTGTAGACCTCCACAAGCCTGGTTCATCCTTGGGAGTAATTTCTAAACGCCTGAAGGAACCACGTTCATCTGTACAAACAATAGTATGCAAGTTTAAACAGCATGGGACCATGCAGCTGTCATACTGCTCAGGAAGGAGACACGTTCTGTCTCCTAGAGGTGAACGTACTTTGGTGCGAAAAGTGTAACTCAATCCCAGAACAACAGCAAAGGACCTTGTGAAGATGCTGGAGGAAACAGGTACAAAAGTATCTATATCCACAGTAAAACGAGTCCAAATCAACATAATCTCAAAGGCCGCTCAGCAAGGAAGAAGCCACTGCTCCAAAACCACCATAAAAAAGCCAGACTACTGTTTGCAACTGCACATGGGGACAAAGATCATACATTTGGAGAAATGTCGTCTGGTCTGATGAAACAAAAATAGTTTGGCCATAATAACCATCGTTATGTTTGGAGGAAAAAGCAGGAGGCTTGCTAGCCTGAAGAACACCATCCCAACCGTGAAGCACGGGGGTGGCAGCATCATGTTTACATTTACATTTTAGTCATTTAGCAGACGCTCTTATCCAGAGCGACTTACAGTACTGAATGCATACATTTTATTTAATGCCTTTTTTTGTACTGGCCCCCCGTGGGAATCGAAACCCACAACCCTGACGTTGCACACACCATGCTGGCGTTGCAAACACCATGCTCTACCAACTGAGCCACTGAAAGAATAAACGTTTTGTTTTCGAAATGATAGTTTCCGGATTTGACCATATTAATGACATAAGGCTCGTATTTCTGTGTTTATATGAATCATAATTAAGTCTATGATTTGATATAGCAGTCTGACTGAGCGATGGTAGGCAGCAGCATGCTCGTAAGCATTCATTAAAACAGCAATTTCCTGCGTTTGCGAGCAGCTCTTAGCAATGCTTGAAGCACAGCGCTGTTCATGACTTCAAGCCTATCAACTCCCGAGATTAGGCTGGCAATACTACAGTGCCTATAAGAACATCCAATAGTCAAAGGTATATGAAATACAAATGGTAGAGAGAGAAATAGTCCTATAATTCCTACAACCTAAAACATTAACTGGGAATATTGAAGACTCATTTTAAAAGGAACCACCAGCTTTCATATGTTCTCATGTTCTGAGCAAGGAACTTAAACGTTAGCTTTTTTACATGGCACATATTGCACTTTTACTTTCTTCTCCAACACGGTGTTTTTGCATTATTTAAACCAAATTCAACAGGTTTCATTATTTATTTGAGACTAAATTGATTTTATTTATGTATTAAGTTAAAATAAAAGTGTTCATTCAGTATTGTTGTAATTGTCATTATTACAAATATATATTTTAAACAAAATTGGCCGATTAATCGGTATCGGCATCTTTTGGTCCTCCAATAATCGCTATCGGCGTTGAAAAATCATAATCGGTCGACCTCTAAAACACACACACAGTTATGTTGTGGGGGTGCTTTGCTGCAGGAGGGACTGGTGCACTTCACAAAATAGATGATATCTGAACATCTGAAGACATCAGTCAGGAAGTTTAAGCTTGGTCGCAAATGGGTCTTCCAAAATGGTAAATTACCCCAAGCATACTTCCAAAGTTGTGGCAAAATGGCTTAAGGACAACAAAGTCAAGGTATTGGAGTGGCCATCACAAAGCCCTGACCTCAATCCCATATAAAATTTGTGGGCAGAACTGAAAAAGTGTGTGATCCTAACTGACCTAAGACAGGGAATTTTACTAGGATTAAATGTCAGGAACTGTGAAAAAGTGAGTTTAAATGTATTTGGCTAAGGTGTATGTCAGTTTCCGACTTCAACTGTATACTGTATCTTACTGACCATAGATGCCTGCCTACTGTCTCTCTAGGTCAGTGGTTTCCAACTTTTTTTTTTTTCAGTCCGGATTTCAACTTACTCTTGAAAGTTATTATAGTAGAATGCACAAGGTTCAATTTCGAAATTTGGTAGGGTATCATCTGTTTTCCTCTTGTCATGCGAGTCATTGCATACCTTAGAGAACTATTTATAGCTTGTCAGAAATGTCCAGATCAACGAGCCTATGTCTGCTAACGTTTTTTAGCTAGGTTTTTCTAGTCCATAGATTTTGTAGTAATTATTTGAGTCACTAAATATAACATGAATACACATTATACGTGTGATATTTGTATGAAATTGCAACGAAATTTGCTTTAAAACTGCACATTTTCTCCACCGACGTGGGGTTTGTACAGAGAAATTGACATAGAAATAGATGTGGCGCGTACGTGGGATATTCCCTAATGCTGGTAGGGGTGCCTGAGTGAAAAGGTTTGGCAACCCCTACTCTAGATGACTAGTGCTGTAGTATCTTAATGACCCAACTTTTCTCACTCTAGGTAGCCAGTGAGGAGTATCCCACCGTCTCTCTCTGCAGGTGACTAGTAGATGAGTATTTTACTGACCTTATATACCCACTTTTCTCTCTGCAGGTGGCCAGCGGAGGAGATGTCACCCAGGGGCAGGTGGAGATATTCTCCCTGAACAGGCCCACACTGCGTCCAGTGAAGACCCTCCAGGTGGGGGCCCCAGTGAGGTGTCTGGAGTATGTGCCTGAACCCAGACCCTCAGAGGAGGTGGAGGCTGTAGCCTTCAGGAGCTCTACTGGGGTGGGGAACACCATCTGTTTGGGACTAGATGATGGAAGGTGAGGAGAACACAGCTCTTAGAGAAATGGTCAAATACTGTAGTGTGAGTTACACAGCGATATTCTTGTATTTACTGTTGTTGGTATCACCACTATCATCCTACTCTGACGTCAATTTGTTTTCACAGAGAGTCATAATCTGTATTCAATTTATGTAAGGCTGCTCTCAGACTAGTAGTAGTAGATCGGACCAAGAAATCAGAGTTGATTTCATACACGTTGAATCCCGGTGCACAACCATTTCTTATTTTCCTGTCTACTGTCTATATTTTCCCATTTCTACTGCATGTGGTGATTGCATTACTTTCTCAGAACGAGAAAACAGTCTTCTTGCATTTGAGATGCAAGATATTGCCAGTTTACTGTAGTTATTTTCTCTGCAAATGTTTCTGTTATTCATTTGGGCACCAGAATAAAATGAAATGTGTCATTTATCTCTTTATGTTAACTCATTCCCTCAACTCATTCACTCTTGTATATTTGTCCTGAGATGAGAGAAAATACCAATGTGTATAAACCCTGGATGACTGACATGGGGGCGCTGTACTGAAGCCACTCCACAGCCATCTTGGTACTCCTCCTCTATTGTAAAAAAACAAAAAGCTATAGAAATGCATTTATTAATGTTTACATTCATTTTTGTCAAGTGTATTCTGTTACAGACACCATAATTCATAATTTTCTATTGTATTATGCGAACTGAACATAAAACATGTTAAATAAATAGTACTAATGTCCCCACCTCACAAAGAAATACAAAATACCTGTAATTGTCACGCCCTGACCTGAGAGAGACGTTTTATTTCTCTATTTTGTTAGGTCAGGGTGTGGGGTGGGCATTCTATGTGTTGTATTTCTTTGTTTTGGCTGAGTATGGTTTCCAATCAGAGGCACCTGTCTATTGTTGTCTCTGATTGGGAATCATACTTAGGCATCCCTTTTTCCCTCCTTCAGTGTGGTATCTTGTTTTTGTACAGCTCAGTAAGCCTGCAGAACGTGACATTCGTTTCCGTTGTTTATTATTTTGATTTAGTGTTCTGAGTTATACTGAACATGAGCACTTACCACGCTGCACCTTGGTTTCCTCCTTTCGACGATCGTTACAGAAGATCCCACCACAAAAAGACCAAGCAGCGTGGTCCGGAGCAATGGACCTGGGAAGACATCCAGGACGGAAAGGGATCCTGGACGTGGGATGAGATCCAGGTTGGATGGCATCGCCTCCCATGGGAACAGGTAGAAGCAGCGAGAGCAGAGCGACGACGAGACGAGGAACTAGCACGGCAACGACGGACGCACGAGAGGCAGCCCCCAATTTTTTTGGGGGGGGGGGGGCACACGGGGAGATTGGTAGAGTCAGGGTGGAGACCTGAGCCAACTCCCTGTGCTTACCATGGGGAGCGAGTGACTGAGCAAGCGGTGATGCGCACGGTGTCGCCAGTGCGCATTCACAGCCCGGTGAGCTCTGTGCCAGCGCCCCGCATTTGCAGGGCTAGAGTTAGCATTCAGCCAGGAAGGGTGGTGCCAGCTCAGCGCTCCTGGTCTCCAGTTCGCCTCCTCGGTCCAGGATATCCTGCGCCGGCTCCGCGCACTGTGTCGCCAGTGCACACTCACAGCCCAGTGCGTCCTGTGCCAGCGCCCCGCATTTGCCGGGTGAAAGTAAGAATCCAGCCAGGACGGATTGTGCCAGCTCTATGCTCAAGACCTCCAGTGCGCCTCCACGGCCCAGTATATCCTGTGCCTGCTCCACGCACCCGGCCTCCAGTGAGTCTCTCCAGTCTGGTACGCCCTGTGTCTGCTCCTCGCACTTGCCCGGAAGTGCGTGTCACCAGTCTGGCACCACCTGAGCCAGCCCCACGCATCAGGTCTCTAGTGCGCCTGCCCAGTCCGGTGTGTCCTGTTCCTGCTCCTCACACTCGCCCTGAGGTGCGTGTTACCAATCTGGCGCCACCTGTGCCAGCCCCATGCATCAGGGCTCCAGTGCGCCTTCCCAGTCCAGAGCTTCCGGCGACAGTTCCCAGTCCAGAGCTTCCGGCGACAGTTCCCAGTCCAGAGCTTCCGGCGACGTCCCCCAGTCCAGAGTCTCCATTGACGTTCCCCAGTCCGGTGAGACCTGTTCCAGCTCCACGTAAGAAGCCTCCAGTGATGATCCATGGCACGAAGCTTCCAGTGATAATCCATGGCCCGGAGCATCCAGTGATTATCCATGGCAAGAAGCCTGTAGGGATGATCCATGGCCCGGAGCCTGTAGGGATGATCCATGGCCCGGAGCCTCCAGTGATGATACATGGCACAAAGCCTCCCGGAACCTCCTGAGACGGCCCGCAGTCCGGAACCTCCTGAGACGGCCCGCAGTCCGGAACCTCCTGAGACGGCCCGCAGTCCGGAACCTCCTGAGACGGCCCGCAGTCCGTAACCTCCTGTGACGGCCCGCAGTCCGGAGTCTTCAGCGACGGTCCGCAGCCCGGAGTCTTCAGCGACGGTCCGCAGCCCTGAGCCTCCAGCGGCGGTCCGCAGCCCAGAGCCTCCAGCGGCGGCCCGCAGCCCAGAGCCTCCAGCGGCGGCCCGCAGCCCAGAGCCTCCGGCGAGGATCTACGGTCCGGTGGCACAAAAGCGGAGGGATCAGTGGGCGGAGCGGGGACTACGCCCCGAACCGGAGCCGCCACCATGGGTAGATGCCCACCCGGACCCTCCCCTATAGGTTCAGGTTTGCGTCCGGGAGTCCGCACCTTTGGGGGGTTGGGTACTGTCACGCCCTGACCTGAGAGAGACATTTTATTTCTCTATTTTGTTACGTCAGGGTGTGGGGTGGGCATTCTATGTGTTGTATTTCTTTGTTTTGGCTGAGTATGGTTTCCAATCAGAGGCAGCTGTCTATTGTTGTCTCTGATTGGGAATCATACTTAGGCAGTCCTTTTTCCCTCCTTCAGTTTGGGATCTTGTTTTTGTACAGCTGAGTAAGCCTGCAGAACGTGACGTTCGTTTTCCGTTGTTTATTATTTTGATTTAGTGTTCTGAGTTATAATAAATACTGAACATGAGCACTCACCACGCTGCACCTTGGTCTCCTCCTTTCGACGATCGTTACAGTAATTTTGTTCTTGAAACATTATATTGAAATTGTAGAATTATATTAATTCCTATGGAATTGCTCCTTCTGGGGAGTACATTTTAGTACCCATAGAGTACCACAATATGAGTCAAAATACCTAGAGAGATTTACATGGTTATCAAAAAGTAATTCCAGGGTAGATCTACACGAAACACAACCCTTATTTTATGTGTTTCTAAAATTCCCTACGGGAAAAATTTATGGTGGAAAAACAATTGGAATAATTTCCCTGTGTGACCGCTAGATTTGATTTGGTATTATGACAGCATCAGCAATCCAGGGTTTATATATACATGTACATCATTGGAAAAGACAGAGTGTAATAGCAGCACAATTTCAGCATTTATTTTAGCGGGACACAATAGAATGACTGTCAACTCCGAAGTTAGTTAACGTTCGCTTTCAAGAAATAAAAAGTAATTGTAAAGAAAAAAAAAAGCTCAGCACAGTCACTGAACTTCAGATGGAATCGAGAAAGAACGAGAGGCTGCACACACAATACTGAAGCAGCAAAGTGCCCAGTTACATCAAATGACACATTAACGAGGTACTCGGTCTTCATAAATTATGTTCATTTACGCTGTACCTGCTCCTTTTCCCACCAGCATCCTGGTGTATGGCAGTGTGAACACTGAGGCCCAGTGCCTGTTGAACCTGCGGAAACCTCATAGCTGCCCTGTCCTGTGCCTCAAACATTGCACCAACTTGCTGTTTGCTGGGCTCAGGGATGGAACCATGATGGTCTATGGAAGAAGTAATGGAGGTAAGAAGGTCTCTCCCTGGCCTCCAGAGTGGCGCAATGGTCTAAGTTATGCCACTAGAGATTCTGGGTTCGAGTCCAGGTTCTGTCGCAGCCGGCCGCGCCCGGGAGACCCATGGGACGGCGTACAATTGGCCCAGCTTCGTCCGGGTTAGGGGAGGGTTTGGCCGGCAGGGATGTCCTTGTCCCATCGCGTACTAGCGATTCTGTGGCGGGCCGGGCACAGTGCATGCTGACATGGTTGCCAGGTGTACTGTGTTTCCACTGACATATTGGTGCGGCTGGCTTCCGGGATAAGTGGGCATTGTGTCAAGAAGCAGTGCGGCTTGATTGGGTTGTGTTTCGGATGACTCACAACTCTCGACTCCGTACTGGAGTTGCAGCGATGAGACAAGACTGTAACTACCAATTGGGGAGAAAAACGGGGTAAAAAATAGAAATCCCTGTATGTCAGGAATATAGTCCTCAGATTTAAATCCAAAATGGCAGAATTGTGTTCAAGCATCACACTACTAACATAGCAATTTATTTATGTCAGTAGTCATAGATGGACACTCAGAAATACATGTTTCAAGCTATCACCATTATAGCAATGAAAGCAATTGCAGTACAATTAAAGCAGGAGAATGGAATACATTTATAATTATGTCACGCCACTAATACTCGTACAAATATTAGCTAGTAATTGATATTAATTCAGATAATCATTGCATTCACTCATTAGCCTACCATAGCAACAATGTGTAAGAATTGTATTATATTGTATGGAATGTGACATTAAAATGGATAGGTTATTTTGTTATTAGACATTATTAACAGGGCTTGTATCTGTAACAAAAATGGCTTTTGATTTAGTAATCCAATCAAATTAGTAGTGCAATTATGAGTCTTACTGTTTCCTTGTTTCAATTTGTACATCTGTCGATTTGTACATGCTAATGCATGTCTCAATCTGCTGCAGTGAATGCTTCAGTGAGTGTGCAAGAAACATATTTTCTGTCATGCATTCAGTCTGCTTGGGAGACATGTAATGCGTGGTAGGATTTTCAGGGGATTCCATCAAGTGGATACATTTGTGAAAAGCAACTTAATTAAGACTAGCAACCTTTGAAAATGTTGCCTTAAAATACCTATTTTATTGCCCATTGTTGGTGATATTCCCTGCCAGTGTGAAGAAATTACACCTGAAGTCACCATACAGTGGTTGGCATGGTTGTGCTTTGGTCAGTCAGACATATCATACAGTAGGGCCAGGAGGCTTAGTTAGCACAATCTCAACATTCACTCTCCCAGTCACCTCAGCCTGCGGGAGCACAATGGCTTTATCACCGTGCAGTGTGGTGTGGTGCGTCTGTCCTGGCTGTGTCAGTGTGGCTGCCTGCATCTCCACAGCACTCTACTCTGCTCTCACCTCCAGCCATGCAGAAAGGATGATTAATTACGCCAGTGTGCTGCGTGTCGATTAAATATGACTATTCATGTTATGTAAAATTAATAAATAAAAAAGAGGGAGAAGACAGGTGAAAAGCTCTGGAGTGGAGCGTGGATGGTGTCAGGCAATGTTTGTGCATTTTGCACAGCTGTTAAAGATTGATGCCCCTGGATGGTACGCTACTGCCTGGAAACCATGTCTGCAGGAGTAGGAAAATATCAAGTCCTCACATGGGACTTCTATCAAAAGGCATATGAACAGCATTCCCAGCACATTGTTGCTTAGCTGAAAATCCCAATTTCTTTTTTCCTTTTGTGGTGCGTGTGGTAGAGCAGTGACATCGCTTGTGCATGGGCCGAGGGGACTTTTAAAAGACTGAATTTGAAAAGGTGGAAGAATGACATTTAGAACACGACAAGCAATTAACCTGGGCAAGTCATTGTGAAGCTATTCTGTTTTGAAAGGCAAGATATAAACAACTAAAAATGTTAATTAAATGGCTGTGTGCACTTTCTTCTTAAATGTTGCTTCATTAACGCACTGCAAATGAAATGCTTATGTAATGCGCTTTATAACACGTTGCCACAGAAGCAGGTATGGGTGCCCCGTGATTACAACTCAAAGGAAAAAGGTCTGCTTCATTTTCACACTGATGTGCAAAAAAAAGAAAGTTGCGATAAAGAAGTTGGAAAGCTGATTAAAGTGTATGGCTGATATTAGCATATGGTATTAAGAATGAATTATTGTTTAGCGCACAAGTCTCAAAACATATTCCAGAGACACTGCTTTCATCAAATTGTGATTCAAGCTGGTGTGTGCATACGTGAGTACTCGTGTACAGTATGTGTGTATGTCTATTTGTGTGTATGTGCGCACATGTGCATGCGTAGTTGCGCATGCACATGTGTGTTTGTGAAACAGTAAGTATTTGTATGTGTTTTCAGTTTGGAATATTTGTCTAGCAAACACCAGGGCAAGTTGCTTCAGTGTAAATAGAATAAATATAGTTTAATTGCCTTGCTCAAGGCAACAACTGCTGAATCACTACATTTCATAGTCAAACAGAAAGTGTAGCATGTATTTAAAACATAATCATAAACTGGTGATAACAAGTCATGATTTTGTCAGCTGTTTTAGCAGAGCTTTGATTTGTCCATTGTAAAGTAGGAGTAATGGGGCGGCAGGTACCCTAGGGGTTAGAGAGGCGAGCCAGCAGCCGAAGGGTTGACAGTTCTAATCTGTCCGGAAGTGAGCTGGCAACCAAAGGATTGCTGGTATCAAATTCTAGATGCTTTTGCTTGCCGTTGTGCCCTTGAACAAGGCACTTTACCACCCACAACAACTGCTCCACGGGCACCCTTCTACAACCTGTATGTATGTGGATCTTTCGGATGGGTTGGGATTAAAAAAAGCGGAAGTAACATTTCGGTTGGATCTTGTGTAACTGACGAATAAAGTGATCTTAAATATTCAGTTTAAAGTGTTCTAATCCTGAGTGTTGGTTGTGTTGTGCTCTCAGGTGAGCTGTGGGAGCCAAACTCCTGCAGGACTGTTATTGTGGGCCCAGAGCCGGTGCGGACTCTTCTGGTACTGGAGGACTCTATGTGGGCCAGCTGTGCCAACTCTGTGACCGTCATCGAGGGCTCCAGCCTTGCCACCCAGGTACAATAGGAGATGCACCAAGTGTTTTATAGTTTGCACAACAGCACACAAACACATACCTCCTGAAATGCTCCTGAAAAGCATCTTCACTTCCGCCTGGCATACTTTTCACAACTGCCTTAGAGCAGAGGCTCATGCACAGAATAGTCTCAACAAGCCCAACAATATCCTGTCTTTTCCTTCAACTCAACACACTTGCTATTGGAATTGTAAAATATATTCGAACTCAAAACTCCTTGAGTTATACATTGTTACTTAGCCTGAGTACAGAATGAGCTTTGAGGCAGCAGTGGCTCTCTGTGCTTGTACACTTTCCTGCCTGTCCAGTCCTCTGGAGATCAGAGCTTAGTCAGCTGAGTGACCACGCAAAGAAGACAAGGTTCTGTCTGGCTGGCTCCAGCATATCCCTCCTCCGCGTTGAACAGGCGTGTGTGCTCAGGTCGTCGCTGGTCGCTCCTTTCATAACTTTGTCTTCCTTACTAATGCACACCCTAGAGGGCTGACTTCACTGGGGCTGTGATGCGGAACTGGGATCAGGGAAGCAGCACTTGCCCCTGGGGCTGAGCAATAACTTTGTGATGGGGGCGCAGGCCAGGGTCGTGATCACTCAGACTCACCCCTCTCTACTACTTTAGTGGTCTAGCCCATTTACCTAAGTTAGAACAGCCTTACTGTCAGCTCTGCTCTATCTTGAATTGATGATCCTTGATAGAGCCGGCAGTTAACACAGAAGGCTACACTGCGCTCCCTGCACAGCTCCTGTGTAAATGGGCAGCGCCACACTGGTGTGACATCGCAGTGTGCCGAGCAAACAGAATAAAGCCCCTCAGACAGTCCTGTGGATCTGCATCCATCTCTCCTCCTTCTCCTCCTCTCCTCCCTTAGTGGGTTTGAAGCGACCTGTGTGTGTGTTCTGCATTATGACAGAGCTGTGGGAATGGTCCATCTGCCCTCAAAAAGAAGGGTTCTAAATCAGGCCTGTCGTCAGAGCCTAACCAGGGAAGACGGCATCGACACAGGGGCCTTTGATCAATATTGACAGGCTTGGCATGTCTACCTCCCTCTCCTCTCAACTCTATAAGATAGGAATATGCTTACTCCCCCTCCTTCCTCCTGTCCGACCCATGCCCACTCCCCTCCTTCTCACTCTCCTACCCATGCCCAATCCCCCTCCTTCCTTCCTTCACCTCCATGGCTGTGTGACTGTGGCTGTGGATTTGCTCCTCTCCTAAGAACAGACACATTGTCAAATCAAATCAAATGTTATGTCACATGCACTGAATACAACAGGTAAAATCAAATCAAATGTATTGGTCACATACTGTACACATGGTTAGCAGATGTTAATGCAAGTGTAGCGAAATGCTTGTGCTTCCAGTTCCGACAGTCCAGTAATATCTAACAAGTAATCTAATAATTCCCCAACAACTACCTAATACACACAAATCTAAATGGATGGAATAAGAATATGTACATATAAATACATGGATGAGCGATGGCCGAGCAGCATAGGCAAGATGCAATAGATGGTATAAGATACAGTATATACAGTGGCTTGCGAAAGTATTCATCCCCTTGGCATTTTTCCTATTTTTGTGCCTTACAACCTGGAATTAAAATAGAGTTTTGGGGGGTTTGTATCATTTGATTTACACAACATACCTACCACTTTGAAGATGCAAAATATTTTTTATTGTGAAACAAACAAGAAGTAAGACAAAAAAACGGAAAACTTGAGTGTGCATAACTATTCACCCCCCCCCCAAAGTCAATACTTTGTAGAGCCACCTTTTCCAGCAATTACAGCTGCAAGTGTCTTGGGGTATGTCTCTATAAGCTTGGCACATCTAGCCACTGGGATTTTTGCCCATTCTTCAAGGCAAAACTGTTCCAGCTCCTTCAAGTTGGATGGGTTCCGCTGGTGTACAGCAATCTTTAAGTCATAAATGTTTCCCCTTAAACCACTTGAGTGTTGCTTTAGCAGTATGCTTAAGGTCATTGTTCTGCTGGAAGGTGACCCTGCATCCCAGTCTCAAATCTCTGGAAGACTGAAACAGGTTTCCCTGAAGAAATTCCCTGTATTTAGCGCCATCCATCATTCCTTCAATTCTGACCAGTTTCCCAGTCCCTGCCGATGAAAAACATCCCCACAGCATGATGCTGCAACCACCATACTTCACTGTGGGGATAGTGTTCTCGGGGTGATGAGAGGTGTTGGGTTTGCGCCAGACATAGCATTTTCCTTGATGGCCAAAAAGCAACATTTTTGTCACATCTGACCAGAGTACCTTCTGCCATATGTGTGGGGAGTCTCCCACATGCCTCTTGGCGAGCAACAAACTTGTTTGCTTATTTTTTACTAAAAGAAATTGCTTTTTTCTGACCACTCTTCCATAAAGCCCAGCTCTGTGGAGTGTACGGCTTAAAGTGGTCCTATGGACAGATACTCCAATCTCCGCTGTGGAGCTTTGCAACTCCTTCAGGGTTATCTTTGGTCTCTTTGTTGCCTCTCTGATTAATGCCCTCCTTGCCTGGTCCGTGAGTTTTGGTTGGCGGCCCTCTCTTGGCAGGTTTGTTGTGGTGCCATATTCTTTCCATTTTTTAATAATGGATTTCATGGTGCTCCGTGGGATGTTCAAAGTTTTGGATATTTTTATTAATCACCCCTGATCTGTTGCTCCCCACAACTTTGTTCCTGACCTGTTTGGAGAGCTCCTTGGTCTTCATGGTGCCGCTTGCTTGGTGGTGCCCCTTCCTTAGTGGTGTTGCAGACTCTAGGGCTTTTCAGAACATTGTTCTATTGTATATATACTGAGATCATGTGACAGATCATGTGACACTTAGAATGCACACAGGTGGACTTTATTTAACTCTTTTTGTGACTTCTGACGGTAATTGGCTACACCAGATCTTATTTAAGGGCTTCATAGCAAAGGGGGTGAATACATATGCCCGGACCACTTTTCCGTTTCTTATTTTTAGAATTTTTTGAAATAAGTTATTTTTAAAATTTCACTTCACCAATTTGGACTATTTTGTGTATGTCCATTACATGAAATTCAAATAAAAAATAAAGTTCAATTACAGGTTGTAATGCAACAAAATAGGAAAAAACGCCAAGGGGGATTAATTATTTTACAAGGCACTGTACATATGAGATGAGTAATGTAAGATATCTTCTTACAACTAGGGGTTCCGCTAGTGGAATGCCTGCTCCAATATCCAATGGAAGAACGTGGCGCGAAATACAAAAACCTCAAAAATGCAATAATTTCAATTTTTCCAACATACGACTATTTTACACCATTTTAAAGACAAGACTCTCGTTAATCTAACCACATTGTCCGATTTCAAAAAGGCTTTACAGCGAAAGCAAAACATTATATTATGTTAGGAGAGTACATAGCCAAAAACAATCACACAGCCATTTTCCAAGCAAGCATATATGTCACAAAAACCCAAAACACAGCTAAATGAAGCACTAACCTTTGATGATCTTCATCAGATGACACTCCTAGGACATTATGGTATACCATATCCAAAAACTGCTTTTTACATTAGCATGTGATGTTCAGAACATGCATTCCCACCCAAAACGTCCGGTGAATTTAGTAAATTACTCATCATAAAGATTGACAAAATACATAACAATTATTTTAAGAATTATAGATACAGAACTCCTTTATGCAATCGCTATGTCAGATTTTAAAATAGCTTTTCAGCGAAAGCACATTTTGCAATATTCTGAGTACATAGCTCAGCCATCACGGCTATTTTGACACCCGCCAAGTTCGGGGCTCGCTAAACTCAGAATTACTATTAGAAAAATGGTATTACCTTTGCTGATCTTCGTCAGAATGCACTCCCAGGACTGCTACTTCCACAACAAATGTTGTTTTTGTTCCAAATAATCCATACTTATGTCCAAATACCTCCATTTTGTTCGTGCGTTCAGATCACTATCCAAAGGGTAACGCGCAAGCGCATTTCGAGACAAAAAATTCTAAATGTTCCTTTACCGTACTTAGAAGCATGTCAAACGCTGTTTAAAATCAATTGTTAAGTGTATTTTTCTCGTAAAATAGCGATAATATTCCAACCGGAGAATAGTGTATTCATTCAAAGAGGAATAGAAAAAACAGCTGATCTTGTGAACTTGCATATCCAATCTTTTAGTCACCAGGCAGACCACAGACAAACTGAGCTACAAAACTCTGCCCAGAGACAGGAGACGCCTCAATCCACTTTCTGAAGGCTTTAGAGAGCCAATGGAAGCATTAGAAAGTGCTACGTAACAGCACAGATACTGTAGTTTCGATAGAGAACCAAAAGAAGAACTACAAATTCTCAAACAGACCACTTCCTGCTTGGAATTTTCTCAGGTTTTTGCCTGCCATATGAGTTCTGTTATACTCACAGACACCATTCAAACAGTTTTAGATCATTCAGAGTGTTTTCTATCCAAATATACTAATACTATGTATATTCTAGTTTCTGAGCCAGAGTAGTAACCTGTTTAAATTGGGTACGTTTTTCATCCGGCCGTGAAAATACTGCCCCCTATAGCGAAGAGGTTAAGTAAACATTACTAAAGTGGTATTGCTTAAAGTGACTAGTGAGTCTCTATGTAGGCAGTAGCGTCTCTGAGTTAGTGATTGCTGTTTAGTAGTCTGATGGCCTTGAGGTAGAGCTGTTTTTCAATCTCGTGGTCCCAGCTTTGATGCACCTGTACTGACCTCGCCTTCTGGATGGTTGCGGGATGAACAGGCAGTGGCTCGGGTGGTTGTTGTCCTTGATGATACTTTTGGCCTTGCAATGACATCGGGTGATGTAGGTGTCCTGGAGGGCCGGTAGTTTGCCCCCGGTGATGCGTTCTGCAGACCGCACCACCCTCTGGAGAGCCTTGCGGTTGAGGGCAGTGCATTTGTCGTACCAGACAGAGGTACATCTGTAAAATTGTGTATCTGTAAAAGTTTGTCAGGGTTTTAGGTGACAAGCCACATTTCTTCAGCCTCCTGAGGTTGAAGAGGCGCTGTTGTGCCTTCTTCACCATACTGTCCTTGTGGGTGGACCATTTCAGTTCACCATACTGTCCTTGTGGGTGGACCATTTCAGTCTGTGATGTGTACGCTGTGGGTGGAGACCTTACCGTGAAATGCTTACTTACAAGCCCTTAATTAACCAACAATATAGTTTAAGAAATAGAGTTAAGAAAATATTTACTAAATAAACTAAAGTAAAACAATGTAATAAAACACAAGATATTTCTTTAACAATAACGAGGCTATATACAGGGGGTACTGGTACCGAGTCAATGAGTGGGGGTACCGGTTAGTCGAGGTAATTTGTAAAGTGACTATGCATAGATAATAAGGAGCAGCGAGTAGCAGCAGTGTAAAAACAAAGGGGAGGGGTCAATGTAAATAGTCCGGGTGGCCATTTGATTAATTGTTCAGCAGTCTTATGGCTTGGGGGTAGGAGTCTTTTGATCCTAGACTTAGTATCGCTTGCCGTGCGGTAGCAGAGAGAACAGTCTATGACTTGGGTGACTGGAGCCTTGATTTTTTTGGCCTTCCTCTGACACAGCCTAATATATAGGTCCTGGATTTCAGGAAGCTTGGCCCCAGTGATGTACTGGGCCGTACGCACTACCCTCTGTAGCACCTTGCTGTCAAAGGCCGAGCAGTTGCCATAGCAGGCTGTGATGCAACCGGTCAGGATGCTCTCCATGGTGCAGCTGTAGAACTTTTTGAGGATCTGGGGACCCATGCCAAATCTTTTCAGTCTCCTTAGGGGGAAAGGGTTTTGTCGTGCCCTCTTCACGACTGTCTTGGTATGTTTGGACCATGATAGTTTGTTGGTGATGTGGACACCAAGGAACTTGAAACTCTCGACCCGCTCCACTACAGCCCCGTCGATGTTAATGGGGGCCTGTTTGGCCCGCCTTTTCCTGTAGTCCACAATCAGCTCCTTTGTCTTGCTCACATTGAGGGAGAGGTTGTTGTCCTGGCACCACACTGCCAGGTCTCTGACCTCCTCCCTATAGGCCATCTCATCGTTGTCGGTGATCAGGCCTACCACTGTTGTGTCGTCAGCAAACTTAATGATGGTGTTGTAGTCGTGCTTGGTCATGCAGTCGTCTGTGAACAGGGAGTACAGGAGGGGACTGAGCACATGGCAGATATGTTGTTGCCTACCCTTACCACCCAGGGGCGGCCTGTCAGGAAGTCCAGGATCCAGTTGCAGAGGGAGGTGTTTAGTCCCAGGGTCCTTAGCTTAGTGATGAGCTTTGTGGGCACTATGGTGTTGAACTTTGAGCTGTAGTCAATGAACAGCATTCTCACATAGGTGTTCCTTTTGTCCAGGTGAGAAAGGGTGGTGTGCAGTGAGATTGAGATTGCATAATCTGTGGATCTGTTGGGGCAGTATGTGAATTGGAGTGGGTCTCGGGTGTCCGGGAGGATGCTGTTGATGTGAGCCATGACCAGCCTTTCACAGCATTTCATGGCTACCGACGTGAGTGCCACGGGGCGGTAATCATTTAGGCAGGTACAGCATTCTCACATAGGTGTTCCTTTTTTCCAGGTGTGAAAGGACAGTGTAGAGTGCAATTGAGATTGCGCTCAGTGTAATGCAGGGCTAATGAGCTGTTCAGGCGGTGGGACTTTAGCCTCTCTGGCGCATGTGGGACGAACTTGTCCCACCTACGTAACAGCCACTGAAATCCAGTGGCGCGATTTTTGAATCGTTAGAAATACTATTACTTCAATTTCTCAAACATATGACTATTTTACAGCTATTTAAAGACAAGAATCTCGTTAATCTAACCCCACTGTCCGATTTCAAAAAGGCTTTACAACGAAAGCAAAACATTAGATTATGTCAGCAGAGTGCCCAGCCAGAAATAATCAGACACCCATTTTTCAAGCTAGCATATCATGTCACATAAACCCAAACCACAGCTAAATGCAGCACTAACCTTTTATGATCTTCATCAGATGACACACCTAGGACATTGTGTTATACAATACATGCATGTCTGTTCAATCAAGTTCATATTTATATCAAAAACAGCTTTTTACATTAGCATGTGACGTTCAGAAAAAGCATAACCCCCGCAAACTTCCGGGGAATTTACTAACAGTTTGCTAAATTACTCACGATAAACGTTCACAAAAAGCATAACAATTATTTTAAGAATTATAGATACATTACTCCTCTATGCACTCGATATGTCCGATTTTAAAATAGCTTTTCGGATGAAGCACATTTTGCAATAATCTAAGTACATAGCCCGGCATCACAGGGCTAGCTATTTAGACACACACCCAGGTCAGCCTCCACCAAAATCACATTTCCTATAAGAAAAATGTTCTTACCTTGCTTGTTCTTCGTCAGAATACACTGCCAGGACTTCTACTTCAATAACAAATGTTGGTTTGGTCCCAAATAATCCATCGTTATATCCAAACAGCAACGTTTTGTTCGTGAGTTCTAGACACTATCAGAATGCTACATCACGGTCTTGAGCATGGCGCATTGGCGTGACAAAAAATGTCTAAATATTCCATTACCGTACTTCGAAGCATGTCAACCGCTGTTTAAAACCAATTTTTATGCCATTTATCTCGTAGAAAAGTGATAATATTCCGACCGGAATATGCATTGAGCCTAAACAGCCGAATAAAATTTATCCTCAGGAGCGAATCGTGCACGCGCCTCATTCAAAGGTCCTCTGAGCCGCCACTTGCCAAAGCCGATAATGTGTTTCAGCCTGAGGCTGCCTCGTTAACCTTCAGTTATTTCCCGGGTTCTGAGAGCCTATCGGAGCCCTGGGAATTGTCACGTTACAGCTAAGATCCTTACTTTTCAATAAACAGATGCAAGACGCACGACTCCTTGTCAGACAGGGTACTTCCTGCTTGAAACCTTGTCAGGTTTTTGCTTGCCATAGGAGTTCTGTTATACTCACAGACACCATTCAAACAGTTTTAGAAAATTCAGAGTGTTTTCTATCCAGACCTGAACAATAATATGCATATTCTAGCTTCTGAGTTGGTGTAGGAGGCAGTTAAAAATGGGCACATATTTTTTCCAAAATTCTCAATACTGCCCCCTATCCCAAACAGGTTAATGATACTTTAGTGCTGGGGCTTTAGCCAGCAGTGCTTCTCTCCTCTGCTGATGAAGGACTTCGGGTGGTGCTGCTGTTTGTGTGACAGCAGTGCTGGGTGGTAGGGGCATATTACCTCTGTCACGCTTTGATACCACTCTCGTGGTTGTAAGCAATGCAGAACTCAGCTCCCTAATACCATGGTGTCAATTGGGTGAGCAGTTGTTGCTTTCACTTTATTTGATAGTGAGGAAAGAGTGCTCCACTACATGTTCAGCATCACCATCCATTTTAGAAGAGACCTTAGTGCCAAATATATGCTCTGATAGGCTGATGGACACTCCAGGCAGTATCCAATGTTGTCAAGGCTGGCAGTCATGCAGCCCTGTAAACAAATATCACTTCCACTAACCTCTTCAATTAAATTACCCTACCAGTCAATTAATTATTACTGTGGCTATGACATTGGGCTCCCGAGTGGCGCAGCGGTCTAAGGCACTGCATCTCAGTGCTTGAGGCGTCACTACAGACACCCTGGTTTGAATCCAGGCTGTATCGCAACTGGCCATAATTGGGAGTCCCATAGGGTGGCACACAATTGGTACAGCGTCGTCCGGGTTTGGCCGGTGTAGGCTGTTATTGTAAATAAGAATTTACAATAACAGTAAATTAATTTAACTTGCTTAGTTAAATTAATGTTACATTTAATTTTAAGTTTTGTGTTTGGCCTCACCAATGTACAGGGACAGATCAAATTTAAAGCAGCCAGATAATGACATATCCAGTGAAACATATGCTAGACAAGGTGTCATGATGACAAGGTGTCAGTTAATGATTAGTCTGTTAATTATGAATAAGTCTGTTTATGCCAAAATCACTGATTAAACCCCCCTCATAATTTCTCGCGGTTCACTGACATTGTTAATGCTCTTTACATTTTGTACAAGTTTGAACTTGGTCTGTAATTAGATCTTAAATTCTTTGAAATAAGGCTTCTTGAATTGAAATCTCTATCAGAAAAAAAAACATTTGGTACCACTTTATTTGTATAGTCCATCCGGAGAAAACAAAATGTTTTTAAAATGTAGATGCTCTACAGATTATCAGTTATAGTTCAACTAACAATCTACTAACCCTTGCCCTAACCTTAACCTTAACCCTTGTCCTAACCCTAAACTTAACCCTAAACCGGTTCTTTTCTTTTTCTAAACCTAACCCAAACATGTTTTTTTGTGGTTGCACTTGAAAATGGGAGAGATGCAGTATCCTCTCCTCCCAAACAGAGCAGAGCATGCACCTACTGCTGTGGAGTCAATTAAAAGAGAAAACACATCAAAGGGTTCTCTTCTCTCCCCACTCTCAAACAAAGGAGGTCCCTCTGGCAAGAGCACACAAACAGGTGGAAATCCCTGTCCGCTGGTGCCTCGCGCTCTCTCTCTCTCTCTCACACTCACACTCTCTCACTCTCACTGTCTCGCTCTCTTTCTGACTAATCTCTTAGCCCCTGACTCATAAACCAAGAGGACCTGGGAGATGATGCCAGAGCCAGCCCCTGTCATGGTGCAGACCTCGGGGGTAGCATGCCTAGCCATGATAAGGCGCGTTGCTCTTCCTCAGCGACTCATTCAGTTAAAAAAGTTTTTATTTAACTAGGCAAGTCAGTTAAGAACAAATTCTTATTTACAATGACAGCCTACCCCAGACGACGCTGGGCCAATTTTGCGCCGCCCTATGGGACTCCCAATCACCGTCGGATGTGATACAGCCTGGATTCAAACCAGGTACTGTAGTGACGCCTCTTGCACTGAGATGCAGTGCCTGCGCCACTTGGGAGCCCGAGTTTGTGCCTGAAAAGCCTTCTCTTTTCCTGTGGTCTTGAGAAGTTGGAGGGTGGGAGGATTTTGTATACTGACACAGTAGAAAAGATGCCCCAGTCTGTGAATCATTGGTGCAGTTAATTACAAGCTCAAGAGAGACACACTATGGCCTTCTGAGAAAGCAGGTTTGGTAATCTCCAGTCATCTGGCCTACTTGGGTTTTGTGGAAAAGATTTAAAGAGTGCTACATTCAGATGTTCTGGTTGTCTTTTCTAATCAAGTACTTCAAACAATGTGTAGGCAGGTTGCTTAGGATTCAAACCTTCTCAAACAGCCTAATTCATACTCTTAAAGGAGGCGCTCCCACAATAACGTGGTTTGTACCGCATGCAAGGTAAATTATTGGATTTTTCACATACCACACTAAGACGTTATCCAATTCCACTACCTTTTCAAGCTATTTTTTATTAAATGAAAGCATGCTTTGCTTTTATACTTACAAGACCATCAGGCTTGATTGAGTGAGCTGTTTTGTCTCGTAGTAATGTGGTGCCTGCCTGTATTTCCTTTAACCTTTATTTTAGCAATAGAAATCAAATCACATTTTATTTGTCACGTGCTTTGTAAACAACAATTGTGACTGACAGTGAAATGCTATTTGGTTAACTACTTAGCAGTCTTATGGCATTGGGGTAGAAGCTGTTCAGTGTCTTGTTGGTTCAAGACTTGATGCATCAGTACCGTTTGCCGTGTGGTATCAGTGAAAACAATCTATGACTTGGGTCTTTGACAATTTTTAGGGCCTTTCTGACATTGCCTGGTATAGAGGTCCTGGATACAATACGTCATTGAGAAAATGTTTTATTTTCATAATAAAAAAATGTTTTTGGTCAGTAGGTGCCCAACATAACAAAAGGTGGTGGTGTGTTACTCAGATAGATAAAGCCTGTCTGTATTCCTGATTTCTGTAACCGTTAGCGTATCTGTGTAATATTGACATACTCTCAGAATATGCAAACATGGTCCTGTTTAATCAATTGCTGTGGTGATCAAAAGACAGTTCATTACTTCTGCCAAATGAATATGTAGCTTAAAGTTATGTTTGTATTTGTATTTATTTTTGCAATAAAGATTGTGATACTACAATTTCCAATAGGCTTATATCTAAAAATACATACAGTCTAAGGATGTGGGGCTAATATATACACACATCATTTTAATAGCAGGACACTGTAAAAACCATTATCTCTCTGAAGAGTATGAATTAGTGGTGTATGAAAAATTCTATAATTTACCTTGTATGCGGTACAAATCACATTATTGTGGGAGCACCTCCTCTAAAAGTATGAATTAGGCTATTTGAGACGGTTTGAATCCTATGAAACCTGCCTAAACATTGTTTGAAGTATAATAGACCAACATAGCTACTGTAGTACTGTAGGTCAAAGCTGTGTGCTGGAAAACCTTGGTAGAGCAAGGGTGGAGTAGACATTGTGGTGCTCATGTGAATTCCCATTATTTTTCAGCCTAATTATCACTTAAAGGTGCAATATGCAGAAATCGCTCTGCCATTTCCTGGTTGCTAAAATTCTAATAGTTCGCCTAATTTCAGTTTATGTGACAAAACAAGCAAGCGCAAAGAATCATTGTACCATCTAAACCACTGTGAAATATTTGTTAATTAACCAAAAATATAGTATTTTCAGCTGTTTGAAGCTGGTGCACAGAACCGAAAGTAAAAGACGTAAAAACACAACTTAAGAATGGGAAGCATAGAAATAGGGCACATTGAACAGATCTACCGCTTGTTAGACTTGCTTTCAATGAGAATGACAGATCTATAACTCACAATTCTATGTGAACTTGGTCAGGTCGCCCAAAAAGTTACATATTTAAGATTTAAAACAGTTTTTTGTTTTTAATCTGCATGGTTTTTACACAGGAAGGTGATTATGCCACATTATTATACAACACTATTAAATACAAATCCTGGAGAGGGGTTCTTATGTCATTGATCCACAGTACTTTCTTTAGTGTGCACATTTGTGTGCGTGCTTCTGTGTGGGTGAGTTTTTATGTGCATGCATACGTTTAATAAAGTCATATCTATGATATTATAACTTCATTATGGATAAAATGTCTACATACAGGTCCATAAAATTGTGATGTGCAAAGCAATGGTAAATAAGCAATTACAGACAGTAACGTCACACTTTATATGGTCATTTGTTTTGATAGCCAGAATGCAATATACCGGTATTATAAATGTCCAAATTTCTCTAGGATAATTTTTTTTCTCCACATTGGAAGCATGTACAGTGAGGGGAAAAAAGTATTTGATCCCCTGCTGATTTTATACGTTTGCCCACTGACAAAGAAATGGTCAGTCTATAATTTTAATGGTAGGTTTATTTGAACAGTGAGAGACAGAATAACAACAAAAAAATCCTAAAAAACGCATGTCAAAATTGTTCTAAATTGATTTGCATTTTAATGAGGGAAATTAAGTATTTGACCCCTCTGCAAAACTTGACTTAGTACTTGGTGGCAAAACCCTTGTTGGCAATCACAGAGGTCAGATGTTTCTTGTAGTTGGCCACCAGGTTTGCACACATATCAGGAGGGATTTTGTCCCACTCCTCTTTGCAGATCTTCTCCATGTCATTAGGATTTCGAGGCTGACGTTTGGCAACTCGAACCTTCAGCTCCCTCCACAGATTTTCTATGGGATTAAGGTCTCGAGACTGGCTAGGCCACTCCAGGACCTTAATGTGCTTCTTTTTGAGCCACTCCTTTGTTGCCTTGGCTGTGTGTTTTGGGTCATTGTCATGCTGGAATACCCATCCACGACCCATTTTCAATGCCCTGGCTGAGGAAAGGAGGTTCTCACCCAAGATTTGATGGGTCATGGCCCCGTCCATCGTCCCTTTGATGCGGTGAAGTTGTCCTGTCCCCTTAGCAGAAAAACACCCCCAAAGCATAATGTTTCCACCTCCATGTTTGATGGTGGGGATGGGATTCTTGGGGTCATAGGCAGCATTCTTCCTCCTCCAAACACGGCGAGTTGAGTTGATGCCAAAGAGCTCCATTTTGGTCTCATCTGACCACAACACTTTCACCCAGTTGTCCTCTGAATCATTCAGATGTTCATTGGCAAACTTCAGACAGGCATGTATATGTGCTTTCTTGAGCAGAGGGACCTTGCGGGCGCTGCAGGATTTCAGTCCTTCACGGCGTAGTGTCTTACCAACTGTTTTCTTGGTGACTATGGTCCCAGCTGCCTTGAGATCATTGACAAGATCCTCCCGTGTAGTTCTGGGCTGATTACTCACCGTTCTCATGATCATTGCAACTCCACGAGGTGAGATCTTGCATGGAGCCCCAGGCCGAGGGAGATTGACAGTTCTTTTGTGTTTTTTCCATTTGCGAATAATCGCACCAACTGTTGTCACCTTCTCACCAAGCTGCTTGGCGATGGTCTTGTAGCCCATTACAGCCTTGTGTAGGTCTACAATCTTGTCCCTGACATCCTTGGAGAGCTCTTTGGTCTTGGCCATGGTGGAGAGTTTGGAATCTGATTGATTGATTGCTTCTGTGGACAGGTCTTTTATACAGGTAACAAGTTGAGATTAGGAGCACTCCCTTTAAGAGTGTGCTCCTAATCTCAGCTCGTTACCTGTATAAAAGACACCTGGGAGCCAGAAATCTTTCTGATTGAGAGGGGGTCAAATACTTATTTCCCTCATTAAAATGCAAATAAATGTTTAACATTTTTGACATGCGTTTTTCTGGATTGTTTTGTTGTTGTCTCTCACTGTTCAAATAAACCTACCATTAAAATTATAGACTGATCATTTCTTTGCCAGTGGGCAAACGTACGAAATCAGCAGGGGATCAAATAATGTTTTCCCTCACTGTACCTCAGCACTTCGTCACATGACCCTTATATCTGATAGCAGAGAAAGCTAACCCAGATAACATCACGTGATTTAGACCAGGATCTCTACATGTCAAATTAATTGTATTCATAAAAAACTCAGATCTACAGTATATCTAATTTAAAATACCAATGTAAAACGGGTCTAACGGTGGCCATACTGTTTGGTCATTGATTTGTATCTACATGTTCTGTGTGTAAGCATTTGGTTGCCAGCTCTAGGCCTATTTTAAGTCCCATCTCTACTATGGTTTCCATGGTGATGTTATTCACTGCTTCCATAGTGATGTTATTCACAGCTTCTCCCCTTCCCTCTCTTCCAGAGGTTTGAGGTGCACCCAGACCCCATGGTGAGCGTGGCCCATATGGTGCGGGCTGGGGGAGGAGTTTGGATGGCCTTTAGTGAGGGCTCTTCTATTCGCCTGTTCCACACTGAGACACTGGAGCATCTGCAGGAAATCAACATCTCCACGCGAGTATCTTTGCACAACCCAGGTACAGTATAGAACGCCCACCCTCAGGTTGGCATAGGGATTCATCTTGACCTTCTAATTCCAGGGACCAACATTTTTCTTCTGTTATTACAGTAGAGCCCAATGTCGCACTCTCTAACACTCCTGCCCTTAACTTCTTATGGCCAGGTGGGACGGTAGCGTCCCACCTGGCCAACATCCGGTGAAATTGCAGAGCGCAAAATTCAAACTACAGATTTATCAATATTTCATTTTCGTAAAATCACAAGTGTAATACATCAAAATAAAGCTTAACTTCTTGTTAATCCAGCCGCTGTATCAGATTTCAAAAAGGCTTTACAGCGAAAGCACACCATGTGATTATCTGAGGACAGCGCCCCGCATACAAAACCATGAAAAATATATTTCAACCAGGCAGGTACGACACGAAAGTCAGAAATAGTGATATAATAACTGCCTTACCTTTGATGATCTTCTTCTGTTGGCACTCCAAAAGGTCCCAGTTACATCACAAATGGTCCTTTTGTTCGATAATGTCCTTCTTTATATCCATAAAAACTCAGTTTAGCTGGCGTGCTTCAGTCAATAATCCACCCAGTTTCCCTCCATAAAAATGCATACAAAATTAATCCCAAACGTTACTAATAAAGTTTTCCAAACAAGTCAAACAACGTTTATAATCAAACCTTAGGTACCCTAATACGTAAATAAACAATACAATTTAAGACGGAGAATCGTTATTGTCTTTACCGGAGAAAAATACCAAAGAACGCGCCCTCATTCACACGCTTGGAAACACTACAGCCAAAATGGGAGCCACCTAGAAAAACTACAATTTCTGGCAAATTTTTCCAAAAACCAGCCTGAAACTCTTTCTAAAGACTGTTGACATCTAGGAATGCCCTAGGAATTGCAATCTGGGAGGACTTCGCCTTATAAAAAAAGTGACAGCCATTGAAAATAGTGGTAGGCTGAAATTGTTTTTTTGGGGATGGTTTGTCCTCGGGGTTTCGCCTGCCATATCAGTTCTGTTATACTCACAGACATTATTTTAACAGTTTTAGAAACTTTAGAGTGTTTTCTATCCAAATCTAATTATATTATAACTTTAGAGTGTTTTCTATCCAAATCCAATTATATGCATATCCTAGCTTCTGTGCCTGAGTAACAGGGCACGCTTTTCATCCGGATGTGAAAATACTGCCCCCTACCCAAGAGAGGTTAAGCCCTCTGATTTAATGCATCTCTATAATTTTGATGGCCCAATCTTGGTTGTTTTTTTTAAGTATTTAGAAAACACTTAAGTCAAGTGTTGTATGACACAACGTCAACTCCACAAGTCTTTGCTATTTTTCTATCACAATCAAATCTGTCTTCAAGCACATGCAAATGCATGAGCCTAACCTGTTGTATTAGTGGGGTTAGGAGGAAAACATATGGCATACATTAGTCCGTTTTTGGGGCCCTCATTGTACAAGAGCAATGAGAGGGCACCAATTAAGTCACGCCGACGATGCGCTCCTCACTGGACAGGTATCTTGTCTTGCTGGAGCTAGCTGCTCCTTGGGTCCTGTGCTCCAAGGATTGACCTGAATAAGTAGCCTCCAGAACCCGAGAAGCCCTAATGAAGCTGTAGGGTAAGAGGCTGGAATTAATAAAAGGAGTAGAGTCATGAAGGCGCTGTTAAAATGCTACCAGGCAAAGTTTTTCATTGCAGGAGTTGCCATGGAAACGCTTGTTTTTTCTTTAACATCCCTGCAACGCTGGTATTGTGCCAGTTTTTCCCCCTTCTTTCTATTGGCGTCTCTCCATTTTCTTCTCTCCTCTCTTACTTTCTCTCTTCTCACCTTATCTTTCTCCCTTTCATTTTGTACTGCCACATCTCTTTTCTTCTCACCCGTATTTGCTGTCTTCATCTCACCCTCATTTTACCTCTCGCTACAACCCCTTTAGGATGATGTATACATTTTCCTCACACTCCACCTTCCTACCTTCATGATACATTATATATACTGTATATCAGCCAACCCAGGTATTTCCATGGGAGAGTCAGGATAAACACGCAGCAGACACAGAAAAGAGTATGTCTGAGGGTAGTCATTCCACACATTGTCATTTTGATTCAATCTCAGCCCAGGGACCTATGGCCCAGGGAGTCATTACATCCTGATTAACCTGGTGCCTCAACTCTCACACTGTTTCTGAGGGTATTTTGAGCTGATTCAGTGTAGCCTGTGCTCCCTTTCCCCTAATGCTGTCTGAATGTATTCAAATGTGCCTCCTTCCACCATGCATCTCAGCCCAGACAGAGTTTGATATTCTCCAGGTCAAAAGGACTGAGGATCAGAGTCGGACAAAACTAAAATGAGAAAAAGGCAGTGCACCAAATCAAGCTTCAGCAGCCAGACAAAGATAATTACTGTCAACGGTTCCACTGTTGTAGCCCTTTCTCATGAAATGGATGGAGAAGGAAATAATAATAAAAAGAGTCATGTTTCAGAAAGCCCAAGCTTTTTTTTCTCAGATCAAAATGTATTTTTGTTAGACACTTGTAGAAGACATTCCTATCGGTCCAGATGTCTAGACTTTAGATAGTTCGGTGATCCTGAGGTCATTTCCTCCCTACTCCAGCACTTCCTGATGAAATATGCAGCATGTATGAGAATGAGAGAGGGTGGCAGGTTGGCCTCAGGGAAAGTTGGGAGACAGGGTGCAAGGGGGGTTAGGGGGGCTAGAATGAGGGGTGGCTAGAGGGGTCCTCAGGGCCTGAGAGAGAAAATGCTCCAGCTTCTCTTCTGCTGTGCTCATGGGTAAAGGAGCACCTGGTTTTTCTGGATACACTGAGTGCACATGAAACATGGAATATTGATTGAGTTATTACAGATCAATGCTCTTCCATTTCCACCGGCCTCTATATTAATAGATAATTCATTCATGAATGATCTTTTCCCAAAATCCTCACCCTTTAACCTTTTACACTCGTGGGAATTGGCCTATATGGATGTGGCTAAATTGAAATGTTTCTTACAGAAGAAACATGGAAAGCATATGCATAACCATAGTAGCAATTGAAAGGGAACAGCTTGGAGATAATGGGAAAATTATTAGACCAAAGGTGAGGACACAACAGTTCACCTGACACAACACTGAATCCAAACATTACACTGATGATTTTATGAGCATTTTACATGTACTTCCTTTTTTGCCGCATTTGTTGATACCGAAATCTGAAAATACTCTGGTTACATTCATTAACATGATAATAAGTATATTCCTGGAAAATGTGGGGTAGGTGCAACATAAGACAACAAAAATGTCAAGGGTTTGACTGAGAGGACTGACTGGTGTCTCCAAGTGGTCACACACCTCTCCAAGGTGTGCACAGTTTCTAAGGGAACTTCCATCTAAAAGGACCCATGAGTACCAACATGTGAAGTTCACAGGAGCATGTCAAATTGGATGTCAAATGAAAGCTAAGAGTCTATATTTTTGGAAAGGCATAGATTGAAACATCTATCATTTTCCATCTTAATTAGTCATATGTAAAGGCTTTGATTTCCGGATAAACAGATGGAAAAGGGGTCTTAGAAAACATCTACCAGAAAGAGTCTTAAAAGGTATCACAAATACATCAAAACACAATAATGTTGAAGTAAAGACCCCTGCCAACTAATATCAACACTTATATTTTGATTTGGAGAAATTGTTTACATTGCCTTGTGCCTTGTAATTCTGTTACCAAAATCCCACATATTGTATCTTTAAGATATTTAAACATTTCTCTCCCTCATGAGGAGGGAGGATAATGAAAGTTGACAGAAGTAACAAGTATTCGTTGACCTACCAATTAGTTATAGTGATTTACTAATATCAATTTTGTTTATGAATTAGTAAGTGATTAAAACTCGTAATTCCGTTACCCAAAAAATCATTAATGGAATTATTGCAACTGAATTGGCTACAATGGGAAATCATAATAGTCACCTGCTACTGTCCTGCCTCCCACTGGCATACTGTTATGTTCAGCTGGTTACTGTTTTCTTTCTCTTTCTGTTATCTGGTGGTCAAACCAAGAGTGTTAAAACAGTCTGAGTCTGGACAACCTCTCCCTCTTGCTCTCTCACTGCCTCTCGTTCTCACTCACCAGTTAATGTCACCTCTGCCAGATTTTACTGGCACCCACCCATGACGACCCCTCTCTTTCTATTTACCATAACCAGCATCCTCACCCACTGAGCATCGACCGACACCGGACGTCCATGGATGTTCAAATTTGGCCAGTCCACCCCATCCACAGACGGACCGGGCTGAACCAAATCTGAACCTATCATAGAGATATGTTTCACAAGTTTGGATAGCACAGTCAAGAACAATACAGTATAGTACAGTGAGTAGATCACAGTAGAGTACAGTTCAATACAATATAGTACAGTACAATACAATACAGTACAGAACAGTACCATAAAGTATAGTACAGTAGAATATAATATACTGAACTCTACTGTACTGGACTATACTGCAGTGTACTCAACTGCACTCTACCGTACTGAACTCTACTGTACTCTACCCTACTCTGCTCTGCCATTCTGTGCTGTATTGTACTGCACTGTACTCTACAGTGCTCTGCTGAGCTGAGCTGTGATGTCTTGTGGTGGATGAATCAGAATTAGTTGGGTAACATAGATAATTAAGATGTTTTAGAATGAAACATTGTCTTCATATGTGAATGTGTCTTTCCCTATTCTTGAACCATGTGAAGGGATGGCGTGATTAATGGGGAACCAATTATTTGTCTCCACAATGTCTGTGCACAGGTCACTGCGAGTGGGAACAAGAGTTGTCTTACTGAGGATGGGCCTCTATGAGATAGCACTGACAGAGGAGATTTATGGTGTATTTTGATAAGATGCCTAAAAAGAATTCCAGAGGACATGAGCTAATAGTTTTGTACTATACCGTAGCAGGGAGGGACGGTTCTAGGGAAACCAAATACCGGTCTATATAATGAACACTGTTGATATAGCAGTTGCTGTCTGCTGTGTTTTATAGATATCTTTTCATACAAAACTTAACCTTTGTGAACTGTTCCTAAGATTTGTGGTTCGTCAATGTACGTTGAAGGGGTGGATTCATGGGTATAAAATGCTCTTTGTATTGTTGTGTAGAGACCTTCCTTTTCAATGGCATCATTGAAGGTCAAGTGCTTTTGCAAAGTATCTTAATTATTAAATATGTAGTTTAACTCAGACTGGTCTGTTTGTAACTCTCCTCATTTGGTAATGCAGAAATTAGCCACCACAGTCCAAACGTATGAAATATGAGCAAAATGACATTCATTTCCATAATTATGCATTTATGTGTAGTACAGATCAGGGATCCATGATGCAATTCAGTTACCACAATTCCGTAACCCGGTGTAAATCCATTTCACTTACTGTAGTTCAACAACCAAAATAGATGTTTTCTAACTCAAGGTGCCATGTCATAGCTGACACCCCATTCTTTCTGCAGACATCTTTGAATCTTAATTTGGAGCAAATATTTTACAGAGTTTTGAAAATGTGGTCGCATAAAAACCTGAGGGAGATTTTACTGTAATTCCGTTACTAAAGTTTGCATCGGCACAGTTCCTCCACCAATTTAGTTTTTACACAATTTCATGTAGAAATTTTTGAAAGTAGTCCTTGTGCATAGAGTTGTATGGTTTGTTAAACTTTGAAATCAACATTTTAAAGTGAAAAAAAACTGGGTCAAAGAGTAAATCCGTTATCAATTGTAACTTTTATGATTAAAGAAGAGTCTTCAACTACATTATCAGGCACTTCTTCGAGCTCTCCTAGCTGTGCTGTTGAGGAACGCAATCCAAAAATTGTCTATTTTAAATTGCAATCTGGGTCAGGTGGACATGATTTGAAAGCTTGTTCTATTGCCATCATGACTAGCTAAGTTATAATATATGATCTTACAGTGTTAGGCTTTCACATGGCAATTCAGAGAAACAGACCAAAATTTTGGTGCGCATAGAAAGGAGTCATGAGTGCATTCATATACTTCAAAATAAACAAACAGGCTCATTCTGTAGAGAACAATCCAGGGTATGATGCCATGTCATCTTGTAACTGTACATCAAACATAGTGATCGTAAACTTTGACACTATATGACGTAGGTTTTATGATTTGGAAATGTAAAGTGCACATTAGCACTCACCGGTGTTTGGCTTGCTTGTATGACATCAAAGCAGTATTTATAATAGTCCTCAAAGTGGCATCTTTCAAAATACATTGAGTCATCTAAATTTACAGCATTTCATTCAGTGAGATAAAACATTTCTAAAAGTTGCTTAATTACAGGGAGGGATGGAGGAAACTTCTTGTTGCGAGCGATGCTCAAATTCAGAACAGCTGTCAGTCAAAACCCACACAGCGCTGTGAAGTACAGAGCCAAAGCTCTGACATCATGTATAGCATGTTACTGTACAGCCACCATGTTTCAATTTCGGTTCTTATTAGTGACCAAATCTGCCACTTTCAAATTGTATATGGGTACGAATGCAAAGGGTTAATGTGCTGCTCCTCATCAAGGGGTTTCTGTCCGATGTCATAATGAAGACAGAATAATAATGAAGACATCAAAACTATGAAATAACACATATGGAATCCTGAAGTAAACAAAAAAGTTTTAAACAAATCAAAATCTATTTTATATTTGAGATTCTTCAAAGTAGCCAGCCTTTGCCTTGATGACAGCTTTGCACACTCTTGGCATTCTCCCAACCAGCTTCATGAGGAATGCTTTTCCAGCAGTCTTGAAGGAGTTCTCACATATGCTGAGAACTTGTTGGCTGCTTTTCCTTCACTCTGCGTTCGAACTAATCCCAAACCATCTGAATTGGGTTGAGGATGGGTGATTGTGGAGGCCAGGTCATCTGATGCAGCAATCCATCCCTCTCCTTAGTCAAATAGCCCTTACACAGCCCGGAGGTGTGTTTTGGATTATTGTCTTGTTAAAAAACAAATGATATTGGGAGTAAGTGCAAACCAGATGGGATGGCGTATCGCTACAGAATGCAGTATGTCTTGAATTCTAAATAAATCAAAGACATTGTCACCAGCAAAGCACCCCAACACCATCACATCTCCTCCTCCATGCTTCACGGTGGGAACTACACATGCGGAGATCATCCATTCACCCACTCTGCGTCTCACAAAGATACGGCGGTTCTAACCAAAATTCTCAAATTTGGACTCATCAGACCAAAGGACAGATTTCCACCGGTCTAATGTCCATTGCTAGTGTTTCTTGGCCCAAGCTAGTCTCTTATTATTATTGGTGCCCTTTAGTAGTGGTTTCCTTGCAGCAATTTGACCATGAAGGCCTGATTCACACAGTTTCCTCTGAACAGTTGATGATGAGATGTCTGTTACTTGAACTCTGTGAAGCATTTATTTGAGCTGCAATTTCAGAGATTGGTAACTCTAATGAATTTATCCTCTGCAGCAGATGTAACTCTGGGTCTTCCTTTCCTGTGGCGGTCATCATGAGAACCAGTTTCTTCATAGCGCTTGATGGTTTTTGTCTTGTCTTAAAGTAATGATGGACTGTCGTTTCTCTTTGCTTATTTGAGCTGTTCTTGCCAGTATATGGACTTGGTCCTTTACCAAATAGGGCTATCTTCTGCATACCACCCCTACATTGTCACAACACAACTGATTGGCTCAAATGCATTATGAAGGAAATAAATTCCACAAGTTAACTTTTAAGAAGGCACACCTGTTAATTGAAATGCATTCCAGGTGACTACCTCATGAAGCTGGTTGGGAGAATGCCATAAGTGTGCAAAGCTGTCATCAAGGCAAAGGGTGGCTACTTTGAAGAATCTCAAAAATATATTTTGATTTGTTTAACACTTTTTTTGATTACTACATGATTCCATATGTGGTATTTCATAGTTTTGATGTCTTCACTATTATTCTACAATGTAGAAAATATAAAAAATAAAGAAAACCCCTTGAATGAGTAGGTGTGTCCAAACTTATGACTGGTACTGTACTTGAAAAGGTCCTCATTTGAAATATCACAGCAAAATATTTATCTTTAGAAACATATTTTTAGCACAAAAAAACGCTCCTTAGATCAGCCCTCGTTACTGTAGAAATCAGAGGTGGAGGATCGCTTAACCTTTTACAGCAGCGGGCTAAATCAGGGTCACAGAGTGTTTCCTGAGAGTCTTAAACAAATATATATTTGTTTTAAGTATGCACCTCAAACACATGGTTATGGGCGTAAAAAAATGAAGACGTACCATGTCAGATATATAGTTGAAATGTATTCAATTTTGAGTTTGCATCCCAACTTTATATACACAGAAGATTGAAATATACCAAAACCTTTTGACATAGAAACATCGGATTTTAGGTGGCTTTTTTAAAATAATGATTATTAATTAGGAAATTAGGAAAAATATGAATAACATTCCACCCATGAGGCCACTAGGTAATTTGACTGCAGGTAAGTGCTACAACCTCCCTAAACTCCAGTCTTTGTCATTATTCTCTTTCATTGCTGTTCCTAGACGATGTTCTCACTTAACTTTACAGTTCATGTTAACCCTGCAGTGGGTGTTCATGACAACCGCTGCCTTTCTGATGCAGCACTCTGTGACACAGACTAGAAATAGACACAATCTCTATGTAAGCAGTTGGCTGACATTTCTAAAATTGAGTTCTTCACTATGCTTTCTAACTCTCTTGTGACCCTCTGAGATCGCTTCCTCTCTGCAGACACTTATTAACATGCACCTCAGTGATCCTGCATCCGCACCCTAGTTGCACAACCCTGCTGTTTCTTCCAAACTTGAGCTGTGTTCATGCGTGGTGAAATGGATCAATTAAGGTGCTCTCTAACCACTCATGCGAATCACACGTCATAATCTGAGTGTGACACAGAACAACCATGCAAATTCTTTGAGTAGCGATCACATTGCGGTTATTGTAATTCAATTAGGTGATTGCCGTAGATATTAAGTGGAGCTCTAGATATTAGTACCATGAGAGCCAATGACTGAGGGACCAGAAAAACATAAACCTCATGTATTGTCTCCTGTTTTGTTTGTAAATTCACAATTATGGCATCTTCATTTATAGTGATAACTAGGGTTGCAAAGCTACCGGTAAGTGATTCCGGTAACATTGGCAATTTACAGGTATAGCAATTTATGGTCATTTTTACTTGAATAACTTAAAACATATATACACTGCTCAAAAAAATAAAGGGAACACTTAAACAACACAATGTAACTCCAAGTCAATCACACTTCTGTGAAATCAAACTGTCCACTTAGGAAGCAACACTGATTGACAATACATTTCACATGCTGTTGTGCAAATGGAATAGACAACAGGTGGAAATTATAGGCAATTAGCAAGACACCCCCAATAAAGGAGTGGTTCTGCAGGTGGTGACCACAGACAACTTCTCAGTTCCTATGCTTCCTGGCTGATGTTTTGGTCACTTTTGAATGCTGGCGGTGCTTTCACTCTAGTGGTAGCATGAGACGGAGTCTACAACCCACACAAGTGGCTCAGGTAGTGCAGCTCATCCAGGATGGCACATCAATGCGAGCTGTGGCAAGAAGGTTTGCTGTGTCTGTCAGCGTAGTGTCCAGAGCATGGAGGCGCTACCAGGAGACAGGTCAGTACATCAGGAGACGTGGAGGAGGCCGTAGGAGGGCAACAACCCAGCAGTAGGACCGCTACCTCCGCCTTTGTGCAAGGAGGAGCAGGAGGAGCACTGCCAGAGCCCTGCAAAATGACCTCCAGCAGGCCACAAATGTGCATGTGTCTGCTCAAACGGTCAGAAACAGACTCCATGACGGTGGTATGAGGGCCCGACGTCCACAGGTGGGGGTTGTGCTTACAGCCCAACACCGTGCAGGACGTTTGGCATTTGCCAGAGAACACCAAGATTGGCAGATTCGCCACTGGCGCCCTGTGCTCTTCACAGATGAAAGCAGGTTCATACTGAGCACATGTGACAGATGTGACAGAGTCTGGAGACGCCGTGGAGAACGTTCTGCTGCCTGCAACATCCTCCAGCATGACCGGTTTGGCGGTGGGTCAGTCATGGTGTGGGGTGGCATTTCTTTGGGGGGCCGCACAGCCCTCCATGTGCTCGCCAGAGGTAGCCTGACTGCCATTAGCTACCGAGATGAGATCCTCAGACCCCTTTTTGACCATATACTGGTGCGGTTGGCCCTGGGTTCCTCCTAATGCAAGACAATGCTAGACGTCATGTGGCTGGAGTGTGTCAGCAGTTCCTGCAAGAGGAAGGCATTGATGCTATGGACTGGCCCGTCCGTTCCCCAGACCTGAATCCAATTGAGCACATCTGGGACATCATGTCTCGCTCCATCCACCAACGTCACATTGCACCACAGACTGTCCAGGAGTTGGCGGATGCTTTAGTCCAGGTCTGGGAGGAGATCCCTCAGGAGACCATCTGCCACCTCATCAGGAGCATGCCCAGGCGTTGTAGGGAGGTCATACAGGCACGTGGAGGCCACACACACTACTGAGCCTCATTTTGACTTGTTTTAAGGACATTGCATCAATGTTGGATCAGCCTGTAGTGTGGTTTTCCACTGTGACTCCAAATCCAGACCTCCATGTGTTGATAAATTGGATTTCCATTGATTATTTTTGTGTGCTTTTGTTGTCAGCACATTCAACTATGTAAAGAAAAAAATATTTCATAAGATTATTTCATTCATTCAGATCTAGGATGTGTTATTTTAGTGTTTCCTTTATTTTTTTGAGCAGTGTATTAATATATAGTATAGACTACCTTTCAATGTTTGGGGTCACTTATGCATTTCCTTGTTTTTGAAAGAAAAACACGTTTCTTTGTCCATTAAAATAACGTCAAATTGATCAGAAATACAGTGTAGACATTGTTCATGTTGTAAATGACTATTGTAGCTGGAAACGGCTGATTTTTAATGGAATATCTACTGTTACGAACCGGCTCAGGGTTCGTAACAAAAGGGAGACAACGTGGAGACAAAGGGTAACAAAAATATATATTTATTAAATAAAGCAACTAAGTAGGTAACAATGGCATGTGTAATCAGTAATCAGTAGTGTAAGTGAGTGTGTTGCATACTTGAATGTAATAATGCTGAGTGTTGAAAGGTGCCAAAGCAAATAACCAAAAAAACCACAAAACTACACAACCAAAAACAGCAAGGTGTCTGTGTGGAGAGAGTCTCCTCAATGAATGGGGAAGAGGTCCATTTATCCTGGGAAACACCTGAGCCCAGGTGTTTCCCATTTCTCTGACGACCCTTCCAACTCCGCCCACCGGCCTCCTAATAAAGAAACAAGAACAAGAGAGAATACGGCAGACAGAGTGGGAGGGTCGTCACACCCCCCCCCATAAAACCGGGGACCAACAAGGGCCCCGGAACAACATACCAGCCTCTGCGTCCCAAATTTACAAGAGGTTACATGTTCATCTTCCACTTGCCCCAGCCAACCTCCTTCTCCCCAGACCTCAGCAACCTTTGTGTACAGGAAGCAACTTTTAAGAGGAAAAAAAAACAACGAGACCAGGAGGGAACAGACAGGAACGACAGAACACGACAACACCAAACAACGGTCAGTCACATAAATATTCAGGAACAGGGCGCACGAGAGAGCGCATCAGCAATCACGTTATCAGTTCCCCGGATATGCCTCACATCGAGATGGAAGGATTGTAAAAATAAACACCATCTCATTATCCTCTGATTGGGACACATCATGGACCTGAAAAAGGTGAGAGGGTTATGGTCGGTGTAGACCACAATAGGTACTACCCCCGACCCAACATACACTTCAAAGTGTTGTAGCGCCCAAATGAGTGCTAGCGCTTCTTTTTCAATGACCGAGTAATTCAACTGACAACGATCAAATTTCCTGGAAAAGAAACTAACAGGCCTCTCAACCCCAGACACATCTGCTTGCAGCAAAACTGCACCTGCCCCCACATGACTAGCATCCACCTGCAAGGTAAATGACAAATCCACACGAGGAGCAGCCAGCACCGGAGTTGAGGTAAGCAACCTCTTTGCATCTTCAAAAGCCTGTTGACAATGAGAAGACCATACGTAAACAGCCTTAGCTTTCAACAATTCTGTCAAGGGAGCGACCACAGTAGAAAAGTTCCTACAAAATCCACGGTAGTAACCAATCATTCCCAAGAAACGCATAAGTTCCTTTTTTGTAGTTGGTGGTGGAAAAGCATCAATAGCTACCACTTTAGCCCGAACCGGACGCACTTCACCCTGCCCAACCACCTTTCCAAGGTATGTAACAGTTGCCTGAGCAAACTCACATTTAGCCAAATTGATCGTGAGGTGACCTGCAGCCAGCCGCTCAAACAAGGCTTGAAAAGGAGAACCAATAATTGGCAGCAGAGCAAGAACCCGGTCACCTGGACTAAAGTGACGAGGCTCAGTTCGACGATCAAATATGCCCTTCATCCTTTCCTGTGAAGATGATAGCTTTTCTTTCGCCATTTCACCAGCGGCATACAAGCGTCGCCGGAAATCACACACATACGATAACAAGGACTGAGGAGGCTCGGGAGACTTCCAATCATCCTGGAGAACAGATAAAAGTCCACGCACCCTATGTCCAAACACAAGGTCATTTGGACTGAAACCTGTGCTCTCCTGTGAAACCTCCCTAGCGGCTAACAGTAACCAAGGCAACCCCTCCTCCCAATCCTTATCCATCTCAGTACAATAAGCTCTCAACAAAGACTTAAGTGTTTGATGGAAACGTTCCAGTGCTCCCTGACTTTGCGCATGATAGGCGCTAGACAAATTGTGTTTAATATGGAGCTGTTGTAAAACCTGACCAAAGAGAGTAGAGGTGAAATTTGATCCTTGATCACTCTGAATGACCTTAGGAATTCCAAACAGTGAGAAAAACTGAGTCAAAGCTTTTAACACAGACTTAGTCGTGATAGACCGGAGAGGATAGGCAGCCGGAAACCTAGTGGTCTGACACATCACAGTCAACAAATAATTACTACCTTTTTTAGAACGAGGCAGAGGACCAACACAATCAATAATCAGGTACTCAAAAGGTTGGCTGAGTACCGGAATAGGAAACAGTGGTACTGGCTTAATAGCTTGATTAGGTTTACCAGTTAATTGACAGGTGTGACAAGTTTTGATAAACTCAGAAACATCTCTCTTCAATCCAGGCCAAAAGAAATGTCTTAATATACGATTGTAGGTTTTCCTCACACCCATATGTCCAGCAACATCATTGTGAGAAGTGGTCAAAACCAACTCACGAAGCTTAACTGGTACAACAACCTGACTAATCGCCTCCCCCAGAAAACAACTACCATGAGACATCCATTTTCTCATCAGGACATCCTCTTGGAGAAAATATCCATGTGCAACATCTCCCAACTGTTCCACAGGCACAATTTGGTCACGCAACTTCTCTAATGTGGGGTCAGTCCGTTGCGCATCGATTAGATCGGAGCGGGGTACAGGTAACGGAATAACGGGGAAAACAGTGATAGACGTCTTTGTGGTATTCTCATTTACCGACGCAGTAACTAGATCACCATGGATCATAGAACGCGTCACTGCACACGCAGAGAACACCTCTGGGAAACTCTGCGCACTCTCATCAGGAATCCCTACAATTACCGGTGTAGTGGAAACCACTAGAGCTGGAGACACAACAGGCCACACACGCTCACCAGCCAAGTTATTCCCAAGGATAACGTCAATACCCTCAATAGGCAATGAAGGACGCACCCCCACAACAACCTCACCTTTCACCAGTCCACAATCCAACATTAATCTATGCAATGGAACTGACAGAGTGTTCAAACCTATTCCCCTAATTAGCACGCTATTCCCTGAATCAGTCTCAGCAGAGAAGGGTAACAGAGATTCCAACACAAATGATTCAGAGGCACCTGTGTCTCTTAGGATCTTCACTGGCACTAGGTTCTTACTTCCTAACAGAGACACAAAACCCTCCGTAATGAAAGGTAAATAGTCTGGATCAATATGGACTTTCACCTGCCCCTGGGCATGAGACAATGTGTCGGCAGTGAACTGATGTGGAACAGGCGCAGCTAACGCCGTAGGCTTAGATTTAACAAAAGTACCTGTACTGAACTTATCCTTGGACCTAAGAACCGGACATTCGTTTTTCCAATGTCCTGAGCCTAGACAGTAGTGACACTCTTGACCAAAGTCAGTTTTACCATGGGAGTCAGGCTCAACCCTAGTTGAATAAAACTCTGCCCGTGAACCAGAGTATCTCGGTGACCGAGGTCCAAATCTCTCCGAACGTCTCCACTCACTCCGTATACGGGGCTCTACAAAAACAGTTTTGTGAGTCAAAACATATTCATCTGCCAAAACCGCAGCTTCAGCGACAGTTTTAACTTTCCGTTCGTTAATATACGTGGCTATACGATCAGGGACTGTGTCCTTAAATTGCTCTAACATAATCAGCTCACACAGCCCTTGGAAAGTCATAACTGCAGAGGCGGAACACCAGCGATTAAACTGTGAAGATAATTGTCGCACAAACTCAACATGAGTTTGTTTATCATCCCTTTTTAAAGTTCTAAATCGTTGGCGGTAAGCCTCAGGAACCAATTCGTAAATCTGTAACACCGCCGTTTTAACCTTATCATAAATGACACTGTCGGCTACACTAAGAGCTGAATATGCTTCCTGCGCTTTACCAGTCAGCACACATTGCAACATCAAAGCGCGATCAGAATCAGGCCAACTCCTAGCGTTAGCAACACGCTCAAACAACAAAAAGAATGTCTCAGGATCCCTTTCATTAAACTGAGGCAACAACCGTAAATTCCCAACAATGTCAAATGTGTCCGGGGCACGACCAAAAGAGGAACGATTCCTAAGTAATTCTGGGTCACCTTCCCAGAGCAAACTCTCTCCTGAGAGCTTTCCTTCCCTAACCAACTCTAGTCGCTCTTGTTGCAGCTTGATTTTAGCACGCTCGATATCCTGTTTAAATTCCAATTCCTTTTCATATTTTAACCGATCTGCACGCTCCATATCCTGTTTAAATTCCAATTCCTTTTCATATTTTAACTGATCAGCAGCCAATTCCTTTTCATATTTTAACTGATCAGCAGCCAATTCCTTTTCATATTTCAACCGATCTGCACGCTCCTTATCCTGTTTAAATTCCAATTCCTTTTCATATTTTATACGATCGTACTCTAGCTTCTCACGATCGTGCTCTTGCTGTAACAGAAGCAGCTCTTTCTGCTGTTCAAAAAGAAGATTACTAGGACTAACCGATGGAGCGGTAATTGTGACATATCGGGGAGACGGCGAGTCCTCAGCAGAGGCTGCCCCAGTGGTAACGTCAAGAATACCACTCTCCATCAGATTGGCCTTCAATATTAACCTAATGGAATTTTTTAGACGTTTATCACTAATTTCAATTTTGTAGTGTTCAGCAACCTTCAACAGCTGTTCTTTAGTACATAAGTCTAACAGTTCCTCTGATGGAAAGCGAATGAACTCGTCTACATTAGACGCCATAGTCAGAGAGAGAGAGGAAAGGGAGAGAAAAAAATCTCACTCAACCCCTCTGAGCACATCAGACCACAACAAGAGAAAAAACAATCACACTGGTACCACAGAAAAAAAAAAATGAGATATGGAGCTTCCCCAAAACCTACAATAACTCAACCCTAGTCTTCATGCAGATTTGCGGTGGGTAATTATGCACTGTAGCCCGCTGGCGAGGAAGTAACCCCCCAGCACGCTGGTAGATTCCACCAAGCCACGGATGTGCTCCCGAGACAACTGCTCAGTCCACAGACACCACACAAAAATAACAAACATTAACAATGCCCAACATATTCCAAAATGAAACACGTCGCTAAGCCTATCAGGGGAAAAAGGCTATAGCTCCGGTAGTAAGTTTCACTACCCTAACCAAATCTCCCACCGAGGTACACAGCTGATTGTACTCACCTCAGACCAATGTTCCCACAGCGAGTAGAACAAGTGTTTCCAGGCTGGGCAGAGGCCTGGAAACTAACCAATGTATTCTCTCCAACACAGCACACAAACCAAACCAACAAAGGCAACCAGTACTGAGCACCAAACTCAAACTAACAAACCAAGCACTTCAATTTAACATACCTCCACGTTTTCTCCCAAACACAAGTTCAAGATCCCGGATGAGCCCCCACTTGTTACGAACCGGCTCAGGGTTCGTAACAAAAGGGAGACAACGTGGAGACAAAGGGTAACAAAAATATATATTTATTAAATAAAGCAACTAAGTAGGTAACAATGGCATGTGTAATCAGTAATCAGTAGTGTAAGTGAGTGTGTTGCATACTTGAATGTAATAATGCTGAGTGTTGAAAGGTGCCAAAGCAAATAACCAAAAAAACCACAAAACTACACAACCAAAAACAGCAAGGTGTCTGTGTGGAGAGAGTCTCCTCAATGAATGGGGAAGAGGTCCATTTATCCTGGGAAACACCTGAGCCCAGGTGTTTCCCATTTCTCTGACGACCCTTCCAACTCCGCCCACCGGCCTCCTAATAAAGAAACAAGAACAAGAGAGAATACGGCAGACAGAGTGGGAGGGTCGTCACACTACATAGGCGTCATTAAATAGTACCCACAAAACACCAGTCTCAACGTCAACATTGAAGAAGCTCGAGTTATTCTGTCCAGTGTCTGTGTTTTTTTTCACCATCTTAATCTTTTCTTTTTATTGGCCAGTCTGAGATATTACTTTTTCTTTGCGACTCTGCCTAGAAGGCCAGCATCCCGGAGTCGCCTCTTCACTGTTGAAGTTGAGACTACTGTTTTGCGGGTACTATTTAATGAAGCTGCCAGTTGAGGACTTGTGAGGCAGCTTTTTTTCAAACTAGACACTAATGTACTTGTCTTCTTGCTCAGTTTTGCAGCGGGGCCTCCCACCCCTCTTTCTATTCTGGTTAGAGCCAGTTTGCGCTGTTCTGTGAAGGGAGTAGTACACAGCGTTGTACGAGATCTTCCGTTTCTTTGCAATTTCTCGCATGGAATAGCCTTCATTTCTCAGAACAAGAATAGACTGAGGAGTTTCAGAAGAAAGGTCTTTCTTTCTGGCCATTTTGATCCTTTAATCAAACCCACAAATGCTGATGATCCAGATACTCAACTAGTCTAAAGATGGGCAGTTTTATTGCTTCTTTAATCAGGACAACAGTTTTCAGCTGTGCTAACATAATTGCAAAAGGGTTTTTTAATGATCAATTAGCCTTTTCAAATGATAAACTTGGATTAGCTAACACAACGTGCCATTGGAACACAGGAGTGATAGTTGCTGATAATGGGCCTCTGTCCGCCGATGTAGATATTCCATAAAAAATCTCTCGTTTCCAGCTACAATTGTCATTACCAATAATAACAATGTCTACACTGTATTTCTGATGAATTTGGAGTTATTTTAATGGACAAAAAAATTGCTTTTCTTTGAAAAACAAGGACATTTCTATGTGACCCAAACGTTTGAAAGGTAGTGTATGTTTGTTATATCTGTGTCCAAATTGTTCATGAGTTTCTAGTGGATAGACCATATTGTTCAAGAAAATAGACAAATTAATTTAATCTAATCAACAATGGCATTATTTTCAATTAACTCTGCAACTTTTCTAATTATTGTATTTTTTTTACAACTGCCACCAGTTTGGCTTCAAAGCATTTACAACAAAGACATGTTGACATAGTTAAAAAATATATAGGTGTGTAAAAAATATATAAAGGATATTTCATGCTGAAACCCTCCTATTAAATACTAGTGGTATTCACTAAATTGATGGTTTATATTTAGGATAATGTTTTATAGCTTTGTCATTTTCCATTTTAAAATCATCTAATGTTTCAAAAAAAAATGATACTGCATATTTCACGTGATCACACAGAGGGCCAGAGACGAATGTGACCGACCGGCTCGATTCGGTCTTTTGTAGCAACATTTTTAATTGTGTTTTTTACATTGGATAAAAGTAAAGACTTGGTATTTCATACACTACAGTTGGGGAACAATGGGAAAGTATTTCTGCTTTGAAATTTGATAAACTTGTGACCCCACTTTTTTTGTACACCTACTGGAGAGGTTTTCTTTGTCTACACCCATTCAGCAGCGTTTACACCTTCTTAAGCCTTAGCCCACCCATCTCTTTAAGGATTCACATGAGGCTAAACAGAGTGAGTACGATAGTGTACTAAACAGCCAAAGATTTCAAGACTAAAGGCTGGTTTATGCTACATCTATCGACATGTCTGTATACAGTTGTCACAGTGACATCATGAACATTCTATTGTCTTCCGACAACAAATTTGTCGGTATGAAAAAGTATAAATACAAAAACGACAGGCTGCATGACATCAGCAGCATGGTGTTCCAAAATAGCACAGCTGGTGTATTTTCACACCAGTAAACCCATCCATTTAAACATTATAGTATATATGTCAATCTAGCAAACTAGGCAACTAAAAGTGACTTTCTAAACAATGTTTTGGTTTGTTTTCAAGCTTGTTAAGTTTAATATTATAAATATTTTTTGTACTTTTACCCCTTTTTCTCCCCAATTGGTAGTTCCCAGGGTATTTACAAACAGCACAATTGGTAGTTACCAGGGTTTTTACAAACAGCACAGGAATGAAATCAACAACATGTATTGACCACATCTTTACTAATGCTGCAGAAATGTGCTTTAAAGCAATATCCAAATCCATTGGATGTAGTGATCACAATATAATAGCCATATCTAGGAAAACCAAAGTTCCACAGGCTGGGCCTAAAATAGTGTATATGAGGTCATACTTAGGTCAGCTTATTCCAGTTACTAATAAGCACACACCCATTAAGAAAATTACTGTAAAAACTGTTAAATCCCCTTGGATTGATGAGGAATTGAAAAATGTTATGGTTGAGAGGGAAACTATACTATGAAACAAAGATAAAGTATATAAAGAATGATAGTAAAAAGCTTTGGAGCACCATAAATGACATTTTGGGGAAAAAAGCCAACTCGCAACCATCATTCATTGAATCAGATGGCTCATTCATCACAAAACACATTGATATTGCCAACTACTTTAATGACTTTTTCATTGGCAAGATAAACAAACTTACTGTAGGGATAACATGCCAGCAACAAACGCTGACACTACACATCCAAGTCTATCTGACCAAATTATGAAAGACAATAATTGTACTTTTGAATTCCGTAAAGTCAGTGTGGAAGAGGTGAAAAATGTATTGTTGTCTATCAACAATGACAAGCCACCGGGGTCTGACAATCTTAATGGAAAATTACTGAGGATAATAGTGGACGATATTGCCTCTCCTATTTGCCACATCTTTGATTTAAGCCTACTAGAAAGTGTGTGCCCTCAGCTTCCCTCCATGCCTAAAGTCATTCCGCTACCCAAGAATAGTAACGTCCCCTTTACTGGCTCAAATAGCCGACCAATCATCCTGTTACCAACCCTTAGTAAACTTCTGGAAAAAATTGTGTTTGACCAGATACAATGCTATTCCACAGTAAAGAAATTGACAACAGACTTTCAGCACACATATAGAGGACACTCAACAAGCACAGCACTTACACAAATGACTGATGATTGGCTGAGAGAAATTGATGATAAAATGATTGTGGGGCTGTCTTGTTAGACTTCAGTGCAGCTTTTGACATTATTGATCATAGTCTGCTGCTGGAAAAACTGATGTGTTATGGCTTCACTCCCCTGCTATAATGTGGATAAAGAGTTACTTGTCTAACAGAACACAGAGGGTGTTCTTTAATGGAAGCCTCTCAAACATAATCCAGGTAGAAGCAGGAATTCCCCATGGTAGCTGTTTAGGCCCCTTGCTTTTTTCAATCTGTACTAATGATATTTACATTTACATTTAAGTCATTTAGCAGACGCTCTTATCCAGAGCGACTTACAAATTGGTGCATTCACCTTATGATATCCAGTGGAACAACCACTTTACAATAGTGCATCTAAATCTTTTAAGGGGGGGGGGTTAGAAGGATTACTTTATCCTATCCCAGGTATTCCTTAAAGAGGTGGGGTTTCAGGTGTCTCTGGAAGGTGGTGATTGACTCCGCTGTCCTGGCGTCGTGAGTGAGCTTGTTCCACCATTGGGGTGCCAGAGCAGCGAACAGTTTTGACTGGGCTGAGCGGGAACTGTGCTTCCTCAGAGGTAGGGAGGCGAGCAGGCCAGAGGTGGATGAACGCAGTGCCCTTGTTTGGGTGTAGGGCCACTGGCTATGAGTAAGGCCAGTGTGTCTATGTATGTGGATGACTCAACACTATACATGTCAGCTATTACAGTGACTTTTGGAATGGGTAGCAAGGAATATGTTAGTCCTAAATATTTTCAAATCTAAAAGCATTGTATTTGGGACAAATCATTCACTAAATGCTAAACCTCAACTACATCTTGTAATGAATAATGTGGAAATTGAGCAAGGTGAGGTGACTAAACTGCTTGGAGTTACCCTGGATTGTAAACTGTCATGGTCAAAACATATTGATACAACAGTAGTTAAGATGGGGAGAAGTCTGTCCATAATAAAGCATTGCTCTTCATTCTTAACAACACTAACAACAAGGCAGGTCCTACATGCCCTGTTTTTGTCGCACCTGGACTACTGTTCAGTATTGTGGTCTGGGACCACAAAGAGGGACTTGGGAAAATTGCAGTTGGCTCAGAACAGGGCAGCAAGGTTGGCCCTTAAAAGTACACAGAGAGCTAACATTAATGACATGCATGTCAATCTCTCATGGCTCAAAATGGAAGAGAGATTGACATCATCACGACTTGTTTTCGTTAGAGGTGTTGACAAGCTGAAGGTACCGAGCTGTCTGTTAGGGATAGCCCCCCTTAAAATGTTTTGTTTGTTGCCTAAATGACATACCCAAATCTAATTGCCTGTAGCTCAAGCCCTGAAGCAGGGATATGCATATTATTGGTACCATTTGAAAGGAAACTTTGAAGTTTGTGGAAATGTGAATTGAATGTTGGAGAATATATCACAATAGATCTGGTAGAAGAAAATACGCTATCTTTGAAATGGAAGAGAAAGGTTCCGGTTCTAGCCATCACTCTGGTTGTAATTCAGATAGTGTCCACAAGATGACAGCAGTGTATGTGCAAAGTTTTGGACGGATAACTTGAAGTATGAGTGAACTACAATACTTTTAGTGTGAAGTCCCCAGGTACATTTGGGCAAATCGTGAAGGAGACATTCGCATTCATATTACATTTTCCTGCAAGAATATCGTCAAATCTGTATACTTGTACTTTGATTCAGCTTTCCAAGTATGAGTAGCCAGATTATAAGTTCAACATTTGCAAAACAACCAGTTTTCATAACTTCATAACTCTGAATACTCTTTTAATTTGTGTCCAAAATAAAAAGACATGCTGTCGCACAAGGTTAGGAGCTACATTTTACAACATATACCTGGTTACTGCCGTAAAGCCCAGCTCATTGACTATCTAGCTAGCTTTGTTTGACCCCGATTGGTGCTTATTTGACAAAGATACAGTCATTCAAGGGATGACCGCCAGCGTCATCATCGTGCCATTAAGGCGTCGCTCTCTAATAACAAATTTGGTGTCCCTAATGATATAGTGAAGTCTTGTTACGTTCTAGGATCTCTGAGGTATACATACTAATGTGATTTGACTCGTTGAAACAACGTTTAAGGTGAGATTTTCACAGATTCCTTTCTTTGCAAATTGAACGAGTGGATATACAAAATCGATCGTGCATGCTATATGGACCTTTTTAGGATATGAAAAATTATCTTATCTAACAAAACAACACTTCATGTTATCTCTGGGACCCTTTGGATGATAAATCAGAGTAAGATTTCAGAATGTAAGTACACATTTCATATTCAGAGGTGAATTTATCAAACCTATCAGGTGAAAAAAAGTGTTTTGTTGTTTGGCGCTTTCCTCAAACAGTAGCATGGCATTTTTTCCGCAGTAATAGCTACTGTAAATTGGACAGTGCGGTTATATTAACGAAATGTAAGCTTTCAGCCGATATAAGACACTTGTATGTACCGACATTTGTTTCTCTAAAATCTGCGATCTTAACATGAGGCTCTGCATAATTTACAACTGTCCTGTTGACGGGACGCCGATCCTTAAGAAGTTTAAAATACTTGCACACAGCTCGGACACCCATGCATACCACACAAGCCATGCCACCAGAGGACAGGGGTGATGAGCTGCCAGGACTTACTGTGGGTGAGGTGTCGGACAGCAGAGTTTTGAACCATTGAGTTGATACCGGAGAGCAGTGAGTTGCAGTCGTCAAGATGGGAGGAGAAGAATACATGTATGAGGGTTTCAGGAACAGGATGGGAGAGGGAGGACCTGACTTTGGCAATGTTGCGGAGGTGAAGAATGAGGATTTGACAGTCTGTCTTATGTAGTGATCAAAGGAGAGGGTGGAGTCCAGGATGACACCATGGTTGCGTGTGTGGGGGGAGGGAGGGAGAGACAGTGGTATCATCAATGGTGAGGGTGAGGTTGCCAGCTTTGGTGAGGGTGGATTTGGTGCCTATGAGGAGGAGTTCCGTTTTATCACTGTTGAGCTTGAGGAAGTTTTGTTGCATCCATGTTTTTATTGCAGAGAGGCAGGATTTAATGTGGTTAGAAGTAAGTTGAAAAGGGATTTGGTGCTGAGTTAGATCTGGGTGTTATCGGCATAGCAGTGGAATTTAAGGTAGAAGTGACAGAGGATCTGACCAAGGGCGAGGATGAAGAGTAAGGGGCCCAGCACAGAGCCCTGGGGGACACCCTGTGTAACTGCAGCTGAGGTGTGGCCATTGAGGGAGATGTAGTGGATCAGGTATGTAAGGTATGATTGTAGCCAGGAGAGTACAGTGCCTTCAACACTCAGACCCTCAAGCCTAGTGAGGGGATCTGATGGCTCACTGTGCCAAAAGCGGTACCCAGGTCGAGGAGAATCAGGATGTTGAGGGCACCAGCATCAGCAGAGGTGAGGTCATTGACAACTTTGAGGAGTGTAGTTTAAGTACTGTGTAGGGGATGGAAACCAGACTGGAAGGGCTCGATTATAACAATAATTAGGTGGGTGCTGAAATTTGTCCTATTTCACACATGCACAAGTGCAGTGGTGGAAAAAGTATCCAATTGTCATACTTCAGTAAAAGTAAAGACACCATAATAGGAAATTACTCAAGTAAAAGTCACACAGTAATATACTACTTGAGTAAAAGTTTTGGTTTTAAATATACTTAAGTATCAAAAGTAAAAGTAAAAGTATAAATCATTTCACAAACCAGATGGCACCATTTTCTTGTTTTTTAAATTTACGGATAGCCAGGGGCACACTCCAACACAGACATAATTTACAAACGAAGCATTTGTGTTTAGTAAGTCTGCCAGATAAGAGGCAGTAGGGATGACCAAGGATGTTCTCTTGATATGTGTGACTTGGACCATTTTCCTGTCCTGCTAAGCATTTAATGGAGTACTTTTGGTTGTCAGGGAAAATGTATGGAGTTAAAAATACATTATTTTCTTTAGGAATGTAGTGAAATATAAGTAAAAGTTGTCAAATACATAGTAAAGTAAAGACCAAAAAACTACTTAATTAGTACTTTTACTTAAGAACTTTACACCACTGCAAATGATTATAAAACACTTTTGCATATCCCATTCCCCCTGAGACACCCTTGGAGAGTGGGGTTAAGAGCCTTGCTGAAGGGCACACTGACAGATGTTTCACCTACTCTGGGATTTGAACCAGCAACCTTTCAATTACTGGACCAATGCTCCTAACCACTAGGCTACTTGCCACCCATATATAGGTTGCTGATTAGTAGGTGGGTTTGTAATTGGGAGGCAACAGTCCTTTCCAGAGTCTTGGCAAGGAAGGGGAGGTTGGAAATGAAGTGTGTAATGCAGTGAGTGTACCAGACCATATTTATCAAGAATATCAACATGAGGGGGACAGGTAACCTAGCAGTTAGTGCATTGGGCCAGTAACTGAAAGGTTGCTAGTTTGAATACCCGAGCCAACAATGTGAAAAGTCTGTCGGTGTGCCCTTGAGCAAGGCACTTAATGCTAATTTGCTCCAGGGGTGCTATACTTCTATGGCTGACCTTGTAAAACAACACATTTCACTACACCTATCCGGTGTATGTGACAATAAAACATATTTTTACAATGTTAAGACAGTACTTAACAAAACCCCCATGTTTCCCTATTCTTATGTTGTAGGCCAGAAGAGCATGCGTGTCACCAGCCTGCTCATCTACCAGGGGCTGCTGTGGGTGGGCACTGTTCAGGGAATCATCATCACTCTGCCCGTGCCCAAACTGGAGGGCATCCCCAAAATAACAGGTACAGAGGATGGAGGAGGATACCTAGTTGCTTCTGGGGGTATGTATGTCACCATTGTTCTTTTCTGGTTGTATCTCTGTCCTGCAGGAAAGGGGATGACCTCTCTGAATGCCCACTGTGGTCCGGTGGACTTCCTGGTGGCCACATCCAGCACCCTGTCCCCAGAGCTACTGAAGAGGGATTCTGTGGCGGACGGACCCGACTCTGCCTGCGGAGAGGAGGACCGCAGTGACTCCTCCTCCCAGGAGTCTCTGCCGCAATCAGGCTCCTCCCAGGGGGAGGGGGGGGGCAAGGGGCGGGGTGTGCTGCTACAGTACAGGTTGCGCTCCACCTCGGGGTTGCCAGGGCGACCTCTAACGGCGGGGGGCGATGAAGCATCGGACTCCTCCCTGGAGTCTTTGGAGCACAGCCTGGAGGATGGCTTAATCTATGAGTTCAGTGACAACCCAGAGATGTGGGTGCGGGGACGCCCCTGTGAGCGGGACAGGGGGCGCAGGGACAGAGTGACCTCGGCAGCGGTCATATCTGGGGGCAGGGGCTTCCACAGACTGAGGGAAGGGACAACGGAGCGGGCGGGGGTGGAGTCTTCAGAAACCACCCTGATGGTATGGCAACTACCACTGACAGTGTGATCTGGGTATCAACATTCAGGCAGTGTAGAGGGGAGAAGCAGATCTTTGCCCCAGCCCTGAATCCTCTCCATCCCGTAATTCCAGGAACATGAACCATGTGAAAGCAGGACATTAGTGCTGGCACAGAGCACAAGGCCAGCTGATGACTCTTTGTGTTAGGGAGCTCCTGCATGCTCCATCTGAGCATGGGGCACTGCCATCCCATTGGTGGATCTGGATGGCCCTGCTTACTCATTCTCAGCCACAGGCCCAGAGCCTTTCTCGTGACAGCTTAAACTGGTCCTCTCCCCTCCTTACAATAATGGATATGCCGAAATCAAGCATCATCAGAGCGGACAGTGCTTGCCTCACACACATATTTCTCTCCCATGGTTGACAGCCTTCCTTTGTGAGTAAGAATGGACCACATTCCTTTGAGAGTGAGACTTTGTTGAATCTACCATGCTGCAGTGCCGAAGATGGACCTCTTTTATCTGATCCTTTGGGAGAGAAGCCATCTGTTTAGGACTGAGAAAAGCTGAGAAACTACTGTAGGTGTACAAAGTACTTCACTGTTATTTAGTTCTATTAGTTCAGCAAACCTCAAGCACTCCCTGGCAATATGAAATACGTGAAATGTCTGTCAATGTGTCACAAGTGAATCTGTGCTTTTAGAAAAATGAAAGCGTGTTGGACGCTGACTGTGAGTCCTTAATCGCCAGATTTTTTTCCTACTGCATAAATAGATAGGTTATCTGAGATATGAGAGGGAATAGAAGGCAATGTCTTTGATGTGTCCTGGTCTATCAGAGTTTAGTAGTTTTACATTTAAATGTTCCCACTTCTATTACTACAAAGTACAAAATGCACACCATACATGTTTCTTGTGGATGACGATGATATTGTCAATTTTAAGTCAGTTAAAGCAAATACATATCCACACCAGCATGATAATATGCAACAAACTTCATTTAACCTATGTTACACATCAAAAGGCCTACTGAATTAACTACAAAAGACAACGGCTACAACTGCTGCAGCCACCTAGACGCCATTAGTGGCTGTGTGGAGGCACCTAAAAGGGAAAATGCTTTGTATGGGTTTTTGTGGCAATTTAACACACACAAACCTTTGATAAATCTATCCCCTAGTGTCCTTAAGCATTTTTATCTCCTTTCGTTCACTCCCTGTTTGAAGCCATTGCCATCGGTGGTTTGGTGTGCTAACAGAGACATAGTAATCTCCTGCCCTGTTTCTGTTTCTATTCTATTCTGCTACAATGGAAATGGCCTACCTTTGACAATGTCTTTGAAAAGAGTTGATTGACAAATGAATTGAGATGTTTGGCTATGAATGCATGGTGTTGAAGACTTAGTGTTATTTTGAGTTTCCTATGCTGCTGGATGGAAATGATGGTTGATTCCATATTTTGTCACCACTTCTATAGAATCTGTTGTATAATTCCCCTTACATCTCCATACCCGAGTTCTCTTTTTCATCCCAGTAGAAGGTCATGCTTTCTATGGTTCTGAAACATTATTTTATTTTACTTCGTCTCCCCGGCATTAATATACAGTTTCTTTGTTTAACAGGTCAAGGTCAACAGAAAACATAACTCAGTACAGTGTTGCGTTGTTTCTATCAAAATGTACAGTGCACATGATAAAAGCTGTTGAAAGCCTACTGTACAAGACTTGTTTAGTGTTCCTATGATAATACTATTATACAACACTATTCTGGAGGTCACCCACATGTCAAGGTTATTTGGATGTAGCCAGAGTGTATGATTGAGTAACCTTTATGTAGTATACATCATTGGCGGTCGGTGCTGTTTAAGATGAGGGAGGCCAATCTTTTTTTTTTTTAATGAGAATGGCCTTATTTCTATTACAGCATATTGGATGACTGTCATTCACATTCCATTCACCCAGCTAGCTCAGTGTAACATCGATAGGTTTAGGCTACTACATGATACTCAAATTTTCCCTATACCCATCATGAGGTTACAACCTAGCTTCCAAATTAAAGTTTACGACGTAGGTGCACAGCTTGAGAGAGAAATTACATATTCAATATCGCCTTGCAGACTCTTGCCTGCATCTAGTTGATCTAGGGTGTAATCATTAGTCCAACAGTTGCAAATGAGAGTTTCTATTGGACAAATTCAGGTATGTTTATCCCTGTTTCATTCTGTTTGCTTCCATTTAAGTTTTTCAACAGAATCGGCAGAATGAATACACCCCTGACCACCGCAAACACAGTTAACTTTCATAGCAGCCACATACAAACAGCATGATCATTTGCTTGTTGTATAATTCCTTCTCGCATCTACAGTATGCATTCTCATCATCTTATACTTTCCCTTTCTCTTGTGGGATTCATAACTTAATGTGTATCTTAATGTGTGTCCGTCCTCTCATCCTTTCCCATCATTTTAGCCTCAATATTATTTTATCTATTCACACTCATAAATGGAGATTGTCTATTATAACTTTACAGAAGCTACCCATACTTTGACTCTCATTCACATAATTGAAAATAATGTGCCCTTATAATACTATAGACTTTGACACCCCTGTGGTAGAGAAAGAGGCCTATGATAAGTCACTCGGTTTAACTTTTGAACATGATGAAATAATGTGAATCAGTTGTATATGTGGATAGAGTGAGCAGTTTAACATTAGATGTACAGTATAATGTTAAGTTACATCGCACATATAAAACATTGCTTAACTCCATTAAATGTCAATTCCAATTTCCTTTTGGTACGTTAATGAATACATGCTTACATACTGTACTTTGAAAGTGTTTCATAATTCATGTGTAATACGTCAATGTTAAATAAATACTTCATAGCGATAACATGATATTCCAATTATCTTTTGTGGGGCTCGAATTAAGGTTGGTGTGTTGATTTGAAGGTATCTTTGCAAGTCTAAAGCAGTTCAATTACAAAAAAAAATAACTTTTGTCTACATTTCGACCTATTGTGTGATGCCTAATATGAGTCTAATCTGTCTGTTAAAGACCACTGTGTCCAATCTCTTGGTTCGTCTGATTTGGAACCGGACTTCACATTTCTCTGTTCGGACAGCCCATGTTAGTGAGGTCCAGCCCAGTCTGTTAGACCTGGTGACCCTCCTCTCGCCATCTGCCCATATGTCTCCACACCACTAGCCTTCCACGTGGGACACCAGCTGCATATCTAATCGCTGGCTCTCTACAGTTTGGGAGACATTCTCTCTGTGTAGCATTGCTGTCTGCCAACCCAGCCCAAGCAGCAGCTGACGACCCTGCTTACTACGGTTTCTGGATGGCCTGGTTGGCCATTAGGACTGTGTGCTACAAACCCCTGACCTGCCAGTTGCATGTCTTCAACACCCTCTCTTGTCCTCATGTCTCCTCATAAATAGCTATGATAGCTCCCTGCTGACAGCAACTGATAAACAGGGGAATGTCTTCAGCTAATAACGTTGATCAGCTAATAATCATGTTTTCCCCACTGTAGCCTACTCTCTGCAACAGAACGCAGAAGAGAATGGATCATAATATGCTTCAATAGTCTTTGAGTGTGAATAATCCACATTGTTGTTCGCTTCTCCTTATTTCTCTTCATTTTCACAGCAATTTCTCATTTACCAAGCTGCTCACTCTTATTACTCACCATGGCCTTTTTTGCCTTTACCTCCCTTATCTCACATAATTTGCTCACATTTTTTTCTACTGTATCATTGATTGTATGTTGTTTTACTCCATGTGTAACTCTGTGTTTTTGTATGTTGTCGAACTGCTTTGCTTTATTTTGGCCAGGTCGCAATTGTAAATGAGAACTTGTTCTCAACTTGCCTACCTGGTTAAATAAAGGTGAAATAAAAAAATATAAAAAAATTAGGCCTCCCCTGGAGAGAACTGCTTACCACAGAACAGAAGACAATGCAGAGGCAGAATGAAGAACATATAATGCCCTGTGCTGCTGTACCTGTACGGTGTCCAAAACCATGCATAGAACAGGGAACATAATACTGATCTGATAAAGCTCTGCTGAATTGCACCTTGTACCTGGGTCAGCAATAGAATGCATCCTTCCCTGCAAGCAAAACGACACACTGAGAAAAAGCCCAAAATGCTGCGCAAGCTTCCCCTGTCAAATAGAACTCAAACAGTAGTTAGTGCATTATGTCCCTTTTTTCCAGGGGAACTTCACAAACCCCTTTCTAAACCTTTCTAATGATATTTTTCCCAATTAACCCTGCCCCAGGAGAGATTTGGCTATCTTGAGCCCCAGCTTTGGACCTGTGAAGCTGGCGGCGTCACTCTCCCTGCATCTCAGGTATAATTTGCATGGCTCGGTCAAGGCTAAACTGGAGCGAATGAAGCGATGCAGTTTGAAGGTCTTCATGCTTTATCTATTGGCTCCAAAAAGCTGGGCATATTTGCATTGCTTTTCATTTCTGCCGGCTCAGCAGTACCCATGATAAAGGAAGAACAGCACAATGTACCAACTATCCTCGACAAAGAGGCTGGGGCTGACGATTTGCATTAAGAGAACACAAAGACAGGGCCCACATACACAGTCATATTGGGTGTTATTATGGGCCTCCATCAAAGCTCTTAGTGTATGTCTGTCCATAGTAACAAATATTAGGAATAGGCACAGCAATGGGCTTAGATCTGGTTTATGGGATGGCAAATGTTGGTAATACTGACCATTTAAATCTCATATGAATAAGCATAGGCCTATATTTCTCAGAGGTTTCTAGAAACCACAACTTAGATGGAAAGCTACTGAGGATGGTAGCTGACTCTATAGCCACTTCAATCTGTTATATATTTAATCTGAGCATAGAGGAACGTCTTTGTCCTCAGGCCTGGAGGGAAGTCAAAGTAATTCCACTACCCAAGAGTGGTAAAGCAGCCTCTATTGGTTCTAAAAGCAGACCTATCAGCTTGATGCCAACTCTTAGCAAACTGTTGGAAAAAATTGTGTTTTACCAAATACAATGATATTTCTCTGTAAATAAATTAACAACATACTTTCAGCATGCTTATAGAGAAGGGCACTCAACATGTACTGCACTGATGAGTAATTTAAAGAAATTGATTATAAGAAGATTGCGGGAGCTGAACTGTTAGATTTCAGTGACCATAATCTGTTGTTGAGAAAACATGTGTTATGGCTTTTCAACCTTCAACCTTCTTTAATGTAAGCTTTTATAATGTCAAACATATAAAGTGTGGTGTACCGCAGGGCAGCTCTCCAGGTCCTCTACTCTTTTCTAATTTTACCAATGACCTGCCACTAGCATTAAACAAAGCATGTGTGTCCATGTATGCTGATGAGTCAACCATATACACGTCAGCAACCACAGCGAATGAAGTCACTGTAACCCTTAACCTGTTGTGGATAGGGGGCAGTATTTTCACGGCCAGATGAAAAAACGTACCCGATTTAATCTGGTTACTACTCTTGCCCAGAAACTAGAATATGCATATTATAGTTTAGTGAGCCCCTAACTTGGTGGTTGTCAAAATATCTAGCCGTGATGGCTGAGCTATGTACTCAGAATATTGCAAAATGTGCTTTTGCCGAAAAGCTATTTTAAAATCTGACAAAGCGATTGCATAAAGGAGTTCTGTATCTATAATTCTTAAAATAATTGTTATGTATTTTGTCAACGTTTATGATGAGTAATTTAGTAAATTCACCGGAAGTTTTGGGTGGGAATACATTTTCTGAACATCACACGCCAATGTAAAAAGCTGTTTTTTGATATAAATATGAACTTGATTGAACAAAACATGCATGTATTGTATAACATAATGTCCTAGGAGTGTCATCTGATGAAGATCATCAAAGGTTAGTGCTTCATTTAGCTGTGTTTTGTGTTTATGTGACATATATGCTTGCTTGGAAAATGGCTGTGTGATTGTTTCTGGCTATGTACTCTCCTTACATAATCTAATGTTTTGCTTTCGCTGTAAAGCCTTTTTGAAAGGCTTTATGTACTTCGAAGCATGTCAAACGCTGTTTAAAATCAAGACTGACGAAGAAAATGGTGTCTTCACGTGCACATGCACGCGCACGCCCGTGTCATTGTTCTCAGATCGCCCACTTTCCAAATGCGCTACTGTTTTTCAGCCAGGGACTGCAGAGTCATCATTCCCCGTTCTGGCGCCTTCTGAGAGCCTATGGGAGCCTTAGAAAATGTCACGTTACAGCAGAGATCCTCTCTTTTCGATAAAGAGGCTATAGAAGGCCAAGAAATGGTCAGAGAGGGCACTTCCTGTATAGAATCTTCTCAGGTTTTGGCCTGCCATATGAGTTCTGTTATACTCACAGACACCATTCAAACAGTTTTAGAAACTTTAGGGTGTTTTCTATCAAAATCAAATAATTATATGCATATTCTAGTTTCTGGGCAGGAGTAATAACCAGATTAAATCGGGTACGTTTTTTATCCGGACGTGAAAATACTGCCCCCTACCCAAGAGAGGTTAACGAGAGTCTTATCTTTAAAATGGTGTAAAATAGTCGTATGTTTGAAAAATTGAAATTATTGCATTTTTGAGGTTTTTGTATTTCGTGCCACGCTCTTCCATTGGATATTGGCGAGGTTTTCTTAACAAAGAGTTGCAGTCTGTTTTGGAATGGGTGGCCAGCAATAAACTGGTCCTGAACATCTCTAAAACTAAGAGCATTGTATTTGGTACAAATAATTCCCTAAGTTCTAGACCTCAGCTGAATCTGGTAATGAATGGTGTGGCTGTTGAACAAGTTGAGGAGACTAAATTACTTGGCGTTACCTTACATTGTAAACTGTCATGGTCAAAACATATAGACTCAATGGTTGTAAAGATGGGAGAGGTCTGTCCGTAATAAAGAGATGCTCTGCTTTTTTGACACCACACTCCGCAAAGCAAGTCCTGCAGGCTCTAGTTTTATCTTATCTTGATTATTGTCCAGTCATATGGTCAAGCGCTGCAAAGAAAGACCTAGTTAATTTCAGCTGGCCCAGAATAGTGACACGTCTTGCTCTTCATTGTAATCAGAGGGCCAATATTAATACTATGCATGCCAGTCTCTCTTGGATAAGAGTTGAGGAAAGACTATGTCACTTCTTGTTTTTATAAGAAATATTAATGTGTTGGAAATTTCAAATTGTTTGCATAGTAAACATACACACAGCACAGACACTTACCCAACAAGCCATGCCACCAGGGGTCTTTTCACAGTCCCCAGATCCAGAAAAAAATTCAAGGAAACTCATCCTATCTAGTGCAAGTGAACAGCAAACCTGGTTTCAAAAAGCAAATAAAGACACACCTCACGGCACAATGCCTCTCCCCCTCTCAAATTTTATTGGTCACATACAAATCTTTAGCAGATGTTATTGCTGGTGTAGCGAAATGCTTGTGTTTGTAGCTCCAACAGTGCAGTAATATCTAACAAGTAATATCTAACAATTTCACAACATATACCCAATAAACACAAATCTAAGTAAGGAATGGAATTAAGAATACATACATATATTGACAAGCGATGTCAGAGCGGCATAGACTTTGATACAGTAGAATAATATAGAATGCAGTATATACATATGAAATGAGTAATGCAAGATGTGTAAACATTATTAAAGTGACTAAGATACAGTAGAATTGTATAGAATACAGTATATGCATATGGGATAAGTAATGCAAGATATGTACACATTATCAAAGTGACTAGTGTTCCATTACTTAGAGTGGCCAATGATTTCTAGTCTATGTCTATAGGCAGCAGCCTCTAATGTGCTAGTGGTGGCTGTTTAACAGTCTGATGGCCTTGAGATAGAAGCTGTTTTTCAGTCTATCGGTCCCAGCTTTGATGCACCTGAACTGACCTCGCCTTCTGGATGATAGTGGGGTGAACAGACAGTGGCTCGGTTGGTTGATGTCCTTGATGATCTTTTTGGCCTTTCTGTGATATCGGGTGCTGTAGGTGTCCTGGAGAGCTGGTAGTTTGCCCCCGGTAATGCGTTGGGCAGACCGCACCACCCTCTGGCGAGCCTTGCAATTGCGATTGCAGTTGCCATACCAGCTGGTAATACAGCCCGACAGGATGCTCTCAATTGTGCATCTGTAAAAGTTTGTGAGGGTTTTAGGTGCCAAGCCAAATTTCTTCAGCCTCCTGAGGTTGAAGAGGCTCTCTTGCGCCTTCTTCACCACACTGTCTGTGTGGGTGGTCCATTTCAGTTTGTCAGTGATGTGTACGCCAAGGAACTTGAAGCTTTCCACCTTCTCCACTGCGGTCTCGTCGATGTGGATAAGGGGGTGCACCCTCTGCTGTTTCCTGGAATCCACGATCATCTCCTTTGTTTTGTTTGACATTGAGTGAGAGGTTAATTTCCTGGCACCACACTCCCAAAGTCCTCACCTCCTCCCTGTAGGCTGTCTCATCATTGTTGGTAATCAAGCCTACTACTGGCCAAAAATTTCTGAGAATGACACATATTAATTTCCACAAAGTTTGCTGCCTCAGTGTCTTTAGATATTTTTGTCAGATGTTACTATGGAATACTGAAGTATAATTACAAGCATTTCATAAGTGTCAGAGGCTTTTATTGACAATTACATGAAGTTGATGCAAAGAGTCAATATTTGCAGTGTTGACCCTCTTTATCAAGACCTCTGCAATCCGCCCTGGCATGCTGTCAATTAACTTCTGGGCCACATCCTGACTGATGGCAGCCCATTCTTGCATAATTTGTGGGTTTTTGTTCATCCACCCGCCTCTTATGGATTGACCACAAGTTCTCAATGGGATTAAGGTCTGAGGAGTTTCCTGGCCATGGACCCAAAATATTGATGTTTTGTTCCCCGAGCCACTTAGTTATCACTTTTGCCTTACGGCATGGTGTTCCATCATTCTGGAAAAGGCATTGTTTGTCACCAAACTGTTCCTGTATGGTTGGGAGAAGTTTCTCTCGGAGGATGTGTTGGTACCATTCTTTATTCATGGCTGTGTTCTTAGGCAAAATTGTGAGTGAGCCCACTCCCTTGGCTGAGAAGCAGCCCCACACATGAATGGTCTCAGGATGCTTTATTGTTGACATGACACAGGACTGATGGTAGCTCTCACCTTGTCTTCTCCAGACAAGCTTTTTTCCGGATGCCCCAAACAATCGGAAAGGGGATTCATCGGAGAAAATGACTTTACCCCAGTCCTCAGCAGTCTAATCCCTGTACCTTTTGCAGAATATCAGTCTGTCCCTGATGTTTCTCCTGGAGAGAAGTGGCTTCTTTGCTGCCCTTCTTGACACCAGAACATCCTCCAAAAGTCTTCGCCTCACTGTGCGTGCAGATGCACTCACACCTGCCTGCTGCCATTCCTGAGCAAGCTTTGTACTGGTGGTTCCCCGATCCCGCAGCTGAATCAACTTTAGGGGACGGTCCTGGCGCTTGCTGGACCTTCTTGGGCACCCTGAAGCCATCTTCACAACAATTGAAGCGCTCTCCTTGAAGTCCTTGATGATCCGATAAATGGTTGATTCAGGTGCAATCTTACTGGCAGCAATATCCTTGCCTGTGAAGTCCTTTTTGTGCAAAGCAATGATGACGGCACGTGTTTTTTTTCAGGTAATCATGGTTGACAGAGGAAGAACAATGATTCCAAGCACCAGCCTCCTTTTGAAGCTTCCAGTCTGTTATTTGAACTCAATCAGCATGACAGAGTGATCTCCAGCTTTGTCCTCGTCAACACTCACACTTGTGTTAACGAGAGAATCACGATGTCAGCTGGTCCTTTTGTGGCAGGGCTGAAATGCAGTGAAAATGTTTTTTTGGGGGGATTCAGTTCATTTGCATGGTAAAGAGGGACTTTGCAATCTGATCACTCTTCATAACATTCTGGAGTATATGCAAATTGCCATCATACAAACTGAGACAGCAGACTTTGTGAAAATTCATATTTGTGTCATTTTCAAAACCTTTGACCACGACTGGTACTGACATGTATGTGTAACTGATAGATGCTCACACACACTACATGTTATTGTTTTTAAATGTAGGTAAAATGTAAAGTATTGTCTGTAGTGTCCTTTTTGTTATGTGTCGGACCCCAGTAAGACTCGCTGTCACCATTGGTGTTGGCTAATGGAGATCCTAATAAATCAATTAAAAAATCTAATTGTATTAAGTTTCCCAGACAGACCTGCCATGCAGGAGAGAAGTAAGCAGAGGTCCTTGCTCCAACTCCCACCATGCTGCTCTAATTGTCAGGCCCATCACTCTCTCATTGCTCTGGATAGACCTGTCTGTACAAAGTGCTTTGTGGAGGCTCCTGGAGCGACTCACCCAAATATTTTATTTATCGCCTTTTAATCATGCAGCGGATTGATAAAATTTTGATCGCTGTACATTATTCAGCCTGTCTCTAAGGACAAGGTCCGCTCCATGGCTCGACACCATGGTGATATTAAATACTTATCATCTTCAGCGATATATATCGCCATGTCCGGAGACTGGGAGAAGGGCTATTGAAAAATAGGTACGTCTTCCTTACACTCTTCATAAAAATAACAATGATAGTTTTCTTTTTTTGTTTAGTGTATTCACTGCTCCCTGGTCCCAGTCCTTGATGTTATGATTTATATGTTAACAGTGTGTAAAATGATAATTGGTAAAAAGCTAAAGAATTTTACAGGCAATCTCCTCAAACTACATTATGGTATAAGCACCATTGTAGCCCCCTCTCCCTTCTCTTTGTTTACCTTTGGAAATATAAAACATTTTATACAGAGTACTTTTTTTCCTGACTTGCAGCGTTTATTTTATGAGAATGTTTAGTCATTTGAAGGGTGACCTTCAATTCATATCTATCGCTGTAACTCTCTGCTACCATCTCACTGGGACCTCCATCGAGGAGATAAAATGTTGTTTTATGTCTTGCAGTAAATCAAAATCACTTTTATTCCAACATTTCTCCCACTATTCAAACAAAATGAGAGTGTTAGCATTCAGGTATAGTCAATTCAGTCCTCGCTCTCTCTTCTTCCTATCACTGGTTTATTTGGATGAACAAGTCAGAGATAAATAATGTGTTGAATATGACAACAGCCCTGTTCCGTTTTACAAGGTGAACAAAATATGACTTGCTGCATCCTCAATATAGAAAATAACAAATGCAAATCGATACTTTCCCCCCTTGGTATCCATATTGAGAGGCTATTATTTCACTATGTGTCTGTTTGGTGCCCTGAATCAGCATTGCCTCTCCTATCTTCTCCATCTGACAAATGCCCAGTAATACCACCGTATTTATTGTCTGTGTCCTTTGTATGACAGCTGTACCACCAGCCAAGAGTCTTGTGGGTGAGCAGCACACACCATATCAGTCCACTGGCAGTCATCTCGTCCTCTCTCTCTTGCATCTCTCTCTCACACATACACTCTATTTCTCTCTCTCTCAAAAGGAAATACACTTGTTGGTCTTTTCCCCTACATGGCAGATTGAAGGAGTACAAACATTTTCCGTAGACATTTTGTGACATGGCTGTGCTCTTCATTATGTTCTGTATGTACGTTTTTTTTATTAGCCAAAATGCTCTGCTTTCATGCAGGTAAGCACAAACATACCCAGCCCTCATAAGTTTGTTTTTTAAGTCAGCCAATACCGAATTCCCCCTGCAACCTGATGTGTAAGATGTGTATTTTGATTCTATTAGGTTGTCCAAAGGGAACTAGAAAAGGGTCTAATCCTCCCTGTCAAGGCTGATCTCTAATCTGAGAAAGAAGTGAAGCTGGATAATGGACTTTTTACACAGGGCCCCAGGACTGACTGGCACACACAATGTAGTTTTGGAGTCTTAGCTTTCAAAGGGAGTGAAAATCAATATTAATGGTGGAAGAAATTATATTTATTCAAAATACAATTCTGCTTCTGATAGCATGAGGAAAGGAGGCTGCAGCCTACACAGGAAGCATACCAGCCTGAAAGTGTTAAGTCTTAGCGTGTGGACATTCACTGTAACCAACATTGACAGGGAATGTTTTTTAAACCTCTGTCATCCTAGTCTCGCGTTGTATTACGTCATCCATATGACTCCCGTTACGCAACATACAACATAGTCCTTCTGTTTTCATGTGACATAAACGAATGTAAAAAAAAACAATTGAATCTATTGTTATCAAAGCAACAGGCAACTTAAAAAAACTGCAATCTGTTTTTTTTTCCTTTGTGATGTTCTTACTGTCATACGCAGAGCCATTTAGAAATACAGCTATAGATATATACTGTAAATATGGTTTTGGTTGTAATCCTTTGAATTAAAGATTGCTGAAGAAGTAGAGCTCTATCACGCAAACGATCAATCAATTGTTTCCCGTGGCTAATTTGTTTTGTAAAACAGCTCTACAAATGCACCACAACAGATGTGATACTATACACAAAATGGTTAGATCACAAATATTAGCTTCAGTAATCCTTAACAAAACAATCACATGGATTTCTTTCCCAGAATTATCATATGGAATTCTTCTAATGGAGTAACTGTACCCCCGAAACACATTTGTAGGGGTAAAATAGCTGAGTAAGAAATGGTGGACATCTTTCTGTTGGTATCTATACATCTGCCAATCGCAATTGAACTCACAATTGTGCAGAATACAGAACCAGTATTTCACAAACAATTCATGGTGAGAAATGTATGATCCATTGTACATTACTGCAGGAATCAATTACTGCCATCCGTAATTATTGGGACAGTGTATCATGACACAAGGCGAGATCCAGATGCAGACACAGGAGGCAGATGGTTGGAGTCTTACAATGTTTATTAATCCAAAAGAGTAGGCAGGAGAATGGTTGTAGACAGGCAAAAGGTCAAAACCAGATCATAGTATAGGAGGTACAGAATGACAGACAGGCTTGTGGTCAAGGCAGGCAGAAAAGTCAGGCAGGTGGGTACAGAGTCCAGAAACAGGCAAGGGTCAAAACCGGGAGGACTAGAAAAAGGAGAATAGCAAAAAGCAGGAGAACAGGAAAAACGCTGGTTGACTTGGAAAACATACAAGACGAACTGGCACAGAGAGACAGGAAACACTGGGATAAATACACTGGGGAAAATAAGCGACACCTGGAGAGGGTGGAGACAATCACAGGGACAGGTGAAACAGATCAGGGCATGACAGTACCCCCCCCCCCCCGGGATGCCACCTGGTGTCCTACCTGGGCGCATACCTGGCTGACCGGGGTGTCGGAAATCGGCGATGAGGGCCGGGTCCAAGATGTCTTTAACAGGAACCCAGCACCTCTGCTTCGGGCCATAACCCTCCCAGTCAATCAGGTACTGGAAACCCCTGCCCCATGGTCGAACCTTCAGGGGGCGTCTCACCGTATACGCTGGCTTGCCATCAATTACCCGGGGGGAGAGATGGGCCTGGAAACAGAAGACAAAGGCTTGTGAGACTCAGGCTTAATTCTGGACACATGGAAAGTAGGGTGGATACGGAGGGTACGGGGTAACACAAGATGGACAGCAGTGCAACTCAGGCCTCTGGAGATGGGAAAAGGACCAATGAACCGGGGAGACAGTTTGCGGGACTCTACCCACAGGGGTAGGTCCCGAGTGGAAAGATATACTCTCCACCCAATGCGTTTGCGGGGAGTTGGGGTCCGGCGACGGTCCGCTTGTCGACGATACCTGGAGTTGGTCTTGAGAATAGCCGCCCTGGCTCTTCTCCAGGTACGTCGACAGTGGACAAACATCTGGGCCGAGGGTACGCTGACCTCCTGCTCTTGTTGAGGGAAGAGTGGAGGCTGATACCCCATGGAGCACTCAAAAGGAGAGAGTCCCGTGGCAGAACAGGGAAGGGTGTTCCGGGCATACTCCACCCAGACCAGTTGACGGCTCCAGGTAGTGGGGTTGGTTGAGACCAGGCATCTCAAGGTGGGTTCCAGGTCTTGGTTGGCTCGCGCTGACTGACCGTTGGTTTGGGAATGGAATCTGGATGACAGGCTGGCCAATGACCCAATAAGGGTGCAGAATGCCTTCCAGAACTGTGAAGAGAACTGAGGATCCCGATCGGAGACCAAGTCTACCGGGAGTCCATGGATCCGGAAGACATGCGGCACCATAAGCTGGGCTGTCTCCTTGTCAGAGGGTAGTTTGGGGAGAGGGATGAAATGGGCGGCCTTGGAGTCCAGGGATATGAAGTCAAGGTATATGAGACCAGGGACGATGAGGGTTTCGGTAGTGGCCAAAGGAGGACAGAAGGAGCTTGCCGTGGAGTCTTGTTCTGAGCACACACTGTGCATGTGGCAACGAAGGCAGAGACGTCAGGAACCATAGTAGGCCACCAGAAACCTTGTCGGAGGAAAGCTAGTGTATGACCGGACCCTGGATGACAGGTCAGCCTGGAGGAATGAGCCCATTCCAGGCCCCGGGACCGGACTGGGTTAGGGACAAACAGCCAGTTAGCCGGACCCCCTTCAGGTCCAGGCTTGGAGCGTTGCGCCTCACAAACCAGGTTCTCAATACCCTAATACACTGTGGCAGCGAAGCATGAGGTAGGTAGAATAGATTCGGAGGTCGAGGGTGTGGCAGAGGAAATGTATAGGCGGGTGAGAGTGTCAGGCTTCACATTTTTTGACCATGGGCTGTAGGAAATGGTGAAGTTGGATCTTGTAAACAAGAGGGCCCACTGGGCCTGCCTGGAGTTGAGGCACTTGGCTGTACGGAGATATTCCAAGTTTTTATGGTTGGTCCAGACCAAGAATGGCTGTTCTACTCCTTCCAGCCAGTGCCTCCACTCTTCCAACGCCATCTTAACCGGCAGGAGTTCTCGGTTGCCTACATCGTAGTTCCTCTCTGCAGGATTGAGATGATGGGACAGAAAGGCACAGGGATGAAGCTTTTGGTCCTTCGCAGACTGCTGGGACAGGATGGCCCCTACTCCAACACCCAAAGCATCACCTTCCACCACAAATTGATGCGAGGGGTCCAGATGGATGAGGATGGGTGCTGTTGTGAACCAATGCTTCAGGTCCACAAAGGCTTTGTCAACAGCTGGAGACCATTTGAATGGTACCTTGAGAGAGGTGAGAGGGTGGCCGCCAGGGTGCTGTAATCCTGAATGAAACGGCGGTAGAAGTTAGCAAAACCAAGAAACCGTTGCAACTGCACCCTGGACATTGGTTGAGGCCAATCCACCACTGCTTTCACCTTTCCAGGATCTATCTGAATATTGCCCTCAGCAATGACATATCCAAGAAAGATGACAGTAGAGCAGTGGAACTCACACTTCTCGGCTTTCACGAACAATTGGTTCTCCAGGACGCGCTGAAGGACCTGTCTGACATGAAGTACATGTTCTATGGCAGAACGGGGACAAACAGGATGTCATCAAGGTAAACGAACACAAACAGTTTAACATGTCCCGGAGCACATCGTTGACCAAAGCCTGGAAAACAGCGGAGGCGTTGGTGAGTGCAAATGGCATGTCCTGGTACTCATAATGTCCACTGGCTGGGTTGAAGGCTGTCTTCCACTTATCCCCCTCGCGTATCCGAACCAGGTGGTAGGCATTCTGAAGGTCCAACTTGGAAAACATTGTGGCCCCCTGGAGAGGTTCAAACCCCCGAGGAGAGGTAGGGGGTAATGATTTTTAACCGTAATGCTGTTTAGTCCCCGGTAGTCAATGCACGGTCACAGGGTCTTGTCCTTCTTCTCCACAAAGAAAAACCCTGCGCCGGCAGGAGATGCAGACGGATGGACGGCCCCAGTGGCCAGAGTCTCCTCTATGTACTCCTCCATAGCTTTGGTCTCTTTTCCGGACAGAGAATACAACCAAACCCGAGGTGGTGTTGTGCATGGGAGAAGCTCAATGGCACAGTCATAAGGACTGTGCGGGGGAAGGGAAGTAGCACGTTCCTTACTGAACACTTCCAGGATGTCATGGTATTCAGTGGGAATAGCAGAGACATCCACAACCCAGGATGAAGCTTTTAGTCCAGTCAATCACAGGATTGTGCTTTTGAAGCAAGGAAAATCCCAAAACAACTGCAATGAGGAGGAACTGTATGGTCTCACTGTGGTTACCAGAAACCCGTAATTGAACGGGCACAGTACTATGGGTGACTTCCCCTATAGAGCGGCTGTCCAGTGCCCTAGCATCCATGGGAACAGAGAGAGGCTGAGTAGGAATACCAAGCTCCGAAGCAATAGTGGCATCCATAAGACATTCATCATCCCCAGAGTCAATGAGCACTCGGAGAGACTTAGATTGGTCTCCCCACAGCACAAGCACAAAAAAGGGTGTGCGGGGGATGGGAATTAGTGAACTCCCAGTTTGACTCACCATAGTGCTGGTACCCACTAGAGACAAGGGTTTCCTAATAGGGCAGGTAGCTATCAAATGTCCTGCCGCTCCACAGTACAGACAACAGTTACTGTTCATCTTCCGTGAGCATTCCCCAACTGATAACTTAGCACTTCCCAACTGCATTGGCTCAGGAGTATTCAACTCACTCATCGTAGATTCACGAGAGAGCTCGGGTTGCTTCGAATCCTCTCAGAAAAGCTGCCTTCGAAAACTTCCAGATTCCCTCAAAGGTGAACAAGCCATAGCGGGTGCACGAGAGTGCCCGAGACCAGACCTCCTCTCACTCCTACGTTCCCTAAGGCGTTCATTGATTTTGACGGTAAGGGCGATAAGGGAGTCGAGGTCCACCGGCAATTCCCGAGAAGCTAGCTCATCCTTTACCTCCTCAGATAATCCGTGCAGAAAAGTATCGAAAAGAGACTCCGGATTCCAGGTACTCTCGGCAGCCAACGTGCGAAAATCAATCGCGTAGTCTCCCACACTACGGGAGGTTTGACGTAAGTCAAGCAGTTTACTGGCTGCCTTTTTCCCGGATACCGGAGACTCAAAAACTTTTCTCACCTCTGCCATAAATTCCTCCAGATGACCACAAATGGCACAAATGTTGTTCCCAAACTGCCGTAGCCCAGGAGAGCACCCTTCCCGACATTAGCATAATAATATACACTATCTTTGAAGTGTGAAGGAAACGAAGATGGCTGTAGCTCAAAAATAAGCGAGCACTGAGAGAAAACCCCGGAAGGTACCAGGATTCCACGAATATTGCTCCGGAGGAGGCAAGTCGTGTTCTTGGGGAGCCGGGATAGGCTGTACAAACTCACCACAGAAAGGGAAACATTTACTGGGTGATTGGGGTTTTTCAAAGGTGGCAGGCAGCCTCTGAGCTAACTCCCTGATTTGCTCCATAATAGCCTTTAACCCATGGTCGTTGTATTACGTCAAGTAACTGAGCCCTTCCAAAAGGCCCTGTAACAACTCCTCATGTCTCCTAATGTTGGCTCCCTGCAGGGAGACAGCGTGGCGGGGAAGGTCCAAGTCTGCTGGGTCTGTCATGGCCAGTTCGTACTATCATGACACAAGGCGAGACCCAGATGCAGACACAGGAGGCAGATGGTTGGAGTCTTACAATGTTTATGAATCCAAAAGGAGTAGGCAAGAGAATGGTCGTGGACAGGAAAAAGGTCAAAACCAGATCAGAGTCCAGAAGGTACAGAGTGCCAGACAGGCTCGTGGTTAAGGCAGGCAGAAAGGTCAGGCAGGCAGAAAGACAGGAAACAGAGGGATAAATACACTGGGGAAAATAAACGACACCTGGAGGGGGTGGAGACAGTCACAGGAACAGGTGAAACAGATCAGGGCATGACACAGTGACGCATTTGTTATTGTTTTCGCTCTGTACTCCAGCATTTCGGATTTGGAATGACAATTACTATTGTATGAGGTTAAAGTGCAGACTGTCACCCTTAATTTGAGGGTATTTTCAGCCATTTGGGTGAATTGTTTAGACATTACAGCACTTTTTGGATATAGTCCCCACAATTTAGGGGACCAAACAAATTGGGACAAATGCCCTTATATGTGTTAAAGTAGTAAAAAGTTTAGTTTTTGGTCCCAAATTCCGAGCACGCAATGATTACACCATGATATTTGTGAGTCTGTAACTTTCTTACTCATCATTATTCACGATTCATTCAGGACCATCCGTAATCATGGTAGCATCCACATTAATTTAGAAGTGTTTAGAAACATATTCTATTCTTATTTACCACAAATGTGACTCCAAAATGACACAATACATTATTTACCATTAATTTCTATTGGGCACAAAATAATCCGAAACACAACCAAAACAAATGCGTCCAAAAAGTTTGTAGAGTCACAAGCTTGGTATAATCATTGTGTGCTAAGAATGTGGGACAACATTCTAAACTTTTGACTACTTTAATAACATATAAATGAATTTGACCCAATACTTTTGGTGTCCTAAAATAGAGGGACTATGTACAAAAAGTGGTGTAATTTCTAAACGGTTCACCCAATATGGATGGAAATACCCACAAATTAAAGCAGACAGTCTGCACTTTAACCTCATAGTCATTATATCATTTCAAATTCAAAGTGCTGGAGTACAGAGCCAATTGTCCCAATAATTAGAGAGGGCACTGTATTATCTAGCTCAGAAAAGCCAGTTCCCTTTCCAACCCACCAGCATCATAGGCCAGGGAAGCAATTTGACTTAATTTCGAGATAAAACTAAGAACTTGCAAAAGCAAAGCATTAGACAAATTGATCTGAATTTCATCTTTGTATATTTCTGCTCCTTGTTTTCAAACTATACATTAACTGCTGGTTGATTTTCACTTATTGATGTAATTGTCACTCACAGTCATCTACAAATAGAATATGCAGACAAATCAACCTCTGGTTACCATATTTATTGTGTTTATTGTGTCACTGTTACAAACTGCTGAGGCTGTGTTGGTTCAGCTCACAGGACAAGATTTGCTTAATCACAAAACAAGATTACCCTTTTGGCATCGGTGAAGCCTGGATGTGATACATCACGCTGTGCACTTTTATCAGTTGAGCAGTGTCCTTTTTACTGACCAGTATGGGGCCATCGTCAGACAACAGCACACCGTGATTGCTCGGTAGGGACCTTCGACCTCCCCTTTCAAAAGGCAGCTTTGAGGCAATCTGTGATGTTGTACAAGCCATGCAAATGGAAGCCAGTGTTTTTTTATCTGCTCCCAGCTGTAATAGAACAAAAGGGTGATGGAATTATCACAGCCAAAGTTGTTTGATGACTGTAAAGTGCAGACACAGGTTGCTATTTAGAAAATTGGTCACTCAAATCGAATTGATGCCTATTACTCATTAAAACAATGTTTTGGTCTGTGATTCCAGATGAAAGAAAGCATTGTATTCGGTCATGGATTTGACTAATTAATTGACCACTTCCTTGCAACAGAGAATGAATCCTTGTCAAGCATAACGGCATGCCGAGTTGCAAAGAAAAAGCCATATCTCAGACTGGCCGAGATCTTCAGTTTTTTGGCAATTTCTCGCATGGAATAGCCTTCATTTCTCAGAACAAGAATAGACTGACGAGTTTCACAAGAAAGTTATTTGTTTCTGGACATTTTGAGCCTGTAATCGAACCCACAAATGCTGATGCTCCAGATACTTAACAAGTCTGAAGAAGGCCAGTTTTATTGCTTCTTTAATCAGAACAACAGATATCAACTGTGCTAACATAATTGCAAAAGGGTTTTCTAATGATCAATTAGCCTTTTAAAATGATACACTTGGATTAGCTAACACAACGTGCCATTGGTGTTTGCTGTTAATGTGACTCTGTACGCCTGTGTAGATATTCCATTAAAAAACAGCTGTTTCCAGCTACAATAGTCATTAACATCATTAACAATGTCTACACTGTAATTCTGATCAATTTGATGTTATTTTAAATGGACAAAAATGTGCGTTTCTGTCAAAAACAAGGACATTTCTAAGTGACCTCAAACTTTAGAACGGTAGTGTATATAGGGCAGCAGCCTCTAATGTGCTAGTGATGGCTATTTAACAGTCTGATGGCCTTGAGATAGAAGCTGTTTTTCAGTCTCTCGGTCCCAGCTTTGATGTACCTGTACTGGCCTCGCTTTCTGGACGATAGCGGGCTGAACAGGTAGTGGCTCGGGTGGTTGTTGACATTGATGATTTTTTTGTCCTTCTATGACATTGGATGCTGTAGGTGTCCTGGAGGGCAGGTAATTTGCCCCCGGTGATGCGTTGGGCAGACTGCACCACCCTCTGGAGAGCCCTGTGGTTGCAGGCGGTACAGTTGCAGTACCAGGCGGTGATACAACCCAACAGGATGCTTTCAATTGTACATCTGTAAAGGTTTGTGAGGGTTTTAGGTGCCAAGCCAAATTTCTTCAGCCTCCTGAGGTTGAAGAGGCTCTGTTGTGCCTTCTTCACCACACTGTCTGTGTGGGTGGACCATTTCAGTTTGTCAGTGATTTGTCAGCTTTCCACCTTCCCCACTGCGGTCCCGTCGATGTGGATAGGGGGGTGCTCCCTCTGCTGTTTCCTGAAGTCCACGATCAGCTCCTTTGTTTTGTTGATGTTGAGTGAGAGGTTATTTCCTTGGCAACACACTCCCAAGCCTTGTAGGCATCCCGGAAATTGGAGTAGCAATGGTCGAGTGTTTTAGCAGCGCGAGTACTACAGTCAATGTGTTGATAGAACTTCAGTACACATTTTCTCAAATTTGCTTTGTTAAAATCCCCAGCTACAATAAATGCATTCTCAGGATATTTTGTTTCCGGTTTGCATAAAGTCAAGCAAAGTTCTTTGAGGGTCGTCATGGTATCGGCTTGAGGGGGAATATACATGGCTGTGACTATAACCGAAGAGAAATCTCTTGGGAGGTAATACGATCGGCATTTGATTGTGAGGTATTCTAGGCCGGGTGAACAAAAGGACTTGAGTTCCTGCATGTTATCACAATCATACCGTGAGTAATTAATCATGAAACATACACCACCGCCCTTCTTCTTCCCGGAGAGATATTTATTCCTGTCTGCGCAATGAACTGAGAACACAACTGGCTGTACGGACTCAGACAGTATATCCAGAGAGAGCCATGTTTATTTGTATTTACAGATGGCATACAAGTTTGTTATTAAGGCACATGAAAGTTCACATGTTCCAGAAGGCATTTCTGCAAAAAAAAAATGTTCTTTACCCCAACTACCTCGTACCACCGTACACTTACTCTGTCCCTGTACTCCTCCTTGTTAGCCTATATATATAGCCTTGCTATTCCTATTTTATTTTTGTCTATTTGTTCATTTTCGTACTTTTAACTGCATTGTTGAGAAAGTGCTCGTAATTAAGCATTTCACGGTAAAGTCTAGACTTGTATTCGGCACGTGACAAATACAATTTTATTTAATGATTTGACATGCTGTTAACATGTCTGTTCATTTATTGATAGAAGTTTATCATCGTTAATACTCTTTCCAAGCAATTAAAGAGTACCTTTTAACATAGTTAAGACGTCATATAACAAGACATTAGTGCACATTTCTTCATAACGAGAGACATCCTTGACTTGGACTCAGTGGTCGAGAAATCCATACCCCATTGAATTGGTCCACTCAGGGCACATAGGTTTAATTCTAGATCAAGAGTACAAACACAACTGGAACAACAACATATCAATGGTGGGTAATTGACCAAGTCAAAAGGCACTCCCCCACACAATCGATCCCTCTTAGACCACCTTTCTCTCTAAGGGGGGAATTCAGAGCTGTGTTACGGGTGCATAAATGGATCTTTATTCCCATTTTATGCACTTTTCTCTCTACATGTATTCTGACCTTGAACTGACGCATGGGGAAAAACTAGGCCAGCAGGTAGCCTAGTGGTTAGAGCGTTGGTGTAAAGCTCGTTGTTGTTAGAAGGAGAAGTGGACCAAAGCGCAGCGTGGAAAGTGTTCATGATTTTATTAGATCAAAAAACACTCGAACAAAGTAACAAAAACGAAAAGCCAACAGTTCTGTCAGGTAACAGAATACTAAACAGAAAACAACCTCCCACAAAACTCAGGTGGAAAACAGGCTGCTAAGTATGATTCCCAATCAGAGACAACGATAGACAGCTGCCTCTGAATGGGAACCGCACTCGGCTCAAAACAAAGAAATAGAAAATATAGATATTCCCACCCGAGTCACACCCTGACCTAACCAAACATAGAGAATAAATAAGATCTCAGGTCAGGGCGTGACAGGAGTGCTGAGCCGGCACCATCCGTCCTGGCTGAATGCCCACACTAGCACAGCAAATGCGGGGCGCAGGCACAGAGCGCAACGGGCTATGAATGCGCACTGGAGATATAGTGCGCATCACAGCATAACACGGTGCCTGCCTGGTCACATGCTCCCCATGGTAAGCACGGGGAGTTGGCTCAGGTCTAAACCCTGACTCTGCCAATCTCCCCGTGTGCCCCCCCCCAAAAAAATATTTTGGGGCTGCCTCTCGGGTTTCCTTTGTTGCCGTGCTAGTTCCTCATATCGTCACCGTTCATCTCTCGCTGCCTCCAGCTGTTCACCTCACCGGCAATATTCCCCAATCCGCGTCCAAGGTCCTTTGCCTTCCAGGATCTCGTCCCATGTCCAACTCTCCTGGCCACGCTGCTCGGTCCGTCTTTGGTGGGAGGTTCGGTAACGCTCGTCGTTGTTAGAAGGAGAAGTGGACCAAAGCGCAGCGTGGAAAGTGTTTATGATTTTATTAGATCAAAAAACACTCGAACAAAGTAACAAAAACGAAAAGCCAAGGGTTCTGTCAGGTAACAGAATACTAAACAGAAAACAACCTCCCACAAAACTCAGGTGGAAAGCAGGCTGCCTAAGTATGATTCCCAATCAGAGACAACAATAGACAGCTGCCTCTGATTGGGAACCACACTCGGCTCAAAACAAAGAAATAGAAAATATAGATATTCCCACCCGAGTCAAACCCTGACCTAACCAAACGTAGAGAATAAATAAGATCTCTAAGGTCAGGGCGTGACAGTTGGACTAGTAACCGCAAGGTTGCAAGATTGAATCCCTGAGCTGACAAGGTACAAATCTGTCGATCTGCCCCTGAACAAGGCAGTTAACCCACTGTTCGTAGGCCGTCATTGAAAATAAGAATTTGTTTTTAACTGACTTGCCTAGCTAAATAAAGATAAAATAAAAAACTTTGGTGTGGAGATCAAATAAATGGAGGTGTGTTTACAGAGGGAGGTGTGTCTACAGCCCCATATTCTGACTTTGAGTTAATTCCTTCATAATTCCACCACCTTTACGTGCGAGGAAACGATTAACAACCTGTCGGTTCCAAGTGGAAAAACATCAAATAAATATTTTCCTGATAGAAGTAACACCATTGTCAATACACTGTAATTTGAAAATGGATAAGAGCTATTGATAAGATCTAGGTAAATAAGCAATATCTTTGTAAAGGGGATTGTAAATACAAATGACAATATTTTTCAATCTATTTTACCTTATGATCGCTGGAGACATCTGAAACCAGTCATATGGCAGCAAACTGAAGCATATCAACAGGTAGGCTATGTGTTCCCCTTTCCCACATTGAAGTATATGAAATGCTGTGCTGTTTATCTTCTATGGGCTAGGTGGGACGTTAGCGTCCCACTCTATTCAACAGCCAGTGGAAGAGCGTGGCGCGAAATACAAAAACCTCAAAAATGCTATAATTTCAATATCTCAAACATACGACTATTTTACACCATTTTAAAGTTAAGACTCTCGTTAATCTAACCACATTGTCCGATTTCAAAAAGGCTTTACAGCGAAAGCAAAACATTAGATTATGTTAGGAGAGTACATAGACACAAATAACCACACAGCCATTTTTCAAGCAAGCATATATATGTCACAAAACCCCAAATCACAGCTAAATGCAGCACTAACCTTTGATGATCTTCATCAGATGACACTCCTAGGACATTATATTATACAATACATGCATGTTTTGTTCAATCAAGTTCATATTTATATCAAAGAACAGCTTTTGTATTCCCACCAAAAACTTCCGGTGAATTTACTAAATTACTCATGATAAACGTTGACAAAATACATAAATTATTTTAAGAATTATAGATACAGAACTCCTTTATGCAATCACTATGTCAGATTTTAAAATAGCTTTTCGGCGAAAGCACATTTTGCAATATTCTGAGTATATAGCTCAGCCATCACGGCTAGCTAATTTGACACCCGCCAAGTTCGGAGCTCACTAAACTCAGAATTAGTATTAGAAAAATTGGATTACCTTTGCTGTTCTTTGTCAGAATGCACTCCCAGGACTGCTACTTCCACAACAAATGTTGTTTTTGTTCCAAATAATCTATACTTATGTGCAAATACCTCCGTTTTGTTTGTGCGTTCAGGTCACTATCGAAAGGGTAACGCGCAAGCGCATTTCGAGACAAAAAATGTCAAAATATTCCATTACCGTACTTTAAAATCAATTTTTATGGTATTTTTCTCATAAAATAGCGATAATATTCCAACCGCACAATGCTGTATTCATTCAAAAAGGAAGAGAAAAAATGGCGAGGTCTTGTGAACGCGCATTTCCAAACTCTTAGCCACCAGGCAGTCCACTGACAAACTGTGCTCCTGTACTCTGCCCGGAGACAGGAGACGCGTCAATCCGCTTTCTGAACGCTTTAGAGAGCCAATGGAAGCCTTAGAAAGTGCTACATAACCCCACGGGCACTGTGGTTTCGATAGAGAAGCAAAGGGAGAACTACAAAATCGCAGACAGGCCACTTCCTGCTTGGAATTTTCTCAGGTTTTTCCCTGCCATATGAGTTCTGTTATACTCACAGACACCATTCAAACAGTTTTAGAAACGTCAGAGTGTTTTCTATCCAAATCTACTAATAATATGCATATTCTCTGGGAAAGAGTAGTAACCAGTTTAAATCGGGTACGTTTTTTATCCGGCCGTGAAAATACTGCCCCCTAGCCCTAACAGGTTATGCAGAATTTAAATTGTATGGCCTTCTAACTTGCAGGAATGAATCGGTGAGACGCAAGGCAAAAGAGATGATAAGCCAAATCCGGGCAGAGTGAAAGTGTGGCTGAATTTAACTTTTGGGCGCTCTAGAATGTTTTCATTTTAGCCTGGACTTTTCTCCGTTTTTTTTTAAACAATTTGTATCATGTTAAAAATGAGCTACAATCGGTAGCCACCGCCACTTAGTTCCCTTCAATTTGTAGCATGCATTTATAATCATTCAGTTATATTATTAAATTAACTTTCTTTATACTGTCACGTCTGTGTAGCTGATCCTGAGGGTCGCTAGCAATAGTGGATAATATTTAATGTATTACAAGTTAAATAATTTGGGACAAGTAGCCCACTTCATGGAATTACCATGGAATCATCATGGAACACAGACCAAGCATGGCAGTTTAAACCTGGAATCTGGGGCATGGTTTATGACGACTTGTAACGCCCTGGCCATAGAGAAGGGTTTTTTGTTCTTTATTTTGGTTAGGCCAGGGTGTTACATTGGGTGGGCGTTCTATGTTCGTTTTCTAGGTTTTTTGTATTTCTTTGTTTTGGGCCGTGTGTGGCTCCCAATCAGGCACAGCTGAAGTTCGTTGTTGCTGATTGGGAGTCACACATAAGGAGCATGTTTTTCCTTTGGGTTTTGTGGGTAATTGTTTCTGTTGAGTGTTTTGCACCTGACAGGACTGTTTGGCTGTCAGTTCTCATTTTGTTTTGTGTAGTGTTCTTTATTAAATTAAAATCATGATGAACACTAACTCCGCTGCACCTTGGTCTACTCTCTCTTCCGACAGCCGCTACAGAATTACCCACCACAAGAAGACCAAGCAGCGGAGTAAGGAGCAGAGCAAGGTTAAGAACCAGGAGAAAAGCTATCTGGAGTCGTGGACTTGGGAGGAAATCCTGGATGGGAAAGGACCATGGGCTCAAGCGAGGGATTATCACCGCCCGCAATGGGAAATAGAAGAGTCGAGAGCTGAGAGGCGCTGGTACGAAGAGAGGGAGCGCAATGGACACGGGAGGCAGCCCCCCCAATTTTTTTGGGGGGGGCACACGGGGAGATTGGCGGAGTCAGGCGGTAGACCTGAGCCAACTCCCCGTGCTTACAGGAGGCAGCGCAGTACTGGTCAGACACCGTGTTATGCGGTAAAGCGCACGGTGTCCCCAGTACGCGTGCATAGCCCGGTGCGCTATAGGCCAGCCCCCCGCAAGTGCCATGCGAGGGCAGGCATCGAGCCAGGACGGGTTGTGCCAGCTCAGCGCGTCTGGTCTCCAGTGCGCCTTTTCGGGCCAGGGTATCCTGCACCGGCTCTGCGCACTGTGTCTCCAGGGCGCTAGGAGGGTCCAGTTCGCCCAATGCCTGCTCTCCGCCCATGCCGGGCCAAAGTGGGCAATCAGCCTGGAGTATGGGTAAAGAGCGTAAAGTCTAGAACTCCAGTGCTCCCCCACAGTCCGGTTTATCCTGTGCCTCCTCCTCGGACAAGGCCTCCAGTGGATCTCTCCAGTCTGGTCCGTCCTGTGCCACCTCCCAGGACTAGGCCTCCAGTGGGTCTCCCCATCCTGGTTAAACCTGTGCAACCTCCTCGGACCAGGCCTCCAGTGGGTCTCCCCATTCTGGTCCGTCCTGTGCCGCCTCCTAGGACTAGGCCTGCAGTGGGTCTCGCCAGTCCAGAGCCGCCAGAGCTGCCCGCCAGTCCGGAGCCGCCAGAGCTGCCCGCCAGTCAGGAGCCGCCAGAGCCGCCCGCCTGCCAGGAGCCGCCAGAGCCGCCAGAGCTGCCCGCCAGTCCAGAGCCGCCAGAGCTGCCCGCCAGTCCGGGGCCGCCAGAGCTGCCCGCCAGTCAGGAGCCGCCAGAGCCGCCCGCCTGTCCGGAGCCCCCAGAGCCGCCCGCCAGCCGGGCGCAGCCACGGCCGCCCGCCAGCCGGGCGCAGCCATCCTTAAATGTTTAAGTTGAAATGGTACTGGAATAGCGGAGGCAGTGCTCCCATCCATTGTCTTGGTGCTGACTTGCACCACCAGTGGTTCTAAATCAGTAGTTGTTTAGTAAACTGTGAAAAACAATAACTTGCTTGACCATGCTGCAGGTCATAACTGTTTGTTACAAGCAATATTTGCTTTGTGGACCACCAGACAGATGTTGCTCTCCGGTTTTGTGATGAAACAAACGTATGTGTAGTTGAATTTATTCCGCCGCTGTGTGACTGTTGTCTTTTTGTTGTTATGGCCTTATTGTATATCAAGGTGGCGTATGAACGAAAGGGTTATAGAGCAAACACAATTATCACAACATAGGTTGTAATATGGCTTTTTTACTGGCTTGGCTTTCCCAGTGTTTTTACCTACATACCGCTACTGCTGAAAACACCAAAGAATGAAAACTCCATGAGGAAATCGGTTGGCCAGCAAATAGGAGGGTTTTCAGTGGTTGAATTACATTTATTCAGTGCACATAAGGGAGCCACTCCCAAAGAGCTTGTTGTGCACCTGTGTAAGGTAAGTCTGAATACCAAATACTGACAAGTGCCCTTAATAAGAGGGTAAGCTCTTAACATATCAGCAACTATCAGGAATTGGAGCTTTCAGTTTCCTCATTCAACCACCGTGTTCAAGGACAGCTTGTTTACAGTTTACCAACCAACTGTTTTATATCGTCTACCTTTTTCAAATCGAATGTAAGAGTATGATTAACAACATGATTGAACATTACCAGGCAATGCAAAGGAATGAAATTGTTTACACATTTGGAAGCTATGTAGGACACGTCACCTTTGATTTGCATGATTCTGCAAAGTACATTTACATTTAGATGTACTTGCTGATGAAGTGAAATTGAGTAGGAGGATGTTTAATCTTGGTTTGTCTTCATTTCAAGGTTCAGCTTGGAACATTATGCACTGACCTTGCTTTACACTGCATTTGTTTATCTGATCATTTTAATGTAAAATAATTACGATGACACACAACTATAATTTCTTGTTGGTAAAAACTGAGCAGATTCATAAAATGTTTCTGTGTTCACAGATACTTTTTGCCTTTCTTCCCTCCATTTTCATATTGCACTTATTCCTCTTTCAAACTTGCCCTATTCCTCCCATTATTCCACTAGACAGCTCTGTTCTCTTCCTTATACAACTACCATCTGTAACACACAACCTTTAATTCTGATTATTGTTCATAACATAATATTGACCCTAGAAACCTGATTTGCGATACTATTTGATTTAAAAAAAATGTATGCTATGAGGTAATCGTCACATTTCTGATACAATAAAGGGAATATTAGATAGCTCTTCAAATCTAGGGTTTAATTACTTAAAATTGAGAATGTTACAGAAATAATTTGGAGAGTCAGCTACTAGGTGGAATTAAATCTGTAACAACTATGAAAAAAATACCGTTAATGCTCAAAATACCCCCAACATGCCCATGTTAAACAGTTAAATTAATCAATCATCCAATCAACAAATTGGCCAAGCAGATGTAAATGGACCACACCATATGCCACATTAATGCCTATCCATACTAATTCATATCCCTAGTTTCCTCACCATCTATTATCTTTCGAAGAACCATAGTGTAGCATATGGGGTTGTGTTAAACTTAGTCCTCAGCCTAAAGTGTCGCCACTTGCGCCGCCAAATTGCTAGCTTTTCAAGTGGTGCCAACTGGTAAGATGCTTCAGGTCGGCAATCACATGTGCTAGCAGGGCAGAGGTCCTGGGTTTGTGCCTTGGTGTGACATCCTTTACTACAGCAGAACACGGTGTGGGACTTATAGAGATTCAGTCTTCTGGGTTATTCACAGGCATTCCTGCAGGGTGAGGGGTGTGAAGGCTGAAGGTAATTTCTAAACCCACTTCGTCTTGAAGGCTCTAATATGGAGAAAAACGACCGATCATTTACCCATCGCTAAGCCCTACCCACCTTGGTTACTGTTGCAACCTTGAATAACATTTTCCCGGGAAGCCCAAATCTCTATTCAAACTACTAGCGAAATCCCCTCACAATCATCTCAAACTGTGTTTTATACACAATGAAATTAAACCTAGATTACCAATTGCTAAACAGGAAACTCTCGGGTATGTTGTGGTGGACTGTCATTACAATTGCTTCACGAGAACCAGGTACAATATTGTTAATAGCGAGTCTCTGAATTCACTGTCAGCATGTAGTCAAAGCTACTAACTACTTTTGGAGCTAACTAGTGCTCTCAAATCTTGTCCTGAATTCCAAGGCAGATGGGAGTTGTATTTATAACATGGCTAACTTAGCTAGCTAACATTCATTTTGAGAAAACAGTTATATTAAGTGGTTAGCTAGCTAGCATTAGCAACATGTGGTGGTCAAAATGAGAGCTAGTTAACCAGCTGATCATTTCAGATTCAAAAAATATTCCATAAACAGGCTCTGCATTTCAGGAATCACAGTAGCAAGTAACCCTGATGTACTGCTAAATTATTTAGCCATCCTGCTCCCCGTAGCCGATGTGAGCAAGGACTTTAAACAGGTCAACATTCACAAGGCCGCAGGGCCAGACGGATTACCAGGATGTGTACTCAGAGCATGCGCGGGACCTACTGGCAAGTGTCTTTATTGACATTTTCAACCTCTCCCTGACCGAGTCTGTAATAACTACATGTTTCAAGCAGACCACCATAGTCCCTGTGCCCAAGAAAGCGAAGGTAACCTGCCTATATGACTACTGCCCCGTAGCACTCACCTCGGTAGCCATGAAGAGCTTTGAAAGGTTGGTCATGACTCACATTAACACCATCATCCCGGAAACCCTAGACCCACTACAATTTGCATACCGCCCCAACAGATCGAAAGATGACACAATCGCACTCCACACTGCCATTTCCCACCTGGACAAAAGGAACACCTATGTGAGAATGCTGTTCATTGACTACAGCTGAGCGTTCAACACCATAGTGTCCACAAAGCTCATCACTAAGCTAAGGACCCTGGGACTAAACACCTCCCCCTGCAACTGGAACCTGGATTTCCTGATGGGCCAACCCCAGGTGGTAAGGGTAGGCAACAACATATCTGCCACGCTGATCCTCAACACGGGGACCCTTCAGGTGTGCGTGCTTAGTAACCTTCTGTACTCCTTGTTTACCTCCGACTGTGGCCAAGCACGACTCCAACACCATCATTAAGTTTTCTGATGACACAACAGTGGTAGGCCTGATCACCGACAACGATGAGACAGCCTATAGGGAGGAGGTCAGAGACCTGGCAGTTTGGTGCCAGGACAACAACCTCTCTGTCAACGTGAGCAAGACAAAGGAGATGGTCGTGGACTACAGGATAAGGAGGGCCGAACACGCCCCCATTCATATCAACGAGGCTGTAGTGGTTTGAGAGTTTCAAGTTCCTTCAGGTCCACATCACCAACAAACTATCATGGTCCAAGCACACCAAGACAGTTGTGAAGAGGGCACAACACCTTTCCCCCTCAGGAGACTGAAAAGATTTGGCATGGGGCCCCAGATCCTCAAAAAGTTATACAGCTCCACCATCAAGAGCATCCTGACCGGTTGCATCACTGCATGGTATGGCAACTGCTCGGCATCTGACCATAAGGCGCTACAGAGGGTAGTGCATACGGACCAATACATCACTTGGGCCAACATTCCTGCCATCCAGGACCTATATACTAGGCGGTGTCAGAGGAAGGGCCAAAAAATTGTCAAAGAATCCAGTCACTCACTCAAGTTATAGACTGTTCTCTCTGCTACCGCACGGCAAGTCTGGGTCCAAAAGGCTCCTTAACAGCTTCTACCCCCAAGCCATAAGAATGCTGAACAATTAATCAAATGGCCACCCGGACTATTTACATTGATCCCCCCCCCCCCCCCTTTGTTTTTACACTTCTGCTACTCGCTGTTTATTATCTATGCAATGTCACTTTACCCCTACCTACATGTACAAATTACCTCGACTAACCTGTTCTCCCGCACACTGACTTGGTACCGGTACCCCCTGTATATAGCCTCGTAATTGTTATTTTATTGTGTTAATTCTTATTTTTTTACTTTAGTTTATTTAAAAAATATTTTCTTAACTCTATTTCTTGAAATGCATTGTTGGTTAGGGGCTTGTAAGTAAGCATTTCACAGTAAGGTGTACACCTGTTGTATTTGGTGCATGTGACAAATGCAATTTGATTTGATTTAAATCATTTATTTTTTGAAGAAAACTCAGTTTTGCCCACTGCCTTTCATGCATTTGAAAAGTGAGCTTGTCGGAGGTGTCGGTCTCGACGACAGTTGTTATCTATTGGAGCGTTGCAATTGGTTGCCCAATGATGGTTGGCATGATAATCAGATAAGCTTATATGTAAAAGGCTGGAGGCAATGCAATAGACTACATATCGCTCTCAAAATTAGATCAGACCCTGGGACCTCCACAATGTAAATACACATGGGTTCACGGAGACTGCATTCACAGTAAACGCTGCACATGTCGGCTCAATGGGAAATTACCTTTACATTTCAATCGCGCTATACCGCGGAACTTCCACCATACAGATAGAATTGAGCCCTTTTTTTATTATGTATTTTCATGTGAATGTGAACACCATGTGGTGGGTGAGATGACATGCATTTAAGCAATGATGTGCTTTCATGATCAGAATTAGGGTTGCAAAATTCCAGGACATTTTAGTAAATGCTCTGGTTTTCCAAAAAACCTTGGTTTTGTTGATTTCTGCAATTCCTGCTTATTCTGGGAATATCCAACCAGGATTTTGGGAAAACCAGGGAGTTTATTGAAAGTTCCTGCAATTTTGCAAACCTAATCAGAATACAGTATAGATGCTCTAGCTAACTAGCACACTCACACACATACGCATGACATATACACACAGACACATGTCAAATGTACAGTGCTTTGACCCTGTGCATGTCTTAATGCTGCCTCACAAATACAAAAAAAGCTGTACAAAAGGTAGCTTGTTTTATTTTCCTTTTTACTGTGTGTAGAGATCATTTGTTGAATTATTTACTACCTTTCATACCACCTCACCAAGCTAATACTTTGAGAACTTAAGCTGCCTCCAGACTGCAAACAGAACAATAGCTATGCCAACGGATTCCTTTCAATATAGAACGGCTTCACTCTATGCTGTGTTCCCACGTATTGACTATACATAAAATACATTAATAATTGATTTACAGCTCTACAATCCCAAGCGGGAAAAAAACATTTAATATACTTAAATCATACTTCATTAACATATTTAAAGTATATTTTAAATGATCTAAATTGGAACAATTTTAAATACATTTAATATCAATTTTATCTGTATTTTATTTAGCATTTTAGTATCTGAATTGGGACACTTTTTTGCACTTACTGTAAGTATATTAGTATATTAGATAAATAGCAAAACAAATGTACTTTGAATACATCTTAAGTACCTTTTATGTATATTCCTCATAAATTTGAAATATACTAAAATGCTATTTAAAATCCTGCATTTTCTTTACAAAACAAAAATTTATAATCATGTTTCAAGTACACTTTTACAAATACATCTCTACTGATTAACCAAATTAGCTACTGTAAATCCATGTAAATGTTACCTTGATTGACCAAGGCATCTTCTCAGCCAATGTTAAAATTCTATTTACAAACCATCAGTGGCAGGAGCATTAATTTCAAAATAACTTTTGCGAATTGTGCACAATTGGTATTTTACACTTTAGTCGTTCATGTTGTGGTAATAACTTAACATTTCAATAATGTGTGATGCTTAATTAAAAGTACAACATTATTCAGTTTGAAAATCAACATCAAAACGTTTGAATAAGCTAAATCTGAAGAATAATATCATGTTATAAATCCAAATTTCAACTGCTGAAAAGGATGCTGGGGAATATGCATTTTTGTGCACATATATTTTTGAAAGTATACTTTAAATATATTTTGTGGACATTTAAGGTTAAGTATACTTTTTTTGAAAGTATAATTAAGTATATTTTCTTGAGATTTGAAAAAGTATACGCTCAGTAAGCATGTTCCTCAGCTGTGCAATAAACAATTGTTATCATTGTCAACTTTCTCTGCACTCTTCTGAACAGGAATCCACAAAGAACTTCAAAACTCATTATTATTATTGCAAAAGTATTCATATCCCTTAGATTTATTCACACTTTGTTATTAGAAAGTGGGATTAAAATGGATTTAAATTTGTAATTTGTCAACAATCTACAAAAAATACATAAATGTCAAAGTGAATGATTTCTATAAATGTTTTGAAAAGATGAATAGAAAATAAATAACTAAAATATAGTTGATGCATAAGTATTCAGCTCCTTGAGTCAATACATGCTAGAAACACCATTGGCAGCGAATACAGCGGGGAATATTCTTGGTTAACCTCTTTGGTATAGGGGGCAGTATTGAGAATTTTGGAAAAAATATGTTCCCATTTTTAACTGCCTCCTACACCAACTCAGAAGCTAGAATATGCATATTATTGTTCAGGTTTGGATAGAAAACACTCTGAATTTTCTAAAACTGTTTGAATGGTGTCTGTGAGTATAACAGAACTCCTATGGCAGGCAAAAACCTGACAAGGCTTCAAGCAGGAAGTACCCTGTCTGACAAGGAGTCGTGCGTCTTACCTCTTTTTATTGAAAAGTAAGGATCTTAGCTGTAACGTGACAATTCCCAGGGCTCCAATAGGCTCTCAGAGCCCGCGAAATAACTGAAGGTTTACGAGGGAACCTCAGGTTGAAATATATTATCGCCTTTTGTAAGTGGATGCTCGGAGGACCTTTCAATGATGCGCGTGCATGAGTCGCTTCTGAGGAGAAATTTTATTCGGCTGTTTAGGCTCAATGCATACTCCCGGTCGGAATATTAACACTTCTCTATGACATAAATGGCATAAAAATTGGTTTTAAACAGCGGTTGACATGCTTCGAAGTACGGTAATGGAATATTTAGACATTTTTGACACGCCAATGCGCCATGCGCGACACCGCGAAGAAGCATTCTAGAACTCACGAACAAAACGTCGCTGTTTGGATATAACGATGGATTATTTGGGACCAAACCAACATTTGTTATTGAAGTAGAAGTCCTGGCAGTGTATTCTGATGAAGAACAAGCAAGGTAAGAACATCTTTCTTATAGGAAATGTGATTTTGGTGGATGCTGACCTGGGTGGGTATCTAAATAGCTAGCCCTGTAATGCCGGGCTATGTACTTAGATTATTGCAAAATGTGCTTCATCCGAAAAGCTATTTTAAAATCGGACATATCGAGTGCATAGAGGGGTAATGTATCTATAATTCTTAAAATAATTGTTATGCTTTTTGTGAACGTTTATCGTGAGTAATTTAGCAAACTGTTAGTAAATTCACCGGAAGTTTGCGGTGGTTATGCTTTTTCTGAACGTCACATGCTAATGTAAAAAGCTGGTTTTTGATATAAATATGAACTTGATTGAACAGACATGCATGTATTGTATAACACAATGTCCTAGGTGTGTCATCTGATGAAGATTATAAAAGGTTAGTGCTGCATTTAGCTGTGGTTTGGGTTTATGTGACATGATATGCTAGCTTGAAAAATGGGTGTCAGATTTTTTCTGGCTGGGCACTCTGCTGACATAATCTAATGTTTTGCTTTTGTTGTAAAGCCTTTTTGAAATCGGACAGTGGGGTTAGATTAACGAGATTCTTGTCTTTAAATAGCTGTGAAATAGTCATATGTTTGAGAAATTGAAGTTATAGCATTTCTAACGATTCAAAAATCGCGCCACTGGATTTCAGTGGCTGTTACGTAGGTGGGACGAGTTCGTCCCACATGTACTAGAGAGGTTAACTCTCTAAGAGCTTGACACACCTGGATTGTGCAATATTAGCCCTTAATTATTTTCATAATTCTTGAAGCTCTGTCAAGATTTTGTGCTCATGGCTACACAGCAATTTTCCGATCTTGCCATAGATTTTCAAGCAGATTTTAGTCAAAACTGTAACTTGGCCACTTAGGAACATTCACTGTCTTCTTAGTAAACTCCTGCGTAGATTTGGCCTATTGTCCTGCTGAAAATGTGAAGTCCTGTCCCATTACATGCTGTAAAGCAGACTGAATTAGGTTTTCCTCTAGGATTTTGCATGTGCTTAGCTCCATCCAGTTTCTTTTTATCCGAATAAACTCAAGCATACTCATAAAATGATACAGCCACCATGCTTAAAAATAAGGCGGCAATTACTCAGTGATGTGTTGTGTTGGATATGCCCCAAATGTAAGGCTTTGCATTTATTTGTTTTATTATTTTCCATTTGTCATTTAAATCATTATTGTGGAGTTACTAAAACATTGTTGAGCCATCCTCAGTTTTCTCCCATCACAGCCATTGAACTCTGTAACTGTTTTACAATCCCCAATGGCCTCATGGTAACATCCCTGAGCAGTTTCATTCCTGTCCTGCAGCTGTATCTTTGATGTGTCTGGGGGGTTTAATACATAATCTACAGCATAATTATTAACTTGACCATAATTAAAGCGATATTCAATGTCTGATTTGATATTGTTGCCGACCTACCAATCACTGCCCTTTTATGAGGCTTCCGAAAGGCTCCCTAGTTTTTGTAGTTGAATCTGTGCTTGAAATTAAATACTTGACTGAGGGACCTTACAGATGTTATACTGTATGTATGGGGGACAGGGGAAGGGTTAGTCCTAAAAAAATAATGTCAACCCCTATTATTTCACAGTCCATGTAACATATTCTATGATTTGTTAAGCCAAATTTGACTCAACTAATTTCAGCTCGCCTAAACAAAATACTTAAGCAATGAATATATGTTTTAGTATTCAAATTTTTATTAATCTTTACATTTATTTACTTTGACATTGAACAGTATTTTGGAGTTCATTGTTGACAACAAATGACAATTAAATCAATTGTAATCCTACTTTTTAACACAATAAAATGTGAAGAAATATAAGGGTTATGAATGCCTTTGCAAGGCACTGTATACTTATAGTGTACGTGATCACTCACAAGCAGAGTTTCATTTTAAAAAAGCAATGCTTCAACTTAAAAACAAACTCCAACTGTAGTTGGAATAAATATACTAAATTACAATTAAAGGATTTGAAATTTGAGTGTTAATGAGTGTGTTTACATTTAATGAAAAACAATGAATTTAAAGTACACTTTACGTGTATTGAAGGTTGATGAAAGTAAATTTATAGAATACTAACAGACTGAAAAACAATGAATTTAAAGTATACTTTTAATAAATGTATTGAAGGTTCATGACAGTATATTTATAGTATACTAAAAGACAAACAATAACTTCAATTACACTTTTAATAAGTATATTAAAGTGTGATGATAGCATATTTATAGTATACTAAAAGACTGAAAAAAACAGTTAATATAAAGTACACTTTTAAGTGTGTTGAAAGATAATGATATTATATTTATAGTATACATAAGATATACTAGGAAAAAAGTTATCGTAATTGAAGTATATTATTTAAATTCTTTGTATATTTAAGTATACTTTTTTTTCGCTTGGGATGGAAAAATCATTAAACATATTACCGATAATCCAAAGTCTAGCAGCCAAACTAAATACCATACCGTAGACTGGATCTCCAATTTGACACCAGTGCTTCAAAGGTTTCATTGATACTGTTTCTTAAACTGTAGAGGAAACTGCAAATGTAAACCCTCTTTTCATCAGGGAGATTGGTTTGTGTACTTTAGAGTTGGTTCCCAAGAGGGACGTGAAGCACCTCTGATTCTAATGAAATAAACGGGTGGATAATTATGAACTCTCTGGTGGCAGTGCTAGATAATTGCTGATTAAGCGAGTCGGCCATTGTTTTTCCTCATTGCTCCGAGGATTAATGAGATGGCCACCAGTTTAGTGTAGCTGACTCACCTTTCAGTGTGGAAAGGTGCCAGTAATTGAAAATCAGTTGGTTCCAGCAGGGCCGGCTTTGGTCTTTTGGGGGCCCTAAGCGAGATTTGGTTGGGGGGAATCATTGATGGACAGCAATATTTAAACCTTGTCTTCCCTTTCAAGAAAATGTTAGTCAGGACTGAGACTAGACCACTCAGGAACACTCCACACCTCTTGGAAAGCCATTTTGTTGTGTCTTTGGTATTTTGGTAATTATCTTGCTGAAAAATGAAACTCTGTCCCATGGTTGGGTTTTCCGAAGACTGAGGGGGGTTTTCCTTTAACTTTTTACCTCGGCTTTGCTCCTGTCATATTTATTTTGATCCTGACAAACTCCATAGTCTCTGCCGATGACAAGCATACCCATAACATGATGCTTCCACCAAAATAGGCACAGTATCCCTGGTCAGGGAAGGCAATTATGGGACCTGGGCTGTGGTAAGGGCATGCAAAGTGCTTAGGATGCATTTACACAGGCAGCCCAATTCAGATCTTTGGCCAATTATTTGCATATATGATACCTATCTGATCTTTTCTCTAATGTGTAAACAGCAAAACAACACATGGAATCTGATCTTTTTACTTCCGATTTATATTGCTTCCATATGTCCTCCATATGTGGATCTGAATCCTGATACAAACCCAATTTTCCATATGCAATCTCTGTCTGGGTGGCAGATAGCCTAGCGAATAAGAGCGGTCGGCCATTACAACCAAAAGGTTGCTGGTTTGAATCCCCGTACCGACTAGGTGAAAAATCTGTCAATGTGCAAGGCACTTAACCCTAATTGCTCACGCAAGTCACTCTGGATAAGTGGATTATCAATATCATGCCAACCACCACACAATGTAAAGGAACACTGACAAGAAATTTGCATTGCATACACTACCGGTCAAAAGTTTTAGAACACCTACTCATTCAAGGGTTTTTCTTTATTTTTACTATTTTGAATAATAGTGAAGACATCAAAACTATGAAATAGCACATATGGAATCATGTAGTAACCAAAAAAAGTGTTAAATAAATAAAAATCTATTTCATTTTTGAGATTGTTCAAATAGACACCCTTTACATTGATGACAGCTTTGCACACTCTTGGCATTCTCAAAACCAGCTTCACGAGGTAGTCACCTGGAATGCATTTCAATTAACAGGTGTACCTTTTTAAAAGTTTTTTTTTGTGGAATTTCTTTCCTTCTTAATGTGTTTGAGCCAATCAGTTGTGTTGTGACAAGGTAGGGGTGGTATACAGAAGACAGCCCTATTTGGTAAAATACCAGGTCCATATTATGTCAAGAACAGCTTCAAAAAGCAAAGAGGAACAACAGTCCATCATTACTTTAAGACATGAAGGTCAGTCAATACAGAACATTTCAAGAACTTTGAAAGTTTCTTCAAGTGCAGTTGCAAAAAATATTAAGCGCTATGATGAAACTGGCTCTCATGAGGACCGCCACAGGAATGGAAGAACCAGAGTTACCTCTGCTAAGTTCATTAGAGTTATCAACCTCAAAAATTGCAGCCCAAATAAATGCTTCACAGAGTTAAAGTAACAGACATCTCAAAATAAACTGATCAGAGGAGACCTTCATGGTCAAAATGCTGCAAAGAAACCAATACTAAAGGACTCCAATAAGAAGAAGAGACTTGATTGGGCCAAGAAACATGAGCAATGGACATTAGACCGGTGGAAATGTGTCCTTTGGTCTGGAGTCCAAATTTGAGATTTTTGGTTCCAACTGCTGTGTCTTAGTGAGACACTGTAAAGCATGAAGGAGGAGGTGTTATGGTGTGTGGGTGCTTTGCTGGTGACACTGTCTGTGATTTACTTAGAATTCAAAGCACACTTAACCAGCATGGCTACCACAGCATTCTGCAGCGATATGCCATCCCATCTTGTTTGGGCTTAGTGGGAATATCATTTGTTTTTTTAACAGGACAATGACCCAACACACCTCCAGGCTGTGTTAGGGCTATTTGACCAAGAAGGAGAGTGATGGAGTGCTGTATCAGATGACCTGGCCTCCACAATCCCCCGACCTTAACCAAATTGAGATGGTTTGGTATGAGTTGGACTGCAGAGTGAAGGAAAAGCAGCCAACAAGTGTTCAGTATATGTGGGAACTCCTTCAAGACTGTTGGACAAGCATTCCAGGTAAAGGTGGTTGAGAGAATGCCAAGAGTGTGCAAAACTGTCAAGGCAAAGGGTGGCTACTTTGAAGAATCTCAAATCTAAAATATATTTTGATTTGTTTAAAATTTTTTGGGTTACTACATGATTCCATATGTGTTATTTCATAGTGGTGATGTCTTCACTATTATTCTACAATGTAGAAAATAGTAAAAATAAAGAAAAGCCCTTGAATGAGTAGGTGTTCTAAAACTTTTGAACGGTAGTGTATTTGTGCTACTTCAGAGGCTACATCAGTGTGAATGAGCAAATCTGATTTGGTCACATGTAAAACTGAGTGTGGACAGTCAGAAAAAAATATGAGGTATAGAAAGAAAATCCGTTTTGGGTTTAGGGTGGCTGTGTAAACACAGCCTTAGCTAGGACGTAATTCTTATTAATGTGAACATACCACTTATTAACTTATTATTAACACAAGATATTAAAACAGTGAAATTAGTTGTTTTTTTTAGAGGTAATTGATGAGGAGTACAGATGACTAAATTGTCACATGTACCCTTTAATACAACCACTCATAGATACATTGCATTCGGAAAGTATTCAGACGCCTTGACTTTTTCCACATTTTGTTACGTTACAGCCTTATTCTAAAATGGATTAAATAATTTTCCCTCATCAATACCCCCTACACACAATACCCCATAATGACAAAGCAAAACAGGTTTGGATACATTTTTGCAAATGTATTAGACATGGAAAACTGAAATATCACATTTACATCCAGTAAGTATTTAGACCCTTTACTCAGTACGTTGTTTAAGCACCTTTGGCAGAGATTACAGCCTTGAGTCTTCTTGGGTATGACGCTACAAGCTTGGCATACCTGTATTTGTGGAGTTTCTCCCATTCTTTTCTGCAGATCCTCTCAAGCTGGATGGGGAGCGTCACTGCACAGCTATTTTCAGGTCTCTGGCTGGGCCACTCAAAGACACTCAGAGACTTGTCCCGAAGCCACTACTGCATTGTCTTGGCTGTGTGCTTAGGGTCGATGTCCTGTTGGAAGGTGAAGCCTCGTCCCCAGCCTGAGGTTCTGAGCACTCTGGGGCAGGTTTTCATCAAGGATTCTGGACTTTGCTACATTCATCTTTCCCTTGATCCTGAGTAGTCTCCCAGTCCCTGCCGCTGAAAAACATAGCCACAGCATGATGCTGCCACCACCATGCTTCACCGTAGGGATGGTGCCAGGTTTCCTCCAGATGTGACATTTGGTCACCTCTCTGACCAAGGCCCTTCTAACCCGATTACTCAGTTTGGCTGTGCGGCCACTCTGTTCTTGGGGACCTTCAATGCTGCAGAAATGTTTTGGACCCTCCCCAGATCTGTGCCTAGACACAATCCTGTCTTGGAGCTCTACAGACAATTCCTTTAATCTCATGACCTTATATAGACAGGTGTGTGCCTTTCCAAATAATTTCCATTCAATTGAATTTACCACAGGTGGACTCAAGTTGGAATCAAGTTGTTTAAACATCAAGGAATATCAATAGAAACTCAATTTCGAGTATCATAGCAAAGGATCTAAATAAGGTATTTATGTTATTTTATTTTTAATAAATGTGAAAACATTTTTAAAAACCTTTTTCACTTTGTCATTATGGGGTACTGTGTGTAGATTGATGGGGAAAAAAGTAATTGAATACATTTCAGAATAAGGCTGTAACGTAACTAAATGTGGAAAAAGGGACGGGTTCTGAATACTTTCTGAATGCACTGTAACTATTCCCAATACCCTAAAGGTTTAGAACATTTTCTAAATATCTGACATTCACACACAGTGTATGCCAAATTCATGGGCTGTATTGAGGTTTGACCTTGGCCAGTGTAAAGTAGTGGATAAACTGTAGAAACACTTGGCTTGGAGGGAAGAGTGATTTCAATCAGGACTAAAAGTGTCAGCATGCTTCAGTTTGGCTGGCTGCTAGCCAAAGTCGGCTAGACGAACCGAATGAGTGTACTCGTATACTCCCTTAAAAGACCTTCTCTTGAAAAATGAGAAAAAAGCAGCAATAGTACTATAGTAGTGTTTGTCCTATTTGAGACATCGTAGCCAGTATACATTTCCTCAAAATAGTTAGTACTGATCTAAGATAACTCAAAGAAGTTTACGTTTTTGTCAAGGAGATCTTCGTCACGCAATTTTACATCTAAGTAAGATTTTTGTTGCAGTATTTCTCAATGACAAAATCAGCAGAGAAACAAGTAATCTCTCGTTGAATGAGAACAAAGACGTTATTGAAGAATCCCTACAGTTGACAAATCACGGATGAAGGGGTGTAGACTTCGGCTGGCCTCGAGAAAAAATGTTGTGTGCCCGAACAGCCGAAAAACCCATATGAAGTTCAAAACGAACAAAACGTCACAATGTTGTGATAATATATGCACAAACTCTTCCGAACTGTTTCGGCTGGGAAGCTTGTGAACGCCTTAATTGGAACGGAAGAAGGACTATGTGGCCTAAAAAGATCACTGGGAGGCATTCCTACCGCTGTATAGCATGATAAGTACAAAGACCATGTTAATGAGCATATACCCTCTCAGAGACAATTGATGAGCATGAAGAATGATCAGGGCCGGTTCCGGGCATAAGCGACATAAGCGGATGCTTAGGGCCCCTGGCCGCTAGGGCCCCCCCCCCCCCGCCCAAAAAGGAACTCAGAAGGGGTCTCAACGTACTATTGAGAGTAAGAATAGTAGAATACACCAGGTGCAATTTCAAAATTTGGTTGTGCATCAGCAGTTTTTCTCTTATGTTAATCACTGACAGTCACTCAATTAGTAATGTCAGCTAACAATTTTCAGATGGGTAGTAGGTCTAATCAGCCATCTAAACTTGTCGTAATCATGGCCAAATACTGACCGGGCAACGGGGGCAAGTGCCCAGGGGCCCTGACCTTAAGAGGGCCCTGATTTGATTTTGTTAGTCATTCTCACTCAGATATCATATTAAAACGGCATAAGTCATTACAAAACGAGTGGAATTATCTGAAATTTGTCCTAAAATTGCAAAGTTTTCTCTCCGCCCATGGCAAAATGTGGAGAATTGCAGGAAATGTACTTTTCACCATCAAGAAGGGGTCCACTAAAATATTCCCCCCCCCCAAACAAATCTTGCTTAGGGCCCCCAAAAGGCTAGAGCTGGCCCTGACACCGATGGCGTCAACAGACTGATATGCAGAGTAACCACCAACACCACAAAGCAAACAGCCACAAAAGGATGCTTTTAATAACTAGTCACCTTTTATTTTTTATTTTTTTTAGTTTAATTTATTCCGAACTGACAATTGAATGTGTCCACAGCTGTCACATCGCTCTTTAAAACCATTAAATAGCAAATGGTTTGTTTGCATTCAAGTAGCAAAGGCACTATGCTAATGCATTAGGCAGATCATTTGTTTGCTGCTTTTAATGAATACGATGGTCTCATCAAGAGGAGAAGAGTCTTTTAATTATCTCTTGTCCATTCCTTATTCATCATGTGTGACGGAAAAGCAACACTTTGAGTAGAGTAAAACATCTATAGCTTAACGCTCATTAACTCCTTCCTATTACATCATTTTGGTCAAGAAGCTGAAATTAGCATCTGTGTCTCTAAGGCTGTGTTTACACAGGCAGCACAATATAGATATTTTGCCAGTTATTTGCATATCTGATCACTACAGTATTTGATATGATCCCTAATGTGTTAACAAAGAAAAACCACATGGAATCTTATCGTTTGGCTTCCGATTTATACCGCCTCCATATGGCTGAATTTATACAGACAGCCCAATTCTGATCTTTTTTCCCCCACTAACAATTGGACAAAATATCAGAATTGGGCTGCCTGTGTAAACACAGCCTAAGTGGATGTGAATCCTGATACAAACTCTATCCATATATATGCGACCTCTGTCTAGACTCTCCAATCACATTTTTTGTCTCTGAAGTGGGTTTTTTGCATGACCTGCTGTTACCATGACAACCACCCCACATATTTTAGGAACAGTGACAGGAAATGAACATTGCATCTGTGTGCTACTTAAAAGGCTACATCAGTGTGAATGCACAAATGCTCATTTCAAATGCATTCACACCGATATAGCCCCTGATTGCTCAGTCCAAACTTCTTCCATTTAAGAATGATGGAGGCTACTGTGTTCTTGGGGACCTTCAATGATGCAGAAATGTTATGGTACCACTCCCCAGATCTGTGCCTCGACACAATCCTCTCTCGGAGCTCTACGGACAATTCCTTCGTCCTCGTAGCTTGGTTTTTGCTCTGACATGCACTGTCAAATGTGGGACCTTATATAAACAGGTGTGTGCCTTTTCAAATCATGTCCAATCAATTGAATTGACCACAAGTGGTCTCTAATCAAGTTGTAGAAACATCTCAAGGATGATCAATGGAAACAGGATGCACCTGAGCTCAATTTCAGGTCTCATAGCAAAGGATTTGAATACTTATGTAAATAAGGTATTTCTGTTTGTAATTTTTAATACATTTGCAAAACTTTCTAGAAACCTGTTTTCACTTTGTCATTATGGGGTATTGTGTGTAGATTGCTGATGATTTTTATTTATTTAATCCACTTTAGAATAAGGCTGTAATGTAACTAAATGTGGAAAAGGTCAAGGGGTCTGAATACTTTCCGAAGCGCACTGTATAAGTGAATTTGTCCCAATACTTTTGGTCCCCTAAAATGGGAGGACTATGTACAAAAAGTACTGTAATTTCTAAATGGAGATTTTTGGTTCCAACCGCCATGTCTTTGTGAGACGCAGTGTGGGTGAATGGATGATCTCAGCATGTGTATTTCCCACCGTAAAACATGGGGGAGGAGGTGCTATGGTGTGGGGGTGCTTTGCTGGTGACATGGTCTGTGATTTATTTAGAATTCAAGGCACACTTAACCAGCATTCTGGCTAGCACAGCATTCTGCAGCAATACACAATTCCAGCTGGTTTAGGCTTAGTGGGTCTATTATTTGTTTTTCAACAGGACAATGACCCAAAACACTTCCAGGCTGTGTAAGGGCTATTTGACAAAGAAGGAGAGTGATGCGGTGCTGCATCAGATGACCAAACCTCCACAATCCCCCGACCTCAACCAAATTTAGATGGTTTGGGATGAGTCGGACTGCAGAGTGAAGGAAAAGCAGCCAACAAGTGCTCAGCATACAGTATGTGGCAATTCCTTCAAGACTGTTGGACAAGCATTCCAGGTGAAACTGGTTGAGAGAATGCCAAGAGTGTGCAAAGCTGACATCAAGGCAAAAGGTGGCTATTTGAAGAATCTCGAATGTAAAATATATTTTGATTTGTTTAACACTGTTTTGGCTACTACGTGATTCCATATGTGTTATTTCATAGTTTGGATGTCTTGACTATTATTCTACAATGTAGAATACTATTATGTATACATTTTTACCTTTATATTTTTTTACCTATGGTTTAGTATTATTTGTAAATTATGTGTTTTTTATATATATATATTTTTTCAGTCTTTATGCGATGCACAATGTGGAGAACACCGGAAGTATTATCATTTCATTACCATAGTGAATTGTAATGTTTTATTATGTGGCAATTAATCCCATAAGAGATGGGAAAGGGGGATACCTAGTCAGTTGTACAACGGAATGCCTTCAACTGAAATGTCTTCTGCATTTAACCCAACCCCTCTGAATCAGAGATGTGCTTGGGGCTCCTTTAATCGACATCCACGTCTTCGGCGCCTGGGGAACAGTGGGTTAACTGCCTTGCTCAGGGCAGAATGACAGATTTTTACCTTGTCAGCTTGGGGTTTCGATCCAGCAACCTTTCGGCCCAACACTCTAGGTCGATCCTACTTAGTGGTGTGTTGCGTAGGGCACTATCGTAAGTAGATACCTACATGATATGTCTACAGCTGTAAGGCACTAGCATCGGACAGTCTACAAGGATGACCTATGGACCTCTGGGAAGAAACTGGTGATTAATGTAGCTATAGAGTCAAAGGGGTGTCAGGGTAAATGTTCAACTTTCAACAAATGTTATCCTACCAGAACACATGATTAGAGCATTTTACTAGTTGCATTGTAGTAGAGACTACACATGTCAAGGAATTATTATTGTTCCCATTTTTGGGGGGAGGTGGAAAGTCCACTGGACTTATTTTACGACCAGTGTGGGACACTGGTCGGATAAGTCACTATCCGAAGGGTGACGCGCCGGCGCATTTCGTGACAAAAAAATTCTAAATATTCCATTACCGTACTTCGAAGCATGTCAAACGCTGTTTAACCTCTCTAGGGTAGGTGGCACCAAATCGTCCCACCTACGTAACAGCCAGTGGAATCCTGTGGCGCGTTATTCAAATACCTTAGAAATGCTATTACTTCAATTTCTCAAACATATGACTATTTTACAGCATTTTAAAGACAAGACTCTCGTTAATCTAACCACACTGTCCGATTTCAAAAAGGCTTTACAACAAAAGCAAAAGATTAGATTATGTCAGCAGAGTACCCAGCCAGAAATAATCAGACACCCATTTTTCAAGCTAGCATATAATGTCACATAAACCCAGAAGACAGCTAAATGCAGCACTAACCTTTGATGATCTTCATCAGATGACAACCCTAGGACATTATGTTATACTATACATGCATGTTTTGTTCAATCAAGTTCATATTTATATCAAAAACCAGCTTTTACATTAGCATGTGACATTCAGAACTAGCATACCCCCCGCAAACTTCCGGCGAATTTACTAACAATTTACTAAATTACTCACGATAAATGTTCACAAAAAGCATAACAATTATTTTAAGAATTATAGATACAGAACTCCTCTATGCACTCGATATGTCCGATTTTAAAATAGCTTTCCGGTGAAAGCACATTTTGCAATATTCTAAGTAGATAGCCCGGCATCACAGGACTAGCTATTTAGACACCCAGCAAGTTTAGCCTTCACCAAACTCCGATTTACTATTAGAAAAGTTTGATTACCTTTGGTGTTCTTCGTCAGAATGCACTCCCAGGACTTCTACTTCAATAACAAATGTTGGTTTGGTCCCAAATAATCCATAGTTATGTTCAAACAGCGGCGTTTTGTTCGTGCGTTCAAGACACTATCCGAATGGTAAATAAGGGTTACGAGCACGGCGCATTTCGTGACAAAAAAATTCTAAATATTCCATTACCGTACTTCGAAGCATGTCAACCGCTGTTTAAAATCAATTTTTATGCCATTTTTTTCGTAAAAAAGCGATAATATTCTGACCGGGAATCTGCAATTAGGTACACAGACGAAAGAAAATAAAGCATGGGGTCGACTCGGGCACGCGCCTAAGCCCATTGTCCTCTGATCGGCCACTTGTCAAAAGCGATAATGTGTTTCAGCCTGGGGCTGCCTCGATATCGTTCAGCTTTTTCCCGGGCTCTGAGAGCCTATGGGAGCCGTAGGAAGTGTCACGTTACAGCAAAGATCCTCAGTCTTCAATAAACAGAGGCAAGAAGAACAACAACTTGTCAGACAGGCCACTTCATGCATGGAATCTTCTCAGGTTTTTGCCTGCCATATGAGTTCTGTTATACTCACAGACACCATTCAAACAGTTTTAGAAACTTCAGGGTGTTTTCCATCCAAAGCCAAAAATTATATGCATATTCTAGTTACTGGGCAGGAGTAGTAACCAGATTAAATCGGGTACGTTTTTTTATCCGGCCGTGTAAATACTGCCCCCTAGCCCTAACAGGTTAAAATCAATTTTTATGAGATTTTTCTCGTAAAATAGAGATAATATTCCAACCAGGAGACGTTGTATCTGTTCAAACACTGAAAGAAAAACATGGAGTCGTCACATGCACGTGCGCGCCAGTGCCATTGTCCTCAGAAGGACCACTCTCCAAAACCCCTGCTGTTTTTCGCCCAGAGACTGCAGAGCTATCATTCCACGTTCTGGCGCCTTCCTAGAGCCAATGAAAGCCTTAGAAAATGTCACGTTACAGCAGAGATCCTGTATTTTCGATAAAGAGGCTATTGAAAGACAAGAAATGGTCAGACAGGGCACTTCCCATATAGAATCTTCTCAGGTTTTGGCCTGCCATATGAGTTCTGTTATACTCACAGACACCATTCAAACAGTTTTAGAAACGTTAGGGTGTTTTCTATCCAAATCTACTAATTATATGCATATTCTAGTTTCTGGGCAGGAGTAATAACCAGATTAAATCGGGTACGTTTTTTATCCGGCCGTGAAAATACTGCCCCCTATCCCAAACAGGTTATTGAAAGTTCTTCCTATAAGATGTTTTGGGAAATGCATGCGAGTTCTTCGATGGTTATAGGAACGATGCATTGCTAAAGCCTAAGTTCCATCGCTATCGAGAAACCGGGGCCAAAGCAGTAGTCATCCTCACTACGAGCGCTCTGCCATTTCCACAATGCAGTCAGGTCTCATTGATCAAGAAGCAGCCGGTGCTGACTAGCTAGCTAGCAAAACCAAACAAATCAACGTTCCATCAGTTCTCGAACTTTGTGGGTAAAAACAACCAGATATATTCAATCAACAACTGATTAAAAACAAAAAAGATGATTGTGGACTACAGGAACAGAGGACCGAGCATGACCCCATTCTCATCGACGGGGCTGTAGTGGAGTAGGTTGAGAGCTTCAAGTTCCTTGGTGTTCACATCACCAACAAACTAACATGGTCCAAGAACACCAAGACAATGGTGAAGAAGGCACGACAAAACCTATTCCCCCTCAGGAGACTGAAAAGATTTGGCATGGGTCCTCAGAAGGTTCTACAGCTGCACCATCGAGAGCATCCTGACTGGTTCCATCACTGCCTGGTATGGCAACTGCTCGGCTTCCAACCGTAAGGCCCTACAGAGGGTAATGCGTATGGCCCAGTACATCACTGGGGCCAAGCTTCCTGCCATCCAGGACCTCTATACCAGGCTGTGTCAGAGGAAGGCCCTAACATTTGTCAAAGACTCCAGCCACCCTAGTCATAGACTGTTCTCTCTGCTACCCCACGGCAAGTGGTACCAGAACGCCAAGTCTAGGTCCAAGAGGCTTCTATACAGCTTTAACCCCGAAACCATAAGACTCCTGAACATCTAATCAAATGGCTATCCAGTCTATTTGCATTTTGCCCCCCCCCCCCCCCGTCGTTTACGCTTCTGCTACTCTCTGTTATTTTCTATGCATACACTTTAGTGTAGTCACTTTAATAACTCTACCTACATGTACATATTACCTCAATTACCTTGACTAACCGGTGAACCCACACATTGACTCTATATCGGTGCCCCCTGTATACTGTATATAGTCTCCCTATTTTTATTTACTGCTGCTCTTTAACTAATTGTAACTTTTATTTCTTATTCGTATTTTTTAAACTGCATTGTTGGTTAGGGGCTTGAAAGTAAGCATTTCACTCTAAGGGCTACACCTGTTGTATTCGGCGCATGTGACTAATACAATTTGATTTGATTTTCACATTGTGTGCGCGAGAGTTACAAAATAAATGTACACATACATGTTATTCAATCATTGCACCCACACTGATCATTGAATGAATGAAAAGGAAAATAGCAATCAGTGGTTCATTATATTTTTAATACAGGCCTACACATTGCATAACCACAGCGCATTCCTGTTTAGTGAGACTTGTTTCCCAGTTGTTTGATTGTCGGTGGTTATTGCAGGGAAATTACCCTGGGTAATTGGGTGTCTCTGCTTTAGGTGATCCATGTGCCACAGACATCAAAGCAATATTCCAGACTAATTGTCATTTCAGCGTCCCTGATATTTCCGATGTATGACATTTCATTATTCATTTAATTGGGTGGCTAGATAGGGCCCACAGAGATTCAACAAAGAAAATGTCTGATCATCCCCTCCCTATTACCTATTACAACTGAATACCTTTTCAGCTGAGCTGTTTAAACTGATAGTTTTTTTGTCAGAGCTCTCTGCAGAGCATGAGTATGAACCCCCTCCATTTGATGAGGTACTGTCGAAATACAAGTCACTTCACCGATGTGCTTCGTTGATTTACACTCGTATGACCTGATTAGGCATTTCTTCATTATTCATGGAACAGAAAGCTCCCTGAATGCAAACACTGTTGTACTCACACGGTGGGGGATATGACAGCATTGTCTCACACCCTTGTTAGAATTCAGCTGTGAGTAATGGGAGACACATACAGACACCCTCAGTCTCATTAGAGGCCAGCACCATGTGTCCAACACTATGGATGGTGAACGCCTAAACAGTCACTTGCCAACAGTCAATGCACATTTATTTCCATTGCAACATACAGGTAACTGCCAAAATAATGGAAACACTTGAGTAAAGTAGGGATACAAAGTATATTGAAAGTGGGTGCTTCCTCACATGTGTGGTTCCTGAGTTAATTAAGCAATTAACACCCCATTATAATTAGGGTCATGTACTGTATAAAAATGCTGGGGAGGCCATATTATCATCCACAGGGCACAAGTGGCCATTGAATGGTTTGATGAGCATGAAAATGATGTAAATCATATGCCATGGCCATCTCAGTCATCAGATCTCAATCCAATTGAACACTTATGGGAGATTCTGGAGCGGCGCCTGAGACAGCATTTTCCACCACCATCTACAAAACACCAAATTATGCAATTTCTCATGGAAGAATGGTGTTGCATCCCTCCAATAGAGTTCCAGACACTTGCAGAATCTATGACAAGGTGCATTGAAACTGTTCTGGCTCGTGGTGGCCCAATGCACTAAGACACTTTGATGGTGTTTCCTTTATTTTGGCAATTACCTGTATATTCAACAGCAGGGCACCATATATTGACATCCATAGGTCACGGTTAACCATTTAACCATTGCAATAAGTGGAAGCATTGACTGCTTTCAAAAATAACCTATTAACTGTTTATTAACAGTTATGGTTAATCAATTGCATGAAGCCATGTCTCTCTTTGAGCCACCAGATAACATTATATCTCAAAAGATGACCTTATTTAAAAGTAACTGCAGTAATAAAGAATAAAATATATATATATATATATATATTTTAAATTTACATAAGTATTCAGGCCCTTTACTCAGTACTTTGTTGAAGCACCTTTGGCAGCAATTACAGCATAGTGTCTTCTTGGATATGACGCCACAAGCTTGGCACACCTGTATTTGGGAACTTTCTCCCATTCTTCTCTGCAGATCCTCTCAAGCTCTGTCAGGTTGGATGAGGAGCGTCGCTGCACAGCAATTTTCAAGTCTCTCCAGAGATGTTTGATCGGGTTCAAGTCTGGGCTCTGGCTGGGCCACTCAAGGACATTTAGAGACTTGTCCTGAAGCCACTCCTACGTTGTCTTGGCTGTTTGATTAGGGTCATTGTCCTGTTGGAAGGTGAACCTTCACCCAGTCTCAGGTCCTGAGTGCTCTGGAGCAGGTTTTCATCAAGGATCTCTCTGTACTTTGCGCCGTTCATCTTTCCCTCGATCTTGACTAGTGTCCCAGTCCCTGCCGCTGAAAAACATCCCCACAGCAAGATGATGCCACCATAGGGATGGAGTTAGGTTTCCTCCAGACGTGAAACTTGCCATTCAGGCCAAAAAGTTCAATCTAGGTTTCATCAGACCAGTGAATCTTGTTTCTCATGGTCTGAGAGTCCTTTAGGTGCCTTTTGGTAAACTCCAAGCGGGCTCTTATGCCTTTTACTGAGGAGTGGCTTCCACCTGGCCACTCTACTGTAAAGGTCTGAATGGTGGAGTGCTGCAGAGATGGTTGTCCTTTTGGAAGGTTCTCTCCACAGTTTGGCCGGGCGGCCAGCTCTAAGAAGGGTCTTGGTGGTTCGAAACTTATTCCATTTAAGAATGATGGAGGCCACTGTGTTTTTGGGGCTCTTCAATGCTGCAGAAATGTTTTGGTACCCTTCCCCAGATCTGTACCTCGACACAATCCTGTCTCGGAGCTCTATGGACAATTCTTTCGACCTCATGGCTTGGTTTTTGCTCTGACATGCACTGTCAACTGTGGGACCTTATATAGACAGGCGTGTGCCTTTCCAAATCATGTCCAATCAATTGAATTTACCACAGGCGGACTCCAATCAAGTTGTAGAAACATCTCAAGGATGATCAATGGAAACAGGATACACCTGAGCTCAATTTCGAGTCTCATAGCAAAGGATCTTTTTCCACAAAATGTGGAAAAAGTCAAGGTCTGAATATTTTCTGAATGTACTGTTTATTGTATTTATTTTTTAATGTAACTGCACATACACAAACAGTGGTGGTGATCTCAGTCATAATGCTGCACCTGCTAATGCATAACCTCTGTTTAGAGTGTGTGTAAATCTTACTCGCACTAGTATGGTTAACCTGTTATGGCTAGGGGGCAGTATTTTCACGGCCGGATAAAAAACGTACCCAATTTAATCTGGTTATTACTCCTGCCCAGAAACTAGAATATGCATATAATTAGTAGCTTTGGATAGAAAACACCCTAACGTTTCTAAAACTGTTTGAAGGGTGTCTGTGAGTATAACAGAACTCATTTGGCAGGCCAAAACCTGAGAAGATTCTGTACATGAAGTACCCTGTCTGACCATTTCTTGCCCTTCTTGATTATCTCTATCCATTACAGGGGATCTCTGCTGTTACGTGACACTTCCTACGGCTCCCATGGGATCTCAGAAGGCGGCAAAAAGCTGAATCGTGGCTTTGCAGGCTCTGGCTGAAAAAAAGTACCGCGTTTGGATAGTTGCCAGTCACAGTACTATGAAACTCAGGCTCAAGCACGAGGGGATCCCATGCTTTTATTTTCTCTCTCCTTGTACGTATACACGCTTTCCCGGTCGGAATATTATCGCTTTTTTACTAGAAAAGTGGCAAAAAAATAGATTTTAACCTGTTTGGGGTAGGGGGCAGTATTGAGAATTTTGGAAAAAATATGTTCCCATTTTTAACTGCCTCCTACACCAACTCAGAAGCTAGAATATGCATATTATTGTTCAGGTTTGGATAGAAAACACTCTGAATTTTCTAAAACTGTTTGAATGGTGTCTGTGAGTATAACAGAACTCCTATGGCAGGCAAAAACCTGACAAGGTTTCAAGCAGGAAGTACCCTGTCTGACAAGGAGTCGTGCGTCTTGCATCTTTTTATTGAAAAGTAAGGATCTTAGCTGTAACGTGACAATTCCCAGGGCTCCAATAGGCTCTCAGAGCCCGCGAAATAACTGAAGGTTTACGAGGGAGCCTCAGGTTGAAACAGATTATCGCCTTTTGTAAGTGGATGCTCAGAGGACCTTTGAATGATGCGCGTGCATGAGTCGCTTCTGAGGAGAAATTTTATTCGGCTGTTTAGGCTCAATGCATACTCCCGGTCGGAATATTATCACTTCTCTACGACATAAATGGCATAAAAATTGGTTTTAAACAGCGGTTGACATGCTTCGAAGTACGGTAATGGAATATTTAGACATTTTTGACACGCCAATGCGCCATGCGCGAGACCGGGAAGAAGCATTCTAGAACTCACGAACAAAACGTCGCTGTTTGGATATAACGATGGATTATTTGGGACCAAACCTACATTTGTTATTGAAGTAGAAGTCCTGGCAGTGTATTCTGATGAAGAACAAGCAAGGTAAGAACATTTTTCTTATAGGAAATGTGATTTTGGTGGAGGCTGACCTGGGTGGGTATCTAAATAGCTAGCCCTGTAATGCCGGGCTATGTACTTAGATTACTGCAAAATGTGCTTCATCCGAAAAGCTATTTTAAAATCGGACATATCGAGTGCATAGAGGAGTAATGTATCTATAATTCTTAAAATAATTGTTATGCTTTTTGTGAACGTTTATCGTGAGTAATTTAGCAAACTGTTAGTAAATTCAACGGAAGTTTGCCGGGGGTTATGCGTTTTCTGAACGTCACATGCTAATGCAAAAAGCTGTTTTTTGATATAAATATGAACTTGATTGAACAGACATGCATGTATTGTATAACACAATGTCCTAGGTGTGTCATCTGATGAAGATCATCAAAGGTTAGTGCTGCATTTAGCTGTGGTTTGGGTTTATGTGACATGATATGCTAGCTTGAAAAATGGCTGTCTGATTTTTTCTGGCTGGGCACTCTGCTGACATAATCTAATGTTTTGCTTTCGTTGTAAAGCCTTTTTGAAATCGGACAGTGGGGTTAGATTAACGAGATTCTTGTCTTTAAATAGCTGTAAAATAGTCATATGTTTGAGAAATTGAAGTAATAGTATTTCTAACGATTCAAAAATCGCGCCACTGGAATTTCAGTAGCTGTTACGTAGGTGGGACGAAATCGTCCCACATACCCCAGACAGGTTAAACAGCGGTTGACATGCTTCGAAGTACGGAAATGGAATATTTAGAAATCTTTTGTCACGAAATGCGCCATGCTCGTGACCCTTATTTACACTTCGGATAGTGTCTTGAACGCACAAACAAAACGCCGCTGTTTGGATATAACTATGGATTATTTTGGACCAAACCAACATTTGTTATTGAAGTAGAAGTCCTGGGAGTGCATTCTGACGAAGAACACCAAAGGTAATCAAACTTTTCTAATAGTAAATCGGAGTTTGGTGAAGGCTAAACTTGCTGGGTGTCTAAATAGCTAGCCCTGTGATGCCGGGCTATCTACTGAGAATATTGCAAAATGTGCTTTCACCGAAAAGCTATTTTAAAATCGGACATATCGAGTGCATAGAGGAGTTCTGTATCTATAATTCTTAAAATAATTGTTATGTTTTTTGTGAACGTTTATCGTGAGTAATTTAGTAAATTCACCGGAAGTTTGCGGGGGGTATGCTAGTTCTGAACGTCACATGCTAATGTAAAAAAGCTGGTTTTTGATATAAATATGAACTTGATTGAACAAAACATGCATGTATTGTATAACATAATGTCCTAGGGTTGTCATCTGATGAAGATCATCAAAGGTTAGTGCTGCATTTAGCTGTGGTTTTGTTTTTTGTGACATTATATGCTAGCTTAAAAAATGGGTGTCTGATTATTTCTGGCTGGGTACTCTGCTGACATAATCTAATGTTTTGCTTTCGCTGTAAAGCCTTTTTGAAATCGGACAGTGTGGTTAGATTAACGAGAGTCTTGTCTTTAAAATGCTGCAAAATAGTCATATGTTTGAAAAATTGAAGTTTTCGGATTTTAGAGGAGTTTGTATTTCGCGCCACGCCCATCATTGGATATTGGAGCAGGTGTTGCACTAGCGGAACGTCTAGATGTAAGAGGTTAAATGTGATTAATATATGAAATCTTCATCCCTAACAAGAACATTTTCCGACAACATAGAACGGCCAAAGGGGCGGTGTTGCAATCTACGGCAGAGGTAGCCTGCAGAGTTCTGTCCTACTATCCAGGTCTGTACCCAAACAATTTGAACTTCTACTTTTAAAAATCCACTTCTCTAAAAACAAGTCTCTCACCTTTGCCGCCTGCTATAGACTACCCTCTGCCCCCAGCTGTGCTCTGGACACCATATGTGAACTGATTGCCCCCCATCTATCTTCAGAGCTTGTGCTGCTAGGTGACCTAAACTGGGACATGCTTAACACCCCAGTCATCCTACAATCTAAGCTTGTTGCCCTCAATCTCACACTAATTATCAATGAACTACCAGGTACCACCCCAAAGCCGTAAACACTGGCACCCTCATAGATATCATCCTAACCAACTTGCCCTCTAAATACACCTCTGCTGTTTTCAACCAAGACCTCAGCGATCACTGCCTCATTGCCTGCATCCGTAATGGGTCAGCGGTCAAACGACCTCCACTCATCACTGTCAAATGCTCCCTGAAACACTTCAGCGAGGAGGCCTTTCTAATCGACCTGGCCCGGGTATCCTGGAAGGATATTGACCCCATCCAGTCAGTAGAGGATGCCAGGTTATTTTTTTAAATGCCTTCCTCACCATCTTAAATAAGCATGCCCCATTCAAGAAATTTAGAACCAGGAACAGATATAGCCCTTGGTTCTCTCCAGACCTGACTGCCCTTAACCAACACAAAAACATCCTGTGGCGTTCTGCATTAGCATCAAACAGCCCCCCTGATATGCAACTTTTCAGGGAAGTTAGAAACCAATATACACAGGCAGTTAGAAAAGCCAAGGCTAGCTTTTTCAAGCAGAAATTTGCTTCCTGCAACACAAACTCAAAAAAGATCTGGGACACTGTAAAGTCCATGGAGAATAAGAACACCTCCTCCCAGCTGCCCACTGCACTGAGGATAGGAAACTCTGTCACCACCGATAAATCCACTATAATTGAGAATTTCAATAAGCTTTTTTCTACGGCTGGCCTTGCTTTCCACCTGGCTACCCCTACCACGGTCAAAAGCACTGCACCCCCCACAGCTACACGCCCAAGCCTTCTGCTGCAAAATCTGGACCCCTAAAAATCAGCCGGGCTAGACAATCTGGACCCTTTCTTTCTAAAATGATCTGTTGAAAATGTTGCAACCCCTATTACTTGCCTGTTCAAGCTCTCTTTCGTGTCGTCTGAGATTCCCAAAGATTGGAAAGCAGCTGCGGTCATCCACCTCTACAAAGGGGGGGACACTCTTGACCCAAATTGCTAAAGACCTATATCTATCCAACCCTGCCTTTCTAAGGTCTTCGAAAGCCAAGTCAACAAACAGATTACTGATCATTTCGAATCCCACCGCACCTTCTCCGCTATGCACCTGGTTTCAGAGCTGGTCATGGGTGCACCTCAGCCACGCTCAAGGTCCTAAACGATATCGTTACCGCCATCGATAAGAAACAATACTGTGCTGCCGTATTCATTGACCTGGCCAAGGCTTTCGACTCTGTCAATCACCACATCCTCATCGGCAGATGCAATAGCCTTGGTTTCTCAAATGATTGCCTCGCCTGGTTCACGAACTACGTCTCTGATAGAGTTCAATGTGTAAAATCGGATGGCCTGTTGTCCGGGCCTCTGGCAGTCTCTATGGGTGTGCCACAGGGTTCAATTCTTGGGCCAACTCTTTTCTCTGTATACATCAATGATGTCGCTCTTGCTGCTGGTGAGTCTCTGATCCACCTCTATGCAGACGACACCATTCTGTATACTTCTGGCCCTTCTTTGGACACTGTGTAAACTACCCTCCAGACGAGCTTCAATGCCATACAACTCTCCTTCTGTGGACTCCAACTGCTCTTAAATACAAGTAAAACTAAATGCATGCTCTTCAACCGATCGCTGCCTGCACCTGCCCGCCCGTCCAGCATCACCACTCTGGACGGTTCTGACTTAGAATATGTGGACAACTACAAATAACTAGGTGTCTCGTTAGACTGTAAACTCTCCTTCCAGACTCACATGAAACATTTCCAATCCAAAGTTAAATCTAGAATTGGCTTCTTATTTCGCAACAAAGCGTCCTTCACTCATGCTGCCAAACATACCCTCGTAAAACTGACCATCCTACTGATCCTCGACTTCGGCGATGTCATTTACAAAATAGCCTCCAATACCCTACTCAATAAACTGGATGCAGTCTATCACAGTGCCATCCGTTTTGTCACCAAAGCCCCATATACTACCCACCACTGCGACCTGTACGCTCTCTGCTCACTGGTCACCATAGCAGCACCCACCTGTAGCACGCGCTCCAGCAGGTATATCTCTCTGGTCACCCCCAAAGCCAATTCCTCCTTTGGCCGTCTCTCCTTCCAGTTCTCTGCTGCCAATGACTGGAACGAACTACAAAAATCTCTGAAACTGGAAACACTTATCTCCCTCACTAGCTTTAAGCACCAGCTGTCAGAGCAGCTCACAGATCACTGCACCTGTACATAGCCCATCTATAATTTAGCCCAAGCAACTACCCTTCCCCTACTGTATTTATATATTTATTTTGCTCCTTTGCACCCCATTATTTCTATTTCTACTTTGCACTTTCTTCCACTACAAATCTACCATTCCAGTGTTTTACTTGCTATATTGTATTTATTTCGCCACCATGGCCTTTTTTGCCTTTATCTCCCTTATCTCACCTCATTTGCTCACATTGTATATAGACTTATTTTTCTACAGTATTATTGACTGTATGTTTGTTTTACTCCATGTGTAACTCTGTGTTGTTGTATGTGTCTAACTGCTTTGCTTTATCTTGGCCAGGTTGCAATTGTAAATTAGAACTTGTTCTCAATTTGTCTACCTGGTTAAATAAAGGTGAAATAAATAAATAAAATAAATATAACAGATTATATCTCATTATCAGATTATGTGACATTGTATGTGAGTGATACTTGAATTGTATTTCTGTTCATGTCCTTTATATAAACCTGAGTAAATCTTCAGTTTTCACAAAAAGAGTTAAATTACCTCTGAGTCAAACGGTTCAGGAGGATGTGAGGACATGGAGATTGTTCCTGTCACCGTGACAGCTGTGTCCCAGGCTGCACACGGACACTGGTGACTGACAGCCAAGAAGTTGGGAGGATGACTGGCTCAGCACGGACAGTGGCAGATACAGATGTCACACGCAGCACAGGCCCATCTTCCACGTGGTAACGGAGAGGCCCAGGGATCATAGGATCGGGGCAGGGGTGGTGTGTCATTGTGAATAAATTAGCATCTTCTGAATTTTGAATACTTTCCCTTCATGGTTTGTTTTAGCTCTCACTGATTGTTTGTGTATCAACAAGAACATTTACAAAGCATACTTGAAGTGTTCCTGGTGGCTGTAAGGAGTTAACATTATCACATTATGTAGTCTAATTCAGTGTGAATGAATGACACACAGCAACCTCCATTCTGGTTGAGAAGCTGCTCCATCATAAACACACTCACAATCCTCTGGAGAAATACCCACTCAGTGATTTTGGAGTGCTGGAGCCCTGCAACTCCCATCACACTCTTCATGACTCCGCTGTCAGGTAAGATCATATGACTGGCCATGTTGGAAATACGTAGAGGCAGTTATGGAATTCAAAAGCACAGGCTGGCCAGATTAACATGCATATAATGGGGAGGTTGGAGAGGCTGTCTTAATGCAGCTGACTCCAGCTGACTAATTAGATATGACAAAGTTCAGAGTCTCTCGAGGTAGGGATTAAGAGCACAGTGTGCAATGAAGGCCCCTCGGACAAAATCGATTATGACAGAAATCCTTGATGAATAATGAATGTGGTCATTTAGCAGGGGAATGCTGCTGTTGGAAGTTCGTTGTGTGATGATAAAGACAGGTTGCCCAGTATGAATGAGCTGGACTGAGCCATTCCCAAAAGATTGATGGTAAGAGATTCCTTAGCCATCAATGTCATCGAATACCGGGTCAAGGTCATGGATGCAACTGCCAAGACAAAGCACCTTTTAATTTGTGAAATAGCGTTTACGCACTTTTTATTTGGTTAATTATCGTTTACCCACGTATTATTGAGTTCCCAGCATTGGTCAATGCTCAGAATGATAATATTATTGTTCAGAGTTCTAATCACGCCTGTGTCTCTGCGAACGTGATTCAGGTATACTCGTTATGTTTGCCTGCTCCCCCCGGATTTGCTTTGTTAGCAGCGCATTCATTCACCACTCTGTTCAACGGCAAACTCCGCCAAAGGCGGATCTACCTCAGCCCAGACCAACCTTGGCAAGTGGCAGGGAGAGGCCGCTGACAGTGGGTTTGTGATATGCCGGACATAAGACAATTTTTAAACGTCCATCGACTCCTGTCACAGGCGTCGTATTGAATAGACCAAGGCGCAGCGAGGATAGTGCTCATTCTGAATACTTTAATGAATAACACTTTACAAAATACCAAAAACGACCAACAGTTCCGTCAGGTACAATAACTAAATGGAAAATAAACACCCACAAAACCCAACGAAAAACAGGCTGCCTAAGTATGGCTTACAATCAGCCTCCAGTATTTATGCTGCAGTAGTTTATGTGTCGGGGGGCTAGGGTCAGTCTGTTACATCTGGAGTATTTCTCTTGTCTTATCCCGTGTCCTGTGTGAATTTAAATATGCTCTCTCTAATTCTCTCTTTCTTTCTTTCTCTCGGAGGACCTGAGCCCTAGGACCATGCCTCAGGACTACCTGGCATGATGACTCCTTGCTGTCCCCAGTCCACCTGGCCGTGCTGCTGCTCCAGTTTCAACTGTTCTGCCTGCGGCTATGGAACCCTGACCTGTTCACCGGACGTGCTTGTTGCACCCTCGACAACTACTATGATTATTATTATTTGACCATGCTGGTCATTTATGAACATTTTAACATCTTGACCATGTTCTGTTATAATATCCACCCGGCACAGCCAGAAGAGGACTGGCTACCCCTCATAGCCTGGTTCCTCTCTAGGTTTCTTCCTAGGTTTTCGGCCTTTCTAGGGAGTTTTTCCTAGGGAGTTTTTCCTAGCCACCGTGCTTCTTTCACATGCATTGCTTGCTGTTTGGGGTTTTAGGCTGGGTTTCTGTACAGCACTTTGAGATATCAGCTGATGTACGAAGGGCTATATAAATACATTTGATTTGATTTGATTTGAAAGACACCTGCCTCAGATTGGAAACCATACTCGGCCACACATGGAAAATGAAACATAGAAACAGAAAACTAGAACAAATCCCCTAGAAACAAACCAACCCCAAAACACACAAAACAACCCCCCTGCCACGCCCTGACCATACTACTATGGCAAAATGACCCTTCTCACTGGTCAGGACGTGACAGTACCCCCGAAGGTGTAGACCCCGACTGCACCCCAAACAAAAAACCCACAAAAACCCCAAACCTAAAGGGAGGGAAGGGAGGGTGGCCACTGTCTACGGCGGTTCCTGTGCTACACCCAACCCTTCCTGTGCTACACCCAACCCTGTGCTACACCCACCCTCCCTTCCCTCCCTTTAGGTTTGGGGTTTTTGTGGGTTTTTTGTTTGGGGTGCAGTCGGGGTCTGCACCTTCGGGGGTGTCACGTCCTGACCAGTGAGAAGGGTCATTTTGCCATAGTAGTATGGTCAGGGCGTGGCAGGGGGGTTGTTTTGTGTGTTTTGGGGTTGGTTTCTAGGGGATTTGTTCTAGTTTTCTGTTTCTATGTTTCATTTTCCATGTGTGGCCGAGTATGGTTTCCAATCTGAGGCAGGAGTCTTTCAAATCAAATCAAATGTATTTATATAGCCCTTCGTACATCAGCTGATATCTCAAAGTGCTGTATAGAAACCCAGCCTAAAACCCCAAACAGCAAGCATTGCATGTGAAAGAAGCATGGTGGCTAGGAAAAACTCCCTAGGAAAATACCCCAAAACACACAAAACAACCCCCCTGCCACATTTACATTTACATTTACGTCATTTAGCAGATGCTCTTATCCAGAGCGACTTACAAATTGATGCATTCACCTTATGATATCCAGTGGAACAACCACTTTACAATAGTACATCTATATCTTTTTTTTTTTTGGGGGGGGGGGTTAGAAGGATGACTTTATCCTATCCCAGGTATTCCTTAAAGAGGTGGGGTTTCAGGTGTCTCCGGAAGGTGGTGATTGACTCCGCTGTCCTGGCATCGTGAGGGAGCTTGTTCCACCATTGGGGTGCCAGAGCAGCGAACAGTTTTGACTGGGCTGGGCGGGAACTGTGCTTCCACAGAGGTACGGAGGCGAGCAGGCCAGAGGTGGATGAACGCAGTGCCCTTCTTTGGGTGTAGGGACTGATCAGAGCCTGAAGGTACGGACGGAGGTGCCGTTCCCCTCACAGCTCCGTAGGCAAGCACCATGGTCTTGTAGCAGATGCGAGCTTCAACTGGAAGCCAGTGGAGTGTGCGGAGGAGCGGGGTGACGTGAGAGAACTTGGGAAGGTTGAACACCAGACGGGCTGCGTGTTCTGGATGAGTTGTAAGGGTTTAATGGCACAGGCAGGGAGCCCCGCCAGCTGCGAGTTGCAGTAATCCAGACAGGAGATGGCAAGTGCCTGGATTAGGACCTGCGCCGCTTCCTGTGTAAGGCAGGGTCATACTCTGCGAATGTTGTAGAGCATGAACCTACAGGATCGGGTCACCGCCTTGATGTTAGCGGAGAACGACAGGGTGTTGTCCATGGTCACGCCAAGGCTCTTAGCACTCTGGGAGGAGGACACAATGGAGTTGTCAACCGTGATGACGAGATCATGGAACGGGCAGTCCTTCCCCGGGAGGAAGAGCAGCTCCGTCTTGCCTAGGTTCAGCTTGAGGTGCCACACCCTGACCATACTACTATGTTAAAATGACCCTTCTCACTGGTCAGGACGTGACAGTCTCAGTGTTGGCCACTCATCTCTGCCTTGGAAAAATGGCAATGTTCTATTGTAGGCTATACCACACATTTCAAGTCCTTTTGCAAATGCTTCATGCCTCTGACATGCAGTAATGATAAATAATGGTGTAATAGCCTACAGTATTCTTGACATTTTGTTTTAATTATTGTGATAGGCTCATGTTTTACCGATAAGGTGTGCCCTCTCTATCGCTTTTGCTGGCCTGGATGCCTTACCGGACCATACCGCCTTACTTTCACGCCTGACTATAGTCTAAACAAAAAATAGGCTACTATTAGTTCTCATATCAAAATAACTTCGCTTTACACAGAGTAGAGAGACAGACAGTGGTGAGTCAGGCTGCAATGCAAGAGACAGACAGAGAGAGGAAGCAATCATTGAGAAGTTAATAGTACAGTGGTTCCCAAACTTGGGGTTGAGGACCCATGTTGGTCCCCTACATTTAAATAGGGAACCTGAGAGAATCTTTAATTTTATCAAACACATAACTTGTTTCTCTTCAAATGGGTATAGAATACAACATTTTTGAGTCAACTAAAGGCCTTTTACTTTGGTGAACTTTAGCTGTTTACAATACACAAAACTGAATGGCAGTGCAGGTCACATGAGATAACAACATGAACATGATTAAAAATATAACACATAGATTTTTCTAGTGTCCAAGTGAACTATTTTGGGAGGGCAACCTGATGTGAATTATGTGTTAGCGAGCCCATTTACATTTAGCTAAGTGATACAAAAGACTAACTTAGATTTGCAGGTGACTGTCCATAGGCAGCTGAGGCTCCAGACCAGAAGGATCCACTGCAAGAGGGGGAAAATAATGATAATTGTTTTGGCAAAAGTAATCTAGCTAGCTATCTAGCCAGTTCTAACTTTCTTGCTGTAAGATAAACCCAACCCGCACTTTGCTTGACAATCTAACTAGCTAGGTGGCCCAGAACATTTAACAATAACTATTAACAATTCAATTATATTAAAACCTCCACGGGATCGGTGTCCCTATACCAGGATGGTTGTTGCTTAATATGTGATAACGTGATTAGAAAACGTATACAACAGCCAACTTTCCGGGACATAGACATATCTTATATGGGCTGAAAGCTCAAAATTATTGTTAATCTATCTGCAGTGTCCAGTTTACAGTAGCTATTATAGAAAAAAATATTATGCTATTGTTTGAGGATAGTGCACAACAACAAAACACTTATCACGATGAATTCACCTCTGAAGGTAAATAATGTACTTACATTCAGTAATCTTGAGGGTCCCAGAGATAAAATGTAGTGTAGTTTTGTTTGAAAAAATCTATTGTTATATTCAAATGTAGGAACGGAGTTCTACAGTTTGACCCCTCTGCTATCTCTGGCTCCACACAGACCCAGCCTGGCCATCTAGATGTGTCTTTTCTGTAGGGAAGCTAATGATCCATCATGTATGACATTCCTGGGAGTGTGTAAACTTAAATGGTTTATTACCATAGCATTTTTGTATGTTCTTTATAGTTATATATTTTAAAATGTATAAATTGACCAATTCAGCACATTTGGGCAAACTCCTGGCAGACTTGATGCAAAATGTTGTGTAGTGAGGTAATTCTCCACTGGATCAGTCTGAAACTTTTCACTCAGACAAACTCTAAATTACCCCTAGGCTACTATCTTATTGTATGACCGTTCTCTTGCATTTCAAAGACGATACAAAGAAGAAAAAAAAACGTTTTTTTGTTTGTATTGTCTTTTACCAGATCTAATGTGTTATTTTCTCCTACATTTATTTCACATTTCCACAAACTTCAAAGTGTTTCCTTTCAAATGGTATCAGGAATATCCATATCCTTGCTTCAGGTCCTGAGATACAGGCAGTTAGATTTGGGTATGTCATTTTCGGCGAAAATTGAAAAAAAGGGTCCGATCCTTAAGAGTATACATCCATGACATATTAACTCAAAACTTGAATTTCCAAAACAGTTCTTTCCTTGGTCAGTCACACTGCAAAGTTGGTGGCAAGATAAAGGAGCTAGCTAGCTAGCGAGCTGTGTTAGCTAGCTTCACTAAAAACTTACTTTGCATGCAGTTCTGAACAAATTATCTTCTTACTCTCTATTCCTTTTTCATTTTAAATCAATGTTATCAATATTTAATTTTAAAAAATGCCATTATCAATGAGAAAGGTTTTTGGCTGCGACAGTTTTTCTCCTTAATCTGAAGAAATTTTACATTTTTTACATCCACTCTGTCAATTGGAGGTGGGCCAGGATCGGGTATCGGGTACATTTCAAAATGTGATTGACAGCTTGTGAAAAATATATTTACAGATAAACTCAGCAAAAAAAGAAATGTCCTCTCTCTGTCAACACCGTTTACTTTCTGCAAACTTAACATGTGTAAATATTTGTATGAACATAACAAGATGCAACAACTGAGACATAAACTGAACAAGTTCCACAGACAAGTGACTAAATAGAAATAATGGGTCCCTGAACAAAGAGGGGGTCAAAATAAAAAGTAACAGTCAGTATCTGGTGTGGCCACCAGCTGCATTAAGTGCTGTAGTGCATATCCTCCTCATGGACTGCACCAGATTTGTAAAAACATCTCAAGGATGATCAATGGAAACAGGATGCACCTGAGCTCAATTTCGAGTCTCATAGCAAAGGATCTTTTTCCACACCTTTCTTTTTCAAGGTGTGAATATTTTCTGAATGTACTGTATATTGTATTTCTTTTTGAATGTAACTGCACATACACAAACAGTGGTGGTGCTCTCAGGCATAATGCTGCACCTGCTAATGCATATAACCTCTGTTTAGAGTGTGTGTAAATCTTACTCCCACTAGTATGGTTAAATGTGATTAATATATAACAGATTATATCTCATTATCAGATTATGTGACATTGTATGTGAGTGATACTTGAATTGTATTTCTGTTCATGTCCTTTATATAAACCTGAGTAAATCTTCAGTTTTCACAAAAAAAGTTAAATTACCTCTGAGTCAAACGGTTCAGGAGGATGTGAGGACATGGAGATTGTTCCTGTCACCGTGACAGCTGTGTCCCAGGCTGCACACGGACACTGGTGACTGACAGCCAAGAAGTTGGGAGGATGACTGGCTCAGCACGGACAGTGGCAGATACAGATGTCACACGCAGCACAGGCCCATCTTCCACGTGGTAACGGAGAGGCCCAGGGATCATAGGATCGGGGCAGGGGTGGTGTGTCATTGTGAATAAATTAGCATCTTCTGAATTTTGAATACTTTCCCTTCATGGTTTGTTTTAGCTCTCACTGATTGTTTGTGTATCAACAAGAACATTTACAAAGCATATTTGAAGTGTTCCTGGTGGCTGTAAGGAGTTAACATTATCACATTATGTAGTCTAATTCAGTGAGAATGAATGACACACAGCAACCTCCATTCTGGTTGAGAAGCTGCTCCATCATAAACACACTCACAATCCTCTGGAGAAATACCCACTCAGTGATTTTGGAGTGCTGGAGCACATTGACTAAAGTGTCCCTGAACAAAGGGGGGGTCAAAATCAAAAGTAACAATCAGTATCTGGTGTGGCCACCAGCTGCATTAAGTGCTGTAGTGCATCTCCTCCTCATGGACTGCACCAGATTTGCCAGTTCTTGCTGTGTTACCTCACTCTTCCACCAAGGCACCTGCAAGTTCCTGGACATTTCTGGGGGGAAGGGCCCTAGCCCTCACCCTCCGATCCAACAAGTCCCAGACATGCTCAATGGGATTGAGATCCGGCCTCTTCGGTGGCCATGGCAGAACACTGACATTCCTGTCTTGCACGAAATCACGCACAGAACGAGCAGTATGGCTGGTGGCATTGTCATGCTGGAGGGTCATGTCAGGATGAGCCTGCAGGAAGGGTACCACATGAGGGAGGATGATGTCTTTCCTGTAATGCACAGCGTTGAGATTGCCTGCAATGACAACAAGCTCAGTCCGATGATGCTGTGACACACTGCCCCAGACCATGACGGACCCTCCACCTCCAAATCAATCCCGCTCCAGAGTACAGGCCTCGGTGTAACGCTCATTCCTTCGACGATAAACGCGAATCTGACCATCACCCCTGGTGAGACAAAACCGCAACTCGTCAGTGAAGAGCACTTTTTGCCAGTCCTGTCTGGTCCAGGGACGGTGGGTTTGTGCCCATAGGCAACATTGTTGCCGTATATGTCTGGTGAGTACCTACCTGTCTTACAACAGGCCTACAAGCCCTCAGTCTAGCCTCTCTCAAATCAAATCAGAGTTTATTTGTCAAGTGCGCCGAATACAACAGGTGTAGACCTTACAGTGAAATGCTTACTTACAGGCTTTAACCAATTATTAGTGCAAAAAAGGTTTTAGGTGAACAATAGGTAAGTAAAGAAATAAAACAACAGGTAAAAGACAGGCTATATATAGTAGCGTGGCTATAAAAGTACATTCAGGCTACATTCAGACACCGGTTAATCAGGCTGATTGAGGTAGTATGTACATGTAGATATGGTTAAAGTGACTATGCATATACTATGGACACAATGCAGATAGCCGGGTTAGCCAATGTGCGGGAGCACTGGTTGGTCGGCCAAATTGAGGTAGTATGTACATGAATGTATAGTTAAAGTGACTATGCATATATGATAAACAGAGAGTAGGAGCAGCGTAAAAAGAGGGTGGGGGGGGCACACAATGCAAATAGATCGGGTAGCCATTTGATTACCTGTTCAAGAGTCTTATGGCTTGGGGGTAAAAACTGTTGAGAAGCCTTTTTGTCCTAGACTTGGCACTCCGGTACCGCTTGCCATGCGGTAGTAGAGAGAACAGTCTATGACTGGGGTGGCTGGGGTCTTTGACAATAATTTGGGGCTTTCCTCTGACACCGCCTGGTGTAGAGGTCCTGGATGGCAGGCAGCTTAGCCCCAGTGATGTACTGGGCCGTACGCACTACCCTCTGTAGTGCCTTGTGGTCAGAGGCCGAGCAATTTCCCAGGCAGTGATGCAACCAGTCTGGATGCTCTCTCAGCCTATTGAGGACAGTCTGAGCACTGATGGAGGGACTGTGCGTTCCTGGTGTAACTCGGGCAATTGTTGTTGCCATCCTGTACCTGTCTCGCAGGTGTGATGTTCGGATGTACCGATCCTGGGCAGGTGTTGTTACACGTGGTCTGCCACTGTGAGGACGATCAGCTGTCCGTCCTGTCTCCATGTAGCGCTGTCTTAGGCGTCTCACAGTACGGACATTGCAATTTATTGCCCTGGCCACATCTGCAGTCCTCATGCTTCCTTGCAGCATGCCTAAGGCACATTCACACAGATGACCAGGGACCCTGGGAATCTTTCTTTTGATGTTTTTCAGAGTCAGCAGAAAGGCCTCTTTATTGTCCTAAGTTTTCATAACTGTGATCTTAATTGCCTACCGTCTGTAAGCTGTTAGTGTCTTAACGACCGTTCCACAGGTGCATGTTCATTAATTGTTTATGGTTCATTGAACAAGCATGGGAAACAATGTTTAAACCCTTTAATTAATGTAAGCACAAGATGAAATGCTGCCATTTTCTACCTTAGTGTTTGTATTTACAAAAATGTATAGGGAAATAAAAGGTACATGCTAAATATGTGTAACTAAGGAGCAAGATACCATTTGCATCAGTGACAAAGGCAAAAGTCATGTGTTTAAAAAATTTGTGTATTTTTTGTAACGTTTCAGCTCTTTGGAATGACAAATGTCCAGTCACTGATATTCAATGTTCAATTAATTGCACAGGTCTAAATCACAGAAATGTAGGCTATATGTCTGTATAAAAACAGAGTTGTCCTAACAATGATTGGGCACTCACTCTAATGCATTTTGTTACAAAATGAGGTAGTTATTTTACATAAGGAGTAACAGACAAAGAATGAGGTAGGTATGTGTACATATTGGTGCATGTTAATTATTTTGACTAAAAGTCACTACAAAGTGACACTGAACTTCTTCCATAAGCAGCATAGAAAATTAAGGGCATCTTCTCAAACACCATAAAAAATATCTAACAAAATGACGATAGCTCCATCTTCGGACAACATGTTCAATATAAGTCAAACATACAGTGTGAAACAAAACATAACAGCTCACTGAATCAGCCTGTTTTTAAATGCAACAGCTTTGTTAGAAAGTTTTCCCCATTCAGTTCCATAAAAACCTTCAGAAAGACTTAAGGTGTAGCAGAGCTCAGTAGGGTAAGTGAGGTTCATGGCATACATGAGGCCGAACAGCATTGCAACAGCAAATGCTACGTTGCCCAGATCCTGCAGCACCTTGATGGCTTCAAGAACAATCACAGTGCCCTCTGGTTCCTCACTCGTGGCATGGTCTTTGATAATGTAGATCCCCACAGTAGTGTCCTCAATGGCTGCCTTCGTGGACTCTTCATACATGCCCTGAACAAGACACAAAGGCAATACTTGACAAACATAAAAAAAACATTAATCAATTAAATGTTTACAGTTAGGGAATCCAGATTGCAAAAAGTATAGCTCATGAAGCACAAGAGCATGAAACAGACAGAAATACATCAAGACTGGAGTCATTTTAAGTGTCAACTAAATCAAGAACTGCTGGTAATATTTGAACACCGCCTATTACAAGGCTGAAACTAAGTGGTTCTAACCAAGATTTATATTCAATTCAGATTACATTTGAGACATAACCAATTTGATCCCTTTATTCAGCATTCATGCTAGAACCTGTTGAGGATCTGAGGACCCATGCCAAATATTTTCAGTCTCCTGAGGGGGAATAGGTTTTGTCGTGCCCTCACGACTGTCTTGGTGTGCTTGGACCATGTTAGTTTGTTGGTGATGTGGACCCCAAGGAACTTGAAGCTCTCAACCTGCTCCACTACAGCCTCGTCGATGAGAATGGGGGCATGCTTGGTCCTCTTTTTCCTGTAGTCCACAATCATCTCCTTTGTCTTGATCACGTTGAGGGAGAGGTTGCTGTCCTGGCACCACACGGCCAGGTCTCTGACCTCCTCTCTATACACTGTGTCGTCGTTGTTGGTGATCAGGCCGACCACTGTTGTGTCATCTGCAAACTTAATCATGGTGTTGGAGTCGTGCCTGGCCGTGCAGTCATAAGTGAACAGGGAGTACAGGAGGGGACTGAGCACGCACCCCTGAGGGGCCCCTGTGTTGAGGATCAGCAGATGAGTTGTTACCTACCCTTACCACCTGGGGAAGGCCCCGTCAGGAAGTCCAGCATCCAGTTGCAAAGGGAGGTGTTTAGTCCCAGGGTCCTTAGCTTATTGATGAGCTTCAAGGGCACTATGGTGTTGAACGCTGCGCTGTAGTCAATGAATAGCATTCTTACATAGGTGTTCCTTTTGTCCAGGTGGGAAAGGGCAGTGTGGAGTGCAGTAGAGATTCCATCATCTGTGGATCTGTTAGGGCGGTATGCAAATTGGAGTGGGTCTAGGGTTTCTGAGATAATGGTGTTGATGTGAGCCATGACCAGCCTTTGAAAGCACTTCATGGCTACAGAAGTGAGTGCTACGGGTCGGTAGTCATTTAGGCAGGTTACCTTAGTGTTCTTGGGCACAGGGACTATGGAGTCTTTAAAAGACATGGAGTCTTTAATCTGAATGATATAATTCTGGAAGAAATTTTTTTTTGCATCTAACCGCAGCTAATGAAATAAGATGGAAGACAGAGGAGATGACACAGTAATAGAATAGCTAGTCATAGAATATGATGGTGGCACGGAACAGGAGAAGAAGAAAAAGAAAATGGAAGGAAGAAGGAAGGAAACACTTCAATCTATTAACATACGTCCTACTCCTGAACAAGGTTTCTGGTTCTTCATCCATATACATACACACTCCCTTTATGATGCAATCTCGTCCGACATCTATTTTGCTTTTATAAGAAAAAATTAGGATTTTGTCTTATTTTGAAGTCAACTTTTGGTGTAGTACCACATATGAATGTGTCTTTTGAAGTATAAGGAATTCTCACATCAGCCATAGGTGCCATTATTGATATGAGTCTTCTGCCCAGCTGTCTTCCTCTTCTTTGGAAGAACTTCAGCAGGTTATCGGAGTGTATATCAAGTTGAGAAAGAAATTTGGACTGGAGTGGGGTTGTGATGATTCGCTTAAACACAGCATGACCTGAAAATAGTAGTTAAACAAATTAGATAAAAAACTGCAGAAATGAAAATAGACTGGAGATAATCACACAAGCAGCAAAATAGAGGGTTCTCTATAGAGAAAAATAACTCGGCAGTCAGCACAAATGGTGAGAACTCTGAATAAGGCTCACTTATGTGTCAAGCTGAGGGAAAATAATAATCTACCTTCACCAACAAATCCCAGATAACATACCCAATAGATCAACAATAAGACAAGCATGGCTAATTTACCTCAATGACTTCAAAGAGCGCAGGCCATCTTGCCATGAAGTCCTCTACCATGGGTGCATCATGGACAACTTCATGTCTCCTGTATGCAAACGTCTTCTCCATTTTGAACTTCACTGTCTCTCTGTTGTTCCTTTTCTTCACATCGGACAGTAGAGCTTTCTGCATGTCCCCGAGACTCTCTTCTGTTTCTCCTGAGGGATACATGGGACAAAAGTTTACTTCTGCTCTTTTAACACCATAGGCTGCACTTGACTTCCCTGCAGGTTTGTGCTTCAAGGAGTTTATCGTCACCTCTGGACATCCCAGTCTTCTCAGGCAAGTGCGGTAGTTTGCCACTTTGTATTTCAAACTGGTTTTCCATCCTCCACATACAGTAAAGGAACACTTCTCAGTCATATTTTTAAAAACCTCTGTTGGGTGGACTTTATTTTGGTGCACAATTAAAGAATTCCAGGTCTTAAATGAGCATGGACAGTCAATGTATGTACATGGGTAACGGACAGTACGGCCGTAATGTGGGTGCTTTAACTTGTAATGATGCAAAAGTTGGGACCTACTTGACACCAATTCTGAACACCCCTTACATTTCCACATTCACACAACTGTAACGTAAGTTGTACAAAGGGGACCAAGGCACGGCGTGTAAAGTGCTCATATTTTACTTTAATGAAAACACTAAATCAAAACAACAAAAACGACCATCAACAGTTCCGTCAGGTTACAAGGAACAAAACAGAAAACAACTACCCACAAAACCCCATAGACAAACCCCAACTTAAATATGATCTCCAATTAGAGACAACACGAACCAGCTGCCTCTAATTGGAGATCATCCCAAAACTCAACATAGACATAGAAAAACAAGAACTAAACATAGACACAAAAAAACATAGAATGCCCACCCACCTATCACACCCCGACCTTAGTAAACAGAGAAAACACAGCTCTCCTAGGTCAGAGTGTGACAACAACACTGAAAAAAAGAGAACAGAAATACCATAAGACCTAAAGACTGACATTCGGAGGATACATTTATTTTTGGTATTAAAACAACCTGATAACAGTACTCACCAACACTATATAGCATTTGAATGGGTAGACAAAGCAGCACAAATGTAGTAGGCAAACATCATGGACCTGTAAATATATATTTTGTTTATGAAACTATAATTTTTTTCATTATGAAGTGTTTGATTCAATTACCTACTGATTTATGCTGCATCCACTCATATGCACATACGTTGAATAATTTGTATTTTTGTCAAATAATTTCAAGTATATTGATAACCATTTATAAAGTAATACACCCACAAAATAAAGTAATACTGTTCAACTGCTAAAATGAACTCCACATCTCTTTTCAATAAGTCTGTCACCTTTGCACCACATTTTACAACATGGAGGCAGCCATGGGCAAACTGTTAAACTGTACGAAAGCACCAATCTCATAGGATTAGAAGTATAATCATTAAATACCAAATATGTAATGAAAAACAATTTATTTTTATGCAAATAAATGAACTTTTAATTTTTTTATTTTTACCTCACAAATAAATTTGGCACACTAAATGCTGCTGCAAAGTGATTGCCGACAATGTTATGCACAAGCACCAAGGCATTAGATAGCTAGCAAGTTAGCTAGCATGTTAGCTAGCTCAAGCAGTGTGCACTCCTCAGCAAACCTTAATTAGTTATTGGCTTGGTAAATTCAAAGTTCTTGAACAATAGGTAAATATCATGGTGTTTCGCCAACTAACTTTACCTCCTTGCAAAATGTTAATCTTGACCTAGTCCTGTTTTACTGTTCATAGAACCTAGCTAGCAACATCGCCTTTTACCTTTAGCTGCCATGCCAATATGTTTCAGACTCGAGCACAAAATGAGGATATGGAGCAATCACTAATAGCGTTACTGCTTACAATTCTGACTACAACCACATAGACAAACGTTGAATAAATCAATCGCCATGCTTACCTTGACGAAAATTCTAGGTACTGTCTTCTTTCCGCTAACGCGCCAGCGTTCTTTCTGGAAGATTCTTCTCTCGCGTGTTTTGAATTGTTCCTCATTACTCATCATGAATTAACTTTATTGGTTCACACTCCCCCTACAAGATTCAAACTAATAGATCTGATTTTGCTTCGTGTTGCATTGATTGCAAGCAATGAAATCATGTTGAAAGGAGAAACAAAACATGTCTGAGAAAATCACACATAATATGTTTTCGTAAATCTGACAGCCCATCTTGTCCTGTTTTTTCAGTGTTAATCTGATTACAATATTTTAGCTGGTAACGTAACGGATTACATTTAGCGTTTTTTTTGTAATCCCTTACATTACATGTAATCCGTTATTCCCCAACCCTGGCCACCTTAGTCTGCATTTGAGGCTATGTGATAGGCACATCCTCACCATATAACAAGAGTTGAACCCACCCATTTTATCCTCAGGGGAGGTGTTTCAAACCCTGATGAAATTTTTCAATCTCTGTCCTTAGCAAGGTTGAGTCACCCCGGGTTGAAAATATTACTGTGGAGTGAAAATGTGGAAACACCAGCCTTGCTGCTGGCAATCAAGCTGGGATGAAAATGTCTGTGTGAAAATGCTTGATGTGTTATAAGCAATGACACTGATGAGTTACCAACTCCTTTAGGAGGATATCAACTCCCACCTCCCAAGCTGTAGAATACTTTTTAAATAATTGAACACATAAAGACTGTGTGAATGATGTGTTGGCTGAAAATCAATTGAGTGTCTAGTCTTATCTGTCTCCTTCCCTGCATTGATACTTGCAGTCTTTCAAAAAACATAACAGATTTTCTCTCTATCCAAAAGGCAGATAGGGTGGCTTTTTGTAAAAGTAACATTTAGATTTGGGTGAAAATGCAATTTATACCATGTAAACGTTTTCAGCATGGAGATGGAAAACCAATATTTGTCACATCATGATCCAGCAGTATTTCATATTTTTGTTTTAAATGTGTCAATAAAAGTGACTGGGGATCTGAGTATTGTCAAATAGGGCCTCCATAGTAGCTTGTTTCCCCTGTCTCTTACCTCTAGCCCAGAAGATTCATGAGTGGAGCAGGTCTTGCTAGATCACTCCATTTATAACAGCGCCAGAGCTGGACTTCTAATTTATGAACAGTCAAGGGTCTACAAGAACCCATTAACTATGGAGGATATGGAGGAGTGAGAAATGTATAAATTAAACAAAAACGCAAGATTACATCCTTCTCCATAATTTAAAATGTTGTTTTCTTTCATGAAAGTGGGGTTGAACTTCACTGAGTTAAAAAAATAAGTTTACAAACCCCCCACCCCTGACGTGTCAGGAAAACATTTCAATGTAAGTATTTGTGTATGTGTGTGTGTATGTGCATGCGTGCCTGAACGCTACTGTTGTCAGTGGGTTAACTCTGACCCCCTTTGGTGGCATTTTCTAAACAACACGTAATATTGTATTATACCCTCAATGTAAATTTCGGTTTCAAAACTATAAGTCCTACAAACATATGCTTAGTACCGTTAGATCTATACTTTTTCAATAAATGTTAATCAAATACAACCACCAACTGTTTGCTAATTGCTGTTGCCACAGTATAAGATGGGAATTGAATCTCAACAAAGAAACAGCCGGTGGTTGTATTTGATAAATGTTTTATTAAAAAGTATGGATATTAGCAAACAACAAAAGACATGCAACTATAGGTGTTTTTATAAGAGGTGTTGATAAGCTGAATGTACCGAGCTGTCTGTTTAAACTACTAACACACAGCTCGGACACCAATGCATACTCCACAAGACATGCCACAAGAGATCTCTTCACGATCCCCAAGTCCAGAAAAGACAATGGGAGACACACAGTCCTACATAGAGCCATGACTACATGGATTTCTATTCCACATCAGGTAACTGATGCAAGCAGTAGAATCCGATTTAAAAAACAGGTAAAAATACACCTTATGGAACAGTGGGGACTGTGAAGAGACACACACAAAGGTACAGACACACGCATACGCACACAAGCGCTAGCACACACACTCTACAGACATGTACATTGTAATATTGTTGTATGGTGTATTATACATTTTGTATTGTAGATATGTAGTGCTGTAATAATTTTATATGATGTACTGTTTTGTATTTGTTTAAATGTAATGTAAGTGCCTTAATGTGTTTGGACCCAAGGAAGAGTAGCTGCTGCCTGTAATAAATACAAATACAAATAGGTACAAGGTAAGCGTTTCATTATGTATTTTTATTTTTTTACCTTGGGCGAATCGCTTTAGGCGGAGCTGAATTCCACAAAGCCTAGTCTCTGCTCAACTCCGTTAGTGGAGTTCATCAGAAACGTCCTTCACCATGGAAAGAAGTTTAGTCCGCTACTGTGTATGAGGACAGAGACATGCCACCGATCATTACTGTGTTTTTTATGAACACGGAAATGCAGCAGAGTGTACTTTGTGGTCTTTAAAGTTCTGGAGCGTTGCGGCGCTGATCCAAGCATTTTTATCCCAACGGAGATATGTGTAGTAATTTAAACGATTTGACAGGTACATCCGTTCTGTGACAGAGGCAGGCTATTACAATGAGTCTGTCATTCATCCTATATGGGCTGAGAAGAGACAGCTTTGCAACTTACAGAAGCAGACAATCCCTTTCAGTCAAGCTCATTCCCCGAAACAGCCAGTGACACCCCTATGTAAATTGTGTCTCTGGAAAGAAATTCAGCTCAATACAACAGTTGCCTCAAAACGACTACAACTTAATCTAGATTCCCCTCACTACACTGCCATAAAATAAACTATTTGGGATGGAAGCGGTGTGCAATGTATCGTCACTGTTCATGTACAGTATGAGGGTTGTCTTATGGGACATCATTTCAAAAACAACTTCCAGAATACAATTCCATTACAGGTTAAAGATGTCACTAGGGCAACCCCTTTATCCTCTCTGGTATCATTGGGACGCTAGCGTCCCACCTTGACAACAGCCAGTGAAATTGCAGGGCACCAAATTCAAACAACAGAAATCCCATAATTAAAATTCCTCAAACATACAAGTATTATACACCATTTTAAAGATAAACCTCTTATTAATCCAACCACAGTGTCCGATTTTAAAAAAGGCTTTACGGCGAAAGCACACCATTCGATTATGTTAGGACAACGCCTAGCCACAAGAAACCATACAGACATTTTCTAGCCAAGGAGAGGACTCACAAAAGTCAGAAATAGCAATTAAATGAATCACTAACCTTTGATGATCTTCATCTGGTGGCACTCCCAGGACTCCATGTTACACAATAAATGTTCATTTTGTTCAATAAAGTCCCTTTTCATGTCCAAAAACCTCAGTTTAAATTGGCGCGTTATGTTCAGTAATGCATTGTCTCAAATAACATCTGGTGAAATTGCAGAGAGCCAAATCAAATTACAGAAATACTCATCATAAACATTGATGAAAGATACAAGTGTTATACATAGGATTAAAGATAAGTGTCTTGTTAATCCAGCCGCTGTGTCAGATTTCAAAAAGGCTTTATGGCGAAAGCACAACATGTGATTATGTTAGGACAGCGCCTAGCCACAAAACACCATACAGACATTGTCCAGCCAAGGAGAGGACTCACAAAAGTCAGAAATAGCGATTCAATGAATCACTTACCTTTGATGATCTTCATCTGGTGGCACTCCCAGGACTCCATGTTACACAATAAATGTTTGTTTTGTTTGATAATGTCCCTCATGTCCAAAAACCTCCATTTTGTTGGTGCGTTTAGTTCAGTAATCTAAAGGCGCGCTCTCAACATCCAGACGAAAGTCAAAAAAGTATAATAAAAGTTCATAGAAACATGTCAATCGATGTCTAAAATTAACCCTCAGGTTGTTTTTGTCATAAATAATCAATAATATTTCAACCGGACAAAAGCTTCGTCAATAGAAAAGGAGAAACAAGAAAGGCGCGCTCCCGATCACGCGCTGGACTCATGTCTGGATATTTTCACTGTCCACTCATTGAAAGTGCTGTATCTCCCTCATTTTTCAGAGTAAAAGCCTGAAACAATGCCTAAAGACTGGCCACACGTAGAAGAAGCCATAGAGATCGTGAACTGGGTCCTAAGTCTTTGTATGGTGGATAGGCTTTCAATGGAAAAACAGCCTTTCAAAATAAAAGTACTTCCTGGATGGATTTTCCTCAGGTCTTTCGCCTGCCATATAAGTTCTGTTATACTCACAGACATTATTTTAACAGTTTTGGAAACTTTAGAGTGTTTTCTATCCAAATCTATATGCATATCCTAGCTTCTGGGCCTTATTAGCAAGCAGTTTAATTTTGGCACGCTTTTAATCCAAAATTCCAAATGCTGCCCCCTACCCTAGTGAAGTTAAACACCTGTGTTCTTCATTCAATGGATACCTATGGGAACATGATAGAAGTGTTCATATCTTTCTTTCTATTGTACATAATTGTTTAGAATGTTTTATTGCATACCCCTTTTTTTGAATCAACAAACATCTGAGTAGGGTTGCAAAGGGAGGGTATATTACTAGAAACATTCTAAGTTTACCATTAAGATACCAGCATTTTGGTATCTTTCAAGGATTTTATGTAATCTATCACAGCTACAGTTGAAGTCAGAAGTTTACATACACTTTGGTTGGAGTCATTAAAACTTGTTTTTCAACCACTCCACAAATGTCTTTTTAACAATCTATAGTTTTGGCAAGTCGGTTAGGACATCTACTTTGTGCATGACACAAGTAAATTTTCCAACAATTGTTTACAGATTATTTCACTTATCATTCACTGTATCACAATTCCAGTGGGTCAGAAGTTTACATACACTAAGTTGACTGTGCCTTTAAACACCTTGGAAAATTCCAGAAAATTATGTCATGGCTTTAGAAGATTCTGATAGGCTAATTGACATCATTTCAGTCAATTAGAGGTTTACCTGTGGATGTATTTCAAGGCCGACCTTCAAACTCGGTGCCTCTTTGCTTGACATCATGGGAAAATCCAAAGAAATCAGCCAAGATCTCAGAAAAAATTTGTAGACCTCCACTAGTCTGGTTCATCCTTGGGAGCAATTCCAAACGCCTGAAGGTACCACATTCATCTGTACACACAATAGTACGCAAGTATAAACACCATGGGACCACGCAGCTGTCATACCGCTCAGGAAGGAGACACGTTCTGTCTCCTAGAGATGAACGTACTTTGGTGCGAGAAGTGCAAATCAATCCCAGAACAACAGCAAAGGACCTTGTGAAGATGCTGGAGGAAACAGGTACAAAAGTATCTATATCCACAGTAAAACGAGTCCTATATCAACATAACCTGAAAGGCCGCTCAGCAAGGAAGAAGCTCCAAAACCACCATGAAAAAGCCAGACTATCGTTTGCAACTGCACATGGGGACAAAGATCGTACTTCTTGGAGAAATGTCATCTGGTCTGATGAATCAAAAATATAACTTTTTGGCCATAATGACCATCGTTATGTTTGGAGGAAAAAGGGGGAGGCTTGCATGCTGAAGAACACCATCCCAACCGTGAAGCATGGGGCTGGCAGCATCATGTTGTGGGGGTGCTTTGCTGCAGGAGGGACTGGTGCACTTCACAAAATCGATGGCATCGTGACGAAATGAAAATGATGTGGATATATTGAAGCAACATCTTAAGACATCAGTCAGGAAGTTAAAGCTTGGTCGCAAATGGGTCTTCCAAATGGACAATGACCCCAAGCATACTTCCAAAGTTGTGGCAAAATGGCTTAAGAACAACAAAGTCAAGGTCTTGGAGTGGCCATCACAAAGCCCTGACCTCAAACCTATAGAAATTTTGTGGGCAGAACTGAAACAAGTGTGCGAGCAAGGAGGCCTACAAACCTGACTCAGTTACACCAGCTCTGTCAGGAGGAATGGGCCAAAATTCACCCAACTTATTGTGGGAAGCTTGTGGAAGGCTACCCGAAACTTTTGACCCAAGTTAAACAATTTAAAGGCAATGCTACCAAATACTAATTGAGTGTATGTAAACTTCTGACCCACTGGGAGTGTGATGAAAGAAATAAAAGCTGAAATTAATCATTCTGTCTACTATTCTGGCATTTCACATTCTTAAAATAAAGTGGTGATCCTAACTGACCTAAGACAGGGACTTTTTACTTTGATTAAATGTCAGTAATTGTGAAAAACTGAGTTTAAATGTATTTGGCTAAGGTGTATGTAAACTTCTGACTTCAACAGGACATAGTGGCCCGTTTCGGTACTTCAGATTATCACAGGTGTCTAATTATTTCTGGCCTATAAAAAAAAGAATTGAATGACAAAGCTGCTCAAGTATAAATTACCAAAGTTACGATAGATTGCCATAGATGTTCTGTTAATTACTAAACTTACTGAAACTTCCAGTAACTTTGGTAAATTTCCAGTAGCTTTGCAACCCTACTTGTGAGTAATCTCCCATTGTGTCTTGTTTAACTGTAGAATACACTAATTAGACAACATGTTTATAATACCACTGTACTTTTCATGGGGTAATTATCATTGCACTCTAATCGTATGTATTCATCACCAACGACAAAGCTACTATTTATCCCCTGGATGACGCACCAAAAGGATGGTGTCATGATGAAGGCTATTGTTCTTCTTTACCAAGGACTGTCTTTTCACAGCATTTTTTTTTTACAGACCAACAAGTACATGCTTGACATAATTACAAGACATGAGAAAGTTTAATGGCATTCATTAATGAACACAAAAGATCAAGGCTGTGAATATAAATATAGAGGGGGGAAAACAAAGTGTCTTGTGATCGCTATAGTTTCCTTCACTGCTGTTTGTCAGGAGTAATTATCAAATTTGACATGAGAGGTTGACAAACTGTAAATATATGTTATCACCCTGGGTTCAAACTCATTATTTTCAGTTCTGTAAAAGAGAGATTAGAGTTCCCCTTGCTCTGGTCTTTTTATACACTCTGATGAAATGTGTCAAACTGCGGACACCATTCTGTGCCAGTCAGGAGTTTAAACAAGCTCTGGAACTGTACACCAGCACCACTGCATATTTCTCAGCATATTCTCTGAGCTGTTTAAAAAAGTATTGATGTCAAAGGTCCTGTTGATACTATCTGGACTGTGGCCTCGCCAGTGACTTTCCCTTCACCCATGCAGTGCCCACGCACCCCTTTGCCCTCTCAGAGCTGTAAACTGATCTATAAATGTGGCAGCTTAAATAACCTATGAATATTTCAAATATTTTAAAACCCTGAGAGGACGAAGAGTTAGGCATATGGTTAAATTATACATTCTAGAGTATTGAGCTCATTAGGCCCCCGGAGGTCTCTACATGGTCTAGGGTGCTTAGATACCAATCCAGCAACCTATAGACACAGAAAATAGCTTTTCAATCTGTACTAATGGTTCTAAACCAGACTAAAGTGACCTGATAATAGCACAATAGTCACATAATGAAATCAAATTAGATCCCTCTGTCTCATATTGTACTATACATTACTAACTGCAGGCTAAACATCCATCTGCAAGTGATTCATAACAGCTCTTTATGACTCCTTCCCTGAAATTTTTGTGTAATAAAGACTGCAAAATAGAAAAAAAAGGTGATCACACATCAGTCTGGTGGCATGGCAGTCTAATCCAATAAGGACTCCTCCAAGAGGGTCATGCTGAAAACTGTAGGTTTCTCTCACACAGAACACAAGGGCATTACAGGCAATTTATGTTAGGTTATTCTCATGATCACCAAGTGCAGTTAGGATGATTATTATGTCTAGGAGGGTGCGCCACTTCAAAACAGCACTATCAGTACACAGTTATATATTTAATTGTCCCAAATAGCCGTAATGCATTAATCAACTAACCTCAACTAACCTTACCAACATAACCTTGTCCAATCCTAGCAGACATACAGGTATAACTGTTCAGTAGCCTACTCCAAATGACTGTTTTCTTGGATGAAATGTCGGTTTAGTCCCACTGCTCTAAAAAGTCTCCTGTCTAATTACCACCTGGTAGAAATGGACCTGCACTCAGTGCAGTGGAGTTGGATGGTCTCTCTGGGAGCTCCTCTGCTCCCTAACAACCCCACAATCTTTGCCTCTCGCTGCTTAGAGGGCGAGTGCCTGTCATGATATACACCTCCACATTAGGCCTTGACAGGAAAGGGTTGTTTTTGATGAAGTGCAGTGCTTTGATGACAGCCTTCTCTCTCTCGTGAAGAATATTTACACTGGCTCAAGTGGAGGGCTGTAAATAAATGGCTTTGTGGTGAAGTGCAAAGCCAACAGAGCCGTTCCTACAGAAAGGTGGAGAAATCTGGTGAGGCTACTTTCTCTCTATTTTCCATCCTCTTAAAAAATGTACTTATGGAGCAATTATATACAACATTGGGACAACACGATTAATAGAGTATCTGCCTGTGGCTTTGTGGGGGTGAACTGGCAAACAGAGGAAGAGTACTCCTCTCCCTGACAAGACTAGAGAGGTTCTGTGTTTGATACAATACTATGTTCTGCATTTGCTGTCGCTTGACATATGAGCTTCTGCAGTTTCACCCTCAAGCTTAAAACATGGGAAAAACATTTCCTTAGAGGAGTAGCCTCCGCAGTAGGAGTAGGAGCAGAAAGGGTATTGAGTTTTACTGTCTTCAGGTTTTAAATGGAGGGGAACAATTACAGGCACCTGACAGTAATGGTTAGTCAGTTGGCTCCTTCAGGAAGAGATATTTCTCTCTTCTGTCACTGTGCGCTCAATGAGATGTTCCTCCTGGCTGTTAGGTTGGTGGTTGACAGGGTTGCTCTGTGTGGTCACCCTGAAAGCAACACAGTTAAATTAAACATTTAAGCCATGCTATAGGCTGGGTTGGCCTGGCACACAGAGAGGCTGTCTGGAGCAGATGGAGAACCAAATAACAAGTGCAACAATATTTCATTAAATAAAAAGTTATTTCTAGGAGAGAAATAAATGCACCGACAATCACACTGTTTACCTTAATCAGTTGAGTTGACTTGTATTGTTAAGCACACTAATTAAATTATGTCAAGACACGAGGTACACTATCAAAACATCTGTGTTTTTTGTGCTTATTGCCTGTTGCATTCATGCCTGGGTTATGTACTGTTACTTTTATCTATATTTCTGTTGTATTATGGACAGCTGTTGTGTAGTGACAGCAGTAGTAATAGGTTTAGCAATGTGATATATCAGATTACTAAACCTAATACATTGGTTTAATAAGAAAACATTGTTTGTCCTTGATCTGTGAATGTACCACAGTGTAAATGGATGTTTTATTGGGTAGTGCATTCATTGACCATTATCATTTCCATCATGACAAGATGATGACATGTCATCAAAATCTAAGCACCACACCACTGGTGGACAACCTTAACCTTCCTGTGAGATGGTCATAAACAGATGAACATACATTTTCGTACATTGAATATTGAAATTCAAAACTGAAGCAGTATATCCAGAATATCTAGCATATTATACATACTGTATATAATTATAAACCATTAGTATAACCATTCACAATCTTTAAAGGTTAAAAAACAAATTATGCATGACCAACAAGGTTTACTGAGACAATCACAGAGCTATATGTACAGTACTCTATGTGACTAATTGATGGACATTTCTAGTGTGCATGTCACAGTTAAATATGTACAAGTCCAACCCTATCTTTAGCCACATCTTGTAATCTGACAGCTGGTGTCTAAGAATGACATTTTCATAGAGAAATTATGAAATTATGATTTTAAGCCAACAATCTCTTCTTGAGCCACCATAATTCATAAAAATAAACAGAAAGCCCAGTTATCTTCGTCTGATTTTCATTGGAAATTATTCCTGTGCAATATTTCATGAGGGCAGCTGTTAGAAATTGTGTGATGGTGTCTGTTACTTTTTCTCTTGGTGAGGTATGCATTTGGATATACATGGATCTGTGTAAAGACAATCATCTCGCTATACAATCTGCATATCTTTGTTTCTAATCTATCTGTCTTATTATCTCTCCTTTCATATCTCTTTGTAACTCTATCTTCAATTTGATCTATTCTTTCCCCCTCGCACATCTTTTATTATTTTATCTTGATGCTGATAACATAAGTAACAAATAACGGAAATATCTGGGTACTGAAATGGTTAGCTGCAGAACACATTCTCACACACGACATTACATGTGCACATACAAACATGCATATTTACACATGCAAACTAAAGCACATTCCTAATTACAGTATATAGTTGTCATAAGATTAACATTATCAGCATACTTTCAACTGCAAAATAATTTGTATTCCAAGGTAGACGTATATACTGGTGGTTCTGTTGCCATTATTTTATCCATTAATGTGTTATTTTGGTAACACTTTATTTGACACCTATCATCATAGCATGTTATGACACGGCCATAAATGTGTCATAACAGCTGGCATAACCTGTCATATCATTGTCATAACACTGTTGTGACATATTGCACACTCCGCCAACCCGGATGTCGTAGCCCTGTCCGAATCCTGGCTTAGGAAGACCACCAAAAATCCTCAAATTTCCATTCCTAAATATAACATTTTCTGACAAGATAGAACTGCTAAAGGGGGCGGAGTTGCAATCTACTGCAGAGATAGCCTGCAGAGTTCTGTCATACTATCCAGGTCTGTGCCCAAATAATTTGAGCTTCTACTTTTAAAAATCCACCTTTCCAGAAACAAATCTCTCACTGTTGCCGCTTGTTATAGACCCCCTTCAGCCCCCAGCTGTGCTCTGGACACCATATGTGAATTGATTGCTCCCCATCCATCTTCAGAGTTTGTACTTTTAGGTGACCTAAACTGGGACATGCTTAACACCCCGGCCGTCCTCCAATCTAAGCTAGATGCCCTCAATTTCACAAAAAGTATCATGGAACCTACCAGGTACAACCCTAAATCCGTAACCATGGGCACAATCTTAGATATCATCCTGACCAACTTGCCCTCTAAATACACCTCTGCTGTCTTCAACCAGGATCTCAGTGATCATTGCCTCATTGCCTGCGTGTGTAATGGCTCCGCGGTCAAACGACCACCCCTCATCACTGTCAAACGCTCCCTAAAACACTTCAGCGAGCAGGCCTTTCTAATCAACCTGGCCCGGGTTCCTGGAAGGATATTGACCTCATCCTGTCAGTAGAGGATGCCTGGTTTCTCTTTAAAAGTGCTTTCCTCACCGTCTTAAATAAGCATGCCCCATTCAAAAAAATGTAGAACTAAGAACAGATAGAGCCCTTGGTTCACCCCAGACTTGACTGCCCTTGACCAGCACAAAAACATCCTGTGGCGTTCTGCATTAGCATCGAATAGCACCCGCGATAATGCAACTTTTCAGGGAAGTCCGGAACCAATATACTCAGTCAGCTAGGAAAGCTAAGGCTAGCTTTTTCAAACAGAAATTTGCATCCTGTAGCACAAATTCCAAAAGGTTTTGGGACACTGTAAAGTCCATGGAAAATAAGAGCATCTCATTGTCACCACCGATAAATCTACGATAATCGATAAGCATATAAGCATTTTTCTACGGCTGGCCATGCTTTCCACCTGGCTTCCCCTACCCCGGCCAACTTCTCAGCACCCCCTGCAGCAACTTTCCCAAGCCTCACCCCCCCCTTCTCCTTCGCCCAAAACCAGACAGCTGATGTTCTGAAAGAGCTGCAAAACCTGAATCCCTACAAATCCGCTGGGCTAGACAATCTGGAACCTCTTTCTAAAATTATCTGCCGAATTACTAGCCTATTCAACCTCTCTTTCGTATCGTCTGAGATTCCCAAAGATTGGAAAGCTGCCGCGGTCATCCCCCTCTTCAAAGGGGGAGACACTCTAGACCCAAACTGTTATAGACCTATATCCATCCTGCCCTGCCTTTCTAAAATCTTCAAAAGCCAAGATAACAAACAGATCACTGACCATTTCGAATCCCACCGTACCTTCTCCACTATGCAATCTGGTTTCCGAGCTGGTCATGGGTGCACCTCCACCACGCTCAAAGTTCTAAACGATATCATGACCTCCATCGATAAAAGACAGTACTGTGCAGCCGTCTTCATCGACCTGGCCAAGGCTTTCAACTCTGTCGATCACCACAATCTTATTGACAGACTCAATTGCCTTTGCTTCTCAAATGACTGCCTCACCTGGTTCACCAACTACTTCTCAGATAGAGTTCAGTGTGTCAAATTGGAGGGCCTGTTGTCCGGACCTCTGGCAGTCTCTGTGGGGTGCCACAGGGTTCAATTCTCAGGCTGACTCTTTTCTCTGTATATATCAATGATGTCGCTCTTCCTGCTGGTGATTCTCAAATCAAATCAAAACAAATTTTATTGGTCACATACACATGGATGTCATAATTACAGCCGTGTTGAAGAGACCAAACTGCAGCAGGTGAAATGTAGATACTCATCTTTTTAATATATAAGAGCAAAGTATCCACAGGAAAAACAATAAACAAAAACGGCTAACAGGCTACGTACATACCAAAGACTAGCAGTGTTAGCACAACCACCCACAACCCCAAGTGACAAACATACTCCTAATTATATGACTCCCAATCAGGAACAACGATAACCAGCTGTCCCTGATCGGGAGCCACACAGACCCACATAGAAATACAACACCCAGAACACACATACACAGACATACTCTGCCACATCCTGACCAAAACTACACAACAACACCCTCTGCTGGTCAGGACGTGACAATGGTTAGCAGATGTTAATGCGAGTGTAGCGAAATGCTTGTGCTTCTAGTTCCGACCGTGCAGCAATATCTAACAAGTAATCTAACAATTTCAGTAGCCAACATACTGATGGCTGTTTAACAGTCTGATGGCCTTGAGATAGAAGGTGTTTTTCAGTCTCTCGGTCCCAGCTTTGATGCACCTGTACTGATCTCGCCTTCTGGATGATATTGGGGTGAACAGGCAGTGGCTCGGGTGGTTGTTGTCCTTGATGATCTTTTTGGCCTTCCTGTGACATCGGGTGGTGAAGGTGTCCTGGAGGGCAGGTAGTTTGCCCGCCGGTGCAGACCTCACCACCCTCTGGAGAGCCTTACGGTTGTGGCCGGAGCAGTTGCCGCACCAGGCGGTGATACAGCCCGACAGAGTGCTCTCGATTGTGCATCTGTAAAAGTTTGTGAGTGTTTTTGGTGACAAATTTCTTCAGCCTCCTAAGGTTGAAGAGGCGCTATTGCGCCTTCTTCACCACGCTGTCTGTGTGGGTGGACCATTTCAGTTTGTCTGTGATGTGTACGCCGAGGAACTTAAAACCTTTCACCTTCTCCACTACTGTCCCGTCGATGTGGATGGTGGGTGCTCCCTCTGCTGTTTCCTCAAGTCCAAGATCATCTCATTTGTTTTGTTGATGTTGAGTGTAAGGTTATTTTCCTGACACCACACTCCGAGGGCCCTCACCTCCTCCCTGTAGGCCGTCTCGTCGTTGTTGGTAATCAAGCCTACCACTGTAGTGTCGTCAGCAAACTTGATGATTGAGTTGGAGGCGTGCATGGCCACGCAGTCATGGGTGAACAGGGAGTACAGGAGAGGGCTGAGAATGCACCCTTGTGCGGCCCCAGTGTTGAGGATCAGCAGCGTGGAGATGTTGTTTCCTACCCTCACCACCTGGGGGTGGCCGTCAGAAAGTCCAGGACCCAGTTGCACAGGGCGCGGTTGAGACCCAGGGTCGAGACCCAGTTTGGAGGGTAGTATGTAGTTAAATGCTGAGCTGTAATCAATGAACAGCATTCTTACATAGGTATTCCTCTTGTCCAGATGGGTTAGGGCACTGTGCAGTGTGATTGCGATTGCGTCGTCTGTGGACATATTGGGGCGGTAAGCTAATTGGAGTGGGTCTAGGGTGTCAGGTAGGGTGGAGGTGATATGATCCTTGAATAGTCTCTCAAAGCATGATGAGGGAAGTGAGTGCTATGGGGCGATAGTCGTTTAGCTCAGTTACCTTAGCTTTCTTGGGAACAGGAACAATGGTGGCACTCTTGAAGCATGTGGGAATAGCAGACTGGGATAGGGATTGATTGAATAAGTCCGTAAACACACCAGCCAGCTGGTCTGCGCATGCTCTGAGGACGCAGCTAGGGATGCCATCTGGGCCGGAAGCCGTGCGAGGGTTAACACGTTTAAATGTTTTACTCACATTGGCTGCTGGGAAGCAGAGCCCGCAGGTTTTTGTAGCGGGCCGTGTCAGTGGCACAATATTGTCCTCAAAGCGAGCAAAGAAGTTGTTTAGTTTGTCTGAGAGAAAGACGTCGGTGTCCGTGACGGGGCTGGTTTTCTTTTTGTAATCCATGATTGACTGTAGACCCTGCCACATATGTCTCGTGTCTGAGCCGTTGCATTGCGACTCTACTTTGTCTCTATACTGACGCTTAGCTTGTTTGATTGCCTTGCGGAGGGATTAGCTACACCTCTACGCATACGACACCGTTCTGTATACATTTGGACCTTCTTTGCTTTTAAATGCAATTAAAACTAAGTGCATACTCTTCAAATGATTGCTGCCCCCACCCTCCCGCCCGACTAGCATCACTACTCTGGACAGTTCTGACTTAGAATATGTGGACAACTACAAATACCTAGGTGTCTGGCCAGTCTGTAAACTCTCCTTCCAGATTCACATTAAGCATCTCAAATCCAAAATTAAATCTGGAATCAGCTTCCTATTTCGCAACAAAACCTCCTTCACTCATGCTGCCAAAGATACCCTTGTAAAACTGACTATCCTACCGATCCTTGACTTCGGCGATGTCATTTACAAAATAGCCTCCAACACTCTACTCAGCAAACTGGATGTAGTCTATCACCGTGCCATCCGTTTTGTCACCAAAGCCCCATATACTACCTACCACTGCGACCTGTATGCTCTCATTGGCTGGCTCTCACTACATATTTGTTGTCAAACCCACTGGCTCCAGGTCATCTATAAGTCTATGCTAGGTAAAGCCCTGCCTTACCTCAGCTCACTGGTCACCATAACAACACCCACACGTAGCACGCGCTCCAGCAGGTATATTTCACTGGTCATCCCCAAAGCTAACACTTCCTTTGGCTGCCTTTCCTTACAGTTCTCTGCTGCCAATGACTGGAATGAATTGCAAAAATCACTGAAGCTGGAGTCTTATATGTCCCTCTCTAACTTTAACCATCAGCTGCCAGAGCAGCTTACCGATCACTGTACCTGTACACAACCAATCTATAAATAGCACACCCAACTACCTCATCCCCATATTGCTTTTTATCCTCTTGCTCTTTTGCACCCCAGTATCTCTACTTGCACATCATCATCTGCACATCTATCACTCCAGTGTTACTGCTAAATTGTAATTATTTTGCCTCTATGGCCTATTTATTGCCTTACCTCCCTACTCTTCTATACTTCCACACACTGTACATAGATTTTTCTATTGTGTTATTGACTATACGTTTGTTTATGTGTAACTGTGTGTTGTTGTTTTTGTCGCACTGCTTTGCTTTATCTTGGCCAGGTCACAGTTGTAAATGAGAACTTGTTCTCAACTGGCTTACCTAGTTAAATAAAGGTGAAATAAAAAAATAGTGTGTCAAAGCCCACAAGTCCTACCACACAAGGCAAACCAATCCATTGTACTTGTAAAAAGTATCTTACTATATATAACATATCCTAAAATTGGCATTGTATTACCATTGTAATTGTAGACACATTGATGTCAAACATATGCCGAGCCAAATGCTCTGTTACTGATAGCTGAATGCAGCAGAAGGACAAATCACCCTATTTGGTGTACATGATAGGCCTATCTGGCTTATATTATTACCCTTACAACAACAAAAAATGTCCTGTGAGATTCTATACATTTCCATATTTTGGAATTAAACTTTGTTTGTTTACGACATTATATGCATGTATTCTTAGTGCTACCGCTAGGGGGAGACATTCAAACTGTTAGCTGCAGGCGCGCGCCTCATACGTTGGGTGAAGTCAAGCAGGAAGAGAAGCCCAGTGGAAACATTTTAATTGTCCTTGTTTTCAAGTTTGCAAAAACAAGTGAGATTTTAACTGCAACATTTATTTTTATGTGTATTACATCATCACGCACAGACTTTAATCCGCAACAAGTCAATTTGATGGAAACAACTTCTGCACATATTTTATTTATGCAGATTTTAGAATATTTGAATGAAAATCTGTCGCCAATTTGGATGGAAACCTAGCTAGTCATGTTTTTTTTACATTGTATTTTAAATAACTTGTAGAAAATACACTTTATGACATTATCATGAAGCATTATGACCATTCTGTGTCACTTTTTTTACATTGTATTTTAAATAACTTGTAGAAAACACACTTTATGAAACTGTCAAGAAGCATTATGACCATCAAAATCATATATGCCCTTATGTCAGTCATCAGTCACAAAGAGTGTGTCTTGTCCTGCAATGTTTTCATTTTACCTTTATTTAACTAGGCAAGTCAGTTACGAACAAATTCTTATTTTCAATGATGGCTTAGGAACAGTGGGTTAACCGCCTTGTTCAGGAGTAGATCGACAGATTTTAACCTTGTCAGCTCAGAGATTTGATCTTGCAACCTTTCAGTTAGCAGTCCAACGCTCTAACCACTAGGCTACCTGCCACCCTGGTAGGTACAAAAAAAAAATGCATGAAATGAAATGTATGCATTCACTACCGTAAGTCGCTCTGGATAAGAGCGTCTGCTAATTTACTAAAATGTAAAAATGACATAATGACATGGTTATGACCATGTCATAACGAGTTATGAGGCTAGGTGTCAAATAAAGTGCTACTGCTATTTTCTTCATACTATTCGGGTGATTTTACATTCCAATTTTTGCCAGTATGTATCGTAATCTCCAGTACTAATAGACTGGTTGGCTGACATTGTCACGAAAATGATGTGTGTGCATCAATGTGGCCTGAAGTCCCGCGTTGTTATGATTCTGAACAGCTGGAAAGCTAGCAACAATGACAAGAAGCTGCCATTTGGGGAATCGTAAGGGGCTCATTTCAGCTAGTTTCATCTTGTTCTTTATACCCTGTCATTTTTTTAGGTGTTTTGACTGATTTCATGTTAATGCTAATATGGCAAAAAAAATTGCTAGCTAGGTAAACAACAACTGTAACAATGTATTTGAGACAACAACTGCTCATTGTGCAAATGTATTTATATTTTCAATAAACACTTGGAGACTAAATATAGTTAACATGTTGTCAACAATCTAACCATCTGTTTTTCCACATAGTTGAGCATGAGTCTGTTTTGTTGCTAAACAACCAACCAGTCTGTGTGTTACACAAAAAGCCAACTAGTCTTGTATCTGTTACAGTATGTATGACCATAAGGCATACATAAATGAATTGTATAGGCTTACATGGAGACACTCAAATGCTCATTATAAAGCAGAACGACAAATGCATATAGAGGTAATGCAGTGTACTGTAGGGCTGTGAGGGTTGTGGTGCGCCAGGCTAACAAGGACACATGGTGAGCCCGTCTTCATGTGGCTCAGCAGGGGTTATGCTGGGCTGTCCTCTCAGAGCACCACTTATCTGCTCCCCCAGAAAAGTTTCTGGCTTGTGTTTTTCTTCATCCCCATGGCCCCTCCTGGGACTCCACAGCATTCTTTTGTGAAGAGGAGGGCAGATTTATACCTGGCCTGTTTTGCAATGCTCAGGAGCATCTTATCACGAGCTGGCAAAACCCCTGGCCGGGGGATCGGAGAGAGCAGGCCAGTCTCGTTGGGTTGGGGGCTGGAGCCGCAGAACCAAAGGCAGGGGGTGGCATGGTGAAACCTTATCTCAGTGTGAGCAGCCATGGTTCCCCTCCCTACCCCTCTGAACTACATACAAGTCTCTCAGATTAGCACCACCCCCCTCCCATCCCCCTGTTATCCACCTCCCTACCTCCCCTGATCCCCTGAACAGACATCATTACCCTGATTATTACTGTTATCAGCCTGATGAATGGAGGACAAAGCATGGCCCTTTTGTTGTGAATGGCTTTGTTCTGGTTCTATGTGAGTTCATGGCTGTGTCAGGAGGGTTGGCTAAATATGCACACAGGCCCACTGGGGAGGAAGATTCCATTGGACAGTCAGCTGGGAGTCTGATAATATGCCATCCACACAACATTGCACACATCAACAACACTGTACCTTGTTCTCAGCTATGAAAATACTATCAGATTGGTCCAGGGTTTCCTAGTACCTCAATGGCAAGACAATCCAGTGTTTTTGAATTTCTCTGTTGAATTACAGTGACACTTTACCTAAGTTGGTCTGACAACAGACATGTCAATGATGTCATTCAAATGTCAATGTTACTTCAAATCAAATTTTGTTGGTCACATACACATGATTAGCAGATGTTATTGCGAGTGTAGCGAAATGCTTGTGCTTCTAGTTCTGACAGTGCAGCAATATCTAACAAGTAATCTAACAGTTCCACAACAACTACCTAATACACACAAATCTAAGTGAAGGGATGGAATAAGAATATGCACATATAAATATATGGATGGGCCATGACCGACCAGCATAGACGAGATGCAATCGATGGTATAAAATACAGTATATGCATATTTACACTTGATACTATGTCAGACCCTATCATGTTTAAAATGATATATTGTATTAGTTAATATAATATACAAAAGCACATTATTTGAATTGCATTATATAAAGTATTTCTGGAAACGTTTAGACTTGTGGTGGGCAGACATTAGCTGAAAGTAGGCCTGGGGCATCTGTGGACAGGACGGCCAACAGGCATCTTAATTAAATCCAAAGTGGTTTATGTGAGGGCGTTATTCAAATCAAACCATGTTTGTCTGGGAAATTATGTAGAATTGTATTTGAAACATAAAGTCAAAGACACTCAAAAGAGAGCAACATTGTTTAATTAAATCCCCATAGTTGTCATTAGCTTGCAAGCTTCTGGAGCCCTGGTCACAGATTACGTGTCAAAAAGCTGATGAGCACTTTAATTCAAAGTTATTAACTTTTTAAGCACCCCATTACGTCTGCTGAATCTAAAGCACACAACCTATAATTTTGTAAAGGCAACTTTGGCTGAAAATCATTGTGTTTCTAAAGTACAGTATGGTCAATTAAGCTGTGTTAAGACTGATGACATAGAGACCATATTGTTCCCATACTTTTTGGGGCACAAAGGTCTGGAGACACTCTATATTGAGGGAGACACTGACAAACCTATAGTATATTAAATTGCATTCAGAGTTATTTAAATTAAGTTATATACTATAAATCTTCTGAACAGAGACAAATCTCAAACAACACAAAATAGTACATCCAGTTCTGCCAACATGTCAGATTTACTTGAGACTTGTCAGAACTTGTTTTTGATGTACTTTGGTACTTGCTTTCTAATCAACATATACAGTGGTCCTTTGGCCTTAAGTAAACATACTTTAAAGTACTACTTAAGTCGTTTTTTGGGGTATCTGTACTTTACTTTACTATTTATATTTTTGACAACTTTTACTTTTACATTCCTACAGAAAATAATGTACTTTTTACTCCATACATTTTACCTGACTGCCAAAAGTACTTGTTACATTTTGAATGCTTAGCAGGACAGGACAATGGTCCAATTCACATACTTATCAAGACAACACATGGTCATTCCTTCTGCTTCTGATCTGGCGGACTCACTAAACACAAATACATATTTTGTAAATGATGTCTGAGAGTTGGAATGTGCCCCTAGCTATCCATACACTTTAAAAACAAGAACATAGTGCCATCTGCTTTGCTTAAAATAAGGAATTTGAAATTATTTATACTTCTACTTTTACTTTAGCAATTACATTTACTTTTGATACTTAAGTATATATAGAACAAAATACTTTTAGACTTTTACTCAAGTACTATTTTACTGGGTGACTTTTACTTTTACTTGAGGAACTTTCTATTAAGGTATCTATACTTTTACTCAAGTATGACAATTGGTTACTTTTTCTTCCACTGATTTTTACAGAACTTCACATACTTATCCTTTCTGTCATGGAAACAACATTTGTGTTATTGTTTCCAAGCACCACACATTACTGAACACAGGAATGTGCTGAAGTGCGTTAAAAGATCGGTAGCAGGCGAAGTAAGCCCTGCATTTTACATTCTCTACACATTCTCAAACTCTCAATTTGAGCATGACAATGTCTACAGTACCTTCTTATACTAATGCCTAGGAGGCACCATTGTGCCAGAAAAACAGTAAATAACATAAGGTTTTCCAACCAGTTTGGGTTTTAGAAATGTACATCTATAGCAATATGGTACATGATTAGTAGTCTTTTTGAGAAATGGGAGTTTTAATTTTAATATTTTTTATTTAACTAGGCAAGTCAGTTAAGAACAAATTCTTATTTACAATGACGGCCTACCCCAGCCAACGCTGGGCCAATTGTGCGCTGCCCTGTGGGACTCCCAATCACAGCCAGATGTGATACAGCCTGGAATGGAACCAGGGACTCTAGTGATGCCTCTTGCACTGAGATGCAGTGCCTTAGACCGTTGCGCCACTCAGAAAAATAAAGAAATGTTGCACATGTTGAGTAGTGTGATATGCGCTTATACTTTGTATGTGTCCAATTACAATAAAGGGTGTGTACCTTTCCAGAGGACAGAAGGCTTGGTATTTGTCAATCCTTTGCGATGCTGGCATCCAGGTAGAGAGAGAGGAAACCGTTAAAGAGACGTGGGTCAGTAGAGCTCCTGCTTTGGATCCATCCAGTGACCTGTCACTGCATCTCTAACCTCTGGCCTCGTCTCCTTTCCTCACACAAACGCTGGTACACAGTCATGCCTTTGCCATATAATTAATCACAGACCAGGAGGAGAATATCTCCTTCAATGTTTTGCCCTATAATTCATAATTTCACATGCATTTGAGTTATTCATATGCTTTGATCATGACCTTATTAGGTCATTCACAATACTACAGCCAAGGTGAAAGTCAGATAACTCACACAATGCCAAAGGGAAATACAGTATACCCTCTTTCTATGCATATTGTCATAGATAGCTTTTTCCTTTAGAAAATGCTGAGATGCTTGTGCAGAGTTGGTCAAAGGTAACAATGGACAATAAAAAATGTTTTGTGTCTAAATGTTTGCTGTTTGGGAGGGGAACGATATATACTGTAATAACTGGTGAAAAACTATTGGTTGGTTTCATCCCTCATCCCACACTGTATGCCTGGTTTTAATTATTCAGAGCATGGACAGCTATAAGATCTTGCAAAAAATACTTAATCCACCGCTAAACTAGCAAACAGGCCTGATACCATGCTCCAGACTAAAAGCTGACATGCAAGTGAATAGCACACACCCAAGCCCCTGGTTTGACAAAACCATTCTTGCTTTTAATCTTCTTATTGAGTCCAACACTAGCCTTTTAAAGACCACTGGAAGGAATTTAAATCACATAGGCCTACAAATTAGCAATAATTCTGATTTCTCAGTTCGCTTGTCCCTCAGTGACCACATCCAATTTTCTGAGTAATTTTATCAGCCTTGGCAAAACGGTCAGCAGACTAAAGGAGCTAATATCTGCCAGACCAGCCACTCAGCCAGGGAATAGGATGGGGAATGTTAAATGTGCAACCAGAGGGAAAAAAACTCTAGACCATCTTTGCTCCACACACAGAGACGCATAATACAAAGCTCTCCCTCGCCCTCCATTTGGCAAATCTGACCATAATTCTATCCTCCTGATTCCTGCTTACAAGCAAAAATTAAAACAGGAAGCACCAGTGAATCAGTGAATAAAAAAGTGGTCAGATGAAGCATATGCTAAGCTACAGGACTGTTTTGCTAGCACAGTCTGGAATATGTTCCGGGATTCTTCCGATGGCATTGAAGAGTACACCACATCAATCACTGGCTTCATCAATAAGTGCATTGATGATGCCGTCCCTACAGTGACTGTACGTACATACCCCAACCAGAAGCCATGAATTACAGGCAACATCTGCACTGAGCTAAAGTGTAGAGCTACCGACTCTAACCCGGAAGCTTATAAGAAATCCCGCTATGCCCTCCGACAAACCATCAAACAGACAAAGAATCAATACAGGACTAAGATCAAATTGTACTACACTGGCTCCGATGCTCGTCGGATGTGGCAGGGCTTGCAAACTATTAAAAACTACAAAGGGAATTACAGCTGAGAACTGCCGAATGACATGAGCATATCAGACGAGCTAAATTACTTCTATGCTCGCTTCGAGGCAGGTAACACTGAAACATGCATGAGAGCATTAGCTGTTCCAGATGACTGTGTAATCATGCTCTCTGCAGATAATGTGAGTAAGACCTTTAAACAGGTCAACATTCACAAGGCCGCAGGGCCAGATGGATTACAAGGACGTGTATTCCGAGCATGTGCTGACCAACTGGTAAGTGACTTCACTGACATTTTCAACCTCTCCCTGTCCGAGTCTGTAATACCAACATGTTTCAAGCAGACCACCATAGTCCCTGTGCCCAATAACACTAAGGTATGCTGCCTAAATGACTACCGACACATCCAACACATCCCAGAAACCCTAGACCCACTCCAATTTGCATACCGCCCCAACAGATCCACAGATAATGCAATCTCTATTGCACTCCACACTGCCTTTTCACACCTGGACAAAATGAACACCTAAGTGAGAATGCTATTCATTGACTACAGCTCAGTGTTCAACACCATAGTGCCCTCAAAGCTCATCACCAAGCTAAGAAGCCTGGGACTAAACACCTCCCTCTGCAGCTGGATCCTGGAATTCCTGATGGGCCGCCCTCAGGTGGTAAGGGTAGGTAACAACACATCCACCACGCTGATCCTCAATACAGGGGACCCTCAGGGGTACATGCTCAGTTCCCTCCTGTACTCCCTGTTCACTCATGACTGCACGGCCAGGCACAACTCCAACACCATCATTAAGTTTGCTGATGACACAACAGTGGTAGGCCTAATCACCGACAACGACGAGACAGTCTATAGGGAGGAGGTCAGAGACCTGAACGTGTGGTGCAAGGACAACAACCTTTCCCTCAATGTGATCAAGACAAAGGAGATGATTGTGGACTAAATGACTTAAATGTAATGTAAATGTACAGGAAAAAGAGGACCGAGCACGCCCCCATTCTCATCGACGGGGCTGTAGTGGAGCAGGCTGAGAGCTTCAAGTTCCTTGGCGTCCACATCACCAACATACTAACATGGTCCAAGAACACCAAGACAGTTGTGAAGAGGGCATGACAAAACCTATTCCCCCCAGGAGACTGAAAAGATTTGGCATGGGTCCTCAGATCCTCAAAAGTTTCTACAGCTGCACCTTCGAGAGCATCATGACAGGTTGCATCACTGCCTGGTGTGGCAACTGCTTGTCCTCCAACCGCAAGGCACCACAGAGGCGAGTTTGTATGGCCCAGTACATCACTGGGTCCAAGCTTTCTGCCATCCAGGACCTCTATACCAGGCAGTGTCAGAGGAAGGCCCTAAAAATCAAAGACTCCAGCCACCCCAGTCATAGACTGTTCTCTCTGCTACCACATGGCAAGTGGTACCGGAGCACCAAGTCTAGTTCCAAGAGGCTTCTAAACAGCTTCTACCCCAAGCCATAAGGCTCCTGAACATCTAATCAAATGGTTACCCAGACGAGTTGCACTGCACCCCCCCTCCCCTTTACAATGCTGCTACTCTCTGTTATTATCTATGCATAGTCACTTTAATAACTCTACCTACATGTACATATTACCTCAATTACCTCGACCAACCGGTGCCCCGTGTATATAGCCTCACTATTGTTATTTTACTGCTGCTCTTTAATTATTTGTTACCTTTATTTCTTCTTGTTTTAGGTATTTTTCTTAAAACTGCATTGTTGGTTATGGGCTTGAAAGTAAGCGTTTCATTGTAACCTGTTGTATTCGGCACATGTGACAAATACTATTTTATTTTATTTGAATGGACGGTAAATTACACATTTCATTGTTACTGTGATCAAATGAGTGGACTGAACAACAAAATATCTACGCTGAACAACAAAATATAAAAACGCAACATTTAAAGTGTTGGTCCTATGATTCATGAGCTGAAATAAAAGATCCCAGAAATGTTCCATACGCATAAAAATATAATTTTTCTCAGATTTTGTGCACACATTTGTGTACATTCCTGTTAGTGAGCATTTCTCCTTTGCCAAGATAATACATCCACCTGACAGGTGTGGCATATCAATAAGCTGATTAAACAGCATCATCATTACAGAGGTGCACCTTATACTGGGGACAATAAAAGGCCACTCTAAAATGTGCAGTTTTGTCAGACAACACAATACCACAGATGTCTCAAGTTTTGACAGAGCACGCAATTGGCATGCTGACTGCAGGAATGTCCACCAGAGCTGTTGCCAGAGAAATTAATGTTAATTTCTCTACCATAAGCCGCCTCCAAAATTGTTTTTGAGAATTTGGCAGCACTTCCAACCGGCCTCACAACCACAGACCAAGTGTAACCATGCCAGCCCAGGACCTCCACATCCAGTTTCTTCACCTGCGGGATCATCTGAGACCAGCCACCTGGACAGCTGAAGAATTTCTTCACAAACTGTAAGAAACCATCTTGGGGAAGCTCATCTGCATGCTCTGTGTCCTCATCAGGGTCTTGAACTGTTCGCAATTCGACATTGTAACCGACTTCGATGGCCACTGGCATGCTGGAGAAGGGTGCTCTTCACCGATGAATCCCGGTTTCAACTGTACCAGGCAGATGGCAGACAGCATGTATGGCGTCGTGCGGGCGAGCGGTTTGCTGAGGTCAACTTTGTGAACAGAGACCCCATGGTGGGATTATGGTGTGGGCAGGCATAAGATACGGACAACGAACACAATTGCATTTTATCAAAGGCAATTTGAATCCACAGAGATACCGTGACGAGATCCCGAGGCCCATTGTGTTGCCATTCATCTGCCGCCATCACATGTTTCAGCATGATAATGCATTGCCCCATATCTCAGGGATCTGTACATAATTAATGGAAGCTGAAAATGTCCCAGTTCTTCCATTGCCTTATGTTTGGGATGCTCTTGATCGACGTGTACAGTGTGTTCCAGTTCCAGCCAATATCCAGCAAATTTGTACACCCATTGAAGAGTAGGACAACATTCCACAGGCCACAATCAACTCTATGCGAAGGAGATGTGCCGTGATGCATGAGGCAAATTGTGGTCACACCAGATACTGACTGGTTTTCTGATCCTACCTTTTTTGTAAGGTATCTGTGACCAACAGATACATATCTGTATTCCCTGTCATGTGAAATCCATAGATTAGGACCAAATGAATTTATCTAAATTGACTGATTTCCTTTTAAATGAGCTGTAACTCAGTAAAATCTTTGAAATTGTTGCATTTTGCATTTATAGTTTTGCTCAGTGTAAATTCCTTGGTCAAGAAAAAAATTATATTAACATACATTTTTTAAATAAGAAAATAGTATCAGATTTTACTTTTAATTTATTATCTATGAGAAATAGAGTGTGAATCATGTTGTCCATCTCTGTCTTGGGTCGCGAATCCATAATCGAATGTGAGTTCACGGTGATATAAAATATTTTCTACACTAGTACAGTGCCATTTTTCATTTGGCATTTTATCTGAAACATCATGTCACTGTAGTACAAACATTTCGAAATGAAAGCACTTTGCAAGTCCTCCATCATGGTGGGCTGTCGATGAAAAAGGGCCTCTCATTGAGTCTGTCACACAAATTAAATATTGAATTATTAAAATGGGAATAGTATGTCAATTCAAATCCATATGCTTTCCATTAAAATTGGGTTCATTGAAAGAGAGTGTTGAACTGGTAATGACTGGATTAGGCTTGTATCCTTACTGTTTCCTGGTAAATTGTACTGATTGTAAATCTGGAACGAGCATGGTCACTAGGAGTGATGAATTCTAAATGAGAAGGAAAAGGGGTGCACATATACTGATCATTAATATGGAAAATAGGATATTCAAGCAACTACGTGAACCCTTCTCCGTATAAGTCCTCCCTGTGGCTCAGTTGGTAGAGCATGGTGTGTGCAACGCCAGGGTTGTGGGTTTGATTCCCACAGGGGGCCAATATTATTATTTTTTTTTTAAATGTATGAAATGTATTCATTCACTACTGTAAGTTGCTCTGGATAAGAGTGTCTGCTAAATGACTAAAATGTAAATAAGATATGCACAAACAAATCATTTGCCCACCACCATAGCTCTTGAAAAACAACAAGGGTTCAAATAAATATACACATTTAGTATACACTATAGCCTTAGCTAATATTACAGGGAGTTTAAAAACTTTTTTTTCTCCAAAAAGTGGGACTGCGCTGTTGTTCTTCTGAAGCGCTTTTACTGATTAGTATGATAGAAAATTCAGTTTTGGTTCATTCAACCTATTCTATTCAAATTGTCTGAAATCAAATAACAAATTTGACAGGTCAATGTGATTTTAGTTTTTACTTAATGCAAGCTTCCATATTGCTTTCAACACCTAATGCGCATGCACATTGCATAGCAGTGGGGGGAAATGTGGTGGCGGCAGCCTATCAGAAGAGTTGAAGGCGTGGGCGGCTTATTGGGGACGTGGCATTCATTTTGTTATTTTCAGCAACCTGTGAGAGTGTGTCATACTTGTGTCATACTGTTAAATTCATTATTATTCAATACCAGCATTATTCAATGAATCTGTAATGAAACTTTCATAAGAGCATGTGACCCTAAAGAACCTGATCGGGTTTATATTGTTAAAATGGTCACCATTTGGTTACAATATTGTGGCCAATAAATCAATCACAAATGTCTTATGTAAAGATTGAAGTTGGAGTCATTATTTAATGCTATTGAACTAACTTAATTTCTTGAATTACATGGAATTTATGTAATTGCGTGTAACCCAATTGAAGATATTTGGATAGGTAATTCCAAAGTGAAAATAAAGTTGGAACCAGATGAAAAAAAGCTTCAGTTTAGTTATTAGGTTTAATAAGGGGAAAACAGGAAAGGTTTAGTGTTTAAATAAATAGGTTGCAACTTGAAATATAGGTTTATTAACAATCAAATATAACAGTTGACATTGAATCATATATTTGGTTTCAACAAATGCAGTTATTTTTTCCTTATTGGTGTAATGAACACGATGGGAGACAGAGCTGGTTTCAACCGCAGGGCTCAGCAGGTGTTTATTGCAAAGGACCACAGGAGGAGGCAGGTAGCTGGGTCCAGGGGCAGGCAGAAGGTCATACACAAGGGGTCCAAAAGGGCAATAGTATAGACAGGGAAAAGGCTAGTGACGTAGTCTGGGAGACCAGGCAATATATAGATAACAGGAAATCCGCTAAAGTATAGGCAGGGAATAGGTAAAAAAGGCATCGTTAGTGAGGCAGGCAAAAACTATAATACACAGGAGGAGTAAATCGCAGGAAACCCAGCACTCTAAAAGCCATGTGTCACAAAACAAACAATACCTCACAGTGATGGGGTGCAAAGAACTGAACTAAATAGTGTGTGATAATGACATACAGGTGTGAACAGGTGATTAGAATTCAGGTGATTGGGATCTGGAGAGTGAGCTGCGTTCAGGGGATCTACGTGTTTGAGGGTGTGAGTTGGAAGCAGACGTTACAATTCGTTGCCCCTACACAATGAAATCCCCACATACAGTAGGGGAGGCTTTGGAGTAGGCTAAGGGCTAGGACAGGAAAGCAGATTTGCCAAGGGCATTGACCATCTTAAACCATACGATATACTGTATGAGTCCTGCCTGGATGCCTCCAGCTCCATCCTGGATATACATCCCCAGGGGCATTTCTAGGATTTGAAGACATTAGGGGCTTAGCTCAAAGCAAGTAGGGGGGTCCAGAGGCATCCTCCCCCAGCCAAGAAAATAAGAATTTCAACAGGTAAATGCATGCATTTGGTTCATTTTGAGATGAACATTGAGCGATTAGAACATTGAGAGATCTGATTTTTTGCAGGTAATTTGTATCATCCCTCCTGCCACAGCAGACACTGCCAGTACTCAATTACAGTAGCTATTGTGGTTCCATTTACTCTGGAACACATACAGGTACAGTGCATTCAGAATGTATTCAGACCACTTCACTTTTTCCACATTTTCTTATGTTACAGCCTTATTCTACAATGGATGAAATATAAATATTCCTCATCAATTTACACACAATAGCCCATAACGACAAGACAAAAACAGGTTTTTAGAAAACAGATTATTTACATAATTATTCTTTGCTATGATACTCGAAATTGAGCTCTGGTGCATCCTGTTTCCATTGGTCATCCTTGAGATGCTTCTACAACGTAAATGGAGTCCACAGATTGCGAGTTAAAACACATACACTACCGTTCAAAAGTATGGGGTCACTTAGAAATGTCCTTGTTTTTGAAAGAAAAGCAAAAACAATTGTCCATTAAAATAACATAAAATTTATCAGAAATACAGTGTAGACATTGTTAATGTTGTAAATGACTATTATAGCTGGAAACGGCTGATTTTTAATGGAATATATACATAGGCGTACAGAGGCCCATTATCAGCAACCATCACTCCTGTGTTCCAATGGCACGTTGTTTTAGCTAATCCAAGTTTATCATTTTAAAAGGCTAATTGATGATTAGAAAACCCTTTTTGCAATTATGTTAGCACAGCTGAAAACTGTTGTCCTGATTAAAGAAGCAATAAAACTGGCCTTCTTCAGATTCGTTCGATTACAGGCTCAAAATGTCCAGAAACAAAGTACTTTCTTCTGAAACTCGTCAGTCTATTCTTGTTCTGAGAAATGAAGGCTAATCCATGCGAGAAATTACCAAGAAACTGAATATCTCATACAACTCTGTGTACTACTCCCTTCACAGAACAGCGCAAACTGTCTCTAACCAGAATAGAAAGAGGAGTGGGAGGCCCCGGTGCACAACTGAGCAAGAGGACAAGTGCATTAGAGTGTCTAGTTTGAGAAACAGATGTCTCACAGGTCCTCAACTGGCAGCTTCATTAAATAGTACCAGCAAAACACCAGTCTCAACATCAACAGTGAAGAGGCGACTCTGGGATGCTGCGTCTAATCATTTAAGTGTTGTTTTTTATATCAGTTCATAAACCATGTGCTACGGAATCAGCACTTAAAAAAATGTATTCCCAACTATTTTGCAACCTGTTTGGCGCCGCTATCAACATTTTGGTCCTCAAGTAAAACTGATGATTTTGGTCTTTAATAATGGGCAGCCAAACAAGTTCCCTGTCTTCTTCCCTACATTTACATTTATATTTTACATTTTAGTCATTTAGCAGACGCTCTTATCCAGAGCGACTTACAGTAGTGAATGCATACATTTCATACATTTTTTTCCATACCCTTCCACTTGCCGCCTCCAATTTTGTGGTAATGCTGCAATCAGTTGGTTGTAATTGTGGCTAGAGCTAACATTTACATACATGTGTTAATTGAACATGACAACGCCGCCTTTCCTATTCATAATATCATTAACAAAGATAATTCCTTTAAAAAAATGTCCGTAAAGAATGTTTTATCAATTAGTATATTGAATTTAAACATAATATTTGTTGTAGTATTTGTTATGTATTTTCTGGTGGATGAAACTGGAATTACAACCAGCTTGTTTTAGAAAGGGTGATCATTTGAATAAGGTTCAATTTTCAATTAACTGAAAGTGAGAGGTTGTAATCTGGGTAAAGGGAAAAAGGGACAGCACCTCCTACTGGAGAGTTGATCTACAGCAGGGATGGGCAAGTTTGATGGGGATGGGGGTCCCAAAATAATCTGAACTCATCATGAGTGGCCGCAGTGGCTTGTGGGTCTGCGTACCCACATCAAATTTCCTGCAATTTTACGCATTTTGCCATGGGATATAGAGAAAATTGTGCAATTTTAATGCAAGTTTGCTGCAATTCTACACTTTTTGCCATGGGGCGGAGAGAAGACTTTGCAATTTTATAACACATTTCATGCAATTCTACTCATTTTGCAATGGGAAGAAGAGAATAATTTGCAGTTTTACAGGAAGAAGAGAATAATTTGCAGTTTTACAGCAAATTTCCTGCAATTTTACACATTTTGCCATATGGTGGAGAAAAATGGTTGCTGTTTTAAATATGATATCTGAGTGAGAGTGACTAACAAAATCAATGGGGGCCACCAGTTGGTAATTTGACCATGTTAACTACAAGTTTAGATAGCTGGCTAGACTAACTTACCAATATAAAAAATGTTAGCTGACATGGGCTAATTGAGTGAGTGTCAGTGACTGACAAAACAAGAGCAACACTGCTGATGCACATACACATTTCGATATTGCTCTTTGTGTATTCTGCTATTCAAACTCTAATTCATCAATGGGCCTACAAAAGAGGGGTGTGCCGCCAGTTGCCCATCACTGATCTAGAGCTATTCATTTGGTCTCCCATCAAGGGTTTTAACCAAGCCCAGCCATGCTTAGCTTTCATATTTCTCACTGACTACTATCAATTTGCTATCATATGAATGATTTATTGAGACACCGCTTAATAACTAATACATATATTCACTGTTGCTATCGAAGTCATTCTAAAGGGTAGGTTTAACAGAGCATATGAAATGTCACTATAAGTCATAAGCCACATCATCAATGGTACTATTTAGGCCTATATAGCATTTGCATCATCAACAGCTATTGTTTCAATTTAACCCAGGGCTCAACTAAAAATACACAATACATACAGTATAGGACTAGGCTTTCAAGCTTTGGTTGATTTTCAAATTGTATCTTCTAGTTAATCATTATTTTTGTTAGATTCATGTCTCCATCTCGACCAAAAATCTATGTTAAATAATCAGACTAAATCAAATCAAACTTTATTTAAAGTGCATTTAAAGTTTGATTAGATTTAGTTGAGATGGAGATGTGAATCCAACATATCATTTTTTTTTATTTTTAGACAAACTGGATATTGAATTAATGTTGGTTTTCAACGCAAGTTGAAGTTGTATCTTCTGCTTGGATAGTTACATCTTTGCCACTGACTTAGTCTGGCTTTAATTCCAGTTTATATACAAATTAATAAATTGATATATTGGATTTACGTCTCAATCCCAATCAAAATCTAAATTAAAGTATAGGACTATTTCTACCCGGCACAGCCAGAAGAGGACTGGCCACCCCTCATAGCCTGGTTCCTCTCTAGGTTGCTTCCAAGGTTCTGGCCTTTCTAGGAAGTTTTTCCTAGCCACCATGCTTCTACACCTGTATTGCTTGCTGTTTTGGGTTTTAGTCTGGGTTTCTGTACAGCACTTTGAGATATCAGCTGATGTAAGATTGGCTTTATAAATACATTTGATTTGATTTAAATCAAATCAAACTTTATTTTAGTCCTATTCTTTAACTTTGATTTGTAGACAAACTGGAATTTGTTGACAACCAAACACAATTAAATTTCACTTTTGCAATACTGTCACACCTGCTCCCGCTCTCCGCGCCAGGTTGCCCTTCATTATGCACACCTGTCACCATCATTATGATCAGCAGCGCTCATTGGACTCACCTGGACTCCTTCCCTTTGTTGATTGCCCCGTCTATAACTGTTTGCTCCCCTGTTTATTCCCTGTGTCTGCATTAATGTCATTATGTGTTCTTGTTCAGACGCTGTCCTATCCTGTTCCATGTCCGTTGCCGTTAAATGTTCACTCCCTGTACCTGCTTCTTGTCTCTACCAGCGTCAATCCTTACAGAATGCAGACACCACTAAAAGAAGCTTCAGGGAGTGTTGGTTGGTGACGTCGGGTCTGGGTGCCGTCGCCGAGGAAACCGGGGGTATCTCAGCTAGCTCGTCAGGCTTCCACGCCTTAGCTGGCTCTAGAGGTCGTCTTGCCTCGGCAGGCACCCACCCCATGTCATGCTTCAACCGGCCTATCGGGCTCCCACGCCTCAGCCGGTTCGTCGGGCTCCCACGTCTCAGCGGGATCGTCGGGCTACCACGCCTGAGCCGGCTCGCCAGGCTCCCACGCCTCTGCCGGCTTGTCCAGCGGACATTTAATTTTTTATTTATTTTTAACTTTTATTTAACTAGGCAAGTCAGATAAGAACAAATCCTTATTTTCAATGACTGCCTAGGAACAGTGGGTTAACTGCCTTGTTCAGGGGCAGAACAACAGATTTTTATCTTCTTAGCTCGGGGAATCGATCTTGCAACCTTTCGGTTACTAGTCCAACACTTTAACTACTAGACTACCTGCCGCCCCATGCCTCAGCCAGCCCGTCAGGTTCACCCTGGTGGGACGCCGGGTGGCGCCTCTAGGGGGGGGGGGGGTACTGTCACACCTGCTCCCGCTCTCCCTTTCTGGCGCTCAAGGGCACCAGGTTGCCCTTCATTACACACCTGTCAGCATCATTATGTGCAGCAGGGCTCATTGGACTCACCTGGACTCCTTCCCTTTGTTGATTGCCCCGTCTATAACTGTCTCCTCCCCCGTTTGTTCCCTGTGTCTGCATTAATGTCATTATGTGTTCTTGTCCAGACGCTGTCCTGTTCCATGTCTGTTGCCATTAAATGTTCACTCCCTGTACCTGCTTCTTGTCTCTACCAGCGTCGATCCTTACAAATACAGTAAATAGCCTATTAACTTGGCAAAACATTAACAAATGATATGTTAGATTCACTAAACCAACAATAAAAGTTAAAGGATTAAGCAAGTGGCTCAGATGCATTAGATAGCCAAGCATTAGATATTGTTAGCAGTTGATGTTATTCTTCAATAACACAGACCCCAAAGCAAATCAGGGGGAGAGAAATAGGTTTATTCAAAGAGAACAAATAATAGATGTTATGCTGAGATGTTCATTCTTCCTTGTCTTCAGTTTTCTCCACAGAACAAAGGGACAGGATGTAATTTATAACCTCCAACCCTAGCCTGTGGTTGATCAATTAGAATTCCTCGCAGTAAAATTGGGCCAACGGCTCAGGCTCAATGTATAGACGATTCAGACCAATGAGATCTTGCCACACGTAGCTATGAGTTCAGGACTGAAATCCCTACACAGATCTAACCAGATGTCGATCTGAAAAACAATTCCATATTGACCTCTAGTCCTCTGCATTGTGTATTATCTTAAAATATTCTTACAATATTCTTCAAATGTTTATATTTGGTTGTGTTGTCAACCAAACACAATTCAATATATATTTTTCTAATACAGTAAAGATCCTTAAATTAAGGTTATTTTACAAACTAATGTAACAATAGTTATTCAACCTTAAAATGAGTAACACATTCATGGCCACATTTTGATGTCAGCCTAATGTAACTATAAATGTCTTCTTATGGAATCATAGAAAGTGTGCATGTTCAAGATAGCATACAAAGGTCACAGGTCTGTGGCGATCTTCACAATTGCTGTAATAATCTGTGCAGAATCTTGATCACTTGCACTATGTATTTATAATGTAATCTCAACTGCATTCCAGATCATTTGGTTGTGCTAGTAGAAGAGGCACAGTGATAACACATTAAGTTGTATAAATTCAAAATATCTGACAGTGTATTCCCATTTGTACTTTCTTTTGATTTTAAATGGTTGAAAGCATAGTGATAGCACATTACAAAATCAACTAACTTCTGCATGTTTCTTTGAGTGGGTGAATAAAGGTTTAAATCCAATTGATCAACATCTCAACCAAATATTACCAACATTTCCATGTTGAAATGACATGGTGTGCCCAGTGAGTAGTGTCTTATTAGGGTGTTGGGCCACCACGAGCCAGAATAGCTGCACCTTGGCATAGATTCTACAAGTGTCTAGAACTCTATTGGAAGGATATGACACCATTCTTCCACCAGAAATGATTGGTGTTTTGTTGATGGTGGTGGAAAATGTTGTCTCAGGCACCGCTCCAGAATATCCCATAAGTGTTCAATTGGGTTAAGCTCTGGTGACTGAGACGGCCATGGCATATGGTTTACATTGTTTTCATGCTCATCAAACCATTCACTGACCACTCATGCCCTGTGGATGGGGGCATTGTCATCCTATGGGGGCATAGCCATGGTAGCCAAAATAATGGCCTGCCCAGCATTTAAATACATAACACTTATCAAGATGTGATGTTAATTAATTAACTCAGGAACCATAACAGAAAGCACCTGCTTTCCATTTTTTTGGCAGGTAACTCTACATGAACTACACAGTGCAATGAAATGCTTGCTTGCAGGTTATGCAATACAACACTAGAAAAAGTCAGTAGCTAAGTGAATAAAAAGAGTAATACAAATATAAGCTCAATTAAATAATTTCACCAATATAATAATGGCCAGTTTTATTTGTATTTATTTTTAGAAATAGTTATATAGTCTATATGGAACTAACATATGAGCCAAGCATGTTTACCTGTAGATGTCACCCCCTGATCTGTTTCACCTGTCTTTGTGCTTGTCTCCACCCCCCTCCAGGTGTTGCCCATCTTCCCCATTATCCTCTGTGTATTTATACCGGTGTTCTGTTTGTCTGTTGCCAGTTCGTCTCGTTTGTCAAGTCAACCAGCAGTTTTGTATTCAGCGCCTGCTTTACCCCAGTCTCTTTTTCCCGTGTTTTATCCTGTTTTTTGACCCTGTCCTGACCTTGTACCCGTCCCTGAGACTGCCTGCCTGCCATCCTGTACCTTTGTCCCACCTCTGGATTTTGACCTCTGCCTACCCTGAGCCTGCCTGCCGTCCGGTACCATTGCTCCTCCTCTGGATTACTGATCTCTGCCTGTCCCTGAACCTGCCTGCCTTGACGTGTCGTTTGCCTGCCCCTGGTGTTACCATAAACATTGTTACTTCACACGGTCTGCACTTGGGTCTTACCTTGATTCCTGATAGTAGAATGAAATAGAGTTCTTAACCTATGATTCTTTTCATTTAGTCAGTTCTGCCACTTCAACATTAGCCCATTTTTAAACAGGGGTTAAATATCTAGTTGTAGTGAAGTTCAGCTTCTGTCAATAGGGGGGCACTGTGTCACTGTCAGAAGATATGTAGCTAGCTACAGAAACGAAACCCATCAAAATGATTTAATACACTCACTTGAAATAAACACGACTTATATCAACATCCTTAGCTTGCCTATTAACTAAATGTACTGTTAGATAATTCTGACCAACATCCAATAGCTTAAGGATGCTGAGTGCTAACGCTAGTTTATTAGCATTAGCCAACCCTTATGCTGAGGGAGACAAACTAGTTAGGCTTTTGCAGGGTTGGTGATACCTATGGTTAACTCTGCTGCTGCACTTTGACTTTCTGGCTGTTTTGCCTTCTCTACGTCATTCACTGCTGCCTGCTCATGCTCAACCTGCTCGCTTATCTTTCAGAAGTTCAGAATTTCCATATTTGCTCTGTGCTATGCTGCAGACTCTGAGTGACAGGAGTTTTTATGAGCGATGCCATTGAGATCTATCCGGTGCTGCGGGGATGGGGGAGGGGTCAAGGGACGTGAGCACAATGTTGCTAACACATTTTTTTATAGAAAGTAGTTATTAGTTGCTTCATATGTTTCTAGAAGTTGCTAGACACAAGTCATGCCATAATGTTAATACATGCATAATATATATATATATATATATATATATATATATTTAATGCTTATGCTGTCGCTCAGTATCTCATGCAATGTGAAATTCTTCACAGCAAAACTAAACAACGTTTGAAGGAGAACAGAAAGGAACCAATTAAATAATTAAACAGAACAGAAAAAACTGATTAAGTTCGTTTTTTTCTAAAAAAGTTATTTAATTTACTTAAGTATTATTATTTATGCCTTTGATAGCTGTTGTATCATGTAACAACAAGGAACCAATTTAATAAATTCACGTCACTCCTGCAGCAGCGGGGGGAGGACCGAGAGGCTAGAGCAGAGAGAAGTGGGGGGAGAGGTGCAAGTGGGTGCACACCAATGGTGCACACAAACCCAGCAGTCGGCGGAGGCTAAGCCGCAGAGAGGAAGCAGACTGCAGAGCAGGACAGCACAGTTGAGCTCAGGCGAGCGGGCACACATACACAAACAGGGAAGTCGCTCAATACACCAAAAGTCGCTGGGGCAGCCTTAAAAAGTAGCTACATTTGGCGCTATACTCTTTTATCGATAAAAGACACTGGATGGGTCTGAACTCGCCCAATCTAGCGACATAGTCGCTAAATTGTCAACACTGCATGAGCACTCCGCTGCGTTGTTATCTCGACCAATCACAGCAGGCACCACATCACTCCAGGGCTTCTTGCAGTGCCTGCTACTGCCTAGCGCAGTATATTGTATTGTATACCAGACAGAAAAAAATATTATTATTTAAAAAATGTTACATCAAAAGGTTCAGGGCTGGACCAAAAACACCCTTGGCTGAAGCCCTGGAAGCCCAGGCCTAATGACTCCACTGAGTAGCCATACTGACATTATTGGAGTGTTGGCACTCATGGAGCCAATGCTTTATCTGCTGATGAAGGATCCTCCCAGCAAGTGCTCAAACGAAAGATGCACAATTTGTATCATTCAGACATTGTGTTTCATTGGTGACACTGTGAAGCTTACTTCTCAGTATGTGTCCTATATATAAACTGTGTGTCATGCACACGATATAACCATTAGCCGCATTATGCAAAACAAGTTTGAAATTAAGTGCTGTGCCAATTATTTGAAATGTTATGGTTATTTCTTATCTCCACAATGTCGCCCAATGCCTCTGCCTTTTAAAAAGCAACAAATTCCTTTGAAAACAGCCCATGACGCATTGATATGAGTCAGAAATAGTTATTCTAATGTCCAAACTTACTACAAAGTGTAAATAGGATAATTTTGGTCATAAAGTCAGTCTCGTCTAAAACGGAATTTGGAACATCCGTGCGTCACAATAGGTAAAAGAAGGTTAGGTTTTGATTTGATGATGTACATTTGCCCACTAACATGGAGTGAACAGCTACAGTGATTGCTCTCTATCCAATAGCATAGACAGTGAGACAGACCTGCTCAGCAGCCAAACGTTGTTTACATTTTACTTGAGAAATATGCAAAAACGTGAATTTATTACATATTCTTGAGTTATCTTAGATTCATTCAGTGCATTTTGAGGAAGTGAAATAGGCTTCCGCATCTACAGACGTTTCATGGAGGACAAACATCATTAACCAAAGGCGGAATCGGTCAGGAAACACACCCCCAAAACTTAAATCTTGTTTTTCTAATGAGCAACAGAAAAACGTGCTAATTGGAGTGTTCAGTGGCTCTTTAAGCTGCCTGAAAATGTTGCCCTACTGTCTGTTCACTAGATTCAAAGCATCTATAAAATGGCTTTCAATATGTTGCTCTGCGAGGATAGTTTGAGTAGCATGTATTGACAGAAGATAAAGTAACTGTAACCCCTCTCTAAAATGAAAGGTCACAATCCCAAAAGGCATCCTGTCAACTGCTATCACAAACAGTATTAACGCAGCTCGCTGGCACTCCAGCGGAAATCCCACCAGCAATTTTTACCATCTAAATGAACTGTCATTCTCTTGTCATAGTTAACGGTAACAGATTGTCATCCACTAATCTCCTAAGCAGATATCCCAAAAGGACAGAGATACAAAAAGGAATTGAGGAATCCCTTCATAATATCTTCATGTTTTAGGTTATTTGACAGTCCGTGTATATTATGTTACGGAAAAATAGCTAAAGCTCATTTCAGAAACATTCCTCATACATTCACACATTGTTGAAGGACATTTGACATGTTTTCAACTTTTCTAGGATTTTGAATGCATTGCTGAGTTGAGTGGTGAATGGAGACAACCACATTCAAATGTTGTCTAAGTCCAATGCAGTATGCATTACCGAATCACTCAACTCTTCAACAGCTTAAAATGTTCAATTACATAGTTGGATGGCCATTATGACTACATGAGCAAGTGACAAGACTGAGTCATTGGAACGGGTTATGCTGCTTGGAGTTATTTATATTCAAATTATGATTATGTAAATTATAATAAATATTTGGCAAAGTAATTGCAGTTGTGCTCATAAAACTCAGAAAACTACTACCACTGCACAACTACCAAGTGTAACTTGTTTAAGTAGAATTCTGCCTTAAGGACACAAAGGACTCTGGCGTTAGTTCAATAACTTTTTACTTTTCCCTTTGGACTGTCATGATCATTCAAGTCTTTTGTCAAATGTTGTATTTTCTTCAGCACCGCCTGTCAGAAATCTTTTCATCACAGTCCACATCTGTGCCAGTCTGATTGATGCACGTGTTTGATGGCAGCCAACTGGAAAATACCTCCATCAAATGTGGAGATGCTCTTCACCGTTCAGCTTCACTTTGCCTCTTGTTGATGTTTTTCTAGCTCAGGCAGTTTTTTTCTGTTTCATATGCGTGCATCTGTCATATCGGAGCAGCCTCTGTATGGTGATGGCTTTGTAAATCACACCCCCTCATACACAGGTAAAGCCCCCTCCCTTATAATTTAACCCTGATATCCCTGCTATTTATTTCTACTCTCACTTATATTCTCTTTCTTTCTTTCTCTCTTTCTTTCTTTCTTTCTTTTCTTTTTGATACCTTGTTTCCCAGAAAATCCATGCAAAGCATGATTATCTGCACTGTGACCAGAAGGGCAGCAATGTTGAATAAACAGGGAAGGTTAAATTATTGTCACAGACAAACCCAGCGACAGAAAAATATATATTTTCGTCCTATTTTGCATGTCAGTTTCTGTGTTTTATGTGTACAATTAGGAAAGGTGTGGGCTGGTGTCATCAGTAGCGATTTTAACCTGTAACAAACACCTTACCACTGCTACACCTGGCTATCAGCAGTGCCTTGTCGGGCAGCGAAACAGTTCATTCAGCCTCATTTACTGCCTTGAAATAAAACATAGCTGATATGGCTGACTTGCTTAAACAAATGTGGTTTCTACTGACAATTGAGATGTACAAACTATGGCATAAGGGGACGATGAGCGGATACAAGGCAATCCGTCATTTTGATTAAGACATTAAGGAGTGAGCTAGGATGGACGTAGTCAATATAACTATTTGTTCAGCACATTTTAAATGTACAGCGACATAATTCAGAACATGGGTCGTGCGTACAGTATTCTCCCTGTACACTAAGTCAGAATCATAGGATAAATAAAGGGGGCATATAAGCAGACAATGAAAGCTCTTACAATATTAGATTATGACATTTCTCTAAAACAGGCTATAGGCTGCATGTGCACCTAGTAGAACAGTAGTCAGAACAGTAGTCTAAGTTATGAAAGGAAAAATGACCAAATGATTAGGGGCTACTAACAGCTTACTGCACAAAATACACTTAGTATTACTTTCTTAGCTACAATATACTAGTGGTTGGAGCATTGGGCCAGTAACCAAAAGATTGCTGGATCAAATCCCAGAGCTGACAAGTAAAAACTCTGTCATTCTGCCCCTGACCAAGGCAGTTTACCCACTGATCCCCGGGAGCCAAAGACGTGGATGTTGATTGTGGCAGCCCCCCGCACCTCTCTGATTCAGAGGGGTTGGTTTAAGTGTAGAAGACACATTTCAGTTGAATACATTCAGTTGTACAATTGACTAGGTATCCCCCTTTCCCTTTCCTATAGATATATGACTGGTTTCAGGAAACTAGTTGTATATTGCGCGTCACTACTTCACAGGAGAGCCATTTGAACTTCCATGTGCCTTAATAACAAACTTGTATGCCATCTCTAAATATGAATAAAAACGTTAAATTATGAGCCTAGTTGGTTTAGCCACGGAAAAAGACAGCAGCCTTCCCGCTAGCCATGATTGGCTGAGATAATGAGTGAGCTGGACATGCCGAGAGATGAGTTCTGATTGGTCTGTCATGTAGCACTTCTGTCTATAACATGAGCTGGTCAGTATGTGTAGGTAATTCTTTCTAACGCAGCTTTTTTGAAAGATCTGCATAAGTGTTGCTCTCCACTTTCTGGAGGACTGAGTTTTGAAATCAGTAGAATTAGAGTATGATAGCTAAGGAGATGGATAACATTCTGCCGTTTGATTGCAAATATGCAGACGGAGTCGAAAGGAGTACACACAGAACGTTGTTGTATGAAACACCTTTCTCCGGATTACTGTAAGCACTTCTGTACATCGCACTGTAACATACAATTGACCTCATTTTCGTGCCCAAAAAATTTAACACTTCCAGGTGAACTGTAATATGAATACCATTGTAAAGCACAATGTCTCCCCTTTCCAGCAAAATCAATGACGACACCTTCTGCTGCATGCTCTGCATGATTGAAGAAGGCAATGAGCTCCGTCGGTGTAAGGTTCTGTATTTATTTTGTTAGTAAACTTTGTTCTGTTTCTTTGTGTTCTTGAACGTAGCCCTGTCTTTAATTTTTGTTCATTTATTTCTCCTGTGTTAGTTACTCACCTGGTCTCATCAGCTCCTTATTTAGTTCAGTTCATTCTGTTTGTGCCTTTGTGAGGTATTGTTCATTTTGACTCTACTAAGCCTTTTCATAGCTCGTTTTGAGAAACAGTTATAGCCTTTAGTCCTAGTTTTGATTCACCTGCCTGTTTGCCTACCTGTGTATGACCATTGCCTGCCTGTGACTACGATTCCTGCCTTCTGCGAAGGCGAAATAAACACCTGCCGCGCTCTGCGCGTGACTCTACACCTTTTTCTCCCTGAGTATTAACTACAGTCGGGGGTTTAAAAATTATGGGTGGGGAATCGAAACCTACTCCATGATAGGGAAAGGGGGAGATAAGCTGTGTGGGAAACAGCTTTTTTTTCACCCAATCTGTCCAATTTATCACCTCTAAAATGTTTACATAATGTCTCATTACATACCTATTTGAAGGTTTGTGTCGAATTTGAATGAGGTTTTTAGGGTGGCGCTAAAGTTATCTTCAGAAGTAAACAGCGGCTGTCACGGCTTTTGAGAGTCATGATGGCTTGCAGTGATGACGCAAAAAATGAACGCATTCAGTTGTACATTTGACTAGGTATCCCCCCTCACCCTGTCCTTGTCCCTTTCACCTTTTCAAGTGAGCACAGCACAACAAGGTGAGGCCAAAAATATTTTGTATGCTGCTGTATAAATTATGTAATATGCCAGAGAGATATGTGACCAACCGGCTCGATCTTATGTAGCAAAATTTGAAATGTTTTTTATTTTATTTATTTTTTACATCCGATTGGAGAGACTCGCAAATAGTATATCATACACTACAGTTGAGGAACAATAGGAATGTAACTATGCTTTGAAAGTTGATAAAAGTCAAATCACTTTTGAGAAAAGTGCCACGATGCCACTGAAAGTCTTTCACACTTTCTCTCAAGAATGCTACGATTTGATAACCGTGAGTCAAGACCTGCAAGATGTGTGAGAGACAAACTGGTGACCATAAGAGAGGTCTGGGAGAAGTGGGTGGATCGTCTGCCATTCCGGTACAACCCTGGGCCTGAAGTAACAGTGGAACTGGTTCCATTCAGAGGTACATTTTTTATTTTTTTTCACGTAATGTAAGTAATTTTCATTGTTAATTTTATTATGTATTGCTGTAATATCATTGATTTATGTGATTGTTTTCTGTGATACTAATTACTGATAGTAATCTCTTTTGTCAAAAGGCCACTGTCCTTTCCGGCAGTATATGTGCAGCAAAGTATGGCATATAGATATGGGTGGCCTGTGACGCACAATCCAGCTACGCTTGGAAGATGCAAGTCTACAGAGAAAAACCAGAGGATGCGGGTTGTGCTTGATGTGACAGATGGACTGAGGGTGCACAATGTCACGTGACAATTTCTTCACCTCTTATGAACTCAGCCAGCAGCTCCTGAAGAGGAAGATCACCATGGTTGGCACAGTTAGAAAGAACAAGCCTGAGCTCCCCCTTGCACTCCTCGCAACAAGGGGGAGAGAGGCCAACTCATCAACATTTGCCTTCAACCCCATCACCACTCTAGTTTCTTACCTCCCAAAGAGGAACAATAATGTGGTCCTCCTCAGCACACTGCACAAAGCGGTTGAGATCAGTGATCATGAGGACAGGAAGCCAGCCATCATCCTGGACTACAACCACAACAAAGGAGGTGTGGACAACCTGGACAAGGTGATTGGAACTTACAGCTGCAGGAGGATGACTGCCCGCTGGCCCCTGGTCATCTTCCATAACATCATTGATGTATCCTCATACAATGCCTTCGTGATACGGAACAAGATCAACCCTACCTGGATGCCTGATAAGTGGAACAAAAGGAGGGTGTTCCTGGAGCAGCTGGGAAAGGCACTTGTAACTCCACATAAGTCAAAGAAGGGAGCGCCTCCCCTGTACAGCAGCCTCTCCAGCGCTTGTGAAAGCTGTTCAGGGGGCTGAATCTCGTCCTGATCCACCTGAAGCTGCATCTGGGGCAGGCAAGAGAAGGAGATGCCAATTCTGCCCCCCAAAGAAGGACTGTAAATCAGACACTATGTGCTGCACGTGAAATACATCTGCAAAGTCCATGCACACACACTTGCATACTGTCCTATGTGCTTATTAGAGTTGATTGATTTATGTTCTTCACATTTTTGTTTTGTATCTTATTTTATTCTTATTGTTGTTTATACACCTTGTGGGTGGGGGCAATGGTTAAAAAAATGGGAGAATACTCATATTTTGTAGTTGAATTCCTCATTGTACAGTATATAAGAATATGTTGCCAAAAAAGTTAGACTGTTGTTTTTTTTATTTAGGACAAGGGGAGTATACAGAATGTTAAGACTACACAAGGGTTAACCCACTGTTCCTAGGCCGTCATTGTAAATAAGAATTTGCTCTTAACTGACTTGCCTAAATAAATGTTCAATAAAAAAAGATTAGTCCATTCAAAGCTACGGTAGATATAACATGATTTTAAGTAATCTTATCTGTGGCCAATGGCCTTGAGCCTTCTTGGATAGGCACTTCTAATGTAACTCTATGGCACTACCCAAGGGGCTTGAATCTTCGAGATCTTGCTATAGATTTTGCAGTGACAGAACACTGAGACAATCATGGTGCAACTAGAGAACATTACCAATCCCTAAGCTCCGTATTGTCCGCTGGCTGCCTTACCACCACAGAAAGCTAGGCTGCTACACCTGCATTTTGGAGCTGCCTTATTTTTTTTTAGCTAAACAGGTGGGACTCAAAACAGGTCACCACTGGGTATCATGCTCTCATGGCCTCACAGTTACCTAAGTATTTCATTCTATATATCCAAATGTTTTGGGGCAATCATAGACATTTTATCTCAAAGTTCAAACACTACGTATTTTAATTAGTGTTCTTTCAATGAGGTCTGTTGACATGCTGGAAGCTTGGCGATATTACAATTGGTAAGTTGAAGAAGTTTGCTATTGATATGACTAGTCAAAAAATGAATATTTTTCTGTGCAATGGTAGTCCAGTATATCCACACATGCATCCTTGTGTGATTGGATTGCTGTGCTACCATCGATATTGACAGATCCATTTGGGTATCAATAATAATGAGCATTGTCCAATAATGGTGCTGCATGGTAGAGCCTTCTTATATTCCACCTTTTTTCAGAATGCCATGTTAGTGTTGTGTAACTCTGTGGCAGAGCTTTACATGCTGCAAAGTCATTTGGAGGAATGGCATCACATATGCTTTTCTGTATTGATCAATATTTTTGTAATATTCTAACCAGGCTTTTCCAAATCTTATCTTTTGAAGCAGGAATAACATAGGGTGTTAATTTGCATTTTTAAAACATTAAACTGCTATTAATGATTAGGGTTAATGATCAAATCATATACAGTATATTGATGATTGACCAAAATGCTGAAACACTGCCTTGAAAGTGTGTGAAGGGTAATAACTACCTGTTGTTCTCTCGCTAAGTGTATCATGTTTCTTCTCCCTTGGATCCATGACATTGGGGCACTCAATGACAACTTTCACCATGTTCTATTAGCAGGCCATACAAGTGTTCTTCAATTAAAGATCTCATTTAACTCACTTGATAAGTCTCTTTCTCACTGGGTGGAATCAAGAAACTCATTAAAATCCGTAGCTAGGATAAAGTCTCCCCCATTCACTGTCACATTAACAGCTTGACAGATCTGAGGGGTGTTTGTGTGTCTGGAGACTATAGGGAGAGAAACTCTCCACTCTCCAGACACAACTGTTTTTCTCTGCTTATGATTAGTTTGATACACAGCAGGATTTAATGGTGTGAGCTCAGGCTTTGTGGTAGCCCAGGTCCCCTTACCCTCCTTGACCTTCTCCAACAGAGGCGGCTGAAGAAAACAAATGACGAGCACCTGCTTTAGTGTCAGGCGGTGTCATAAAGACGTGCACTCATCACGCGTCCTGGATCCCCAACACATTTTACTCAAAGGTACATTGCTCACCAGCCCCCTTTCGCTCCTGTCCTCCTGACCCTATCAGATACAGACTCACCGTGACATTACAGAACTTGTTAGTAACAATATCTGTGCATTCTGTGGCATTTTACAGACATTAATAGTAAACTGGTCACGCCCCCTTTGAGACTATTGTTATATTTTGTTATATTTTTTTCTGCGATTCATGATCGCCTGTGGAACAGCTTCGACCAAGTCACATCAATACACATTTTACATGAAACTCTCACTTATGTGTGAGTAGGCCCCATCTTGAGCTAGGATTCAGCCAAAGGTTACTTGGCAATGACTGAGAGTTTGGCTGAACTCCTTAAGCTACATTCACTGTCAAGGGGCAAAGACAGACTAACTTTCAGATGTGAGTACTTTCCTTCCATTTTTTGGACCCAACTCGTCAACGTTCAACACCTAAACTAATAGGCATACAATGATCAGGCAAACAAGATTGACTTCCATAAAATGTCTTTCAGCACCATCCCAGTCATCTATGTAATTTCTGCACTTATCCTCACAGCTGACATCGTTATCCCTCTCTTCTTACCATGGCAACAGGCCCAAAAGGTTATTTGTCATAATGAGATTGCAAGCATTCATTTTTCAGATGTAGCTAGATGTGCCATGTGACTCAGCCCACAAAGAGAAGCCGAGAAGGAAACATTCCATTCCCCATTTACCTTGGAAAAAATGTTAATTGGTCAAACGATTTATTGCTGGCCTTGCAATAAACTTGCAATCAAACTTATCAACTTATCATTATTACCTTGCCTTGAATATCTGTCAGTTCTATAGCGATGGAAACGATGGGTGTACAGCAGAATCTATTTGGACCCATTTGGTTGGAGATATCCTGTAATTGTCTAGCTAATTGCGTATCTGCCAATTCATCATTAGGCTCATCTACTGGTCAGCTGAATACCATTTAGCTCTCTAGTGTTCTAATGTGACATCTTCTAGTCTGTGCACATTAAACTTCCCATCATACAATGTAGATACTGTAAATTGAGGTTGTACTCTGCTGACTCAAAATTAAAATGAATTGAAATCCAAAAACCAACTCCTTTAGGTCATTCGAAAACAGACAGTGGTGAATTAGATATTTTCTGTATGTGTTGGGTTTGCATTCCTGTTCTCTAGAAGAGCATCACAAAACAGCACATGACAGATTTCAGAGCAACCTCCATCCTGAGCCAACAGTAATGAGATAAAAAACAAAAAAAAACATCAGCTAACATTAGGATGTTTCGAATCTATTAATATCTGAAATGCTCGCCTGTGGTGTTTGTTGTATTTTACTTAGAGTTTCCTATCTTAAATGTGCTGATAAATTAAGATGCTAATTAGCTCCCATTGCCTGAGAAGCCTCAGGAAATTATTATAAACGGCACCAGAACAAGCACCCATTGGTTAAATTACAGCCAAGCTCATACTTGGTTATTCATTTGAATGACAATTGCTACCCTCACGACCCCCCCCAAAGAATAACCTTAAGACTAGAGTACAAATATAATGAAGCAATCCTGGGCATGGATTTTGTTCAGGAACATAAGGTATTACTTAAGTTTCCCAGAGGCGAACTGGTGATTGGCTCTAAGCACCCATTACTACCATCATGTAACACAACTTTTACACATCACAATCTGATTAGGTACTAGTTAATCTCTTTAACCTCTGTGACCTACCCCCACCCCACACCCTCCATTTGACTTCCTTATTACTTTGTATAATATTGTAATCTATATGAACCATCAAGTGTATCATATTTAATAACACCTGAGTCTATCAGAAAACAATGTAAAATAAAAAATGCTTCATGAAAGTTTTAAAATATGCATTATTACCATGAATAATTGCAAATCAGGTCATGATTTATGTTAATATGGTGTGAGCTCTCAAATAACTCCAGCCATAAAAATAACTACCACCACATGGAGAGATATTTTTTCAATGTTTTCCATAATAAGTTGCACCACACAGCTTTTAGAATACATAGCATATACACCAAGTAAAATAAATGAACTAACTTCTTCATCGGGGGCCTAGTGTGGCTGTTTCACCTACTGCATTTTCTAGATAAGATAGTGTTCGGTTTGCTTTGCCCTGTCAGAGGAGGTTTAAATGTAAATGTCACACCAGGAATTAGACATCCGCTGCTCATCACCACAAAACACCTGCTTAATAATTGAATGCCCTTTGCTGTGATTTCAGATTGCATGGTCAATGGCTCCCATGGACATAGCTTTTTACTAGTGGGGGTCTCTAATGACGAGAATTTTGTGTTAAAATTAGGTGTTCAAAACGTTTAATGATTATTGTATTGGCTAGTTTTTGAATGGGGGGGGGGGGGGTATTTAGGGCCGTGAGACAGGCCAGGCATTAGGTCGAAGTCGTTTAAGGTAAAGTGATGTACAGAATGCAACTCAGTGCAAAAAGTCAGGTACAATTTATTGCTTTAATTAGTCATTCTTAATGCTATTGACCTGCGCTCTAATGTAGGTCTGGAGCTCTTTAACATCGCACAATGTGATAAAAAGAGGTGGCAGGGTTGCAGAGATGCAAAAGCAAGTCCAGATTTAACCAAGGTGGAGTGCGGGGGTGTTTATTTAAGGCTTAATTGATCCTTTTTGCCCACACAAAACATCAATCTATTATTTATTTATAATGAACTCTCTGGTTAATTAAGGACTCTGGTAAGTCATATGGTTTATTTTGCTGTAATCATATACCCAACTATCCAGCAAACATACAGTAAGCTTTAAAAGATAGGATGATGTGTTTAATTTGTTTTCAGTGGTAGCCTTTAAAGAATATTATACCTCTGAAATAAAAATGAAGCAATTTTATACGTATATGTTCAACATGAAAGCAATATAGTTTTGACACTATTTTATAGTGATGTATTAATTGTTCCACTATGTATGATACTGTGTATATACAGCAAGAGTAAGTGGAATGTAATTCAAACGCCCTTTATTGATCCCCAAGTGCTAATCCACAGAATACACACACAGATTAAGATACCTTAAATTAATGGTCATGAATTGCTAAACATCTGCTGGCATTGTGCAAAGCAGAATGATACGTGTGTCTATAAGAATATGTCAAGGCTAAGGGTCATGTTCAGTTGACTTCAAAAGCAAAAATGATTGAGTCCACAACTACAGGGAATAACATGCATCTCCAAGGCTCTGTGGAGCCACGACTGAGCAGGGGGAAATTACTTATTTACTCATTCCCAGCTAGGACAAGGGCAGATACAGATTTGGGATTGGTTACACAGTTGGGATTAGAGTGGCTTTAGCTACAAAAATAGATATCCTCTGAGTACTCTCTACCTTTATGCCAAGTTATGCAATACACATTGGTCAAAATAAATTCTACTGTATGATGTTATCTCACTAAACCAACGTGATATTTTAAGTCTCAATTGTATAAAAAAAAATGGAATTGACCCAAAAAATGTGCCTGCACATTAAAGGTTACCATAGGTTAGATGTTACCAACTAGGTATTTCAATTAATAAAGGTGACAGTCATATACTGTATGTCAGGCAACCAATCCAATGAATACGGTTTAGGTGTAAAGGCCGTCGTAGGAAGGGGACCAAAATGCAGCGGGTACGTGAATGCTCATATTTATTTTATGATGAACATTACACAAAAACAACAAAACGAAAAAACGAACGACAGCTAGACAGTCTTGCAGGCTAAACATAACAATGCAAAAACAACCTCCCACAATTCCCAAAACAAACACATCCCTATACATAGGACCTTCAATCAGAGGCAACGAGGAACAGCTGCCTCCAATTGAAGGCCCAATCCCAATAACTAAACATAGAACTAAACACCCTAGATCTAACATAGAAATACACAACATAGAACCTAACCAAAAACCCCGGACTAATCTAAACAAACACCCCTCTACAAAACACATATACCAACAAACCCCGCACCACATAAAACAAACACCCCCTGCCACGTCCTGACCAAACTATAAAAACAAATTACCCCTTTACTGGTCAGGATGTGACAATAGGTGCTAAGCAGAACTCACACAGCTTCAGTTTTGGGACCCCATCTTAGTTATTCCTTTAACTTTAGTCAGCTGAAAATTCCTTCAATGGGATTGGAGGAAAAGGCTGAAATAATAGTTTATATTTCATGTAATAATAATAATTTATTAAACGTCTATAGCGCTTTTTATAGAATCTCAAAGTGCTTCAAGAGCAAAAAAACAAGCAAAAAAAAAAAAACAAGCAATATTTTATGTTTTTTTTTATTTCACCTTTATTTAACCAGGTAGGCAGGTTGAGAACAAGTTCTCATTTACAATTGCGACCTGGCCAAGATAAAGCAAAGCAGTTTGACACATACAACAACACAGAGTTACACATGGAGTAAAACAAACATACAGTCAATAATACAGTAGAAAAATAAGTCTATATACAATGTGAGCAAATGTGGTGAAATAAGGGAGGTAAAGGCAAAAAAAGGCCATGGTGGCGAAGTAAATACAATATAGCAAGTAAAACACTGGAATGGTAGATTTGCAGTGGAAGAAAGTGCAAAGTAGAAATAGAAATAATGGGGTGCAAAGGAGCAAAATAAATAAATAAATAAATAAATAAATACAGTAGGGGAAGAGGTAGTTGTTTGGGCTAAATTATAGATGGGCTATGTACAGGTGCAGTAATCTGTGAGCTGCTCTGACAGCTGGTGCTTAAAGCTAGTGAGGGAGATGTGTTTCCAGTTTCAGAGACTTTTGTAGTTCATTCCAGTCATTGGCAGCAGAGAACTGGAAGGAGAGGCGGCCGAAGGAGGAATTGGCTTTGGCGGTGACCAGAGAGATATACCTGCTGGAGCGTGTGCTACAGGTGGGTGCTGCTATGGTGACCAGCGAGCTCAGATAACCTGTTGGGGTGTAGGGGGCAGTATTTTCACGGCCGGATGAAAAAACGTACCCAAATTAAACTAGTCACTACTCTTGCCCAGAAACTAGAATATGCATATTATTAGTAGATTTGGATAGAAAACACTCTGAAGTTTCTAAAACTGTTTGAATGGTGTCTGTGAGTATAACAGAACTCATATGGCAGGCAAAAACCTGAGAAAGATCCAACCAGGAAGTGGAAAGTCTGAGAATTGTAGTTCTTCTTTTGATTCTCTATCAAAACTACAGTTTCTGTGGGGTCACGTTGCACTTCCTAAGGCTTCCATTGGCTGTCAACTTCTGACTTTTCGTCTCTGGTACCGCGCTCGCGCGTTATGCCTTTGGATAAGTGATCTGTACGCACAAACAAAACGGAGGCATTTGGACATAAATATGGATTATTTCGAGAAAAAAAAACATTTCTTGTGGAAGTAGCAGTCCTGGGAGTGCATTCTGACGAAGATCAGCAAAGGTAAGACAATATTTCTAATACTAATTCTGAGTTTAGGTTGCCCCGAACTTGGCGGGTGTCTGTATAGCTTGCTGTGATGGTTGAGCTATGTACTCAGAATATTGAAAAATGTGCTTTCTCCGTAAAGCTATTTTAAAATCTGACACAGCGGTTGCATCCAGGAGTAGTCTATCTAATTCTTTAAATAATTGTTATATATTTTGTCAACGTTTATGATGAGTATTTCTGTAAATTGATGTGCACATTCACCGGGGGTTTTGGTGGGAATACATTTTCTGAACATCACGCGCCAATGTAAAATGCTGTTTTTGGATATAAATATGACATTTATCGAACAAAACATACATGTATTGTGTAACATAATGTCCTAGGAGTGTCATCTGATGAAGATCGTCAAAGGTTAGTGCTTCATTTAGCTGTGTTTTGGGTTTAATTGACACATGTCCTTGCTTGGAAAATGGCTGTGTGATTATTTTTTTCTATGTACTCTCCTAACATAATCTAATGTTTTGCTTTCGCTGTAAGGCCTTTTTGAAATTGGACAATGTGGTTACATCAAAGAGAAGTGTATCTTTAAAATGGTGTAAAATAGTTGTATGTTTGAGAAAGTTGAATTTTGAGATTTTGTTGTTTTGAATTTACTGCCCTGATATTTCACTGGCTGTGTCCCGCAGGTGGGATGCTAGCATCCCACGTAGCCCATAGAAGATAAAGGTAGCAGGGTCTTGTAGATGACCTGGAGCCAGTGGGGTTGGCGACGATTATGAAGCAAGGGCCAGCCAACGAGAGCGTACAGGTCGCAGTGGTGGGTAGTATATGGGGCGTTGGTGACAAAACGGATGGCACTGTGATAGACTGCATCCAATTTATTGAGTAGGGTATTGGAGGCTATATTGTAAATGACATCGCCGAAGTCGAGGATCGGTAGGATGGTCAGTTTTACAAGGGTATGTTTGGCAGCATGAGTGAAGGATGCTTTGTTGCAAAAAAGGAAGCTAATTCTAGATGTAACTTTGGATTGGAGATGTTTGATGTGAGTCTGGAAGGAGAGTTTACAGTCTAACCAGACACCTAGGTATTTGTAGTTGTCCACATATTCTAAGTCAGAACCGTCCAGAGTAGTGATGCTGGACGGGCGGGCAGGTGCAGGCAACGATCGGTTGAAGAGCATGCATTTAGTTTTACTTGTATTTAAGAGCAGTTGGAGGCCACGGAAGGAGAGTTGTATTGCATTGAAGCTTGTCTGGAGGGTTGTTAACCTCTCTAGGCTATGTGGGACGAAATCGTCCCACCTACTCAACAGCCAGTGGAATCCCGTGGCGCGATATTCAAATACCTTAGAAATGCTATTACTTCAATTTCTCAAATATTTGACTATTTTACACCATTTTAAAGACAAGACTCTCGTTAATGGAATCCCGTGGAATCCCGTTAATGGAATCCCGTGGTTAGTGGAATCCCGTGGCGCGATATTCAAATACCGACTCTCGTTAATCTAACCACACTGTCCGATTTCAAAAAGGCTTTACAACGAAAGCAAAACATTAGATTATGTCAGCAGAGTACCCAGCCAGAAATAATCAGACACCCATTTTTCAAGCTAGCATATAATGTCACATAAACCCAAACCTCAGCTAAATGCAGCACTAACCTTTGATGATCTTCATCAGATGACACTCCTAGGACATTATGTTATACAATACATGCATGTTTTGTTCAATCAAGTTCATATTTATATCAAAAATCAACTTTTTACATTAGCATGTGACGTTCAGAACTAGCATACCCACCGCAAACTTCCGGTGAATTTACTAAATTACTCACGATAAACGTTCACAAAAACATAACAATTATTTTAAGAATTATAGATACAGAACTCCTTTATGCAATCACTATGTCCGATTTTAAAATAGCTTTTCAGCAATAGCACATTTTGCAATATTCTGAGTAGATAGCTCGCCATCACGGGCTAGCTATTTTGTCACCCACCAAGTTTGGCACTCACCAAACTCAGATTTACTATAAGAAAAATTGGATTACCTTTGGTGTTCTTCGTCAGAATGCACTCCCAGGACTTCTACTTCAATAACAAATGTTGGTTTGGTTCAAAATAATCCATAGTTATGTTCAAATATCCTCTGTTTTGTTCGTGCGTTCAAGACACTATCCGAAGGGTGACGAAGGGTGACGCGCCCGGTGCGTTTCGTGACAAAAGAATTCTAAATATTCCATTACCGTACTTCGAAGCATGTCAACCGCTGTTTAAAATCAATTTTTATGCGATTTTTCTCGTAAAAAAGCGATAATATTCCGATCGGGAAACCCTGTTTTTGTTCAAAGACTAAAAATCTAAAATGGACTCTTCTCGTGCACGCGCGCCCCAGTCTCATTGTTCTCTGATCGACCACTATCCAAATGCGCTACTGTTTTTCAGCCATGGCCTGCAAAGTCATCATTCAACGTTCTGCCGCCTTCTGAGAGCCTATGGGAGCCGTAGGAAGTGTCACGTTACATCAGAGATCCTCAGTTTTCAATAAAGAGAGTGTAGAAGGCCAAGAAATGGTCAGAGAGGGCACTTCCTGTAAGGAATCTTCTCAGGTTTTTGCCTGCCATATGAGTTCTGTTATACTCACAGACACCATTCAAACAGTTTTAGAAACTGTATGGTGTTTTCTATCCAAATCATATGCATATTCTAGTTTCTGGGCAGTAGTAATAACCAGATTAAATCGGGTACGTTTTTTATCCGGCCGTGCAAATACTGCCCCCTACCCTAGAGAGGTTAGCACAGGGTCCAAAGAAGGGCCATGTGATGTTCAGAACTAGCATACCCATCGAAAACTTCTGGTGAATTTACTAAATTACTCATGATAAATGTTGACAAAATACATAACAATTATTTTAAGAATTATAGATACAGAACTCCTTTATGCAAACGCTATGTCAGATTTTAAAAGAGCTTTTTGGCGAAAGCACATTTTGCAATATTCTGAGTACATAGCTTGGCCATCACAGGCTAGCTAATTTGACACCCACCAAGTTTGGGGCTCACTAAACTCAGAATTACTATTAGAAAAATTTGATAACCTTTGCTGTTCGTCGTCAGAATGCACTCCCAGGACTTCTACTTCAACAACAAATGTTGTTTTTGTTCCAAATAATCCAAAGTTATGTCCAAATACCTCCGTTTTGTTCGTGCGTTCAGGTCACTATCCGAAGGGTAACGCGTGAGCACATTTCGTGACAAAAAATGTTAAAATATTCCATTACCGTACTTAGAAGCATATCAAACGCTGTTTAAAATCAATTTTAATGCTGTTTTTCTCGTAAAATAGCGATAATATTCCAACCGGGCAACGTTGTATTCATTCAAAGGCTGAAAGAAAAAAATGGAGAAGTCTCGTGAAAGCGCGTCTCAGTCTCACTGTCCCCAGGCTGACCACTTACAAAACTCTGCTACTTTACTTTGCCCAGAGACAGCAGACACCCCATTCTACTTTCTGGCGGCTTTAGAGAGCCAATGGAAGCCTTAGAAAGTGTCACGTTACAGCACAGATGCTGTATTTTCGATAGAGATGCAACAGAAGGACAACAAATTGTCAGACAGGGCACTTCCTGTATGAAATCTTCTTGGCCTGCCATATGAGTTCTGTTATACTCACAGACACCATTCAAACAGTTTTAGAAACTTTAGAGGTTTTTCTATCCAAATCTACTAATTATATGCATATTCTCGTTTCTGGGCAAGAGTAGTAACCAGTTTAAATGGGTACATTTTTTATCCGGCCGTGAAAATACTGCCCCCTAGCCCCAACAGGTTAAGTCTGCCGATGAGGATGTGGTGAAGCCTTGGCCAGGTCAATGAATACGGCTGCACAGTATTGTTTCTTATTGATGGCGGTTAAGATATTGTTTAGGACCTTGAGCGTGGCTGAGGTGCACCCATGACCAGCTCTGAAACCAGATTGCAAAGCGGAGAAGGTGCGGTGGGATTCGAAATGGTCGGTAATCTGTTTGTTGACTTGGCTTTCGAAGACCTTAGAAAGGCAGGGTAGGATAGATATAGGTCTGTAGCAGTTTGGGTCAAGAGTGTCCCCCCCTTTGAAGAGGGGGATGAGCGCAGCTGCTTTCTAATCTTTGGGAATCTCAGATGACACGAAAGAGAAGTTGAACAAGCTAGTAATATGTGTTGCAACAATTTTGTCAGATCATTTTAGAAAGAAAGGGTCCAGATTGTCTAGCCCGGCTGATTTTTAGGGGTCTAGATTTTGCAGCTCATTCAGAGCATCAACTGACTGGATTTGGGAGAAGGAGAAATGGGGAAGGCTTGGGTGAGTTGCTGTGGGGGGTGCAGTGCTGTTGACCGGGGTAGGGAAAGCCAGGTGGAAAGCATGGCCAGCCGTAGAAGAATGCTTGTTGAAATTCTCAATTATAGTGGATTTATCAGTGGTGACCGAGTTTCCTACCCTCAGTGCAGTGGGCAGCTGGGAGAAGGTGTTCTTATTCTCCATGGACTTTACAGTGTCCCAGAACCTTTTTGAGTTTGTGTTGCAGGAAGAAAATGTCTGGTTGAAAAAGCTAGCCTTGGCTTTTCTAACTGCCTGTGTATATTGGTTTCTAACTTCCCTGAAAAGTTGCATATTACGGGGGCTGTTCGATGCTAATGCAGAACGCCACAGGATGTTTTTGTGTTGGTTAAGGGCAGTCAGGTCTGGAGAGAACCAAGGGCTATATCTGTTCCTGGTTCTAAATTTCTTGAATGGGGCATGCTTATTTAAGATGGTGAGGAAGGCATTTAAAAAAAATAACCAGGCATCCTCTACTGACGGGATGTGGTCAATATCCTTCCAGGATACCCGGGCCAGGTTGATTAGAAAGGCCTGCTCGCTGAAGTGTTTCAGGGAGCGTTTGACAGTGATGAGTGGAGGTCGTTTGACCGCTTACCCATTACGGATGCAGGCAATGAGGCAGTGATCGCTGAGATCTTGGTTGAAAACAGCAGAGGTGTATTTAGAGGGCAAGTGAAATGCTCAGTGACTTTCAACTTGGCACAGTCATAGAATGCCACCTTTCCAACTAATCAGTTAGTCAAATGTCTGCCCTGCTAGAGCTTCCCCAGTCAACTGTTAGTCCTGTTATTGTGAAGTGGAAATGTCTAGTAGCAACAATGGCTCAGCCATGAATTGGTAGTCCACACAAGCTCACAGAATGGGACCGCCGAGTGCTGAAGCAGGTAGCGTGTAAAAATCATCTGTCTTCAGTTGCAACACTCACTACCAACTACCAAAGTGCCTCTGGAAGCAACATCAGCACAATAACTGTTAGTTGGGAGCTTCATGAAATGGGTTTTCATGGCCTGGCAACCGCACACAAGCCTAAGATCACCATGTGAAATGCCAAGCGTTGGCTGGAGTGGTGTAAAGATTGCCACAATTGGACTCTGGAGCAGTGGAAATGCGTTCTCTGGAGTGATGAATCAGGTTTCACCATCTAGCAGTCCGAAGGACAAATTTGGGTTTGGCGGATGCCAGGAGAACGCTACCTGCCCAAATGCATAGTGCCAACTGTAAAGTTTGGTTGAGGAGGAATAATGGTCTGTGGCTGTTTTTCATGTTTCGGGCTGGGCCCCTTAGTTCCAGTGAAAGGAAATCTTAATGCTACAGCATACAATGACATTCGGTGCTTCCAACTTTGTGGCAACAGTTTGGGGAAGGCCCTTTCCTGTTTCAGCATGACAATGCCCCCTTGCATAAAGTGAGGTCCATAAAGAAATGGTTTGTCGAGATTGGTGTGGAAGAACTTGACTGACTTGCACAGAGCCCTAACCTCAACCCGATCGAACACCTTTGGGATGAATTGGAATGCCTACTGCGAGCGAGCCAGGCCTAATCGCCAAACATCAGTGCCCAAACTAAATAATGCTCTTGTGGCTGAATGGAAGCAAGTCCCTGCAGCAATGTTGCAATATCTAGTGGAAATACTTCCCTGAAGAGTGGAGGCTGTTAAAGCAGCAAAGGGGGGACCAACTCCATATTAATGTCCATGATTTTGGATTGAGATGTTCGACGAGAACGTGTCCACATACTTTTGGTCATGTAGTGTATCATGACAGGTCAAACAATTGATGCCAAGTCTTTGAAAGCTGCATCCTCCGAAGATGGAGAGGGTCAGTTCATGGCTTGAGCAGAGTGAGCTGGTCATATGATGGTGATGGATTCTGCTGATGATCTTGTAGAGGGAAAGTCTGGGAACCAGCCTGACTCTTATAGCCATTGGACTTCTCTTCTTCCATTCTATGTCGCAACCACTTGGGTGATGCCTGTGCAGCTCTGGGCACCAGAAAACTTACCACACAAGTTCAGAATAGTATATAGTCGTCCTCACTATGAGCCCTCTGCCTCAGCACTGCTGAATTCCTCCATCTCCCATTCCTCTCACACTTCAGGCGACTCCTCAAAATATGTTCTCAAAAGATTAGGAATTGGCATCCAGGTAAAACAAAAAAAGATGTGTCCAGATGCATATTTTTCAAACAAAAGCTAGCTAACCAAGACTAAAAGTGTTAACCTGTCAGTCAATCAGCAAATCTGTGGCTCAAAAATGCCAGAAATACACAATAAAAACTCAATGTTATCAAAAGTTTGGACACACCTACTCATTTAAGGATTTTTTTAAATAAGTAAAATGTTAAAAATATAGAAAAATCTTTGAATGAGTAGGTGTGTCCAAACATTTGACTAGTACTGTAAATATTGCAATTCTTCAGCCATTCCTGGACCTGTGACCAAAAACAAGCTACATATGGACAATACCAAAACAAATTATCTAATGATTCTGTCTCTTCGCAGCAAATTCTGCAGAGCCGGGAAGGTTGTATCCCCCATATAAATAACATTATATTGGTTGGAAGAATTTTGTATAAAATTTAAATGGAAAAATTCTAAGTATCCACCATGGTAAAATCATTATGTTCATGCAATTACTTCATTGTTTATTCAACAGTTTTCTTCACAATCATTTTCAACCAAAGTGGTATCATCACCATTGACATGCGAGCGGGTTTGTGGATGTTAATGTAGTATTGTAATTTTCAATTCAACCCACCTACAATAATAGACATGGCTCATTTTCTAAACCTAAGATCCTTGCCACTCCAAATATTTTTTACCCTTAATAAGACATGCAATGGTCTTCCCAGAACATAGACCTACTTATTGCTCTTCACAATTCAGCTATGAAATCGGTTTAGAGGCCACTCAAGAACACTAAATTGTATGGTTCAAACAAATCCATTTGTTATAATAAACTGGTTCAAATAATTTGTCTCAAAGCATCCTCTTAGCTTTGTGACCAGAGCTGTCGTGCCTGGGAATAGACCCATATAAAGCACTCAGTCTCATGTCACTGCAATGTTTGTTACAAAATAGACATATATTGTCCATTAAGCTAAATACTTAAGACCTCACAATGAGGGTACTGCATTATGCAATAATATATAGACTTTTAAACAAGCAAATGAAATAGAAGTACGTCAGTGGGCAATTATTTGTTTGCTGTTCTGCACACTGGCAGAACACGTGCACCGAATACAACAGGTGTAGACCTTACAGTGAAATCAAATCATATACACTCCCCTCCGTATGTATTTGGACAGTGAAGCAAAATTTTTAAATTTGTCTCTGTACTCCAGCACTTTGGATTTGAGATCAAATCTTTAATTTTATTTTTGTACCCCTTGTTTCTCCCCAATTGGTAGTTACAGTCTTGTCCCGTCACTGCAACTTCTGTACAGACTCAGGATCGGTGAAGGTCGAGAGCCATGTGTCCTCCGAAACACAACCCTGCACTGCACTGCTTCTTGACACACTGCTCTCAGAAGCCAGCCACACCAATGTGTCAGAGGAAACACCGTACAACTGGTGACTGTGTCACCGTGCATGCGCCCGCCACAGGAGTCGCTAGAGCCCGATGGGACAAAGTCATCCCAGCCGGCCAAACCCTCCCTTAACCCAGACAACACTGGGCCAATTGTGCACCCCCTCATGGGTCTCCCGGTCATGGCCAGCTGCGACATTGCCTGGGATCAAACCAGAAATATTCTATAAGTCAGAGCAGGCCATTGCAATAAACAACACAAGATCCCTTTTAAATTAATATTCATTGGTGTCCGTTTTTAGGATTTTAAACTTTTTTGGAGAGTTTGAAATTGGGATCCTTTGCTATGGACAAGGGCATTTCTAGGTAGAGCCGACATAGAATTGAATAATATTGAACATATTTAGAAAATTCCCAAAACTATTTCCACTATATTAAATTCTCCTAAAGTAATTCAACAATTTTTTTTTTTTTTTTTACTATAAAAATAAAGTTTCCCTTCCGAACAAGGATTGTACTGACTTTCAAAAATCCCTGCTTTACAAACTTGTTGGATGCATTTACAGCTTGTTTTGGTTGTGTTTTAGATTATGTTTTCCCCAATAGGAAGTGAAATGTGAATAATGTCTTGTGTCATTTTGGATTCTGTAACGTGGGTCGTATAAAGGGGACCAAGGCACAGCGTGTAGAGTGCTCATATTTACTTTTAATTAATATACTTAAACAAAATAACAAAATGACCAACAACAGTTCCGTCAGGTGACATACACTAAACAGAAAACAACTACCCACAAAACCCAGGATGAAAAACCCCTACTTAAATATGATCTCTAATCAGAGGCAACGAGGATCAGCTGCCTCCAATTAGAGATCAACCCAAACAATCTCAATGTAGAAATAAAAAACTAGAACTTAAACATAGAAATAGAAAACATAGAACAACCCAAAACACCCCCTGTCACGCCCTGACCTACTCTACTATAGAAAATGACATCTTACTAGGGGCAGGACGTGACAGTACCCCCCCCCCCCCCCCCAAAGGTGCAGACTCCGAATGCAACATAATCAAAACCCAACAAAACAACCACAAAACACAAAGAGAGGGTAGGGAGGGTGACAAAAGTCTATGGCGGCTCAAATGCTGTCCACATAACCTCCAGCATAGGAGGCTGCTCCGGTTCTGGGCGTACTCCCCACTCCACCCGTGATCCTTCTGCTTTATTACCACCTGACCGTGGATCGTCGTCGAAGGAACCGGACTGTAGATCATTGCTGGAGGTTCTGGGCTGCGGGCCGCCGCTGGAGACTCCGGGCCGCCGCTGGAGACTCCGGGCTGCGGGCCGCCACTGAAGACTCCGGGCTGCGGGCCGCCGCTGAAGACTCCGGGCTGCGGGCCGCCGCTGAAGACTCCGGGCTGCGGACTGCCGCTGGAAGCTCCGGACTGGGGAGCGTCGCTGGAGGCTCCGGACTGGGTAGCGTCGCTGGAGGCTCCGGACTGGGGAGCGTAGCTGGAGGCTCCGGACTGGGGAGCGTAGCTGGAGGCTCCGGACTGGGAAACGTAGCTGGAGGCTCCGGACTGGGGAGCGTAGCTGGAGGCTCCAAACTGGGGAGCGTCGTTGGAGGCTCCAAACTGGGGAGCGTCGTTGGATGCTCCGGACTGAAGAGCGTCGCTGGAGGCTCTGAACTGAGGAGTGTCACTGGAGGCTCCGGACGGAAAAGCGTCGCCGGAGGCTCCGGACTGGGTGGCGTCATAATAGGTTCCAGGACTAGTGACTGTTGCTGCTGGCTCCATGCCAGGGATCATCTCTACAGGTTCCGCGCCAAGGATCATCACTGGAGGCTTCTTACCAAGGATTATCTCTACAGGGGCCGGGCCATGGATTATTCCTACAGGCTTCGTGCCATGGTTTATCCCTACAGGCTCCGGACCATTTATAATCCCTCCAGGCTTCTTGCCAAGGATTACTTCTTCAGGTTCCGGGCCATGGATTACCTCTTCAGGCTTCGCGCCATGGAATATCCCTAAAGGCTCCGGGCCATGGATCATCACTAGAGGCTTAGTGCCATGGAAAATCTTTACAGGCGTCGGACCATCGATTATCACTGGAGGCTTTTTACGTGGAGCAGGAACCGATCTCACCGGACTGGGGAGACACACTGAGGACCGAGTGCTCAAAGCAGGCACCGGCCGTACTGGGTTATGGATGCGCACTGGAGGGAGAGTGCGAAGAACAGGCACAGGACATACTGGATTCTGGAGGCGCGCTGGAGGGAGAGCGCGAGGAGCAGGCACAGGACATACTGTGCTATGGAGGCGCACTGGAGAGAGAGTGCGAGAGGCAGGCACATGCTCACCACAAAAAGCACGGGGAATTTGCTCAGGTCCCAGTCCTGGCCCAGCCAAACTACCCATGTGCCCCTCCCCCAAATTTTTTTTGGGGCTGCCTCTCGTTCTTCCCCGGTAGGCTCCGATATCACTCGATTACCTGGCCCCAAGTCCAGTCTCTCCTCTCAATCCACTCCTGATGTGACCAGGTGTCCATTTCTGCCCGGGCACGCCGCTTGATCCAATCATGGTGGGTAGTTCTGTAACATGGATCGTATAAAGGGGACCAAGGCGCAGCGTGTAGAGTGCTCATATTTACTTTTAATGAATATATTTAAACAAAACAGCCCAGAGCTCAGAAACATCTTATCTACTCACTTAGAATGAAAATTACTCCAGTCATCATTCACCAGTCAGTTTCTATTGTGAAAAACATAACAAAACCAAAACAAACTGGCCGCCCTGCCAAACTGAGAAATCAGGGGAGAAGGGCCTTGGTCAGGGAGGCGACCAAGAACCTGATGGTCAATCTGACAGAGCTCCAGAGTTCCTCTGTGGAGATGAAAGAAACTTTCAGAAGGACAACCATCTCTGCAGCACTCCACCAATCAGGCCTTTATGGTAGAGTGGCAAGACGGAAGCAACTTTAAAGTAAAAGGCCAATGACAGCCCGCTTGGAATTTGCCAAAAGGCACCTAAAGGACTCTCAGACCATGAGTAACAAGATTCTCTGGACTGATGAAACCAAGATTGAACTCTTTGGCCTGAATGCCAAGCGTCACGTCTGGAGGAAACCTGACACCATCCCTACGGTGAAGCATGGTGTTGGCAGCATAATGCTGTGGGGATGTTTTTCAGACACAGGTACTGGGAGCCTAGTCAGGATCGAGGGAAAGATGAACGGAGCAAAGTAAAGAGAGAGCCTTGATGATAACCTGCTCCAGGGCCCTCAGGACCTCAGACTGGGGTGACAGGACAACGACCCTAACCTCACAGCCAAGACAACGCAGGAGTGGCTTTGCGACAAGTCTCTGGAACCTGATCTAACATCTCTGGAGAGACTTGAAAATAGCTGTGCAGCAACTCTCGAACCTGACAGAGCTTAAGAGGATCTGCAGAGAAGAATGGGAGAAACTCCCCAAATAGAGATGTGCCAAGCTTGTAGGGTCATACCCAAGAAGACTCAAGGCTGTAATCACTGCCAAAGGTGTGTCGACAAAGTATTGAGTAAAGGTACTAAACACTTAAATATTTTTTTTTAAATAAATTTGCTAAAATATCTAAAAACCTTATTTTGTTTTGTCATTATGGGGTATTGTGTGTAAATTGCTGAATTAAAATATATATATATTTTAGAATAAGACTGTAACGTAACAAAATGTGGAAAAAGTCAAGGGGTCTGAATAGTTTCTGAAGGCACTGTAAGTGTCTGCCATTTCCCAAGCAACAACCTGTGTTTTTTTCTGATAAAGAAAAGATGTTCAGTTCTGTCCATTAAAACTGAATCAGATGAGGGGTAGATTAAGGATTAAGAATAACAAACAAAGTGGTTGTTTTAAGACACTACTTTGTGCATAATGCCCTCAGGACCATGTAGCCTCTCCTGTAGACAATAAAGAAGAGGAGAGACCCCAGAATACTGATTGAAAAACTAAGAGAGATAGAAATTCTGAAACCCCATCAAAAGTGAGTCTTCACAGACATATGAAGTGAGAATGAAGACAGAAAACATATTGAGAGAATACTTATTTTTTCTATTGCCAATGATCAGTAATCACTGGTGGAGAGGAGAGTAATCTCAGAGAGTGGTCCAAAAATTCTGTCTTCCTGTGATTACATAATTTCCCCAAATTGCAACTGAAGCCCCTCAATCCCCCAGCCCCTGAATCAGAACTGCAGAGGGAGCTGGGAGAGAGACGTGTACCATGTCATACCAGGCAAGGCTCGTTAGTCATTCCATGGAGGAAAGAGGCCTCCAACTGGGAATACTGCAGCCCGTAATGACAAAGCCAAACCACACACCGGATTCACCTGCTAAGAATAGCACTCAGTGGAATAAAACATCTATTTATGGTCATAGCTTCAGAATATACCTTACAACAGGGCCATACAATGGATCATACATGTACTATAAAAAAAACCACCAGCGAACTGGACCTTGTAATTGGAATCACTTAGTGATATTACCACATACTGTATATTCAAACGCTTTGGCAATCATCCAACTTTTGTTCAGATTTAATATTTACTGTAACACAGTAAACACATTTTACTGTGTTACACGTTTTAACACATTTTGTTGCATAGCAGTCTGTCTGAAAATCTTCATATGGGTCTAACTGAATATCCTCACATGGCTAGTCAAATCTCCCTTGAGGTGATTGACTGAATTAGTGTTAAGCATCAGATGTGTATTCATTCGGTGTGTGGCTCTGGGAGGGCTGTTAATTACTGACAAAGAACAGGTCGGATGGTTTATAAACACTAAAGCACCCTTGGAAATCAATGGGGGGGGGGATCTTGGCATATCTTTGAATGTGTTCAAAGAGAGGCTTACAAATGTACCTTTTTTTCTAATTTAAAAGCTAATTATACACTGACTATACAAAACATTTAGAACACTCTTTTCATGACATAGACTGACCAGGTGAATCCAAGTGAAAGCTATGATCCCTTATTGATGTCACTTACATCCACTTCAGTCAGCATAGATGAAGGGGAGGAGACAATTTAAGCCTTGAGACAATTGAGACATGGACTGTGTATGTGTGCCTTTCAGAGGGCAAGACAAAATATTGAAGTGCCTTTGAACGGGGTATGATAGTAGGTGCCAAGCGCAATGTTTTGCGTTTTTTACGCTTCACAGTTTCCAGTGTGTATCAAGAATGGTCCACCACCAAAAGGACAGGATGAATCGTGTGAATACAGGAAATATATTACAAGTGTGGAAAAGGGTCACATACCTGCAATTCAAAACGGAAACATGCCTGTGTTTTCTAAAGGGCTAGATGATGGAAAGGGTGAAGGGGTGTCTGTTGCAAGGACTGTCTCTGTTTCAACCTTCATGTGTTTATCCATGTGTTTATTACAAAGTGAAGATGCTCTCTCTCAATTGATTCAAACCTAAAGTGTTCTTGGAGAAAACTGTACAAGGTGTTTGGTTGGCAAATCAATGAGTTCTAACTGCATAGGCAAGAGGCCCTTACAGTAGCTCTGCCCCAATTCAGAATCCCCAGGGATACACAGACCTTGCTATGAGACCCGAGAAAACCAGGTGAAATTGAAGCACAACATGAGAATAGCAAGCTTTCCTAGAAACAGGTCAATTCAACTCTACTAGTGCAAAGCTACTCAGGGTTGGAGTAGAAGCTTTTAAATTAATACAATATCAATTGTGACAGCCCAGTTCCTTGGATCTTCACAGAGGAAGTACACTTTGCCCAGTTGACTTACTCGCTGAGCTTTGTTTAAAGTCTTTGGTCATAATCCGTATGGTACCACTAATCATTATCATCTTTTTGATGGCACCTGGCAGGAACAAAGCTATCAAAACGTATCCTATCTAAAAGTACCTTATTTGCAAACATAATGCATCAATTATCACGCCAGCCTTCAGAACAGTAACTAGATCATTAAGTTTGTCATTCAACTACTTGGCTGCATATGCATTGTGCTCCTCAACATTTGGCTGGCTAGATCTGTTTATATGTGGTATTGGGTGTGTTTATTTATTTCAGAAGCTAGCTAGAAATTGATTTTAACAACTAGTTTGCTAATAGTTAGCTAAATACTTAATAACCGACGGTAACATACTGTACCTCTCTCTACCTTGCACCGGCTTGTCCTCCTCCTCTTCCTCTTCTCTGCACCTGACGGGTATGACCTTTTATTAGATGCCATGACAGCCTTGCCCCCTCCACCTCGCTCTCTTATCAGCAGCACAGCTTTTGTGTAACTTGCACCCATCCGCCACTACATAATACCACATCTGTAACTCTCCACTCGCGCAGGTTGCACGAGGTCCCCCTGAACTTATGACGACCTATTGCCTGACCACAAAAAAACGATCATTTTAATACAATTTTGTATTAAGACATTGTATTTTTTATGTCAAGTTTGGGGGCAAATTTGATATTCTAGGGCCCTAGACAGTCACCTATTCGGTCTACCAGAAAGGAGGATACCTAGTCAGTTGTACAACTGAATATATTCAACTGAAATGTGTCTTCAGCATTTAACCCAACCCCTTTGAATCAGAGAGGTCCGGGGGGCTGTCTTAAATCAACATCCACGGCATAGTGGGTTAACTGCCTTGCTCAGGGGCAGAAGGACAGATTTTTGCCTTGTCAGCTCAGGGATTTGATCCAGCAACCTTTCGGTTACTGGCCCACTAGGCTAACTGCTGCCCACGGGTTGGCTCTGATTCAGCCTTCCTTCCTGCTTGGTCAAATATTCACAATTCTAATCCACTCCACAGCAAAAAAAATAAAAATCCACAGCAAAAAAAACAAACAACGGAAATGTACACCCTCAGGCTGTTTTAATTAAGAAAATAAATAAATCCAGTAATAGTTCACCCAGGGCTGAATTCATGTCAAATAAGCACAAGCACTCTACCTACACTTGGTTTTCTTGAACGCACTACAGAATGTGTCACTTCCTGTTGAACGCGGAATGAGCGGAATGAGGGAGAATGTGAAAATAAATTAATCCAGTAATAGTTCACCCGGGGCTGAATTCATGTCAAATAAGCACAAACACTCTGCCTAAATGTAGTTTTCTTGAACGCACCGCACAAAACGTCACTTCCTCATGAATGTGGAACGCAGAATGAGGGAGAGCTCGGTTTGTTGTTTTAGAAGGTTTGTTGTTTTGGAATATTTTGAAAGTCTATTGGAAAAGTTCAGTTAATAGCTAGCTACCTTTTCAGTTTGGATCCTGCGACGCGGTTGGCATCAGTTGCTGGGACCGCTACTATCTGTCCAGGGATCCTGCTGACCAAGGCCGGGTCTAAGGAGCTGCTTGACATATCAGCTAGCCTAGCTGGAAGCTAGCAGCCCATCAAGCTAGTAGGGTTTTCTTGAGGGCTTGAACATTAGCCATTGTGACTGGTACCTTAGATTGTCCCGGGCTTGTGGATGTCTAGATCCCTGCTGTTTGTTGTTTCCAATCTTCCCTGCGACCTGCCCTGTCTGGAACTGTGAGGAGTAACAGCATAACCTATGTTGCTACCATGACAAAGATCAAAGTCGGCGGGAGTACCGTTGAGGACAGTGGTGTCTCTCCATCACAGGTGAAGGATCTTTTAAACAAACAAAAATAGTTCTACAAGCAGTTGTTATAACAACAAGAAAATAGCTTCAAGTGTTGTGTCCAAATACTGGTGGAGTAAACTAATAAAATAATGGACAACCTGACCAGAGAGGTCCAGGACCTGAAGAACAGTTTGCAGTTCTCCCAGTGTCAGCTCGATGAGTTTAAACAGGAGAACGGCAAGATGACAGCCATCTGTAATTCATTGAGAGAGGACATCAGTTCTGTACGTGAATCCATGATAACAATGACAGAGAAATCTGATTATCTCGAGGGACAATCAAGGTGGAACAACATGGTTCTGGATGGAATTGTAGAATCTCCACAAGACTTGGACGTAGTCTGAGGACAAAGCGGGAAATGATATCACAGAAACTGAAGATGGACCACATAAAGATTGAGGTGGAGCCCACCCACAGACACATGCTTACACATACACATGATAAGACATGCACTCTTCACACACTTACACATGTATTTTGTATTGTAGATATGTGGTAGTAACCAGTGTCAGGTTATTAATCAACCTACCAGGGAACACACTTAATGTGTTGTGAAAAGTGTTATGAAGTGTAATGTTGTAATATTTAAAAATGTATATATCTGCCATAATGTTTTTCTACTGCTTTGTTTGCTCTTTTCCATATTATGTTTATCTCTGATACTTATCCAGGAAAGGGCTAAAATAGCCCATATTAAGATATGTAACCTTATAAATAAGGTTAATGAAATCAAAAACTTGCACCAGATAACATTCATATATATTAGTCATTTCTGAGACTCACTTAGATAATTAATTTGATAATACAGCAGTAGCAATACAAGGACATGACATCTATAGAAGAGACAATAATGCTTATGGGGGAGGTGTTGCTATATATACAGTTGAAGTCGGAAGTTTACATACACTTTAGGTTGCAGTCATTAAAACTCGTTTCCAACAAATGTTCACAGACAGATTATTTAATTTATAATCCACTGTATCACAATTCCAGTGGGTCAGAAGTTTACATACTACACTAAGTTGACTGTGGCTTTAAACAGCTTGGAAAAATGCTGAAAATTATGTCATGGCTTTAGAAGCTTCTGATATGCTAATTGACATCATTTGAGTCAATTGGAGGTGTACCTGTGGATGTATTTCAAGGCCTACCTTCAAACGCAGTGCCTCTTTGCTTGACATCATGGGAAACTCAAAAGAAATCAGCCAAGACCTCAGAAAATAAATTGTAGAACTCCACAAGTCTGGTTCATCCTTGGGAGCAATTTCCAAATGCCTGAAGGTACCACGGTCATCTGTACAAACAATAGTACGCAAGTATAAACACCATGGGACCACTCAGCCGTCATACCGCTCAGGAAAGAGACGCGCTCTGTCTCCTAGAGATGAACGTACTTCAAAAGTGCAAATTAATCCCAGAACAACAGCAAAGGACCTTGTGAAGATGCTGGAGGAAACAGGTACAAAAGTGTCTATATTCACAGTAAAACGAGTCCTATATCGACATAACCTGAAAGGCCACTTAGCAAGGAAGAAGCCACTGCTCCAAACCCGCCATAAAAAGCCAGACTACGGTTTGCAACTGCACATGGGGACAAAGATTGTTCTTTTTGTAGAAATGTCGTCTGGTCTGATGAAACAAAAATAGAACTGTTTGACCATAATGACCATCGTTATGTTTGGAGGGAAAAGGGGGATGCTTACTAGCTGAAGAACACCATCCCAACAGTGAAGCACGGGGGTGGCAGCATCATGTTGTGAGGGTGCTTTGCTGCAGGAGGGACTGGTGGACTTCACAAAATAGATGGCATCATGAGGAAAGGAAAATTATGTGGATATATTGAAGCAACATCTCAAGACATCAGTCAGGAAGTTAAAGCATGGTCGCAAATGGGTCGTCCAAATGGATAATGACCCCAAGCATACCTCCAAAGTTGTGGCAAAATGGCTTAAGGAAAACAAAGTCAAGGTATTGCAGTGGCCATCACAAAGCCCTGACCTCAATCCTAAAGAAACTGTGTGGGCAGAACGGAAAAGGTGTGTGCGAGCAAGGAGGCCTACAAACCTGACTCAGTTACACCATCTCTGTCAGGAGGAATGGGCCAAAATTCACCCAACTTATTGTGGGAAGCTTGTGGAAGGTTACCTGAAACGTTTGACCCCAGTTAAACCATTTAAAGGCAATGCTATCAAATACTAATTGAGTGTATGTCAACTTCTGACCCACTGGGAATGTGATGAAAGAAATAAAAGCTGAAGTAAACCATTCTCTCTACTATTATTCTGACATTTCACATTCTTTAAATAAAGTGGTGATCCTAACTGACCTAAGACAGGGAATTTTTGAGGAATTGTGAAAAACTGAGTTGAAATGTATTTGGCTAAGGTGTATGTTAACTTCCGACTGTGTGTGTGCTTAGCCATATCACTGTAATGCTTAGAGAAGATTTTATGTCAGGTGTTATTGAAGTGTTGTGGTTGCAGGTTCACCTGGCACATCTAAAGCCTATTTCTTTGGTGTGTTGCTGTAGGCCACCAACTACTACAGTACAGTTGGGGGAAAAAGTATTTGATCCCCTGCTGATTTTGTACGTTTGCCCACTGACAACGAAATGATCAGTCTATAATTTTAATGGTAGGTTTATTTGAAAAGTGAGAGACAGAATAATAACAAAAATTTCCAGAAAAACGCATGTCAAAAATGTTATAAATTGATTTGCATTTTAATGAGGGAAATAAGTATTTGACCCCCTCTCAATCAGAAAGATTTCTGGCTCCCAGGTGTCTTTTATACAGGTAACGAGCTGAGATTAAGAGCACACTCTTAAAGTGAGTGCTCCTAACCACAGCTTGTTACCTGTATGAAAGACACCTGTCCACAGACGCGATCAATCAATCAGATTCCAAACTCTCCACCATAGCCAAGACCAAAGAGCTCTCCAAGGATGTCAGGGACAAGATTGTAGACCTACACAAGGCTGGAATGGGCTACAAGACCATCACCAAGCAGTTTGGTGAGAAGGTGACAACATTTGGTGCGATTATTCGCAAATGGAAGAAACACAAAAGAACTGTCAATCTCCCTCGGCCTGGGGCTCCATGCAAGATCTCACCTCGTGGAGTTGCAATGATCATGAGAACGGTGAGGAATCAGCCCAGAACTACACCGGAGGATCTTGTCAATGATCTCAAGGCAGCTGGGACCATAGTCACCAAGAAAACAATTGGTAACACACTACGCCGTGAAGGACTGAAATCCTGCAGCGCCCGCAAGGTCCCCCTGCTCAAAAATACATATACTACATGCCCGTCTGAAGTTTGCCAATGAACATCTGAATGATTCAGAGGACAACTGGGTGAAAGTGTTGTGGTCAGATGAGACCAAAATGGAGCTTTTTGGCATCAACTCAACTCGCCGTGTTTGGAGGAGGAGGAATGCTGCCTATGACCCCAAGAACACCATCTCCACCGTCAAACATGGAGGTGGAAACATTATGTTTTGGGGGTGTTTTTCTGCTAAGGGGACAGGACATCTTCACCGCATCAAAGAGACGATAGACGGGGCCATGTACCGTCAAATCTTGGGTGAGAACCTCCTTCCCTCAGCCAGGGCGTTGAAAATGGGTCGTGGATGGGTATTCCAGCATGACAATGACCCAAAACACACAGCCAAGGCAACAAAGGAGTGGCTCAAGAAGAAGCACATTAAGGTCCTGGAGTGGCCTAGCCAGTCTCCAGACCTTAATCACATAGAAAATCTGTGGAGGGAGCTGAAGGTTCAAGTTGCCAAACGTCAGCCTTGAAACGTTAATGACTTGGAGAAGATCTGCAAAGAGGAGTGGGACAAAATCCCTCCTGAGATGTGTGCAAACCTGGTGGCCAACTACAAGAAACGTCTGACCTCTGTGATTGCCAACAAGGGTTTTGCCACCAAGTACTAAGTCATGTTTTGCAGAGGGGTCAAATACTTATTTCCCTCATTAAAATGCAAATCATTTTATAACATTTTTGACATGCGTTTTTCTGGATTTTTTTGTTGTTATTCTGTCTCTCACTGTTCAAATAAACCTACCGTTAAAATGTTAGACTGATCATTTCTTTGTAAGTGGGCAAACATACAAAATCAGCAGGGGATCAAATACTTTTTTCCTCCACTGTAAATAATATGGGTGAAGTGTTTGATTGTGTATGTGACGTAAAGAGAGAGGTCTACTTTCTTGGGGATCAGAATATTGATTGGTTTTCATCAATCTGTCTGCTCAAGAGGAAGCTTCTCACTGTAACCAGTGCCTGTAATCTGGTTCAGGTTATTAATCAACCTACCAGGGTGTTTACAAACACTACAGGAACAAGATCATCCACAGGTATTGGTCACATTTCTACTAATACTGTAGAACTTTGTTCTAATGCTGTATCTGTACCCATTGGATGCAGTGATAACAATATATTGGCTATATCCAGGAAAGACAAAGTTCCCAAATCTGGTCCTAAAATAGTGTATAACAGATCATATGATGATGTAAAAAATATTTTTGGGTCGGATGTGATTAATAAGGAACATTCAGACGCTGCACTTGTAGAATTTATAAAATTGCTTCTTCCAATTATTGATAAACATGCACCTGTTAAGAAACTGACTGTTAAGGCTCCATGGATTGATGAGGAATTGAAAAACTGTATGGTTGAAAGAGATGGGGCAAAAGGAATGGCTAATAGAGTCTAGCTGCACATCTGACTGGCTAACTTTCTGCAAATTGAGAAATTATGTGACTAAACTCAAAGAAAAGAAGAAACCTGTATTATGAAATGAAGATCAATGATATAAAGAATGATGGAAAAAATGTAATAATGGAAAAATGTAAAAATGAAATGATGGGCACAAAGACAAATTCAACTCCATCTTTCATCAAATCAGATAGCTTATTCATCACAAAACCATTTGATGTTTTTTAATCATTAATTCATTGGCAAAGTGGGCAAACTTAGGCAGGAAATGCCACCAACGAAGAGTGAACCATCGTACCCATGCATAAAAAAACGAATAATGAAAGAAAAGCATTGTAAGTTTCAATTTTGTGAAGTTAGTGTGGTAGAGGTGGAAAATGATTGTTAACTATCAATAATGACAAACCTCCTGGCATTGACACATTAGATGGAAAGCTACTGAGAATGGTAGCTGACTCTAAAGCCACACCTATCTGTCATATCTTTAATCTGAGCCTAGAGGAAAGTCTTTGTCCTCAAGCCTGGAGGGAAGCCAAAGTCATTCCGTTACCCCAGAGTGGTAAAAGCGGCCTTTATTTGGTTTTAACAGCAGACCTATCAGCTTGCTGCCAGCTCTCAGCAAACTGTTGGATTTTTTGTTGTTGACCAAATACAATGCTATTTCTCTGTAAATAAATGATCAACAGACTTTCCGCATAATTATAGAAAAGGGCACTCAAAATGTACTGCACTGACACAAATGACTGATGATTGGTCAAAATAAATTGTTAATAAGAACATTGTGGGAAGTGTACTGTTAGATTTCAGTGCAGCATTTTAGTTTATTGACCCTAACCTGTTGTTGAGAAAACTTGTGTTATGGCTTTTCAACCTCTGTCATAAATGGATGCAGCGCTATCTATCTAATATAATTCAGAAGGTTTTCTTTAATAGAAGCTTCTCTAATGTCAAACATGTCAAGTGTGGTGTACTGCAGGGCAGCTCCCTAGGCCCTCACCCTTTTCTATTTTTACCAATGACCTGCCACTGACATTGAACAGAGTATGTGTTTCCATGTATCCTGATGATTCAACCATATACGCATCAGCAACCACAGCTAATGAAGTTACTAAAAACCCTTAACAAAGAGTCTGTTTTGGAATGGGTGGCCAGTAATAAACCGGTCCTGAACATCTCTAAAACTAAGAGCATTGTATTTGGTACAAATAATTCCCTAAGCTCTAGAATCTGGTAATGAATGGTGTGGCTGTGGAACAAGTTAAGGAGACTTAGACTGTAAACTGCCATGGTCAAAAAATATAGACTCAATGGTTGTAAAGATGGAGAGAGGTCTGTCTGTAATAAAGTGATGCTCTACTATTTTGAAACCACACTCCACAAAGCAGGCTCTAGTTTTATCTTATCTTCATTATTGTCAAGTCATAAGGTCAAGTGCTGCAAAGAAAGACCTAGTTAAGCTGCAGCTGGCCCAGAACAGAGCCACACATTTTGCTCTTCATTGTAATAAGAGGGCTACTATTAATACTATGCATGCCAGTCTCTCTTGTCTAAGAGTTGAGGAAAGACTGACTTCGTTACCTCGTTTTTTTGTAAGAAATAACCACCAGGGGTCCCCAGGTCCGATCCAATGTCTTTTTCGTTATGTTTCGGACCTCAGTGAGAATAGCTGTCACCATTGGCGTCGGCAAATGGGGATCCTGATAAATAAAATAAAATCTAATTATATAAAAAAATGCATCTACAAAGATGCAAAGAGGGTGTTTGGAGATGAAGTGCCTCAGAGAAAACTATAATATTGAAGCCAGTAAAGCAACATTGGCTTAGGAGTTAATATCAATGCTGGGCCAATTGTTCGCCACCCTATCGGACTCTCGGTCACGACACAGCCGGGGATTGAACCCAAGGCTGTAGTGACGCCGTAATGCTGCGATGCAGTGCCTTACACCGCTGCGCCCCTCGGTAGGCCCTAATGTAGTGTTTTTGCAGATCGTAGTATACTCTAGTATTTACGGTAACACTTTACTCGACACCTAGCATCATAACACGTTATGATAAGGTCATAACCATGTCACAATGTCATAACTTGTCCTAACCTGTTATAATATAGTCATAACTGTTGTCGTGTCTTTGGATATGCCGGATTAAGTGATATGACATGCTAACTTATAAAATGATTTCTCTGTAATTAATATTACCTGATTAAGCTAATCATGTAAATGTAATTAACTAAAAAGTCGGGGCACCACGGAAGAACGTTTATAGAGCCGTTATCTTCCGAATAAACTCTTAAAATACTTAGTAATATTTTACATCGATAGCAGTCAATATTAACCCTTATCTTATTTTCAGTCTCATAATGAAAGTTGTAAATTCTTGGCTATCTTCACGAACCCAGGCTAACAAGTTGAATCAGCAATACAAAATTGGGTTTAATCATTTATTTACTAAATACCTAAACTAATCACACAGAATTACATATACACAGAATACAAATGATGTCATACAGAAAACGTCCTGGTGGACGGAACCTGTATCATGGCTGGTTACACAAAGGAAAGGGGGTTGGGCTTGAATGAAAGAGCGGGAAGATTTAGGAACAGAGAAACAGCAGCTATGCTATCGTAAATACATTATCTTATGCATTCTAAATTACCGCCCATTTGGAAAAGGAAAATGCAATAAATATTTACTCTGAGCTGCGCTTCGGTAGATTGGTCGTAGATGCTGGCCGGGTTGGCCAACAGATCTTCCTGTAAACTCTTAAGAATGTCTCTGGTGGTAAATTGGATACGTGGTGGTATCTTCGTCCGTCTGTTAGACTGGATCTGTCGTCCGTCCTTTCCTAGCCCACGTCTACAGCGGCCGCTGCTAACTCAACGGCTAGGAAGTATCACTTCTGTAGTGAATAAGCTCAAAGTTCATACCAGTTCATACCATAGCTCACGCTGAGGTTGGCTTAGTTCTGTCCTTGACATGTGTGTCCTTCTAACGTAGAGGCTGCAGACCACCCGTACTGGAACAACCTGGTTATCTTTTCGTCAAAGGCTTATATAGTGGAGAGGGGGGAAGGATGTGTTTCATCGTTTATAACCCCTCCTCTTCACAGGGGTGGGCCACTGATCAAGCAGGGCACTTTCCTTATGAAAACCCAAATATCTAATTTGGAAGCTAAAATTACATTTAATCTCCTAACAAACAATTTCAATATCAAACATTTCAATTGCATAACAATTCCATGTGACTCTGATAACTAGAGGGTGTATACTTTCCCAGGCACAGTTTATGTCGTCCTGTCATCAGTCATAATGTCTCAGATAACAACGAACTGACATACATACTCATTACGTTCTCAAGCATATTTCCAACTGGTTTTATTACCAAAATATGGTTCCTTTTCCCCATTTGTTTGATGTTCCCAGACTCTCTATATTTAACACAGGCTATTCAAGTCCTTCAGTAGGGTCAGAGAGGGGAAGGGAGAAAGGTTTTTATGGGGGGGGGGGTCATAAACCTTACCCACAGGCCAACGTCATGACACTGTCATGACACATATTTAGACCTGTTGTGAGATATGTTGCGTTATTTTATGGCTGGTTATGAAACCTATATAAGAGTGTCAAAACCAACAAAAACCTACCACACAAAGCAAAACATTCCATTACACCATAGCCAACGTGTCAACAGTATGTTAATGTTGTATACTCTTTTTTAAATTTACCATATTAAATTATCATTGTAATTGCACACACATTGATTTCAGACATGCACCTACCCCAATGCTCTGTTGCTGATGACTGGGATAAATGCAGGAGCATATTTCAGGGGACAATACACCCTCTTTTTGACTGATGACTGATATTCAGTAAGGGAATGTACATGATAGGCCTACTGTATCTGGCTTATATGACTGATGGTTATAATGGTTCTTGATAGTGTCATAAAGTGTATTTTCCACAAGTTATTTTAAATATGAAGAAGAAAAAAACATGACTAAAGAATTCAATACAACAACAAAGGATTTAAGAAACATACTATTAAACAAAAGTGAGTAAAATAATTTGAATATATGCGGGTTTTGACAGTCTTAGGTACTTGTCCTAACCATCCATAAAATAACAAAATATTTTTTACAACAGTTGTAAATATGGGTTATGACAGTGCTATGACCATATTATGACAATTAATGTCAGCTGTTGTGACATATTATGACATGGTTATGACCATGTCATAACATTATGTCAAGTAAAGTGTTACTGTATTTACTAGAGGGTTTTTTCAGACTGTAGTATACTGTAGTATTTACTGTAGTGTTTTTGTAGACATTACTCTAGTATTTACTGTAGTCTTTTTGTTTTATTACCTTTGTCATAGATGTGGAGGCTTTCTCTTTCAGGAAATCTACTGGAGAAAAACTAAAAGAGCACATTTTCTATAACCTATAGGTAGGACTGGGGTCTGAATGGATAGCTCAGAGCTTCTGCTCTTCTCTATAGCCATAATATATGGTCTGTACTTGTAGGTTTCTTAATTATAGGTGGCACAAAATGCAATATGGGGGAGGGAAATGGGAAGTGTATATGCAAATTGTATACTGTAGGATTAACTATAGTTAATACTGTGTAGTGTTTTTGCAGACCGTAGTGTTTTTGCGGACATTACTGTAGTATTTACTACAGTGATTTTTTGTGTGGATAAAACTGTAGTATTTACTATTCTACAGTATACTACAACATTCTATAGTAAGTACTAAACATGATTGAGGGATACTACAGTGTGTAGTATAGTATTCTAAAGTATACTACAATTTACTATAGAATTCTATAGTAAGTACTGTAGTATTCTATACTAAACTGTCACATTTTTTATGTGGGTATTCATAAACATCAATTGCAATCCCAAAATTGACTAAAAAGTGTAAGTAGGATAACTTTTGTCACTATCTTCCAAAACAGAGATTTGCAAGATTCAAGAAATTAATGATTCCAATCCCGCCAGTTACAATGGCGCCCAATGTGGAGCGGTCTCTCATGGGAGAGGAGGTCAAAGGGGGTTGAATGTAGAGGACATGAGTCGGTCATGGTTGCTCATGGTCTCATGATGGGTAGCTTACCTACAACTTAAAAATTCACCAAATAATTTCCTTTTGGTATAATGGGAAAGACGTTGGGTTCTCCAGTGGGAAACCTGGGTTCAAATCCCATCAGTTACATTGACATGAGACATAGCTACAATACATTGTCGCCAATGTTTTGTTGAAAGAACGAGACTTGTTCTTTGTACTATTTTGTACTACACCAAGAGAGTGCAAAGCTGTCATCAAGGCAAATTTGAAGAATCTAAATATAAAATATATTTTCATTTGTTAAAAACCTTTTTGTTTACTACATGATTCCATATGTGTTATTTCATAGTTTTGATGTCTTCACTATTATTCTACAATTTAGAAAATAGTAAAAAATAAAGAAAACCCCTTGAATGAGCACTTGTTCTAAAACTTTTGACCTGTAGTGTATGTAGATATCTTTATTAGAAAAAATACTATATTTCTCTTGATGCAGTGATAATGAATGTAAAGAATTTCTCAATTTACCCCACTCTCCCCTACAGTAGTAAAGGTATGTGCTTTATCTAGACTAAGTGCTCCAGCCTTTCTGTAACGCTTGATGTAGTGGGTGTGGAGTCAGGCGCAGGAAACAAGTGCGTTTGCTATCGGGCTTTAATAAATGCACCATCAAAGAGAGTATACACCCAAAATAACAACAGGGTGTAATCAAAATACAATGACCCAAAACACGTTCCACTTACACAATACACAATGCAAGAAAGAAATAAGCCCGCACACAGAACAGGTGGGGAAACGGGCTTAAATACCCAACTAATCACTAATGGAACACAGGTGATACTAATAAAGACAAAACCAACAGAAAAGGAAAAAGGGATCGGTGGCAGCTAGTAGGCCGGTGACGACGACCGCCCAGCGCCACCCGAACAGGGAGAGGAGTCACCCTCGGCAGGAGTTGTGACACTTTCCCATATTTCTGAAAAATGTATAATTACTAGGGATGAAAACAACGTCCTGCCAAAATGCACTCAACTGGTATTCACAAACAAATAAATGTACCTTTAAACTGACTGACAAGCAAGGTGAGCAGCAGTGCCTGTTTGCGTTATAAATTTTTATTTTTTACATTTATTTCACCTTTATTTAACCAGGTAGGACAAGGCTGCGACCTGGCCAAGATTAAAGCAAAGCAGTTTGACACATACAACAACACAGAGTTACACATGGAATAAACAAACATACAGTCAATAATACAGTAGAAAAAAATATATATACAGTGTGTGCAAATGAGGTAAGTTAAGGGAGGTAAGGCAATAAATAGGCCATGGTGGCAAAGTAATTACAATATACAAATTAAACACTGGAGTGATTGATGTGCAGAAGATGAATGTGCAATTAGAGATACTGGGGTGCAAAGGAGCAAGATAAATTAATAAATACAGTATGGGGATGAGGTAGTTGGATGGGCTATATTACAGATGGGCTATGTACAGGTGCAGTGATCTGTGTGCTGCTCTGACAGCTTGTGCTTAAAGCTAGTGAGGGAGATATGAGTCTCCAGCTTCAGTGATTTTTGCAGTTCGTTCCAGTCATTGGCAGCAGAGAACTGGAAGGAAAGGCGGCCAAAGGAGGAATTGGCTTTGGGGGTGACTAGTGAGATATACCTGCTGGAGCGCGTGTTACGGGTGGGTGCTGCAATGGTGACCAGTGAGCTGAGATAAGGCGGGGCTTTACCAAGCAGAGACTTGTAGATGACCTGGAGCCAGTGGGTTTGGCGGCGAGTATGACGTGAGGGCCAGCCAACGAGAGCATACAGGTCGCAGTGGTGTGTCGTATATGGGGCTTTGGTGAAACTGATGGCACTATGATAGACCTTAGAAAAGCAGGGTAGGATAGATATAGGTCTGTAGCAGTTTGGGTCTAGAGTGTCTCCCCCTTTGAAGAGGGGGATGATCGTGGCAGCTTTCCAATCTTTGGGAATCTCACACAATACAAAAGAGAGGTTGAACAGGCTAGTAATAGGGGTTGCAACAATTTCAGCAGATAATATTAGAAAGAGAGGGTCCAGATTGTCTAGCCCGGCTGATTTGTAGGGGTCCAGAATTTGCAGCTGGATAGTAAGACAGAACTCTGCAGGCTATCTCTGCAGTAGATTGCAACTCCGCCCCTTTTGGCTGTTCTATCTTGGCAGAAAATGTAATAGTTAGGGATGGAAATTTCAGGGTTTTTGGTGGTCTTCCTAAGCTAGGATTCAGACACGGCTAAGACATCTGGGTTGGCAGAGTGTGCTAAAGCAGTGAATAAAACAAACTTAGGGAGGAGGCTTCTAATGTTAACATGCATGAAACCAAGGCTTTTACGTTTACAGAAGTCAACAAATGAGAGCACCTGGGGAATAGGAGTGGAGCTAGGCACTGCAGGTCCTGGATTAACCTCTACATCACCAGAGGAGCAGAGGAGGAGTAGGAAAAGGGTGCGGTTAAAGGCTATAAGAACTGGTCATCTAGTATGTTTGGAACAGAGAGTAAAAAGGAGCAGGTTTCTGGGCGCAATATAATAGATTCAAGGCATAATGTACAGACAAAGGTATGGTAGGATGTGAGTACATTGGAGGTAAACCTAGGCATTGAGTGATGGTGAGAGAGATATTGTCTCTAGAAACATTTAAACCAGGTGATGTCATCGCATATGTGGGAGGTATTGAGCAGGGCTAGAGGCTCTACCGTGAAGAGGCTCTACCATGAAATAAAACAATAATAATAAAACAATAATCACTAACCAGAACAGTAATGGACAAGGCATATTGACATTAGGGAGAGGCATGCGTAGCCGAGTGATCATAAGGGTCCAGTGAATGGTTGGGCTGGGTGGAGACACGGCGATTCAGACAGCTAGCAGGCCGGGGCTAGCAAGCTAGCAGAAGGGCCTTAGAGGGACGTCGCGACGGAGGAAAGTCTGTTTTAGCCTCCGCGGTTCCGTCAATATACCAGTCGTGATGGATTAGTAGGGTTCCGTGTAGCAGAGGGGTCCAGTCCAATTGGCAAATGGATCTATTCAGCTAACAGTCCAATATGCTCTAGACAGCTAGTGGGCTGCGGCTAGCAGGCTAGCAGATGGGCATTCAGGGGACGTCACGACGAAGGGGCCTGTTAAAAAAAAGACCCTTGGGCATATTATGTCGGTAGTCCAGTCGTGATGGATAAGCAGGGCTTCGTGTGGTAAAAGGGGCCCAGGCCGATTGGCAAAATAGGAATAGTGGCACGACAAATTGGCCGATGGACCTATTAGCTAACAGTCCGATATGCTCTAGACAGCTAACGGGCCGCGGCTAGCAGATGGGCAATCGGGACGTCACATCGTAGGAGCCAGTTGAGTAACCCCCTCAAGCAGATTACGTCGGTAGTCCAGTCGTGAAGAATCGGCGGGGTTCCGTACACCGTACCGACAGTAAAAGGGGTCCAGGAGTGTCTGATGGACCTCTTCAGCTAGCCGGGAGATTGGCCTAGCATGAGCTAGCTCTGGGCTAATTGGTGCTTGCTTCGGGACAGAGACGTTAGCCAGGAGTAGTCACTTGGATTGCAGCTAGCTAGCTGCGATGATCCAGGTGAGAAGGTTCAGAGCTTGCGGTAGGAATCCGGGGATATGGAGAGAAAATAGGTCCGGTAGGCTCTGGTTTGAATCGCGTTGTACAAACTAGCGAGAGCTCTCTGAGTTAAAGGTAGCTGATGACCACTAGCAGTGGTTAGCTGACTACTAGCTAGTTAGCTGGATAGCTTCTGTTGGGGGATTCCGATTCAGAGGTAAAGAAAACTTTAGAAAAAGCAGATCCACACTACATTGGGTGAGGCGGGTTGCAGGAAAGTATTTTGAAGTTGAGGTTTAGAAAAATGTAAAAAAGATATGCGAAGAAAAATATATAAAAAGATATATACATGGGACACGACAAGGCGAAGGACAAAGACGTCTGACTGCTACGCCATCTTGAAAAGTATGTATGATAATATAATGATAGTGTATGTGTCTGGAATGTAAACAATAGATACCTCCCACTGGTCCTCAGTTAGCATTGCTTTTTTCTCCAACGACATCTAAAACGAGTATAGCCATCTAGATAAATCAATGGATATTTCAATAACCTAATTGCAATATGGGTTCACTAAGTAAATGGGGCTAAAAAGTTGTTGGTAATCTTCCTTAATGTGCTGTATGGGGGAAAAAACTATATTAATGGTCGACTTTTGGTACTCTGCATGAAACACTGACAGAGACTTATTTCGCCCACTGCTGATGAAGTCTATCAGAGGGAAGGCTGCTGCCAAATGCTTTGTGTCTTTGAATGACTCTGCTGGAAGGGTCACAGTCATCATGTTTCTCTCTGGTGTGGCTGCAATCACACTTCTTCCTCCAGTGACTAATGCATTACATTTTCTTCTGATTGTTATTAAAACTAACAGCCCGCTCGTGTTTATCACATCATTTAGATTCAATAACAAATAATTAACTGACTCTCAGGTTCATCAGTAAAATGCATTTCTATGTTAGATTTTTAAAAGATATATTATGTTCAACTTTGAATAACATATTACTGTTTCTAATTAGATACAAATCAAACTGTGTCAATATTAATAATCAGTTTCAAATTGTACTAGTCAACTCTCCAAATGTCCAAAATGTCCAAACATCAAAAGTGAGGATATGCATGATGTCCAGTCGTTAGAAGTGAATTTCTAGAGGCGGCATGAGGTCAGGCCTGGGGTTCTAATGGTGGTCAGTCGACAGTAGAAAATGACTAAGCTTTTTTTACAGGGTGCTGCATCGGTAGGGCCGCACAAACAATCAGTCACAGAGGAGCAAAGGGCCAGGCCGTGTGCAGAGAGATGAGGGTTCACTGCAGACTGATTAGTAATTGCAGGACAATCCTATCAGTGAGGCCAGCCATCTATTAACACCACTGGGCCTTCTGGAGCAACTGATTTCAAAGCACAGTTAATGGTTGGGTTCTGGAAACAGACCAAATTGTCTCTTACATCTGCTGTTTGAAATGCACTGCATTAGAGAAGTAATCAATACTCACCTTTTTTGAGATAAGGTTAATCCTGTGACTTTGGATGACAAGGAAAATGGATCCAGTGTATGTATCAACTCAATGCCTTACTTTGTCGACTACATTTTCCACACAACATGGGCCAAATTAGTGCTCATTAGAGGCAGAAATAATCTGTTCTGGAAAATTATGTGAAATTAAAACCATTTCATGAAAGCCTTTGTCATCTAACAGTGCCCCAATTGATCATGGTCTGGGGCCAGAAAATGTAGCGAAGGGTATTGAGCTATGGTTGACTTTGGATGAAGTAGTGAACGCGAATTGCAAAACATTTCTTAAACGGAAGAAAACGGAATGAAACAGGGAGGGACCTATGTGAATTTGTCCAATAGAGACTCTAGTTTTGCTCTGTTTGCTTCCATTTGGGTCTTAATAAACGGTAAACGGTTTCCGTAATGAATATGCCCTAGGGGTGCTGGTGGCTAGGCCAGAGGACCACGGTGAACATCCACCTTTTCCAATATTAAATAATTTATTGGTAACAATTAATTACCATACTGTGATTGTTTTCAATTAAAATTGTCAAGAATGTAGCTGTCTGGGAGTGGTCTGAGTGGGGAGGGGAAAACTGAAAATGAGCTGTTATTGGTAGAGACATTTGGAACTCTCTTTCTCATTGGGCTATTAACTAATTTTACCAGATGGTGATGTCACAATGGAAGGCCAAAATTTGAATCCACCCAAACAGTCTGACATTTCAGGCGGTCTTTTAAAAAGGGCATTATCATAATTTTCACAATTTCTCACTAACCTAAGTGAGGAAATACATATAAACACAGGAAATCATGTTTTTGACCGCACTGGGCCTTTATATGACTTAGCTAACTTATTGTTTCTTATATTACATTTCCCCTCCAAACACATACAGACCCCCGCCTTTATCACCAGTCCACACACAAGAAAAGTAGCCTGTTTTGTTGAGACATTTTCCCATGAGACTGACAAAAGAAAATGAAAAATGTTTAATTCAAACCTCTAGCTTATGAGATTTTTCATCCCAATGACAAAAAATGAAATAATAATTATGAGGTGGGGATGGGGAATAAGTGGTAAACAGAAGTCAAGATCATTGATCATGATTTCAGCAAAAAGACTGCACTGAGACTAGCCTGAGAGCCAGTCTGTTACTGCTCTCTTGCCAACTCCTTAAAGAATTATCATGTCAAACTGCTAAGATGTTTGGCTTGACAATGACAGCAATGGAGCTGGTGATACTGGCCTCAGTCTGTAGCTGAGGTGGCCTGTGATAGTAAAAAGAACGGACTAATGTTCTTTATTCTGAAGAATGTTTTTTTTTTTATTGTTCAATTGTCAATTTTTTGGTTCGTACTTTTAAAGCATTCACATAAAAAAAGCAGAATTAAAACATTTTCACAAATAACCCTGTCTTACTGTATGATTTCACATGAAAACCAAAATGTATTTCACATTCATAAAATAGTAGATACAATATGAAGACAAAAATAACTGAATGTTTTTCTATATAGCGCTACAATATACAAAACTGACAACAATACATTCACATTTAAGATAATAGCACCTCCGCAAAATTGTCTCTCTCTCATGAACTCGCACTGTCTGCACTAAAAGTCCACGCTCCAGACTGAGCGTGCTCGCCAGTTTACCAGCTCGTGAGCACAATTTTACACAAAGCCAATAACATGTAAAACGAACTCAGAAATCCCTAAAAAATGTATTCTTTATAAAATCTCGTAGACAAAATTCAGTACAAGTACTGTAAGCTACTCAGTAAACATAGTCTCTGCTAGTATCAAGCTAACATATACTCTCACTCATTGTAAATCATGTTCTTCTTTCACTCAGTTCGACACAAAAACTTTCCTAATGTGATAATACCTTGACAAAGTTGTTAAATAGCATGTTATTACATGTTCTTTTGATTTTAGAACGTTTGGAAGTTCTGTTACATACCTGTAATAGTAAAAAGAATGGACACAAGTTTACGACTGCAAAATTCTGGCGCTTTCTTTATTCTGAAGAATTAGGACATCTACTTTGTGCATGACACAAGTAATTTTTCCAACAATTGCTTACAGACAGATTATTTCACTTATAATTCACTGTATCACAATTCCAGTGGGTCAGAAGTTTACATACACTAAGTTGACTGTGCCTTTAAACAGCTTGGAAAATTACAGAAAATGATGTCATGGCTTTAGAAGCTTCTGATAGGCTAATTGACATCATTTGAGTCAATTGGAGGTGTACCTGTGGATGTATTTCAAGGCCTACCTTCAAACTCAGTGCTGCTTTCTTTGACATCATGGGAAAATAAAAAGAAATCAGCCAAGACCTTAGAAAATAAATTGTAGGCCTCCACAAGTCTGGTTCATCCTTGGGAGCAATTTCCAAACACCTGAAGGTATCATATTCATCTGTACAAACAATAGTACGCAAGTACACTGCTCAAAAAAATAAAGGGAACACTAAAATAACACATCCTAGATCTGAATGAATTAAATAATCTTTTTAAATACTTTTTTCTTTACATAGTTGAATGTGCAGACAACAAAATCACACAAAAATAATCAATGGAAATCCAATTTATCAACCCATGGAGGTCTGGATTTGGAGTCACACTCAAAATTAAAGTGGAAAACTACACTACAGGCTGATCCAACTTTGATGTAATGTCCTTAAAACAAGTAAAAATGAGGCTCAGTAGTGTGTGTGGCCTCCCTACAACACCTGGGCATGCTCCTGATGAGGTGGCGGATGGTCTCCTGAGGGATCTCCTCCCAGACCTGGACTAAAGCATCCGCCAACTCCTGGACAGTCTGTGGTGCAACGTGGCGTTGGTGGATGGAGCGAGACATGATGTCCCAAATGTGCTCAATTGGATTCAGGTCTGGGGAACGGGCGGGCCAGTCCATAGCATCAATGCCTTCCTCTTGCAGGAACTGCTGACACACTCCAGCCACATGAGGTCTAGCATTGTCTTGCATTAGGAAGAACCCATGGCCAACCGCACCAGCATATGGTCTCACAAGGGGTCTGAGGATCTCATCTCGGTACCTAATGGCAGTCAGGCTACCTCTGGCGAGCACATGGAGGGCTGTGCGGCCTCCCAAAGAAATGCCACCCCACACCATGACTGACCCACCGACAAACCGGTCATGCTGGAGGATGTTGCAGGCAGCAGAACGTTCTCCACGGCGTCTCCAGACTGTCACGTCTGTTACATGTGCTCAGTGTGAACCTGCTTTCATCTGTGAAAAGCACAGGGCGCCAGTGGCAAATTTGCCAATCTTGGTGTTCTCTGGCAAATGCCAAACGTCCTGCACAGTGATGGGCTGTAAGCACAACCCCCACCTGTGGACGTCGGGCCCTCATACCACCCTCATGGAGTCTGTTTCTGACCGTTTGAGCAGACACATGCACATTTGTGGCCTGCTGGAGGTCATTTTGCAGGGCTCTGGCAGTGCTCCTCCTGCTCCTCCTTGCACAAAGGCGGAGGTAGCGGTCCTGCTGCTGGGTTGTTGCCCTCCTACGGCCTCCTCCACATCTCCTGATGTACTGGCCTGTCTCCTGGTAGCGCCTCCATGCTCTGGACACTACGCTGACAGACACAGCAAACCTTCTTGCCACAGCTCGCATTGGTGTGCCATCCTGGATGAGCTGCACTACCTGAGCCACTTGTGTGGGTTGTAGACTCCGTCTCATGCTACCACTAGAGTGAAAGCACCGCCAGCATTCAAAAGTGACCAAAACATCAGCCAGGAAGCATAGGAACTGAGAAGAGTCACACCTGCAGAACCACTCCTTTATTGGGGGTGTCTTGCTAATTGCCTATAATTTCCACCTGTTGTCTATTCCATTTGCACAACAGCATGTGAAATGTATTGTCAATCAGTGTTGCTTCCTAAGTGGACAGTTTGATTTCACAGAAGTGTGATTGACTTGGACTTACATTGTGTTGTTTAAGTGTTCCCTTTATTTTTTTGAGCAGTATATAAACACCAGCCATCTTACCACTCAGGAAAGAGACGAGTTCTGTCTCCTAGAGATGAATGTACTTTGGTGCGAAATGTGCAAATCAATCACAGAACAACAGCAAAGGACCTTGTGAAGATGCTGGAGGAAACAGGTACAAAAGTGTCTATATCCACAGTAAAATGAGACCTATATCGACATAAGTTGAGAGGCCGCTCAACAAGGAAGAAGCCACTGCTCCAAAACCGACATGAAAAAGACAGACTACGGTTTGAAACTGCACATGGAGACAAAGATCGTACTTTTTGGAGAAATATCCTCTGGTCTGATGAAACAAAAATAGAACTGTTTGGCCATAATGACAATCGTTATGTTTGGAGGAAAAAGGGGGAAGCTTGCCAAAAAGTATGATCTTTGTCCCCATGTGCAGTTCCAAACCGTAGTCTGGCTTTTTTTATGGTGGTGCAAAAAAGCATAGCGCTAGTTTAAACTGACAGAGTTTTATGGGGATTAAAAAAAAATGCTAATTAGATTTTCGTGGGGGCGTGGACATTGACTCTATTTAATCAAAGCCCCTAAAAGTGCAGTAGGATAACGGCGGCCCGGTGGCTTCAAAGGCTCTAAATGGCCAAGACATAGTGTCAGCTATCCAGGGTTTATATACTCTTTGCCAAGAGTGTGCAAAGCTGTAATCAAAGGAAAAGGGTGGCTACTTTGAAGAATCTCAAATATAAAATATTTTTTGATTTGTTTAAAAAAAAATTGATTACTGCATGATTCCATTTGTGTTATTTTGTAGTTTTGATGACTTTAATATTATTCTACAATGTAGAAAATAGTAAAAATAAAGAAAAACCCTGGAATGAGTAGGGGTGTCCAAACTTTTGACTGGTACTGTATATCTTTTAAATAACATTCTTAGAACGTTCTCGCAACGTTACTAAAGTTGTATTGTGTATTTGTTTATGGAAAGTTTTTAGAACATTCTCAGAACAATTGGAGAACATTACTTTAACCTGGGCTAGGGGGCAGTATTTATACGGCCGGATAAAAAACGTACCCGATTTAATCTGGTTACTACTCCTGCCCAGTAACTAGAATATGCATATAATTATTGGCTTTGGATAGAAAACACCCTAAAGTTTCTAAAACTGTTTGAATGGTGTCTGTGAGTATAACACAACTCCTATGGCAGGCAAAAACCTGAGAAGATTTCATGCAGGAAGTGGCCTGTCTGACAAGGTGTTGTTGTTCTTGCTTCTGTTTATTGAAGAGTCAGGATCTTAGCTGTAACGTGACACTTCCTACGGCTCCAATAGGCTCTCAGAGCCCGGGAAAAACCTGAACGATGACGAGGCAGCCTCAAGCTGAAACACACAATCGCCTTTGCCAAGTGGCCGATCAGAGGACAAAGGGCTTAGGCGCGTGACCGATTCGACCCCGTGCTGTATTTTCTTTCGGCTGTTTACCTAATTGCAGATTCCCGGTCGGAATATTATCGCTTTTTTATGAGAAAAATGGCATAAAAATTGATTTTAAACAGCGGTTCACATGCTTCGAAGTACGGTAATGAAATATTTAGAAATCTTTTGTCACGAAATGCGCCGTGCGGGTGACCGTTATTTACCATTGGGATAGTGTCTAGAACGCACGAACAAAACGTCGCTGTTGGAACATAACTATGGATTATTTTGGACCAAACCTACATTTGTTATTGAAGTAGAAGTCCTGGGAGTGCATTCTGACGAAGAACAGGAAAGGTAATCAAACTTTTCTAATAGTAAATCTGACTTTGGTGAAGGCTAAACTTGGTGGGTGTCTAAATAGCTAGCCCTGTGATGCCGGGCTATCTACTTAGAATATTGCAAAATGTGCTTTCACCGAAAAGCAATTTTAAAATCGGACATATCGAGTGCATAGAGGAGTAATGTATCTATAATTCTTAAAATAATTGTTATGCTTTTTGTGAACGTTTATCGTGAGTAATTTAGTACATTTTTAGTAAATTCGCCGGAAGTTTGCGGGGGGTATGCTAGTTCTGAACGTCACATGCTAATGTAAAAAGCTGGTTTTTGATATAAATATGAACTTGATTGAACAAAACATGCATGTATTGTATAACATAATGTCCTAGGGTTGTCATCTGATGAAGATCATCAAAGGTTAGTGCTGCATTTAGCTGTCTTCTGGGTTTTTGTGACATTATATGCTAGCTTGAAAAATGGGTGTCTGATTATTTCTGGCTGAGTACTCTGCTGACATAATCTAATGTTTTGCTTTCGTTGTAAAGCCTTTTTGAAATCGGACAGTGTGGTTAGATTAACGAGAGTCTTGTCCTTAAATAGCTGTAAAATAGTCATATGTTTGAGAAATTGAAGTAATAGCATTTCAAAGGTATTTGAAAATCACGCCACAGGATTCAACTGGCTGTTACGTAGGTGGGACAAATTCGTCCCGCCGGTCCTAGAGAAGTTAAATAGGACAGTGATGAAACCTGTAGGAAACGTTATGCTGAAGTACTGAAATTCCCACAGAAGGCAGAGTAAAGACTGTTGAGGGGGTTGAGGGGGATGACTATAGAGGGAACAGCATGATCATTGAGGGGGTATGGGACCAAGTGAAATAAAATAAATTTAAAAAAAATCTATAATGTACATATTAACAACTTCAACAGTAATGAATGTCCTTGGGGTGGAGACAGAGATAAAGTAAGTTAGGGGTGGAGGATAATGTCCCTAGTGGGAGCAGGTAAGATAAGTGACCGTTGAGGAGGTGTGGGAGGGAAATGTCCATAGGGGGAGTAGCAGGGGGGAGGGGAGAGCAGGTAGCTGACTAATGGTGGCTATTCAGCAGCCTGATGGTCTGAGGATAGAAACTATTGGCCAGCCTTCCAGTTTTAATCATGATGCTCCTGTACTGCATGTGTCTGAGAGATCGAAGCGGGGAGAACAGGGCATAGCTTGGGTGGCTGGGGTCCATGATGACCTTGCTGCGACATCTGGTGTTGTAGGTGTCCTGTAGGGCAGGCAGTGTGCACCCAATGGTGCATTCGGCAGAACATACTGTATCACCCTCTGAAGAACCTTGTGGTCCGTGGCAGTGGAGTTGCAGTATCAGGCTGTGCAGCCCGACAGTATGCTCTCACCGGTGCTCATGTAAAACCTTTTGAGGACCCTCAGGGACAGGCCGAATTTCTACAGCATTCTGAGGTTGAAGAGTTGCTGTTGTGCCATTTTCAGCTTCTCTGAAATGTGTACACAGAGGAATATGAAGTTATTTACCATCTCCATGGCGTCCCCATTGATGAGGATGGGGGCGTGTCTAGCCTGGCTCCTTCTGAAGTCCACAATCAGCTCCTTTGTTTTGCTAATGTTGAGGGAGAGATTGTTTACCTGGCACCACGTCATTATTGGTAATCAGGCCTACTACTGTGTCGTCTTGATGATGGAGTTGGAACTGTGTGAGTCCACACAGTCGTGGGTATACAGGGAATACAGGAGGGGACTGAGGATGCACCCTTGTGGGGCCCCCGTGTTGAGATTCAGTGTCGAGGAGGTAATGTTGCTTATCCTCTCTGGGGTATGTGGGACGCTATTCAACAGCCAGTGAAATAGCAGAGTGCCAAATAGCAGGGTGCCAAATTCAAAACAACAAAAATCTCATAATTCAAATTTCTCAAACATACAACTATTATATCCCATTTTAAAGATACACTTCTCGTTAATCCAACCACATTGTCCGATTTCAAAAAGGCTTTACGGCGAAAGCATAACATTAGATTATGTTAGAACAGCGCCTAGACAAGAAAAACCACACAGCCATTTTCCAAGCAAGGAGAGGTGACACAAAAAACAGAAATACAGCTAAAATTAATCACTAACCTTTGATGATCTTCATCAGATGGCTCTCATAGGACTTCATGTTACACAATACATGTATGTTTTGCTCGATAAAGTTCATATTTATATCCAAATACCCCATTTTAAATTGCCGTGTAATGTTCAGAAATGTTTTGCCTCCCAAAACTTCCGGTGAATGAACACATCAATTTACAGAAATACTCATCAGAAACGTTAATAAAATATTCAACTGTTATTCAAAGAATTATAGATACACTTCTCCTTAATGCAACTGCTGTGTCAGATTTAAAAAAAGCTTTACAGCAAAAGCACACTGCAATAATCTGAGTACGGTGCTGTCACAAAACCAAACCCGCCATTTTGTGGAGTCAACAAAACTCAGAAATAGCATTATAAATATTCACTTACCTTTGATCTTCATCGGAATGCACTCCCAGGAATCCCAGTTCCACAATAAATGTTCATTTGTTTCAATGAAGTCCATCCTTTATGTCCAAATACCTCCATTTTGTTTGCGCGTTCAGTCGAGTAATCCAAATCCACTGTGCTCGCGTTCAGTGTTCAGACAAAAAGTCAAAAAAGTTATATTACAGTTTGTAGAAACATGTCAAACGATGTATAGAATCAATCTTTAGGATATTTTTATCATAAATCTTCCATAATATTCCAACCGGACGACTCCTTTGTCTTCAAAAAAGAAAAGGAACACAGCTAACTCTCACGTGAGTGCGCGCCACATGTAATTTTCTCAGTCATCTGACTCCATATGCTCTTATTCTCTCCCCATTCACAGTAGAAGCATGAAACAACGTTCTAAAGACTGTGACATCTAATGGAAGCCTTAGGAAGTGCAAAATGTCCCCACAGACACTGTATATTGGATAGGGAATCACTTGAAAAACTACAAACCTCAGATTTCCACACTTCCTGGTTGGATTGTTTCTCAGGTTTTTACCTGCCATATGAGTTATGTTATACTCAGAGACATCATTCAAACCGTTTTAGAGACTTCAGAGTGTTTTCTATCCAAATCTACTGATAATATGCATATCTTAGCTTCTGGGACTAAGTAGCAGGCAGTTTACTCTGGGCACCTTCTTCATCCGGACGTCAAAATACTGCCCCCTACCCAAGAGAGGTTATCTTCACCACCTGGTGGTGGCCTGTCAGGAAGTCCAGGACCTAGCTGCATAGGGCCGTGAGCTTTGTAATGTGATTATAGTGCACTATGGAATTGAAGGCCGAGCTGTAGTCGATGAACAGCATCGCCACAAATGCATTCCTTTTGGCCAGGTGGGTAAGGGCAGAGTGGAGTGCAATGGAGATTGTGTCATCCATAGATCTGTCAGGGCGGTAGGCAAATTGGAGAGGGTCGAGTGTGTTGAGGAGGTGATATGGTCTTTGACTAGCCTTTCAAAGAACCTCATGATGACAGAAGTGAGTGATACTGGTCAGTAGTCATTCAGTTCAGTTACTTACCCTTTTTGGGCACGGGGATGATAGTCAACATCTTGAAGCAAGTGGGTATATCGGCATGAGCTAGGGAGAGATGTCAGAGAACACATTTACATTTTAGGCATTTAACAGACACTCTTATCCAGAGCAACTTACAGTAGTGAATGCATACATTTCATACATTTTTCTTTCCATACTGGTCCCCCGTAGGAATCGAACCAACAACCTTGGCGTTGCAAACACCATGCTCTACCAACTGAGCCACACAACAGCCAGCTGATCTGCACATGCTCTGAGGGCACTGCTAGGGATGCTGTCTGGGCCGGCAGACTTACGGTGGTTAACACGTTTGAATGCCTTACATACGTCCTCAGTACGTCCTGTGTAATGATCATGCTGTTTAAACAAAGGGATGTAAACAAAAAAATGATCTTTTTGCGTGTATAGAACAGTTGAGATCTTTTATTTCAGCTCATTGAACATGGGACCAACACTTTACATGTTGCGTTTATATTTTTGTTCTGTATATAGCTGTCCTGAATTGGTTCTATCTAGAAACCTTTTCAGAGGGTTCTGCTTAAGTTGCAAAATTGTTCTATTCTGAGCCATATACAGTATTTACAGCCACATATAGAGTTTGGCCTTCAGAAACTATTCCCACCCTTTGACTTTTTCCACATTTGTTGTGTTACAACCTGCAAAAAAAGCAATTCACTTTTGGTCCTGTATACAAATTGTTATGTTTGGGGCAAATCCAATACAACACACTACTGAGTACCACTGTATATTTTCAAGCATAGTGGAGGCTGCATCATCTTATGGGTATGCTTGTAATCATTAAGGACTGGGGAGTTTTTGACAGAGCTTGAAGAATTTTGAAAAGAATAATGGCAAATATTGTACAATCCAGATATTCAAAGCTCTTAGAAACTTACCCAGAAAGTCTCACAGCTGTAATCACTATCAAAGATAATTCTAACATGTATTCACTCAGGGGTGTGAATACTTATGTAGTAAATGAGATATTTCTGTATTTCTTTTTCAATATATTTGCAAAAAAATTCTAAAAACATGTTATCACTTTTTCATTGCGGGATATTGTGTATAGATAGGTGAGAAAAAAAAACATTTAATCAATTTGAATTCAGTGTATAACACAAGAAGATCTGAAAGTCAAGGAGTATGAATACTTTCTGAAGGCACTATATATTAAAATTCTGGACTCTGACTTTTTTGTTTTCATATTGCTTGTTCTGATATATTTCTTGTTCTTTTTTAAAACACTTTTGGGTTATGTGTGTATTATTATTGTATTGCTAGATATTACTGCATTGTTGGAGCTAGAAACATAATCATTTCGCTGCACCTGCGATAACATCTGCAAAACTGTATATGTGACCGATAAACTTTGATTTGAAATTGAAATGTTCCCCATGTAAGGCCATGTCTCACGTCAGATGGTGTCACTCCTCCACGACGCTCGTCCCTCAACTGATTTTTCTTGTAGGACATGGAATTTATATTCAAATTGCATACTGAGCATCCGCCATTCAAAAAAATGTAAACATAGTTCCTCATTTTTTTATATCACTGCACTCTCCTATGACTCTCCATGAAATAGGCAGAATAAATAGCTAGTTCAATTATTACAAACGTTGTGACAGTAATTTAATAGTTTGCGAATAGTGAAACATTTTTAAGAAACCAGTGGCTATCTCCTGCATAAATTCTGTGCAAGGATGACATTGATCACCAGTGCAGGGACTTGATCATAGCTAGCTAGCTAATCAGCTATCTCTTCCTTTCTGACATCAACATTTAAAAAAAAATTAAGGTGTAGACATGCAGCCACACAATTAAGAGGAACTGACTGTTATCAGAAATCAGTCCGTAGATCAGCATGTTTCTCCGTGGTCGTTGGGGTCAGCTGAGCACAGCAGCTGACTCGGGTGGCTACTGCAATGACTTGTGGCAGAAGAACTGCTGCTTCATGAAAACTCATAAGAATGTAAGCATTAGCACTACTTTCTACAGCAGCTTGCTAGCTAGCTTTTGTTAGCACCCACAGATAAATGTGAATTTACAAATGCACCCACAGAAACTGCATTGGCCTAACCCAGAACCATGAATATTGGTTTCCAGGTTCCCACCTCATTGCTTTTACCAATCTAACCAAGTCAGAATCCGACCAGTGATTAAAAGAAGGAAGGCACAATAGGACTATCATTCCATCTCATCATTACTGCTTTCAAAGGTTGATAATTATTCAATGCCAGTGAGTTACCTCTTAAGTTAACATTTACAGTATTTAACTTGAATATTTTCCCTGTGTTCATTTTAAAATATATATTTTTAATAGATTAGGGACAAATACAAATGAACAGTTGAAACAGAATGCATTGTAGTTTAACCTGTTGGGGATAGGGGGCAGTATTTGCATGGCCGGATAAAAAACGTACCCGATTTAATCTGGTTACTACTCCTGCCCAGTAACTAGAATATGCATATAATTGTTTGATTTGGATAGAAAACACCCTAAAGTTTCTAAAACTGTTTGAATGGTGTCTGTGAGTATAACAGAACTCATTTGGCAGGCCAAAACCTGAGAAGATTCCAAACAGGAAGCGCTCTCTCTGACCATTTCATGGCCTTCTTGATCATCTCTAACCAAAACAGGGGATCTCTGGCATAACGTGACATTTTCTAATGCTCCCATAGGCTCTCAGAAGGCGCCAGAACGATGAATGGTGGCTTTGCAGGCCCTGGCTGAAAAACATTAGCGCATTTGGATAGTGGTCTATCTGAGGACAATGAGACTGGAGGCACGTGCACGAGCCGACACCATGTTTACTTTCTCTCTCTATGAACGAAAACAACGACTCCCGGCCGGAAAATTATCGCTTTTTTACGAGAAAAATCGCATAAAAATTGATTTTAAACAGCGTTTGACATGCTTCGAAGTACGGTAATGGAATATTTTGAATTTTTTTGTCACGAAACGCGTCGGGCGCGTCACCCTTCTTTACCCTTTGGATAGTGTCTTGAACGCACGAACAAAACACCGCTATTTGGATATAACTATGGATTATTTGGAACCAAACCAACATTTGTTATTGAAGTAGAAGTCCTGGGAGTGCTTTCTGACGAAGAACAGCAAAGGTAATCAAACTTTTCTAATAGTAAATCGGAGTTTGCTGAGTACCACACTTGGTGGGTGTCAAAATAGCTTGCCTGTGATGGCCGGGCTATCTACTCAGAATATTGCAAAATGTGCTTTCACCGAAAAGCTATTTTAAAATCGGACATAGCGAGTGCATAAAGGAGTTCTGTATCTATAATTCTTAAAATAATTGTTATGTTTTTTGTGAACGTTTATCGTGAGTAATTTAGTAAATTCACCAGAAGTGTTCGGTGGGAATGCTAGTCACATGCTAGTCACATGCTAATGTAAAAAGCTGTTTTTTGATATAAATATGAACTTGATTGAACAAAACATGCATGTATTGTATAACATAATGTCCTAGGATTGTCATCTGATGAAGATCATCAAAGGTTAGTGCTGCATTTAGCTGTGGTTTGGGTTTATGTGACATTATATGCTAGCTTGAAAAATGGGTGTCTGATTATTTCTGGCTGGGTACTCTGCTGACATAATCTAATGTTTGGCTTTCGTTGTAAAGCCTTTTTGAAATCGGACAGTGTGGTTAGATTAACGAGAGTCTTGTCTTTAAAATGGTGTAAAATAGTCATATGTTTGAGAAATTGAAGTAATAGCATTTCTAAGGTATTTGAATATCGCGCCACGGGATTACACTGGCTGTTGAGTAGGTTAAGCAAATTTTCAACGCCATTTGTGATACAATTTGCTGATTTACCATGGCTACCCCTGACTGGTGCTTGATCCCCCCTCTGCCCCACCATTTAAAAAAATCCTAGAAACGACCCTGAATTTGAAGACATTGAATTGTGAATTGTACCTATCCAATAGTCTCTTCTCTGTGCCATAACCATAACATTCACTGGGCTCCCCTTGCAGAAAAGGGATATTCTCACCCAAGAGTGTATGAAGGCATGAAATTCTGTTTCCTGATGTGGGCGTTTTCCGTGTCAGTAGCCATCCATGGACATCAGAATAATGTTATAGCCCAGGGAGGGAAACAGAGCTATGCAGACAAAAAATAAAATCAGGGTTTGGGATAACAGAGCTTCACAAATGCAGCCTGATGCCAGCTGTGGCTGATCATTCATGCATGTCTCTTTAATCAAAGGCGGAGGGAAGGAAGGACTTTTCCAGCGCAGCAACATCAGGGTTTATCCAGAGGGGATGTCAACATCAAATCACAGGTTAAGACCAAAATACAGAATATACTCTCACCATTATTACATCCAGTTAACAGAACCCATTTCAGAACCCATTGTGAAATTTAAAATTTAGCCCCTATCTATAAGCAGTTATTCCAAAATATAGCTCATGATAAAATGGTCATACAAAACATTCAAAAGACTCAAATGTTTTATATGATTGATGTTGCAATTATTTACAGATTGGTTTTGCATTAATAAATCACTGTGAGGTTAAAGAAAAAAAGAAAAAATGGTGACTTGAAATGTTTCTAAAGTTGTTCAGGTATTCTGGATAAGCCCCAATTTATTTTACCATTCCTGACATCCCATGCTCTGAGCGAAAGATTCAGACTGTCAGAAACACCACCCGAAATATACAAATGGCACCAACTGTCTTTTTATTTGACAAGCTGTGGAGTCAGGACCACAGATATTGATTTTCTTCGATTAAACTTGTTGGGTTACTGGTTACTAGGACAGGGTCATTCCCAAGGGTCACTCCCTTAAGATACATACAAACCAGACGTAAGATATGTCAACATCCCAAGAAAAAAAAACTCCTCAGCTGATCATGAAATTCACAAATTCACAAAATCTTCACTCTATAATGCTCAAACTCAGATGTTGAGGCTTTTTACATGATTTCCTGGCATTCAAACGTTGCATGATATCAATATTTTTACTTAGAAGGCCAGGGGAATTTGCAGCGACCAGTGTTCACCGACCAGCCATGGGGGCTCGTCTGGGATCCAACTATTTGTGTATCTTGTGTAAAGAAATAATTTAGAAAAAAAGTGACTATCAAACTTTACCTCATATGGAAATAGTTCACCCAATTAACATACAATAATACAATATGTAACCAATTTTGTATTTTCCTGAAGCTCCATTGGTAACCCAAAGGATAGAAATTAATAACACCCACATACTGCCAACAATCAATTATCATGAACAACCTTTTGACCTCAGCAATAACGCTCTATGCTACACCAGGTCACTAGCCTGATGAGGGCATAAAATGTTAGATGGGAGACATAGAGTAATAGCTTTTGCTGGACACGGCTAGTTTAACAAATCCATAGTATGAATTGCAGTCTTTCCTAGTTCATAAACTGCTTTCAAGGTTAAGAAACATATCTAAATATCAAGCATTCTTACTACAAATTGGCTTTGCAAATAAACAGTTGTCAAATGGACATAAGAAAAGTTCATAGCTAAAGAGGTATCTGACGCAAAGTAAAGGAATCCAAACACGGTGGAGACTTCGGCAATTGTTTTAAAAAAATAATAATTTCAGCTTAAAAAATAGGGATATGAACAAGGCCTGTAAATTATTAAGTGTTGACAACAACGGAATGTAGTATGGCCTACCCTTCACCTCATCGTACAATTTGTTTGTTTCATTTGCTTCCCAATTTGCTTGAATGTTGTTATTCTTTTGATCCCTTTGAACAAATACCAATACATAATAAGCAATATAAACAAATTCTGCTAAATATAACAGTAATCCGTGTTTTAAGGTGAACTTTAAAGCCATAGGGAAACTATTTGTTGTAACAAATGAAATTAGTAGCTGTGCTAGAACTAAATGGGAAATGATAGGCTAGTTAAAATTATATTTTAAAATGTAAGCTTTATTTAACAGGGCAAGTCAGTTAAGAACAAATTCTTATTTACAACGACGGCCTACCCCGGCCAAACCCGGACGTTGGGCCAAATGTGTGCCACCCAATGGGACACCTAATCACGGCGAGATGAGATATAGCCTGGATTTTAACTAGGGATTGTAGTGACACCTTTTGCACTGAGATGCAATGCCATAGACCGCTGCGCCACTTGGGAGCCCAAATGTGTGTACCCTCATCACTAGTGCGGTGGCAATCATTGGAAATTAGCAGAGGTATACACTGAGGGAAAAAAGTATTTGATCCCCTGCTGATTTTGTACGTTTGATCACTGACAAAGAAATGATCAGTCTATAATTTTAATGGTAGGTTTATTTGAACAGTGAGAGAGAATAACAACAAAAAAATCCAGAAAAACGTATGTCAAAAATGTTCTAAATTGATTTGCATTTTAATGAGGGAAATAAGTATTTGACCCCCTCTCAATCAGAAAGATTTCTGGCTCCCAGGTGTCTTTTAATCAGGTAATGAGCTGAGATTAGGGGCACACTCTTAAAGGGAGTGCTCCTAATCTCAGCTTGTTACCTGTATAGAAGACACCTGTCCACAGAAGCAATCAATCAATCAGATTCCAAACTCTCCACCATGGCCAAGACCAAAAAGCTCTCCAAGGATGTCAGGGACAAGATTGTAGACCTACACAAGGCTGGAATGGGCTACAAGACCCAGGTAATAACATTTGGTGCGATTATTCGCAAATGGAAGAAACACAAAATAACTGTCAATATCCCTCGGCCTTGGGCTCCATGCAAGATCTCACCACGTGGAGCTGCAATGATCATGAGAACGGTGAGGAATCAGCCCAGAACTACACTGGAGGATCTTGTCAATGATCTCAAGGCAGCTGGGACCATAGTCACCAAGAAAACAATTGGTAACACACTACGCCGTGAAGGACTGAAAACCTGCAGCACCCGCAAGGTCCCCCTGCTCAAGAAAGCACATATACATGCCCGTCTGAAGTTTGCCAATGAACATCTGAATGATTCAGAGGACAACTGGGTGAAAGTGTTGTGGTCAGATGAGACCAAAATGGAGCTCTTTGGCATCAACTCAACTCGCCGTGTTTGGAGGAGGAGGAATGCTGCCTATGACCCCAAGAACACCATCCCCACCGTCAAACATGGAGGTGGAAACATTATGCTTTGGGGGTGTTTTTCTGCTAAGGGGACAGGACAACTTCACTGCATCAAAGGGACAATGGACGGGGCCATGTACCGTCAAATCTTGGGTGAGAAACTCCTTCCCTTAGCCAGGGCATTGAAAAAGGGGTCGTGGATGGGTATTCCAGCATGACAATGACCCAAAACACACGGCCAAGGCAACAAAGGAGTGGCTCAAGAAGAAGCACATTAAGGTCCTGGAGTGGCCTAGCCAGTCTCCAGACCTTAATGCCATAGAAAATCTGTGGAGGGAGCTGAAGGTTCGAGTTGCCAAACGTCAGCCTCGAAACCTTAATGACTTGGAGAAGATCTGCAAAGAGGAGTGGGACAAAATCTCTCCTGAGATGTGTGCAAACCTGGTGGCCAACTACAAGAAACGTCTGACCTCTGTGATTGCCAACAAGGGTTTTGCCACCAAGTACTAAGTAATGTTTTGCAGAGGGTCAAATACTTATTTCCCTCATTAAAATGCAAATAATTTTATAACATTTTTGACATGCGTTTTTCTGGATTTTTTTGTTGTTATTCTGTCACTCACTGTTCAGAAAAACTTACCATTAAAATGATAGACTGATCATTTCTTTGTCAGTGGGCAAACGTGCAAAATCAGCAGGGGATCAAATACTTTTTTCCCTCACTGTAGATACCGAAGATCATTTTAGGAAGCTGATATAGAACCTAATACACATTAAAAAATGTAAGAATCCTTAAGATTCACAAATATGCATACAAATGGGAAAGAAGAGGCGTTTCTACCTAAGTTGCTGGGTTACTAACATCATGCTAACACACAAGGATATTGATACAATACTGCAGGAAAAGAAAAGCTGTGTGCAAAGACGGCTTGCTTTTAATTTCACTCCCATTGTTCTCACTGCATCAGAACCCCAAGCTAGTTATTCACTGCACATTAAAGGACACGCAAGATCTGGGTTAAAAACATACTATGTCATGGCAGGTGCCACCGGTCTCACACAAGGTGGATGGAGGCTGACAGCACTGAAAAAACAAAATATTCCAATCCAATCAAAGAGATGCTGTAGGAGCGTCCTGCAGGCAAGGGGATTTACTGAAGTGAGACGCAGGCCTCAGAGACCATATCAGCATGGCATGTCTGTAACAAACCATGCCCACAATCTGTTTCATCTTCCCTCTGTGGTGGTTGGCATGTGGATTCAATCGTGGATTGTGGTGAGCATATCGATTTTCTGCTGGAGTCTCCCATACATCATGGCATGGTTTGGCCCCTAAATTCTGAGAGTCAGAGAGCTCGGTCCAATTCAAAATCTCATGGCTCGTTAGTTAACTTTCCCAATATGATCTGAATAGAGATATATGGTTTTCCGACACAATACAAAGACAGGTGTGTTGTAGAATTATTTTCTTGTGACAAATAAAGAACAACAAATAGGTTTCAGAAAAAAGTTATCTATAGTAAAAAAAACGCACCTTGCTGAAATGGCATTTTATTCCTGCAATTATTTGGCAGTAAACACTAGAAAATGTTCCAGTTTGGAATAGTGCTTTACAGTAAGCTTTACTTTATTTGGATATTCAATCTGTAGATGTTCTACAGACTATCAGTAACATTTAAACTAACTCTAACCCTAGCTCTAACCCTAACCTTAACCCTTGTACTAACCCTAACCCTAAACCTAACCCTAAACCAATACCCTGACCCTTATTCTTAACCTAACCCTAACCGTAACCTTAGCAAGCAGTTGCTTATCAACAGACAGTTTGTTGCTAATATGACCATCTGTAGAGCATCTACGGATGGAAATTCCAGACTATCCAAATGAAGTGTGACGAAATTAGTTCATACTCATATATAAATTCAATCTGTCTGTCGTATACATCATTCAGACACATTATCAGTGCCACAAAGCAATGCCTGAAATTATTTTATAGGATTTATTTACAGCACTGCAGACTGGAAAACATGAGACCATTAGGTTGTTGAGCTCTCTCTACATAATGTAATGCCACTGTCACGCCCTGATTTGTTTCACCTGTCTTTGTGCTTGTCTCCACTCCCTTCCAGGTGTCGCCCATCTTCCACATTATCCCTGTGTATTTATACCTGTGTTCTCTGTTTGTCTGTTGCCAGTTCATTTTGTTCGTAGAACCTACCAGCGTTTTATTTCCCTGCTCCCATCTGTTTCTTGCTCCTGTTTTCTAGTTTCTGACCGTTCTGACCGTTCTGCCTGCCCTGAGCCTGCCTGTCGTCCTGTACCTTTGCCCCACTACTCTAGATTACCAACCTCTGCCTGACTTGACCCTGAGCCCGCCTGCAGTTCCGGTGCCTTACACCCTCTCTGGTTGATTGACTATCGGAGGAAGTAAAGGACGAACTTGCAGCCTGGGAACTACCGACGGACCTCATCGCTTTAACCATCCAGATCGATGGTCGGCTATGGGAACGTAGGAGGGAGAAGAGGTCTGTTTGCGGTCCCAATCGCTCACTCAAGGATCCCACCTTGCATCTGATGAACTCTGGTAGTCCCCAGCGTCTACGTCCAAGAGGATCCGAGCTTACCCAAGTTCCTCCAAGAGCCTCCGAAGGTTGCAGATTTACCTTTTCCGCAGGGCTAGGCTGTCTCCAGCTGAACGCGTATGCAGACTTGACATCCAGAGGTGTCTGTACTGCAGTATTGCCGGTCATTATGTGTCCACCTGTCCCTTCAAGAGACCTAGCTCATTCGTTGGTGTTGTTCTCCCCTTACTCGCCCCACTCTCCATGCCATCCTGCTGTGGGGCAACCAGTCCAAGTCTCTCCAGGTACTCATCGACTTGGGGGCTGATGTGAGTCTTATGGACGATACCCTGGCGTCAGAGCTGGGCATCCCCACTCAACCTCTTTTCATTCCCATGGATGTTAGAGCGCTGGACGGGCGCTCTATAGGCCAGGTCACCCACCATACCACCTCCATCAACCTACAAGTGTCAGGGAACCACAGCGAGACGATTAAATTCCTGCTAGTTGAGTCTCCACAGGTTCCTGTGGTATTGGGATTCTCTTGGCTCCAGCAACACAATCCCTCTATTGACTGGGCTACTGGTGCCATCGTGGGATGAAGCCTGTCCTGCCACACTCATTGCCTGAAGTCAGCTCTGCCTGCCCCGGGACGTCTTCCTGGGGGCTTGGAAATTAAACCCGGACCTCTCCGATAGCCCCGCGGAGTACCAGGACCTCCGGGAGGGGTTCAGTAAGGCCCGGGCCACTTTGCTTCCGCAGCACCGACCGGTATCCAAGAAGGTCAAGCCAGATGTGCTGGCATACCGCTATAGCCCTGCGGCTACACCCCCGGAAGCTGAGACCTCCCCCCCACTCCAAGATCATTAGCCCCTCTCATCTTCGTCCTCTGTTGCCCTGTACCCTCTGTATACGTCCTACCTTTCCAGTGTCTAGAATTAAAACCATGTCTCACAGCCCTTTGTCTCCTGTTTCCAAGACAGAGGTCGTATGTGTTCAAAATAATTTAGTCTTGATAATTCTGTCTGACCAGGATGTGCATTAGTGCAGTGCATTGAAATGGTCAAATAGTGAAAGTGAGGTATTAGACAAGCTCTGCCTTCAATGGGAGGCTAGCCTAATTAAATTAAGTGTTGATGGTCATTGTCAAACTTTGGCTACATGAGCAAATGACTGGAAACTGATGAAACTATGATTTTAGAATGGGAGGATTTTTGTTTTGATATAATTATGTTTAGCATGTATTTCTTGAAAAACATTACAATAAAGGACAACTTCCTAAGCACAAACCAACATATCTAAACATTCATAAAATGAAGCCAGTTCAGAAAGGGAACTGGAGTGCCCGACTCAGCTGACACATCAGCTTAGATTGCATCAATTTGACGCTAGTAACAATCATGCTTACCTTTTTTAAGCTGACCGGTTCTGTTCACATATTCTGCTACCACTTTCTGATACTACTAGTATATACTAGTATACTAGTACAATTTTCTGCATTGACAGTGCTGCTGCTGTAAATAGACATTTCTTGCTATGCTGCTGATTCTTTGTTTTTGCTATACATTGTCATTGCGAATGCTCGCTAGCTATGTTTGAACCTCACCAGCGTTGTTAAATATGCTCATGTTGCAATGTTTAGCTGCTGCGGGGATGCCATTGATTGCGAGGATCAACCATGTTGCTGCTGTACTGTTGTCAGTCAATAGCCGGCTACAAACTAGCTAGCTAAATAGAATTAGTCTTGAGAGTAGCCTATCATTTACTTTGTTCCCAATGCCAGCTTTCGTGCAGAGACTCTGCGCTCTGTGAACACACCCGCCATCATGGAGAATCATCCCTGCTCTATGCAAGGAGGACATAGCCTATGCTAGGCTATAGCTATACAGGCCTATGCGTCAATATACAGCGAGTGTTAAGTAATGTTTTTTTGATCATGAGCAGAAGATGGTGCTTATCACAGTGATTCGATAGTATTTCAGTCTTTATGTGGCTGTTCATTTGTTCAGTGCAGCATCAATATCGATAGTAGCTATCACTGCGTGTTGCGCTGCAAGGTGCCCTATCAGCAAAAGTCTACATTTTAAGGGTCATCTCAGTCACATTAGTTAGTGGAAATGTTGTACAAATTATTTCTGACTATGGCTATTTAGTTTTGTGCCAAATAAAATAAAGGGTTAAATATGTGTAAAAAATAAATCTGAGCTTTCTTGTATCTCCTAGATAAAGGACAGACACTTCAAAACCTCATTCCTTTATGAATATTTTATTTTACTGTCTTTGTCATTTATGAATGTGTTATTCAATGTGTTTCTATGGGCTATAGCAGTAAAGGCCAAATTCAAAATTTTATCAACTAACAATGACAATTTTAAACAAATGATACCTACAGAGATCCTAAAATTCTAAATCAAATAGCTAAATGATCCATTGTATGACCATCTTAAAACAATTCCACATGTTAGCTTAGTAGTGATTGCATTCATTTTGGAACCGGGCTGCGTCGTGGGCATGAGACAGGGATCCAAAAGTGGTGTAGGTTAACCTCCCTGGGCGTTTGCGTCCCACCTAGTCAACAGCCAGTGGAATCGCGTGGCGCGAAATACAAATACCTCAAAAATGCTATAACTTCAATTTCTCAAACATATGACTATTTTACACCATTTTAAAGACAAGACTCTCGTGAATCTAACCACAATCTAACCAATCTACCCTGCCAAAAATAATCACACAGCCATTTTCAAAGCAAGCATATATGTCACAAAAACCAAAACCATAGCTAAATGCAGCACTAACCTTTGATGATCTTCATCAGATGACACTCCTAGTACATTATGTTATACAATACATGCATGTTTTGTTCAATCAAGTTCATATTTATATCAAAAAACAGCTTTTTACATTAGCTTATGATGTTCAGAACTAGCATACCCACCGCAAACTTCCGGTGAATTTACTAAATTACTCACGATTAAAGTTAAAAAAATACATAACAATTATTTTAAGAATTATAGATACAGAACTCCTTTATGCAATCGCGGTGTCAGATTTTAAAATGGCTTTTTGGCGAAAGCACATTTTGCAATATTCTGAGTACATAGCCCGGCCATCACGGCTAGCTAATTTGACACCCACCAAGTTTGGCCCTCACCAAAATCAGATTTACTATAAGAAAAATTGGACTACCTTTGCTGTTCTTCATCAGAATGCACTCCCAGGACTCCTACTTCAACAACAAATGTTGTTTTGGTTCCAAATAATCCATAGTTATATTCAAATAGCTCCGTTTTGTTCGTGCGTTCAGGTCAGTATCCGAAGGGTGACGCGCGAGCGCATTTCGTGACAAAAAAATTCAAAATATTCCATTACTGTACTTCGAAGCATGTCAAACGCTGTTTAAAATCAATTTTTATGCTATTTTTCTCGTAAAAAAGCGATAATATTCTAACCGGGCGACGTTGTATTCATTCAAAGAGAGAAAGAAAAACATGGAGAATTCACATGAATGCGCATCTCCAGTGTCACTGTTCTCAGCCTGACCACTCACAAAATCTCCTGCTGTTTTTCGCCCAGAGACTGGAGAGACGTCATTCCACTTTCTGGCGCCTTCTGAGAGCCAATGGAAGCCTTAGAAAATATCATGTTACAGCAGAGATGCTGTATTTTTGATAGAGATGCCACAGAAGGAGAACAAATTGTCAGACAGGGCACTTCCTGTATGGAATCTTCTCAGGTTTTGGCCTGCCATATGAGTTCTGTTATACTCACAGACACCATTCAAACAGTTTTAGAAACTTTAGAGTGTTTTCTATCCAAATCTACTAATTATATGCATATTCTCGTTTCTGGGCAAGAGTAGTAACCAGTTTAAATCGGGTACGTTTTTATCTGGCCGTTCAAATACTGCCCCCTAGCCCCAACAGGTTTTAAGCACATGGAGAAATGTGCAGGATTCTGTGTTTTCATGTTTAAGTGATTGCTTTTAATGAAAACAATTTATCTTTGAATATATATTTGTCTAAGCCCCCTCTACTTCATCCTTATCTGCAGCAGTAAGTTGAGGTTCTGATTTATTAGCCATATTCTAATCATGTAGCATGTATTTGACATAGGTAGTCCATCCCTGTCAGCCAATCTTTGCGTTCTTGTAGTATTATTCTAGTGAAAGCTTAGTGACTCTATTCGAACTTTATCATATGCTATTGTATTGTATGCTAATTGTAGTGATTGCTTAATTATAGTCCTCATGTATTAGCTATTAAAGCTGTTGTGAATGTTCCCATCGTCTGGTGTTAGCTCATATTCTTTGCTTCATTATCTACACACAGTATTGCATAATGGTATGGCTGCCAATATTGCATTCGTGGGAGCAATCTCTGGGTATTCCTTAAAATAAGATGGCGCCAACATACATGGCAGCAACTTTACAGTATTTTGTTTTTATGTGTGATATTTCTTACATTATTAGCCCAGCACGTTTTTTGTGTTATTACATACAGCTGGAAATACGTTTTGGATATCAGAGCGACAATAACTCACCAGCAATACGACCACGGATATGACGTTCCTGAATTGGATCCTTTGTTCATACCCCCCAGGGCAATTGAACTTATCCCAGAGATTGCTCCAAGATGCCGCCTGCGGAGAAGAGGTATTCGTAGTGGACTTCTAGTCCGACTCAGGAGGCAGGCACACCATCCACCATTCCGAGTATATTACACGCTAATGTTCAGTCTCTGGACAATAAAGTAGATGAGCTCAGTGTGAGGATCTCCTTCCAGAGAGACATCAGAGACTGTAACATATTCTGTTTCATGTAATCATGGCTCTCTCCGCATATACTGTCCCCGTCCATAGAGCCAGCTGGGTTCTCAGTACATCGCGCAGACAGGAATAAAGAACTATCCGGGAAGAAGAAAGGCGGTGGTGTATGTTTCATGATTAACTACTCATGGTGTGATTGTGATAACGTACAGAAAGTCCTTTTGTACACCTGACCTAGAATACCTCACAATCAAATGCAGACCGTATTACCTCCCAAGAGAATTCTTATCGGTTATAGTCACAGCCGTGTATATTCCCCCATAAGCCGATACCATGATGGCCCTCAAGGAACTACAGTGAACTTTGTGTAAACTGGAAACCACATATCCTGAGGCCACATTTATTGTAGCTGGGGATTTTAACAAGGCAAATTTGAGGAAAACTCTACCGAAGTTCTATCAACACATTGACTGTACAGTAGTACTCTCGCTGGAAAAATGCTTGACCACTGCTACTCCCCCTTCCGGAATGCCTACAAGGCCCTCCCTCAACCTCCCTTCGGAAAATTAGATCATTACTCCATTTTGCTCCTCCCGTCTTATAGGCAGAAACTCAAACAGGAAGTACACGTGCTAAGGTCTATTTAACGCAGGTCTGAACAATCGGAATCCAGGCTTCAAGACTGTTTTGATCACACGGACTGGGAAATGTTCCCGGTAGCCTCTAAGAATAACATTAACGTATACACGGACACAGTGACTAAGTTCATCAGGAAGTGTATAGGAGATGTTGTTCCCACTGTGACTATTAAAACCTACCCAAACCAGAAACCATGGATAGATGGTGGCATTCACGCAAAACGTAAAGTGTGAACCATTGGATTTATCCACGGCCAGCTTTTGTATGCTAAAAACATACTGTTTGAACATACACTCCTTTACAGTTTTACTGGAGGACACGACAGCAAGAAAATACATACTGTATGCCTATATGTAATGGTTTTCTATTTTATTGAAGTATTGGTAGTGGTTGAACAACAAAAAGTGAGAAAAGATTGACAACTTAATAGAGTGGAAGAACTTGCAGTGCCTCTGTGCGACTGCCTTGAGCAGCAGATTGAGGGACTTTGGAGGGAAAATCCTGCGCAGTGAGGCGTAGGGGATTGTCTGCAGCAGGCTCCCAGTGGATGGATGGTGAGGGTTGTGGTGCTCCTCCAGCAGCTCTCTCATGAGGTTCTCTCTGTACTTTTGGTAGGTAATCACTTCACCTGTGAGGCAGAGGGAGAGGGGTTGGGGAGGATGAGTTAGTGGAGAGAATGAGGGTGTGGGTAGGTTGGTGAGATATTGTCAATATAATTGCATAATGAAACTGTATGTGATTTGTATATGAACAATATGTTCAATGACAAAAATAAAATGTTTACAGTAATTATCTCACCTGTTAGCTGGCTGTGAACTATAATATATATACAAAAGTATGTGGACACGCGTTCAAATTAGTAATTAGTGGATTTGGATATTTCAGCCACACCCGTTGCTGACAGGTGTATAAAATCGAGCACACAGCCATGCAATCTCCATAGACAAACATTGTCAGTAGAATGGCCTTACTGAAGAGCTCAGTGACATTCCATGTGGCACTGTCATAGGATGCCACCTTTCCAACAAGTCAGTTCATCAAATATCTGCCCGGCTAGAGCGGCCTTGGTCAACTGTAAGTGCTGTTATTGTGAAGTGGAAATGTCTAGGAGCAACAACGGCTCAGGCGTGAATTGGTAGACCACACAAGCTCACAGAACGGGACCACCGAGTACTGAAGCGCGTAAAAATCGTCTGTCCTCAGTTGCAACACTCACTAACAAGATCCAAACTGCATCTGGAAGAAACATCTGCACAATAAGTGTCTGTCAGGAGCTTCATGTAAGGGGTTTCCATGGCTAAGCAGCCGCACACAAGCCTAATATCACCATGCGCAATGCCAAGCGTCGGCTGGAGTGGTGTAAAACTTGTCGCCCTTAGACCATTGAGCAGTGGAAACGAGTTCTCTGGAGAGATGAATCACCCTTTACCATCTGCCAGATCGACGGACGAAATCTGGGTTTGATGAATGCCAGGAGAACGCTACCTGCCCCAATGCATAGAGACAACTGTAAAATTTGGTGGAGGAGCAATAATAGTCTGGGGCTGTTGTTCATGTTCCGGGCTAGGCCCCTTAGTTCCAGTGAAGGGAAATCTTAACGCTACAGCATACAATGATATTCTAGATGATTCTGTGCTTCCAAATTTGTGGCAACAGTTTGTTGAAGGTCCTTTTCTGTTTGAGCATGACAATGCCCCCATGCACAAAGCGAGGTCCATACAGAAATGGTTTGTCAAGGTTGATGTGGAAGAACTTGACTGGACTGCACAGAGCCCGGACTTCAACCCATCGGACACCTTTGGTGATAAATTGCGAGCCAGGCCTAATCGCCCAACATCAGTGCCCGACCTCACTAATGCTCTTGTGACTGAATGGAAGCAAGTCCCCGCATCAATGTTCCAACATCTAGTGGAAAGCCTTCCCAGAAGAGTGGAGGCTTTTATAGTAGCAAAAGGGGACCAACTCCATATTAATGGCCATGATTTTGGAATGAGGCGTTCGACGAGCAGGTGTCCACATACTTTGGTCATGTAGTGTATGTGGCCATTGAGGACAGCAGTGTCGATCAGATGGAAAAATATATATACCACCAAGCTCATTCCACAAAACTGTTTATCATGTCCGCCTTATCCAGTGCCCCCATTTTGAGGTTATAGTCAAGCACACAGTCTGGTTTTATCTTTCTTTCTCCCGCCAGGTGGTCCACCTTCCCTGTGGCCAACATGTTTGTTGTATGGACAGTAGAGAGGACAAGGACATCTCGTTTGTCATGCCAATTTACTGCTAGCTGTTGACTGTTCTCCTTGATCTCCACCTCCCTCCTCTGCATATTCCTGCTTCCGAATGCCGTCATCACCTTTCTGTTCGACCGGACTGTGTCACAGGCCCCTCTGTGGTTGGAGAGCAGATGCTGGAAGAGGGTGTGCCTGCTGTACCAATTTTCCACTTACAAGGTGTGTCCCTTCCCGTGATGAGGAGCCAGCATAGTCATCATCACGGACCCAGACATCTCAAGCCCCTCATAATGCTGGATGTCAGTGGTGGACCCTGTGTAGACTATAATGTCCTGGACAAATCCTGTCAACAACATAACAAAGAACTTGACAGAGGGAAAATATTAACAGAATGCCAGCCTACCCTTCCATAACATCAGGGACTCGTCAATGCATATGCCCTTGTATGGCACAAAGACTTGACCAAATGCTGATGTCAGGCTGGTAAGTACATTTCTTATTTTGTGTAAGGGTCATTAAGATTGGCAGTAGCATTGTTGACAAAATGCAGGCATTGCATCAGAACTAGGAAGCTGCCTTGGGAAAAGAGAGTGGCATAGAAGGGAGTTGCAAAAAACATAGGATCCGTGCTCCAGTATTCCCTTAGGGAGTTCTTCACTATTCCCATGAGAAGGACTGTCACCAGGAAGGCATACATTTCATTAATTGTAGTTGTCGCCCATTTAGTGAGCTTCCCCCTCCCTCTGGCTCTCTCTTCTACTGTAGCTCCAAGGCATAGTGATTGGTCTCTTCCACTATGTCTCCCACCAGCTCCTCTGTCAGAAACAGCACTCTGCCTCAGAGGGAGATGGCAAGAGGCTTTACACTCCGGATTGGGACTCAAAGCCAACAGCAGGGCCAGGAGGTGTGAAATGGCTGGCGGCCTTCCAGCTACCGCAGACCTGCCATACTTCACCCACTACTTGTCTGCCTCCATCACCACCAGCATTTTCAGAGGGACCTGGGACTTGATCGGTTGGCAAAGGGTCCTAAGATTCAGGGTTCACAATGGCCACAAGTCTGGGCGGCTGCTCCTTACTGTCAGAATATGATTCCTGACTTTCAAACTCTGACTCAATTTACAAAAATATCCAGAATTTCCGCATATGTGAGATGTCTCCTTTTGAATGACATTTCTAATGCTACAGCTACATACATAAACAACAACATTGAATGGCTCTGAGTGTCAGAGGTTACACTGCCGGCACACGTCAATAAACCATTATCATCAAATGGTTTGTGTGGTAATAATTTATTTATTTACTGTTTTATTCACATTTGTTTTCAAGTCGAAGACAAATCATGCATCGAGAGTTGCATAGATTGTAAACTTCTGACCCACTGGGAATGTGATGAAAGAAATAAAACCTGAAATAAATCATTCTCTCTACTATTATTCTGACATTTCATATTCTTTAAATAAATTGGTGATCCTAACTGACCTAAGACAGGGAATTTTTACTAGGATTACATGTCAGGAATTGTGAAAAATTGAGTTTAAATGTATTTGACTAAGGTGTATGTAAAATTCCAACTTCAACTGTGTATATATATATATATATATATATATATATATATATATATATATATATATATATATATATATACAGTACACATCAAAAGTTTGGACACACCTACTCATTCAACGGTTTTTCTTAATTTTTACTATTTTCTACATTGTAGAATAATAGTGAAGACATCAAAACTATGAAATAACACATATGGAATCATGTAGTAACCAAAAAATGTTAAACAAATCAAAATATATTTAAGATTCTTCAAAGTAGCCACCATTTGCCTTGATGACAGCTTTGCTCTTCATCCCATGTTCTCTAGCACAATGTCAAATTTTTCTGCCATAAATTGTCAATGCAAAGAAAAAATAGCATTTTTACAATCTGCTGTCTTCCAAGCAGTGGACTATCCGAGGATGGTGTCTGGCCTCATCATTTCAATCTAGTTTGTAAATCTCCAACTATATTGTTATGAATGATGTTATTGTGGAACAAATGGACTATAAATTGTACCCAGTGTAAAGAAACCATATTGTACAGTTTTTCAAGAGCATGATCTCAGAGACCGGTATTTCCGTAGTGGCATGGCTTTTCATCACTGCTTTCCCTTTCACATTGTTGCTCTTGTCGATTGCTATAGACCACATTCTGCCCCAGCTGTGCCCTGGACACCATATGTGAATTGATTGCCCCCCATCTATCTTCAGAGCTCGTGCTGTTAGGTGACCTAAACTGGGACATGCTTATCACCCCGGCCATCCTACAATCTAAGCTTGATGCCCTCAATCTCACACAAATGATCAATGAACCTACCAGGTACAACCCCAAATCCGTAAACACAGGCACCCTCATAGATATTATCCTAACCAACCTGCCCTCCAAATACATCTCTGCTATCTTCAACCAGGATCTCAGTGATCACTGCCTTATTGCTTGTGTCCGTAATAGGTCTGCGGTCAAACGACCACCCCAAATCAATGTCAAATGCTCCCAAAAACACTTAATCGAGCAGGCCTTTCTAATCGACCTGGCCCGGGTATCCTGGATGGATATTGACCTCATTCCGTCAGTAGAAGATGTCTGGTTATTAATTAAAAGTGCTTTCCTCACAATCTTAAATAAGCATGCCCCACTTAACCTCTCTAGGGTAGGGGGCAGTATTTGCACGGCCGGATAAAAAACGTACCCGATTTAATCTGGTTATTACTACATCCCAGAAACTAGAATATGCATATAATTGTTTGATTTGGATAGGAAACACCCTAAAGTTTCTAAAACTGTTTGAATGGTGTCTGTGAGTATAACAGAACTCATATGGCAGGCAAAAACCTGAGAAGATTCCTTACAGGAAGTGCCCTCTCTGACCATTTCTTGGCCTTCTACACTCTCTTTATTGAAAACTGAGGATCTCTGCTGTAACGTGACACTTCCTACGGCTCCCATAGGCTCTCAGAAGGCGGCAGAACGGTGAATGATGACTTTGGAGCCCCTGGCTGAAAAACAGTAGAGCATTTGGATAGTGGTCGATCAGAGAACAATGAGACTGGAGGCGCGTGCACGAGACGACACCATGTTTTTATTATTTCGTCTTTGAACAAAAACAGGGTTTCCCGTTCGGAATATTATCGCTTTTTTATGAGAAAAATCGCATAAAAATTGATTTTAAACAGCGGTTGACATGCTTCGAAGTACGGTAATGGAATATTTAGAATTTTTTTGTCACGAAACGCGTCGGGCGCGTCACCCTTCGTCACCCTTCGGATAGTGTCTTGAACGCATGAACAAAACAGAGGATATTTGAACATAACTATGGATTATTTTGAACCAAACCAACATTTGTTATTGAAGTAGAAGTCCTGGGAGTGCATTCTGATGAAGAACAGCAAAGGTAATCCAATTTTTCTTATAGTAAATCTGAATTTGGTGAGGGCCAAACTTGGTGAATGTTTATCGTGAGTAATTTAGTAAATTCACCGGAAGTTTGCGGTGGGTATGCTAGTTCTGAACGTCACATGCTAATGTAAAAAGCTGTTTTTTGATATAAATAGGAACTTGATTGAACAAAACATGCATGTATTGTATAACATAATGTCCTAGGAGTGTCATCTGATGAAGATCATCAAAGGTTAGTGCTGCATTTAGCTGTGGTTTGGGTTTATGTGACATTATATGCTAGCTTGAAAAATGGGTGTCTGATTATTTCTGGCTGGGTACTCTGCTGACATAATCTAATGTTTTGCTTTCGTTGTAAAGCCTTTTTGAAATCGGACAGTGTGGTTAGATTAACGAGAGTCTTGTCTTTAAAATGCTGTAAAATAGTCATATGTTTGAGAAATTGAAGTAATAGCATTTCTAAGGTATTTGAATATCGCGCCACGGGATTCCACTGGCTGTTGAGTAGGTGGGACGATTTCGTCCCACATACCCTAGAGAGGTTAAAAAATGTAGAACCAGGAACAGATATAGCCCGTGTTTCACTCCAGACCTGACTGCCCTTGACCAGCACAAAAACATCCTGTGGCGTACTGCATTAGCATTGAATAGCCCCTGCGAATATCAACTTTTAAGGGAAGTTAGAAACCAATATACACAGGCAGTTAGGAAAGCAAAGGCTAGCTTTTTCAAACAGAAATTTGCATCCTGCAGCACAAACTCCAAAAATCTCGCAAAAATCTCGGTCCCCAAGGCAAAAACCCTGTGCTACCCAGGAGCACGAGTAAAGGACATAACAAGGCTGCGTCTGACTGTTCTACCACAGATGCCAGGAGCTGACACTGTTGTAGTCCATGTGGGGTCAAACAACATCAGGAGGGCTAGCTCGGAACATTTATAAAATTGATTTTAAAGACCTGATTTTAGCATTAAAAGACTCCAAAAAAACTGCCAATAATTTCAGGTCCAGTACCATTGTTGGGCCGCGAGTGTGAAAGATTCAGCAGACTGCTGGCATTACAGATCTGGCTAAAAGACTTCTGTAGCTCTGATGGAGTCACTTTTATTGATAACTTTGACACCTTCTGGAAACAGAAGATACCCTACAGGAATGACGGAGTCCAACCAAATCATCTTGGCTCCTGGACTCTGTCCACGCATTTCAAGGCTGCGCTGAAACAATGACTGGTAAATGATCCAAGACCAGCTCAGTTAATCCCTACCATTGTTACAATGAGTCATCATAATGCTGCATCAAATGTACATGATCTTAGGGGCATTGGAAAACACAATGTAAGTCATTTAATTGATGTACCCATAATTGCACTGAATACATCTGTTTATCCTACAGCTATTGTATGTAGTAATCATGAGCCTATAAACCAGGGTTACACTGTTAGCACAGACCATCCTGCACTATCATCTCCAATGTAAATAACATGAGTAAGTCTACCCCTGATAAGCTTCCCAGTAAAGCATTAAAAACAATCAAGCAACCCAGATAAGTGCTAAAAATAGCCCATATTAACATATGTAGCCTAAGAAACAAGGTCCATGAAGTCAATAACTTGCTTGTAACAGATGACATTCATATTCTGACTATCTCTGAAACTTACTTAGATAATATCTTAAATGATACAGTGGTAGCAATACATGTTCATAACGTCTACCGAAAAGACAGAAATGCCAACGGAGGCGGTGTTGCAGTCTATATTCAGAACCACATTCCTGTAAAGCTTAGAGACGATCTAATGTCAAATACTGTTGAAGTAATATGGCTACAGGTTCATCTGCCTCACCTAAAGCCCATTCTTGTGGGAAGCTGCTATAGACCACCAAGTGCTAACAGTCAGTATCTGGATATTATGTGTGAAATGCTTGATAATGTATGTGATATCAACAGAGAAGTATATTTTCTGGGTGATTTTAATTATTGACTGGCTATCAAGCTAACCACTCAAAAAAAGATGTTCAAACTGTAACCAGTGCCTACAACCTGGATCAGGTTATCAGTCAACCTACCATGGTAGTTACAAACAGCACAGGAATTAAATCATCAACATGTATTGATCACATTTTTACCAAAGCTGCAGATATTTGCTTTGAAGCTGTATCCAAATCCATAGGATGTAGTGATCACAATATAATAGCCATATCTAGGAAAACCAAAGTTCCAAAGGCTGGGCCTAAAATAGTGTATAAGAGGTCATACAAGAAGTTTTGTTGTGATTCATATGTTGATGATGTGAAGAATATTTGCTGGTCTGTGGTGTGTAATGAGGAGCAACCAGACGCTACACGCATTTATGAAACTACTTATTCCAGTTACTAATAAGCACGCACCCATTAAGAAAATGACTGTAAAAGCTGTTAAATCCCCTTGGATTGATGAGGAATTTAAATGTTGTATGGTTAAAAGGGATGAGGCGAAGGGTATGGCAATTAAGTCTGGCAGCCCAACTGATTGGCAAACGTACTGCTAATTAAGAAATCATGTGACTAAACTAAATAAAAATAAAAATAAACTACACTATGAAACAAAGATAAATTATATAAATAATGAGAGTAAATATCTTTGGGGCACCTTAAATGACATTTTGGGAAAAAATGTATTCATTCATTGAATCAGATGGCTCATTCATCAAAAAACCCACTGATATTGTAAACTACTTTAATGACTTTTTCATTGGCAAGATAAGCAAACTTAGGGATGCAATGCCAGCAACAAACGCTGACACTACACATCCAAGTATATGGGATCAATTTATGAAAGACAAGAATTGCACTTTTGAATTCCGTAAAGTCAGTGTGGAAGAGGTGAAAAAATGTGTGTTTTCTACCAACAATGACAAGCCACCAGGGTCTGACACTAGATGGAAAAATACTTAGGGTAACAGCAGACGATATTGCCACTCCTATTTGCCACAAGTTCAATTTAAGCCCCCTAGAGAGCTTGGCCTGGAGGGAAGCTAAAGTCATTCCGCTACCCAAGAAAAGTAAAGCCCCCTCTACTGGCTCAAATAGCCGACCAATCAGCCAGTTACCAACCCTTAGTAAACTTCTGGGAAAAAATTGTGTTTGACCAGATACAATGCTATTTTACAGTAAACAAATTGACAACAGAATTTCAGCATGCTTATAGGGAAGGACACTCAACAAGCACAGCACTTACACAAATGACCGATGATTGGCTGAGAGAAATTGAAAATGATTGTAGGGGCTGTCTTGTTAGACTTCAGTGCAGCTTTTGACATTATCAATCATAGTCTGCTGCTGGAAAAAACGAATGTTTTATGGCTTTACATCCCTGCTATAATGTGGATAAAGAGTTACTTGTCTAACAGAACACAGAGGGTGTTCTTTAATGGAAGCCTATCAAATATAATCCAGTTAGAATCAGGAATTCCCCATAGGCCCCTTACTTTTTCAATTTTTGGTAACGACATGCCACTGACTTTGAGTTAAGCCAGAGATTCTATGTTTGCGGATGACTCAACACTATATACGTCAGCTACTACAGCGACTGAAATGACTGCAACACTCAACAAAGAGCTGCAGTTAGTTTCAGAGTGGGTGGCAAGGCATAAGTTAGCGCTAAAAGCATTGTATTTGTAACAAAACACTCACTAAACCCTAAACCTCAACTAAATCTTGCAATAAATAATGTGAAAATTGAGTAAGTTGAGGTGACTAAACTGCTTGGAGTAACACTAGATTGTAAAGTGTCATGGTCAAAACATATTGATGCAGTAGTAGCTAAGATGGGGAGAAGTCTGTCTATAATGAAGTGATGCTCTGCCTTTTTAACAACAAGGCAGGTCCTACAGGCCCTAGTTTTGTCGCACCTTGACTACTGTTCAATCGTGTGGTCAGGTGCCACAAAAAAAGGACTTAGGAAAATTGCAATTGGCTCAGAACAGTGCAGCACGGTGGCCCTTGGATGTACACAGAGAGCTAATATTAATAATATGCATGTCAATCTCTCCTGACTGAAAATGGAGGAGAAATTGACTTCATCACTACTTTTATTTATGAGAGGTATTGACATGTTGAATGCACTGAGCTGTCGGTCTAAACTACATGCATACCCCACAAGACATGCCACAATAGGTCTCTCACAGTCCCCAAGTCCAGAACAGACTATAGGAGGCACACAGTACTACATAGAGCCATGACTACATGGAACTCTATTCCACAACTAACTGACGCAAAAAGTAAAATTAGATTTAAAAAAACTGATTAAAAAAACAGTTTATGGAACAGCGGGGACTGTGAAGCAATACAAACATTGGCACAGACACATGCATACACACACACACACACACACAGGATAACATACGCAATATACATGCACATGGATTTAGTACTGTAGATATGTGGTAGTGGTGGAGTAGGGGCCTGAGGGCACACAGTGTAATGTGAAATCTGTGAATGTATTGTAATGTTTTAAAATTGTATAAACTGCCTTAGTTTTGCTGGACCCCAGGAAGAGTAGCTGCTGCTTTGGTAGCAGCTAATGGGGATCCATAATAAATACAAATACAAAATACCTGTTAGTTTGAATGATGTGTCTAATGTAGAGAAATGTGTTTAGTGTTTTGCAAAAAGTGTGTTTTACACTTGCAAACTGAGTGTAAAGCAGATAATGTGTTTGCAGTTTTGCAGACTTGGTCTGAAGATTAGGCACATGCATTAATTAATGGTTTCACTGAGTGTGCCTTTAAGCGATTGTAAAAACTTTACACTATTCCATGTTGGTTCAATGTAATTTCATTGAAATTATGTGGAAACAACGTTGACTCAACCAGTGTGTGCCCAGTGAGCCAGTGCCATATCAAATGCTGAACCAGTTTTTCCAATATGAAGGGATGAGATGGAAGGGATGAGATGGAAAGGATGAGATGTTGGGCATTAAATTAAAAACAAGGAAAATGTCAAGAATAAAGTTATTTCAGTGTGTGTTCCTTGTTTTGATTGCCATCACTTTCTTACATGTGCAAATTCCAAAGTGACTGCCACAGAGACCATCTGTCTTACGTTTTTCATGTTGATTCCTCTAGGGTTTATTTGAATATCAATCAGGAAAGCATGTTTTTTCCAAACTCTTTATTTGCTTCATCTTGCTCACCTTCTTTGTCTAACTTTGATTTGGCATGAATGGCTATGAATACTCTGGAACAGCTTTTAATGAGAGAATTATCATTGTACCAGTCTTTCTATATTTCAGTGTTTCCAACGGGCTGTTTTAGCTCATTAACTTACAGAATTACATTATTTATCATGACAGAAAATACATTATTGGTTACTTTGTTTATTCATTACTTTATTGGTGCATAACTTTATTGATGCGTCACCCTTAATACTATATGATCTGTATATTCCAGAACTCTGGGTCATCTTCAATCAATCCTGGTAACTGAGTTCACATTTGCATTACTTTTTTTTATTCCATTACTGTTAACATTACTTTGAAGAGGGTTTTCTGTATAAGGTGGTCTCTACACTGTGCACTGATAGTGAAGGTTGAAGGCAGTGGAGCAAGCAATGTTGTGTGTAATAATTGATACCTGGCTAAATAGCTTTTCTTTAATATTAATAAAGTATTTGGACATTGTTTGCTAACCGTGGAGCAGGGCTGTCGGCAGACATGCAGTGTGAAAAGACAGAATCATCATGCCTCAGAGGACCATGGGCAAACAAGCCATCAATCGTGCTGAAAGGAATTATGTTTTTATGCCATTGGGATCTCCACTAAATGCTGCAATTTACTTTGATTAGCAGATCATCGTTTAAGTACAGGTTTTTTTGCAAGGAAGTCATCCCTAACATAAATAACATTAGTTTTTAAAGTGTGAAAACATTTGTTAGAAAATATAAATCATATCTTGACACCAAAACAATGTGTTTGATCTGGTGCTTTCTGTACAAGCTTTGACCCCACTGTATGTTCCCTTTTCAACAAGATGTTGGATGTCTGCATTATGCAAGTTACAGAGCTAAATTATTACTACATTCTATTTAGTCATGAAACGAAAACGAAACGAGTAGCCTAAAGCAACCATAACTACTGGTTAGACTAATTACTGCTCATTTCATAACATTACCAGGAATAAAGACCATGGAAAAAAAGGAGTGGGCTTTTTAATTCTCCTGTTCCTGTACATCCATGTCATTAAGCTGTCTACCCTCCATAATTTAGTACGCCTGTTATCAACACACACTTAATTAATATTTTGGAATGAACTCCAAGACCTCCATTAGTCTGATGTGTTTTGACTGGGCATTGTGTAATAATGTCCTCCTCAACATCACAAAAGGCATTCTCCTTCTCTTCTGAAATAATGGAAGCCATTGTCACCATCCATCATCGTCCAGGAGACCTGGCACTCTCTCCGGTGTCACCGTCACCACGCTCCCATTTACTCAATGGATGTGACTTTTACCTCCATTAGGGCTTTCTCTTATTGAAATACTAATGAACCATTGTTGGATGCCAGTGACAGTAGTTAATGTACTGCATAGACATATGCTGCATAAAAGGGGCATAGGTTCAACAAGACCAGTAAAACCTTATAATGAAACAAGTTCTTACAAAGTTTGTATTGTGCATGGAACTAGGCTATTTGTGTTGACCTGCAACACTATCACTGTCCTTGTATACCATCTCCAATAAGTTGTGATTTGTTGTGAATTGAAACCTACAGTAGGGCTCCATTTTCAATCAGCAAAACACAGATTACAACAAGTATATCTATGTTGCTATTTTTCACATTTAAGAACACAAAGCACTGGTTTGACCCTAAAAAGGAGCTACACTGCCTCACCCAGTTTTCAAAACCTTACTTATAGTCATTGATCAATCACAAAAACACATTTAGTATTGCACTACTGGGCCATACACATTGTAAATAGTTTAAGACTTACCCATTAGCTGCATTTGAAATACATCTTAAAGTATGACATTAAAAACTGCCTACTCCTACAAGCCCTACAAAAACACTAACTGTAATCAGTTACATTACCAGCTAAAATATTGTAATCAGATTACAGATACTTCTGAAAAAAGAGATGATTTCTTCTTGGATTACTTTTAAATTCAGAAAGGATGTTTGCAACAAAAAAAAATATGACACCTTTCTGTTTTCTCAATGACATACAATTCTGTATTGACAAAAGGTAAACGTTTAAGTTTGTTCCACTATGAGAACACTATGACAACACACCAAATCCATTTGATGGATCCTTTTTGTCAGTACAAAAAAAATAATAATAAAATGCGTGAAATGAAATGTATGTATTCACTACTGTAAGTCGCTCTGGATAAGAGCGTCTGCTAAATGACTAAAATGTAAATGTAAATGTCTTCTTCTGTTAGGTATGCATAAATGGCTGTAAGGGAGTCAGGCGCAGGAGAGCAGAAATTGGGTAGCAAACGGAGCCTTTTATTAGGCGAACCAAAAACACACGGCACAACGAACACGAAATACAATACGGGTTGACATAACCCAGCGCAATCAGCCTAACATGCGCATACATGAAACAATAAACAATCCCACACAAAGACATGGGGGGAACAGAGGGTTAACCTGTTGTGGATAGGGGGCAGTATTTTCACGGCCGGATAAAAAACGTGCCCGATTTAATCTGGTTACTACTCTTGCCCAGAAACTAGAATATACATATTATTAGTAGATATGGATAGAAAACACTCTAACGTTTCTAAAACTGTTTCAATGGTGTCTGTGAGTATAACAGAACTCATATGGCAGGCAAATATCTGAGAAGATTCCAGGCAGGAAGTGGCCTGTCTCACAATTTGTAGTCCTTCTGTTGCATCTCTATCGAAATTACAGCATCTGTGCTGTTACGTGACACTTTCTAAGGCTTCCATTGGCTCTCTAAAGCCTTTAGAAAGCAGAATGATGCGTCTCCTGTCTCTGGGCAAAGTACAGCAGCAGAGTTTGTAAGTGGACTGCCTGGGGACAGTGCGCATTCACGAGATCTCACCATTTTTTTTCTTTCACTCTTTGAATGAATACAACGTTGCCCGGTTGGAATATTATCGCTATTTTACAAGAAAAATAGCATAAAAATGTATTTTAAACAGCGTTTGACATGCTTCTAAGTACGGTAATGTAATATTTAGATTTTTTTTGTCACGAAATGCACTCGCGCGTTACACTTTGCATAGTGACGTGAACGCACAAACAAAACGGAGGTATTTGGATATAACTATGGATTATTTGGAACCAAAACAACATTTGTTGTTGAAGTAGAAGTCCTGGGAGTGCATTCTGACGAAGATGTCACGTCGGACTTGGACTGGCTGATAGGTGGAATCAAGTGCAGGAGACAGAGGTGCTGGAGGTGAGTGTCTTTTAATAATCTTTACTCACACACACGCCGAAAAGCACAGGGCGCTATACAAAGTTCCAGTATTTGTTAACTGCGCCCGTACAGCACAAAATATAATTCCTAAGGCAAGGAGCGCAGCCCGGTAAATCCTTCTACAAAAAAACTGTCGATCACACAACGTGGACAATAAACAATCCCGCACAAAATCCCAACTGAAAACACACATTAAATAAGTCCCCACTAATGACATACACAAAACAGGTGCGGAACAGACAGACAAAACTAAACGACACAGAAACAACGATCGGTGGCAGCTAATAGGCCGGCGACGACGACCGCCGAGCGCCGCCCGACCGAGGAGGGGCGCCACTTTCGTTGGATCCTGTGACAGAAGAACAGCAAATGTAATCCAATTTTTCTTATAGTAATTCTGATTTTAGGCTGCCCCGACGTTGGCGGGTCTGAATAGCTAGCCCTGATGGCCGAGCTATGTACTCAGAATATTGCAAAATGTGCTTTCGCCGAAAAGCTTATTTAAAATCAGACATAGCGATTGCATAAAGGAGTTCTGTATCTATAATTCTTAAAATAATTGTAATGTATTTTGTCAACGTTTATCATGAGTAATTTAGTAAATTCACCGGAAGTTTTTGGTGGGTATGCTAGTTCTGAACATCACATGCTAATGTAAAAAGCTGTTTTTTGATATAAATATGAACTTGATTGAACAAAACATGCATGTATTGTGTAACATAACGTCCTAGGAGTGTCATCTGATGAAGATCATGAAAGGTTAGTGCTTTTTGAAATCAGACAATGTGGTGAGATTAACGAGAGTCTTATCTTTAAAATGGTGTAAAATAGTTGATTGTTTGAGAAAATTGAATTGGGGTATTTTAGTTGGTTTTGTATTTCGCGCCATGCGATTCCATTGGCTGTTGGCTAGGGGTTCCGCTGGCGAAACGGGGTTCTGCTCGCGGAACGTCTAGATGCAAGAGGTTAAATACAAAACAAGTGATTGAGGGGATTGAAAAGGAAAACAAGATAAAACAAATAGAAAATGAAAAGTGTATCGATGATGGCTAGAAGACCGGCGACGCTGACCGCCGCCCGAACAAGAAGAGGACCCGACTTCGGCGGAAGTCGTGACAGTACCCCCCCCCTTGACGCGCGGCTCCAGCAGCGCGCCGACGCCGGCCTCAGGGACAACCTGGAGGGCGAGGCGCAGGGCGATCCGGACGGAGATGATGGAACTCCCCCAGCATTGATGGGTCCAACACGTCCTCCACCGGAACCCAGCACCTCTCCTCTGGACCGTACCCCTCCCACTCCACGAGGTACTGAAGGCCCCTCGCCCGACGCCTCGAATCCAGTATAGAGTGAACGGTGTACGCCGGGGCCCCCTCGATGTCCAGAGGGGGCGGAGGAACCTCCCGCACCTCAGACTCCTGGAGCGGGCCAACCACCACCGGCCTGAGGAGAGACACATGCGCAAACCGCGGGCCCAGCTTCCGGCAGGGCAGGCGGAGGGGCAGGTTTCAGGTCGAGAGTCAGACCCCGTCCCCCGGTGCAAACACCGGGGCCTCACTGCGGTGACGGTCTGCGCTGGTTTTCTGCCGCAGCACGGCCTGCTGGAGGTGAACATGGGTGGCGTCCAATGTCTCCTCCGTGCGCCTGAACCGGTCGTCCACCGCAGGAGCCTCGGTCTGACTCTGATGCCAAGGCGCCAGAACCGGCTGGTATCCCAGTACGCACTGGAAGGGGGAGAGGTTAGTGGAGGAGTGGCGGAGCGAGTTCTGAGCCATCTCGACCCAGGGCACGAACGCTGCCCATTCCCCCGGCCGATCCTGGCAATACGACCGCAGAAATCTGCCCACATCCTGGTTCACTCTCTCCACAGCGTACCGTCCGACCGATCCCAGGATGACCAGAGGAGGGTGACGTGTGGGCCCAATAGATCAACCGTTCACGGACAACAGACGGAACATACAGACGCCCAGCTGGACACTCGAGGGGAGCGGGCTCTGCACATAATGCCTGCTCAATGTTCGCGTCCAGCTCCCACACTACCGGCACAATCAGGCAGGAGGCCAGGAGTATGGGAATGGGATCCATGGACTGCTCCTCTGTGTCATACAGTTGGGACAGTGCGTCTGCCTTAACGTTCTGGGAACCTGGTCTGTAGGAAAGGGAAAAAACAAAACGGGTGAAAAACATGGCCCACCTTGCCTGGCGAGGGTTCAGTCTCCTCGCTGCCCGGATGTACTCCAGATTGCGGTGGTCAGTCCAGATGAGAAAAGGGTGTTTAGCCCCCTCAAGACAATGTCTCCACGCCTTCAGAGCCTTGACAACAGCCAACAGCTCCCGGTCCCCCACGTCATAGTTTCGCTCCGCCGAGCTGAGCTTCTTCGAGAAGAAGGCACAGGGGCGGAGCTTCGGTGGCGTACGCAAGCGCTGAGAGAGCACGGCTCCTATCCCAGCCTCGGATGCGTCCACCTCCACTATGAACGCCAAAGAGGGATCCGGATGGGCCAGCACAGGAGCCAAGGTAAACAGGGCCCTCAGGTGACCAAAAGCCCTGTGCTGGAAGAACAGGCATTTCTCAGCCTTGACGTACAGGTCATGCTCCAACAGTCGACCAAGCACCCTGCACACCAGGGACACATGCTCGGCGCGTGTAGCAGAGTATATCAGAATGTCATCAATATACACCACTACACCCTGCCCATGCAGGTCCCTGAAAATCTCATCTACAAAGGCTTGAAAGACTGATGGAGCATTCATCAACCCGTACGGCATGACGACGACCTCATAATGCCCTGAGGTGGCACTGAACGCCGTCTTCCACTCGTCTCCCTCCCAGATACGCACCAGGTTGTAAGCGCTCCTGAGATCTAATTTGGTGAAGAAGCGCGCCCCGTGCATTGACTCAATCGCTGTGGAGATGAGCGGCAGCGGGTAACTGTACCTCACCGTGATCTGGTTGAGACCTCGATAGTCAATACATGGATGCAGACCTCCCTCCTTCTTCTTCACAAATAAGAAACTTGAGGAGGCGGGTGAAGTGGAGGACCGAATGTACCCCTGACGCAGGGATTCGGAGACATATGTTTCCATAGCCATTGTCTCCGCCTGTGACAGGGGATACATGTGACTCCTGAGAAGTGCAGCGTCTACCAGGAGATTTATCGTACAATGCCCCCGTCGATGGGGTGGTAATTGAGTCACCTTCTTTTTGGAGAAGGCAAGAGCCAAATCAGCATATTCGGGGGGAATGCGCACGGTGGAGACCTGGTCTAGACATTCCACCGTAGTAGCACCAACGGAAACCCCTAAACACCTCCCTGAGCACTCTCGCGACCACCCCGTGAGAGTCCTCTGTTGCCATGAAATGGTGGGGTCATGACGAGCTAACCAGGGAAGGCCGAGTACCATGGGAAACGCAGGAGAGTCAATGAGGAAGAGACTGATTCTCTCCTCGTGACCCCCCTGCGTCACCATGCCCAGGGGGATGGTAGCTTCCTTAATTAACCCGGACCCTAATGGTCGACTATCCAGAGCATGAACTGGGAAAGGCCTAGCCGCTGGAACAATAGGGATCCCTAACCTCTGGGCGAATGCTCTGTCGATAAAATTCCCAGCTGCACCTGAATCGACGAGTACCTTTTGCTGGGAATGCAGGGAAAACTCAGGAAAATAAACATGCAAAAACAGGTGTACAACAGAGGGCTCTGGATGAAAGTGGTGCATGCTCACCTGGAGCGACACCAGAGTACTCTGCCTGCTGCCTCGTCCCTTAGAGGAACCAACACAGCACCGACCAGCAGTGTGACCTCTGCGGCCACAGATGGTACACATGAAATCCCCTCCTCCGGCCTCCCTGAGCGCAGCACCTCCCAGCTCCATAGGCACCGGAGCGGTGGTGCTGGGAGCGGGAATCAACAGAGCCCTCTCTGGACGTCCGCGGGTGACCAGCAGGTTATCCAATCGAATGGACATGTCCACCAGCTGGTCGAAGGTAAGAGTGGTATCCCTGCAGGCCAACTCCCGACGGATATCCTCGCGCAGGCTGCAACGGTAGTGGTTGATAAGGGCCCTGTTGTTCCATCCCGCTCCGGCGGCCAGGGTCCAAAATTCCAGGGCGAACTCCTGGGCGCTCCTTGTCCCCTGCCTCAGGTGGAACAGACGTTCACCCGCCGCTCTACCCTCGGGCGGGTGGTCAAAGCCTGCCCGGAAGCAGCAGGTGAACCCCGTGAAGTCTTCCAACACTGCATTTCCTTCTCCCCACACGACGTTGGCCCACTCCAGAGCTCTCACTGAGAGGCACGAGACGAGGGCGGACACCCTCTCCCTTCCCGAGGGAGCCGGGTAAACGGTGCCCAGGTATAGGTCGAGCTGTAGCAGGAAACCCTGGCACTGTGCCGCCGTCCTATCATACTCCCCGTTGAGAGGGGTGAGACGCATCCCACTGAGACCGGGTACAGGAGGGACGGGTAGTGGGAACCCCTGTTGTGCTGGTGGAGGTGCTGGAGGAACTCCCTGTCTCTCCCAGTGGTCCATTGTCTGGACGACGCGGTCCATGGCGGCGCTGAGATGGTGAATCAACGCTGTGTGCTCCTGGACACGCTCCTCAACTCCGCTACCATAGGTACCTGTTCCTGCTGACTCCATGTGGTGGTGTGGGATTCTGTTAGGTATGCGTAAATGGCTGTAAGGGAGTCAGGCGCAGGAGAGCAAATATTGGGTAGCAAACGGAGCCTTTTATTAGGCGAACCAAAAACACATGGCACAACGAACACGAAATACAATACGGGTTGACATAAACCAGCGCAACCAGCCTAACATGCGCATACATGAAACAATAAACAATCTCACAAAAAGACATGGGGGGAACAGAGGGTTAAATACAAAACAAGTGATTGTGGGGATTGAAACCACGTGTGAGGAAAACAAGACAAAACAAATGGAAAATGAAAAGTGGATCGATGATGGCTAGAAGACAGGCGACGCCGACCGCTGAGCGCCACCCGAACAAGGAAAGGACCCGACTTCGGCGGAAGTCGTGACATCTTCTAATGCCTCTTAAAACCTGTTTGGGCTAGGGGGCAGTATTGAGAATTTTGGAAAAAATATGTGCCCATTTTTAACTGCCGCCTACACCAACTCAGAAGCTAGAATTTGCATATTATTGTTCAGGTTTGGATAGAAAACACCCTAAAGTTTCTAAAACTGTTTGAATGGTGTCTGTGAGTATAACAGAACTCCTATGGCAGGCAAAAACCTGACAAGGTTTCATGCAGGAAGTGGCCTGTCTGACAAGGAGTCGTGCGTCTTGCATCTGTTTATTGAAAAGTAAGGATCTTAGCTGTAACGTGACAATTCCTAGGGCTCCAATACGCTCTCAGAACCCGGGAAAAACCTGAAGGATGACGAGGCGGCCTCTGGCTGAAACAGATTATCGCCTTTGGTAAGTGGCCGATCAGAGGACCATTGAATAAGGCGCGTGCACGATTCGCCCCCGTGGAGAAATTTCATTCGGCTGTTTAGGCTCATTGCAGATTCCCGGTCGGAATATTATCGCTTTTCTACGAGATAAATGGCATAAAAATTGGTTTTAAACAGCGGTTGACATGCTTCGAAGTATGGTAATGGAATATTTAGACATTTTTTGTCACGCCATGCGCCATGCTCGTGACCGTGATGTAGCATTCTGATAGTGTCTAGAACTCACGAACAAAACGTCGCTGTTTGGATATAACGATGGATTATTTGGGACCAAACCTACATTTGTTATTGAAGTAGAAGTCCTGGCAGTGTATTCTGACGAAGAACAAGAAAGGTAAGAACATTTTTCTTATAGGAAATGTGATTTTGGTGAAGGCTGAACTGGGTGGGTGTCTAAATAGCTAGCCCGTGATGCCGGGCTATGTACTTAGAATATTGCAAAATGTGCTTCATCCGAAAAGCTATTTTAAAATCGTACATATCGAGTGCATAGAGGAGTTCTGTATCTATAATTCTTAAAATAATTGTTATGCTTTTTGTGAACGTTTATCGTGAGTAATTTAGCAAACTGTTAGTAAATTCCCCGGAAGTTTGCGGGGGGTATGCTTTTTCTGAACGTCACATGCTAATGTAAAAAGCTGGTTTTTGATATAAATTTGAACTTGATTGAACAGACATGCATGTATTGTATAACATAATGTCCTAGGTGTGTCATCTGATGAAGATCATAAAAGGTTAGTGCTGCATTTAGCTGTGGTTTGGGTTTATGTGACATGATATGCTAGCTTGAAAAATGGGTGTCTGATTATTTCTGTCTGGGCACTCTCCTGACATAATCTAATGTTTTGCTTTCGTTGTAAAGCCTTTTTGAAATCGGACAGTGTGGTTAGATTAACGAGATTCTTGTCTTTAAATAGCTGTAAAATAGTCATATGTTTGAGAAATTGAAGTAATAGTATTTCAAACGATTCAAAAATCGCGCCACTGGATTGAAGTGGCTGTTACGTAGGTGGGACGAATTCGTCCCACATGCGCCAGAGAGGTTATGAGGAAATTAATCAAAAGTAACTTAAAGTAATCAGATTACATTACTGAGTAATGACTCAAAGTTACATTAGTGATCAAAATGTTGGACAGGTAACGAGTAACTGCAACGGATTACATTTAGGAAGTAACCTACCCAACACTGAACCAGGGAATATACTGTCTAACAGACAGAATTAGCATTCTTTGTCCAGGGACTCATTTACAGTTCTGTTTCATCACAGACTGAATAAACACAAGTGCTTGGTAATGTACTACAGTGGGCTAAATCATGGTCAAACAAAGTGTTTCTTGGTAGTCTTCAATCTACTTTGGAACAAAAGATTACACCTCACACACATGGTTATGGGCTTAGAAAGACAACACCTGTACCATGTCAGATATCGACTTGAAATATATTCCATTTTGAGTTTGCATCCCAATATTACATTTAACATACATCAAAGAAGACTGAAATATAACAAAACAGTTTGACATAGAAACACTCCATGAATTTTTATTTTTTATAATCTTAATAAATTAATACATTTTGAAAAACATTAATAACATTCCACCCATGAGGCCACTAGGTCATTTGAATGCAGGAAAGGGCTACAATCCTTCAAATAGTACAGTCGTGGCCAAAAGTTTTGAGAAAGACACAAATATTAATTCCACAAAGTCTGCTGCTTCAGAGTCTTTAGATATTTTTGTCAGATGTTACTATGGAATACTGAAGTATAATTGCAAGCATTTCATAAGTGTCAAAGGCTTTTATTGACAATTACATGAAGTTGATGCAAAGAGTCAATATTTGCAGTGTTGACCCTTCTTTTTCAAGACCTCTGCAATCCGCCCTGGCATGCTGTCAGTTAACTTCTGGGCCACATCCTGACTGATGGCAGCCCATTCTTGCATAATAAATGCTTGGAGTTTGTCAGAATTTGTGGGTTTTTGTTCGTCCACCAGCCTCTTGAGGATTGACCATAAATTCTCAATGGGATTAAGGTTTGGGGAGATTCCTGGCCAGGGACCCAAAATATTGATGTTTTGTTCCCCAAGCCATATAGTTATCACTTTTGCCTTATGGCAAGGTGCTCCATCATGCTGGAAAAGGCATTGTTCATCACCAAACTGTTCCTGGATGTTTGGGAGAAGTTGCTCTCGGAGGATGTGTTGGTACCATTCTTTATTCATGGCTGTGTTCTTAGGCAAAATTGTGAGTGAGCCCACTCCTTTGGCTGAGAAGCAACCCCACACTTGAATGGTCTCAGGATGCTTTACTGTTGAAATGACACAGGACTGATGGTAGCGCTCACCTTGTCTTCTCCGGGCAAGCTTTTTTCCGGATGCCCCAAGCAATCGGAAAGGGGATTCATCAGAGAAAATGACTTTACCCAAATCAAATCAAATCAAATTTATTTATATAGCCCTTCGTACATCAGCTGAAATCTCAAAGTGCTGTACAGAAACCCAGCCTAAAACCCCAAACAGCAAGCAATGCATGTGAAAGAAGCACGGTGGCTAGGAAAAACTCCTTAGGAAAAACTCCCTAGAAAGGCCAAAAACCTAGGAAGAAACCTAGAGAGGAACCAGGCTATGAGGGGTGGCCAGTCCTCTTCTGGCTGTGCCGGGTGGATATTATAACAGAACATGGTCAAGATGTTAAAATGTTCATAAATAACCAGCATGGTCAAATAATAATAATCATAGTAGTTGTCGAGGGTGCAACAAGCACGTCCGGTGAACAGGTCAGGGTTCCATAGCCGCAGGCAGAACAGTTGAAACTGGAGCAGCAGCATGGCCAGGTGGACTGGGGACAGCAAGGAGTCATCATGCCAGGTAGTCCTAAGGCATGGTCCTAGGGCTCAGGTCCTCCGAGAGAAAGAAAGACAGAAAGAGAGAATTAGAGAGAGCATATTTAAATTCACACAGGACACCGGATAAGACAAGAGAAATACTCCAGATGTAACAGACTGACCCTAGCCCCCCGACACATAAACTACTGCAGCATAAATACTGGAGGCTGAGACAGGAGGGATCAGTCCTCAGCAGTCCAATCCCTGTACCTTTCGTAAAATATCAGTCTGTCCCTGATGTTTCTCCTGGAGAGAAGTGGCGTCTTTGCTGCCCTTCTTGACACCAGGCTATCCAGCAAAAGACTTCGCCTCACTGTGCGTCCAGATGCACTCACACCTGCCTGCTGCCATTCCTGAGCAAGCTTTGTACTGGTGGTGTCCTGATCCCGCAGCTGAATCAACTTTAGGAGACGATCCTGGCACTTGCTGGACTTTCTTGGGCGCCCTGAAGCCTTCTTCACAACAATTGAACCGCTCTCCTTGAAGTTCTTGCTGATCCGATAAATGGTTGATTTAGGTGAAATCTTACTGGCAGCAATATCCTTGCCTGTGAAGCCCTTTTTGTGCAAAGCAATGATGACTGCACGTGTTTCCTTGCAGGTAACCATGGCTGACAGAGGAAGAACAATGATTCCAAGCACCACCCTCCTTTTGAAGCTTCCAGTCTGTTATTCGAACTCAATCAGCATGACAGAGTGATCTCCAGCCTTGTCCTCGTCAACACTCACACCAGTGTTAACAAGATAATCACTGAATCACTGTCAGCTGGTCCTTTTGTGGCAGGGCTGAAATGCAGTGGAAATGTTTTTGGGGGATTCAGTTCATTTGCATGGCAAAGAGGGACTTTGCAATTAATTGCCATTCAACTGATCACTCTTCATAACATTCTGGAGTATATGCAAATTGCCATCATACAAACTGAGGCAGCAGACTTTGTGAAAATTAATATTTGTGTCATTCTCAAAACTTTTGTTCACGACTGTACATCTTCAGTGACGTGACCTGCCAATCCATCTGAAAAGGTTGACTTTCTACTAGCTTCTGAGTGATACAAATTAATAAGAATAGTGTGCACACTGACATGTACATCATTTTGGTGCATTGCTGTCATTAGTTTACATATTAATTCAATTGCCACGTCTAAAATGGTAACAGATAGATTGCAATTGGCTTGTTCTCTGGTTCCCTTCATAGATTATGTGAACTGGCTTTTCGATTCACAATTAGCAAGTTCATTTCATGCGGGGAGATTGGAATGTTCCATTAACTTCTCTGGCCGGTCATGTGTCCAAATCAACTATGGCCATTATACCAATTCTGAACATTAGCAGTAAGGCAATTTGAAGAAAAATATCCATATATCATATGGAAAAGCTTTTAACTGTCCTTCAGGGAACATATTTGCAGGTAGGGATAGGTGAGTTAGATTAGTTTGTGCATCATATAGAAGATGAACAACCAAGACAAGTGCCAATAGAGCTGTGCTGGAGTGATTAAAAAAAAAAAATCTCTGTAAATCCATGGTTGGTGCCTAAAAATAACATGTGTGGGTGTGTGTGCACTCAAACAAATGCGTGCACACACACAGACACAAGCCGTATCCTTAAATCCCCATTAAATATTAATCCAAATAAATATTCAGCGGGAAATATTTGACCTCACAGTCAGAGACAATCTGCCATTGTTGGATATGCATGAATTGGATTTCTGATATCTTTCCGCTTGATATAGACTTTCATAAGACTCAATCAGAATGCATGTTTTCCACAGCAGATGTTACATTGCAACTTTGTTTTGAAGAAGAAAAAAAACTAAGCAAAGAGAGACAAACCAACCATCTGCTTCTCAACAACACTATTTTATAAGTCATTATTCAACTTTTTCTTGTCTTTCAATGGGGATATGAGAAGGTACATGCTTTTGGCTTTGTAGATGCTGTATTACCTAAAGCACAATAACTTGACCACAGGGGGTATTGGAATAATAGTATTGGGACTCATGAACTAAAACCAGTTTACAAAAAATGTGTGCATTTGTCTAAATCTACTATGGCACCACTCCCAAGAAGGTCCTTCAAAAACCCGGAGCATGTCTTTGTATATTAAACAGAACACAGTGCAGGATGCCTGGATTGGATTCCGTGGGGAACAGATGGGCACTCTTAGAGAAAACTTCAGAGGTTATTAGATAAATTCAGTCAATCACTCCCCATCATTCGCCGTATGGGAAGCATGCTTCATGAAACATGTTTTACAAAGGTAATGGCTGCAACAGAAAAATAACATCATTACAGTAACAACCTAGCCTGGCTGACACGACCCACATGGCTCACAGCTAGGGTTGCAAAATTCCTGGGGCCTCATTTATCAATCATGCGTAGGCATAAATCTGTGCGTAAACCATGTGTGGGATCATTTCCAAGCAAAGTGTGAGATTTATCAACATGAATGTTTCCCTGAGAGTGTGGTAAATGCACGCACAGCCATGACTATGCTTACGCACAGTACCAAGTGGTGAAATAAGGGAACTGCTTGTCAAGCGTAGCCTAGTGAATGGGGAAAATATACTGTATGTTGAAACATTTTGAAATTGTAAGAGTAATAACTAAATAATTTTTCGATTTCATTGTATTTCCATTGTGAATTCGTGCAACATCTTGAAATCAGTGCATTTGTTACAATAATAATCCATATAAAGTACAGAAATGTGTTGAATTAGAGGCACGTATGAAAGTGAAACCATTGATGGAAATACTATAAAAGACTGAGATAATGAGAAATCGAATGAGAGGCTGATATTGCTCTGTTGGAAGATTTGGCACATGCTGCATTTCCCAGAGAGTGCATTTATAGAGACAGGCAGGTGTGATTTTTTTTGCAGAAAGTACTGAATGGCTCATCAGATATCGTTTGCTAAAACCAATCTTATATGATTTTTGCAAGGATTTAAGACCTACTTTAGAAAGTCAAACACATGCCATTCTGGTGCACATCCAAGTGCTATCTGCATCCCTCGATGAGCCGATGCAATCATCAGCAAAACAAACAGTTATATACAATTTCCATACACCATTGCACAACAGGTTGAAGTCAAGAGGGATTTCTTTGACATCAATGCGTTCCCAAATATGAACGTAGCAATAGACGGCACCAACATCACCATAAAAGAACCATCCTAAAACGAGTTAAACTATGTGAACAGAAAAGTCTGCCACTCTTAATGTGCAGGTGATAAGTTATGTGATGTGCAAATATGCTGCTGAATGTGGTGGCAAGGTGGCCAGGTGGAACGCACGACTCATTCACTCTGCAGAACAGCAATGTTGGCATATAAGCCTACAGGAGGGAGCTGTTGAGGATGGATGGCTTATTGTTCTCTAATCATTGCAGTACTGTATATTTGCCATTGCTAAAGCAACTTTAATTGTCCTAATGGTCTTCTCTTTCTAGTTATGTTTTTATTTTTACTGGATAAACCACAACTGAGCAAGCAAAATAAAACATTTTGGTTGTACTCAACACTAGCACCTCTAGGGAATCGAGGATGTCTCTTATGACCGAAAAGAGCTTCTGGACATCAGAACTGCGATTACTCACCTCAGATTAGACAAAGTTTTTCTTCAATGCGTCGGACAGGAGGGATATACTATTGACACCCGACCAGGCCCAGATTCCCGTCATTCGCTGGAGAAGGAAACTGAGATTGTAAGGGCTGCGTAACTGGTGGCAGGGAAGTCAGACGCAGGAGAGCAGAACTAGGTAATAGCCGGAACAGTTTAATTGTAAAACCAACGGCATAAAGAATAACAAACATGGGTACAAAACCCGTCGTGCACCAGTAAACATGTGCACAAGCACTTACAACAAACAATTCCACACAAAGACATGGGGGGAATAGAGGGTTAAATACACAACACTTAATGAGGGAAATGAAAACCAGGTGTGTAGGAAAACAAGACAAAACAAATGGAAATGAAAAGTGGATTGACGATGGCTAGAAGACGCCGAACGCCGCCCGAACAAGGAGAGGAACCGACTTCGGTGGAAGTCGTGACAAAGATTTTGCGGAAAAAGATCAGGATGCCTTGTGAGGATCAGGCAACGAGTGGCTAATTTGCCTTTGCCTTCCGTCCTGCTAGCTAACATTCAATCGTTGGAAAATAAATGGGACGAACTTAAAGCATATATATCCTACCAACGGGACATAAAAAACTGTAATATCTTATGTTTCACCGAGTCGTGGCTGAACAACGACATTAATAACACACAGCTATCGGCAGGATAAAACAGCAGCCTCTGGTAAGACACGGGGCGTGGGCCTATGCAGACATGTCAACAACAACTGTATCTCACGATAAGCTGTAGACCACACTATCTACCTAAAACCGCACTCAATGAGCTGAATACTAATATAAGCAAACTGGAAAACGCTCATCCAAAGGCGGCGCTCCTAGTAGGTATGGACTTTAATGCAGGGAAACTTAAATCAGTTTTACCTAATTTCTATCAGCATGTTAAATGTGCATCCAGAGGGAAACAAATTCTAGACCACCTTTACTCCACACACAGAGATGCGTACAAAGCTCTCCCTCGCACTCCATTTGCAAATTTGACCATAATTCTACCCTACTGATTCCTGCTTACAAGCAAAAATTAAAGCAGCAAGCACCAGTGACTGTACGTGGTCAGATGAAGCAAATGTTAAACTACAGGACTGTTTTGCTAGCACAGACTGGAAAATGTTCTGGGATTCTTCCAATGTAAATATGAACTTGATTGAACAGACATGCATGTATTGTATAACATAATGTCCTAAGATTGTCATCTGATGAAGATCATCAAAGGTTAGTGCTGCATTTAGCTGTGGTTTGGGTTTATGTGACATTATATGCTAGCTTGAAAAATGGGTGTCTGATTATTTCTGGCTGGGTACTCTGCTGACATAATCTAATGTTTTGCTTTTGTTGTAAAGCCTTTTTGAAATCGGACAGTGTGGTTAGATTAACGAGAGTCTTGTCTTTAAAATGGTGTATAATAGTCATATGTTTGAGAAATTGAAGTAATAGCATTTCTAAGGTATTTGAATAACGCGCCACGGGATTCAACTGGCTGTTGAGTAGGTGGTACGCAAGCGTCCCACCTAGCCCAGAGAGGTTAATAACTCTACCTACATGTACATATTACCTCCATTACCTCAACACATTGACTCTGTACCGGTACCCCCTGTATATAGCCCCGCTATTGTTATTTACTGCTGCCCTTTAACTATTTGTTATTCTTATCTCTTTCTTTTTTGAGGGGATATTTTCTTAAAACTGCATTGTTGGTTAAGGGCTTGTAAGTAAGCATTTCACTGTAAGGTCTACACTTGTTGTATTCGGCGCATGTGACAAATACAATTTGATTTGATTTGAGTCTTTTTGAAAGTGCTAATTTCTTAGCTTTTTTGGTTGCACCATTGTATTTCACGGTACGGCGTTGTATATTCCCCACAGGCTTTAAAGGAATGATTTTGACCATATATGGTTAATTAAGGGCGTTCTCAGCACTGACGCTGAGAACATTGGTATTTATCAATGGTAATCTCCTACATGTGTGCGTATGACGCTCGTAGGATCTATGCAAACGAACATTCTAAATTCCATTCATATCATGTATTTTAGAAGGGTTTATACGCAATATTGATAAATGAGGCCCCAGGAAGGTTCAATAAATTCCCTGGTTTTACCGAAATCCCGGTTGGAGGGTTCCTGGAATCAAGACGGAGTAAGCAGGAAATCCAGAAAACGCCAACCATGATTTTGGGAAAACCAGGGAATTTATTGAAAGTTCACAGAATTTTGCAACCCTACTCACAGTGCAGGGAGAGCTGTGACACACTGGTCCTTGGAAAGGAGGTATTTTGTCAATGCAATATTCGCTCAAAAATTGTGCAACGGGTTTGATTGGTTCTCTAAAATGTTTTTTTGGCACACTATGGTACTGCACACGATGGAAATGTAAAGTTTGTGGGCTGGATTTATTAAGCCTTTTAAAAGGATGCAACGTTTGCATATCAGTACTGGTGGGGTCGTCCAGTGCTCATATGATTGTTGATTAGATTTCTTTATTAACTGTTAACTCGCTCCACTTAGCTGGACATGCACTTTTGAACATGGTGAATCTACCTTTCACCCAATCTCTAAGTTTCCAAGGTGAACAGACTGGAAGAATTTCACACCTGACATTAATCTGCCATTTCTAGTGCTACTAAAAGTGTCATGACAGAGACGGATAGGCAAAATAAAATAATGGTACATTCTGATAAAAGAACATCTTCGTTGACCATCAGTTTCTCTCTAAATTCCCTCTAAATGTCAAATAAACTACAGGGTATGTACTGCTCCTGGTCCCTACCAAGGAACCACACTAAGAGCACAAGAGACACTTGACATCTCCTTCTCACACTCTCTGGGACACTACCAGCAGGATACGTTGGTGTCTACCATCACTGTAAGGCTCGATGCTTAGCATCGTGAGATTTTGTTATATTAGCTCAGGTATATGCAAGAGGAGAAAAATAAGGTGTAACTGATAAACAAACATATCTTCTTTGTCTGTTCCAAATGTATCATCATCAAGCAGCTTAGGGAAGAGATTCTCCGGCTGCTAGCTCAGCTAGGGAAAAAACAAGATGTGCTTTCTAAGTACTTTGATGCAGCCCAGGCACACAGAATTCCTACAGCAAGATGGTCGATGAGTTGGATGGTAATGACCTGCTCCAATTGACTGGACAGATGGTAAGCTCAACTCTGTGGCCAGTGGAAGACAGGACACTGGCAAGGCGAAGAAGGGAGGCAGTCTGGTTGACCTACATATATCCTAGAAGATCAGATTCAGCTACTAAACAGCTTTGCCACGCAGGAGGCAGACATACCGGCCCCGGTAGTCAGCTCTGATCCTGGGAGTACACGAACAGCCAGCAGCCATCCAGGGGCACCCTCCACAGCTCAGCCTGTTGCTGACCAAAGGAAACAAGGTTTTGGGACCTCCTCCATCCCCCCCGAGAATTCAGACGCCATCCGCTGCTGCTGGTACATGTGCGGTGAGTCAGGCTGGCATGGGTCGAAGCAAACCTCCTCCCTCCTGCCCGAGGCCCTTCTGTTCCCCCTCTTGCTTCCCCATTGGATTCCATCACGACCACCATCATCATGGGCAGCTCGATGGTGAGAGATTTTGAGACCTGTGAGCCGACCAAGGTCCACTGTCACCCAGGCGCCCGTGTCCAAAACATTAACTCCCTCCTGTTAGGCCGAGCGAGGATCTCATGTCAGATGATGTGGAAGTAATATGGCTACAGGTCAATCCGCCTCACCTACAGCCTATTCTCGTAGGAAGTTGCAATAGACCACCAAGTGCTAAAAGTCAGTATTTGGACTATATGTGCCAAATGTTGGATAATGTATGTGATATCAACAGAGAGGTATATTTTCTGGGTGACCTAAATATTGACTGGTTGTCATCAAGCTGCCCACTCACAAATAAGCTCCAAACTGTAACCATTGCCATTAATGTCATTCAAATCATCAGTCAATCTACCAGTGTATTTACAATCAGAACAGGAACTAAATCATCCACGTGTATTGATCACATCTTTACTATAGTTGCAGAAATCTACACCAAAGCACTATCCACACCCATCGGATGTAGTGATCATAATATAATAGCCATATCTTGAAAAACTAAGTTTCCAAGACTTGACCTAAAATTGTGGATAAATGATGACACAAGAGGTTTTGCATTGATTCCTATGTCGATGATTTGAAAAATATTTGTTGGTCTGATGTGTGCAATGAGGAACATCCAGACACTGCACTTGAAGCATTTACGAAACTGCTTCTTCCGGTTACTGATAGGCATGCGCCCATCAAGGCACTGACTGTTAGAACTGCCAAAGCCCCATGGATAGATGATGAATTGAAAAACTGTATGGCTGAGAGTTGAGGCAAAGGGAATAGCAAATAAGTCTGAAACACAGCAGACTGGCAATCATACAGTAAATTGAGAAATCATATAACAAAATAAAAAGAAGAAACTATAGTATGGAACAAAGATAAATTATATAAAGAATGATAGTAAAAAGCCATGGAGTACCTTAAATGAAATTCAAGGCAAAAAAACAAACTCAGCTCCATCCTTCATTGAGGCAGATGGCTTGTTCATAACAAAACCCTTTGATATTGGCAACCACTTTAATAACGTTTTAGTTCACAAGATTAACTTAGGTATGACATGCAAACAACAAATCCTGAGCCTTTATATTCATGCATAATGGACCAAATAATGATAGACAAGCACTGTAATATTACGTGAGTAAAAGTATTTGGTTTTAAATATACTTAAACCTCTTAAGGATGGGACGCTATTTTCATCGATGGACTTATTGATGAAGCCAGTGACTGATATGGTGTACTTCTCAATGCCATCGGAAGAATCCTGGACATATTCCAGTCTGTGCTAGCAAAACAGTCCTGAAGCTTAGCATCTGCATCATCTGACCACTTCCGTATTGAGCGACTCACAGGTACTTCCTGATTTAGTTTTTGCTTGTATCACAATTGGTCATTGTGTGAGATATTGATGTATTGAAGAACAGTTTGCAAACATCAGTCTTATATTTTTTATTTTTTACCCCTTTTTCTCCCCAATTGGTAGCTACAGTCTTGTCCCATTGCTGTATTTCCCGTACGGACTCAGGAGAGGCGAAGGTCGAGAGCAGTAATTTTTATTTAGACATTTGGAACAACACAAATAAATAATCAAAATATTTAAAACTATATAAATATAAAAAATATACAAAAATAAGACTTGTAAATATCAAAAAGAAGTAACAGACAAATAGAAACAAATTTGTGTTGATTTGGCACTCGAACATCAATACATTACTGTCAACCAAGGGTCAAGACTTAACCAATTCACCTTGGTGGTGTGCAGACTGGTTTTATATTATTCTTAACGATTTCGCACAAACCAGAAAGAAATGCAACAATATGTCTGTGAAACTATATATTCACATTATTATGAATAAATTGTGGTTTTTTTTGGTAGCATTTCGTAATGTGACGGATTTTAATAATTGCATTAGTACTGTACAAAGTTAGAGGTGCGCTATTTGATAGATTCCCCCGATCCCGCTACCTTGGGCTTCCAGTGGGGAGACCTGAGGTCAACCTACCCCCGCCCCCCTCCCCATCCCGTACTTCTGAGTGGGAGACCTTCCCAAGCAGTTGCCTGCCTAGCTCACAAACTAGAATCAGGGTGCCCACTCCAACAAGGTAATTGACCCACAGTCCCACACGGTGACATGATATCATTGACGTGAAGTGCAAATGAGCAATAGAAAACCGATCCCGTAAATGTCACCATTCCAATTTATTTTGTACGGGCGCCCCTTGCTGCCCCTGGCAAGATGCCGCCCTGGGCGGCTGCCCATGTCACCTATACCTAAATCCACTACTGGTCGAAAGACATATGTCCTCTGAAACACGACCCTGTCAAGTCACACTGCTTCGTGACACACTGCTCGCTTAACCCGGAAGCCAGCCGCACCAATGTGTCAGAGGAAACACTACACAACTGGCCACCATGTCAGCGTGCACTGCGCCCGGCCCACAACAGGAGTCGCTAGAGTGCGATGAGACAAGGACATCCTGGCCGGCCAAACCCTCCCCTAACCTGGACGACGCTGGGCCAATTGTACGCCGCCTCATGGGTCTTCCGGTCGTGGCCGGCTGCGACACAGCCCGGATGGAACCTGTGTCTGTAGTGATGCGTCAATCACTGCGATGCAGTGCCTTAGACAGCTGCGCCACTCGGGAGGCCCCATCAGTGATAGATATATCAGAAATAAGGGGATAACAGTTTGTTTAGCTCTGAAAGTCTATTACTCTATAATGCCTCATTAGGTGTGCTGAAATTTAAATGGCTACACACATTACATTTTTTTTATTCAATTGACTGAGCCTTTCAACTAAATTAATGAAGATTATGTGTGTAGCCATTTAAATTATGCTTGGGGCTTTTAACACTTTCTATTTCAAAAAGTTGTAATAAAAGCGTCAATGAGCAGTTGCCATGACCAGTAAGATTATTCAGACATAGTCTAATAAAACATCCAGTAAAGAGAAGTGATCAGACCTATATGGAGAACACCTGGTCTAAATCAACTCTTTAGTTGGTTGATGTAAGTCCCTACAGACTGACCTCTACCTCAGCTCTGAGACAAATGGGGACAGAAGGAATAATTGTGTTCTGCCATATCCAACTTGAATGTAATTACTGACACAAATCATCCAGAGATAATGCATTCCATTTGTGCTTAGCATAAAATTGGCGATAATGCAATATCTACAAGGGGATTCAGAGGCTCGTACAAGATGTCTGCATTTTGCAGAGATTAGTTAATTGGACTGTTAACATGAATCAACAATGTCTAATCTGAGAGGGGCCATTTGAAGTACAGCAAAAGCTACAAGGCAGGATGAACTGTCCTAGAATTGTAAGGAAAATCATGAAGTTTATATTTTACACAAATAACATGGAGCAGATAGGAGCTTGTCTAAAGAGAGACAAAAAGTATGATTTATGTTCTACTTGTCATTTGACAAGCTTGATTTGTATGATTTTTAAGGGGGTACATCAGCTTTAATACTGCAGATAGATTGTGATTTATTTCAGCTTTTATTTCTTTCGTCACATTCCCAGTGGGTCAGAAGTTTACATACACTCAATTAGTATTTGGTAGCATTGCCTTTAATTTGTTTAACTTGGGTCAAATGTTTTGTGTAGCCTTCCAAAAGCTTCCCGCAATAAGTTGGGTGAATGTTGGCCCATTCCTCCTGACTGAGCTGGTGTAACTGAGTCAGGTTGTAAGGCCTCCTTGCTCGCACACTCTTTTTCAGTTCTGCCCACAAATTATAGGGTTGAGGTCAGGGCTTTGTGATGGTCACTCCAATACCTTGACGTTGTTGTCCTTCAGCCATATTTTTTGCCACAACTTTGGAAGTATGTGGTGGCTAATTGCTGCATTACCAAATGAGGGGAGTTACAAACTTCACTCACAAGTCAGTTATACTTAAACCTGCATATTTAATTATTAAGATGCTTTTGCAAAAGCACTTGACCTTCAATGAACCATTGAAAAGTGATTACACAAAAGTACAAAGATCTTTTATACCCAAGACCCACCCCTCTCAACGTACATGACGAACAACAGATCTTAGGAACAGTTCACAAAGGTTAACTTCTGTTTGAAAGATATCTATAAACATAGCAGACAGCAACTGCTGTATCAACAGTGTTCATTGTATAGACCAGTATCTGGTCCTCCTACCCCAAACTGGAACCATCTCTCCCTGGTACGGTATAGAACAGAACCATTAGCTCATCCAATGGCATAAATCAATTGACAACTCTAGATACTCCCATCTCAAGTAAACCCCCTCTTTACTCCACTCCTGGACAAGCTCACTGAGGGGAGTGACTTGCTCACAGACATTGTGGAGACAAATAATTGGTTCCCCATTAATCACACCATCTCTTCACATGGTTTAAGAATAGGTAAAGACACATTCACATATGAAGACAATGTTCCATTTTGTCCTCCTCTCTGTCTGATATTCTGCATAGCAACAGAGATATGTCAAAGACAAGTCTGACCTCTCCCCTCTCTGGGCCCCAAGTGACTGAGCCCCAGCTAAGGGAAAAGTGCAACTGAAAGACACCAGAGTCCAAAGGATACATTCTAATGACAAGTATCTCACATAAGCATATTATGCTAATAAAACATCGTAATTATCTATGTTACCCAACTAATTCTGATTCATCCGCCACAAGTATGCTTGGGGTCATTGTTCATTTGGAAGACCCATTTGCAACCAAGCTTCCTTCCAAATGCCTCACAAGTTCACACCTGGCAGCTTGAATAAATAGTACTCACAAAACACCAGTCTCAATGTCAACAGTGCAGAGGTGACTCCGGGATGCTGGCCTTCTAGGCAGAGTTGCAAAGAAATAGCCATATCTCAGACTGCCCAAGAACAAAAGATTAAGATGGGCAAAAGAACATAGACACTGGATAGAGGAACTCTGATCAATTAGCCTTTTAAAATTACAAACTTGGATTAGCTAACACAAAGTGCCATTGGAACACATGAGTGAAGGTTGCTGATAATTGGCTTCTTTATGCCTATGTAGATATTTCATGAAAAATCTGCCGTTTCAAGCAACAATAGTCATTTACAACATTAACAATGTCAACACTGTATTTCTGATCAATTTAATGTTATTTTAACCTGTTTGGGATAGGGGGCAGTATTTTCACGGCCGGATAAAAAACGTACCCAATTTAAACTGGTTACTACTCCTGCCCAGAAACGAGAATATGCATATAATTAGTAGATTTGGATAGAAAACAATCTAAAGTTTCTAAAACTGTTTGAATGGTGTCATATGGCAGGCAAAAACCTGAGAAGATTCTATACAGGAAGTGCCCTGTCTGACAATTTGTTGTCCTTCTGTTGCATCTATACCGAAAATACAGCCTCTGTGCTGTAACTTGACACTTTCTAAGGCTTCCATTGGCTCTCTAAAGCCGCCAGAAAGTGGAATGGGGTGTCTGCTGTCTCTAGGCAAAGTACAACAGCAGAGTTTGTAAGTGGTCAGCCTGGGGACAGTGAGATTGAGATGCATGTTCACGAGACTTCTCCATTTTTTTTCTTTCAGCCTTTGAATGAATACAACGTTGACGGTTGGAATATTATCGCTATTTTGCGAGAAAAATAGCATGATTTTAAACAGTGTTTGACATGCTTCTAAGTACGGTAATGGAATATTTTTACATTTTTTGTCACGAAATGTGCTCGCGCGTTACCCTTCGGATAGTGACCTGAACGCACAAACAAAACGGAGGTATTTGGATATAACTATGGATTATTTGGAACCAAAACAACATTTGTTGTTGAAGTAGAAGTCCTGAGAGCGCATTCTGATGAAGAAAAGCAAAGGTAATCCAATTTTTCTAATAGTAATTCTGAGTTTAGTGAGCCCCAAACTTGGTGGGTGTCAAAATAGCTAGCCATGATGGCCGAGCTATGTACTCAGAATATTGCAAAATGTGCTTCGCCGAAAAGCTATTTTAAAATCTGACACAGCGTTTGCATAAAGGAGTTCTGTATCTATAATTCTTAAAATAATTGTTATGTATTTTGTCAACGTTTATCATGAGTAATTTAGTAAATTTACCGGAAGCTTTCGGTGGGTTTGCTAGTTCTGAACATCACATGCTAATGTAAAATGCTGGTTTTTGATATAAATATGAACTTGATTGAACAAAACATGCATGTATTGTATAACATAATGTCCTAGGAGTGTCATCTGATGAAGATCATCAAAGGTTAGTGCTGCATTTAGCTATGGTTTTGGTTTTGTGACATATATGCTTGCTTTGAAAATGGCTGTATGATTATTTTTGGCAGGGTACTCTCCTGACATAATCTAATGTTTTGCTTTCACTGTAAAGCCTTTTTGAAATCGGACAATGTGGTTAGATTAACGAGAGTCTTGTCTTTAAAATGGTGTAAAATAGTCATATGTTTGAGAAATTGAAGTTATAGCATTTTTTAGGTATTTGTATTTCGAGCCACGCGATTCCACTGGTTGTTGACTAGGGTGGGACGCAAACGTCCCACCTAGCCCATAGAAGTTAATGGACAAAGAAATGTGTCTTTCTTTCAAAAACAAGGACATTTCTAAATGACCCCAAACTTTTGAACAATATAGTGCACAGTTACATACACTTAGGTTGGAGTCATTAAAACTCGTTTTTCAACCACTCCACAAATTTCTTGTTAACAAACTATAGTTTTGAAAAGTCAGTAAGGACATCTACTTTGTGCATGACACAAGTAATTTTTTCAACAATTGTTTACAGACAGATTATTTCACTTATAATTCACTGTATCACAATTCCAGTGGGTCAGAACTTTACATACACTAAGTTGACTGTGCCTTTAAATAGTTTGGGAAATTCTAGAAAATTATGTCATGGCTTTAGAAGCTTCTAATAGGCTAATTGACATCATTTGTGTCAATTGGAGATGTACCTGTGGATGTATTTCAAGGTCTACCTTCAAACTCAGTGCCTCTATGCTTGACATTCATGGGAAAATCTAATGAAATCAGCCAAGACCTCAGAAAAAAGTTGTAGAGCAATTTCCAAATGCCTGAAAGTACCACGTTCATCAGTACAAACAATAGTACGCAAGTATAAATACCATGGGAGCACGCAGCCATCATACTGCTCAAGAAGGAGACGCGTTCGGTCTCCTAGAGATGAACGTACTTTGGTGCGAAAAGTGCAAATGAATCCCAGTATCCACAGTAAAACGAGTCCTATATCGACAAAACCTGAAAGGCCGCTCAGCAAGAAAGAAGCCACTGCTCCAAACCCGCCATAAAAAAGCCAGACTACCGTTTGCAACTGCACATGGGGACAAAGATCGTACTTTTTGGAGTAATGTCCTCTGGTCTGATGAAACAAAAATAGAACTGTTTGGCCATAATGACCATCTTTATGTTTGGAGGAAAAAGGGGGAGCCTTGCAATTCGAAGAACACCATCCCAACTGTGGAGTCAGGAATTGTCAGGAATTGTGAAAAACTGAGTTTAAATGTATTTGGCTAAGGTGTATGTAAACTTCCGACTACAACTGTATTGCTGAAGATGTATTATTTCAAGAATTATCCTTTCTTCTAATGCTATCTTTTATCTATTTATAAATGCTATAAATAGAAAGTATAATACAAATTATGTTACAACATTCCTTATCTTGAATGGTAGTGTATTTGTAGTTTACTTCTTTATCAATTGCTGTATTTTATTGTTTTCCTATATATAATTATTTTTTTTAAATATATATTCATTTAACCTTTATTTAACTTTATTAAATGTTTTAATTCCAATCTCTACCATTGATAGTATTGAGTGTTACATTATTTTACTCTATGTGAACTTTGTAATATTTAGAATAGCCATGGAGTAGTCTTGGTGATATTGAAAAGTGGCTGGCACAGTACTCCTGTTGTCTTGAGAGACTTGGCGCTCCAGTACCGCTTGCCATGAGGTAGCAGAGACTTGGGTGACTGGAGTCTCTGACAATTTTTGGGTCTTTCGTCTGACACCGCCTAGTATATAGGTCCTGGATGACAGGAAGCTTGGCCCAAGTGATGTACTGGTCCGTACGCACTACCCTCTGTAGCGACTTATGGTCGGATGCCAAGCAGTTGACATACCAGGCCATGATGCAACCGGTCAAGCTGCTCTCGATGGTGCAGCTGTAGAACCTTTTGAGAATCTGGGGACCCATGTCAAATCTTTTCAGTCTCCTGAGGAGGAAAAGGTGTTGTCATACCCTCTTCACAACTGTTTTGGTGTGTTTGGACCATGATAGTTCGTTGGTGGTGTGGACACCAAGGAACTTGAAACTCTCGACCCCCTCCACTACAGCCCCGTTGTCATGAGAATTTTGGATCCCAATGATAATAACTAACAATCAATAAGCTTTGACTAATCCCCAAGGTTTGTAAGACACTGGGTTAATAATAATTAGTCAAAGACTCAGCTTCTGCAAAAGGTCTGTACAGTTTATTCAGAGAACGTTCTGAAGTCCATAATACAAAGACATCCATTTTATAGTTCATTCCTTACTTACGCACATACATCCACACAAACAGTAGATATCCTACGCACATACATACACACGAACAGTAGGTGGGTTGTATCCCTCCCCAGAGTTCTCACCACTGTTTATCACTACCCAGCGCTGTCCGTTCCATTCCCCCGAGATTAGAGGAACCTTGAAAATGACTCCCTGTCCTATCATAAGTTTCTCAGAGTTCTAGCCAGGTCTGGTCAAACACAGTTGAATTGTTCTCGGTATTTTTTTAGTCACACACACACACATTTCTATCCCTCACATCTCTACCAAACCTTATTGGACTTACGTTTAGTACTTTAATTATTCATTATACATGCTACATAACCCAATAATCACTAATAGTTAGGTTTCAAGGTGGAATTATTTCATCATTACCTTTAAACATAAAAATTCCCTTATCACCCGTCGATGTTAATGGAGCATGTTCGGCCCGCCTTTTCCTGTAGTCCATAATCAGCTCCTTTGTCTTGCTCACATTGAGGGAGAGGTTGTTGTCCTGGCACCACACTGACAGGTCTCTGACCTCCCTAAAGGCTGTCTCATTGTTATCGGTGATCAGGATTACCACTTTTGTGTTGTCAGCAAACTTAATGATGGTGTTAGAGTTCGGAAGTACAGTAAGGAAATAAATACACACCCCTGAGGGGCTCCAGTGTTGAGGATCAGCGTGGCAGACATGTTGTTGCCTACCCTAACCTTCTGCGGGTGGCCCGTCAGGAAGTGCAGGATCCAGTTGCAGAGGGAGGTGTTTAGACCCAGGGTCCTTATCTTAGTGATGAGGTTCGTGGCCACTATGGTGTTGAATGTTGAGCAGTGGTAAATGAACAGCATTCTTACATAGGTGTTCCTTTTGTCCAGGTGGGAAAGGGCAGTGTGGAGTGTGATTGAGATTGTGTCATCTGTGGATCTGTTGGGGTGCTATAAATAATGACTTGACATACTATAGATATTACCCTAATAAAGTTAAGCAACTTTTGTGAAGGTTTGGTGTGGTATTGCTATTATTTGGCGTAGCTACGGCAGGCCTATGAAGACAGTACGCACTCCAACGGACTCTGACAGTGGAACTTGAGGTGAGGAAGAATGTTTTAGGACTACCAGAGTTACTCCTTTAATCTAACAATTCTAATGCTTATATTAAAAAAATATATACTGATTGAAAATTAACAAATTAACCTCCTTCTGTATGCCTATATCTGTTTAGCAGTAGTAGTCTATCTTACAAGTATAAAGAAATCCATGGCGCTGGCATATCTACATTTTATTCTCGGTCTCTAGAGCTAGGCTTAAGCTTCTCTCCCTTAATATACATTTTTTAAATAAACTCAGCAAAAAAATAAACGTCCTCTCACAGCAAACTTAACATGTGTAAATATTTGTATGAACATAACAAGATTCAACAAATGAGACAGGCACCGGTACCGAGTCAGTGTGCAGAGGTACAGGCTAGTGTAGGTAATCTGTACATGTAGGTGGGTGCGAAGTGACTATGCATAGGTAACAAACAAACAGTGAGTAGCAGCAGTGTACAAGGGGGGGGTGTCAATGTAAATTGTCTTGTGGCGATTTTTATGAATTGTTCAGCAGTCTAATGGCTTGGGGGTAGAAGCTGTTGAGGAGCCTTTTGGTCCTAGACTTGGAGCCCAGGTGTGTCCCATTTTGCATATGACCCTCCCAGCTCCGTCCACCAACATCCAATTAAGGAAAACAAGATGTTGTAACCTTGTATTGATTAATGTAACGACTTCTGTTCATCGAATGATTAGCTGTTCATAATTACGTGATTAAATGAATCAGGTAATTATTAACTCGTTAACCTGGGGCACCATGGGAAAGTTTTGGCTTTATTGAGTTTCTATTTCCCAAATGAACTCAAAGAATATCAAAATATCAATTTTACAACAGTCGCTAATTAATCAATTTCCTCTACAGTCTCATTCTGAACGTCGCATAATCTGGGAATCTGCACAAACCCAAGTCTCACTAAATAAGTCCGTACCACACCAATTGAGTTGATGATTTATTTACTGAGAAGCTAAAATGATAATATAAGATACACATGCACAAACACACAGTCCAGGCTATTGATTAGAACTTAGTATAATGAAACAGGTCCCTAGCGGGCCAACACAATATGACACGTGTTACACAAAATGGGGATTTAAAAGAGAGAGAAAGAGAGAGCGCACAAGAGAAAAGGACACTTGGGCACATTTGTAAACTATGCTTAGTTTAGCCCTAACCTTGCCCCGAACTGCCACTCTTATGGGTCAGAATATAATGATGTAATTACGTGTCGAAGGTCTCCGATGGGGTATCTCCTTGTGGACCGAATTCGCCTTCTCCTCTGATGATGGCACATATTTGGTTACCAGGTTTAACTCTCTGATTGTCCACACGGTGTCAGTGTCATTTCTCTTAGTGGTCTGTTTCCTCGCCCTTGTTCTGAAAGGGGGACTTCTGAGTATGGTCAGCCGTGTAGCTCAAGGCACCAGCATAAGAATGAAAGCAGCGTAGACACATGATTCCTTTGAGAGTGGAAACCGGGTGGTCCTGAGTTCACCCTCTTACACACAGCTACTCATCCGTAGCATAGATTGTTAACCTCAACAGCCAGTTGAATCCCGTGGCGCGTTATTCAAATACCTTAGAAATGCTATTACTTCAATTTCTCAAACATATGACTATTTTACAGCATTTTAAAGACAAGACTCTCGTTAATCTAACCACACTGTCCGATTTCAAAAAGGCTTTACAACGAAAGCAAAACATTAGATTATGTCAGCAGAGTACCCAGACAGAAATAATCAGACACCCATTTTTCAAGCTAGCATATAATGTCACAAAAACCAAAACCACAGCTAAATGCAGCACTAACCTTTGATGATCTTCATCAGATGACACTCCTAGGACATTATGTTATACAATACATGCATGTTTTGTTCAATCAAGTTCATATTTATATCAATAAACAGCTTTTTACTTTAGCATGTGACGTTCAGAACTAGCATACCCACCGAAAACTTCCGGTGAATTTACTAAATTACTCACGATAAACGTTCACAAAAAACATAACAATTATTTTAAGAATTATAGATACAGAACTCCTTTATGCAATCGCGGTGTCCGATTTTAAAATAGCTTTTCGGTGAAAGCACATTTTGCAATATTCTGAGTAGATAGCCCGGCCATCATGGCTAGCTATTTTGACACCCACCAAGTTTGGCACTCACCAAACTCAGATTTACTATAAGAAAAATTGGATTACCTTTGCTGTTCTTTGTCAGAATGCACTCCCAGGACTTCTACTTCAACACCCAATGTTGTTTTGGTTCCAAATAATCCATTGTTATATCCAAATAGCTGCGTTTTGTTCTTGCATTCAAGACACTATCCGAAGGGTGACGCGCCGGCGTGTATCGTGACAAAAAAATTCCCAAAAAATTCCATTACCGTACTTCGAAGCATGTCAAACGCTGTTTAAAATCAATTTTTATGCGATTTTTCTCGTAAAATAGCGCTAATATTCCAACTTGGAGACCTTGTTTTCATTCAAACACTGAAAATAGAAAATGGAGTCTTCACATGCACGCGCATGAATGACCACTTTCCAAAACCCCTACTGTTTTTCGCCCAGGGACTGCAGAGTTATCATTCAACGTTCTGGCGCCTTCTGAGAGCCTATGGGAGCCTTAGAAACTGTCACGTCACAGCAGAGATCCTCTATTTTCGATAAAGAGGCTACAGAAGGCCAAGAAATGGTCAGACAGGGCACTTCCCATATAGAATCTTCTCAGGTTTTGGCCTGCCATATGAGTTCTGTTATACTCACAGACACCATTCAAACAGTTTTAGAAACTTTAGCGTGTTTTCTATCCAAATCAAATAATTATATGCATATTCTACTTTCTGGGCAGGAGTAATAACCAGATTAAATCGGGTACGTTTTTTTATCCGGCCGTGAAAATACTGCCCCCTATCCTAAACAGGTTAATAACAAACTTGTATTCCATCCGTAAATATGAATAAAATTGTTAAATTACGAGTCTAGTTGGCTTAGCTATGGAAAAAATCAGGAACCTTCCCGCTAGCCATGATTGGCTGAGATATTGGATGGGCTGGACATGCTGGGAGATGAGCTTGAAATGGCCTGCCATGTAGCATGCTTCTTTCTATAATAACATGAGCTGCTCAGTATGTGTTGATAGTCAAATCAAATCAAATCAAATTTATTTATATAGCCCTTCGTATATCAGCTGAAATCTCAAAGTGCTGTACAGAAACCCAGCCTCAAACCCCAAACAGCAAGCAATGCATGTGAAAGAGGCACGGTGGCTAGGAAAAACTCCCTAGGAAAAACTCCCTAGAAAGGCCAAAAACCTAGGAAGAAACCTAGAGAGGAACCAGGCTATGAGGGGTGGCCAGTCCTCTTCTGGCTGTGCCAGGTGGATATTATAACAGAACATGGTCAAGATGTTAAAATGTTCATAAATGACCAGCATGGTCAAATAATAATAATCATTGTAGTTGTCGAGGGTGCAACAAGCACGTCCGGTGAACAGGTCAGGGTTCCGTAGCCACAGGCAGAACAGTTGAAACTGGAGCAGCAGCATGGCCAGGTGGACTGGGGACAGCAAGGAGTCATCATGCCAGGTAGTCCCGAGGCATGGTCCTCGGGCTCAGGTCCTCCGAGAGAAAGAAAGAAAGAGAGAATTAGAGAAAGCATATTTAAATTCACACAGGACACCGGATAAGACAAGAGAATACTCCAGATGAAACAGACTGACCCTAGCCCCCCGGCACATAAACTACTGCAGCATAAATACTGGAGGCTGAGACAGGAGGGATCAGAAGACACTGTGGCCCCATCCGATGATACCCCCGGACAGGGCCAAACAGGCAGTATATAACCCCACCCACTTTCCCAAAGCACAGCCCCCACACCACTAGAGGGATGTCTACAACCACCAACTTACCGTCCGAAGACAAGGCCGAGTATAGCCCACAAAAATCTCCGCCATGGCACAACCCAAGGGGGGGGCGCCAACCCAGACAGGAAGACCACGTCAGTGACTCAACCCACTCAAGTGACGCACCCCTCCCATGGACGGCATGGAAGAACACCAGTAAGTCAGTGACTCAGCCCCTGTAATAGGGTTAGAGGCAGAGAATCCCAGTGGAAAGAGGGGAACCGGCAAGGCAGAGACAGCAAGGGCGGTTCGTTGCTCCAGCCTTTCCGTTCAGCTTCACACTCCTGGGCCAGACTACACTTAATCATAGGACCTACTGAAGAGATAAGTCTTCAGTAAAGACTTAAAGGTTGAGACTGAGTCTGCGTCTCTCACATGGGTAGGCAGACCATTCCATAAAAATGGAGCTCTATAGGAGAAAGCCCTACCTCCAGCCGTTTGCTTAGAAATTCTAGGGACAATTAGGAGGCCTGCGTCTTGTGACCGTAGCGTACGTGTAGGTATGTACGGCAGGACCAAATCGGAAAGATAGGTAGGAGCAAGCCCATGTAATGCTTTGTAGGTTAGCAGTAAAACCTTGAAATCAGCCCTTGCCTTAACAGGAAGCCAGTGTAGGGAGGCTAGCACTGGAGTAATATGATCAAATTTTTTGGTTCTAGTCAGGATTCTAGCAGCCGTATTTAGCACTAACTGAAGTTTGTTTAGTGCTTTATCCAGGTAGCCGGAAAGTAGAGCATTGCAGTAGTCCAGCCTAGAAGTAACAAAAGCATGGATTAATTTTTCTGCGTCATTTTTGGACAGAAAGTTTCTGATTTTTGCAATGTTACGTAGATGGAAAAAAGTTGTCCTTGAAACAGTCTTGATATGTTCTTCAAAAGAGAGATCAGGGTCCAGAGTAACACCGAGGTCCTTCACAGTTTTATTTGAGACGACTGTACAACCATCCAGATTAATTGTCAGATTGAACAGAAGATCTCTTTGTTTCTTGGGACCTAGAACAAGCATCTCTGTTTTGTCCGAGTTTAAAAGTAGAAAGTTTGCAGCCATCCACTTCCTTATGTCTGAAACACAGGCTTCTAGCGAGGGCAATTTTGGAGCTTCACCATGTTTCATTGAAATGTACAGCTGTGTGTCGTCCGCATAGCAGTGAAATTTAACATTATGTTTTCGAATGACATCCCCAAGAGGTAAAATATATAGTGAAAACAATAGTGGTCCTAAAACGGAACCTTGAGGAACACCGACATTTACAATTGATTTGTCAGAGGACAAACCATTCACAGAGACAAACTGATATCTTTCCGACAGATAAGATCTAAACCAGGCCAGAACTTGTCCATGTAGACCAATTTGGGTTTCCAATCTCTCCAAAAGAATGTGGTGATCGATGGTATCAAAAGCGACTAAGATCTAGGAGCACGAGGACAGATGCAGAGCCTCGGTCTGACGTCATTAAAAGGTCATTTACCACCTTCACAAGTGCAGTCTCAGTGCTATGATGGGGTCTAAAACCAGACTGAAGCGTTTCGTATACACTGTTTGTCTTCAGGAAGGCAGTGAGTTGCTGTGCAACAGCTTTTTCAAAAAAATTTGAGAGGAATGGAAGAGTCGATATAGGCCGATTTAGTTTTTTATAATTTCTGGGTCAAGATTCGGCTTTTTCAAGAGAGGCTTTATTACTGCCACTTTTAGTGAGCTTGGTACACATCCGGTGGATAGAGAGCCGTTTATTATGTTCAACATAGGAGGGCCAAGCACAGGAAGCAGCTCTTTCAGTAGTTTAGTTGGAATAGGGTCCAGTATGCAGCTTGAGGGTTTGGAGGCCATGATTATTTTCATCATTGTGTCAAGAGATATAGTACTAAAACACTTTAGTATCTCCCTTGAGCCAAGGTCCTGGCAGAGTTGTGCAGACTCAGGACAATGGAGCTTTGGAGGAATACCCAGATTTAAAGAGGAGTCCGTAATTTGCTTTCTAATGATCATGATCTTTTCCTCAAAGAAGTTCATAAATGTATTACTGCTGAAGTGAAAGCCATCCTCCATTTGCGAATGCTGCTTTTTAGTTAGCTTTGCGACAGTATCAAAAAGAAATTTCGGATTGTTCTTATTTTCCTCAATTAAGTTGGAAAAATAGGATGATCGAGCAGCAGTGAGGGCTCTTCGATACTGCACGGTACTGTCTTTCCAAGCTAGTCGGAAGACTTCCAGTTTGGTGTGGCGCCATTTCCGTTCCAATTTTCTGGAAGCTTGCTTCAGAGCTCGTGTATTTTCTGTATACCAGGGAGCTAGTTTCTTATGACAGATGTTTTTAATTTTTAGGGGTGCAACTGCATCTAGGGTATTGCGCAAGGTTAAATTGAGTTCCTCGGTTAGGTGGTTAACTGATTTTTGTCCTCTGACGTCCTTGGGTAGGCAGAGGGAGTCTGGAAGGGCATCAAGGAATCTTTGGGTTGTCTGAGAATTTATAGCACGACTTTTAATGCTCCTTGGTTGGGGTCTGAGCAGATTATTTGTTGCAATTGTAAACGCAATAAAATGGTGGTCCGATAATCCAGGATTATGAGGAAAAACATTAAGATCCACAACATTTATTCCATGGGACAAAACTAGGTCCAGAGTATGACTGTGGCAGTGAGTAGGTCCAGAGACATGTTGGACAAAACCCACTGAGTCGATGATGGCTCCGAAAGCCTTTTGGAGTGGATCTGTGGACTTTTCCATGTGAATGTTAAAGTCACCAAAAATTAGAATATTATCTGCTATGACTACAAGATCCGATAGGAATTCAGGGAACTCAGTGAGGAACACTGCATATGGCCCAGGAGGCCTGTAAACAGTAGCTATAAAAAGTGAGTGAGTAGGCTGCATAGATTTCATGACTAGAAGCTCAAAAGATGAAAACGTCATTGTTTTTTTTTTGTAAATTGAAATTTGCTATCGTAGATGTTAGCAACACCTCCGCCTTTGCCGGATGCACGGGGGGTATGGTCACTAGTGTAACCAGGGGGTGAGGCCTCATTTAACACAGTAAATTCATCAGGCTTAAGCCATGTTTCAGTCAGGCCAATCACATCAAGATTATGATCAGTGATTAGTTCATTGACTATAACTGCCTTGGAAGTGAGGGATCTAACATTAAGTAACCCAATTTTGAGATGTGAAGTATCACAATCTCTTTCAATAATGGCAGGAATGGAGGAGGTCTTTATACTAGTGAGATTACTAAAGCGAACACCGCCATTTTTAATTTTGCCCAACCTAGATCGAGGCACAGACACGGTCTCAATGGGGAAAGCTGAGCTAACTACGCTGACTCTGCTAATGGCAGACTCCACTAAGCTGGCAGGCTGGCTAACAGCCTGCTGCCTGGCCTCATTCTGGAGCTAGAGGAGTTAGAGCCCTGTCTATGTTCGTAGATAAGATGAGAGCACCCCTCCAGCTAGGATGGAGTCCGTCACTCCTCAACAGGCCAGGCTTGGTCCTGTTTGTGGGTGAGTCCCAGAAAGAGGGCCAGTTATCTACAAATTCTATCTTTTGGGAGGGGCAGAACACAGTTTTCATCCAGCGATTGAGTTGTGAGACTCTGCTGTAGAGCTCATCACTCCCCCTAACTGGGAAGGGGCCAGAGACAATTACTCGATGCCGACACATCTTTCTAGCTGATTTACACGCTGAAGCTATGTTGCGCTTGGTGACCTCTGACTGTTTCATCCTAACATTGTTGGTGCCGACGTGGATAACAATATCTCTATACTCTCTACACTCGCCAGTTTTAGCTTTAGCCAGCACCTAGTCCTTTCTACCACACCATTTTTGTAAGATATAACATTCGCCATTGAGAACTACAAAAGTTGTGCTACTTTTCTCAACAACCTTTAGCAGGCGCTATTGTATTGACAGATCTATTGGAAAATGTGATGGGCTACTTTCTGCACACGCCACAGTCAGCGTTGTGACTTGACACAACGCTGGCCAAACAAGATGTAGCTACAAACAAAACTGAGTTAAATGGTTAATCTGTCATGAAGCGTTCATCCATGTAAGAGTCTAGCTACATTTTCAGATATTATAAAAAATGTTTTGCCAGAAAGTCGTTTTCATTGCAAGTTAAAGTGTACTGTTAGCTAGCTAGCGAATGTTAGCTTGCTGGCTTGCTAGCTAACGTTACGTGTATGATCTGTGTAGCAATATTATTCAAATCAGAAATCATTTGCATTGCTAGTTATAGCCTAATGTTAACTAGCTAACATTGAACCTAGCTGTTCGTTTATACCTACCTGCAGATTCATACTACAGCTATGGGGATTATGCCCATATGCCAGTTCATTGTTTAGCTAGCTAGCTACATGTCTAAACTAAAGACGTCACTTCACCAGATGATTACATGACCGATCAAGTTAGCCAGGTTTTTCTGGGGGTGATTACGGCCGTCTATTGTATTTCATAAACACGTGTACATGTCTAGACAACAGTGACCCATCCACTTAGCTAGATGTGGCTGGGGGGCTAGTTTTAGCATTTCCTTCACATGACCCATCAATTTAGATAAGAAATAATCTAATATTTATAAAATATTTTATCTGGACACTTTCTGTTTTTAATATTGCTACTATGCAAGTAACCATTTCACTGTACCGTTTACACCTGTATCCTGTGCATGTGACAAATAAACAGATTTTGTTTGATATAGTGTGAGACGGTAATGTGAAGAACAACATTATCTGCACCAATGTCAGACTAAGATATAGGCCAAGGACTAGATGAAGTGTATTTTTACCTGGAATTTTTCCTTATTGTAGGCTACTACTTTTACCATGATTAGTGGTGGGTGGGGCTGGGTGAGGCTAAAGCTTAAGAGGGTGTGAACAATGCTGAATGGGTGTAGACAAAGAAGAGCTCTCCAGTAGTTATACCAAATTATTCAAGAGCCATTTTCTCAAAAGTGGGCTTACAAGTTTATCAACTTTCAAAGCAAAATGACTTTCCCATTATTCCTCAACTGCATTGTACTTTTTCGAAAGTACTCCTCAGTTTCATCAGCAGACGGGACCAAGTGACTGGTCTCAGACGATCCCGCAGGTGAAGACGGATGTAGAGGTCTTGGGCCGGCGTGTTTGCAAGTGGCCTGAGGTTGTGAGGCAAGTTGGTTGTACTCTAAACTGATGTTGGAGACAGCTTATGGTAAAGAAATTAAAAATAAATTATCTGGCAACAGCTCTGGTGGACATTCCGGCAGCCAGCATGCTAATTGCACGCACCCTCAAATCTTCAGACATCTGTGGCATTGTGTTGTGTGACAAAATTTCACATTTTAGAGTGGCTTTTTATTGTTCCCAGCACAAGGTGCACCTGTGTAATGAACATGCTGTTTAATCAGCTTCTTGATATACCACTCCTGTCAGGTGGTTGGATGGTCTTGGCAAAGGAGAAAGGCTCACTAACAGGGATGTAAACAAATTCGTGCATAACATTTTTGTGAAAGAAGCTTTTTGTTCCTATGGAAAATTTCTGGAATCTTTAATTTCAGCTCATGAAACATGTGAGCAACACTTTACATGTTGCCTTTACAAGTCACGGCTGTCAAAAGGAGAGGACCAAGGTGCAGCGTGTGTGTAGTTCCACATTTTATTTACTCTGTGAAACTAATGCAATACATCAAATAACTGAATAGACAAAAACAACAAACCGTGATGCAGAGGTGAAAACAAACACTAGTCAAAAATATAATAACCCACAAAACCCAGGGAAAAAAACCCCTACTTAAATATGATCTCCAATTAGAGACAACGAGGACCAGCTGCCTCCAATTGGAGATCAATCCAAAAACAACAACATAGAAATAGAAAAACTAGAACTTAAACATAGAAATACAAAACATAGAAAAACACAAAACACCCCCTGTCACGCCCTGAACTACTCTACCATAGAAAATAACTTCTTACTATGGTCAGGACGTGACATTACAGTTTATTTTTGTTCAGTGTAAATCAATATTTGTACATAATATTTTCCATCGCTAACAGATTCCACCATGTCAAACAAAATGTTTTTCTGCAGTATGACTTTACGCCAATAAAAACAGTGGAATATCACATATCAAACTAGTGTGGGGGATAGCATGGTTGATTGAATCAAATAAGTGCTCCCAATATGTACATGTAGGTTGAGCTATTAAAGTGACTTTATATCCTCCAAACACCGGTTTCGAGGGCATTATCACTTTTATACAACGGGTTACCAACATATTTAAATAATGATTTATCCTCAAGATATAGTCCCGAAACAAATCTAGGGTTGCTACCCAAGCCGGCTGGTCGTTCTTTCTATTGGTTCGGTTGCCAGAGACACGATCCAGTCGTTCAGTCTTTTTGTTCTGTATCTATGGCTGCGACCCAGTCGTTCGTTTTAAATGTTCCATTGCCATACTGGCTGGCAACATTCTTATCCCTTGCTTGCTAGCTAGCCAACTACTGCTAACTTACAGTAGTAACAACAGTAGCTGTATTTGTTAATGAGGTTTTCTATTGACATTTATTTGGATACATCCATAACAATGAGCTAATGAGGCACGATTTCGCATGGCTTAGAAAATGTGCTCTCTCTTTAGGACACTGTTGTTCAGAGAAGCTAGGCAACAACACATTGAACACAATAACTTCAAACCGAATCTGGAAAGACTACAAACTACATTTACATTTAAGTCATTTAGCAGACGCTCTTATCCAGAGCGACTTACAAATTGGTACATTCACCTTATAATATCCAGTGGAACAACCACTTTACAATAGTGCATGTAAATCTTTTTTTTTGGGGGGGGATTAGAAGGATTACTTTATCCTATCCTAGGTATTCCTTAAAGAGGTGGGGTTTCAGGTGTCTCCGGAAGGTGGTGATTGACTCCGCTGTCCTGGCGTCGTGAGGGAGCTTGTTCCACCATAGGGGTGCCAGAGCAGCGAACAGTTTTGACTGGGCTGAGCGGGAACTGTGCTTCCTCAGAGGTAGGGGGGCCAGCAGGCCAGCGGTGGATGAGCGCAGTACCCTCGTTTGGGTGTAGGGACTGATCAGAGCCTGAAGGTACGGAGGTGTCGGAGATGCCCAACTCGGAGAGGGTGGAGAGGAGGATCTGGTGGTTCACAGTATCAAAGGCAGCAGATAGGTCTAGAAGGATGAGAGCAGAGGAGAGAGAGTTAGCTTTAGCAGTGCGGAGAGCCTCCGTGACACAGAGAAGAGCAGTCTCAGTTGAGTGACCAGTCTTGAAACCTGACTGATTTGGATCAAGAAGGTCATTCTGAGAGAGATAGCAAGAGAGCTGGCCAAGGACGGCACGTTCAAGAGTTTTGGAGAGAAAAGAAAGAAGGGATACTGGTCTGTAGTTGTTGACATCGGAGGAATCGAGTGTAGGTTTTTTCAGAAGGGGTGCAACTCTCGCTCTCTTGAAGATGGAAGGGACGTAGCCAGCGGTCAAGGATGAGTTGATGAGCGAGGTGAGGTAAGGGAGAAGGTCTCCGGAAATGGTCTGGAGAAGAGAGGAGGGGATAGGGTCAAGCGGGCAGGTTGTTGGGCAGCCGGCCGTCACAAGACGCGAGATTTCATCTGGAGAGAGAGGGGAGAAAGAGGTCAAAGCACAGGGTAGGGCAGTGTGAGCAGGACCAGCGGTGTCGTTTGACTTAACAAACGAGGATCGGATGTCGTCGACCTTCTTTCCAAAATGGTTGACGAAGTCATCTGCAGAGAGGGAGGAGGGGGGAGGGGGAGGAGGATTCAGGAGGGAGGAGAAGGTGGCAAAGAGCTTCCTAGGGTTAGAGGCAGATGCTTGGAATTTAGAGTGGTAGAAAGTGGCTTTAGCAGCAGAAACAGAAGAGGAAAATGTAGAGAGGAGGGAGTGAAAGGATGCCAGGTCCGCAGGGAGGCGAGTTTTCCTCCATTTCCGCTCGGCTGCCCGGAGCCCTGTTCTGTGAGCTCGCAATGAGTCGTCGAGCCACGGAGCAGGAGGGGAGGACCGAGCCGGCCTGGAGGATAGGGGACATAGAGAGTCAAAGGATGCAGAAAGGGAGGAGAGGAGGGTTGAGGAGGCAGAATCAGGAGATAGGTTGGAGAAGGTTTGAGCAGAGGGAAGAGATGATAGGATGGAAGGGGAGAGAGTAGCGGGAGAGAGCGAAGGTTGCGACGGCGCAATACCATCCGAGTAGGGGCAGAGTGAGAAGTGTTGGAGGAGAGCGAGAGGGAAAAGGATACAAGGTAGTGGTCGGAGACTTGGAGGGGAGTTGCAATGAGATTAGTGGAAGAACAGCATCTAGTAAAGATGAGGTCAAGCGTATTGCCTGCCTTGTGAGTAGGGGGGGAAGGTGAGAGGGTGAGGTCAAAAGAGGAGAGGAGTGGAAAGAAGGAGGCAGAGAGGAATGAGTCAAAGGTAGACGTGGGGAGGTTAAAGTCACCCAGAACTGTGAGAGGTGAGCCATCCTCAGGAAAGGAGCTTATCAAGGCGTCAATCTCATTGATGAACTCTCCAAGGGAACCTGGAGGGCAATAAATGATAAGGATGTTAAGCTTGAAAGGGCTGGTAACTGTGACAGCATGGAATTCAAAGGAGGCGATAGACAGATGGGTCAGGGGAGAAAGAGAGAAAGTCCACTTGGGAGAGATGAGGATTCCAGTGCCACCACCCCGCTGGCCAGATGCTCTCAGGGTATGCGAGAACACGTGGGCAGACGAGGAGAGAGCAGTAGGAGTAGCAGTGTTATCTGTGGTAATCCATGTTTCCGTCAGCGCCAAGAAGTCGAGGGACTGGAGTGTAGCATAGGCTGAGATGAACTCTGCCTTGTTGGCCGCAGACCGGCAGTTCCAGAGGCTGCCGGAGACCTGGAACTCCACGTGGGTCGTGGGCGCTGGGACCACCAGGTTAGAGTGGCAGCGGCCACGCGGTGTGAAGCATTTGTATGGCCTGTGCAGAGGGGAGAGAACAGGGATAGACAGACACATAGTTGACAGGCTACAGAAGAGGCTACGCTAATGCAAAGGAGATTGGAATGACAAGTGGACTACACGTCTCGAATGTTCAGCTTACGTTGCAAAAACCTTAGACTAAAATGACTAAAATTATACAGTACTGCTGGCTGGTGAAGTAGGCTAGCTAGCAGTGGCTGCGTTGTTGACTTTGTTTGAAAGTGTAGCTGGCTAGGTAACCTCGATAATTACTCTAAACTACACAATTATCAAACTATGACAAAGACAACTATGTAGCTAGCTAACACTACACTAATCAAATCGTTCCGTTGTAATGTATTAGTTTCTACAGTGCTGCTAGTCGGTAGAAGTTGGCTAGCTAGCAGTGTTGACTAAGTTTTGGGGAACGGCGTCCGGGGGACGTAAATAGCTGGCTAGCTAACCTCGATAATTACTCTAAACTACACAATTATCTTAGATACAAAGACAGCAAAGACAACTATGTAGCTAGCTAACACTACACTAATCAAATCGTTCCGTGGTAATGTATTAGTTTCTACAGTGCTGCTAGTCGGTAGAAGTTGGCTAGCTAGCAGTGTTGACTAAGTTTTGGGCAACGGCGTCACAGAGGACGAAAATAGCTGGCTAGCTAACCTCGATAATTTCTCTAAATTACACAATTATCTTTGATACAAAGACAGCTATGTAGCTAGCTAAAAAATTGCTCAGATCAAACAAATCAAACCGTTGTAATGTAATGAAATGTAATATTACCTCCGAAGCGAAGTGCAGCACGACTACTCGCTCCAAACCCGGAAGCATGAGCAAAAAAACTAGTTGCACTTTGTTTTGTTTGACCTTTTTTCAATTTATATTTCTTTATATACCCATACAAATGATGCCAACTGATTCATGATTTCGACTGGCTGTCACGTCCTGACCATAGAAAGCTGTTATTTTCTATGGTAGAGTAGGTCAGGGCGTGACGGGGGGTGTTCTAGTTTAGTTTTTCTATGTTGGCTTTTGTTTGGGATGATCTCCAATTAGAGGCAGCTGGTCATCGTTGTCTCTAATTGGAGATCATATAAGTAGGTGGTTTTTTCCACCTGGGTTTGTGGGAGATTGTCTTTGAGTTAGTGTTTGTTTCACCTCTGTGTCACGGTTTGTTGTTTTGTTATTCAGTTTATTTATATGTATTGCATAGTTTCACAGTTCAATAAAAATGTGGAACGATAATCACGCTGCACTTTGGTCCTCTCCTTCCTACGACAACCGTGACACTGGCTGAGAAACGCTGCCTGCTTCTCTCTCGTCCCGACTCCCGACCCCTACACGTTCATTACTATGGGACAGAAACAATGTTGCGAATGTCGAAGATACAGACAGTAAGGTTTATACAAATCTCCTCTGTTGAAAACTAAATTTAAGTTTAAAAGCAATGTGAGATAATGTCTAGATGCTTTTTATAGTGGAGATCAAGTTTTTTAACTGCCCTGGCTGGGCTGATGAGACAGTGGATTGCACTGTCAGATGGAACAGAGTATATAGGCATTTTAACGTCATAGATTTAGCCAGTGGTAACTTGTTGAATAGACACTGGCTGGAATGCGGTTTTAACCAATCAACATTCAGGATTAGAACTACCCATTGTATAACTGACCGTTTACAACGGGTATGACAAAACACTTATTTTGACTGCGCTAATAAAGTTGGTAACCAGTTTATAATAGCAATAAGACACCTGTGGGGTTTGTGGTATATGGCCAATATACCATGGATAAGGGCTATATCCAGGCACTCTGCATTGCGTCGTGCATGAGAGTAGACCTTAACCTTGGTATATTGGCCATATACCACACCCCCTCGGGGCTTATTGCTTAATTATGTCACAATAGGTGTAAATATATGGGTCATGACATGGTTATGACCATCAATGTCAACAACACTGCTTTGGAAGAGATGTATGAGTTAATTTATCTTGTGAGCAAGATGACCAAGGATGGCGATTACATGAGCAATGTGACCAGCAGGCTCAGTCATGTTAAGACCAGTATGAACCGAGAAAATCAGCCAATCACTCAAAATCTGCATCTTCAAAAGCAATGTCCTCAGTGTTCTCCTATATGGGTCAGAATGTTGTAAAATCACAGCCACAATAGCATAAAAACTGGAAACATTTAAAAACAAAACACTCCGAAGGATAAAATGCAATCACAATTGAACTCAACAAAAACACAATAATTGAGAGTGAATAAAAGGAAGGTGATTGTAACGGCTGTCTTCGTGAAGAGAGGACCAAGGCGCAGCGGGTTGTGAACACCAAAAAACGACGACAGGAAACAGTTTTGCAGGCTACACCAACGCAATGCAAAAACAACTACCCACAATTAACAAACAAAACACATCCCTATATATAGGACTCTCAATCAAAGGCAACTACAAACACCTGCCTTCAATTGAGAGTCCAACACCCAATTACCTAACATAGAAAATACTAAACTACAAAGAAAATAGAAATACAAAAACATAGAACATAACCCAAAACCGGAAATAATAAATCAAACACCCTTCTAAACAAACCACCACCCCGAACCACATAAAACAAATACCCTCTGCCACGTCCTGACCAAACTACAATCACAAATAACCCCTATACTGGTCAGGACGTGACAGCGATGGCTTGGACATGTATGTAGATTACCATCAGATGCACACCCTGCGAATGCTCTATGCTGGACATCCGATGTGAAGAGAAAGCCAAAAGAAACATGGAGAACGACGATTGAAAAGGAGATGAAGGAGTGTGGCTTGACTTGGGGAACCCTCACCAAGAAGGCTGTGGATTAGAGTCAGTGGCACTCTCTTGTGGATGCCTTACGTGCCTAAAGGCATGAAGAGGATGAAGTAAGTATAGGGCATAAGGCAGGGTTCACTAACTGGCGGCCCGCAAGCTGTTTGGCCCCCAAGTTTTTATTTTATTTTATTGTTGGACGAAAAATACTGTAAAAACACCAGCAAATCAACTCCAAGTGATTTTAATTTGGGAAATGTTTTTCAAAGTATTCCCATGCATAATAGAGAGATACAGTATATGTGATCGTACACAAATATCACTTTTACATTACAAATATAAGTAATGTTTGAAATTATTATGTTTTACTCATCTTATTATGTTTTACTCATCTGTTTGGGTGGTCAATTTGCAGTCTAGAAATTATTTGAAATTATGTTTTCCGGCCCACTGACCTTCGGCTCAAAAAAGAATTGTCCCTCGGCTGAATTTAGCTGATGATCCTTGGCATAAGGTCTAGGGGTCGATTTGGGATTGTCCCAAAATAAGAATCAATAAGGTGAGTGTGCAAATGTGTGTGTGTGTGTTTCTCTAGGCTGTCTGCATGCTTGAAGCTGAGTTTGGAGAGGGAGATTATGGGCCTGGGTTGTGTCTCTCTGCTTCCACTATTCATACCCACCTTACTGAACTTCGCCTATACACACATGCATGTGCACACTTGCTATCAGCATTTAGGTGCTGGTAACAAGGAACACACAGAGAACTTTCATGTAGTGGTGGAGTTGTCTATTGTGCTAAAGAATACAAAAACATACAGATTACACTGCATTGAATCCATTATATTCCCACTAGGGTCCTGTGTTGAAAAGTGACTGCCGCGCAAGGTATTGGCCAACAGCTTCCTCCTTGTCGACCTACTGGTGTGATCTGTACAGGGCTCTGGTGCGGAGGCGGTCAAACCGGCGATGCTATTGCTTAGAACAGTCTGGGAGGTGGTGTAGCTTTCTTTCAGAGACTCCAGTAGGGCTGATACATACGCAATAAAATAAAATATAACTCTTGGTTGAATCAAGTGAGGACAAGTGAGGAGAACATTACAGTAAAAGATCAGAGAATATGCTCTCCTTCTATGTTTTGAGTAAAAAGATACTAATCTGGTATGAATTCAAATTGCTTACCGTATGAAGGTTTCTCCATGACAAGGTGGACAGTACAACCTCCTTTGTGGATCTTTGGGTAGCGCACTGCAAAGAGAAACGTTCTCTTGTTGGTTGTAGCCACCTCTTTGATGCCATTGGCGTTGTAATGGAGGCCTGCCAGAAGGATCCTATAAAACAGAAATAGATGCAATGAGGAATGTAGATTATTAGTAACCCGTTTAGTTCATATCAACTTTCTATTACCAATCACATGAATTTGTGTTAAATTACCTGCTGTGCATGCCATAGCACCCTTTGTGCTTTGGAGAAGCAAAGAGTCAAGGCAATAGGTCTGATACTGTGGTGACAACTGGCGGACCTCCTACAGGAACAGTGTCAATTATTTTTAAATCACCATAACATCTTATTAATTATGCACTAGATGTACTACATACAGTACAATATAGCTGTTACAAAAAAATACATACCTGGCTCCAGCCCCTCATTGTCTCATTGTCTCATTCTTCTCCCTCCGGTGGCAGATGCAAACAACTGCGGAACGCATGGGTGTTGCGGTCATGATGTCCTGCATGTCTTTCATGAGGCTTATCCACTTGGCCTCCATCACATCCAGATTTCCACTTGGAGTTGAAGCCACCACCCAGTACAGATGACACACTATGGACAGCTTCCAGAGCCTCCGGTCAATGCACCCCTTCTCCCTTGACAAAGCATCAAGTTTTTTCTCCAGGCCTGTTATGGTGGCAAAGGATTTAAAAAAAATCTATTTAACTAGGTAAGCCAGTTAAGAACAAATTCTTATTTTCAATGACAGCCTAGGAACAGTGGGTTAGCTGCCTTGTTCAAGGGCAGAACAACAGAGTTTTACCTTGTCAGCTCAGGGATTTGATCTAGCAACCTTTCGGTTACAAGTCCAACACTCTAACCACTAGGCTACCTGCCACCCCAATACTGCCACTAAATCCTGTTTTCATTCTCATAGGAATTCAGCACACAATTAAACATGCCTTTAACATACACTACAAAACCAAAAGTATATAGACACCTGCTCGTAGAACATCTCATTCCATAATCATTGGCATCAATATGGAGTTGATCCCCTTTGCTGCTATAACAGCCTCAACTCTTCTGCGAAGGCTTTCCAAAAGATGTTGGAACATTGTTGCGGGGACTTGTTTCCATTTAGACACGAGCATTAGTGAGGTCGGGCACTGATGTTGGGCGATTAGGCCTGGCTCACAGTCGGTGTCCCAAAGGTATTCGATGGGGTTGAGGTCAGGGCTCTGTGCAGGCCAGTCAAGTTCTTCCACACCAATCTCGACAAACCATTTCTGTATGGACCTTGCTTTGTGCACGGGGGCATTGTAATGCTGAAAGAGGAAAGGACCTTTCCCAATCTGTTGCCACAAAGTTGGATGCACAGAATCCTCTAGAATGTGATTGTTTTCTGCAGCATTAAGATTTTTCTTCACTGGAACTAAGGGGCTTTGCCGAACCATGAAAAACAGCCCCAGACCATTTCTCCTCGTCCACCCAACTTTACAGTTGGCACTATGCATTCGGGCAGGTAGCATTCTCCTGGCATCCGCCAAACCTAGATTTGTCCGTCGAATTGCCAGTTGGTGAAGGGTGATTCATCACACCAGAGAATGTGTTTCCAGTGCTCCAGAGTTGGAGGTGAGCTTAACACCACTCCAGCCGATGCTTGGCATTGCGCATGGTAATCTTAGGCTTGTGTGCGGCTACTCTGCCATGGAAAACCATTTCATTAAGCTCCCGAAGAACAGTTCTTGTGCTGATGTTGCTTCCAGAAGCAGTTTGAAACTCGTTAGTGAGTGTTGCAACCGAGTATAATTTTTACGCGCTATGCGTGAGCTTGTGTGGCCTACAACTTCATGGCTGAGCAATTTCACTATAAAAGCACTTACAGTAGACCGGAGCAACTCTAGCAGGGCAGAAATTTGATGAACTGACTTGTTGGAAAGTTGACATCCTATGACAGTGCCATGTTGAATGTCACTGAGCTCTTCAGTAAGGCCATTCTACTGTCAATGTTTGACTATGGAGATTGCATGGCTGTGTGCTCGATTTTATACACCTGTCAGCAATGGGTGTGGCTGAAATAGCTGAAACCACTAATTTGAAGGGGTGTCCACATACTTTTTCATATATAGTGTTCCATTTGCCACAGTGTCAACAATCATATACATCTGTTGATCCATGGGGACACAATGTCTCTCACCCACTTGGCTACCTTCAGAAGGGGGGAAATTACAGAATTAGGCACTGATAAGCCACAGTAAGTAAATGCAACATGTCTACCACAAATCTATTTTACATTCTGAAATGTCCTTATGAGGGATTTGACAGGAATTACTTTTGTATCACACAACCAAACCTTTTGTACTGACTACATTTAAACCTTTACTCTCATGGGAATTGGAACATATATGAATAGTGCTAAATGTAAATGTTTCTTACAGAAGAAATATGAAAAGAATATGCATAACCATGGGTCTAATTGAAAGGGAACAGTTTGAAGATCATGGGAAAGTTATTAGACCAAATGTGAGGACACAACAGTTCACCTGACACAAGACTAAATCCAAACATTACACTGTTTTATGAACATTTTACATTTACTGTACTTTTAGCCGCATTTGTTGATAAAGAAACCTGAAAATACTCTGGATACATTCAGTAACATGGTAAGAATATTCCTGGTAAATGTGGGGTAGGTGTAACATAAGACAAAACAATGACAAGGGTTTAAGTGAGAGGACTAACTGGTGTTGCCAAGTGGCCACACACCTCTCCAAAGTCTGCACAGTTCCTAAGTAATTTCAATGTACTTTTATTACTCAAATAAGAGTCTTCAACTATAACATGCTTTTTTAAGCTTCTACTAGTGGTGCCTTTGAGGAACTAGAGCAACTACAGTTGTAGTTGTTTTTTTTGGAACACAACCCTCCATCCCCGCAATCACACAATTACTAGTGGTTGTTTACGCACGTCCATTATACATCGAAATCTAGGCCAGTTGGGCATCATTCGAAAGCTTGTTCTATTGCCAACATGGTTATCTAAGTTATAAAATACAATATTACATGTTAGGCTTTTACAATGCAATTCAGGGAAACTGATCGTAATTTAGGTGTGGATTTAAAAGTCATGAGTGCATTCAGGTACGTGTACCATGGCAAAATATCTTTACAATAGACAAACACAGGCACATTCTATTCAGAACAACCCAGATATGACTCCATGTCATCTTGCAACTGTACATAAAACATAGTGATCATAAATGTTGACACTGTATATGACATGAGTTTTATGATATGAAAATGGGTCCAAATGTATGACATCAAAGCATAATTTTTTATAATCCTCAACGTCTCATCTTTCAAAATACATATAGTCCTCTTAATTTACAGCATTTCCTTCACTCAGAAACAACAAAGCTATATGGAATTGTTTTAAGGCCATACCAAGGATAATTTTGCTATTTGATTTAGAACTATAAGACCCCTTGAAGAATCAAAATTATTATTATTATTTTTTTTTTCGCCTTACTGCTTATTAGCCAATACGAACACATTGAATAACAGATTCACTACATGGAACAATAGATTATTTTTTTTTAATCTAAAGGGAGTTTGCTCTGATGTGTCTGTCCTACAGTATATCTGAGAGATACAGTGCATTCGGAAAGTATTCAGACGCCTTGACTTTTTCCACATTTGATTATGTTACAGCCTTATTCTAAAATTGATTAAATCATTTCCCCCCCTTATCAATCTACACACAATACCCCATAATGACAAAGCAAAAACAGTTTTAGAATTTTTTGCTAATTTATATTTTAAAAAACCCCGAAATATCACATTTACATAAGTATTCAGACCTTTTACTCAGTACTTTGTTGAAGCACCTTTGTCAGCGATTACAGCTTTGAGTCTTCTTGGGTATGACGCTACAAGCTTGGCACACCTGCATTTGGAAGGTTTCTCCTATTCTTCTCTGCCTATTCTCTCAAGCTCTGTCAGGTTGGATGGGGAGCGTCGCTGCACAGCTATTTTCAGGTCTCTCCAGAGATGTCTGAGGTCATGAGCAGTCTGGAGCATGTTTTCATCAAGGATCTCTCTGTACTTTACCTCAATACTAACTAGTCTCCCAGTCCCAGCCGCTGAAAAACATCCCCACAGCATGATGCAGCCACCACCATGTTTCACCGTAGGGATGGTGCCACGTTTTCTCCAGACATGACGCTTGGCATTCAGGCCAAATCTTGGTTTCATTAGATCAGAGAATCTTGTTTCTCATGGTCGGAGAGTCCTTAAGGTGCATTTTAGCAAACTCCAAGCGGGCTGTCATGTGCCTTTTCCTGCGGAGTGGCTTCCATCTGGCCACTCTACCATAAAGGCCTGATTGGTGGAGTGCTGCAGAGATGGTTGTCCTTCTGGAAGATTCTCCCATCTCCACAGAGGAACTCTGGAGCTCTGTCAGAGTGACCATCGGGTTCATGGTCACCTCCCTGACCTAGGCCCTTCTATCCCAATTGCTCAGTTTGGCTGGGCGGCCAGCTCTAGGAAGAGTCTTGGTGGTTCCAAACTTCTTCCATTTAAGAATGATTGAGGCCACTGTGTACTATGGGATCTTCAATGATGCAGACATTTTTTTGGTACCTTTCCCCAGAGCTGTGCCTTGACACAATCCTGTCTCGGAGCTCTACGGACAATTCCTTCGACCTCACGGCTTGGTTTTTGCTCTGACATGCACTGTCAACTGTGGGACCTTGTATAGACAGGTGTGTGCCTTTCCAAATCATGTCCAATCAATTGAATTTACAACAGGTGGACTCCAATGAAGTTGTCGAAACATAGTGTTTAACATGATTTTTGAATGACTGCCTCATCTCTTTACCATACACATACAATTATCTGTTTGGTCCCTCAGTCGAGCAGTGATTTTCAATCACAGATTGAACCCCAAATACCAGGGAGGTTTTCCAATGCCTCGCAAAGAAGGGCACCTATTAGTAGATGGGTAAAACATTTAAAACATTACATATGCCTTTGAGCACGGTAAAGTTATTCATTCAACTTTGGATGGTGTATTAATAAACCCAGTCATTACAAAGATACAGGCATCCTTCCTAACTCAGTTGCCAGAGAGGAAAGAAACCGCTCAGGGATTTCAGCATGAGGCCAATGGTGACTTTTAAACAGTTACAGAGTTTAATGGCTGTGATAGGAGAAAACTGAGGATGGATTAACAACATTGTAGTTACTCCACAATACTAACCTAATTGACAGAGTGAAAAGATGGAAGCCTGTACAGAATAAAAATATTCCAAAGCTTTTTGTTGTGAATACAAAAGTGTTATGTTTCGGGAAAATCCAATACAACCCATTACTGAGTACCAATCTCCATATTTTCAAGCATAATGGTGGCTGCATCATGTTATGGATATGCTTGTAATCGCTAACGACTGTGGAGTTTCTCAGGATTAAAACAAATTATGGAATGTAGCTAAGCACAGGTAGAATCCAAGTGGAAAACATAATTCAGTCTTCTTCCCACCAGACACTGGGAGATTAATTCAACTTTCAGCAGGACAATAACTTATAGCACAAGGCCACTGCTAAGGATCTCTACAGATCGGTGTCCCACCCTCGGGACGGTTGAGCTAATGTGCACTATTGTGATTTCATGTCATTGTAAGTAAAAAGAACAGGACATAGACATATCTGATATTGGCAGAAAGCTTAACTTCTTAATCTAACTGAACTGTCCAATTTACAGTAGCTATTACAGTGAAATAATACCATGCTATTGTTTGAGGAGAGTGCAAAGTTATGAACTTGAACAGTTATTAATAAACCAATTAGGCACATTTGGGCAGTCTTGATTCAACACTTTGAACAGAAATGCAATGGTTCCTTGGATGAGTCTAAAACTTTGCACATGCCGCTGCTGTCATCTAGTGGCCAAAATCTAAATTTCACCTGGGCTGGATTAATACATTATGGCCTTTCTCTTGCATTTCAAAGACGATGATACAAAAAATACAAAAAAACGGTTGGGTTTTTCTTTGTATTATCTTTTACCAGATTCCTTTCACATTTCCACAACGCCAAAGTGTTTCCTTTCAAATGGTATCAAGAATATGCATATCCTTGCTTCAGGTTCTGAGCTACAGACAGTTAGATTTGTGTATGTCATTTTAGGCAAAAATTGATAAAAAGGGGTGGATCCTTAAGAGACCAAATATACACTGCTTACCAATTTTACAGTGAATGTTTCTGAGTGGCCAAGTTACAGTTTTAACTTAAATCTATGGCAAGACTTGAACATGGTTGTCTTGCAATGATCAACAATCAATTTGACAGAGCTTGAAGAATTTTGAAAAGAATAATGGGCGAATGTTGCGCAATCCAGGTGTGGAAAGCTCTTAGAGACTTACCAAGAAAGACTCACAGCTTTAATTTCTGCCAATGGTGATTCTACAAAGTATTGACTCTGGAGTATGATGTAAATTAGATATATCTGTATTTCACTTTCAATACATTGGCAAAATTTTGTAAAAGCATGTTTTTACTTTGTCATTATGGAGTATTGTGTCTAGATTGCTGAGAACAAATATATTTAAAATCTAAATATTAATACATTTTGAATTCAGGCTGTAACAAAACAAAATGTGGAATAACTCAAGGGCTATGAATACTTTCTGAAGGCACTGTATACATATAATTCGATGTATGTTTTCAACTGATACTGGGGGACATTCAGTCTTGTGAGGCCTTTGGGCATCCTAGAGCAAAACATGTCCATGTTTGTGAGAGTATCACCTTTCCACAGAGAGATCATATATGACCGACAGCCTTGATATGTGACCGACCATTTTTTACATTGGATAAACGCAGAGACACATAGCTACAAAATTGTATAACATACACTGCATTTGAGGAACAGTGGGAAAGTAATTCTGCTTTGAAAGTTGATTAACCTGTAACCTCACTTTTGCGAAAATGGCCTTTGATTATTTTTGGTACCTACTGGAGAGCTCTTCTTTGTCTACACCCATTCAGCATCGTTCATATCTTATTAAGCTTTAGCCCCCACCCAAAATCACCCTAGCAGAGATTAGTTAGGCTGTTTTCATTTTATCCTGAGCATTGTTGACTGTAACTGTGCTGCTGGCAACAATTCAATTACGCTTTATTGCAAGAATTTACTGACACCAGCCATATTGAACGGGTGTTGAGCATTCATAAATTCATCAGTTATTCTGCACTCTGGCACACCCAGACGAGAGTGCTCTTAAATCAGAGTAGATGGCCTGACTGGATTTATGAACACACCCGGAATGGTTACTTGCATAGTGGTCTTTTGTTAAGACATGTAGCTAGCTAGTTAGCCAGCTAAACAATGAACCATAACCCAACTCATAATCTTACTACCATGCATGAAACTGCAGGAAGCTAACCAACCAGGTTCAATGTTAGCTAGCTAACATTAGGCTATAACTAGCCAAGCAAATGGCTCTGAGATACAAATAATAGGATCATACATGTAACGTTAGCTAGAGAGCCAGCCAGCAAAAGTTAGCTAGCTAACAGTACACTTTAACTTGAAATGAAACCACATTCTGTCAAAATTAGAAACAAATAATATCTAGAAATGTAGCTAGCTAGACTATCTTACCCGTATACATCATAGATGGACGTGTCTTCTGTCACGGATGCCATGCTTGCCCTTAGTTTGAAGATGTAGTCTGGAGACAGGTGTTTTTTCCATGTCCTTAGCTATCATACTCGAAATCCACTGGACTTCAAAACTCGGTCCTCCAGAAAGTGGAGAGCCACACTTATGCAGTTATAATACGCAATACATTAATGCAAAATGGAGAACACCATCGTTTGCAGGCCAAACCGTTCGGACACTACAGACAATTTTGTGAGAAGACCGATTTTCGGTATGTCTCATGGTCTGACATACACCGATCTAGCTTAGTCACACATAGGTGTGACATGTGGATGCAGTGGATTGAGTTACATCCAATGCAAAAAAACAGATATCTCTATCTTAAACTGACCGATTTTTATGGGGATGTTTTTATCATGCTAATTAAATTATTGTAGGATTAATTGAATGTAGAAATATTAGTGGATATATATATATATATATACTGCTCAAAAAAATAAAGGGAACACTTAAACAACACAATGTAACTCCAAGTCAATCACACTTCTGTGAAATCAAATTGTCCACTTAGGAAGCAACACTGATTGACAATAAATTTCACATGCTATTGTGCAAATGGAATAGACAACAGGTGGAAATTATAGGCAATTAGCAAGACACCCCCAATAAAGGAGTGGTTCTGCAGGTGGCAACCACAGACCACTTCTCAGTTCCTATGCTTCCTGGCTGATGTTTTGGTCACTTTTGAATGCTGGCGGTGTTTTCACTCTAGTGGTAGCATGAGACGGAGTCTACAACCTACACAAGTGGCTCAGGTAGTGCAGCTCATCCCGGATGGCACATCAATGCGAGCTGTGGCAAGAAGGTTTGCTGTGTCTGTCAGCGTAGTGTCCAGAGCATGGAGGCGCTACCAGGAGACAGGCCAGTACATCAGGAGACGTGGAGGAGGCCGTAAAAGGGCAACAACCCAGCAGCAGGACCGCTACCTCCGCATTTGTGCAAGGAGGAGCAGGAGGAGCACTGCCAGAGCCCTGCAAAATGACCTCCAGCAGGCCACAAATGTGCATGTGTCTGCTCAAACGGTCAGAAACAGACTCCATGAGCGTGGTATGAGGGCCCGACATCCACAGGTGGGGGTTGTGCTTACAGCCCAACACCGTGCAGGACTTTTGGCATTTGCCAGAGAACACCAAGATTGGCAAATTCACCACTGGCGCCCTGTGCTCTTCATAGATGAAAGCAGGTTCACACTGAGCACATGTGACAGACGTGACAGAGTCTGGAGACGCCGTGGAGAACGTTCTGCTGCCTGCAACATCCTCCAGCATGACCGGTTTGGCGGTGGGTCAGTCATGGTGTGGGGTGGCATTTCTTTGGGGGGCCGCACAGCCCTCCATGTGCTCGCCAGAGGTAGCCTGACTGCCATTAGGTACCAAGATGAGATCCTCAGACCCCTTGTGAGATCATATGCTGGTGCGGTTGGCCCTGGGTTCCTCCTAATGCAAGACAATGCTAGACCTCATGTGGCTGGAGTGTGTCAGCAGTTCCTGCAAGAGGAAGGCATTGATGCTATGGACTGGCCCGCCCGTTCCCCAGACCTGAATCCAACTGAGCACATCTGGGACATCATGTCTCGCTCCATCCACCAACGCCACGTTGCACCACAGACTGTCCAGGAGTTGGCGGATGCTTCAGTCCAGGTCTGGGAGGAGATCCCTCAGGAGACCATCCGCCACCTCATCAGGAGCATGCCCAGGCGTTGTAGGGAGGTCATACAGGCACGTGGAGGCCACACACACCACTGAGCCTCATTTTGACTTGTTTTAAGGACATTACATCAAAGTTGGATCAGCCTGTAGTGTGGTTTTCCACTTTAATTTTGAGTGTGACTCCAAATCCAGACCTCCATGGGTTGATAAATTGAATTTCCATTGATTATTTAGTGCGATTTATTTGTCAGCACATTCAACTATGTAAAGAAAAAAGTATTTAATAAGATTATTTCATTCAGATCTAGGATGTGTTATTTTAGTGTTCCCTTTATTTTTTGAGCAGTGTATATTAAAGCAATAGTTATTTGTTTAGATTTAGTCAAGGAAATGTTTTGCATAATTCTACAGTGCTAGAAAAAAACAAAGGCTTCAAGCCTATTTTCATTTACCTTATGACATTACAGTGTAAGCATTTATCAACTTTATTTGTAGAGTGGATTAGTAATAGAGTAATAGTAATTAATAGATTCCAGTTACAGCTTCTTTTGACAAAGTATAAACAAAAAAGATAGTAATAATAATATAACCAGCCAGGTGCGCAGGTGAAAGTATTTGCCAAATTCCTAAACAAATGCACCAGTGCATGATCAATTGTAAAGGATATATTCATGACAAGATATTAAAACAGTCATTTGTTGATCGTATTGTACATTGTATTGTGCCATTATACTCGTGCTTTTACGCATGAATCGTCTTCTCTTTATGATTTGGGTTCACAGTCAGCACAAGAAGTCGGTTGCACTGCACACAGTTTTCATGGGCCATGTTCCGTGTGCACCTGCTGCAGGTCCCGCATAATCTCTCTGAAGTGGTGGCGTGGCATGGTCTCTCTGAAAAAGTCCACCCCATATCTATCAGACCAAAATGACTCAACATCCATGTCTTTCTGCCGTGTGCCCCGCGGATATACAAGAGTGCAATAAATGCTTTGAGTTCATCCATAGACATTTCCAAAGTACTGTTTCCTTTTCAGTTCGCATGAGCAACAATACAATCTCTGATGTGTTGCAACATCTCCATGTTACATAAACTCGTCACTCTTTTCTACCCAAACCATGCCATCCCTCCCAGACTCCTGTCTCACCGTGGCAGTTGGGATCACCATCTTAGTTGGCTCTGTTTTTGTTTTTCTGAGGTGTGGCTCAGACATCGAAGTCAACATCCGAATCAGATGAAGACTCTTCATTAGCAATGTCGATTTCAAGCTCAATATCCGACCCTCCACCCAACTCCAACTCACCTAAATTCGTGTGCCTATTCGGTTGGTTCGGCTTGCCATTGTGAACAACACACATTGTATGTTGTACTCAGTGTCTTATTTGACTCTCTAAGGAGAAATTATATACCATTTCCAGCCTTTCATAATAAAATAATTGGTCCGCTCACAACACCAACAATTCTTCATCATCATTACAATATTGTTCTAAATTCAATCATCGACTTCACCCTCATCATTCAGATCAATCAAGTTAAATTACCCTCTTCAACCGCCTCATCATTCAGTTCATTGAAGTCAAATGCACCATTACCAGTTCTATCTGGTTTCTATCGCCCATTCATCCATTGACGACAGAATAGCATATTTAAATTTTATTATGTTACTAGTTTTTGCTTTGTAGCAAGAGCAATGCTGTCGCGCGAGTGGTCATGTGGTGAATGTATAGACAGCACCAATATTCTTGGAACAAGTAAAATTTGGAAATAGAGCTGCACCTCTTGAAATTTGAGCGTTATTTGACAAAGGTAAGTGTCATTGAAACTGCATAATATGCTCTTTCTGATACTACATAGACATCAACATGTTTTACCTACATGTGACTCTGAAGGAGGATTTGATAAAGTGATACTCCTTTCCCTGTATCTGTCAATTACAAGATGTGAACATCTCTTCATGTACAATATGACAACTGAAAGGCCTAATATTGTCACTCATCAGATTATTGTCAATTTAATATTGTCTATAGGCTAACTCCTATTATGTGTGAAATTAGTTTCGGTATTGTTTAGTTGTAGTTTCGATGGGCTGGCTGTGCAGGCTGACTGGCATCATTTGTTTCCTGCTTGTGAACTTGGATCGAGTCAAGGATATGTTTTACATTTTTCTAAAGGACTATAGCAACACGAATAATGGTTCCCTTATAATACATTTAATTAGTAATAGAGTTACAATACATAAAACAGTCAACGCTGATAAATTACCGTAACACAAGCTCATCATTACACTAATGTTGTTCTAAATTAAATCAACCTCTTCACCCACATTCAGTTTGGCCTAATTTAAATTAGATTGTGAAGTAACTTGCACAATTATCACCCATTCCATCCATTTGTCATTCATTCAGTGGGCTGGCATTGTTTGCTTCCCTGTATAGTCAAGGATATGTTTTGCATTATTCTAAAGGTCTACTGCAACATGTCACATGTTTTCATTTCACTTACAATAAATTTGATTAGTAATAGAGTTACAGTAAATAAAACGGTACCACAACAGTTTATTTTTTACAAAGTATTTTATGAAAGAGAGTGGTATCAATCTGCAAGGCGTGCGGGCAAATTATTCGCTTCTGATAAATAGGCATAACTGTCACGTCCTGACCAGTAAAGGGGTTATTTGTTATTGTAGTTTGGTCAGGACGTGGCAGGGGGGTGTTTGTTTTATGTGGTTCGGGGTTTGTTGGGATATGTGTTTATGTAGAGGGGTGTTTGTTTAGAGTGTTCCGGGTTTTTTGGTTATGTTCTATGTTTGTATTTCTATGCTCTATCTATGTTGTGTATTTCTTTGTGTTGGCCTGGTATGGTTCTCAATCAGGAACAGCTGTACATCGTTGTTGCTGATTGGGAGTCATACTTAGGTAGCTCTGTTTTCACCTGTCCTTTGTGGGAAGTTGTTTTTGCACTGCTAGGGTTAGCCTGCAAAACTGTCTAGCGTTCGTTCATTTTCTTGTTTTGTTGTTATGTGTCTCAAATAAAGTTAAAATGAGCTCTCAACCGGCTGCGCCTTGGTCCACTTCATACGATGCCCGTTACAGAACTTCCCACCACCAATGGACCAAGCAGCGGGGTAAGGAGCTAGAAAGGAGTTATTTTGAGTCGTGGACTTGGGAGGAGATTTTAGCCGGAGAGGGACCATGGAGGAAGGCTGGAGAAGACCGGGACTGTCATATTGGAACACGACTGGCATGGAAGCCTGAGAGGCAGCCCCAATATTTTTGTTTGGGGGGGCACACGGGTAGTTTGGCTGGGCCAGGGTTAAGCCCCAAGCCAAATCCCCGTGCTTACCGGAGGCAGCATGTTACTGGTCAGGCCCCGTGCTATGGGGTGATGCACACGGTGTCGAGGCCGAGCGTTCACAGGCCGGTGTGCATGGTGCCAGCGTCCCGCATTTGCCAGGGGGAAGCGGGCATCCAGCCAGTAAGGATGGTGCCAGTACTGCGCTCGAGACCGCCAGTGTGTCTTCACGGCTCAGTGTATCCTGTTCCCACTCCTCACACTAGCCCTGAGGTGTGTGTATCAAGTCTGGCGTCTTCAAAGCCAGCACCACGCACCAGGCCTTCAGTGCGTCAGCCCAGTCCAGGATGTCCTGTTCCCACTCCTCGCACTAGCCTTGGGGTGCGTGTCTCCAGTCTGGTACCTCCACTACCAGCACCACGCACCAGGCCTCCAGTGCCTCAGCCCAGTCCAACTCATCCTGTTCCTGCTCCTCTCACTAGCCCTGAGGTGCGTGTTTCCAGTCTGGCACCTCCAAAGCCAGCACCACGCACCAGGCCTCCAGTGCGTCAGCCCAGTTCAGCACGTCCTGTTCCTGCTCCTTGCATTAGCCTTGGGGTGCGTGTCTCCAGTCTGGTACCTCCAGTACCAGCCCCACGCACCAGGCCTCCAGTGCGTCAGCCCAGTCCAGCTCGTCCTACTCCTGCTCCTCGCGCTATCCCTGAGGTGCGTGTTTCCAGTCTGGCACTTCCAAAGCCAGCACCACGCACCAGGCTTTCAGTGCGCAGTCCTCGTCCAGAGTGTCCGGCCACAGTGCCCCTTCCAGAGTGTCCGGCCACAGTGCCCCGTCCAGAGTGTCCGGCCACAGTGCCCCGTCCAGAGTGTCCGGCGACAGTGCCCCGTCCAGAGTGTCCGGCGACAGTGCCCCCCGTCCAGAGTGTCCGGCGACAGTGCCCCCCGTCCAGAGTGTCCGGCGACAGTGCCCCCCGTCCAGAGTGTCCGGCGACAGTGCCCCCCGTCCAGAGTGTCCGGCGACAGTGCCCCGTCCAGAGTGTCCGGCGACAGTGCCCCCCGTCCAGAGTGTCCGGCGACAGTGCCCCCCGTCCAGAGTGTCCGGCGACAGTGCCCCCCGTCCAGAGTGTCCGGCGACAGTGCCCCCCGTCCAGAGTGTCCGGCGACAGTGCCCCCCGTCCAGAGTGTCCGGCGACAGTGCCCCCCGTCCAGAGTGTCCGGCGACAGTGCCCCCCGTCCAGAGTGTCCGGCGACAGTGCCCCCCGTCCAGAGTGTCCGGCGACAGTGCCCCCCGTCCAGAGTGTCCGGCGACAGTGCCCCCCGTCCAGAGTGTCCGGCGACAGTGCCCCCCGTCCAGAGTGTCCGGCGACAGTGCCCCCCGTCCAGAGTGTCCGGCGACAGTGCCCCCCGTCCAGAGTGTCCGGCGACAGTGCCCCCCGTCCAGAGTGTCCGGCGACAGTGCCCCCCGTCCAGAGTGTCCGGCGACAGTGCCCCCCGTCCAGAGTGTCCGGCGACAGTGCCCCCCGTCCAGAGTGTCCGGTGACAGTGCCCCGTCTAGAGCTTCCGGCAACAGTGCCCCGTAGAGAGACGGCCCACAGTCCAGAACCGAGAGACGGCCCACAGTCCGGAACCGAGAGACGGCCCACAGTCCGGAGCCAAGTGAGAGGGCCTACAGTCCTGGACTGAGTGAGATGGCCTACAGTCCAGAACCGAGAGAGACAGCCTACAGTCCGGAGCTCCCAGAGTCAGCCTACAGTCCGGAGCTCCCAGAGTCGCCCTACAGTCCGGAGCTCCCAGAGTCGCCCTACAGTCCGGAGCTCCCAGAGTCGCCCTACAGTCCGGAGCTCCCAGAGTCGCCCTACAGTCCGGAGCTCCCAGAGTCGCCCTACAGTCCGGAGCTCCCAGAGTCGCCCTACAGTCCGGAGCTCCCTAAGTCGCCCTTCAGCCCGAGGTCTACAGCGAAGCGCTTCAGCCCGAGGTATTCAGTGGGGGTGGACAGGTTAGGTGGGGGACTAAGGCCAGAATCTGAGCCACCTCCACAGTAGGAGGATTGGGGAGGGGGGGGGGGGGTGTAGCACGGGAACCGTCGGTGACGGTAGCCACCCTCCCTTCCCTCCCTTTAGTTTGGGGGGATTATTTTTGTGTTTATTTTTTGTGTGAGGTGCATTCGGGGTCTGCACTTTTTTTGGGGGGGGTACTGTCACGTAGTTTGGTCAGGACGTGGCAGGAGGGTGTTTGTTTTATGTGGTTCGGGGTTTGTTGGGATATGTGTTTATGTAGAGGGGTGTTTGTTTAGAGTATTCTGGGGTTTTTGGTTATGTTCTATGTTTTGTATTTCTTTGTGTTGGCCTGGTATGGCTCTCAATCAGGAACAGCTGTACATCGTTGTTGCTGATTGGGAGTCATACTTAGGTAGCCCTGTTTTCACCTGTCCTTTGTGGGAAGTTGTTTTTGCACTGCTAGGGTTAGCCTGCAAAACTGTCTAGCGTTCGTTCGTTCTCTTGTTTTGTTGTTACGTGTCTCAAATAAAGTTAAAATGAGCACTCAACCCGCTGCGCCTTGGTCCACTTCATACGACGCCCGTTACAATAACACAAACTCAGCATTATACTATTGTCTTTCTAAATTAAATCAACCTCTTCGCTCTCCTTATCATTCAGTTAGGCCTAATTTAAATTTGATTGTGAAGTACGGTGCCCAATTATCTCCCATTCATCCATTTGTCATTCATTCAGTGAGGAGAGAGAGATGCATTAGTGCCTGGCTGGGTACCAACGTTCTACGACACATTGTCTTGGCAGGTTAAGTTGGAAATAGGTGTGAAGAAAACAGGTTAAAAGGCTCTAAATACTTTTCTGTTTGTGATTTCAAAGTTAGTGTGTAAAATACAACCATTTAGGAAAAGTCAGGGAAGGAGCAAGACATAGCTTTTTTGGGGGGCATATTTTTTTTTATTTACAAAATCAAACGTCAGTGGCCGTTGGCCTATGGTGGTTCTAGTGTAAAATCAATCAATCAAAAGTATTTATAAAGCCCTTTTTACATCAGCAGATGTCACAAAATGCTATACAGAAACCCAGCCTAAAACCCCAAACAGCAAGCAATGCAGATGTAGAAGCACGGTAACTAGAAGAAACTCCCTAGAAAAGCAGGAACCTAGGAAGAAACCTAGAGTGGAACCAGGCTCTGAGGGGTTGCCAGTTCTCTTCTGGCTGTGCCGGGTGGAGATTATAACAGTATTTGGCCATTAATGCCAGATTGTTCTCCAAGATGTTCAAACGTTCGTAGATGACCAGCAGGGTCAAAAAATTATCTCAGTGGTTGTAGAGGGTGCATCAAGTCAGTACATCAGGAGTAAATGTCACTTGGCTTTTCATACCCGAGCATTCAGAGGTCGAACAGCAAGTGTTGTAGAGAGAGTGAGTTGAAAACAGCAGCTCTGGGACAAGTTAGCACATCCGGTGAACAGGTCAGGGTTCCATAGCTGCAGGCAGAACAGTTGAAACTGGTGCATCAGCACGAACTGTGTTGCACGCTGCTGTGTGGCTGGTGGTGAAACTTCTGCAGCCTCGAACTCAGCCTCATCTTCATCATCAGCTAGTGTTGAGACAAGCACACCAGGCTCAGATCTGTGCACCTCTCTTAGGTCGTACAGAAAGATAAATGAATATTAGAGGTGTCATATCATCTAGAGAAACATTCATATGTGCCCTCAAAGCAGCAAGGTTGTACAGATGTCCCTGGGGCAAAAGATGTTGAGCTATATAGAGAAATGTTTATAGGTACCCTCAAAGCAGCAAGGTTCTACAGTTTCCCACAGGGCAGAAGAAAGATGAGCTAGCAAGAGCAGGGGTGCCCAACCAGTCAATCGAGAAGTGCTTGCCAGTCGATTGTGAGATGATCATACATCTACTAAAATTCAACCACACAAATAAATTCCTGTAATCTCTTTCTGTTTTAATGTTCGACGGTCCTCAATTCACAGCAATGTCTGAAAAGTCACGTGATTTACATAAAATATGACCAGTTCCTGCCCACTTATTTACGTATGCCTAGTTAGCGCGGTCAGATGCCACCCGCCAACTCCAAGTTGAGGTAACGGTAACGCCAGGCAAGGGGCTAGCTAGCTAACTTTGTAGCCAGATTAATTCTTAAAACCTCTCTAGGGGGTGTGGGACGTAAGCGTCCCACCTGGCCAACATCCAGTAAAATTGCAGAGCGCCAAATTCAAAAACAGAAATACTCATTCGAAGAATTCATGAAACATAAGTGTTATACATCGGTTTAAAGATTAACTTCTTGTTAATCCAACCATGGTGTCAGATTTCAGAAAGACTTTACAGCGAAAGCAAACCATGCAATTATCTGAGAACAGCACCCAGCAGACAAATCATTACAAACAGTTAGCAGCCAAGAAGAGGAGTAACAAAAGTCAGAAATAGCGATAAAATGTATGACTTACCTTTGATGATCTTCATATGGTTGCACTCCGAAGACTCCATGTTACACAATAAATGTTTGTTTTGTTCGATCAAGTCCCCCTTTGTCCAAAAACCTCAATTTTGTTGGTGTGCTTCGTTCAGTAATTCAATGGAACAAAGCGTGCTCTCAACAGACAGACAAAAAATCTAAAAAGTACCATAAGAATTTGTAGAAACATGTCAAACGATGTTTAAAATCAATCCTCAGGTTGTTTTTGTCATAAATAATCAATCATATTTCAACCGGACAATAACTTTGTCAATAGAAAAGGAAAAACAAGAAAGGCACGCTCCTGGTCACGTGCTGGACTCATGTCTGGAAATTTCCACTGTCCTCTCATTGAAAGTGCTGTTTCTCCCTCATTTTTCAGAGTAAAAGCCTGAACCAATGCCTAAAGACTGGCCACATGCTGTGGAAGCCATAGAGATTGTGAACTGGGTCCTAAGTCTTTGTATCGTGGATAGGCTTTCAATGGAAAAAAAGCAATTTCAAAATAAAAGCGTTTCCTGGATGGATTTTCCTCAGGTTTTTGCCTGCCATATCAGTTCTGTTATATTCACAGACATTATTCTAACAGTTTTGTAAACTTTAGAGTGTTTTCTATCCAAATCTACCAATTATATGCAAATCCTAGCTTCTGGACCTGAGTAGCAGGCAGTTTACTTTGGGCACGCTTTTCATCCAAAATTCCGAATGCTGCCCCCTACCCTAGTGAAAATAAATTGTTCTTACGTTGTGTGGTCGACAGCAGCAATAATGAGGGAGGGAAGGATGCAAAAAATCTGAGTGGAAGGAGGATTATTTTTTCGTCATGTCAAGCTCAAAATGTGTGTGCCTCATCTGCCATAATAGCATCGCTATCCCAAAGAAACAACATTTTAAAACCACACACAAAACCCAGGAAAGAGATGTTCCAGTAAAGACTGAATTACGAAGAAGAAAGGTACAAGAACAAAAAAATCAACTGGCTGCGCAGCAGTCAATTTTCACAAGGCCGGTGATCAAAGGGAAGGCGGCAACCATAGTATCTTATCGTGTGAGTTGTGTTTTTGCAAAGCATAAAACGTTGTTCAAAGAGGGGGAGATGATCAATGAAGCATTTATGGAGGTTGCAGACTTGTTGTTTGGGGATTTTAAGAATAAGACTGAAATTATTTCTGCCATCAATGACATTAAGTTGACCAGAAATATGGAGACAAGAAGATGAGGGAATAGCAGAGAACCTTGAGTATCAACTGAAGAAGGATGTTGACAACTGCGAGTGTTATTCCCTCCAGTTTGATGAGTCCACAGATATGGTAGATGTGGCACAGGTATACATTTTCATCAGAATGGTATTTGACAATATGAGTACAAAGGAGGAACAGCTAATCATTTTGACAATGAAAGGACATAAACTCAGCAAAAAAAGCAACGTCCCGTTTTCAGGACCCTGTCTTTTAAAGATAATTCGTAAAAATCCAAATAACTTCACAGATCTTCATTGTAAAGGGTTTAAACACTGTTTCCCGTAAACAATTAATGAACATGCACCTGTGGAACGGTCGTTAAGACACTAACAGCATACAGACGGTAGGCAATTAAGGTCACAGTTATGAAAACTTAGAACAATAAAGATGCCTTTCTACTGACTCTGAAAAACACCAAAAGAAAGATGCCCAGTGTCCCTGCTCATCTGCGTGAACGTGCCTTAGGCATGCTGCAAGGAGGCATGAGGACTGCAGATGTGGCCAGGGCAATAAATTGCGATGTCCATACTGTGAGACACCTAAGACAGCGCTACAGGGAGACAGGACGTACAGCTGATCGTCCTCGCAGTGGCAGACCACGTGTAACAACACCCGCACAGGATCGGTACATCCGAACATCACACCTGTAGGACAGGTATAGGAGGGCAACAATAACTGCCCGAGTTACACCAGGAACGCACAATCCCTCCATGAGTGCTCAGACTGTCCGCAACAGGCTGAGAGAGGCTGGACTGAGGGCTTGTAGGCCTGTTGTAAGGCAGGTCCTCACCGGACATCACCGGCAACAATGTCGCCTATGGGCACAAACCCACTGTTGCTGGACCAGACAGGACTGGCAAAAAAGTGCTCTTCACTGACGAGTCGCGGTTTTGTCTCACCAGGGGTGATGGTCAGATTCACGTTTATCGTCGAAGGATTGAGCATTACACCGAGGCCTGTACTGCGGGATCGATTTGGAGGTGGAGGGTCCGTCATGGTCTGGGGTGGTGTGTCACAGCATCATCAGACTGAGCTTGTTGTCATTGCAGGCAATCTCAACACTGTGCGTTACAGGGAAGACATCCTCCTCCCTCATGTGGTACCCTTCCTGCAGGCTCATCCTGACATGACCCTCCAGCATGACAATGCAACCAGCCATACTGCTCATTCTGTGTGTGATTTCCTGCAAGACAGGAATGTTAGTGTTCTGCCATGGCCAGCGAAGAGCTCGAATCTCAATCCCATTGAGCACGTCTGGGACCGGTTGGATCGGAGGGTGAGAGCTAGGGCCATTCCCCCCAGAAATGTCCAGGAGGCGGGGGTAACATCTCACAGCAAGAACTGGCAAATCTGGTGCAGTCCATGAGGAGGAGGTGCACTGCAGTACCTAATGCAGCTGGTGGCCACACCAGATACTGACTGTTCCTTTTGATTTTGACCCTCCCCCCCTTGTTCAGGGACACATTATTCCATTTCTGTTCCACATGTCTGTGGAACTTGTTCAGTTTATGTCTCAGTTGTTGAATCTTGTTATGTTTATACAAATATTTACACATGTTGAGTTTACAATGGGCGAAGATATTTTTCAAGTTTTATGGAGTTTGCTAACAAATTCCAACTGCCCTTTTGTAAGCTTGTCTCCATTACAGGCAATGGGGCACCCACTATCGTATGCTTCATTGGTGGGTTTGTTGCATTGTGCAAACGGGATGATTCTTTCCCAGACTGTATTAGTTATCACTGGGTCATTTATCAGCAAGCTTTGTGCGGGAAGATGTTAAACATGAAAGAGGTGATGGATGTTGCGATGAAGATTGTGAGTTCTATTCGAGCAAAAAGCCTACAGCGGAGGCTATTGTGTGCTCACTTAGTCTCCTAAGGATGTACCCCTTTTTTTCAATTTTCACCTAAAATGACATCCCCAAATCTAACTGCCTGTAGCTCAGGCCCTGAAGCAAGTATATGCATATTCTTGGTACCATTTGAAATGAAACACTTTGAACTTGGTGGAAATGTGGAAGGAATGTAGGAGAATTTAACAGAATAGATCTAGTAAAACAATACAAAGAAAAAAACAACCGTTCTTTTATATTTTTTTGGACCATCATCTTTGAAATGCAAGAGAAAGGTCATAATGTATTATTCCAGCCCAGGTGAAATTTAGAGTTTGTCCACTAGATGGCAGCAGTGTTTGTGCAAAGTTTTAGACTGATCCAATGAACCGTTGCATATCTGTTCTAAATTTTTATCAAGACTACCCAAATGTGACTAATATGTTTATTAGTAACTTTTCATGTTCAAAATTATGCACTCTCCTCAAACAATAGAATGGTATTCTTTCACTGTAATAGCTAGTGTAAATTGGACAGTGCAGTTAGATTAACAAGAATTTAAGATTTCTGCCAATATCAGATATGTCTATGTCCTGGGATATTTTCTTGGTAATTACAACCTCATGCTAATCGCATTAGCCTATGTTTGTCGGAATTCCAATTTGAGCAGCAGCAGCTGAAAAATGAGCTCCTACAAATATTGAAATTTACATGGTTTTTAGAGTGAAGTACATCGGAAAAAATCAAAAGAAAACTGCAAGACTGAATAGGAGAAAAAACAAGCAACAAACAAAGATAGGCTTTTGAAAAAAGTTACTATTTTTCATAAAATTGTAGTTATCTTAGCTAGCTGAATTGTTTACCAGTTGCTAAGCAGTTGCTAGGGACTCTTTTGGAAGAAGCTAGCTAGCTAACGAAGAATAACAAAGAATATCTAGTAAACAGAAGAAAAGAAAGAGAAAATCAGGACAGAAGAAAAAGGATATCAAAGTGAAACAGTTCTCTAAAGACACAAGAGACAATAATACAAGAAACAACACTTCTGTAGCTTGTCAACTATGTGTCTGTCTATCCCTGTTCTCTCCCCTCTGCACAGGCCATACAAACGCTTCACACCGCGTGGCTGCTGCCACTCTAACCTGGTGGTCCCAGCGCGCACGACCCACGTGGAGTTCCAGGTCTCCGGCAGCCTCTGGAACTGCCGGTCTGCGGCCAACAAGGCTGAGTTCATCTCAGCCTATGCTACCCTCCAGTCCCTAGACTTCCTGGCGCTGACGGAAACATGGATTACCACAGATAACACTGCTACTCCTACTGCTCTCTCCTCGTCTGCCCACGTATTCTCGCATACCCCTAGAGCATCGAGCCAGCGTGGTGGTGGCACTGGAATCCTCATCTCTCCCAAGTGGACATTCTCTCTTTCTCCCCTGACCCATCTGTCTATCTCCTCATTTGAATTCCATGCTGTCACAGTTACCAGCCCTTTCAAGCTTAACATCCTTATCATTTATTGCCCTCCAGGTTCCCTTGGAGAGTTCATCAATGAGCTTGACGCCTTGATAAGTTCCTTTCCTGAGGATGGCTCACCTCTCACAGTTCTGGGTGACTTTAAACTCCCCACGTCTACCTTTGACTCATTCCTCTCTGCCTCCTTCTTTCCACTCCTCTCCTCTTTTGACCTCACCCTCTCACCTTCCCCCCTACTCACAAGGCAGGCAATACGCTTGACCTCATCTTTACTAGATGCTGTTCTTCCACTAATCTCATTAGAACTCCCCTCCAAATCTCCGACCACTACCTTGTATCCTTTTCCCTCTCGCTCTCATCCAACACTTCTCACTCTGCCCCTACTCGGAAGGTATTGCGCCGTGGCAACCTTCGCTCTCTCTCTCCCGCTACTCTCTCCTCTTCCATCCTATCATCTCTTCCCTCTGCTCAAACCTTCTCCAACCTATCTCCTGATTCTGCCTCCTCAACCCTCCTCTCCTCCCTTTCTGCATCCTTTGATTTTCTCTGTCCCCTATCCTCCAGGCCGGCTCGGTCCTCTCCTCCTGCTCCGTGGCTCGACGACTCACTGCGAGCTCACAGAACAGGGCTCCGGGCAGCCGAGCGGAAATGGAGGAAAACTCGCCTCCCTGCGGACCTGGCATCCTTTCACTCCCTCCTCTCTACATTCTCCTCTTCTGTCTCTGCTGCTAAAGCCACTTTCTACCACTCTAAATTCCAAGCATCTGCCTCTAACCCTAGGAACCTCTTTGCTACCTTCTCCTCCCTCCTGAATCCTCCTCCCCCTCCCCCCCTCCTCCCTCTCTGCGGATGACTTCGTCAACCATTTTGAAAAGAAGGTTGACGATATCCGATCCTCGTTTGCTAAGTCAAACGACACCACTGGTCCTGCTCACACTGCCCTACCCTGTGCTTTGACCTCTTTCTACCCTCTCTCTCCAGATGAAATCTCGCGTCTTGTGAAGGCCGGCCGCCCAACAACCTGCCCACTTGACCCTATCCCCTCCTCTCTTCTCCAGACCATTTCCGGAGACCTTCTCCCCTACCTCACCTCGCTCATCAACTCATCCTTGACCGCTGGCTACGTCCCTTCCGTCTTCAAGAGAGCGAGAGTTGCACCCCTTCTGAAAAAACCTACACTCGATCCCTCCCATGTCAACAACTACAGACCAGTATCCCTTCTTTCTTTTCTCTCCAAAACTCTTGAACGTGCCGTCCTTGGCCAGCTCTCCTGCTATCTCTCTCAGAATGACCTTCTTGATCCTAATCAGTCAGGTTTCAAGACTGGGCATTCAACTGAGACTGCTCTTCTCTGTGTCGTGGAGGCTCTCCGCACTGCTAAAGCTAACTCTCTCTCCTCTGCTCTCATCCTTCTAGACCTATCTGCTGCCTTTGATACTGTGAACCATCAGATCCTCCTCTCCACCCTCTCCGAGTTGTGCATCTCCGGCGCGGCCCACGCTTGGATTGCGTCCTACCTGACAGGTCGCTCCTACCAGGTGGCGTGGCGAGAATCTGTCTCCGCACCACGCGCTCTCATCACTGGTGTCCCCCAGGGCTCTGTTCTAGGCCCTCTCCTATTCTCGCTATACACCAAGTCACTTGGCTCTGTCATATCCTCACATGGTCTCTCCTATCATTGCTATGCAGACGACACACAATTAATCTTCTCCTTTCCCCATTCTGATAACCAGGCGGCGAATCGCATCTCTGCATATCTGGCAGACATATCAGTGTGGATGACGGATCACCACCTCAAGCTGAACCTCGGCAAGACGGAGCTGCTCTTTCTCCCGGGGAAGGACTGCCCGTTCCATGATCTCGCCATCACGGTTGACAACTCCCTTGTGTCCTCCTCCCAGAGTACTAAGAACCTTGGCGTGATCCTGGACAACACCCTGTCGTTCTCCACTAACATCAAGGCAGTGACCCGATCCTGTAGGTTCATGCTCTACAACATTCACAGAGTACGACCCTGCCTCACACAGGAAGCGACGCAGGTCCTAATCCAGGCACTTGTCATCTCCCGTCTGGATTACTGCAACTCGCTGTTGGCTGGGCTCCCTGCCTGTGCCATTAAACCCCTACAACTCATCCAGAACGCCGCAGCCCGTCTGGTGTTCAACCTTCCCAAGTTCTCTCACGTCACCCCGCTCCTCCGCTCTCTCCACTGGCTTCCAGTTGAAGCTCGCATCCGCTACAAGACCATGGTGCTTGCCTACGGAGCTGTGAGGGGAACGGCACCTCCATACCTTCAGGCTCTGATCAGGCCCTACACCCAAACAAGGGCACTGCGTTCATCCACCTCTGGCCTGCTGGCCCCCCTACCTCTGAGGAAGCACGGTTCCCACTCAGCCCAGTCCAAACTGTTCGCTGCTCTGACACCCCAATGGTGGAACAAGCTCCCTCACGACGCCTGGACAGCGGAGTCAATCACCACCTTCCGGAGACACCTGAAACCCCACCTCTTTAAGGAATACCTGGGATAGGATAAAGTAATCCTTCTAACCCCCCCCCCCTTAAAAGATTTAGATGCACTATTGTAAAGTGGTTGTTCCACTGGATATCATAAGGTGAATGCACCAATTTGAAAGTCGCTCTGGATAAGAGCGTCTGCTAAATGACTTAACTTCTTGAGGCTACCTGGGACGTTAGCGTGCCCCCCGTGGCGCACCCTATCAACAGCAGGTGCATTTCAAGAGCGGCAAATTTGAAACCAAATAAATGTACAAATTCAAATTTCTCAAACATACAACTAACTTACAGCCTTTGAAAGATAAACATCTTCTTAATCTAACCACGTTTACCGATTTCAAAAAGGTTTTACGGGGAAAGCATAAAGTTAGGTTATGTTAGGAGAGTACATTGACAATAGCGGTGTGCAATGCATTGTCGATTCAAAGACAGGCTTCACCAAAACCATACAATCAGCTAAAATTATGCACTAACCTTTTACAATCTCCATCAGATGACACTCCTAGGACATTATGTTAGACAATGCATGCATTTTTAGCTCTATCAAGTTCATATTTATATCTAAAAACAGTGTTTTACTATGGCGTTGATGTTCAGGAAATCGTTTCCCTCCAATACCGGCAGTCAAGTCATGACAACAAAATAATTAATTAATATTAGAAAACATTGCTAAAATATTATATTGTCATTCAAAGAATTATAGATTTACATCTCTTGAACGCAATGGACTTGTCAGATTTAAAATTAACCTTACTGGGAAATCACACTTTGCAATAATCTGAGCACTGCGCCAGAAAAATACGCATCGCGATACAGACTAACCGCCATGTTGGAGGAATCTAAAATCGAAAATACTATATAAATAATCCATTACCTTTGATTCTCTTCATCAGATGTCACTTCCAAAGAGTCCCAGGTCCATAACGAATGTAGTTTTGTTCAAAAAAGCTCATCATTTATGTCGAAAAACCTCTGTGTTGTAGCGCATGATCTAAGCCAGCCGGACTTCACTTCACTTCAAGAACGGAAAAAATATATTTCCGTTCGTTCAAACATGTCAAACGTTGTATCGCATAAATCATTAGGGCCTTTTTTAACCAGAACATGAATAAAATTCAAGGCGGACCATTGGGTTTTCTTTTAAAACGTTTCGGAATGAGAGTACCCACCATCAAATCGCACGCCAGGTGTCTAATGGACCATCACGTTCCATGGCTCTTATTCGGTCAGATCTCACTGTAGAACACTCAAAACACTTTGTAAAGGCTGGGGACATCTTGTGGAAGCAATAGGAAGTGCCAGAATATTCCTCACCCCCTTTGTTTTTCAATGGCATAGGCTCAAAGTCAATTCAACACATCAGGTATCCACTTCCTGTCAGAATCTGTCTCAGGGTTTTGCCTGCCAAATGAGTTCTGTTATACTCACAGACACCATTCAAACAGTTTTTGAAACTTTAGGGTGTTTTCTATCCATATATAATAATAATATATGCATATTGTAGTTACTGGGTAGGTGTAGGAGGCAGTTAAAAATGGGCACATATTTTTTCAAAAAATTCTCAATTCTGCCCCCTATACCCTAACAGGTTAAATGTAATGTAAATGTTAGCTCAACCGTCCTGTGGAAGGGACACCGATCCCAAAGAAGTTTTAAAAGAGACTGAAGCGGAACACACAGACCTGCTGCTGCACACGGATGTGTGGTGGCTAAGCCGAGGTACATTTCTGGTGAGATTAAGTGAGCTGTTGCCTGAAATCAAGGAGTTTCGCAAGGTCTTCAAACATGCAGAATATGCACAGCTAGAGGACACAGTGGCTTCTGGATTTAGCTTTTCTCACTGACCTAACTTACATGCTTACATGTCAAGTTTATTTTCCGACCGGTCAGTCCCATTCGCCAGCGTCCTATCCGTGTTGAACTCCTGCCTCTGCCCATTTTGTTTGGACACCTGACTGAACCACTTTTAATAGCTTCTCCCCTTAGGGGTCTTACAATAACTAAAACTCCAACAAGCATATGGCTCGAGTCAAAATATTTAGTTCAAAGGGGGGGTCAATGCAGATAGTCCAAGTAGCTATTTGGTAAACTATTTAGCAGTTTTATGAGTTGGGGGGGTAGAAGCTGTTCAGGGTCTTGTTGGTTCCAGACTGCATCGGTATCACTTGCCATGCGGTAGCAGAGAGAACAGTCTATGACTTGGGTGGCTGGAGTCTTTGACAATTTTTAGGGCCTTCCTCTGACACCGCCTGGTATAGGTCCTGGATGGCAGGGAGCTCGGCGCCAATGATGTAGTCTACAGCGCCTTGTGGTCGGATGCCAAGCAGTTGCCATACCATGCGTTGATGCAGCCAGTCAAGATGCTCTCAATGGTGCAGCTGTATACAATTTTGAAGATCTAAGGGCCCATGCCAAATCTTTTATGCCTCCTGAGAGGGTATAGGCAATGTCGTGCCTTCTTTACAACTGTGTTGATGATGGTGTTGGAGACGCGTGCGGTCAGCCGTGGGTGAACAGGGAGTACAGAAGGGGATTAAGCACGCACCACTGAGGGGCCTCCATGTTGAGGGACAGTGTTGGCGGATGTGTTGTTGCCTACCCTGGGCGACGGCCCGTCAGGAAGTCCAGGATCCAGTTGCAGAATGAGGTGTTCAGTCCCAGGATCCTAAGCTTAGTGATGAGCTTGGAGGGGCTATGGTGTTGAACGCTGAGCTGTAGCCAATGAACAACATTCTCACACAGGTGTTCCTCTTATCCAGGTGAAAAAGGGCAGTATGGAGTGTAATGGAGATTGCGTCATTTGTTAATCTGTTTGGGCGGTATGCAAATTGGAGTAGGTCCAGGGTGTCGGCGATGATGGTGTTGATGTGAGCCATGACCATCCTTTCAAAGCATTTAATGGCTACAGATGTGAGTGCTACCAGGCTATAGTTATTTAGACAGGTTACCTGGGCGTTCTTGGGCAAAGGGTCTATGGTGGTCTGCTTGAAACATGTAGGTATTACAGACAGTGTCAGGGAGAGGTTGAAAATGTCAGTGAATACACTTGCCAACTGATCAGTGCATGTTCTGAATGTTAATCTGTTTTAAGGTCTTACTCACATCGGCTACGGAGAGGAGAGTTAGTGTGGAATGATCAATGAATTTTCTAACATCTAGAACAAGCAATCCATGTTCCTTTATTGAAGCAAGAGATTTCTCGAGTCTGTAGAGTGTTGGCTGCATTACATATACCAACCTCTATTAGTAATGGCCCACAAGACTGGTGATCCTACTGTAGTCGTTAGTCAGGTGATAGAACACAGGGCATATGGTGGGATAGATCTGGCCCTGGGCAGTAAATACATAGGCTTGGTGTCCGTACAGATCTGCTGTGTGGACCGTATTGACTCAGAGAAATGACTGTGCGGCCAAGGGAGCTAAAGCATGGTGCCTGCGAGATAAAATGAAACAGTTAAAAGGAAAAGGAAATCAATGAGTCGGTTGAGCCAGAGACGTGGCTCTCTCCCTCTGGGCATCGTCCCCTGTGTTTGTTTCCGTGACACATCTGTCAGAAGGAGTAAAAGTCACACAAATATTGTTTTAGTCACTGGATCAACTGAAATGAAGAAAACACTTCACTGCCATCTGTCATATGTCACCGTCATCTGTCACATGTTTCGTAGACAGAAGCATTTTATTTTATTTTAACATTAAACACTTGGATGAATATTAATTAAAAACCAACAATCATATTAGGTCATTACAGATTCAAGTTATGACTTGGTGGCTTGAAGAGAGTTCCATACAAAAGGAATGATTAATGATTCATTGAAGATTTAAATGCAGGAGCATCCCTTTGTACTAAGTTGTTTATGCCTGACTGAAGAAATTATCCCCATTCGGAAAGTTTAACTTCTCCGTTTCAAGACTGTCTGCTGGTGCTACAGCTGCTGATGCTAACATGGTGACACTGATTAAAGTGTCAACTGAGAGTGGAGAGCAGTGAGAGGTAGTGGAGGTTAACCTGGGCCAACCCGCTGGACCCACACTATAATGAGACGCAGCCATATACTGTTGGTCCTTCTGTTTCTACAGGCTACTCTGTGACAGTTCAATTGTTTAATGTTAGGGAATGTCGGAGTAGATTTCCATAGCCACTCTTGCTTGTCTAGATAGCACCTTTTTGTGTACAAATAAATACTACCTGGAGAGAAAGTTTGAATTAAGAAACATGCCCATTGGTAAGTACATGTTTTTTAAAGTACAGCTTAAAACAATTAGAGTTCCTCTCTAATTGCACAAAATTTGTATTCCAAGTTGAAGACTACACATTGCATAGGAATTCATGCATTGAAATGTATTTAAAATGTTATGTTATGGATTTGCTAGAACTCCATCCTAGAGTACAATCCCATCATAAAATCTGTCAACCTAAAATAAATAAATACTGGAACTGAAGAACAGAAATAAATCAATGTTGAATTTCCTTTACATCAGCTGAGTATGTATTGTACATAATGGGTTGGTTTGAGATGTTCATAATAAAAAGAATAACAGTAAAAATTGCACTGAATGTACTGAAAATACACTGAGTATACAAAACATAAGGAATAACTAAATATTACGAAGGTGTTCCTAATGTTTGGTATGACTGAATAGAAGATGACTATGAGTAAGTATTTTACTTCAGAGAACTGTCTCCTTAGTGATTCTGAGTAATCTAATAGCAAAGTTAGACCTTGGACAAGATATACACTGCAGTCAGAAAGTATTCTCACCCCTTGACTTTTTCCACATTATGTTGTGTTACAGCCTGAAATTTAAATGGATTAAATTGAGATTTTTTTGGTCTCTGGCCTACACACAATACCCCATCATGTCAAAGTGGAATTATGTTTTAAATGTTTACAAATGAAGAAAAAGGAAAGGTCTTGATTCAAAAAGTATTCACCGCCTTTGTTATGGCAAGCCTAAATAAGTTCAGGTGTAATTATGTGACTTGTTATTAAGCACATTTTAAGGTGCATGGACTCACTCTTCAAGCAATACAAATGTTTAATAGGAGTTTTGAATGACTGCCTCATCTCTGTACCCCACACATACAATTATCTGTAAGGTCCCTCAGTCAATCAGTGTATTTCAAACACAGATTCAACCACAAAAACCCGGGAGGTTTCCCAATAACTCGCAAAGAAGGGCACCTGTTGGTACAGTAGATGTGTAAAAATAAAAAAGCAGACATTGAATATCCTTTTGAGCATGGTGAAGTTATTAATTACACTTTGGATGTTGTATAAATACACCCAGTTACTACAAAAATACAGGCGTCCTTCCTACCTTGGTTAACAGAGAGGAAGGAAACCGCTCAATTATTTCACCATTAGGCCAATGGTAATTTTAAAACTGTTAGCATTTAACGGCTGTGATAGGTGAAAACTGAGGATGGATCAACAACAACATACTAACCTAAATGACAGAGTGAAAAGAAGGAAGCCTGTACAGAATACAAATATTCCAAAACATGCATTCTGTTTGCAATAAGGCAAAGTAAAGCTGCAAAAAATGGGGCAAATAAATTAACTTTATGTCTTGAATACAAAGCATTATGTTTGGGGCACATCCAACACATCACATTCATATTTTCAAGCATGGTCATTATGGGGTATTGTGTGTAGATGGGTGAGAAAACAAATCAATTTAATCAATTTTGAATTCAGGCTGTAACAACAAAATGTGAAATTAATCAATGGATATGAATACAGTCATGGCCAAACATTTTGAGAATGACACAAATATTTATTTCCACAAAGTTTTCTGCTTCAGTGTCTTTAGATATTTTTGTCAGATGTTACTATGGAATACTGAAGTATAATTACAAGCATTTCATAAGTGTCAAAGGCTTTTATTGACAATTACATGAAGTTGATGCAAAGAGTCAATATTTGCAGTGTTGACCCTTCTTTTTCAAGACCTCCGCAATCCACCCTGGCATGCTGTCAATTAACTTCTGGGCCACATCCTGACTGATGGCAGCCCATTCTTGCATAATCAATGCTTGGAGTTTGTCAGAATTTGTGGGTTTTTGTTTGTCCACCCGCCTCTTGAGGATTGACCACAAGTTCTCAATGGGATTAAGGTCTGGGGAGATTCCTGGCCAGGGACCCAAAATATTGATGTTTTGTTCCCCAAGTCACATAGTTATCACTTTTGCCTTATGGCAAGGTGCTCCATCATGCTGGAAAAGGCATTGTTCATCACCAAACTGTTCCTGGATGGTTGGGATAAGTTACTCTCGGAGGATGTGTTGGTACCATTCTTATATTCATGGCAAAATTATATTCATGGCAAAATTATATTCATGCCAACTCCCTTGGCTGAGAAGCAACCCCACACATGAATGGTCTCAGGATGCTTTACTGTTGGCATGACACAGGACTGATGGTAGCGCTCACCTTGTCTTCTCCGGACAAGCTTTTTTCCGGATGCCCCAAACAATCGGAAAGGGGATTCATCAGAGAAAATGACTTTACCCCAGTCCTCAGCAGTCTAATCCCTGTACCTTTTGCAGAATATCAGTCTGTCACTGATGTTTTTCCTGGAGAGAAGTGGCTTCTTTGCTGCCCTTCTTGACACCAGGCCATCCAACAAAAGTCTTTGCCTCACTGTGCGTGCAGATGCACTCACACCTGCCTGCTGCCATTCCTGAGTAAGCTCTGTACTGGTGGTGCCCCGATCCCACAGCTGAATCAACTTTAGGAGACGGTCCTGGTGCTTGCTGGACTTTCTTGGACGCCCTGAAGCCTTCTTCACAACAATTGAACCGCTCTCCTTGAAGTTCTTGATGATCAGATAAATGGTTGACTTAGGTGCAATCTTACTTGCAGCAATATCCTTGCCTGTGAAGCCCTTTTTGTGCAAAGCAATGATGACTGCACGTGTTTCCTTGCAGGTAACCATGATTGACAGAGGAAGAACAATGATTCCAAGCACCACTGCATGAAGCTTCCAGTCTGTTATTCGAGCTCAATCAGCATGACAGAGTGATCTCCAGCCTTGTCCTCGTCAACACTCACACCTGTGTTAAAGAGAGAATCACTGACCTGATGTCAGCTGGTCTTTTTGTGGCAGGGCTGAAATGCAGTGGAAATGTTTTTTGGGGATTCAGTTAATTTGCATGGCAAAGAGGGACTTTGTAATTAATTGCAATTCATCTGATCACTCTTCATAACATTCTGGAGTATATGCAAATTGCCATCATACAAACTGAGGTAGCAGACTTTGTGAAAATTAATATTTGTGTCATTCTCAAAACTTTTGGCCACGACTGTACTTTCCAAAGGCACTGTATCTGTTAAAAGATATAAAAGGGATAAAAAGATCTTTATTGTTATTAGTATGTATTATATGGGCAGGGCCAGCTCCAGGCATAAGCGTCATAAGCGGTCGCTTAGGGACCCAGGACGCTAGGGAGCCCAACCCCCCAAAAAAGAATAGCAGAATACATAAGGTGCAAGTTCGAAATTTGGTTGTGCATCAGACATTTGTATCTTGTTATGTCAGTCACTGACAGTCACTCAATTAGCCATGCCAGCTAACAATTTTTCAAATGGTAAATTAGTCTAGCCAGTTATCAAAATTTGTAGTAATCATAGCCAAATACCGACCGGTCACGGAGGGCACGTGCCCAGGGGCCCCCATTTATTCTGTTAGTCACTCTCACTCAGATATCATTAACAAGGAAATTAGCTTAAACTGATTTTTTTTCATCTCCACCGCATGGCAAAATGGATAGAATTGTAGGAAATTAGCTGTAAAATGACAAATATTTCCTTCTGCCCCATGGCAAAATTAGTAGAATTATATGACATTTTTTTATAAAATTGCTCAAATGTATCTCCACCCCATGGAAAAATGTGTAGAATTGCAGGAAATTCACTTTAAAACGTAAATGTCTCTCTGCCTTCAAGGGGTGGGGGGTCCCTAAAACGTTTTGCCCATGATGTGGGGAGGTGTCACGGTTGTTTGAAGGAGCGGACCAAGGAGCGTCGCTGGAGGCTCCGGGCTGAGGAGCGTCGCTGGAGGATCCGGACTAGGGATGTGCACTGGAGGTCCGATGTGTGGGACTGGCATAGGTGGCGCTAGACTGGTAACACGCACCTCAGGTCGAGTGCGGGGAGCAGGAACTGGACACCCCGGACTAGGCAGGCGCCCTGGAGGCCTGATGCGTGGAGCAGGCATAGGAGGCGCCAGACTAGTAACACGCACCTCAGGGCGAGTGCGGGGAGCAGGCACAGGACATACTGGGCTATGGAGGCGCACTGGAGGGAGAGTGCGAGGAGCAGGAATCGGTCTCATCGGACTGGGGAGACGCACTAAAGGCTGAGTGCTCACAGCAAGCACTGGCTGTACCGGGTTATGAATGCGCACTGAAGGGAGAGTGCGAGGAGCAGGAATCGGTCTCACCGGACTGGGGAGACGCACTAAAGGCCGAGTGCTCACAGCAGGCACTGGCTGTACCGGGTTATGGATGCGCACTGAAAGGAGAGTGCGAGGAGCAGGCACAGGACGTACTGGGCCACGGATGTGCACTGGAGGTCTGGAGCGTATGGCTTGCACAACCCGCCCTGGCTGGATGCTCAACTCAGCTCGACAACTGCAGGGTGCAGGCACAGATCGCACTGGCCTGTGAATGCGCCCTGACGACACAGTGCACATCACCACACAACACGGTGCCTGCCCCGTCACTTGCTCCCCACAGTAAGCACGGGGAGTTGGCTCAGGTCTCCACCCTGACTCTGCCAAACTTCCCATGTGCACCCTGCCAAAAAATTGGGGGGAATGCCGCTCGTGCTTCCTTCGTTGTCTTGCCTGTTGATCTCGTCGCTGTACTTCCCTCGCTGCTCCCACCTGTTCCCATGGGAGGCGATCCATTCCGGCCTGGATTTCCTCCCACGTCCAGGATCCTTTTCCCTCTAGTATGTCCTCCCATGTCCACGACTCCCGCTGCTCCATTCCACGCTGCTTGGTCCTTTGTTGGCGGGTTATTCTGTCACGGCTGTTTGAAGGAGCGGACCAAAATGCAGCGTGTTCGTAGTTCCACATATTTATTAAATGTGAAACTGAATGCAATACACATAAATACTTGAAAACACAAAAACAACAAACCGTGACGCAGAGAGGACAACACACTACTCAAAAGATAATAACCCACAAACAGGAAGAGGAAAACCCCTACTTAAATATGATCTCTAATCAGAGGCAATGAGGATCAGCTGCCTCCAATTAGAGATCAACCCCAAACAATCCCAGCATAGAAATAGAAAAACTAGAACTTAAACATAGAAATAGAAAACATAGAACAACCCAAAACACCCCCTGTCACGCCCTGCCCTATTCTACTATAGAAAATGACATCATACTAAGGTCAGGACGTGACAGGAGGGGCCCCCAACCAAACCTTGCTTAGGGCCCCCTAAAGGGTAGAGCCGACCCTGTATATATGTATACCATTAACTTTATCCTCTATTTTTCCAGTGCTAAAGTTATGTACATTGCCAAGGGGAGGCTGAGTGCTAATAACACAGACCGTTGTTTGAGGGAAGAAGTATTCAACTTTCTTGTGGCATTTTAGACTCCTCGAATGTTGAGTCTCCTCTGCTGGGTGTGTTATGTAAACGTAACCTGGGACCTGGGTGGCAAAGTGATTGGGCATTGGCAATGACAGAAATAATGATTGAAAATGAAGTGCTGTTGGACCAGTAATTAAAACACTGATGGGCTTGGAATCAAGTGTGTTAGTGCTCATTAGGGGTACTGGCCAGCGGTTGCGTTTACAAATGAACAAGCAACCTTCTCCAGGGGCCCTTCAGCGGAAATATTCCCAGACGCTTCAAATCAAGTTTGCCTCTCCAAAAGAACAATCGCTTTTGGCACCTGCTCGATAGTTAAGCAATCCTTAGGTGTTGGCAATAAATGTGGTAATATAGTGGTGTAAAGTACACATACCTATATAATACTTTACTATTTATATTTTTGACAAATTTAACTCCATTACATTCCTAAAGAAAATAATGTACTTTTTACTACCTACAATTTCCCTGACACCAAAAAGTACTCTTTACATTTCGAATGCTTAGCAATTCACACACTTATCAAAAGAGCATCCCTACTCCCTCTTATCTGGTGGATAATTACATTATTGTAATGACTGGAAACCTATGGTATCTATAGCACAATGACTGGAAGTCTATGATAACTGCTAGCATGCTAGTAGATACACTAAAAGTATGTGGACACCTCCTCGTAGAACATCTCATTCCAAAATCATGGGCATTAATATGGAGTTGGTTCCCCATTTGCTGCTACAACAGCCTCCACTCTTCTGGGAAGGCTTTCCACTAGATGTTGGAACATTGCTGTGGGGACTTGCTTCCATTCAGCCACAAGAGTATTAGTGAGGTCAGGCACTGATGTTGGGTGATTAGGCCTGGCTCACGGTCGGAGTTCCATTTCATCCCAAAGGTATCTTTGGGACAAACTATTTCTGTATGGACATTGTCATGCTAAAACATGAAAGGGCCTTCCCCAATCTGTTTTTTACAAAGTTGGAAGCACAGAATCGTATGGAATGTCGTTGTATGCTTAGCGTTAAGATTTCCCTTCAATGCAACTAAGGGGCCTAGCCAGAACCATGAAAAACAGCCCCAGACCAATATTCTTCCTCCATCAAACTTTACAGTTGGCACTATGCATTGGGGAAGGTACCGGTCTTCTGGCATCTGCCAAACCCAGATTCGTCCGTCGGACTGCCAGATGGTGAAGCATGATTCGACACTCCAGAGAACGCATTTCCACTGCTCCAGAGTTCAATGGCGGCGAGCTTTACACCATTCCAGCCAATGCTTGGCATTGCGCATGGTGATTTTAGGCTTGTGTGCAGCTGCTCGACCATGGAAACCCATTTCATGAAGCGCTCGACTAACAGTTCTTGTGCTGACGTTGCTTCCAGAGGCATTTTGGATCTCGGTAGGGAAGGTTGCAACCGAGGACAGACAATTATTATGCGCTACGCACTTCGGCGGCCCATTCTGTAAGCTTGTGTGGCCTAACACTTTGCGTTCGAGCCGTTGCGGCTCGTAGACATTTCAATTCGCAATAACAGCACTTGTGTGTATTAGGTAGTTGTTGTGGAATTGTTAGATTACTTGTTAGATATTACTGCGCTGTTAGAACTAGAAGCACAAGCATTTCGTTACACTCAAATTAACGTCTGCTAACCATGTATATGTGACCAATAAAATTGTATTTGATTAGACTTACAGTTGACCGGGGTCAGGCCATTCTACTGCCAATGTTTGTCTTTGGAGATTGGATGGCTGTGTTCTCGATTTTACACACCTGTCAGCAATGGGTGTGGCTGAAATAGCAGAATCCACTCATTTGAAGGGGTGTCTACATAGTTTTGGCCATGTAGTGTACCATAGACTTCCAGTCATTGCGCTAGTTAGCATTGGCTTGCAAAACTACCTCTAACTTACTTCATACTGGATGCAGAGACATAAAAAATGTTATCCATGAGTTCATCTGACTCTGGGGAAATAGATTCCTTTAGTTTAAGGAATTTGAAATTATTTATACTTTGATACTTAAGTATATTTTAGCAATTACATTTACTTTTGATACTTAAGTATATTTAAAATCTAATAATTTCAGTCTTTTACTCAAGTAGAATTTTACTGGGTTACTTTCACTTTTACTTGAGTTCTTTTTTTTACTTAAGTATGACAATTGGGTACTTTTTCCACCACTGGGCAAACGTTACTGATATGGGAAGGAACTACACAGATTGTATAACCTGCTGAGCTCTCATGTGCTTCTTAATAAATCATTGGGAGTCGCCGCTGTCATTTGGCTAGGCCGCTCATACACACTACACCATCTCAGAGCTGGAGTGGAGAGACTGCCTGAGCAGTGGGAGATTACATCACCTAGCTAATTTGATCAGGTTTAACCTCAAGCCCCTGGTCATCCATGCTGAACATATGGCTGCTCTGGGTACTCATTCGACACCTCTGCTTGTTACCCAGGGACCTTGCAATGCCTTATCTGTTTAGATAATTAAATTCAAGTGGAAAGGACCCTGCTGAATCCACACAAAATGTGCTTTCATATATCTCCAAGTGTAGACAGTTCATGGGAGGATATCTGTTATTTGGTGACTGTCAGTAAAAATTTAAATTCTCATTAAGCTCAATTATGGCACAGAGGCTAGCACATCCATTGAGACAACCTTCAAGCATATAATTTCCTCAGCTGACAGACACCTAATAACACAATATTCAGTTATTAATACTCAGATTATCCTTTATCCGTGTAGTTTTAGAATCATTGAGTACATGATTGACTAGCCATATTTTGAGAGAGAGGGAGCGAGATTGAATGATTTAATGAAACAGTTGTGTACCTCTGTAACTAGCCTCATTTCAGATATGCCAACCAAGGCCTCCATAGCAATTATAAATCATCAAGAACATGCAATTTGAACAGATTGCAAGGTAAAACACTGCTTACTTCCATGAAAAATGAAAGCATTGCTCCATCAATCACATTTCAGTTTGTTTTCATGTAGCTCAGTGCTGATTTACATAGGTACAGTAGGCTACCTACTTAATTAAACATAGTCCATCTGCATATTTTCAGTAACTTTGTTCTGTTTCTGACTCAGATTAAACCCACCATGTAGGCTATTGTGGGTATAACACTATAGTAACGGTAATAATAATACTTTAGGAATAACAGTAAAAATATAGTTTGCCAAAAAACTCCTGGTAGTTTGCCAAAAAACCCACATCTGGCAAGGAACAAAGCTTAGACACAGACATTAAATGATGTAAAGTGGCCTGTCTTCCAGTAAGTAAAATTGTGCATATATGTCTTCTTCAACCTCGTGTTTCGTTTGGGTTTGTGACTACCTCGGACCTTGGCTGCAGCTCGTTGTCACCTGTTCTGATATGCTAATTATTAACGCACATGTTTTATACCCTCAGGTCAGAAATGGGCATTTCTCTGGGCGTAACTAGTTACGAATTTTACTCGGATACAATTTAGACAACTAACTTCACATTTCATCCTTACAAAACATTCTCTTTGATCTGGACATTTTTCACACAACGTACAGTATGCAACCATCAATTACATATTGTGAAAACTTTTCATGTTACAATGTTTTCATTAACTTTTAATAACATAAAAAACATTCATTTTCATATTCCATCTAGCGTCATTACTACCATTTTGGCTGACGAAACATATTGTCCCAAAATCCATTTATTGCATGCTTCTGTTCTGAGGTAGGTTCTCCATAGGCCCATCATACATTCCATTCCTCCATACTGAGAGGACAAAGGATTTCGTCTGCTGCCTAAAGATTTACAATGGGTGGAAGGTGTCATAAAACCCCCACCTCCATACCTCTCGATTTCTCCCCCTCTGGTGTGTGTGAGAGATATAATCTGTAGGAGTGTGGTCCATGGTAACCTGACCTGAACAGGCCAGTCATGACAGTCCCCCTCTGGTGGGTTAAACTTGGAAGGATTCAGCATGTTGCAACCCACCATAAGAATGACCATCGGATGTCCTGGTTTGTGGATCATCGTAACAGTCCACCCCTGGTGGTTTACCCCAGTAGGATTTCTGCAAGCTGCAGATCACCACCAGAATGGACATGGGAGGTCTGGCGGTGGCTCTGTGTTCCCGGACCGTCGTAAGGTTGTCCCGGCTAGTAGATCTAGGCAGTAACTTGGCAGACGTTAATAACACACAACACTCAGGCAATACATCATTACATTTCTTCCCCAAATGAGCGGCGTTGTGGCTCTAACTGGTGATTGTATGGGGAACTTGTTTATGTCTCTATCACTTCCTAAGTGTCAAAGGAAATGAAACAAAAATGAATAAAAACATAATCAGAAGACATACAAAATATAGCTACCACATCTTAATCATCTAATTTGGACTATGTTCTATATATGTCCAAGGTCTTGGCTAAATGACTATCATGGCATTGTCTCTAATGTAATATCTAGGGCGATCCTACTTGAAGGTGGGTAGTTAAGGCACTTGGAACAATGGCACCCTGAATGACAAAGCTCACATTGGGGACATTACCGGGCTGACCTAGCGAATTTGAGAGAGGAGGCTAGGGATGCTGTGGATGGACCCCCTGATGGGGTTTCAGGATCTATTGCTAACTTTCCGAAAATTGGTATTGCTTCCATCCCATGGGTGATCCTAGTATAAGACCTAATTAGGTCTTCCATTGCATGTGTGTGCCTGTGTATGTAGTATGTGAACACGACCAAGGATCATGGTAACAGTCAGGATACTGTCCGGCACCGTCCAAGAGCTGATGACAGACCGATCTTTTGGCTTGTAGTCAGTCGGATCAACTAAAAGTGCCTCATCCAGTACACTAAGATCAACAGTCATTGGTCCCTCATACTGGATTTAGTTTTGAATGACTTGTGGTAATTCAAGGGAACGCTTAGCAAAAGGGTCAGGCGTTTCAATCTCTGTGTCTATCCTGTCATCGGGAAGTTGGTATAGAGCGAGGTCGTCTATGTGGATAATTGCCCCCTCTGGTACCTTAACAAAAACCGTCTGATTGGGGAGGTTCAATTGGGTGGTTGAGTCATGGCGTTCGTAAGTAAATAGTGGCGGACGCGAACCATCGATTCCCTACAACCTCCACTTGTGTGGTGGTGGCCCCATCCCTTGCTTTTAGTTTGGCTCTACAGCGTTCTTCGCTGGTGATAGGCTTAAAACCACAAAGACGCTCAGTGTTATCCCTGACAAACGGTTTGCTAGGGCAGAGGTAGTGGACGTCTTTGGATAGAGTACACATTAACAGATTAGGGGTGAGATAGAAATCTGGATTGTTTTCCTGATAAGCTACAACTGGGGCTGTGGCAATTTTCACATGGGTACTGCCGCGCCAAAATCCTACCATTTTCAATCTATCGATATTCTCCAGTTCAACAACTGGCAGCGTCAACTGGCACAGTCATGGTTCATGACCTCTACTAGCTTTCCTGCAGACAGGAGGGTTCAGGAGAGTAGCGTGTGTGTTTACCACCAGAATAGTGTCCTGATTTTTCTGATTTTCATATTTGGGACAGCACAGCGCAGGACAATATCTATAGTGACAACACGCATATCTTGTAGCTGGGAAGAGAAGACAATATGTTAGGTGCAATGTACTGATCTCCTGGAAGGGATCAGCTGAGAGTACTTAAGGATTTTCTTAGTACCTCTGACTTGCTAGGTTTCTGTCTATTCGGTGCTGGCTAGCACCCCTTCTATTCCCATGGGGGGAGTGTACAACTTGATTTGGTTCCTGTGGACCCACTTTTACGTGGTGTTTTGTCGACCTTTGCTGATTCTGATTTGATAAGCTACAGGTGACAGCTTCACCACAATCTTGTGTGGCCCCATCCAGTGGGGCAGGAACTTTGTCGCTACGCCTGCAGGTTTGGTGTATATGTAGTACCACATCTTATCCCCGACCTTGAACACCTGGTGTGAGGCCTTTTTGTCTTAATAGGTCTTGTCACTTTCTGCACTTCTCTCCAACTTTCCTTGAGCATACGCAAAGGGAGTTTGGAGGTGGTTTCGCAAGTCCGTCACGTATTGATGAGCTGTGTAGGCGGTGGCTGCAGCGACATCTCCCGGTCGGTACAGGAGATGCAGTGGAAGTGTCATTTGCCAGCCCATCATCATCTCGAATGGTGTTATTTCTGTAGACCTGTTGCGTGTGGCTCTGATCACCATCAGTACCAGTGGGAGTTTGAGGTCCCAATCTTTGTGGTTGGCTGCCACATATTTCCTCAGGATTCTGATGATTGTCTGATTGCTCCTTTCTACCCTGCCGGAGCTCCTAGGGTTGTGAGCGTGTCACTGTCCATTGTTTCTCCTGGCAGGCCAAAACAACTGAAAACGTGGTTGAGCAAAAGAACGGCCGTGGTTTCCGCTGTGTCATTGGTTGTGGGCAGGCACTCCACCCACTTTGTGAATGCGCAAGTCACTGTGAGGAGATACTTGTTACCTCTGGCTGACCTGGCAACTGGGCCGACCCAGTCGATCTGGATCGAGCTCCATGGGTAAGACACAATGCCCACATCCATCCTGGCGTGGGCATTGGCTATCATTATCCTCCTCTGTGTTTTAGGAACCACCCACCATCGTGTGGCGTCAGTTTCTGAAACATAAACCAGTACGTTATCTACAAGTGTCAGGTATTGTTTAAAACCTCCCTAGGGGAGGTGGGATGAAATCGTCCCACACTATTCAACAGCCAGTGAAAAATCAGAGCGCCAGATTTAAAACCACAAAATGTCATAATTCTAAGTTCTCAAACATAGGACTATTTTACACCATTTTATAGATACACTTCTCCTGAATCGAACCACGTTGTCCGATTTCCAAAAGGCTTTACAGCGAAAGCAAAACATTAGATTATGTTAGGAGAGTACATCGACACAATAACCACACAGCCATTTTCTAAGCAACTAGCATGCATCACAAATACCCAAAACACAGCTAAATGAAGCACTAACCTTTGACGATCTTCATCACATGACACTCCTAGGACATTATGTTATGCAATACATGCATTTTTTTGTTCGATAAAGTTCATATTTATATATAAAAACAGCATTTTACATTGGCGTGTGACGTTCAGAAAATATTTTGCCTCCAATACTGCCGGTGAATCAGCACCACAATCTACAAAAATACTCATCATAACATTGATCAAATATTAAACTGTCATTCAAAGAATTATAGATTAACATCTCCTGAATGCAACCGCATTGCCAGATTTCAAAATAACTTTACTGGGAAACCACACTTTGCAATAATCTGAGTACTGTGCTCAGAAAAAAACACTAGGCGATACAGATAGCCGCCATGTTGGAGTCATCTAAATTAATAAATAGTATTAGAAATATTCACTTACCTTTGATGATCTTCATCAGAAGGAACTTCCAGGGATCCGAGGTACTCAACAAAAGTTGTTTTTTTCGATAAAATCCATAATTTATGTGCAAATAGCTTATTGTTGTTCACGCATTCAGTTCAGCTACACCAAATGTAGGAAGTGCGCGGACAATGTTATGATGAAAAGTTTAAATTTTTTTTTAATTATGATCGTTCAAACATGTCAAACGTTGTAAAACATAAATCTTTAGGGCCTTTAGAACGTGAAGATTCAGTAATATTTCAACCGGACGGTTCCTGTGTCTTGAAAAAGGTTTTGGAACGCCCCAATGAAGTGATGTCATTCCCTTGGTGACCAAGTTCCCAGCCTTCTCATTCGGTCTCTGTTCATCGTAGACGCTTCAAACAACTTCCTAAAGACTGTTGACATCTAGTGGAAGTGCAAAATGAACCCTAACTCACCGTGTGTTCGATTGGCAATGACTTGAAAGGACTACAAGCACCAGAATTCTCACTTCCTGCTTAGATTTTTCTCAGGTTTTTGCCTACCATATGAGTTCTGTTATACTCACAGACATCATTCAAAAAGTTTTAGAAACTTCAGCGTGTTTTCTATCCAAATCTACTAATAATATGCATATTCCAGTTCCTGGGCCCGAGTAGTAGGCCGTTTAATTGGGTACGTTTTTCATCCGGCCGTGAAAATACTGCCCCCTGTACCACAACAGGTTAATTGCGTACAGCGAACAAAAGTTGTGTGAACCTGCCAAAGCCAGTTCAGACACTGGGTGATTGACAGGATCAGACAGGAAATCCATCTTGGTGTTGCATTGCTACCAGGTAACATTCAGGAATGAATGAGTTAGCAACCCATTATGTTAGTTAGAAAGACGTTTCCCAGGGATCTACATGGCTATGCGTTACCGCAGACACCATGGCCGCCTCTGGGATTTTTGCATCTTGAGCATCCACGGGGTGCCGTGAATTGCACCAGATTTCGCCATGCTGTCGGCATCGTCGTTGCCAAGTTTGTCACGAACAGCTAATTTGGAGTGTCCCTTGACTAAAAGACACCTGGGAGCCAGAAATCTTTCTGATTGAGAGGGGGTCAAATACTTATTTCCCTCATTAAAATGCAAATCAATTTATAACATTTTTGACATGCGTTTTTCTGGATTTCTTTGTTGTTATTCTGTCTCTCACTGTTCAAATAAACCTACCATTAAACTTATAGACTAATCCTTTCTTTCTCAGTGGGCAAACGTACAAAATCAGCAGGGGATCAAATACTTTCCCCCCCACTGTAGTGGTGTGAAAATAGCTAAATAGGTGGGTAAACGCTGTTTAGCACTGCACAATACATTCCATATTTTTCTAGAAATCCTTGTTGGATTTTGCAACCCTAGTCAGCGGATACCACATGCAATACATCTACCTCACTGTGCTATTAACAAGTTACGAATGCATGGGCATGAATGAAATTCAAAGACGATATACTAACATGCCAAGCAAACATATATTATGCATTTGTACTGCAAGAAGTAGTATGTACACATGTAATGTAGCCTACTCTATGTGTACCGCTCGTCAGCAATCCTTCAATGTTAAATATAGATATTTTAGCCACCCTGTCATTCATATTGGTAATTTCAGGGTTGCTCAAGGTGACCTGTGAACAAGTCAAACACTAATGAAATGAGGAAATCCATCTGCAAGCAGATAGATTACTCTGAAAGTCGGCAGGAATTCCATTAAATCCTGGCAAAGGAGACTGATACCCCATGTCTGAGCCAAAGACAAGTGGCATGAATTTTGAATGTGTCACTGGGAAAAATGTAACCCATCAAGGTATTTTTGCCTAGCAGGAGTTTTGACAGTCTGTATATCTGTGATTGAATAGAAATGCATTAGACATAGTAAGCCAAATAAATATCAGATTTTCACATGTAATTAGATTTAGAAACATTGGCTTTTTGTCTTCGCCCTTTTTGTTTATTTATCATTATTTTAGCACTTATTTGTGAATGTGCGCTTTGAACTGAAAAACTGAACTGAAAATCAATAGCATTTATTTTTAATTAATGTATTTACTGTTCTGTGAGTTCTCTGCTTATCTTCTTCTATTCGTGAATATATGTACTGAACAACTCTTTTTACAAATAAATAATAAAACGTTAGTTTCACTGTTTCAACTCTGGTTACTTTTTGCTCAACCAAGATGTGAAAAGACCATTAAGACATATAATTGCATATTATACAGAACAAGATTGTGTAATTATGTTGACAGTGTAGGTAAAAATAAATAAATAATTCTGAACATGCACTACAGTATAATGCAAATCGAATTTAATACCACTCACACTATGAAAGTATCCTTTGTGTATGAATGGTGCGTTTTAATTATGCTTTTTGCAGAAGGGCCACTTTAAACAAGGCCTCTCCTTATGACTGTTATTACTGTATAAATAGCTTTACCAAACTCATCAAATACACCATTTTCCTGCTTTCAATTCTTTGAAATGGAGAGAGGATAAAAAACACAATTCTCATCTTGTATAACTGTGATTTCTATAGACTTCTATAAACTTGCATTCAAATTATGTTGAAGTGTGTCCAATAGATTGTGTCCAATAATTTCACATTTAATAAACCTCAGTTATATCAATAAGATATCGCTACAGAAGGCCATCATGTCAAGCATGTCTGGACCACAACTAGGGCTGTTGCAGTGACTGTATTACCGCCACATGAGTCATGACCGCAGTAAAATTCCATGTGACAATTGAGTCACGGTAATCTCCTTTTATGCACTCCACACATGCTTTGGTAGTACTGTACCCAACTTGCTAACTACCATTAGGTACTAATGGTCCGGTACTCAGGGCTCTATTGTCCCTCTAAACACTTATGCTTTTAAAACTCACCTAACTGTGATCATCAATTTGAAGAAAGAAGTTCAACAGCAGGTTGAAACTGAATGTAAAACATGGTTGTTGTGGATGTTGTTTCAAAGCCTAACACAACGAAAATGGATAGTGTTTTCTAAGGTGATGATTCATTCATTCATATGCATATTAGAGTTTATGCATAGGCTTATGAGCCCAAGCCTGAAAACCTCCCCGATAAAATGATGTTTGTGCTGCTACTGTATACAATACATAGCCTACACATAAAAAAAAGAAAAGAAAAAAAAGATTTAAGATCACTTTGCTACCTAATTGGTCTAGCCTATACTCCAAAATTAAACTAATTTGAGTAATTGCCAATGAGTGTGGACTGTATTTTTATTCATAATGGATGGACTGGTTACCTTATGCTACGCTCCAAAAATTCTATCTATGAGTCTGGGAGAGGACGTTAAACCCTAGGCAATGTTTAATTGATTGTGCAAGGCGGCTTACAGGGTTAGCCTACAATTATAGTGAATTTGTATTTGATTTTGAATAGTATAGTAATAGGGCATTTTTTATATTTTCATAATTAATTGGTGACACATTACCTTTAGATATACAGAATATCTCACCACCATGTGTTTCCATCTCCTCCTCTCTCTCCTCAGCACGCAGAGGGGCTGTCAAAAGTTTATCGAAATATGTTTAGTTGCGAAAACATGTTACATGTTCCCGAACAGATTTGACTTGGTTTCCCAAATTAAGCACTGGGTAGCTGCAGGAACAAGGTTGGAGAGCCTATGGCATACAGGAGTTTGGGCCGAATATCACCTGTTGTGCAGCGAGAGCATGCTCCTCAAACAGTGGTTGATGCTTGTGGTGAAATAAGTGTTCTTATATGTATTCATCAGCTGCTTATATTAAACACATGCTCCACTATAAAACCAAAGTAGCCTACCCGGCATAATTGAAAAACGGACCGGTGTGAATGCATGTGACCCCAATTCGCTATACAGGTATTTTTTCCCCTGCTCCTGCCCATTTAATAATGGGCCATTCTAAATCAAAACAAACTTTACATGTTAGTACAGACAAGATAAAATTGAGAATAGTCTGATGTGTGAAAATATGATCACTTGATGAGAGAATGGCTGTGCAGACTGAGGCAAGGAACAGAGTGCAAGCTTTTTTTGTGACTTTTTGCAGCTCATATTTGTTTTGATTTCTAAGACATTCTAAAGGTTCGTATCATTCACAACGAACGTTGCCAAATAACTCTAAATCTAGCACATAGGACCTGTTTCAAATGATCACTTTTACGCTCAATGTAGTCACTTCATATGAGCACTCGCTCCGGAATGGGAAACATATCCTTTCTATTTTATTCAGCTAAGTTCTATTCATCTTGTTATCGTTCCTGTACCCAAGAAAGCAAAGGTAACTGAACTAAGTGACTATCACCCTGTAGCACTCACTTCTGTCATCATGAAATGCTTCGAGAGACTAGTCAAGGATCATATCACCTCTACCTTACCTGTCACCCTAGACCCACTTCAATTTGCTTACTGCCCCAATAGAGTCACAGACAATGCATTCGCCATCACACTGCACACTGCCATATCCCCTGTGGTATAAAAAGTACCCAATTGTCATACTTGAGTAAAAGTAAAGATCCCTTAATAGAAAATGACTCAAGTAAAAGTCACCCAGTAAAATTCTACTTGAGTAAAAGTCTAAAAGTATTTTGTTTAAAATATACTTAACTATCAAAAGTAAATACAATTACTAAAATATGCTTAAGTATCAAAAGCAAAAATCATTTCCAATTCCTTATATTAAGCAAACCCAACGGCAAAGTTTTTTAAATTTACAGATAGCCAGAGTCACACTCCAACATTCAGACATCATTTGCAAGCGAAGCATGTGTGTTTAGAGGGTCCGCCAGATTAGAGTCAGTAGGGATGACCAGGGATGTTCTCTTGATAAGTGTGTGAATTGGACCATTTTCTTGTCCTGCTAAGCACTCAAAATCCAACGAGTACTTTTGTGTGTCAAAGAAAATGTATGGAGTAAAAAGTACAATATTTTCTTAAGGAATGTTGTGAAATAAATGTAAAAGTAGTAAAAAATATAAATAGTAAAGCAATGTACAGATACCCCCAAAAACTACAACCTCTTACATCTAGGGGGCAGTAATTTCACGGCTGGATAAAAAACGTACCCGATTTAATCTGATTATTAGTCCTGCCCAGAAACTGGAATATGCATATAATTATTAGCTTTGGAGAGAAAACACTCCAAAGTTTCTGAAACTGTTTGAATGGTGTCTGTGAGTATAACAGAACTCCTATGGCAGGCAAAAACCTGAGATGCTTCTGTTCAGGAAGTACCCTGTCTGAACATTTCTTGCCCTTCTTGATTCTCTCTATCGTTTACAAAGGATCTCTGCTCTTACGTGACACTTCTCACGTCAACAATGGAGTCTCACAGCCCGGGAAAAACAGGAATGATGTCATTCAAAGCCCTGGCTGAAGCACACGAGAGCAAAAGCTGAGTGGTCAGTCAATGGACTAAGCCTTAGGCGCGTGACACGCCCCGCCCCCGGCTTTCGGTTTTTTCCTCAGTTTACAGACAGGCAGATTCCCGGTCGGAATATTATCGCTTCTCTACGAGATAAATTGCATAAATATTGGTTTTAAACAGCGGTTGACATGCTTCGAAGTACGGTAATGGAATATTTCGAAATTTTTTGTCATATTTTGCGTCATGCTCGTGGCCGAGATTTAGCGTTGGGATAGTGTCTAGAACGCACGAACAAAACGTCGCTGTTTGGATATAACGATGGATTATTTGGGACCAAACCTACATTTGTTATTGAAGTAGAAGTCCTGGCAGTGTATTCTGATGAAGAACAAGCAAGGTAAGAACATTTTTCTTATAGGAAATGTGATTTTGGTGAAGGCTACACTGGGTGGGTGTCTAAATAGCTAGCCCTGTAACGCCGGGCTATGTACTTACATTATTGCAAAATGTGCTTCATCCGAAAAGCTATTTTAAAATCGGACATATCGAGTGCATAGAGGAGTTCTGTTTCTATAATTCTTAAAATAATTGTTATGCTTTTTGTGAACGTTTATCGTGAGTAATTTAGTAAAATCACCGGAAGTGTTCGGTGGGAATGCTAGTTCTGAACGTCACATGCTAATGTAAAAAGCTGGTTTTTGATATAAATATGAACTTGATTGAACAGACATGCATGTATTGTATAACACAATGTCCTAGGTGTGTCATCTGATGAAGATCATCAAAGGTTAGTGCTGCATTTAGATATGGTTTGGGTTTATGTGACATGATATGCTAGCTTGAAAAATGGCTGTGTGATTATTCCTGGCTGGGTACTCTGCTGACATAATCTAATGTTTTGCTTTCGCTGTAAAGCCTTTTTGAAATCGGACAGTTTGGTTAGATAAAGGAGAGTCTTGTCTTTAAATAGCTGTAACATAGTCATATGTTTGAAAAGTGTAAGTTTTCGGATTTAGAGGAGTTTGAATTTCGCGCCCCGCCCATCATTGGATATTGGAGCAGACGTTCCGCTAGCGGAACGTGTAGATGTAAGAGGTACTTTAAATTATTTTTACTTAAGTACACCACTGCCCATCCCATGTGGACAAGAGGAATACCTATGTAAGAATGCTGTTCATTCACTATAGCTCAGCATTCAACACCATAGTACTCTCCAAGCTCATCATCAAGCTCAAGGCCCTGGGTCTGAACCCTGCCCTGTGCAACAGGGTCCTGAACTTCCTGACGGGCCACCCCTGTTGGTGAAGGTAGGAAACCACACCTCCACTTCGCTGATCCTCAACACTGGGGCTCCACAAGGGTGAGTGCTCAGCCACCTCCTGTACTCCCTGTTCTTCCATGACTGCATGGCCAAGCACGCCTCCAACTCAATCATCAAGTTTGCAGACAACACAACAGTAGTAGCCTTGATTACCAGCAATGATTAGACAGCCTACAGAGAGGAGGTGAGGGCTCTGGGAGTGTGGTGCCAGGAAAATAACCTCTTACTCAACTCAACAAAACAAAGGAGATGATCATGGACTTCAGGAAACAGCAGAGGGAGCATCCACATCGATGGAACCACATTTGAGAAGATGGAAAGCTTGAAGTTCCTTGGCGTTCACATCACAACATCACACATCACAACCTCAGGAGCCAGAAGAAATTTGGCTTGATACGTAAAACCCTCTCAAACTTTTACAGATGCACAATTGAGAGCATCGTATCGGGCTGTATCACCACTTGGTACAGCAACTTTACCGCCCGCAACCGCAGGGCTCTCTAGAGGGTGGTTCGGTTTGCCCGTCGCATCACCGGGGGAAAACTACCTGCCCTCCAGGACACCCACAGCACCCGATGTCACAGGAAGGCCAAAAAGATCATCAAGGACAACAACCACCTGAGCCACTGCCTGTTCACCCCGCTATCATCCAGAAGGCGAGGTCAGTACAGGTGCATGAAAGCTGGGACCGAGAGACTGAAAAACAGCTTCTATCTCAAGGCCATCAGACTGTTAAATAGCCATTACTAGCACCTAGAGGCTGCTGCCTATATACATAGACTTGAAATAACTGGCCACTTTAATAAACTGAACACTAGTCACTTTAATAATGTTTACATATCTTGCAAAACTCATCTCATATGTATATACTGTATTCTATACTATTCTACTCTAGCTTAGTTTATGCCGCTCTGACATTGCTCGTCCATATATTTATATATTCTTAATTACATTCCATTACTTAGATTTGTATGTATTGGGATATGTTGTGAAATTGTTTGATATCACTTGTTAGATATTACTGTACTGTCGGAGCTAGAAACACAAGCATTTCGCTACACCCGCATAGAAACACAAGCATTTCGCTACACCCGCAATAATGTCTGCTAAACACGTGTATGTGACCAATAAAATTGTATTTGATTTTATTTTATTTATGAATAGCCTCATCTCAGTATCTCCATTAATGGGAGATTTTAGAGCTGTACCTGTTCTTTCAGGCAGGTTGACATTTATTGTCATGAGTCTTGTCCTGGAGGCATAACTGAATGATTTCCCCTTAGATAGGCTAGCGGCAAAGTCTGTCCATAATAAAGTGTTACTCTGCCTTCTTAATTAACAACACTATAAAAAAGGCAGGTCCTACAGGCTCTAGTTTTGTTGCACCTGGACTACTGTTCAATGGTGTGGTCAGGTGCCACAAAGAGGGACTTAGGAAAATAGCAATTGGCTCAGAACAAGGCAGCACAGCTGGCCCTTAAAAGTACACGGGGAGCTAACATGTCAATCTCTCATGGCTCAAAGTGGAAAAGAGATTGACTTCATCACTACTCGTTTTTGTAAGAAGTGTTGACAAGCTGAATGTACCGAGCTGTCTGTTTAAACTACCAGCACATAGCTCGGACACCCATGCATACCCCACAAGACATGCCACCAGAGGTATCTTCACAATCCCCAAGTCCAGAACAGACTATGGGAGGCGGCACAGTACTACATAGAGCCATGACTACACGGAACTCTGTTCCACATCAGGTAACTGATGCAAGCAGTAGAATCAGATTTGAAAAAAAGGTAAAAATACACCTTATGGAAGTGGGGACTGTATATATATATATATATAGCAGTGTGGTTAAGGTTAGCGTTAAGTCTAGGTTTGTTTAGGATGTTATGTGTAAACTAGTGATCACTCTGCAGCGCTGCCTCGAGAACAAGATTCCATTTTATGTCCAAAACTGAGATTTACGGAAGCGTTACATTTCTTGGATGAATTGGGTTTTAATTTAAATTCTCCTCACTTTCCCACTAACACAGGATGGTAACGCCTAGGGAGAATTGTCATGTACGGGGAAACAGCAGTGCTGATTGTGCTGTATCCTATCGTAGCAGCAGAACCTCCTGACAGTGACACAGACCTGCCCATTAACCTCGGACTTGTTTACATAAGACAACATATCGCCAATGTTATGTTAAAAGAGCACGTGGCCCCTAAGCCAAGTGTTTGATAGTGATCACTCCAGTCTGCCACTGTTTTAGGCAAAATGAGAATTGAGACGATGGGCACTTGCATCCCAACTGCGACTTGTCAATATTCCAACATTTGAAACCCATTTACGAGGACACAATCTACTTTATAACATGATTAGCATGAATCACTGCCAGACATACGCACACTCCGGTAATTTATAGTGAGAAAGCTGGAAAAACTAAACGTACTGAAGCACACATCACCACTCGCCAGTGACTTGATAAGCTGATTTAGCTGGTTATCCTGTTCAGTGTGCCTTCTAGCTTCTAGTTAGTTTAATTGACAAAAACAGAGATTGAATTTAGTTATCTGGAAAGTGATTTCGGGCACTGATAAACAGCTTTTTGTTTGTGCTTTATTTACAATAGTTTGATAGCTTGCTGATTTGAAGTTGTAGACATGTTCTTAGATATCATTAATTGTCGGAGTAGAGGACCTTGTGCATTTCAGGTAAAATAACAACAACGTTTATATCCCAGGACAAATTAGCTAGCAACAGCAAGCTAGCTAAATAGGACAAATTAGCTAGCAACTGCAAGCTAGCTAGCTAAATTGCCATTAATGTTTAATGCTTTTCGATCTGTCCCCAAATTAATATAATTGATTCAGAGTTTGTTTTGATATTTTAACCTGCTTGTCGTGATCACGTTTGGTGTGGGGGGACAAAATCAATTTGCACACGATGGCGCACGCACTCGGTCGGTTTGGGAACGTGTAAGAGTTTTGCACACATGGATTTTACAATAATTGTATATTATTCTCTTTTTAATTCTTCAAACTCTGTCAAGTTGGTTGTTGATCAATGCTAGACAGACATTTTCAAGTCTTGCCATAGACTTTCAAGCCCGTTTAATTCAGAACTGTAACTAGCAACATTCTATGCCATCTTGGTAAGCATCTCCAGTGTATATTTAGCCTTGTGATTTAGGTTATTGTCCTGCTGAAAGGTGAATTTGTCTCTTGGAAAGCAGACTGAACCAGGTTTTCCTCTAGGATTTTGCCTGTGCTTAGCTCTATTACATATATTTGTATCCTTAAAAACTCCCTAGTTCTTGCCGATGACGAGCATACCCATAACATGATGCAGCCAACACCATCTTTTTTTATAGATGCCCTTCTTTGTGAGGCACTGGAAAACTTCCCCGGTCTTTGCGGTTGAATCTGTGATTGAGGGACCTTACATATCATTAATTTTATGTGTGGGGTACAGAGATGAGGTGGTCATTCAAAAATAATGTTAAATACTAGTTTTGCACACAGAGTGTCAGTGTAAATTGTCATATCATATATTAAGCATTACTCAGATAAATTAGACATTGAACTTGAACCCTGTCGAGTTTCCTGGATCTAGCTGTAAGACTACCTTGAAAATCAGACATTTTGTCAATTTAGTGCTTGAAAAGTTATTTTAATTATTGTAGCCAATTGTATAAGTTCTCCTGCTCCCTTATAATTATCCATGATTTCATTTTTGATCTGTTTTTGTGAGAGATGTTGCCACTTTTGTTTGTTTACAGCCGCTTCAATTGAAGAGCGTTGCGCTACTCTGTTGCGGAAAAACAATGTGCTGTTATTATTGGCTGGAACCTGTTTTTTGGTCACTTTCTCATTATAAAAACAGTGACGGTGTGATTCAAATGGTGAGATTAATGCTACCGCTATTCATGGCTTTATTATGTGTGCCTGCGTCGACCACATAGACTACAGTAAAATCGCTGTGCTTGCATCCAATCTATTTAGTCAAGCAATGTCCACATTATTCTCACATATCTTAAAATGTAATAATAATTTGAATATCAATGCATTGGCATTGTCACGTCCTGGCCAGTATAAGGGTTAATTGTTATTGTAGTTTGGTCAGGACATGGCAGAGGGTATTTGTTTTATGTGGTTCGGGGTGGTGTGTTAGTTAGGAGGGCGTTTGATTTATTATTTCCGGGTTTTGAGTTATGGTCTATGTTGATGTATTTCTATGTGTAGTCTGGTTTATGTATTTCTATGTTAGGTTGATTGGGTTTGGGACTCTCAATTGGAGGCAGGTGTTTCCTCGTTGCCTCTGATTGAGAGTCCTATATATGGGTAATTGTTTGGTGTAGGATTTGTGGGAGATTGTTTCTTGTCTAGCATGTATGAGCCTGAGAAGACTCGGTATATCGTGAGTTCGTTTTGTTGTTTTTTGTGTTCATTTTGATTTAATAAATGTTCAAAATGAACAAACACAGTCCTGCTGCATTTTGGTCCTCCTTTTCCGACGATGATTTCGCCATATCGTCTGACGACGATGAAACCCCTGACAGAATCTCCCACCAAAAATGGACCAAGCTGCAGAGGAAAGAGCAGAGGAAATTTGGATTGGATAAACGGGAGAGATGGACATGGGAGCAAGTTATGGCCAGAGAGGGCCTATGGAAGAAATGGAGCAAAGACCGGGAATGCTACTGAGGAACACGACTGGCGATCAAACCCGAGAGGCAACCCCAATAATTTTTTTGGGGGGGGCATATGGGTAGTTTGGCGGGGCAAGTTTGGAGCCCCAGGCCAAATCCCCGGACTGTTTCTCGGAGGCCAGTTAATGGACAGGTCTTATGCTTCGGAGTAATGGGTGTTATGGCGAGGCCAAGTGTTTTTAGGCCAGAACGCGCTATATCAGCGCCCTGCATTTACCAGGGGGTAGTAGACATTCAGCCAGAAAGGGCGATGCCAGGTTTAAGCTCGAGACCGCCAGTAAGCCTCCACGGTCCTATATATCCTGTTCCCGCTCCACGCACTAGCCTAGAGGTGCGTGTTCCTAAGCTGGCATGGTGATGGCAGTACCATCACCACGCACCAGGATTATAGTACGTCAGCCCAGTCCAGTACGTCCTGTTCCCGCTCCACGCACTAGCCCTAAGGTGTGTGTTTCAAAGCTGACATATCCAGTACCAGCACCACGCATCAGGCGTCTAGTGCGTCAGCCCAGCCTCGCCAGTCATGAGTCGCCAGAGCTGCCCGCCAGTCATGAGTCGCCAGAGCTGCCCGCCAGTCATGAGTCGCCAGAGCTGCCCGCCAGCCCGGTTCTGCCAGAGCTGCCCGCCAGCCCGGTTCTGCCAGAGCGGCCCGACTGCCCGGTTCTGCCAGAGCGGCCCGACTGCCCGGTTCTGCCAGAACGGCCCGCCTGTCCTCCGGCCCAGCCCGAGTGGCCCACCTGTCCTCCGGCCCAGCCCGAGTGGCCCGCCTGTCCTCCGGCCCAGCCCGAGTGGCCGTCTGCCCGGCGCAGCTATCAGCGCCACCAAAGTGGACGACACCGAAGGTGGAGAGAGGTTTTCGTCCCGCACCTGAGCCATCTCCAGGATAGGTGGGTTGGGGAGGGAGGGTGTAGCACAGTGCCGTCGTTGACGGCAGCCACCCTCCCTTCCCTCCCTTTACTTTAGGGGGATTTTTGTTGTTGTTTGGGGTTTTTGTTTTTCTTGAGGTGCTTCCGGGGTTAGCACCTTTAGGGGGGGGGGGGTACTGTCACGTCCTGGCCAGTATAAGGGTTAATTGTTATTGTAGTTTGGTCAGGACATGGCAGAGGGTATTTGTTTTATGTGGTTCGGGGTGGTGTGTTAGTTAGGAGGGCGTTTGATTTATTATTTCCGGGTTTTGAGTTATGGTCTATGTTGATGTATTTCTATGTGTAGTCTGGTTTATGTATTTCTATGTTAGGTTGATTGGGTTTGGGACTCTCAATTGGAGGCAGGTGTTTCCTCGTTGCCTCTGATTGAGAGTCCTATATATGGGTAATTGTTTGGTGTAGGATTTGTGGGAGATTGTTTCTTGTCTAGCATTAATGAGCCTGAGAAGACTGTCGGTATATCGTGAGTTCGTTTTTTTTGTGTTCATTTTGATTTAATAAATGTCCAAAATGAACAAACACAGTCCTGCCGCATTTTGGTCCTCCTTCACCGACGATAACTGTGACAGGCATTGATATATCAATGCATTATTCTTAGTGGTAATGGCCTCTTTTTTTGTACACTTTTTGCATGCTTTTTTGGGGGAGGGGGGGTTCTATATTGGGCTCTATATGTACAATTATATAAATTATACAATTGCATAACATTCAGGTCTTTGAAAATTACAATTAAGTGCTTGAAAATGTCCTTGAATTTGACTTGCCAATGTCTGTATGAACCCTACTTAAAGGATGTACAGCATAGTCCTAGGACTATGTTGTTATATTGTTGGAGTTATGGGCCAATTTGAATATACTCACTTTTAGTCCTCTAAGTACATAGTACACAGATAATGTACTATTTTGCTTAAACTTTCGTGTACGAATAAAAATCTAAGGTTCAATGTGTCCATCACATTTCCAACACTTTTTCAACTTTTGCGTTGAATAGCAAATGACCTTACTCTGGTCTTGGCACTTGCCCAACAGCTCTCAGATACAGTGCAGGTAGGCTGTGCTGGTAGGTCTACATGATCTACATGATGAGATTATTATGGAAATTTTTATTTTTCAAAACGGCAGTCAAGCATCGATCATCATGTCACCAGAAAAAGACCCTCGATATTTACTGGAATGGAGCATCTAGATCACCATGCACTTTCACCACCCTGTAAAGTTCATCATAATTTATTTAATCTGTAGCTTGATAAACTGCACTGCTTCCTGAGTCATAGTGGGAGGACAACACAACATATCATCGTGTGACTCCAAGTTTAGTTGTATTTGCGCATAAAGGCTTTTCCACCACCATTTCTTGCATAATTAATATTACAGACACAAAAAGATCCCATCATGTCCAACGAACAAATTATCTGTTGACATTTATAGAATTCAACTGAAATTACCTGTTTCCATCACAGGTGTTGTGATTTCTTTTTTATAGGGAACAACTTTACTCGCATAAAAACTGTGGATGGAAACATGGTTTATGAGAGCTTTTAAAGAGGCTTGTACCTAATAGGACTGTAGGAGTAATATTTGATCATATTACTCCAGTGCTAGCCTCCCTACACTGCCTTCCTGTTAAAACCTCTTGCGCATAGCATCCCGTTAGCGGGATCATTTTCCAGCGAAAACTCCTAGCGACATTAGCATAACGAAATTCAATATTTTTTTTTTTTCAAATATAGGGCTGTCTCATATCGTTTTATAGATACACCTCTCTTGAATCGACCCTCGTTGTCCGATTTCAAAAAGGTTTTACAGGAAAAGCACAATATTAGATTATGTTAGAGGAGTACTTTGTAAAAATTGCATCATATGAATTTTCCAACCAAGCACATGCATCACATATAACCAAAAAACAGCTAAATGCAGCACTAACCTTTTACAAACTTCATCAGATGACACACCTAGGACATCATGTTACACACAGCATGCAATCTTTTGTTCAATAAAGGTCATATTTCTATATAAAAACAGCATTTTACATCGGCACCTGAGGTTGACTAACTATTTTCCCATAAAATGCGTCCCGGGAAACAGTGCTACAATTTTATAAATTACTATTCGAAAACGATTTTTTTTTTTATATTGTCAATCTAAGATTTATAGATGAATATCTCTTGAAAACACCTGTCATAACAGATTTTAAATTAACTTTACAGGGTAATCACACTTTGAGATCAAATGGGATGCGATACCCCAGAAAATGAGCTCCAAAGCCTAGCTCGGCGCCATCTTTGAACAATTGCAAATCACATCTGATCTTGTATAATATCGCCAATAATCCCTCACCTTTAGTTGTCTTCATCAGAAAGCACTTCCCGATATCCCAGGTCCATGACAAATGTATTTTCGGTCGAAAAAGTCCATGCTTTATGTTCCATTAGCTTCCTGTTGTTAGCGCGTCCTAAGGCTGTAATCAAATGTTGATCCGTGCGCGGCACCTGGCTAACGCAAAATGACTGTTTACTATGAGTTAGGGTCGTTCAAACATGTCAAAGGTTGTATAAAATAATCGTCAGGGCCTGTTTCAACAAGAGAGCCAATCAGATTCGAGTGGGACGATTTCAATGTGTTTCAAAAGGTTTCCAAAGGTGGGGGCAGACACGGCCGCCGACGTCACAATGCTCATGGCCCTACTACTCTGACCAATTGCCACATCGTCTCTTTCACTGAGTTTCTACCGCAGAACCCTCAAAACACTTTGTAAAGACTGGGGACATCTAGTGGAAGCACTGGAAAGTGCTCAATTATCATTTTTTCACGTTGTGAATTATAGGTAAGGCTGTGAAGTCGAGTCCACAATTCAGATTCCCACTTCCTGGTTCAATCGGTCTCGGGGTTTTGACTGCCATACGAGTTCTGTTATACTCACAGACACCATTCAAACAGTTTTAGAAAATTTAGGGTGTTTTCTATCCATATAAAATAAGTATATGCATGTCCTAGCTTCTGACTTTGATTAGTAGGCCATTGAAAATGGGAACGATTTTTTTTCAAAATGCGCTGTGGCGCCCCCTATCCTAGGGTAACGTCAAGATTAAGGCAAGGGCTGATTTCAAGGTTTTGCTGCTAACCTACAAAGCATTACATGGGCTTGCTCCTACCTATCTTTCCGATTTGGTCCTGCCGTACATACCTACACGTACGCTACGGTCACAAGACGCAGGCCTCCTAATTGTCCCTAGAATTTCTAAGCAAACGGCTGGAGGTAGGGCTTTCTCCTATAGAGCTCCATTTTTATGGAATGGTCTGCCTACCCATGTGAGAGACGCAGACTCAGTCTCAACCTTTAAGTCTTTACTGAAGACTTATCTCTTCAGTAGGTCCTATGATTAAGTGTAGTCTGGCCCAGGAGTGTGAAGCTGAACGGAAAGGCTGGAGCAACGAACCGCCCTTGCTGTCTCTGCCTTGCCGGTTCCCCTCTTTCCACTGGGATTCTCTGCCTCTAACCCTAATACAGGGGCTGAGTCACTGACTTACTGGTGTTCTTCCATGCCGTCCATGGGAGGGGTGCGTCACTTGAGTGGGTTGAGTCACTGACGTGGTCTTCATGTCTGGGTTGGCACCCCCCCCTTGGGTTGTGCCATGGCGGAGATTTTTGTGGGCTATACTCGGCCTTGTCTTCGGACGGTAAGTTGGTGGTTGTAGACATCCCTCTAGTGGTGTGGGGGCTGTGCTTTGGCAAAGTGGGTGGGGTTATATCCTGCCTGTTTGGCCCTGTCCGGGGGTATCATCGGATGGGGCCACAGTGTCTTCTGATCCCTCCTGTCTCAGCCTCCAGTATTTATGCTGCAGTAGTTTATGTGCCGGGGGGCTAGGGTCAGTCTGTTTCATCTGGAGTATTCTCTTGTCTTATCCGGTGTCCTGTGTGAATTTAAATATGCTCTCTCTAATTCTCTCTTTCTCTCTTTCTTTCTTTCTCTCGGAGGACCTGAGCCCTAGGACCATGCCTCGGGACTACCTGGCATGATGACTCCTTGCTGTCCCCAGTCCACCTGGCCATGCTGCTGCTCCAGTTTCAACTGTTCTGCCTGCGGCTACGGAACCCTGACCTGTTCACCGGATGTGCTTGTTGCACCCTCGACAACTACAATGATTATTATTATTTGACCATGCTGGTAATTTATGAACATTTTAACATCTTGACCATGTTCTGTTATAATATCCACCCGGCACAGCCAGAAGAGGACTGGCCACCCCTCATAGCCTGGTTCCTCTCTAGGTTTCTTCCTAGGTTTTTGGCCTTTCTAGGGAGTTTTTCCTAGGGAGTTTTTCCTAGCCACCGTGCCTCTTTCACATGCATTGCTTGCTGTTTGGGGTTTTAGGCTGGGTTTCTGTACAGCACTTTGAGATTTCAGCTGATATACGAAGGGCTATATAAATAAATTTGATTTGATTTGATTTGAGTACTACTGAAGAAAGACACATGATTACTCATCAGAAGTCTGGCACACTCTCTATCATCCCAGGTTTGAAAAACTTCCTCTATGGAAAACTCTGTCTTCCACCAATCACAGTAGATCTCAGTGGAGACAGTTATACTCATGAAGATACCGTGGATGCGGACTGTACAATTGCTTGAAACAATTGACACCAAATCATACTGAGGGTGACTGTGTGTAGAAAGACTAATAGAGACCATCCATGAGATGATTTTATGTAGCCTAAAGACTTTGGATGATCTTGGACTGATCACATTATTACATAATACACTAAATATTTGCTCTTCTTTTTCATAGACATATGAGCACTGTCCAAAATGTCAATGCTGTATTTAAACTATTGTATAAAGGATGTATTTATAAACTAAGGAGCGAGAGCTATGCCTACTTGCTTCATCAGAACTTTTTATTTCCTCTGCACCTCCTCTCATACAGTAAGGCTCTATTGTAACAAACCTAAGGCAATGGTAAATCTTAGCGCTGGCGGTAGGGCTATAGGTCTGAGTGTGTGTCAGAAATATTTTTACTGCTGGAATTATGAGCGCAATAGCTGGCGGTGGCGCAAAACGACTAGGCTCTAGTTAATAAATACATTTTAGGTGTGAGGAGGGCTTGGCCACTTTTCATAGCTTAATACCGCATGCCATTGTCTCATGTTCTGTAGGTTATTGACCGTCTTTGTGTTCTCATCATCTCCAATTCAGCTGGGGACACCAAATATTATCTTCACAGTCCATTTTGGATCGATACAGTTTATTAAATAGCTTAGGCTACAGTAACAAGTAATTGCAACAGTAAAAAAAACATCCAGTGTTTGCTCAATATGTTTGGAGTGTTGACAGTCAACATTGTTTAATTGACTTCAACAAGTATGGGCCTTTACATATCGCACTTCTCCTCAAATAAAAAAGAACAGGCTTCAGTAAATTGTATTGTATGTGTGAGGCATGTTCTCAATAAGCAAGATATAGCCTAGGCCTACCGTTGATATGGTGTTCTTGGCTATATTAAGAGTGGCTGGCCCAGTGCTCCAGTTGTCTCGAGAGATGTGGAGGGTTAACACTTTTAGTTGGCTCTCGCTATTTAATTTCTAGAAAAAAAAATATTATCTGATCTTCCCTGTTTTCGTTTTGCTGCACTTTTTGGTTTGCTTCCTGTCTTCAAGTTTGGTTTGGGTTTTACTTTTGTTTGCCTCTTCTTGGGCAAATTTAGTGGGCGCTCATGGTGGATGTAATTTAGGTCCCAGTTGTTGTTGCTAGTCCAAATGTAAGTGGACACCCCTGTGAGTGTCTTTCAGAACCCCTTCTAAAAACCTCTCCATTTCGTTTTGGTTGTTGTCAGTGACTCTTTGTTAGTTCCCCCTTCTGTTTGAGCGACAGTTTTTGGTTTTCTTGCTAAAGAACGTAACACATCACTAGCACACATTTCAATAGTCAGTCTACTGGATACTGTTAGAGAGAGAGAGACACATTTTGGCCCCTCAAAGGGGGGAAGGTCATACTGGCCCATAAATAATTGTCCTTTGTGCCTTCCTGGGCCATTTGCCATGCAGCCCTACATACAGTACATTTGGAAAGTATTCAGACACCTTGACTTGTTACGTTACAGCCTTATTCTAAAATTAATTAAATTGTTTTTTTCCCTCATCAATATACACACAATACCCCATAATGACAAACAAAAAGCAGATTTTCCGAAAAAAATGGAAATATCACATTTACATAAGTATTCAGACCCTTTACTCAGTACTGTGTTGAAGCACCTTTGGCAGCGATTACAGCCTTGAGTCTTCATGGGTATGACAATACAAGCTTGGCACAACTGTATTTGGGGAGTTTCTCTCATTCTTCTCTGCAGATCCTCTCAAGCTCTGTCAGGTTGGATGTGGAGCATCGCTGCACAGCTATTTTCAGATCTCTCCAGAGATGTTCGATTGGGTTCAAGTCCAGGCTACGGATGGGCAACTCAAGGACATTCAGAGACTTGCCCCAAAGCCACTCCTGTCTTGGCTGTGTGCTTAGGGTTGTTGTCCTGTTGTAAGGTGAACCTTCGCCCCAGTCAGAGGTCCAGAGCGCTTTGGAGCAGGTTTTCTTAAAGGATCTCTCTGTGCTTTGCTCCATTCATCTTTCCCTTGATCCTGACTAGTCTCCCAGTCCATGCTGCTGAAAAACATCCCAATGGCATGATGCTGTCACCACCATGCTTCACCGTAGAGATGGTGCCAGGTTTCCTCCAGACGTGATGCTTGGCATTCAGGCCAAAGAGTTCAATGTTGGTTTCATCAGATCAGAGAATCTTGTTTATCATGGTCTGAGAGTCCTTTAGGTGCATTTTGGCAATCTCCAAGAGGGCTGTCATGTGCCTGTTACTGAAGAGTGGCTTCCGCCTGATTAGTGGAGTGCTGCAGAGATGGTTGTCTTTCTGGAAGGTTCTCCAATCTCCACAGAGGAACTGTGGAGCTCTGTCAGAGTGACTATCAGGTTCTTGGTCACCTCCCTGACCAAGACCCTTCTCAGTTTGGCTGGGTGGACAGCGCTAGGAAGAGTCTTGGTGGTTCCAAACTTCTTCTATTTAAGAATGATGGAGGCCACTGTGTTCTTGGGAGCCTTCAATGCGGCCAAAAAGTTTTGGTACCCTTCCCCAGATCTGTGCCTCGACACAATCCTGTTTTTTGCTCTGGCATGAACTGTCAACTGTGTGACCTTATATAGACAGGTGTGTGCCTTTCCAAATCATGTCCAGTATCAGGAATCAAGATAAGACCCAGATTCAGACACGTCGAATTGACAATGGTTTAATATTCCAAACGTGGCAGGGAAAAGACAGGTCAAAGCAGGCAGGGATGAGTAAACCAGAGGCGGGGCAACGGTACCGGCCGGCAGGCAGGGTCAGGGTAGGCAGAGTTCAACAATCCAGAGGTGGGGCAAAGGTACAGGTCGGCAAGCAGGCGCAGGGTCAGTGGCAGGCAGAGTGGTCAGGCAGGCGGGCTAAGAGTCAGGACAGGCAAAGGTCGAAATCAGGAGGGCGAGAAAAACAGAGACTGGGAAAAGCAGGAGCTGAGACACAAAAACGCTGGTTGACTTGACAAAGAAGACTAACTGGCCACAGACAGTGGCGTAATTTGAAAAAGACTAGGGGTCTGAATAATATCTGAATGCAGTGTATATTATGACCGAGCCTACATTACCGTTAAGACCAGCTTTCGGTTGGACTTAAATATTCCCAACAGCACATACTGACATTGACACTTTGACGCACATTTTAAGGACACACCTCAGATATTGCTATCCCTCCCACCTCAGTTTAAGGAGGTCATACAAGACCGGTAAATTACAAATCCTTGCATTAGGGGTTTGAAAATAGAAAAGCGCTGGCTTCACAGGTCAAAATTGCAAATGAGCGTGCATTTGACAATTGCTCTGGCTTAACGCCAGCCAAAAATAGAGCCCCCTGTGGCATTGCTGGGGTTGAAAACAAGGAGCCTGGAGGTCCCACTGCTGCTGCACTCTGACGAACACATTCCATTAATTATCTTTATAATTTATAAACCAGGAGCTGTTTGATGTACCGTGACAGATTGTTATAATAAAGATGGAGCACAGTGGACGGAGCTGCGCTGTAAAGCCTGTTTTATTAAAACAATTCAGGCTCCTCTCCTTTACTGTGGTAACAGCCACTTCAAAGCAGGCTTCAGGAACTTTTAAATAATAAACTATTAGCTGCTGTTCCAGAACTTATTTTTCCTCAATCTGTCAAACACAGAGTGTTTTGCCAGAGAAACAATGGGCTCTGAGCAGAATGTAAAGAAATTGGGCTGAGAATGTATGGTAGTTCCTCAGGAAAGTAATGGCGAGGATTTTGAGACCTGATGCCACTTGACATTTTCTTGTCTCAGCACAGTTACACCACCTGGGGTTTAGTGACTAACGGGACCTTTTGAAGGGTAAAGAACCCATTTTGACTATGGATAAAGTTCCTTTGGAAATCTGCATTGACTAGAATCACTTTCATACTTTCATCACATTTGCATTATTATCATACTCAGATGTGGCAAAATGAGACTACATTTCTATTTATTTATTTTACATCCTGCAAGGATATTTGTTGGCCAAGCTGCTGTCAGTGGTGCACATTGTCCACACTACATTATCTATTCTAGAGTATCTTTGTTCACTGAAACTTCAGACAAAACATTAGTACAATCTGTAAATAAAGTAGATTTTACAGCATGCTTTGCTTGCTGTTGGGTCTAGTAATAAAGACCACTCGGGCCCACCCCCACCACCTGATGAGCCTGCATCTTATAACAGAGGCTCACAAACACTGCTGGGCAGTGCCTCCTCCATCTCCTCCTGGCTATACGGCCAGTGCTGTCACTGGACTGAGAGATAACCAGCTTTACTAAGCCTGTCCTGGCTTTATGTGGATGTGAAAGTATCCATGCAGGGGCCATGACACATCTTTGGGAGCCATTGTAGTGCACAAAAAAACCTGCTTCAGCAGCTAACTGCCTCAACGAGGGCAAGCCTACACTCCTCAGCTCCATGGCCTGAGCTTGGCCAGTACAGTACATGCCTACAGGAGCAAAATAGAAACATATCAGAGTCTCCCAGACAATCAATCACATTAACATTTTAGGTTTCCCATGCACTCAATGTCTTTATAACTTTATATGGAAGCTTCCATGGAGTTGAGGTTGGCACTTTATCATCCAGTCCAGACGGTACAGTGAAGACCCTATGCTCATCTATCACCGCTCTTATCAGGTTAAACTCAGGTTGTGGGTGTCAACCCAGACAGTTCTCTGGGTGCTGTCATGTGTCACTTCATCTCATTCCATTGTCACAGCCACAAGCCGGCCACCGGGGATTACATGTACAGTTGAAGTCGGAAGTTTACATACACCTTAGCCAAATTAATTTAAACTCAGTTTTTCACAATTCCTGACATTTAATCCTAGTAAAAGTTCGCAGTTTCAGGTAAGTTAGGATCACCACTTTATTTTAAGAATGTGAAATGTCAGAATAATAGTAGAGAGAATGATTTATTTCAGCTTTAATTCCTTTAATCACATTCCCAGTGGGTCAGAAGTTTACATACACTCAATTAGTACTTGGTAGCATTGCCTTTAAATTGTTTAACTGGGGTCAAACGTTTCGGGTAGCCTTCCACAAGCTTCCAACAATAAGTTGGGTGAATTTTGGCCCATTCCTCCTGACAGAGCTGGTGTAATTGAGTCAGGTTCGTAGGCCTCCTTGCTCGCACACACCTTTTCAGTTCTGCCCACAAATGTTCTATAGGATTGAGGTCAGGGCTTTGTGATGGCCACTCCAATACCTTGACTTTGTTGTCCTTAAGCCATTTTGCCACAACTTTGGAAGTATGCTTGGGGTCATTGTCCATTTGGAAGACCCATTTGCTACCAAGCTTTAACTTCCTGACTGATGTCTTCAGATGTTGCTTCAATATATCCACATCATTTTCCTACCTCATGATGCCATCTATTTTGTGAAATGCACCAGTCCCTCCTGCAGCAAAGCACCCCAACAACATGATGCTGCCACCCCTGTGCTTCACGGTTGGGATGGTGTTCTTCGGCTTGCAAGCCTCCCCCTTTTTCCTCCAAACATAACGATGGTCATTATGGCCAGTTCTATTTTTGTTTCATCAGACCAGAGGAAATTTCTCCAAAAAGTACGCTCTTTTTTTCCCCATGTGCAGTTGCAAACCGGTCTGGCTTTTTTATGGAGGTTTTGGAGCAGTGGCTTATTCCTTGCTGAGCGGCCTTTCAGGTTATGTCAATATAGTACTCGTTTTACTGTGGATGTAGATACTTTTGTACCCGTTTCCTCCAGCATCTTCACAAGGTCCTTTGCTGTTGTTCTGGGATTGATTTGCACTTTTCGCAACAAATTACATTAATCTCTAGGTTACAGAACGCATCTCCTTCCTGAGTGGTATGACGGCTGTGTGCGCGCGTGTGTGCGTGTGTGTGTGTTCAAACACACATGGATGTGGGGTCTGGGAGAGGAAGTGTGTCCATCTGATGAATGGACATGTGCCTGAACTCAATTGTATACACTAATTGTAGTCTCACCCATTCACTTCTAATGACCGGTCATTTTTGATCGGGGACTCCACAAGTGTACAAAAGTTAAATAAAACACCCAAAATGTAATGAAAAACATGTATTTTGTGTGTTCAGATGTCCTGTGTGGACAAAGTCATGGAACCTTATGACAATCAAATTGAATTAACTACATTTTTCAGAGAGAAAACGTGTACATCGTTACAATTCGGCCGAAACACAGCAGGAGGGTTAATCAGTTGCAGAAAAAATGTCACATTGGAAATGGCTGGAATTTACTTATATCACCAATAGTTTTATCATACTTATCTGAAATAACTGCTTTGTTATATTGGCTACACTTTGGCCAAGTAGAACATATTAGGCTCTAGGTCCAATAATTCAAACAGAATAAATCTAGGCGTATGCAATCACTGTGTCCAATAACTAGGTAAATAATCACATATTAGCCAATCTGTAGAAGATTGTACTACCTAGCTTCCACTTGCTATGGAAATAATATTTAGTTTACAGCCCAAACTCCAAGGCTCATATGTTCCCAGCCTTGAGCTTCATTACCTTCTGCTCTACCTAAAGATCCAATAATACCACTATAATGTATTCAGGTGCTGGGAATATGAATATGAAAGCAGCTCATCTCTCCAACAGTTGTAAATTAGCTAATGGTCCAAACCTACTCGGATGCAATAGCAGAGCTACTTTTAGTTAGAGCTGAGATGGATTCTCTGAGGGTAATATAAAACATGTGATCATTCAGACTACTGATTGAGGATACAGGTGGATGAGAAGAAACAATGACATACAATGCCTTTTGCTGTAGATTTGCAATGTACTGGAAGTTTTACAGTAGGTACAGTATACTCTCTGGAGGCAAGGCCTCCCCTGAGCTTGTCCGACCCTTGTGTCTTGCAATAAATATTTAAACGTTTGACAGAAAAGGTCTGTTTTAACTCGTGACTGAAATATGATGTAAATAACCACCAAAGGCTCCCCCTTGAGATTGAATTAAAGAATGGCGTGTCCCAAATATTTAATTCATCTATCAATTCAAAATGTAGTGATTAATTTACTTTATAAAATGTACTCTTACTTAATTGCTGTCACATTTTCTATGTAGTTACAAACTGTACATAACAATCAGTTGATTTTCTAAACTACAGAAGGATAGGTTGTGGTCATTTTAAGTGGGTGGAGACATAAATCTATGTTCAATTGGCATCTTCCCTGGGCCCACCTTGAATTAAACCAATTGAAGGCTTTAGGTACACAGTATTCACTTAAGTGAATCCATACTCCACCCACTTCCACACACACACACACACACACACACACACACACACACACACACACACACACACACACACACACACACACACACACACACACACACACACACACTCATACATGTGATTAATAATTAATGGCCTTTGATGATGATCTCATGTGCTGGTCATACTTTATCTATGCCTGCTTCCTGTTTCTCATTTGCAGAGAGCTTTCTGGGCATTGCAACACCAACTATCAGTCTGATAAATCAAATATTCCTTGCTCTCCTTGTAGTACAGCCCATGTATAGAATGTATCAATTAAGTTAATTGTATTTATTGCATTTAAGCCCAAATTACATCTACAATTTAGATTCTAGAAAATTGTGTCAAACTCTCAGGTCAGATCCATGATCCATCTGCTGGATTAGAAAATAAAATCATCCAAACGGATTGTTTTTTGGTCCATTGACTGTCCTAATGAATATTCAGTGGCTATCCTCAGCCACTGTGTTCTCTGAGGGGGAACACAGGTGGATAAGGATCTTTACATAAAACACAAATGAATAAAAGTGTAGCATGATTGTCTCCAGGGCCCTATACCCCCATCTTCAGCATCAACTCTGCCCAAGGGCAAAACAACTGACAACGGCACACTGAAGTGTGCAGAGGAAAATGCGAAACGACTGAGTACATATTCAATGTTAAATTTCATCCAATCTGGTAAACATGCATTACTATACAATATGGAGGGGGCGAGAGTTGTTCAAGCTAGATTCCCTGGCACTTATTGGCCTGAATTCTATGTTATGAACCTGAATGCTTCTCTCAAATGGCATTGCATTGAGTGGTTAAATGGATGCATACATTTCCAAGATTTCACACAATAATCTGTTGCAGGGATTGTGTCTCTTCTGTCAAGATGCTGTTTAATCCATCACTTGAGATGTGTTGTATGTCCAGTATGGGAGGAATATGATACCAAGCCAGCAAGATACTTCACAATGATTTAACAGCTGCAGATTTGCATTGTAACTCGCTTACCCTTGAGCCATGTTTGATTCACGAGTGATTTTAATTTATTGGACAAAATAATACATTTGGGCTTCAAGGGCACTGGGAAACTGCCTTGATTAATTCATAATTGGTATTTTTCCCCTCAGTGTCACCTTCCATCATTCTGAAAACAGTGAACTCCTATCAACTTTCTGTTCACAGGAATGAATAATACATAATATACTGAATGTGGAGGATACTTTGTGGGTGTAATGGGAAATTATTTGATTAATTAATTTGAGTCTATAATTATCTGTTGTAACTAATTACTGATGTTCCTACCTTTTTGACCTGTTTAACTGCCATTATCAAATGTCTAACAGTGTCGAATGTTATGGTTAAAGTTTGATGTCAGACTGAGCCGAGGACACGCTGATATCTGTGACACTGTGTGATTCTGTATCAGCTGATGTTGTGACTTTACAAAACAAATCAAATCAATATTTTTTTGTCACATGTTCCGAATACAACAGGTGTGGACGGTACCTTGTAATACTTAGTTACAAGCCCTTCACCAAAAATGCAGTTCAAGAAATAGAGTTAAAAAAATATTTACAAAATAAAATAAAGTAACAAATAAAGTAAAAAGTAACACAATAAAATAACAATAACGAAGCTATATACAGGGGGTACCGGTACCGAGTCAATGTGTGGGGGTACAGTTTAGTAGAGGCAATTTGTAATGTAGGTAGTGGTAAAGTGACTATGCATAGATAATTAACGGCGAGTAGCAGCAGTGTAAAAACAAAGGAGGTGGGAGGAGGTCTTTGTAAATAGTCCAGGTGGCCATTTTTTTATTGTTTAGCAGTCTTATGGCTTGGGGGTAGAAGCTGTTAAGGATCCTTTTGGACCTAGACTTGGTGCTCCGGCACTGCTTGCCGTGCGGTAGCAGAGAGAACAGTTTATGACTTGGGTGACTGGACAATCCTCTGACACCGCCTAGTATATCCTCTACGGGCTAGGTGGCAGTATTGAGAATTTTGAAAAAATATGTGCCCATTTTTAACTGCCTCCTACACCAACTCAGAAGCTAGGATATGCATATTATTAACAGATTTGGATAGAAAACACTCTGAATTTTCTAAAACTGTTTGAATGGTGTCTGTAAGTATAACAAAACTCATATGGCAGGCAAAAACCTGAGAAAAATACAACCAGGAAATGAGAATTTTGTGGCTGTACTATTTTCGAGTCATTGCTAATAGATCACACAGTGACAAAGGATTAATTTCGCACTTCCTACGGCTTCCACAAGATGTCAACGATCTTTATAAAGTTGTTTGAAGCGTCTATGATGAACAGAGACCGGATGACAAGGAAGAGAAGTTGACGTCCCTGGGATGTCGTCACTTCATTATTGTGCGCACCTGCGCGCGCATGTGAGGCGAGATATTTTACAAAAAGTTTTTCAAGACACAGGAGAGGTCGGGTTGAAATATTACTGATGTTTCACGTTAAAAATGGCCCTAAAGATTGATGCTAAACAACGTTTGACATGTTTGAACGAACGTAAATTGATTGTTTTACTATTCGTCGTGACTTCCCCCCCCGCCCTACTTTTGAGAGGAGCCTACTGAACGCCTAACAACATGGAACAACTTGGAGTTATTTGGACATAAATTATGAACTTTGTTGAAAGAAACCACATTTGTTGTGGACCTGGGATTCCTGGAAGTGCCTTCTGATGAAGATAATCAAAGGTAAGGGGATATTTACAATAGTATTATTGATATTAGATGGTGCTAACCTGTGTATCCTAGCCTATTGTTCTTAGCATGTTCTTAGCATAGCACCCCGTTTATTGCAAAGTGTGATTTCCCAGTAAAGTTATTTTGAAATCTGGCAATGCGGTAGCATTTACGAGATGTTAATCTATAATTCTTTGAATGAAAACATTATAATTTACAAATGTTTTCGAATAGTAATTTTGTAAATTGTAACGCTGATCACCAGAAGCATTTGAGGGAAAAAAGAATTCAATTTATAACATTTTTTACATGCGATTTTCTGTATTTTTTTGTTGTTATTCTGTCTCTCACTGTTCAAATAAACCTACCATTAAAATGATAGACTGATCATTTCTTTGTCAGTGGGCAAACGTACAAAATCAGCAGGGGATCAAATACTTTTTTCCCTCACTGTATGTAGGTCCTGGATGGCAGGAAGATTGGCAGCAGTGATGGACTGGGCCGTACGCACTACCTTCTGTAGCGCCTTACGGTTGGATGCCGAGCAGTTGCCATACCAGGCGGTGATGCAACCAGTCAGGATGCTCTGGATGGTGCATCTGTAGAACTTTTTAAGAATGTGGGACCCATGCCAAATCTTTTCAGTCTCCTAAGGGGGGAAGGTGTTGTCGTGCCCACGACTGTCTTGGTGTGTTTGGACCATGATAGTTTGTTGCTGATGTGGACGCCAAGGAACTTGAAAGTCTCAACCCGCTCCACTACAGCCCTGTAGATGATAATGCGGGCCTGTTTGGCCCTCCTTTTCCTGTAGTCCACGATCAGCTCTTTTGTCTTGCTCACATTGAGGGAGAGGTTGTTGTCCTGGCATCACACTGCCAGGTCTTTGACCTCCTCTCTAAAGGCTGTTTAATCATTGTTGGTGATCAGGCCTACCACTGTTGTGTCGTCAACAAACTTAATGATGGTGTTGGAGTCGTTCTTGGCCACGCAGTCGTGGGTGAACAGGGAGTACAGGAGGGGACTAAGTACACAACCCTGAGGGGCCCCAGTGTTGAGGATCAGCATGGCAGATGTTTTGTTATCTACCCTTACCACCTGGGGGCAGCCTTTCAGGAAGTCCATGATCCAGTTACAGAGGGAGGTGTTTAGTCCCAGCGTCCTTAGCTTAGTGATGAGCTTTGTGGAGTGGGTCTAGGGTTTCCTGGATGAAGGTGTTGATGTGAACCATGACCAGCCTTTCAAAACACTTCATGGCTACCGACGTGATTGCTACTGGGGGGTAGTCATTTAGGCAGGTTACCTTCTCTTTATCGGCACAGGGACTATGGTAGTTTGCTTGAAACGTGAGGGTATTACAGACTCTGTAAGGGAGAGGTTGAAAATGTTAGTGAAGACACTTGCCAGTTGGTCTGCGCATGCTCTGAGTACAAATCCTGGTAACCCGTCTGGCCCCGTGGTGAATGTTGACCTGTTTAAAGGTCTTGCTCATTTCAGCTACAGAGAGCGTGATCACACTCTCATGCATGTTTAGGTTTTGCTTGCCTCAAAGCGAGCATAAACGTAATTTAGCTTGTCTGGTAGGCTCGCGTCATTGGGCAGCTTGCGGCTGGGTTTCCCTTTGTAGTCCGTAACAGTTTGTAAGCCCTGCCACATCCGACGAGTGTCAGTACCGGTGTAGTAGGATTAAATCTTAGTCCTGTATTGATGCTTTGCTTGTTTGATGGTTCGTCTGAGAGCATAGCTGAATTTCTTTTAAGCGTCTGGATTAGTGTCCTGCTCCTTGAAAGTGGCAGCTCTAGCCTTTAGCTTTTAGCTAGAGCGGATGTTGCCTGTAATCCAAGGCTTCTGGTTGGGATATGTACGCACAGTCACTGCGGAGACGACATCGTCAATGCACTTATTGATGATGCCAGTGACTGAGGAGTATACCACATCAGTCACTGGCTTTATCAATAAGTGCATCGAGGACATCGTCCCCACATTGACTGTACGTCCATACCCCAACCAGAAGCCATGGATTACAGGCAACATTCGCACTGAGTTAAAGGGTAGTGCTGCTGCTTTCAAGGTGCGGGACTCTAACCCGGAAGCTTATAAGAAATCTTGCTATGCCCTCCGACGAACCATCAAACAGGCAAAGCATCAATACAGGGCTAAGATTGAATTGTACTACACCGGCTACGACGTTGTCTTATGTGGCAGGGCTTGCAAACTATTACAGACTACAACAGGAAGCACAGCCGCGAGCTGCACAGTGACACGAGCCTACAAGACGAGCTAAATCACTTCTATGCTCGCTTCGAGGCAAGCAACAGTGAGGGAATGCATGAGAGCATCAGCTGTTCCTGATGATTGTGTGATCACACTCTTCGTAGCCGACGTGAGTAAGACCTTTAAACTGGTCAACATTTACAAGGCTGCCGGGCCAGATTACCAGGACGTGTGCTCTGGGCATGTGCTGACCAACTGTCAGGTGTCTTCACTGACATTTTCAACCTCTCCCTGATTAAGTCTGTAATACCAACATGTTTCAAGAAGACCACCATAGTCCTTGTTCTCAAGAACACAAAGGAAACCTGCCTAAATTACTACAGACCAGTAGCACTCATGTCCATAGCCATGAAGTGCTTTGAAAGGCTGGTAATGGCTCACATCAAAAGCATTATCCCAGAAACCCTATAGCCACTCCAATTTGCATACCACCCAAACAGATACACAGATGATGCAATCTCTATTGCACTCCACACTGCCCTTTCCCACCTGGACAAAAGGAACACCTACGTGAGAATGCTATTCATTGAATACAGCTCAGCGTTCAACACCGTAGGGCACTCAAAGCTCATCACTAACCTAAGGATCCTGGGACTAAACTCTGCAACTGGATCCTGGAGTTCCTGACGGGCCACGCCCAGGTGGTGAGGGTAGTGTCGTGTCTTTGGCTATGCCGGATTAAGTGATATGACATGCTAACTTATACAATTATTTCTCTGTAATTAATATTACCTGATTAAGCTAATCATGTAAATGTAATTAACTAGAAAGTCGGGGCACCACAGAAGAACGTTTATAGAGCTGTTATCCTCTGAATAAACTCTTAAAATACTTAGTAATATTTTACATCGATAGCAGTCAATCTTAACCCGTATGTTGTTTCAGTCTCATCATGAAAGTTGTAAATTCTTGGTTATCTGCACGAACCCAGTCTTTACTAAAATCATCCATACATCAATTGTCTTAAAATCATTTATTTACTACACTAAGTAATTAACCGAAAACATACAAACAGTAATTATCGTCACACAGGATTGGTAGGGGAATGGGCCCTACTGGCTAACAAGCATGGCTGGTCTGTTAGACAATGGGTCATAAAACGGTAAGCTGAGAAGTTACACAGAGTTCATTAATATTAACAATTGATAATTGAAGGCTCACTCATTCGAGAACGTTTGCAATCAATATATATTTACGCTCATGTGTCGTCGGGATTCTTGTTGGAGAGTTTTGTTCTGATGGAGAGTTTGTCAGCGTTCTCTCTCTCTCTCGGTTAGAATGGATCTGTCAGAGCGACATTCATGAATGTCGTCATAGAATGGATGTGGTTGGTCTTCGCGTTCGATGATATAATTTACTTAGCTGCAGACTAATAATTAATATCAAAGACTTGTTCTTATTCTGTCGGTCTCGATAGTAAAAGTTAACCACGTGGTATAGTTCACTTTCAGTAGAGTACTTGGCTGGTCAAACCTCTGGGCCAAACTCACGATGGAGTGTAGGCCTGGTCTGTAGAAATGTAAATCAGGGGGTCTTTTATAGTACCCAGAGAACAGGCTTGTCAAATGACGCCTGGTCCTGTATGTGTCCCTGGGGGCGTGCCTATGACTGAGCTAGACTTGGTTACAGAAATATAATTCTATCACATTAACATCAGTACATAGCATCTCAATGTATTACAAATAGCTTTATCCTTAATAATACATTGTATACACCCATGTGGATTCAGTCTCATCGCTGAGGCTATCATGTAGACTGTTTTAGGGTAATATGGCTATGTTGTCTCTTCTGAGTATCACAAAATTGTACCAAGCGGATCAGTTCGTAGCTGGAGTCTTCATCAATCTTCCATATCTTCTCCAGAACACACATGTCGCTAGGTTCTCCAATTCTATGAGTTGGAAGAATTTCCTTTGTCTCTCTATGAAACATGTTGTAGTAGATTCTCCTCTTGGAATTTTTACAACCCTGGGTTGGGGGGGAAGGTAGGTTGGGTGATGGTACAAAGGGGAGGGGGTCAACTGTCCTTCCTGTACCCAAAGAGGCCAACGTCATGACATACCCCCCCTGGTGGTTTGGATCTTGTTTATCCTGCAAGTTACAAATCAACATAAAATCATGACCACGTGATGTCCCATTGGTAGATCATCGTTGCAGTCCTCTCTGGTGGTTGAACTTGGTAGGCTCTCTGAAAGCGGAGCCGTCCACCACAAGGATGGGCAGTTGAGGTCCGGTTGGTGATCGCCGATGCGGTCTCCTCTAGTGGCGTACCTTGGTAGGTTCCCTGGAAGCTGTAAAGTACCCCAGGGAGGGCCAGGGGATGTCCTGGTTGTTGATCGCCGTTGCGGTCCCCCCCTCTGGTGGTTTACCTTGGTAGTCTCTCTGACAGCGGGCATGCCGCCACAAGGATAGGTTGTGGGTGTCCGGATTTGGGGTCGCCGTTCCGGACCCGTTGTCCAGACTGGAAGATCTGGGCAGTAACTTAGGCAGATGTTAACAACGCACACACACTCATGAAATATATATGATTACATTCATTCCCCAATGAGCGGCGTTGTGGCACTAAGGGATGGTTGTATGGGGACTTTGTTTATGGCTCTATCACTTCCTATGCCTCAAAGGAACTGAACCGAAAAGGAATGAAAGCATAAACAAAACAAAAACAATACAAAATATAGTTCTCACACAAAAAAAAAATCATCTAATTGGACTGTATTCTATATACGTCCAATGTTCTGGCAAAATGATTATCATGGCATTGTCTCTAATGCCATATCTAGGGTTTTTCCTACTTGGTGTGTTGCTTAGGCGCTATCCTAAGTTGATAACTATATGATAAGTCTACAGCTGTAATGCACTAGTTTTGGGCAGTCTACAGGGATGACCTATGGACTTCTGGGAAGAAAACTGGTGAGTGCTGTAGAGTCAAAGGCCTAGAAGTAAATGTTCAACTTTACTAAGGCTGGTATATTGCTTGGGCCCTTAAGTGGTCCTAGCATAAATCCTAATTGGATGTTCCGTTGTGCATGTGCGCTTATGCTTACACAAGCGCGCATGTCAAGGGAAGAAAACCAAGTATCCGGGCAGATTACAACTTGTTCAGAATGAGTCTGACGTAGTCAGGTAATTTTCAGGTCAATGCCTGGAGGTCAGTCAGAATTGGTGTCAAGGGAGTCTGTAGTAGTTTTCTACAAGTCACGGTGTCTTCCACTATTGTAGTGGCGTTAGGTATGAAGTCTATTTCATAGCTATGTTATCCACGGAGGAGCTAACCTCACGACGGAAGTACTCTTTAAGTATTGGACCAGTCATACGTGGTGTGATCATGGTTCATGACTTCTAATAATTTTCCTCCTGAATGGAGGGTCCTATTTATTAGTGACATGTGTGTTAACCATTGGAAGAGTGCACTGGAGATTCCCCTCCACGTGTTGCACTCTGAGTGACTCCTATGTCGCTGTTGTCGATGGTAATTTGATTGGTTAAATCTCTAACCTTCTTACTGATTGTAGCTGGACTGACTGTTGCTAGTATTGGTACTGGTACTCAAGGGGACCAGTTATCCTACCGATTTATTCTGAAATATTATCTACCGGAACACGTGATTGGAGCATTTTACTAGTTGTATGGTAGTTGAACCTACACATGGCAAAGAATGATTACTGATGCCATTTGTTTTGGAGGTGGACAAGTCCACTGGACTTCCTTTACGACCAGTGTGGTACACCTCATTACTATCTTAGATGTGTTCTAAGATAATCCCCGTCTAGGGGCCTGTCTGCTCCTCACTGTTCTCATAGGAGAGTTTACAACTAGATTTGATTTATGCTCTGGCGGCCTCGTACGGTGTTGTCCGTAGTCTTGACCCCCCCACCGGCCTCGATGAGGCTCATCATGGGTCTGGGCTACTATTCCCCCCCTTTGTGCCTCGGGACCCCCCCACCAGCGGGTGGTGTTGGTGTCCGATGCGCAAACAAGAAGATCGGACCCTACGTACGAGTTTTCAGCGGCCGCGTTGTTATGAGAATGGCTGTAACCTTTCAACCAAATCTCCTGGTGTTTGTGCTTCAAAACGCTCAGTGGCTGTCGAGGCATGTCAGTCCCCACCGCGTCCGCGTGTGGCAACCTCTTCATTACCTGCGAACTGAGACGAGGATATCGGTCTGTGATATTGCAAAGTGTTTCACCAGTGGGAGTCATCGGGTCAGTTGCTGGACTGACGCCATTAGTGTCATTGTAAGGGGTGACAGTCCCCAACAAAGCGGAAGGTGTATCATCGGAAGCAGAGTATACTCTGCGCATCGATGTTTTTCTTGCTGGGACGGCCGCAGTGCTTGCGGAAGTGTCCAAAGGGCAAGAGAAGTGCATATCAACTATCGTATTGCACGACTGCAAGGAGGAGGGAAGTTGCTTATTCACAGAGACAGCTGGCTCGAAATCATGAAAAGAATGGACAATCAGGTTGGCTGATGGAATGTGTCGAGATATCGTAATATCTCCATGGATCGGATTTTGTACCAAGAGGTTTCTAAACGTCTTTTTCCCAAGGGGTGCTTTCGACAGATACCCCTCGTGAAGGACTGCGTTGCAGCTAGCGTTAGGGGAAGACAGTGTGGTCAGTGGAGAAGGCACTGTGGCCTGTGACCATACCTGGTTGGTTTTCCAATCCATCAATGGGAGTAACCGATCCATCAAGTCTGCTCCAAGTAGGAGGGTTACAGTTTCGAGGCTGGTAACATACACAGGGTGAACGAGCGATACGTCCTGGAAGTGTAGTTTCAGCATGACTCTCAATGTGAGAGGCGAGGTAGTCTGAGTGACCCCTCGAAGTTTAGTGTCGCATCGTTCCACTTTTAACCAACGTTTAGTTGGCTTCAAAGCCCTTTTGAGATCATCAAACAATGTTTGAGAGATGAGTGATATTGTCGCACCCGAATCAATTAGCGCATGACAAGCTAAGCAGTCCTCCAGGACTGTTTCCAGGTATGGCCGTTTAGATTCGTGGTTAGTGGACATATTCCCCACAAAGTGGAGTGGTCGTTCGCAACGACGTGATGTGCCATGTCTGTTCAAGGTGGAAGCAGATTGACTTTTCCGATTTTGAGTGGGCTTGGCTTTAACGAAGCGTTTGACCTTTTTCTTCGCAACTTTTGTATCAGAGTCTATAGACAAAGCCCGGGGGCTTGTTTCTTGATCAAGCGGGCCCTGGATAGGGTCTTGAATGAGAGCGGGAGAAATTTGAACTTTAACGTCCTTGCTATGGGTGTTAATTCCTGCGGACCTGGTGTCCGGTAATTCCCCGTCTAGTCCTTGTGACTTATCTTTTACCCTTTTCTCAAATTGTTCTCGCTTAAGTTCTTCCCGTAGTGGGACTTCTGGAGAACATTGGTCTACGTTTTGATCGTCCTTCAACCCTTTGTTACTCTTGTGCTCTGACACTTTTTGTGGGTTGGGTGCAGGAACGCAGCGAACGGGTCGATTGTAGCGGTAGTCATGTTGATGGCTACGTACTTTACAGTTATTTCGACCGCGGAGGTTATTGGAATCATGGTGTCGTGGTAGAAACTGTTGTTGTGCGTCATCTCTCGACGCTCCAATACCTGATAATGCACCCTCTAACTGGAGTGAGTGCTCCTGGTTAAACTTCAAAACCGAGTGGTCAGGGCTCTTAGCGTTGTGAACTTTTGATGCCTCAAAAGCTGTGCTTGCAAGCTCTCTGAGTTGTAATATAGGCAAGCCAACGTGGGCGGCAGGGCCCAAGTAGGTAATGAAGGTGGGATACATGTTCGACAGAAACATTTGTTTGAATGGTAAAAGCTCTTCCATTCCTGTTTCTGTGAGTAGGCCAAAGTAAGCTGAACGAAGCCTATGATAGTAAGCTTGTGGGTGTTCGTTCCGAGCTTGTTTGACGGTGTTAGCCAGTGAGCTATCGTGTTTGCGAGTTGCAGAACCACTGAATTCTAATTTCAAAGCTGTGGCAAGTTTAGTGTAGTCATTTAGCACGTGTTGCTGTTGTAGACGAATGAACCTTGTCACGTGTCTATTTGACGTTCGCTTCAACAGGTAAACCCTGTCAGAACCCGTAGCGTTCGGGTAGCCATCCAACGCGTCCTCTATGTCAGCTAGGAACGTCTCAGTATCGTTTGGCTGACCTGGAATGGGGTCAAAGGTGGGGAAATTCTTGACGAGTTTGTCAAGGTATTCCGCGCCAAGCGGGCGGAGAGGGTTGCCTTCATCCTGTGGAGAGATTGGGGCCGAAAGGCCAAGAGAGGAAGCCAAGCCTTGTTGTTGTTGGCCAAGAGGCGCCAGATAACTCAGTGCCGAAGGGCAAAGAGGAGAAGACTGAGGGACACATGAGGGAGGCAAGGTCTGAAACCTATTGTCTTCACTCCTGTGAGTACAGGGCTCCGGTTGCTTGGATGGGAAGTCGCGCTGTAGAGCGTGACGTTTTCTGGATTTCCTCCAGATGGTACCTAAGGGTGGAATTCTGCTGCATTGCAGAGTCCACTTGAGCGCTTAGAGTACTGATTTTGGACACGTGAGTGTCACACCAGCTCCTTTCGGTCTCAAACTTATCTGTCATGGTTTGCAGATAGAGGTCTTGAGTACGGAGCGAGAGATTCAGTGATGAGATTTCCTCTGCTTGCTTAGAAATCAATATTTCCAACCTCATCACCTGAGTTCTCTCATCATTCATTTGGTCAGCGACTTCAATAAGTTCTGCTGATTTATCATCCAACTTTGTCATTGTGTTCATTAACTGATCGTCTTTGGTCTGCAGCGCTTTGAGGAGCACCGTGTTATTTTGAGTAACATTCAACAAAACAGCATGCATGTTGTCAAGTTGAGCGCTCCTGTTTGTAGATAACTCTTCAGATTTATCTAGTTTGGCGTGGACATCATCGTATTTAGTTTTGGCTAAATCGAGTTGTTCCTGTAGCCTATGATTTTGTTCCTGTAGAAAACGATTTTGTTGAAGAGCTTGTGCTTGTTCATCGTCATACGTTTTTGCAATTACATTTAATTGTTCAGTTTTCGAACGCAGTTCCATAGCTAGCAGAATTTTTCCCTTGTCTGCCTTGGTCATTGGTTTCCCGGTTCTCTCCACCTGTCCCTTTATGTCTACCATTACCTGCTCGTGCTTCAGCTGTGCACTGCGGTATTGGACAGATGGCAATCTCGGATGGCAAGACATCAGAGCTAGACTGGAGAGAACCTTTACGAGGCCTGCACCCGATGGTTGATTTTGGAAAACATTGTTGTCAGCTTTTCCACTAATGGCATAATTAGGGTTGTTATCGCTGCTGAGGTCAGAGATCAATCCATTTACGGGTGGAGGTTCACTAATTAGCGGGCGAGTGGGGACCACCCCCTCTGATAGCTTGCACATTATTAGAACATTTGAAAGGAAAAATGTTTTTCCTAATTTTCCAAAATTTGGTTTTGGAACGTGGGGAGCTGCAAAGACGATTTTAATCTATTTATAGACGTTAATGAACCATCAGTACTGTACAGTACTGTGGAAGTTGGGCGTGAATGAATTTGCAAAAGCAAATTGAAATAATCAATGCCAATGATTAGTCCTACCTGGGTAGGCTGTCTGGGTATTAAACTTGAATTACCTGAGAGTTTGCTTCATCCAGGTTAATATGCAAAGTTTAAGTTGTCTCATTTAATTGGAAGAACCTAGAAAGGTATGTTCGACAATTTAACTTATTAAATTGAATGAGACGATTGGTTCCTACAATCTCCATTGATTGGATATCATAAGTGTAAACCGAAGGTCAAATGTTGGGACCCTTCACCACTAGGGTACGCTCCTACCTGGGCTGAGCGTCAGTAAAGGGGTTTTACTGACTGTGCCTTGCTAAAGCAGATTTTACTGATTAATCTATTTAGGATATATCAAACCTGTATAGGCTATCTGGGAATTAACTTTGAATTACCTGAGAGGTTGCTTCATCAAGGTTAATATGCAAAGTTTAAGTTGTCTCATTTAGTTGGAAGAACCTAGAAAGGTACGTTCGACAATTTAACTAAATAAATTGAATGAGGCAATGATACCCAAGCAATTCAGATTGCGGAGTTATCCTAACAGTAATGTAGTTTAAATGTTTAGGGTACATTCACCACTATACTTTCCCTTAAGGCCGAAGCCACATGGGATTCACTCCCGTCAGTAATGGGTTTTACTGAAGGTGCCTTGCTAAAGCAGATTTTACTGATTAATCTATTTATGATATATCAAACCTGTATAGGCTATCTGGGAATTAACTTTGAATTACCTGAGAGGTTGCTTCATCAAGGTTAATATGCAAAGTTTAAGTTGTCTCATTCAGTTGGAAGAACCTAGAAAGGTATGTTCGACAATTTAACTAAATAAATTGAATGAGGCAATGATACCCAAGCAATTCAGATTGCGGAGTTATCCTAACAGTAATGTAGTTTAAATGTTTAGGGTACATTCACCACTATACTTTCCCTTAAGGCCGAAGCCACATGGGATTCACTCCCGTCAGTAATGGGTTTTACTGAAGGTGCCTTGCTAAAGCAGATTTTACTGATTAATCTATTTATGATATATCAAACCTGTATAGGCTATCTGGGAATTAACTTTGAATTACCTGAGAGGTTGCTTCATCAAGGTTAATATGCAAAGTTTAAGTTGTCTCATTCAGTTGGAAGAACCTAGAAAGGTATGTTCGACAATTTAACTAAATAAATTGAATGAGGCAATGATACCCAAGCAATTCAGATTGCGGAGTTATCCTAACAGTAATGTAGTTTAAATGTTTAGGGTACATTCACCACTATACTTTCCCTTAAGGCCGAAGCCACATGGGATTCACTCCCGTCAGTAATGGGTTTTACTGAAGGTGCCTTGCTAAAGCAGATTTTACTGATTAATCTATTTATGATATATCAAACCTGTATAGGCTATCTGGGAATTAACTTTCAATTAACCTGAGAGCCTTGCTTCATCTAAGTTAAGTTTGGAAAAAGTTAATCATGTCTCATTATGGACGCCCAATCAATTTTGGATATTTTTTAAAAAGATCCACTTGAAAAGGTAAATCTGGCAATTTCACTTGTTAGTTAAATTGAATGAGACGTCATATCCCGTGCTCCACGTTTGAATTTCCCCTAGAGATGTGCTGGCAATTCTTCACCACCAGGGTGCAGAATGATGAAATTTAAACGGAAGTACAAAGGTCGGACTTCCGTCGCGCTACGGAGGAATTTTAAACGTGGTACGGAGAGAGGAAATGTTCCCTCTCTGTTAGCTTGCCCGTAATGCTAAGCTATTGCTACTTGGTTCAGAAGTATCCTTCCAAGCACCAAAATAGGATCCTTTCACTTATGGAAAGGGTGGGTTTTCTAGTGACGTCTCACCTTAACCCCATTCAGCATATTCTGCTAGCGTTTCTGCTGACCGGAGCGACACGGTACTAAAATACAGATACGCATACGGTCTGCCCACACTGTCCTAGTGCGGTAGGCAAATTATTCGGCTCGGTTACCGGACAGTTAACTTCTAAATTCTAACCTTACTCTAGAAGTTAATATTTACCGACAGAAATAGTACCGTTTGGCCTAACGGACTAAAACTGGAATTTATTCCTCACTGCTATCGATATAAGACCGGGGCTATTTTAAATAGCTTCTCTCAATGGAAAATGCACAATCACTTTGTTTAGATAGCAGGCTGTTTGTACAATTCTGTTTGCACAATTGATATATAGAATTTCACAGCAAAGTCCAATTCTATCTTAGATTCCTCGCACGGGGGCTCCATAAATGTTGTGTCTTTGGCTATGCCGGATTAAGTGATATGACATGCTAACTTATACAATTATTTCTCTGTAATTAATATTACCTGATTAAGCTAATCATGTAAATGTAATTAACTAGAAAGTCGGGGCACCACAGAAGAACGTTTATAGAGCTGTTATCCTCTGAATAAACTCTTAAAATACTTAGTAATATTTTACATCGATAGCAGTCAATCTTAACCCGTATGTTGTTTCAGTCTCATCATGAAAGTTGTAAATTCTTGGTTATCTGCACGAACCCAGTCTTTACTAAAATCATCCATACATCAATTGTCTTAAAATCATTTATTTACTACACTAAGTAATTAACCGAAAACATACAAACAGTAATTATCGTCACACAGGATTGGTAGGGGAATGGGCCCTACTGGCTAACAAGCATGGCTGGTCTGTTAGACAATGGGTCATAAAACGGTAAGCTGAGAAGTTACACAGAGTTCATTAATATTAACAATTGACAATTGAAGGCTCACTCATTCGAGAACGTTTGCAATCAATATATATTTACGCTCATGTGTCGTCGGGATTCTTGTTGGAGAGTTTTGTTCTGATGGAGAGTTTGTCAGCGTTCTCTCTCTCTCTCGGTTAGAATGGATCTGTCAGAGCGACATTCATGAATGTCGTCATAGAATGGATGTGGTTGGTCTTCGCGTTCGATGATATAATTTACTTAGCTGCAGACTAATAATTAATATCAAAGACTTGTTCTTATTCTGTCGGTCTCGATAGTAAAAGTTAACCACGTGGTATAGTTCACTTTCAGTAGAGTACTTGGCTGGTCAAACCTCTGGGCCAAACTCACGATGGAGTGTAGGCCTGGTCTGTAGAAATGTAAATCAGGGGGTCTTTTATAGTACCCAGAGAACAGGCTTGTCAAATGACGCCTGGTCCTGTATGTGTCCCTGGGGGCGTGCCTATGACTGAGCTAGACTTGGTTACAGAAATATAATTCTATCACATTAACATCAGTACATAGCATCTCAATGTATTACAAATAGCTTTATCCTTAATAATACATTGTATACACCCATGTGGATTCAGTCTCATCGCTGAGGCTATCATGTAGACTGTTTTAGGGTAATATGGCTATGTTGTCTCTTCTGAGTATCACAAAATTGTACCAAGCGGATCAGTTCGTAGCTGGAGTCTTCATCAATCTTCCATATCTTCTCCAGAACACACATGTCGCTAGGTTCTCCAATTCTATGAGTTGGAAGAATTTCCTTTGTCTCTCTATGAAACATGTTGTAGTAGATTCTCCTCTTGGAATTTTTACAACCCTGGGTTGGGGGGGAAGGTAGGTTGGGTGATGGTACAAAGGGGAGGGGGTCAACTGTCCTTCCTGTACCCAAAGAGGCCAACGTCATGACAGTAGGTAGCAACACATCTGCCACGCTGATCCTCAACCCTCAGGGGTGTGTGCTCAGTTCCCTCCTGTACTCCCTGTTCAGCCACGACTGCGTGGCCAGGCACAACTCCAACACCATCATTAAGTTTTCAGACGACACAAAAGTGGTAGGCCTGATCACCGACAATGATGAGACAACCTATAGGGAGGAGGTCAGAGACCTGGAAGCGTGGTGCCAGAATAAAAATCTATCCCTCAACGTAACCAAGACTAAGGAGATGATTGTGGACTACAGGAAAAGGATGCCCCCATTCTACATGCCCCCATTCTCATCTATGGGGCTGTAGTGGAGCAGTTTGAAAGCTGCAAGTTCCTTTATGTCCACCAACAAACTAGTAGAGCGGTCCGGACAATAGGCCCTCTGATTTGACACACTGAACTCTATCTGAAAAGTTGTTTGTGAACCAGGATAGGCAGTCATTTGAGAAGCCAAGGCTACTGAGTCTGCCGATAAGAATGCGGTGATTGACAGAGTCGAAAGCCTTGGCCAGGTTGATGAAGTACCTACAACCTCAATTAGCCCGACTAACCGGTGCCCCCAAACATTGGCTACCCGGACTATCTGCATTGTGTCCCGCCACCCGCCACCCGTCAACCCCTCTTTAACGCTACTGCTACTCTCTGTTTATTATATATGCATAGTCACTTTAAACATACCTACATGTACATACTACCTCAATTAGCCCGACTAACCGGTGCCTGTATATAGCCTCTCTACTGTTGTAGCCTCACTACTGTATATAGCCTCGCTACTGTTATTTTTCAGTCTTTTTACCGTTGTTTTTTATTTATTTACTTATCTATTGTTCACCTAATACCTATTTTCTACCTAAAAATTGCACTGTTGTTTAGGGCCTGTAAGTAAGCATTTCACTGTTGTATTCGGTGCATGTGACAAATAAACTTTGATTTGATTTAATGTGGTACACTACTCAGTGCCATTGGATGAATCCCATTACATATTCCATTCTGTGCTAGCAAAACAGTCCTGTAGCGTAGAATTTGCATCATCTGACCACTTCTGTATTGAGCGAGTCACTGTTACAGTGAGGGAAAAAGTATTTGATCCCCTGCTGATTGTGTATGTTTGCCCACTGACAAAGAAATGATCAGTCTATAATTTTAATGGTAGGTTTATTTGAACAGTGAAAGACAGAATAACAACAAAGAAATCCAGAAAAACGCATGTCAAAAATGTTATAACATGATTAGCATTTTAATGAGGGAAATAAGTATTTGTAGTGCTATGATTAAGAGACATAAAACTTCAGTTGACTAATTAATGAGGCTTATAATTAAGTGAACACGTCATAATCAAAAATGTAATTGACCTCCCTCTCGACCATATTATACCAGTTTACTTATACCAAATGTAACTATGCATGGTCTTAGGGCTTACTTAGTAATCATATATTGCATTCGGAAAGTATTTATAACCCTTGATTTATTCCACATTTTGTTGTGTTACAACCTGGATTAAAAATGTATTAAATAGATTTCTCTCAACCATCTACACACAATACCCCAAAATGACAAAGTGAAGACTTGCTTTTAGACATTATATAAAATGTATTGAAAAATGAAATACAGAACTAAATCATTTATATAAGCATTCTCAACCCTGAGTCAATACATGTTAGAATCATCTTTGACAGCAATTACTGCTGTGAGTCTTTTTGGGAAAGTGTCTAAGAGCTTTGCACACCTGGATTGTACACTATTTGAACAGTATTCTTTAGAAAATTCTTCAAGCTCTGTCAAGTTGGTTGTTGATCATTGCTAGACAACCATTTTCAAGTCTTGCCATAGATTTTCAAGTCGATTTAAGTCAAAACTGTAACTAGGACACATTCAATGTAATTTTGGTAATCAACTCCCGTGTATATTTGGCCTCGTGTTTTAAGTTATTTTATTTCTGAAAGGTGGACTGTGTCTGTTGGAAAGCAGGAAGACCTGGGATTTTGCCCATTCAAAACTCCCTAGTCCTTGCCGATGGCAAGCATACACATAACATGATGAAGCCGCCATCAAGTTAGAACATATGAAGAGTGGTAATCAGTGATGTGTTGGATTTGCCCCAAATATAACGCTTTGGATTCAGGACAAAGTAAATTTCCTTTGCCAAATCTTTTGCAGTTTTACTTTAGTGCATTATTGCAAATAGGTTGCATGTTTGGAAAATGTTAATTCTATACAGGCTTCCATCTTTTCACTCTGTCATTTAGATTAATATTGTGTAGTAACTACAATGTTGTTGATCCATCCTCAGTTTTCTATCACGGCCAAAAAACTGTTTTAAAGTCACCATTGGCCTCATGCTGAAATCCCTGAGCAGTTTCCTTCCTCTCCGGCAACTGAGTTAGGAAGGACGCCTGTAATTTTGTAGTGACTGGGAATATTGATACACAATCCAACAGTGTAATTAAAAATTTCACCAAGCTCAAAGGGATATTCAATGTCTGCTTTTCTTTTTCTTTTTTAACCATCTACCAATAGGTGCCTTACTTTGCGAGGCATTGGAAAACCTCCCTGTCTTTGTGGTTGAATCTGTGTTTGAAATTCCCTGCTCGACTGAGGGACCTTACAGATAATTGTATGTGTGGGGTACAGAGATGATGTAATCATTAAAATGATAATGTCAAACACTATTATTGCACACAGAGTAAGTCCATGCAACTTGTTAAGCAAATTTCCTACTACTGAACTTATTTAGGTTTGCCATAACAAAGGTGTTGAAAACTGACTGACTCAATACATTTCAGCTTTTAATTAATAAAAAAAAACCATAATTCCAGTGGTGTAAAGTACTTACAGTTGAAGTCGGTAGTTTACATGCACCTTAGCCAAATACATTTAAACTCAGTTTTTCACAATTCCTGACATTTAATTCAAGTAAAAAGATGTAAAATGACAGAATAATAGCAGAGAGAATTATTTATTTCAGCTTTTATTTCTTTCATCACATTCCCAGTGGGTCAGAAGTTTACATACACTCAATTAGTATTCGGTAGCATTGCCTTTAAAATGCTTAACTTGGGTCAAACATTTCGGGTAGCTTTCCAAAAGCTTCCCACAATAAGTTGGGTGAATTTTGGCCCATTCCTCCTGACAGAGCTGGTGTAACTGAGTCAGGTTCGTAGGCCTCCTTGCTCGCACACACTTTTTCAGTTCTGCCCACAAATTGTCTATAAGATTGAGGTCAGGGCTTTGTGATGGCCACTCCAATACCTTGACTGTGTTGTCCTTAAGCCATTTTGTAACAACTTTGGAAGTATGCTTGGGGTCATTGTCCATTTGGAAGACCCATTTGCGACCAAGCTTTCACTTTCTGACTGATGTCTTGAGATTTTGCTTCAATATCTCCACATAATTTTCCTCCCTCATGATGCCATCTATTTTGTGAAGTGCACTAGTCCCTCCTGCAGCAAAGCCCCCCTACAACATGATGCTGCCACCCCCATGCTTCATGGTTGGGATGGTATTCTTCGGTTTGCAAGACTCCCCCTTTTTCCTCCAAACATAATGATGGTCATTATGGCCAAACAGTTCTATTTTTGTTTCATCAGACCAGAGGACATTACTCCAAAAAGTACAATCTTTGTCCCCATGTGCAGTTGCAAACCGTAGTCTGGCTTTTTTATGGCGGTTTTGGAGCAGTGGCTTCTTCCTTGCTGAGCGGCCTTTCAGGTTATGTCGATATAGGACTCATTTTACTGTGGCTATAGATACTTTTGTACCTGTTTCCTCCAGCATCTTCACAAGGTCCTTTGCTGTTGTTCTGGGATTGATTTGCTCCTTTTGCACCAAAGTACGTTAATCTCTAGGAGACAGAACACGTCTCCTTCTTGAGCGGCATGATGGCTGTGTGGTCCCATGGTGTTTATACGTGCGTGCTATTGTTTGTACAGATGAACATGGTACCTTCAGGCATTTGGAAATTTCTCCCAAGGATTAACCAGACTTGTGGAGGTCTACATTTTTTTTCTGAGGTCTTGGCTGATTTCTTTTGATTTTCCCATGCTGTCAAGCAAAGAGGCACTGGGTTTGATGGTAGGCCTTGAAATACATCCACAGGAACACCTCCAATTGACTAAAATGATGTCAATTAGCCTATCAGAAGTTTCTAAAACCATTACATCATTTTCTGGAATTTTCCAAGCTGTTTGAAGACACAGTCAACTTAGTGTATGTAAACTTCTGACTCACTGGAATTGTGATACAGTGAATTATAAGTGAAAAAGTCTGTCTGTAAACAATTGTTGGGAAAATTACTTGTGTCTTGCACAAAGTAGATGTCCTAACTGATTTGCCAAAACTACAGTTTGTTAACAAGAAATTTGAGGAGTGGTTGAAAAACTAGTTTTAATGACTCCAACCTAAGTGTATGTAAACTTCAACTGTAAGTAAAAATACTTTAAAGTACTACTTAAGGGGTATCTGTACTTTACTTTACTATTTATATTTTTGACTACTTTTACTTTTACTACACTACATTCTTAAAGAACATGATGTACCTTTTACGTCATACATTTTCCCTGACACCCAAAAGCAATAGTTACAATTTGAATACTTAGCACTACAGGAAAAAGGGTAAATTCATACACTTATCAAGAGAATGTCCCTGGTCATCCCTACTGCCTCTGATCTGGTGGACTCACTAAACATAAATGCTTCCTTTGTAAATGAGTGTTGGAGTTGGCGCTAGCTGTCCAAAAAAAAGTAAATATGTATTTTTTTCAGCAATCTACACACAATACTGCATAATGAGAAAGTGAAAACAGGTTTTTAGAATTTTTTGCAAAGTTATTTTAAATTAAACCTTATTTACATAAGTATTCAGATCCTTTGCTATGAGTCTCGAAATTAAGCTCAGGTCAAATCAAATTGTATTTGTCACATGCGCCGAATACAACAGGTGTAGACCTTACAGTGAAATACTTACATACAAGGCCTTAACCAACAATGCCGTTTTAAGAAAAATACCAAAAACAAGAAATTAAACTAACAAATAATTAAAGAGCAGCAGTAAAATAACAATAGCAAGGCTATATACAGGGGGTACCGGTACAGAGTCAATGTGCGGGACACCGGTTAGTCGAGGTGCCGGTTAATTCTGTTTCCATTTATCAACCTTGAGATATTTCTACAACTTGTTTGGAGTCCACCTGTGGTAAATTCACCTGATTGGACATGATTTGGAAAGGAACACACTTGTCTATATAAGGTCATACAGTTGACGGTGCATGTCAGAACAAAAACCAAGCCGTGAGGTTGAAGGAATTGTCCATGGAGCTCCAAGAAAGGATTGTGTCGAGGCACTAAGGGTATTGTGTGTAGATTGTTTTTTTAACCTCTATTTAAGAAGGCAAGTCAGTTAAGAACAAGTTCTTGTTTACAATGATGGCCTACCGGGGAACCGTGGGTTAACTACCTTGTTCAAGTGCAGAACAACAGATTTTTACCTTGTCAGCTCGGAGATTCGATCTAGCAACCTTTCAGTTACTGCTCTAACCACTAGGCTACCTGCTTCCCTATTGATGAGTATTATTATTTTTTAAATCAATTTTAGAATACGCTTGTATTCTAAAAGTCAAGGGGTCTGAATACTTTCCGAATGCACTGTATATAAAAAGTCCTTTCCTTTAAGCTGAACATTTAGTAATTCACACAACAATACTGTAATAACCGGAATTGTATGTTGGTCATTTATCATCACTGCATATAGCAAATTATTACAGAGCCTGGCTATTTGAACAGCCTAGAGGACCTAAAACAGATTTGCTAGGAACATAATATAAACATATAGTATGAGCAGAATAGAAGCATTATAGAATAAAATCAAACACCAAGCTGAAAAGGATTTTACTTGGCCAGTGTAAGTAGTGACGTTATTATGGGACTTCAAGATGGACTCTGCGTTCTGGCAACATATGCCATTAGACTAACTGCTGCAATTGCAATGTTTATCATTGACACTCCTCTCTCCTAGAGTCAAAGTCCACGCCCTCGTGGAAATCTAATTAGCATAATAATTAAACATTCCCATCAAAATCTGTCTGTTTAAGCTACAGATATCTGATTTTTTGCATGGGTTGCGCCTCAATCCACCCCATCAGCCGATGTCGGCCTTCCACATCTGCGGTGGAAGGTGGCAGAGCTACAGTGGTGTTTGTCAGACCAGAATAATCAATCTTCTAACGAAAATGTCTGTAGCGTCTGAACGGTTTGACCTACAAACTGATATGACCCCTCTATGGAAAGAACTACAGTACATATCGGTTGTTTTGATCCAGGATGCCTACAAGACTCATGTGAAGGTAGCCTGGTACCAGTTTTAAAAAATTATGAAAGTATACAGTAAATTAAGTACTTTTGTGCAAAAAAGGGGTTAAATATGGGTAAATAATAATATTATAATTCTTATATCTCTCAAATATAGGACAGACACTTCAAAATATACTTCCTTTTGATAAATGTTTTGACTGTTTTGCCATGTATGAATATGTGGTCCTGCTTAAATGAAGTTCAGCTTGTAAAAGCTTCATAAAGCCTTCATAAACACTACAGAATATGTCACAAATCACCCATAACCATATGTCATGCTCATATGTCATAAATGTGGCATAACTGTGTGACATAACCACCAATGTAAAATGTGACATAACATACTAAGTCAAATATGACATAAACCTGTGCTTTATAAAGTGTGGCATAAGCACTGCTTAATAAAAGCTTCATAAATCATATTAAATTGAGGCTTCACCAAACATTTTTAACCTTGTACTGCATCTTGGTAGAGCATTGCAATGCCAGGATAGTGGGTTCGATTCCTGGGATCACCCATACGTAAAAATGTATGCACGCATGACTTTAAGGAGCTTGAGATGAAAGTGTCTGCTAAATTGTATGTATTATTTTAATCCCCAAGAATTGTAGGATGGCCCAACCTCTTTCCCTCTTGGGTACATAGCCAATATTGGACCTGACCTAAACTTTCTCCAAAATGCTGTGCTGCAGGGTGACACACACGCTAAAATGCAGTTATACACAGAAAAAGACGTTGGTAGGACCTTTTTATAATTAATTTCTATTTTTGGCCCAATTCTGTTTTCTTCCCAAATCCTGTTTTCTCAGTTTTGTTTTTCCAGGTTTCTGATTTCCCCCAGCATCCCCCTACACTTCTTAATAGAAAAACAAACAAAGAGGAAGACCTTTGATGTCTGGGAAAAATCTAAGAAAAGTTTAGTTGAGTTGTCCTTTAATTCAGTGTACAGCAATGTTGTTTGGTTAGCGGTGTTTCTGTAGCGCAGTAAAGCGCACATGTGATGAATTTGCAAATAAAATACCCACTTTTATTTATTGTAATATATATTTTTGTAGTAGTTTAGTATTACATTAGATTACATAGCTACCTCAATCAGTATTTCAAATAATTTCGTTGACTTCACAGCAACTGCTTGTTAGCTTGCTTATGAAATTTTGCGCGGCCCTTAAATTGTGGCTCGCAATGATTTTCCGATTTTTCATTCATAATACATAACAATGATACAATTTCAATTCAATGTGTTTAATGTAGGCCTGAATCACTAAATTGAATATATATATATTGTTCCCTGGACGGCAGATAGATGGCAGTATAGCGCGACTTTTGAACAGAAAGGCCAAAATAGAACGTTTGCCAAAATAGAATGCAACTGCTCAGCTACAGCGACCGACACATATGAGTTTACTAGCTAATTTTGCAGTCTGGTAGACATGGATCAATTTATTGTAAAAAAGAAATGTAAATCTTTTGACAATGAAAATAAGGGGGAAGAGCTGGAAAACAACGTGACAGCTATGACCAAACAACCACCGGAGAACCAGGATAATCAGGTAGATGGCGGCAGGGAAATGCAGCTCGCTAACGTAGTTAACGTGGCTCCGGTGGCTAAGAGAAGGATACGGTTGATTTAAGAAGAACACAAAGTTCCAAGAGGAATGGACAGACAAGTATTTTTTTGTGCTGCATAAAGGAACTAGCTCACTTTGTCTTGTTTGCCAGAAGGCAGTCAATTTTTTTAAACGAGCAAATTTAGAGCAACATTTCCAGTAACACCATGCCCACTTTGACAAAACATATCCGCCACAAATCAACCTCAGAAACAACAAAATAGCGCAACTCAAAGGACAGCTCAAAGGACAACAGAGAAAATGACAGAGGCAACATATGAGATTGCTTGGATACTCACGAGAAACAAGAAGGCATTCACAGACGCGGAGATTGACAAATAATATTTTTGGGCCTCAGCCGCAATATTGTATGCTGATTTCACAAACAAGGAAGCTATTTTAAAGCAAATTAAGGGACTGCAACTCTAACAAGACACATAGAAGACATCGGCGAGGACATCGGTAAGCAATTGATTACTGACATATCTGTCGCGCCGTGTTTTAGTATTGCGCTTGACGAAAGCACAGTAAGTGGCATTGGCCAATTATGTGTTTGGGTCCACTTCCCTCAAAACGGGTCATTCAGAGAGGAATTTTTATGTTTACTGTCCCTACAGGGACAAACACGAGCAGAGTATATTCTGAAAGCCCTTTTTTGCTGACAATAATATTGACTGGTCAAATCTGGCATCTGTGTACACTGACAGCGACCCAAACATGCGAGGGAAGGAGAAAGGACTCAACAATGAACATTGTGAAATAAAAACAGAGAAACAGACTGACCAATGCACACCTGGATTGCCTCACAAGGATAGCAACAACAGACTGTACATTTAGAATTAATTCAGTCAAGGAGCAGAAGGGACATTTTCACTCATCCAACTACTGAGGTAACCCTTAATATGGGTCGTATACATGTGATGTAGCCTATTTGATGTGTGTATGTATATATTTGTGATGTGCTGTACATCAAATCAATTGCATGTGCTCTATTGCTATGAATTTGCTTTCAAGTGATAACTGATAATATTGGAAGAAAAAGTACAACAAATTAAAGATCTGTGCGGACCTCTGTTTCAACCGAAAGTGGCCCCCTTACAAAAAATTGTGAGTAACACTGACCTAGATACAGCCACTTTTCATAATAATTTCATGAGATTTGTATTTGAAAGAGGAAAATAATAATACGAATCGAATGGAGTTTCCCATCTCCCCATTTACAATATTTGTGGCGCAGTATAGAAATGACCTTATCCAGATGGTGTGACAAAGGCATTTCCTAACAGACCTGCTAACTTTTTTTGTTTTTACTTTTAAGGTTGTAACCAACATGCAGTACCTCCAGCGGGCAGAGAGGCAAGAACGATTAGTCCGCCTGTGTAATGTACAATGTCATTGCATTGCTGGACATTTTAAAAGGTAATGTATTTGTATTGTTTTAAAAATGTAAAAATAAAAGGAAGTGTATGGTTTAAACATGTCTTTAATGTTTATTTTGTTTTAGCTGATAGCGATAATTCCTGAAGTGTTAATACATTTGTTTTTGTATCATTAAGCCTTTATGTATGTGCTATGAACGACCAAAGGTGTCTGACGCCAAAGTAAGTACAGCTTCATATGATATAAGGCATTTATGTATGTGTTATAAATTACCGAAGGGGTCTAACTTTAAAGTAAGTACAGCGTCATCCGAGTCTTTATGGATGTGTTATGAATTACCGAAGGGGTCTAACTTTAAAGTAAGTACAGCGTCATCCGAGTCTTTATGGATGTGTTATGAATTACCGAAAGGGTCTAACTTTAAAGTAAGTACAGCGTCATCCGAGTCTTTATGGATGTGTTATGAATTACCAGTAATACTTCAAACAAAGTATTACTGGACATTTCGTTTGTGTCAATGAATAGTTTATTAACATTCTGCTGATTGAAGAAAGACATCCACAAGTCATAATTATGGTAAAATCCGGCCCATTTCCACAATGAGTCTTGTTCAAATGTGATTTTAAACCTAACCCTAACTAATGAAGGACAAGTTTGATGCCTTGGTCCACCAGTTCTTCCATGCATTCAGGCATAAGTCACAGTTAGGCCACATTTACGAATCATTCATAAAGCTTGACATATGGTTATTGATGCTTCGTAACACATTTATTTGGTACTTATGAAGGCATTTTGAAGGCTTTATGAAGCCTTTTTGAGCTTAACGTCATTTAAAGTGGGACCGAATATGTTATTCAATGCATTTTGATGCGCAAATAGCATTAAAGCCAAATTCAATGTTTCATCAAATAATTATTTCCTATATGTTTTTATATGTACAGGGATCCTACAATTCTAAATAAAAGAGCTAAATGATCTTTGGTATGACTTTCTTAAAACAATTCTGTGTGTTAGCTCAGTAGAAGCCCAGTCCCTGGCCCTTAGAAGATTGAAAAGTAAACAGGATGAAGGTATGGGCTGTGCTTAGCCTAGAATCAAGGCCTCAATAAGTGATGGTAACATGGCTTAAACACGAATTGAAGTAATTACCCCATTAAATTTGTTTTCGAGAAAGAATAAAAGGGAAGTGATTCAGACCATTACATTTACTTCTCAGTCAACCATGCAGAGTTTTCTCCCTGCATTACATACCTATTCCAACAGCTAATGGAATGTTTAAAAAAGTCCCATTTGAATTCCCTATCAGTTGTTGGCGTTTAAGGGAGTATATGCCCTGTCTGAATTCAGCAGAGAACAATGGGTGGTATTTTAAATCCAGCCTACATGAGTCTTCTATTCAGTAGGCGACGGCATGAGGTTCCTATGACTTTACACTCAGGTCAGGGGATGTCTGACGACCCTTATACGTGGATTAGGTATAAGGTAGGGAAGCAGGTTGCACCAATTAAATGGCAGTATTTTCAGACACACTCCATTTTCAACTCCACTCTTCTGCAGAAGAATGGCGCACTGTGAGACACAATTACTAATTGAGTGAACCTTGTGATAATAAAGGAATTTCATTGCACACTTAATATCTTTTCGGTGATATTCAATGTGCCATTATGAGAACCCAATTGGGGAGAGAAAAAGGTAATAGGTCTGTGAAAAATGAGTAGTCATTAAAAACGTTCCCGGCAAACGTATTTCTCAACCACAACTTGTATTCTCAGATCAGCTTCATGTGAAGGTTTCATTGGCAGAACATTCAGCCTACATTAAATTATTCAAGGGTAACTATAAAAGGAATAACTGATGTAATGACCTTGTAACAGGTATGTACTGTATACATTCAGGTACTTGTTAATTCTCTTTTTCACAAACATAATTGTTTTACCATACAATTGTACTGCATGTACTAGCTACAGTGCTATTGCTTAATTTGTAACTGTTACTTATTTTGTTATACTTTGGACAATTTTTAACATCCTTGAGATGTTGCTATAACTTGATTGGAGTCACCTGTGGTAAATTCAATTGATTGGACATGATTTGGAAAGGCACACACCTGTCTATATAAGGTCCCACAGTTGACAGTGCATGTCAGAGCAAAAACCAAGCCTTGAGGTCCGAGACAGGATTGTGTTGAGGTACAAATCTGAAGAAGGGCATTGATCTGAAGAAGAGTTTGCTAAAAGGCATCTACAGGACTCTCAGACCATGAGAAGAAAGATTCTCTGGTCTGGTGAAACCAAGATTGACCTCTTTGGCCTGAAAATAGCTGTGCAGCAATGCTCCCCATCCAATCTGACAGAGCTTGAGAGGTTCTGCAGAGAAGACTGGGAGAATTGCCCCAAATACAGGTGTGCCAAGCTTATAGCGTCATACCCAAGAAGACTCAAGGCTCTAATCGCTACCAAAGGTGCTTCAACAAAGTACTGTGTAAAGGGTCTGAATACTTATGTAAATGTAATATTTCATTTAGCAAAAATTTCAAGAAGCCTGTTTTTGCTTTGTCATTATTTGGTATTGTGTGTAGATTGATGAAGAAGAAAACAATTGAATCAGTTTTAGAATAAGGCTGTAACGTAACAAAATGTGGAAAAGGTCAAGGGGTCTGAATACTTTCCGAATTCACTGTAAAAACTTTTTTGTTGTTGTATATGTGTGGCTTTATGATGATAACTCATGATTCAGCTGTTCTGGAATCAGAGGGTTTAATTGCTGCAGATGGAGGAATTATCTATTAATTTGGTCCATATTAGATTGATTACCTACAGGTTCCTTGACGTATGTGCAGAAAGCATAGTTGTTAAAGGCAGTACAGGACCTCAGAGTTAGCTAAATCAATCAACCAACAAACTATTTTAAAGTGCGCAATTGGTAACTCCTATTAGGTTATACTGTACTCTGCCCCCCCACCTATTATTCAAATGCTGTTCTAGGCCCTTGCATTTCAACATGACCCTTGAAAGACTCCTTTTAAAAGGTTCCCAAGGAAGCCACAATCCATCTTCCTTAGCCAGTGCTACTGTATGTTCACCTCCCCATTCATGCTCTCTCAGACTTAAATTAGAATCTCTCAAGCTCTGGCCAGGGGCCTTGCAGAGAAAAAGGAAAAACATTTTCACCACTAGACAGACTGAAAAAGCTTCTGGTCATGTGAGATACGAAAGGAAAGAGTGTAAAAAGATTAAAAAAAGACAAATAATAGTTTTTACAGATATTATTATCCTTACCAAATGCTTTATTAAAAATGTATCACTGAGCTTCAGGTGTAGCAATCCATTCTCCTAAGGAATTCTATGCTGGTCCATCCCCTGTCATATTATTCCAGGGGATCTGTGTCAAATTAAGTAGTACTGGGTCAATATATTTGAATGGCATTTTAACACTATAATACCATACAGTATATCCAAACCTGCAGATAGGTTGGTGAATATTTTTCCTGGAACCCTTGCCCATTGTGCTCATGATTGTTCCTGGAATGCCTGCCAACATTTTCCAGGGGAGCCCAATTTCCCCTTCTTACCACTGGTAAAAATTACCACTGATCTCAAACTGTCTTTTTAATACACAATGAAATTAAGCACAGACTACCCCTTGCTAGTCAGGAGTCTCTCAGGTATGTTGTGGTGCACTGTCTGTCATTAAAATTGCTTCACGGGAACCTGGTAAAATATTGTGTGGCTAGCCACTGGATGGCATGCAGCCAAAGTTACTAACCACTTTTGTGGCTAACTAGTGCTCTCAAATTGTATCCTGATGTCGACAGCACATAATAATAATAATAATAGTAGTAATAATAATACATTACATTTTTATAAATAGCGCTTTTCATTACAAACAAGAATCTCAAAGTCGCTTGAAAACAAAAACAAATGTAGGGATCTGACAGTTCATGGCTGATGGTCTTCCACAGGTTCAGATGTCAAGGCAGTTCGGAAAGGCAGTCAGCAGCAGTAGCTTGAGCATAGGATCATTGATGAGACAGACAGGCAGGGAGAAAACTTCAGTCAGATACTGGTAGACAGGCCCGTACCTCTTCATCAGGCACATCGTCTACTCCTCCTCCGTAAGTAGGCTGGATCATCCACCATCAAAGTGTAACACCTACCAGGATGATGCTTCGGCGACTGTAAGAGCGCCAGGAAAGACCACCACATCTCTACAGTAGTCTTGAACAGTCCCCTACAAGGCCTTTTTATACAAGATGAGAGTTTTATTCATAACATGGCTAACTTAGCTAGCTAACATACATTTAGAAAAAAAATGCTTATTAACTGGCAAGCTAACGTTAGCAACATTGGGTTGTCTGAGATAACTATCTAAACAGCTGAGCTAGCAAACAATGTAACAAATGTATAATTTTGGATTAGAAACATTAAAGCAGGAAACACCAGTGACTCAGTCTATAAAAAAGTAGTCAGATGAAGCAGATGATAAACTACAGGACTGTTTTGCTAGCACAGACTGGAATATGTTCCGGGATTCTTCCGATGGCATTGAGGAGTACACCACATCAGTCACTGGCTTTATCAATAAGTGCATCGAGGACATTGTCTCCCAGTGACTGTACAGTGGCTTGCAAAAGTATTCACCCCCCTTGGCATTTTTCCTATTTTGTTGCCTTACAACCTGGAATTAAAATTGATTTTTTTTGTGGGTTTGTATCATTTGATTTACAAAACATTCCTGACACTTTGAAGATGCAAAATGTTTTTTATTGCGAAACAAACAAGAAATAAGACAAAAAACAACACAGAACTTGAGCATGCATAACTGTTCAACCCCCCCCCCCATGGCTTTTTTCTGGCCACTCTTCTGTAAAGCCCAGCTCTGTGGAGTGTATGGCTTAAAGTGGTCAAATGGACAGATACTCCAATCTCCGCTGTGGAGCTTTGCAGCTTCTTCAGGGTTATCTTTGGTCTCTTTGTTGCCTCTCTGATTAATGTCCTCCTTGCCTGGTCCGTGAGTTTTGGTGGGCGGCCCTCTCTTGGCAGGTTTGTTTTGGTGTCGTATTCTTTACATTTTTTTATAATGGATTTAATGGTGCTCTGAAGGATGTTCAAAGTTTCGGATATTTTTTTATAAGCCAACCCTGATCTGTACATCTACACAACTTTGTCCCTGACCTGTTTGGAGAGCTCCTTGGTCTTCATGTTGCCGCTTGCTTGGTGGTGCCCCAGACTCTGGGCCTTTCAGAACTGGTGTATATATACTGAGATCATGTGACAGATCATGTGACACTTAGATTGCACACAGTTGGACTTTATTTAACTAATTATGTGACTTCAGAAGGTAATTGGTTGCACCAGATCTTATTTAGGGTCTTCATAGCAAAGGGGGTGAACACATATGCACGCACCACTTTTCAGTTTTTTATTTTTTAGATATTTCTTTAAACAAGTTATTTTCATTTCACTTCACCAATTTGGACTATTTTGTGTATGTCCATTACATGAAATCCAGATACTGTAACGGTTGTCGTCTGGAATGGAGGACCAAAACGCAGCAGGAATGTGGATGCTCATCTTGTATTTTATTTTAAATAAAAGAGAACACCAAAAACAACAAAATGAAGAACGAACGATCAACAAAACAGTCTTGTCAGGCTCACACACACAAAACAAGAAACAATCTCCCACAAATACTAAACCAAACACATACCCATATATAGGACTCCCAATCAGAGGCAACGAGAAAACACCTGCCTCCAATTGAGAGTCCAACCCCAATAAACCAGACATAGAAATATACTGCTCAAAAAAATAAAGGGAACACTTAAACAACACATCCTAGATCTGAATGAAATAAATAATATTTTTAAATACTTTTTTCTTTACATAGTTGAATGTGCTGACAACAAAATCACACAAAAATAATCAATGGAAATCCAATTTATCAACCCATGGAGGTCTGGATTTGGAGTCACACTCAAAATTAAAGTGGAAAAACACACTACAGGCTGATCCAACTTTGATTTAATGTCCTTTAAACAAGTCAAAATGAGGCTCAGTAGTGTGTGTGGCCTCCACGTGCCTGTATGACCTCCCTACAATGCCTGGGCATGCTCCTGATGAGGTGGCAGTTGGTCTCCTGAGGGATCTCCTCCCAGACCTGGACTAAAACATCCGCCAACTCCTGGACAGTCTGTGGTGCAACGTGGCGTTGGTGGATGGAGCGAGACATGATGTCCCAGATGTGCTCAATTGGATTCAGGTCTGGGGAACGGACGGGCCAGTCCATAGCATCAATGCCTTCCTCTTGCAGGAACTGCTGACACACTCCAGCCACATGAGGTCTAGCATTGTCTTGCATTAGGAGAAACCCAGGGCCAACCGCACCAGCATATGGTCTCACAAGGCGTCTGAGGATCTCATCTCGGTACCTAATGGCAGTCAGACTACCTCTGGCGAGCACATGGAGGGCTGTGCGTCCCCCCAAAGAAATGCCACCCCACACCATGACTGACCCACCGCCAAACCGGTCATGCTGGAGGATGTTGCAGGCAGCAGAACGTTCTCCACGGCATCTCCAGACTCTCACGTCTGTCACATGTGCTCAGTGTGAACCTGCTTTCATCTGTGAAGAGCACAGGGCGCCAGTGGCGAATTTGCCAATCTTGGTGTTCTCTGGCAAATGCCAAACGTCCTGCACGGTGTTGGGCTGTAAGCACAACCCCCACCTGTGGACATCGGGCCCTCATACCACCCTCATGGAGTCTGTTTCTGACCATTTGAGCAGACACATGCACATTTGTGGCCTGCTGGAGGTCATTTTGCAGGGCTCTGGCAATGCTCCTCCTGCTCCTCCTTGCACAAAGGCGGAGGTTGCGGTCCGGTTGCTGGGTTGTTGCCCTCCTACGGCCTCCTCCACGTCTCCTGATGTACTGGCCTGTCTCCTGGTAGCGCCTCCATGCTCTGGACACTACGCTGACAGACACAGCAAACCTTCTTGCCACAGCTCGCATTGATGTGCCATCCTGGATGAGCTGCACTACCTGAGCCACTTGTGTGCGTTGTAGACTCCGTCTCATGCTACCACTAGAGTGAAAGCACCGCCAGCATTCAAAAGTGACCAAAACATCAGCCAGGAAGCATAGGAACTGAGAAGTGGTCTGTGGTCCCCACCTGCAGAACCACTCCTTTATTGGGGGTGTCTTGCTAATTGCCTATAATTTCCACCTGTTGTCTATTCCATTTGCACAACAGCATGTGAAATTTATTGTCAATCAGTGTTGCTTCCTAAGTGGACAGTTTGATTTCACAGAAGTGTGATTGACTTGGAGTTACATTGTGTTGTTTAAGTGTTCCCTTTATTTTGAGCAGTGTACAAAAGACCAGAGACCACATAGAAATACAAACATAGAACATTACCCCAAAACCCGGAAATAATAAATCAAACGCCCTACTAAATAAACCACCACCCCGAACCACATGAAAGAAATACCCTCTGCCACGTCCTGACCAAACTACAATAACAAATAACCCTTATACTGGTCAGGACGTGACAGTACCCCCCCCCCCCCCCTAAAGGTGCAGACCCCGGATGCACCTCATAAATAAAAAAAAACACAAAAAAAACAACAACAACAAAAAAATCCCCCTAAACTAAAGGGAGGGAAGGAAGGGTGGCTGCCATCACCGACGGCACTTGTGCTACACCCCCCCCCTCCCCAACCCACCTATACAGGAGGTGGTTCTGGCTCCGGCCTACTGTCCTCCAGAATGCAGACAGACTTGATTAGTTTTGGGCCGTAGGCAGACTCCCCTTGTTCCGGATCGTAGGCAGACCTCTTCCTTTCCACACCGTAGGCAGACTCATTAAATACATAGTTAATCATTTTTGGTTCCGGATCGTCAACTGACTTATGTCGTGACGTTGTATTAGTTAATGTGACGACTGTTGCTCATCGAATGATTAACGGTTTATAATTACGTGATTAAATGAATTAAGCAATGAATCAAGCAATTATTAACTCATTAACCTGGGGCACCATGGGAACATTGTTTTGATTGAGTTTCTATTTCCCAAATTAACTCAAAGGATATCAGAATATCGATTACAACAGTCGCTAAATTAATCAATTTCCTCTACAGTCTCATAATCTGAACGTCGTATAATCCGGGAATCTGCACGGACCCGGGCTTTACCACTGAATTTACCACACCAATCTTAGTTGATTATTTATTTACTAGCAAGCTAAAATGATGATAAAAATGCACATACACAAAACACAGTCTAGCTATTGATTAGGACTTAGTATAACGGGCCAACACACTATGGCGCTTGTTACCCAAAATGGGGATTTTAAAGAGAGAGAAATAAAGGAAGTACACGAGAGAAATATACATTTGGGTTCATTTGTCAGCCATGCTTATTTAAAATTAGCCTTGCCCCGAACTGCCGCTCTTATGGGTCAGAATATAATGATGTAATTACGTGTTGGAGTTCTCAGGTGGGAAGCTCCACGTGGGTCGTTTAGGCTTCTAAATGACGCAGTTCTCCGGCGCAACTCTCTGGTTGTCCTCACGATGTCAGTGTCCTTCTTGGCTAAGTGGTCTGATCCTCACCCTTGATCGAAAAGGGGTCTTCTGAGGACAGACAGCTCTGTAGCTCAGAGCTCACAGCTTCGGCTCGAATGGTGTCGATACCACGATTCAATGGAGAGTGGAGGCTGGGTGGTTCGGCTTGAATTCACCCGCTTAGACACAGCTACTCGTCCGTAGCTCGTGTAGAAAAATATTTCTTTGTCTTCAACCTTGTGTTTCGTTTTGGGGTTCGTCGACTTTGTTAGACCTTAGCTGCAGCTTGGGGTCAATAGTCTCCTCAAAATTCTTCACTCTCCTGTCTTATACCCTCGGGTCAGAAGTGGGTGAAACCGCCTTTAGGGCAATTCTCTGGGCGGACCAAGTAAAGGGGGCAAGGCTTAGATTTGGCTAAAAATCCGATTTTAGACACTAACTTCACATTTCATCTTTACCAAAACATTCTGTTTGATTTGGATATTTTCCAAACAGCGTACAATGTATAAACATCAGGCATATACTGGGAAAACTCTTAAAGGTACAATGTTTTCATAATAACGTCATCTCTTAACCTTTAAAAACAAATACAAAAGTTACATACATTTTAATATTCCACTTTTCGTCATAACCACCATTGTGGCTGACGGAAACCATTGTTCCAAAGTCCCTTTATTGCATGTTTAATGTTCTGAGGCCAGTTCTCCATTGTTAGGACAAAGGAATTTCTCTGTGGCCTAAGTTTTATTATGGGCGTGAGGTGTCATAAAACCCCCACATCTTCAGACCCCTAGATCTCTCCTCCTCTGTTGGGGGTTTGGGAGATAATCTGTAGGGTGGTGGTCTCCTGTACCCTGACCTGATCAGGACAGTCATGACACTTACTTAGTTCCGGGTTGCTGATAGACTCCTTTGGTTCCGGGTCATAGGCAGACTCACCCGGTTCCGGGTCATAGGCAGACTCACCCGGTTCCGGGTCATAGGCAGACTCACTCGGTTCCGGGTCGCAGGCAGACCCCTTCGGTTCCAGGTCGCAGGCAGACCCCTTTGGTTCTGGGTCGCAGGCAGACCCCTTCGGTTCTGGGTCACAGGTAGATTCCCTCGGTCCCGGGTCGCAGGCCAACCCCTTTGGTTCCGGGTCACAGGCAGACCCCCTCGGTTCCGGGTCACAGGCAGATCCCTTTGGTTCCGGGTCACAGGCAGACTCACCCGGTTCCGGGTCATAGGCAGACTCACCCGGTTCCGGGTCATAGGCAGACTCACCCGGTTCCGGGTCGCAGGCAGACCCCTTCGGTTCCGGGTCGCAGGCAGACTCCTTCGGTTCCGGGTTGCAGGCAGACTCCCTCGGTTCCGGGTGGCAGGCAGACTCCCTCGGTTCCGGGTCGCAGGCAGACTCCCTCGGTTCCGGATCAGAGGCAGTCTCCCTCAGTTCCGAACTAGACACTGTTGCCGGATACTCTGGACTGCACACTGTTGCCGGATACTCTGGACTGCACACTGTTGCCGGATACTCTGGACTGCACACCGTTGCCGGATGCTCTGGACTGCACACCGTTGCCGGATACTCTGGACTGCACACCGTTGCCGGATACTCTGGACTGCACACCGTTGCCGGATACTCTGGACTGCACACTGTTGCCGGATACTCTGGACTGCACACCGTTGCCGGATACTCTGGACTGCACACTGTTGCCGGATACTCTGGACTGCACACTATTGCCGAACTCTCGAGGCTGGGCTGATGCACTGGAAGCCTGATGCGTGGTACTGGTACTGGATGTGCCAGTCTGGGGACACGCACCTCAGGGCTAGTGCGGGGAGCGGGAACAGGCCGAGTCGGACTGGGTTGACGCACTGGAAGCCTGATCCGTGGTGCTGGTACTGGAGGTATCAGCCTGGGAACACGCACCTCAGGGCTAGTGCGGCGAGCAGGAACAGGACGTACCGGACTGGGCTGTCGCGCTGGAAGCCAGGTGCGTGGTGCTGGTACTGGACGTGCCAGACTAGGGGTTCGCACTTCAGGGCTAGTGCGGGGAGCGGGAACAGGATGAGTTGGAATGGGCTGACGAACTGGAGGCCTGGTGCGAGGTGCTGGTACTATCCTCACCAGACAGCTAGCACGCACCTCAGGACTAGTAATAAACGCTAACTCAGGTGATATCATTAGGACACGCTCTGTAGGGCGAATGTCGTGCCTAATACACCAACACAGTAGCTCTCTCATTCCTTTCTCCTCCAATTATCCCATCAACTCCTTTATAGTCTCTGTTTCTCTCACCTCCAATTTTACCCCGACTAGCTCTGGTTCCATCCTCGGCTCCGCCGATCTGTCCATGTGCCCCCCCCAAAAAATGTCTTGGGGCTGCCTCTCCGGTTTCCTCGCCAGTCGTGTACCCCGGTAGCGTTCCCGGTCCTCACCGAATTCCCCTTGCTCCTTACTCCGCTGCTTGGTCCATTTGTGGTGGGAGATTCTGTAACGGTTGTCATCTGGAATGGAGGACCAAAACGCACCAGGAATGTGGATGCTCATCTTGTATTTAATTTTAAATAAAATGAACACCAAAAACAACAAAATGAAGAACGAACGATCAACAAAACAGTCTTGTCAGGCTCACACACACAAAACAAGAAACAATCTCCCACAAACACTAAACCAAACACATACCCATATATAGGACTCCCAATCAGAGGCAACGAGAAAACACCTGCCTCCAATTGAGAGTCCAACCCCAATAAACCAGACATAGAAATACAAAAGACCAGAGACCACATAGAAATACAAACATAGAACATTACCCAAAAACCCGGAAATAATAAATCAAACGCCCTACTAAATAAACCACCACCCCGAACCACATAAAACAAATACCCTCTGCCACGTCCTGACCAAACTACAATAACAAATAACTCTTATACTGGTCTGGACGTGACAGATACAAAGCCATTTAAATTACAGGTTGTAAAGCAACAAAATAGGAAAAACACCAAGAGGGATGAATAATTTTGCAAGGCACAGTATTTACATACCCCAACCAGAAGCCTTTGATTACAGGCAACATTCGCACTGAGCTAAAGGGTAGAGCTGCCGCTTTCAAGGAGCGGGACTCTAACCCGGAACCTTATAAATGATCCGGCTATGCCTTCCGACAAACCATCAAACAGGCAAAGCGTCAATACAGGACTAAGATCGAATCGTACTACACCGGCTCTGACGCTCGTCGGATGTGGCAGGGCTTGCAAACTATTACAGACTATAAAGGGAAGCACAGCCAAGAGCTGCCCAGTGACACGAGCTTACCAGATGAGCTAAATAACTTCTATGCTCGCTTCGAGGCAAGTAACACTGAAACATGCATGAGAACATCAGCTGTTCCGAACCACTGTGCGATCACGCTCTCCACAGCCAATGTGAGTTAGACCTTTAAACAGGTCAACATTCACAAGGCCGCAGGGCCAGATGGATTACCAGGATGTGTACTCCAGGCATGCGCTGACCAGCTGACAAGTTTCTTTATTGACATTTTCAACCTCTCCCTGTCTGAGTCTGTAAAACCAACATGTTTCAAGCAGACCATCATAGTCCCTGTGCCCAAGAACACTAAGGTAACCTGCCTAAATGACTACCGACCCGTAGCACTCACGTCTGTAGACAAGAAGTGCTTTGAAAGGCTGGTCATGGCTCACATCAACACCATTATTCCAGAAACCCTATACCCACTCCAATTTGTATACCGCACAAACAGATACACAGATAATGCAATCTCTATTGCACTCCACACTGCCCTTTCACACCTGGACAAAAGGAAAATCTATGTGAGAATGCGATTCATTGACTATAGCTCAGCGTTCAACACCATAGTGCTGTCAAAGCTCATCACTAAGCTAAGGACCCTGGGACTAAACACCTCCCTCTGCAACTGGATCCTGGACATCCTGACGGGCTGCCCCCAGGTGGTAAGGGTAGGTAACAACATATCCTCCACGCTGATCCTCAACACTGGAACCCCTCAGGGTTGCGTGCTCAGTCCCCTCCTGTGCTCCCTATTCAGGCATGACTCCAACACCATCATTAAGTTTGCTGATGACACAAAAGTGGTAGGCCTGATCACCGACAACGATGAAACAGCCTATAGGTAGGAGGTCAGAAACCTGACTGTGTGGTGCAAAGACAACAACCTCTCCCTCAATGTGACCAAGACAAAGGAGATGATAGTGGACTACAGGAAAAGGAGGACCAAGCACGCCCCCATTCTCATTGACGGGGCTGTAGTGGAGCAGGTTGAGAGCTTCAGGTTCCTTGGCATCCACATCACGAACAAACTAACATGGACCAAGCACATGAAGACAGTCGTGAAGAGGGCACGACAAAACCTATTCCCCCTCAAAGATTTGGCATGTGTCCTCAGATCCTCAATAGGTTTTACAGCTGCACAATCGAGAACATCAATGCCTGTTATGGCAACTGCTCGGCCTCTGACCGCAAGGCACTACAGAGGGTAGTGCGTACGGCCCAGTACATCACCGGGGCCAAGCTTCCTGACATCTAGAACCTCTATACCAGGCGGTGTCAGAGGAAGGCCCTAAAGATTGTCAAGCGGTACCGGAGTGCCAAGTCTAGGTCCAAGAGGCTTCTAAACAGCTTCTACCCCGAAGCCATCAGACTCCTGAACAGCTAATCAAATGTCTACCGAGACTATTTGCATTGCCCCCCTCCCCTTTTCTACGCTGCTGCTACTCTCTGTTATTATCTATGCATAGCCACTTTAATACCTCTACCTACATGTACATATTACCTCAATTACCTCGACTAACCGGTGCCTACGCACATTGACTCTGTAACGGTACCCCCTGTATATAGCCCCCGCTATTGTTATTTACTGCTGCTCTTTAATTGTTATTCTTCCCTAAAAAAAAGTAAGAGATATTTTCTTAAAAATGCACTGTTGGTTAAGGGCTTGTAAGTAAGCATTTCACTGTAAGGTCTACACCTGTTGTATTTGGAGCACGTGACAAATACAATTTGATTTGATTTGATACTCCAACAGGCTCTGTTTTTCAGAAAGTACCCCTGATGCACTGTTCAATTATTATTAAGCAATTTAAACTATTTGTTATTTTTATGAAAACTTGTTTTGTAGTGCCCTCAATGGCTTTCATGTGTTGTGAGCTTGTCCGAGGTGTTGGACTGGACTACAGTTGCTATCCATTGGAGTGCTACGATTGGTTGTCCCAAATTCTGGGGAGAGGCTTAGCTAAGGGTCAATTGATTCCAGAGTTAAAATTCCAGAGAGGTGTGAAGAGATCAAACACAGTGAGGGGAGGAAATAAATCTAGATCTGAGTTCCATTCATGGCCACTTTGTTACATTACATGTTGTTGTTGGTTTTTTCTCCTTTTTTCCTTCTCTGTTTCTGATCAACACATTCACGGCAAACTCGGTAATTCCAGATGGGAGACCATTGTGTTCTCCAGATATGAAGATGATGCACGTTGTGTCAAGTGTCCTGATTGCCTATTGAGCGTAACATCCCCTGTAAAATATGGACACTGGAAAGAGGCATAATAGTATGAGTGCAAAATGAACATGACCACGTGCCCTGTTATCTGTAATCTGAGACCTTAAGGGTTCCCACTTATCCTCCCGTGTTTCCATGAGTAAATGACAAGTATGACACTCTCTTTTGAAATCTGTATCATTCCTTCAATCAATATGGTGCTTTGGTTGTTAACATGGCCATCATAATATCTATTCAGGAAGACCATTTTACACTACACAATTAACACTCAAATTCTGTATCTGGAACAGCTCTATGTGCTTGGAGATGTCATTTTCTTGTTCCCTCTTTCTCTCCTGCAATGCATTATAATTTGTGTTGATTCGTATAATGTTCTGAGATTGCATAATGTTTTTGAAAAGTGATCCCTAAACGCATCACTTAGATACCTCTCATTCATCCCATTTACAATACAAGAATATCCTCTACAAAGTAATTTAGGCAAATAATAACAGTGATGCCAGGATCTTAACATGACTACGGTATTCCTTTATTTGGTTGTAATAACATTGCACAGTATGGGTGACCATTTAACGTGAAAATAAGCTTTAGGCCTATTATGGATGGCTTACTATTATCTCAATTTGTCAGTACTGGAAAATTCAAGAAGCATGCAGAATTTGCATAATGCTTTGTTTGGATTAATGGTGTTGAGGTCCAGTGCACACACATTCATGCGGTTATTGCTTACTATCAATAAGAAGATGAGGGGAGCGAGATGAGTGGGTCTGGTCCCTTCAGTGCATTTAGTCTGATAAAGTACGACGGAGACAGCGACAGAGGTATGGATAGAGATTCTATGACGGATAGCAGAGAAATATGAAAGCCAATGTAGATCTGTGATGCAGGCAAGCAACCGATGCAGACAAAAGGCATTGCCAAGTAATGTGTATAGTGAGCGGGGGATGTTCTCCTATAAGAGCTACCGACTGCATTGTGTCTCAATTGTTGTTTTCAGCATAGTGATAGAACAATGGATGAATTGTCAGCCACAACCTCATCCCATGATCATTGACTAAAAACCATGGGTAGTCTGTACTTGGCAAGTGTCACAGTCATAAACATCGTGTAGCAACACAAGGGGAATTTAAGGGGTCTGTGGCATTGAGAGATGCCCCTTGGACTGTTCTCTGAAATGCAGTGTTACTGAAAAGATCTAAAATCAGCACCATGGACAGCGTCATGTAATGCATTGCTACTGAACAGATCCAGATTCAGCATCATAGGCAGTTGTAATCAATGCAGTGTTGCTGACTAGATATGGGCTCACCACCATGGACAGTTCAGTACAACACAATGTTGCTGAATAGAGACAAGACCAGCACCATGGACAGCACAGCTCATTGCAAGCACCACTCTGACACAAGACAGCACTTCTTTCCAGGATTCCTAGAAGCCCACTCCTTTCCTTAGTCATAACATTCAAAGTATATTTTTTATATTACATTTTGTACATGTCTCTCATTCTATAGAATACACCAATCAATAACCATGTTTCTAACCACAGTGTTTATGCGAGTAAAGTCATAACGTATAAAAAAAACCCAGCTGTAATGGAAACAGGAATTTTATAAATGCCAACAATAATAATGTGTGTGTTCGACATCGTGGGATCTTTTTTTTCTGTAAAATTAATTATGCGAGAAATGGCGGTGGAATCTCCTTTATGCGCAAGCATTGATATAATAACCATCATATTGAAGTAAACTTGTAGTCACGAGATGATATGGTGTGTGGTCCTCCCACTATGACTTGGAAAACCATGCAGTTTATTAGGCTACAGATTAAATAAATTATGATGAACTTCACAGGGTGGTGAAAGTGCAAAGCGATGAACTTGATACTCCCTTCCCATAAATATTGAGGGTCTTATTCTGGTGAAATGATGATCAATGCTTGACTGCTGTTTGACAAATAAAAATATTCTTGCTCTTGTCCATAATAATCTCATCATGATCATGTAGACTAGCAAACATTACAGCGTACCCACACTGTATCTGTGAGCTGTTGGCTAGAGCGCACGTGCCAAGACCAGAGTAGGCAAATTTGTTATCTAACGCAACAGTTTTTGTGAGAGCTGAAAATGCGATGGAAACACATTGAACTTCAGATTTTAATTTGGCACATAAAAATGTAAGTGAAAAAGACAATGTTGTGTGCACTACGTCATCACGCACTGATTTTTATCCGCAGAATTCTGTTTGATGGAAACACCACTGGTGGGGAAAATTTGCATGTTTTCTTTAAGCAGATGTTTGAATATTTGCATGAAAGTCTATCGCCAATTGGATGGAAACCTAGCAATTGACTGAGAAAATACTTGTACTGTTGTTCTGTCTGGTCCTGTCTTATGTCCTCTTGTCCTTGTTCAGTATGTTACACTCCAAGAATGTGAGTGCATCACAAAGGTTGGCTAGGGACGCACAATTCTTGTTGTACTTCCCAAATGGAGTTCTCAGAAATAGAGGACATATCCAACAAATACATATAATTTTATTCTGAATTATGTTTAAGACAGGACACACATCTGAGAATACATATGAGCCATGACCTTGGGAGAACTAATAGGAATAAACATAAATCCCACTGTAGAGCTCAGCTCACTTTTCTTTGGTATTTGAATTTCTCAACCTCAAGGGTTTTTCCTGCCCAGTGCATTTTCATTTCTTGTACATTTCAGGATAATTCAATCAGTTTGATGTACAGTGGGCCCTGTTAAGGGGCACTCAGTGAGACTAATGTAAAGGTGACCCTCAGGAAAGCTGGTCCATTGGTCAATACTGCCTTGCTAGTATTATCTTGCAGTGCAGTGCCCACATATGGAAGACCTGTCCTAAAGTTATCTGCCTCTAATCTGTTCAGCATCCCACATTATGGAAACACCCCTCATGTTTTCAGTGGATTGCCACTAATCAACTATGACAGATTTTAAATTACTTTAATCACAACATGGATTGCCTGATGAAATGTCAGTTAGAACCTTGCAAAAATGCATTGGGAAGATCTGAAATCTGACCAAACACCCTTCAAGGGAGTAATGACCGTTAACATGGCTAAACACATTCAGTTAAAGATGAACAGATACCAATACACACACACACACACACATATATATATATATTATATATATATATATATATATATATATACACACAGTTGAAGTCAGATGTTTACATACACCTTAGCCAAATACATTTAAACTCAGTTTTTCACAATTGCTGACATTTAATCCTAGTAACAATTCCCTGTTTTAGGTCAGTTAGGATCACCACTTTATTTTAAGAATGTAAAATATCAGAACAATAGTAGAGAGAATTATTTATTTCAGATTTTACTTCTTTCATCACATTCCCAGTGGGTCAGAAGTTTACATACACTCAGTTAGTACTTGGTAGCATTGCCTTTAAATTGTTTAACTTGGGTAAAACGTTTCAGGTAGTCTTCCACAAGCTTCCCACAATAGTTGGGTGAATTCTGTCCCATTCGTCCTGACAGAGCTGGTGTAACTGAGTCAGGTTTGTAGGCCTCCTTACTCGTACACCCTTTTTCAGTTCTGCCCACAAATGTTCTATAGGATGGAGGTCAGGGCTTTGTGATGGCCACTCCAATACCTTGACTCTGTTGTCCTGAAGCCATTTTGACACAACTTTGGAAGTATGCTTGGGGTCATTGTCCATTTGGAAGACCCATTTGCTACCAAGCTTTAACTTCCTGACTGATGTCTTGAGATGTTGCTTCAATATCTCCACATAATTTTCCTCCCTCATGATGCCATCTATTTTGTGAAGTGCACCAGTCCCTCCTGCAGCAAAGCACCCCAACAACATGATGCTGCCACCACCGTGCTTCATGGTTGGGATGGTGTTCTTCGGCTTGCAAGCCTCCCCCTTTTTCCTCCAAACATAATGATGGTCATTATGGCCAAACAGTTCTATTATTGTTTCATCAGACCAGAGGACATTTCTCCAAAAAGTACGATCTTTGTCCCCATGTGCAGTTGCAAACCGTAGTCTGGCTATTTTATGCCGGTTTTGGAGCAGTGGCTTCTTCCTTGCTGTGCGGCCTTGAAGTTAAAGCTTGGTCGCAAATGGGTCTTCCAAATGGACAATGACCCCAAGCATACTCCAACGTTGTGGCAAAATGGCTTAAGGACAACACAGTCAAGGTATTGGAGTGGCCATCACAAAGCCCTGACCTCAATCCTATAGAACATTTGTGTGCAGAACTGAAAAAGCTTGTGCGAGCAAGGAGGCCTACAAACCTGACTCAGTTACACCAGCTCTGTCAGGAGGAATGGGACAAAATTCACCCAACTATTGTGGGAAGCTTGTGGAAGACTACCTGAAACGTTTTACCCAAGTTAAACAATTTAAAGGCAATGCTACCAAACACTAATTGAGTGTATGTAAACTTCTGGCCCACTGGGAATGTGATGAAAGTAATAAAAGCTGAAATAAATCATTCTCTCTACTATTATTCTGACATTTCACATTCTTAAAATAAATTGGTGATCCTAACTGACCTAAGACAGGGCATTTTTACTAGGATTAAATGTCAGGAATTGTGAAAAACTGAGTTTAAATGTATTTGGCTAAGGTGTATGTAAACTTCTGACTTCAACTGTATGAAAAGCTTGTGAGTTTTGATTTTAATTTACTATTAAGGTTTTGCATTTGAAAATGTCCTAACAAAATATGAATCATACACTATACTCTAGACTTTTACTTTTGCTTATCTGGTAAAAAAAAATATTATATCAAATTCACTCCAAGAGCTCAGATGGCACTGTTATGCAAATCAGGAGCAATAACATACCTTTCCCAGTAAACAAATAAATTGCTTTTTGTTTTTTGTTTTAGACACTGTAAATACAGTTGGTTGACTCCTCTCAAATACTGTTGAGACCTTCAGAGTAAGACGGATACTGTATGTGTGCCAGCAGTCAAAAAGGAACTGTTTAAAGATTGCTATAGCAGGAATGAATTGAATCTGGCCCTATAAAGCCATCCTCTGCACCCCAACCTGACATCACAAAGAGATACATGTGTTCTTGAGAGTTCTCATGTAGGCCAACCCAACCAGTGGGAGTGGGAGGCTTTTCCAGTGACACATCCTGTGATTTAGGACTTTAACATGTGATTAAGACCAGTTAAAGATATCCAGCTGGTTTGACAAAAGGGAAGAACGTACAGGAGAGTACAAAATACCATTAGGGTACATTAGTACAGCATGTGGTCAAGTGCATCTGTAATGCTGACATGTAAATGCTCTATCTAGATCATCCTGTGATATTTCCAATGAATAGAGGTCTTACAAACTAATTCAGTTAGCGAAATAGCCACAGCTCAATCAAATTTACATGACTATCCCAAAAACAGTATAAACCATATTACCTTTCTACAGGTCATGTGAGGTAGCATGTGAGGTAGCAGCTCTAGGAAAATACCTTAAGCTGACATCAAGGTTTTATTGTCTGTACCTACACAGGCTGCTTGACGTAAAATGTTGCAGCTCCAGCATGTCTACAGCTGGTTCTGACCTGGTCAACCCCTCAAGCCTGATCTCGTTCCATTTTCAGAAATCAGTCCTAATCTTAGGTGATGGTATGGGAACATTGCAATGTGTTTCCTGCTGGCAGGCTTCTGAGTCGTCCCCCATACATAATATCCATGCAATTCTGCCTCTCACATGTGCTTGAAAATGAGCATTTGCACCATGTAAGAGCCTCAAAGCTGTGAGTTTCAGTAGTAAGAGGGAGGAAAGGACAGAGGCATACTATACTGCACTGCACTCATTCCCTTGCTTTTGAGTATAGAATGTGTACTTTGATGCAAATATCTACATCTTAGAGTTTAACCAGTTACATCACAGTTTATGTTATGACATTTTACTGCTGGTTGAAACTTACACATTTGAATAAAATGTGAACTTCACAAACACAATAGTTGAAAATCCCCTATATGGGAGACTTTGAGCGGTTCTGGACTGGTTCCGACTGATATTTTGGTGTACAAAGGGCTCTGTGATCGCCGTAGGGTCCTATGCCTTTTAGTGCCAGGAAGCCCCATCTGTCTGCTCTCCTCTTCCACTCTCTCAACGGAGCTGACTTGAAGTGTCAGGTTTCACACCCCACATTTGCATAGGGAGTGACTTGTCACATTTTCTGGCCTATCCAGACAAATAATCGATTTGCTTCTCCTCTGAATGACGACCAGCCTGGGAGACATGATATGGTGAAAAAGATGACAGTCTTGTGAAAGCTACCATTGTGGTTTCATCTCGCTGTGATATTCTCAGGTGGGAATATACTAAATCATTTCATAGAATTGAAACAAGACTACTTATCTTGGTTACAGACGGACAAAACCACTTTGAGCTTAAAGCTGAAGTTGTAACGAGTCTGCACACATTTTAATGGTGTCTCTGCATCTCATTGGACGTATAGGAGAAAACTCTCTGTCGGCAGTTATATGAAATAGTGCTGTAGCTGACAGCGTAAAGTTATGCCTATGGTATACAAGTGCATTTTTAGTACAGGTGTCAATGAAAACATGATATTGCCTTTTTTTATGACTAGGATATCTGGGACAAGAAAAAACAGGATTTGGACTCAAGTCTATTTATATATCTGCTGTCCTTCAGTCCACAAATAAAGGAATAAACACCATTTATGGTTTATCGAACCAAAGGCTTCCCTTTGTGTCCCCTAACTTAATATTGGTTGGTATGAAACCTGTGCTTGCAACACCATACATGACAACAATAGAAGATGTGTATCCCCTCGAGACTGGAAACCCCTCTTTGTTCATGGGGCAGGTGCCATATAGACAGGAACACGTTTGGCTCTGTTGCCTCAATAATTTGCTGTTTACACTGCCCTCTAGAGATGTGTGATACTGCATTAGTACTGCAGAACTTATCCTAGACAGCCTTAGTGCATTAGTACTGCAGACCTTATCCCAGCAGCCTCTAGTTTTCTCTTTTTATGTAACAGCTCTCCTTGCTAATTCATTTTGGGGAGAAGTGTTGTATAGGGAAGGTCATACAAGATGCAAATCTCTTTATAGAATACACTGACCAGAGAGGATAAATAAGCCACCATTTGTTGTTTATTCTACTGGTATATATCAAAGTGCATACTTTATACCACATAATATTGAAGGATTACAACCTGGTATGTGGGTGGAAGTGAACACCTTGTGTGGACCTTGATGCAGCTTCAGGTGTTTCTGTTTGTGTACAGTGTGAAAGCAGCAACCTGGTCCTTTTACACCAGGCTGGACTACCATGTCATCTTCATTTGATCTAGTGGAAATGCTGTCTCTGAGTTAAAAATCTAACTCTAACTCTTTTTGTGAGCACCTGCAGTGAGTGCATAACCCTAGAGAACTGCATGGTAATGCTCATGCCTGAGTCACTCTATTGTGTATTATTTTACAGAAACGGACAATGGATCGCTTACAAATAATGTATTTGTGGACACAAAATCCACAATAACCTCAATGACTCATTTGTACTTGAAGGGACTCATGAAAAAGAGTAAAGGAGGGGACTGAAATTGACATCATTGAAATAGTAGCATGGCACACAGGCTACTAAAATACGAATAGTGGGGCAGGTACAAATCGGGGTAAAATAATACAGTTGTCCATGATGAGTGGCAGATAAAGATGTTGAAACTATCCACGTTCATTGCTGTTAACTGTAAATCATCACAGTATATCGGAGGTTATAATAATCTTTAAAAAACCTTTTCACTAAGTAAAAACAAAATCCTGCAGAAATAAATCGGCTTAGTGGGCAGAATTAGAGGGGAAGGGTTTGGGGACAGGGTAGGATTAAGGAAAATTGTGCGAAATAAAGAGCGAGTGATCAAGAGTGACTGTGTGCGTGCGTCTGTGTCTGGAGGGCAGGAGGATAGAGCGCGCAGGAGAGAGAGAGAGAGAGAGTGAGAGAGAGAGTGAGAGAGAGAGAGAGAGAGAGAGGGAGATACGCATTGACTGAGAAACATAGATTTTCATCCAACCTCTCTGTTTTTTCTAATCCTCGACTGCACTGTTTAACGTTGATTGTCTAGCTGGACAATATTTTGTATTAGCCTATTACGCCGTTTCTTTTGACGAATATTGGCCCTCGTTGCTGTAATTTAAGTGTATTTGTGGCGAACTTCTCATATTTCCCATTTATACTTAAACTGCATCATGAATAGTTTGTGGGCACCTCTCGATCTCATACCTTTGGAATGGTGGGGATTACGCAGCCGAAAAACGGGGAGCATGTAAACGCGGATGGAGTTTGGGATTTATTGCAAAATAAGGGAAAGATGACTGTCTTCTCTTTGTGTCTCCTATTGTGCGCAGATCTACTGGATTTAGCTGTTGGTAAGTCATTATTTCTGCATAAAACAATCTGTGAGAGTAGGATACAAAAGCCTCTCACATATTTCATCATTCGTGAGGTCATAATTTTAGAGACGCGTGTGGAAAGCAGATGGCTCAGTCCGTGTACATTTTAAGCACTTTTAATGTTGGCCGCTCATATTATGAACCATAGCATTCAATATGTATCATATCCACACACAATTGTCTGAACTTTTCCCCCTTCTGATGGAGTGAATGGTTTCCTTAAGACCCTAAAATGCTATTCCTCCGCAGCTTCAGTTTTGACTGCAGGCATTCTCCGATATGGTACCCAACTAGGATTGTGTAAAGGAGGGGGCGGGGGGTTAAATACACACACATCAAGCTATTTATTTGTAATGGGCCATTATCTTTACAGTGTAAAATTAAGTAATAATCTTCTTCTTGTTATTATTTGTTATGATTATTATCATTATACTGTTATTACTTGTACCATACCACTAGCCTACTACTTTTGGTCTACCATATTTTGCAATGTGATATAAATCAGCAACAGATCGCTTTCTGTTGCTGCCTTTGAGTAATGGCATTCAGCTACAGTATAGGCTACCGGTATGTTTAGGGCTCTTGGGCGACTCACATTAACTGCAGCCTTAGCTCAACTGCTCTCCATAGTCAGGACCAGACTTCCATTAATAACAAACTAACAATAGCCTATTATCCGTGGTTAAAGTTAATTGGAACAGGTACATACCGCCCACATATAATAGTTAAAATGGTGAGTGGGAAACAGATTAATCACTGGATGCTGCAACTTTCTGATAAGATCGAGACGTTGTGTACTGCTGCATATTTTATCAACATAATCGAAGGTTGTACATGGGCTCCAGAGGGTTTGGTTTAAGCTTCCATATAAGATATGGATCAATAGCATTGATTTATCCAAACAAGGCTACAGCACATTCACCATTAGAGTAGGTTTTGTTTATTTTCCTGACACTCAAAGATCTGGCAAGATTTTTACAGCATTGAAGCTAGTAATGTGCAGTTCGCTAACAAATAGTTATTTTTGATAGACTCTTTTTACTGACTCATTATTCGTTGTTCTGAGTGACTCGTTCATTTTAGTCGTTCGTTTGGCCTGCTGTTCGCAATTAATTCCACAGCAGTATGAATATGCGCTTCTCTCGTAACTCCGGAGACGTGCTTAGACCAACAACTGGCTGTCATATATGCACGCAGGCAAAATCGATCATGCTGCAGGCAGCAGGCAGCATAGAGAAGACAAATACATATTTAGAACAGATAATTGATCATATGGAGCAATAATGAATCCATTAATTGATTATGGAATGTTATGATGGACACAGCTTTGTAGAACCAAAACATACACAGCCTCTGCTCAACAAACTCGAACTCGAGAACGAACCGTTTGGGGTGCTCTGGTCCCTCATGGCATATAAACAATGCATTTTGCCAAGAGTCGTTCACCATCTAGTCCGATTGTGGCCACAACTAGGCCTTGTTTCAAATGTAGGCTACCAATAAATTATGTTATTTTTATGCCTAGCAATCAACAAATGTACATTGTTTAAAGCACGCTTTTACAAGTATCTGTCACAAATGACAGCTCAAATAGGCCCATTAAGGTGAACAACATGTGAACAAGGCTTGTAGAATCATGAATATTTCGAGTTTTCAGTGTATGTTTGCCAGTAGAGGGTCCTGCATGCTCTGGGCATTATCTACCACTTTGCATGTGCACAGTATTCCGGATAATGGTTAAGGCATTATACTGGAGAAGCAGTTTACATGCACCTTTCATATCCCGCTAACGAGCATTTCTGTATCCATGAATTAACAGAATATTCCTAATTTGTGGAAAGATTTTTTGACAGGCGGTGCGAATTCTAATAAATTTAAGCATCATTTTAGATATTGCTCAGCTTATAATTTTCCGACTTGTCTATAATTAGATGCATGCAGTTTCTCTTCTGTCATTACTTAACGCTCTAGAATACTAAATAAAGCCTTACTCACCAAAATAATGTTATAAATTGATTGAGTAAATCATCAACAATCCAGTTAACATCAGTAAAGTTTTGCCTTTCATTTCTGCTTTTCTCGCTGAACAATGGAGTTTAGGGAATGGGGAGATTTTTCCGTGCAAAATTTCCAAATTAAATCAGTTTGTTGACCGGTTTTAAGGAAATGAAAATCTGTGAAAATGGCTTAAGTTCCTATTCCAACTATAGCTGTTCCTATCTGAACTGAGCCTGCGCAGACCGCGAAAAATAACATCAAATGTGATAAGGTATTTACATGCCACAGTATCCATTCTATGATCAACAAATCCCAGGCATCTTGTTCGGGTTTCTTAATTAAAATCGGGATAGGAACTATTAGGGTTATTGTAAAAGGGATATGATGTTTATATGCGTCAACTCAAAAACACATTACTTGAGTATCCCGAATAATGATGGGATATTGGTGTGCATGTAAATGAGTCGAAACATTCGCTCTTATGACTGCACAAGACAAAAAGTTCAGAGTCAGTAAAAAGAGCCGACCTTCCCTACATTCACACCTTGGCCTTCACAGATGTAATCTATAGGCTGTCTCTTGACTGTCGCGTCCCATTCATACAATGTTAAAATAACTTTGCTGCTAAATAAGACGTTTGAAATACAGTGGCTGAGCAAGCTAACCAACTGGTCACTGAAAGCAATAGATGGTGACAAAATATTATGTCATTCATTTTCAATGGAAGGATTGAGATGAGAAGTTTGAGGAAAGTTGAACTTCACGCAAATCATCAATCATGCTGTTGCACAATAACCAATTGAGGGGGTGAAGACTTTGACACTTTCCTCCTGAACCTAGGGTGATACTCATTTTGAAGTCGCAGGCAGGGCTACATCATCTCGACACCATGAGTCAGATGTATATCTTCTACATTCACCCCCCTTTGACCTCCTCCCCCATGAGAGATCCTCCCACAGTTGGGCACCATTGTCATGGGCAGGAAATGAACCCTGGTCTCCCATGGGAAAAACCAACATGTTGACCATTTGACAAGGGTAACACTGATTTTGAAGTTGCAGTCAGGGATACCTCATCACAGGACCATGAGTCTGACTCATGTCCACTACACAATGTCAGGGGACGACGTTGTTTCTAGTGAAAGCATACAGTTAGGAATGTGAGGTTACTTGCCGCTAGATCTATGCTGCTCTGGAAATTGCACCAGCACATGATTAGGTTGCACCAACCTGAGGAGATAATGGCCTAACCTGGGTCCCATAATGTACCTGCATTCCATACAGAACCAGGCTAATAATGACTAGTCCTTTTTTAAACTAGCATGCCCCTATGTTCTTACATTGATTTGGATAGATTTTCTCAGGTTTCAATGTTAACTTTTTTTTTATCACTGTCAGTTTATAAATGCATTGGGGGCCTGTAATTTTATGATAAAAAAGTAAGCCATTTCATCTAACATATCCAAGGAATGCATCATTGATATTTTGATGTGCAACCTGTTGAAATAGGATCCAGAATTATTAGATTTATTTTTGGACATCTTTGTGCACATTGGCGTAGACAAGTGGTTGCCAACTGGTCGATCTTCAAGGCATTCCTAGTCGATCACCAAATATTTCTGTAGAAAAGCCAACGAACGATAAAGGCTTGCGCTCCTTTTTTAAAATCCTGTTGTGCTGTTGCCAGTAAGTGCACTTGATTCAAAAGTCCTGAGTATCAGGTAAGAAAAGTAAAACTGACCATCCTACCGATCCTCGACTTCGGCTTGGATGCAGTCTATCACAGTGCCATCCGTTTTGTCACCATAGCCCCATATACTACCCACCACTGCGACCTATACGCTCTCGTTGGCTGGCCCTCGCTTCATACTCGTCGCCAAACCCACTGGTTCCAGGTCATCTACAAGTCTTTACTAGGTTAAGCCCCGCCTTATCTCAGCTCACTGGTCACCATAGCAGCACCCACCCGTAGCACGCGCTCCAGCAGGTATATCTCACTGGTCACCCCAAAGCCAATTTCTGCTTTGGCCACCTTTCCTTCTAGTTCTCTGCTGCCAATGACTGGAACGAACTGCAAAAATCACTAAAGCTGGAGACACATATCTCCCTCACTAGCTTTAAGCACCAGCTGTCAGAGCAGCTCACAGATCACTGCACTTGTACATAGCCCATCTGAAAATAGTCCATCCAACTACCCTCATCCCCATACTGTATTTATTTATTTATTTTGCTCCTTTGCACCTCCATGTGTAACTCTGTGTTGTTGTATGTGTCGAACTGCTTTGCTTTATCTTGGCCAGGTCACAGTTGTAAATGAGAACTTGTTCTCAACTAGCCTACCTGGTGAAATAAAGGTGAAAAAAAAGTGTCCCCATGTGTCACGACTTCTACTGAAGTTGATGCCCCTCCTTGTTCGGGTGGTGATCGGCGATCGACGTCACCGGCCTTCTAGCCACCATTGATCAGTTTTTCATTTTCCATTGGTTTTGTCTGGTCTCTTTACACACCTGTTTCATATCCCAGTAATTATATGTTGTGTATTTAACCCTCTGCTTCCCCTCATTTCTCTGTTGGTGATTGTTTGTTTGTTTGTTATGTACGTGTTGTTTCTGTATCGGTGTGCGACGGGTTATTGTTTTACCCGGATTCTTTTCTACGTTGGTTTTGGAAATAAATATTCCATTTTTAAACCACTCTGTTTTCTCCTGCGTCTGACTTCCCTGCCACCTACTTACACGGACTATGACACCATGAGACAAACTTACCCGGCGGACCGGCAAATCTGTGACTATATCGAGTCCACCTACTGCGCTGCCCAATCAGATAGTTCAAATCTCCGTGGCTACAGAGATTCCATGACCCTGGCCACAGCCAAGTTTAATAGGCTAATAGCGTACGGAAGATTTAATAACTTTTGAAACCATGACCACAGAGAGACTCAACGAATACAGCAAAGAGCTGCTGTTTGTATGAGTGAGTTGCTTAAGTTTATATTCAGCACTGTCACTGTTTTATTCAACACTATTACAAAATGCACTTCTCCCTACTTCCGCTCGGGCTGCAGCTGCAATGAATGAGTAGTCAAGTATCGATAGCCCTGCGTTTTATTATTATTAACAGCTTGTCATGTCGATTTTAATATTAAGGAATATTTCACTTTCTCTGGTCATTGGAACAACATGAATTTGTGCATGAAGCAGATGCGGGGCGACTTGCGTTTCGCCATCAGGTGGAAGTCGGTGTCCCCTCTCTCTGGTCAGTCTCACCGGAAGAAAGGAAGGAGAGAGCAGGGACTGTAAGAGGCGGTTGGAAAATGTTTTTTGAACGGTCATCCAACTTGGAATTCCAAGTCGGAAACTCAGGCATCTTTCTAGTGCTCCGACTTTTCGACCTGAAGATCACTGACGTTGTGATTTGACCTCGTTGACAATCAGATGCAGATACCATCAGTCCAGTAAAATAAAAAATACAATTATTTCAATTCATGCTCCACAGTGCCTCACAAGTGCTAAACCAACTGATCAATTTTGTTATCAAAGCTCGAATTTTGAAATATAATATGGTCTGATTAACGATTTTGGCAGGCCAATCATATAGCCAATATGCTGTGATAATGTATTAGGCCTACTGCCAAAACCTCATTCATACAAAACTGTTTGTGTGAGGTTAATGTTAAAAATAAATCATCTGAGCAGTAGATCTCAGTTTGCTTTTTGACTGCGAACGTGATCTTTACTCAGAAAAGGTTGGGGACTGCTGGCCTACGCTATATTATTCACCACCTGAGGAAGTACTAACTCTAAATATTATCATGTTGCTTAATAGATAGATTAATCAATTAGCCTACATGGCTATCAGTAAATGTTATGTCCTACAAAAACTTCCCAGCGCTAGGCCTGTACTGGCTACTTGATGTTGGCCTATTCACCACAAACGGGGTACTCCAATTGACTCCACTCTGCGGGCACATAAAAACCACATACTACATAGCCTACTCTGGTTGTAAAGTGGTGCTATGAACTAGGGGAGAACGACTGCCCCCTCTCATTGTAGCCACGGAAAATCAAGGCCGACCACAGTACTGCAGGTAATGTTAGCAGGAAATAGGATCCCCCATTATGGTGAATGTAAGAATTGCAATATTAGTGTAAATAAACAACTATTTCCACGACAATCATGGCACCAATAATTGCTTCTAATACACCAGCTGTATGTCCTTGAAGTGATTATTTTAAAATCGCACACATAAGTTCTAAGGATAATTTAGTTGCTAATGGCAGCCTGCAGTACACTGGTCGACCTCAAATTGAGTTACAATGAGAGGGGGCAGCACTGAGCTAGCCTGTAACATCACTTCCTGGACTAGCTCAAACTGCGGATGTTGTTTCCATGATACGCTATCTTAACCGATTTCATTTGGCTTCAATGTGCTGTTGAATCTTCAGAGGTATGAATGGTGTCACGTGATTGATGGCTTAGTCCTTTAGTTCATTCAGTCATTGCTATGAACTCAATATTTAGAGGTGAGAATACATTATATACTCCCAGAAAGCTGTAACTGTCCTCTCTGTAACTAGAACAACAGTAGTTGATTTGAAAGTGGTATTTTCCTCGCAATTTCATTTTGAGCAACGGTCATATGGTTGTGCTTATTACAATGCACCTATCACTCTTCAGTACACACAGTAGGGAGAGTGAGTGGCTCGCTCACACAGCAGCTTCATTAAATAGTACCTGCAAAACACCAGTCTCAACGTCAACAGTGAAGAGGTGACTTCGGGATACTGGCCTTCTAGGCAGAGTTCCTCTGTCCAGTGTCTGTGTTCTTTTGCCCATCTTAATCTTTTCTTTTTATTGCCCAGTCTGAGATATGGCTTTTTCTTTGCAACTCTGCCTAGAAGGCCAGCATCCCATAGTCGCCTCTTCACTGTTGATGTTGAGACTGTTGTTTTGCAGGTACTATTTAATGAAGCTGCCAGTTGAGGACTTGTGAGGCGTCTGTTTCTCAAACTAGACACTCTAATGTACTTGTCCTCTTGCTCAGTTGTGCACTGGGGCCTCCCACTCACTCTTTATATTCTGGTTAGAGCTAGTTTGCGCTGTTCTGTGAAGGGAGTAGTACACAGTGTTGTACGAGATCTTCAGTCTCTTGGCAATTTCTCGCATGGAATAGCCTTCATTTCTCAGAACAAGAATAGACTGACAAGTTTCAGAAGAAAGTTCTTTGTTTCTGGCCATTTTGAGCCTGTAATCCAACCCACAAATGCTGATGCTCCAGATATTCAACTAGTCTAAAGAAGGCCAGTTTTATTGCTTCTTTAATCAGGACAACAGTTTTCAGCTGTGCTAACATAATTACAAAAGGGTTTTCAATTAGCCTTTTAAAATGATAAACTTGGATTAGCTAACATAACTTGCCATTGGAACACAGGAGTGATGGTTGCTGATAATGGGCCTCTGTACGCCTGTGTAGATATTCTATTAAAAATCAGACGTTTCCAGCTACAATAGTCATTTACAACATTAACAATGTCTACACTGTATTTCTGATCAATTTGATGTTATTTTAATGGACAAAAAATGTGCTTTTCTTTCAAAAACAAGGACATTTCTAAGTGACCCCATACTTTTGAACGGTAGTGTATATAAATATCTATATAAAAAAAATTACAATTATACAGATGATCCTAGATTGCATTTACAGTATATAGTACTTTTCAATGGATCTCAAAACATTTTACATTGAGAAACTCACCACATCCAGCACCAATGTATAGCACCTATTTGGGTAATTAGATGGCCGTGATTGTCTGAGGGGCCAGGCTGGAAATCTTTCCCACAGATATACACATAAAAAGGCCATGGTATAGATACACAGCAATAGTTTGTAATGTTGTTCAGTATACTCCTTTTGCATTCCAATGCAGCTCTGTCTTCAATGTTTCCTGGCAGCGTTGTCCAACTGTGGGCATGTGTATTCTCACCTAAACGTCATGCTCTTTTTTGTTTTCTGTGAGTCAACTCTGCCAGAGCAACTGAATGCCTAGTGGCTCTTTTTTTATCTAGCTGGGCACTTTGTATAAGTACCCCACATGTGGAGAGACTTTTTTAGTCACCTATTTTTATGTGCACATTGTGGCAACACTCTATTGTCTATTATTGCTGAATCCCAAATGCTTGAGCTGTATTTAATTGCTGTTCATGTCATGTGTGAGTCTGTGGAGAAGACACAAGCCAAAGGATATTTTGTATTGATTTGTAGCTTGCTCTAATGTATTCCATGTCAATTCTTCAGGTCATAGGGCAGAGTTTAACCTTCTACATTGAACTAGCCATAATCCTATTTACCCACGCCGCCCTCTCCTCCACAGGGTGAGGGTGTAAATGCAAACAGAATCAAAAATCGATTGGAAACACAATTCCAATGGAGAGGACACATTTTGTCAGCATACATTTTGCATGAGTGATTTTGTTATTTAATGCTTCATACAATTTACTAAATTGTTTGTAAATACCACAAAATACATGTATGAATTTGACTAGATTGATATTATAAGTTCATTATTACGTGATCTTGGTAATTCGATATGAAACCAAACCAATTTGAAATCAAACCAATATGAAAAAGGAAATCAAGTTGAAGGGTGCATTCCTATGCCCAGGCGTTGCTGATGCATACCAGATCTTACAACACCTGGATAGGTATTTTACGTATAAGCTAACCACATCAAATGTTAAAGCAATCTCTCAGTCAATGACACAGTCGGTGAAGTGACACACAACCATTGGTTGATGCATGCAACGTCTGAGCAAGGTAACACAGTGAAATTTAAACTCTGTGGGTTTAAAGGGCAACGTGGGGAGAACAAAGCCCTTTTTTAAATATTTGAATCAAGAAATGGGATGTGGTCACATGATGTGATGCTGGTTGGATCTGATAGGAACATTTCTCCATTACAGGGTTAACCTGTTATCGATAGGGGGCAGTATTTTCACGGCCGGATAAAAAACGTACCCGATTTAATCTGATTATTACTCCTGCCCAGAAACTAGAATATGCATATAATTATTAGCTTTGGATAGAAAACACTCCAAAGTTTCTAAAACTGTTTGAATGGTGTCTGTGTATAACAGAACTAATTTGGCAGGCCAAACCTGAGAAGATTCTGTACAGGAAGTACCCTGTCTGACCATTTCTTGGCCTTCTTGATCATCTCTATCCAAAACAGGGGATCTCTGCTGTTACATGACACTTCCTACGGCTCCCATGGGCTCTCAGAAGGCGGCAAAAAGCTGAATGGTGGCTTTGCAGGTCCTGGCTGAAAAACATTAGCGCGTTTGGATAGTGGTCGGTCAGAGTACTATGAGACTGAGGCGGGTGCACGAGTCGACTCCATGTTTACTTTCTCTCTCTTTGTACTAAAACACGGTTTCCCGGTCGGAATATTATTGCTTTTTTACGAGAAAAATGGCATAAAAATTTATTTTAAACAGCGGTTGACATGCTTCGAAGTACGGTAATGGAATATTTAGAATTTTTTTGTCACGAAACGCGTCGGGCGCGTAACCCTTCGTCACCCTTGGATAGTGTCTTGAACGCACGAACAAAACGCCGCTATTTGGATATAACTATGGATTATTTTGAACCAAACCAACATTTGTTATTGAAGTAGAAGTCCTGGGAGTGCATTCTGACGAAGAACAGCAAAGGTAATAACATTTTTCTTATAGTAAATCTGACTTTGGTGAGGGCTAAACTTGGTGGGTGTCTAAATGGCTAGCCCTGTGATGCCAGGCTATCTACTTAGAATATTGCAAAATGTGCTTTCACCGAAAAGCTATTTTAAAATCGGACATAGCGAGTGCATAGAGGAGTTCTGTATCTATAATTCTTAAAATAATTGTTATGTTTTTTGTGAACGTTTATCGTGAGTAATTTAGTAAATTCACCGAAGTGTTCGGTGGGAATGCTAGTTCTGAACGTCACATGCTAATGTAAAAAGCTGTTTTTTGATATAAATATGAACTTGATTGAACAAAACATGCATGTATTGTATAACATAATGTCCTAGGCGTGTCATCTGATGAAGATCATCAAAGGTTAGTGCTGCATTTAGCTGTGTTTTTTTTTTTTTGTGACATATGCTAGCTTGAAAAATGGGTGTCTGATTATTTCTGGCTGGGTACTCTGCTGACATAATCTAATGTTTTGCTTTCACTGTAAAGCCTTTTTGAAATCGGACAGTGTGGTTAGATAAAGGAGAGTCTTGTCTTTAAAATGCTGTAAAATAGTAATATGTTTGAAAAATTGACGTTTTTGTATTTTTGAGGAATTTGTAATTCGCGCCACTTCTATCATTGGATATTGGAGCAGGTGTTCCGCTAGCGGAACGTCTAGATGTAAGAGGTTTTAAGTATAGTAATAATTGCTGTTCAGGCACACCAGGGACAGAGGGCTCACGGATACTGAACATCATGTGTTATTGCAATTCCACAGACACAAATACTGTGTGGTGGCTACGCACTGAATTTGCATCTCTGCTCTGTTATAGGCCAATGTACTGATTCAATTTTCTCAACCCACATCTCGTTAAGAGTGATCAGATAGTGAAATATTTGAAATCATAGTTTTACATACAGCATTTTTGTTTGTTTTGGCTTATAGTCTGTTTAGTCTCTTTTTAATTCTTTCAGACTGCAGTATAAGTCATCTTAGATGTTTACTTTGATGGCTTGATTCACTTCAGTGGATCATAACACAAGGGGCAGATTTAGTGGAGAATGAAAAAGCTGTGTGTTGGAGTTGATCTGAGGCTTTCCTGTGCACTGTCCACGTCTGCTAGTGACAGCTGGGCTTGACTCACAGGAAGTAAGAATAGATATTGGCAGGAATATGGGCTTTGGTGGTGCCTACATCCACCAATCACTTGGCTTTATTTCAGAGCCGCTTTCAGCAGTTATATAAAATGATTATGAACAAATCCGAAGCCTACCCTCTTTGTGGTTTAATTTGCATGTTACTTTGCTATTGTGTGGTCAGCGCAGCTACCTGATATGTGTCTTTTTTACATGCAGGGTCATGTAATATGGCAACCATGCATTGTGATTCCGAAAGCATGTTTGGGATTACAGTGGGTACTGTTACGAGCAATATACGAACGATATCCTGAACAAAGTTTTAGTAGAGGTGTTTTTGTTCCATCTAGATGGAGAACAATGATTGCCTGTTGAACTTTTTTAACCTTGCAATTTGGATCTTCTGAAGCCTTGTGACCCCTGTAAAAAGAGGGGTATAAGAAACCACAAAGACCACAGTTACTCACACATTACGACTTTTATTGAAGATTTTCTTCTTTTTACCTCTATGTAGACCAATGGACTGCAACTCATTTGGCTGTTATAGAAAATCAAATTGACCTAACATTGCCTTTCTAGTATTGTGTAGCTCAATAAGCTGTCCCCCAGTGAAATAGTTTTGTCTTCTGTCAATGATAAGGAAAGGAAAGGAAATAACCGAGAGGAAAGAGGAGGCAGGGCTGGAGGCTTCTTCCTAATTAACTGTAATGTGTTGTTTAGATTCCACCAATACACAATGTTCCAAACTGCTGCTCAATAACGCTGCTCAGCTGTCATATAAAACAATTTTATAAACCGGTGTGGACCCATCTAGTTTACAATCATCAAATGTTTGGCCACACTCAATCATGTTTTACATTATTTTTGTTTACTCTCTTCTTCAGACAGTGCTATAGTTGGGAGTAATGGCCTTACTTTACTTTTTAGTACCCAATCACAGATTCTTTAAGATTCATGCCATGATATGGCAACATATGAATTTGTTTGATCTTTTATGACACAACATTGAGCCACATACAAAAAAATTAACTCTGGATACCACCAAAGCTCATAGGGTCTTTGCAGTGGAGGCTGCCCATTAGGGTGTTAGGGGCTGCGCCCCACTTGTGATTGGTAAAAAAGTATATATAAATAATATATATTATGTAATTCATGGATTATGTTTTAAATGCTCATAAAAGTGTGGTAAATGTGTACATTTTCCTGTTTCAAAATATATTGTTTAAAGCTAGCTGGCTGAGAGTCGGGGCACTCGGCTGAGAGTCAGACTCGGCCGACGTCATGTGGCCTGAGTCTGGGCCACATTCGGCAGTAGTACTTATGGCTAGGATGCGGGGATTGAGCTCGGGCTGATTCCGGTGTGAGTTATCTTGCCCAAATATATTACTTGGGGCTCGGGACGATTCCGGTGAGAGTTATCTGGCCCAAATTAATTACTTGGGGCTCAGGCCCATTGGGTGTCAAGGGATGACACTGCAGAGGAGAAGCAAGTACGGGGAGTCAAACATTTAATAGGGAACGGACATAGAACGAGACCGGACAATGTCAGCACATGGGTAACAGACAAAATGCAATCAATGCAGCAGAGCTGGGGAACTGACAAATATAGGGGAGGTAATAAACAGGTGATTGAGTGAGTCCAGGTGAGTCCAATATCGCTGATGCGTGTGACGAGGGAAGGCAAGTGTGCATAAATGATGGTGGCAGGAGTGTGTAATGGGAAGAGCGGGAGCAGGCGTGACAGTACTCCCCACTCTAGGGGCGCCACCCCGCTTCCCACCTGGGCGAACCAGACGAGACATGGGCGCTGGGTAAGCCGGCTGGGGGTAAACTCCCCACGAACCGGCAGGGGCCTGGGAGCCTGGCGAGCTGGCTGAGGCATAGGAGCCTGACGATCCGGCTGAGGCAAGGACGCCTGTCGATCCCGCTGGGGCGTGGGAGCCCGATAATTCAGTGCAGCATGACGTGGGATGGAAACCTGCCGAGCTAACCAAGGCAAGAAAACCTCTCGAGCCAGCTAGGACGTGGAAGCCCAGCGAGCTGGCTTGGGCAACCCCGGTTCCATCGGCGGCGGAATCCAAACCCGACGTCACTAACAAAACAAAATAACTCCTGTGCCGGCTGGGCGAACAAGACCTGACGATCTGGCTGAGGCCCGACGTGGGATGGGCGCCTTCCGAGCCAAACGGGGCAAGGAAACCTCTTGAGCCAGCTAGGGCGTGGAAGCCTGACGAGCTGGCTAGGCACCCCCGGTTCCATCGGCGGCGACCCAGGGCCGACGTCACCACCAACCGGAACGGCAGTACTCCCCAATGCTTCATGTGTTGGCTGCTGCATTCTGTCAAGGGGATGACGCTGGAGAGAAGCAAGTATGGGGAGTCAAACATTTAATAGGAAACGGACATAGAACGAGACAGGACAGCGTCAGTACATGGGTAACACAGATAAAATACAATCAATGCAGCAGCGGGGAACAGAGCTGGGGAACTGACAAATATAGGGGAGGTAATAAACAGATGATTGAGTGAGTCCAGGTGAGTTCAATATCACTAATGTGCGTGACGAGGAAGGTAGGTGTGCGTAAATTATGGTGGCAGGTGGCAGGAGTGCGTAATGCAGGGCAGCCTGGCGCCCTCGAGCACCAAGGGGGAAGAGCGGGAGCAGGCGTGACATTGGGGCTACTCTCTGGCAGATGATTACACAGGCTGCTTTATATAATTAACATTGCATTATTTATTTATTTTTTACATATTTTCCTAATTGTTTCTGTGATCAAAAAATACAATTAACGTTATAAAGAAATTCTTTAAGAGTCCTGTGTAGTATTTTAGTATTTTGATACTTTGTGCAAGGCAATTGATAAGCATTAAAAACTTTGTGGATGGAACCTCCCGAGTGGCGCAGCTGTCTAAGACACTGCAGTGGTTACTACAGATGCTGGTTCGAGACCCGTGCTGGCCAGGACCGGGAGACCCATGAGATGACGCACAATTGGCCCAGCGTCGTCCAAGTTAAGGGAGGGTTTGGCTGGCCGGGATGTCCTACTCGCATCGCGCTGAAGTAACTCCTGTGGCGGGCTAGGAGCATGCACTCTGACACAGTCACCAGGTGTATGGTGTTTCCTCCGACACAAAATGTTTTTTTGTGGATGGGTATAATTTGTATGTATAAAATGTATAATAGTAATATTTAAAATGACTAAATTGGGTAATTTTGTATACAGTAATTTAAATTTTCATTGGGACGCTTCTGAGGGGATTCGGCAAAGTCGGCTGTATTCCGGTAGACGGAAACGGCTCGATGTACTTGGGCTGATTCTGGGCAGTCATTCATTTGACTCCAGGCTGACTCTGACACCCGATTCCGGGCCGATTCAATCAGTTCCGGCCCCCCGGAAGAGGGCCGCTTCTGTACCGGTTCCTTATTGCTAGCTGGGTTACTACGCTGCCCCTCTGTGACCCTGCCAGCAGCTGCGAGGCCACATAGGTCGTGCGAACATTGCTTGGATTGTTTTTCCAGCTATTTGCTATGAGAGGGAACTGCCCCAATGAAATCGCAGGATTTGATAGCATAAATTATAACAGCACAAAGTAAATTGACCATCCTGTCACCTCCAGTCAGAACTTCTGGGTCTGCTCTAGTCTCTCTCTCAATAAGTATCTTCCGCCAGACGGCATAATTCCGGACGTGAGACTAGATCAGGTACAGATGGTGCTAAAGCAAAAATCTAATTGTAACTAACTTGTAAATAAATAATCATAACAGTCATTGGAGCTTGGGACCTGATAAACGGAACATCTACACTATGTATACAAAACTATGTGGACACCCCTTCAAATTTGTTATTTCAGCCACACCTGTGCCTGACAGGTGTATAAAATGGAGCATAAAATGGAGCACACAGCCGGCCAATCTCAATAGACAAACATTGGCAGTAGAATGGCCTTACTGAAGAGCTCAGGGACTTTCAACGTGGCACCATCATAGGACTCTACCTTTCCAACAAGTCAGTTCATCAAATTTCAGCCCTGCTACAGATGCCCCAGTCAACTGTAAGTGCTGTTACTGTGAAGTGGAAATGTCTAGGAGCAACAACGGCTCAGCCGCGAAGTGGTAGGCCACACAAGCTCACAGAACGGGACCGCTGAGTGCTGAAGTGCGTAAAACTCGTCTATCCATGTGTAACCGATGTGAAATGGCTAGTAGTTAGCGGTGGTGCGCGCTAATAGCGTTTCAATCGGTGATGTCACTCGCTCCGAGACTTGAAGTAGGGTTTCCCCTTGCGTTGCAAGGGCCGCGGCTTTTGTGGCGCGATGGGTAACGATGCTTCGTGGGGTGTCAGTTGTTGATGTGTGCAAGGGTTCCTGGTTCGAGCCCGAGTTGGGGCGAAGAGAGGGACGGAACCTACACTGTTACACATGGTTGCAATACTCACTACAAATTCCAAACTGCCTCTGGAAGCAACGTCAGCACAGGAACTGTTCATCAGGAGCTTCATGAAATGGGTTTCCATGGCCGGGTAGCCGCACACAAGCCTAAGATCACCATGCGTAATGCCAAGCATTGGCTGGAGTGGTGTAAAGCTCGCCACCATTGGACTATGGAGCAGTGGAAACACGTTCTCTGGAGTGATGAATCACGCTTCACCATATGGCAGTCCGAAGGATGAATCTTGGTTTGGCGGATGCCAGGAGAACGCTACCTGCCCAAATGCATAGTGCCAACTGTACATTTTGGTGGAGGAGGAATAATGGTCTGGGGCTGTTTTTCATGGTTCGGGCTTGGGCCCTTAGTTCCAGTGAATTGAAATCATCACGCTATAGCATACAATGACATTCCAGATGATTCTGTGCTTCCAGCTTTGTGGCAACAGTTTGGGGAAGGCCATTTCCTGTTTCAGCATGACAATGCCGGGCGTTGAACGCTGGCTAGCGCATCATGCTTTGTGACATCATGTTAGCTAGCTACAGTATTTTCAGTTAGATAATCTACTTTCACTTATTGCATCTGCATGTTTGTTGCTTTCTCCCTGATGCACTCATTCGTTCATTAGCTGGCTGCTCATTCTAAATATGCTGAACAAAAATATGACTGGAACGAATTGCAAAAATCACTGAAGCTGGAGACTCATATCTCCCTCACTAACTAAGCATCAGCTGTCAGAGCAGCTTACAGATCATTGCACCTGTACATAGCCCATCTGTAAATAGCCCACCCAACTACCTCATCCCCATATTGTTATATATACTGCTCAAAAAAATAAAGGGAACACTTAAACAACACAATGTAACTCCAAGTCAATCACACTTCTGTGAAATCAAACTGTCCACTTAGGAAGCAACACTGATTGACAATAAATTTCACATGCTGTTGTGCAAATGGAATAGACAACAGGTGGAAATTATAGGCAATAAGCAAGACACCCCCAATAAAGGAGTGGTTCTGCAGGGGGTGACCACAGACCACTTCTCAGTTCCTATGCTTCCTGGCTGATGTTTTGGTCACTTTTGAATGCTGGCGGTGCTTTCACTCTAGTGGTAGCATGAGACGGAGTCTACAACCCACACAAGTAGCTCAGGTAGTGCAGCTCATCCAGGATGGCACATCAATGCGAGCTGTGGCAAGAAGGTTTGCTGTGTCTGTCAGCGTAGTGTCCAGAGCATGGAGGCGCTACCAGGAGACAGGCCAGTACATCAGGAGACGTGGAGGAGGCCGTAGGAGGGCAACAACCCAGCAGCAGGACCGCTACCTCCGCCTTTGTGCAAGGAGGAGCAGGAGGAGCACTGCCAGAGCTCTGCAAAATGACCTCCAGCAGGCCACAAATGTGCATGTGTCTGCTCAAACGGTCAGAAACAGACTCCACGAGGGTGGTATGAGGGTCCGACGTCCACAGGTGGGGGTTGTGCTTACAGCCCAACACCGTGCAGGACGTTTGGCATTTGCCAGAGAACACCAAGATTGGCAAATTCGCCACTGGCGCCCTGTGCTCTTCACAGATGAAAGCAGGTTCACACTGAGCACATGTGACAGACGTGACAGAGTCTGGAGACGCCATGGAGAACGTTCTGCTGCCTGCAACATCCTCCAGCATGACCGGTTTGGCGGTGGGTCAGTCATGGTGTGGGGTGGCATTTCTTTGGGGGGCCGCACAGCCCTCCATGTGCTTGCCAGATGTAGCCTGACTGTCATTAGGTACCGAGATGAGATCCTCAGACCCCTTGTGAGACCATATGCTGGTGCGGTTGGCCCTGGGTTCCTCCTAATGCAAGACAATGCTAGACCTCATGTGGCTGGAGTGTGTCAGCAGTTCCTGCAAGAGGAAGGCATTGATGCTATGGACTGGCCCGCCCGTTCCCCAGACCTGAATCCAATTGAGCACATCTGGGACATCATGTCTCGCTCCATCCACCAACGCCACGTTGCACCACAGACTGTCCAGGAGTTGGCGGATGCTTTAGTCCAGGTCTGGGAGGAGATCCCTCAGGAGACCATCCGCCACCTCATCAGGAGCATGCCCAGGCGTTGTAGGGAGGTCATACAGGCACGTGGAGGCCACACACACTACTGAGCCTCATTTTGACTTGTTTTAAGGACATTACATCGAAGTTGGATCAGCCTGTAGTGTGGTTTTCCACTTTAATTTTGAGTGTGACTCCAAATCCAGACCTCCATGGGTTGATAAATTGGATTTCCATTGATATTTTTGTGTGATTTTGTTGTCAGCACATTCAACTATGTAAAGAAAAAAGTATTTAATAAGATTATTTCTTTCATTCAGATCTAGGATGTGTTGTTTAAGTGTTCCCTTTATTTTTTTGAGCAGTGTATATTATTTTGCTCCTTTGCACCCCAGTATCTCTACTTGCACATTCATCTTCTGCACATCTATCACTCCAGTGTTTAATTGCTAAATTGTAATTATTTCGCCACGATGGCCTATTTATTGCCTTACCTTCCTAATCTTACTACATTTGCACACACTGTATATAGATTTTTCTATTGTGTTATTGACTGTACGTTTGTTTATTCCATGTGAAGCTCTGTGTTGTTTGTGTCGCACTGCTTTGCTTTATCATGGCCAGGTCGCAGTTGTAAATGAGAACTTGTTCTCAACTGGCCTACCTGGTTAAATAAAGGTTGAATACATTGGGAACATCTACATTTTAAAAAGTATAATGAATCCATGTAATATAGCTTACCCATCACAATAAATCCATTATTTATTTTAGATACAGTTGAAGTCAGAAGTTTACATACACTTAGGTTGGAGTCATTAAAACTCGTTTTCAACCACTCCACAAATTTCTTGTTAACAAACTATAGTTTTGGCAAGTTGGTTAGGACATCTACTTTGTGAATGACACAAGTAATTTTTCCAAAAATTGTTTACAGACAGATTATTTCACTTATAATTCACTGTATCACAAATCCAGTGGGTCAGAAGTTTACATACACTAAGTTGACTGTGCCTTTAAACAGCTTGGAAAATTCCAGAAAATTATGTCATGGCTTTAGAAGCTTCTGATAGGCTAATTGACATCATTTGAGTCAGTTGGAGGTGTACCTGTGGATGTATTTCAAGACCTACCTTCAAACTCAGTGCCTCTTTGCTTGACATCATGGGAAAATCAAAAGAAATCAGCCAAGACCTCAGAAAATAAATTGTAGACCTCCACAAGTCTGGTACATCCTTGGGAGCAATTTCCAAACGCCTGAAGGTACCACATTCATCTGCACAAACAATAGTATGCAAGTATAAACACCATGGGACCATGCAGCCGTCACACCGTTCAGGAAGGAGATGCGTTCTGTCTCCTAGAGATGAACATACTTTGGTGCGAAAACTGCAAATCAATCCCAGAACAACAGCAAAGGACCTTGTGAAGATGCTGGAGGAAACAGGTCAAAGGTATCTATATCCACAGTAAAACGAGTCCTATATCGACATAACCTGAAAGGCCGCTCTGGTCTGATGAAACAAAAATAGAACTGTTTGGCCATAATAACCATCGTTTTGTTTGGAGGAAAAAGGGGGAGGCTTGCAAGCCGAACAACACCATCCCAACCGTGAAGCACGGGGTGGCAGCATCATGTTGTAGGGTTGCTTTGCTGCAGGAGGGACTGGTGCACTGCACAAAATAGATGGCAACATGAGGGAGGAAAATTATGTGGATATATTGAAGCAACATCTCAAGACATCAGTCAGGAAGTTAAAGCTTGGTCGCTAATGATCCTTCCAAACGGACAATGACCCCAAGCATACTTCCAAAGTTGTGGCAAAATGGCTTAAGGACAACAAAGTCAAGGTATTGGAGTGGCCATCACAAAGCCCTGACCTCAATCCTATAGAAAATGTGTGGGCAGAACTGAAAAAGTGTGTGCGAGCAAGGAGGCCTACGAACCTGACTCAGTTATACCAGCTCTGTCAGGAGGAATGGGACAAAATTCACCCAACTTATTGTGGGAAGCTTGTGGAAGGCATTTGACCCAAGTTAAACAATTTAAAGGCAATGCTACCAAATACTAATTGCGTGTATGTAAACTTCTGACCCACTGGGAATGTGATGAAAGAAATAAAAGCTGAAATAAAACATTCCCTCTACTATTATTCTGACATTTCACATTCTTAAAATAAAGTGGTGATCATAACTAACCTAAGAAAGGGAACTTTTACTAGGATTAAACATCAGGAATTGTGAAAAACGGAGTTTAAATGTATTTGGCTAAGGTGTATGTAAACTTCCGACTTCAACTGTAGGTGTAAAGAAACATGATATGAAGAAATGTTCTATTTCAGAAGAACAGAATAGCATACTCTGAGTTGTCCTTATGTTAGGTCCAGATCTGGCTATGCCATATGGCTGTGGGCTACACTAGTTCATTTAGCAGACAAGATTTGCTTAGAATTCCATGCCATTATTTTATATTATTTTATGTATGAAGAATACAATTGAACAAAGCTGAATAAAATAGGAAGGATATTGTCTCCAAACAATTTGAGAGAGTGTTTGCAGGTGGCTATTCTGTGTTGAGCGGTTAACAAACATTTACATTACATTTAAGTCATTTAGCAGACGCTCTTATCCAGAGCGACTTACAAATTGGTGCATTCACCTTATGATATCCAGTGGAACAACCACTTTACAATAGTGCATCTAAATCTTTTAGGGGGGGGGGGGTTAGAAGGATTACTTTATCCTATCCCAGGTATTCCTTAAAGAGGTGGGGTTTCAGGTGTCTCCGGAAGGTGGTGATTGACTCCGCTGTCCTGGCGTCGTGAGGGAGCTTGTTCCACCATTGGGGTGCCAGAGCAGCGAACAGTTTGGACTTGGCTGAGCGGGAACCGTGCTTCCTCAGAGGTAGGGAGGCGAGCAGGCCAGAGGTGGATGAACGCAGTGCCCTTATTTGGGTGTAGGGCCTGATCAGAGCCTGAAGGTACGGAGGTGCCGTTCCCCTCACAGCTCCGTAGGCAAGCACCATGGACTTGCGAGCTTCAACTGGAAGCCAGTGGAGAGAGCGGAGGAGCGGGGTGACGTGAGAGAACTTGGGAAGGTTGAACAACAGACGGGCTGCGGCGTTCTGGATGAGTTGTAGGGGTTTAATGGCACAGGCAGGGAGCCCAGCCAATAGCGAGTTGCAGTAATCCAGACGGGAGATGACAAGTGCCTGGACTAGGACCTGCGCCGCTTCCTGTGTGAGGCAGGGTCGTACTCTGCGAATGTTGTAGAGCATGAACCTACAGGATCGGGTCACTGCCTTGATGTTAGTGGAGAACGACAGGGTGTTGTCCAGGGTCACGCCAAGGTTCTTAGCACTCTGGGAGGAGGACACAAGGGAGTTGTCAACCGTGATGGTGAGATCATGGAACGGGCAGTCCTTCCCTGGGAGGAAGAGCAGCTCCGTCTTGCAGAGGTTCAGCTTGAGGTGGTGATCCGTCATCCACACTGATATGTCTGCCAGACATGCAGAGATGCGATTCGCCACCTGGTTATCAGAAGGGGAAAGGAGAAGATTAATTGTGTGTCGTCTGCGTAGCAATGATAGGAGAGACCATGTGAGGATATAACAGAGCCAAGTGACTTGGTGTATAGTGAGAATAGGAGAGGGCCTAGAACAGAGCCCTGGGGGACACCAGTGGTGAGAGCACGTGGTGCGGAGACAGATTCTCGCCACGCCACCTGGTAGGAGCGACCTGTCAGGTAGGACGCAATCCAAGCGTGGGCCGCGCCGGAGATGCCCAGCTCGGAGAGGGTGGAGAGGAGGATCTGATGGTTCACAGTATCAAAGGCAGCAGATAGGTCTAGAAGGATGAGAGCAGAGGAGAGAGAGTTAGCTTTAGCAGTGCGGAGAGCCTCCGTGACACAGAGAAGAGCAGTCTCAGTTGAATGCCCAGTCTTGAAACCTGACTGATTAGGATCAAGAAGGTCATTCTGAGAGAGATAGCAGGAGAGCTGGCCAAGTACGGCACGTTCAAGAGTTTTGGAGAGAAAAGAAAGAAGGGATACTGGTCTGTAGTTGTTGACATCGGAGGGATCGAGTGTAGGTTTTTTCAGAAGGGGTGCAACTCTTGCTCTCTTGAAGACGGAAGGGACGTAGCCAGCGGTCAAGGATGAGTTGATGAGCGAGGTGAGGTAGGGGAGAAGGTCACCGGAAATGGTCTGGAGAAGAGAGGAGGGGATAGGATCAAGTGCGCAGGTTGTTGGGCGGCCGGCCGTCACAAGACGCGAGATTTCATCTGGAGAGAGAGGGGAGAAAGAGGTCAAAGCACAGGGTAGGGCAGTGTGAGCAGGACCAGCGGTGTCGTTTGACTTAGCAAACGAGGATCGGATGTCATCAACCTTCTTTTCAAAATGGTTGACGAAGTCATCCGCAGAGAGGGAGGAGGAGGGGGGAGGAGCATTCAGGAGGGAGGAGAAGGTAGCAAAGAGCTTCCTAGGGTTAGAGGCAGATGCTTGGAATTTAGAGTGGTAGAAAGTGGCTTTAGCAGCAGAGACAGAAGAGGAAAATGTAGAGAGGAGGGAGTGAAAGGATGCCAAGTCCGCAGGGAGGCGAGTTTTCCTCCATTTCCGCTCGGCTGCCCGGAGCCCTGTTCTGTGAGCTCGCAGTGAGTCGTCAAGCCACGGAGCAGGAGGGGAGGACCGAGCCGGCCTGGAGGATAGGGGACAGAGAAAATCAAAGGATGCAGAAAGGGAGGAGAGGAGGGTTGAGGAGGCAGAATCAGGAGATAGGTTGGAGAAGGTTTGAGGAGAGGGAAGAGATGATAGGATGGAAGAGGAGAGAGTAGCGGGAGAGAGAGATCGAAGGTTGGGACGGCGCAATACCATCTGAGTAGGGCCAGAGTGAGAAGTGTTGGATGAGAGCGAGAGGGAAAAGGATACAAGGTAGTGGTCAGAGACTTGGAGGGGAGTTGCAATGAGATTAGTGGAAGAACAGCATCTAGTAAAGATGAGGTCAAGCGTATTGCCTGCCTTGTGAGTAGGGGGGGAAGGTGAGAGGGTGAGGTCAAAAGAGGAGAGGAGTGGAAAGAAGGAGGCAGAGAGGAATGAGTCAAAGGTAGACGTGGGGAGGTTAAAGTCACCCAGAACTGTGAGAGGTGAGCCATCCTCAGGAAAGGAACTTATCAAGGCGTCAAGCTCATTGATGAACTCTCCAAGGGAACCTGGAGGGCGATAAATTATAAGGATGTTAAGCTTGAAAGGGCTGGTAACTGTGACAGCATGGAATTCAAATGAGGAGATAGACAGATGGGTCAGGGGAGAAAGAGAGAATGTCCACTTGGGAGAGATGAGGATTCCAGTGCCACCACCCCGCTGGCTCGATGCTCTAGGGGTATGCGAGAACACGTGGGCAGACGAGGAGAGAGCAGTAGGAGTAGCAGTGTTATCTGTGGTAATCCATGTTTCCGTCAGCGCCAGGAAGTCTAGGGACTGGAGGGTAGCATAGGCTGAGATGAATTCTGCCTTGTTGGCCGCAGACCGGCAGTTCCAGAGGCTGCCGGAGACCTGGAACTCCACGTGGGTCGTGCGCGCTGGGACCACCAGGTTAGAGTGGCAGCGGCCACGCGGTGTGAAGCGTTTGTATGGCCTGTGCAGAGGGGAGAGAACAGGGATAGACAAACACATAGTTGACAAGCTACAGAAGAGGCTACGCTAATGCAAAGGAGATTGGAATGACAAGTGGACTACACGTCTCGAATGTTCAGAAAGTTAAGCTTACGTTGCAAAAATCTTATTGACTAAAATGACGAAAATGCTAGCTAACTAACACTAACACTACACTGATCAAGTCGCTCCATTGTAATGTGATAGTTTCTACAGTGCTGCTAGTCGGTAGAGGTTGGCTATTATACAAAAGCAACTTTGTAGCTAGCTAACATAACACTAATCAAGAGGTTCCTTTGTAATGTATTTAGTTTCTACAATGCTGCTCGTCGGTAATAGTTGGCTAGGTATGGAACAATGGCGTCGCGGGGGACGGAAATAGCTGGCTAGCTAACCTCGATAATTACTAAACTACACAATTATCAAGCTATGACAAAGACAACTATGTAGCTAGCTAGCTAATACTGCACTAGTCAAATCGTTCCGTTGTAATGTATTAGTATCTACAGCGCTGCTAGTCGGTAACGGTTGGCTAGCTAGCAAACCCACTAGCTAGCAGTGGGTTTGATGACTAGGTGTGTTGACTAAGTCTGGAGTCAGGACAAGGCGTCGCGTTGCGGCGAAGAAATAGGCACTCCTATTTGCTTAATTTAGAGTTATTAATGTAACTTTAGTTGTTCCACAAACGTTGGGCTATTTGTTTAGATTTTTGAAAAGTTGCTTGCTTGTTTTTTTGCGCATGCTATACACACTTCATCTCTCATTCACAACTTGAGAAGCACTTGATAATGCCTCTAATTTGCCAGCGGCATCCCCTTTATTATACACCTTAAAAAAAATCCATGCCTTTTGCAGCCCTTCTCCCTGAGTGCTGCCTGTTCCGAATCACATCTGATCTGACTCACAGGGCACTCCATCACGTGATCGGGTCTTTCTCACAGACTACAAGTGAAGACAGACACATCGGGGACGCAACACCGTGTGTCCTTATACAATTCTGAGGTGCATAATGAAGATATTGGAAGAACTGTCCATATTTACTTTTCATCAGCCAACAAGATGAGTAGGCCTAACGAACAGAAAAAACCCTATCCTTTGTCAATCTACTATCCCCCATAGTACAAAAGTTGACTTATTCTATTCTGTGCGAGAAATAAATATTCCAAACATAGTCTGGGACAGTTGTGGGATGAGATAGATCCCAAATTAATACAACTATTAGCATCAAAAAAACTATTTTTACGAAATGAGGCTGACGCAACAGATCAGAACGTTTAGCTTAAAATGTTGCTAAACTATTAGGCTATTTCTTCACATTATGAGCAAAGCAATGCGCACACGGCAGTAGGCTGTAAGTGCGAATGTTCCATTAGCGGGAAAACACCATTATCAAAAGTGACTACAAATGCAATTATGTATGTAGTGCTTTTATTAGAAAGGTGCATTTTTGTAGTGAAAGTTACCTTCCCCAAACTTGAAATTCACATGCATACCAGTTAGGCTCTACATCTGTTGTAAAGCGGATTAACGTGCTTCATTTTAAGAAGTTATTTGGGCACTTTAGTTGTGATACAAATCTTCTTAAAACATGTAGGCCTATGGGCTAGGCTACATTAGGTGTGCAATTATGATTAGAAAGACAAAAAAAAAAGGCATTGTTTCTTGCCTTAAACTGGGCATCATTCACAGGTGATATTGTCTAACATTGTCATCTATCAGACTATTTTTGATTTAATCTTGTCTTTACATATACTAAATAATATGTGTGAGTTTTGATTTAGAATGGACCATTATCATGCACCTTTCTCGAAACAGTGGCAGGGGAAAAAATACATGTTATCTCTGCACTTAAACAGCGAATGGAGGACGCTTTTCCTGTGGTTCATTTTCATGCCAGCCAGGTAGCCTATACTCCTGTTGTAAAGATACGAAATGTGCTTAATATTTGCTTAATATTAGGAAAGTTGAGAAATCAATATAGTAGGCCTAGCCTGAATGGATGAATGGATGCTCCTCTTTTTAAAAGAGCCATCAATTTATTTTCTCGCGCAATTGCATAGCCTATAGAAATGTTGTGCAACATGAGCTCATGGAACCTCATGAAGTGTTTGATTAGATTTTCTAGTAAGATTCTTGCTGTTTCCAAACTTCTTCCATTTAAGAATGATGGAGGCCACTGTGTTCTTGGGGATGCTTTGTACCCTTTCCTAGATCTGTTCCTCGACACAATCCTGTCTCGGAGCTCTACGGACAATTCCTTCAACCTCATGGCTTGGTTTTTGCTCTGACATGCACCATCAACTGTTGGACCTTATATAGACAACTGTGTCCCTTTCCAAATCATGTGAAATCAATTGAATTTACCACAGGTGGACTCCAATCAAGTTGTAGAAACATTTCAAGGATGATCAATGGAAACAGGATGCACCTGAGCTCTATTTCGAGTCTCATAGCAAAGGGTCTGAATAGTAAATAAGGTATTTCTGTTTTTACATTTTTATAAATTTGCAAACATTTCTAAAAACCATTTTTCACTTTGTTATTATGGGGTATTGTTTATTTTTAGATTAATGCTGTAACATAACAACATGTGGAAAAGGTAAAGGGGTCTGACTACTTTCCAAAGGTACTGTATCTTCTCAAAGAAACTACCGGTAGTTAGAAAACTTGCCATCATATTTCTGTCATGCTGCTTTGTTGACTACTCCAAACACCCCGCGCCCTGGGTATTCAGCCAATCAGCGTTCCCATTGGGTATTTGCATAAATGTCAGATCTATTTGCCTTTCAGATAATGGTAATCCCAAACTATACTTTTGCCATTTTGGGACCAGCTTTAAGTGCTCCATTTGTTGAAAACCAGTCATAGTAATTTAATTAGCATATTGTATTAACAGTGAATCCACTGAAATGAGTTCTGCATACAGGATCACTTGTTACTGAGTTGCCTTACATCCTAGGGGAACACCCGAGGACTTCCCATACTGCAAATAATGTAACAGAATCTGTAGCCATTATACCAAATCTGTCCTCCCTCACTGCCATCATACCCGCTTCTTGTGTAGGGTAGTGGGGGGAAATCAATGGGAAAGTCCTGGTAGATGAACTTTGCTTGACCTGTATTGCTGCAGTGCAGTCTCCCATCTCAAGCAAGGGCTTTGGATATGATAAAAACTATGAATAGTGGAGACAAGTAAATGCTAGGGGCAAGAGAGTTCAAACAGCACTGTAACTTCCCCCTTTACCCAAAGTCCTACACTGTGTGCTGTGTTGAAGAGAGCATGCTTGCTGCTGAGTTTAGCACCTGTGTGATTTTTAAGGAACTCTGATTCCTCTAGCAGCTGGTGGTGCAAATGAGTGGATCGGCTGTGCTCTCAGGGGGTCCAACAGTTAAGCACAAAATGTGTGGCTCCTGTTCATGATCTCTATAGGGCACATGGTGGAATTTAGAGGTAGGTTCCCTCCCTTGATAGAAAATGGCATAAATCTTTAGCAATTTACAATAAGCTTCACCCGTGATAACTTTGTATTTGTAAGTTGTGTACTTCATGTACATGACAGCTTTGTGCATTGGTCAAAATAGCAGAATATCCTTATCTCTGCAGTTACTTTTAGTGAGATTAGTGACTGTCACAACCTGGGATGTCTTGATCAGCAGTTTCACTGAAATCTCTCCTCGCTGTTTCCGACATCCTAATATGTATTATCTGGTCTTGTTTATTGTGTTCAAACATGGCTGCTGAGTAATAAGAATTGCTGTCCCACTGTGTCTCCACATTAGGCTTCTTATTAGAGGCTTGGTAAAGTACCTCAGCCTACAATACGGTGTGCCACTTATCTCTGTGTTCATGGTTCATCACAGGGGGCTTAAGCCTCTAGGAATAGCATTCCTAAGCACTGAGGATTTTTCATCTCTGTCAACACCTTAACTCATTCTTATCCTTTTCCCTTCTACCATTCATACAATAACATTCCCCAAGAGACTAGAACATCTGCCTACCAGGCAGCACTAGATTTATTCAGCGTCACCATGACCTCAGCTTTAAACAATATGCTTCTGCATTTCCTTGATGCATGCTATATCAAGAGTAGAAATGCACATAATAAAGTATCGACATGGAATCCATTAGCATTTATAAAGTATGTCAAATCTGAGATAATAAGACGGGAAATATGTCTTCACGCTGCAGTGCCTGTTCTAAAAAGGAAATATGTGTGTGGAAATTACATGGAGAAAAGAAAGGACTGGCACATTTACAGGAAAAAATATTCTTCAAGGAACATCCTCAAAGAAGTTTAGGTCTCCATGACAGGGAGTGTCTTAATGTGCTTGAGCATGCACATTCAAATATCTGACAAATACTGCTGGTACTATCACCATTTCAGGCTAAAGCCCTCCCTTGTAATGAACCCTACAGCACCCTATAAGTGTGTGTGACATTAGTATATTGAAACGATTTATCTTTCCATCTCTGCCTTCATCTTCTGCCCTGATAGAGTGATACCTGCCATATCTACCCTAAAATTTGCTCTGATTCCTGCCCCCTCCCAGAGTTGATGTTTCCTCAAGCATTCCTTAGCTACGTTACATTTGGGTATTATTTATTTGTCTGCATTTCCATCAACATAGCATTGTTGTCTGCAATAGCCTGAGATTCTAACTGAAAATATTGTACATCAGTGCTTTTGGTTTGACATTATGTTTGCCTTAGTGAGGGAACCCAGTTACTTACATCTCCAGTTACAGTATCTAAAACCCATATTCCCTACAGTGAATGCACCATCTCTGTTTTTTTTAAAGTCCTGCATTCAGATTAGGCGAGAAGGGGGAATAAGAGATAGAAAAAAGAGGAGTAGTATCCTAATTTGCACATTGACGTCAGTCTGGATGGGCAGGAGCTGCGCAGGACGGGATGGTTGAGGGGGGGATTGTGTGGGCAGTGCGTCTTATGACCACAGGCTTTTTTTTCATTATGCATGGTGACTTCTTCCCTGTGAGCCATAGACAAGCTTTCTTTCCTGGGGATTGCAGTCCTGAGGCGTTTCTTCCCAGCGACGCATTACCAAAAATTGTAAAGACATAATTTAGCCAAATCCTCTGCCACTTGAGGTCTTAGCCACAGTATTTGGGTAGGGTTTTATTGAAGGGGTCTATATAAGCCCTACAGTACATAATCATCACATAACATCTGTCATTTAGTACAATGTTCACCTAGCTCACTAAAATCTTTGATCCATCGCTTGACCTGACACGCAAGTTCACTGAGTTAATTTCCCATGTGCAAATTAGATTTCTCATGGTGACAACTAGTGGAAATATGAATAAACGTTAACAAATGGCTCCTGCCACGTGATGGATAATGCTAATGTTGACACTTTCAAAACTGGCTTTACCTTGTACTGATGTGTCACTACTTGTACAGGTCTAGCAGTTGTTGTGGAAGTACATCTGGTATGGAACACTTTGTCACTTACTGTGAATAATGATGGGAAGATGTGTTATCATTGTGTCTCAATATGCAGGACCAAAGCATTTATTGTTCATTCTCAAGCATGATACTCATTTATATAAGAGGTTGAGCCTAATCTTTATTTTGTGGATCATTAGCGATGTGCAAACAGACTTTGCAGTTAACATTAAGTTATATACTAGTCTGCATGGTGTTTGTTGTAAACATCTTTACTTTTAAGAAAATCAATTGTGGTTTATGTGAGTATATGACAACATCGCAAAAACAGACCTAAACTGAGATTTAAAAGATGATCTTCATATTCCAAGCACAGCAACTCAAAAAACTGTCTCTGGGTAAGAGCATCAAGGGAAGTTAGGGAATGTTTTCACAAAAAAAAAATGTGAACCACCATCTCTTTTCAATACTATGTTCAAAATTTGAAATGATGTTTTTAACATTATTTGGAGGTAACATTGGTCAATTATACTGCTTTAAAAGTGTAATCCCATTTAGGAAAGAAAGACATTCATTTTTTTTTGCTGTGATTTGCACACTTTCACACTCTACATGAATCTTTGGGATACATACACTATGTATACAAAGTATGTGGACACCCCTTCAAATTAGTGGATTCGGCTTTTTAATTTACACCTGTTGCTGACAGGTGTATAAAATCGAGCACACCGCCATGCAATCTCCATAGACAGACATTGCCAGTAGAATGGCCTAACTGAAGAGCTCAGTGACTTTCAAATCTAATTTTATTGGTCACATATACATGGTTAGCAGATGTTAATGCGAGTGTTGCAAAATGCTTGTGCTTCTAGTTCCGACTGCAGTAAAATCTAACAAGTAATCTAACAAGTAATCTAAGAAACTATCTTATACACACAAATACACACATTTGTAAATGGATGAATAAGAATATGTACTGTACATATAAATACATATAAATATATGGATGGGAGCAGCATAGGCAAGATGCAGTAGATGGTGTAGAATACAATATATACATATGAGATGAGTAACATAGGATATGTATACATTATTAAAGTGGCGTTTATTTAAAGTGACAAGTGATACCTTTTATTAGGTCCATTTATTTAAGTGGCCAGAGATTTGAGTCTGTATGTTGGCAGCAGCCTCTCTATGTTAGTGATGGCTGTTTAATAGTCTGATGGCCTTAAAAAAGAAGCTGTTTCTCAGCCTCTCGGTCCCAGCTTTGATGCACCTGTACTGACCTCGCCTTCTGGATGATAGCGGGGTGAACAGGCAGTGGCTCGGGTGGTTGTTGTCCTTGATTATCTTTTTGGTCTTCCTGTGACATCGGGTGCAGTAGGTGTCCTGGAGGGCAGGTAGTTTGCCCCCGGTGATGCTTTGTGCAGACCGCACTACCCTCTGGAGAGCCTTGCGGTTGAGGGCGGTGCAATTGCCATACCAGGTGGTGATACAGCCCGATAGGATGCTCTTGATTGTGCATCTGTAAAAGTTTGTGAGTGTTTTAGATGACAAGCCAAATTTCTTCAGCCTCCTGAGTTTGAAGAGGCACTGTTGTGCTTTCTTCACCACGTTGTCTGTGTGGGTGGACCATTTCAGTTTGTCCGTGATGTGTACGCCGAGGAACTTAAAATGTTCCACCTTCTCCATTGCTGTCCCATCGATGTGGATGGGGAGGTGCTCCCTCTGCTGTTTCCTGAAGTCCACGATCATCTCCTTTGTTTTGATGACATTGAGTGAGAGGTTATTTTCCTGACACCACATTCTGAGGGCCCTCACCTCCTCGCTGTAGGCTGTCTCATTGTTGTTGGTAACCAGGCCTACCACTGTAGTATCATCTGCAAACTTGATGATTGAGTTGGAAGCGTGCATGGCCACGCAGTCATGGATGAACAGGGAGTACAGGAGAGGGCTGAGAACACACCCTTGTGGGGCCCCAGTGCTGAGGATCAGTGGGGTGGAGATGTTGTTTCCTACCTTCACCACCTGGGCCGGCCCGTCAGAAAGTCCAGGACCCAGTTGCACAGGGCAGGGTCGAGACCCAGGGTCTCAAGCTTAATGAAGAGTTTGGAGGGTACTAGGGTGTTGAATGCTGAGTGTAGTTAATAAACAGCATTCTTACATAGTATACACTGAGACGGTGACTGAGTTAATCAGGAAGTATATAGGGAATGTTGTTCCCACTGTGACGATTAAAACCTATCCAAACCAAAAACCATTTATAGATTACAGGATTTGCGCAAAACTGAATGCGCAAACCCCCGCATTTAACCACGGCAAGGTGACTGGGAATATGGTTGAGTACAAACAGTTCAGTCGTAAGGCAGTCAAACAGGCAAAACATCAGTGCAGAGACAAAGTGGAGTCGCAATTCAATGGCTCAGACACGAGATGTACGTGGCAAGGTCTACAGACAATCATGGATTATAAAAGAAAACCAGAACAAGCTAAACACCTTTTTCACCCGTTTAGAGGAAAACTGTCTGGTAGACTGTGAGCTCTCGTTCTCCGTGGTCAACATAAGACATTTAAGAATTTTAACCCCCACAAGGCTGCCGGCCCAGACGGCATCCTTAGCCGCGTCCTCTGAGCATGCGCAGACCACCTGGCTGGAGTGTTTACGGATTATTCAATCTCTCCCTATCCTAGTCTGTTGTCCCCACTTGCTTCAAGATGTCCTGTTCCTGTACACAAGAAAGCGAATGTCACTGAACTAAATTATTATGGCCCCGAAGTAGTCACTTCTGTCATTATGAAGTGTTTTGAAAGGCTATTTAAGGATCATATCACCTGCACCTTACCAGACACCCTAGCTAGACCCACTGCTATTTGCATACCGCACCAATAGATCCACAGATGCTGCAATCGCCATTGCACTGCACACTGCCCTATCCAATCTGGACAAGAAGAATACCTACAGTGGCTTGCGAAAGTATTCACCCCCTTGGCATTTTTCCTATTTTCTTGCCTTACAACCTGGAATTAAACTAGATTTTTTGGGGGTTTGTATCATTTGATTTACACAATATGCCTACCACTTTGAAGATGCAAAATAAACAAGAAATAAGACAAAATAACAGAAAATGTATAACTATTTGTGCATAACTGTTCACCCCCCCCCCAAAGTCAATACTTTGTAGAGCCACCTTTTGCAGCAATTACAGCTTCAAGTCTCTTGGGATATGTCTCTATAAGCTTGGCACTAGCCACTGGGATTTTTGCCTATTCTTCACAACAAAACTGCTCCAGCTCCTTCAAGTTGGATGGGTTCCGCTGGTGTACAGCAATCTTGAAGTCATACCACAGATTCTTAATTGGATTGAGGTCTGGGCTTTGACTAGGCCATACCAAGACATTTAAATGTTTCCCCTTAAACCAATCGAGTGTTACTTTAGCAGTATGCTTAGGGTCATTTTCCTGCTCGAAGGTGAACCTCCGTCCCAGTCTCAAATCTCTGGAAGACTGAAACAGGTTTCCCTCAAGAATTTCCGGTATTTAGCAGCATCCATCATTCCTTCATTTCTGAACAGTTTCCGAGTCCCTGCAGATGGAAAAACATCCCCACAGCATGATGCTGCCACCACTGTGCTTCACTGTGGGGATGGTGTTCTCAGCGTGATGAGAGGTGTTGGGTTTACGCCAGATATAGCTTTTTCTTTGATGGCCAAAAAGCTCAATTTTAGTCTCATCTGACCAGAGTACCTTCTTCCATATGTTTGGGGAGTCTCCCACATGCCTTTTTGGCGAACACCAAATGTGTTTGCTTATTTTTTCTTTAAGCAATGGCTTTTTTCTTGCCACTCTTCCATAAAGCCCAGCTCTGTGGAGTGTACTGCTTAAAGTGGTCAAATAGACAGATACTCCAATCTCCGCTGTGGAGCTTTGCAGCTCTTTCAGGGTTATCTTAGGTCTCTTTGTTGCTTCTGTGATTAATGCCCTCCTTGCCTGGTCTGTGAGTTTTGGTGGGCGGCCCTCTCTTGGCAGGTTTGTTGTGGTGCCATATTCTTTCCATTTTTTATAATGGATTTAATGGGGCTCTGTGGGATGTTCAAAGTTTCAGATATGTTTTCTAACCCAACCCTGATCTTTACTTTCCACATCTTTGTCCCTGACCTGTTTGGAGAGCTCCTTGGTCTTCATGGTGCTGCTTACTTGATGGTGCCCCTTGCTTAGTGGTGTTGCAGACTCTGGGGCTTTTCAGAACAGGTATATATATATATATACACTGAGATCATGTGACAGATCATGTGGCACTTAGATTGCACACAGGTGGACTTTATTTAACTATTTTTGTGACTTCTGAGGGTAATTGGTTGCACCAGATCTTATTTAGGGGCTTCATAGCAAAGGGGGTGAATAGATATGCACGCACCACTTTCCGTTTATTATTTTTTGAAACAAGTCATTTTTTTTGTTTCACTTCACCAATTTGGACTATTTTGTGTATGTCCATTACATGAAATCCAAATAAAAATCAATTTACATTACAGGTTGTAATGCAACAAATAGGAAAAATGCCAAGGGGATGAATACTTTTGCAATGCACTGTATTTAAGAATGTTGATCATTGACTACAGATCAGCCTTCAACACAATAGTACCCTCCAAGCTCATCATTAAGCTCAGGGCCCTGGGTCTGAACCCTGCCCTGTGTAACTCGGTCCTGCCCTTCCTGGTGGTAAAGGTAGGTAACAACACCTCCACTACACTGATCCTCAACACAGGGGTTCCACAAGGGTGCGTTTTGAGCCCCCTGCTGTACTCCCTGTTCACCCATGACTGCGTGGCCTCGCACGTCTCCAACTCAATGATCAAGTTTGCTGAAGACACAACAGTGGTAAACCTGATTACCAACAATGATGAGAAAGCCTTCAGAGAGGAGGTGAGGGCCCTGGCAGAGTGGTGCCAGGAAAATAACCTCTCCCTCAACGTCAACAAAATGAAGTAGCTGATTGTGGACCAGGAGACAGCAGAGGGAGCTCACCCCCACCCACATCAATGGGCCGCAGTGGAGAAGGTGAAAAGCTTCAAGTTCCTATGCGTACACATCACTAACATTCGGAACCACACAAACAGTGTGCCTCTTCAACCTCAGGAGGGTGAAGAAATTTGGCTTGGCCCCTAAGACCCTCACACACTTTTACAGATTCATCCTGTTGGGCTGTTTCACTGCCTGGTAAGGCAACTGCACCGTCCGCAACTGCAGGGCTCTCCAGAGGGTGGTGTGATCTGCCCTCCAGGATATCTATAGCACCCGATGCCACAGGAAAGCCAATAAGATCATCAAGGCCTTCACAAACCCGAGTCAAATTGAATGCATAGAGATCCTGATGCCCATTGTCATGCCATTCATCTACCGCCATCACTTCATGTTTCAGCATGACAATCCACAGCCCCATCTCGCAAGGATCTGTACACAATTCCTGGAAGCTGAAAATGCCTGCATACTCAACAATCTTTACTAACGTCATGCCACTGGCTTTGAGTAAAGCCAGTGTGTCTATGTATGCGGATGACTCAACACTATACATGTCAGCTACTACAGAGTCTGAAATGCTACTACAGCGACTGAAATGACTGCAACACTTAACAAAGAGCTGCAGGTATTTTCAGAATGGGTGGCTGGGAAAAAGTTTGTCCTAAATATTTCAAAACCAAAAGCATTTTATTTGGGACAAATCATTCTATAAATCCTAAACCTCAACTAAATCTTGTAATGAATACTGTGGAAATTGAGCAAGTTGAGGTGACTTAACTTTTGAGTAACCCTAGATTGTAAATTGTCATGGTCAAAACATATTGTTACAACAGTAGCTAAGATGGAGAGAAGTCTGTCCATAATAAAGCACTGCTCTGCCTTCTTAACAACGCTATCAAAAAGGCAGGTCCTATAGGCCCTAGTTTTATCACACCTGGACTAGTGTTCAGTTGTATGTTCAGGTGCCACAAAGAGGGACTTAGGAAAATTGCAATTGGCTCAGAATAGGGCAGCATGGCTGGCCCTTAAATGTACACGGGGAGCTAACATTAATGATATGCATATCAATCTCTCATGGCTCAAAGTGGATGAGAGATTGACTTCATTGCTACTTGTTTTTGTAAGAAGTGTTGACAAGCTGAATGCACTGAGCTGTCTGTTTAAACTACTGGCTCGCAGCTCAGACACCCCACAAGGCATGCCACCAAGAGGTCTCTTCCATATCCCTAAGTCCAGAACAGACTATAAGATGCGCACATTACTACATAGAGCCATGACTACATGGAACTCGATTCCACATCAGGTAACTGATGCAAGCAGTGGAATCAGATGTAAAAAAAACGGATTAAAAAACAGGTACAGACACACGCATACGCTAGCACACACTCTACACACGCGTAAATTGGAATATTGTTTTATGGTGGTATTATACATTTTGTATTGTAGATATGTAGTGGTGTAATAATGTTATATGATGTAATGTTTTATCTTTTGTTTTATGTGTAATGTTAGTGCCTTAATGTGTTTGGACACCAGGAAGACTAGCTGCTGCCTTGGCATCAGCTAATGGGGATCCCTAATAAATCGAAAAAAAAAATTGTTATGCGGAGTGGAACAGGGAAACCCATGAGCAGACTCAGATGAGGAGACTGGGATGAAGTAACCGAGGTATTTATTGAAACACAGGGGGAAGATGGAGTGCAGGCCAGGGGAAGCTCGGGAGGGTTGCAGGAAACCAGGTGCGGAGGGTGAGGCTGGAGCGATAGGGGTTGGGACATGGTAAGCAGGTCCGGAGGGGAATCCAAGGGAGCAGTAGAGTGGGGAATCCAGGGCAGAGTAGCAGGATGAGGAGACGTGGGACTGGAGACAGGGACCAGAGTCAGAGCGGGCAGAACTGTAGCGGAGAGGAAAACTGTGTCAGGCAAGGAAAACAGTCACAACAGGATAACAGGATCCACATAGTAACGAACGGCTAGAAACGTAGACTGACTGAGCAGAGATTATGATCTGGCCATGTGGAAGTGGCAGGACTGAGTATTTGTAGAAGTCTTGATTACGGAACAGGTTGCTGCTGGAGGGGATCTGCTCTGACTCCAGCACACCTGTCTCCGCCCACACAATCACACACACAGAGAGAGAGGGAGAGGTAGAGAGCACTGGGGGAGTGGCGCCAGGTCAAGGAGACACAAGTTGAGCAGGAGAGGGCGTGGCAGGAGCAGATGTAACAAATGTCACCCATTGAGCATGTTTGGGATGCTCTGGATCGACGTGTAGGACAGCATCTTCCAGTTCCTGCCAATATCCAGAAACTTCGCACAGCAATTGAAGAGGAGTGGGACAACATTCCACAATCAACAGCCTGTTCAACTCTACAGTATGTGAAAGAGATGTGTCATGCTGCATGAGGCAAATGGTGTTCACACCAGATACTGATTGGTTTTCTGATCTCCACACCCCTATGTTTTTTTTAAGGTACAGTTGAAGTCGGAAGTTTACATACACCTTAGCAAATACATTTAAACTCAGTTTTTCACAATTCCTGACATTTAATCCTAGTAAAAATTCCGTCTTAGGTCAGTTAGGATCACCACTTTGTTTTAAGAATGTGAAATGTCAGAATAATAGTAGAGGGAATTATTTATTTCAGGTTTTATTTCTTTCATCGCATTCCAAGTTAGTCAGAAGTTTACATACACTCCGTTAGTATTTGGTACTTTTGCCTTTAAAGTATCTTACTTGGGTCAAATGTTTCAGGTAGCCTTCCACAAGCTTCCCACAATAAGTTGGGTCAATTCTGGCCCATTCCTCCTGACAGAGCTGGTGTAACTGAGTCAGGTTTGTAGGCCTCCTTGCTTGCACACGCTTTTTCAGTTCTGACCACACATATTCTATAGGATTGAGGTCAGGGCTTTGTGTTGGCCACTCCAATACCTTGACTTTGTTGTCCTTAAGCCATTTTACCACAACTTTGGAAGTATGCTTGGGGTCAATGTCCATTTGGAAGACCTATTTGTGACCAAGCTTTAGCTTCCTGACTGATGAACATTTTCCTACCTCATGATGCCATCTATTTTGTGCAGTGCACCAGTCCCTCCTGCAGCAAAGCACCCCCACAATATGATGCTGCCACCCTCGTGCTTCATGGTTGGGATGGTGTTCTTTGGCTTGCAAGCCTCCCCCTTTTTCCTCCAAACATAACAATGGTTTTTATAGCCATATTTGTTTCATCAGACCAGAGGACATTTCTCCGAAAAGTACTATCTTTGTTCCCATGTGCAGTTGCAAACCGTAGTCTGGCTTTGTTATGGCGGTTTTTGAGCAGTGGCTTCTTCCTTGCTGAAATAATCAGTCTGTTAACAATTGTTAGAAAAATGACTTGTGTCATGCACAAAGTAGATGTCCTAACCAACTTTCCAAAACTACAGTTTGTTAACAAGAATTTCAACTGTATCTGTGACCAACAGATGATTATCTGTATTCCCAGTCATGTGAAATCTATAGATTGGGCCTAATGAATGTATTTAAATTGCATGATTTCCTTATATGAACTGTAACTCAGAAAAATCTTTGAAATTGTTGCATGTGCGTTTACATTTTTGTTTAGCGTATATTATACATTATAAAGATAAATATATAAAACCTGCTGAAATATAATGTAAATCCTGTGCCTGAGGTCACTCGGTGTCACTGTGTATCTTTTAAGTGGGAAAGTGTTAGTAATCCTCTCAGTTGGTTTACAGTAATTTCTTCAGTTAGACTGACCTATGTTTTCAGATGTGCAGTTTACCCGTGTGACTGCCTCTTTTCTAGGAGACTGGCACATGATGGAAGGCTCACATTAGTCCTGGTCACAGCTGACTGAACATCACATTCTGCAGGGTTCTAAGACCTCGGTCATGTTGCAGTAGCACGCTGGAATGTAAAATGGCAGTTAAAGTATGCGTTGGGATTGTAGATAACCCCATTGGCCGTCCTGTTTACTATATTATCCATTCCCCCAGACCAGGCTCAGGAAAATGAATGCACACGTTTCACAGTAATAGGAATAAATAATGTATCATATTGTGTATGTTTGTAGCTTTGATCAGATTTATGGTGATATGGGTGCCGTCAGTTGTTAGATATCTGATGCTACAACAACAATAAGACCACTGTCATATAATTAGAAATAACCTAGTTTAGTAATTTTATTCCATTCTACTAAAAAGGACGGGCAGCCCTGCACACAGGAGCAGCTAAACATGACTCACTGGGTTATGGGATTATCCTGTTATGCTCACCCTGAGTCCTTTTCTGGGTGGAAGGACGGACCAAAGGTCAGTGCCCCAGATTCCTAGTGTGGCACAGGAGATAATGTTTTAGACAATATCAGAGAATTAACACCCAATTTGCTTTAATATTTGTACAGTGCCTTCTGAAAGTATTCATAAACCTTGACTGCCTGAATTCAAAATGGATTAAATACACTGCTCAAAAAAATAAAGGGAACACTAAAATAACACATCCTAGATCTGAATGAATGAAATAATCTCATTAAATACTTTTTTCTTTACATAGTTGAATGTGCTGACAACAAAATCACACAAAAATAATCAATGGAAATCCAATTTATCAACCCATGGAGGTCTGGATTTGGAGTCACACTCAAAATTAAAGTGGAAAACCACACTACAGGCTGATCCAACTTTGATGTAATGTCCTTAAAACAAGTCAAAATGAGGCTCAGTAGTGTGTGTGGCCTCCACGTGCCTGTATGACCTCCCTACAACGCCTGGGCATGCTCCTGATGAGGTGGCGGATGGTCTCTTGAGGGATCTCCTCCCAGACCTGGACTAAAGCATCCGCCAACTCCTGGACAGTCTGTGGTGCAACGTGGCGTTGGTGGATGGAGTGAGACATGATGTCCCAGATGTGCTCAATTGGATTCAGGTTGGGGAACGGGCGGGCCAGTCCATAGCATCAATGCCTTCCTCTTGCAGGAACTGCTGACACACTCCAGCCACATGAGGTCTAGCATTGTCTTGCATTAGGAGGAACCCAGGGCCAACCGCACCAGCATATGGTCTCACAAGGGGTCTGAGGATCTCATCTCGGTACCTAATGGCAGTCAGGCTACCTCTGGCGAGCACATAGAGGGCTGTGCGGCCCCCCAAAGAAATGCCACCCCACACCATGACTGACCCACCGCCAAACTGGTCATGCTGGAGGATGTTGTAGGCAGCAGAACGTTCTCCACGGCGTCTGCAGACTCTGTCACGTCTGTCACATGTGCTCAGTGTGAACCTGTGGCGAATTTGCCAATCTTGGTGTTCTCTGGCAAATGCCAAACGTCCTGCACGGTGTTGGGCTGTAAGCACAACCCCCACCTGTGGACGTCGGGCCCTCATACCACCCTCATGGAGTCTGTTTCTGACCGTTTGAGCAGACACATGCACATTTGTGGCCTGCTGGAGGTCATTTTGCAGGGCTCTGACAGTGCTCCTCCTACTCCTCCTTGCACAAATGTTACGGAGGTAGCAGTCCTGCTGCTGGGTTGTTGCCCTCCTACGGCCTCCTCCACGTCTCCTGATGTACTGGCCTGTCTCCTGGTAGCCCCTCCATGCTCTGGACACTACGCTGACAGACACAGCAAACCTTCTTGCCACAGCTCGCATTGATGTGCAATCCTGGATGAGCTGCACTACCTGAGCCTCTTGTGTGGGTTGTAGACTCCGTCTCATGCTACCACTAGAGTGAAAGCACCGCCAGCATTCAAAAGTGACCAAAACATCAGCCAGGAAGCATAGGAACTGAGAAGTGGTCTGTGGTCACCACCTGCAGAACCACTCCTTTATTGGGGGTGTCTTGCTAATTGCCTATAATTTCCACCTGTTGTCTATTCCATTTGCACAACAGCATGTGAAATGTATTGTCAATCAGTGTTGCTTCCTAAGTGGACAGTTTGATTTCACAGAAGTGTGATTGACTTGGAGTTACATTGTGTTGTTTAAGTGTTCCCTTTAATTTTTTTTGAGCAGTGTATAAAGTGAAAACATGTTTTTAGAAACTGTAGCAAATTTATTGAAAATGAGAGAAATATCTCATTTACATAAGTATTCACACCCCTGAGTCAATACATGTTATAATCACTTTTGGCAGCTGCGAGTCTTTCTGAGTAAGTTTCTAAGAGCTTTGCACACCTGTATTGTACAATATAGGCACATTATCCTTTTAAACATTCTTCAAGCTCCGTCAAGTTGGTTGCTGATCATTGCTAGACAGCCATTTTCAAGCCGATTGAAGTCAAAACTGTAATTAGGCCATTCAGGAACATTCAATGTCATCTTGGTAAACAACTCCAGTGCATATTTGGCCTTGTGTGTTAGGTTATTGTCCTGTTGAAATGTGAATTTGTCTACCAGTGTTTGTTGGAAACTGAACCAGGTTTTCCTCTATGATTTTGCCTGTGCTTAGGACTATTCCATTTCTTTTTTCGTAAAAACCTCCCTAGCGACAAGCATACCCATAACATTATGCAGCCACCACTACAGTATGCTTGAAAATATGAAGAGTGGTACTCAGTGATGTGTTGTGTACGATTTGCCCAAAACATAATGCTTTGTATTCAAGACATAAAGTTAATATCTGTGCCACACTCTTTGCAGTTTTACTTTAGTGCCTTATGGCAAAAAAGTTTTGGAATATTCTGTACAGGCTTCCTTCTTTTCACATTCACGTCATTTAAGTTATTAATGTAGAGTAACTACAATGTTGTTGATCCAGCCTCATTGTTCTCCTTTCACAGCCATTAAACTCAAACTTTTTTTTGTCACCATTGTCATCATAGTGAAAAACCTTATTGGTTTTTGTCTTCTCCGGCAACTGAGTTAGGAAGGATGTCTTTATCTTTGTAGTGACTGGGTGTATAGATCCAAGTGTAATTAATAACTTCACCATGCTCAAAGGGACATTCATTGTCTGCTTTTTTTTATTTTTACCCATCTGGTCTTTGTGGTTGAATCTGTTTGAAATTCACTGCTCAACTGAGGGAGCTTACAGATAATTGTATGTGTGGGGTACAGAGATGAGGTAGTCATTGACAAATCATGTTAAACACTATTATTCCACACAGAGTCAGTCCATGCAACTTATTATGTGACTTGTTAGAGGAAAAATCCCCCCAAAACCACAAATTCCTTTACTTTACAGTGTTAAATATTTTGCCGTTATAATAAGGTTGGTAGCAACATGGTAAATCGTTGGGGAAATCTCTTGCAGCTCAAATCGACTACAAAATCCACAATACAATGCTCTCTCTATGGGCTGGCTGGCTGGCTAGCTAGCAAATGTATCTAGCTAGCAAACGTAGCTACAAACAATAATACCAATGACAATATCAGCATGTAACGTAACTAGTTATATGTAAAATCTTCTAAACAAACTCCACTGTCAATTTAGGAGTCTAGAATCTCACCATATTCAACCTGCAGATCAATGTGCCTCAAAGAGTGGAGTCTAACGTTCACAACGGCAGATATACTTTTGAGGAGATGGGAAACGTTGCTCATGCAACGTCAATGAGCCAAGTAGATCATTCCGGGACAAGGAGCGCTCTCCTTCAAGGAGTGAATGGGAGTCTATTGGTTGCTATATCAAAAAATCAACATTAGCACAAATATTTTCCGCAATGTGAGATAATTAACTTGCTATCTGTAGTATCGAATAGCTTTGGAATCGTGACATTACATACCTTAGAGGAAAATAGGCACGTTTCTCGACATATACACTGACTTTGAGAAGGGATTGCATGACGATTAGATTACCAACCTCGTGACGCAGCACGACAACGTGAACTGAACTGGTTGACAGTCTGCTGGGTGGGCTGGTATTTGTTCCTTCATTGAATGCATTCCTATCTCCTTTATATAATATCTCTGGCAATGGTACCGTGCAATGCACCCTGGACTAAACAGGCAGACAAATAGGAAAAATGTGCTAGACCCGTCGTTAAATAAAAAAATTGGCGAGGAAGGAATATCGCAAAAATATGATAAATTTCTCATTCAAGAGAAGACATCCTCTCAGCCAGTATTGAAATCTGACATGTATTCCTATTAACTTCAAGTGTAGTGAGAGCAACTTTATCATTGTGCTACGTCATACCAGCCGGATTTCTGCCTGCTTGAATTCATTGTATTTATTTATTTAACCTTTATTTTATTTAACCCTGGGAATCGATAGAACATCACTCAGAGATGCACAAAAACAATATACAATTCGAAATGGGTGAACTTTTCCTTTAAGCAAATGTTTACTTGTTTCGGCTTGCCATAACAAATGGGTTGAATACTTATTAATATTTTGATTAATTCCAACATGCTCTTAGAAATCCTTGTCAGGAGCTTACAATTATGTGATTTTAAGCATATCTTATTTTTTACATGAGCCTTGTCATACTTTTTGGCTAAAGAACCAGGATATTTATTTATATTTTGTAGGCCTACAGCAGCATTACATAATACTGAAACTGTTTGAATTTGAGCAATTGGAAAACGTCCAATAAATATTCTGTAACTTTATTTTCAACTGAGAACAGCGCAATGTTTCTAGTACTTTTCTAAGTTGTCTTTGCATTCACAATGTAATTCAATTTAGGGACATGACTGTGATCTGAAAGCTTACTGTTGCGTAACTACACTTCAGTCAGACTTCTTTGCTCTCTTAAACAATATTTCTATAAGGATAGAAAGCACACTTTGACTGGGAGGCATTTTGTGTCTTTATTCTCCGTCTTTGAAGATGGCATTTGGAAATCACGTAGTAATTCCTAAAGCTAAATGCTTTCCAGTGTCGTTGCTGAGTATGATGGAATCATTAATCTACTGATGTTAAGAGCTGCATTATTAACTGCTGGCGGCTAATTGCTGATGTCTGTGTTTACAGTGTGTGGCATTTACCATCGGTTTTGATGATATACGCACCAAAAGGCTTTTTTAAATGTCAGCTACATAGGTCTACCTCACATCTTTTATGTAGCTTAACAATATGACATCTCTGATGTAAATGAACATGGCTCATTCTATACTGTCAGCTAATTCCAAGCTACATCACAGAAAGAAAGACAATGTCATTTTTGTCAGAACAGAATGGCGACATAGATAATCTTTAGCACTGATAAGGAGAAGAGGCCATGGAGAAAGGAGCTTGGAATCTGTGTGAAAATGTAACACATAAATGAGACTGAAAATGGAAAACATAAAGGAGACTGATTATATCAACAATCAAGAGGTTGCCAAAGAAGTGGAGGACTGAGATGAGACAATATGTGGGTCTAATTAACCCGTTACACTCTTGGGAATTGGCCTATATGGACACGGCTGAATTGAAATGTTTCTTACAGAAGACATATTGAAAGCATATGCATAACCATGGTAGCAATTAAAAGGGAACAGTTTGGAGATTATAGGAAAATTATTAGACTGAAGGTGAGGACACAACAGTTCACTTGACACAAGACTGAATCCAAACATTACACTGTTGATTTTATGCGCATTTTACATTCCCTGTACTTTTTACTGCATTTGTTGATAACAAAATCTGAAAATACTCTGGGTACATTCAGTTACATGTTAAGAATATCATATTGGGGTAGGTGCAACATGCACAGGTCCTAAGTAATTGCAATGCACTTTTTTGACTCAAAGAAGAGTCTTCAACTATGAGGTGCTTTTTTAAGCTCTCCGATCTGCCGTTGCAACCTCAGGGCATTTTGTATTATTCTGTATATGTAAATCCGAGACACTTCATTTAGTATGATATGTTACGTTTGGTATGGTTACATAAGACAGATGGTTGCTTAAGGCAACAACAAAGGAGGGTGGTTGGTTGGTTGGGTGGGGTTGGGTTGGGGTGGGGTGGACTGGTCAGCATTTAATGTGAATGTCTAGCAATTCCAAGGTTGAGAGTTCGAATCTCATCACAGACAACTTAGCTAATTAGGAACCTTTCAACTACTTACTACTTTTTAGCTCCATTGCAACTACTTAGAGTGCTAGCTAACCCTAACCTTAACCCTTTTAGTTAACCCTTCCCCTAACCCAAACCTTAACCCTTTTAACCTAACTTCTAAACTTAACCCTAACCCCTAACCCTAACCCTAGCTAATGTTAGCGAGCTAGCTAACGTTAGTCACCTAGCCACCTAGATAGAATTCGTAACATCATACATTTTACAAATTCATAGCATGATATTCATTTTGCAATACGTTTAGTAAATTGGTAACATATTGTACATTTAGAAATGTGCTAATTCATTACGTATAATATGAATTGTAATAAAAAAAAATGTATTCAACCTTTATTTAACCAGGTAGGCCAGTTGAGAATAAGTTCTCATTAACAACTGCGACCTGGCAAAGATAAAGCAAAGCAGTGCGACACAAACAACAACAAAGAGTTACACATGGGATAAACAAACATACAGAATAACACAATACAAAATATATAAACAGTGTGTGCAAATGTAGTAAGATTAGGGAGGTAAGGCAATAAATAGGCCATAGTGGTGAAATAATACAAATTTAGAAATTAAACACTGGAGTGATAGATGTGCAGAAGATTAATGTGCAAGTAGAGATACTGGGGTGCAAAGGAGCAAAAAAATTATTAGCAATACAGGGATGAGGTAGTTGGGTGGGCTATTTACAGATGGGCTGTGTACAGGTGCAATGATCGGTAAGCTGCTCTGACAGCTGATGCTTAAAGTTAATGAAGGAGATATAAGACTCCAGCTTCAGCAATTTTTGCAATTCGTTCCAGTCATTGGCAGCAGAGAACTGAAAGGAAAGGCGGCCAAATGAGGGTTTGGCTTTGGTGACCAGTGAGATATACCTGCTCGAGCACGTGCTATGGGTGGGTGCTGCTATGGTGACCAGTGAGCTGAAAAAAGGCGGGGCTTTACCTAGCAAAGACTTATAGATGACCTGGAGCCAGTGGGTTTAGCGACAAATATGAAACGAGGGCCAGCCAACGAGAGCATACATGTCGCAGTGGTGGGTAATATATGGGGCTTTGGTGACAAAACGGATGGCACTGTGATAGACTACATCCAATTTTCTGAGTAGAGTGTGGGAGGCTATTTTGTAAATGACATCGCCGAAGTCAAGGATCGGTAGGATGGTCAGTTTTAAGAGGGTATGTTTGGCAGCATGAGTGAAGGATGCTTTGTTGCGAAATAGGAAACCAATTCTAGATTTAATTTTGGATTGGAGATGCTTAATGTGAGTCTGGAAGGAGAGCTTACAGTCTAATCAGACACCTAGGTATTTGTAGTTGTCCACATATTCTATGTCCAGAGTAGTGATGTCCAGAGTAGTGATGCTGGACGGGCCGGTGCGAGTAGCAATCAGTTGAAGAGCATGCATTTAGTTTTACTTGCATTTAAGAGCTGTTGGAGGCCACGGAAGGAGTGTTGTATGGCATTGAAGCTCGTCTGGAGGTTTGTTAACACAGTGTCCAAAGAAGGGCCAGAAGTATACAGAATGGTGTCGTCTGCGAAGAGGTGGAAAAGAAAATCACCAGCAGCAAGAGCATCATTGTTGTATACAGAGTAAAGAATCGGCCCGAGAATTGAACCCTGTGGCACCCCCATAGAGACTGCCACAGGACCGGACAACAGGCCCTCCGATTTGACACACTGAACTCTATATGATGAGTAGTTAAGGAACCAGGCAAAGAAGTCATTTGAGAAACCAAGGCTGTTGAGTCTGCCGATAAGAATGCGGTGATTGACAGAGTCTAAAGCCTTGCCAAGGTTGATGAATATGGCTAATTCATAACATATAATAAGAAATGGGTGATGGACATCCACAAATTAATACATACCATATGAAATTTAACATATCATCCTAAATGTGTTTTGGATTTACATATAGAATAATATGAAATGCTCTGAGACCAGGTTGGCTGTTGAGGAACTGGACCAAGCACACTTTTATTTGGACCTACATCCCTGCCTTTACACAATTACTGTTGTTGTTTACGCAATCCAAAAATGGTCCATTATAAACCGTAATCTGGGTCAGGTGGGCATAATTTGAAAGTTTGTTCTATTGTCAACATAACTTGCTAAATTATCAAATATGACCTGACAGTGTTAGACTTTCACAAATTAATTCAGAGAAGCAGATTGTAATTTTGGTGCACATAGAATGAGTGCAATGAGATGCGTGGTCCGGGGCAAATTTTCTTCACAATACAACAAACATATACTCACTCTGTTCAGGACAACCCCGGGTATAACGCCATGTCATCTTGTAACTGTACATCAAACACAGTGATCATAAACCTTGACACTGTATATTAGATGAGTTTTATTATATGGAGATGTGAAGTACATATTTGTACATTTTTGGTTCGCTTGTATGACATCAAAGTAGTATTTATTATAATCCTCAATGTCTCATCGTACAGCAAGTCCTATTAATTTACAGCATTTTCCTCACTCAGAATTATAGTTTTTTTCAAAAGTTGTCCAGTTAGCAGGAGGGAAGGGGCAACTTCTTGTTACGTGCATGCAGTGCTCAAGTTCAGAACGTCTGTCAGTCAAAACCCTGTGAAGAGACACTGAGCTCTGATGTCATGTATTGCATGGTACTGTACAGCCACTGCGTTCCAATTTAGGTGATTATCAGTGTCCAAATCTGGCATTTTCAATGGGTATGAGTGTAAAGGGCTATGGAAAGAGTGGCAAGGAAAACCCAGATAAGATGCGTCACATTTTCTGCTCCTCCATGTTCTAATAAAGGACTGACAGCTTGCACGATGGTGGTGGTGCTATCCTTTAACAGTAACTTTTTTTCTGATTTTGACCTTTTTTCTATCACAGGGTTATATATTTTGGGATATATTGTTTTTATTTCCAAAACGCTATATGTAGTTTTTCATCTGAAATTATTGTTTATGGGTACTTTCATGTGTGTGTAAAATATTACTGTATTACTAATATTTTTTATTAATAGATTTTAGATGTGAATTAAAATTGTTTTTCTTTGCAAAATGCTATATACCCATTGTTTAACTGGAATGGAATGTTGGTATCCTGTATATTTGACTGTGATATGTGGTTGTCTCACCTAGGTATATTAAGATGAATGCACTAATTGTAAGTTGCTCTGTATAAGAACATCTGCTAAATGACTAAATGTTTTATTTACTGATCTAATATTACTTTATTGAATAAAAAATAATCTATATTTTTTTTGAAATATTCAGGTCACAAATTAATAATTTGTAAAGTTCTTTATAAAAAATGTAGTTATTCGTTAGATTTGACTAGCAGTGGTACTTATTTCTCTGAGTGAGGCAGAAATATAGCATTTATTATTTGTCTCTCTGAAATGAAAGCATCAAGTGATAGATTTTAAACTAATACATGTCTGCCATTGAACAACCCTGATTAGATAGTGAAAAACCCCACCAGTCTCTTTCATAAGTTTCTTAAACTTATGATATATAGCATTTTTGAAGTGTGAATGAATTCCCATTGCTTTTATCGAATAAGTTATATAATTTATTGGGACATATAGGCTATATGAGCTGTTGAATGTTGCACATTTAAAACAGGAAATTACATTCTGGTAGGGTGAAGGACTCAAATGAATCTCACAACCATCAATCCAGGATGACATTGTTATAAGGTTTTCATTTTAATTCTCTAGAATAACAAGATAGTCGATATAAGGAAAGCAATGTGATAGGTGACTGTGCCAATTGGTAATGAATATTGACGTGTTTCTCTGAGTGAGTCTACTCTGATTCATAACTTTCAGCGTGGAGTCAATAATTAGTCACTGACACAACATTGTTCCCTGAAATCTGAGCTTTAATAAGAAATAAAGAAACAGGACTGATGATGATGATGACGAACGGTGTGATATGGTATTGATTGGTCGTGATCAAATACAACACAACTGAACTAATGATCCTAACAGTAGTCTGTAGATATAACACAATAACTTCAACTGGAAAATATATATTGATTAAAACTGTATTTCAGGTTTGCTTTATTATGGATGTAATGTGTAATGACACTTAAAATGTAAGGAAATCAACTACTGCTTCAGACCTGTGATGAGAGCAGAAGCACTTCTAAGCCATAGTGGAACAAGCTGAGGAAATAGGGTGTTTTGCTCATACATTGGATGACATGTCATTTTATCTATGTCTATAGTACATTCACTTACATGACTTGAAATTGATTATATAGTATGTAACCTCACTACTGTAGCAGTATTTCTATTTCTAAATTAGATATGCGTGAACATGCAGTGTATACAGTATATAGGTTAAGTGAAAATGTCATATTTACAACCAAATTGCATTAACAATATGTAATGAAGCAGCTAAGATTTAATCTGCTCACACTGCCAAGGACATGCGCTCTGCAGAAATACATATTGACTAATACTGAGACTGAGTTGACTGAGTAAGTCATCCTGATAAAATAAGTGGTGAGTCTAAGAAGTCCAAAACCCACACTTCTTTCATCAGGCCTACCTCTAATAAACTTCTAGGCACATAGTCTCCTCGGCAGAAACAAACTCTGTATTAATATGATATGTCTGATTATGCCTGAAGTTCCCTCAACCTTTATATGTCTCACATAAATATTGCGAGTAAATACGATTGCCTTGTCCCCCACAACCACTGCATTAGTGGTTATTTTGTCAAAGCCCTGGCCTGGTGCCATAGGAATAATCGGAGACAGTTAAACTGTAATCTCATATAAATTCCATGTTCCAAGGGCTGTGGCCAGACAAGGCTGTGATATATGAAGTCAGTGGCATGGAAAAGGGCAGGTGACGAAGCTCAGACTGTTTGATATTCAGATGGATAGTTTTCCTCCAGATGACCTAAGTGGGCAGTAAAATGCCCTTGCAGTTGCAGGGAAAGGGACAATAACAACGTGATGAGACTTTAAAGTCTAAATGTCAGTCGTTTTAGCAATTTCAGACTTTTATTGTCTTGGGGTTTTTGTTATTGGGGTGAGGTCATATCTGGTAGCATGCTATTATGATATTACATATGTATATTTTGATATGCTAATCTCTGAATGAGTATAGAGATTCCTTAGTCTGAGTTATATTAAAATGTTTGTGTGTTCTCTGCACCACACAGTAATATTAAAGTCTGCCTCCAGGTGTTCTCGACACCGTGATATATGACAGTGTTTCATGTGAATGCTAAAGTCAAACGGCCAGGGGCAAGGATGAGTGTATTGTTTGAAGCTGACCTTGGCTAGTCCTCTTGGCTAGGACTCAACATGTTTTTGTTCTGTTTGCACCATTTTCATTGTTTATGCCCACTGCACATATGAGGGTTTAATGCAGTTAGAGATGCTATTTGGATTATTTTGAATGTAATTTCTAACTTTAGGAAGGTTTATACATAAAACCATTTTGAGTTATTTAACTGTCTTAACCATTTAACACCATCATTGACTTGCAGTAAAAGTAACTGTTCTTGTATCACGAGGCCAGTCGGACAGGTGCTTTCATGAATTGAGAGAGGAGGGGGACTAGAGTACATACATACTGAATGTGAGCCAGTCAAGTCTTCCCAATGAAGTTTATAGTCCTCCTCATCAGTGTGAAATGTCAGCCTATCTGGGCATCTCCAATAGGCATTTTACCACATGTATTTCTTCTCTGAAGAGCACCCAGACAAAATCAACTTCCTGCCAATCTCTGCTGCAAAGTGTATGCGTTGAGCAATCCTTACACATTTACAGAAAACAGGAAAAACATTTCACAGCCATCAGCATGTGTTTGTGTGCTTGTGCATCCTAACAGTCACTTAAAGGAACCCACGTCCTGTCTATCTTGAAAGTTTATCTCAAGCATCATTATGACATTGTTGTGCTTTTTTAGTTTCATATTTTACATTTATTCAGACAGTTGGAAAGAGAGGGAGACAGAAGGGAGTGGATGAAAAGTAGAGAAAGTGTCAGACCGGGGATTCGATCCTCCACCACAGTGACTAATTGGGGGTAGATATGTATGTCACTCACATGGAGAGTACAGATGTAGGATCTTAATTTGAGCCAGATTTCTACAGCAGAAAAATAATCCTGCAGCAATAGGAAATGTGGATTATAATGAGGGGGTTGTAGGGGTTGATACATTTTTTATTAGGGAAATCAAGTGTAAATTACAAACTTTAGAAGCTTTTTTAAACTCAAATACAGTACAAGTTTGCATTTCCTGCTGTGCAGCGAAATTCTCAGCAACAAAAGAGTGATCAAATTAAGATCCTACATCTGTACAGTTGCAGAGCCTACCTTCTCTTTGTCTGAGTGTGAAACAGCAGTATAACATATGGGACTGGCTGTTGGTTAACAAGGACATATCTTTTTAAAGGGAGTCAAAAGCACTGAAATGTGTCAAGCAGGGAGTTCCTAAGCTGTGCGTTTCCTAAACACACGTCATACTCATTAAACTCCCTCCTCCACTATACCACTAAAGCCACTCCAACAACGAGTCTGATGCCAGCAGCCATATCAAATCCTCTGCATTCAAGTAAACACTGATAAATGTGGATTGTAAGGGCAATTACATTTCTCATGTATCCTGAATACATTAAATAGAAGATATTGTAGCACCTTTTTTTGTTGCTCTGGATACTGTTATATGTGTTCAGGGGACAGTTCAGTGCATCGGTCTTGTTCAAAGACTTTGCCAGCTGTAAAAGAAAAGAACAGGTTGAATTACTCTTGCTCAATCTGCCCACATTATAAGAGACCGTTTGATCGCTCCCCCGTGTTCCACACTCATAATTCTAACCAAAGCAGGGTTTTCCAATCGAGAGGCAGCTACTTGAAATATAAATCTTTCAGTGTTTGTCTGGTGTGTGAACACGACTTATTTTGTCAGACGAGGCAGTGTGAAAGAAATGAATAACATTAGAGGGGAATAGTATGGGAATTGTATTAGACAGCGAAGTCCGAGGAAATAGTTGCTCAATCTCGGCTGAAGGATGAAATAGAAAGACAAAACATTGTGGAGTAAAACCTTGAAAAGTAGTGCAACTAAGCTGAGATATTGGGTTTGGAGGGTGTTTGAATGTAAACCCAATGTAAGTGTTATGATACACTAAATATATATCAAAACAGAATTGAAGTACTCTGAAATACTCAAAGTGGTTCTTCAATCTGAATAATTGTGTTTTTTTTTGTTGATTTTTGTGAAAGTACTTTTTGGTGTTTTGTAAAAGGCAGCATCAAAACAGACTGTCTCTCATTCAATCACATGGTTTGCAATTTCTAATTGGTTTATTGCATAAATATAGATTGATGATTTTCAGTCAATGTTTTGATTAAAATTTTAAAGAAGAGACTGGGAAATTAGTAATTTTCCTTGGTCAAACTTTGACACCTATTATAGACTACCGTTCCCTGGCCCATTGTGAGATTATAAATCATTTTACAATCATTTTACAACAGATTAGAAGCAGGAGGAGACAGAGATGGAGTGAAAGATGCACAGGCGATAGTGGGAAATGAACCCCCGACGTATTGTGTGAGGAACTTGGGCCACAATATCAGAAGCCAGTCTGTGGCATGGAGGTGGAGAAAGGACATGCGTGGCAGGTGTGCCCTCTAGAAAACTCTACAGCTTCCCCCTAGTTACCACAGCCACAAAGTCAAAATTGGCTATACAGTAAAAATTCATGAAAACAAAAATGTGCTATTTGGTCTTTCATTTAAGGTTAGAATTCGGCATACGGTTAGAAGGCTTAAAGTTAGGTTTAAAATCAATTGAAGAAATAGGCAGGGTTTATGACTTTATTTCTGTGGTAACTATGGTCAAGTATAAAAACAGGAACATTTGCGGGCGCCTCCCCTGTATTTGGGTCCTGCACGAACTCAGACAGGTGAGAGCAGAGCAAACGACCAGATGAAACTCTCCAAAATAATCCAAGAAAGTATGTGTCAATGAAAATGTGAATACAAAATGTTATCACATAAGAATTGAGGTTTTCCAGACAATTTTGTCGAAAATAGGTTATTACTGGAGGCAAGTATTTTGGGGGTTGGGGTGCTGCGATTCTTTTCACCAATGCGTTAGGGTTGGGTGGGTTTGGTGGCGATGCAGGAAAAAATGTATTGCCTGTGCTACAGAAGTAACAAAGACAAATAGAAACAAATTTGTGTTGATTCGGCACTCGAGCATCAATACATTACCCATCCCCCAACACTGTCAACCAAGAGTCAAGACTAAACCAATTCACCTTGGTGGTGTACAGACAGGTTTTATATTATTCTTAATGATTTTGCACAAACCAGAAAAAAAATGCAACAATATGTCTGTGAAACTATATATTCAGGGTATTATGAATGAATTGTAGTTTATTTGGTAGAATTTCAGTGTGTGACTGATTTTACTAATTGCATTAGTACTGTACAAAGTTAGAGGTGCGCTATTTGATAGATTCTCCTGCTCCCCCTACCTCGGGCTTCCAGTGGGGAGTCCTGAGGTCAACCTACCCCGCCCCCCTCTCCATCTAGTAATTCTGAGTGGGAGACCTTCCCAGACAGTAGCCTGCCTAGCTCACAAACTAGAATCAGGGCGCCCAGTCCGACAAGGTTAATTGACCCACAGTCCCACACGGTGACATGATAACATTGACGTGACGTGCAAATGAGCGATAAATAAAACGATTGCGCAAATGTCACCGTTCCAAATCTTTTTGTGCGGGCCCAGTGTAGCCTTTTGTCTTCTACCAAACCAATAAGGTAGTTGCTGGACAAAATTAAGCTTTGGACGTAATTGATAACATACTTCTGAAAAAGAGATACAGGCATCGACACACTGCTTCGATGTACACTGCTTAGCGATTTCGACGCATGCCTCGGAGCTCCGGTATCAAACGTGACATCATTACATCACTCAAGAAGAACATTTGTTTTGTGTAGCATTTCGTCTGCTAATGCTAATAGCCTGAGTCCAACAGCCATTTTGATTCATTGATCAGTTTTCATGATGTTACGTGTAGTTCTTAATTTACACCAGTCATTGTTTGCACCTTTCATGCAATTGTTTTATATACAAATTGAGTCCTGCTTTTTAGTTAGTACTGCTGGCTTATTTGGCTACTAACATTGTGAGCTTTATCTATTGTTTTATATGGTACACTAAATAGCTGCTGCCAATTTATCCTGCTCTAGCATTGGCGCACCACACCACATGTTATCACATCCACTTTTGACATTCATATTGTTTTATTGTTGCTATATTTGCATAGCTTAATCATGTATGCATTTTGCAATTGATATGTTTTTAATCATTTTTACATTTTAGTCATTTAGCAGATACTCTTATTCAGAGTGACTTACAGGAGCCATTAGGGTTAAGTGCCTTGCTTAAGGACATATCGACAGATTTTTCACCTAGCGACCTTTCAGTTACTGGCACAACACTCTTAACCACTAGGCTACCTGCCACTCCTATAATTATGCACTCATGTACTATCATTATTGCTTTTTACTAGTTCCTATTTCTCTGTCTCCCTACAGAAAAACATACATACAGTGCATTTTGACATTTTTTTGGACTTTTTCAAAATGTTGTTACGTTACAGCCTTATTCTAAAATGTATTCAATAAAAAAAATGTCCACACAACACCCCATAATGATGAAGCAAAAACAGGTTTTTAGAAATGTTTGCAAATGTATTAAAAATAAAAAACAGATACCTTATTTACATAAGTATTCAGACCCTATGAGACTCGAAATTGACCTCAGGTGCATCCTGTATCCATTGATCATCCTTGAGATGTTTCTACAACTTGGAGTCCACCTGTGGCACATTCAATTGATTGGACATGATTTGGAAAGGCACACACCTGTCTATATAAGGTCCCACAGTTGAAAGTGCATGTCAGAGCAAAAACCAAGCCATGAGGTCGAAGGAATTGTCCGTAGAGCTCCGTGACAGGATTGTGTTGAGGCACAGATCTGGGGAAGGATACCAAAGGTGCTTCAACAAAGTACTGAGTCTGAACACTTATGTAAATATGATATTTTAGTTGTTGTTTTTTTATAAACTTGAAAAATAAAATGTAAAAAACTGATTTTACTTTGTCATTATGGGATATTGTGTAGAGTGACGAAAAAACAACAACAATTGAGTCATTTTTAGAATAAAGCTGTAATGTAACAAAATGTGGAAAAAGTCAAGGGGTCTGAATACTTTCCGTATGCATTGTACATACTACGTTACCCATTGGCTAGCCAATCCTAACCAAAGACAAAAATCAAAGACTAATGCCAACTTACCTGTAAAATGTCAATCATATCATCTAACTCAACTGTACTGTGATTCAATCCATTTGAACAACCTTCCATGCCATGTACCATCATCTGAATATAAAGACTCAGTTCAGATACACTAGCATAATGGATGACTGGTAGATCGTATTGAGCCCTGGGCTGAAATTTGTATAAGTTAACGCAGTATGGTGCGTTTTTCATGCAGAAAAGAAAAGATGAAACACAGAAAAGTATTTTTTACGCAGATATACAATGCTTCTTATTGTAAATTCTGCTCCGCTTCAGTCAAGGTTCACTCCAAATCATGAATCATGAACAGTTCATTTGGCATTAGTCTGTGATTTTTGTCTTTGGTTAGGATTGGCCAGCCAAAATCATGAAAGGAAAAATGTTGCACTTCTCCACTCGAATGAAATATATTTGCTTTTGTCATTGGATCCCCAGACAGCGCTCTGACTGATGTATAGGCTACTTTTTTCCCGGTACTTTCTTTCTGTGTAGTTTTTCTCAGATAGCAAGATTAACTTCAAACAAAACATTAGGAAATGTAGCTCGCTACATTATTTCTTTAATAAACACAAAAAATATGATGGCCATGCATCGTTTTTGCAAAAAAATACTTAGCTTTTTCATTGTAAGCTAGTTTACTTATGTGTGGCTGCTAGCCAAATAATAATAATAATATTATTATTCACAAAGTGTTGTACTGTTATTGTCATCTGATGAAAATGATTTTCTGCTGAATGTGTTGCACTAATGTATTTTGTGGGGGAAAAAACTGCAGTTGCATGCCCCTTATCACTCTATTGAACGAAACAAACACTGGACTTTCAATTTGAAACACAGGTGAAATGGTTTAAAAAGCAGATTTTTTGATCGTCTGCATTCCGAAAATGACTTCTGACTTCTGAAAGGTAAATCAACCCCTGAGTGCTACTGATAACACGTTTTGTATAAGTGCTACTTCTGACATTAGCAGTCATTATGCTGGTTTCCATTGACACTTTTGTTTTTTTTACAAAATCAATGTCGGAAAAACAACAACATTGCGACGTGTAATGGAAATGGCAGCTATAAGAGACATGTTGTAAAAATTTCAGTTCGACAGGGAGATTATTTTGTCAATCTTAAATCATATTTCTTTATTAAACTTTGATGGAAACAATGTTTCTGAATAAGTTATGATTGCCTAATAATTTTGAAGGTATATGGGGCACATGATGTCGTCACATATCTATAAAGCTCAACATTTATTTCTATACCTTACTGCTTGCTAAATCTATTTTTCAACTATTAAAATAATGTTTCATTGCAGGGCAATGATTGTCTCGACTTTCAAGAATGCCTGATTTGCTGCTCCTTGCTTTTCTTGTTCAAATCAAATCAAATTTTATTGGTCACATACACATGGTTAACAGATGTTAATGCGAGTGTAGCAAAATGCTTGTGCTTCTAGTTCCGACCGTGCAGTAATATCGAACAAGTAATCTAACATTTTCACAGAAACTACCTTATACACACAAGTGTAAAGGAATTAATAAGAGTATGTACATATAAAAATATGGATGAGCGATGGCCTAACAGCCATGCAAGTTGGCTGGATGCAAGTTTCACCATCCTAATTCTGCACTACACAGGACTCGAAACACCATAATAGTGTTTTCAACCTTTTCCGAGTTAGTGCTCCCAGTCTCTGGCAAGGTGTTGAACAACTCTTGATTAGGTGATGTTACAACACACCATGTCATATTTCAGAACACCTCAGGATGAACATTTCAGCTTAAATCTGTCCCAATAATATCACAACCGTGTATTATAATACTACTGCAAATTTCAGGTTTCGGTTCTTATTTAAGGTCAATGTTGATGTTAGCTCAGTTGCCACTAAATTTAGTGTTACAAAGCATTTCATTTTAACAGTGTATTTCAACAACAAAGGAAACATAAAAATGATTCTAGTGTGGACTCTGACTATATTAAATGTATTTTTTTTTACAGTAATGAAAACAGTGGATTACTTTTTTAAACACTCATCATATCCCAGGATATGCTCATACTTACTGTGGCAATGTTTTGTTATTGTTTATAATGCTTCATTTTGAATGCCCACTTCAGAACTATTTACCATACATGTTGGTGTGGTTAGCAGTGGAAGTTTACCTTAGGTTAATTTTATCAAATGCAGCTTCTCTCCGTCTCTATCGCACACGCTTTCTAGTGACAGGGTCCCTAAAGAAGACCACCTGCCATTAAACATGGAACTCTCCAGAAATTGACACAATTGATAAAATTAACATATCCCATGTTAATATTAAAGCAATAATTAAGGTATCTGGGAATCATTATTAGCCATAATGGTATTTTTTTTCTTTAATGGGATTGATTGGCTTTGTGAAGCCACCTGCATTGTAAGAGACACTTCACAAATTGTTACTTTGATTTGAATATTAATACAGGAATCTCTCTCAATAAATTTAAAAGAGGCTAAGGACAGTATGTTGTCGCGGAATACAACTTGGCAAGTGAGTTTCCACCCCAGGGATACATTTTTGTCAACTGTATTGTGTGCCACAGGGCTCAAATTGCAAAACAGCAATATATAAGAATGCATAAATTGCACATACAGTGCATTCAGAAATTAGACTTTTTGCACATTTTGTTACGTCACAGCCTTATTCTAAAATTGATAAAATTGTTTTTTCCCCTCATCAATCTACACACAATAGCCTATAATGACAAAGCAAAAACTGGTTATTAAACATTTTTGCAAATCTATCAAATAAAAAAAACTGAAATATCACATTTACATACTGTAAGTATTCAGACCCTTTACTCGGTACTTTGTTGAAGCACCATTGGCAGCAATTACAGCCTCAAGTCTTCTTGGATATCATGCTACAAGCTTTCTGTATTTTGGGGAGTTTCTCCCATTCTTCTCTGCAGATCCTCTCAAGCTCTGTCAGGTTGGATGGGGAGCCCCGCTGTACAGCTATTTTAATGTCTCTCCAGAGATGTTTGATTATGGTCAAGTCTGGGCTCTGGCTGGGCCACTCAAATGTTACATATGCCCCTGCCACGCCCTCTACTTCTCATCCTGTGTCTCCCTAACCTGCCGCCACTCCCCCAGTGCTCTCTCCCTCTCTCTCTCTCTCTCTCTATGTGTGGGTGTATCTGACTGTGTGAGTGGAGATGTGTGCTGGAGTCAGAGCAGATCCCACCAGCTGCGACCTGTTCCATAATCAAGACCTCTACAAATACTGAGCCCTGCCACTTCCACGCTGTCAGATCGTAGCCTCTCCTCAGTCAGTCTGCATTTCAAGCCGTTTGTTCCTGCATAGATCTTGTTATCCTGTGGTGCCTGTTTTCCCTAGCCTGACGTTGCTTTTCTCTCTGCTACAGTTCCCTCCGCTCTGACTCTGGTCCCTGTCTCCAGTCCCTTGTCTCGTCAGTCCTGCTTCCCAGCCCTGGACCCCGCTCTACTGCTTCCTTGGATTCCGCTCCTGACCTGCTTACCCTGCCCCTACTCCCCTTGCCCCGGCCGCAGCCTCAGTTCCTAGTTCCCTGCTACCCACCCGAGCTCCCCCTGGCCTTCACCCCCTCCGCTTTTCAATAAATACCTTGGTTACCTCATCCCTGTCTCCTCGTCTGAGTCTGCACTGCTCCACCCCACGTAACATCAAGGACATTCAGAGACTTGTCCCGAAGCCACTCCTGCATTGTCTTGGCTGTGTGCTTAGGGTCGTTGTTGGAAGGTCAACCTTCACACCAGTCTGAGGTCCTGAGTACTCTGGAGCAGGTGTTCATCAAGGATCTCTCTGTACTTTTCTCCATTTGTCTTTCCCTCAAGCATGACTAGTCTTCGAGACCCTGCCGCTGAAACAAATCCCCACAGCACCATGCTTCACCGTAGGGATGATGCCAGGTTTCCTCCAGATGTGACGCTTGGCATTTAGGCCAAATAGTTCAATCTTGGTTCCGTCAGACCAGAGAATCTTGTTTCTTATGGTCAGAGTCCTTTAGGTGGCTTTTGGGAAACTCCAATCGGGCTGTCATGTGCCATTTGCTGAGGAGTGGCTTCAGTCTTGCCACTCTACCATAAAGGCCTGATTGGTGGAGTGCTACAGAGATGGTTGTCCTTCTGGAAGGTTCTCCCATCTCCACAGAGGAACTCTAAAGCTCTGTCAGAGTGACCATTGGGTTCTTGGTAACCTCCCTGACCAAGGCCCTTCTCCCCCGACTGCTCAGTTTGGATGGGCGGCCAGCTCTAGGAAGAGTCTTGGTAGTTCCAAACTTCTTCCATTTATGAATGATGGAGGCCACTGTGTTCTTGGGGACCTTCAATGCTGCAGAAATGTTTTGGTACCCTTCCCCAGATCTGTGCCTTGACACAATATTGTCTCGGAGCTCTGCAGACAATTCCTTTGACCTCATGGCTTGGTTTTTGCTCTGACATGCACTGTCAACTGTGGGGCCTTATATAGATAGGTGTGTGCCTTTCCAAAGGGACTCCAATCAAGTTGTAGAAACATCTCAAGGATGATCAATGGAAACAGGATGCACCTGAGCTCAATTTCGAATCTCATAGCAAAGGTTCTGAATACTTATGTAAATAAGGTATTTTTTTCTTTTTACTTTTTATACATTTCCACAAATTTCTAAACCAGGTTTATTACCTCAGGTCGTAAATACCGGGTAGAAACTGCCATGCAGTATGGAGGTAGAGAGCCTAGAGAGAACAAATAAAGACTTGGCCAAACTCCTAAATCCCCAAAATTAGAGAATTAAACAATATTTCCACGTTTGAGAATGTGGGAATGGTCCGTGGATACTTAAGGGACAGTCATGTTGAGTGTGTTTCATTTGGTGATCTCATGAAGGACAGGAAACACACAACTGTACTTCTGATTGTGTACATTTCTCACTTATGGGCTTTGCATCTAATTCCTGTATAAAATGAATGAGTAAAGATGAAACTATTTGTGAAATTATGTAATGTGATGTTTACCTTCAAAATGAGAGAATTGTCTTCCATGTAAAGTTGAACTAGTCAGTGGCCACAACCCCGTGAGGCCAGCCATTACATCAGGCGTCATGGAATCACCCTTTTCTCTGAAATGTATAAAACCACCCGTGACGAAATGTACATTTCATGCCAAAGAGACCCACGGTAAGCCGGACGTCTCAAATGGTTAAGACCATGCAAACCACAGTGTAAACTAAGTTTGGAAATGGTTGAATTTCTAAGACCAAAGCATGCCGGGTGACGCTGGTGTGTGAAGTGGTTTAAACTTTAACAAGCCAATATTACGCTAGAAATTACGTAAACCTAGAACGAGAATACCGACAAACGCTGAAGCATCTATTCTATGAGAACATTTCTGAATGGTACTCTGAAGTATCCATTCTAACCACGAAAGACTTTGTGACTTCAATCAAAGTTAACCAGGGACTCTGATGAACCCTACAGGATGATCGAGCATTCCAACAGAGAAGAAAACAACGACACACGGACATAAATATATATATTTTGCAAGTATTCTCGAATGAGCGGCCGTTCATGTGCAAAGGATTAGCATTTAAATGAATATAATTATAGACTGTGTGTGATGAAGCCATGTTGTCTTTCCCACTCTTTCTCAGTCCACACCCCATTCCCTTTGTCTACCAAGTCATTATATAGGCTTAGCCCACTAGGGACTTTTCCATCATTGTTAGTAACCAATATCTACTGTTTGTTTGTTAGGTAATTCTGTGTGATTATTTAGTTAGTTAGTAAATAAATAATAAAGCCAATTTGTATATTGCTGATTCATTATGGAAACTAGGGTTCGTGCAGATAACCAAGAATTTTACGACGTTTGGAATGAGAACTGATGAGGTAATAATTCATTAATAGAAGACTAATTGATCAGATATTAAAATATTTGAGAAGTTATATTCGGAAAATTATAACTTTGTAATCTCAACATTTTTCGTGGTGTCCCGACTTCCTAGTTAACTAATATTTGTGATTAGTTTAATCACGTAATAATTAAACCTAGAGAACTGATTTGATATAAGTCTTCACATTTAATGATAGTCCAGACACGACAGTGTGAATACTTTCCAAATGCACTGTATGCTTAAACACTTGAGGCTATAGATGGCACCAGACAATGAAAACACCTTGTTGAAAAAAGCTAATAAAAGTTTATATTGGTACATTTATTCTAGTACGCTTGTTCAGGTGATTTGTTTTATATGAGCACATTAAATTTGGCTCTTTCATTTTGGCTGAGTTGTCTAATATAATGAAGCCAGTTTAGAAGTAGACAGACGTGTTCTCTGGAGATCCACCAGTGAATCCATACCCCTTATCCTGCAGTCTTTACCCTTTGTATTTAAGGACATGCAAAACTGAAGAGATCAGCTCTCCCTGGAGCTGCTAAACCAATAGGAAATCCTTTCATTAACAAAATCAATACGCTCCCCAGTTTCTGGGTGGTCATAGATCTCACTATCCAGACTTATTTGCATATTAAGAGTGTGGAAACGGGGCCTCACTTTGGTTTTCGGTGCCTATCCCTTCACTTGTACTTTCATGTTTCCTCCTGTTTTCTGTACAGCATGTGAGCAGCTGTACGAGTCTTCTGAAATGGTTTCTGTTGAGGTTAAGTATGTGTCAAGGTCAAGAAAGATCAATGGAAGCAAATTATGTTACTCTGTGTTGTTGCAGCATCCTATACACTCTTCTGCTCAAGATCCCCTTTTACTTTGTCATCTGTTAATACACTTTCTCTCTACATTGTGTGAATGAGGCTCGCTAAACCAAAATGAGAGAAATTCCCTGCAAATTATCACTCCACATTGCATTATTGTCACATAGCTAATTCAATTAGACTAAGTAGCATTAACACATGCCTAACATACAACTTTGACAAAATGATAATATTTAATTAGCTAAAGAGCCTTATATTTAACAAATGCATGTCATGCTCTTGCTGGAGAACAGAGAGGGGAATTCAATGGGTCATTTTAATATTAAAGCCTCTTTTTTCTGCATGCGAGCTTTGAGAGTTTCTTACTGAGCAATGGTATAACAAATTCATTCTTATTATTGTATATCATTCAATGCACTCTTGAACCTTCTTGAATATATTAAAAACATCTGAATATGTAACAAATTATTGTTAGTTTCTACATCTCCATCTGAATACAGTTTTAACAAATTATTTATATTGCATCGTCATAATAAACATATTTGCTTCATAAAACAGTAACACAATAGCCTGAAACTCTTTCCAACATGGAATCAAGTGGATCTTCCATTTTGCAAGGCTAGTATAATATACTGCTCAAAAAAATTAAGGGAACACTTAAACAACACATCCTAGATCTGAATGAAAGAAATAATCTTATCAAATACTTTTTTCTTTACATAGTTGAATGTGCTGACAACAAAATCACACAAAAATAATCAATGGAAATCCAATTTATCAACCCATGGAGGTCTGGATTTGGAGTCACACTCAAAATTAAAGTGGAAAACCACACTACAGGCTGATCCAACTTTGATGTAATGTCCTTAAAACAAGTCAAAATTAGGCTCAGTAGTGTGTGTGGCCTCCACGTGCCTGTATGACCTCCCTACAATGCCTGGGCATGCTCCTGATGAGGTGGCGGATGGTCTCCTGAGGGATCTCCTCCCAGACCTGGACTAAAGCATCCGCCAACTCCTGGACAGTCTGTGGTGCAACGTGGCGTTGGTGGATGGAGCGAGACATGATGTCCCAGATGTGCTCAATTGGATTCAGGTCTGGGGAACGGGCGGGCCAGTCCATAGCATCAATGCCTTCCTCTTGCAGGAACTGCTGACACACTCCAGCCACATGAGGTCTAGCATTGTCTTGCATTAGGAGGAACCCAGGGCCAACCACACCAGCATATGGTCTCACAAGGGGTCTGAGGATCTCATCTCGGTACCTAATGGCAGTCAGGCTACCTCTGGCGAGCACATGGAGGGCTGTGCGGCCCCCCAAAGAAATGCCACCCCACACCATGACTGAGCCACCGCCAAACCGGTCAAGCTGGAGGATGTTGCAGGCAGCAGAACGTTCTCCACGGCGTCTCCAGACTCTGTCACGTCTGTCACGTGCTCAGTGTGAACCTGCTTTCATCTGTGAAGAGCACAGGGCGCCAGTGGCGAATTTGCCAATCTTGGTGTTCTCTGGCAAATGCCAAACATCCTGCACGGTGTTGGGCTGTAAGCACAACCCCCACCTGTGGACGTCGGGCCCTCATACCACCCTCATGGAGTCTGTTTCTGACCGTTTGAGCAGACACATGCACATTTGTGGCCTGCTGGAGGTCATTTTGCAGGGCTCTGGCAGTGCTTCTCCTGCTCCTCCTTGCACAAAGGCGGAGGTAGCGGTCCTGCTGCTGGGTTGTTGCCCTCCTACGGCCTCCTCCACATCTCCTGATGTACTGGCCTGTCTCCTGGTAGCGCCTCCATGCTCTGGACACTACGCTGACAGACACAGCAAACCTTCTTGCCACAGCTCGCATTGATGTGCCATCCTGGATGAGCTGCACTACCTGAGCCACTTGTGTGGGTTGTAGACTCCGTCTCATGCTACCACTAGAGTGAAAGCACCGCCAGCATTCAAAAGTGACCAAAACATCAGCCAGGAAGCATAGGAACTGACAAGTGGTCTGTGGTCCCCACCTGCAGAACCACTCTTTTATTGGCGGTGTCTTGCTAATTGCCTATAATTTCCACCTGTTGTCTATTCCATTTGCACAACAGCATGTGAAATTTATTGTCAATCAGTGTTGCTTCCTAAGTGGACAGTTTGATTTCACAGAAGTGTGATTGACTTGGAGTTACATTGTGTTGTTTAAGTGTTCCCTTTATTTTTTTGAGCAGTGTAGTTACATTCTGCTGGAATAATGGAAATAGGTCTTCTCTGAAAATGATTTGACAAGCACAGGCATTACCGCCTTTCTCTGATTAGCCCCATAATGCATTTGTTTTATCTATATCTGCTAGGTCTATCTTCCACCGCAAACGTCTTTAAAATTATATATTCTGTTTTACTTTGGTTGAGAGAGGGGACTAATATGAATCTCAGAGTATTTTTGGGATAAGATGGGGATGGATTTCTCTGAAACACAATAGTTAATGACTCATTATTGAGGTTAGCCATTGAAAATAGATGAGATATACATTTTATCCTTATTAACGCCCCTAATGGGTTTGCCCATAAAACCAAACTGCTCCTTCAATGATGCGTGCTGAGCCTGTCTCGTAGTTTTAGGTCGATAATGCACATGCTAATCCATCAAAATTGACAGTGATGATTAGAATAATAAGGGAAGCAGACATTTGATATGAACCCTCCTGATGGCTGTTTCCAGCAGAGTGAAATTGTCTGAGTCAGTCCGGCTATCAGGAATCAATGTAAGACCCAGGTGCAGACTGTCGAGGTAACAATGTTTATTGTAGCAACAGGGGCAGGCAAAGACAGGTCAAGGCAGGCAGGGGTCGCAGATCCAGGGTAAGGCAAAGGTACAGGACTGCAGGCGGACTCAGGGTCAGGGACAGGCAGAGTTCAGTAATCCAGAGGTGGAGCAACGGTACAGGACGGCAGGCAGACTCAGGGTCAGGGACAGGCAGAGAGGTCAGGCGGGCGGGTACAAGGTCAGGACAAGCAGAGGCCAAAAACCAGGAGGACGAGGAAAGAGAGGCTGGGAAACGATAGGAGCTGACAGGAAACCGCTGCTTAGCTTGAAAGAAGAAGACGAACTGGCAACAAACAGACAGAGAACACAGGTATAAATACACAGGGGATAATTGGGAAGAGGGGCAACACCTGGAGGGGGGTGGAGACAAGCACAAAGACAGGTGAAACAGATCAGGGTGTGGCACCGACAGTGTTGACAGGAGGAGATAATAATGTGGTAGAACTTTCCTCATCACTAAACTCACCTTGATTGAGTTCCCACTTTCAGTCATAAACTGAATGACTTTTCTCAGGCCTGTGAGTGTGTAGTATATTTTGACTCAATATAATGTAGTCTACCTGTGCCTATGCTTCAGTAAAGATAAGCTCCACAGTAGAATCAGCAGATGTATATAAACACATTATTAACACAAATTATTATTCAAGTACTGTGTGGGACAACCACAAATATTTTAATCTGATTACTCTTGTCCTACACTTTGCAGATAGAATAATTAGGGACAAGGTTGATGTAAGGCCATTCCAGTTTAGTCGCAGTTACCCTTGATTGTAGAGTCATACCATCTTATGATTGTAGAGTCATACCATCTTATGATTGTAGAGTCATACCATCTTATGACTGGGATAAGTTCACCATTTTACATTGTTTATGGTAATTTATATGAAGGGGGTATACATAACATATCCCTAACATCTGACATAGCTACTTCATAGCACCTTAATAAATGTTGTCAGCCTTTATAAAGTATTTATGTAACATCCACGTAATTTATGACATGAATGGGGAACAGTGTGTTAGATTATGTTAGATATTATTTCAAAATAAAAGTCCCCATAAATCATACTGTTTTCTGTAAAAATGTTAACCATTTGCATTTGTCAGGTGTTCTTATCATAACAAACTTACAGTATGTTGCAATCAGTGGAGGGTGTTGGATATTTGCATAGATTCTTGAATAACACAATAATAACTTTTCAAAATAACATCATCAAGCTGCACACGTTCTAATAGTTTGTAATTGCACTCATGGTGATTTAACCTCACAAGGGGGTGTGGAACGCTAGCGTCCCACCTGGCCAACATCCAGTGAAATTGCACAGCGCCAAATTCAAAAACAGAAATACTCATTATAAAAATTCATGAAACATACAAGTGTTATACATGGGTTTAAAGATAAACGTCTTGTTAATCCAACCACGGTATCAGAATTCGAAAAGGCTTTATGGTGAATGCATACCATGCGATTATCTGAGGACAGCGCCCAGCAGACAAATCATTACAAACAGTAACAAGCCAAGTAGAGGAGTTACACAAGTCAGAAATAGTGATAAAATGAATCACTTACCTTTGATGATCTTCATATTTTTGCACTCACAAGACTCCCATTTACTCAATAAATGTTCGTTTTGATCGATAAAGTCCATGTTTACATCCAAAAACCTCTATTTTGTTAGCGCGTTTGTTCAATAGTCCACTGTCTCAAACAACATCCGGTGAAAAATGCAGAGCGTGATAATCAAAAAAACAGAAATTCTCATAATAAACATACATAAAAGATACAAATGTTATACACCAGTTTAAAGATAAACTTCTTGTTAATCCAACCGCTGTGTCAGATTTCAAAAAGGCTTAAAGCAAACCATGCGATTATCTGAGAACAGCGCCCAGCAGACAAATCATTACAAACAGTTAGCAGCCAAGAAGAGGAGTAACAAAAGTCAGAAACACCCTTATTGATGTCAGTTGTTAAATTCATTTCAATCAGTGTAGATGAAGGGTAACAGATAGGGTAAAGAATAAGCCTCGAAACAATTGAGACAAGGATTGTGTACGTGTACCATTCAGAGTGTGGATGGGCAAGACAAAATATTAAAGTGCCTTTGAACGGGGTATCGTTGTAGGTACCAGGTGCACTGGTTTGTGTCAAGAACTGCAACGCTGCTGGGTTTTCACGCTCAACAGTTTCCCATGTGTATCAAGAATGGTCAACCACCCAAAGGACATCCAGACAACTTGACACAACTGTGGGAAGCATTGGAGTCAACATGGGCTAGCATCCCTGTGGAACGCTTCCGACACCTTGTAGAGTCCATGCCCCGATCAATTGAGGCGCCACACATTTTCTGTATACGTTTTTGCTCCACAATAAAGGCCTAGTGCACAAATTATTATAATTTTTTTTATAAAATATATTTTTGTTGTTGTTATATTAATTATATGTTTTATTGTGATTTATCAGGAGCTGCTGCAGCAGCCTCAACATCCCTACTTCCCGCAGCTATGCATTTATTTTAATTTAATGTAATATTTCTATTGGTGCCTGATATGAGAGCTATCCATTTTGCTTTCAAGGGCCACTTTGTAAGCTTAGTTCCGTGCATTGATATAGATACCTTCTTCTATCAGTAGGCAAAGCAAAATATGTTTTCCTCATGCTCAGGCAAAATCAGTATTTGAATTATAGCTCTTATACTTACCCTTCAACTCCACTTAAATTTAAAGTAGTAAAGCCATTTCAAATCGAATGAAAGTTTATTGGTCTCGAACACAGATTTGCAGATGTTATTGCAGGTGCAGCGAAATGCTTATGTTTCTAACTCCAACAGTGCAGTAATATCTAGCAATTACAATGATCAAATCGTAATATAAACTAGGGTACCAGTGAGGATGTCCTACACTGGACAACTTGTTACAACTGTTGTTAAGTCATTATTAATAATCTGCCAATTTTTAAGGGGATCATAGCTATATTCAATAAATGTAAAACCTATGTTTAACTTTATCATGGTCTTGATGAATTTGTCCAACATCATGTGACATAAAATATTGCTTTTCTGTCCTTGCATTTATGACAGTGTAAGTGGTTGATAAATCATATATTAATCATTAATCAGTTAAATTGAACATTGAACTTGAACCCTGTAAGAATCCTGGATCTAGCTGTTGGACAGTTCTTTGTATAAAGATCTCAGAAATGCAGTGAATATCTACAATTTCGGGTCTCCTTATGTTATGGGGTAAAAACAGTTTTCATGTGCACACAAATCCAAAACAATACATGCAATTGCAAAATCGAATGCTTCTAACCAAAAGAGTCACCTTATCTTGATACTTAATCACAAATCGACACTGTCCAACGTGGTTCTTCAATTGTTATGCATAATACTTGTTGGATGCGCATTTGGTGACCAGATGATTAGTTACTCATCTAATCCAGGAAGGAATTTTCTGAATGACAGTCAAGTAGGATCAGCTGTTGTGAAAGCGCATGTGATGCAACAACAGCCCAAGTGCTGGAAAAAAATGTTTTGTCAGGAATGTTCAAGAATACTTGTGTCTCATTCGTTATGCAGGTGAAGACAGTTGTGCCTGGATCCACATTGGCTCTAATATCCCTAGCAAATTGAAGGTGAATCATGAGTTAATGTTTTCATATGTTTTGTGTCTCGGATTAGACACAGAGTGTAATGTTCGCAGTTGTGTAGGATAGACTATTGCGCAACACCCAACGTTATTCCTATGAATTATTCTGGAAATAATGACAACAAATTACATAGCCTAGTGGGCTTATTCGCAATATGATCTGGTAATGAAATAACATGACAAATACATTTTGATTTCCATGTTACACCTGCAATTTTTAACAATTAAAGGGGCCTGAAGTAGCATACTTTAACTTGAATTTGGAGCTCAGAAATTCAAGTACTGAAATAGGCCTAGCTACTGAATTTGGTGCTTGAAAAGTCCTTGTAATCTATATTAGGCCCTAATTGTGACCAACCACCTTGATTTGGATCTTAGGTAGTAAAATTTGAAATTATGTTTTTAACATTGGATAAAGCAGAGACACAGAGCTACAAAAACGTTGATAAATTTGTCACCTCAATTTTGAGAAAATGGTCTTTGAATGTTTTGGTACTACTACTGGAGAGCTCTCCTTTGACTACAACCATTCAGCATTGTTCACACCCTCAAGCCAGCCCCACCCATCTCTTTAAGGATTCACATGTGAGGTCATGTACTAAACAGTGAGTAGTGTAGTAAAGATTAAGACTAAAAGTGTTGAAATAAGGAAAAATTCCAGGTAAACAGAAAGTTAAAAATATAATACATAAAAATATTTAATAAATATTAGATGACGCTTATCCAGACACACTAAATGTATGGGTCATGTGAAAGAAATGCTATAACCCCCAGCCACATCTTGATAAGTGGATGGGTCTCTACAGAAGGTGTAAAGTAAACGGTACAGCCAAATGGTTACTTGCATAGTAGCAATATCAGAAATTGATAGTGTCAATATCAATAAAATAATATACAGTATGTACAAGAACAATATCAATAATGATATCAGTGTTATATAAGGTAGTTATATGCCTACAATCAGGGGTAAAGTGGCTGAGCAGCGGGATACATGTTTTTAATAGTATTAGCAACGTATGGTGTGTGTGTTGGGAGAGAGTCATGTGAATAGAGGCACTGCAGATAGTGCTGATGACTGGTCCATCTGAACCACGCATGAACAAGGGAATCGGAGAGCCTGTTTCTGTCATGCCCTTGACTTTGGTGCAGGGCATGTGATGTCCATAGCCTCTTTGTCGTAAAACTTCCTGATGTTCTCAAAAATAAATGTTTGTCTAGCTGTGTCCAGTCCAGGTGGTGCTTGTACAGGCAGACAATCTACGGGAAGAAGAATGTCAGTGTTGCGCAGCAACTGTAACCTGGTCCCGACTGAGTTTGAACGCTCCTTGGCGACAATAACACCAGGCTCCAGAGCATCGAAACAGTAAAACAGGAAATAACAAAACAAATTGAGAAGATATTACAACCTTGCACAACATCCATTCATCTCCAAAGTTTAGATAAGAAAAATAACCTCATACAATGCAATGAAACTTATATTCACCTGAAGTGCTGGTACTGCTTGATCCGTGTCAGCGGCTGTTGTCAGGTGTTGTTGCCAGCCATAGCTTTCCACCAGCACCATACTCCAGTCCAACCAGCTGTGGGATGTTGAACCGCAAAACACCAGTCTCAACGTCAACAATGAAGAGGCGACTCGGGGATGCTGTGTTCTTTTGCCCATCTTAATCTTTTATTTTTATTGGCCAGTCTAAGATATGTTTTTTTTTTTCAACTCTGCCTAGAAGGCAGGCATCCCGGAGTCACCTCTTCACTGTTGATGTTGAGACTGCTGTTTTACGGTTACTATTTAATGAAGCTGCCAGTTGAGGACTTGTGAGGCATCTGTTTCTCAAACTAGACACTCTAATGTACTTGTCCTCTTGCTCAGTTGTGCACCGGGGCCTCCCACTCTTTCTAATCTGGTTAGAGCCAGTTTGCGCTGTTCTGTGAAGGGAGTAGTACACAGAATTGTATGAGATCTTCAGTTTCTTGGCAATTTATCGCATGGAATAGCCTTAATTTCTCAGAAGAAGAATAGACTGACAAGTTTCAGAAGAAAGTTCTTTGTTTCTTGCCATTTTGAGCCTGTCATTGAACCCAGTAGTTATATAGGATAAGCCATGACTAGAATACAGTACGTGTATATAAAGTGGGTAAAACAGTATTTAAACATTATTAAAGTGACCAGTGCTCAATGAGTCTTCTCGGAAGTTTACATACACTTAGTTTGGAGTCATTAAAACTAGTTTTTCAACCACTCCACACATTTCTTGTTAACAAACTATAGTTTTGGCAAGTCTGTTAGGACATCTACATTGTGCATGACAGAAATTATTTTTCCAACAATAGTTTACAGACGGATTATTTCACTTATAATTCACTGTATCACAAGTGGGTCAGAAGTTTACATACACTAAGTTGACTGTGCCTTTAAACAGCTTGGAAAGTTCCAGAAAATGATATAATGGCTTTAGAAGCTTCTCATAGGCTAATTTACATCATTTGAGTCAATTGGAGGTGTACCTGTGGATGATCTTTCAAGGCCTACCTTAAACTCAGTGCCTCTTTGCTTGACATCATGGGAAAATAAAAATAAATCAGCCAAGACCTCAGAAAATAAATTGTAGACCTCCACAAGTCTGGTTCATCTTTGGGAGCAAGTATAAACACCATGGGACCACGCAGACGTCACACCACTCAGGAAGGAGATGCGTTCTGTCTCCTAGAGATGAACGTACTTTGGTGTGAAAAGTGCAAATAAATCCCAGAACAACAGCAAAGGACCCTGTGAAGTTGTTGGAGGAAACAGGTACAAAGGTATCTATATCCACAGAAAAACGAGTCCTATTTCGACAACCTGAAAGGCTGCTAAGCAAAGAAGAAGCCACTGCTCCAAAACCTCCATAAAAAAGCCAGACTACGGTTTGAAACTGCACATGGGGACAAAAATCATACTTTTGGAGAAATGTCCTCTGGTCTGATGAAACAAAAATAGAACTGTTTGGCCTTAATGACCATCGTTATGTTTGGAGGAAAAAGGGGGAGGCTTGCAAGCCGAAGAACAACATACCTACCATGAAGCATGGGGGTGGCAGCATCATGTTGTGGGGGTGCTTTGTTGCAGCAGGAAAATTATGTGGATATATTGAAGCAACATCTCAAGACATCAGTCAGGAAGTTAAAGCTTGGTTGCAAATGGGTCTTCCAAATGGACAATGACCCCAAGCATACTTCCAAAGTTGTGGCAAAATGGCTTAAGGACAACAAAGTCAAGGTATTGGGGTGGCCACCACAAAGCCCTGACCTCAATCCTATAGAACATTTGTGGCTGATAAACTGATAAACGCATGTGTGAGCAAGGAGGCTTACAAACCTGACTCAGTTACACCAGCTCTGTCAGGAGGAATGGGACAAAATTCACCCAATTTATTGTGGGAAGCTTGTGGAAGGCTACCCGAAATGTTTGACCCAAGTTAAGCAATTTAAAGGCAATGCTACCAAATACTAATTGAGTGTTAGTAAACTTCTGACCCACTGGGAATGTGATGAAAGAAATAAAAGCTGAAATAAATCATTCTCTCTACTATTATTCTGACATTTCACATTCTTAAAATAAAGTGGTGATCCTAACTGACCTAAGACAGGGAATTTTTACTAGGATTAAATGTCAGGAATTGTGAAAAACTGAGTTTAAATGTATTTGGCTAAGGTGTATGTAAACTTCCAACTTCATCTGTACATAAGGCAACAGTCTCTAAGGTGCAGGACAGGATACCGGGCGGAGGCTGGCTAGTGATGACTGTTTTACAGTCTGACTGCCTGGAAATAGAAGCTGTTTTTCACTCTCTTGGTCCCATCTTTGATGCACCTGTTCTGTCTCTGCCTTCTAGATGGTAAAAGGGTGAAAAGGCCATAGCTCAGGTGGCTGAGATCCTTGATGATCGTCTTGGCCTTCCTGTGATATTAGGAACTACAGATGTCCTGAAGGGCAATGTGCCCCCGGAGATGCTTTAGGGCTGACCGCACTACACTCTGGAGATCCCTGCGGTTGTGGGCAGTTCAGTTGCCGTACCAGGTGGTGATACAGCCCGACAGAAGGCTCTCGATGGTGCATCTGTAGAAGTTTGTGAGGGTCTTTAGGGCCAAGCCAAATTTCTTCAGCCTCCTGAGGTTGAAGAGGCGCTGTTGCACTTTCTTCACCACACTGTCGGTGTCGAGGGACCATTTCAGGTACTCAGTGATGTGCACGCAGAGGAACTTGAAGCTTTTGACCCTCTCCACTGTGGCCCTGTCGATGTGGATGGAAGCGTGCTCTCTCTGCTGTCTCCTGTAGTCCAAAATCAACTCCTTTTTTGACGTTGAGTGAGAGGTTATTTTCCTGGCACCACTACTCCAGGGCTCTCACCTCCTCCCTGTCACGTCGTTGTTGGTAATTAGACCAACCACTGTTGTGTCGTCAGCAAATTTGATGAATGAATTGGAGACGTGCGAAGTCACGCAATCATGGGTGAACAGGGACTACAGGAGGGGGCTGAGCACGCACCCCTGCGGGGCCCCCGTGTTGAGGATCAGCGTGATTGAGGTGTTGTTGCCTACCATCACCTCCTGAGCTTAGTGATGAGCTTGGAGGGCACTATGGTGTTGAAGGCTGAGCTGAAGTCTACAAACAGCATTCTCACCTAGGTATTCCGTTTGTCCAGGTGGGATAGGGTAGTGTGCAGTCCAATGGCGATTGTGTAGGCAGTGGTTCTGTTGGGGTGGTATGTAGCTTTGTTGGTAGAGCATGGTGCTTGCAACACCAGTATTGTGGTTTTGATTCCCTGGACCACCCGTAAGTAGAATGTATGCATGCATGACTGTAAGTTAGTTTGGATAAAAACGTCTGCTAAATGGCATTTTTCTCGCGGGGGCTGGTGTTGGGTAAGGTAGAGGTGATATGATCCTTCACTAGCCTCTCATAGCTCTTCATGATGACACAAGTGAGTGCTACGGGGCGATAGTCATTTAGTTCAGTTACCTTCACTTTCTTGCATACAGGAACAATGGTGGACATCTTGAAGCAAGTGGAGACAGAAGACTGGGATAGGGAGAGATTGAATATGTCTGTAAACACTCCATTCAGCTGGTCTGCACATGGTCTGAGGACGTGGCTTGGCATGCCGTCTGTGCCGGCAGCCTTCAAAGGTTAACACGCTTGAATGTCTTACGTCGGTCACGAAGATCAGGAGCACACAGTCCTCGTGAGCATCTTGGGTCCACGTCAGTGGCTCTGTGTTTTTTTCCTCGAAACGGGCAAAGAATGTCCTAGCCACCGTGCTTCTTTCACATGCATTGCTTGCTGTTTGGGGTTTTAGGCTGGGTTTCTGTACAGCACTTTGAGATATCAGCTGATGTACGAAGGGCTATATAAAATACATTTGATTTGATTTGTTTAAATTGTCTGGGAGTCAGGCATCGGTGTGCGCGACGTGGCTGGCTTTCACTTTATAGTCCGTGATTGTCTGGAGTCCCTGCTACTTGCATCCCGTGTCTGAGCCATTGAAATGCAACTCCACTTTGTCCTCATACTGTTGTTTTGGCTCTTTGATTGCCTTACAGAGATCATAGCTGGTATGTTCCCAGTCACCTTGGGATCATACCCAGTCACCCAGTCCCAGTCACCCAGTCACCTTGTCCATGTTCCCAGTCACCTTGCAGCGGTTGAATGTGGTGGTTCGCGTCATCAGTTTTGCACTACTGCTGCAATCTATCCACATTTTTGGGGTTTGGATGAGTTCCAATCGTCACTGTAGGACCAACATACTCTATGCACTTCCTGATGAACCTAGTCACTGACTCAGTGTATACTACGTTGATACTATTCACAGAGTTTACTCTTCTTAGATTACTATTTCATAATGCTATGAGTAAACATATAGTGCATTCAGAAAGTATTCATACCCCTTGACTTTTTCCACATTTTGTTACGTTACAGCATTATTCTCATCAGTCTACACACAATACCCCATAATGACAAAGCGAAAACAGGTTTGTAGACATTTTTGCAAATGTATATACAAAAAAAAGGATTCAGACCCTTTTGCTATCAGACTCGAAATTGACCTCAGGTGCATCCTGTTTTTAACATCCTTGAGATGTTTCTACAACTTGATTGGAGTCCATCTGTAGTAAACTGAATTGATTGGACATGATTTGGAAAGACACACACCTGTCTATATAAGGTCCCACAGTTGACAGTGCACGTCAGAGAAAATACCAAGCCATGAGGTTGAAGGATTGTCAGTAGAGCTCCGAGACAGAATTGTGTCGAGGCACAGATCTGGGGAAGGGTAGCAAAAAATGTCTGCAGCACTGAAGGTCCCCAAGAACACAGTGGCCTCCATCATTCTTAAATGGAAGAAATGAGGAACCACCAAGACTCTTCCTAGCGCTGTCCATCCAGCCAAACTGAGCAATCGGGGAGAAGGATATTGGACAGGGAGGTGAACAAGAACCCGATGGTTACTCTGAAAGAGCTCCAGAGTTCCTCTGTGGAGATGGGAAAACCTTCCAGAAGGACAACCGTCTCTGCAGCATTCCACCAATCAGGCCTTTATGGTAGAGTGGCCAGATGTAACCCACTCCTCAGTAAAAGGCACATGACATCCCGCTTGGAGTTTGCCAAAAGGCAACTAAAGGACTCTCAGACCATGAGAAACAAGATTTTCTGGTCTGATGAATCCAAGACTGAACTTTTTGGCCTAAATGCCAACCATCACATCTGGAAGAAACCTATCACCATCCCTATGGTGCAGTATGTTGGTGACAGCATCTAGTCAGGATCGAGGGAAAGCTGAACAGAGCAAAGTACAGAGAGATCCTGAATAAAAACCTGCTCCAGAGAGCTCAGGATCTTAGACTGGGGGCGAAGGTTCACCTTCCAACAGGACAACGACCCTAAGCACACAGGCAAGACAATGCAGGAGTGGCTTCGGGACATTTCTCTGAATGTCCTTGAGTGGCCCAGCCAGAGCCCGGACTTGAACCCGTTCTAACATCTCTGGAGAAAACTTAAAATAGCTGTGCAGTGACGCACCCCATCCAACCTGATAGAGCTTGAGAGGATCTGCAGAGAAGAATAGGAGAAACTACCCAAATACAGGTGTGCCAAGCTTGTAATGTCATACCCAAGAAGATTCCAGGCTGTAATTGCTGCCAAAGGTGCTTTAAGAAAGTTCTGAGTAAAGGGTCTGAATACTTATGTAAATTTGATATTTCAGTTTTTAATTGTTTTTATAAATTAGCAAGAAAATCTAAAAACCTGTTTTTGCTTTGTCGTTATGGGGTATTGATGGGGGGAAAAACAATTTAATACATTTTAGAATAAGGCTTTAACATAACAAGGGGTCTGAATACTTGAACGAATGCACTGTATATAACACTTTCACCACAATGAGTTTTTAATATGCTATAATGAAGAGACCTCCATGGTAGTTTTAATAGCCTAGAGCTACAATACATCTGTACCATTTTCAGGCATGGCACATTATATCATGAGTTTATACCCATGATATATGAATTGACTCGTGTCCCTGTAAATTAAAATAACATAGGAATAGGACCATAAAGAGATCATGGTTATCTCAATTACACTATGCTCAAATTGTATGATTTATCAGTCCAAAAATGTGCTCTTCTCTGCTCTTCTGAATTGACAGTGAGTAATTTATAGAAAATCACAACCAATTTGTGACACTTGTCACATATGGTTTGCTTGATGGAGGAGGAATTCTAGTCAGCAGTACTCCAATCATCACCCATGCCTCTATAGAAAAGTATGCCTCATATTTCTGTCATGTCCGTTGTTTCCCTTAGGTCACAGTGGGGTGACACTCCTACTATTGTAAAATGTATTCGAGGAGGATGGAAAAAAAAATCTTATGCTGTGTTAATAACTGACTTGTGCAACGGTTTGCTCTACCATTTGGAATTGGGAAACAACATTCTAAAATACCAAATAAAACAGATTCATTTCAGCAGATAAGTCAAAAGTTTGTACTCAGAGCGCATCGTGAAACTGCAGACTAGCGACTAGAGACAGGAAGATTAAAATACTCTCGCATCAACGGAAGAATATTTTCAAAATGTATTTTTCAAGATAAAAATGTGTCTCCAAGCTCCCTTCCTTTTCCCACACAGACAAATGTTTTAATTTAGCTGTGCTTTGCAAATGTTCTTGTATGCAAAATAACACAATTTCAACTGAAGCTTGCTCGATCAGTTTATTTCAAACAACACAATGTGAACTTGGTGCCAGAGGCAGGGGGTGCATACAAAACAGCCACCTTCCTTTGGAAGGAACATAAAGGATAGGGTACAGCAGAAGAGTACAAGGTGTCCCTTCAGTTGGGCCGACAAATCACTTGATTCAAAGTCCCCACTGGATAAAAACTGGTTGCATTAACGTTGTTTCCACGTCATTTCAACAAAGACATCTATCTGATGACATTAAATCACGGTGGAAAACTGATTGGACTTGCAAAAAGTCATCAACGTAAGGGAATTTCATATTTTTTCACAACTTTTAACATAAATCCAATGGCATAGTGACATTTTTTGTTGATTTCATGTTGAATACACGTTAGTTGACATCTCAACCAAATGTAAATCAAAACTAGATGTTGAAATGACATCTGTGCCCGGTGGGTCCTCTCCATGTAATGGATAATTTATCTGTTAGACAAAGTAGGGGGGAGTTGGGGATAACATTATTAAGGTGGGCAGAATATTACCAAACTGTGATTGTCTGATAAACTTTTCTGATTTATTTGACTTAGATCAGTGATACTTTGTGATACTTTTTAAACTGTTTTTGTAACTTTACAACCGGCCCTCTCCTACAGTCGTTGACACATAAATTACAGCCCTCAAGGAATTGCCTGAGAAATGCCAAGCCTTGCACCGTGGTCTCTTTCTCTGCAGAAATGTGTCACATTGTGCTGAACCACCTCATTAAACCATATAAGTGGAGTGGCTGTCATGGTTGACACAGGTGTGCCTGAGTCCAGGGCAGAATTGTGCTTGTGTTGGCACCCTGTCTTGAATCATCATGATGATGTGGCCGGTGACACTTTGCTTCTTGAAAGTCCAATATCTTGAAAACTTGACTATTGACATGCAAAACCTTTGGGACTGTGTCAACAGTGGACTATTGAGTGGATTTTCAGGTAGCCTAGCAGTTACGAACTTTGGGCCAGTAACTGAAAGGTTGTTGGCTAGAATCCCCTAGCCGGCAAGGTAGAAAAATCAGCTGTTCTACCCTTGAGCAAGGCACTTAACCCCTATTAACAACTGCTTCCCAGACGGCGATTACGTGGACGTCGATTAAGGCAGTTTCGGTTGAATGCATTCAGTTGTGCAACTGACTAGGTATCCCTTTTCCCTTTCCCCTTTCCTCAGTCAAGCCAGGATTTGCCGACGTCTGTATTTCTGCGCTAAACTGTGTTCCTCTGTGGGGGATAGAGAGAGACGAGAGGATACAAGGAGATTGATTGGCAGATATTTATGTGTGGTCTCACACCACTGGCTCCCAAAGAGCAGAACCCTAATAGCTTAAGTTAAGTGTGATTTCCTTGGAGACATGGTAAAAAGTATATTTTGGCAAGTGAGTAGACATCAAATGACTCAATGAATCAATTCCTGTGCCAAATTGAAGGCATTTAGAATATGTTGTTTCATCATAGCTCTCCTGCTGTTGCTCATTACATTTATTTTTGCACCTTGAAATGCTCCCTGAATCTCAATTATTAGATGGTGTACTTCCCATTCATAACTAGATCAGGCATCATCCTATATACTGCAGTAATGTCTTTCGCAGTTATTGCTGCTTATTTTTTGACTAACTGTCCTATTCTTAAATGGGATAGTCAAATGGAGTGTTGTATCCATTTTGGATAAGCAGTTTGGTTTTTCAATGAATGCTGAGTGGCCAGTAATGTATTGCAACAATGTTTCCAAATTACGGCTCTGCAAACAGTGGGACTGCAGATGCTACGTTGCCTGGTGCCTTTCTCAGCTGAGTTTCAACGATCCATTATCTTCTCATTACATCCGTTTGTCCATTTCAATGTAAATGTTCTGCTCGCCAGACCAGCCGTGCCGGCCTTTGGAAATGTATTGAAAAATGAAATTATAGGGATTTCAACCATTGTGCCAGCCTCCATTGTTTCTGGTATATCTGTGAAGACCTTGAAAACAAAGTCTGAATGAATATATTCAGAGATTTTAAGTACAAGCTGCACTTACTCCGAATAACAGACCACTTTCACTGAAATTGGCAGAAAATACATAATATGTTCAACTCTAATATTTTAGCAGTGCTGGAATTACAATATGAAATTAGTCCCACGTGCTGTAAACAATTAGGTTCATTAGCATGTGTTTGCGTCATTTTGTTAGAACATGCTTTCATATAGGAAACAAAGGAAGTTATAATGATTCTGAATCAGTAGTCTACTAATAATTTCTCTGCAAGCAATTGCATTACACTATGCTCTCTAGCTCCGAACAATGATTATTCCAAATGAGTCATGAGAACCACAGGACAGCTCTATCCATCATTGAGTTCAGTATGCCACAGTCTTCCACTAGCCCCCTCTGTTAGGTCTGATGAATCTAGGTACCCTTTTTTCTGAAAGAATTATGACATACTGGGTTATGTGTTCCACTCTGGCCCTGCACTAGAACCACTGTATTTCATGACTAGGAAGCAAACTTGTAAAGACAAAGATTTCTAAGGAAATCAGTCATAATAGTGAAAGTGCTGTTTGGTTAGTCACAATGCCCTACCTTATTACAATGGTATATTAGCCACTCATGATACAGTTTTCTGTATACAGTAACCAGGTATGAACAAGCTCTAACAATTTGTCAGTCAATTGCTTTTTCAAAACCCCTTCACTTTAAGCCAATTTTTTCTATAGTGCATTGTATTCAATGGGAAATACAGCAGTATGATTGGATGTAGCACAGTTAGTCTACTACAAGGGATAGTCCAAGAGTATTATCTCCCCTCAGCCAAACTGTGTGTATTTTCAGGTTTCATAATTAATGCACAGCGCTACTGGGATGCTCTACTTTCCTGTGGTTGACCTAAAGTGGTTGAAAGGTCAGACCCAAGAAAATGTGTCTTGCTGTCTGACCGCTCTGCTAGGTTACATAAAAACACAGGTACTATCAGATTGAACCAGGAAAGCTCTGGACCTCCAAAGTCTCTCACAATACTCTAGTAGACCAATAAGGCCTTGCCCAGAAGTGAAGAGAGACACCGGAACAGAAATTAGTGACCATGTCGTTCCCCATCTGTAGACACGTCACTCAATACGCACTCCGTAGCATCATTACCTGCTCTTGATCCATGAAGAGGTTTCATCTGAATAGGTTTCCATGGTAATGCTTTTGTGAGTAATTTGTTCAATAATTTAATTACTGGCTCTTGGGGCCCTTTGGTATCAGACAGATGAGTGTGGAGACACTCCTCACATCCATTCATCTTGTCTGGAACACAGAGGTTTTTTCCTGCTCATTAGAGGTGTACTTACGCACTAATGAGGAGGCAGGAGGGACGCTGGCCATGGGGTGGAGACGTTCAGCGGTCACTTTATTTTTATTTGAAGGTGACCACCAGTTCTTAATGTGAGTTCACTGCTCATAGTGTGTGATCAGACTCCCCTGAGCTGTTTAACCCAGTACTCTGTCAGAAGGGTTGGGTGAAATGAGGAAGACACATTTCAGTTGAATGCTTTGTTGCTGTCTCTCCGTTCCTCTCCTCCTCTCCCTACATCTGCTTCTCCTTCACCAGTGCTGAGGTGTGTGCGTGTGAAGGAGAATCTTCCTATCGTGAATAATGTGCATCAACAGCAGAGGTCGAATGGAATGGGTTTCTAGAGATAATGACTGGAGTGATGGTACCTGGGTGCCACCAGATTGCAGAGTGTCTGAGCCTGTCATAAAGCGACAGAGGAGGAGGGCTTTGGATGCTTACTGTGTCCTTTAGCCATTATGAATGTCAAGAGAGGACAATGTCAAAACAGTCCTGTTTTTCATCCCCTCCCTCCCTACCTCCACTCCTCCACTACTCCATCCATCTCAAGAAATCCCTTTGTCATTTTCTCCTTCACCCAAGCAGAAAAAAATCCCCCAGTTCATGCAAGGGTCACGCATCTATATACAGCATTTACCTTACACACTCAATGAGTGATTGACGGCCAATTCGGGCAGCTCAGTGTCATCATCTTATGAGGAATATGTCTTCCTGAGCTAATGTTTATTGCATCTGTCTTCCTGTCATTGGCTGACATTGATGCTCCTTTCCTATGCCACAAAGTCAAAATTATCTCCTCAGTCTCCCCTGTAGTCTGGTAGGCCTCCCTTAACTGTTGTTCTTTATACCTCCTACTGCTACATGTTTACAAGCCTCAAAGGAGCCCATGTCAGTGGTGAGGAGGAACAGGAGCAACACTCCTCTCCCCCTTTACCACCACACTGCTCTAAACACAGAAATGCTGCTCAAATTGCATCCTATTAAAAGTCAATGAGGCGTTGTCACATTATTACAGGCCCCAAACCTGACAGCTCGCAAAATAATCTATCACTATGAGTCACTTTGTTGCTTTTGCAGTGAACAAGATTAAACTTCATATTTGGGACAAGCAAACTAGTGTGTGTCATTTTGAGGTTGGGGACATCATGAAATGATTATTAGATACAAAATAAGGTAAATAAATGAAATGAGAGCAGATTTGAAACTGGAAGCCTATTTCTTTTTTTTTACCCAGGTGAATGTGTGTATAGTGACTTTGCAGGGAGGTGGAATGGATAGTGGGAAGAACCAGAGAGAAAACAAAGCCTACGTATCTGTCAGGTCTCTGTCATCTCTCCTAGTATCCCATTGACCTTCACTGGATATGGCTAGTCTGGATGGCACTATCACAAGCTACCACAGACAATCATTATTATTTCCACCCAATGCTCCCATTCAGCTGTAAAGGTGTGTGTCCTCACCCGACAGGGCCTCAGGGAGGGGACGCCTTGCCATGGAGAGAACTAAATGATGTATTGATCCCTCCATTTTTCTGGTGACTTAACTAAGAATTACCTCATAAAGACAATTAAAGGACCAATTAGAAAATCTATGAAATGTGAACCTTGGATATCAGCCCCTTCTGCAAAATAACCAATTAGTAGAAGCATATCATGTAACCTATTGAGCTCCATCAAAGCAGTGTGTTTGTGTTAGAGTTTAGGAGTATTGGCTTAGCTCCCTCATCCCTTTTTCCACCCAGACCTTTGCTGGCCTCACCCAGCCTCTCTACCCTCACGACTGCCCAGTGGGCCCCTGGAGCTACAGCACCATGGAGCCCAGGGAAAGCTCTCTGAGAGCAGATGTTCACACCTGATTGCTCCAGACTTCCTGACAGTAGCCCAGGGCCCCTATGGGATGGCTGACCTTGTGGAGAAGTTCAGAGCCACGGCAAGGATGCGTCCTGTGTTCCTTATTTAGGCTGCTTTTGTCGGCAAGAAGCAGAAACAAAAGAGCATTCCCAGTGAACCTTCAGCAGGGATTTTCATACATTTTATCCCCTCTTGGAAATGCTTCTTACCTGCACATATTTAGGCCTCTGTATCAGCTTTGCTCATGTAAAGTGCTATAACCATAAGCGCATGCTGCTTTTACCAAAGTTAACCTAACGCCCTGCTTTCTGCTTTCTGAATGAGCAAGTCTAGGTGTAGATAAGAGACTGTGAGAGACCCCTGTTGTGTGCAGGGGCATGGGGCCTGTTTGTCATTGCAGTGGCTGATAGAAAGGGTAGCTGGAGCAGACAGTGCTGCTGAGGGAGAGGCAGCTGCCATTCTAACCTGTCTCACTATTATAATATATACCATTGGGCAGACGCTTTAATACAAAACCATTTACAGTCATGTACATATTTTTTTAATATGGGTGCCCCCCAGGAATCAAACCCACAACCCTGGCAGTGCAAGTGCCATGCTCTACCAACTGAGCCATACAGGACCACGTATTTAAAATGTTCTCTGGACCTTAAATTGTTACTGTGCTCAGACTTTGGTTATTTAGAAGGGACATATTTTTCTGGCAGATATGTATTGTTTGAAACAAATTCAATTATTTATGACACGCTGAAAATAAATAAATAAGCACAAACACAAGCCAAAGAAAATAGTAGCAGTGTAACCATCAAAAGTAGCCAAGCGTTTAGCAGCCTCGATGTGACACATGTACCTGTCCTTTGCCGCTGAAATCCCCTCATCGCACACAATTATTGCCTTCTCAAAGGCGTGAAAGGAGCTGTCAAAAATAATATTGTGTTTGGATGTTGCTGTAAAGAAAACTTTTAAGATGTTTTTATTGAACATTTTACAGCTGCAGTCGCTGAAGTAAAAGACAAAACAGTGTCAGTTCAAGACATCCAGACAAAACACTACTCATTTATATCAAAACCATCATGCAATTATTGCAGCTTAAAGTGGAACTTACAGCATTTGATCTACTTTGCAAATATGAAACAGACAATCATAATATCAGTAAAAAAATATACAATTCCCAGTTTATGCTACAAAACAAACTTTAGGCTTTAAAAATAGGTTCTATTTGACTCAATTCCATGACGTACAGTAAAGCATTGGATGCAGTTGAATGCATGATTAATATAATTCACCAAGACATTTCTTGGTAGTCCAACAAATATTGTTATCAGTTTGTAAATCACAGCTGGCCTGGTACATTGTTTGCTGCCTCCATCCATTCAGGATGCACTGTTTTAGTTTCAATGACTCAATGTGTTGGACAAAAACTGAAGCTGGGAATGTCAATACAATACAAAAATTCAGGATGTGTCCTTGGGTGGGGCGCTTGACCCTGGTTGCTCTGGATGGGAGTGTCTGCTAGATGATTGAATGTTATGCAATTTTGAGCAGCTTCACTGCAGGTGAATAATATACTACTTCTAACCAGCTCTGCTAGGGTGAGTAAAATGATCAGAGTGAGGTGTTCTCTCATTTGTGTCTGGAAGTAGCTAGCAAGCTAGCCAACTTTAACCAGTTATCTTGGGTGCTTGACTGCCACTGTGGAACGCTCGAAACAAATCTACTCCTCGGCCAGAGCGTCCAGTGTCAATAGTGCAGTGTGCGCAAGGACAGTGAACGCTCTAAATTCACAAACAGACAGTCTGACAATGTTATGATTTACGAACGCAGAGCACACTGGAGGCAATTTACGAATGCACCCTTAGTTGTCAATCAGATGTATTTGGCATTGACCAAATCGGCAGGCAGGCAAGTTCCCATTCAATTGTCAAAACGTGGGTTGGGAAAAGCATGCATTGGCAGGCAAGATGCAGAAGGATGAGCAGGTGTAATGAATACTCAGGTAGAAAAAGGTGTAGATTCACTCGCAGAGCACAGCAGGTGTTTAGTTCGCCTTCGCAGAAGGCAGGAATCCTTGTCACAGACAGGCAATGGTCATACACCGGTAGACATACGGGTAGGTGAAACAAAACTATTACTGAAAGCTATAACTGGTTCTCACAAACAAGCTAGGAAAAGGCTTAGTAGAGTCAAAACAAACAATACCTCACAAAGGCACAAACAGAATGAACTGAACTAAATAAAGAGCTGATGAGATCAGGTGAGTAACTAACACAGGTGAAATCAATGAACTAAAATGAAAGACAGGGCTACGTTCAAGAACACAAAGAAACAGGGATATGTTCAAAAACACAACAAAACAGAACACAAGATTGACTAAGAAAATACATACAGAACCTTACAGCAGGCTACTATTCCACATCATTTAGAATTGCAATTTTGATGGCCAACTAGTTGAAAAAGTTTGAGAGGGTTTATCTAATGTTGCCTATTTAGATATTTGCTTATCTCACTCTGGCTAGTATTAGCTGTTGATCTTGTTATTGTGCATAACTGAGGGAGAGAGAGCCTACCTTTTTCATGGTTGTTTGATCAATAGAGCCGTGAAGTTCCCAAATGTAAGAGGACTCCCGTGGTATTTACTGTATATATTTCCAGAAATATATTCAGGTGTATTTTGTGGCTTTTGGAGAACGCGTTCTGATTATCTAAAGTCAAGCTATTTAAACAAATTCACAGTCCAGTTCAAAGTGAATGATGGCAGGCCTGTGTGGCAAATGGCTTATTTGCATAAAGGCCTATTGTAGCTCTGATTGGCTATGGCGCACCTGTCTGATTGGCTATGGCGCACCGGTCTGATTGGCTATGGCGCACCGGTCTGATTGGCTATGGCGCACCGGTCTGATTGGCTATGGCGCACCGGTCTGATTGGCTATGGCGCACCGGTCTGATTGGCTATGGCGCACCGGTCTGATTGGCTATGGCGCACCGGTCTGATTGGCTATGGCGCACCGGTCTGATTGGCTATGGCGCACCGGTCTGATTGGCTATGGCGCACCGGTCTGCGTAGATGCCGGTCCTGGATGCGACAGGTTTTTTTATTAGGTTGTATTTACTATTTGTCTATTAATTGTCCAAACGCATGGCTGATTTCCCACTCTATATTGCTATAGAAGTTTCACAAATGCCTTACTCTACAGTACGTCATTCCCAAACATTCAATGAATTCATGAAAATGTGAAAATGACCATATTTAAGTGGTCGCTTGTCAGAAAATGTAAAATACGGTGTCATATTCTTCCTGGGGGTTTATATGAACAGATTTGAATAAGATTTCATGTTGCTAAAACACTGTCAGTTCCACTTAAAGTGCCTTGCTTGGTCTAAAAATCACCAGTCTTTCATATGTTTTGTGTTTGATTGCAACCAACACTGGCAGCAACCAACTACATGCTCTGCCTCCCTCTGTTTATAATTATTTAAATAAGTACACAGGGAGTAGGAACTGTTGTTATTTTGGTCCAAGCATCCACTAAGAGAAAATGAATAATAATTAGATTTTCTTTTTTTGGCTCAAGGTGAATTTAATTAACCATTCATGTTAGTTGCTAGTACACGGTATGACTCAACAGGCTGATATGAACCAAATTGTGGAAGAATCTTGAAATATATCAAATAATGGTTGCGGAATGTTCTATTTTTCAGCCATTATTTTATTTCAAGATGCAGGATGCTTCAAGATGTTTTCTTCCATCAACATGTTGTGTGCAATGGTGTGCTTCCTACATACAGTGTGCCTCCTATAATATTTAACTAAAGGAGAGGGACTATAAGAATAAATCAATCATGTATAACTTCCTGGTTTAAACAGTTCCTACAGGATGAGATCTCCCAGTATCTTTGCCAATGCATCTTTTTTGTTTGAGTTGTGTTTGAAAATGTTGACTATCAGCTTGTGTTCAGTGCAACCATATTATCAGCCATAGGCATTTTATCTTGGCAGTGAGGCTCCACTAGGACATAGCTCAGGCTAGTGACAGGGTCCCTAGAGAAGACTACCTGCCATTAAACATGGAGCTCTACAGAAATGTACACAATTAATTTTGAGAATTAACATATCCCATGTTAATATTAAATAAATAATTAAGGTATCCGGGAACCATTATTAGCTATAATGGTAATTTGTTCTTTAGTTGGGATTGATTGGCTTTGTGAAGCCACCTGCATTGTAAGAGGCACTTCACAAATTGTTAATTTGATTTGAACATTGATACTCACTCTCTCTCTCTCTCTCTCTCTCTCTCTCTCTCTCTCTCTCTCTCTCTCTCTCTCTCTCTCTCTCTCTCTCTCTCTCTCTCTCTCTCTCTCTCTCACACACTCATACACACACACACACACACACACACACACACACACACACACACACACACACACACACACACACACACACACACACACACACACACAAAGAGAGAGAGTGAGAGACACTTCAGCAGTTGATTCATGACGCTGGTTGCTTCAGCTTGAGGATTAGCGTGGTTTGATTTTACGGTTACATGGGAAATAAAGATGTCGCAACAGGGTTTCTCAGACATTGATTTGTGAGATGTACTGTAGAGATGGACATGGATGTTTACTGTCTGGGTGTCTCTGTAGATCTACTGTACATGATTACTCGAGTCACGACCATCAGATTGCTACAGTATAACATCACACGGTTCATGGTTGTTATAAGGGGGTAACTCATAAGCCAGACACTTGGAAATAAACGATGGCTTCTCTTTATGAAAGACCCAATACAACTGTGTTGTCACGCCTGCTCCCGCTCCTCCTCTCTGGCGCTCGAGGGCGCCAGGCGGCCCATCATTATGCACACCTGTCACCATCGTTACGCGCGTCAGCGCTTCATGGGACTCACCTGGACTCTATTACTTTATTGATTGCCTCCCCTAAATATGTCACTTCCTCAGTTTCTTCCCGGTGTCTGCATTATTGTAGTTACTTTCTCCTATCCAGACACTGTCTGTGTTTGTATTATGTTGGTTATTTATTAAATCTTCACTCCCTGTACTTGCTTCTCGTCTCCCAGCATCTGTCCTCACAGAATGCAGACACCAATATTGGAAGTATCAGGGTGCCTCAGCTGGCTCGTTGGGCTTCCATGCCAGCTGGCTCGAGAGGTTTCCTTGCCTCGGTTGGTTCGGCAGGCTCCCATCCCACGTCATGCCTCAGCCGGCTCGTCGGGCTCCCACGCCTCAGCCGGCTCATCAGGCTCCCATCCCACGTCATACCTCAACCGGCTCGTCAGGCTACCACGCCTCAGCAGGCTCGTCGGGCTCCCACGCCTCAGCCGGCTCGTCGGGCTTCCACGCTTCAGCCGGCTCATCGGGCTTCCACACCTCAGCCATCTTGTCCGGCTCCTACGCCTCGGCAGGCCCGTCAGGCTCGCCCAGGTGGGACGCCGGGTGGCGCCCCTAGAGGGGGTACTGTCATGCCTGCTCCCGCTCTCCCTCTCTGGCACTCGAGGGCGTCAGGCGGCCCATCATTACGCACACCTGTCACCATCATTACGCACATCAGCGCTTCATGGGTCTCACCTGGACTATATTACTTTATTGATTGCCTCCCCTATATCTGAGGCGTGGAAGCCTGACGTACCAGGCGGGTACGGCAATTGCACCGCCCTCAACCGAAAGGCTCTCCAGAGGGTAGTGCGGTCTGCACAAAGCATCACCGGGGGCAAACTACCTGCCCTTCAGGACACCTACTGCACCCGATGTCACAGGAAGACCAAAAAGATCATCAAGGACAACAACCACCCGAGCCACTGCCTGTTCACTCCGCTATCATCCAGAAGGCGAGGTCAGTACAGGTGCATCAAAGCTGGGACCGAGAGTCTGAAAAACAGCTTCTATCTCAAGGCCATCAGACTGTTAAACAGCCATCACAAACATAGAGAGGCTGCTGCCAACATACAGACTCAAATATCTGGCCACTTAAGTAAACTGACTTAATAAAGGTATCAATAGTCACTTTAAATAACGTCACATTAATAATTTTCGCATAGAGGTATCACTAGTCATTTTAAATAACGCCACTTTAATAATGTTTACATATCCTACATTTCTCAACTCATATGTATATATTGTGTTCTACACCATCTACTGCATCTTGCCTATGCTGCACGCCATCGCTCATCCATATATTTTTATGTACATATTCTTAATCATCCCTTTACATTAGTGTGTATTTGTGTGTGCATAAGGTAGTTGTGAATTTGTTAGATTACTTGTTAGATTTTACTGCATAGTCGGAACTAGAAGCACAAGCATTTCGCTACACTCGCATTAACATTTGCATGTGACCAATAAAATTTGATTTGATCTGTCACTTCCTCAGTTTCCTCTCCGTGTCTGCATTAATGTTGTTTTGTTTCCCCTGTCCAGATGCTGTTCTTGCTTTGTTATATGTCCGTTTATCCATTAAATGTTCACTCCCTATACTTGCTTCTCATCTCCCAGCGTCTGTCCTCACATGTATAAAATACCGACACACACTGTAGGATTTGCTATGTGGATATAGCACACATAGTGATTTAAATGTAGATTTTTTTTCCATTAAGTAGAGCAAGCTGTCCAGTGCACCAGATACAAACTGAAAATAAAACGCTATAGACACACGCACTGTACGTCTTCTTTGATCTCATAAACCTGACAGATGTGATTCATCCATTCCTGCTTAGAGCCGTGCATTAATTTCCCCTTCCCTCCTAATGCAGTTTAGCCCAATTAACACAGTGGCTCTTTTACTAACAGTGTGAGGGAAGATGTGCATGTGTTAGGGCTGCAGTTGGCCGCGGCCAAGTGCTGAAGGAGATCCAAAATAGAGACACCTCTGTGAATACCAATGCTTCCCATTTCCCCTCACTAGAGGCAAGTGGTGATGGGGGAGTCATCTCTCTCTCTCTCTCTCTCTCTCTCTCTCTCTCTCTCTCTCTCTCTCTCTCTCTCTCTCGCGCGCTCTCGCTCTCTCTCTCTCTCTCTCTCTCTCGCGCTCTCGCTCTCTCTATCTTTTTGCCACTGCTCCATCTTCGTGCTAAGTTTGTGAAGCAGCAGCTCTAAAAAATATAAACAAAAAGAGCTGCAGAAGCACTAGACTAGAGCTAGGATGGAGGAAGGTAATTGAGGTTCATAAGATTAGGAAAGTGGGTCTGACATAGTAAAATAAGTTTAGCCAATTCAGCCCTGCAGAAAAGCGAAAACTAGAACTGTCAGCCAGTGAGATTCCCCCTCTATCTTGAAACACGCTGGTTGTAATATAATGGAGCGATCTCTTTCAGCTGTTGTCAGATTGTCCACTCCTCAATTCTAAACCTCTGCACTTTGATCCCCAGGCTCTGACTAGACTGGCATCCACTATTACTGTTATCACTGTCAGTTCTCTGTATTTCTAATCCTGAGTAGGATCCCTACAGGATAAAGACAAAGTAGCTCATCTCACATTCATACCTGTGGATCAGGGGAAGGAGGTGGGGGGGTAGATATGCAGGTGAAAGGACAGCAGAATTATACATGTGACCCCAAAGGTCATGCAGGCTGATTAATGTTAGGTATAAATGTAGCCACAGAGTAAATGTGTTGAAAGATAATCACACCAGTGTCTGTCTAATCAGTGCTGATGCCCTTGGTTCAAGTCAAAGTAGGTAGGACAGCTGTAGGGATGGGATGCATTGACATCCGTCAGAACACTGGGACTCTAACGGTCAGTGAGTGGGGAAAGACGTGTATTCAATTTGCATAACCAAGAAGCAGTAATCTCCTTGTTATTGTGACATGTTGATATTGTTGGGTTGCAGGGTTATGATACCTGGCATGACTCCTATTTGTGACAAACATGTTTTGTTGTGTGTGAAAAGCATACAGTATTTATATATGACCTGCTAAAAAGAATTCTGGTTTGGTTTCATCTCAGTTATATAGACATGCTAGATCCTCTGCAGATGTTCCTCGCAAGTTTAGAACCTATGTCTATCATTTTAACCACAATGGCAATTCTTGCATACAAGAGCAACTTTGATTCATTGTAGGCTAATCATAAAACACATATAGGCTACTGAAGTGTACGATGATTTCAGTCCAATAACATCCTTTGTTATCTGTCCTCTAACATTTCAGTGAACATTACCAACAAACGTGCAATCATGAAAATTACTGTGTTGTAAAATGCATTTTCAGCCATTCTCTGGAAGTTACATGGCTACAGTACCTTATACACACACGGTAATAAGACTAAAGATTTCTTACTTTCAATTCTTGCTATGTGACAATACTAGTTTCTGTCTTCACATGTAGCCCTCCCGCTCTGCCCCTGTTACTGAGGCCTGGAACTTGATGTGAAGGTCACAGTTTTGGCCACCAGGCAGGACCTTCTATTTCCTACAATGGAGAGCAGAGGAGCTGCAGTGGCAGGCTCTAATCCTCTTTAATTTGTTTTCAGATGGGGTTTTGGAAATACCAGCCTGCTCCCTAAGCAGAGATCACATAAGAACGTGGGCAGGGACAGCTGTCTCCTCTTCAGGCAAATTTTAATACAGGTCCGCTTGCCGCTGCCTTCCCCTCGTAATGAATAATTCCAGCCTGGGCTGAGTAGTTACTTTGGATTTTGCAACCGAATTGAATGATATTCTCCACAATACAAAAGCATGGCAGGACTGGTTGTAGTCTGCAGTGTAGGAGAAACACAGAAGGGGATGACGGTGGGATGGTGGGGGGTGGTTGTGATCTATCAGTATGCATGTGGGCCTCTGTTTGAATCAAAACAAACCCTGTAATTGGGTTTGGGTGTGCTCCTTTCTCCTTCATATGAAGGCAGAGGTTGAGTTATGAAAAAAGCTCTTTACTCTTCTCACCAGAATGCTTATGTACCTTGATAGAGGTGATTTGTATCAATGAGCAGAGCGTTCTATCTCTGCTCCGCCATGCAATTCTTTTTCTGCGATGTGGGTGAGAAGAAGGCATAATTCTACTGAAGTGATGAAGCACATCTTGAGAGACAGAGGGGGTTTAAAAGCTGCTGAAACAAAGCAAGCCGGCAGCAGGTTGGCAACGCAGGCAGGAGGCTGGCGGTCTTTTAATCCTTGCCGCAGTGCTGATAAATCGGCATGCGTGTTTCATTTTTATCCTCCTCACCAGTTTGCCTGGCCCTTGAGTGATGAACAAACCCCCACTCGCCTCTCAGGCCCTTTGATCAAATATCCAACCCCGGATTACCCCCACTGCCTCGCGACAGATTGGTGGAGGGGAGTGATGGGCCAGCAGGTGCATGGTCCTGTGGTTCACTGGATTACTGGGGAGCGGTGCAGCTTAAAACACAGCCGGAACGTTCCATCTCACTACCGGACACACCAAGATCACTCCTCCCTAGCTAACCAAGCACAGCCAATAAAAGCTACTTGGGATCTCTCTCTCCCTTCTCTCCCACTCTTTAAAACAATGAGAGACAGATTGCCTCAAGTGTTGCATCTGAACTCTGCTTGACCTGTTACCCGGGTGGCACAAATGGAGAGGTTAATCATGACTATTGTTGTATGGCCACAAAGACTGTGGTCCAGAGGTATAATAATAACAACTCTCAATGTGGTTTGAATTGATGATTTAGCTGATTCTTTGAAACAGGTATGTTAGGCCTGGTCTGAAACTAAAGCCTCTCCAACCTGTAAACCTATAGAACAAGAATTGTCCACCTCTCTATGGACCAACATGGGGGACTTCCCCTCCCTACCTTCAGGCTAAGAGCATCTGCTAAATTACTAAAATGTACAGAAAGTGTTGCTGTTTCACCAGACCTTAAACCAGATCTTTTCAGTCTTTGCTGTCCTTCTTTATTTTTTCTCCTTGTTGTATTTTGTAATAATCATAGCTGCACAGTTTAATTAGCCCACTGTTTGATGTCTTCCTATGCAATATGTCAACCAAACCCTCAGAGTATTTTTGCATTTGGGAAGCACATAAGGCCGTCATAGGGTATTTTTTTCCCTTAATCATATCACAATCAACTTTTACCAGTTGAATGTCGACACAAATAATACTTTTTTGTATATATTTTTTTCTGAAAGATTGTAGTAACATATGCAAATGAGGACTGGACTTGTCCAGAGAAGATTGTTGATAAATACTTTTCCCGTCTTTGTATCTGTAAAATACTAAAGACATGTATGCAAAACATATTTTTCCAAAGAAAATTTGATCTAGAATAAAAATTTACTAAATATCAACAATTCCCTCTGGGCAGGTCTGGAGAATATATCTTTGGATAACCACACACAATTTGGTGAATGCAGATCATCCTGAAGCTGAGTTGGCGTGCAGGAAGAGTCCGACTTTCGGGAAATGGCAGGTAGCACTTGTACCCACATACGGGTTGAAAATGGCAGATTTTGATCAATTGGAACGCCTAAAGTTGAACGCAGTGGCTGTACAGTAACATGCTATACATGACGTCAGAGCTCTGGCTCTGCGCTTTTAAGCACTGTATGAGTCTTGACTGACAGCCGTTCTGAATTTGAGCATCTCGTGTGATAAGAAGTTGCCCCATCCCTCCCGCTAATTGGGCAACTAATATGTACATGTAAAATTGAATGTCATACAAGCAAGCCAAACACCTGTGAGTAAAAATGTGCACTTCCATATTATAAAACTCATGTCATATACAATGTCAACATTTATGATCACTATGTTTGATGTACAGTTACAAAATGTCATGGCATCATACCCTGGGTTGTTCTGAACAGAATGAGCCTATGTTTGTCTACAGTATGTGAAGAAAATTTGCAGCGGCACACGAGCCTGAATGCTTTCATGACTTTCTATGCGCACCACAATTATCTGTTTCCCTGAATTGCATTGTGAAAGCTTAACGCTGTAATATCATCTTCTATGACTTTGCTAGTCATGTTGGCAATAGAACAAGCTTTCAAATGATGCCCATGTGACTCAGATTGTGATTTATAATGGGCCGTTTTTCGATTGCATGAAACAACAACAGTGATTGTGTGATGGCAGGGATGTAGAGTTGTGTTCCAAACAAAACAACTACAAGTTTGAATGCTCTAGTTCCTTGACGGCACAGCTAGGAGAGCTCAAAAAAGCACCCTATAGCTGAAGACTCTTCTTTGAGTCATAAAAGTGCATTGAAATTACTTAGGAACTCTCCACTTGGAGACACTAGTTAGTCCTCTCACTCAAACCCTTGTAAAACATTTTTTGTCTAATATTGCACCTGCCCCCAAATAATATTTGTATCATGTTACTGAATGTATCTAGAATATTTTCAGATTTCATTGTCAACAAATGCGTCAAAAAGTACAGCAAATATAAAATAGACATAAAATCAACAGTGTAATGTTTGGATTCAGTCTTGCGTCAGGTGAACTGTTGTGTCCTCACATTTGGTCTAACAATTTTCCCATAATCTCCAAACTGTTCCCTTTCAGCTGCTACCATGTCTATGCATTTCATATTTCTCCTGTAAGAAACATTTCAGTTTAGCCCTGTCCATTTAGGCCAATTCCTACCAGTGTAAAAGGTTAAAGACAAGTACAGTGAACTTAGACTGTCAAACGCCAGTATGCTTAGACCCAATCACTATCTCTTCAAAGTAAGTTACTAAATATAGTCCAGTGGTTAACATTTTCTATGAATTCGTCTTTGCAATTATGTGTAATCTAATGTAGTGAGCTTTGAAATGATTGATGTATGTCAATTTTAAAGCAGTTAAAATTCATTACAATTTTGATAACGGTAATATGATAAAGTTTTTAAAAATTTTATTTTTACTTTTTGAAAATACTAATATTAATGGAACAAAATACCATCAAATCTCAAACTTGATAGGTAGATGCAAAAAAATGTCATTTCAGCCTGACCTTATAGAAAATAATGTAAGTGTTTTGTTTTGTTGGTTTTTCCTGTGAAATAGTCGGCATCCTCTCTCTCTCTCATTTTATAAATTGATTCCAGCACCCCCTAAGCTGCATCATGATTGTGTAGGCGTAGATTGTAGATTATGCGATCCAGTTCTTCATTACGTCAGGCACAATGTGTCTTTTCTGTCCCCATTTAGATGGAGAGTGGATAGAGTTTGTTTCCGGTGGTGTCTTGTAGCATTGCTTCAGTATGAGAGGGAAGTACACATGCAGGGCCATAAGCAAAGAGACAAGGATACAACTTCAGGGAAGTTTGTTTTGGGGGCCAAGCGAGTTAATAGAAATACATTATACAGCACAAGGGAGATGAGCACTAGCAACACTGCAACCCGGCAAGGTTCACTCAGGCACACTCGAAAGGCGGTTTGATCTCTTAATTGAGGCCAGTCCCCGAACATTGGTTTTTCTATTTTTTGGACACATCAAGACAAGCTGGAAATACATTGTTTTCACCCTCAGTAGTTGTGTGGTTTTTAACTGTGAAAGACTACTTACTGCCTGTGGTCTTTGGATGTGACGAGTGTGGTACTTTATTTAGAGTGAGGCATGAAAGAGAAGGAAGTGAGAAGAGCACACCATTGGAGAGATTGCAAATGAACAGTGAAACAGGGTTCACTCTACTCAATGAAATGTAACAGCAGCAATTCCACTTTGATAGATGGACTCTGCAGTTTATATTCCTGTATGCAGTATGCGTTCCTCGAATCTGCCCATTTGACAATTGAGAATGGCAGTTTCTCTACACTGCCCCCGTCTCCTCTTTCATTTCCTGCCATTGCTCATGACCTGTAGTGTTGCAGAGTTCTCCAGATTGTTCAAGTTCAAGTTTTATTTGTCACATGCACAAGTACAGTGAAATGCTTAACTTGCAAGCCCTACCCAATGCAGTATTCAATATCAAAAAAGTATAACTATTAAGAAAAAAAAATACAAGAGAAATAAGAAATAAGAGAGGAAGCTATATACAGGGTCAGTGCCAGTACCAAATACTGGAGTATTGAGGTAGATGCAGTATGTACATGTAGGCAGGGATTTGGAGAAAGTGGCTAGTAGCAGGATTAATAATAATAATAATAATAATAAACAGTATGGCAGCAGCATAAGTGGTGGGTGGGTGTGCATGGTGGTGAGTGTGTGTATGTACGTCTAAGTGTGTGTGTGTGTGTGTGTGTGTGTGTGTGTGTGTGTGTGTGTGTGTGTGTGTGTGTGTGTGTGTGTGTGTGTGTGTGTGTGTGTGTGTGTGTGTTTGTGTGTGTAAGTGTCAGTGTAGGTATGATAGGCAGATATACATGTAAACAAGGCTGAAAAGTGACTGGTAGCAGGAATATATAATTATGACTACTGGTAATATATACATGTAAACAGGAGTAATAGTGACCAGTAGCAGGATAAATAGGTAGATTATAATGGTAATGTAAATCAATAATCAATGAACAGCAGCGTAGTGGTAGTAATACATCTAATCAGTAATCATTTTAGCAGCATCATAGGTGTGAGGGGGAGCAGATTGAATGCACAAACAGTGATTGATCTCTCTGGGTTACCGAGACAACATGCTCCCTGGGTAACTGTGGACTGGCTTGTCGTTAGGTAAGAGGACTGGATTTATTGTAAAGTGGGGTCCTTTTTACCTTATTTAAACAGATTGGAATGACTATTTGCCAGGCTGTTCCCAGGCTCCATGTTGGTTTTTATTTTATAAGAAATGTATTTTTTTGGGCTCTTCATTGAAAGATAAAAAATGTTCAGCACAAGTGTTAGGTTAGAGGTCAACATGGTGCTGTGAAATGCTATCGTTATGGTAAGGAAAACCTTGTATCCTCTATGTCTGAGCAAAAGGTTTTGATTGAGTGTAGTAGAACATCTTTATCTCTGGATGTTTAATCACAATTCTATTATGAGATGTTGTGACAGGTTTCTTTAGGCATGTTCACACCACACCTTAGCCCAGGGCTAAAGCTTAACAAAAAGGTTAACAAATGCTTGTGTGAACACAGGATAAGCTAGCTCCGGGCCAGTCTTAGCCTAGGGCTAAGATAGCCCGGGGCTAAGAACAATACCGTGTGAAAAGGAAGCCATTGCCATTGTAATCCATACATTATTTATTTTCTATTTCTTCAGCAGATACAGTGATCAAAATAGTAATTTTGTTTTCATACATTTTGTAATTCAGAAAATAATTACCAAATAATTGCCATTGTCAAGTCAAAGAAGCAGCCTTTTTTCTCCCCTACCTTTATGAGTTTTGACTGTTTCATACACTGAGACAAAATTGCTTGGGAAAACCTTCTCCAAATCAATCTCGGTTTGCCTCAAACTGTCTATCTTTGATTTCCCTGGACTCTCATTTTTTGAAGGCAATCTGTTTTCTTTTTTCTTGTACTGTAGGTCCATAAATAGAAATATAACCATTTGCATAGCAAAAAAAACCTTCCATGCCACCCCAAAAAGGACCTCAACTTTCCATTTGCCTTAACAGATTATATCATCCATTAGAGTTGTGAGTGTTGTTTGCATTGGTACAATCTCCAGAAAAAGGCACACAAGCTTAGGGCTCATTTGTTTTGCACATGCAATACCATTTTTTACTCAGCAGTCTGAGATGGATTTGCACCTATTGGGAGAAAACGTGACTCTCACAGTCCCTGGGGAACTTTAGCACGCCATGCTAGTGGTCATCCGCGACCATACTCTGGGAGGCAGGCTTTTGCGAAAATTGAGGAAGAGAGGGGGAAAAAGGAAAAAAGAGAGACAGAGGGAGAGAGAGAAGAGAGAGCTGTGGTTTCATTAGACTGTGCCTGGTCAGCTGTGCCATTGGCAGATATGCCAGTGCATCGAGGCACACGTGGCCAAGTAGCCTGCCTGGCTGCGTTTCCCTACTGCCCCAGACTCCTTGTGCTGGCGACGAAGAGATAATTCCACTCGCCCAGGGCTCTTCAGAATGAGGTCCTGGTGATACGAGTTCTTCCTGATTGCTATCCACTGTGGCAGCATGGGCCTGTGGGAGGGGGCTGGATTACAGCGGACGGCGCTGACACTCTCCAAGCTGAAGCGTGTCATTAAACAGTAAATCACTCTGATTGAAAAACGCATCATCTCCCAGCATCCTGTTTACAAAGCAAGACCTGCTCCACAGGCCCAGATTGTGTTCTTCTGCAGCATAAATCAAGAGCCAGTCATACTCCTGGTTCACCCCACTCAGAGCACTCCTCAACCAACCCCTTTGGAAATTGATTCAATGACAAATCATCGCATACTGAACCCTATTATTTGGGGGATAAAAATGTACTTTTCATGGACTCATACTAGTCATGGATTCATCATGATTCTCTTGGTGTTTGTAAATTGTGACAAACATAATGCTCAGTCATGCAGCAATTATGTGTAGCATCATTGTGCTTCCAGATATCATTTGCTGTCAGGAATGCCATTTAGATTGTTAGTGCCACAGGAAATGAAGCATTTTGGAGCAAAAAGATGCACTCTACATTTAGGCTTCATAGAGACTGATGCTTAGAATGTTACAATAACCACTTTGAGTTCTTTAAAATGGTTATGCCCACACAACAAACTGTTACAATAATGTTACAAAGGACAACCACCTGAATAACTAAACTACTTTCTAAAATGTTATAGATTATAGGATTCAGGTACGATATCATGATAGCTGGATTGTGTTGGTGAAATGTTCTTCTTCTGATCTCATTTCTCACAATGTTTTTCTTTCTGAGTTGGAGTTGACCTTCATTGACCCACTCCGATGTGCAGATTGGGCTGAGAGACAAGAGGCAATGTTCCCAGCATCAGCTCAGCCGCCTCTCTACTCAACAGCTTTAATTGACACCAGCGAGTGTCTCATATTACACATTATCAGAGTGTGGAAAGTCTGCATCTAAATTTTATATTTATAGATTCACATATTATATATTTTTTATATTCAGACTAAGGCCTTGGCTGAATGATGAAATAGTTTACCATTTAATGGAACATATTGATCAGAACTAGTATTTCTGCTCATTACATGTATGCCTTTCACCATAAGTGAAAAGGCAGGAGTGAACAAATTACCAGAAAAATACTTGCTGCTTAGAAGTCATTGAAGTGGTGAAAACATGCAGAGCCCTTTGGGCATTCTGTTGTATTAATAGAGTATTAATGCCGTATTATATAGTTGCTCAGTACCCATCCCTACTCCCTGTTTTTGGGGGCAAGCTTATGTTATACTGCAGTTCAAAAGAATACAATGTAGGTGTCAGCTTAACCTCGACAGAAACAATAAATGGAACATGGACCAAATACATTTTCTGGTGTCCTGCTACTATGGTATCACCAGTCTTTGTTCTCAACAAGCATCATCAACATGAAACACTACATATTGTCATTACAGTTTCTGCTCTCACTCTCCCCCTCTTTTGACATGATATTGCTGAAACATGTCCTAGACACTACAAATCAGCTCTCTTTGTTTATGCAGCTTTCGAGGCAGGGAGAAGGAGACCCGGTGGAGCACAAACTCTGCCATACATTTTTCTCATACAGTCAGTCGCACTGACATCTATATAGTAGGACATTTTGGGCCGCACGATAGCGTGACATTTTGGGCCGGTTAATCATTGGGAATGGTTTTGTTTTCTCATTGCAGTTGAGCAAATTGCTGTTAATAATGGAAGAAAGCATAGTTTGCAGCCCTCATTAGATGTTGTTCTAACAACGTCTCTGATGGAGCGCCTCAGACGGAGGCCTCGTCTGCCTCTACAACCAGTTAACATGAGCCAATTAAAGCCATGCACTCTGCAGCCTCTCCACAGTGTTTTATGTTGCCCAACAATGATAATGCAGTCTGCCGCTTTATTGCACAAAGATTTTGATGTTATGGAGGTGTACACTTACACTACTTTACACTTACTGTAGCTTATGTTTAGAGTTTTAGTAAGGGATCTGCGCTGATGGCAGCAGTTCGTATCAACCCAGCACCACACCAGTTCCATGGTATTATAACTACCGCAGTTGTTCAAGTCAGTGCCTGAGGAGCCATGATGATGTATTCATTGTGCTTGGCTGTGTGACATCTGATGGTAGAATCAGTCCAACTGAACTACTGATTCATAAGGATAGGAACAGATGGTGGTGAGAAAGGATATAATTGTATCTGCTCAGCTTCCTCAGAATGTAGGGCTTATGGCACTTGAAGGATCAATATTGTGCAGTACTAGCATTAAAACAGAATGTAAGCCTCCCTGTTGAATTTAAGCCCAGCTAAACCTGAGGTGTTTCTACACAGACAGACAGACCTTGTCAGAGCTTACTGGAGATATCCACCACATGACACTAAAGATGGAATTTCTTCACTGAAACTTGGTATTATGAAGTAAATTCAAAAGTAGAGCTCATATTGAATAGTACCTTCCTAAACAAATGTAATTGTCTCCAAAGGAAATTGATTTGCCCAGCTTCTGCCTGGCCTATGTCCAAATCCTGCAGCTGCCCCTCTTCAACTTGTACACAAGACAAAATGATATGCTTATCAGGAATGCAGTGATGGGGGAAATATCGACACAGTTACATATCACAATGTTATTTTAGACAATATTGCATCGATACTTTGAATCGAAATGTGTGTATATATACAGTACCAGTCAAAAGTTTGGACACACCTACTCATTCAAGGGTTTTTCTTTATTTTTACTATTTTCTACGTTATAGAATAATAGTGAAGACATCAAAACTATGAAATAACATATATGGAATCATGTAGTAACCAAAAAAGTGTTAAACAAATTAAAATATATTTTATGTTTGAGATTCTTCAAAGTAGCCATTCTCTTGGCATTCTCTCAACCAGCTTCACCTGGAATACTTTTCCAACATTCTTGAAGGAGTTCCCACATATTCTGAGCACTTGTTGACTGCTTTTCCTTTACTCTGCGGTCCAACTCATTCCAAACCATCTCAATTGGTGATTGTGGAGACCAGGTCATCTGATGCAGCACTCCTTCTTGGTCAAATAGCCCTTACACCGCCTGGAGGTGTGTTGGGTCATTGTCCTGTTGAAAATCAAATGATAGTCCCATTAAGCACAAAGCAGATGGGATAGCGTGTTGCTGCAGAATGGTGTGGTAGCCATGCTGGTTAAGTGTGCCTTGAATTATAAATAAATCACTGACAGTGTCACCAGCAAAGCACCACCATCACACCTCCTCCTCCATGCTTCACGTTGGGAACCACACATGTGGAGATGATCCGTTCACCTACTCTGCGTCTCACAAAGACATGGCGGTTTGAACCAAAAATCTCAAATTTGGACTCATCAGACCAAAGGACAGATTTCCAAGTCAGCAAGTCTCTTCTTATTATTGGTGTCCTTTAGTTGTGGTTTCTTTGCAGCAATTCGACCATGAAGGCAGTCTTCTCTGAACAGTTGATTTTGAGATGTGTCTGTTACTTTAACTCTGTGAAGCATTGGGCTGGTAACTCTAATGAACTTATCCTCTGCAACAGAGGTAACTCTGGGTCTTCCTTTCCTTTGGCGGTCCTCATGAGAGCCAGTTTCATCATAGCGCTTGATGGTTTTTGCGACTGCACTTGAAACGTTCAAAGTTCTTGAAATTTTCCGGATTGACTGTCCTTCATGTCTTAAAGTAATGATGGACTGTCATTTCTCTTTGCTTATTTGAGCTGTTCTTGCCATAATATGGACTTGGTCTTTTACCAAATAGGGCTATCTTCTGTATACCACCCCTACCTTATCACAACACAACTGATTGGCTCAAATGCATTAAGAAGGAAAGAAATTCAACAAATTAACTATTAACAAGGCACACATGTTAATTGAAATACATTCCAGGTGACTATGCCAAGAGTGTAAAAACCTATTGAGGGACAGCTATTGCGGAACTGTGGAGGGATCTTGGAGGTTTCGGGTTCACGTTTTTTGGCCTGGTGGTAGATCGGTGAACATGCCCTTGAGCAGGGCATTGATCCTGGATGCTTTTGTGTGTCGTTCCGAATGGGAAGCTGTTGGATGACTGGTATGAAGTAGTTGTTGAGTGGCTTTACTGCAAGTATATTGTATGTTTCAAATATTCAATGAATAAAAAAAAATCAATTTTTTTTTAAATTGTGTAAAAAGCTGTCATCAAGACAAAGGGTGGATACTTTGAAGAATCTCAAATACAAAATATTTTTGGATTTGTTTAACACTTTTTTGTTTCTACATGATTGTAGAAACAATGTAGAGAAAAAATTTAGAAAAACCCTTCAATGAGTAGGTGTTTCCAAACGTTCGACTGGTGCTGTATATACAGTGCATTCGGAAAGTATTCAGACCCCTTGACTTTTTTCAGATTTTGTTACGATGCAGTCTTTTTATAAAATGGATTATATCATTTTTTTCCCTCATCAATATATACACAATACCCCATAATGACGAAGCAAAAACAGGATGTTCGATTTTTTTTACAAATGTATAAAAAACATAAACTGAAATATCACATTTACATAAGTATTCAGACCCTTTACTCAGTACTTTGATGAACAACTTAGGCAGCTATTATATCCTTGAGTCTTCTTGGGTATGACGCTACAAACTTGGCACACCTGCATTTGGGGAGTTTCTCCCAATCTTCTTTGCAGATCCTCTCATGCTCTGTCAAGTTGGATGCGGAGCATCGCTGCACAGCTATTTTCAGGTCTCTCCAGAGATGTTCAAGGACATTCAGAGGCTTGTCCCGAAGCCACTCCTGCGTTGTCTTGGCTTGTGTGCTTAGGATCATTGTCCTGTTGGAAGGTGAACTTTCACTCCAGACTGAGGTCCTGAGGGCTCTGTAGCAGGTTGTCATCAAGGACCTCTATGTACTTTGCTCCGTTCATCTTTCCCTTAATCCTGACTAGTCTTCCAGTCCCTGTTGCTGAAAAACATCCCCACAGCATGATGCTGCCACCACCATGCTTCACCGTAGGGATGGTGCCAGGTTTCCTCCAGACGTGACGCTTGGCATTCAGGCCAAATAGTTTCATTTTGGTTTCATCAGACCAGATCTTGTTTCTCATGGTCTGAGAGTCCTTTAGGTGCCTTTTGACAAACTTTAATCTGGCAGTCATGTGCCTTTTACTGAAGTGTGGCTTCCAATACTAGCTTCCAATACTCTACTCAGAAAACTGGATGCAGTCTATCACAGTGCAATCCGTTTTGTTACCAAATCCCTTTATACCACCCACCACTGCGACCTGTATGCTCTAGTCGGCTGGTCCTCACTACATATTCGTCGTCAGACCCACTGGCTCCAGGTCATCTATAAGTCTATGCTAGGTAAAGCTCCTCCTTATCTCAGTTCACTGGTCTTCATAACAACACCCACCCGTAGCACACGTTCCAGCAGGTATATCTCACTGATCATCCCCAAAGCCAACACCTCATTTGGCCGCCTTTCCTTCCAGTTCTCTGCTGCCAGTGACTGGAACGAATTGCAAAAATCGCTGAAGCTGGAGACTTATATTTCTCTCACCAACTTTAAACATCTGCTATGTGAGCAGCTAACCAATCGCTGCAGCTGTACATAGTCCATCTGTAAATAGCCCACCCAATCTACCTACCTCATCCCCAAACTGTTTTTATTTACTTTTCTGCTCTTTTGCACAGTAACTCTACTTGCACATCATCACCTGCTCATTTATCACTCCAGTGTTCATCTGCTAAATTGTAATTCTTCGCTACTATGGCCTATTTATTGCCTATTATCATGCCTTTTGCACACACTGTATATAGACTTTCTTTTCTTCTACTGTGTCATTGACTTGTTTATTGTGTTATTGGCTTGTTTATTGTTTATTCCATGTTATTCCATGTGTAACTCTGTGTTTCTGTCTGTGTCACACTGCTTTGCTTTATCTTGGCCAGGTCGCAGTTGTAAATGAGAACTTGTTCTCGACTAGCCTACCTGGTTAAATAAAGGTGAAATTAAAAATTAAAAATAAATAAAAAATAGTTGGCTATACCTGTGCCAAAACTGGTATACACTGAGTGCACAAACCATTAGGAACACCTTTCAAATATTGAGCTGCAACCCCTTTTGCCCTCAGTACATCCTCAATTCATCGGAGCCTGGATTCTACAAGGTGTCGAAAGTGTTCCACAGGGATGCTGGCACATGTTTACTCCAATATTTCCCACAGAGTTGTGTCAAGTTGGCTGGTACTGGACCTCTACTCCGAATAGCTTGTTTCATCTCATCCCACTGATGCTCAATTGGATTGAGATCTGGTGACTTGGCAGGCCACTGTAGTAAGCTGAATTCACTGCCATGTTCATGGAACCATCCTAGCCTTGTGGCATGGGGCATTATTCTGCTGAAAAAAATCTATTTGCAGATGGATACACTGCTGCACCTGATTGGCAATGATGTTCAGATATCCTGTGGCATTCAAACGTTGCTCCACTTTTATCAAGGGGCCCAATATGTGCCATGTAAACACACCCACACCCTCACATCACCAGCCTACAATGTTGATATGCGGCATGATGGATGCATGTACTCGTGGTTTTCTCAAAAACTCTAGTCCTCCCATCAGTGTGAAACAGCAGGCACCGGGATTAATCAGACCAGGCAATGTTTTTTCCAATTCGCCAGTGTCCAGTGTTTTCATTCCTTATCCCATAGCAACTGCTGTTTTTTTGCTGAAAGAAGTGTTATTCCAGGGGGTGCTGAGGAGATTTTTGTCGACGTAGCACCCCCTGATAAATTTCTATTTATTAGTGGGGTGCTACTGCACCCTCAGCACCCCTACTTCTCATGGCTATGGCTCCATCTCCTTTCTTTTTATCCTGAAAAATTCCTCAGTCTTTGCTGATGTCAAGCATACCCTTAGCACGATACAGTCACCACCGTGCTTGAAAATAAGGAGGCAGTTACTAAGTGATGTGTTGTGTTGGATTTCCACCAAACCTAAAGCTTTGCCTTTAGGCCAAAAAGTCTCTACCTTTGCTGTGTTTCTTTTTCAGCTAAGTTGTATTCTTCTTTTCACTCTTTCATTTAGGTCATTATTGTGGAGTCGCTACAATTTTGTTGAACCATCCTCGTGATCACTAACTACAGTGCCATCAGAAAGTATTCACACACCTTGACTTTTTCCATTTTTCGTTGTGTTACAGCCTGAATTTAAAACGGATTACATTGTGCTTGTGTCACTGGCCTACACACAATACCCCTACATACAATAACTTATTTAAAAGTGAAAAGCTGAAATGTCTTGAGTCAATAAGTATTCAACCCCTTTGTTATGGCAAGCCTAAATAAGTTCAGGAGTAAACATTTGCTTAACAAGTCACATAATAAGTTAAATGGACTGACTCTGTGTGCAGTAATAGTTTATAACATGATTTTTTTATGACTACCTCATCTCTGTACCCCACAAATACAATTATCTGTAAGATCCCTCAGTCGAGCAGTACATTTTCAAACACAGATTCAACCACAAAAACAAGGGAGGTTTACCAATGCTTCACAGAGAAGGACACCTATTGGTAGATGGGTAAGAAAAACAGACATTGAATATCCCTTTGACCATGGTGAAGTTATTAATTACACTGGATGGTGTATCAATAGACCCAGTCACTACAAAGATACAGACGTCATTCCTAGCTCTGTTTCCGAAGAGGAAGGAAACTGCTCAGGGATTTCAGCAAGAGGCCAATGGTGATTTTAAAACCGTTACAGAGCTTAATGACTGTGATAGTAGACACCTGAGGAAGGATCAACAACATTGTAGTTACGCCAGAATACTAACATTAATGACAGAGTGAAAAGAAGGAAGCCTCTACAGAATATAAACAATCCAAAACATACATTCTGTTTGCAGTAAGGCACTAAAGTAAAACTGCAAATTATGTGGCAAAGAAATTATCTTAATGTCCTGAATACAACATGTTATATATTTGGGGCAAAAACAAGACTTTACTGAGTACCAGTGGCGGTCAGTGCCATTTATGATGAGGGCGTACATAAAAAAAAAATCATGAGCATGGCCTTATTTCTATTACAGCATATTGGATGACTGTCATTCATATTTCATTCACCCAGTTCAATGTAACATTGACAGGTTTAGGCTACATAATACTCAAATTGTACCTATACCCATCATGAGGTTTCTACAACCTAGCCTATGAATGAAAGTTTACAACGTAGATGCACACAGGTTGAGAGCAAAATTTGAGGCTAACATAGCATCCCTCTATGTGAGCCGGGTGTTTGAGTAGGCTAAACTAGACAGCTGCATTTTCTGGCTAAGTAAGTGAAACTGAAAGTGAAAATAAATGACCAAATCTCTCTTTCTCTCTCTCTCTCTTGCTTCTCCTTCATTTTTTAAGAAATTAATTTGTTAAAAACTGGTCAACTATTGTCTCTCTCTTTGAGTCAACTACTTACAACATTTTATGCACTGCAGTGCTAGCTAGCTGTAGCTTATGCTTTCAGTACTAGATTTATTTTCAGAACATTTGATTGGGTGGACACCATGTCAGTTCATGCTGCATGAGCTCTGACAGGTTGGATGACGTCCTCCGGAAGTTGTCATAATTACTGTGTAAGTCTATGGAAGAGGGTGAGAACCAAGAGCCTCCTAGGTTTTGTATTGATGTAAAAGTACCAAGAGGAGGACTGAAGCTTGCTGTCATCCGGCTACAGCATGGTTCTACCCTACAGAGTGCTGTTAAGGCTACAGTAGACCATTGCAAAACAGAGTTTTAATCAATTATTTGGTGACATGAATATGAGTCTGTCATACCAACATGTTTCAAGCAGACCACCATAGTCCCTGTGCCCAAGAACACTAAGGTCACCTGCTGTCACGTCCTGACCAGTATAAGGGGTTATTTGTTATTCTAGTTTGGTCAGGACGTGGCAGGGGGTGTTTGTTTCATGTGGTTTGGGCTAGGTATTTAGGTAGAGGGGTATTTGTTTTATATGGTTTGGGGTGTGTGTGTACTTACAGGGGTGTTGTATTTATGTGTTCCGGGGTTTTTGGTTTATGTTCTTGTTTTTGTATTCTAGGTTGTCTTTGCACTGCTGTTAGTTTAGCCTGCAAAACTGTCGTACTGTCGTTCCTTGTTTATTGTTTTTCGTGTTCACTTATAAATAAATAATGATGAGCACGCAACCCGCTGCGCCTTGGTCTAATCTCTTCAACTACCGTGACAGAACTACCCACCAACCACGGACCAAGCAGCGGGGTAAGGAGCAGGAGGAAGAAGGATGGACATGGGCGGAGATGAGGATGAGCATTTCCAGGGCTATGGAGGAGTTAAGGGAGCCCGAGAGGCAGCCCCAATAATATTTCTTTTGGGGGGGCACACGGGTAGTTTGGCTGGGCGAGGATTGAGCCCCAAGCCAAACCCCCGTGCCTTTTTCAGGCGACATATGACTGGACAGGTCCCGTGCTTAGGGGTGGTGCGTACTGTGGCGAGGCAAGGTATTTTCAGGCCGGTGTGCGCAGTGCCAGCGCCCCGCATTTGCCAGGGGGAAGTGGGCACCCAGCCAGTACGAGTGGTGCCAGTTCTGCACTCGAGACCGCCAGTGCGCCTCTACGGTCCAGTGTTACCCGCTCCTCGCACTAGCCTTGAAGTGCGTGTCTCGAGTCTGATACCTCCAGTACCAGCCCCACGCACTAGGCTTCCAGTGCATCAGCCCAGTCCAGTATGTCCTATTCCCGCTCCCCGCACTAGCCCTGAGGTGCGTGTCTCCAGGCTGGTACCTCCACTACTAGCCCCACGCATCAGGCTTCCAGTGCGTCAGCCCAGTCTCGAGCTTCTGAAGACAGTGCCCCGTCCAGAGTGTCCGACGACAGTGCCCCGTCCAGAGTGTCCGACGACAGTACCCCGTCCAGAGTATCCGGCGACAGTACCCCGTCCAGAGTATCCGGCAACAGTGTGCAGTCCGGAACCGAGTGAGATGGCCTACAGTCCGGGACCGAGTGAGACGGCCTACAGTCCGGGACCGAGTGAGACGGCCTACAGTCCGGGACCGAGTGAGTCGGCCTACAGTCCGGGACCGAGTGAGTCGGCCTACAGTCCGGAATCGAGTGAGTCGGCCTACAGTCCGGAACCGAGTGAGTCGGCCTACAGTCCGGAACGAGTGAGTCGGCCTACAGTCCGGAACCGAATGAGTCTGCCTACAGTCCGGAACCGAGTGAGTCTGCCTACAGTCTGGAGCTCCCAGAGTCAGCCTACAGTCTGGAGCTCCCAGAGGACAGTCCAGGGTCTGTAGTGACTGGCCTTCGGCAAAGGTATTCAGTGGGGGTGGACTGGTCAGGGAGGGGACTAAGACCTATAAGGGGTTATTTGTTATTTTAGTTTGGTCAGGACGTGGCAAGGGGTGTTTGTTTCATGTGGTTTGGGCTAGGTATTTAGGTAGAGGGGTATTTATTTGATATGGTTCGGGGTGTGTGTGTACTTAGAGGGGTGTTGTATTTATGTGTTCCGGGGTTTTTGGTTTATGTTCTTGTTTTTGTATTCTAGGTTGTCTTTGCACTGCTGTTAGTTTAGCCTGCAAAACTGTCGTACTGTCGTTCCTTGTTTATTGTTTTTCGTGTTCACTTATAAATAAATAATGATGAGCACGCAACCCGCTGCGCCTTGTTTCTAATCTCTTTGACTACCGTGACACCTGCCTAAATGACTACCGATCCGTAGCACTCACATCTGTAGCCATGAAGTGCTTTGAAAGGCCAGTCATGACTCCCATCAACACCATTGTCCCAGAAACCCTAGACCCACTCCAATTTGCATACCGCCCCAACAGATCCACAGATGATGCAAATCTCTATTACACTCCACACTGCCCTTTACCACCTGGACAAAAGGAGCACCTATGTGAGAATGCTATTCATTGACTACAGCTGAGCATTCAACATCATAGTCATAGCTCATCACTAAGCTAAGGACCCTGGGACTAAACACCTCCCTCTGCAATTGGATCCTGGACTTCCTGACGGGCCTCCCCCAGGTGGTAAGGGTAGGTAACAACACGTCTGCCACGCTGATCCTCAACATGGGGTCCCCTCAGGGGTGCATGCTCAGTCCCCTCCTGTACTCCCTGTTCACCCTTGACTGCATGGCCAGGCACAACTCCAAAATCATCATGAAGTTTGCAGATGACACCACAGTGGTAGGCCTGATCACCGACAACAATGAGACAGCCTGTATGGAGGGGGTCAGACACCTGGTGGTGTGGTTCCAGGGTAACAACCTCTCCCTCAACGTGATCAAGACAAATGAGATGATTGTGGAATACAGGAAAAGGAGGACCGAGCATGCCCCCATTCTCATCGATGAGGCTGTAGTGGAGCAGGTTGAGAGTTTCAAGTTCCTTGATGTCCACATCACCAACAAACTATCATGATCCAAACACACCAAGACAGTCGTGAAGAGGGCATGCCCACGCCTATTCCCACTAAGGAGACTGAAAAGATTTGGCATGGGTCCTTAGACCCTCAAAACGTTCTACAGCTGCACCATGGAGAGCATCCTGACTGGTTGCTTCACTGCCTGGTATGGCAACTGCTCAGCCTCTGACCGCAAGTCACTACAGAGGGTACATCACTGGGGCCAAGCTTCCTGCCATCCAGGACTTCTATACCAGGCGGTGTCAGAGGAAGGCCCAAAAAATTGCCAGACTCCAGCCACCCTAGTCATAGACTGTTCTCTCTACTACCTCACGGCAAGCTACTACCGGAGCACCAAGTCTAGGTACAAAAGGCTTCTGAACAGCTAATCAAATCGCTTCCCGGACTATTTGCATTTCCCCCAACCCCATTTTTATGCTGCTGCTACTCTCTGTTTATTATCCATGAATAGTCACTTTACCTCTACCTACATGTACATATTACCTCAATTACCTCAACTCACCGGTGCCCCTGCACATTGACTCTGTACCGCCACCCCCTGTGTATAGCCTCGCTACTGTTATTTTATTGTTGCTCCTTAATTATTTTTTATTTTTTTATTTTATTTTATTGACTTATTTTTTACTTCAGTTTATTTTACAAAATACTTTCTTAAAATGTTTTTTTTTCTTAAAACTGCATTGTTGCGTTTGTAAGTAAGCATTTCACTGTAAGGTCTACACATGCTGTATTCTGCACATGTGACAAATACAGATTGACTTGATTTGATTTGGATATATCTGTATCAGCTTTGTACATATGGATTTGGGGATTTTCTCCCATTCTTCCTTGCAGATTTTCTTAAGCTGTGTTAAGTTCAACGGGGAGCATTGATGAACAGCAATCTTCAAGTCTTTTCACAGATGTTTAATGGGATTCAAGTCTTGGCTTTTGCTGGGCCACTCAAGGACGTTCACATTCTTGTTCTGAAGCAGTGTTGCTTTGGCTGTATGCTTGGGGTCATTGTCCTGTTGAAACGTAAATATTTGCCCCAGTTTAAGGTAATTTGCACTCTGAAGCAGGTTCTCATCAAGGATTTTCCTGTATTTGGCTCCATTCATTGTTCCATCTATCCTTACCAGTCGCCCCGTCCCTGCTGCTGAAAATCATTGCCATAGCATGATGTTGTCACCACAGTGCTTCACGGTAGGGATGGTGTTAGACGGGTGATGAACTGAGCCTGGTTTTATCCAGATATAGTGTTCTGAATTCAGGCCGAAGTGTAAAATGTTTGTCTCATCAGACCACAGAATCTTTTGCCTTATGCTCTCAGAATCATTCACGTGCCTTTTTTGCGAACTCCTGGCGTGCTGTCATGTGCCTTTTTCTCAGGAGTGGCTTCTGTCTGGCCCCTCTCCCATAAATCCCAGATTGGTGAAGTGCTGTAAAGACTATTCTCCTTCTGGCAGGTTCTCCCATCTCTGCCAAGGAACTGTAGTTCTGTCAGAGTGGTAATGGGTTTCTTGGTCACCTCCCTGATCAAGGTCCTTCTTGCCCGGTTGCTCTGTTTGGTCGGATGGTCAGCTCTAGGCAAAGTCTAGGTAGTTCCATATGTTTTTAATTCCCAATGCTGGAGACCACAGCACTTTTGGAAACTTTCAAAACTCTAAGAATTGTTTTATACCCTTCCCCAGATATACAGTATGGAGATCTATGGACAGTTCCTTGGACTTCATGGTATAGTTTCTGCTCTGACATGCACTGTCAACTGTGGGACCTTCTGTAGACAGGTGTATTTCTTTCTAAATTATGTCCAAACAATTGAATTGGCCACAGGCGGTTGTAATGACATCAAGTTGTAGTGACATCTCAAGAATGATCAAGGGAAATTGGATGGACCTGAGCTCAATTTGGAGTGTCATTGCAAGGGGCGTGAATACTTACGTAAATTAGATATTTTTGTAAAACGTGTTTCACTTTGTCATTATGGGCTATTGTGTGTATATGGATGCAAAAAAAATCTATTTAATACATTTTTGATTCTGGCTGTAACACAACAAAATGTGGAATAAGTCAAGGGGTATGAATACTTTCTGAAGGCACTGTATGTGGAACTGCATTATTCATACAGTGATAAGTTTCCACAGCCTCTACTGTGACATTTGCCATTTAGACGAGGCATGATAGACCCTTTCCCCTGGTGAGTGACATTGCATCCCACTGACTCAGTTGACATTTCCATGGTTACATTTTTTTTTCCCTTCAACATGTGAGAGTTGCATCCATTTAAAGAGAACTCACAGGGAGGGATGCCAGTACTGTACGAGCCGTGGCTGGGCTCCTTATGTCTTAGAGAGCAATGTGGAGCGTCGGTACTAAGTGGTTGGGATTTGCTCGAAGAGCATCAGCTCGTGTTAATGACCTGTAGTCTTCAGCAGGGCTTATCCATTCAAATCAACGCCACAGAGAGGATTTCTCAAGTCTGATGATTAAAGTAAGATTCTGTATCATTGTATGGAGGTGCTTTAAAAAGTTGAGACCTTAGTCTCTCCTCAAGCTGTGGAGCTTTAAGGGCGTCACTTTAAGGGCCTGTCACTTTAAGGGCCTGTCACTTTAAGGGCCTGTCACTTTAAGGGCCTGTCACTTTAAGGGCCTGTTGACTATGACAAGCAACACACTATCACAATTAATGTGTGTAGAATTATATTACAGCATGTCAGACTTATCACATGTTTAATTGCATACAAGTTTGGATCCTTTTAAATAGTTTTCTAACATACATTAAGCAGTTGGCATTCCATAGCAAACATACTGCTGGAGACGTTTGAAAACTGAGATTGGGTTTTCTACACAAGTGCATTGGCATCACTCATCAAATCAAATCAAATGTATTTATGAAGCCCTTCTTACATCAGCTGATATCTCAAAGTGCTATACAGAAACCCAGTCTAAAACCCCAAATAGCAAGCAATGCGGGTGTAGAAGCAAGGTGGCTTGAAAAAACTCCCTAGAAATGCCAGAACCTAGGAAGAAACCTCAAGAGGAACCAGGCTATGAGGGGTGGCCAGTCCTCTTCTGGCTGTGCCGGGTGGAGATTATCCTCTTACATCTAGACGTTCCGCTAGCGGAACACCACTCCAATATCCAATGATAAGGCGTGGCGCGAAATACAAACTCCTCGAAAATCAGAAAACTTCAATTTTTCAAACATATGACTATTTTACACCATTTTAAAGACAAGACTCTCCTTTATCTAACCACACTGTCCGATTTCAAAAAGGCTTTACAACGAAAGCAAAACATTAGATTATGTCAGCAGAGTACCCAGCCAGAAATAATCAGACACCCATTTTTCAAGCTAGCATATAATGTCACAAAAACCAAAACCACAGCTAAATGCAGCACTAACCTTTGATGATCTTCATCAGATGACACTCCTAGGACATTATGTTATACAATACATGCATGTTTTGTTCAATCAAGTACATATTTATATCAAAAACCAGCTTTTTACATTAGCATGTGACGTTCAGAACTAGCATTCCCACTGAACACTTCCGGTGAATTTACTAAATTACTCATGATAAACGTAAAAAAAAACATAACAATTATTTTAAGAATTATAGATATGCAATCGCGGTGTCCGATTTTAAAATAGCTTTTCGGTGAAAGCACATTTTGCAATATTCTGAGTACATAGCTCGCCATCACGGGCTAGCTAATTTGACACCCACCAAGTTTGGTACTCACCAAACTCAGATTTACTATAAGAAAAATTGGATTACCTTTGCTGTTCTTCGTCAGAATGCACTCCCAGGACTTCTACTTCAACAACAAATGTTGGTTTGGTTCCAAATAATCCATAGTTATATCCAAATAGCGGCGTTTTGTTCGTGCGTTCAAGACACTATCCGAAGGGTAACGAAGGGTGACGCACGGACGCGTATCGTGACAAAAAAATTCTAAATATTCCATTACCGTACTTCGAAGCATGTCAAACGCTGTTTAAAATCAATTTGTATGTGATTTTTCTCGTAAAAAAGCGATAATATTCCGACCGGGAGACGTCCTATCCGTTCAAAGACTCAAAATCTAAAATGGACTCTTCACGTGCATGCGTGCGCCCGTCTCATTGTTCTCAGATCGACCACTTACCAAATGCGCTACTGTTTTTCAGCCTGGGACAGCAGAGTCAACGTTCTGTCGCCTTCTGAGAGCCTATGGGAGCCTTATAAAGTTTCACGTTACAGCAGAGATCCTTTGTTTTGGATGGAGATGACAAAGAAGGCCAAGAAATTGTCAGACAGGGTACTTCCTGTACAGAATCTTCTCAGGTTTTGGCCTGCCATTTGAGTTCTGTTATACTCACAGACACCATTCAAACAGTTTTAGAAACGTTGGAGTGTTTTCTATTCAAAGCTGCTAATTATATGCATATTGTAGTTTCTGGGCAGGAGTAATAACCAGATTTAATCGGGTACGTTTTTTATCCGGCCGTGAAAATACTGCCCCCTATCCATAACAAGTTATATCAGAACATGGCCAAGATGTTCAAATGTTCATAGATGACCAGCAGGGAGGGTCAAATAATAATGATCACTGTGGTTGTTGAGGGTGCAACAGGTCAACTCCTCAGAAGTAAATGTCAGTTGGCTTTTCATAGCCAATCATTCAGAGTATCTCTACTGTCTCTAGAGAGTTGGAACCAGCAGGTCTGGGACTGGTAGGATGTCCGGTGAACAGGTCAGGGTTCCATAGCCACAGGCTGAACAGTTGAAACTGGAGCAGCAGCACGGCCAGGTGGATGGGGGACAGCAAGGAGTCATCAGGCCAGGTAGTCCTGAGGCATGGTCCTAGGGCTCCTGGGGGCAACCCAGACAGGAAGATCACGTCAGTGACTCAACCCACTCAAGTGACGCATGCCTCCTAGGGATGGCATGGAAGAGCACCAGTCAGCCAGTGACTCAGCCCCCGTAATAGGGTTAGAGGCAGAGAATCCCAGTGGCGAGAGGGGAACCGGCCAGGCAGAGACAGCAAGGGCGGTTCGTTGCTCCAGTGCTTTTCCGTTCACCTTCACCCTACTGGGCCAGACTACACTCAATCATAGGACCTACTGAAGAGATGAGTCTTCAATAAAGACTTAAAAGTTGAGACAGTCTGCGTCTCTCACATGGGTAGGCAGACCATTCCATAAAAATTGAGCTCTATAGGAGAAAGCCCTGCCTCCAGCTGTTTGCTTAGAAATTCTAGGGACAGTTAGGAGGCCTGCATCTTGTGACCGTAGCGTACGTGTAGGTATGTACGGCAGGACCAAATCGGAAAGATAGGTAGCAGCAAGCCCATTTAATGCTTTGTAGGAAAGCAGTAAAACCTTGAAATCAGCCGTTGCCTTCACAGGAAGCCAGTGTAGAGAGGAGTTGAGGAGTATGATATGATCAAATTTTTTGGTTCAAGTCAAGATTCTAGCAGCCGTGTTTAGCACTAACTGAAGTTTATTTGGTGCTGTATCTGGGTAGCGGGAAACTAGAGCATTGCATTAGTCTAACCTAGAAGTCACAAAAGAATGGATACGTTTTTCTGCATCATTTTTGGACAGAAAGTGTCTGATTTTTGCATTGTTACGTAGATGGAAAAAAGCTGTCCTTGAAAGTCTTGATATGTTCGTCAAAAAACAGATCAGGGTCCAGAGTAACACCGAGGTCCTACACAGTTTTATTTTAGGCGACTGTACAACCATCAAGATTAATTGTCAGATTCAACAGAAGATCTCTTTGTTTCCTGGGACCTAGAACAAGCATCTCTGTTTTGTCCGAGTTTAAAAGTAAAACATTTGCAGCCATCCACTTCCTTATGTCTGAAACACAGGCTTCCAGCGAGGGCAATTTTGGGGCTTCACCATGTTTCATCGAAATGTACAGCTGTGTGTCATCTGCATAGCAGTGAAAGTTAACATTATGTTTCCGAATGACATCACCAAGAGGTAAAATATATAGTGAAAACAATATTGGTCCTAAAACTGAACCTTGAGGAACACCGAAATTTACAGTCATGTCACTTGCTGTTAAAACATGTTTTACTTTGTCATTATGGGGTATTGTGTGTACATAGATGATACAAAAAAATATTGAATACATTTTTTTATTCTGGCTGTAACAAAACAACATGTGGAATAAGTCAATGGGTATGAATGCTTTCTGAAGGCACTGTATGTGCAAGTTGGTGCTGCTTGAGAGAGGAAGTTAATCCAATGTCAAACAGCCTGATCTATGTTTTTTTCTAATTTTACACAGATAAAGCTGTTATATATAAGAATGTTCAAAGTATAGCTGAGCAAGGTTTATGATGTTTCAGTGACATTTGTTTCACTTTAGCTATTTCTTCTCTAGTTATCATAACATAAGCGAAATTGGAGGGGAGAGAGTCGCTGAAACAACATACAAAACATGCGGAGCTTTGCACAGACTGATTTTATTTTGTTCAAATTGGTTTTGAATCCATGTATTTGTCACTGTTTTTATCTATTGGGACCTCAACAATTTGAGAAAACTTTGAATAAATCATGTTGGGCATTCAATCAGAAATAAGAGATATTGGATTTGGATGTTTACTGTGGTGTAATCCAAATCTATTTAAAATACAGAAATAATACATGTGTATACAGTACCTTACACTGCTTTTGGTCCCTTTTCTAATTAATTTAAATAAATTGTGCAATCCCCTGAAAATGTATTCCCCATACATAGTAATGAAAAAAAAACATGTCAATACATTATATAATCTATTTCAGATCAAGTCAATATTTAGAAAGTCCCACTGAAATGGACTCTATAAGTATAATAATACAACATTTCGTCAAACTAGACACATTTCCATGTTTGAAACAATCATATCAATATGCATGTGCTGATGTTCCACTAACAGGGACCAGAGTTGGATCTAACATTGAATTGTTGATAGCAAGCTTCCTATTACAGAGCCTTCAGAAGGTATTCCTACCCCTTGACTTATTCCACATTTGTTATTACAGCCTGAATTCAAAATGGATTAAGTCTTTTTTTCTCACCCATCTACACACAATACCCCATAATGGCAAAGTGAAAACGTGTTTTTAGAAAATGTTGCTAATTTACAGAAACTTAAATACAGAAATATCTCAAATACATAAGTATTCACACCCTTGAGTCAGTATTTTGTAGAAGCACCTTTGGCAGCAATTAAACCTGTGCGTTTTTCTGGGTAACTCTCTAAGAGCTTTATCATTGCTAGACAACCATTTTCAGGTCTTGCTATAGATTTTCAAGTAGATTTAAGTCAAAACTAACTCAGCCATTCAGGAACTTTCACTGTCTTCTTGGTAAGCAACTCCAGTGTAGATTTGGCCTTGTGCTTTAGGTTATTGACCTGCTGAAAGCTGAATTCATCTCCCAGTGTCTGGTGGAAAGCAGACTGAACCAGGTTTTCCTCTAGGATTATTATGCTTGTGCTTAGCTCCATTCCGTTTCTTTTTTATCCTGAAAACTCCCCAGTCCTTAATGATTACAAGTATACCCATAACATGATACAGCTACCACTATGCTTAAAAATATGGAGAGTAGTACTCAGTAATGTGTTGTATTGGATTTTCCCAAAATATACTGTAACACATTGTATTCAGGACATGCAGTTAATCGCTTTCCCACATTTTTTGCAGAATTACTTTAGTGCCTAGTTGCAAACAGGATGAATATTTTGGAATATTTTTTATTCTGTATAAGCTTCCTTCTTTTCCCTCTGTAATTATTTTCCCTCTGTTAGTATTGTGGAGTAACTACAATGATGTTGATCCATCCTCAGTTTGTAACTGTTTTAAAGGTACCATCAACCTAATTGTGATATCCTTGCGCAGTTTCTTTCCTCTCTGGCAACAGAGTTAGGAAGGACACCTGCATCTTTGCAGTGACTGGGTCTATTGATACACCATCCAAAGTGTAATTAATAACTTCACCATGCTCAAAGGGATATTCAATGTCTCCTTTTTGAATTTTTACCCATCTACCAATAGATGCCATTCTTTGCGAGGCTTTGGAAAACCTCCCTGGTCTTTGTGGTTGAATCTGTTTTTGAAATTCACTGCTCAACTGAGGGACCTTACAGATAATTGTATGTGTGGGGTACATAGATGGGGTAGTCATTAAAAAATCATATTAAACAATATTTTTGCACACAGAGTGAGTCCATGCAACTTATGTGACTTGTTGAGTACATTGTTACTCATGAACTTATTTATGCTAGCCATAACAAAGGGGTTGAATACTTATTGACTCAAGACATTTCAGCTTTTCATTTTGTATTAATTTGTAAAAATGTAGAAAAACATAATTCCACTTTGACATTATGGGGTATTGTGTGCAGGCCATTTCAATTCAGGCTCTAACACAACAAAATGTGTAAAAAGTCAAGAGTTGTGAATACTTTCTGAAGGCACTGTATATATTCATGAAGTGACGTTACAAACCATACTCATTATTTCTGTCTTCTGCCCTACAGGATATTTGACAGTAACCATTGAGCCCCTTCCTCCTGTTGTTGTGGGAGAGACTGTCACCCTGAAGTGTAACTTCAAGACTGATGGAAGACTTCGAGAGATTGTGTGGTATAGGGTGAGTAAAGCTGCAAGTTCATACACTATACTGTATATGCATGCCATGTACACCAGCCTTACAATACTAATCAGTGTGACTTAATCCATTTTAGTTTTATTTCATATGTTTTATATGATGTAGGTATTTAACTCTTGACCAAATGCCAATTAGCCTCTCTTCCTCTAGTGGTATAGTGTGATAAATTCCAATGTTAAGAAATAATAAGGGCCAGGTAATTCATGCCAGGTGTGAAGGGTGTCACTCTGGCTTTTGGTTAGGAATGTGATTTTCCTCTCAGTTATGCCTGGATATTTTGCATAAAATAGAAGCTAATGTGACATTAATAGCAGATGATTACAGTTCAGAGGCTGGGTTTTATCTATTGAAACAATGGTGTTCCAAAGAGGTCACACCGAACCACTTGGATGGATGTCAATGAAGCAACAGCTGTCAGCTCACGGCCTGATTATTTAATTTACCCAGAACTCCCCAATTATGCACCGGTTAGAATTATACAAGTACGCAATATGAAATATGCTATATTTATTCTGTGGAATTCTGCAGTCATAGACAGTACCCTGGCTGATACAGTTTGGCCAAATATATTTGCACCCTTGCACTTTTCTTTAAAAATTCCCTATTTCTTGTAAACAAGTTGAACTGAAAATACATTTTATTGGATTTTCAACATTGCAAAGCCACATTTATTTTTGTAAACTTTAGCTTACAATTTTTATTTTTGAAAATAAAGAATCACGTGGACAAAATTATTGGCACCCTGTAGCTAGTACTTGGTTGCACAGCCAAGATAACTCCCAACAAATGCTTCTTGTAGCCATCAATGAGTTTGTTGCACATTTCTACTGGCAATTTTGCACAGTCTTCAGAAGCAAACTGCTCTAATTCTTCAGTGTTTGAGGGGGTGACCTCCACCAACTGCTGATTTCAGCTCTCGCAATAGGATATGAATGTGATTCAGATCTGGACTCTTTGCTGGCCACTTCAGAACATACCAGTGTTTTTTCTTGAACCATTGCTTGTGGCTTTGAAGTGTGTTTGGGGTCATTGTCCTGCTGGAAGATCCACCACCTTCAACAGAGACCCAGTTTTTGGACACTGGGTTAAACATTCCACTCCAAAAAATCTTGATAATCTGCTGATTTCATGATGTTTTGCACACATTCAAGGCTCCCAGTACAAGAGGCAGCAAAGCAACCCCACAGCAGTATCGAACCTTCCCCATGTTAGATTGTTGGGAGGGTGTTCGTCCATTTGGTCGTTGGTAAACATAAGAAGACCACACTGCTGAACGAGACACAAGAAAGCCTTATTGAACTTCTTATAAACCCACCTAAACAAGTCTAAATCCTGGGGAAATGTTATGTGGACACATCGCTGTTTCGCTAAAAAGCTCAGGGATAGTGCTGGATAAATGTAACCACTCTCAAGTTCATAGACATAGCTATGGATGCAAGGACTGACCGTCCATTATATTAAAAAAATAGTTTTAACCATGTTTTGAGGCTATACAATGTTTGCTACATTTAGCTAAAACAAGATAATATTTAGCTAATTTTGCAATCAATGGGTACATCTCATTAATTTATAAGTCCAAAAACGGATGAAGCTGCTGCAGATTGCCCATTTAATGCCTTATTTGTTATATCATTATTAATTCCTCACCTTTACATAATTTTCCAATATGAACATCCAACATTTTAAAAGACGGGTCATTGTTCTAAATGTAAATCTGTTTAAATAGAAGTGCATCAATGACCAAGTTTAAATAAAATGTCTACGATAAGTAGACTTGACGCTATCCCATTCACCTTTGTTCACTTAACTGTACTGCCTCAACATCGCTGATTGTTGAGTCAAACTACAGTGCATTCGGAAAGTATTCAGACCCCTTGACTTTTTCCACATTTTGTTACGTTACAACATTATCCTAAAATTGATTTAAAAAAAATGTATAGTCAATCTACACAAAATACCCAATAATCACAAAGTGAAAACTGTTGCAAATATATTAACAATAAAATACAGAAATACCTTATTTACTTAAGTATTCAGACCCTTTGCTATGAGACTCTAAATTGAGCTCAGGTGCATCCTATTTCCATTGATCATCCTTGAGATGTTTTCTACATCTTGATTGTATTCAATTGATTGGACATGATTTGGAAAGACACACACATGTCTATATAAGGTCTCACAGTTGACAGTGCATGTCAGAGCAAAAACCAAGCCATCAGGTCGAAGGAATTGTCCATAGAGCAGCGAGACAGGATTGTGTCGAGGCACAGCTCTGGGGAAGGGTACCAAGAAATGTCTGCAGCATTGAAGGTCCCCAAGAACACAGTGGCCTCCATCACTCTTAAATTTAAGATGTTTGGAACCACCAAGACCCTCCCTAGAGCTGGCTAACTGTGCAATCGTGGGAGAAGGACCGGTGAAGCATGATGGCTGCAGCATCATGCTGTGGAGATGTTTTTCAGCGGCAGGGACTGGGAGACTAGTCAGGATCGAGGGAAAGTTGCTTCGGGACAAGTCTCTGAATGTCCTTAAGTCATGTCCTTGAGCCGGACTAGAAGCCGTTCAAACATCTCTAGAGAGACCTGAAAATAGCTGTGCATCGACACTCCCCATCCAACCTGACAGAGCTTGAGAGGATCAGCAGAGAAAAATGGGAAAAACTCCCCAAATACAGGTATTCCAAGCTTGTAGCTTAGCTGTAATTGCTGCCAAAGGTGCTTCAAGAAAGTACTGAGTAAAGGGTCTGAATACTTATGTAAATTTGATATCAGTATTTTTTTGTTGCAAAAATGTCTAAACACTTGTTTTTGCTTTGTCATTATGGGGTCTTGTGTGTAGATTGTTGAGGGGATTTTTTTTTTGAATAAGGCTGTAACAAAATTAAGTCAAGAGGTCTGAATACTTTCCAAATGCACTGTATATGGCTGAGGCAGTGACACTTCTATTATGAGATTTACTGTTAGATTGTTTCTTTTATATAGCCTTTTCTTCTTGGAAGAAAACCTTTTCTCTAGGTTCATCTTTACAAATGCTGACATTTCAAGACAGGACACAAAAATACACTTTACATATCAACCTCAGTATCATACATAATGTTTTGCACTTTGAAAGTGTCATTGAATCAGGAAGGATTTTGAGGGTTTAGTTAAGTTTATATGGAGTCCTTACCTTGTTGGGCTTTTAAGCTTCTTGCTCTCAAGTGCTTTTCTACAATAATGTTTAAAATTGGTGCAGATATGAATACAGAGTATTTGAAGTAATTTAGTTTCTCTTGATCATTGCAATGCTTTTTACACAGTGAAAATGTCTGTTCTTTGGGGAAATGGGTTTGGAAGAGTAAAGTTAATAGAATGCACATTTACTCAATAATAGATCATTTTTAATGGAGTCCTCACTATCATTTTTAATGGAGTCCTCACTATCATTTTTGCCAGGTAGGAACCAGACTGTCTTGGGATTTACAGCTGTAGTGTAAAACAAACTCCACTCACTGAGAGTGAGGCTGTCCACATCAACTATTGGTTAGTGAGGAAAATGCAGAGGTTGTAAAGAGAAACCAGCCTCATCTCTCTTGTGCCCACTACTCAATGCAACAGCTAATACATTATATATAAATTATCCACACTCGGCTGCCAAAGTTTCTTTAATCTCTGTCTTTATTTGACTAAACTGTCAACTTCTAATTTCCCCCCCACGTTCAAATGGAACTGGGGTTGACGCCCACCTTGGGAATCATCTTATCTAATCAAAGTCTGGCCAACGAGACAGAAGCTGAATGAACTAAAGACCTCAGCTAGCCTCATTCATTACCAGGGTGCCATTATCTTAACAGATTCTGTTTGAGGATTCTGTAATGCACACCAGTGCCAGCCTGCTCCTTGAAACCTTAGAACATCCTTAGCATTGCTAAGACCTAGTGTAGCCACTCAAGATAATCAAGATTGCCATTGAGAAGCTTTCAGGCTGGCCTAATAGAGTACTACTGCGCAGTATTTTGGTACGTAGAAAGAAATAAAATATGAATCTCTTCTTGATTACATTGTTAAAAGCTCTGACTACTATTCAACACTTGTTAATTTGATTTTTTCCACAATTTATGTGTGGCATTTGACATTTGGCACAGACCTGGCAACAAAGATATTTGTGAACATCACATAGTCAGACAACCTGCATACACTGATGGAAGTTCAATGTGCTTCTTTTTTTGTACTGTTTTCTGCATGCCTCTTTTTATAGTTTGGGAATGTATTATTGTTTATTTGCACCTTATAAAGAAGCTATTCAGATCAGCACAATGCCAGATATCTCCCAGGAAGGTAGAGCAGATTTGCATCTTACTGTATGTCAACACAATGTTTATGTTAGGGATTTCTCTGTGAGAGGATATATAAGCCCCTGAATCACACAAAGCTCAGCTCACTTGGAAGAAACCCCATTTGGGGCTAAAAGTAATTTTGGGGTAAATATTGGAAAATGGATGACTACTCCAACATCCAAGATTTTTGTTTCAACAATACCAATAATGCAAAATGGCAATTTATACAATTTTTATCCAAAAGTAGTATCGGAAGAATCTTCAATTAAATATTTCTAGGGGTCTTGGTGCGGTAGACTAGTGAAGAGCAAAAAAGTCAAGAAAAAACAGGTGGGCTATAGTACATGAGAGGGCTCACTCAACATGAGTGTTTTCCCATCTATTGGATGTTTAAATGTATTAGTCAGACCGAAGCACTAATGCTCTTGAAGCAAACACATAAAAGCATCTTGAGTGTATGTTATATTCCACTGAAAGCCACATTCATGTATTGTGCAGTGGGTTCTGTCAGGCCATGGATTAGGCACTCAGGATATGTAATACCATCAAGCTGTCCTCAACATTGTAATAGCATTTCATACTGATGGGGCTACAGATAGAGTGGAGGAGAGAATATTTATCAGCTCTGAAACCATTCTTAACATGTGCAGTAGGAACATGGAAGGATAAGATGCTGGCTGCGGAGGCCTGTGGAGACTTCTCCCCAGTGAGACGCATGGCAGCTCACCTAATGCTGTGCTTGTTCTGATTATGTCACTCTAATGAAGAGATACCTATGACCCTCTCCCTATGGGGACCTCAGCAGTGCTGGCGGTGACAGTGCAGGGTTTCCGCTTGGCTGCCTGTTGAGTGCCATTCTGCATTACGCTTAATCTTCCCTAAGTTAACCTCTCTCTCTATATCCCTCATCCCCCTCTCCCTCGTCCCGTCTCATTACCACATCCCTCCACCCACTCTGACAGCACTCTTATGGGATCATCTCTCTGGACAGCATAGCCGGCATAGCCTAGTGCTCTAAACGTGGGCCATTTACCACTGACCTATCTGATAGCATTCATTCACACGCATGAGCCTATCTTACTCATATGGTCCATACGGTTCAGGCATTTTAACCTGTCTGTTCCTGTTATAATGGCTCAGGTTAGGTCTTCAACATGCTCTTTGTCAATTTGAGCTCTATTCTTACCCTCATAGTTAATAATAGTAATTCTTACAGGGGAGAGAGAGAATATGCTGTTAAGATACTGTTTTGCTTTCAACAGTGTGATTATAGACATGGCGAGCCATCTGTGATGTTTAAGTTCAAGTAAATTATATGAAAATAATTTATATCATTCATATGAGCCTTGTCTTGATTAAGTTGAATTCTAGTGTATTGCCGTGCGCATTTGGTTAGACACATGCTATTGTTCCACTTGAATAGATCACATGGACTCTCATGCAGAAATTACTGTTGATTGACAAGTACAGATTGCAAGAAGAGAGAGGAGATTTAAAGACAGACAAGGAGAGGTGTACAGTAAGTGTAGCTCTTCTAAATAGTGGTAGGCTATATTGAAAGTAAGCCTATCTCAGAATTTCCTTACTGAAAGGACTTTCATGTTTGCTGTCACTAGTTCAGTGCGCTGTAATGGGAGTAGCACTTATTTGGTGTGGAATCCATTTTCTTTTTCACTGATTTTGCTGTTCTTCTGTGTGATGCATTACAGTCTCCCACGAGTGCTTCACTTGGGACTATTAGACAATGAGAAACCATTTATTTGAGAGAGGTAGAATAAATTAGTAGGATATATGAGAAGAACATTGAATAATATTTATCTCTGCTAAATACAGTGCTATGAGCATGAGCAATGAACCTATAACTACCAAAGGAGTAAACAAAGGAATGCAAAGCTATCATTCTCTGAGAACTTATATTCAAATGTGCTATACTGATCAATACTGTACCTCCCCCTCAATAACCGTCCCCCTGATGACTCTATCCAACCTTTTGTTGATAAATGTTAGCTAACTGCTCACACATCTTTCAAAAATGGAAACATGGAAGTTTCCTGGAAATATATATTATTGAATTACATTGTTTCAGTCCTTCTGTTTTTTTTCCTTAGAGAATTAATTAAAAAAATAAGTGTTGCCTAACACACTGTGACCTGATTCCTGTAGTCTAAGCTGGAACATAAAAGCAATCGTGGCATGATGATGAGACTGAGAGAGTTGCTGCTGCCCACACAGACTCCCCCTGCACCTCATCCTATTCTAATATCTCCTATGTTTACACTGTCTTTGTTTGTGTATCAGACTTAACTTGGGGCCCACATTTCTGTACAAATCCCATTAAAGATATTGACACTGAAAAAGTACAAGATCATGGGTATGCAAATGACTTTTCACTTGGCAGTAGTACAACACCAAGAGGTGGAGGAGTGCATTGCCTAAGGGCAAAATCTATAGCTGGCTGGACTATTCAGTCCAGAGTTAAGTGGTTCTGTCCAGATACATGTACATTTGAACAGGGAGAGGATGGCTTATATGATACTTGACGCAGAAGTGGTGTGTTTCTCTCTCCGGTAATCCTGTTTCCTGACTGCGGAGAGACGAGGGAGGAGTCACATTCCAAATCCGAGTTGGAAAAACTCAGAGACTGGGTTGCCCAGGCAACAGGAATCTGCGAGCACAGTAAAGACTTCTCTGACTGTGTACACACAGCACACTCCTGTGGGTTTTTTTGTGTGCCCAACTTCCTGCTGCTTTAAACCCCCAAGTGTAATTGTGTCATTGTGAAAATGGCTCAGTTAGTTGGAGTATCTCGATTGTATTCGGATTCATCCAAAACCATATAAATATATGTACAGTATATACAGCACCAGTCAAAAGTTTGGACACACCTACTCATTCAGTGTTTTTTCTTTATTTTTACTATTTTCTACATTATAGAATAATAGTGAAAACATCAAAACAATGAAATAACACATGGAATCATGTAGTAACCAAGAAAGTGTTAAACAAATCTAAATATTTTCAATTTTAGATTCTTCAAAGTAGCCACCCTTTGCCTTGATGACAGCTTTGCACACTCTTGGCATTCTTTCAACCAGCTTCATGATGTAGTCACCTATAATGCATTTCAGTTAACAGGTGTGCCTAGTTAAAAATTAACTTGTGGAATTTCTTAATACTTAACTTAATAAGTTTGAGCCAATCAGTTGTGTTGTGACAAGGTAGGGGTGGTATACAAAAGATAGCCCTATTTTGTAAAAGACCAAGTCCAAATTATAGCAAGAGCAGCTCAAATAAGCAAAAAGAAATGACAGTCCATCATTACTTGAAGACATGAAAGTCAGTCAATACAGAACATTTCAAGAACTTTGAAAGTTTCTTCAAGTGCAGTTGCAAAAAATATTAAGCGCTATGATGAAACTGGCTCTCATGAGGACCACCACAGGAATGGAAGAACCAGAGTTACCTCTGCTGCAGAGGATAAGTTCATTAGAGTTACCAGCATCAGAAATTGCAGCCCAAATAAATGCTTCACAGAGTTCAAGTAACAGACACATCTCAACATTAACTGTTCAGAGGAGACTGCATGAATCAGGCCTTCATGGTCAAATTGCTGCAAAGAAACCACAACTAAAGAACACCAATTAGAAGAAGAGACTTGCTTGGGCCAAGAAACACGAGCAATGGACATTAGACCGGTGGTGATGAATCCAAATTTGAGATTTTTGGTCCAACCACCGTGTCTTTGTGAGGCACAGAGTGGGTGAATGGATTATGTCAGCATGTGTGGTTCCTACCATGAAGCACGGAGGAGGAGGTGGGATGGTGTGGGGTGCTTTGCTGGTGACACTGTCAATGATTTATTTAGAATTTAAGACACACTTAACAAGCATGGCTATCACAGCATTCTGCAGCGATACTCCATCCCATCTAGTTTGCGCTTAGTGAGATTATCATTTGATTTTCAACAGGACAATGACCCAACACACCTCCAGGCTGTGTAAGAGCAATTTGCCGTGAGAGAGGAGAGTGATGGAGTGCTGCATCAGATGACCTGTCCTCCACAATCACCTGACCTCAACTCAGTTGAGATGGTTTGGGATGAGTTGGACTGCAGAGTGAAGGAAAAGCAGCCAACAAGTGCACAGCATATGTGGGAACTCTTTCAAGACTGTTGGAAAAGCATTCCAGATAAACTGGTAGAGAGAATGCCAAGAGTGTGCAAAGCTGTCATCAAGGCAAAGGGTGGCAACTTTGAAGAATCTAAAATCTAAAATATATTTAGATTTATTTAACACTTTTGTGGTTATTACATGATTCCATAGTTGTTAACAAACTATAGTTCTGGCAAGTCGGTTTGGACATCTACTTTGTGCATGACACAAGTAATTTTTCCAACAATTGTTTACAGACAAATTGTTTCACTCATAATTCACTGAATCACAATTCCAGTGGGTCAGAAGTTTTCATACACTAAGTTGACTGTGCCTCTAAACAGCTTGTAAAATTCCAGACAACGATGTCATGGCTTTAGAAGCTTCTGATAGGTTAATAGACACAATTTGAGTCAATTGGAGGTGTACCTGTGGATTTATTTCAAAGCCTACCTTCAAACTCAGTGCCTCTTTGCTTGACATTATGGGAAAATCAAAAGAAAACAGCCAAGTCCTCAGAAAAAAAAATTGGAGACCTCCACATGTCTGGTTCATCCTTGGGAGCAATTTCCAAACGCATGAACGTACCACATTCATCTGTACAAACAATAGTACACAAGTATAAACACCATGGGACCATGCAGCCATCACACCGCTCAGGAAGGAGACGTGTTCTGTCACCTAGAGATTAACGTACTTTTGTGCAAAAAAGTGCAAATCAATCCCAGAACCACAGCAAAGGATCCTGTGAAGATGCTGGAGGATACAGGTAAAAGATATCTATATCCACAGTAAAACAAGTCCTATATCAACATATCCTGAAAGGCCACTCAGCAAGGAAGAAGCCACTGCTACAAAACCCCAATAAAAAAGCCAGACTACGGTTTGCAACTGCACATGGGGACAAAGATCATTCTTTTTGGAAAAATGTCATCCTGTCTGATGAAATAAAAATCAAACTGCTTGGCCATAATGACCATCGTTATGTTTGTAGGGAAAAGGGGGAGGCTTGCAAACCGAAGAACAGCCTCCCAACCGTGAAGCACGGGGGTGGCAGCATCATGTTGTGGGGGTGCTTTGCTGCAGGAGGGACTGGTGCACTTCACAAAATAGATGGCATCGTGAGGTAGGAAAATTATGTGGATATATTGAAGGAACATCTCAAGCCATCAGTCAGGAAGTTAAAGCATGGTTGCAAATGGGTCTTCCAAATGGACAATGACCCCAAGCATACTTCCAAAGTTGTGGCAAAATGGCTTAAAGACAACAAAGTCAAGGTATTGCAGTAGCCATCACAAAGCCCTGACCTCAATACCATAGAACATTTGTGGGCAGAACTGAAAAAGCGTGTGCGAGCAAGGAGACCTACAAAACCTGACTCAGTTACGCCAGCTGTCAGGAGGAATGGCCAAAATTCACCCAACTTATTGTGGGAAGCTTGTGGAAGGCTACCCGAAACGTTTGACCAAAGTTAAACAATTTAAAGGCAATGCTACCAAATACATAGAGTATATGTAGACTTCTGACCCACTGGGAATGTGATGAAAGAAATCAAAGCTGAAATAAATCATTCTCTCAAATATTATTCTGACATTTCACATTCTTAAAATAAAGTGGTGATCCTAACTGACCTAAGAAAATATTTACTCTGATTAAATGTCAGGAATTGTGAAAAACGGAGTTTAAATGTATTTGGCTAAGGTGTATGTAAACTTCTGACTTCAACTGAATATAGTTTTGGGTGAATCTGAATAATTTGTAGCAGCTTAAAAATATATCTGGATTCTTAACCCAACAGCTGATATGCACTGAGGTATACACTGAGTATACAAACATTAAGAACACCTGTTTTTTACATGACATAGACTGACCAGGTGAATTCCGGTGAAAGCTATGATCACTTATTGATGTCACCTGTTAAATTCACTTCAATCAGTGTAGATGAAGGGGAGGAGACAGGGTAAAGAAGGATTTTTAAGCCTTGAGACAATTGAGACATTGATTGTGTATGTGAGCCATTCAGAGGGTGAATGTGCACGACAAAATACTAAAATGCCTTTGAAGAGGGGAATGGCAGTAGGTGCCAGGCATACTGATTTCTGTCAAAACCTGCAGAACTGCTTGGTTTTTCACACTCAACAGTTTCCCGTGTGTATCAAGAATGGGTATACTCAGTGTAGATCATATGGTGCAAAGACACATTGCTGTATTAACAAGAATAGGACATATTCAGGCAGTGAATGTGATTTATTTGGATATTGTCTATAACTCTCCACATCAATGAGACCACTGAGTGAGAACTATTTTAGAAAGACCAATAGCCATTTGTTCCAGTTAGTAGTTCAGCTCAACATGTGGGCTGAAATCCATGTTGACTCTTTTGGTTGTTCACTGATCCATTTATGTTTGAAGCTGGCCCAGCGGAGTCGCATGCAGCGCTCTGATCATGAATCTTGCAATCAACGATCCAAATAATTGTTATTTGTTTAATAGACTTGAACTTTCAGAGATGCATTGTTGACCTATTATCCTCTACGGGATCGGTATCCCTAAACCGGCACAGTTGTTGCTCAATATGCAATAATGTGACTAGAATGACGTTGTAAACAACAGCTAACTTTCCGGGACATAGACATGTCTTATATGGGCAGAAAACTTGAATTATTGTTAATCTAACTGCAGTGTCCAGTTTAAATAAGCTACTACAGCAACAACAACAAAAAACACTATGCTATTATTTGAGGATAGTGCACAACAACAAAACACTTTTATCACAGAAACTGGTTTGAAACATTCACTTCTGAAGGTAAACAATGTACTTACATTCAGTAATCTTACTCTGATTTGTCATCCTTAGGGTCTCAGAGATAAAATGTAGCATAGTTTTGTTTGATAAAATCAATTTGTATATTCAAATGTAGGAACTGGGTTCTGCAGTTTGACCCCACTGCTGTCTCTGGCTCCACACCCACCCTGCACGGTCATCTAGATATGTGAAGGTTAGTGTATTTTCTGTAAGGAAGCGAATGATCCATCATGTATGACATTCCTGGGAGTGTGTAAACTTACATTTTTTATTACCATAGCATTTTTGTATGTTCTCCATAGTTATGTATAAATTGACCAATTCGACACATTTGGGTAAACTCCTGGCAGACTTGATACAAAATATTGCCTAGTGATGCAATTCTTCACTGGATCAGTCTGACATTTTGCACACACACTGCTGCCATCTTGTGGACAACATCTAAATTACACCTAGAATCCTTCATCACTGTCTGGCCTTTCTCTTGCCTTTCAAAGATGATGCAAAAACATTATGGAATGTTATTATTGTTTGTTTTTTGTTTGTATTATCTTTTACCAGATCTAATGAGTTATATTCTCCAACATTAATTTCACATTTCCACAAATGTCAAAGTATTTCCTTTCAAATGGTATCAAGACTATGCATATCATTGCTTCAGGGCCTGAGCTACAGGCTGTTAGATTTGGGTGTGTCATTTAGGCGGAAAATGTAAAAGTTAGTGTCCGATCCTTAAGTTTATGTTGATAATGGGGTCATTGTCCACTCAGATATTTGGGTCCTCAGCCACCTCTAATTTCATCCAATTAAGATCACACTATGTAGATGATCCCCCCCCCCTCAACATAATACTATTTATTAATGAGCACTATCCTTGTTAATATGTTGTGGAAATTGCAATTAGTTCTAGTTAGATAGATAGGAATGATATGCATGATCTATGTTTCCAAAAGAAAAGGAAATCTTCGAAATACATTGGAAGTTTTATTTTTACAGTCTGTTATAATGATTTTCCTGGTCTGGCTGGTAATTATATGAGCATGTACAATTTAAATAGAAACAGGGTATAATGGGACATATGAAACAGCACTGATTTCTAATCAGTTCCTTTGCTGTTGATTTTTATCCCTGGGTGTTGCAAAGTAGGAATACATTTGTCATCATATTTCTGCAGTGAAAATCATCCAGTCATGCTTTTGATCTGAGACTTTGGCAATGTTTATTTAAATAAAAATAACTATTGCAGTGTGTTCCTTTCCGATTTATACTTTACACGAAAATAGAAAACTTACTAAAACAATGATAAGAGTCCACAGCCTGTTCCTAACAATAGCCTCTGTCATCATCTCAATCAGTCTCTGGCTCTCTGGTGAATCTGGCCCCAAGGGGATAGTGGAGATAAGGTGATATAGATCACTGCACCACAGCCTTCCCTTTTGAGGATGTCACCATGGCAAATAAGCCGCCTGTCCTATATTACATTATAATTACTCTGCTGTGTCAACAAACTGCAATAAGTAATTTTACACTCATGATGCTGGGACCGAAGGCATTACCTCTGTATGTTTCAAATGTAATTAGGGTAAAGCATGGTATTGTTGCACTGTTATCAGTGAATAAGCACCATCTCCTCACATTGATTTCCTTTAGATGGCCCAGCTATCTGACATAATCTAGTGCTACCACCATTTTACAAGTATACTTACAGTACTGTATATAATTCATTACGTTATACCTCTATGAGCATTGACCTAATTGGATGACTCATTGAAACATGCTTTACCTGTTTCCGACGTTCCGTGTAATCTTACACTACTCTCCATCTCAATACTTACAATTTATATAATTCCTCCCATGATGCAATGCACCATATTCATGGATTATAGTGGTGCAGACGACAGGTCCAATTCTGTATTTCGTTCCTCAGTGGTTTGTGTTATCTAATGATGCTGAAGAAAAACATGACATACTCCTCCTCTCCACAGAAACATAAAGCTCTGCTAACTTTTAGAAAGCTTGGACATCGACAATCTCCAAAGTAAAACCACAGCAGATTTTCTAAATCCATTTTGCTATCACAGAATGATCAAACATGAAAGTGATTACTTAGCGATTAGGAGTGGATCAGGGGCTGATTGTGACATTTGCCTTAGAGGGGGAAGAGATTTCCATGCTTTTGAGTCTTAGCAGTAGCCTGTTTGTAAATACAACTAAGTGAGTTCCTTTGGGGACATTGGAAAGAGAGAGTGGTTTTGGGAATGAATGCCAAACACCAAAATAAAAAAGAGCGAAATACTGAACACAAGGATGTCATGGCAACCTCCAGCAATGGGAGAAGAGACATTTGAACCAGACAATATACGAAACAATTTACAGGATAACAGGATAAAAGCATTAGCTTATCTTTAGTGTGTGTGTGTTTATTTGTGTTGTGTGTGCATGCATCAGTAAGAGTCCACAAATGCTCCCCTTATTTACAGTAGATCAGCCACAAATATTAAGTTAGGAGAGGGAGCTTTCAGAGGACCACTTAATCTGGGTGAGGCCGAGGGAGACATGATGCCGCTGCTTAAATCCTGCAATTTGCCGTCAGAGGCTTTTGGACATAGTCGTTTGCACTTGTCCTTTTAGAGGGATAGGGAGGTCAGCTGTGTCAGTGGTTTGAGATCTTTGTTGTCTTTAAAGGCCGTTTAACATGGGTATCATGCTGAGACCTCCTTCTCTGCTTTCAGAAGGGCCAGCAGGGAAGAGCTTGGTGAATAGCCCATATTTTTGTAAGGCATGATGTATGACGTTGTCCAGCTGTTGTAGAGGCACAAAATAACAACACTAAATGGTTTTTACCACAATTTAATCCACCCTTAGTAAAAACATTTTGGGGGATTTGTTGTGTGTATTTCAGCAAGAGATTGGTTTGAAACTCCTTTTGATAGAAACTCAAGTGTTTGGTAACTCAAGTGAGTGGTTACGTCAAGTGTTGGTGACTGACCGGAATCAATCATTGTAGCCGAGGTCCAAGCCTATAATTGGTGAGGTGAACAGTAATTTCCTCCTGGTTAGTCCTCTGGTCACTCCAGAAGTTACTCCTCTGCCCTGCACCACTCATACACTGACTGTATCTACTGTATGACTTTATAACAGTTTCACTCTCTGGGGTTGTTAATTTCTCTTTTAATCTGGCCCTAACTTTAGCATGCCCTTCCCCAATGGGTGCATCTCTTGTGGCCTTTCTTTGAAATAATCCTGTGGCTGCCTTATCCGACCTTTACAGTTTCCTCAACTGTTTCTTTGATTCACTTTTTAATACCCCCTTATCAGCTCTACAGCCATGTGACTTTTAGAACCAACCAAAGTGCAAAATTACTCTATGTGCTATTGTGTAGTGTCATGAAGGCAAAATATACACTACCATTCAACAGTTTGGGGTCACTTAGAAATGTCCTTGTTTTTGAAAGTAAAGCACATTTTTTGTCCATTAAAATAACATCAAATTGATCAGAAATACAGTGTAGACATTGTTAATGTTATAAATGACTATTGTAGCTGGAAACGGCTGATTTTCTTATGGGATATCTACATACAGAGGGCGTAATGGGCGTACAGAGTCCCATTATCAGCAACCATCACTCCTGTGTTCCAATGGCACATTGTGTTAGCTAATCCATGTTTATTATTTTAAAAGGCTAATTGATCATTAGAAAACCCTTTCAAATTAAGTTAGCCCAGCTGAAAACTGTTGTTCTGATTAAAGAAGCAATAAAACTGGCCTTCTTTAGACTAGTTGAGTATCTGGAGCATCAGCATTTGTGGGTTTGATTACAGGTTCAAAATGTCCAGAATCAAAGACCTTTCTTCTGAAACTCGTCAGTCTATACTTGTTCTGAAAAATGAAGGCTACTCCTGCATTCTACACATGCATTGCTTGCTGTTTGGGGTTTTAGGCTGGTATTCTGTACAGCACTTTGTGACACCAGCTGATGTAAGAAGGGCTTTATAAATAAATGTGATTGATTGATTGATACTCCATGTGAGAAATTGCCAAGAAACTTAAGATCTCGTACAACGCTGTGTACTGCTCCCTTCACAGAACAGCGCAAACTGGCTATAACCAGAATAGAAAGAGGAGTGGGAGGCCCCTGTGCACAACTGAGCAAGAGGATAAGTATATTAGAGTGTCTAGTTTGAGAAACAGATGTCTCACAAGTCCTCAACTGGCAGCTTCATTAAATAGTACCCGCAAACACCAGTCTCAATGTCAACAGTGAAGAGGCGACTCCGGGATGCTGGTCTTCCAGGCAGAGTTGCAAAGAAAAAGCCACAGGACCCTGAACAGCTAAATAGCTATTCAAATAGCTACCCGGACTACCTGCATTGACCCTTTTTTGCACCAACTCCTCTTTCTATACACTGTATTTCTGATCAATTTTATGTTATTTTAATGGACAAAAAATGTGATTTTCTTTCAAAAACAAGGATATTTCTAAGTGACCCCAAACTTTTGAACGGTAGTCTGTATATATAAAAAAATTATATTGTAATATTTTTCATATTATTTTGCTTTACACTGTTACCTTAGTGTTGCAACAAAAATCCAATTCCTCCTAATCTATGCACAAGAACCACAACACAGAAATGACCTCATCTACAGTGAGTAGGGATGATAAGTGAAAATGAGTCACATTAAGCACCAAAGCATGCGTGAAATGGACAGAGATGCATTGTTGTATTTAGCTTTTTTTTTAATCAATGGACACTATTATAGTATAACGATTTTCTCAGAGATTGTGTCACTGGTTTTATAGTCTGATATGTGCATTAAGGATGGGGTAGGGCAGTGTGTGTGTGTGTGTGTGTGTGTGTGTGTGTGTGTGTGTGTGTGTGTGTGTGTGTGTGTGTGTGTGTGTGTGTGTGTGTGTTCTGTAATGTGAATAATTCTTCAGGCATTTTGAATTATTACATTTTTCTATACACTGCATGTCCATTGTTTTTATCATACTAGGACTGATCTGACTAGCTTTCAACTATTTATACAGATGGCTATTCTCTGTCCTGTTGTGTAAATGGTTTCTCGCTGGTTGCCATGAATCATTGTTGGTATTATAGCTTGCCTGGCAGACCCCTTTTGTAGTTAAAGGAATGAGGAAACAAGATGACAAATGCCATGACAATTATAAAAACTCCTTGACTGGGCTACCTGAAAACGTGCTATTTGTTTCCTGTGTTTGCTTTGTTCCAGCAACTTTCAGCCTGACAAATGGAGAGAGATAGATATCTCAGTCTCCCCATGAGATAGACCAAAAGTAATATTCCAAAGGTCAAATTGATCCATTGTTGGACTACCATTGATTCAATATTGTGTATGATAAAGAAGCAATATTCTATATTCAAGTACTATTTTGTGTAGATACATGCATCCGTTTAGTAAAACCAATATTTTTTCCTGGATTAGGTATACAAATATTTCCTGGTATGTGAGAATGATGTTATTCCCCTGTACTGATGTGATCCAGAAGATTAGCCTCACTTCCAAACAAAGATGTCTCTGTAATTTAGGCTTCCGTGGCCTCTCTTCCCTGCTGATGTAGCTTATGTTGACTCGTTTACGATCGATCATCCACTGAGACAAAGTGTTATGTTAGTTTTCCCATTACAACGGCACTGAAGTATTGACAAGCTGCTCGCCCGCTCTATATTTCTCACCCTGGTATTGGTGATTGGTGCAAGGGCCATCATGAACCTTTTAGGTAAAGTTAGAATCACGAAAAGGATTATTGCTAAATGTGACCTAATACTCTTTCATTAAAAATGACTTTGCATGTCTGAAAATACTATCACCTAAATTGGAGCTGGGGTGACTAAACTGCCATAACATACATCACAACACTTGTTCCACAAATAGAATACAAATGCAATTTGATATGCATGTACATACACAGTTCTATAGGGAGATGCGGGTAGTTTTACTTATCTTCACTTATCTCAAGTGTGGATTTTCCTGTTAGTGTATTAATGTATGCGGTAAATAAAGGAGAACATTGATTTGTTGATAAAGGTGTTAACCGATTGTAATATATTAAGGCAAAGTTTTCTGCTGCTATTATTTAGTAAACAAGCACCCCCTCTGCAGAAAAAAAAGAATGAAATAGAGAAGTGTCCTAGTTAAGATGAAAGCTTGCTTTTAGCGCCAACTATTTTTTTTTATGAGCATGCCCTTATTTCTATTACAGCATATTGGATGACTGATTCATATTTCATTAACCCAGCTCAATGTAAATTTGATAGATTTAGGCTACTACATTATACTAAAATGATCCCTGTACCCTTCGTGAGGTTGCTGCAACCTAGGCTATGTTGTAAACTTTTATCGAAAGAATTTTGAGTAATCAAGGTGACAGACAGTGACGCATTCAATACCACCTTGCACACTCTTGCCTGCATTTAGCTGATCTAGGTTTAATCATTACAGTTGCAAAAGAGAGTTTCTAGTGGTATGTTTAACGTTCTGGTATGTTTATCCTTGTTTTGTTAAATTTCAGACCAGAGAATCTTGTTTCTCATGTTCTGAGAGTCCTTTAGGTTCCTTTTGGCAAACACCAAGCGGGCTGTCATGTGCCTTTTACTGAGAAGTGGCTTCCGTCTGTCCACTCTACCATAAAGGCCTGATTGGTCAAGTGCTGCAGAGATGGTTGTCCTTCTGGAACGTTCTCACATCTCCACAGAGGAGCTCTGAGCTCTGTCAAAGTGACCATTGGGTTCTTGCTCACCTTCCCTGACCAAGGCCCTTGCTCAGTTTGGCCGGGAGGCCAGCTTTAGGAAGAGTCTTGGTGATTCCAAACTTCTTCCATTGAAGAATGATGGAGGCCACTGTGTTCTTGGGAACCTTCAATGCTGCAGCATTGTTTTGGTACCCTTCCCCAGATCTTTGCCTCAACACAATCCTGTCTCGGAGCTCTACGGACAATTCCTTTGATGGCTTGATTTTTGCTCTGACATCCACTGTCAACTGTCGGACCTTATATAGACAGGTGTGTGTCTTTCCAAATCATGTCCAATGAAATGAATTTCCCACAGTTGGACATTGTAGAAGCATCTCAAGGATTATCAATGGAAGCAGGATGCACCTGAGCTCAATGTCAAACAACATATAAGGATCATTAAGAAAAGCTGTTAGCATGAGTGCTTTTATAACCTGATTGTGGGTTTGAACACTCCAAAACTCCAAACACAAAGCAAATGCTTTATGATCTACTTTAAGGCATTTTGCCACTACTACCCAGATGTAATGATAGAAAACCCCACAGCTTTCATCTCTCCTTTCTCTTTATATGTCAATGGTATAGCCTTTGGAATCTACTAGAACCCCAAAAGCTCCCTTTCATCCATGGTCTTTGTCATAATTTTGGATAGAGACTGTGATTCCAGGCTTTCTTTGCGGACCGACATCTCAGCCGGGATTATCTATGGTCTGGTTAAACCCTTTTCCTTACGAAGCTAATGACTGAGACATGCTGAGCCAAGTGGCACAACAAAAAATGTAATCCTTCCTCATTTTTTTAAAGGAAAAATACACTGGCAAATGTATTCAGATTATTAGCATTTTTTATTTAAACACAGCCTTAATTTGTCAACAAGAAAGCTTACTGAGTTACGTACATTATGCTGTTTGTCGGAATCAAAATCAAATCAAATTTCATTTGTCATATGCTTTGTAAACAACAGGTGTAGATTAACAGTGCTTGATTCCACAACAATGCTTAATTCTACAACGCAGAGTTAAAGATAATTAAAAAAATATGAACATTTAAATAGTGACACAAGGAATAAATACAAAGTAAAAAAACGAATAACAATAACGAGTAAAAATAACATGGCTACAGGGAGTACCAGTACTGAGTTTATGTGCAGGAGTACGAGATAATTAAGGTAGCTATGTATTGTACATAAGTGATTAGGCAAGGTAGATAAGAGAGTAGCAGCAGTGTATGTGGTGAGTGTGTGTGTGTGGTGTCAGTATGCATGTGTCCGGATGTTTTGTGTGTGTGTGTGTGTGTGTGTGTGTGTGTATGTGTGTGTATATGTGTGTGTATATGTGTGTGTTGTGGTGGCAGTGTAAGTATGTGTGAGTGTGTGGGTAGAGCACAGTGTGTGTGCATAGAGTCAGTGCAAGAGAGTTAGTGCAAAAAAGGGTCAATGCAGGTAGTCCGGGTAGCTATTTGAATAGCTATTTAGCTGTTCAGGGTCCTGTTGGCTCCAGACTTGGTTCTTGCCTTGCGGTAGCAGAGAGAACAGTCTATGGCTTGGTTGGCTGGAGTCTTTGACATTTTCTGGGGCCTTCCTCTGACATCACTTGGTATAGAGGTCCTGGACGGCAGGGAGCTCAGCCCCAGTGCCTTGCGGTCGGGTGCCTTGCAGTTGCCGTACCAAGCAGTGATGCAGCCAGTCAAGTTTCTCTCAATGGTACAGCTGTAGAACTTTCAGAAGATTGAAATCCTGAAACCATTGCAGTGCTTTCCCAGATACCTTGTTTTGCTGACCATTGTCCTGGGCTACAGTGTGTGTGCTAGTGCCTGTAATGTTTTCATCTTTTCTAATGGCATCTTCATGCTTTTTCATACTCCTGAGTGTATACTTGATCATCCAATTCCACCCACTCTGTGATTGCTAAAAATTGCTTCAAAATGATTGCTTCATAAAGTATTGTAATGAATTCAGTCTAGCCATGCTTCAGGACATATGTACATGTAGATTAAAAACAGGAGACAATGTAATTAAATTCATGGAAACAAACCCATCAGATGTATAATGTTTCATCACCATGTGGCCCGCCCAAGATACAGTACGTTTCACATTGGTGTGTGTATGTTGTATCCTTGATTTACTGTAGGTCCAAACATGCCCCGGAATTGAGTTTGTATTTGTATTTATTATGGATGCCCATTAGATGCTGCCAAGGCAGCAGCTACTCTTCCTGGGGTCCAGCAAAATTAACGCAGTTGAACAATTTTAAAAACATTACAATACATTCACAGATTTAACAACACACTGTGTGCCCTCAGGCCCCTACTCCACCACATATCTACAATACATAATCCATGTGTACGTGTGTGTTTATGCATGGGTCTGTGCCTATATTTGTGTTGCTTCACAATCTCCACTGTTCCATAAGGGGTATTTTTATCTGTTTTTAAAATAAAATTGTACTGCTTCCATCAGTTACTTGATGTGGAATAGAGTTCCATGTAGTCATGGCTATATGTAGTACTGTGCGCCTCCCATAGTCTGTTCTGGACTTGGGGACTGTGAAGAGATCTCGTGGCATGTCTTGTAGGATATGCATGGGTGTCCGAGCTGTGCGCCAGTAGTTCAAACAGACAGCTTGGTGCACTCAACATGTCAATACCTCTCATAAATTCAAGTGGTGATGAAGTCAATCTCTCCTCCACTTTGAGCCAGGAGAGATTGACATGCATATTATTAATGTTACCTCACTGTGTACATCCAAGGCCCAGCCACGCTGCCCTTTTCTGAGTCAATTGCAATTTTCCTATGTCTGTTTTTGTGGCACCTGACCACACGACTGAACAGTAGTCCAGGTGCGACAAAACTAGGGCATGTAGAACCTGCCTTGTTGATAGAGCTGTTAAGAATGTAGAGAAGCACTTTATTATGGACAGACTGCTGTTGTATCAATATGTTTTGACCATAGCAGTTTACAATCCAGGGTTACTCCAAGCAGTTTAGTCACCTCAACTTACTCAATTTCCACATTATTTATTACAAAATGTAGTTGAGGTTTAGGATTTAATTAATGATTTGTCCCAAATACAAAGCTTTTAGTTTTTGAAATATTTAGGACTAAATTATTCCTTGCCATCCACTCTGAAACTAACTGCAGCTCTTTGTTGAGTGTTGCAGTCATTTCAGTCGCTGTAGTAGCTGACATGTATAGTGTTGAGTCATCCGAATACATTTACTCAAAGCCAGTGGCATGTTGTTAGTAAAGATTTTAAAAAGTAACGGACCTAGACAGCTGCCCTGGGGAATTCCTGATTCTACCTGGATTATGTTGTTGTCAGGAATCAAGGTAAGACCCAAGTGCAGACTGTGTGAAGTAACAATGTTTATTGTAACCACAGGGGCAGGCAAATGACAGGTCAAGGCAGGCAGGGGTCGATAATCCAGAGCAGAGGCCAAGGTACAGAATTGCAGGCAGGCCCAGGGTCTGGTCAGGCAGAGGTCGGTAATCCAGAGGTGGAGCAAAGGTACAGGATGGCAGGCAGGCTCAGGGTCAGAGACAGGCAGTTGTCAGGCCGGCGGGTAAAGGGTCAGGTCAGGCAAAGGTCAAAAACCAGGAGGACGAGAAAAGAGAGACTAGGGGAAAACCAGGAGCTGAGACAAAACGCTGGTAGGATTGAACAAACAAGACAAACTGGCAACAGACAGACAGAAAACACAGGAATAAATACACAGCGGTAATGGGGAAGATGGGCGACACCTGGAGGGGGGTGGAGACAAGCACAAGGACAGGTGAAACAGATCAGGGCATGACAGTTGTAATTTACAGAAAGGCTTGATATTTTTAATTCAATTGATACTTTTACTTTAAATAAAATGAATACTCATTTGACAAATACAGTTAAGGCATGTAGTATCAAAGTCCAGAAAAAATACAAACAATTCCTTTGAAGTAGCATCCTTAAAGCATCCCGGAAGCATAAAGAGGAGTAAAAATGAGCACAAGTCATGGCCACTGTTTTCATTTATCTCTAACAGCCAGCCTGTTACAGTAGTCTATCCAGTGGCAGTCGTTGCCATTTAAGATGAGGGAGTATTATAATTTTTTTATGAGCATGTCATTATTTCTATTGCAGCAAATTGGATGATTGTCATTCATACTCCATTCACCGAGTTCAATGTAACAGCGATAGGTTTAGGCTACTACATGATACTCAAATTTACCCTATACCTATCATAAAGTTTCTACAACCTAGCCTATGAAAGAAAGTTTACAACGTACAGTGCATTCAAAAGTATGCAGATCCCTTCCCTTTTTCAACATTTTGTTACGTTACAGCCTTATTCTAAAATTGATTAAATAAAAAATGTCCTCATCAATCTACACACAATAGCCCATAATGACAAACTGAAAACAGGTTTTTAGAAATGTTTGCAAATATATTAAAAACAACAAACAGAAATACCTTATTTACATAAGTATTCAAACCCTTTGCTATGAGACTCGAAACTGAGCTCAGGAGCGTCCTGTTTCCATAGATCATCCTTGAGATGTTTCTACAACTTGATTGGAGTCCACCTGTGGTAAATTCAATTGATTGGACATGATTTGGAAAGGCACACACCAATCTATTTAAGGTCCCACAGTTGACAGTGCATGTCAGAGCAAAAAAGCCATGAGGTCAAAGGAATTGTCTGTAGAGCTCCGAGACAGGGTTGTGTTGAGGCACAGATTTGTGGAAGGGTACCAAATAAATTCTGCAGCATACTTCCTGCTTTTACTTTCTGATTTGCTCCTATGGGTATTATGCTGTCAATGACTTGAAGGGGGATGCCTGTTCTATTCATTTTATTTATATGACAACACATGCAGAGGAGCAGAACATTTGCATCTTTTTTTCATGAGACTTGCGACAGCAAATGTCCCACTTTAAATCTTGTAAGAATTATTTTGGACTTAATTAAAGCTAATATTATTTAATGGGTCCCTCTTCCGACTGATCCCCTCCAGCCCAGAGAGGACTTCATGAACATCCCACTGTTAATGTTATGTGGCATTGATATGAAGAACAACATGCAACCACAGCTGATTTGAACTTTACAGATTCGGTACATCTATTCACTCTGATCATTTAATTTGAAATGTTCACCTCGCTTATGTGATGCAGGTAGAACAGATAAAGTGCCTATTTGATATTGCGTTATGAATAATTGTGAAAAGTTTGACAATTATGGGACAATTATGTTTTCAAAGTATTTAAAAAAATGTTATCCCTGAATATGATCTCATTTGGAAGTGAGTTACTATTAAAATGGATACCATGCTCTAAAATAAGTCATTTTTTTGTGAGTAAACCTTATTTGGCTTGCATTTTATTTCTCCTGTAATTGTAGTGAACATATCATTTTGATATAGAGTGCCTAGTCCATGTCGGGATTCCCATGCGGGAGGAAGAGCATCCTCAGGAGTGCAGTTAGTATTTAAAAATGGCTGTTGTTTACTGGTTCAATTACCCTATTAAAACAGTCTCATAAAAGGCAGAGATACATAAACATCAGTTGAAATTCATAGCATCAGATAAATCTGTCACTGGGTTTCTTCATGCATCTATTAAAGGTTGTTAAGATATCTCTAAGTCAAGCCATGTTCCTTCCTATCAGTAAAATTCAGTGAGTGAATGAATGGCTGCAGAGTAAAAGCCCTGATGAATTGAGTTGAGAACAATGACAGAAAGATAGACTGAGATGTAGAGCAGCTGTGATGCATTGATAGTGCTTTGACATCCCTAGTCCTTAGCTGACATCTCCAGTGGGCCGCTTTTGAATAAAACAAGACATTTGATTGGATATGTGGATGTGGTTGTGTACTGTATGTAGTCTAACCACTGCCTCCCTCCCCTGGGGCCTCTTGGCAACATGGTTATTGCTCGGCAGATTCTGGTGTTGCGCTAGAATTGATATCTCTACATGCAAGCTCCACCATTGTAGTAAATAAATCCACATTGAAGCAACAACTGAAGAATATGGAGCTTAAGCTTGTTCCATCATTTATTTTTTAATTATCTATCATACATTTTAGCTTTTTTATGTTTCAAATAAATCATGTCACTTGTAACCTTGGCCTTGGAGTTGCTAAAATATCTGAAAAACAACTCAACATCCTGCTGAATCATTTTTGTAAACACAAAGCCCTTGTGAGCCTTGTGAGCATAAACAAAAATGTCGTTTTGGGTTAATACAAATGTTTATTTTCAGATAGTCTTTTTTTTATATAATCTTAGAAACATTTCACCATGTAGGTGTTTCTGTGTCTGATATTCACAAAAGATGCCAGCACCGTCAGGAGTATTTCTAAACCTTTCACATCTTTGTTTTGTCTTTTCTTCTCACCTTCTCATATTTTTCTAAGGGTTTCCTATGAGGACAAGGACATGATAAGCAGCTTATTCTTATTTCATTCTGTTGTGACTCAGTCTATTGAATGTGATGCAACTAACTGATGTAAGCATGTCTGGAAAGGTATGGGGCGAGTAAAAGGATAAGGTACATTTACTGGATCCCCCTCATTCCAGCTCAGTGTGACTGTATAAGCATCAGACTTTGTGACACACTCACACAGATATCCCATGGCTATTTGTACCCTTGTTTTAGATTTTCTCATCAAACCTAAACACTTATGTGGTTGTAAAAGACGGATAGCCAGTCAGTTACGGCGCGACACGGTTTTAGCCATGGCAGATTTATTAGACCTCTTCAATTGCCCGCCAACAAAACAAAGCATTTCTCCTTTAGCTTACAAAGGTCAGGAATCTGTGATGCGCGAAACAGTCATGCCGTTTGAGCATAATGTTTCCCACTGCCTCTCTTTGAACCCATTCAGCATTGTGGTCCGTCTACAAAATACATTATTTCCTTGCCTACTCAACCATAAAAACATAGTATAATTCAGAGGAGAAGGGTTACTGTTCATGGCAAAGCTGTTTATCACATTTTACTGTTGGAATGAATGGGTAATTTTTCCTCAGCCTGACCAGAGCTAGACCAACACTAATCCAGTTGCAGCAAGAGGAGAAAAACACAAACCCCAAGACCTCTTACAAGAACATCCATTTTGACAAAGACTTTAGAATCACATCAATGTCTGCAGAAAAAAATAGTTTATCAAGGACATTTTTTTAAAATATTTTTATTTAACCTTTATTTAACCAGGTAGGCTCGTTGAGAACAAGTTCTCATTTGCAACTGTGACCTGGCAAAGATAAAGCATAGCAATTCGACACATACAACAACACAGAGTTACACATGGAATAAACAAAACATACAGTCAATAATACAGTAGAAAAAAGAAACAAAAAGTCTATATACCGTGAGTGCAAATGAGGTAAGATAAGGGCAATAAATAGGCCATGGTGGCAAAGTAATTACAATATAGCAATTAAACACTGGAATGGTAGATGTGCAGAAGATGAATGTGCAAGTAGGGATACTGGGGTGCAAATGAGCAAGATAAATAAATAAATACAGTATGGGGATGAGGTAGATAGATGGTCTGTTTACAGATTGGCTATGTACAGGTGAAGTGATCTGTGAGCTGCTCTGACAGCTGGTGCTTAAAGCTAGTGAGGGAGATATGAGTCTCCAGCTTCAGTGATTTTTGCAGTTCGTTCCAGTCATTGGCAGCAGAGAACTGGAAGGAAAGGCGACCAAAGTAGGAATTGGCTTTGGGGGTGACCAGTGAGATATACCTACTGGAGCGTGTGCTATGAGTGGGTGCTGCTATGGTGACCAGTGAGCTGAGATAAGGCGGGGCTTTACCTAGCAGAGACTTGTAGATAACCTGTAGCCAGTGGGTTTGCGAGGGCAACCAACGAGAGCGTACAGGTCGCAGTGGTGGGTAGTATATGGGGCTTTGGTGACAAAACAGATGGCACTGTGATAGACTGCATCCAATTTGTTGAGTAGAGTGTTGGAGGCAATTTTATAGATGACATCGCCGAAGTCGAGGATCGGTAGGATGGTCAGTTTTACGAGGGTATGTTTGGCAGCATGAGTGAAGGATGCTTTGTTGCGATATAGTAAGCCGACTCTAGATTTAATTTTGGATTGGAGATGCTTGATGTGAGTCTGGAAGGAGAGTTTGGATATCTCTCATCAGGATGTTTATACAGTACAATGCTTTCGAAAAGTATTCAGAACTCTTGATTTTTAATTTTTTTTGTTACATTACAGCCTTATTCTAAAATGGATTACATTTATTTTTAAATCCTCAGCAATCTACACACAACACCCCATGATGACGAAGAAAAAACTGTTAATTTACATAAGTATTCAGACCCTTTGCTATGAGAATCTAAATTGAGTTCAGGTGCATCCTGTTTCCATTGATCATCCTTGAGATGTTTCTACAACTTTATTGGAGTCCACCTGTGGTAAATTCAATTGATTGGACATGATTTGGAAAGGCACCCATCTGTCTATATAAGGTCCCACAGTTGACAGTGCATGTCAGAGCAAAATCCAAGCCATGAGGTTGAAGGAATTGTCCGTAGAGCTCCGAGACAGGATTGTGTTGAGGCACAGATCTGGGGAAGGGTACCAAAAAATGTCTGCAGCATTGAAGTTCCCCAAGAACACAGTGGCCTCCATTATTCTTAAATGAAAGAAGTTTGGAACCACCAAGGCTCTTCCTAAAGCTGAGCAATCGGGGAAGAAGGGTCTTGGTCAGGGAGGTGACCAAGAACCCGATGGTCACTCTGACAGAGCTCTAGAGTTCCTCTGTAGAGAAGGGAGAATCTTCCAGAAGGACAACCGTCTCTGCAGCACTCCACCAATCAGGCCTTTATGGTAGCGTGGCCAGACGGAAACCACTCTTCAGTAAAAGGCACATGACAGCCTAAAGACTCTCAGACCATGAGAGACAAGATTCTCTGGTCTGATGAAACCAATATTGAACTCTTTGGCCTGAATGCCGAGCATCACATCTGAAGGAAACCTGGCACCATCCCTACGGTGAAGCATGGTGGTGGCAGAATCATGCTATGGGGATGTTTTTCAGCAGCAAGGACTGGGAGACTAGTCAGGATTGAGGGGAAATATGAATGGCGCAAGGTACGATGGCCACAAGAGTGATCCTTGATGAATACCTAGTCCAGAGTGCTCAGGACCTGACTGGGGCGAAGGTTCACCTTCTAGCAGACAGTGAACCTAAGCACAAAGCCAAGACAAAGCAGTAGTGGCTTCGGGACAAGAGTCTGAATGTCCTTGAGTTGCCCAACCAGAACCTTCCAGAAGGACAACCATCTCTGCAGCTCTCCACCAATCAGGCCGTTATGGTAGTGGCCAGACGGAAGCCACTCCTCATTAAAAGGCACATGACAGCCCGCTTGGAGTTTGCCAAAAGGCACCTAAAGACTCTCAGACCATGAAAAACACGATTCTCTGGTCAGATGAAACCAAGATTGAACTCTTTGGCCTGAATGCCGAGCATCACGTCTGGAGGAAACCTGGCACCATCCCTACGGTGAAGCATGGTGGTGGCATGGTTTTTCAGCAGCAGGGACTGGGAGACTAGTCAGCATTGAGGCAAAGATGAACGGAGCAAAGTACAGAGAGATACTTTATGAAAATCTGCTCCAGAGCGCTCAGGACCTCAGACTGGGGCGAAGGTTCAACCTTCAAACAGGACAACGACCCTAAGCACACATTCAAGACAACGCAGGAGTGGCTTCGGAACAAGTCTCTGAATGTCCTTGAGTGGCCCAGCCAGAGCCCGGACTTGACCCGATCGAACATCTCTGAAGAGACCTGAAAATAGCTGTGCAGCAATGCTCCCCATCCAACCTGACAGAGCTTGAGAGGATCTGCAGAGAAGAATGGGAGAAACTCCCAAAATACAGGTGTGCCAAGCTTGTAGCATCATACCCAAGAAGACTAAAGCTGCTTCAACAAAGTACTGAGTAAAGGTTCTGAATACTTATGTAAATGTCATATTACCGTTTTATTTATTTATAAATTAGCAAAAATGTCTAAAAACCTGTTTCTGCTTTGTCATTATATGTGTAGATTTAGAAGCCTGTAACATAACAAAATGTTGAAAAAATCAAGGGGTCTGAATACTTTCCGAATGCACTGTATAAGAATGATTCTCTGTATACAGGTGGTAGGTATGACTTTAATGTTTGTGGAGCTTTATTTATGGTAACATTTTATTATCTTGACTAGTAGTTTTGTTCCATGTTTAGTCTGTTAGACCTCCCATGGGAAATGTTTGGATGCTTTTAGCTTTCAGGCTTTCCCAAACCCACTGAAACATTGTTATAGCTACCTTTTATGCTTTGAAGATCAGTATGGAGAGGAAACCATCTATTCACAGACAAAAATCACTGCACCAAGTGTGGGCTCTACCTTGAGGACAGCTAACCTCATGTAATGGTTTTCTTCAGAAGACAGACACTGTTTTTCGCCTGCTACCTCATGTGCGTTTTACAGTTGCAGTGTGTGATTTGACTGTGCTCTGGAATTTTTTCCTAAGACCTCCCTCTAAGGAATCAATAGTTTTTTTTTACACTTTCATTTGACAGCTCTTGCTTGCAGCAGACTTGAAATGTTGCGCACGACACTAGGAAACAGACTAATGAGAGGAGATTTGTGAAGTAGAGAGAGGGAAAGAGAGAATGAGACAGAGAGAGAGACTTTTCCTCCATCCCATTTGCACCTTACACCCTCTCTGCCATGTGATGTGTCTCTCGCTTCATTAGCCAGTGCCGCTTGATCACAGGGCTTTGAAATCCCCCAGCCCTCGCCAGACGACCAAAATGCCTCTCAAACATGGTTCATATTTCTCTGGTCCCGAGACGGTATCAAGTCGTCCACCGCACTCTTTTGCTCCACCCCATCTCCCCTTAGCTGTGAGACTCATCTGAATCAAGGCCATGTTTAATGTTCTCATTGCCACAAGTAAACATTTACGCCATGGGCACGCTCATCGTTTTCTCCCTGCTTGTTCTCTCACATTGGGAGCCATTACCACATGTCTTTACGGTGGATAGTAACACCAGTCCCTTTTAAAGATCCCTTTTGAATGAGCCTCCATAGACTGGAGGGGGGGGGGGGTAGTGACGTGGCTACTGGTGTGGTTAGGGGTCAACAGATCACACGTGTTGGATGCCCCAACTTATAAAGTGTGAATTGTGATCAGTGGAGAGGTTACTGCCTGCTGCTCATCATTAGAACAGCTGATGGCTCTTTGCAGTGAGAATGTGCCCTGCAGGGAGAGGGCAGAGATCAAATGGCTGCCCAGTCTTCTTCCCAGTCCTGTCGGATTAGCCGTCCTGTCCTGTCCAGACTCCTCTCACAGTGGGTCACAGAGGGGACCGGAGTCCCTGTCCATCACAGCAGACTGAATGATGCAAGGACAGACAGATCTGGTGCCCAGGGCACAGTTTTGATGCTGTTATCCCTCCACCCAGAGCCCTGAATTTTAACTATTTTGGACTACCATACCAGGGCTGTGCAAAATGTGTTGCCTCAGCAAAAGCATGGCTGCCGCTTCAGAAGCCCTTTAATGTCAACACAGCTGGAGGCCACATGACCCTGGGGGAATATTTTTTTATTTAGATATAAGCAATATCTTCTTCTAGTGGCCTGGGGGTGCTTAATTTATGGAGTAGCTTTGCGTGCGTGTATGTGTGTTTATGGAGGTTTACTATCTTTGTGCCACATAAGGAATAAGGAATATTCGCCGGTCCCCACAAGGAAAAAGGCTATTTTAGGCTTACGGTTAGGGGTTAAGGATAGGTTTAGGATTTAGGGAAAATAGGATTTTGAATGGGAATCAATTGTTTGGTCTCCACAAGGATAGTAAAACAAACGTGTGTGTGTGTGTGTGTGTGTGTCTGTGTGTGTCTTGCGTCAATGCTACGGATGTGCCCACTCCCACTGTACCTCAGTAACTCACACTGTGATTGTATGATGCTTTACTCCTCATACCAAGCTGGCCTACTGAGAATCCTTCACTTCAAATCACATACCATCCTGCAATATGTTCAATTCATTCACTTTGCAGTCAAATTGAATAATTCTCTATCTTTCTCCATCTCCCTAGCCTGTGACATTTATTCCAGATAGGGGACAAAATCAGATCATTGAAGACAACCATTGTGTTTGCCATGTACTGAATGCAGTGTTAATGACACATTTTACTTACTGTTAAGAAGCTTTCAAGGCCTTGAAAAATCTCCCAGTGACATGAAAACAAGCCTATTATGTTACTGTTTTATGGGTCATTATAAACAGGTTTCTCCTGCTAATAATAATTTACCCCTTGACTTGGTTTACTTGTCATGTCATAGGCAATTAATATATTTTTGTAGCTGTCAGGTTTGTGTGCTCCAAATGGCTACTCTGGCTACTCAGTGCCAACGTTGTTAATTAGCATCTTGTTATTTGAAAACCATCCTTTTAATTAAGAATTGCCGGTTAGCTGTTCTGGATTAAATGTGGAATGGAAAGCTGAGCTCTTTGGTGAAGTGCAATGTGATTGTTTCAAAGCAACACACCAAAAAACATTTTGGCATATTTTTCTCTCTGCTAGAGCAGATATAAACCAGGATGATTAAAGTCGTTGATTGCATTAAGGGAAGGTTCTCAGGGAATTGTCAGTGTTGTTGTTAATGAACTCTCTTGATATGTGATAACTCAACTTGCATCATGTACTGTACTGGAGGGATTATATAAATGGAACAAAGTTTACAGAGGAAAAACACAGAGACATTAGCGTTCATCAGTGCTGCATTATGGCAAGAAACACTAGGTAGCCTACTGTCTAGAAGTTGGTCTATGTTTAGATCACAGCATTAAATCTAATTTAAAGCACAAGTCTCTTAGGTGTGCACTTAGCTGTCATAGAATATCCCCAAAGTGCCAAAGCTCTTCAGTCAACACCACAAGACAAAAAGTTAAACAGTGGAACATAAGATTAGACGTGTGGTGAAAATTAGAAAAATGTAACTATTTAATATTGAATGACGATTTTTGTTTCATAATTAAGTACTGCACTCTGTTCAACGGGGATGCAAAGTCACCCTGAAAACGCGCATTACTAGTACATAATGGTTACCACTGTCTGCTTCCTCAATTTAACTCAAGAATGTCTTATTAAACATGAAAAAAGGGCGTACGACACATTAGGAATTAGAAAGTTGATGTATTTAAGCATGAAATGAGCCCCTGTGCTGAACACATTGCAGATTGATTAATATTTCCCCCAACCCAGGAAGAATCCATATTCAGTGGTTGCACTGGGAATATGAAGGAGGATTGGTGCAAATATTTTTTGTTAATCCCTCGGTAACCTGCCTGACACCTCATCACAATTTAATAAAAGAAAAAATCCTCCACTGGATTACTGATAAACTTCTCATATGGGGAGGCAATGCTGCCTTTTAATAGGTGGAACCCAAAATAGCTACAACAGATTAAATTCATCATTGATTTGGAAATTGTATATAAAATATATATTTTTACCATGCAGTAATGAATTATAGACAGGATTTAGTTTTTTCATCTGCAGGTTAACATTGAAGAGCTGAAATTGTTATTTAGTCATTGGTAAAAAAGTAACAAAGTGTTAATTGAGCGTACAAGATGGTGCCGTACTGTATAGCTGCCGTCTTGAGAGCTCCGACCCAACTTTTCTATTTAGTGATTATTTTGGCATTTATCTTTACTATTTTTGCACAAAATGTCACTATCATTTCTTGTGATTGGAAAAAAACTTTTGAACATCATATCGGCACTTACTAACCTCAATTTCGACTTCTACTTCGATTAATCTGCCCAAGAGGAAACGTAGTCGAAAAAGAGGCAAGAGATCGGGCATCCTGTTGAGACTAAGGCGAAGGGGAAACCAGCCACTACTTCCCTCCATTCTATTGACCAATAGTGACTGGATGACCTCCGATCGCGGATTTGCTTTTACAGCTGCTTTTACAGCTGCACCGTTGAGAGCATCCTGACTGGTTGTTTCAATGTCTGGTATGGGAGCTGCACCACCCACGACCAGAATGTTTTGAATGAACTGTATAAAACGGTGGGTTAAGAATGAACATGTCAGACCAGAGAGACATTTAGCTGTAGCTCATGTCGAAAGTGGTTTGAACTCAATCTCAACATGAGGTAGAGACGATAACGTCACGTCCCGGACAATCACTGGTATGGTCGATTAGCTGTCCTAAGTAAAGTATCTAGAAAAGAGAATTTAAGCGGGACCATTCTACTACTCTTCAAACCATCATATTCTACTACTCTCATCACCCCACTGAGAACCATCAATACGTCTGGCTAGCCTATCTTCAAAGAATCATCTTCCATAGCGAGTGGAAGCAGAGTGAGCTCTGTAGTTCTGTTCAGGACTACACGACGGATTGCCGGATACCGGGTGACGGAAGAGGAGGGCAACAGTAGAATAAACAGGTCGGGACCCCTTTTGGACAATCAGAGCATTACAAGCGTGCCGTGGAAAGGTCCAACCAAACCCCTTTCTAAGAAGGCTTGGTTCTGACAGAGAGACCTGGCAAACCAAGGCATTTACATGTAAACATCTTGATGATTTCTTACTCCAATCGGGCGGCGGTTTGTGTGCAATGTATATGATTACTGTGAGAGTAGCTTCTAAATGTACCAAAGTATTCTCTCTCGCCCTCTCTCTCACCCTCCCTCTCGCCCTCTCCATCTAGCCCTCTCTATCTCCTTTGTAACAAGCTGTCATGTTCTGTCAGTCTGCTAGGGACCTGTTTTAATGTATTAAGTGTGTATGTTTCTCCTGTGTTACCATTTAGTTAGTTAGTAAATAAATAATTAAACCAATTTGTGTAGTACTGAATCATAAGTAAGGTTGGGGTGTTTGTAGATGCAGGAGCTTACAACTGTACAGAATGATGATATGATACGAGGTTATGATTAATACATTGACTGTTTTATGGATGTGATAGGTAAGATGGTAGCTCTTTAACAACCACTCTCGTGGTGCCTCAAATTCCTAATGAGTTAATTGTTACATTATTAATTTAATCGGGTAACAATTAATCATAGTTGATTAGATAAATACTGTCATCAGATTAATGAAAGTAAAGTCACAACAATTATCTATATTATTATTATTATTATCACTGCATTGTTGAGAAAGAGCTCTCAAGGTAAGAGTTTCATTGTACTGTTTTACACCTGTTGTGTCCTGTGCACTTGGCGAATAAACTTTAAAACTTGAAACACGTTAAATACATAAGCATTACAATGAAGTATAGAACTGTGCAAACTAAGCAAACCTTCACAATTATTTAAACACCAAATCTGTTTCAGTCCTTTGTTCAGCCAACCTGCTCTTTTTCCATGTAATGAATAACACCATCTTAATATTGTGTTACCAACAGTTGCAGATGGGAAATGTAGCTATCTAGAGTGTATAAGGAATAGAGGGAGGTGGATAGAAACTGCATAGCTCCAAAATTTATGCAGACTTGTCATGTCCACAGTGCCCCGATGTCTTTTAAACCATCTGTATTCCAGCTCGCACGTCTTTGTGAGCCCGCACCCATCTGCAGTGGTAGGAGGAAAATAGGAGAAATTGTATATAAAGACCTGAAAAAAAGCTCATTGCTGAGATTAGGCTTGCAAAAGGAGGGTATATAACTAGAAACGTTCTAAGTCTAACAGTAAACTACCAGAAATGTCAAGGAATATATGGAATTTTACTGGATTACATCTAGTTTCCTTTTTGGGCACTACAGATTATCACAGGTGTCTATTTGTCACGCCCTGGCCATAGAGAGGGTTTTATTCTCTATTTTGGTTAGGCCAGGGTGTGACTAGGGTGGGCATTCTATGTCTTTTTTTCTATGTTTTGGATTTCTTTGTTTTGGCCGGGTATGGTTCTCAATCAGGGACAGCTGTATATCGTTGTCTCTGATTGGGAGCCATACTTAGGCAGCCTGTTTTCCTTTGGGTTTTGTGGGTGGTTACTTTCTGTTTAGTTCATGTTCCTGACAATACTGTTTGGCTGTTGTTCGTTTCTTGTTTTGTTTAAAGTGTACTATTAAAAAGTCAATGATGAGCACTCACCACGCTGCGCCTTGGTCTACTCCTTTCGACGGCTGTTACACTATTAATATCTCTGGCCCTCTCTGTGGCCTTCTTACATGTAATATATATATATATATATTTTATTTAATAAGGTGACTTTCAAAAAACAAATTGAATGACAAAGCTGTTAAACATTATCCTAAATATAAACCATCAATTTAGTAAATACCCTTGGTAGATTTCAGAATATAGATTTTTTACAAACTTTTATTTATGTTACTATGTCAATATGTCTTTGTTGTAAATGTTTTGGGGCCAAACTGTTGGTAGTTATGAAAAAATGCAATAGTTGGACAAGTTGCAGAAAAAAATGCCATTGTTAATTAGATGCTTTTTTTCATTAATTAGGCCATTTTCTTTTGAACCATATGGTTTATCTACTAGAAGCTCATGGACAATATGAACACAGTGTATAAAAAATGTATACTGCGCATATATTAATATATATTTTTTATCATTAAAGTATAAATTACCAAAATTACCATAGATTGCCATAGATTACCTGTTACTTTAGTAAATTACTGGTAGCTTTCCAAGCCTTGCTGTGATACTTAGTTAAACTTAAATGGCTCCAGACTTCATGTAAGCCCAGTGTGGAACATGCTGACTCCATAAGTCTAGTCCTCTGGTGTCATTGCTGCTGTACGTGGAGATGAGAGAGAGAAGATGTCCGCTGGATGTCTGATGATTAATTCCAAATTAGAGGAAGGTGTGAGTGTGTAGTCCTGGGTTCACTTAATTAGTGCTCATTGATTAAACAGATTAAAGTGGTAATATGTAACTTTTTTGGAGACCCGACCAAATTCACATAGAAATGTGAGTTATAGATCTATCATTCTACTTGAAAGCAAGTATAAGAAGCGGTGGATCTCTTCTATGTGAGCGACTTCTATGCTTCCGGTTCTTAAGTTTTGTTTTTGAGTCTTTTACCTTCGGTTTTGTACACCAGCTTCAAACAGCTGAAACAATATTTTTGGATATAGAAACCTATTTCACAGTGGATTAGATGGTACAATGATTCTCTACACCATCCTATATTATTTTGTCACATAAATTGAAATTAGGCTAACTATTAGAGTTTTAGCAGCCAGGAAATGGCGGAGCGATTTCGGCTTAGTTCAACTTTAAGGACAAGTGCACAAAATTATGTTTTCACTTTGCCATGAAGCTGCATTTCATTATCCACCTGTCCTTGATCATCCCCTTTGTTTTCAGATAGAAGCACTGTATTACACAACATATCATTCACTTCTGCAGTTATGTAAAGCTTTCTTGTTTTTCCACTTTAATGTTATTATTTGTGACCTACTGGTGCTGCTTAATATGTGCTGTTTATAAGAGTTGCTGAGGCATTTGTAAAAATCCTTGGTCTAACTTGGTTCCCCAAGGACAGAAATTCATAATAATGTGATGTTAGTAATGCACCAAGGCTACATTTTCGGTCCGCTAAGTAGCACCAAGTCCTGTATTACTCACTGTATTTGCAGCAGTATACTGTATTTATTCAACCCTCTCTTTAAGATATCCTTGGGATGGCAGAGTTAACTTTTTGATAGGTGTGGGAGCTATTTGGAACTCATTTTGTGTTAGGTGCCTTCCGTTCTACAGCTAAAGCACTGTTACTGCCAACTTACTGCCAAAGCACTGTTACTGGCTCGGATTTCATTTGAAAACAAAATGCTGTTTCTAGAGTGAGGGGTAGGGTTCATACTCTCTTTTTGTTAGGGGGTTAATATGTAGAGAGTCATGGCACAGGCATAATATCTGATCCAGACCAGCAGTCTCCTTCAGGTCTGGATTGCTTTGATCTCATTGCACGCTAAATATCTGGCCACAGTCAGGCTGTCTCCCTCTCACTGACAACATTAATAACCACTTCTCAATTGCCTTGTCTAATGGCTGTAGATGGGCACTTTTAGTAGGCCCTTGTGCATTGATTTTCAACCTGCATGTCATTCCCTGAAATAGGTTGGTTGACCTTCACGCTGCTTCCCCCAGCCTACCTCTGCCTCGCCCACACATGGTCGCAAACAAGGCTTGGTCCTCCCTGTTGGTGACACAGATTCATGAAGCCACAGCTTTAATCCCTGCATGCCAATCTGCCAAACCAAGCCTTAGGCAATCGCAAGCCAGTGCTACTCTGTTATATTGGGATGAAAATGAGTGATAGCATGCAGAGAGAATGTGACATAGATAACAGGCGAGCGAAAATATCCACCACGCTGATAGTCATCTCTGGCTGGTGTATTTGCTCACACTAAGGGATCCCAAGCAATCACGCTCATGTTTATTTACATTGCATTGAAAAACGTCAGTTGCAGTAGTTGGCTCTATATGGAATAAAGGACCGCAATGTGCATCAGATTCCCTGTTGCTTTCTGGTATAGACATAAAAGCAAAACTCCCCTTTCTTAGTTCACATGTGGCATGACTGAACTACCGCACCACCAAAGCCTCTTTATCTGTCAAAGCACAGACCGTCTTTGTCAGAATAATAGAGTAGGGTCACCAAGATCTATGTGAATGGAAGAAAGTGTGCGTCATCTATGAAAAACCTGGTTTAATTAGCATATTTTCCTTCCTGCGGGGAGCAGAGACCGAGAGATGGAGGGAGGAGAGGAGGTAAGTAGGAGCGAAGCGTGCCATCTGGTCCGTGAAATCCCCTTAAACAGGTTGTGTGGCACTCAGGGCTCAGCAGGAGACCACAGGCAGCAGACAGTCCAGTACATCTACAGGTTAACAGGGTGGAGCACTAACTAGGCTGGATGACTGTACAGCTGCACAATGTTTACTTACAGGATTCATTACCCAGCAGCACATGTACTGAGTAAAGCATTGCAGCACACCCCATCTTAACAGGATCAGTGGACAACCCACTGCAGCATTCTGTGTTGACAGCTGTCACCACTGACTGCCATTAAGGTGAAGCTCTTTCTGCTTTGTATAAGTGAAACGTTTTATCATTATCGCTGTGCCTTTACAAATGATTTCAGAGAATATAGCATGTCTTGTTATACTGGTTATTTTCTTTGTTTAGTGTACCTTCCCATTTAGGCCTCCTTTGAGGCCTCAGTTGAACAGCTAAATGGAGCTCAAGAGTTGTTATGACTGCTCTGTGTCTTATCCCCATTCATTATTCACAACTAACTGCCGATTGATCCAGAAGCTTCTATTGCTCCGCCTCCCTGTAGATTTAAAAATACCAAGTGAGAATTTTTGCAAAAGTACAATTTCATGTGAAACGTTCCCAGAAAGTAAGTGATCCTTTCCATCTATCCTTTCAGCCCACACCTAAGCTATAGTAACAGCAGTAGAGGAGACTGCATGGTCAGAGATAGGACAATGAGACAGATTATTCACCAGATGTATAAATGTGAAGCATCCACTTGGCATTTCCACTCACTACCAAATATGGTAGTGAGAGGAAGCCCTCTGGCTGGCAGTGGGAAAAGATGGAACGAGATGGATTTTGGCCGACATTCTGCAAATATTCTCATCGATGAAACATTTGATCTCAATACAGTTTTCTGTTCCCAAACTATAATCTGTTATGAACAGAATGGACTAAGTTTTGTAGAATTTACTCTTTTAAAAAATTGCATTGCACAAGCGAATTAAGTTATTGCACACGCACACTTCACAGAGGAGGCGTTTCCTAACGGAAATATGCAGATGTATGCTAGAACGCACCAAAAGGATCTCGCTGGCTCGTGCTTGGCTCTGCCCACCTCCTTGCTTCTTCTGCCCACTATGACTCATTTGTTCCCATTGGAAATGACAGGCTATGGTCTATCTTGGTTTAGTTATGAAAGTCTTTGGCATGGTTGTGATGTGAAATAATGCCAGATTGACCTGAAGTGTTCTGGTTTATACTCCTCAAGTTAGACGGCAGTGTTACTGTAGCTAGTTCGCTGTATTCTCTCCTGTGACTGATGATTCAGCTGCAGCCTATAAATAAGCACATCTCTGATGAGCTGAGGAGAAGGGGTTAACCCCAGAGACCTGGGCCTCCCTCGCCTGACCTCAATAACGGAGCAGCATCCTAACAACAGGGAGCACAGCAGAGAGAGCAGGTAGGATATGGTTCACTCTCCATCTGGAGAGATCACTGCATATCTCTAGGTCACTGTAGGACCCTCTGTAGCACTCTCTACTGTGTGTGCCCAAACCTCAACCCCTGTCAGCTACCTTTCTCCCTCTCCTCTTTTGGTCCCTTGGTCATTCCTGGTCACAGAGGGAGGAAGTGAAGTGGCGTGCCCACCCATGCCTATCTTTTATATATCCAGATGGCAGAGGTGTTGGGATAGGCCTTGATGCCTTTGTTTGTGCCTCGGTAAATCATGGCCTGGAATCAGCAAAGCAGCTGAAGGAAACCTTTGCTTCCTCAAACAGTGTTTTTCTACCATCAAAAAGTGTTCATCTACCTTTCGCCTTCACCCCTCACTCTTGCACAGCATTTGTCTGTCTCCATATGTCTCTTTCTCTCACTCTCTCTCTCTCACCACACAAAGCTGTCCCTTCTCTGGGAACAGGGTCTGTCCACTGATGAGTCCATTGTGAGACAGGTGTTGTTTTGTCTATTGGATTAGATGGACTGTGAAAAGAGAGATGGGCTGAAAATGTAAATTTAACACACCTCTGTACAGTTCCTCAGGGCCCAGAGAGCATTATCATTAGGCTTTTTGAAAGCCTCATATGACTCAGCACCAGGGACAGTGTTACTGTAGTACTGGGAGTGCAGTGAGTCTTTTCCTATAGGGGAGTTGTAATGTTGCCATGATACTTTCATACTGGCCCTGGCCTTGTGCACTTATCTATTGTTGAAGCACATACTGTAGAATAAAGCTTATCTTGCACTTTCTGACTAAGCACGTTTATGGTAATTATTCAGGTGTGTACAATACATACTTCTATGTTATGAATGCTGTATTTGTCATTAACTTGAACTTGTCATTGAACTTGCTAAATAATTGTCATTAAACGCTGCTAAATGTCATATTATTATATGATAGCTAACTTTTATATCTGAAACTAACCACATTTCCCTGAGATTGACTTACCATCGTCATGTTTCTGTCCACTCACTCAGAATGGATATATTTGTGTTCAGTTGCACAGAGCACTTGTACTTTTTTCATGCTTTGTTGTACAGTGATGTCAGACAGAAATGCCTCTTACAGTATTTCTACAATCGCAACAATCCAGGCACAGAGCAGGTTGGTGGGAAAGCACAGTTTTCCAACATGGCTTTGCTTTTAACGGCAGACCTTTTGCTGTTGCCTCTCCCTGTAAACCTCGGAATGATGCCACTTTGCCGATGTGCCTCTACATCACTGAATTGACATTTAAAAGAGGAACAGATGGCTATAATAATCTTGGGGCCTTGAGTGTGGTGCCAAAGCATTCATTAGGAGAAGGAAGGAAATTCTGTTTGTGGCCAAGCCAAGTGAACACTTTTTACCTGTGGAGGGTCATGGTCCCTAGCTCCACCAGTGGGTCCTGGTGACTTTCACTGATTACACCTCCCTACAATTCATCTTCCATAGCGATGAACATGTGATGTCACACACCCCACTGGTCACACACTGGTCAAATAAACATTGTTTCCATGTCATTTCAATGAAAATATGTTGAACCAACGTGGCATAGATGTTGAATTAGGGTTAAAGTTAGGGTTCTGAACAGGCTCCTGAACAGCTTCTATCACCATGCCATAAGATTGCTAAATAGCTAACAGAATGGCTACATGGACTATCTGAGTTGCCTTTGTATTTTCTTCTTATTTTTGTCTCTATACACACTCACAGGGCCCTACACACTACACACACTGATACTCCAACACACAAACACTCACACCATCGTTTGCTTACACACACACATAATATACACATACATTTATACTGAGTCTACACACACCCACTCAGATACAATCATCATATACGCTGCTGCTAGCAAGACAGCCATTTCACTATGCTTGTACATGTGACATTAAAACTTCAACTGACGTCTGTGCCCAGTGGGACATTTGTTACAGGAGAGAAAAGTAAATGTAATCCACTAATGTCACCTACATGCGTGTAACTGTTCTGCATACCCTAAAACCCTCCCACAGTATTTGTTGTTCCAGCACGTTTACCTCTCAGCATTTCTACCTCTGTGTACCCCATCATTTAGCAACAGCCTGAGGTATTTAGCTCCCTTCCCTAGAGGCAGAGAGGTGATGAGTTGTCCCACAGTCATTTATGGGGCACGGGGAATTATTCACTCAAATAAAGTAATTACCCAGTACTGTCCCCTCGTGAGGTGTTGTGTACATTATGCAGGAACTAATCACATAGGCCTTATTTACCTCTGAGGAGATTGGATTAGGAAGCGGGCGATGGCATTTTCAGTGGCGAAGGGAAGAAAGATCCCTAGCCCACCAACAATTTCCTCCTTCAAAGCGGCATTAGGGGCTCCATTAAAATCCTGTCACCCCTTTTCTTTTCGTCTGTCTGTGGCGCTGAGGAGAAGAGAAATCAGTCATTCAAATGCTAAGTGACTTTCTCTCCCCTGTGAATATTAGAAAGGAGAGTATTGCTCCATCATTTACCATGCAGCCCACAAAAAAAGAGAAGTGGATGCAAAATGAGACTATGGTGTTTTGAATATATCCCCACCTTCGCAATATCTCGTCACAAACCAATACCTCCAACTCCTTGACACCTACAGAACGCTGCAGAGCATCACTCTTTATTAAGACTTGGCTGTATACATGGGTACATACCTAAAGCCATATAAGTGAGTGTCACACTGATTTCATATGTTGGCAGTTTTTAGAATTAGCTTGAAAGGCTCTTCCTCACTCCCCCTTTAAGATAGAAAAAAAACACCTTATCATGGCATTAAATGGATAAATTAGATAATTGATGGCCTGGGTACTAAGTTTGCCTCTGAGCAAAGTTTTATAATATATTTAACTGGAGCAGAACACAGGCTTATGCATAGGGTAGGTCCGTGGGTATAGAAATATCTGTTCCATGTATTATAGACCATATTATTTTATTAATTCTTTCTCTTTTTACTTGACAGGTCACAGACGGGGGCACCATTAAGCAGAAAATCTTCACCTACGATGCTATGTTTAATACCAATTACTCTCATATGGAGGACTACCGCAAACGGGAAGACCTTGTCTACCAATCTACAGTCCGGTAAGCATCACAACTAATTACTGTTAGTTTGGCCCTTACAGTTTATCATGAGAGTGCACGCTGAACTCGGAACAATGTTGTTTTGAATGTTTTTTTTTAAAGTTTTTCCTTGAAAACATGTTTGTTTACTAGCCTACCTGTTTAATTTGCAACACGGTTAGCCTCAGTTGCTGGGACTGCTTCTATCTGTCCCAGGATACCTCCAAACCCTAAAGTCTGAAGAGCTGCTGCTTGGTGAAGCATCTAGCCTAGCTGCTAGCTATCAAGCTAGCCAGGTTTTCTTGACAGTTTGAACACAGCCCGCGATGCGGTTAGCCCTTGTGGCTGGGACCGCGGAGAGTCCAGGGCTTGTGGCTGTTTAAATCCCTGCTGTTTGTTGCTGTTTCCATCGGCCATTGATACCATCATGCAACCCAAAGTTAAAGTAGGTTGGAGTAATGGAGAGGACAGTGTTTCGCTATCACAGGTGCATGATTTTTTAAATAAACAAAAATATGTCTACAAGCAGTTGTTACAGCAACAGGAAAATAGCTTCAAGAGCTTTGTCCAAATACTGATGGACTCAACTACCAAAATAATGGATGATCTGACCAGAAATGTCCAAGACCACAAGAACCATTTGCAGTTCTCCCAGGCAAGATGACATCAGCAATGTCTGTGAATCATTACAACAGATGACTGGGAAAACAGCAGTGGTGTAAGTAAAAGCACTTTAAAATACTACTTAAGTAGTTTTGGGGGGTATTTTTGACTACTTTTATTTTTTCTTCACTACATTCCTAAAGAAGATAATGCACTTTTTACTTCATACATTTTCCCTGATACCCAAAAGTACTCGCTACATTAGCAGGATATGAAAATGGTCCAAATCACGCAATTATCAAGTGAACACCCTGGTGTGCCCCTGGCTATCCGTAAATGTAAAACAACTGAAGATTGTGCCGTCTGATTTGGTTAATATAAGGATTTCGAAATGATTTATACTTTTACTTTTGATAATTAAGTATATATTACCAAATACATTTACTTTTGATAACTAACTATATATTACCAAATACATTTACTTTTGATACTTAAGTATATTTAAAACCACATAATTTTAGACTTTTACCCACGCTGTTCCATAGACCTTTAAACCTAATATTGCGATGATAATTAATGGCTGCAGTCATTTTTGTTTGTTTTTGCTGTTGTCCAAATAGCATTTTATAGTTTATAAATTGTGTAGAAATGCAGTATGCCTTACCCAAGATTTAGCTATGGTACTGCTGTGAAGCGTTGCTAGTTCCTTCCTACTGTACCATCTGCTGCGGGTGATACTGGGCCTGGATGTGATGACCCCGATGGAGGGTCAACACATCATCGTCTTGGCAGGAAGAGGGAGGGGATAGGAAGTGGCGAGGCTCTACTCAGCCAATCTGCTGCTCAGGATGTAGATTTCAGTGTTGAGCTCTGACTGAACAGCTGGCCAGACCAATCGTTATTCCCACCACAGAGCTGCATATTTTCCAGGTAGTGTGGTTCACTTTAGGCACAGCTTGGGGCAGCACTACTGCATGGAGGCCTATGCTGCATGCATCACACCTCCTTCACCATCTTCCTTCCCCTCACACGCATACTGTACATATACAGTCCTGCCAATACCAGAATAAAGAGCCCTGCTGTTTATGCATGAGCAAGTTTTACAGAGTGCGAGAGGGATGGAGCGTTAGAAATCATCTGGCTCTTGTTGGGTAGATTACACGTTTGAGGAGTCCTGGGGACTGTCTTCCTATACCTTAGGCCTCAACAATATGGCTGGCATCTGCTCCCCTCCTTCTCCCTCTCCCTCTCTTCCCTGTCTTGCTTTCTCCCCTCTTGCTTTCCTTCCCTCCATCCCTCTCTCATATTGGCACTCATTCTTTGTATAAAGAGGTAAAATAAGCTCACACTGCATTGGTCTATTACCTTTTCTCTGTAATGTGTGTATGACCCATGCTGATTATAATGCAATTTTTAGTCTTTCCCTGTCATTATTCCAATAACTTTCTATCTCTCTCCTTCCCTGCCTTTCATTTGCTCCCCATCTCATTCCTTTCCTCTTCTTCCCAGTCTTTCATCACTCCTTAGTTTCATATTTTTTTCTTTCAATGTCTTTTAGGGCTACACGATACAATGTTCACGATACGTACATAGGTGCCAATATGATATGTTTTGAGATTCGATGCTGTGATTTTATTGCGATTCGATGTTCCAAACATATTGCTCAAAATGTGTCGATTGCAGAGGGACAAGAGAGAGCCATGAGAAAACAAGTTTTTTGTATATACATTTTTTGTATTATTTATTTTTTACCCCCCTTTTCTCCCCAATTTCAAGATAACCAATTGTTTTGATCAGTCATGGAAATAAGTGCTGAAACAACATTTTTCTGCAGGTACAGCCAACTAGTGCAAAAATAGTATTGCGATATTGTCAAAACGATACAGTATATAGTCAAAAATAATATCCCGATATGTAACTGTATCGATTTTTTTCCCCCCATCACTACTCTTTCCTCCACTCCTCCCCTCCCCACTTTTCCCGTCCTCTCTCAAATGTATCCTTTATTTCTGAGCTACTGAGCATTTCCCGACTGAGTATGATGTGCTCAGAAAATCCCATAGTACCTTCAGGGGAGTAGTCATCATCGGAATGGACTATTTTACACATGTACTCACACAAGAATACAGACACAACTGTGCACACACACACACACACTGATGCACTCAGTAGGATTTGAATCGGCGGACCCAGCATGAGAAACAGTTCGACGGTACCTGCTCTGACCTGTCTGTTTGGCGGTGTGCTTAGCCGGTGTTCATCAAGCAGAGAGGTAAAGGGGGCTACTGCAACAGTCACACAAGACCAGCCAGGAGGAATCTGAACCCTCCCTTATGTATCCCATGCCTTCCTCTATGGCAGAACACAGAGCTCAACAGCAGAGAGGGATGCAGAACATAATCTCCCATTTCCACCTGAGAGGGGTAAATCTTCTCTTCAAAGCCCTGGCATTCTGACAAATCCAACCTTATGACCACAAATGAAAGCTGTAATATTGTGAATTTTACAGAAAGCCCTAGATTCTCATAGAAGTCTGTCTTTTCCAGAATACAGTGTTAAATATCAGGAATATGCTGTGCTTGTTGTATCTATATTCATAAACAGAAAGGGAGGTCCCAGCTAGAATATAATGTTCTGAAAGCCATATGTTTTTTTAGAGCTGGGCGAGAGCGCAGTTAATTATTTTTATTTTTATTCAACCAGGTTTCCTCACAGTTCTATTTAAAGTCATGTTCTCCAAACATTATGAAACATTTCAATAAAGACCACAAGAAAACATTAGTAACGTTCAAAGAACGTAATAAGAATGTTCTTTAAAAACATATGCATTCCATTCTCAGCGTTGATAAAACTCTCTCTGGTTAGCTGACAACATCACAAAAACAATGCATGCACTTCAATGGGGCAGAAGTCTGTGTGTTGTTGTGATTCTGGATGGCCAGATAGCTAGCAAAAATGACAAGAAGCTACCATGTGAGGAATCGTAGGTGGCTCGTTTCAGCTCAATGCATCTTGTTATTGATACAATGTCTTGTTTTGAGGTGTTTGACTGATGTTACAGCTATACTAATATGGCAAAAATTAGCAGGCTAGGTAACCAACAACTGTAACAATGTATTTGAGATACAACAAGTGCTCATTGTCACGGATTGCCCGCTCATTAGGCATGATTAGGCTGGCAAATTAACAATTATGGCGTCAGATTGACGAGGGCAGCATTTTCTGAGCTAAACTGACCAAGATGCACCTCCAATGCCAACATTTAATACCTCACATAATTCTGCCCAAAAACAATGACAATTTCTCTCAACCAGTGGCATATGGGATTTTAGGTGAGTGCTGATCCCACCCTGTGATAAACAGTGCCCACTTGGTCAAAGGCATGGTAGAGAAGCAAAATATTTTGCTTGTCCATTACTAGCGCCCCTCTCCAGAGTCCTGCTAGAGAGACACATTGCTACTGTGCTCCACCAACATTCCGTCCAAATCATGTAGCAGATATAGGAAATGGTAGAAAGTATGTGGCTTTTTGTGTAGCCTACAGGTATGTAGGCTAAAATGTATGACTATGTAATGAGACAGACACTTTTTACATCATGCAGGCTTCCCCAGTCAAATAAAAAAATGTGCTGTCATGTTAACAAACAACATATCCTAAAAACAGGACAGGTCAGTATAAAATGGACAATATGGAATGAACAATCACAACTGTTGTCCAGGAGTTTCACCTCATTGTCATAATCAGTGGTTTCAAGTTTGTATCAGTACATTTTTTGACAAGCTGATCATAGCGAAAAATAAAATACTTTCTGCATTTCCCACTCTGTAAACACATTGCAAACAGGCTCAACTCATGATAAAGTTGGGTAGCTGATATTCAGAGCTTAAATAGCCAAATTGATTATTCACAGAAATCAGGACTAATAAAGCCAATAAAATGGCCTGTTTTACAAATGGTGGGCATACCAAATGGATGGGTATTCATAAAATTCCATTATGGCCGCCATAGTGGGCTACATAGTAGGCTACGCGCCAAGAATCACGAGCAGGCGTCTTTTGGACGTCTTTTTTTGGTGCAGTCCTGACCGGCCTTGGTTTCCACATACACAGACATTGGTTTTTGGTCCAGTCTGGACAAATTCTGAATCAATCATAGACGTCTATGTTTGGTTCAGATTTTGTCCGGTCTGGATCAGCCTTGATTTGGCTCAAACATAGACGTGTATAAAATACTTATTTTCAACTTTCATTCAGAACCAAAAATGAACCTGATTTCAACATCTGGAAAATAAGTATTTTTCAACATCCGGAAAATACGCCTTTTCAAAGTCCTGGAAAATATGGATTTTAAACCTACGGAAAATACATATTTTCATCTTTCATTCAGAAATTTAACCTAACTTCAACGTCTGGAAAATATGTATTTTACACGTCTTTTCAATGTCATTTTGCTTACTGGGACTATTCTAGTGTTAGAACGGCAAGGACTGGCAACGGTCATTGTGCGAATGTATTTGTGTTCTCAATAAACATTGGAGCCTGAATATAGTTTACATGTAGTCAACAATCGAAACCAACCCCGTATGTTTTGCCCCATAGTTCCACATGCATCGATTTTGTTGCTAAACAACCAACCCATCTATCCTTTATCTTTTTAAGCGTGTTCAAGTGTGTTGGCCGTGCTCACTAATTGGCCAAACCTGATCTTTATCTTAATTTCCTTTGAAATGGGGTCTGTTTGAATAGACTAAAATGCACAGCTTTGTATAGGTAAAAGAACATGGTATGCTGTGTTCATCCTGGTGGCGCAGTGGACTAAACCATGAATAGAGAACAGAAGATCATATGACGCCTTGCCAGAATTAAAAATAAATGTTAATTCATGCTTAAGCAAATTCATATCCATGTGTCCTATCTGTGCTTGGAGTTGAAAACAGTTAACCCAAACTAAGAAAGCACTGTTATTAAAAGTCTTAACCTTAATATCCCATTAATTTCTGTTCTCAGAACACTAATAAAACCTCCTACGAAAACTTTTATGGAACCATAGTAAACCATAGTATGGTTTCCTCAACCATAGTAAAATGAACATTGCCAGAACAGGCAAAATTTTCACTTCCATTCTCAGAACGTTTAAAAAAACGTCATTTTTACCGGTTAGGAAACGTATGGCTTCATTCCCAGAACTAATGGGAAACCAAAAATGTGCATTCTCACAATATTCAGGGAACCAAATGTGCTAGCTGGAGTGATTTTTTTCAGTTTTTTCTATTTTCATCAACTGCCACTGTGCTTAGCTACTGTAGCTTCTTGACAAAATGGCAGTGATAAAGACCATAAGGTAAGGACGAGTTGACTGCTTTTTGATAAAAAACAAAACTTTGTGGAAAAAGATGAATGACAATTAATATGTACAAAATAAATAATAAAACTACATTCAAAATGACAATTTAAAGATTGTTTCATCGTGAGCACAGCCTGTGACTGTTTATGTAACACTGTCATGGAAAAATAAGTTGATGATGTTTGAAATGTAAATCCATCAGTCTGAATATTTAATAGGAATTACAATATTATGCATCATACTCATTCTGTATATCTTTTTCCCTTTTTCCCCATTCCTAAATCTGAAGAGCAAGGCCCGCTGTTATTCTTCAAGAGGCTTCACAGACAGGCTCTTACTCAGGAAAATAACTTTGTGTTGTGAGGTTTCTCTGTGACCCTTTGCCACTGTTTCACCTATCTCTCCATGCCTTGCACCATCTTGTCTAAGAGCTGTCTTTTCAGAATATTCCTCTGTTCTTGGGTGAGTTAGGCTCCATTCAGCATCCAGGCTTGTGGACAACAACAATATACAGCTTTGTGTATAAACACAGACATGGGCCAGATCTGCATATATGTTACACATAGTAGCCTGCAAAGCCATCTCCCTCTCCCAGCACAAAGACTCAGTGTTCACATCAATGGCACTGTGTTTATAATAGGACTTTCCCCTTTCATGATTATCTCCAGAGGAAACAATGTCAGAGACACAGTGTGCCTCTGCCTTACTACCTTACACACCTCTCTATTCTCTTCATATCTCTGTCCTCTAGGCTAACAGTTTGTGTTTCTCATATACTTAAATCAGCCAATCCTCTCACTAGTCAGCCTTAATGCAGGGATACAGGATGCCTACACTTAAGGCTAAGAAGAGCACAGTGAAGCAGAAGCCCAGTTCCTGACACCACGATAGCTGATTTGCTGAAGAGATTGTCTGGCTGAGCTAACAGGGCCTGCTCTGTGCAGTGTTCTGTCAGGACGACTCTCTCTCTCCCTCCCTGTCCCTGTAACACGGCACAGCTGGCAGGCATGGACAGCACAGAGAGGGCCACAAGAAGAAAACACAGAGTTAAATTTAGAGGCTAAAGTTAGAGCATTGATCTCTCCCTCTCTTTCCCACTCCCTCTCTTTTGTTTTTGCTGCTCTTCTGAGAGGCCATCGACCCTGTCCGTGTGTGTGTGTGTGTGTGGGGGGGGGGTTCTAAAGTGTGAATAAAACAGTATATAGTATGTTTTTTTGCCTGTACATGCGAACACACACACACACAAAAATACAAAAATATAGATAAATATCAAGGCATAAGGCGAGACCCAAATGCAGACACAGGAGGCAGATGGTTGGAGTCTTACAATGTTTATTATTTCAAAGGGGTAGGCAAGAGAATGGTTGTGGACAGGAAAAAAGATCAAAACAAGATCAGAGTCCAGGAGGTACAGGGTGGCAGACAGGCTCGTGGTAAAGGCAGGCAGAATGGTCAGGCAGGCAGGTACAAAGTCCAGAAACAGGCAAGGGTCAAAACCGGGAGGACTAGAAAAAGGAGAATGCAAAAAGCAGGAGAATGGGAAAAACGCTGGTTGACTTGGAAACATACAAGACGAACTGGCACAGAGAGACAGGAAACACATGGATAAAACAAGCGACACCTGGAGGGGGTGCAGACAATCACAAGGACAAGTGAAACAGATCAGGGCGTGACAGATAAACTTGGATTTTATACAGGATACTACCCTCCATAACATAACCTTCACTCCAAATTAAAACTCCAAACCAACAACCTGATTTTGGACAAAATTACCTGGAAGGATTCCTACTACCAAAAATTATTATTTCCAAGCTTTACAGCAAATGCTCTGGCAAACAAACAACAGAAACCTGAAAACAGCATCCAACCTGGAACAAAGTGAGTAATGTTCAGTCTGAAACTATTTTAAAGCCAAGAAGAAAAATATATTAAAGTTATATGTTTTACTTGATAAGGACTGAATGCTAAGTTAAGGCTACCAAGCCTGCAAGGACAGAACAGATATAACTTCAATTAGCACTGACGTGTGAAGAGGGAGGTGTCAAAGCCCTTGAGCCCAACAATGGCAGGAGAGTCTTAAAGTCTAACCCACCCAAATGCAGAGGCCTTTGAAGCCCCCTCCCGCTGTTTAGAGGTAATTACAATATAGTACCCTCTGGATGTAAAAAATGGTAAGGTACGAAAAGAGTACAAAAAGAAGGTCCTTATGGAAAGTCCAGAGATACTTTTTGCTGACTATTATAAAAATGGGAACATAAGCAACTGTTACCGATGGGTGCAAACTAAAGATACTAGACAACGAGGACTCTGAGTCAGCCAGTGTGAACGTGTACAAATCTGGAACAGTAATGGTATTGGGCAATCCCATACAGTTTCAGCTGGACTTTCACATTATCAAAGAGAGAGCTCAGCAGGACAAGCTCTCTCTTGAGAAAGATACCCCCACCCAGAGCGTGTCAGACCAGACCTCTTCATTACACAACACCACAGATGAGCAACCCTAAGCAGAAAGTCAACCTCCCAGCACAGAGTACTACTCCTTCATTGAAATGATGGATAAATTCACCCAGCTGGAGGTAAGGCAGGTGGAGCTGGAACAGCAGGTGATCACACTCCAGTCAGCACAAAAAATAGTCCAGCTCAACAACACCCTCTCAACCAGACCCGGAGAGCTGAAGGTGGAGAGAGACATATCTGCACTCTGGACTGTGGTGAGACAACATCAACAGGAGAAAGAGCAGGAGCAGGAGAAGAATAGAGCGCTAGAGGAGAGGATCAGACCGCTGAAGGAGAGGGTGAGGGGGATGGAGGAGAAGGTGAGGGGGATGGAGGGAGAGGATCAGAGTGCTGGAGGAGAGGGTGAGGGGGATGGATGGAGAGGATCAGAGTGCTGGAGGAGAGGGTGAGGGGGATGGATGGAGAGGATCAGAGTGCTGGAGGAGAGGGTGAGGGGGATGGCGTGTGACAGAACAACCCAGAGAGCTGGCCACCCCCACATACAAGCCAGCAGAACTGCCCACCTCAGCCCCATACCAAAGTCTTGACACCACAGCAGAACAGTCCACCCAGACACTGACCATATCCTCAACATCACAGCAGGTCAGACAAAGAACCCCAAGCCCAGGGGATCCCACCCCCTCTGAGCACCCCCGTCAGCCACCCTGATAGCCCTCCTGACAAGCCCCCCTCACCCACTGAGGACATACACAAGCCACAGATGGTACTCCTTATGGACTCAAATGGAAATATATACAAGAAAATAAACTTTTTCCCAAACACACAGTGTCTACACTCTGGTGTCCAAACACTCAGCGCGCCCTTGACCTTCTGTCTGAGGACCAACTAGGGTCACCCAGCTACATAACAATACACAAAGGCACAAATGACCTGAGAGCACAGCAGGAAAGGGTGGCCACAGCAGTCAACGGAGTGATTGAAAAAGTGTATTATACTTTCCCCAATGCACAAGTGGTTATCTCCACCATGCTACCACAAAAAGATTTCCACCCTGCTACCACACAGTCGGTAAACTCAAGTATTTCCTGTGACTGTGCCTCAAAACCAAAGGTTTACCTGGCCCTCCACTCCACCCTGGACTTCAACAGCCTTTACGACCAGGTCCACCTATACAATCAATCAAATGTATCAATCAAATGTATTTATAAAGCCCTTCTTACATCAGCTGATGTCACAAAGTGTTGTACAGAAACCCAGCCTAAAACCCCAAACAGCAAGCAATGCAGGTGTAGAAGCACGGAGAGCAGTGCCCACCTTCGCCCGGACCCTAAAGGACATCGCCCTCAACCGCAACCCCAACACCTCACACAGGAGCAACAGATCAATAAACACCCCGTCCAGACCAGCGAGACACTCTCCTAGACCTGCGGGACCCCCCCTCCTCGGACCTACACATAGAGGACTCATGCCGAGAGGACCTTACGTCCAGACCACAGCACCCACAGCCACATCCACATCCACACCCCCACCCCAACAAATCAACCCCCCCCCCAAGTCAACCATGCCCACACCCCATTTAGGCCTCCTCAGGTCAGACCTTTGCTGCCCCATGCCCACCCCATGCCCCCCACTCCCGCAAAGAGGGCCTCAACATGAAAGTAACACATATGCCCAGGCCGTGAGCAGGCAACCAAGCCCAACCCCCACTCTTACATTAGCCCAATCCAAACCACACAACTAACAACATTGGACACTTTATGGAACACAAAGCCTTCACTTTCTCATCCTGGAATATCCAAGGTCTGAGGTCATCTTGGCCTAAAGAGCAGGAACCTGGATTTCATCAAAGAAATCTGAAATACAGACATTGTCATCCTACAAGAAACATTGTATAGAGGAGATGGACCCACTGGTTGCCCCCTAGGTTACAGAGAGCAGGTAGTCCCATCCACCAAACTACCAGGTGTGAAACAGGGAAGAGACTCAGGGTGTATGCTAATTTGATATAGAACAGCCCTAACTCACTCTATTAAATTAATTAAAACAAGAACATTTTACATTTGGCTAGAAATTCAAAAGGAAATGATCTCAACCGAGAAAAATGTCCTCCTGTGTGCTACCTATATCCCCACACTAGAATCGCCATACTTTAATGAAGACAGCTTCTCCATCCTGCAGGGGGAAATCAATCATTTCCAGGCCCAGGGACATGTAATAGTTTGTGGCGACCTAAATGCCAGAACTGAACAAGAACCTGACACCCTCAGCACACAGGGGGACAAACACCTAACTTGAGGTGACAGCATTCCCTCCCTCATATGCCCCCCTAGGCACAACTACGACAACATAACCAACAAAAACGGGTCACAACTCCTGCAGGTCTGTCACACGCTGGGTATATCCAGGCTGTATCACATCCGGCCGTGATTGAGAGTCCCATAGGGCGGCGCACAATTGCCCACGCCGTCCGGGTTTGGCCGGGGTAGGCCATCATTGTAAATAAGAATTTGTTCTTAACTTACTAGCCTTTTTTTAACCTTTATTTGGCGGCCTAACCCAGCCAAACCTGGGTGGACTGTTCTGCTGTGGTGTCAAGACTTTGGTATGAGGCTGAGTTGGACAGTTCTGCTGGCTTCTCTGTGGGGGTGGCCAGCTCTCTAATGGGTTGTTCTCTGTCACACGCCATCCCACCTCACCCTCTCCTCCAGCACTCTGATCCTCTCCTCTAGTGCTCTGTTCTTCTCCTGCTCTTTCTCCTGTTGATGTTGTCTCATCACATTCCAGTGTCCAGATATGCCAATGGTAGGCTTCGAGGGCACTCCTATGGTTGGTAAACCTATAGCTCATCTCTTGGCAGTAATCCTGTAGACTACTTTATCACTGACCTTAACCCAGAGTCTCTCAGAGCATTCACAGTCAGCCCACTGACACCCCTATCAGATCACAGCAAAATCACAGTCTACTTGAACACAGCGACACTCAATCATGAGGCATCAAAGACAAAGGAACTGAATAATATTAAGAAATGCTATAGATGGAAGGAAAGTAGTGTGGAAACCTACCAAAAACAATTAGGCAACAACAAATTCAATCCCATTTAGACAACTTCCTGGACAAAACGTTCCACTGTAATAGTGAAGGTGTAAACTTGGCAGTAGAAAACCTAAACAGTGTATTTGACCTCTCAGCTTCCATATCAAATAAAAAAATGTCCAAATGAAAACCGAAGAAAATGAACAACAATGACAAATTGTTTGATGAAGAATGCAAAATCCAAGGAAAGATATTGAGAAACCTATCTAACCAAAAACATAGAGAGCCAGAAAACCTGAGCCTACGCCTTCACTATGGTGAATCACTAAAACAATACAGAAATACACTACAGAAAAAGAGGGAACAGCACGTCAGAAATCAGCTCAATGTAATTGAAGAATCCATAGACTCTAACCACTTCTGGGAAAACACTAAACAAAAAACAACATGAAGAGTTATCTATCCAAAATGGAGATGTATGGGTAAACCACTTCATCAATCTTTTTGTCCCTTTAAAAGAACAAACAGCCAAAAAATATACATGATCAAATACAAATCTTAGAATCAACTATTAAAGACTACGAGAACCAACTGGATTCTCCAATTACATTGAATGAACTACAGGACAAAATACAAACTCTTCAACCCAAAAAGGCCTGTGCTGTTGATAGTATCCTTAATAATGAAATGATAAACTATACAGACCACAAATTACAATTGGCTATACTTAAACTCTTTAACATCATCCTTAGCACTGGCATATTCCCCAACATTTGGAACCAAGGACTGATCACCCCAATCCATGAAAGTGGAGACAAATTTGACCCTAATAACTACCGTGGGATATGCGTCAATAGCAGCCTTGGGAAAACCCTCTGCATTATCATTAACAGCACACTAGTTAATTTCCTCAGTAAAAACAATGTACTGAGCAAATGTCAAATTGGCTTTTTACCAAATTACGGTATGACAGACAACATATGCACACCCTAATTGACAAACAAACAAAAACAAAAGGCAAAGTCTTCTCATGCTTTGCTGATATCAAAAAACGTTTGACTCAATTTGGCATGAGGGTCTGCTATACAAATTGGTGGAATGTGGTGTTGGGGGAAAAACATACGACATTATTAAAATCCATGTACACAAACATGTGGATAGCGATGTGGATAGCGGGATGCTCCCTCTGCTGTTTCCTGAAGTCCACAATCAGCTCCTTTGTTTTGTTGATGTTGGTTGAGAGGTTATTTTCCTGGCACCGCACTCCCAGGGCCCCCACCTTCTCCCTGTAGGCTGTCTCGTCATTGTTGGAAATCAGGATTACTACTGTTGTGTCGTCTGCAAACTTGATGATTGAGTTGGAGGCGTGCGTGGCCATGCAGTCATGGGTAAACAGGGAGGGGACTGAGCACACACCCTTGTGGGGCCCCAGCGTTGAGGATCAGCGAAGTGGAGGTGTTGTTTCCTACCTTTATCACCTGGGGGCGGCTCTTCAGGACTCAGGCTCCCCAGCATTGCGCACTCCTGCCATCATCATTACGTACACCTGCCTTGCCCCCATCACACACATCAGCGATTATTGGACTCACCTGGACTCAGTCATCTCTGTCATGACCTTCCCTATATCTGTCTGGTTCCCTGCTCTGTTCCCTGCTTTCTGCATTAATGTTTGTATGTCTTTGTATACCCATGTGCTGACGCTGTTCCTGTCCTGTTACCTGTCTGTTCCTCATTAAATGTTGACTCCCCGTACCTGCTTCTCATCTCCAGTGTCGGTCCTTACAGAATTCTTCATATGAAGCATCAGGGAGTGCTGATGTTCCGGTTGGTGGTGACGTCAGGTCCGGGGCCCGACACTAATGGAACCAGGGGTGCCTAAGCCAGCTCGTCGGGCTGTCACGCCCTAGCAGGCTCGAGAGGTTCCTTTCCCCGCTGTGCTCGGAAAGGTGCCCTTCCCACTTCTGGCCTCAGCCGAATCGTCAGGGTTTTACGCCCAGCCGGCTCGTCAGGCTGCTACGCCTCTGCCGGATCATCAGGCTCCCACGCCTCAGCGGGATCAACAGGCCTTCTTGCCTCAGCCGGATTGTCAGGCTCCTAAGTCTCAGCCGGTTCGTCAGGGTTTCACGCCCAGCCGGCTTGTCCAGCACCCGTGCCTCGGCCGGCCTATCAGGCTCGCCCAGGTGGGACGCCGGGTGGCGCCTCTAGAAGGGGGGGGGTACTGTCATGCCTGCTCCCCCTCTCTCCCCTGGCGCTCAAGGGCACCAGGCTCCCCAGCATCACGCAGACCTGCCTTCACCCCGTCAAGCGCATCAGCGATTATTGGACTCACCTGGACTCAATCATTTCTGTCATTACCTTCCCCAAATCTGTCTGGTTCCCTGCTCTGTTCCCTGCTTCTGCATTAATGTTCGTATGTCTTTGTATACCCGTGTGCTGACACTTTTCCTGTTCTGTTACTCATTCAAATGTTGACTGCCCATACATGCTTCTCATCTCCAGCGTCGGTCCTTACAGTCTAGGGTGTCAGGTAAGGTACAGGAGATATGCTCCTTGACTCGTCTCTCAAAGCACTTCATGATGACAGAAGTGAGTGCTACGGAGCGATAGTCATTTATCTCAGTTACCTTTGTTTTCTTTGGTACAGGAACAATGGTGGACATCTTGAAGCATGTGGGGACAGCAGACTGGGATAGGGAGAGATTGAATAGTTCCGTAAACACACCAGCCAGCTGGTCTGTGCATGCTCTGAGGACGCAGCTAGGGATGTCGTCTGGGCCGGCAGCCTTGCAAAGGTTAACACGTTTAAATGTCTTACTCACGTTGGCAACGGAGAAGGAGAGACCACAGTCCTTGTTTGAGGGCCGCGTCGGTGGCACTGTGTTGTCCTCAAAGCGGGCTGTACGGACTCAGACAGTATATCCCGAGAGAGCCTTGTTTCTGTGAAACAGAGTATGTTATAATCCCTGATGTCTCTCTGGAAGGAAATACTCGCCTTGAGCTCGTCAACTTTATTATCCAGACACTAAACATTAGCGAGTAATATACTCAGAAGCAGTGGGTGGTGTGCGCACCTCCTGAGTCGGAAGTCCACTCCGAGTACCTCTCCTCCGCCGGCGTGTTTTTGATCAGACTCAGGAATCAGTTCAATAGCCCTGGGGGGTACGAACAAAGGAACTGATTTGGGAAAGTTGTATTCCTGGTCATAATGCTGGTAATGCTGATGAGTTACCGCTGCTCTGATATCCAAAAGTTCTTCCTGGATGCAAAACATTTCTGGGCTAATAATGTAAGAAATAACACATTTAACAAAATACTGCAAAGTATCCTAAGAGCTAGTAGCACGGCAGCCCTATTTGTCTATGCCATTTTGTTGCAAGGCTGACCCACAAAGACCCAGAGAGAATTAAAAAACAAATCCAATTATTATTAACTCTCATATCTATTGGGTGAAATGCCACAGTGTGCAATCACAGCAGAAAGATTTGTGACCTGTTGTCACAAGAAAAGGGCAACCAGTGAAGAACAAACACCAATGGTAAATACAACCTATATTTATGTTTATTTATTTGCCTTTATTACTTTAACTATTTTCACATCGTTACAACACTGTGTTGACGTGACTATCATGAGTGTGATGACTGTTATTTATCGAATCAACTAACTATGTTTAATTGTTACTCAATTAAATTAATCATGTAACAATTAACTCATTAGGAATTTGGGGCATCACAGAAGTTGTTTAATGAGTTACCATCTCCCTAATTAAACTCAAAGATATATATATAAATCATAAATCGATAACAGTCACTTATTAATCATTACCTCATATCAGTCTCATTCTGAACGTCGCATAATCCTTGGATCCTCAAGAACCCCAGCCTATCTGAATATTCAGTAATACACATATTGATTTAATCATTTACAACACTGTTGAACGCTGAAAGCTAAACAAGAGACCTCGGTTTATAGTTTTTGTAAAACTGATAGTTTTTTATATACATTTATTTTATTTGGAATTCTGTGGCTCTGTTGGGCTTAGTTGCTGTGAGCGCTGCTGTCTGTCTCGGAATCCCTCCAGAGGGGGCGAGACACGGAAGCCCAGCTAGCCTAGCTGAGTCAGCGGTCTCAAATGGAGGTCGCTATTGAATGTTTCAAGCGCTGCAGGAGCTGTGTTTACTTTGTTTTGTTCCGGGACAATGTGGACCGCGCTGACTGTCAATGTAGCAACTGCTTGCTTGCGGAGTACTACAGGGGTGAAGTGGCTACTCTTAGCAAGCAAGTAGCAAACCTACACAAGCTACTGGGGAATCCACGCCCGCTTACTTTTTGTTTCGCCCCAGTAGCCAGATGCCGCTCTGGTGGAAGCGTCACCGCCGTGTCGGCTCTCCACAGTCACTTTTATAGATAACTTTGACTCCTCCTTCTCAACAGGAATGACAGAGTCCATCCAAATTATCTTGGTTCCTAGACTCCTGTCCACCCATTTCAAGGCTGCATTGAAACAATGACTTATCAGTGACCCAAGACCAGCTCAGCTAATCCCTACCATTGTGACAATGAGTCATCATAATGCTGCATTAAATGTACATTATCCTAGGGGTGTTGGCAGACACAACGTAAGTGACTTCATTTATGTCCCCCTAATTGCACTTAATACCGTTGTTAATCCTACAGCTATTGGATGCAGTAATCATGAGCCTATTAGCACTGAGGCGGTGTGCCCTAGTAGGAAGACCACTTTGTGCAGCTCACCCTGCACTATCAAGTCTACTTCTGATAAGCTTCCCAGTAAAGCATTTAACTGTCATTACTTCCTCCAAAGTCGGTCCCTCTCCTTGTTCGGGCGACGTTCGGCGGTCGACGTCACCGGTCTACTAGCCATCGCCGATCCACCTTTTATTTTCCATTTGTTTTGTCTTGTCTTCCCACACACCTGGTTTCAATTCCATCATTACATGTTGTGTATTTAACCCTCTGTTCCCCCATGTCCTTGTCCGGAATTGTTTGCTGTAAGTGCTTGTGCACGTTATGCTGGTGTGTGTCGGGTTTTGTACCCATTTGATTTATTGTTCTGTTATCGGTGGTTTTTATTATTAAACTGCACCGTTGTAAATCTGTTTTTTGCTCTCCTGCGCCTGACTTCTCTACTGCCAGTACGCACCCCTTAAACAACCCAGAATAGTGCTTAAAGTAGCCCATATTAACATATGCAGCCTGAGAAACAAGGTCCATGAAGTCAATAACTTGCATGTAACTCATATTCTGACTATCTCTGAAACTCACTTAGATAATACCTTTGATGATACAGTGATAGCAATACATGGTTATTTCATTTACCGAAAAGACAGAAATGCCAACGGGGGCGGTGTTGCGGTCCATATAAATAACCACATTCCTGTAAAGCTTTGAGAATATCTAATGCTAAATACTGTTGAAATAATATGGCTACAGGTTCATCTCCCTCACCAAAAGCCCATTCTTGTGGGAAGCTGCTATAGACCACCAAGTGCTAACAGTCAGTATCTGGATAATATGTGTGAAATGCTTGATAATGTATGTGATATCAACGGAGAAGTATTTTCTGGGTGATTTAAATATTGATTGGCTCTCATCAACCTGCCCACTAAAGAAGAAACTTCAAACTGTAACCAGTGCCAGCTACCTACCAGAGTATTTACAAAGACCATAGGAATGAAATCATCAACATGTATTGATCACTTCTTTACTAATGCTGCAAAAATTTGCTTTAAATCAGTATCCAAATCCATAGGATGTAGTGAACCCAGTATAATAGCCATATATAGGAAATCCAAAGTTCTAAAGGCTGAGCCTAATATAGTGTACAAGTGGTCATACAATAAGTTTTGTAGTGATTCATGTGTTGATGATGTAAAGAATATTTGCTGGCCTGTGGTGTGTAATGAGGAGCAACCAGATGTTGCGCTTGACACATTTATGAAATTGCTTATTCCAGTTACTAATAAGCACACATAAAAAATAAAGGAGAGCCGGACACTCTAGGAGCTCAGACGCAAAAATATTTATGTCCAACGTTTCGACAGACAAGCGGTCTTCATCAGGGTATAATGACAAACACTACGGGATGACTCATTTATATAGTGTCAAAAGACAGGGTGACATGTTCGATGCCAAAATAACGTAGAGTCATCCCACAGGGTTTGTCATTATACCCGCAAAGTTGGAGAAATATTTTTGCATCTGAGCTGCTAGAGTGTGCAGCTCTCCTTTATTTTTTGAAGTGTTCTACTCCGCTAGCCATCACCTCGCCGAAATAGGTGTGCGTTTCTTACGCCTCTAGACTAATAAGCACACACCCATTAAGAAAATGACTAAAAACTGTTAAATCCCCTTGGGTTGATGAGGAATTGAAAAATTGTATGGTTGAGAGGGATGAGGCAAAAGGTATGTGTGATGTTCATCGTAATGAGGAGACCAAGGTGCAGCGTGTTGAGTGTTCATGATAAATATTTATTTAAACTCAGAACACTAAAGCAAAACAACAAATAACATAAAACGAACGTCACATTCTGCAGGCTTTACAGAGCTGTGCAAAAACAAGATCCCACAACACCAGGTGGACAAAACTACTTAAGTATGATCTCCAATTAGAGACAACGAGGACCAGCTGCCCCTAATTGGAGATCATCCCAAACAAAACCAACATAGAAATACAAAACTAGAATATGAACATAGAAATACAAAACATAGAAAAACACCCCTGTCACGCCCTGACCTACTCTACCATAGAAAATAACATCTGACAGTATGGCAAATAAGTCTGGCAGCACAGCTGATTGGCAAACATACTGCAAATTAAGAAATCATGTGACTAAGCTAAATAAAAATACAAATAAACTATACCATGAAAGAAAGATAAAGAATATTAGTAAAAAGATTTGGAGCACCTTAAATGACATTTTGGGGAAAAAAGCCAACTTGGCTCCATCATTCATTGAATCAGATGGCTCATTTATCACAAAACCCACTGATATTGGCAACTACTTGAATTACTTTTTCATTGACTAGATAAACAAACATTGGGATGACATGCCAGCAACAAACGCTGACACTACACCAGTGGAGGCTGGTGACTTGAAAAATGAAGGAGGATGGGTGACCCACGTATAGGTGCGTAACGCACGGAGACGACAAAGTGTGTTACAAAAATCGTCAAAAATGAATTATTTGAACCTAAAACATTTAATGAAAACATTTATAGTACATTAGTATGGGGAAATGGAAGGAGAGGGCTTCTTCTTACACCGTATGGAAAAGGGATCACAGCAGTGATTGAATGAGGGTATGAGGCATGAGTTGAGCTGTTCGGAGACTTGACCAGTGCAGGACAGGATTTGACTGGGAAGACAAAAAACAATAACACAACACACTACACAGTTAGCCTAAAGAGCTAAGAATGAGTTGGTCCAAGCAAAGAGTAAAATTATTGATGTGTAATAATGTGATTGTGTATGTGATTGACTCTACATACAGGAATAAGAGAAAATGTATAGGGGTACTCACAGTGCTTGGAGTGGAAACATTCAATGTGCCAGTGGATGAGTAGGCACTTGAGAAGTGGCTTCAGTTCATGTCAGGAGAAAGTTGACAAAGGTAGTGGAGTGGAGTAGTAATCACCTCTTCATCAGGGAACAGGAGGGGACTTAGCTGTAAATATACAGTGAGCACCATAATTCATTGGACAGTGACCATTGTTTTGTTATTTTGGTTCTGTACTCTAGCACTTTGAGTTTGAAAGGATACAATGACAATGAGGGTGAAGTGCAGACTGTCAGCTTTAATTTGAGGGTATTTTCATACATATCGGATGAACCGTTTAGAAATGACAGCACCTTTTGTACATGGTCCCCCATTTTAAGGTACTACAAGTATTTGTTGAATTGGCTTCACAGATGTGTCGTTAGGCAGGTGTATTCATTTGTGTCGTTAGTGAATTCAGGAGAGCTGTTGATGAATAGTATTGATTCTAGACTTTGCTATTGCCTTTGGAGGTTGTTGTTGGGGTGTGACAACATGAGGAAGACAGCAGTGTCGATGCAAATGAAGCTGGCCGTCATAAGGCTCAGAAATGAAAATCAATGAATCAGGAACATTGCAGAAACCCTGGGCATGCCCAAGTCAACAGTTTGGTTCATCATTAACAAGAAAAAAATAACCGGTGAACTCAATTATGTCAAAAGACCCGGTAGACTTAGGAAGACCACTGTAGTGGATGACCGGAGAATACTCTCTATGGTGAAGAAAACCCCCCTGACAACAGCCCAACAGATCAAAAACACTCTCCTGGATGCAGATGTAGATGTGTCAAAGTCTACAATACGTAGAAGACTACACCAGCAGGACTACAGAGGGTACACTACAAGATGCAAACCACTGATAAGCCTGAAGAACAGAAAGGCGAGATTACCGTTTGCTAAAAAGCACCTAAATAGCCCCAAGAGTTCTGGAAAATAAGTATTGTGGACAGATGAGACAAAGATTAACATGTACCAGGGTGATGGAAAGAGGAAAGTGTAGAGAAAAAAAAGACATGCCCATGATCCAAAGCATATCACCTCATCCGTGAAAGATGGTGGAGGGGGTGTTATGGCTTGGGCCTGTATGGCTGCCAGTGGAACAGGCTCACTTGTCTTCATTGTTGATGTGACTGCAGACAGAAGTAGAACAATGAATTCTGAAGTCTACAGAAATATTTTATCTGCTCAGATAAAACCAAATGCCTCCAAACTCATTGGACGGCACTTCATCATGCAACAAGACAATGACCCTAAACATACTGCTAGAGCAACGAAGGGGTTTTTCATGGCCAAAAAGAGGAAAATCCTTGACTGGCCGAGTCAATCACCCGATCTGAATCCAATTGAACATGCATTTTACATGCTGAAGAGGAGACTGAAGGTAATAAGTCCCCGGAACAAGCAGGAACTGAAGATGGCTGCAGTACAGGACTGGCAGAGCATCACCAGGGAAGATACACAACGTCTGGGGATGTCAATGCATCGCAGACTTCAAGCAGTCATTGCATGCAAAGGATATGCAGGCAAAGTATTAACAATTATTACTTTATTCTACATTGTTAAACTGTCCAATATTTTTTGATGCCCGAAAATAGGGGGGACTATGTACAAAAGCTTCTATAATTTCTAAACGGTTCATCCGATATGTATGAAAATACCCTCAAATGAAAGCTGACAGTCTGCACTTCACCCTCATTGTCATTGTATCCTTTTACACTCAAAGTGCTAGAGTAAAAAAAGAAATAATTAAAAAAAAATTGTCACTGTCCAATGAATTATGGTGCTCACTGTAAATAGCAGATACATTCCATTACAGCTGCGCCATCGTAGGTTTGGACAACGAGTTTCTCTGTGAACTTAAACTCAGACATCTCAACATTTATAAAGTCAAACACAGACTGCGCATCTCGCCCACTTGACACATCAAAGTATCCCAAGAAACGTTCCTGAATAAAGCCCTGATTATCCACATACCTGACGATAACTGACAACTGCAAGCAGACTGGTGCCACCATAGGTCACAGAGCGGTGGGGCAATTTTTACCACCTGGGGCCAGGAGTTTTTCGTTATATGTTAACCTAACTAGGAAAACTCTGGACCCTATAAGGTATGACAGTGATTCATCAGTTGTAAAAAGGTTTTATATGGGCTATGATGGGACCAGTTTTTCCTAATCAGGTCACATGATTTTTTTTAATTCCTGAAAAAAACTCCTGGCCCTGGGGGGGATGAAAATCCTGTCAAACTGCAGCTACCTTATATTTGTTAATATAAAATAATATTTAGACTAGGAGGGGGATTTCCTCTACCCAGACACATAGACAACAGCTGATACACAATATAACTCACAGGGCTGAGCTTGCTTCATCCATGTTTGCATCATGCATGCCTATGCAACTGTAGGCAAAAGATTTACTCACATCCGTCATCACTATTATGTTGACTAATTCATTCCAGTTTATCATTATGGGTTAAAAACGTATATAAATTTGATCACATTCACATTTTCTCCTGACACACAAATGGACTATAAATTCATAACGTTCATAACCAATTAGTTTACCCTGACCAAATGGACAGGGCACAGAGGCTGTATGCAGCTGCTCTTAAAAGTAGCCTACAGTTGATCAGACTGAAAAATAGTTTCGTTTTCATCCCATACATCATGTCAGATTTCTAATGTTTAGGTATTGCCTAGGCTGCTGCAACATTTAGATCAGTAGTTTTTCCTTGCTTCTGTCCGGAGTGATGTGGTATCATCTTTGCTAAATAAATACCGGAGGAAAGTGGAAAGCCTACTTGAGTGCACGCAAAATATTTTGCTGCGTCAAACTCACTCAAACTCACTCAAACTCACCAAGTTTCTCAACACATAGAAATGCATAGAATTCTCTGTAGCATAATCCCAATACAACTCAATAGGTTCATTCTCTGATTCTAATTCTATGATTGGAGGGACAACATGTCAGTTCATACTGCAAAAGATTTGATTGGTTGGAGGACGTCCTCCGGAAGTGGTCATAATTGCCATGCATGTGTAACGGTTGTCGTCGGATAAAGCGGACCAAGACGCAGCGGGGAAATGTGCACTCATCTTCTTTTTTATTTAGTTGGCAAAGAAGGTGAACCAAAAATAAACACGTACACAAAAAGAAACAACGACGAATAACAGTCCTGTAAGGCTTGAAGCTATACACAGAAACAATCTCCCACAAAACACTAATACAAACACATACCTATATATAGGACCCTCAATCAGAGGCAACTGCCTCCAATTGAGAGTCCAACACCCAATTACCTAGACATAGAAATACTAAACTGGAGAGAACATAGAAATACAAAAAACATAACCCAACACCCGGAAATAATAAATCAAACACCCTTCTAAACAAACCACCACCCCGAACCACATAAAACAAATACCCCCTGACACGTCCTGACCAAACTACAATACAAATAACCCCTATTACTGGTCAGGACGTGACAGCATGTCTATGGAAGGGGGTGAGGCCTACGAGCCTCCTATGTTTTGTATTGAAGTCAATGTAGCCAGAGGAGGACGGAAGCTAGCTGTTCTCCGGCTGCACCATGGTGCTACCCCAGACAGTGCTGTTGAAGTTACTGTAGACCTTCATTGCAAAAAAAGTTATTTAATCAATTATTTGGTGATTATTTGAATTATTTGAAAAACATTTTTAATGTTTCACAAATTTTTTTAAAATGAAATTTCACAGAGGAGGATGGTCCTCCCCTTCCTCCTCTGTGGAACCTCCACTTCACTACACATCCAAGTATATCTGACCAAATTATGAAAGACAATAATTGTACTTTTGAATTCCATAAAGTCAGTGTGGAAGACGTGAAAAAAATATTGTTGTCTATCAACAAGACACCGGGGTCTGACAAGCTGGATGGAAAATTACTGAGGATAATAGCGGACAATATTGCCACTCCTGTTTGCCACATCTTCAATTTAAGCCCACTAGATAGGCCTTGAGGGAAGCTGAAGTCATTCCGCTACCCAAGAATAGTAAAGCCCCCCTTACTGGCTTAAATAGCAGACTAATCAGCCTGTTACCAACCCTTAGTAAACTTCTGGGTAAAAATTGTGTTTGACCAGATACAGTGCTATTTCACTGTAAACAAATTGACAACAGACTACGCGTATAGAGAAGGACACTGAACAAGCACAGCACTTACACAAATGACTGATGATTGGCTGAGAGAAATTGATGATAAAATGATTGTGGGGGCTGTCTTGTTAGACTTCAATGCAGCTTTTGACATTATCGACCATAGTCTGCTGCTGGAAAATGTGTGTGTTATGGCTTTACACCCCTTTCTATAATGTGGCTAAAGAGTTACTTGTCTAACAGAACACAGACGGTGTTCTTTAATGGAAGCCTCTCAAACATAATCCATGTAGAAGCAGGAATTCCCCAGGGTAGTTGTTTAGGTCCCTTGCTTTTTTCAATCATTACTAACGACATGCCACTGGCTTTGAGAAAGGCCAGTGTGCCTATGTATGCAGATGACTCAACACTATACAGGTCAGCTACTACAGCAACTGAAATGACTGCAACACTTAACAAAGAGCTGCAGTTAGTTTCGGAATGGGTAGCAAGGAATTACTTAGTCCTAAATATTCCCAAAACTAAAAGCATTGTATTTGAGACAAATCATTCACGAAACCCTAAACCTCATCTACATCTCCTAATGAACAATGTGGAAATTGAGCAAGTTGAGGTGACTAAACTACTTGGAGTAACCCTGGATTGTAAACTGTCATGGTTAAAACATATTGATACAAAAGTAGCTAAGATGGGGAGAAGTCTGTCCATAATAAAGCACTGCTCTACCTTCTTAACAACACTATCAACAAGGCAGGTCCTACAGGCCCTGGTTTTGTCGCACCTGGACTACTGTTCAGTCGTGTGCCACAAAGAGGGGAAATTGCAGTTGGCTCAGAACAGGGCAGCACGGCTGGCACTTAAGGTACACGGAGAGCTAATATTATTGACATGCATGTCAATCTCTCATGGCTCAAGTGGAAGAGAGATTGACTTCCATATTACTTGTTTTTGTATGAGGTGTTGACAAGCTGAAGGTACCTAGCTGTCTGTTTAAAATACTAGCACACAGCTCAGACACCCATGCATACCCCACAAGACATGCCAGCAGAGGTCTCTTCACAGTCCCCAAGTCCAGAACAGACTATGGGAGGCGCACAGTACTACATAGAGCCATAACTACATTGAACTCTATTCCACATCAGGTTACTGATGCAAGCAGTATAATCAGATTTAAAAAGCAGGTAAAATACACCTTATGGAACAGCGGGAACTGTGAAGTAACACAAACATAGGCACAGACACATGCATACACACACATGATAACATACACGCTATACACACACGTACACATGGATTTTGCGTTGTATATATGTGGTAGTGGAGTATGGGCCTGAGGGCACACACTTAGTGTGTTGTGAATTCTGTAATTTATGCATTGTGATGTTTTTAAAATTGTATAACTGCCTTAATTTTGCCAGACCCCAGGAAGAGTAGTTGCTGCCTTGGCAGCAGCTTATGGGGATCCATAATAAATACAAATATAAATGCAAAACTAACTAAATAATAACACAGAACACACATACACACTTACATGAGATAAAAGTCCCTAGTGGACTGACAAGATATGATTGCTTGTTACATGTATGGAGAGGGAGGTACAGAGAGGGAGAGACAAAGAGAGACAACACTTGGATACATTTGGAACCTAAGCTCAAAGGCATAGTAATACTTTGCAGATGAACCACAGTTCATTCGGATAAGAAATGCGATGTATATATTTACGTGTAGATGTCTTTCTCCGTCGTCTCTCTGTTGAAACCAATCGATTCGTCTCTGGGGAGTGGCTCAATGTAAGACTCTGGTTGTCCACCAGAGGTCACAATGTCCTTCTTATTTGTTGAGCTTCTTTAATAGTGAAGTGTTTGTTTGACAGATACTTCAGATGCACCAGTGATAGTCTGAGATGAGGTATCTTGCTTCCAACCTCGTGCCTTAGTCAAAGTTCTAGGTCCCTTTACATGCACAGCTGCAGACTGTCAAATGTTCTGGTCTAGTCTTTATCTTATTCTCTCGTGTTGCAAGTTTCAGAGATTCTAACCATTTCAACGTGTAGCCACCGCTCCACTCTTTCTGGTCTGGTAGTTTCAGCCATTCGTAACGTCCGGCTCTCACCGTCCATCTGCTTGGTCTAATGTAAATTTTGTTACCAATGCTTTTATCCTCGTGTAAAAAGGGGGTGTTCCATCACGCCGACACAATGTCCCTGCTCACTTGGGCGTGGTTACTGACTGAGCAAAAGTTTTGAAGAATAAAATCGCATTGCTATATTCACAAAAGTGCTCTCATACTTAATCATATATTTTATACAACACTTAGATGTAAACTTGATAAATAGAATGTACACTTTCAGAGTTGCAGTTATTTCGTTATATCATCCTTAATGACATCACAAAATAATAAACAATACGACATGATTATTCTTTAGATTCCCACTAACCATTCCAAACACTTGGATGTCAGGGATAATGTTCTTTAGTTTACCTTTTTTGTTAAGGTTTTGGTGGCAAGAGTATTTCTGTAACAAAGGGGATTTCAGTCTTCCAAAATTAGTATTAAGAATCATACAACTGGCCCAACTCACCCCGCTCTCGGGGTGGGGGGGGGGGGGGGGGATCTGGCACCTTTGATCCTCACTAGGGAGAGAGAGTCATGACATCTGTATAGACAACTGTACATAGACATAATGACAGTTGAACTTGTGTGAGTGTAATATTTACTGTTCACTTTTTATTGTTTATTTCACTTTTGCTTACCCATTTCACTTGCTTTGACAATGTACACATACAGTGCCTTCAGAAAGTATGCAGACCTCTTGACTCTTTCCCCCCAAAAATGTTGTTACGATGCAGCATTATTCTGAAAAAATTCCCTCATCAATCTACACAAAATACCCCATAATGGCAAAACAAAATAAGTTTAGAAATTTTTGCAAATGTATTAAAAATAAAAACTGAAATATCACATTTACATAAGAATTCAGACCCTTTACTTAGTATGTTGTTGAAGCACCTTTGACAGTGATTACAGCATCGAGCATTCTTGGGTATGAAGCTACAAGCTTGGCACACCTGTATTTGGGGAGTTTCTTCCATTCTTCTCTGCAGATCCTCTCAAGAATTGTCAGTTTGGATGGGGAGCGTTGCTGCTCAGCTTTTTTCAGATCTCGCCAGAGATGTTCGATCAGGTTCAGGGCTCTGGCTGGGCCACTCAAGGACATTCAGAGACTTGTCCTGAAGCCACTCCTGTGTTATCTTGGCTGTGTGCTTAGGGTCGTTGTCCTGTTGGAGGGTGAACCTTCGCCCCAGTCTGAGGTCCTGAGCGCTCTGGAGCAGGTTTTCATCAAGGATATCTCTGTACTTTGCTCCGTTCATCATTCCCTCGATCCTGACTAATCTCTTAGTCCTTGCTGCTAAAAAACATCCACACAGCATGATGCTGTCACCACCATGCTTCACCGTAGGGATGCTGCCAGGTTTCCTCCAGACGTGATCTTAGTTTCATCAGAACAAATAATCTTGTTTCTCATGGTCTGGGAGTCTTTAGGTCCCTTTTGGCAAACTCCAAGCAGGCTGTCATGTGCCTTTTACTGAAGAGTGGCTTCCATCTGGCCACTCTACCATAACGGCCTGATCGGTGGAGTGCTGCAGAGATGGTTGTACTTCTGGAAGTTTCTCCCATCTCCACAGATAAACTCTGGAGCTCTGTCAGAGAGACCATCGGGTTCTTGGTCACCTCTCTGACCAAGGCCCTTGTCCCCGATTGCTCAGTTTGGCTGGGTGGCAAGCTCTAGTAAGAGTCTTGGTGGTTCCAAACTTCTTCCATTTAAGAATGATGGAGGCCACTCGTGTTCTTGGGAACCTTCAATGCTACAGACATTTTTTCGTACCTTCCTCAGATCAGTGCCTCAACACAATCCTATCTCGGAGCTCTACGAACAATTCCTTCGACTTCATGGCTTGGTTTTTGCTCTGACATGCACTGTCAACTGTGGAACCTTACACAGACAGGTGTTTGCCTTTCCACATCATGTCCAGTCAATTGAATTTACCACAGGTGGACTCCAACCAAGTTGTAGAAATGTCTCCAGGATAATCAATGGAAACAGGATGCAACTGAGCTCAACTTCGAGTCTCATAGCAAACGGTCTGAATACTGTAATGTAAATAAGGTGTTTCTGGGATTTTTTCATTTTATAAATTTGTAAACATTTCAAACAAACTGTTTTCGCTCTTTCATTATGGGGGATTGTGTGTAGATTGCTGAGGGAAAAAAATGTAATTGATCAATTTTAGAATAAGGCTGTAACGTAACAAAATGTGGAAAAAGTCGAAGGGTCTGAATACTTTCCGAAGGCACTGTATGTTTCCCATGCCAATAAAGCCCCTTGAATTGAAATTGAATTGAGAGAGCAAGAGAGAGCGAGAGCAAGTCAGAGAAAGACAGAGAGCACAAGAGAGAGAGACAGAGAGTGAGAGAGAGGGCAAGAGAGAGAAAGCAAGAGAAAGCAAGAGAGAGTGAGCAAGAGAGAGAGACAGAGAGAGCAAGAGAGCGAGCGAGAGCAAGAGAGAGAGCGAGACAAAGAGAGAGAGACAAAGAGAAGAGATGTGCTGGACTGGAGTCACATGGCAGTTGGTGGGCACAGCTCGTGGAGCCAAATTCACTGAGAGGGATGCGAGGGTAATGCCAGCACAGGTATCACCGGTGCCAGAGCTCATCACATCATAATAATCACAGTTTGACAAAGTGCCCTCAAACTAGAATTAGTGGGGTGAAATTACATGCTACTCCTAAAGGAAAAAGTTTTTTTTTTGTGGTCAACTTTGTTATTATTCATTTGTGAAAAAAATTCCAGTGCAATGCACATCTGGTCAAGATTCATAGTATGTGATCTGACATGATGAAGAAAATGAGCGGCTAAATCAGAGCAATGTTTATGAGATGCACAGTGGAGTCCCCTGTTGCCCCCTTTCAATACAAATCAGCCTACTGTCAGTCAATCATCACGTGACTATCATCTTGGTGAAGTATTTTAAAGCTGGAGGCCTTTGTTGAAGGCAGCATTAACACAGCCCTGTCATGTAGTAGTAGGTTTTATTGGTTTCTTGCAATCATAGACTGAATTGTACACCAATTTACAATCATAACATCAATCATATACTGTCAACTGTAATTATCAAATAGTAAAATCTTTATCTGGCAAAACACTTAATAAAATACAATGTTAATGTGACTGCCACTGAGTATCTATCAGTCAGCATCTGCAGCCGTGACCCAATGGGGCCTCTTCAAAGTGACTGTGGACATGTTCTCTATATGGGCTGGGGGTGGGAAGGGTGCATGATTGCCCCACACAGGGTTGACTGTTCACCAACAAAATCATCACCTCTTACCCCCCACACTCTTACACACTACACACACACACTCCCCACTGCTGAACTCATTAGAGTTCCGGCGCTCTGAGTGCCCTGCCGTTGTTCCAACAGAGGTCTCCACCTGAAACAGCTGGACAGGAAGGACAATTGTTCCCGTTTTGTGGAAATAAATCACAGGGCCTTAATGCTACTGGTAGTGTCTCACTTTCATTATCGCTGTTGACACATTAGTTGGGCACAGAATACAGATTGAGCTCCCGGGCCTTTCAAAAATGGTCGTATCGTATCTGCTGGCTGGCTGAATAATTGTTTGGTTTCATTTGTTTCTCCACACAAACATGGAGGCTTTGCTCCTGAAAAAGAATGAGGTTTTGGTAAAATTATTTATTCCTGAATTCAAACAAATTGAGTATTCTGAGTATGTCTGCTGTTCACCTCATTTCGACATCATTCAATAGGGACATTTGGAGGTAAAGCAGGAACACAATAAAGGACAGTGTCATGCAATTTGCAAGTGGATTGAATTATCTGAAAATGTCCAAACTATTTCCTGTAAAAATTATATATTATGAAAAAATGTCTATGTATTTCATTTTTATTCAAATGTTTGCCTCATCTCTGCAGGCTCCCGGAGGTACGGATATCGGACAATGGACCGTATGAATGCCACGTGGGCATCTACGACCGAGCAACGAGAGAAAAGGTGGTCTTGGCATCAGGAAACGTCTTTCTCACCGTTATGTGTGAGTCATTTTTACTCTGTAGTAAGCCTGTGACTGTGAATATGCAAAAATGGCTAGCTCTGCTCTACTCTGACATCCTGCAACATTAATCAGTTCTATCTCTTGGGTGTTCTGCTGTCTTTCTAACGGGATTGACTTTAGATAGCTAGAAATGTAAGAAATCACACATCATATAAGATAAATGTAAAGGGAAAATACCTTAAAGCAGCAACAAATGACAAGAAATCTACCTTGGCACTCCTTGTGAGTGAAGGTAAGAGACATCCATGATGATAGTGGGACTGCTAGAGGAATATCTAAGAGGTTCAAGAGTAGACAGAGGCAGTGTTTTTTGGAGATTGTACTATATCATGCTGTAACACAATTTCACTCTCCCTTATTCAATCCCAAGTTCTACACAGCAAACGTGACTGGAGCAACAACAAAAAAAATACAAAAAAAGAAAAAGAACCTGAACCATTCCCCTCTCTAATGCCGTCTAATGCTGCCTCTGAGACCACTACTCGACAGGGATTTGAACCAGTCTCTATCTGTATAATTGCAAACGTACCCTATTTTGGAGAATTACTTGTTTCTTTGTTCCCATGTTTCTGCCAGTGACCTGAGGAGCTGCTTCTCTCGCTCCCTCTTTGTCGTAATTGTTGGTGCAACTTTCTCTAATGACAGCTGGCTCACTTCTCTCTGGTGTTTGAAGTCCAGCAGTAAGGCTTTCTATGTACAGCCTATCGCTAATTACCAACGGTAATATTTCTCCCAAAAACATGAGAGAGAGAAACACAAGGACATAATTAGTCCATTTGCTCATTTTGTTCCTTCACCGTATTGCCTGCCAATGGCTCTTGACATTAGGCTGCAGGTGTACCCAAAGACTAGTTTTGGTTCTCAGAGCTCCTCCACTGACCTTCACTTTCCCATAATAACATAAACCATACAATATACAAGAAATACCAAACCGGATGAACTCTTCACAGACCTAAGCGAACAGAGCTTTATCAGTGGGAGAGGACTCACCCAAGTTAACCCCTTAATCATTAACTGGTGGTGGTCAAGATATAAGAATGATATAGCCAAGGGAAAATGTGGGCACTCTCTCTCAGCTGGGTGTTAAATCTCCCCTGGTGGAGGAGAAGAAGAATGGCCTCTGGCATTGTGGCTAATTGCCGTCTAAGCTGAAACAGAATTATTCATAACCTATTAGTGTGCCAAGTTCACTGGGAAGTGAGAAAAAAAGGAAAAGGGAGAAAGAAAGAAAATGAGAGAAAAAAGTAAATTAATAGGAAGCAGTTTTTTTAAAGGGCTTCATAAATAAGAATTATAATTTTAATGAATCCCCTGCCAAGAAATTCAATCACTCAGTTTCAGAAGGCCAAACCTCGAACTCTTGGTACTTCTGCCTCGAGGAACTTCTGCCACTCTCCTTCACTCAAGGAAAGTTTATGTTCTTTACTTTTATCCTCAACTGTTTAAATTCACAATGGTTTGGTGATGCCTCAAGGCATGGGAGACTTTTGCCTTGAGGATTATTAAGGCAATGCTAGAGGATTATTAAGGCAATGCTATTATAAACAATGGTTATTGACAGTTATCCACTGAAACTATATCTCAAAGGTTTGCTAAAGATAACAAAAAACTTGTTCTTCTGATGTCTCTTTTCTCCATTGGAGTAAAATAGTTAACGGGTTAGAGAGTGCTGGAGAAAACATTTGAGTCATCTTATGGTTAAAGCAATGTTGAAAAAACATATACATTTGACAGGGCATGTCCAACCATTATGAAATATCAGAAAATTAACATAATCTCCGATTCACCAGTTCATCTGTAGTTTAACATGGCCATGCAGTTACTTCTATATGCTTTGATCTCGCCAAACTTATTGTAGGGTGACAATGCATCATATTCATTGCTACAGCTGCTTCCTCTTTGTCCTCTTTACTGGTTGGCTTGTGCTCTGTCACAAACAGTATTGGGCGTAAAGATTTGATTCAGTGCATGTGTTTCACACATCTCTCTACTGAGCCCATAGTTCCAGTGGAAATGTAGCCAGACAGGGAACATTTTAATACCAATACAAGTGATCTTAAAACAACTACTAGTTCTTTTTTAGCTCACTTGAGCAAATTATGACATCAATTAAATCCAAGAGGTGTGTTTTGAAATGGAAATCAGAGAACCCTTGGGTACTGTAGATCTTAAACTGTGTGACCTCCAGTCATTTTGAATTCATTTATTTTGTCCATATTTGAATAACTAATGAATCATGAGGTATAGAAAAGTAATTTAGTAGACATGTGAAATGAAAGGGAAGTTTCAGATACAGTGATTGGGTTGGTTTGATGTTTTCACAGCACCTGAGGTGCAGTTACTGACTGCTACTAACCACAAAAGATTAAGGAATTTCATTTTACTAGAATTCCAGCGACATATCAATCTCCTGTAAATCACATGCAAAGGTCATAATTCCAGACATTGCTAAATGAAAAAAATCAATAGCTCTTTTCCCAATGGTAGAAATAGAGTCATTTTTTGTTATTACCTCTGTGACATTTCAATATATTAGGAGTAGTAATTTATATCTTAGAGATCAGACTGACCTTGGCTCGGCACGGCAATGCCGCTATTGTTTATCCAGTATGTACATGTGGTTGTCCAGCACCTCAGAGGAACCTTGAGAGACAAAATAAGACAACTGTCTGTTGATCTATTGACCCCCAGTGTTTCAAGTGTCGGCTATAAAACACATCAGCTGACTGAATGTCAGGCGTAGATTCACCTTCTTGATGAAGAGCATCTCGGGCGACAAGTGCTGCGTTTAAATGGCATGTCAAGTAATCCCTTGTTGTAACCTTTGCAGGGCACAAATATGGAATTTAGAGGATACCCTTATTGAGGCAGCAGGGCTGTTATTTACAGTTGAAGTCAGAAGTTTACATACACTTATTCACCCAACTTATTGTGGGAAGCTTGTGGAAGGCTACCCGAAACGTTTGACCCAAGTTAAACAATTTAAAGGCAATGCTACCAAATACTAATTGAGTGTATGTAAACCTGTGATCCGCTGGGAATGTGTAGAAATAAAAGCGGAAATAAATCGTTCTCTCTACTACTATTCTGACATTTCACATTCTTAAAATAAAGTGGTGATCCTAACTGACCTAAGACAGGGAAATTTTACTAGGATTAAATGTCAGGAATTGTATTTGGCTAAGGTGTATGCAAACTTCCGACTTCAACTGAATATATCCATGAACAGTGAGATGAGCTCTAAGGTGTATAGGACTAATTACTATCTCATCCTATAAAACTGGGATACCTTCTTTAATTAAGCACTGTAATTAAGCACTGTATATATTTAGCTACTCGTTTATAAACTGCTTGGATTAATGACCTTCCAGTCATTCCCAAACACAGCAACGCCTGCAGACACAGCAGTAAGGGTTAAAGCTCAGACACACCGGTAGAATTGTCAAACATTTGCTTGTCGACAGTATTTAGCACCTCTGAACAGTCAGCAATCGATCTCTTTTGTGTTCACATAGCAAAGACCATGGAAGTCGTCAGCCATGCAGCCTTGTTTAAATACTCCAAACCAGAAGGTGGCAGTAGCATTGTTTGGCAATGCATATCCATGCATATTTCTTATGGTCTGGATTCGAAGCTATCTGCGATAATGTTGCTATTCTGTAGAAAGCCGTTGTCGATACTAGCCAGATGGCCACAGCCAGCCCAAAAACCAGCACCAAGGGGTGGCCCCAGGACCGAGTTTGGGAAACCCTGCCATAGCTTACATTGCATATGAAGTGTGACTGGTTCATCCATGGATGTACAGAGAAAAGGCCTCTTTTTCCCTTTTATTTTTGGTTCCCTCAAGTGGGGGTTTGTTCTCACTGATTGGCTCAAAGTCACTGACGAGCATTGCGATTTTATAAGTATACTCTCTAGGTTCGTTGCTATCGGGTTGTCAAGCAGCAGGTACAGCTTTTGTTCTAGCAAGAGAACGAACAGCCTCCTACTGTGATAAGTACCTATTGGCAGTCTATCGGCAGTGAGATTCTTGGTATGTTTCATGCTTTAGCGGTCAGAGTTTAGGGATAGGGGGGCAGTGGGGTTTTGATGGATGGCTATGGGGCAGCTATTCCCCCTGTGCCCTGGGCTTTTTATGAGATGAGAGAGCACCTCTGTCCCATGCCTGATGTAAGGAAGGACTCGAACACAATGGGCTAATCATCATTCGCTCCTGAGAAAGACTCAGTTTATGCCAGATTCATCACACGCATTAGGAAGTGTATGCCACCACACTATGCATTAATGTGCCTAAGGTCAGCAGCACACAGTGTCCTTGATGTATTTATCCATTACTGTCTCTCTGATCCAGCCTCTTTCCCTCCATAATACATACACCTCTCAACCCATTTAACTAATCATGTACTAACGTTCCTCGGGCTGTTCCTCGGGCTGTATCATATTTTAATGAGTCACACTAATGCACAAAAAAAATCAAACTTTATTGTATTCACTAGTAAGAAAAATAATACAAACAAATGTGGGGGTACACATACAGTAAAAGAAAATTGGGGAAAAGAGCCAGAATCTCAATTGGTGGGAATGAAATAGAACATGTCACATCCACTAGATTCCTCAGAGTTCTAATTGATGAAAAGTTATCCTGGAAAGATCATATTCAATTTGTCTGTTGCAAAGTGACGAAATCTGTTGGTACAGTATCATCAGAAAGATTAGTGGTTTGGTTCATCAGGCTTGCTAACTCTATACTATAGCTTAATTTACCCATATATAATTCACTATAATATTGTCTGGGCCAGTACATATGCCTCCTACCTACACTAATTACTCATCATGCAAAATACATTTGCAAGACTAGCCACCTCGTCTAATTAGCTGACTCCATCTGCACCTTTGTGAAATTCAATATTTTGTCTATTTACAACATGTACACCAATTATGCACTTTCATCTCCAAATTCTTATACTTCCCAAACAGTTTACCTAAACCCTTCAGTGGATTCTTCCAGATTCATTCAGAAATCCATCTATATAACACAATACACTGCAATGACCTTTACCCTCCCTGCTGCCGCACCTCAGACAGAACATTCTCTATCAGATACAGAGGTACCGTACTCTGGAATTCTTATCTTCACATTGCCAAAACCTCATCATCCCTCAATAACTTCAAGCGAAGACTGGGGGTCAGCCTGATGAACCAAACTACCCAATAATCCCCTCCATGTAGCCTTACTCTCACACACACACACATAATCAAAAGTGGTTTACTTGTTTTTCTTGTCTACTGAGTATATTATGTACAATTAAAATTAATATGATTTCTCTAACTGATTGAACAAACTTTGTACTTATATTTGTGGTGTGGTTTTCAAATAAGCCCCTTTGGGCTTCCAACCTCACCTCCACACCGTTTTTACCAGTTTGTTATCTGTACTGTTTTCTCTTTCACTTATTTTCTTTAGTGCGAATAAATTAAACCTAAAGTTAAAAGATGTTATAGCGGGTGCAGCAAAATGCTTGTCTTACTAGCTCCTAACAGTGCACTAAAATGTCAAAGAAGTACACAAATAATCAAAAAACTAAAATCAAGAAATCAAGAAATGTCAGAATGAATCAAATTAACAACCCAAATAGCTCTGCATCAGTAATCCAAATGAAATCTGTCTGTATACAGCGCATTTGGAAAGTATTCAGACCCCTAGACTTTTTCCACATTTTGTAACCTCAGTCTTTTTTTAAAGACTTGATTAAAATAATGACAAAGTGAAAACCAGTTTTCACTTTGTCATTATGGGGTATTGTGTGTTGATTGATGAGGGAAAGAAAATATTTAATCAATTTTAGAATAAGGCTGTAACTGAACAAAATTTGGAAAAAGTCAAGGGGTCTGAATACTTTCCGAAGGCACTGTATACACCAAAAATATATATTAAATAGTGTTGATCGGTGTGTACAGTGCCTTTGGAAAGTATTCAGACCCCTTGACTTTTTCCGCATTTTGTTACGTTATAATAGGTTGGCTTGGAGCTCTCATTGAAAATAAAGACTGAAATGTATTCAAAATGTATTGAATTATTTAACATCTATCAAAGCACAAGGCGAGACCCAGATGCAGACACAGGAGGCAGATGGTTGGAGTCTTACAGTGTTTATCAAGAGAAAGGCCGTGGACAGGCAAAAAGGTCAAAACCAGATCAGAGTCCAGGAGGTACAGAGAGGCAGACAGGCTTGTGGTCAAGGCAGGCAGAATGGTCAGGCAGGCGGGTACAAAGTCCAGAAACAGGCAAGGGTCAAAACCGGGAGGACTAGAAAAAGGAAAATGCAAAAAGCAGGAGAATGGGAAAAACGCTGGTTGACTTGGAAACATAGAACATGAACTGGCACAGAGAGACAGGAAACGTAGGGATAAATACACTTGGGAAAACAAGCGACCCCTGGAGGGGGTGGAGACAATAACGAGGACAGGTGAAACAAATCAGGGTGTGACACTATCTCTGAGCTAAACTCTGGGGTGATAGTTGAGGGGAAAATAAACAACCCACTGACTTCCTCAAGGATTTCCTCTCCAACATTGAACAGTATGCACATCACATAGGAAAAATGAAAAAGGTTTAGTATTTTTATTATTTTTAATGTGTTTTGCTTCTTGAAGTTTTGAGACATAAAACCATATTGGTTATCTGTTGATTTGAAGCCTCAAAATGTTTAAGTGACTTTGTTAAAAAGTAGTTTTTTTAACTTTTATCTAAAAAAGTGTGGACTGATGTGTGTTTTTTGGCAAATTAACATATACAGTAATTACCCACAAGAACAAATCTGAAATTGTTTGTATTGTCAAGGAGCACTTACATACACATTCATATTTGTACAAGTGCCTTTTGACTTGATTCCTAAACTAGCCGTGACTAGTTTTGAAGGGTATACTTACATAATGTTTTGCTATCCCTGGTTAGATGTCCTTGTAGTTTTTACTTCCTTGCTAAGCATTTACATGTACATTTTAGTCATTTAGCAGACACTCTTATCCAGAGCGACTTACAGTTAGGCCAAATTGTACGTTGACTCAAGATTTTACTCCTCAGGTCTTACTTTCTATGTTGATGATTTGCAGACCTGTGCTGTTGTTGCAGTTGATAACCAACCCGACTTTCTGTCCATAGGACTGACGTCTCTTTCTTCTCTTCAGTATGTGTTGGTATGTCTGTTGGTGTATGAGAAACAGGCAAGGGCATCAGCTCTTCATCTGCTTTCTATTCCTCATGCTTGTCTTGTATGTTGCATGGCCAAGTCTATTGAAAACAAAAAGAAAGATAAGCTGAACTAACATACTGTATTTGTCTATCAATGTTTGTCTAGTTGCGAAATAACATTGCTGTTGAACCACTGAATTATGTTTACAATACTGGCAGATGAGCTACCACTTATTACCATGTTCTGCAATGCTCAGTGGTGTTCATTGACACTGGTTAGAATGCCCCCAAGAGCAAAAACCTGGTATTTTCAGCTCCTTCCTTTACTGAAATCAGCTTGTTTATTGCTGGTCAATGGTTGTAAACATGGCCTGTATATTGTTTTCTTCTGGGTATAGATCAAAGTGTGATGTTCCGTGGTGCGGCAGGTAGCCTAGTGGTTAGAGCGTTGGACTAGTAACCAAAAGGTTACAAGATTGAATCCCCGAGCTGACAAGGTAAAAATCTGTCATTCTGCCCCTGAACAAGGCACTTACCCCACTGTTCCTAGGCTGTCATTGAAAATAAGAATTTCATCTTAACTGACTTGCCTATAACACCTTTTTTTAAGTGGTGTAAACCAAAGTGTGATGTTCCACGTGTTGTTGCGGTTTGATAGTGAACCCTTCTGCGGTTGATTTGCAGCTACATGTCTATGTTGGAATATAATGCATTTGAATAGTTCTGCATCAAGGTTGAAAGCAGCTTTCCCGTTCTTTAATATTGGCAGTGAAGGCAGTTATAATTTGTTGTTGTTGATGGGCTTGTGCTGATGTCAGGACTGTATAGGAAGTCTTGACACATTGCCATTGGGAATAATATGCATTGAAACCAATGTCAATCTCTTTTAACTAGTAAGCAGTAGCATTGACAATCATATGAAAACAAAGAAAATAGGGTACATGTTTCTACATAGTAATTGATGAACCCAACCGCTCAATCCAGCACCTGTCTGTGAAAGTGTATGTGTACTTCTCCGTACTAAGTGTACTTATCTACAGACAAGGGATCCTGCAGGCACATAAATGGTTCACTTGACTTTTCAGTGCAGTGAGTAGGACCTGCTGTGTGTTCTCCCCCATGCAGGGCTATTGTTTAACAGCATGCCTTTAGATTGGGCAGCCCTGTGGAAAAAAACTATTATTTTCACAGCATGAGCCCAACGACCCTTTATTAAAGGCTGTAGGATGCAGAATCCTCAAACTACCCAGTGTTAATCTCAGATAATCTCTCTAACCTCCCTTGTATAGAGTTCATTTATATGTTTATGAGTCGTTATCATGAGTGTGCACTAAATGCTTTCAAACAAAAGGATCTGAATCACAATATCAACATGACCCTTATTAATTATTCACACTTGGGTGATAACTGGTGTTATTCATATTCATGCAGAAATAGAGCCACTCTTGACAGAAAGTAACTTTCAGCAAAGTTTTAGGAGGAATACAGTTTAAAACCTCTGAAAGTATTTATCTTCAAATAGTTCCCATACTCCTTTAAAAAAAAATACAAAAATGTTTTGCTTAAAACATAACCTTGTGATGTCTTTTATGATGCAGCTCTTTTTTCCTGAGTAGCATTCCTCCCTTCATCCTGCTGTCTGTATCTGATGTGTGTCTGATATTGTGTACAATCCTCTCCTGACGTCTCATCACTGTGAGGTTTGGGTTTCATTCCTGGTGTAGAAGTGTGTCTATCTCACTCCCCTCCCAGGATGTCTCTACCACTGCTTCGACTCTGCTCCCAGCACCCTATCTACTCCCGCTCCCCGCCACGGTCACCTCTGTTGAGCAGGGGGGTGACAGTAGAGATACAGCTCCTCCCCAGAGAGACACTGATTGTACCCGAGGATGAGAAAACAGATCTATTTTTTCATATTACCTTTTCCCTCTGTGTGACAAGCCATTTTATTGGAAGCCTGAATATCACTGTGCATAATAACTTTCCCTTTCCTCTAAACTACCTCCTCTTAAAATAGTCCCTGAATTTATAAGTTCAACAAAAGTTTACTGTGTCAGAAAATGTTTTAATTTATAATTGAAATATACCAGAAATAAAACCAACCATGTGATATTATTGACATAACCATGGGGTGTTGTAGCTTTCAGTTGGAGGTCTTTACATAAAGCCAATGTTCTGTGGCACTGCCAGCACAACTATACAATAGTAGGGGTATAGTTGATGGCATAGCTGTTACCAACTAGTAAGGTTCAAATCCTAGTCCTTTTCAAACATCCTGAGCTTATACTGTACATGACACTTGGTATGGCCAACCTTTAACAGGCCATAGTCTGAGAGGGACAAGTGGCAGACATTTTGGAGCATTGCTGAGCACCCCTTGACAGTGGTCTTAGATATTCCACACACATCTCTGGTGGCTGCACAAAAGGCAATAGGACAGGCGATACATTTGTGGGGATGGAAGAAATACAGGTTTAGGAGCTCCTGAAAGCAGCCTATGGGCATGCATCTAATGGATTTCTTCCCACTATGCCCATTTTTCTAAACTTGAATACAAATTAGATGAAGGGAGCGAAAAGGGAGAAATTAGAAAGGGAAGTTCAGCCTGAATTTGGGACCTTACGTTTCAACTGCGGAATCCATCAAGTTAGACCATGAGGGTGGGAGAGTATTTTAATTGACTAAATGGAAAAGCCATGTACAAGATGTCTGGAATGTAACTACGAGGCTGCACTGGAGTGAGAGATGTGTAATGACTCCTCATGGGAGAACAACACTACTGGCTTTTATCTATCACATATTCATGTAGTTTATGTGTGGCCTCTCACTGTAACTTGAACAAACTGTCACAAATGGCGAGCTCCTCAGGCAATGTCAATGACACGGAGCAACTATTTCTGTGTACTTATGAAGTACCATTACTCTTATTGAATTATTAATGTACTGTATGGCACATTCCAACCATAAGAACATGAGGTAGTGGTTGAAAAGAGTTGTGTCTGTGTGCCACATATCCACACATGACCAACTATTGAATAACAGAGGGATGCTAATGTAATCTGCAATGCTCTCGCATAACTTGTGCTGAACACACTAAAATCCTGTCACGCCTGCTCCCGCTCCCTCTCCCTGGCGCTCAAGGGCGCCAGGCTGACCATAACTACACACACCTGTCACCATCATTACGCGCATCAGCGCAATATTGGACTTAGTAGATGGTATAGAATACAGTATATTCATATGAGATGAGTAATGTAGGGTATGTAAACATTATATAGAGTGGCATTGTTATATATAAAGTGACTAGTGATACATTTATTAGATCCAATTTTTAATTATTAAAGTGGCTTGAGATTTGTGAGAATGCGAGAATGTTCACCGACTACAGCTCAGCGTTCAACACCATAGTCCCACGAAGCTCATCACTAAGCTAAGGACTCTGTGACTAAACACCTCCCTCTGCAACTGGATCCTGGACTTCCTGACGGGCCACCCCCAGGTGGTAAGGGTAGGCAACAACACGTCTGCCACGCTGATCCTTAACACTGGGGCCCCTCAAGGGTGTGTACTTAGTCCCCTCATGAATTCCCTGTTCACCCATGACAGCGTGGCCAAACACGACTCCAACACCATCATTAAGTTTGCTGATGACACAACCCTGGTAGGCCTGATCACCAACAACTATGAGACGGCCTATAGGGAGGAGGTCAGAGAACTGGCAGTGTGGTGCCAGGAAAACAACCTCTCCCTCAATGTGAGCAAGACTAAGGAGCGGATAGTGGACTACAGGAAAAGACGGGCTAAACAGGCCCCCATTAACATCGACGGGGCTATAGTGGAGCGGGTTGAGAGTTTCAAGTTCCTTGGTGTCCACATCATCAACGGACTATGGTCCAAACATACCAAGACAGTCGTGAAGAGGGCACGACAAAACTTTTTCCCCCTCAGGAGACTAAAAAGATTTGGCATGGGCCCCCAGATTCTCAAAAGGTTCTACTGCTGCACCATCGAGAGCATCCTGACCGGTTGCATCACCACCTGATATGGCAACTGCTCGGCATTTGACCGTAAGGCGCTACAGAGGGTAATGCTAACGGCCCAGGACATCACTGAGGCTCCCGCTCCTCCTTGGGCTCATCAGGCTCCCACGCCTCAGCCGGCTTGTCCGGCTCCCATGTCTCAGCCGGCACGTCAGGTTCGCCTAGGAGGGACGCCGGGTGGTGCCCTAGAGGGGGGGTACTGTCACGGCTGCTCCCGCTCCCCCTCCCTGGCCCTCGAGGGCGCTAGGCTGCCAATAATTACACAACTGTCACCATCATTACGCGCATCAGCGCAATACTGGACTCACCTGGACTCCTTCACTTTGTTGATTGCCCCTTCTATGGCTGTCTGTTCCTCAGTTTGTTCCTTGTGTCAGCATTATTGTCGTTATGTTTCTCTGTTCAGACACTGTCCTTGTTAGTTTTTTGTCAGTTATTTATTAAATGTTCACTCCCTGTACTTGCTTCTCGTCTCCCAGCATCTCTTCTTAAAAATCCCTGAGTCGGAAAATCCAAATATTTTATTATACCATATTCTAGTCAATTGATGTAGTTGTATTATACATTTCATTTCTGTTTCTTTTGAGACTTGAAATACCTTCATTGTAATGTTGACACCCAAAATGGTATGAGGTGCAGAATTGAAGGTATCTTTCTACTGAGCCAAGGTACCTCCGAAATCATATTAGGGCATAATGGAAACGAGGTGCAGAAATATCTGCAGCCTCAAATGGTGTCAAAGTCAATATGTTTGTCAGATTGCCCCTGAACAGAGTAGCCCGGCTCCATAAATGATACCTTGTTCCATATAATGAAGACTCTTTCACTTGGCACTTGCTGTTGGCTGTGACTTTGCCCGAGAGCATATTCTCACTTGTTCTAACCTATTGTGACTGAATGACTGTCGAATAGAAATGGGCTCACAACCTGACTTACAATTATAGCCAGGCTATTCCTGTTAGGACGTGAGAGGTTGTCTCTGCCCTGGCTTTATGCTCTACTGATCTGAAGAGAAATACATGGAGAGATTTATAATGGTGGTGTTTTTCTTCTTTCTCCAAACAGAATATAATGAATTTAACTGACCCTGGTCAAGGTCAATGAAATCAAGGAGAGGTGAAGATTACCATCTATCATGTCTTTAATGCATAATTACATTCAAACCAGAGTACCTAATATTATGCATTTTGCCTTTAAAGTTTTAGATGACAATTCAAAAAGTGAATTTCATTTCCACACTGAAATTCTCTTCATATTTCCATGATTTATTGTCATTATCTTTTGACAGGTAATTACCTAGCAGATTTATATCTAGTAGCTTGATTTCACAGAAACTTATGAGAATCATCCATCCATTATTAATGATATGACTGCAGCCCCACTGCCAGGTGACAGATGACACAATGGTAATGTATCAGCCAGGCATTAGTGTCATTCATTAAGAGGTATTATATGGACATATCAAGATTCGTAATCCACACTGTTGTCCTTCAACACAACATGTTACATCAGCATGCAAGGATTTTCACTGTGGTGGGTGAATTAGGGATGTCCTTGGATTCAATGACCAGCAGTGTGAAGTTCACCTTCAGCCTTGTGTGACAGTGTGTTAGTGTTGATGTGACCTGACCTAAGAGGCTGGGCTGAACCTTCAGAGAATGAACTTGACTACATCAGTGACCAAGCATAATAATGAAAGTGGCTCATTGTCTAAAGAAAGCAGAAAACAAATTACCCATCTTCTGAAGCTCTCCTCTGATGACTATACTCATGTCAACTTATCATTTCCATGTTCCATTTGTAATATGAGAAGAGGATGATAATTATTCCTTTGATATATTTTCCCCATTGAAACGTACAAACGAAGCGGATTGCATGAAAAAGTTTGGCCCTGTAGTTACAGTGCATAGAGGAGTAGCGTCTAAGAGTGACAAATGACTGTTTAGAGGACACACAGCCCCCCCCCAACAACTCTACAGCCCCCAGGGTGAATCAGAGCAATCTGGTCATCCTAATTATTGCATGTTGTATCAGAGACAGGCAGGGGATTAAAGCCAGCCTTTAATCACAGTCACAGACAGACATACAGGAGAGTTCAGGGAGCGCTCTGCAGATGATCAACATAAGGTTCATACGGAGGCATTTCTATGCACATTCATGACCTTCTGATCAAAGACAGTGTGTGCAGTAGGCATGTACTCTATACTGTAAATGTACATTCAGTGTCAACCTATTGTCACTAGGAAGTAGAGGGGGCTTTTTATTTAGGCTAAATCTATACTTTGAAAGTGACAGCTTAAAGTCATATGGTTTTCTATGTCCTTTTGGTTTGTTCTGTCCTCATACTGCTGTACTGTAGGTTGTCTGCTTTAGGAGTAAGGGGTGGAAACATCCATTTGTGTGTCTGACAAGCTTAGATACCAAACTCCAATGTGAGTTTTTTAAGAGAGAATATTTAGCACCAACTGGGGGTGGGGTGTGGATATAAAGTGGTAATCTCACAGAGAATACATTAATGTGCTGCTGTCCCCTGTTCCTGATATTACACTGATACTTTATTATTGAAATGTACTGCCTACAAGAAAAAGACATGCTGGGGCTCATAATATAAGCCCAGAGTCATGTAATTAAGCTTTTGCTCTGGCTCAGAACACATCAAAGAACCTTTATCATGCTTTACACACGCACACGCACACACACACACACACACACAGACAGACAGACAGACAGACAGACAGACAGACAGACAGACAGACAGACAGACAGACAGACAGACAGACAGACAGACAGACAGACAGACAGACAGACAGACAGACAGACAGACAGACAGACAGACAGACAGACAGACAGACAGACAGACAGACAGGTACACATGCGCACAGAGCACAGAGGAATGCACTTTAGTGAGATATTCCTGTTATTTTCATTCACAGCACATTTCTACCTGCTCAACATATAATTACTTTTCCTCTCCATTGCTCTTTTACTATTATAGCATTGCCAATACTACCATAGCCACTGGGTTTATGACAATAAAAGGCTCACTTGGGAGATGAAATTCTGAAGTATTTGAGTAATGAAAGGCACCCTTGAAACCAAGTATCTCATGTCCAGAGGAAAATGTTACAGATTCAATTTAGGATGTTTGGCAATCTGCTGAGAGTGAAATATCTCAGGTGGAAAATTGAATTTTTTTGTTCTTCGGATTGAGGAGGGGTTGATGACAAATTCCCAGTGCTGCAGACTTATATACAGTTATCCCAACGGAATACCCTATTTTTGCAACTAAATGGACACTACAAATATATAGTGGATACAGAGGTTTACAAATGTATTTAAATATTCTTACAAACTCCCTTAATTTGTTTTCTTTCATTAATTCCCCTGTGTTGGCTTCTTCTAAAACATATCAGCAACAAAGATACTTGGGGATAATTCTTAATTGTACCTTCCTTGTTTTATGCTCTGCTAAGAGGTCCAGCTTTTCAGTTTTAGGCTTAAATTAACAGAGCTGTTCTCAGTCCCCAACACAATGTGCTATTTATGATATAAGAGACAATCCCAACACCTCTACAGCATCCATGTGAGATTCTCTGGATGCAGATGGAAAATATTCCCATGAAGAATTCATTAATGGATTTCCTTGCTTATGAATTAATTCCCAGTCCGATTTTATGTCGTAACCACCATCCCTCCCTAGAATAGATCTAGGCAACATTTCCCTTTGCTTAACACAGGAAACGAGCAGATCTAGCAAGAAATCGAGTTTTTCAGGGTGGAATGGGTATTTTGTCAAAGCAGGACATGTACCTATTCAGGAAGTCAGAATAAGACGTTGGATGGACGTTGGATGGAAAAAATATACAAAATAACTACCATTATTAGCGATACTACTGTATTTCCATATCCTGATGACAACATTTAGGTAACATCTAGGCTGACCAGTTGTGTTATGCAAGAGGGGGAGTGCTGGATATAAAGTGAACAGTTGATTTGCAGGCAGATCGGCACACTGGGTCGAACTACATCAGTGGATTCTCAAGTGTAAATATTTTATATGCCATTTATTTCAACAGCCTCTGAAGTTGTTTCACAGGCTCTTTGGTTATTGTGGGCAACCAGTGAGAGGTAATATTGGCAGAGTTTCCAATCAGTGCTGCCAACACCACCTAGGGTGACTTCACCCCTTTATATGCTTTAGCACCCCCCCCCCCCCCCCCCCCCACACACACACACACACACACACACACACACAGCGGTTAGAGCATTGGGCCAGTAACCGAAAGGTTGTTAGTTCAAATCGCCAAACCTACCAGGTGAAAAATCTGTTGATCTGCCCTTGAGCAAGGCACTTAACTCTAATTTGCTTTGCTAATGCTGATTGGAATATGTTCCGCCGATAACGTCGACGAGCTAACCACCATCCTTAGTAAGGAAATGCATCGCCGACGTTGTCCCCACAGTGAAGGTTTGCTGCTTCCCCAGTCAAAAGCCCTGGATTAACACCGAGCTTGTTGCAAAGCTAAATGACAGGGCTACCACACACAGGGCTATCACAGACAACCCTGAAGCTACGGCTGAGGACAGGAACAAGTACAAGAAGTCCCACTATGTCCTCCACAGAGTCATCAAAAGAGCAATAGGACATTATAGGAATAAAGTGTAATCATATTACACAGGCTTACACAGGCTCTGCACACAGTCGTGAAGAAGGCACGACAGCGCCTCTTTCCCCTCAGGAGGTTGAAAAGGTTTGGCATGGGCCCTCAAATCCTGAAAGAGTTCTACAGCTGCACCATTGAGAGCATCTTGACTGGCTGCATCACTGCTTGGTATGGCAACAGCACCCCCCTCAATCGCATTGCGCTACAGAGGGTGGTGCGGACAGCCCAGTACATCACTGGGGACGAGCTCCCTCCTGTCCAGAACCTCTATATCCCGGAAAATCTTTAAAGACTCCTGCCACCTAAACCATAGACTGTTCTCTATGCTTTCACACGGCAAGCGGTACCAGTGCATCAAGTCTGACACCAATAGGCTCCTGAACAGCTTCTGTCCCTAAGCCATAAGACTCCTTGACATACACAATCAGAAATGGGCAAATGTAACAGGCAGTGCCATTTTTCCATAATCGTTTCATTAATTATCGGTTTACAGAGGTGAAACAAAGTTTGTGTTCCATGGTACCACTGAGGCAGATACACAGACATCCACAAAATGTGCTATTGTTCCTTTCTAATATTACCTGCCACCTATTTCCTTCACTAGACTACCAAAGGAATTCTTTAAACAGGTTCTGGGGTTACAGAATTTCTAGTTTTGAAAATAACTCTTGGGTGCATTGTCATCCATCTGTCTTGGTTATGAGTTCATGACTGTTCCCCATCAAACCCCCAGGCATTGTCAGTTTGAAATATGAATTCCTCTGCCTGTCTGTCCTCGAAAGCTGAGTATACTACTTGCCGACAGTTGGGGAGCTCGTGGCCATCTAGCTGAGGGCATTTGATGTAAACTCTTTCAAAGACTTCTTTAGGGATTGCTCAAAATATGGTCAAGGGCCAACGGTGGAGAATTGAATGATAGATACTCCACTGCATCATCTGACTGTCTTTGGCCTCATATAATTTTATGGCCCTATTTCCCCACCCCCCACCCCCTGTATTGTAAATTAGGTGTCATAAAGAAAGCATCTGAACCAGGCCTTACAACCACACTGATCAACTAATTTGTCTGTGGGACCGTGTGCACCAGGGAGCCCTAAAGGAGCCGGCCGGCCTGGGCCCTGTAAATAACCAAGCTGCCGAAGAGAAGGGGACTGGGCCAGATGTAAAAGGGGGCCAAGTCAGAGCAGATTGCATAGCTTCTCCCAACCCTCCCTTTCCTCTCCATCTGAAAAGGAAAAAATACTTCATGGATGAAGGTGCCAGTCGAGGCAGTACTGATACTGTGCCATGTACTGGGTGCCCATCTGCCACTCTCTCTGCTTTACACAAAAAAATCCTTCCCTTTTGTCCCTTCTGAACCAGGCCTTATTCACAGAGCTCTAAGTCCACAGCTGGTTTTTACCCTCAGAGAGCTGCAGGCACAGGAGAGTGGAGTGACAGTAAAGCTGTACACATCGTATGAGAACAGAGGGCAAAAACAGATAATCTCACAATTGAGCTTAAATGTGCAAATCGCTCCCTAGTAAAAGAAAGCCATCCTTTGTAAAATTGTGTGCTCCTATTTGAATGGAAACTTTGAGAGGTTTTGCTCTGAAAGACTAGGAATTATCAGTCCAAGGTGGCATATTTAAGAAACAACAGATTTTTAAAAAAAAGGAGTCAATAGAGCTTTCTTTATCTGACAGAGACATAGCCACCGCGATACATCCAAACACTGCAGACAGCAGGTAGGACTGGGCTTTGGTATTTTTGGTAAAAAGCATCAGCTACTCTTCCTGGGGTCCACATGAAATTAGTCAAGGACAAAAAAAATACATATATTTTGAAACTTCACACAAAGCCTACATATCAGAACATACACACAATATCTAGGTCTAATACATGGTACAGTGCAAATTACAATACAAGATATATAAAATGGCTGTGTCTCTTCACAATCCCTTTTGTGCAGTAAGGTGTTCTTTCATCTGTTTGTTTTTAACTGGTTTTATTGGTAGATTGAGTTACCTGGGGTGGCAGAGAGTCATGTAGTCATGGCTCCATTTAATAGTGTGTGTTTCCCAGCCTCTGTTCTGTTCTGTGAAGAGACCTCTGGTTGCATGTCTTGTGTTGTACCGATGAGTGTCCGAACTGTGTGTCAACTGCTTGAACAGACAGTTTGGTACCTTCAATAGATCAATACCTTGCACAAAGACCAATAGTGATACAGTCAATCTCTCCTTCACTTTGAGCCAGGAGAGACTAACATGCATGTTACTGACACTTTCCCTCTGTGTATTTCTAATTGCGATATGTGCTGCTTTGTTCTGGACCAACTGCAATATACCAACAGTTGAAGTCAGAAGTTCACATACACCTTAGCCAACTACATTTAAACTCAGTTTTTCACAATTCCTGACATTTAATTCTGGTAATAAGACCCTGTTTTAGGTCAGTTAGGATCACCACTTTATTTTAAGAATGTGAAATATCAGAATAATGGTAGAGAGAATAATTTATTTCAGCTTTTATTTATTTAATCACATTCCCAGTGGGTCAGAAGTTTACATGCACTCAATTAGTATTTGGTAGCATTGCCTTTAAATTGTTTAACTTGGGTCAAACGTTTCGGGTAGCCTTCCACAAGCTTCCCACAATAAGTTGGGTGAATTTTGGCCCATTCCTCCTGACAGCTGGTGTAACTGAGACAGGTTTTGTAGGCCTCCTTGCTCACGCACACTTTTTCAGTTCTGCCCACACATTTTCTATGGGATTGAGGTCAGGGCTTTGTGATGGCCACTCCAATACCTTGACTATGTTGTCCATAAGCCATTTTGCCACAACTTTGGAAGTATGCTTGGGGTCACTGTCCATTTGGAAGACCCATTTGAAACCAAGCTTTAACTTCGTGACTGATGTCTTGAGATGTTGCTTCAATATATCCATATAATTTTCCATCCTCATGATGCCATCTATTTTATAAAGTGCACCAGTCCTTCCTGCAGCAAAGAACCCCCACAACATGATGCTGCCACCCCAGTGCTTCATGGTTGGGATGGTGACCTTCGGCTTGCAAGCATCCCCCTTTTTCCTCCAAACATAACAATGGTCATTATGGCCAAACAGTTCTATTTATGTTTCATCAGACCAGAGGACATTTGTCCAAAAAGTACAATCTTTTTATGGTGGTTTTGAAGCAGTGGCTTCTTCCTTGCTGAGCGGCCTTTCAGGTTATGTCGATATAGGACTCATTTTACTGTGGATATAGATAATTTTGTACCTATTTCCTCCAGCATCTTCACAAGGTCCTTTGCTGTTGTTCTGGGAATGATTTGCACTTTTCACACCAAAGTACGTTCACCTCTAGGAGACAGAACGCACCTCCTTCCTGAGTGGTATGATGGTTGCGTGGTTCCATGGTGTATATACTTGCGTACTATTGTTTGTACAGATGAATGTGGTACCTTCAGGTGTTTGGAAATTGCTCCCAAGGAGGTCTACAATTGTTTTCTGAGGTCTTGGCTGATTTCTTTTGATTTTCCCATGATGCCAAGCAAAGAGGCACTGAGTTTGAAGGTAGGCTTCGAAATACATCCACAGGTACACCTCCAATTGACTCAAATGATGCCAATTAGCCTATCAGAGGCTTCTAAAGCCATGACATCGTTTTCTGGAATTTTCCAAGCTGTTTAAATGCACAGTCAACATAGTGTATGTAAACTTCTGACCCACTGGAATTGTGATCCAATGAATTATAAGTGAAATATAGATATAGATACTTTTGTACCTGTTTCCTCCAGCATCTTCACAAGGTCCTTTACTGTTGTTCTGGGAAATAATCTGTCTGTAAACAATTGTTGGAAAAATTACTTGTGTCATGTACAAAGTAGATGTCCCAACTGACTTCCAAAACTATAGTTTGTGTTTGAAAAACGAGTTTTAACTCCAACCTAAGTGTATGTAAACATCCGACTTCAACTGAATGTCCTTCTTTGCCACACATGACCACACAGCTGGGCAGTAGTCCAGGTGCGACAAAACTAGAGCCTGTAGGACCTGTCTGGTCGACTAAGATGTCAAGAAGGCAGAGCAACACCCATCATTTACAGTACAGACCTCTTACCATTTTAGCAACCACTGAGTCTAAATGTTTTGACCATGAAAGCTTACTATCTAGGGTTACATCCAGCAGTTTAGTCTCCTCAACTTGCTCAATAGCCACATTATTCAATATTAGATCTAAACAAGGTTTAGGTTTGAGCGAGTGATTTGTCTGAAAAATTATGCCTTTCGTTTCTGAGATATTTAGCACCAGCCTATTGCAAGTTACCCATTCTAAAACTGGCTGTAGCTCTATGTTAAGTGACTCAGTTATATATTTTAATGTTGCAGCCAACGTGTATACTGTTGAGTCGTCAGCATACATAGACACACTGGCTTTATTTAAGGTCAGTGGAAGGTCATTTGTAAAAACAGAAAACAGTAATGGCCCTAGCTGGCTGCCCTGTGGTACACCACATACAACTGGATTTGCATGAGAGTGGCTTCCATTAACAAAAACCCTGTGTTGTATTAGATAGGTAACTCTCAATCGATAATAAGGCAGAGGATGCAAACCCATAACACCAAAACATTTTCAGCAGTAGATTTTGATCAATTACATCAAAAGCTGCACTGAAGTCTTAAAAAACAGCTCCCACAATCTTCTTACTATCAATTTCTTTCAGCCAATCATCAGTAATTAGTGTCAGTGGCGAGCATGTTGTGTGTCCTTCTCTATAAGCATGCTGAAAGTCTGTTGTTAATTTGTTTTCTGTAAAATAACTTTGTATTTGATCAAGCAACATTTTTTCCAAAAGTTTGCTAAGCACTTGTAACAGGCTGATTGATCGGCATTTTGAACCAACAAAGGGTGCTCTGCTATTCTTGGGTAGCAGTATGACCTTTGCCTCCCTCCATGTCTGAGGGCGCTCCATGTCGTCTAGGCTTAAATTGAAGATGTGGCAAACAGGAGTCACAATGTATTCCGCTACCAACCTCTGCAATTTACCATCCAGGTTGTCGGTACCAGGTGGTTGGCCTAATTTATAGATAGCAACAAAAAAAGTCACCTCTTCCACATCCACTTTGTGGAACTCAAAACTACAGTACTTCATTAATTGTTCCATTATGCATGCATTTGAATGTAAGGTTCTGCTTTTCTTTTCTTAGTCAACCTTGTGTTCTTTTGTTGTGTTCTTGAACGTAGCCCTGTTTCTTTGAGTTCTGGAACGTAGCTCTGCCTTTCATTTTTGTTCATGGATTTCACCTGTGTTTGGTTCTAACCTGGTCTCATCAGCTCCCTATTTAGTTCAGTTCTTTCTGTTTGTATGGTTGTGAGGTATTGTTTGTTTTTGACTGCCTACTTGTGTTTGATCTTTGCCTGCCTGTGACCACAATTCCTGCCTTCTGCGAAGGTGTAATAAACATCTGCCGCACTCTGCGTGTGAATCCACACCTTTTTATTCATTACAATGAAGGCTCAGCATTTGTGGTTTGCATGTCAAACCTACATTTGCTAATCTTGTCAACAAAAAAGTTATTAAAGTGGTTGGCAATAGCAAAGGGTTTTGTTATGCACTAGCCATCTGCCTCAATGAAAGATGGAGCCGAGTTGGCTTTCTTACCTAGAATTTCATTTAAAGTACTCCAGAGCTTTTTACTATTATTCTTTATATCATTTATCTTTGTTCCAGAGTGTAGTTTCTTCATCTTTTTGTTGAGTTTAGTTACGTGATTTCTCAATTTACTGTACGTTTTTCAGTCTGCTGTGTTGTCAGACTTATTTACTATTCCCTTTGCCTCATCCCTCTCAACCATACAGTTTTTCAATTCATCATCTATCCATGGGGATTTGGCAGCTCTAACAATCAGTTTCTTGATGGGTGCATGCTTATCAGTAACCAGAAGAAGCAGTTTCATAAATGGTTCAAGTGCAGTGTCCGGATGTTCCTCATTACACACATAAGAGCAACAAATATTTTTCACATCTTTGAAATAGGAATCATTGCAAAACCTCTTGTATGATTGTTCATGCACAATTTTAGGTCCAATCTTTGGAACTTTTTTTTTTAGATATGGATATTATATTATGATCACTACATCTGATGGGTGTGGATACTGCTTTAGAGAAGACTTCTGCAACATTAGTAAATATGTGATCCATACACGTGGATGATTTAGTTCCTGTTCTGATTGTAAATACACTGGTAGGTTGACTGTTGACTTGAACCAGATTGCAGGCACTGTTTACAGCTTGAGCTTCTTTTTGAGTGGGCAGCTTGATGACAACCAGTCAATATTTAGCTCACACAGAAAATATACCTTTCTTATGATATCACATATAGTACCTGTCAAACGTTTGGACACACCTATTCATTAAAGGGCTTTTCTTTATTTTTACTATTTTCTACATTGTAGTGAAGACATTGAACTATGAAATAGCACAAATGTAATCATGTACTAACCAAAAACGTGTTCAACAAATCAAAATATATTTTACATTTTTGATTCTTCAAAGTAGCCACCCTTTGCCTTGATGACAGCTTTGCACACTCTTGGCATTCTCTCAACTAGCTTCACCTGGAATGCTTTTCCAACAGTCTTAAAGGAGTTCCCACATATGCTGGGCACTTGTTGGCTGCTTTTCCTTCACGCTGTGTTCCAACTCATCCCAAACTATCTCAATTGGTTTGAGGTCAGGTGATTGTGGAGGCCAAGTCATCTGATGCAGCACTCCATCAATCTCCTTCTTGTACAAATAACCCTTACACAGCTTGGAGGTGTGTTGGGTCATAATCCTGTTGAAAAACAAATGATAGTCCCACTAAGCGCAAACCAGATGGGATGGCGTATCGCTGCAGAATGCTGTGGTAGCCATGCTGGTTAATTGTGCCTTGAATTCTAAATAAATCTGACATTGTCACCAGAAAAGCACCCCCACACCATCACACCTGCTCCTCCATGCTTCACGGTGGGAACCACACATGTGGACACCATCCGTTCACCTACTCTGCGTCTCACAAAGACACGGCGGTTGGAAACAAAAATCTCAAATATGGACTCGTCAGACCAAAGGACAGATTTCCACCTTCTAATGTCCACTGCTCGTGTTTCCTGGCCCAAGCAAGTCTCTACTTCTTATTGGTTGCCTTTAGTAGTGGTTTCTTTGCTGCAATTCGACCACGAAGGCCTGATTCACACACTCCTCTGAACAGTTGATGTTGAGATGTGTCTGTTACTTGAAGTCTGTGAAGCATTTATTTGGGCTGCAATTTCTGAGGCTGGTAATTCTAATGAACTAATCCTCTGCAGCAAGGGTAACTCTGGGTATTCCTTTCCTCATGAGTGCCAGTTTCATCATAGCGCTTGATGGTTTTTGCGACTGCATTTGAAGAAACGTTGAGAGTTCTTTAAATTTTTCGTATTGACTGACCTTCATGTCTTAAAGTAATGATGGACTGCCGTTTCTCTTTGCTTACTTGAGCTGTTCTTAACCATAATATGGACTTGGTCTTTTATTAAATAGGGCAATCTTCTGTATATCACCCCTACCTTGTCACAACACAACTGATTGGCTCAAATCCATTAAGAAGGAAAGAAATTCCACAAATTAACTTTTAACAAGGCACAACTGTTAATTGAAATGCATTCCAGGTGACTACCACATGAAGCTGGTTGAGAGAATACCAAGAGTGTGCAAAGCTGTCATCAAGGCAAAGGGTGGCTACTTGAAGAATCTCAAATATAAAATATATGTTGATTTGTTTAACACTTTTTTGATTACTACATGATTCCATATCTGTTATTTCGTAGTTCTGATGTCTTCACTATTATTGCAGAAAATAGTAAAAATAAAGAAAAACCCTTTAATGAGTAACTGTGTCCACACTTGACTGGTACTGTATATTATCCAACATCTTATACATACAGTGGCAAGAAAAAGTATTTGAACCCTTTGGAATTACCTGGATTTCTGCATAAATTAGTCATAACATTTGATCTGATCTTCATCTTAGTCACAACAATAGACAAACACAGTGTGCTTAAACTAATAACACACACATTGTTGTATTTTTCTTGTCTATATTGAATACACAATTTAAACATTCAAAGTGTAGGTTGGAAAAAGTTTGTGAACCCCTAATGACAGCCTTTCCAGCTAGGTGATACAGTATATCAATGAAACCATATGTTTACAAAGACACAAACACACACAGTCACACATGCACTCACAGAAGCTCTCCAACACATAGTATGTGTACATCATTGGAGGCTCCTCAGAGAAGGAAGGGGAGGACCATCCTCCTCAGTAAATTTCATAAAACAATATATTTTTTAATTTAAAAATAATCATTTTTAGATAAAACTATGCTAAGTATATTTATGTCACCAAATAATTGATTAAAACACTATTTTTCATTGAAGGACCATGGTGTACTAGAGGACAGCTAGTTTCCATCCTCCTCTGGGTACATTGACTTTAATACAAAACCTATGAAGCTCATGGTTCTCACACCCTTCCATAGACTTACACAGTAATTATGACAACTTCAAGAGGACATCCTCTAACCTATCAGAGCTCTTGCAGCATGAACTGACATGTTGTCCACCCAATCAAAGGGTCAGATAATGAATCTAGTACTGAAAGCATAAGCTACAGCTGGCTAGCATTGCAGTGCATACAATATGGTGAGTAGATGACTAAAAGAGAGAGAAAAACAATAGCTGAACAATTTTTTACAAATTAATTTCTTCAAAAATGAAGGTGAAGCAAGAGAGCGAGGGAAAGAGATTTCTTCTTTTTCACATTAAGTTTCACGTACTTAGCTAGCAAATGCAGCTAGCTAGTTTAGCCTACTCAAACACCCTGCTCAAACAGAGGGATGCTATGGTCGCTAGCTGGCTATGACTATCAACACAACACTGGAGTCAAGGTAAGCTTTTGGTTTTACTAATTTACTGTAACTGGGGCCCACCGGTGTAACAGCTTAACTGCTTAATGACTGACTGTACACTGTAATGTTACTGCATGATTGCAGCGGGTTTACTAATGCGTTATATCTATTAGCCATGTTGACTATGATTACTTTAGCTAATATGGTGACAACAATGTAGGCTGTGTGTATTGGTTATGATATGGTTTGGCTTGGAAAGGTTTAATCCCCTGGTCTCCTACAGCTGATGTGTCGTGCATTAAAGTCCACAAGGGAAGGGAAAAGGTGAGAGGAGGAGAGCGCATAGATGCGAAAAGGAATACAACGTGGCTGCTATGAAAGTGAACTGTGTTTATGCGTGATCAGGGGTGTATTCATTCTGCAGATACTGTTGAAAAACGTTTCTTAGACGGAAACAAACGGAACTAAACGGGGATAAACGTAACCGGAATTTGACCAATAGATACTCTGGATTTCAACTGTTGGACTCATGATTACACCCTAGATCAGCTAGATGCAGACGAGAGTGTGCTAAGAGGTATTGAACGTGTCACTGTCTGTCACCTCAATTTTTTCTCTCAATCTGTGTGCACCTATGTTATAAACTTTCATTTATTGGCTAGGTTATAGCAACCTCATGATGGGTATAGGGAACATTTGAGTATCATGTAAGCTCAGCAAAAAAAGAAACGCCCCTTTTTCAGGACCCTGTCTTTCAAAGATAATTGGTAAAAATCCAAATAACTTCACAGATTTTCATTGTAAAGGGTTTAAACACTGTTTCCCATGGATGTTCAATGAACCATAAAAAATTTATGAACATCACCTGTTAAGACACTAACAGCTTACAGACGGTAGGCAATTAAGGTCACAGTTATGAAAACTTATAACACCAAAGAGGCCTTTCTACTGACTCTGAAAAACACCAAAAGAAAGATGACCAGGGTCCCTGCTCATCTGCGTGAGGCATGCTGCAAGGAGGCATGAGGACTTGCAGGGAAATAAATTGCAGGGAAATAAATTGCAATGTCCGTACTGTGAGACACCTAAGACAGCGCTACAGGGAGACAGGACGGACAGCTCATCATCATCGCAGTGACAGCCCACGTGTAACAACACCTGCACAGAATCGGTACATCCGAACATCACACCTGCGGGACAGGTACAGGATGGCAACAACAACTGCCCGAGTTACACCAGGAACACACAATCCCTCCATCAGTGCTCAGACTGTCCACAATAGGCTGAGAGAGACTGGACCGAGGGCTTGTAGGCCTGTTGTAAGGCAGGTCCTCACCAGACATCACTGGCAACAACGTCGCCTATGGACACAAACCCACCGTCGCTGGACCAGACAGGACGCGGTTTTGTCTCACAAGGGGTGATGGTCGGATTCGCGTTTATCGTTGAAGGAATGAGCGTTACACCGAGGCCTATACTCTGGAGAGGGATTGATTTGGAGGTGAAGGGTCCGTCATGGTCTGGGGTGGTGTGTCACAGCATCATCGGACTGAGCTTGTTGTCATTGTAGGCAATCTCAACGCTGTGCGCTACAGGGAAGACAACCTCCTCCCTCATGTGGTACCCTTCCTGCAGGCTCTTCCTGACATGACCCTCCAGTATGACAATGCCACCAGCCATACTGTTTGTTCTGTGCGTGATTTCCTGCAAACAGGAATGTCAGTGTTCTGCCATGGCCAGCAAAGAGCCTGGATCTCAAACCCATTGAGCACGTCTGGGACCTGTTGGATTGGAGGGTGAGGGCTAGGGCCATTCCCCCCAGAAATGTCTGGAAACTTGCAGGTACCTTGGTGGAAAAGTGGGGTAACATCTCACAGCAAGAACTGGCAAATCTGGTGCAGTCCACATGGAGGAGATGCACAGCAATACTTAATGCAGCTGGTACCCACACCAGATACTGACTGTTACTTTTGATTTTGACCCCCCCTTCGTTCAGGGACACATTATTCAATTTCTGTTATTCACATGTCTGTGGAACTTGTTCAGTTTATGTCTCAGTTGTTGAATCTTATGTTCATACAAATATTTACACATGTTAAGTTTGCTGAAAATAAACGCAGTTGACAGTGAGAGGACGTTTCTTTTTTTGCTGAGTTTAGTACACAAAACCTATCGATGTTATATTGAACAGGGTGAATGCAATATGAATGACAGTCATCCAATACTCTGTAATAGAAATAAGGCCATGATCATGAAAAAAAAATAAGTGTCCTCCCTCATCTTAAACGTCACCAACCGCCACTGGTGTACATGCTGCATTTTCAACAGCGCTTGGTTTGATTAATGGGCTTCCTAACTAGGAAATTAGTTCAAAGTGACACAAACTTTTGTCTGTGTGTGTCATCCTCTTCCTCTTCCTGACAGTCACCAGAGTTGAAGGAGCCCCCTCTTACCCTCCCTCCTGCTCCATGTTCCTGGTTCGTTAGCGGTGAAGGAACTCGATAAGAGCTGACAGCACAGTTATGATTTACAGAATGCAAATGAAGGGGCGGAGGTAAATGCAAATGCTGAAAGCACAATGGAAAAGTGATTAAAAATCATTTCAGTGTCTTTTATCTCCTGGTACTGTTCGTCCTAGGAAGGGGATTTCAAAGGCACAGACTTAGGTCTTGGAGCCTTTCACCAGCACTCATTTCAATGTGTCCCCCCCCATCCCAGAGAGGACTTACTGTAGCTTGTTTTTTAGGCTGCCTTCCATCGTCTGCCTTCTATCATATCCCTTCCAAGTGCAGGACTTCTCAAACCTCTATGTGCAAGCAGTTTGGCAAAGTTGTCTCATGTCATTGTCTCACTTAGCCTCACTCTAGTTTCATCTGACTGTCTTTGTGGAGGTGTAACTACTGTATACAAGTTTTCTTAGCTCTCAAGTAAGTCCCATCTGAAGAGCTAGTGTCAGTTATTAGAAAAGAGCTTCTGCTGTTTGTTGGTTGGTTACAATGGTAAATTCCCTGTAACATTAACATCTGTCTATGCTTCATTGTCTGCTATAGTGATGCTCTCATCATCTTAGCATCTCCCACACACACAGTGCTGTGAGAATTTATAAATTTCTATAGAGCGAATCAGACATTGGAAAATGTGCAACAGCAAAATGCCTTCCCTGGACCTCTGACTCAGAAGTCAGGGACTAATATCTCCTAAATCTGCATGAAAGTATGGAGACATTTCATTTTTCATTATGCCTAAGCTCGTTTCTGAGTCAGAGGAGGGTCTGACTCCAAATGCAAGTGTTATGTTGTGTCATTTTACAACATGAATAATGGATGCAGTCTTTATTTTGGGGTCTAAGGTGTTCTCATTCCAGTGGGTGGGCTTTGTCTTTGCTTGTCTCACTCCACTCTCACTCCCTCTGTTTCCTTTTCATGGCTTCATGTTGTGGTTATATTTAAACCTGAAAGAACAGCTCAATGTTCCTATTGCAGTTTGTTCTGTAGAGTAGGATGGTCTTAGAGGGCAGGGCGCAGGGGGAATGAAGTGCCTCTCCTCCATGCTCTTTAGGGTTCACCTTTAGATCTCTCAAATGATCAGACACCTGGAGGGGGGTTGCAGTGAGATTAGTAGGCGAACAGCCTCTAGTAAAGATGAGGTCAAGCGTATTGCCTGCCTTGTGAGTGGGAGGGGACTGGGAAAGGGTAGGTAAAAAGAGGCAAGGAGGGGAAAGTGAGAGTTGGAAAGAAATGAATCGAAGGCAGATGTCGGGAGGTTGAAGTCGCCACATTCTTGTTCTGAAAGCATGCGCAGACCAGTTGGCAAGTGTCTTCACAGACATTTTCAATCTATCCTTGTCCCAGTCTGTTACAAGCTGACCACCATTGTCCCTGTTTACAAGCACTCCAAGGTAACCTACCTAAATGACTATTGCCCTGTAGCACTAACATCTGTAGTTATAAAGTGCTTTGAAAGGCTCGTCATGACACACATTAACACCATCATCCCAAACACCCTAGACCCAGTTCAATTTGCATACCGCCCCAACAGATCCACAGATGATGCCATCTCAATTGCACTTCACACTGCCATCTACCATCTGGACAAGAGGGAACTATGTAAGAATGCTGTTCATAGACAAAAGCTCAGCGTTCAACACCATAGTCCCCTCCAAGCTCATCACCAAGCTAGGGACCCTTGGACTGAACTCCTCCCTCTCCAACTGGATCCTGGACTACCTGACGGGCTTGCCCCAGGCAGTGATGGTAGGCAATAACACCTCCATCACACTGACCCTCAACACAGGGGCCCCTCAACACGGGTGCCCCTCAGGGCTGTGTGCTTAGTCCCCTCCTGTACTCCCTGTTCACCCATGACTGCATGGCTACGCACAACTCCAACACTACCATCAAGTTTGCTGACGACATGACAATGGTAGGTATGATCACCAATGGTGATGAGTCAGCCTACAGGGAGGAGATCAGAGACTTAGCAATATGGTGCCAGAACAGCAACCTCTCTCTCACTGTCAGTAAGACCAAGGAGCTGATCGTGTACTATAGGAGAAAGAGTGGAGAGCACGCCCCCATCCATATCGACAGGACTGTTGTGGAGTAGGTCGATTGCTTCAAGTTCCTTGTCGTCCACATCACTAAGGACCTAACATGGTCCACATACAACCGCACAGTCATGAAGAGGGCACTGCAGTGCCTCTTCCCCAATCAGGAGGCTGAAAAGATTTGGCATGGGCCCTCAGATCCTCAAAAGGTTCTACAGCAAGACCATTGTGAGCATCTTGATTGGCTGCATCACCACTTGATATGGCAAATTCACCGCCCTTGACCACAAAGTGCTACAGAGGGTGGTGCAACCCAGTACATCTTCAGAGGAAGACCCGAAAAAGTGCCAAATAATCCAGCCACCCAAGCCATAGACTGTTTACTGCTACCATCCGGCAAATGGTACTGTAGCATTGGCTCTCGGACCAACAGGCTCCGAGACAGCTTCTACCCCCAAGCCATAGGATTGCTAAATAGCCAGACTGCTAAACAGTTAATTAATAGCCAAACTATTTGCATTGACTTTATCTTGCACTGACCCTACGTACCCTCACTAAACTATATACTGTATACAAAATAGCATGGTTGGTTAAGGCAGCCCTCCCCTCCGCCCTCCCTGCCATTTCACGGTAAAGTCTACACCAGTTGTATTCGGAGCTTGTGACAAATAATATTTTATTTAATATGATTTGATCTGTGGGCACCTGTACGTTGTTCACCATTGTTGTTGCTACAAGGTGGAACTGGTTCTGAAGTAATCACGTGATCAGCGAAGGATCATCTAGTGGCCTACATAGATCCACCTCCACATCCGTGTTCTTCAAAAACATTGTGCAGAAAGTGGTACCACTTAGATAGGCATTTTTGGTGGGGGGTTTCCTTTACTATGGGCATTGGTTTATTTCTGAATGGTTGTATTTAATTGCTTACTTGAGATTGCTGTTTATCTAAATACTTGAAAAAAATTACTTAAGAATAACAATATAATAATATATAAATAATAATTTGTCTCTGAAAATGCTGGTGCATATTCATTTCTGTCACGTTCTGACCAGTAAAGGGGTCATTTGTTATTGTAGTTTGGTGGCAGGGGGTATTTGTTTTATGTGGTTCGGGGTGTGTGTTTATGTAGAGGGGTGTTTGTTTAGAGTTTCCGGGGTTTTGGTCTATGTTCTATGTTAGTGTATTTCTATGTTCAATCTAGTCTATTTCTATGTTTAGTTTATTGGGCCTTCAATTGGAGGCAGCTGTTCCTCGTTGCCTCTGATTGAAGGTCCTATGTATAGGGAAAGTTTGTTATGGAAATTGTGGGAGGTTGTTTGTGCACTGCTATGTTTAGCCTGCATTACTGTTTAGCTGTCGTTAGTTTTTTCATTTTTGTATAGTGTGCGTCATAAAATAAAGATGAGCATTCACGTACCCGCTGCATTTTGATCACACTTCCTACGACGGCCGTTACAATTTCTGGATAAGCACCCAGCTTTATTTGATTATATACACCATTTTTTTAGTTAACCTTTATTTAACTAGGCAAGTCAGTTAAGAACAAATTCTTATTAACAATGACGGCCAAAGAACAATGGGTTAACTGTCTTGTTTCGGGGTAGAACGACAGATAATTAACTTGTCAACTCGGGGATTCAATCTAGCAACCTTTCGGTTACTGTTCGGTTAATGCTCTAACCACTAGGCAACCTGCCACCCTGTAAATCTATGGTTACAAATGCATGATTTATTAACAAGCCTGAGTAATGTGCACGTATCCAGTTTAAATATTCATAGGAATATTCATGTATGTTTCCCACTCCTCAATAATAACTTTATACAAAGGTTACATTGTAGCACCAATTGCCACTTACAGGGAGGAGATACAGTATATTACTCAAATTAGATCATATGGACACTTCGAGTCAGAACGCCCTACAGTCTGATAAGTAGCTTATCACCATCAATGACAGAGAGCTGTTATGGATATTATTGAGTCCAATTTTACACAGGAGGTTCATTTGTCAAGAAGGTAATTTGTCTGTGATTTTGAGCAAGCCACAAAGGACAACACCTCTAACAATCTCTTGGGAGACTGAAACAAACGAGAGGCCATGCATACATTTGGACTGATTACTTTGGGACCCCTTAGCACATGATTAAAAACTTACAAATCCATTAAATAGTTATCACTAAATTACTTTCAGTGAAGAGAAGCCAAGAATGACCTAGGTGACCTTCTCCTTTTGTCCTTTCTCCCTCGAACCCTGGAGATGTGGACTTGAGACCTGCACGCTGAGTAAAAGGGGATGTTGGGAGTATGCCTTGTTCACACACTGTCTACAGAGCACTAAATCCCTTAATTAGCAGGCCTGGGAGAGCAGTCCCCAGGGAGCTCTGTTAAACGTGGTCCTGCTCCACACACTCTCCAATCCCATTTGCAGTTATTTTTTTTAAGACATCAGGATAATGGTGCTTGAGGGTGTGTAGAGGAAGCGGTAGGAGGGAGAGGGGGGCTTGGACAGTTAGTGGTATAAACCGTTCTGTAGAGTTGACTGAGAAGGGAAAATAAATTGTTTTCCACTTTAATGTTATATTTCTTTAGAGTTGATAGATTTAGGAGATGGGGCTTTGAAGACTGACCTTGTCATAGCCAATAAGTTCAGAGCAGAGTTTTATCATACACACTTTCAAATGTAGTGGTCGATAAGATTAATATCCTGGATTTGAGAGCCTTTGTCCTTTTGATTCTCCTCCCAGGCCTTCTCTCAAATGTCCTTTCAAACACACTTTGCCTTTGTATTTAATGCAGTGATAAATATTGCTACTGAGGCTGTAGCAGTCAGGATGCACAGCCACAAAGTTAAGCAGCATGTGCATAGCACTAGAATGTGAAGCTTTACATGTACAGAGAATAGGCAGAAATGTTCAATATTATTTGTGTTTAACAGCATTGAGGCCTGGTCTCTCTGGCTGGTCTATCCAGTTGCGCTCAGGTTTTTCATTTCTTTTGACAAACCTCAGCTGTCATTGACATCCTCTTCAAAGTGTAAAAGATTACTCTGCCCTGGATTTCTTACACAACAAGGGGATATTGTTTTTTAATATGAAATGAGTTGGTCACTGTTCACGTGTGTCTAGAAAACTTAGCTGCTATGGCTTTTCCACTTACCACATTTTACAAGTGTTTTTACATGCAGTAGAAATTATAGTTTCAATCTGGAAATGGAATGAAGATGAAGAGGAATTGTGAAATGCAGAAAGAGGAAAAAAGCCAATTGAGAACTGATTAGATAGATGTATGGCTACTGTACATTTAATGTTAGGCTCTACTGTTAGCCCTGGCCATCTACACCTGTGATGCCTCTAACAGCTAATCATGCTCCTGTTTGAGACTCTGTTAGACAGCTAATAGAGTTTTCTAATATTAATTTCCAGCCATACGTCCTGCATCAATAAGCAATTAAGAGGTGTGGAAACGAAAGGCACTCCGGCCAGCAGACGTTTTCCCCCTTCGTTTTAATCAATTAATCGCTTTGGCATCTTTGTTTGAAACCCCCAAATGGATTTAGACGTAAAAGTGACACATGAAACGGCTCTATTCCCAGGCCAGCCCTACTGATGTGGGATCTTATCAATTGAGAGATTCATGGTGGAACTCCCACTGGGCTCTCTTTTAACCCTCTCCCCTGGTTTCACACACTGTTTCTATTTCCTATAAAGGCTCAGAGAAGTCAAACGGACCAGAACAGTGCTACTGCCGCATTCTGCTTCCTTTACACCGGGTGTGAAGGGAAATTCACAGGAAGTGTTTCATGTGATAATATAGCAGACAGAATATCTAATGCCACCCACGAGAATGCAGCAACTGGGAAAGCATTAAACATTCAGAGTAGCAAGGAAATGCAGATGTCGTAGACTTAGACATCCTCCTCAACTGATGTTGTCACTGTGACAGCCATCTGAATTTACATAGTGTTTCATTCATCCATTTATTCAACTCAACCCCTTTTCACATGCCTGGTCATCCACTTCTATATCAGCCTTGATTGATTTGTTATTGATTTACACATTCAGTGAAAGGTTGCTATCTTAGGAACTTGCATTCAAAAAAGCATCACCAGTGTATTGTAACATGTTAAGCATCTAATTTGATGTGGGGTCTATTTCCTTTTTCCTCAGGTTAACTCCCATTGCTCCACTCTGCTGTGAAGTCGTGTTCACATGTTTTCCTTTTGCAGTGACAAGCTTGTAGGTTTCCCCTAAGACAGCCAGACGATAGACTGCTGATACTGTATGATATGCATGAGCTCCGCTCCACATCTTCAACCAGCCCCATTGGACCACAGGATCCCCACAGGATCCCCTGTGTGCATAGGGCCCTAGCCAACAGCCCTGCTTTATGACACAAACAATCCTGAGCACACAGTGTCAATGCGTTTAGCTGTCATGTGTTGTTGGCTAACCTGTCCTTTTCTCTTTCCACAGCACCTCCAAACAACATCTCAGTTTCGGCAGAGAACTGTCCAGCTCCATTCAGCCGGTACCAGGCCCAGAACTTCACTCTGCTGTGCACTGCAAAGGGAGGCAAACCTGCACCTTCGGTGAGTCACACATTTAGACACTTGAACATGCTATACAGTGCACATACAGTGCAGTATATATAGGGCCAGACACACATATCACTTGGAGCCAATTCACTGTTAACAATCATTCTGAAAGGTTCCAGTCATGTGTACCCCACTGCATTGAGCCATGACCACAGTCACGGTTGAAGCATACAGTATGAGGAAAAGTAGTTGTAGAGGGGGATGTTTGAAGAGATACATTTCTTTGGAAGAGTTTGACTTGTGAATCATAATTACTACAAATACACCAGGCAACGTAATCATTAGAGATTATTTGAAAAAATATCATCCAGAGACAGACGTGTCGTCCGAGTTAGGATCATTAATCTTATCACAAAGTGAATCATTAATAATGATTGTACCAGGAATTGCCATTAGACATCGTAATGTCCCCCAATGCTATTCCCTCAACTTTTTGAGATGGCAGACAGGGTATTAGAGATAGCTGAATCCTCATGCTCCTCTGACTTCTAGCATATGAGCTGCTTGAGTGACGCCACTCGCTGTTCATCCCTACTGGTCTATTAATCATGGTCCACGGGTGTATCATAATGTATTCCAGATCCATCTCACAGCTTATCTCCTGCAATTATGAACCCAGTGAGAGGTGAATACAAGGTGAACATGATTTCCGTCTCTCAGGTACTGACTGACTGGTTATATAAAGCCACATGAGTACATTCCATGGTCTTCCTAGCACTCTGGTATAAGGATCCCACAGTCATTACACTCCTGCACTGCTGGACTTCTCTACCAACCTTGTTGGAGGAAATGAGATAGATCTGAAAGGCCATCTCTCCAAATATTTCTGTACTCTGTTCATTAGACTCCCTGAGTAGCCCTGGTAATAGGGAGAATCAACTCATGTGTCACGGCTGTTTGAAGGAGCGGACCAAGATGCAGCGTTTTCGTAATTCCACATATTTATTAAAAGTGAAACTGAATGCAATACACTAATAACTTGAAAATCCAAAACAAACCGTGACACAGCGAGGACGACATACTACTCAAAAGACAATAACCCACAAACAACATGCCGAAACACCCCTACTAAATATGACCTCCAATAAGAGGCAACGAGGACCAGCTGCCTCCAATTGAAGGTCAACCCAATAAACCCCAACCTAGAAATAGACAAACTAGAACTACAACATAGAAATAGAAAACATAGAACAAACACAAAAACACCCCCGTCACGCCCTGACCACTCTATCATAGAAAGTAACAACTTATATTGGTCAGGACGTGACATCATGCAATCGGTTAGAAATTTGCTTTCAGAGATGGCGATGACTCATCAAATCACTGAGGCTTCTACAGATTTGGTCAGACTGTAATCTTCTGTCTAAATACATAGAGAAGGTAGTATAAAGGGTAAATGCTGACTATGCATGGCCATTATTTGCTCTTCCTGCTCTGTAGCAAATATCAAATATCAAATCAAATCAAATGTTATTGGTCAAATGCACATGGTTAGCAGATGTTACTGCGAGTGTAGCGAAATGCTTATGCTTCTAGATCCGACAGTGCAGCAATTTCCACAACAAAACCTAATATGCACAATCTAGTAAAGGAATGGGATAAGATTATATAAGTATAAAATATACAGATGAGCAGTGACAGAGCGGCTAAGATGCAATAGATAGTAAATAATAGATATTGAAGGATACAGTATACATGATATACTAATGAGATGACTAATACGAGATATGTAAACATTCTTAAAGTGGCATTATTAAAGTTGTAACGGGCATCGTAAGGATTGGACCAAGGTGCAGCGGGAACATGTATACTCAGCTTCTTTCTTAAATTAAAAGAAGGAAAAACAAACAAATCTCGTATACAAAACAACAAACGACACTAACAGTCCTGTCAGGTGCACAGACACAAAACAGGAGACAACTACCCACAAATCCCATAGGAAAAACACCCCTCTTAAATAAGACCTTCAATTAGAAGCAACGAGGAGCAGCTGCTTCCAATTGAAGGTCAACCCCATTAACTAAACATAGACATAGAAAGACTAGAACTAACATAGAAAAACATAACATAGAACATACACCAAAAACCCCGGAACACTCTAAACAAACACCCCTCTTACATAAGAACATAGCCCACATACCCTGAAACACTCTAAACAAACACCCCCTCACACGTCCTGACCAAACTACAATAACAAATAACCCCTTATACTGGTCAGAACGTGACAAAAGTGACTAGTGTTCCGTTTATTAAAGTGGCCAATGATACCAAGTCTATAGGTAGGCAGCCGCGTCTCTGTGCAAGTGGTGGCTGTTTAACAATCTGATGGCTTTGAGATCATCCTTGATGATCTTTTTTGCCTTCCTGTGACATCGGGTGCTGTGGGTGTCCTGGATAACATTTAGTTTGCCCCCGGTGATGCGTTGTGCAGACAGCACCACCCACTGGAGAGCCCTGCGGTTGTGGGCGGTGCAGTTGCCGTACCAGGCGGTGATACAGCCCGACAGGGTGCTCTCAATTGTGCACCTGTAAAAGTTAGTGAGGGTTTTCGGTGACAAGCCACATTTTTTCAGCCTCCTGAGTCATTTACATTTACAGTCATTTACAACACTAACACTGTATTTCTGATCAATTTGATGTTATTTTAGTGGACAAAAAAATAGCTTTTCTTTCAAAAACAAGGACATTTCGAAGTGACCACAAACTTTTGAACGGTAGTCTCGTGTTTAAGCCGTTGAATTGCGGCTCCACTTTGTCTCTGTACTGACACTTTGCTTGTTTTATTGCCTTACGGAGGGAATAACAACACTGTTTGTATTCGGCCATGTTTCCAGTCGCTTTGCCATGGTTAAATGCGGTGGTACGTGCTTTCAGTTTTACAATATGCTAATCATTATAGAAGGCTACTAGATTAATCACAGAGATTGATTCGATTGGGCTTGTTAATTTACTTTATGCCCTAACATATCCCGTTAAAACCTACTGAGGTCATTTTTACCCTTCAGTTTACATACACCTTAGACAACTACATTTAAACTCAGTTTTTCAAAATTCCTGACATTTAATCTTAGTAAAATGTCCCTGTCTTAAGTCAGTTAGGATCACCACTTTATTTTAAGAATGTGAAATGTCAGAATAATAGTAGAGAGAATGATTTATTTCAGCTTTTATTTCTTTCATCACATTCACAGTGGGTCAGAAGTTTACATACACTCAATTTGTATTTGGTAGCATTGCCTTTAAATTGTTTAACTTGGGTCAAACGTTTCGGGTAGCCTTTCACAAGCTTTGCACAATAAGTTGGGTGAATTTTGGCCCATTCCTCCTGACACAGCTGGTGTAACTGAGTCTGGTTTATAGGCCTCCTTGCTCGCACACACTTTTTCAGTTCTGCCCACAAATTTTCTATAGGAATGAGGTCAGGGCTTTGTGATGGCCACTCCAAAACCTTGACTATGTTGTCCTTAAGCCATTTTGCCACAAATTTGGAAGTAGTCTTGGGGTCATTGTCCATTTGTCTTGAGATGTTGCTTCAATATATCCACATAATTTTCCATCCTCATGATGCCATCTCTTTTGTGAAGTGCACCAGACCCTCCTGCAGCAAAGCACCCCCACAACATGATGCTGCCCCCCCCCCGTGCTTCACAGTTGGGATGGTGTTCTTCGGCTTGCAAACGCCCCCTTTTTCCTCTAAACATAACGATGGTCATTATGGCCAAACTGTTCTATTTTTGCTTCATCAGACGAGAGGACATTTCTCCAAAAAGTACAATCTTTGTCCCCATGTGCAGTTGCAAACCGTAGTCTGGCTTTTTTATTGGGGTTTTGGAGCAGTGGCTTCTTCCTTGCTGAGCGGCCTTTCAGGTTATGTCGATATAGGAATTGTTTTACTGTGGATATAGATACTTTTGTACCTGTTTCCTCCAGCATCTTCACAAGGTCCTTTGCTGTTGTTCTGGGATTGATTTGCACTTTTCGCATCAAAGTACGTTCATCTCTAGGAGACAGAACGTGTCTCCTTCTTGATCGGTATGACGGCTGTGTCCTCCCATGGTGTATGTACTTGTGTACTATTGTTTGTACAAATTAACGTGGTACCTTCAGGCGTTTGGAAATTGCTCACAAGGATGAACCAGACTTGTGAAGGTCTACACATTCTTTTCTGAGGTCTTGGCTGATTTCTTTTGATTTTCACATGATGTCAAGAAAAGAGGCACTTAGTTTGAAGGTAGGCCTTGAAAACATCCACAGGTACACCTCCAATTGATTCAAATTATGTCAATTAGCCTATCAGAAGCTTCTAAAGCCATGACATCATTTTCTGGAATTTTCCAAGCTGTTTAAAAGCACAGTCGACTTAGTGTATGTAAACTTCTGACCCACTGGAATTGTGATACAGTGAATTATGAATGAAATAATCTGTCTGTAAACAATTTTTGGAAAAATTACTTGTGGCATTTACAAAGTAGATGTCCTAACCGACTTGCCAAAACTATAGTTTGTTAACAAGAAATTTGTGGAGTGATTCAACAATGAGTTTTAATGACTCCAACCTAAGTGTATGTAAACTTCCGATTTCAACTGTATGTATCATTCAACCGATTCATTAAATAACCTTTGAACTTTTGTTTAACTGTTAGGCTGTGGGAAATTAGACAAGAAACCTGCCTTTTTATACTGAGTATTATTTAATCCCATCTCTTTAAAAAGAAATAATCACTAAGCCAGCCCAAGCATAGATCAGGGACTCAATACAAAAGCACTCAGAGGTTCAAGCATTAAGAGGAGGCAAGTAACATTCATGTTACGTTTTTCTGGATGACGATCGAGAGGTATGAGTGGGCAGATAGAGTTATGAGGCGGAAACTGGTTGACCAGGAGAGTCGTCTCCAAGGAAATGTAACCATTTCAGTCAAAGCAACTGTGCTTGAAGTACTGTATGAATAATGCGTCTGTGTTTGTAACATGGCTAAGCTATGATTCTAAGTAGTGGAGAAGAATTGTGTTGACTCCAGAAGACGTTGTAATGCCTCTGTGGAGAGTTAATCACCCTGCCAGAATTGCCCAGTGCTGAAGGACTAAATCAAAACTCAATAAACAAATTTTGACAGTGTTCAGAGATAGATTTTATAACAGGAGTGTCTCTCGACTCCTCAATCCTGCACATGTCTCTTTTAATCTCCTTAAAGATCTAGTGCTGTGGTCCAGTGGATGAAAGCATTAATAATAATAAAAGTCAAATAAGAAGAAATCACCAGCATAGTATTTCCAATGTTTGCAGACTTTTTATGTGCACATTAGAAACTAACCAGAGGAAAACATAAGGATCTCACATGGTACTGTCCAGTACCTTTTAGGGCACATGTGTGGATAAAGAGAGTAATGGTACATTTTTGTACCCAACATTTTGAATATGAAGGTACAATAATCACACTCTCAAGAAAAGGGTAAGGTGTGAAGCTACATTTCTGTTTCCAAGGGTACAAATGTATTTAGTGTACCCCCAGTACCCATAAGGTACAGTGGCACATGTTTTGCCACATACAAGAAACGGCTTTGTCACTGAGGTGGTACCCTTTGTACCATAATCATTATCATATTTCCTAGAATGCTCTACTGCATGTAGATTTTTTATAATTGTTTTTAATATCTGCGTTTTTACATGTACATTGATTGATTGATTAATCTTATGCTACACAAAGATAAACAACTTACATTTTTCTAAACTAATCTAAACTAATTTAATCAGATTTTATGCACCCATTACTGAAATAGTTGTTCCAGTTTAAATGGTTTAAGTAGTCTCCTCACAATGTTCCTAATCCCGGCAGTCATTATGAATGAGGGTTGCAGGTGAATACAAATTCCAACTGTTGGAAATCCTAATTCTGTCTGGATTCCAATAGGAATTACATATCACTTTGCAAGCAGTATAATGCAACTTGCAAGTAGGGTTGCAAAATGCTGGTAACTTTCTCAAATTTCCCAGGTTTTCCAGAATTCCCTTTTGGAAGATTCCTGAAATTGAGAGGGAATAAGCAGGAAATCCATCAACCAGGATTTCTTGAAAATCTGGGTATCTTGCAACCCCACTTGTAGTCCTGATGTGCCTGAAATGGAATGAATTCAACAACTCTACAATTCACTCAAGGGCAAGGCACACTGGGAAACTATATTGGAGGCATGGCTTAGTGTGGCCGTGGCAGTTCATTATTTTTGTGTTGTACCTGTTTAAGTGGTCTATGGTGGAGGTACATTTTGTCACTTACTAGGAACATCCCACTGGGCACACGCTGGTTGAATCAGCGTTGTTTCCATCTCATGTTGAACCAACGTGGAATAGATGTTGAATTGACATCTGTGCCCAGTGGGATATGGCTTTGTCACTGTGGGGGTTGACCAGTTCCTACCTCAGATATGAACTGGGGGAAATTATGTTCCTATAACTAAAGGTACAAAGGATGACCTTACAGGATACAAACCAAGTGACAAGCAGTTGTTCTCCTTTAAGAACAAATCTAAACCTTTTTTTCTGAGAGAATACTGAATTGGCCTGGGTTTTGTGACTGCAACTTCAAACGCCTTTCTGCCTTTTGATGACACTAATTTGCTCTTTGTCAGTGCTGTTGCCTGGCATCTTATTACAAAACTAGCTGTTGTCAGCTCTATTTTCTGTCATATCTTTGCAAGCCCAGTCTTAGATGCTTTTCTAAATGTTTATCAAAGCATGTTCTGTGTTTATACAAATGCCATTTAACTGGTCAACAGTTTTGGTTAGCCTACATCCTTTCACATTGCAGCTTATGTGCTCAGTCACCATTTGTTTCTAGGCATGAGTTTTTTAGGTTGAGGCCAGTGGTGTAGTGGAGGGTAAATGCAAGTAAACAGTTTACCCATAATTTGCAGAAAACACATGTATTTTTTCCCTGCAACCAACGATCGTTTTACCCACATATTTCTGTACCACTACATCACTGGTTGAGACAAAATGTAACACGTAAGCGTAATCAATGGCTGTATACAAAGAGCTGTGCACTGACTGTGCATTCCTTTCTTTCACCAGTTATTCACCAGAACACTTCATTTGTCTGCTTGTAGCTTATTATACAAGGAACAAGCGTGTTGTTGTCACTAGGTACTGTAGAAGGTGCATCATCTTCCGTTTTAGATACTTTTAACAAGCTATTCACATAATACTAATAGTTCTCATGACATCCATTACAGAATCCTCAGAGCACAAGTAACCATTGATTGAAAACGGGAAGGATAATGACGGCTAATAATGAGAGATGATTAAGCTTCTTTCTCTTTCACTGTCTCACTCTCTCTCTCATGCGCTCTCTCTCTATCTCTCACCTTCTGACAGCACAATGATTCATTGTGGCAACATTAAGGTATATTTGAGCCATTGAGTGAAGAGAACGGGTTATTGTTACTAGGGTTGCAAAGGGAGGGTATATTACTGGAAACCTTCAAAGTTTGCCAGTTAATTACCAGAATTTGGGTATTTTTCAAGGATTGTATGTAATCTATAACAATACATCTAGCGGGCCTTTTGGGTACTTATTATTTTTACAGGTGTCTGTTATTCTATCTTTTTATTTAACTAGGCAAGTCAGTTAAGAACAAATGTTTGTCGAAGCTGTCTCGAATCCGACTGAAGCAGGTGGTGTGCTCTGGCTCCATTGTCTGAAGCATTTGGGGATGTAGAACAGAGGCGTGATTGATAATCACTTAATTCCACTGTGAAGGACCATGCATAAAGACCATTGAAAACCACAAACAGCTTCTCATTACAGCACAGCTACCACTGCCCACTGTCTAAATTACAGCCAGCAACAAGACTCATATGCTGACCCCCAAAAAAGTAGCCTGCTCAAGACATCTCTATAACAGTGGGGTTTTCATTGCCTTGAGCATGCTGATTAGGCCTAACCTAAAGTAAGTGAAAACTGGACGGTTAGGTATTTTAGGTAGGTGGATCAGTTTGACTTGTGAATATGAAGATATCAATTCCAATTTCTTCTACCTAAGGTGTATTTACAAATTTAAAGAAACGTTAAGAGTAATCAGTGTATTTCTTTCATAATGTGACCGAGGATTTCATAAAAGGGAATGCATGAAATGTAACAAAAGGTATTTTTCCCACCACTATGTAGTAATCCATTCTCCATTGTTAGCTATGCGTATAGTAAACCAATAAAATACAGAATAATTCCTATTCAATCATTGAAACTATTTTTAAAGCCTTCTATCTCCCAGAGAGTACCGTCTATCACGTATATACAGTACGTGTGTGTGAATAATCCTGAATTATTGAACCACTTCAAGATAACATATATAAGAAAAGAAAATAATAATGGGATTGTATGGACATCTGTAATGATGCTCTCTCCCTGGCACCTGAGGTTCATATGATGCAAACCTTCCAGGCCTTACACAAGGTATCCTCACTCTTACTATCTTGGAGTACATGCAGGGAAATTAGGGCGTGCCAATGATTCCTTCGGTACAAAACAATCTTGAGAACAACAGTTTTCTCTGTCAAAATGTATAGTATTGAAATTAAAGAAAGCATAAATAAAGAGAATGTACAGTAGTATTAACCTTGGAGATCACTACACTTAGTTTTTACAGCATTGGCTGAGTCCTTGTGACTTACAATGGGTACAGCACTCACTTCATTGTTTGGGAAAGTAGGAGAGATAGTGCCCCACACTGGTCAGGAGTAGATACATAAGATGGGACTGCATCAAATGTGCCATTGCTTCTGCAAATCTTGATCATATTTCCCCTCTCTGAATAGGAATGACACATCATAGAACTTGTCTTTGTTGTATGTTCTGGATCAAATCAAGGTGATTTATAGATTCAACTTTTTTAAATGTCAATGCAGTCAGCCATTCCATCACCAGTGACATAATTAAATGCTTACAGCCCACACAATATTTTCCGAAGAGCAAACAAGCACAAGTTCATTACACTATCCTGTTTCTCCACATTTCTTAGCAAATTGGTTTTCTACAGTACCCAAACAAAATGATGATTTATTGTGCAGGTAGGTAGTACAGAAGGTAATGGTGGGAGTAAGGTCAATGATTAGCTGATACTCTAGAGTTGTGAAAGTTGTTAAACGGAGTCAGTTTAGGAGGCGTTGAGGTCAGTGCATACCAGAACCTACAGTGCTCTTAATCTCCCTTGATGTTTCAGGTATAGGCCTACACAGTGCAGTCAACACAGCACTGATTAGTTGATTTATATTCAAGGCTCTGTATTTGTATTTGTGTTACTACTGTACAATATAAACTGTAGTACTACTGTATTATCTTGTTACTTGCATGGATACTGTACATGCATTGTTGTGCTACACAAGGAGATATAGTACACCATATGGAGGAGTCAGTTTAATCCCTTGATCGTTGTTTAACCAATGGCTGTGGACTGCCTATGATGTGCTGTAGCTGAAGGCCTATAAACCTGAAAGTGTTGTGTTCATGTTAGGAAGAGTGTTGGTTGTCTGTTTTCTCCCTATTGTTCACATGGTGCCATGCAGAGTCAATCCCAAGGAGCATGGCCTTACGTCACAGCTGTTTACACAAATTACTGCTATTTACACAGCAGAGTGAAAAGCCCCTGAGGTGGAGTCAAATCAAAGCATGCCTCAACAATCCCCTTTTACAGAAAATCTAAACATTGGTGTAAAATGTACTATATAGGGTAACGATACTTTGTTCTCGTGCAAATTGGTTCCAAATGTCCAAAGGTCCCGTAACTGACTGCGGATTACATTTTTGTCTTCAAATAAAGAAAAGTGAAAATCAAAAATCACGGTATGAGTAGGGAGCTTCACAACTAGCGATGCCAAGGGCAGTAGCTCTGCATCCTGATTTTAAAGCTAATATCTGGAGGTTATGTGTTAAAATAGGAGCTTGAATTTCCTGTCAAGAGATTAACCAGCCGGAGATCATTATATCCTCATGATGTAAGGAAAGTAAGGAAACTCCTGTAATATCATTGGAAATCCCTGCTGAACACCAGCACCGAGCAAACCCCTGACACATCTCCTCTTCACCAGCTCACTGGTGACTGAATAACCACATCCCATTATCACAACTTGAAGTTGTAATAAGACAATTGGAAAGGATATACTGTAATTCAACCCTCTTTCCGCTTTTTTGTTTGTCTCTCGATCTCTCCCCCTCTCCCCTCGGTCTCTTTCTCTCTCAGGTGTACTTTAAGCGGGATGGAGAGTTGATAGAGGTGATATCCTACATCCACCCCTCAGCCGAGGACGGCGGTGGCTCAGCAGGGGTGAGGGGTGCCAGGCCACTCATCAGCAGAGACCTGGACGACACCAAGCTGCAGAGGTCCCTCTCCCTGTTGGACCCCGAGGGCCGGCCAGCCCGCATGTTCACCGAGAGCCCTGAGCATCGTTGGACCCCGGGCCAGCACACCCAGGGTCGGCAGCAGAAGGAGCAGCCCAGCCCTGCCACGGAGATCATTCCAGAGACAGTTGTGAGCCGGGAGTTCCCTCGCTGGGTCCAGAGCACTGACCCACTCTACTACTTCAGCCACACTCACATCTCCCAGAGTGATGGCTCTGTGCTGGTGCAGGCCAGACTCACCTGGACCCTTAACCCCCAGCTGGACAATGACGCCATGTTCAGCTGTGAGGTCAAGCACGCAGCACTGTCCATGCCCATGCAGACAGAGGTCACACTGGGTGAGTACAACAGAAATATCGCACCCCTAACCCACTCCTCTCTCCTTGTTTCCCCATCGCCGTACTCAATCTCTGAGCCTCCTTATGTGTCCCTCACAAATCTACTCAGAACAACACTGATTTCCATTTGATGCTTAATTGTGTAGTGACTGACAAGGCAATTAATCGAGCTGTCTGTTGCTAAATTGAGTTAACTCACAACCGTTATTGAAGAAGTCAACCTGAATTAAGGAAGTCAAATGCGAATTTATACACAATCAGCCACGTGATGTCCTGTATTGGAGGAGGTTCTTGGAGGAGGCGATGCAGTGCTGATATGATAAACAGAAACATTAAGTTTACTGAGAAAAGAGTAAATGGTAGAGGGCGGAGTGTGGTGCAGTAAGGAGAAGCTGCTGCTGGTACAGGTACAAGTTACACTCTGTGTGCACACTTAATTTCCTCAGAGCGCCAGCTTTTCTCCTTCACACCTTTAGAGGGGCCTTCTCCTCCTGCTAGTGTCCCTTTCTCACCGTGGTGTGTTGACAGACATGGGGCGGCTCTAACCGCTCACCCTTTAACTGTGTGAAGCTTTTGGAGTTTTGCTGTTAGAACAACAACAACAGCGGAGCTAGAAAAACACTCAACCAACACAGAAGGACCAGTGTTTAGGGTCTATAAAGGATTTACCAATCATGGCTAACAAGTGCCTATGTGTCAGCCTGCATACTGCAAATAATACACATTCAATCTGTTTATAATTCTACCCTTGTATATTAAGTAACTTCCCAGTGAAAATCTCACTTTTAAAAGTTCATATTCTGTTAACGTCCCATACTCGTATTTGTGGCCAAAGCATCAATTGTAGAAGAAGAAAAAAACACACAGACCATTTAAAAATGCTTGCTATATCCTTATAGAACATGATGTCATCTTGTGGAGGATGAGCTGGCAAATCAGCAGTTTAGAGAAGGATGACCTGGTCAATTAGAGGTCTATTTACATGATTATATTTAATGACCGGTATTCGCCCACACCATTCTGTTGTTGGGATGCACCCACACAATTCCATCACAAAAAAGCTGCTTGTTAACATACTTAATTGCCATTTTTTTGGAAGGAAAACTATTTCATAAGGATATACTGATATTATCTGTCTTCTCAAGACAGATTGCTGAAATTATGATTTTAACAGCCTCCTCTTTCCTTTTGTTACATGTTGATGGTAAAAATACTCTGGACCCAGAGGGGTGTAGGCCCAGAGAAAGCCTTGCTTTGACAAGGTTTTTCTATGCTGTGATTCAAGCCATTCATTTACCAGTAGCTTTGTTCTTTATTGGGATGAAAACAGCTTCTCCAGACATTCCTCCTCACCACCCTGAGAGTCGAGAACAGAAATTGTGCATTTGTTGATTTTAATTGGAGTACACTTGAAATTCAAAGCATTCATAAACCTGCTTGGAGCAGACTGAACCTGGGGTAGTATGAGTGAGAGCTGCTGTTATAGAGTAGTAATAATAGCCAGTACATGTGTTGATAAACTGGAATAAATGTCACGTATTGTTAGAATTATGTCAACACTTCAAAACATTATCTCTAATATATGTATATCCTGGTTGGATGTAATAATCTAAAACTGGACACATTTTAAGTATTTCCCCCAGAACCTATCTTTTGATTATACAGTTTAAGCCAGCTAATTGCTCCTGGGACCTGTCACCCACTCCTGTCCCTTGGCCCTGGCTTTCAGAGCTGTGTTTGGTGAGGAAATTAAAAGGAACCCTCTGGGCACAGACATCAATTCAACGTCTATTCCACGTTTGTTCAATATAATTTCATAGCAATTACGTGGAAAGAACGTTGATTCAACCAGTGTGTGCTCAGAGGGAAGTTTTTGCACTGTCCATAGGTAATACATATTTAACTGATTTAATATCAAATCAAAGCTTATTGGTCACATACACAGATTTGAAGATACTATCGCAGGTGCAGCAAAATGTTTGTTTCGAGCTCCAACAATGTGGTAATACCAAGCAATAATAAAAATATAAAAAAGAATACACACATAATCCAGAAAAATGTATTAATTAATTAACAAATATCAGAACGAGCAATGCCAGAGACCGGTGTGACGATCGTTGTAAGGAGTAGACCAAGGTGCAGCGTGTTGAGTGCTCATGATAAATATTTATTTTTACTCAGAACACTAAAGCAAAAACAATAAACAAAGAAACACGAACGTCACGTTCTGCAGGCTTCACTGAGCAATACAAAAACAAGATCCCACAAACCCAGGTGGAAAAAAAACCTAACGAGGACCAGCTGCCTCTAATTGGAGATTATCCCAAACAAACCCAACATAGAAATAGAAAACTAGAAACTAAACATAGAAATACAAAACATAGAAAAACACCCCCTGTCACGCCCTGACCAACTCTACCATAGAAAATAACAGCTTATCATGGTCAGGACGTGACAGTACCCCCCCCCCAAAGGTGCAGACTCCGAATGCAACTAAAAAAACAAAAAACAAAAAAAACAAAAGGGAGGGTAGGGAGGGTAACAAGTGTCTATGGTGGCTCTGGTGCAGTACCCAGAACCTTATCATCCAGCGAATCCTCCAGTAGAGGAGGCGGCTCTGGTTCGGGGCGTAACCCCCGCTCCGCCCGCTGATCCCTCTGCTTCTGTGCCACCGGACCATGCATCATCGCCGGAGGTTCCGGGCTGCGGGCCGCCGCTGGAGGTTCCGGGCTGCGGGCTGCCGCTGGAGGTTCCGGGCTGCGGGCCGCCGCTGGAGGTTCCGGGCTGCGGGCCGCCGCTGGAGGTTCCGGGCTGCGGGCCGCCGCTGGATGCTCCGGGCCGCGGGCCATCGCAGGAGGCTCCGGGCCGTCTCAGGAGGCTCCGGTCCGGGGACCATCGCAGGAGGCTCCGGGCCGTCTCAGGAGGCTCCGGTCCGGGGACCGTCTCAGGAGGCTCCGGTCCGGGGACCGTTTCAGGAGGCTCCGGGCTGGGGACCGTTTCAAGAGGCTCCGGGCTGGGGACTGTTTCAGGAGGCTCCGGGCTGGGGACTGTTTCAGGAGGCTCCGGGCTGGGGACTGTTTCAGGAGGCTCCGGGCTGGGGACTGTCTCAGGAGGTTCCGGACTGGGGACCGTCTCAGGGAGCTCTGGACTGGGAATGTGCACTGGAGGCCTGATGCGTGGAGCCGGGACAGGTGGCACCAGACTGGTGACACGCATTTCAGGGCGAATGCGAGGAGCAGGCACAGGACGTACCGGGTTGTTGAGACGTACTGGAGACCTGGTGTGTATAGCCGGTATCAATTGTTCCGGAACTTCCACACACTTCTCAGGACGAGTACGGGGAGCTGACTCAGGTGGCACCAAACTGGCAACACGTTCCTTTGGGAAAAACTTGTGCATCCTCCACCAACTCAACAACTCTCCCATTTCTCTCTTCTCCAAATTCTCCCGGATTGGCTCTGGTTCACTCCTCGGCTCCGCCGACTGCTCCATGTGCCCCCCCAAAACATTTTCTTGGGATTTCTGTAGCCTTCCCTACTTTGTAGCTGTCCCCCTCCTTCGCTGCTTCCCTGGCAGGCTCTTTTCTCCGGACACTATTTTATCCCAAGCCCCGGATATACTCCTCCTGATCTCCTCATAAGACCAGGATGCCATTACATCCTGGGTACACTGCTTGGTCCTGTGTTGGTGGGATCTTCTGTGATGATCGTCGTAAAGAGTAGACCAAGGTGCAGCGTGTTGAGTGTTCATGATAAATATATATTTTTACTCAGAACACTAAAGCAAAAACAATAAACAAAGAAACACGAACGTCACATTCTGCAGGCTTCACTGAGCAATACAAAAACAAGATCCCACAAACCCAGGTGGAAATAAACCCTACTTAATTATGATCTCCAATTAGAGACAACGAGGACCAGCTGCCTCTAATTGGAGATCATCCCAAACAAACCCAACATAGAAATAGAAAACTAGAAACTAAACATAGAAATACAAAACATAGAAAAACACCCACTGTCACACCCTGACCTACTCTACCATAGAAAATAACAGCTTACCATAGTCAGGACATGACAACCGGAATATAAATATATATATATATATACATATAATGGTGTGTAAAGACAGTTTGGACAGTATATGAATAGAAAATGTGTGTACAGTGGTAGTTATATATGATGAACCATGATTGGAATACAGTATATATAAAGCGGGTAAAACGGTATGTAAACATTATTAAAGTGACCAGTGTTCAATTACTATTTACATAGGGCAGCAGTCTCTAAGGTGCAGGGTAGATTACCAGTTGATAGCCGGCTATAACAGTGACTAAGGTTCAGGGCAGGGTACTGGGCGGAGGCCGGCTAGTTGTGAGTATTTGATGGCCTGAAAATACAGTAGAAGCTGTTTCTCAGTCTCTCATTCCCAGCCTTGATGCACCTGTACTGTCTCCAGCCTTCTAGATGGTCCTTGATAATATTCTTCTTGTCCTTCCCATCTACACCGGCTGCTGTAGATGTCCTGGAAGGCAGTCAGTGTGCCCCCGGTGATGCGTTGGGCAGACCGCACCACCCTCTGGAGAGCCCTGCAGTTGCAGACGGTGCAATTGCCATACCAGGCGGTGATACAGCATGACAGGATACTCTTAATTGTGCATCTGTAAAAGTTAGTGATGGTCTTAGGGACCAAGCTGAATGTATTCAGTTTCCTGAGGTCAAAGAGGCGGTGGTGTGCCTTCTTCAACACGCTGTCTGTGTGAAGGGACCAATTCAGCTTGTCAGTGATGATATTTTCCTGGCACTGCTACACCAGGGCCATCACCTCCTCACTGTGGGCTGTCTTGTTGTTGTTGGTAATCAGGCCTACCACTCTTGTGTTGTCAGCAAACTTGATAATTGAGTTGGAGACATGGGGGCCAACCAGACATGGGTGAACAGGGAGTACAGGAAGGGGCTGAGCATGTACCCCTGTGGGCCCCATGTGCTGAGGATCAGCGTGACGGAGAGTTGTTGCCTACCTTCACCACTTGGGGCAGCCCATTAGGAAGTCCCAGTTACACAGGAAGGGGTTCAGACCCAGGGCCTTGAGCTTAGTGATGAGCTTGGAGGGAACTATGGTGTTGAAGGCTGAGCTGTAGTCGATGAACAGGATTCTTACATAGGTATTTCTCATATGCAGGTGGGATAGGGCAGTGTGCAGTGCAATGGCGATTATGTCTTCCATGGATCTTATGGCGAGATATGCAAATTGTAGTTTGTTTAGGGTGTTGGCTAAGGTGGAAGTGACAGTCCTTAACTAGCCTCGCAAAGTACCTTATGATGACCAAAGTCAGTGCTACGGGGCTATAGCCATTTAGTTAAGCTACCTTCACTATCTTGAGTACAGGAACAACGGTGGACATCTTGAAGCAAGTGGGTACAAAAGACTGTGATATTGAAAGATTGAATATGTCTGTAATTAGGCTGGGGTGGTATCCAGATTATCATATTGTCATATTGGTCTTCTTTCATCCCGGGATTTACGGTATTACCGGCTAGCACAGAAGGTGGTGCTAAAAACATAAGAATATCCCATTGGGCATCTATTCCCAGAATGCTAACAAAATTAGCACAGACCAATAGCAGAATCACATAGACACTGTTAGCTAAATGCTAATGAGCGAAAACTAACAAACTAATTGCAAAGACAAGCAAATACAGCTCATAAAGTAATACAAGCATAGCTAATTGCTACCGATTGGCGTTTTCGTTGAGTGTGGACATTTACAAGTGAAAGGGAACTAGAGAAATTGTGCAAATTAACTAAGTTGTGATGCATGCTTTTCAGAAGGAAAGGAGTAGAGGGGAAAAGCTAGCAGGAAGAAATTACAACTGTACAAATAACTCATCCAGAGCTCTTTGACTTCTGGCAGAAATCCATTATAAGATATCTGATGGCAAATATTTAGTAGTGAATTGCATACAAGTGTAACTTCATCACCTCATGTGTGCCGCACAACAGAAATTCGTCGATAGATACAGAACGATATGGACTCACCATCTCCCGCTTTCTCTCATTGTGCTTTAACAAACAAACACGTGACTGGCTCAACTGTTCTGGGGAACTACGGTAAGCTTTATAATGTAGTGTATTGCACTAAGTTGACTGCAGGTATTTACTTATGAAGTAGCTACTAATATTCTAATTTATGGAAAATCTTTGAAGAAATAGTTTTGACTGTATTGAAAAACCATCCCGTGTTTTTTTCCAAATACCCCGGTATACGGTATATACTGTATACCGCTCAAGCATATCCGTAAACCCTCCAGCCAGCTGGTCTGCAAATGCTTTTAGGACAAGGCTTGGGTTAACATGCTTAAATTACTTACTCACATCTGACATGGAAAATGAGAGCACACAGTCCTAGTGACCGTCGGGGGCCCGCGTTGACGGCTCTATGTTGTTTTTCTCAAAGCGGGTGAAGATGTTTAGCTCATCCGGGAGCGAGGCGTCAGTGTGGCTGGCTTTCCATTTATAACCCGTGAATGTCTGGAGTCCCTGTCACATACAGTACCAGTCAAAAGTTTGGACACATTCAAGGGTTTTTCTTTATTTTGAATATTTTGTAGAATAATAGTGAAGAGATAAAAAACGATTATATAACGCATATGGAATCATGTAGTAACCAAAAAAGTGTTAAATAAAGTAGCCACCCTTTGCCTTGATGACAGCTTTGCACACTCTTGGCATTCTCTTATCAAGCTTCATGAGGTTGTCACCTGGAATACATTTCAATTAGCAGGTGTGCTTTTTTAACAGTGAATATGTGGAAAGTGAATTTCTTTCCTTCTTAATGTGTATGAGCCAATCAGTTGTGCTGTGACAAGGTAGGGGTGGTATACAGAAGATAACCCGATTTGGTAAAACACTAAGTCAATATTATGGCAAGAACAGCTCAAATAAGCAAAGAGAAATGACAGTCCAACATTACTTTAAGACATGAAGGTCTGTCAATACGGAAAATGTCAAGAACTTTTGCAGTCTCAAAAACTATCAAGCCCTATGATGAAACTGGCTCTCATGAGGACTGCCACATGAAAGGAATACCCAGAGTTTCCTCTGCTGCAGGGGATAAGGTCATTAGAGTTAACTGCACCTCAAATAAATGCTTCACAGATTTCAAGTAACAGACACATCTCAACATCAACTGTTCAGAGGAGACTGCATGAATTTTTTATTTTTTATTTAACTAGGCAAGTCAGTTAAGAACAAATTCTTATTTTCAATGACAGTGTAGGAACAGTGGGTTAATTGCCTTGTTCAGAATGACAGATTTTTACCTTGTCAGCTCGGGGATTCGATCTTGCAACCTTTCAGTTACAAGTCCAACGCTCTAACCACTAGGCTACCTGCCACCCCAAATCAGGCTTTCATGGTCGGATTTCTGCAAAGAAACCACTACTAAAGGCCACCAATAAGAAGAAGAGACTTGCTTGGGCCAAGAAACACGAGCAATGGACATTAGACCGGTGGAAATCTGTCCTTTGGTCTGATGAGTTCAAATTTCTGTCAAATGTGTGTCTTTGTGTGACGCAGAGTAGGTGAACAGATGATCTCTGCATGTGTGATTCCCCCCATGAAGCGTGGAGGAGGAGGTGTGATGGTGTGTGGGTGATTTGCTGATGACGCTGTCTGTGATTTATTTAGATTTCAAGGCATACTTAACCAGCATGGCTACAACAGCATTCTGCAGTGATATGCCTTCCCATCTGGTTTGCACTTAGTGGGACTATCATTTGTTTTTCAACAGGACAATGACCCAAAACACACCTCCAGGCTGTGTAAGGGCTATTTGACCAAGGAGAGTGATGGAGTGCTGCATCAGATGACCTGGCCTCCACAATCACCCGACCTCAACCCAATTGAGATGGTTTGGGATGAGTTGGACTGCAGAGTGAAGGAAAAGCAGACAAAAAGTTCTCAGCATATGTGGGAACTCCTTCAAGACTGTTGGAAAAGCATTCCTCATGAAGCTTTTTGAGAGAATGCCAAGAGTGTGCAAAGCTGTCATCAAGGCAAAGGGTGGCTACTTTGAAGAATCGAAAATATTAAATCTATTTTGATTTGTTTAAACACTTTTTGGGTTCCTACATGATTCCATATGTGTTATTTCATAGTTTTAACGTCTTCACTATTATTCTACAATGTAGAAAATAGTAAAAATGAAGAAAAACCCTTGAATGAGTAGGTGTGTCCAAACTTTTGACTGGTTCTGTACTTCTCAAGTCTAAGCCGTTGAAATGCGACTCCACTTTGTCCTTGTACTGTCGTTATGCCTCTTTGATTGTCTTACAGAGGTTGTAGCTGGTCTGTTTGTCTGTTTGTACACGTCCATGCTCCCAGTTACCTGTCTATGGTTAAATGCGCTTTCAGTTTTGCGGAAATGCTGCCATCTATCCACGGTTTTTGGTTTGGATGAGTTCTAATCGTCACAGTGTGAACAACATCCTCTATGCACTTCCTGATGAACCCCGTCACCAAGTCAGTTTATGTGTCGATCCTATTCTCAGAGGCGACCTGGAACACCAGTCCGTGTGATTAAAACAATCTTGAAGGAAAGATTCCGATTGGTCAGCACAGTCCCCCAAAACGCTCTTGTACGTTCTTGAACAGACTTTGAGGTACCTTTGCTCCGATTTGGTGGGTGTGGCGAGAGGTGGCTTGAAGCAATGAATGACATAAAGGGCATCGGAGTCAGTTTGCAAATTCGATGACGCCCCACTCTTTGTGAAAGACTTGGAAAGCATTCCAAGTAGCAATACAGTGAAAGTACACACTTCAACTTGCTAACATTCTGCAATGTATGAGAAATACAAATTACGTACTAAATGTCTCATGACAAGAGTTGTGAATAAAGATTCCCTATCATTAATATAGAAAATAGTCAACAAAATTATTCCATCAACTATCTGACCCAAACGAAGGACGAGTTAGTGAACACAAGATCTGGATGGACAAAAGGAAACAAGCAAAAAACAAGCACAACAAAAAACCATACCATCCAGCATCATTGCAAATAAAAATTCCAACAATATATGGTGATGAACAATTATTCCTCCCCCCCTTTGAGAGGGATGAGTTTGGAACAAATGAGAACACTCTAAAACAATCTGTATAGTGTTGAGCAAATAGTAACATACATTTTGTAAGTTCAACTTTTCATCAGTCGCCACACCTCTCCTGGCATCAGTGACCCCAGAGTACTTCCGTGCTAATGTTTCGTCCTGGACATTGCCACGGCGAAGGTGTGAGATGCAGATATACAGCCAGCCATACGGATAATGCCAAATTGAATCAACACGCCAAGCTATTCGCATCTTTATCACTGACTTTTATAATCATTCACATTTCTTCACTCACTATTTTTCGACTACAACTCAACCAGACAGTGCTGCAGGTTCTCTGTCTATTTCTGAGTTATCAACAGTCATCCAAAACTGTAGAGTCAGAGGCTAGGCCTGCTGATGTTTGGCTGAATCACAAAGCACACCCGATGCAGAGAGTGCTGTTGTTTACTGAGAGCACTGTGTGTCCACTGACCCATCCCACAGTGCTAACAGTTCCAGGCTGTCCAGTGAGGAGGTTGGGTTGCTGGTCAACATCTTGGGAGACTAGGGCTTATTTTCCTGTGAGGCCAGGGCCATCCCAGGTGCCACAGTATGTCAGTCACATTGCATGCTGTTCTAATCAAAGGTGATGACGTTGGACGCCAACTGTCATTGTTGGAGTGTGTCCCAGAAATTAGACATCATCCTCTCAACGGTGCCAGCAAGCACTGTGACGCCATGACACCAGTACTGAAAATACCTTTCGGACGGTAAATGGGAGGAGGGAAGCAGGCAGTGTAGCAATCACCCTCCCCAGGTAACTGGACAAATGATATCTTCATCATGGACTTCAGACAACTTATAGTGTAATACTGTAATTTTGATGTGTATGATGAGCTTGATTCAATGTCAAATCTTTCATTTAGGGCTGATAATTGATATGTCTACTTTAGGCCTAACTGAATACAAGTGCTGGACTATAGTTTCCCCAGTTCTGTCCAGTTCTTTCAGATAATTGTTTTTCCACATTTAGGTAGCCTGACTTAATGCATTTCATTTCAACATAGTAACTGTAGGGAGTCGTTGTTGTCCTTGAGTTATGTATTGACAAGCTTCAATCTTGTCTTGCATCTATCTCACCACTCTGTGCTCTACGCGGTAACGCCATTATCTGATTCACATCTCTGGAGAGAGTAACAGAAGTAGAAGGAAGGAGATCCTGTTATCTAAAAGGGTCACCTGACTTGATATACTGTACATTGAACAAAAATATAAATGTAACTTGCAACCATTTCAATTATTTTACTGAGTTACAGTTCATATAAGGAAATCAGTCAATTGAAATAAATTCATTTGCCACTAATTTATGGATTTCACATGACCGGGAATACAGATATGCATCTGTTGGTCACAGATACCTTAAAAAAAGTAGGGGTGTGGATCAGAAAACCAGTCAGTATTTGGTGTGACGACCATTTGCCTCATTCTCATCTCCTTTGCATAGAGTTGATCAGGCTGTTGATTGTGGCCTGTGGAGTGTTGTCCCACTCCTCTTCAATGGTTGTGAGAAGTTGCTGGATATTGGCGGGAACTGGAACACACGTCAATCCAGGGCATCCCAAACATGCTCAATGGGTGAAATGTCTGAGTATGCAGGCCAGAACTGGGAAATTTTCAGCTTCCAGGAATTGTGTACAGATCCTTGTGACATAGTGACATGCATTACCGTGTAGAAACATGAGGTGATGACTGCGGATGAATGGCACAACAATGGGTCTCAGGATCTCGTCACTGTATCTCTGTGCATTCAAATTGCCTTTGATAAAATGCAATTGCGTTCGTTGTCTGTAGCTTATGCCTGCACATACCATAACCCAACCGCCACCATGGGGAACTCTGTTCACAACATTGACTTCAGAAAACCACTCGCCCACACGATGCCATACACGCTGTCTGCCATTGGCCCGTAATAGTTGAAACCGGGATTCATCTGTGAAGAGCACTTCAGTTGTCACGCCCTGACCAGGGGAACTCTGCTATTTTGGTCAGGGTGTGGTATTTCTATGGTTTATTTTCTATGTTTTGTTATAGCCTTTCTTTGTGGTTTATTTCTATGTTGGGCTCGGGGGTGATTTCCAATCAGACAGCTGTCGCTAGTTATGTCTGATTGGGAATCACATTTAAGTTCCTTTCCCCCCACGATGTTTGTGGGTTGTTGTCTCTTTGATTTTGAGCAGCTAACGTATCGGTATTTTCTTGATTTTGTGTACGTGTTTATTTCGGTGTAAAAGAATAAACATGTGTTCGCTCCCAGCTGCGTTTTGGTCCGCTTCCTCGTTACCTGACGCCGAACGTTACAGAACAACCCACCGAACCAGGACCAAGCAGCGGGAGGATAAGGAGCGCGAGAGATGGGCTCGCGAGGGGAAGGAGTTCTGGACCTGGGAGGAGATCATGTCGGGGAAAGGACCCTGGCGGAAGGATTCCCAGGTCGAGGAGGTGATGCCAGCCGGTGGAAGGAGTCGCAGGCGGCGGTCGAGGAGGCCCGGAAGACACCCCCAAGAAATTTTTTTGGGGGGGCTAATGGGGTGGTCCGGAAGGGCAGAGGAAGAGCCCAGACCACTGCTCTCGTGGGGGATAACGGCGAAGGAGGAGGCAGAGATGTGGCAGGTCCTGGAGGACCTGCGTAGGGACAGCGTGGAGGAAGAGCCTTGGGTGGCAGAGGTGCGCACGGTATCGCCAGTGCGCCTGCACAGCCCAGTGCGCTCTGTGCCAGCGCCCCACATTTGCCGGGCTAGGGGGAGTGTTCAGCGAGGACGTGTTGTGCCGGATCAGCGCTCCTGGCCTCCGGTGCCCCTTCTCGGTCCGATGTATCCTGCGCCGAGGACGCGCACTGTGTCTCCGGTACGGCTGCACAGCCCAGTGCGTTCTGTGCCAGCGCTCCACACTTGCCAGGCTAAGGTGGGCGTTGAGCCAGAACGGGTGATGTCAGCTGTGCACTCCAGACCTCCAGTGCGCCTCCTCGGTCCAGGATATCCGGCGCAGCTTATGCGCACTGTGTCGCCGGTGTGCGGTCACGGTCCAGCATGTCCTGTGCCAGCACCTCGCCCTTGCCAGGCGAATGTGGTGCGTGTCCACAGTCCAGTCCGGCCCATCCCTGCTCCCCGCACCAAGCCAGTGGTGCATGTCCCCAGTCCTGTCCGGCCCATCCCTGCTCCCCGCACCAAGTTAGTGGTGCGTGTCCACAGTCCAGTCCGGCCCATCCCTGCTCCCCGCACCAAGCCAGTGGTGCATGTCCCCAGTCCTGTCCGGCCCATCCCTGCTCCCCGCACCAAGTTAGTGGTGCGTGTCCACAGTCCTGTCCGGCCCATTCCTGCTCCCCGCACCAAGCCGGTGGTGCGTGTCCCCAGTCCTGTCCGGCCCATCCCTGCTCCCCGCACCAGGTTGGTGGTGCGTGTCCACAGTCCTGTCCGGCCCATCCCTGCTCCCCGCACCAAGCCAGTGGTGTGTGTCCCCAGTCCAGTCCGGCCCGTCCCTGCTCCCCGCACCAAGCCAGTGGTGCGTGTCCCCAGTCCAGTCCGGCCCGTCCCTGCTCCCCGCACCAGGTTAGTGGTGCGTGTCCCCAGTCCTGTCCGGCCCATTCCTACTCCCCGCACCAAGCCAGTGGTGCGTGTCCCCAGTCCAGTCCGGCCCGTCCCTGCTCCCCGCACCAAGCCAGTGGTGCGTGTCCCCAGTCCAGTCCGGCCCGTCCCTGCTCCCCGCACCAGGTTAGTGGTGCGTGTCCACAGTCCTGTCCGGCCCATCCCGGCTCCCCGCACCAAGCCGGTGGTGCATGTCCCCAGTCCAGTCCGGCCCGTCCCTGCTCCCCGCACCAGGTTGGTGGTGCGTGTCCCCAGGCCAGTCCGGCTCGTCCCTGCTCCCCGCACCAGGTTGGTGGTGCGTGTCCCCAGGCCAGTCCGGCCCGTCCCTGCTCCCCGCACCAGGTTGGTGGTGCGTGTCCCCGGTCCTGTCCGGCCCGTCCCTGTTCCCCGCACCAGGCCCACGGCGCGTGTCCACAGTCCGGCACGGCCTGTGTCCGGTCCACCGGTGACCAGTCCTGTTCCGGTCGGCGGCTCCGCTCCGGAGCCTGAGCATGCCGCTCCACCGTGGTCCAGTCCGGGCCAGAGGGGTAGGGCTAGGGTGGAGGCAGGGGGAGAAACACGCCCGGGGCCAGAGCCTCCACCGAGGGTGAGGCGCCCACCCGGGTCCCCCCCCTAATAGACTTTAGGTTGGTGCGCCGGGAGTACGCACCGTTGGAGGGGGGGGTACTGTCACGCCCTGACCAGGGGAACTCTGCTATTTTGGTCAGGGTGTGGTATTTCTATGGTTTATTTTCTATGTTTTGTTATAGCCTTTCTTTGTGGTTTATTTCTATGTTGGGCTCGGGGGTGATTTCCAATCAGACAGCTGTCGCTATTTATGTCTGATTGGGAATCACATTTAAGTTCCTTTCCCCCCACGATGTTTGTGGGTTGTTGTCTCTTTGATTTTGAGCAGCTAACGTATCGGTATTTTCTTGATTTTGTGTACGTGTTTATTTCGGTGTAAAAGAATAAATATGTGTTCGCTCCCAGCTGCGTTTTGGTCCGCTTCCTCGTTACCTGACGCCGAACGTTACATCAGTGAGCATTTGGCCAGTGAAGTCAGTTACAATGCCGAAATGCAGTCAGGTCAAGACCCTGTTGAGGACAACAAACAAGCAGATTAGTTTCCCTGAGACAGTTTCTGACAGTTTGTGCAGAAATTCTTTGGTTGTGCAAACCCACAGTTCCATCAGGTCTCAGACGATCTCGCAGGTGAAGAAGCCAGATGTGGAGGTCCTTGGCTGGCGTTGTTACACCTGGTCTGCGGTTGTGAGGCCGGTTGGACGTACTGCCAAATTCTCTAAAACGACGTTGGAAGCGACTAATGGTAGAGAAATGAACATTAACATTGAATCCCTGCACTCAGCATACCAATTGCACGCTCACTCAAAACTTGAGACATCTGTGTCATTATGTTGTGTGACAAGACTGCACATTTTAGAGTACAATTTTATTTTTCCCAGCTCAAGGTTTCTTGGCAAAGGAGAAATGCTCACAAACAGGGATGTAAATACATTTGTGCCAAAAAATGTAGAGAAATAAGCTTTTTGTTCGTTTTTCTGGGATCCTTCGTTTCAGCTCATGAAACATGGGACCAACACTTTACATATTGCGTTTATATTTTTGTTCAGATATTTTCAAATGTGATGGAGGATCTCCTAATCCATTAGCCAGATGCAGGGTAAGAAACAGTGTCTGCCCAAGAAAAGGCATGTTTCATTAGTTTCGGCCGACGCTTTGTGACGTGATTTATGGGTGGAATTTAGGTCATTTATCTGTTTTATTTATTTATTTTAGTTTCACTCATCAATTGAAACAAGCACATTGTGATTTATATTGAGAAGAGTGAATTTGATTCATTGTAAGGTTCCTGAATAACTAGATGTTGGCATGCATATCTGACCTATTTAGGATTCCCCTCGTCCAACCAAATCTCATTACTTGTATTTGGTTCATTGTCTAACATACGGGATCAGAAAGCGTGCTATATGGTTATCTAGAGGGAAATTGTCAGTCAACTGAAGCGATGCAGAACCAGTTTATGCAGGCCCAATTTAAGCCCCTACGACTACCACATCACCACAGAATTACAATTTGTCCTCCTGCTACAATGCTGTATAGTAAATCACTAAGGTTGCATAGTTTAATCTTAGATGGATGATACTCAATATTAAAGCTGCGAAATGTACATTTTTGGGAGACCAGATCAAATTCACATAGAAATGTGAGGTATAGATCTTACTGAAAGCAAGTCTAAGAAGTGGTAGATATGTTCTATGTACGCTATTTCTACGCTTCCTGTTCTTAAGTTTTGTTTTTGAGTCTTTTACTTTCAGTTTTGTACTCCAGCTTCAAACAGCTGAAATACAACATCTTCGGTTATTGAACAGATATTTCACAGCAGTTTAGATGGTACAATGAGTCTCTACAAGCGTTTCCCAAACTCGGTCCTGGGGACCCCAAGGGGTGCACGTTTCGTTTTTTTCCCTAGCACTACACATCTGACTCAAATCATCAAAGCTAGATTATTTCTGCGTATTTCACCTTTAAATCCTATGCAAATCATTCAATGTCTTCATTCAATCTCTGCTCCATACATAATCCATATAGGCCCCTCTGAAAGTGAACAATATGAAAGCTTCCCTGTCCCTTCTCCTGAAACTCCAATTGTTTCAATAGTAACCTAATGGATACCATCTGGGGGCTCCGTCTGTGCTAAGACAAGGGAATTAGTTATCTCGCTGCCACCACACTCCTACTGGTGCGCTCCCATTCTCCTCCAGTAATGACTGTCTATCCAATTTAATCCCCTCTCTCTCCAAGGGGGAATAAATCTGCAGTGGCCCTAGCTGTGGATGAAAGGACATGGAGGTCCCGACCCTCTCGCACCATGACCTTAATTGACAGGAAATTGTATTCGCCTCGCTCTCCCCTTCTTCCCTCCAAACAAAATAGGTGCCTCCTGTATTTACTTGACATGCCACTGGGTTGACACTTCTTTTCTCTTCTTTTCTCTTTTCTTTCTCTTTCTCTCTCTCTCTCCCAGCGGCTCCTAAGGGCCCCAAGCTTTTGATGACCCCGACCAGGGCAAAGGTAGGGGATACGGTGCGCATCACCGTGCAAGGATTCCAGGTAGGCGCTGGGGTTCCTGGGGTAAGTGCATGGGGGTTTATGAAACCGGAGGGCCATGTTCAGTTTGGGATAGGAGGGGACAGGGGAGATGTGCAGTTAAGCCTGTCGAGCTTTCTGATATAGTGGCCATTCTTACAGGGTGAGTGATATACCATACGTCTTCTCGGTCTAAAGCTAGCATACTGTTTCTTGTTTGGAAATAATCATAAGTGCACTATTGGAAAAAGTGACGTGTTAGAATTTTTTGGGAATTGTTTTATATTTTCACATTTATTTTTTCACTGTTGGGTTCTGACTATGCCTCAAGGCAATAAACTATTTCAATGAAAAATAAATAACCCATTCAAAATCTGTTTGTTTATGGATTGCTCCAATTCTATGATGTTCTTTTATTTTCTTAAGTATAACTCCTTAAGGCATGCATCTCAAGCTAGCTGTTAGAGGATTGCTCAGCAGAGCAGAGTTCGGGTTTGTACCTGCTAGAGCATTCCAGTCAGGAGATTGTCCTTGTGTAACTATCATCCTCTGCCCCCAAAAATGATATGTTTCCAGTAGTAGCTGATCCCCATCTCAGTGACAGGAATAGGGATGACACAGTGTTGGCGCTGCCTGCTAGAGCCAACCAGGTAGAGAGTAGAAGGAAATTTCTGATAGGCCATGCTAATGGACCAGCACACCAATCCCCTTTGTTACTTTTCATTCACTGCTTCATGAATTTCTGGGCATGATAGCACTGTGTGTTTTTATAAAGTGTTTGTTTTTCATTGCTTTATTCTGGTTTGCTGCTTTCAATCTAATAATGGCACTTATTCGGTGCCTTAGGTTTAGTGTAGCAGTTTAGAGCCTGGGCAGATGTATACGACTATCTCCACCCACTAATGTCATATTATTTGAAGATCTCCTTTGAATAGTGTTAAGAATGGTCACTATAAACAGGCTTGACTGGGACATACAGCCAATTGGGCCCTTCGGAAACAAACATCCGTGCATGGAGATTCATCCCAAAGAAAATCTCCCTTATCCTTCACTGGACCAAGGCTCTAGGGTTTCACTAGTAGATAAGATTTAGTGCTAAGACATATACCTCTCTTGCCTTCTCATAGTGTGATAAAAAAAATATCAGTATCCCCTACAGTTTATAATATCAGAATTATACATAATCACACAGGGTGGGCTTTTAGTTTTCTTTCCACTTGATATGCTTTGTCCCCACTCTGTATTAATCCATATGAAGATAAGAAAGGCCCTGATGCTTTTATTGGATCTGTCTTTTTAATTTAGGCTCTGTAATGCCGTTGGGGATATGTGATAGGACCTTTCATGTTTTTTATCTTAATGTAACCTTATGCCATGACTGCCCCTGATCAACAAACTACTTTCACTTCTGTCACCATGTGAATTCTTTGGTTTCAGAACTCTTATCAGGGCAGTCATTTTTAAAGGTTACAGAAATCACACTAGCTTAGTCAGAATGATGACACACCAGCTCCTTAAGGCGTACATTCAGTTCATAAAAGCATTTCTACAGTATGGGTCACACAGTGACAAGAGTCAAGTCGTGGTATTTTCTTTAAGGCCCTGTGCAGTCATAAACGTGATTTATCTGTGTTTATATACATTTTCAATTGTGAAATGTTGATAATGCCCTTGTAGTGTGTGAGCTGTTTAAAAAGACTACCTGAAATGTCAGCCTGTTGTGGTGGGATGGAGTTTTGGCTTGCCTGGTGACGTCACAAGGCGGTAAATTAGTTAATAGACCAATAAGAAGGAGAGTTTCAAACCTCTGCCTATAACAGCTAGTTTTCAGTTTTCCACTCCCCACTCAGACCACTTTCAAACAGTCCTAGCTAAATTATTGCTTGAGAAACTGCTCTTGCTAATAAGCAATTTTTTGTTTGTTTTTGACCATTTTGATAAAAAATAATCACAGTAATGTACTTAATTGTTACCCTGAAATTATTTGATATTGAGATAAAAACGGTTGCATTGGGCCTTTAAAAGGGCTGGGAGGTCACATTTCAAAATGGTAAAAGAAAATCTAATCAGATTATCAATAGTTTATCTCAATGGAATTTCATTCTGTTGCATCACACATCAGGAATAGACATCTATCTTTTTCTGGCCTTTCGCTCAAGATGTATGACAGAAACATATTTGGCCCTCAGCCCTGCAGTATAAACTAGATGAAACCGGGTTCCCTAGCTGGATTCACAGAAACAGAAGAAACGCCTGTCCTTCTTTGACAATATGTGAAGTGATCATAATTCCTGATGGTGTGTTGTTCCCTTTGAATAACATTTGAGCGCCACAACCCCTCATTGCACTTTAGTACTAAACACCCTCTCCTCCCCTACTGACATGTTCTCCAGCTGTCTTGATTTTAATAACATGTCTGTATCCAGCAGATGGCAGAAAAGACATCCAGAGGAGTACAGAAGGAAGGCTTCTTCCCTCAGAGGGATAATTATATTACATTTTGAAAAGGGGAATATTTTGAAACTGGGAAATTTCTTGAGAGGCATGAGAATCTGAAAACATTTGTAAATGTAAATCAAATCATATTTTATTTGTCACAAGCTTCGTAGGTGTAGACTTACAGTGAAATGCTTACTTAGGGGTCCTTTTCCCAACAATGCAGAGCAAAAGATAAAGATTAAAAATAAAAAATAAAAATGGTAACACAGGAATAAATACATAGTAAATAACGAATAACAATAAGGAGTAAAAATAACAAGGCTATATACAGGGAGTACCAGTACTGAGTCGATGTGCAGGGGAATGAGGTAATTGAGGTAGCTACTGTATGTACATATAGTAGTAGTAAGTGACTATGCAACAGGATAGATAATAGGCAGCAGCAGCGTATGTGGGGATTTCAAAAGTGTGTTTGTGTGAGTGTGTGTGTGGCGTCAGTATGTAGTGTTGATTATTAATTCATACTGCTAACGTACCATTGCATTAGGGGGGAATTGAGCTTGTATTATTCATGTAGCCTTTGCTCTTAATCTCTTGACTGGGACTTAAACTTTTTCCCCTCTTGTCCAACCCTCCCTCACACACACTGGGGTGGTCTGTTGATAGAATGAGGTGTTCCCTGAGCCCCTCTTCACCTGGACCCGGGTCGGGGGCCGTCTGCTTGACGGAAGTGCCGAGCGGGATGGGAAGGAGCTGATTCTGGAGCGAGTGCCAGCAGAACTCAACGGCTCCATGTACCGCTGCACGGCCCAGAATCCTCTGGGCTCTACGGACACCCACACTCGCCTCATCGTCTTTGGTATGTGTCCAAACTCATTACCATATTCTGTAATCCTAGAGGGCATTGCAGAGAATCACAAATGTAATACTTGTTCTTGTTCATGGTATGTTTTATTCCCACTATTCAAAGGAATATCCTCATTCAAATTTCAAACACCATTAAAATTGTGTTTCAACTGTTAATATTATGCATCCACATACACTGAAGTATTAAGCAATGCATTTATTTAAAAAAATATATATTTATGTGCCCATTTTTAGATATGAATTATCAATGCGAACTAAGTGCATGAGTAATAAGTGATTGTATCACTAAATGACTCAGCAATGCCTATAGTACAAAGGCTGATTTATGCAAGTGAGTAGTGCCCCTCATCTGAGTGAGTAGAAATCCAACAGCCATGGGAATCCCACAAGCAGCATGTAATGTACCCATTCTCTCCAACACTGACTACTAATAATCACATGAAAGGCCCGTAATAGAATAAATGATCTTTGTTGTTGACAGTGTCATCTCTTTGTTCAACGACCCACCTTGAGCAAGCTAGATCAGTCTTTTCATGATGTGCTGCGATTTATCGCAGTTCCAAAGTCCTGAGTTTGCTTTAGTTGATGTGGGAGTTGGCTTGCTGACTCTATTACTGCTGTATGTCCTGCTGCCCTGGTGTGTGTACCCTTGGGCCCTGTGGAATGACAGCATCCTGCGTGAGAACTTGATCAGAGGCCTGTCAATCATGGCTGCTCTGTTTTAATCAAAACCGCTGCACGGAGGATGAAGGTCTTCTCCCCTGTATTATATATTGTCTACTCTCATGTTAGAGATAACTGCCATGCAAGAGTTGGAATTGATATATATATATATACTGCTCAAAAAAATAAAGGGAACACTTAAACAACACATCCTAGATCTGAGTGAAAGAAATAATCTTATTAAATTATTTTTTCTTTACATAGTTGAATGTGCTGACAACAAAATCACACAAAAATAATCAATGGAAATCCAATTTATCAACCCATGGAGGTCTAGATTTGGAGTCACACTCAAAATTAAAGTGGAAAACCACACTACAGGCTGATCCAACTTTGATGTAATGTCCTTAAAACAAGTCAAAATGAGGCTCAGTAGTGTGTGTGGCCTCCACGTGCCTATATGACCTCCCTACAACGCCTGGGCATGCTCCTGATGAGGTGGCGGATGGTCTCCTGAGGGATCTCCTCCCAGACCTGGACTAAAGCATCCGCCAACTCCTGGACAGTCTGTGGTGCAACGTGGCGTTGGTGGATGGAGTGAGACATGATGTCCCAGATGTGCTCAGTTGGATTCAGGTCTGGGGAACGGGCGGGCCAGTCCATAGCATCAATGCCTTCCTCTTGCAGGAACTGCTGACACACTCCAGCCACATGAGGTCTAGCATTGTCTTGCATTAGGAGGAACCCAGGGCCAACCGCACCAGCATATGGTCTCACAAGGGGTCTGAGGATCTTATCTCGGTACCTAATGGCAGTCAGGCTACCTCTGGCGAGCACATGGAGGGCTGTGTGGCCCCCCAAAGAAATGCCACCCCACACCACGACTGACCCACCGCCAAACTGGTCATGCTGGAGGATGTTGCAGGCAGCAGAACGTTCTCCACGGCGTCTCCAGACTCTGTCACGTCTGTCACGTGCTCAGTGTGAACCTGCTTTCATCTGTGAAGAGCATAGGGCGCCAGTGGCGAATTTGCCAATCTTGGTGTTTTCTGGCAAATGCCAAAAGTCCTGCACGGTGTTGGGCTGTAAGCACAACCCCCACCTGTGGACGTCGGGCCCTCATACCACCCTCATGGAGTCTGTTTCTGACCGTTTGAGCAGACACATGCACATTTGTGGTCTGCTGGAGGTCATTTTGCAGGGCTCTGGCAGTGCTTCTCCTGCTCCTCCTTGCACAAAGGCAGAAGTAGCGGTCCTGCTGCTGGGTTATTGCCCTCCTACGGCCTCCTCCACGTCTCCTGACACTACGCTGACAGACACAGACACACACTACGCTGACAGACACAGCAAACCTTCTTGCCACAGCTCGCATTGATGTGCCATCCTGGATGAGCTGCACTACCTGAGCCACTTGTGTGGGTTATAGGCTCATGCTACCACTAGAGTGAAAGCACTGCCAGCATTCAAAAGTGACCAAAACATCAGCCAGGAAGCATAGGAACTGAGAAGTGGTCTGTGGTCCCCACCTGCAGAACCACTCCTTTATTGGGGGTGTCTTGCTAATTGCCTATAATTTCCACCTGTTGTCTATTCCATTTGCACAACAGCATGTGAAATTTATTGTCAATCAGTGTTGCTTCCTAAGTGGACAATTTGATTTCACAGAAGTGTGATTCACTTGGAGTTACATTGTGTTGTTTAAGTGTTCCCTTTATTTTTTGAGCAGTGTATATATATATATATATCTAAATATATATATATATTTATATATAGGAGCCTAACTGTGTTGCTATGTTCCAGGGCTAGTTTCCAGGGTTAACATATGCACAGGACATGTGTGTAGCTGCTGCAGGACAATCAGAGGGTAAATCAGCTCAGGTCCATTCGGCAGAGAAAGCCATTCCGCACAGTAATCTGCCTGCACTGCCATTAAGAAATTCTCTGTCCATCATTTGATAAATCCGCACCCTGACATCCTCCAGTGAGCAATGTTTAAAAAATATGGTAGGGAAACTGCCACTTTGGGAAGGTGTTACCTTTGGGAGCGTTTTGGTAGAAAGAACACTAATGCCTATTTATCACCCTGATGCTACGTGCAGAATATTGGCTGTCTGTGTGTCTATGTCTCTGTCCTACTGTAGATGTCTTCCACTCATGTTTAGAGGATCAGAATGGTGATTGAGTGACCTTGAAACCATCCCCCGCGGCCTTGAAATGTGACACTTCCCACTGGGCAGAGATGTCAATTCAACATCTATTCCACATTACTTCGGTGTAACTTCATTTAACAATGACATGGAAACAACGTTGATTCAACCAGTGTGTGCCCAGTGTGTTCTCTCTCCAGGGTCAAAGTGGATATTTGGAGTACTGCTCTCATGGCAACCTGTTCATTATACATCATCAGGTATAACAGAGTATAAGGATGGCATGCTATTGAGACTCTCCACTGGCAGAAAGCAGTACTCATATATTGATCATGAACATATCCACGCACCCTAGGTGATTACACTGAAGTGACTCATCAAATCAAATGTTATTCATCACAAGCTTCGTAAACAACAGGTGTAGACTAACAGTCAAATGCTTACTTATAGGCCTTTCCCAACAATGCAGAGCGAAAGAAAATGGCTAAATAATACAAAAAGTAATAACATGTAATACATGTACATTTACGTCATTTAGCAGACGCTCTTATCCAGAGCGACTTACAAATTGGTGCATTCACCTTATGATATCCAGTGGAACAACCACTTTACAATAGTACATTTATATCTTTTTTTGGGGGGGGGGGGTAGAAGGATTACTATATCCTATCCCAGGTATTCCTCAAAGAGGTGGGGTTTCAGGTGTCTACGGAAGGTGGTGATTGACTCCGCTGTCCTGGCGTCGTGAGGGAGCTTGTTCCACCATTGGGGTGCCAGAGCAGCGAACAGTTTTGACTGGGCTGAGCGGGAACTGTGCTTCCGCAGAGGTAGGGGGGCCAGCAGGCCAGAGGTGGATGAACGCAGTGCCCTTGTTTGGGTGTAGGGCCTGATCAGAGCCTGAAGGTACGGAGGTGCCGTTCCCCTCACAGCTCCGTAGGCAAGCACCATGGTCTTGTAGCAGATGCGAGCTTCAACTGGAAGCCAGTGGAGTGTGCGGAGGAGCGGGGTGACGTGAGAGAACTTGGGAAGGTTGAACAACAGACGGGCTGCGGCGTTCTGGATGAGTTGTAGGGGTTTAATGGCACAGGCAGGGAGCCCCGCCAAAAGGGAGTTTCAGTAATCCAGACGGGAAATGACATGTGCCTGGATTAGGACCTGTGCCGCTTCCTGTGTAAGGCAGGGTCGTACTCTGCAAATGTTGTATAGCATGAACCTACAGGATTGGGTCACCGCCTTGATGTTAGTGGAGAACGACAGGGTGTTGTCCAGGGTCACGCCGAGGCTCTTAGCACTCTGGGAGGAGGACACAATGGAGTTGTCCACCGTGATGGCGAGATCGTGGAAAGGGCAGTCCTTCCCCGGGAGGAAGAGCAGCTCCGTCTTGCCGAGGTTCAGCTTGAGGTGGTGATCCGTCATCCACACTGATATGTCTGCCAGACATGCAGAGATGCGATTCGCCACCTGGTTATCAGAAGGGGGAAAGGAGAAGATTAATTGTGTGTTGTCTGCGTAGCAATGATAGGAGAGACCATGTGAGGATATGACAGAACCAAGTGACTTGGTGTATAGCGAGAATAGGAGAGGGCCTAGAACTGAGCCCTGGGGGACACCTGTGGTGAGAGCACGTGGTGCGGAGACGGTTTCTCGCCACGCCACCTGGTAGGAGCGACCTGTCAGGTAGGACACAATCCAAGAGTGAGCCGCGCCGGAGATACCCAACTCGGAGAGGGTGGAGAGGAGGATCTGATGGTTCACAGTATCAAAGGCAGCAGATAGGTCTAGAAGGATGAGGGCAGAGGAGAGAGAGTTAGCTTTAGCAGTGCGAAAAGCCTCCGTGACACAGAGAAGAGCAGTCTCAGTTGAATGACCAGCCTTGAAACCTGACTGATTTGGATCGAAAAGGTCATTCTGAGAGAGATAGCAGGAGAGCTGGCCAATAATAATAGTAATAATAAATACACAATGAGTAATGATAACTTGGCTATATACATGGGGTTCCAGTATCGAGTTTATGTGCAGGGGTATGATGTAGTTGAGGAAGATATGTACATACAGTGTCTTCAGAAAGTATTCATACCACTTGACGTATTCTACATTTTGTTGTGTTACAGCCTGAATTCAAAATGTATTAAATAAAAAAAATCTTACCCATCTACACAAAATACCTCATAATGACAAAGTCAAAACATGGTTTTAGAAATTTTTGCAAATGTATTGAAATTGAAAAACAGAAATATCTAATATCCATAATTATCCACACCCCTGAGTCAATACTTTGGCAGCGATTACAGCTGTGAGTCTTCCTAGGTAAGTCTCTAAGAGCTTTCCACACCTGGATTGCACAACATTTGCCAATTATTATTTTAAAAAGTATTCAAGCTCTGTCAAATTGGTTGTTGTTCATTGCTAGATAACCATTATCAGGTTTTTCCATTGATTTTCAAGTAGAGTTAAGTCAAAACCGTAACTGGGCCACTCAGGAACATTCACTGTCTTTTTGGTAAGCAACTCCAGTGTAGATCTGCTGAAAGGTGAATTAATTTGCCAGTGTCTATGCTTGACTGCTTGAGTATATGGAGAGTGGTACTCAGTAATGTGTTGTATTGGATTTGCCACAAACATAACACTTTTGTATTCAGGACAAAAAGTTAATAGCTTTTTGCAGTATTTCTTTAGTGCCTTGTTGCAAACAGGATGCATGTTTTGGAATAGTTTTATACTGCACACGCTTACTTATTTCACTCTGTCAATTATGTTAGTATTGTGCAGTAACTACGATGTTGTTGATCCGTCCTCAGGTTTCTCCTATCACACTCATTAAACTCTGTAACTGATTTAAAGTCGCCATTGTCCTCATGGTGAAATCCCTGAGCGGTCTCCTTCCTCTACGGCAAATGAGTTAGGAAGACGCCTGTATCTTTGTAATGACTGGGTGTATTGATACACCATCCAAAGTGTAATTAATAACTACACCATGCTCAAAGGGATATTTAGTGTCTGCCTTTTTTATTTTCTACCAATAGGTGCCCTTCTTTGCGAGGCATTGGAAAACCTCCCTGGTCTCTGTGGTTGAATCTGCTTGAAATTCATTGCTAGATAAAGGGACCTTTCAGATAATTGTATGTGTGGGGTACAGAGATGAGGTAGTCATTAAAAAATCACGTTAAACACTAGTACTGCACACAGAGTAAGTCCATACAACGTATGTGACTTGTTAACTAGCTATTTAACAGTGATATGGCTTGGGGTAGAAGCTGTTCGGGGTCCTGTTGGTTCCAGACTTGCATCTGTACCACTTGCTGTTCGGTAGCAGAGAGAGCAGTCTATGACTTGGGTGGCTGGAGTCTTTGACAATTGTTAGGGCCTTCTTCTGACATAGCCTGGTATAAAGGTCCTGGATGGCAGGGAGCTCGGCCCCAGTGATTTACTGAGCCGTACGCACAACCCTCTGTTTGGCCTTGCGGTCAGATGCCAAGCAGTTGCCATACCAAGCGGTGATACAGCCAGTCAAGATGGTCCCAATGGTGAAGCTGTAAAACATTTTGAGGATCTGAGTACCCATCTTGAGGGGGAAAAGACGTTGTTGTACCCTCTTCACGACTGTGTTGGTGTGTCTGAACATGATACACTATATATGTCACCGGTTTCAGGAAACTAGGCGGATGTCACAAATCACGACTTCACAGGAGAGCCGTTTGAACGTAAAAAAAACGTTATTGTTTTTTTAATCAAAACGCGTTTACAAGTTTATCGACTTTCAAAGCAAAATTACTTCCCCATTGTTCTTCAAAAATGCAGTGTATGATATACCATTTTGTAGATCTGAGTCTCTACTTTTTGACAATGTAAAAAACCCAATTTCAAATTTTGCTACATAAGACCAAATCCAGGTGGTGAGTCACATACGTGACCGACCGCCTCGATTCGGTCTTACGTAGAAAAATTTGAAATAGTATACAAATATCCTACATTACAGTATGTCTGCCATTTTGAAGACGTTTGACATTCAGCATCGTTCACACCCTCTTAAGCCTTAACGCTACAGAATACAATGACATTCTAGATGATTCTGTGCTTCCAACTTTGTGGCAACAGTTTTGGGAAGGCCCATTCCTGTTTCAGCATGATAATTCCCCTGTGCACAAAGCGAGGTCCATACAGAAATAGTTTGTCAAGATCGGTGTGTAAGAACTTGACTGGCCTGCACAGAGCCCTGACCCCCACTCCATCGAACACCTTCGGGATGAATTGAAATGCTGACTGCGAGCTAGACCTAATCGCCCAACATCAGTGCCCAACCTCACTAATGCTCTTGTGGCTGTTTGGAAGAAAGCTCTCGACCCGCTGCACTACAGCCCCGTCGATGTGAATGGGAGTGTGCTTGGCCCCCCGTTTCCTGTAGTCCATGATCAGCTCCTTTGTCTTGCTGATGTTGAGGGAGAGGTTGTTGTCCTGGCACCACACTGCCAGGTCTCTGACCTCCTCCCTATAGGCCATTTTATCTTTCCGGTGATCAGGCCTACCACCATTGTGTCGCCAGCAAACTTAATAATGGTGTTGAAGTTTGCGCCTCAACGCAGACGTGGGTGAACAGGGAATACAGGAGCGGACTAAGCACACACCCCTGAGGGGCCCTCGTGTTGGTGGATGTGTTGTTGCATACCCTCACCACTTGGCCCCTCTGGAAGTCCAGGATCCAGTTGCAGAGGGAGGTGTTCACTCCCAGGTTTCTTAGCTTAGTGATGAACTTGGAGGGCACTATGGTTTTGAACACTGAGCTGTAGTCAATGAACAGCATTCTCACATAAGTGTTCCTCTTGTCCAGGTGAGAAAGGGTGGTGTGGAGTGCAATAGAGATTGCATAATCTGTGGATCTGTTGGGGCAGTATGTGAATTGGAGTGGGTCCAGGGTGTCTGGGATGATGATGTTTATGTGAGCCATGACCAGCGTTTCAAAGCATTTCGAAGTTACAGATGTGAGTGCTAAGGGGCGATAGTCACTTAGACAGGTTACTTTGGAGTTCTTGGGCACAAGGACTATGGTGTTCTGCTTGAAACATGTAGATATTGCAGACTAGGTCAGGGAGAGGTTGAAAATGTCAGTGAAGACACTTGCCAGCTGGTCAGTGCATGCTCTGAATACGCGTCCTGGTAATCCGTCTGACCCTGCGGCCTTGTGAATGTTAACCTGTTTAAAGTTCTTACTCAGCAGTGAAGAGGCTGGCTGTCACAAACACACTGATTTCTCTCTGTCCTTGTGGACTGAGTAGGGAAATCGCATGTGGATGCTAATAGATCAGCAGTTTCTATTCTGCTATTGCCCTCTTGCCCCACCTAACTGCTGCTCTAACTTACCAGAGAGCCCAATGTCCACAGCTCTATTAATACAGGCTCACCAGGGGGATGTCATTTAACATGAGCTTAAGGAACATAGGGTTCAGCTTCATTAGACCCCCTACCCATGTCAGCTCACTATTTTCTCATCATCTCTTCACTTCTTTTCCCTTTCTCTCTGTCTCTATCGCTATCTGTCTATCTCTCTCTCTCTCTCTCTCTTTCTCTCGCTCTCTCAATTCAATTCAAAGGGCATTATTGGCATGGGAAACATATGTTTACATTGCCAAAGCAAGTGAAATAGATAATAAACAAAAGTAAAATAAACAATAAAAAATGAACGGTAAACATTACACTCTCAAAGGTTTTAGTGGAATAGTATCATATTATGGCTGTACAGTGTTAAAACAATATCTCTCTCTCTCATTCTGTTTACCCTCTCTCTGTTTTCCCTTCATCTCTTTCAACAGAAAATCCTGCCATGATGAAAAACACTCAGAATCCGAACAGTAAGTATGGCACCCATGAAGACCACTCACAGAGAAAGTTTATATTTTAGTCTTTTAAAGAGCATTTGTCCTTTTTGTTTGTTTGAATGTCGTTTTCCTCACACATTTTTGAAGATGTATTTGAATATATTTGAGATGACAAGCATGCAATCTGTATCCAAAATGGGACAGTAACAAATTACTAGCTACTAGCTACTTCTCGGTTAGGGTTTGATGGATAGACAAACTGACGACAGGTGAACACATGTCTGTCATTCTATCATCAACACAATTCCTCGAAAAAGATAAGAACAGTTGAACCAGAAATCTCTCCCCCCTATGTTCAGATACAATACTCCTTCAGTCACTATCCACTTTTATACATTTGTGAGAACTGTGAGATTAGGGTTGTTTCATACACACTGTGGGGCCTCATTTGCAGCGCCTCCAATTATCATATGTTAGAATGAGGGATTGTCAGAAAAAAGCGCAGAGGGATATGAGGGTTCTCTTTCTCAGTCTCTCTCTCTCTGCTGCTTTGCTTGCCATATCTTACGGATGTATATTTGAATATGCAAATGATCCGGCAGGAGCAGGTTTGCCACAGCAAGGACAGAATCAGGTCGGCGTGGAAGGCACCGATCGCGGAGTGAGGCGCAGATATGCCTCGCATGCAAGTCAAATCGGTGTAGAACATGGCCCCGAGAGGTCGCCGCACACGTGTCTGATCGCTCAGTGGCTGATCTGCCAACTCCTCCCTCTGTGTGTGTGGGAAGTCCACCCTATCTGTCAGTCAGCACAGAGGCCACAGCAGAGAACAGCAACAAACCACATACCTTTTAAGGGACACCATCCATCTCTGTCAGAGTTTCAACCCTCTCGCTGTCCTAACAAATGTTTTAGAATATTGATGATAATGGAAATTAACTGAGGTATAGAGACGCAAGGGAAGTGGGGCAGTGGCCCGTAGTAGCTGTTTATTGCAATCCTACTTAAACAAGCGGAAAGCGTAAGGCTATTACAATTGTAGTTCTAGAAGGAAAATCATGTTTAGCATCATTAACATCAGTGGAGAATGTGGTTAAGTTGACATAAAAGCAAAGAGCCAGGATTTCCAATTGCCCTTGATTTGAAAGGCTTTACCGGGACATAATATCTGACCTGGTCTTCTCTGGCAGTACATGATTTGGTTGCATTCATTGTTATTACGTAGAAAGGAAATTATGACCTGACCAAGAACTAACTGACCAATCAGTGTTTTTATTGAGATTAAAGTCTGTTTTGTCTTCTTTTTTAAAAAACTTTTTTGTGTGTGTGTGACTGGCAATTATAAATAGTGATTGTATCTGACTCTTCTCTCTTTTTCTGGCCCTTGCAGATGGAGCCCCTCGCGTGGATGTAGTCGGACTAATATGGATGGTGCTGTCCCTGGCCCTCACAGTGACTGTGGAACTGACGTGAACCCTCCCAGCCAACACACACTCTGTACACACACACAATACACACACAACACACAGTAGACCCACAGAGACACACACACACACACACACAAACAATCCCAAGCCTTTCCAACACACATACACACACCGCATACACATACCACAAGCCCAAAACACCACAACACCACAAACAGACACACATACAACCACACCACACAGTCCTGCAAGCCTTTTCCAGTCATCCAACTGGCCCTCCATGCATCAGTCTTTCAGGAACCAGTGCCACCACCCGATGGGCCTCCACTCTGTTTTTGAAATGAAATAATAACAAAGATTATAATATAAAGAAAACAACTTACTGAACATGAGAATAACCACCTCCAGTATACCCCTCCCCCGACCACACCTTCTTTTTGTTTCTTGTCACACCTCTGCCTGTTGATCAATAAAATGAGTTGTTAAAAAAGGAAAATAAAAAGCATTTGGGTTTGTTTTGATATGTTCAAATGTTGCAACGGTGAAGAGAAAGACACTGAACCGATCAGTGTGGGAGGGCCAACCAGTTGTCCCATTCACTGGGCTGTGTTGTACCCAGTCTTTAAGCTACACATAAACAACTGGGAACAAATGTGAACGCTCAATGAGCACATTCTTTTTTATCACTATACAGGTATTTCTTTTCTGGATGGCTTGGAATGTACAAGAGGACTAAACGCAAAGAGAAAATGGAAAATCTCCTTTTTGAGTGTATTTTGTGTACATCTGTGTAAATATTGAAGATAATCAAAGAGGTTTTATGGGTTCAGGTTAGGATTGGTTGGTGAAGAGTTGGGAGGGTTTGCAGCAGCTCACAGCCTTTGTTTGTATTTTCTCATCCTTTATCGCTGTTTCAAGAGATAATCCTATAGGCTGTCAGGACAGAATAGTTTACAGCCTTCTGATTCCATTCATTCAGTCTCTACATCTGTGTGACAAGTTTGAAAATGAGGACAGAAAAAACAATGCAAATATCCTACATTATGTCTGCCGTTTTGGATTTGTAGTGCATGTGACGTTTGACAATTCTTTTCCTTTTCGTGTTTTGCAGTGGTCAACACTGCATCTCATTGTCACTGGCCTGTAAATCCAGTTATTTACTTGTTACATACTTAAGTGACATTGCATTATGTACAATATGTAACTCTTCCCCCTGACATCTTCTAGTAGGATCATGTTAGCCACCATTTCAGGAAGATGCTCACCTGAAGCAGAGTGCTAACAGGGTTGTTGCATTTGTTTCATATCACCTGTATTAAAATGGAGAGATTATCAAATAATCTGGCTTGACTTTACTTCTACAACCTAAGGGTGTTTTAAATGGCATACATTAAAACTACCTTACTCTCTTTACTATGGAAGATAGATAGGCCTACTTAATAATGCATTTGATCACATCTTGGATAACAGGTTAATATACATACATGACCTTTAGAATAATCTTATTCCAATATATGAGGAAGAATGAAGAATCTATGCAAATGTTCTCTCAACACATCAGCTATGAGTTTCTCTACTTTGGGGCCCCCAGTTTATCCCTTGGGCCTTTTCTTTACAGAAGATCTACAATAAAACTGCCAAATATTTCAAGATTTGGATGCCCTTCACAATAACTTTTCAACTATGGCCTCTGAATAAGTCCAGTTTCTGGAAATAATTAGGTTGGAATATACAGTATTCTGACACTGACATTAACCCCTTTATGCTGATCTGGATACAGTGGGGTCCAAAATTATTGACACCCTCATAAAAATGAGCCAAAAATGACTGTATAAAATAAATAATTCATATACAGAGCTAATCTATATATACCAAAGTATGACAGGTGTATAAAATCGAGCACACGGCCAAGCAATCTCCATAGACAAACATTGGCAGTAGAATGGCCTTACTGAAGAGCTCAGTAACTTTCAATCATCTGTCCTCGGTTGCAACATTCACAACTGAGTTTCGAACTGCCTCCGGAAGCAACGTCAGCACAAGAACTGTTTGGCGGGAGCTCCATGAAATGGGTTTCTATGGCCGAGCAGCCGCACACAAGCCTAAGATCGCCATGCACAATGTCAAGCGTTGGCTGGAGTGGTGTAAAGCTTGCCGCCATTGGACTCTGGAGCAGTGGAAACGTGTTCTCTGGAGTTATGAATCACAGTTCACCATCTGGCAGTCTGACAGACGAATCTGGGTTTGGCAGATGCTAGGAGAACGCTACCTGCCCAAATGTATAGTGCCAACTGTCAGGTTTGGTGGAGGAGGAATACTGATCTAGTGCTGTTTTTCATGGGTCGGGCTAGGCCTCTTAGTTCCAGTGAAGGGAAATCTTAAAGCTACAGCATACAATGACATTCTAGATGATTCTGTGCTTGGGGAAGGCCCTTTCCTGTTTCAGCATGACAAAGCCCCATGTAACAAAGCGAGGTCCATACACATTTTTTATGTTTATTTTTTATTTATTTCACCTTTATTTAACCAGGTAGGCAAGTTGAGAACAAGTTCTCATTTACAATTGCGACCAAGATAAAGCAAAGCAGTTCGACACATACAACAACACAGAGTTACACATGGAGTAAAACAAATATACAGTCAATAATACAGTAGAAAAATAAGTCTATATACAATGTGAGCAAATGAGGTGAGATAAGGGAGGTAAAGGCAAAAAAGGCCATGGTGGCAAAGTAAATACAATATAGCAAGTAAAACACTGGAATGGTAGATTTGTAGTGGAAGAAAGTGCAAAGTAGAGATAGAAATAATGGGGTGCAAAGGAGCAAAATAAATAAATAAATAAATACAGTAGGGGAAGTGGTAGTTGTTTAGGATAAATTATAGATGGGCTATGTACAGGTGCAGTGATCGGTGAGCTGCTCTGACAGCTGGTGCTTAAAGCTAGTAAGGGAGATAAGTGTTTCCAGTTTCAGAGATTTTTGTAGTTCATTCCAGTCATTGGCAGCAGAGAACTGGAAGGAGAGACGGCCAAAGGAGGAATTGGCTTTGGGGGTGACCAGAGAGATATATCTGCTGGAGCGCGTGCTACATGTGGGTGCTGCTATGGTGACCAGTGAGCTGAGATATGGGGGGACTTTACCTAGCAGGGTCTTGTAGATGACCTGGAGCCAGTTGGTTTGGCGATGAGTATGAAGCGAGGGCCAGCCAACAGGTCGCAGTGGTGGGTAGTATATGGGGCTTTGGTGACAAAACGGATGGCACTGTGATAGACTGCATCCAGTTTATTGAGTAGGGTATTGGAGGCTATTTTGTAAATGACATCGCCGAAGTCGAGGATCGGTAGGATGGTCAGTTTTACGAGGGTATGTTTGGCAGCATGAGCGAAGGATGCTTTGTTGCGAAAGAGGAAGCCAATTCTAGATTCAACTTTGGATTGGAGATGTTTGATGTGAGTCTGGAAGGAGAGTTTACAGTCTAACCAGACACCTAGGTATTTGTAGTTGTCTACATATTCTAAGTCAGAACCGTCCAGAGTAGTGATGCTGGACGGGCGGCCAGGTGCAGGCAGCAATCGGTTGAAGAGCATGCATTTAGTTTTACTTGTATTTGTATGAATTGGAATGCCGACTGCGAGCCAGGCCTAGTCGCCCAACACCGTGCCTGACCTCACTAATACTCTTGTGGCTTAATAGAAGCAAGTCCCGCAGCAATGTTTTAACATCTAGTGGAAATCTTTCCCAGAAGAGTGGAGGCTGTTATAGCAGCAAAAGGGGGACCAACTCCATGTTAATGCCCATGATTTTGGCATGAGATGTTTAAAAAGCAGGTGTCCACATACTTTTGGTCATGTAGTGTATACTGTTTTCTCAAAATAATTGTGAAATTATATTATTTTATAGCGATAGAATTGCTCAGAGAAAGATATTTTGTTTAACAAGTTAAACGTATTTTTCTCAAGAAAAGCCTTCCCTGTAGCTCAGTTGGTAGAGCATGGTGTTTGCAACACCAGGGTTGTGGGTTTGATTCCCATGGGGGGGCCAGCACAGAAAAAATATAAAGGTATGAAATTAAATGTATGCATTCACTACTGTAAGTTGCTCTGGATAAGAGTGTCTGCTAAATGACAAAAATGTAAGGTAGGGGTCAAAATTATTGATACCCCTGTTTTCAATACCTTTCATTACCTCACCTGGCGAGGATAATGGCACTGAGCCTTTTTCTAAAATATTTTATGAGTTGGAGAACACATTGGGAGGGATCTTACACCATTCCTCCATACAGAAACATTCCAGTTCTGTGATATCCTTTGTCTGCGCTTATGGAAAGCACTCTTCAATTCAAACCACAGGTTTTCAATGGGTTTCAAGTCCGGAGACTGAGATGCAAAATGATTTTGTGACCAATTAACCATTTCTTTGTGGATTTTGATGTGTGATTGGGGTTATTGTCTTGCTGGAAGATCCACTGGCAGAAGCAACCAGGTTTATGGCTAACTTACAAAAAGTACATGTGGATCTTCATTGAAGGCCATCCATGATAAAAGAGACAGTAGACCAAATTAAAGCACATCACATTGAATTATGAAAACTGTTTCACATCCTAGCTCTGTAGTATGTAGTTGGGCTGTGTTCACATTATTTGAAGGGCATGCATATCTGATTGCCAATGTAATCATGCTTGTGAAGTATGCAATAATAGTTTTTCATGAGTACATCATAGTGCTTTTTCAAAGGGGTTCAGACCAAATGAAAAAAATATAGAGTATGGTAAATATATTTGCTTGAATTACATATACACATCAATTGCTTTGTTTGTTCATACTTCAGTGCTAAACTTGTAATTAGAATTACCTTAAGGTTATTTCGTCCGCTGCTAGTCATGTAGCCACAGAGTTCACTTCCCCATATCCTCCCTTTCATGATCTTAATCTATTACACAATTCACCCATCCTCCAAGAATAACGCTTGCAGTAGTATGGTTCACCTCAAATAGTTACGGCTGTTTAAACTGTTTACATTTCCCATTTCCTGTCCACATGATATCACAGGACGGGTAGAGGTGAAAGTGTCTCCGCACAACACTGCACATGCTAGCAATCATTTTGTTCTGCAGTGCTCCTGAATGGTACACCTGAGACAGCGGAGGCACAGAAGAGAAGGAGCTGCTTTTGTGGCACACCAGTGAATTATTCACGACTAACCGTGCCTGCTGAATCCAGATCCCTTTACGGGCCTCTGGAAACTGTGCTATCAGATGGCCAAATAGTGTCTATGTCACAGAGGACACTGTTCAAATGGCTACCTGAGTGACACGTCTCCCTGAGTGTCACTGCATCGCTGCTGGACCAGCTCTTTGTTGTGACCCTGGCCTCAGTCAAGCGTTATCGGCAACACAAATTCAAATTTGACAGCTCAACTGCAGTGACTGAGCGACAGGACTCCAGCGTGACAGAGATGTATGTGTGTATGCCCATTCAGTCTATAAATATGAATGATATTGTCAGACTCATGCAGTCAACACTCCTTTTTGGCATTGAGGCTCAGACGGTTGTCTGACTGCATCCCTCTTACATGATACAATACGTGTTCATCGGAGTGTGATAGAAATGACAACATCATTAATACTTTAACACAGTCATTTTGTTCTAAACTAAAAGTCTATGCTTAAATTAACAAAGTATGGTCACACTTTATTTGGATAGTCCAAATTTTCCATATGTAGATGCTCTACAGATTGTCTTACTATCAACAAACTATCTGTTGATAAGCAACTGTTTGCTAAGGTTATGGTTAGGGTTAGGTTTAGAATAAAAGTTAGGGTTAGGGTAAAGTTTAGGGTTAGGATAAGGGTTAGTAGATAGTTATTTGAAATGTTGCTGATACTCTGTAGAGCATCTACACTCTTAGAAAAAAAGGGTTCCAAAAGGGTTCTTCGGCTGTCCCCATAGGAGAACCCTTCATGGTTCCAAGGAGAAACCTTTTTGGTTCCAGGTAGAACCATTTTTGGTTCCATGTAGAACCTTCTGTAGAAAGGGTTCTACATGGAACCCAGAAGTGTTCTACCTGCAACCAAAAAGGGTTCTTTGAAGAGATATCCTGTGGGGAGAGCAGAAGAACCCTTTTAGGTTCTAGATAGCACCTTTATTTCTAAGAGTGTACAGATGGACTATCCAAATAAAGTGTTACCAAATGTATAGTTACATTTTATATGAACACCACCCCTGGTCTCTTTTCCCTCTGTAGTTGAACCAAAACCAATGTGTTGTATAGTGTGTGTTGCATAGTGAGAGACATTTGCTATTGGCTTTTGCTATTGGCCTTTGCCTGTGCAAACAACTGTATCCTGGTAATTATGGCCTCAAATGCCTCCAATCAGCCTTTCGCACGCCTTAGTCAAACCCTGTTCTCAGCAGATAGCAACCAGCCATGTGTTTAACTGGAGAGGGAGTGTGATATATCAATAGAGACATATGATCCAGGCCACTTCTACACATAATGCAAACATTAGGCTAAACAGCACAAATAGTCTGAATCCATGTGGTGATATACAGTAGTTTCCAAGTTGTTAAAACACTTAAATACTCACTCAGTAAACAACATCATAAACTCATCTTGTGTTGAGTCAGAAAATATCCTGGTATGAATATGTTATTTTCTACATAGTGAAGGACAGAGCAAACATGATCACCTGCTGCAAGTAGAACGTGACCGCTGCCCCACCCCTCCAGTGAGGGATGCAAATAGTGTTGCTGCAGGTATCAGTTTACATGTTGTCCAGAGAGAGGAGAGAGAACAGACATAGTCATCAGATCTCTGCAGCACGCAGGGTGCCGGCTACCATTGGCTAAGATGCACTGAAAAGAAATACCCAGACAAAAAGGTTGTTAAACTTGGCAACTCGTCCGTTTATATATGCCCTTAGCAGACCGGCTGGGTGTCCAGTTTGACATGCACCTGCTGGGGAGGCTGACGTGTTCCGTGGCCGCTGTGCTGCTCATCTCCTGGGTTTACAGATTCTACAGCTCCAGGGGTACAGCAGCTAAACCCCAGCTCTGTGTGAGGCCTCCTTCAGACGGGCCCACTGAAGCACCCAATGGAATCTGTCGGAACTGCAAGATGGAACTGCGGCCTCAAAGCACAGCCAAACATGACTCCAGCAACGATGGGGACAAACAGCCTGGCCACTCACAGATTAGCCCTGTGAGCGATGACCTGACACCTGACAACACCAATACAGGGACAGGGGAAGGAGAATTGCCCCAGACTAAAGATGTTTGCCGGCTCGCAAACACTGAAGAAATGGTTACGCCGCAGGATGGATCAAATATAGAAGACAACAGATTGGAGTTGGAGGGAGAAGTCCCTGTGTTTGTTGAGGAGGCTGAGATAGATATCCCCATGTTTGTTGAAGAGGCTGAGATTAAGATCAGAAATTGTAAGTTTGGATCCACCTTGAAACTCCCTTATCTTAATAACAGTGGTCTGGCTAGCCCATCAGGCCGTCTGTCCCCTTGCTTTCTGCAGAGGCTGGGCGGGAGTGTGGGGGTGGGTGTGGGCAGGGAACTGAGGCAAGACCTGGGGCTGCAGGGGGCCTACTCCACCTTCCTCTCAAAGGCAGAGATCACAGTGGAGGATGCCAACCTCGTGATGGAGGGACCTGGGAAGCAGAGCGTTGTGCGAGGAAAGATTTATGAATACTATGTGGAATCTTCCTCGCACTCCATCACAGACCCCATATTAGGTCTGTTTGAGGGGAATTCACTGGACTCACAGTCGGTGGAGCTCACAGTCACTGGACTCACAGTCGGCAGCAGCCTCACTGAGCTTCCCTTGTCCCTGAGCCCCATCATCATGCGTGAACTGGTTCAGAGGCCGTTCTCCCCAGTTAGTTCAGAGCCCACATCTCCCAATAAGCAAGCACTCATACGCAAGGACAGCTACCTCACAGCATCTGAAAATTCAGAGCTCCAGATCCCCTCTCTGACACACAGAGCCTCAACCCCACTGAGGCCCCACTCTCGGTCCTCTTCATCAGGGGATCCCAGCCCTGTCAGCCCACTCAGTCCTACCACAGACAACAGGCACCCCAGTGCATGGGAGGAGCACAGCCTAGAAACCATAGCTGGGGCCAAATGTATAAATCTGCCTCCAGAAAACATGGGCAGCTCAGAGTTGGAGATCTTTAAGGCCAAGTTTGATTTGGGCAACTGCATGGAGGTGGAGCTGTCTAAGAAGCATGGACAGGCCCCTCTGCAGCAGTCAGCTCTTAGAGTGATGTCTGACAACTACCTCCAGATCCTCAGGGACCCAGGTCTGTATGGGAGGCTGAGAGCAGGCGATCAGGATGAGATCCAGAAACAGCGTATGAGAGGAAGGCAGTTCCTAATGGCAGGCAACATGGGCCCTCAGGACTGGGTGGGGAGTAGTCCTCAAGGGACAAAAAGGGAGCAGGAAGTCACCAACATACCATGTAGTGGTCTCTACTATTATGATGATTATAAAGACAGCTGGCACCCACTGTGTCCCATCCCTCAGGAAGTCATCTCCAAAGGCTGTGCCATGTGCACTATGGACAACTACTTATTTGTAGCAGTGGGGGGCTGCCAGCAGGGCGCAGATAGAGAGATGAAACCTTCCAAGAGAGTGTTCTGCTACAACCCCGTAACATCAATTTGGAAAGAGATCAGTCCTATGAACGAGTCCAGGCCCCACTGCAAACTGGCAGCCCTGCAGGGCTACATCTATGCAATCGGAGGGGAGTGTCTGTCTACCGTAGAGCGCTATGACCCCCGCTCTGACAGATGGACTTTTGTGGCCCCACTGCCCAATGACACATTTGCTGTGGTCCATCATGTCACAGTGTGCAATGGGGAGCTCTTTGTTCTAGGAGGAACACTGAGATACACACTGTTGCGTTACAACCCAAATATCAACGTGTGGAGGAAAAGCGCAATAACGGGCAGCAAAGAGAGGACCACCGAGATAGTGGGAGTGAGGAACTTCCTATATCGCTTTGATGTCAGCCCGCAGCTAGGCATCAGTGTGTACCGCTACCACACTGTGGCACGACTATGGTACGAGTGCTGCACCAAACGCCTTGACCAATGCCCTGCCTTCCAGTGTGTCGCCTTGGATGACACCATCTACTGCATGAGCCACCAGTTCACCATGAGCTTCTTGGCTGATGAGATCTCTCCAAGATTTGTAGCAGATGATTTGAGTGTCCTCTCTGGAGCCAAGGGCATCCTTTTCCCGTTTGTCCTCTCACTTCCTGATACGAAGGCTCCACAGACTAATGTGTAACCAGGAATGCTTCTCCTCAGCACAGACAAGGACAGAGCAGTGAGGGAGTATCTAATTTACTTATGCACCAAGGCCATTTTTCAGAGCTGAGTGTATGCTACTGAGAAGCACAGCTGTCTTAATCAGAGGCAATGAAAGTAAAATATTAACGTCATTAATGGTAATTCGATTACTGCTTGTTTAGATATATTCAGGGTACACTGCCATAGAAATTCTATGTATTTGTGAAGGTGTTTTGTTCTTTTCATTTTCCTCCTGCCTTGCACTACATTACTCCTAAATCATGCAAGATGTGCACTTTCTCCCCTGTAATAATTCATAAAAAATTCTTAAGTTAATTCACTCTAGCCATAATGCTTTGGAGCAGTGGGGTAATATAGTAATAATCCATCACAGTTGGTTACTGTATAGGGAACAAATATTACTCACACAGAGGACTGGACTCAATACAATTATCCACATGTGATCTATAAATATGACATGATGTAAAAGGTTGTGACTTACAGCATAATGTATGTGAGCTTCAATAAACAAAAGTAATTGCTACTTTTGAATCTCTTCCAAGATTGGAGCATAGTATACGCCTGATTTCTGCTGTTGTTTTCAACATTGTTGATATAAGGATAGCACTGAACCATGTTCAGTTATTCATGTACCAAAATAACGAATGACTGTAATGAAAGTACAAATATTTATCCTTACATTTGTACAGTATTAATCAACAGAAGAAAGAAATATGCAGATTTCAATGAAGGTTACTTATCTAAGCAGTCATACAACTCTGTTGAAAAAAAAAACTGAAAGCATTTTGTGCAACAATGTGCTAGCTATTATGTCATGTGGTTAAACATTATTAAAATTAAACTCATTTTCTTTCCAAACAGTGACAGATTTCCAATGATAAGTCATCAACAATCTAACAAACAGAGCTCTGCTGTGTGATGTGTCGTTTCTGACAGCAGACTTCATCAATGCATTTGTAGGATAGATGTGACTGTTAATGGATGTGTTGCGTAATTACATCGACAATATACATATTTGAATTAAAGTATAATTCTTTGTTCATTTTTTATCAAGCTGTTTGTTCTTACAAAGAGCAATCATAGACTAAGAACAACAGTAAGTGATACAGCACCCTCGTCTTGGATTTCAGTTTGTGACATGCCGCTATAGCGCCATCATGTGGTTTGGTCTATATATATATATATATATATATATATATATATATATATATATATATATATGTATATATATATGTGTGTGTGTGTGTGTGTGTGTGTACACTGTATATATAGACTGTATATATAGACTCTGTGTCTGAATAACTAAACATGAAAGTGTAATTTGCACTGTGTATAGCATAACCAATAACACATAACCTACCCTTCTTCTGACTCACACAAAATCAGCAGTGCACTTAAGTATTGAGATGAGTAACAGAGAGGCAGGCAAAGGGCTTCAGCTGCACTGGCTGAGGCAGCAGCAGAAGAGAGACGCAGATGGTTGACCATCAAACATAAGCATCTTTGATTCCTCCTAATTAAACACTTTGATTCCCTGTAATTAAACACCTAATGGAATGGTCCCCTTAGAGTTCCCCTTACATGACTTATGGCTCCTGATTTGAATGAATACCCAAGTCAGCTCTGACATCAGCACTTTCTTTGATTTCAAAGTACCTAGGGTAGGGCACTACTAACAGCCCTTTGAGTAGCAAATATTAGATAAGTGTGAAGAAAAATTATTTACATGTGATTATCCTAAATTATCAGATGATTTACGGACTCTCCATCCCTCCCTCTCCTGCACACACACACACACACACACACACACACAGAGGAAGAGAGAGCCTAGACTTTAAGAGATTATAATGAGACTCCTGTTTAATTTTTACGTCTTTTGATTTCCCAAATGTTCTGCTCCATTAAATGTTTCATGCCTCAGACTAATAAAAAATGTAACTCTCAACCAGCACCACATTGAGTTTGGCCCCTGAGTATCTAAACAGCCTGTGAGCCTGAGCTCTGTGTCTACACCCAAGAGAGGGGAGGGAAGAGGCTGTCGGAGACCGAGTTGTCTTGGACCTGTCTACAGGACTGCTGTTTCATTTCCAGGTCCTTGTTGTTCAGATTGGCAGGATGGAGCTTGCTGGAAAGGTCACGTGGCACCCTGGCTAAGCGGGGCTGGCAGAAAGCACTTAGTGGGTGCCTCTGGTACGCTGTCCTGTACACACTTAGCGTTGAGAAGGGGGACTGCTGCTGGTCCAGATGAACCTGTCTATACTCCACCAGGCCAAAGTTAGTTGGAGGTGGGAGGGAGAAGGAAGGGAAGGAGAGAGAGCTCAGCTGTTACAGTGATGCAGTCATTAGTTACAATATATCTGTGACATATTTGGAATAATCAAAGGCCATTTGTTCTGCCTAAACTTTAACTGTGGAACACTACTTATTTTTTTCTTGACTTCTTTTATTTACTTGACACCAGTTTGTAATTACAGCTGACAAGATTGGATAACGGTGGTGGTCAGACTTCTCTGGCATCCTCGCCAGCCTGTCTGGATGCCAGGAGCACAATGTGGGCAGGGTGGAGGAGCCCTGGCGCCTGTACATCTCATCATAGAGGGTGACCAGGTAATGGGAGGGCAGCGTGCCGTGGTGGGAGAGAAGCAGCTTGGCAGCAAGGCCCTGGAACACACCACAACACACTATTATTCTGGTCATCATGGCTTTAAAACAATAACAAGAGGGCACACTGTTTCTTTGATTGATTAGCTCATTATCTCGGGGGATGCGAATGGTCTAGGTTTGGATTTTGCTCTAACAGACTTTTAGACCCAACTTCACTAGCTTTTTGCTAATGCTAATAACATCATGATCCTGCTGTGTAAGGCTGACCTCAGCTTTCCACAGCGCCATTCGTCTCACGATGACGTCTGGCCCTCTGTGGCTGGTAGTCTGCACAGTTGGTGCTGTTGGCTGTCTTACACTCTCGAGTGAACTGTCTTGGACAGACAAGGTAAATAGACAGGAAGAGGAGGAGGAGAGGGAGAGAGGAGGATGAGAAGAAGAGGGAATGCTCAGCCATTTAAGCTTGAGCCCAGCACGAGCTCAGCAAAACTCACACTTCACCATCGATCCATGGTGTTGTAAAGTATTTCTAAAGTTATCCCTCTAGTCAGATCCTGAAGCAGCAGCCCATGGCCCTGCTTGGCATCAATGCAATTAGATTGACTCTCAAGTCTCTCACACTGGGAGTCTGTGCTGATGTAGATAGCTTAAATGAAGCCCTCTAATCATTTTTGTATAGATTTGCAAACCAACTGAGAAGCAGCAGAACCCTTGGAAACCAGCCATTGAACTAGTTTGTTGAAGATCTTTGGCTACAGAAAGCAGGAGATACAGCACATTCTCACATTCAGTGCAGGTTTTTCTTGGGAGAATCTCATTTGGATAGAAAGGAAAGGCTGCTGTGCCCACACTTTGCTGTAATTAAAACTCTTGATAATGACTGTTGATGACTCTTGCCAAATGTTGCATTATTTGATGAATAATCAACATTCATCACAGGCAATGCATAATACCAACAGCAATTAATTGAAATTAGCTGAAAATCCCCAAATAAACGTTGATTATAGTAGTAGTTTATTTTAAAGGGACCATTTGCAATTTTTAAACAAATTTCAGACAGCGAATGTTTGCAACAGAGTTAGCTAAGCATAACTAATTTGCATCGGCAGTCCTAAGTTAAGTTAACTAAATAAATAAAACACATCACTCACACAGTAGTATAGTGAGATATTTAAGTGATAAATACCCAAGAAGCTGGGGTTTGGAGGATATATTGGCACGGGTGTTGTTAAGCCCTAGACGAAGTGCCGATATATCCTCCAAACACCGGCTTCAAGGGCATTATCACTTTTGTACAATGGGTTACCAACCAACATATTCAAATAATGATTGACATATTTTCATTAAAAACGTTATTCTGATGAATTTATTTATATTCCACAAGATTTAGTCTCGACACAAATCTAGGGTTGCTACCCAAGCCGGCAAGTCGTTCATTCTATTGGTTCTGTTGCTAGAGACGCGACTCAGTCATTCAGTCTTTTTGTTCTGTATCTATGGACGCGACCCAGTTGTTCGTTCTTAATGTTCCATTGCCATACTGGCTGTTCTTATCCCTTGCTTGCTAGCTAGCCAACTACTGCTAACTTACAATCACGTCAAAAAGTGCAGCCAGAATAACAGCAAAGTAGCTGCATTTGCAATTGTTTAAGATGTTTCCTAGTAACAGATTTAGCCTGGCATAGAACATTTGCTCACTCGTCAGGACACTGTTGTTCAGAGGAGATAGACAAAAACACAGCTAACACAATCACTTCAAACTGAAGCTGGAAAGACTGCAAACTGGCTGCACTTCGTATTGCTTAACCTTTTTTCAATTCATGATTTCGACTGTCTGAGAAACATTGCCTGCCTGTTTGTCTCGCCCCGACTCCGGACAGGTTCATTGCTATGGGACAGCTGGAGATTGAATTTGAATATTGAAACAATGTTGCAAATGTCGGAGGGACAGACAGCAAGGTTTATACAAATCTCTGCTGTTGAAAACAAAATGTTAGTCTAAAAGAAATGTGAGATAATATCTAGATGTTTTTTTATAGTGGATATCAAGTTTATAAATTGCTTGGCTAAACTGATGAGACAGTGGATTGTGCACGTCATAGATTTAGCTGGTGGTAACTTGTGGAATAGACACCATCTGGAATGTGGTTTTAACTAATCAGCATTCAGGATTAAACCCACATGCATAAAACAGATTAAAACAAATACAGGAAACATAAAATAGAACAAATAATACATATATACAGGACACTTGAAACTTGAGAGCAATAAGAATTAGTCAATGTGTGCTGGATTGATACTCCTTGATCCACACTTTGATCTCCATGGAGAAGGATCTAAGTCACTAGTGCATAAGGTAGTGGGGAGGGAATTCCATTTCCTGATGCCTAGGGTGGAGAATGCTGACTCCCAAAAGTGTTTTTCTTCTTGAGGCATGACAGTCTCCTCTGAAAATGTAACATGTAATAGATTATAAACCCTACCTGCAGTTTCTCTTCCACCCAGTTTCCAATTTGAACTTTGTTTGCATACCTCTGCTCTATTCTCCAGCCAGGTTGGGTCCATTTTCCTGTTTGCCCATACTGTACATGGTACTGAACATGGTGTCACATACAGCTGATCATGAGCTGGTTTGGTCCTAATATCAGAGCATAGTTAGATCAAACAGAACGGATGATGGTGCATTCCTCCTGATCTTATTGTGACATAGGCACCAGACAGGAAGAGGAAGCTCTGTTGCTATGGATACAGCAAGCATTTTGTGACTGACAGGCAGAATACGGGAAAAGTATTGGAGGCAAACAGAAGGCACATGACCTGCATTATAATAAGACTTGCATGCAATACTTTAGAATGGTTCCGTATTATTAAATGTCAGAGAATTATGCAGCAGTTAGTCTATAGCTCATACATGCTATACATACTGTATATGTCTTAATTAAAAAAATAATGAATATTATTATATTTTGTGTAGAAATGAAAATGAATGCCTTAATTGATTAAAATAAGAGTAAAACATGTACTAAGCTGTGTAGGTGTTTATTTGCTTTCCCTTACTGTAAACAGAACAAAGTCACTTGCCAGATACATGAAAGAGAGATCAAACTTCAACATCCATTTCTCAAAGTGTTTTTACATAGCTTACAATACTATTTATAGCTTGTGTTGCAGACGGGAAGGTTAGCCAGCCCTTTTTGAAAAAATCCACAAGTCCATGGAAGCCGTCTGGAACATGATGCCATGTGACGTCCAGTCCCAGGTCCAACAGCCTCTTCCTGTATAGGATCCCATCATCCCTCAGCACGTCATACTCACAGGTCAGGATAAAGGCCGGTGGGGTCAGACGGATAACAGCATCCTCCGCTAGGAGTGGCGAGACCTCCGGATCCAAACCGTCTTTGATTATGTGGTACACCTCTCCGTTGTAGTCTAAGGCTGAGTGTACCTGCTGGAGTTCGCCCCGCACCTTGCACTCAGGAGGGAGGTGTTCTGGGGAGAGCCACTCCTTGAAGGCTAGCCTCATCTCAGCAGGGATGTGGTTCCCCTCCAGCAGGTCCTGGCACACTGACGTGTCCCCGTTGAGATACTGCAGGAAGTAGAATGCCACCCGGCCACGGAACAATATGGGCACAGCATGATTCTGCTGGTACGAGGGCAGGTTGAAATCTGCCATCTGCAGAGCTGGGTAAATGAGGACCTGGGCACAGGGAGACAGCAGATGTCCATCTTTTCTCTTGGCCAGACGTTGGCATAGTGCAGCTGCCAGGTTTCCCCCAGCACTATCACCCCCGACTGCCACTCTGCCTGGGTCCACCCCGAACTCTGCCTCTGCCACAGACAGGAAGTGGCACGTGGCAGCGTCACAGTCATCCAGCTGAGTGGGGTACCGATGTTCAGGGGCAAGCCGATATCTAAAAGGCATGAGGGTAGAGAAAGGAGCAACATGTCAAGTCTTTGACAGCTTCACAGCCCTTTTCACTGCATTAATCTGCTTTGGAATCACATTTTGAGGCAGTGAGTCAGAAAGTAAAAGTTACCCAACAGAAATCACAGTGGTTTCAGCCTCCTTGGCAATGTGCCTGCAGACATCATCTGCAGTATCTAATCACAAGAAACAGAAAATGAGTTTTAGACTTAGTAAACAGGGGATGAACATTTTGCAAGACAAGCAATACTCCCAATCGGTAAGCCACGCCCACCTGTCGGGAAAACAACATGTGGTTACCTAAGTTACCCCATTTGCTCACAGCAAAGACTTTACCTTTTTCAAACACAATTTTCTTGTTGTCTGCTTGTTTTAGTCAATTGCAAAGCTACAGTTAAGAAAAGTACATGTCTAAAGATTACTTTTCCATATTGCTTACTCCCAAGCTTTCTCACTACTTCGAAGAAAGAAAAAAAAAACTTTTCATTTATGGTGCTAGCAGCCATGTGAGTGAGTGCCAACCAGCTACCAACCAGAAAATTAAGCTAGCCAAGACCAACACAAACAAACGGACTATACAGCTACTAGTAGTGAATAGAGTTACAAACCGACTAGACCGAACAAGTTAAATGTCTTACATGTGACTAAATGTTTGAAACATACTTAGCTACAGTATATTAGGAAAATATTCAGACCCTTTGACTTGTTCCACTTTTTGTTACGTTACAGCCTACAGTGAGGGAAAAAAGTATTTGATCCCCTGCTGATTTTGTACATTTGCCCACTGACAAAGAAATGATCAGTCTATAATTTTAATGGTAGGTTTATTTGAACAGTGAGAGACAGAATAACAACAAAATACAGAAAAACGCATGTCAAAAATGTTATAAAATGATTTGCATTTTAATGAGGGAAATAAGTATTTGACCCCTCTGCAAAACATGACTTAGTACTTGGTGGCAAAGCCCAAAACAGAGGTCAGACGTTTCTTGTAGTTGGCCACCAGGTTTGCACACATCTCAAGAGGGATTTTTGTCCCACTCATCTTTGCAGATCTTCTCCAAGTCATTAAGGTTTCAAGGCTGACATTTGGCAACTCGAACCTTCAGCTCCGTCCACAGATTTTCTATGGGATTAAGGTCTGGAGACTGGCTAGTCCACTTCAGAACCTTAATGTGCTTCTTCTTGAGCCACTCCTTTGTTGCCTTGGCCGTGTGTTTTGGGTCATTGTCATGCTGGAATATCCATCCACGACCCATTTTCAATGCCCTGGCTGAGGGAAGGAGGTTCTCACCCAAGATTTGACGGTACATGGCCCCGTCCATCGTCCCTTTGATGCGGTGAAGTTGTCCTGTCCCTTTAGCAGAAAAACACCTCCAAAGCATAATGTTTCCACCTCCATGTTTGACAGTGGGGATGATGTTCTTGGGGTCATAGGCAGCATTCCTCCTCCTCCAAACACTGTGAGTTGAGTTGATGCCAAAGAGCTCCATTTTGGTCTCATCTGACCACAACACTTTCACCCAGTTGTCCTCTGAATCATTCAGATGTTCATTGGCAAACTTCAGACGGGCATGTATATATGCTTTCTTGAGCAGGGGGACCTTGCGGGCGCTGCAGGATTTCAATCCTTCACGGCGTAGTGTGTTACCAATTGTTTTCTTGGTGTCTATGGTCCCAGCTGCCTTGAGATCAGATCATTGACAAGTTCCTCCCGTGTAGTTCTGGCTGATTCCTCACCTTTCTCATGATCATTGCAACTCCACGAGGTGAGATCTTGCATGGAGCCCCAGGCCGAGGGAGATTGACAGTTCTTTTGTGTTTCTTCCATTTGCGAATAATCGCACCAACTGTTGTCACCTTCTCATCAAGCTGCTTGGCGATGGTCTTGTAGCCCATTCCAGCCTTGTGTAGGTCTACAATCTTGTCCCTGACATCCTTGGAGAGCTCTTTGGTCTTGGCCATGGTGGAGAGTTTGGAATCTGATTGATTGATTGCTTCTGTGGACAGGAGTCTTTTATACAGGTAACAAGCTGAGATTAGGAGCACTCCCTTTAAGAGTGTGCTCCTAATCTCAGCTCGTTACCTGTATAAAAGACATCTGGGAGCCAGAAATCTTTGTGATTGAGAGGGGGTCAAATACTTATGTCCCTCATTAAAATGCAAATCAATTTATAACATTTTGACATGTGTTTTTCTGGATTTTTTTGTTGTTATTCATTCTCTCACTGTTCAAATAAACCTACCATTAAAATTATAGACTGATCATTTCCTTGTCAGTGGGCAAACGTACATGTCCCGGCTGTTTAAAGGATCGGACCAAAGCGCAGAATGGTTGTAGTTCCACATATTTATTATTAGAGAGAGAAATAACACTACTCAAAAATGAACAACGCACAAACACAAGTGGAAAAACCCCCTACTTAAACATGATCTCCAATTAGAGACAACGAGGACCGGCTGCCTCTAATTGGAGATCATCCCAACAACCCCAACAAAGACATAGAAACCTAGAAAACCCACATAGAAACAGATAACAAGAAAACGACCCAAAAACACCCCCTGTCACGCCCTGACCCCTCTACTCTAGAAAATGACATCTTACAAGGGTCAGGACGTGACAGTACCCCCCCCCCCCCCCCCAAAGGTGCAGACTCCGAATGCAAAAAAAACAACAACAAAAAACAACCACAAAACACAAAGGGAGGGTAGGGAGGGTGACAAATGTCTATGGCGGCTCTAGTGCTAAACCCAGAACCATACTATCCCGCCGATCCTCCAGCAGCGGAGGTGGCTCCGGTTCAGGGCGTAACCCCCATTCCGCCCGCAGATCCCTCCGCTTCTGTAACACCGGACCGTGGATCGTTATCGGAGGAATCGGACTGCAGACCGCCGCTGGAGGCTCTGGGCTACAGACCGCAGCTGGAGGTTCTGGGCTGCAGGCCGCCGCTGGAGGGTCTGGGCTGCAGTTCGCCGCTGGAGGTTCTGGGCTGCAGGCCGCCGCTGGAGGTTCTGGGCTGCAGGCCGCCGCTGGAGGTTCTGGGCTGCAGGCCACCGCTGAAGTCTCTGGGCTGCAGACCGCCGCTGAAGGCTCTGGGCTGTAGAACGCCGCTGAAGGCCCTGGGCTGCAGACCGTCGCTGAAAACTCCAGATTGGGGAGCGTCGCTGGAGGCTCCAGACTGGGGAGCGTCGCTGGAGGCTCCGGACTGGGGAGCGTTGCTGGAGGCTCCGGACTGGGGAGCGTTGCTGGAGGATCCGGACTGGGGAGCGTTGATGGAGGCTCCGGACTGGGAAGCGTCGCTGGAGGCTCCGGACTGAGGAGCGTCGCTGGAGGCTCCGGACTGAGGAGCGTCGCTGGAGGCTCCGGACTGAGGAGTGTTGCTGGAGGCTCCGCACTGGGGAGCGTCGCTGGAGGCTCCGGACTGGGGAGCGTCGCTGGAGGCTCCGGATTGAGGAGCGTCGCTGGAGGCTCCGGACTGGGATCCGTCTCAATAGGTTCCGGACTGTAGGCCGTCTCAGTAGGTTCCGGACTGTAGGCCGTCTCAGTAGGTTCTGGACTGTAGGCCGTCTCAGTAGGTTCTAGACTGTAGGCCGTCTCAGTAGGTTCCGGACTGTAGGCCGTCTCAGTAGGTTCCGGACTGTGGGCCGTCTCAGTAGGTTCCGGACTGTAGGCCGTCTCAGTAGGTTCCGGACTGTAGGCCGTCTCAGTAGGTTCCGGACTGAAAAATGTCGCCGGAAGCTCTGGACTGGGAACTGTCGCCAGAAGCTCTGGACTGGGTCGCCGGAAGCTCTGGATGGGGAACTGTCGCCGGAAGCTCTGGACGGGGAACTGTCGACGGAAGTTCTGGACTGGGAATGCGCACTGGAATCCTAATGCGTGGGACTGGCATGGCTGACACCAGACTGGTAACACACACCTCAGGACGAGTGCAGGGAGCAGGAACAGGACACTCCGGACTGGGCATGCGCACTGGAGGTCTGATGCGTGGGACTGGCCTAGGTGGCGCCAGACTGGTAACACGCACCTCAGGACGAGTGCAGGGAGCAGGAACAGGACACTCCGGACTGGGCATGCACACTGGAGGTCTGATGCGTGGGACTGGCCTAGGTGGCGCCAGACTGGTAACACGCACCTCAGGGCGAGTGCGGGAAGGATGCACAGGACATACTGGGCTATGGAGGTGAACTGGAGACCAGGAATGCTGAGCAGGCCTACTCCTTCCTGGCTGAATGCCAATCTTAGCCCGACACCGGTGAGGAGCTTGCACCGAGCGCACCGGGCTGTGAGTGCGTATGGGCGATATAGTGCACATCACACCATAACCCGGTGCTCGTTCAGTCACTCGCTCCTCAGCACGCCCACTCCGCAGCGCTCTCAACGACAGCACCTCTCTCCGGAATCTTGCGTCAAACTCTGTGCTCGACTCCCTGACTGGCTCCGATTCACTCCTCAGCTCTCCACGGTAAGCACGGAAAGTTGGCTCAGGTCTCACCCCTGACATTGCCAAACTCCCCGTATGCCCCCCCCCAAAAAAAAAATTGGGGCTGCCTCTTGGTGGATATAGCGCCTCGTAGTATCGTCGCTCCATTTTTGCTGCCTCAATTTCCTCCCTCGGGCGGCGATACTCCCCAGCCTGCCTCCAGGGTCCTTTCCCATCCAAAATCTCCTCCCAAGTCCATTCTTCCAGCTGATCCCTACCACGCTGCTTGGTCCTTTTGTGGTGGGTTGTTCTGTCACGGCTGTTTAAAGGATCGGACCAAAGCGCAGAATGGTTGTAGTTCCACATATTTATTATTACCGTGAAACGTTTGCAATACACCAATAACTTGAAACAACAAAACAACAAACCGTGACGCAGAGAGAAATAACACTACTCAAAAATTAACAACCCACAAACACAAGTGGAAAAAACCCCTACTTAAATATGATCTCCAATTAGAGACAACGAGGACCGGCTGCCTCTAATTGGAGATCATCGCAACAACCCCAACAAAGAAATAGAAACCTCGAAAACCCACATAGAAACAGATAACAAGAAAACCACCCAAAAACACCCCCTGTCACGCCCTGACCACTATACTCTAGAAAATTACATCTTACAAGGGTCAGGACGTGACAGTACAAAATCAGCAGGGGATCAAATACTTTTTTCCCTCACTGTAGCCTACTTGGACACCGGCTCCCCACAATTTCCCACAACACAGGGCTCTTCTCACAGGCTTTATTTCCGTATGTGGGAGCATTGCGAACCGGATGTTGGGATTATTGACCCGATTACATGTAAATTGCATAACACAGCAGCTTTTCGTCATCTTTTGTTACAGTATTTCTTTATAACAAAAAAATCAACAACGAAGTTGGCTCTTTTACACTGGGGTCAATGGGAAATAATGTGTGGGCGTGGTCGAGGGGAATTCCTTATTATTACGTGAATATCGACTCGGAGTATATCATCTAGACATTATTTTTGTCTTATCATATTACCCAAACTGCCCAACACCCATCCTCCTCCATGGAAATACACCAGGCCCCTCCTCAGGCCCAGTGAGCCAGTCGTGGGCTCATACACTCTGACTGGCACCTCAGAGAAGGTCAGGTCTTTCACACGTAGGCCTGGGGGAACTGGTCTTATATGGACCAGGAACCGTCTTCTGAACCACCTGGTGAACCTGACCTGATGACACAGACCCAGACGGTCCAGGATACGGCCCTGACAAGACAGAGAAGGGGGGTGCATATCTTATTAAAGGACTAACACATTGTATGCAGCTTTATTCAGGTGGCTTAGCCTATAGCCCATCTTAGAAATAGGGTCAACATGAACCATTGTGAGCTGGAATATTTTTCAATTTCAACCATATAGCTTTTCTTGTTACTTGCACATTAAGCTACAATGAATGCAACAGCTCAGTTAATTTTAAGGAGCCTCTTCACACTTACTAAACGTTGTAGAAATACGGTCTGTGACTCAAATGTAAACTTGGATACTTGCTACGTCTCGACCACTACCCCCAGAGGTTGCGCACAACACTCATCCGACAGTTGCCCACCTTGATGCAGTGCAGTGTATACAGAATTGTCTCGATGAGACAACACTCCTACTGTATATACAGTACTTTTTCCTAATATTTTAGACTTATTTTGAGTTTTTACCTGAAATTGCAGTAACAGCCTGTTACTTTCTGAAATATTGACAGTAGCTGCCGGCTGCACTGAGCCACGAAAAAATAAGGAAGCCCCTCCCCAACATATATATAACGGTGTTGGATCATACAAATAGGATAGGTTTTTTCATTTGTAACGTTGTGTGGTGATTTCAGAGGTGGCATCACAGGTCCCAGAGTAGTGGGGGGGGGTTGTTTTCATGGGTCACAGATTTTTCTTCTGATTTGGTAGTAGGCTAATTTAACCAACTCCGGGCCATAGTTATAGAGTATGACATAGTCATAAATGAGCTGTAAAAAAAAAAATGTTAAAAGTTTTATATGGGCAATGATGGGACCAGATCATTGTTCTAATCAGGTCATACAGTAAAAAAAATCCTGGCTCTCGGGAGGATGAAAACATTCACATTTTCTCAGAACACAAATAAGTGGGCCTATTTTAGGCTATAAATACATAGTTTAGGCTATAAAAACATGATGTTACATTTCCCCTGGCCAGGTCCAGATGGGATCAGAGCGCATAGGCTTCTCTAGGCTACCTGCAGCTGTGGTTATCAGTAGGCTATCGCTGATCAGACTGAAGCACAGACTAATTGTGCATGTTGACAAATCATGCGGCATGATATGTCAACATTTATATGGCTTCCATATAAAACAGCTCTTCACAGTGAATTCACTTATACCCACATTTTCAGTTGCAAATGGATTTCACCACGTAAGGATTTGCATGATGTTGATAAAAATTAAGCCTGGTTTACGTTTAGATTACATTTTAGTAATTTTGTTGTAACATTGTAAGGTAGGTCTACTGTACTTTTACATTCTCATGAGCGGGTTAATTGTTCATTTTTGATAAGTTAACGGTACTTAAGACATCCATTATAGCAATTCTGTGCTTTTGTCTTGAAGCTAAAGTGTAGACTACAGACAAGAAAATAAATCCTGTAATTGTCTGCACATACATGCTTGTGAATTGTTGCATTATTCAAGAGTGTAATATGTTTTGGTTGCATTATTCAATAGTGTAATATGTTACAAAAGAAAAGTTTCTGTCAATGTTGAATTGTGCTTACTGTGATATTTGCGGTCAATTTGAGCTGAGGACTAAGAATATCTGTTGCCAGCCACAATGAAACGTAAGGCAAGGATGTAATGTGAATTGAAAAGTAGAATTCTCTTTCGCCACCCCGCTCCTCAGGCTCGCCTTCATATCTCGTAGTGGGAATAGGGCCATAATGACACCATGACACAGTTAAGGTTTTACCAGTAGGTGGACTTTGTATTGACTCCAATAGAGTGGCAAGGAGGAGGAGGAGCTCTGTGGACCATTCGTGTCCGGAAGTAATTTAGACATTCATTGTAGCTATTGGCGCTCTGTAGAGTTGCTATGAGAATATGAAGGTTCAGAACTTTTGTGAAACATCACAGCACAGTGGACAAATATAGGGCAGCTAGAGATAGATTGGAGGGGTTGAGAGTAGCTGAAGGATGGGACTAAAAACAAACAAAAACTAACTAATGTATACTGTGTCTGTATTATTGTTGTCCATTAGCTACTCCAATTTGGGTAGGGGTGGTAGGGTTAGGGGAAAATAATAAAGAACGAAAATATTTGAAATACATATATACCGAACAAAAATATAAAAACAACATGCAGCAATTTCAAAGAAGATAACTGAGTTACAGTTCATAGAAGGAAATCAATCAATTTAAATAAATTCATTAGGCCCTAATTTATGGATTTCACATGACTGGTCAGGGGCACAGCCATGGGTGGGCCTGGGAGGGCATAGGCCCACCCACTGGGGAGACTGGCCAAGCCAATCGGAATGAGTTATTTCCCACAAAAGGGCTTTATTACATACATAAATACTCCTGAGCACCCCCACCCCCCGATATATGATCCCGCAGGTGAAGAAGCCATGAAGGTCTTGGGCTGGCATGGTTACTCATGGTCTGCAGTTATGAGGCTGGTTGGATGTACTGCCAAATGTTCTAAAACGACGTTGGAGGTTGCTTATTCAATTCTCTGGCAACAGCTCTGTTGGACATTCCTGCAGTCAACATGCCAATTGCATGCTCACTCAAAACTTGAGAAATCTTTGTCATTGTGTTGTGTGACAAAACTGCACATTGTCCTCAGCACAAGGTGCACCTGTGTAATGATCATGCTGTTTAATCAGCTTCTTGATATGCCACACCTGTCAGGTGGATGGATTATCTTGGCAAAAGAGAAATGCTCACTAACAGGGATGAAACCAAATTTCTGCACAATTTGAGAGAAATATGGAACATTTCTGGGATCTTTTATTTCAGCTCATGAAAAATGGGACAAAGACTTTACATGTTGCGTTTATATTTTTGTTCAGTATATATACATATTTACCCCAAAAATATATGGGGGATTGGAAATGATGCAGACAATTACATTGATACAAGCCACAATCTATTTGCAATATTGTAGCTGATCTACCCACTAAAAAAATGACATAACAATAATAATACAGATTAAGTCAGATTTAATCAATAGTCAGTTTAGAAAGGGTTAACGGCACAAGACTGTGTACATATGTGGCTGTGATGGCAAACTCACTAAATATCCTGTGTGGCTCAGTTGGTAGAGCATGGCATTTGTAGAGCATGGCATTTGTAGAGCATGGCATCTGCAAAGCCAGGGTTGTGGGTTTGATTCACATGGGGGACAACTATGAAAATGTATGCACTCACTACTATATGAGTGTCTGCTAAATTACTAAAAATCCCATTGAGGAGAGAGGCTGTCACAGTTCCAAAATCTAGAATCCGCATTTAGATGTAAGTTTTATGCCCCGATATCAGGAGCTGGAGGTGAAAAGTTTGATTAAACAATTCAGAGACTGAAAATAATAAATCAGTGACAAATATTTAAAGAGACCGAATCGATATACAGTTCCGAAATCAGACAGCTGTAACTGTCAATAGTAAATCGAAGCTTAAAACGATGTTTGAGTGAACCTGAATCCCGAAAATGAATTGTGAAGTTGCTTCCGGACACGGTAGACTCCTCCTCCTCACCACTCCAAGCTAATACTGTGAAACTCTGCTGGTATGTCCTTACCCAAACAATGGAACGCCTGAATGACTTTGGCTTTTCATCATGTATTCAGACCTGTTCTCTTATCTACACACTTGACGCTTTATCAGTGTTTAGATTACAGAGAAAGGACAAGCATCTTTTAAAAGAGCAGAGTTCTCTTTTAGTGTTCAAGTACAAGCATGTTTTTCTTTTCACCAAAGAGTAAGAATAAATAATTATTTCTACAGACTTGAACATGATTTGACTTGCATAAAACATAAAATAATAAGCAATAACAATTCCATAGATACTCACCACAATTGATATGCCAACAAACAAGCCATGAACTACATGCAGTTTCCCTCGATTTGCAACCCCTTGAGGAATGTCTGAATTCATCATCTCAGAGTACACTAGACCAATTACCAGAAGGAAGAAGGCTGCAATCACTGCAGCAAAGCCAATTATTAAAATTGCAGTGCTGATGTCCATGGTGCTGTAGTGCGATCCCAAGTAGGCTACAGTAGAAGTAAGTCATTAAGTGTGAATATGTTATCCAGCTGCTTGGGTTTCCTTGCCCCTCCTACAACTTTGTGTACACTCTGCTCTGACCTTGTTCTATCTAGATGACTTTGAGTGCCAGTGACAAAGGAACATTCATCATTTTATTCAATGTATTTTATGGACTAAAGCAATTACACATTAAACACATATTTCACAATTAGATATTTTTATGAATATAGATTTCTATAAATACAATAGTAATAATTCCTTTTAAATGTCCTTTTAAATCAATCGTATAATTTATTGTGAAGCAGACACTGGTATCTGAACTTTTAATGTTAATCTGTAGATGGCAGTGATGCTTAGTGTTAGCAGACCATGTTCTCCGTCAGATAAGGTCTCTAGTCTAGACACATTTGTAATCAAAATGCATGGTATTTCAAATTGAAATCGTATAATGTGGTGTTGTTTACAAAACAATTTATGTTCATTATAATTCAGAATGAAATTTCTGAAAATACTTTGATGGCGTATTTCAATGCATTATGATTTGTAGCTCTGTGAAATGTGCACGGAAATGACAGCAACTGGAGCTGTTTTCTAGGACTAGTCAACCTTTTAGCCGTCCCAGAGAGTCTCTCAGCCTTTTTTCTGAGAAGCTGAGCCCAGCACAAAGCCGCCATTGTCAAGCTGCTCTCTTAAACCCATCCCAGTTTCTGAAAAAGCCCTCCATTCATCAGCTATACCCAGCAAAAATCACAGGGCCTGGCCCAAAAATCACAGACTGGAATCTTGTCTGCAGCCCATGAATTTACTGGATTTGTTTAGGAGGTATTTATGCAGGTCCCTAATTCTTACCATGCCAAGTTTCTGGGACTGACCCATTTCTGTATTGTCACAGAGAGAGAGATGTGTTTCAAGTGACAGATCACTAGATCAGGGGTCTTTATGTCTAGTCTTCACAGCGCCCCATCTTCTCATGCATTGAAATGAACTTTTATCACATGAAGTAGTGTGTAATTATGTATGCCACCATTATATATGCCAAAAGCACCCCTTTTTCATGTCAGCTAGATTGACCAACTTTTACATCACACAGTAAAACCTGTGTATTTACCTGTAATAGGTAGTTCAATGCAGATAGTAAAACCTGTGTATTTACCTGTAATAGGTAGGTCAATGCAGATAGTAAAACCTGTGTATTTACCTATAATAGGTAGGTCAATACAGATAGTAAAACCAGTGTATTTACCTGTAATAGGTAGGCCAATGCAGATAGTAAAACCTGTGTATTTACTTGTAATAGATAGGTCAATGAAGATGTGGCCAACTGGGTTTGAACTCAGGTTACCTGGTCACCACTGTGTTAGCCCACTGAGCTCAAGTCTAGACATTAGCTCAGGGAGCTCATGCAAGACTTAAGGTCTCAGGCAAGGTTACTCATCACGAGGGGGTGGTTCTCCAAAAAATCTATAGAGTATTCAGCACTTTATCTCCTACCGTATACACTTTAAAAAAAGTGTATCAATATATTTTTTTACAAGCAGCAAAACACTCAGTAATAACAAATATCTGATACATTGTGATTATAGACAGAGAGATAGAAAGATACATGTAGAGAGAGAGAGAGCGAGAGAGAGAGAGCAAGAGAGAGCGATAGTGAGTGTGTGTGTGTGTGTGTGTGTGTGTGTGTGTGTGTGTGTGTGTGTGTGTGTGTGTGTGTGTGTGTGTGTGTGTGTGTGTGTGTGTGTGTATGTGTGTGTGTGTGTGTGTGTGCGTGCGCGTGCGTGCGCATGTAAAATCAAATAAAAATGTATTGGTCACATGCACTGAATACAACAGGTGTAGACTTTATTGTGAAATGCTTACTTATGAGCACATTCACAACAATGCAGAGTTAAAAAGTAAGAAAAAGACTTGCTAAATACATTTTAAAAATAAGGAAATAGTAACGTAATAAAATAACAATGAGGTTATATAGAAGGAGTACCAGTACCAAGTCATTGTGCAGGGGTACAAGGTAGTTGATGTAATTGAGGTAATACAGTATGTAGGTAGAGGTAAAAGTGACTAGGCAATCAGGATATATAATAAACAGAGTAGCAGCAGCATCTTATGTGAAAGTGTGTGTGTGTTTTTTTTACGTTGATACTAGTACTGTAGGATACATGTGATGTAAACAAGTCCAACCAGTTTGGGTGAATGTTGTCTCATCAAACTATTCAAAGTAAGCTATCAAAGTAGGTTATGGCACTTCTCAAGTGCATGAGAAACTTATCCAACTATTATTTCCCAGAGAGTGTGACAGCTTGAAGGAGAATTGAGAAACATTGGCACATCTCAAAAACCGTAAAACCAAGCATTTAGCTCACTGTAAACAACTTAGGGAGGAAGAAAATTCTTGATTTTAATAGAGGACTGAAATACTGAAATATGACTTCACGGCATCACAGCAGTTGTGGCAGACGCGTCTCGGGGCTGGGTAGAGATAAAACCAGTCACAGTCGACACACAGTAAAGCAACATATTCCTCACCATTCAACCTGTCAATCAGGATTAATGGTCTTTGAAAAAACTCCCTTCAGATCGCAGGTCTTTTTTTCAACACTGCGGGGACGGATAGTCAGTGCGCTATAAAGTAAGCTATCGGAGTCAGAGGCGGTAACGTCCAAGGATAAGAACACAACACACTTGTTGTGTGGACGATTCAGTAGCGCATGCCTTCGGAGACACTCTCGCCTTCTTTAGGTTACTTGAAAAGTAACCGCGGACTACCGGTGTAATATGGTCATTAGTCAAAAATAATAGTTTGCCAATAACCTGAATAATCGATAAACATGCCAGAGCTCCGTATATTGACGCATTTCTGAGCTTGGGACATAATAGCCTAAATGTAATGAAACATTGACTTCAAGTGCTGCAGTTGGCTAGTTTGAGTTTGGTTTTAACCAGCTATTTACCTAAAAACCGCTCTGCCAAGGACATCACGATTGGAGGATATCGAACTTGTGCTTGTGTTCGAAAAATTTTGAGAATTTAGATTACTGTAAGAAGAAGTAACATGGATTTTAAGTGTTTGAGCTGTATAGTGTTTTTCCCCATACACATTGTCTACTACATATTGAAAGCAAGTGTGTACTTACTGCTACCAAGTAGACGAAGAACGCTGATCAAGGAGGTGGTTCTGATCACAGGCGGGGGACGAGGTATTGGTCGTCACCTGGCTCAGGAGTTTGCCAAGCAGGGGGCTAAAAAGGTAAATAAAACACATGCATGCGTTTAGTTTCTGCACTTTATTAATTGTATTATGCAACTTGTTGAGCATCAAACGTGATTGGGTTCACTTAATCTTGAGCAATATGAGCACTCCTAAAATAGCCTATAGTTCCCCAGACCTGTGCATATTTTCATATCTTTTGAATTAGTACGCTCATTGATTAGGCTACATGGTTATAACGATAACTGAGTTGATACCCTGTAGCCAACCTCTGAACACCTTCTGTGCGATACCTAGTCTTTTTTATGCACACTTCTTTCCATAACTATTATTTGTATTGACGTACTACTACCCCCCCCCCCCCCCCCCTCCTCCTTAACCAAACGCGCCATAGGTTTACATCAGGTAGCCTACATTGCAAGGGCAGAGACATTAGTTTGTCCACTTGTTCCTCCAATCTATTGTTTCCTCTGTAACATGAATGGGTCATGACCTTAGGAGTAGATCAGCCAATCAGATTCCAGGACAGGGCTCTCAATTTTGGCACAACAGACTATTTAAATTGTTTTACCGTTATTTAACTAGGCAAGTCAGTTAAGAACAAATTCTTATTTACAATGACAGCCCTACACTGGCCAAACCCTGACGACGCTAGGCCAATTGTGCAGCGCCCTATGGGACTCCCAATCACGGCCAGTTGTGATACAGCCTGGATTTGAACCAGGGTGTCTGTAGTGACACCTCTAAGTACAGAGATGTAGTGCCTTAGACCGCTGCGGCACTCAGGAGTAGGGTTGCAGAAGGGCAAAAGTCTCCCTCTGACCATTTGACTGCTGACGTATTATAGTGACTCACGGAATGATTTCTGTTTAGCCAAAGCTCAGAAAAAGGAGTTATGGCTTAACATTGATATTGGATGAGATCAAGCATCATTAATGTCCAGAATAAAGTTTTATTGTTGATGACAGCCAACAGGAGTTACCTTGATCAAGTGATATCACTTCTATGGAATTGGGATGAACTTTTTCAACTTTCTGAAGAAACATGTTTAAAAGCTAATCACATAATCCTCACAGGAGAAATGTTGTAGTCCTACTGGGACTAGCAGAAAAACACTAACTGTGCCAAGTGCCTACACAAGACATCACATTGCCATAATAAAACACTGATTCAGATGTGTTTTTCAAGCAAACCAGCAAGGCAGAAACTAAACTTAACCTTAACCACACTGGTAACCATAATGCCTAACCCTAACCTTAATTTAAGACCAAAAGCACATTTTTGTTTTCATGAATTTCTACAATATAGCCAATTTTGACTTAGCAGCTGGCCTATCAAAGGAGAAATCGCCCAGTTCTGCCTCCAGGACAAGACTCATGACAATAAACGTCAACCTGCTACCTTACACTGAGTTTATTATTGAGGTGAAATGAAGCCCACAGAGGAAGATGGCATGTTTCAGCTGCCTCACCCATCCAAAATATGCATCCGTCAGCCAAAGCTCTTATAAATAGCCTGTCCCCACCCTCCTCCTTAACAAGAAACAGTCACTTATGCTTGAAATGCCCCAGTGACTACATTTACAGTCCCCGCCAGGCCGCCACTACTGGTCAGACTACCCACTATTCCAATTACAATCCAAACAGTATACAGCTGAGTGCATAGTGAGCCACCATAGTGTTCTGTTAGCTCTGAATTGTAATGGACAGAGCCTCAGACACACAGATGGAGACATAAGCGTTTCACAATGATTCCATATGAATACCACCCCACTTTATTGAATTTTTTAAATTTTTTTTTACAAATGATTAAATAGCTAGTTGTATTTTCACCCATGCAACTTAGAGGAATAATTATAGCTTTATGAATTGTCATATGGAGCACCACATGTTGCAGTTTATGCTTATCCTTACATTATGTGTCCAAGCTAAAACCCCCCATTTTAACTTTAAGTGCTTTGGCCTTGCTCTTCATCCTTCCATCAACATCTCCTCAGGGAACAACCCACAAAAGACCTGTGGCTTTTAAAAGCTATAATTTGCAGCTGCACAACAAAGGAAGTCACCATTCTTGTCAGGGCCCCATTGTTGGGTATTATCAAGGTGTGAAGGCTTTGAAAACAACACCTGCACTAATGTGCCTCACAATCACTCCCTGCCTAAGATATGCTAAAAGAAGTAGGACATTCATCACAAATAACCTCTAGGAAAGACTACCCCAGTTTGAGGTCCATTGTGATTGGCAGACGAAATTTCTCTATTCTCTCTAGTAGCTTTGGTGCTTTCACGGTAGGGAGTGCACTAGCCACAGCATTGATGAAAGAATGATGTGAGGTGAAAAGGAGAGACTGGTGAGAGGGGGATAGAGGAAGGTGAGGGGGGGAGTGAGGCCTTGTGTGTGTCGTCAAAAGAGCCGTTACAGAGTGAAGCACTAAAACAATAAACCACAGCAACTTTACAAAAGCTGAGCACCCAAGTTCAGAGAACAGAGAAAGAGGGAGGGGGCCTCCAGCACAACCACAATAAATGTTTCAGAGGTTGAAGCAACATATTCACATATGCTCTCAATGTACCCTATGCAATTCAAATATATTCCACTGGCATCCCAAACCAGAAATCCAAAATCCCCTTGGTTAAAAATGTCAGCATGTAGAATTTAATAAGGTACTTAGTGTGGCATTTTGTTTTTGCGACTCAATTTGTGGATCATAATATTTTGAACATGTGGAAGAAGAAAGTACAATTGAAGATAGTAAGAGATATTGGCATCTTTCTCAGCCCCGGCTACTCATTAGGAGAACTGGGAACATATGCCTCTACCCAGGTTGATAGTGGCTTTATACATTGGCAAGCTCTATTGTGTGTGTGTGTGTGTGTGTGTGTGTGTGTGTGTGTGTGTGTGTGTGTGTGTGTGTGTGTGTGTGTGTGTGTGTGTGTGTGTGTGTGTGTGTGTGTGTGTGTGTGTGTGTGTGTGTGTGTGTGTGTGTGTGTGTGTGTGTGTGTTGGAGGCGGGAAGCACACTGCTCCCAGCTGGGTATTGCCCTGCAACTGACCCTGTTGTCTCCGCACTAATTAGACAGCGGTAGGGCAGGCGACTGCCTCCTGAACTCCCTATTTCCCCTCCCCGTGCCCCCTCCCTGTTAGCCCCTATCCCCTACAACTGGTGTGAAGAAGAGGGTTCATGCCCATCCTTGAACCCATTTTTTCCCTTGTGAAATATTATTGCGTTCTGGTGTAGGGATGTGGATGAGGCCCACCACATCGCCAGTTCATCATCATTGCACCCTGATACACCAACACTTGGTGATTTGCAAGACTTACTGTCTTTGAATAAATCATGTCCTTGAACAGACCATCAATTTTACACAATTGGTGAATGTTGTTTAATCTTGTCAGATATGGCACCTCAGACAGAGTAATCACTGGTTTATCAGAGATACTTAGTCACTCGATGTGAGGGAATTTAGAATTAGTTTTCCACAGCACTTAGGCATTCTAAGCTGATAGCTGTAGATTTGGCCGGCCATTGTTTATCCTGAAGCCCCAGTGTGTTGGGACTGGCAGATAAGCATAATGAATTAAATAACAGGAGAGCACAGTGTGAGTGGTGATTTTTAATGAGAAATGTCAGGTTTGTTTGTTAGGATGAAATCCTATTAAAGGCTTTCAGTAATTTACCTAGACCCATCCATTCACCTCTGCTGATTACTCAAACTGGCTGGCAAACGAAGCAAACAAAAAAGCAATCTAAAGAAACTCAAACAAAGACCCATCCAGTGGAAAGCCAAACATTTTTTACTCTTGGAACTTGATCAAAACTGCAAATCATGCAGATTGTGACCCTCCCGCATCTCCCCCAAAGCAAACATTTCACTTTACAGTCTTAATGCTCCCATTATGCAAGTAAACATAAGCCCATAGGGACTAGCTTCATTAAAACATTGGTGGGATCTGAATACACTGTCACAGACAGCTGCTCAGATTGCCCTAGATGTAGTGTTGCAGTAAAACAAGAAAGATAGCGGCAAAACCTTCGGCAAGCTAGCTATGCATGTTTGAGATGTTGAGATATGCATTTACTATCCTCCTATTCATTCCTAAATAGATGAGTGGCTATAGCCTGGCTGTCTCTGAACTCTTCTCTATCAGGACAAGGATGTCAATGTGACCTCTGCTTGTGTTTTATCTTCCTTATCTACATGTAGAATTAAGATTGGTTTGTATTCACACAATATTGATATCATACTGTAAGGGTGGATGAAAGACACACACACACACACACACACACACACACACACACACACACACACACACACACACACACACACACAGGATCACTTTCCAGAAGACTTTCTGCAAAAATATTAACCTTGGTCACTGGCAACCAGCCAAGCCCTACACTGGCCCCATCAGCACTTCACACACAAACTGTTTTCAGACTCCCTGACCAGAAATGACTGGGTTCATCTGCCCAACAGGCCGTGTAATCTCTTTGAGAATGTGTGTTTGAGAGATGAGGAGGGCTCACCCCCTGATTTCATTACCTTTCCCTGACCCCAAAGACTGACGGATCTAATTGCCCAATCGCTGCCCCCCACCTCCATCCTAGCCCATGTTCCCTGCTCAAATGACTGAGCTTAATTTACCCTCTCCAGGCTGATGAAGAGACACTTCATTCACACTGCAACCCCACCCCCTTAATCTCGCTCTGAAACTATTTGTTGCTTCTAAACATGGCCTCTCTGTTCTCTGAATGAAAGGAACATTTTAACCAAATTATCTCATCTCATCCTAGGGCCAAATGCTGCAAACATGAAATGTCTGTATACTTGTTGAGAGCATGTGTCATTGGCATAGTTGTTTGGGTTTGGCTACCCATTGAATGTATTTTAGCCATGTTTTTCTCAGGATTTCGACAACAATACGTGTACAGATAGCTGATTGTTGAAAAGCAAAATATTCATTCAGCTGAGCTAATTGCTCATATTTTATTCAGAGCATATTACACTATTATGCAATTGTATAAGCCTATTTTATAACCCTTGCTAATGTTTACCCTCTACAGGTGATCCTGTGGGGCCGCACAGAGAAGTGTCTGAAAGAGACATGTGAAGAGATCTCCCAATTTGGAACAGAGTGCCACTACTTCTTGTGCGACGTGGCTAATCGGGAGGATGTTTACAAGCAGGCCAAGGTGGTCAGGGAGAAGGTATGCTATTTAGATCTATTATAAATCCAGTTTTTATTTTTTACACAAATACAAAATATTGTTTGGAGCCAGTGAAACGCTCATGGGTCAAGGTTTCTCTCACTGCTGTTACTCCTGTCTACAGAACTGGCAGGGCTTCATTGTTTTTGAATTCCTCTCCCCATCTGACATACACTACCAGTCAAAAGTTTGGACACACCTACTCATTCCAGGGTTTTTCTTTATTTGTACTATTTTCTACATTGTAGAATAATAGTGAAGACATCAGAACTCTGAAATAACACATATGGAATCATGTAGCAACGAAAAATGTGCTAAACAAATCAAAATAAATGTTATATTATTCAAAGTAGCCTTGATGACAGCTTTACACACTCTTGGCATTCTCTCATGCCTTTCAATTAACAGTTGTGCCATACAGGTTACAAACTAAATGGGAAGAGATTTCTGATGTACCAATTCCATGGCACATGGTTTATGAACTGGTACAAAAAAATACACTTGATTCAACACATTGAGTTTTTAATGTAAATTATTATATAAAATTCTTGCCACCAACAGAATGCTATATATATGGGGCATACAACAATCTCAGCGCTGTAGATTTTGCTGCGAAGAGACAGAATCAATAGATCATTTATTCTGGTATTCCCCCTATGTAGCTTGTTTCTGGTCACAGGTTCAGGAATGGTTAAAAAAATCACAACATGTACTTAAAATTAACCTTACAAATAGCAGTGTTGGGTGATTTGGAAAGCTCAGTCAATAAATAATATAATAATACTCGTAGGAAAGGTTTTCATCATTTACCCCTTTTCTCCCCAATTTCGTGGTATCCAATTGGTAGTTACAGCCTTGTCTCATCACTGCAACTCCCGTACGAACTCGGGAGAGGTGAAGGTCAAGAGCCATGCGTCCTCTGAAACACGACCCAACCAAGCCGCACTGCTTCTTGACACAATGCCTGCTTAACCTGGAAGCCAGCCACACCAATGTGTCGGAGGAAACACCGTACACCCGGCGACCATGTCAGCTTGCGTGTGCCCAGCCCGCCACAGGAGTCGCTAGAGTGCAATGGGACAAGGACATCCCTGCCAGCTAAACCCTCCCCTAACCCGGACGACACTGGGCCAATTGTGTGCCGCCCCATGGGTCTCCTGGTCGCGGCCAACTGCGACAGAGCCTGGACTCGAACCAGGATCTCTAGCGGCACAGCTAGCAACTGCAATGCAGTGCCTTAGACCACTGTGTCACTCAGGAAGCCAAGGTTTTCAGCTTTAGTTCACAATCTGTGGATACTATACGATTAGACAGGTTAAAAAAATTATATAAAACATCACAGCACAATTGAAAAATATATGGCACATGGAAACCAAACGCGGGTGGTCTATGGTGATAGGTAGGATTGGCTGAGAGTGGCTGAGGGGTGGAATTAAAGAGCTTATGTTTGGTAATGTATTATTGTTATTTGACTGCTTTATATAAAAGTACCATGTATGTAAAATGTGTATTCAAAATGTGCATGCAAAATAAATTTAAAATGTATGTACAGTTGAAGTCGGAAGTTTACATAACCTTAGCCAAATACATTTAAACTCAGTTTTTCACAATTCCTAACATTTCATCCAAGTAAAAATGCCCTGTCTTAGGTCAGTTAGACTCACCACTTTATTTTAAGAATGTGAAATGTCAGAATAATAGTAGAGAGAATGATTTATTTCAGCTTTTATTTCTTTCATCACATTCCCATTGGGTCAGAAGTTTACATACACTCAATTAGTATTTGGTAGCATTGCCTTTAAATTGTTTAACTTGGGTCAAACGTTTCGGGTAGGCTTCCACAAGCTTCCCACAATAAGTTGGGGGAATCTTTTCCCATTCTTCCTGACAGAGCTGGTGTAACTGAGTCAGGATGTAGGCCTCCTTGCTTTTTTTCAGTTCTGCCCACACATTTTCTATAGGATTGAGGTCAGGGCTTTGTGATGGCCACTCCAATACCTTGACTTTGTTGTCCTTATGCCATTTTTCCACAACTTTGGAAGTATGCTTGTGGTGATTGTCCATTTGGAAGACCCATTTGCAACCAAGCTTTAACTTCCTGACTGATGTCTTGAGATGTTGCTTCAATATATTCCACATAATTTTCCTACCTCATGATGCCATCTATTTTGTGAAGTGCACCAGTCCCTCCTGCAGCAAAGCACCCCCGTGCTTCACGGTTGGGATGGTGTTCTTCGGCTTGCAAGCGTCCCCCTTTTTCCTCCAAACATAACGATGGTCATTATGACCATTTTTGTTTCATCAGACCAGAGGACATTTCTCCAAAAATGTAGATCTTTGTCCCCATGTGCAGTTGCAATCCGTAGTCTGGCTGTTTTATGGAGGTTTTGAAGCAGTGGCTTCTTCCTTGCTGAGTGGCCTTTCAGGTTACGTCGATATAGGACTCATTTTACTGTGGATACTATAGATACTTTTGTACCTGTTTCCTCCAGCAACTTCACAAGGTCCGTTGCTGTTGTTCTGGGATTGATTTGCACTTTTCGCATCAAAGTACGTTTGTCTCTAGGAGACCGAACGTGTCTCCTTCCTGAGCGGTATGACGGCTGTGTGGTCCCATGGTGTTTATACTTACGTAATATTGTTTGTACAGATGAACGTGGTACATTCAGGCATTTGGAAATTGCTCCCAAGGATAAACCAGACTTGTGGAGGTCTACTATTTTTGTGTCTGATTTCTATTGATTTTCCCATAATGTCAAGCAAAGAGGCCCTGAGTTTGAAGGTAGGCCTTGAAATACATCCACAGGTATACCTCAAATTGACTCAAATTATGTCAATTAGCCTATCAGAAGCTTCTAAAGCCATGACATCGATGTCGTAACCGACTTGCCAAAACTATAGTTTGTTAACAAGAAATTTGTGGAGTGGTTGAAAAACGAGTTTTAATGTCTCCAACCTAAGTGTATCTAAACTTCCGACTTCAACTGTATATGTAGCAGAAAAGCTGTAAAAAACAACTAAAAGATATTTGTCCTCCAAAGAGGAGTACTTTTTTTTAAGAATGTGTGCCTTGTTAAAAGTTCATTTGTGGAATTTCTTTCCTTCTTAATGCATTTGAGCCAATCAGTTGTGTTGTGACAAGGTAGGGGGGTATACAGAAGATAGCCCTATTTGGTAAAAGACGAAGTCCATATTATGGCAAGAACAGTTCAAATAAGCAAAAAAAAAAACAGTCCATCATTACTTTAAGACATTAAGGTCAGTCAATCCGAAAAATAACTTTGAAAGTTTCTTCAGGTGCAGTCGCCAAAACCATCAAGCGCTATGATGAATCAGGCTCTCATGAGGACCGCCACAGGAAAATAGGATTGCTGCAAAGAAACCACTACTAAAGGACACCAATAAGAAGAAAAGGTGTGCTTTGGCCAAGAAACACGAGCAATGGACATTAAATGGTGGAAATCTGTCCTTTGGACTGATGAATCCAAATTTGAGATTCTTGGTTCCAACCGCCGTGTCTTTGTGAGACGCAGAGTAGGTGAACGGATGATCTCCGAATGTGTAGTTCCCACCGTTGAAGAGGTGGTGTGATTGTGTGGGGGTGCTTTGCTGTTGACACTGTCTGTGATTTATTTAGAATTCAAGGCACACTTAACCAGCATGGCTACCACAGCATTTTTAAGCGATACGCAATCCCATCTGGTGTGTGCGTAGTGGGACTATCATTGGTTTTTCAACAGGACAATGACCCAAAATACACCTCCAGGCTGTGTAAGGGCTATTTGACCAAGAAGGAGAGTGATGGAGTGCTGCATCAGATGACCTGGCCTCCGCAATCACCCGACCTCAACCCAATTGAGATGGTTTGGGATGAGTTGGATCGCAGAGCGAAGGAAAAGCAGCCAACAAGTGCTCAGCATATGTGGGAACTCCTTCCAGGCTTTTGGAAAAGCATTCCTCATGAAGCTGATTGAGAGAATGCCAAGAGTGTGCAAAGCTGTCATCAAGGCAAAGGGTGGCCACTTTGAGAATCTCAAATATAAAATATATTTTGATTTGTTTAGGATGTTTTTGCTTACTACATGATTCCATATGTGTTTTTTCAGAGTTTTGATATCTTCACTATTATTCTACAATGTAGAAATAAAGAAAAACCCTTGAGAATGAGTAGGCGTGTCCAAACTTTTGACTGGTACTGTATAGATTACACCAAAATTGCAATGTCAAGATAAGATAAGATAAGCGTGTTGAGTATGACTGTCAGCTCTATCACATAACTTCACATGAAAAGGAAGTAGGTAGAAAAAAGTGGATAAATCCTCTTAATATAAAAACGTCAGTTTTGTTTCTGACATTAGTTTTGTTATTATTTTTCCAGGTGGGAGATGTTACGATCCTGGTGAATAATGCTGCAGTGGTCCATGGGAAAAGTCTGATGGACAGCGACGATGACTGTCTTTTGAAATCTCAACATATCAACACAATGGGACAGTTCTGGGTAAGTGTTGTTGATATTTAGGAAGAGAGGTGTGTGCTTCCTTACAGTTATATCAATCTTATCATTCTCCAAAAGTGCTTTTATTGGCCAATGCCCCTTCATGTCAGTCTCAGCTTAATTTACAGGAGTGTTGGGGTATTTCCAAATTATAGGCTTACTGCTTTAGCCCGTAGGTAGAACATCAGAGGGCCTCTTTGTGTAAACCTATAGCAGTCTCTGTTTGAATAGAGATCAAACTTTCGGGTTGCATAAATGCAATCATCAGCAAAAAAAAAATGAAACTCAATCTGTGGCTCCACTTGGGCCTGCTTCCTCTGTGTGTCTCTTTTTCATGTGTATAACTGTACATTTTCCCCAATGCCCTCCCCCCTTCCTTTCTTCTCCCTCATCCAGACTACAAAGGCCTTCCTGCCACGGATGCTGGAGCTCCAGCACGGCCACGTGGTCTGTATAAACTCCATCCTGTCCCAGTCACCCATCCCTGGGGCCATCGACTACTGCACCTCCAAGGCCTCCTCCCTGGCCTTCATGGAGAGCCTGACTCTGGGCCTGCTGGACTGTCCCGGGGTGGGCTGCACCACCGTGCTCCCCTTCCACACCAACACTGAGATGTTCCAGGGCATGAGAGTCAGGTGAGCAAGCCTACAACATGGTTCTTCACAATCTAGTTTAGATTACACCACCACTACTGCCATGCACCATTTTCTTCATGCATGTATTGTAGTTACTGGAAAGATAATCTCTCTGGGTTTTCTGGTCCTGTAGGTTTCCAGCGCTCTTCCCTCCCCTCAAGCCAGAGACAGTTGCTGAAAGGACTGTGGATGCAGTCAGGACTAACACAGCCTACGTTTACATGCCCTGGACCATGCATGCTCTCGTTATCCTCAAAAGGTAGTGTCTCGTATCATTTTGGCCTATTTAAAGTACATACAGTTGAAGTCGGAAGTTTACATACACTTAGGTTTGAGTCCTTAAAACTCGTTTTTCAACCACTCCACAAATTTCTTGTTAACCAGCTATAGTTTTGGCAAGTCGGTTAGGACATCTACTTTGTGCATGACACAAGTAATTTTTCCAACAATTGTTTACAGACAGATTATTTCACTTATAACTCACTGTATCACAATTCCAGTGGGTCAGAAGTTTACATACACGAAGTTGACTGTGCCTTTAAACAGCTTGGAAAATTCCATAAAATTATGATATGGCTTTAGAAGCTTCTGATAAGCTAATAGACATCATTTGAGTCAATTGGAGGTGTACCTGTGGATGTATTTCAAGGCTTACCTTCAAACTCAGTGCCTCAGACATCATGGGAAAATCAAAAGAAATCAGCCAAGACCTCAGAAAAAAAATCCACAAGTCTGGTTTATCCTTGGAAGCAATTTCCAAACGCTTGAAAGTACCACGTTCATCTGTACAAACAATAGTACGCAAATATAAACACCATGGGACCACGCAGCCGACATACCGCTCAGGAAGGAGACGCTTTCTGTGTCCTAGAGATGAATGTACTTTGGTGCGAAAGGTGCAAATCAATCCCAGAACAACAGCAAAGGACCTTGTGAAGATGCTGGAGGAAACGGGTATCAAAAGTATCTATATCCACAGTAAAATGAGTCCTTTTTCGACAGCAAGGACAGCAAGGAAGAAGCCACTGCTCCAAAACCTCCATAAAACAGCCAGACTACGGTTTGCAACTGCCCATGGACAAAGATCGTACTTTTTGGAGAAATGTCCTCTGGTCCGATGAAACAAAAATACAACGGTTTGGCCATAATGACCATTGTTATGTTTGGAGGAAAAACGGGGAGGCTTGCAAGCCGAAGAACACCATCCCAACTGTGAAGCACGGGGGTGGCAGCATCATGTTGTGGGGGTGCTTTGCCGCAGGAGGGACTGGTGCACTTCACAAAATAGATGGCATCTTGAGGAAGAAAAATTATGTGGATATATTGAAGCAACATCTCAAGACATCAGTCAGGAAGTTAAAGCTTGGTCGCAAATGGGTCTTCCAAATGGACAATGACCCCAAGCGTACTTCCAAAGTTGTGGCAAAATGGCATAAGGACAACATAGTCAAGGTATTGGAGTGGCTATCACCAAACCCTGACCTCAATCCTATAGAAAATGTGTGGGCAGAACTGAAAAAGCGTGTGCGAGCAAGGGCCAAAATTCACCCAACTTATTGTGGGAAGCTTGTGGAAGGCTACCCGAAACGTTTGACCCAAGTTAAACAATTTAAAGGCAATGCTACCAAATACTAATTGAGTGCATGTAAACTTCTGACCCACTGGGAATGTGATGAAAGAAATAAAAGCTGAAATAAATTATTATCTCTACTATTATTCTGACATTTCACATTCTTAAAATAAAGTGGTGATCCTCACTGACTGAAGACAGGGAATTTTTACGAGGGTTAAATGTCAGGAATTGTGAAAAACTGAGTTTAAATGTATTTTGTAAGCTGTATGTAAACTTCCGACTTCAACTGTACATATCTTTCACTCATACGTAACCTCCTATCTCTACTTTCTCCACACCCTAGCTTCATGCCACAAGCTGCTCTTGAAGAGATCCACAAGTTTTCTGGAAGCTATACCTGCATGAATACATTCAAGGGGAGGACATAAAAACAAATTGTCCTGAATGTCAATACATATCAGAGGAACCTCACTAAGTCCGGAGGATGTTGAAGGGAAGTATCCATGGGCTACAGGACATTGGGAAACAATGGACGCCTTTTGAAAGTATGCAGGAAAGTGTCTTGGAGACTTTAGCATACTGTATATTGTTGCTCCGACGGGGTAGATTTCACTTACACGCTGCTGGAACTTATCCTGGTCTCATTCTTGATCTCCTGTGTGTAGTTGGACGGACTAAATACCATTCACACATTGAGCAGAAGCCATGCGAAACTAGTCTGGATAAACAGCAGTTTTTTTTTCAAGTCTGTTTTTTATTATCCTTTGTTTTCTACCAATCATGTGTCTTTGAATGGAATCACATTAATAAATTGATGTTAGACAACCAAAGTGTCTCTTTGTTCACATAGACTGGCGAATATCTAGTGAGTCGTCAACACAGCAGAGCTAACCAGATGACATGATAGAGAATGATAACACAGTTATGCCAACCATGAGATCTCTGCACATGCCAGGCTGTGAAACAGCAAAATGAGCAACATAAATTGGAAACGGAGCCATACACTGTTAATTTATACATTGTAAAGTAGGTTAGGGCTGGAATTCAATCCAAAACAATGCTATAGTGCGCTTGACATTTTAAATTGCATTTAAAAGCTGCATTTGTCAACTAGCCACTTGGATTGAATCACGGCTGAAGTTGTTACATGCTGGAAAAAGATTAATCATGAAACCATTAGATGTTTTATTGAGTAATCTAAAACAAGGTTCAAAAAGGCCTTGCAACATGTATCCCTGAGATCATCAAAGATAACCTGTCCAAATTACAGTACATGTGGTGTAGGGGAATACCTGATTTAGAAGAATGACTTTAATGATTAATGAATGGGCCTTGCTTCTGACTTTCACATACTGTACCATAGCATCAGAGGAAGAATGTACAGTTAGGTTTCCACTCCTTGATATGAGAGATAAACTTCACCCACTTAATGAAGTGATCTATAGTGCACAGATCTAGAGACCCAGAGCTGTGTTGTTGTGACATACTCTATGTCTGAGCACAAGTCAAGGCAAGCACACACACACACAGCCCCGGGCCAACCAATAAGAGATGACTGTAAAAACGGGAATAGTGTCTGCCCTTTGGCTGCCAGACAAAGCTCATAAACATTCATTTGAATCCAAGCGAACCATAAATGCCCTCCTGTGCGCTCACGATAGGGCCGCTCATTGTGATCACTAGGTGACCCACACCAGGCTGGACAGAGGGAGAAAGGATGTGCTCTGCTGGGAGAGAACCTTAGCCTCTGTTAAGGGCCTGTTTTTCATTCCCTGAGTGGGCTATAGCTGTTGCGAAAGAGGAGGGAGAAGATAGAGGCATGTTGAGACAGAACTAGGTCGATGAGGGAGCCATGTAGTGCAAGTATGGTGGAAGAGGAGGGCTGAAATGGCTTGAGTCTCACGGGGCAGGTTCAGAGCAAGGTTAGCCAAATAGTGGATACATCAGGGGGGGAGAAGGGGGGGGGGGGGCTTGGAAAGACATACACACTCTCTCTGAGCTTGATGGACCAGGTGGAAGAAGAGGGGTGACTAGGGTTGGGGTGTTGATGCATAGAGAGAGATTGAGAGAATTACAGTACATGTTACACTATTTGATTGACCTCATCCAGAAAAACTCTACACTTATGACATTCTGGCATGATAGTAAGGGATTTGAGCTGATGAAGAATTCAGCACAGCTATTGTCTTAGATTCAAATCAAGACAATAGCTGTTTTGTGTTATTGGCTGTACGTTTGTTTATCCCATGTGTAACTGTGTTGTTTTTGTCTCACTGCTTTGCTTTATCTTGGCCAGGCCAGTTGTACATGAGAACTTGTTCTCAACTGGCCTACCTGGTTAACTAAAGGTGAAATAAAAAATACAAAAATAAAAAGTTTCAATCGAAGACAGATATAGTCCACTGTCCTCTAAACTCTCTTTCACAGGCTTCTCCCCCATCAGCAATCAGGAACTATTGTTGTATTTATCTTAAATTAACTGTAATAATCTGCCACATTTGTGCTTCACTTTAAAGCTGCAAGCCTAAGTGTATTTTCCTATATGATTTCCAAGCATTTGGAATTCCAACAGAAGGGCTCGGAAAGTCCCCCTCCAGTGATCCATTAAATATGTTATATGGATCTGGAGTCTATTTAGCTGGTTTTGCAGTGATGCCGAACGCATGTAAAATTCTGGGCAGTGGAGGATTCTGTCGTCTCTCACTTCCCATAATCCCATGGATCCCCTGACTCTGACTTTCCTGGCTGTAGGTTCCTCACAGCCCCCCCCAAAAACTCCTGATAAGTGCTAGGAGTACAATGAGGAATGGAATTATCCTGCAATAAATATTCTGACTCAATGCAGTCATTGTATTCCAATGAGAGAAACAAATGTCTCAGATATGTCCCAAAATAGGAGGACCAAGAGTTTGTATTACTTACTTGCTGCACTGCCTTATCCTATTTCTCTGTTCGTTTTTGTTAGCATTCTTGCCAGTATGATGCTATGTTCATCCATCAAGAGGCAGGTTGGTTGTGTGATAAAAGGTTCAGTACTAACCCCCAGCAAGGGGCCAACCTCCAGCCTCGGTTGGCCTGTCAAACAACAAGAAATATTGAGCAGCGGGTTAGAGGTCAAAGGACCAGTGAGCTCAGAGGGTGTCGAAGGCCAGTAAATGCCTTTGGTTATAGCTGTGGCCGAACACACACACTGTGGCCAAACTGTTTGTGTACACTGAAGGTGACCTGGCCAGCCACTCTGACAGTAATCAAGCAACTATACAGCTCCATGATGGTCAAATGTGAGTGCTTTCATTGCTTTACTACTTCATATACTATCTAACATTGATTGTTATTTGCAATTACTGAGTTTTTAATAAAAAGATTCAAGTTATCAAAGTATTTTCTTGATACTACTAAGTGACTGAAAAGTGGACCAATTCAATACTAAAAGACGTACTGAGTACACTCTTAGAAACAAAGTGGTATCTAGAACCTAAAAGAGTTCATTGGCTGTCCCCATAGGAGAACCCTGTGAACAACCCTTTTTGGTTCCAGTCATAACTATTTTGGTTCCAGGTAAACCATTTTGGGTTCTATATATAGAGCCCTTTCCACCGAGGGTTCTACTGTACATGGAACCCAAAAGAGTTCTACCTGGACCCAAAAATGGTTCTTCTTGGAACCAAAAAGTGTTCTCCTATGGGGACAGCTGAAAAATGCTTTTGGAACCATTTTTTCTAAAAGTGTAGTGTAATTCATTATTGGCTGTTGGCCACACAAAGCCCTACTGGTCTCCTAACAAACGGTGCAGAACACCATATCTTCATATGATCTTTTGGGGGTTGGGGGGGGGGGAGAGTTTGGAGCCACACTGCAAACTTCCTCTCCTCTTATCTCTTGTTTTTCATTAAGGTTTATTTCTGGAACAGCTTATCACGTGGGCATATCTGATCAGGAACAGCAACATTGTCACAGAGATCACAGAGAGCGCCGTGCCCAGCTGACAAGGAATTGCATAACGGAGTCTCGACTCTCGTGAAAGAAACTTGATCACTTTCAAGCGTCTCTGTGTTGAAACAGTCTGGCATAAAAGACCTGGGTTCGGTCAAGCAACAATGTTTGCCATTTGTTACAGTTTTTCTACCCTAACTTTGGATGGAATTTGTTCATCTTTCCTGATATTAGCTAAAGGCATGATCTTCTAAAGGTCAACCTGAGAGGGGACTGGTGTGCGTGTGACTTTGAATGTTATGCTTTTGAACATTGACAGTTAACTGGAGAAAGTGGGAGGTAAACGCTCAGGGGCAAACAAAGCAAAGCCTTGGCAAACTGTTGGAGGGAAGGGTGTGTGTAGGTGAAACACAGTTCACACTGTGTGAATGGGCCGGGGATATTTATAAAGCCCACCAGGCATCACGTCAGTAGGCTAGGCTGAAAAATGCTGTTCCCAGATGGAGCGTCTCAGGCAGATTCTTTATTACTGAACTGCTTCCTTATATACTGAAACAACAATATAAACTCAACATGTAAATTGTTGGTCCCATGTTTCATGAGCCAAAATAAAAGATCCCTTAAATGTTCCATACGCACTAAAAGCCTATTTCTCTCAAATTTTATGCAGAAATGTGTAAACGTCCCTGTCAGTGAGCATTTCTCCTTTGCCAAGATAATCCACCTGATGTGGATAGATTCTTGATATGTGGCATATCAAGAAGCTAATGAAACAGCATGATCGTTACACAGGTGCACCTTGTGCTGGGGACAATAAAAGGTCACTCTAAAATGTGCAGTTTTGTCACACAACACAATGCCACAAGTAGCTGACTGCAGGAATGTCCAACAGAGCTATTGCCAGAGAATTTAAAGTTCATTTCTATACCATAAGCCACATCCAACATCACTTTAGAGAATTTGGCTGTACATTTGACCGGCCTCAAAACCGCAGACCACGTGTAACCTCGCCAGCCCAGGACCTCCTCATCTGGCTTCTTCGCATGAAGATTCATCTGAGGAGGGGGAAAAGCCATTTTGTGGTGAAAAACTCATTCTTATTTGCTGGGCCTGACTCCCCATTAGGTGGGCCTTTGCCCTCCCAAGCCCACCTATGGCTGCACCCCTGCCCAGTCATGTGAAATCCATAGATTAGGGCCTAATTAATTTATTTCAATGGACTGATTTCCTTCTATGAACTGTAAGTCAGTAAAATCTTTGAAATTGTTGCATGTTGCATTTATATTTTTGTTCAGTATAGGTTATGCAAAGGTGCACAGAATCAGTGAACTCTACTGTCAGATCAGCCTCAGATCAGCTTCTCCCTGCTGCCCTGCTAGCAGCCTGCCTTGATCAAGGTGAATCACAAGTGGGTCAAGGGGAGGAGGATACAGTCTTTACCACAGGGCCCTGGGCAAAAGCAGGGACCATCTTAAAAAGCTTATGCACTCTCTCTCTCCAAATCACGCCAGCCAAGTCACGACTGAGTGAGACAGCAGATGTGAACTTTTGTGTGGACTTTTTTGGCCATTTGTTACTATTAACAGGAACGTTTGATGGAATAAATATCTAATTTTCTGGACTTACATAAAAAGGTGGTATAGTCAAACTGCGCTTTTATTGCTGGCTTGGCATGGAAAACCTGTTAATCCATGCCAAGGCAATATTCCATAAACAAGGGCCTCTCACGTCCACGGCCTAAGCACTAGTCATGTGACCAGGGTTTGGAGGCGGCCTCTGTGAACTACACCTGAACCCAGTTAAATGGAAACAGCCCAAATACACAGAGTGCGTCATGATGAAAGCATTTCCCCAGAGAGCTGTTTGCTGGTGTTTTGAGGAGTGGATGTGGGTTATCAAGTAGTGCAGGACAGAAGAATAGCTCTTTCCCAGAGGAGTGAGTAGCTAAAATAGCTGTCTCGGCAGCAACATCACTGTGGAAAAAAACACAGTAATTATAGAGGTGATAATCAAACCACTCTGGTACATAACCTGAGCTTCCCTCCGTTTTTCACCATTGGCTCTGGACTTCTCCAATTGTTGGATTTGGACAGTCCACATTGTTGCACATGGCAGCAGCTACTACTTCACATTGGTTAGGCTAGCATTTCCACATCACCTTTAAATATTTATTTTCTTTATTTAACTAGGCAAGTCAGTTAAGAACAAATTCTTATTTTCAATGATGGCCTAGGAACAGTGGGTTAACTGCCTTGTTCAGGGGTAGAACGACAGATTTTTACCTTGTCAGTTCGGGGATTCAATCTTGCAACCTTTTAATTACTAGTCCAAGGCTCTAACCACTAGGCTACCTGCCGCCCCAAATACTGACAGAGAGGATAGGGTAGGAGAACAAGAACAGCTGAGCATGTATCGGGCGTTAAACAGGAAAATGGAATCCAAACGTGGATATAAATTGATATAAATTGCACTAACAAATGTACTAAACGTATAAGTTTGTGCATTAAAGCACCCACACAAAGACTGAGAGCTTACAAAGTGTGGGTGGTGTAAAGAGAGCATCCTCCTACACATGATGGTCCACTGACAATGGAGGTGGTACAATCATTTGTGAAAGTGCGTGTGAACACATACTGTACATGTACATGCACGCCCGCACACGGATCTACACACACACACACAAACACATATGGGTCTTTCCAACAATTCGGTGCCTTTTGAGAAATGTAACTTGGTAAAAAATAACTTTTAATTTCACCTAATTCTGTCTTAAAGACTTTCTGTGTTAAAGAGCACATTTTTAACTTCATAAAAAAACATGTATTCCCAGTTAATTACTATATTAAGTGCCTATTAAGTATCAAATAAAGTAACAGGGTTGACTGTAACAGGATTGACAATTTCATCTTAAATCAGCCATAGGGGGAATGTTAGCTTGTTGTGTGCAACAGGGAGTGGCATTTGAATGCAAGCTTCACAAAAAATCTAAAAGGCTTAATTAAAATATCTATGGGCAACAGGGTTGACGTGTTATTCTTGAACCACTCCGTTTTCCACCAACCACCAGAACATGACCAAAATGAGTAAATAAAATGAAAAATACAATTTTATTTGTGACATACACCGAATACAACAGGTGTAAACCTTAATGTGAAATGCTTACTTACAAGCCCTTTACTAAATAAACTAAAGTAAAAAATGAAATGAAAAGTAACACAATAAAATAACAGTAATTTATATAAGTCTATATACAGGGGCACCGGTACCGAGTCAATCAGTGGGGGTACAGGTTAGTCGAGGTAATTTGTACTTGTAGGGGTAAAGTGACTGTGCATAGATAATAAGAGTAGCAGCAGTGTAAAAACAAAAGGGGGAGGTGTCAATGTAAATAGTCCGGGTGGCCATTTGATTAATACTAGTGAAGACATCAAAACTATGAAATAGCACATATGGAATCATGTAGTAACCAAAAAAGTGTAAAACAAATTGAGACTGACATGAAGGGACATTGGCCAATAAAAGCACTTTTGGAGAATGATAAGATTGATCTAACTGTAAGGAGCTAGTGTGGCCACTAGCTGCATTAAGTACTGCAGTGCATCTCCTCCTCATGGACTGCACCAGAGTTTCCAGTTCTTGCTGTGAGATGTTACCCCACTCTTCCACCACGGCAACTGCAAGCTCCCGGACATTTCTGGGGGGAATGGCCCTAGCCCTCACCCTCCGATCCAACAGGTCCCAGACGTGCTCAATGGGATTGAGATCCGGGCTCTTCGCTGGCCATGGCAGAACACTGACATTCCTGTCTTGCAGGAAATCACGCACAGAACGAGCAGTATGGCTGGCGGCATTGTCATGCTGGAGGGTCATGTCCGGATGAGCCTGCAGGAAGGGTACCACATGAGGGAGGAGGATGTCTTCCCTGTAAAGCACAGCGTTGAGATTGCCTGCAATGACAGCAACCTCAGTCAAGACAAGACTCTGCTTTATCTAACCCCACTGTCCGATTTCAAAAAGGCTTTACAACGAAAGCAACACATTAGATTATGTCAGGAGAGTACCCAGACAGAAATAATCAGACACCCATTTTTCAAGCTAGCATATAATGTCACAAAAAACAAAACCACAGCTAAATGCAGCACTAACCTTTGATGATCTTCATCAGATGACACTCCTAGGACATTATGTTAAACAATACATGCATGTTTTGTTCGATCAAGTTCATATTTATATCAAAAAACAGCTTTTTACATTAGCATGTGACGTTCAGAACTAGCATTCCCACCGAACACTTCCGGTGAATTTACTAAATTACTCATGATAAACGTTCACAAAAAACATAACAATTATTTTAAGAATTATAGATACAGAACTCCTTTATGCAATCACGGTGTCCGATTTTAAAATAGCTTTTCGGTGAAAGCACATTTTGCAATATTCTGAGTAGATAGCTCGCCATCACGGGCTAGCTATTTTGACACCCACCAAGTTTGGTACTCACCAAACTCAGATTTACTATAAGAAAAATTTGATTACCTTTGCTGTTCTTCGTCAGAATGCACTCCCAGGACTTCTACTTCAATAACAAATGTTGGTTTGGTTCCAAATAATCCATAGTTATATCCAAATAGCGGCGTTTTGTTTGTGCGTTCAAGACACTATCCGAAGGGTGACGAAGGGTGACGCGCGGACGCGTATCGTGACAAAAAAAATCTAAATATTCCATTTCTGTACTTCGAAGCATGTCAAACGCTGTTTAAAATACATTTTTATGTGATTTTTCTCGTAAAATAGCGATAATATTCCGACCGGGAGTCGTTGTTTTTGTTCAAAGACTGATAATCTAAAATGGACTCTTCACGTGCACGCGCACGCCCGTCTCATTGTTCTCAGATCGACCACTTACCAAATGCGCTACTGTTTTTCAGCCATGGGCTGCAAAGTCATCATTCAACGTTCTGGCGCCTTCTGAGAGCCTATGGGAGCCTTAGAAAATGTCACGTTACAGCAGAGATCCTTTGTTTTGGATAGAGATGACAACGAAGGCCAAGAAATGGTCAGAGTGGGTACTTCCTGTACAGAATCTTCTCAGGTTTTGGCCTGCCATTTGAGTTCTGTTATACTCACAGACACCATTCAAACAGTTTTAGAAACTTTGGAGTGTTTTCTATCCAAAGCTACTAATTATATGCATATTCTAGTTTCTGGGCAGGATTAATAACCAGATTAAATCGGGTACGTTTTTTATCCGGCCGTGAAAATACTGTCTCCTATCCATAACAAGTTAAGACATGAGGGTGAGTCAATTTGAAACATTTCAAGAACTTTGAAAGTTTCAAGTGCAGTTGCAAAAACCATCAAGCGCTATGATGAATCTGGTTCTCATGAGGAACGCTACAGGAAAGGAAGAACCCAGAGTTACCTCTGCTGCAGAGGATAAGTTCATTAGAGTTACCAGCTTCAGAAATTGCCGCCCCAGTAAATGGTTTCACAGAGTTCAAGTAACAGACACATCTCAACATCAACTGTTCAGAGGAGACTGTGTGAATCAGGCCTTCATGTTCTAGTTGCTGCAACGAAACCCCTACTAAAGGACACCAATAAGAAGAAGAACTTGCTTGGTCCAAGAAACACGAGCAATGGACGTTAGACTGCTGGAAATCTGTCCTTTGGTCTGATAAGTCCAAATTTGAGATTTTTGGTTCCAACCACCGTGTCTTTGTGAGACGCAGAGTAGCTGAACGGATGACCTCTGCATGTGTGGTTCCCACCGTGAACAATGGAGAAGGAGGTGTGATGGTGTGGGGGTGCTTTGCTGGTGACGCTGTCAGTGATTTATTTAAAATTCAAGGCACACTTAACCAGCAGAGCTACCACAGCATTTTACGGCGATTCGCCATCCCATCTGGTTTGCACTTAGTGGGACTATGGGACTATTTGTTTTTTGACAGGACAATGATGCCAAACACACCTCCAGGCTGTGTAAGGGCTATTTGACCAAGGAGAGTGATGGAGTGCTGCATCAGATGACCTGGCCTCCACAATCACCCGACCTCACCCGACCTGGGATGAGTTGGACTGCAGAGTGAAGGAAAAGCAGCCGACAAGTGCTCGGCATATGTGGGAACTCCTTCAAGACTGTTGTAAAACCATTCCTCATGAAGCTGGATGAGAGAATGACAGGGGTGTGCAAAGCTGTCATCAGGGCAAAGGGTGGCTACTTTGAATAATCTAAAATATATTTTGATTTGATTCATACTTTTTTGGTTACTACATGATTCCTTGTGTGTTATTTCATAGTTTTGATGTCCTCACTATTATTCTACAATGTAGAAAATAGTAAAAGTAAAGAAAAACCCTTGAATGTGTCCAAACTTTTGACTGGTACTGTATATATATTTAAAAATGAATAGTTTCAACATATTAAAACTAGAGTTCAGTTCACGTAACAGGGTTGACTTTAAAATGAGGGAAAGATGTAAATGAATGCCTAATCACATGAAATAAATAATAATCTTCAGAAATGAGTTTGTCAAAGCAATAAAATAACTATTGCTTTACAATGATTGTTTGATTTAATTTATTAGGATCCCGACGTCAATGGTGACAGCTAGTCTTACTGTGGTCCGACACAAAACCAAAAAGACATTACAGACAAAATACTTTACAATTTGCATACATTTAAAAACATTAATATGTAGTGTGTGTGTGTGCATCTATCAGTTACACATACTGTACATGCCAGTACATACACGCAACAAGTAGGTCACATGGGCTTTACAATAATGTTGAAAACTTGGAGAAATGTTGGGGTTAAGTGGGTTAAAAGAAGTCACACAGGATGCACAGATGCTTAATTTTGCCATTAGCAAGTCTTTATTCACATTTAAAAATCTGATTTATAAAATGTTCCATGTGGTCTATATTAAAGGGCATTTCAATTTTAAAATTCAATGTTGGTGCACAATTTCTACTTAAAATACCAAAAGGACACAAAAGGTACTCTTTTCATGGAACGACCCACACACACGCACACACACGCACACACACACACACACACACACACACACACACACACACACACACACACACACACACACACACACACACACACACACACACACACACACACACACACACACAAAAACAGTCTGTGCCTCACACAGAAGCCGAAATGAATAATTGTCTGCTCAACACCTCTGAGGTGAAAGATCGACTGTGAAGGCAGGGGGTCTCACTATTTGTTGTAATTATCCTGCAGAGGAAAAAATGAGTCTTTTAACAACCAGCTTTAGGCATGTCTGAATTGGGCCCTGGAAGACCTTACAAGATGTCATCCCGTCATCCTGAACATTCTGTTTATAGGTTAGTCCGTACCACTAATGAAAAGACAGTCTAATGGGAGAAAGACTCCCACAGTTTAGCCAGTGTGATTTGGTACTTGGAGCACTTATTATTTAACTTGTTTTATTTTTTTGCCATTTAATTTAGTGACAACATTCTACACTATAATTTCAATGATCTTAATGTAGTTGATATCTCTGAGGTCAGATAATACACCAAGCGCAATAGAAGTATAAGGCACAAATGAATGATAGACATCCCTGTAATATACTGTAGGTTCAAACTATTTGAAGAAAACGTATCAGTGCAGATCTGGATTTGAGATTCACTCAAATCCGAACAAATGATCCTCAACTCTCTATGACACAGTAATCAATCAGTTGTACTGTATGGCAAACTAAGAATTTCCGCCCATGTGTACATCCCAATCTAACTTGCCAGTGGAATGATTTTGTGTCTTCCATTGCTCCATAACTACCCTGACTGCCACTGCTTTACTGAGCCAGGCCGGGATGAGCCGGACTGGACTGGGATTGAACTGAGCCATGGAATTCCAACATCTGGCTTGTATCTGCAGCTTACGGTCATTTGGATGCAGTTGATGGTTTCCAGTAGATCGACAAAGGCTGAATTGTTCTGGGTTATGGGCTCTGTCTGCCTCAGGCTCCGAGGGCGCGGTGCTCTGGCGCCTGACAGCCACAGCTGGGCCTGCCTGTCAAATACTCATGTGACAGAGGAGAGGAACGACTTATCCTTCGCCTGAGAATGAGGAGGGCAGGCCATCAGACGGATAGGCCTCTGAGGCACATAGAATATCCAACATATTTCACACCAACAGTACTGTGAATGTAGAAGAATGGTGTGCCAATGGTTTTGTCCTGAAATTGTGCCTTTTCCAACAATAGAAACATATTTGGCTGATTGTGTATATTGAGCACAGCCAAATAAAATCACAAGGGACTCATAATGATTATAACTTCCTGTACTCAATTTAGCCACACTCTTGCACCTCCTCCCTCACCAAAGTCCCACACTACACTGCCAGTTTGACAATTGGGTTCAGCACCAGGTCAAGCTCTGGGTTTGACAATGGGCCAACCAGTCTTCAATGGGAGTAAAGCAGACAGCTTCCCACAAAGAGCTCATTAACACAGAGGGGATGCTGGCTTAGTGGCCTTTCCTATTTAAACCATACTGACTGGAAATTAGTGCAATCTTTCTCACAGTTCAAACCATGCGGCTCTTTTTACAGGCTACGGACACAAATATCAGTTACAGTATTAGTTTCACAGAAGTACCTTTTTTCCTGGAGCAAACAGTTCTGTTTACTTACTTTGCAGAGTTCATCAGATCATGTTGTTGTGTGAGTATTTATCATGTGTCATCATCCGTATGATGCGTTGAGATGGTAGCAGCATGTTCTCTGTATGATTTGTTGGACAATGTGGGGCAATGTGTTATGTTTGCATGTGTGTATTTAGGTCTGCATCTTTCAAAGTCAAAACCAGATTGATAAGGTTTTATGTTCGTATCTGTGTTTGCCTGTCTGTGTTGAGCTCATGTTTGTGTGAGTGTGTGCTATGTGGCTGTGTTTCTGTGTATGTGCTGGTGTGCAGTGTGGCTGGGCTGGCTGGCGAGCGCTGACTGAAGGACATGGATCCTGCACATTGAGTGTGTGAACTCTGGCTGAACCCCTGGGTGTACTGTTTCAGGCACGCTCTCACAACCTCGCCCCGATGACCCGGCTCGCGACTGCACAGTTCACGGGGAGGTCCTCTCCTCACGCACAGCCCCCCTTCTCCCCCCTCTCCCTCCCACTCCTCACCCCTTTTCAGCTCCCTCAACACCCTCCTTCACCTCTTTACCCTCTCTCTCCCCTCAACCTCTCTCAATCTTTCCCTCTGTGCTCTGTTCTATTCCTCACTCCCTTTCTTTCTTTTCCCTCTTTCTCTCTCCACCATGCCGTAGTCAACAAGACAGGAACAGCCTCTATGTTGGTACGTCAGGAAGACGGCTCCTACAGACATGCAAATGTAAAACACATTTCTTTACATACAAGACACCTTGTGTTATACCTCAACCACACAGATCAGACTCATAAAACACATTTCAGTAAGTTCATCCCTTATAGAAAAACCACATGATTTCAAAGTGTTATTTCATGTGGAACACTTCACATGTGATGATATTTCACATGAAGATTCCAGTGCGATCACCTAACCTTTCACATGTGGTTAAAACGTGAATATTTTTTACATGAGATTTCACATGTGATGCCTTGCAAACAAAAATGAGTTGTTAGGATGTCCCCAGAATGTCACCAACCAGTCGCCGTGTTTTCAATTTATATATTTAATTTGACATACGTGATTACATTGTCCTCACTTGGGATTTGGGACTCAGAACCTCTTGGTTCATGGCATTCTGATCTACCTGTTGCACCACCATGGCTGTGTCAATGACTGATTTCACCCATATTCCTACATTTGACTTCAAAGTAAATCTCAGTGTTGTAAAAAATGCAATTAAGAAAAACAATTATATTTATGATAGTGATTCAGAAGTAACATTAAAACAGAATAATATGCCCCACCAACATTAGACAACTATACAGAAAACCCTTAAATTGCTGAAATAAGTAAATTAAATCAATGATAAGAGAACTAAAAAAGCAGTGCAGATGGCACTCTTTTGCTAAATGCAGAGATGTATTATAGGTAATGAATTTGTACGGGACTTCTGAGAATGCTTCAGACTTCTGGCGAAGCAGAAATATTGCCGTTCTCCAAGGTTGTGAGTTAAAATCTCAGTTGGAGTCATATTGAAAAGTCAGTGCTAATTAAGTGTTAGTGTAAAAGGTCATTATCTTTGATTAAAGATTTTAAAGCGTACTACTTACCTTAAAACCCCCTATACCATTTAATTACTTCCCTTACAAAAATATAATGTGAATTTTGCAGTTTCAAATAAGAATTTCACATGGAAAATAGCTGTTTTCACATGTTGAACTGAAACCATATCTTCACATGTATTATATTTTGAGTTTACATGTTAACACCACCTTTTCACTTGAGGAGAATAACATGTTTTCACCTCACGTGAATTGCAGAAACTTTCACATGAAAATCAAATTAGAATTTTCACATGTGAAAATTGAATTCTCACGTGTGGAATTGAATTTTCAGATGTGAAAAACAATCACATGTGGAATTGCAAGTTCACATATGAAAAACAAACATGTGAAAACCTCATTTGCAATTCCACATGTAAGAAACATTTACATGTGAAAATCTAACTCCCACACGTGGAACTGCATTTGTAGGTGTAGATTCAAAGTATCACATATTGAAATTTTGCATCCCCATGTTGTCACATTTATTTCACACGATATCCTGTTTTCACATGTGCTCAAATGTTTTCACGTGTAGTTTTCACATGCCGTAGTCAACAAGACAGGAACAGTCTCTACACAGTATGTTGGCACTTTAGGAAGACGGCTCCTACAGACATGCACATCCAGAACAAATTGCTTTACATACAAGACACCTTGTGTCATAACTTAACCACACAGATCATACTCATAAAACATGTTTCAGGATGTTCATCCCTTACTGAAAAAACACATGATTTCACATGTGAAATGTTCACGTTTTTGACATGTAAAATGTTATTTCATGTGGAATTTCACATGTGAAATCATGTGAAACCATGTGGTTTTGGAACACTTCACATGATATCATGTTTTCACATGAGATCAAATGTTTTCAAATGTGTAGTTTCATGTTATCGATCATGTTGCTTTGACATGTTATCACATTAACTTCACATAAGACCACATGTCAAATGCATGTGGTTTTTCCGTAAGGGATGTTAGTGACACAGGCAAAATTACTTTTAGTTTTGATTGCATTTTTTTAAATTGAGAAATGTTATGATGCATACCAAGGTCAGAATTACTGTAATATACTGTAGATATGCCTAAACTACTGTATGACCTGGTGAATGTGGAACTTCCTGCTGCCTGGAAGTTGTGCCTGCAGGTTTATATATAAAGGCTCAGTAGACACATCTCACTGGCACCACCCACATACAGTAAGCTCGACTGTTGGTGTTTGTATCAAGAGAAACTGAACTCCTACCGGCAAAAAGCCAATTCTACACCTTCATCATGTGTAGGCTATGTCAAACTGCTGAATACAGTATTGTACACTGCTCAAAAAAATAAAGGGAACACTTAAACAACACAATGTAACTCCAAGTCAATCACACTTCTGTGAAATCAAACTGTCCACTTAGGAAGCAACACTGATTGACAATAAATTTCACATGCTGTTGTGCAAATGGAATAGACAACAGGTGGAAATTATAGGCAATTAGCAAGACACCCCCAATAAAGGAGTGGTTCTGCAGGTGGGGACCACAGACCACTTCTCAGTTCCTATGCTTCCTGGCTGATGTTTTGGTCACTTTTGAATGCTGGCGGTGCTTTCACTCTAGTGGTAGCATGAGACGGAGTCTACAACCCACACAAGTGGCTCAGGTAGTGCAGCTCATCCAGGATGGCACATCAATGTGAATTGTGGCAAGAAGGTTTGCTGTGTCTGTCAGCGTAGTGTGTGTCTGTGTCTGTCAGCGTAGTGTCAGGAGACGTGGAGGAGGCCGTAGGAGGGCAACAACCCAGCAGCAGGACCGCTACCTCCACCTTTGTGCAAGGAGGAGCAGGAGAAGCACTGCCAGAGCCCTGCAAAATGACCTCCAGCAGGCCACAAATGTGCATGTGTCTGCTCAAACGGTCAGAAACAGACTCCATGAGGGTGGTATTGTGCTTACAGCCCAACACCGTGCAGGACATTTGGCATTTGCCAGAGAACACCAAGATTGGCAAATTCGCCACTGGCGCCCTGTGCTCTTCACAGATGAAAGGAGGTTCACACTGAGCACGTGACAGACGTGACAGAGTCTGGAGATGCCGTAGAGAACGTTCTGCTGCCTGCAACATCCTCCAGCATGACCGGTTTGGCGGTGGGTCAGTCATGGTGTGGGGTGGCATTTCTTTGGGGGGCCGCACAGCCCTCCATGTGCTCGCCAGAGGTAGCCTGACTGCCATTAGGTACCGAGATGAGCTACTCAGACCCCTTGTGAGACCATATGCTGGTGCGGTTGGCCCTGGGTTCCTCCTAATGCAAGACAATGCTAGACCTCATGTGGCTGGAGTGTGTCAGCAGTTCCTGCAAGAGGAAGGCATTGATGCTATGGACTGGCCCGCCCGTTCCCCAGACCTGAATCCAATTGAGCACATCTGGGACATCATGTCTCGCTCCATCCACCAACGCCACGTTGCACCACAGACTGTCCAGGAGTTGGCGGATGCTTTAGTCTAGGTCTGGGAGGAGATCCCTCAGGAGACCATCCGCCACCTCTTCAGGAGCATGCCCAGGCGTTGTAGGGAGGTCACACTCTACTGAGCCTCATTTTGACTTGTTTTAATGACATTACATCAAAGTTGGATCAGCCTGTAGTGTGGTTTTCGTCTTTAATTTTGAGTGTGACTCCAAATCCAGACTTCCATGGGTTGATAAATTGGATTTCCATTGATTATTTTTGTGTGATTTTGTTGTCAGCACATTCAACTATGTAAAGAAAAAAGTATTTAATAAGATTTTTTCTTTCATTCAGATCTAGGATGTGTTCTTTAAGTGTTCCCTTTATTTTTTTGAGCAGTATATTTAAAAAAGCAACTTACAACCTATAGATTTTTGAAAGAGACTGAAGATTAGAGGAAAATTCAATGCAATTAAATGTATTCAACAATGCAGCGTAATCACATATTTGAATGATACAACTGACCCAGAGGATAGGGTAGCGATGCTCTGTTTCCTAAGAGGGAGCTTGAATGCTTACATTAGTCGTGATGGACGTAAAAAAATATATATGCTCATTCTGCAGGGAAAGAACAGGTCTCAACAGAAAGGTCAGAGTCCTCACGCATGTTGAGTGCTCTGGATAAGATTTTTCTCTTGGTCTATAGATGGGTTGGGAGTTTTGCAACAAAACTGAATCGTGCATAACTATTAGGCAAAACAGACAGGGTTGGCTTAGATTGTCGCCAACATGTAAACTATATTTCATCTCCAATGTTTATTGAAAACATAAAGAAATCTGCACAATGAGAGCTTGTTGTCACTAAAATACACCGTTACAGTTGTTGGTTAGCTAGCAACTTTTTGCCGTGTTAGCATAGATGTGACATCAGACAAAACACCTCCAAATAAGACATGGTATCAAGAACAAGATACAACTAGCTGGAACGAGCCGCCTACGATTCCCCACAAAGCAGCTTCTTGTCATGGTGGCTAGCTATCTGGCCATTAAGAATCCCAACAACACACGGCCTTTGCCCCATTGAAATGCGTGCATCATTTTCGTTACGTTGTCAGCTAATCCATGCATGAGTTATATGTGATTTCAACATCACAGCCCTTGGGTGGTTTTGGTTTTGGTTTTGCTTGATAAGCTAGACTACGGTAAGGATACCAATAAGGCAGGCGGTAAGGATACAAATGGCAGTAGTTGTAAAATAGTTACTGCTGAGAAAACGTTCTGACAAGTTCAAGCATTTTATTATGCAGTTATAGAGCTGAACCCTCCCATTCCTGATCAGCCCACCACTCAACTCATTAACTCCCTGCCAACCTCTCCCCACCATCCTGGTACAGCCTTTACTCTTGACATAATGGGAGGGACCACTTATCCACTCAAAGGACCCATGCTGGGCTGTCTGTGCAAACTGCCTGATTAGTTGGCCACCCCTGACTCACTGTTGGTTCTGTGAGTGCCGAATAATAGATTGTCTCTCATTTGTCTCCATCAAAGACCGCTGGAGTCTCTGTGTCCATCTGTACCAGTCATGTCTCCACCTGGACCTCCTGTCATTCCCTTTCAATCATACATGCGTGAGTATTTATGACTATTCATTTGAAAAATTAATATCATTGATCAAGTATTTTTTGGGATAGAACTTCAAGTAAACTTATTCTATTATCAAATCATCATTGCAGCCATAACAAACTTAACCCCCCAAAAACGGACTGTTTTAGATTCTACTCTTCCCATGTCAGTGTGGCTCCTCTATAAGGACTTTTCTACTGAGCCACAGCTTTTCAATTGAGAGTAACTGGAACCTTTACAGAGTGGGAAACAGAGATGGGCGCTTTAAAAAAACAGACCATTATCTGTGAAGCAGATATTTATTGGTCGTGGTGGCTCCCCACCCTCTCGCCCCTCAGCGTGACCTTCCCTAACCCATGGTGAGCCCACATCCCCCACACAGCCCAGAGGACTGCTGGAAATGGGTTTGTATTACAGGGACCCTGGGGGGCTCCCTGCGGGGGCTGGAGGCCGTCAGCCACGGACAGCTCCTCCACTCACGTGGAGTCAGCGAGGGAAAGACCTGAACTTGGGATGACCCCACCAAGCAAAGTCCCTGTTGAGTTCATCCACAGGCCACAGCTCCGGTTCCCCTCACCCCTACATTTTCCTGCTCTTCTCTTTTTTTTGGCATGTTTTTCCAACTAGGCCAATACATTTTCCAGAGCAGAATCAACCCCCCCCCCCACCCCCACCCCCACTCCATGTCACCTAGTTAGCTTTCTTTACTTCTCTTTCAGGAAGACGAGAGCCCTTTCAACTGTATAGCCCCTCCACTCCACTTACTTACCCCTACATCCTGATGGGGTAAGGATTGTGAGTGCATGTGGAGTGCATGTGGAGTGTGTGTGTGTCTTTGCATGCTTGCATGTGTACGTGCAAAAGAGGGAAGAGAATATAGAGAGAGCTAGCTGGATGTTAAACAGTGAGGGGTGAGGAATGTGGTATTAGTCCGTTCTAGTTCCGTCTAACATAGATCTCAAATAAGTGATGCATTGTAACGTAGACGCAGGGAGTCAGGAAGCAGGTGCAGTTAGTGAGTTTAATAACAACGAACATGGAATGATACAAAACAAGCAAAGCGCCTGACATGGAACACAAACAATACTACGTGCTGACTGAACAAAAAGACTGCTAAATAAAGGGTACAGTGCCTTGAAAAATTATTCACCCCCCTTGGCGTTTTTCCTATATTGTTACATTACAACCTGTAATTTAACCTCTCTAGGGTAGGGGGCAGTATTTGCACGGCCGGATAAAAAAACGTACCCGATTTAATCTGGTTATTACTACTGCCCAGAAACTAGAATATGCATATAATTGATTGATTTGGATAGAAAACACCCTAAAGTTTCTAAAACTGTTTGAATGGTGTCTGTGAGTATAACAGAACTCATATGGCAGGCAAAAACCTGAGAAGATTCCAAACAGGAAGTGCCCACTCTGACCATTTCTTGGCCTTCTACACTCTCTTTATTGAAAACAAAGGATCTCTGCTGTAACGTGACACTTCCTACGGCTCCCATAGGCTCTCAGAGGGCGCCAGAACGTTGAATGATGACTTTGCAGGCCATGGCTGAAAAACAGTAGCGCATTTGGTAAGTGGTCATTCAGAGAACAATGAGACGGGGGCGCGCATGCACGTGAAGAATCCATTTTAGATTTTTAGTCTTTGAACGAAAACAGGGTTTCCCAGTTGGAATATTATCGCTTTTTACGAGAAAAATTGCATAAAAATGTATTTTAAACAGCGGTTGACATGCTTCGAAGTACGGTAATGGAATATTTAGAATTTTTTTGTCACGATACGCGCCGGGCGCATCACCCTTCTTTACCCTTCGGATACTGTCTTGAACGCACGAACAAAACACAGGATATTTGAACATAACTATGGATTATTTTGAACCAAACCAACATTTGTTATTGAAGTAGAAGTCCTGGGAGTGCATTCTGATGAAGAACAGCAAAGGTAATCCAATTTTTCTTATAGTAAATCTGAGTTTGGTGAGTGCCAAACTTGGTGGGTGTCAAAATAGCTAGCCCGTGATGGCGAGCTATCTACTCAGAATATTGCAAAATGTGCTTTTGCCGAAAAGCTATTTTAAAATCGGACATAGCGATTGCATAAAGGAGTTCTGTATCTATAATTCTTAAAATAATTGTTATGTTTTTTGTGAACGTTTATCGTGAGTAATTTAGTAAATTCACCGGAAGATTTCGGTGGGTATGCTAGTTCTGAACGTCACATGCTAATGTAAAAAGCTGTTTTTTTATATAAATATGAACTTGATTGAACAAAACATGCATGTATTGTATAACATAATGTCCTAGGAGTGTCATCTGATGAAGATCATCAAAGGTTAGTGCTGCATTTAGCTGTGGTTTGGGTTTATGTGACATTATATGCTAGCTTGAAAAATGGGTGTCGGATTATTTCTGGCTGGGCACTCTGCTGACATAATCTAATGTTTTGCTTTCATTGTAAAGCCTTTTTGAAACCGGACAGTGTGGTTAGATTAACGTCTTGTCTTGTCTTTAAAATGGTGTAAAATAGTCATATGTTTGAGAAATTGAAGTAATAGCATTTCTAAGGTATTTGAATATCGCGCCACGGGATTCCACTGGCTGTTGAGTAGGTGGGACGATTTCGTCCCACATACCCTAGAGAGGTTAAATTGATTTTTATGTGAATTTCATGTGATGGACATACACAAAATAGTCCAAATTGGTGAAGTGAAAAAAAAAAATACTATTCTAAAAAATAAAAACGGAAAAGTAGTGCGTGCATATGTATTCACCCCTTTTGCTATGAAGCCCCTAAATAAGATCTGGTGCAACCAATTACCTTCAGAAGTCACATCATTAGTTAAATAAAGTCCACCTGTCTGCAATCGAAGTGTCACATGATCTCAGTATATATACACCTGTTCCGAAAGGCCCCAGAGTCTGCAACACCACTAAGCAAGGGGCACCACCAAGCATGTGGCACCATGAAGACCAAGAAGGTCTCCAAACAGGTCAGGGACAAGGTTGTGGAGAAGTACAGATCAAGGTTGGGTTATAAAAAAATATCTAAAACTTTGAACATCCCACAGAGCACCATTAAATCATTATTAAATAATGGCAAAGAATATGGCACCACAGCAAACTGCCAAGAGTGGGACGCCCACCAAAACTCACGGACCAGGCAAGGAGAGCATTAATCAGAGAGGCAACAAAGAGACCAAACATAACCCTGAAGGAGCTGCAAAGCTCCACAACGGAGATTGGAGTATCTGTCCGTAGGACCACTTTAAGCCGTAGACTCCACAGAGTTGGGCTTTACGGAAGAGTGGCCAGAAAAAAAGCCTTTGCTTAAAGAAAAAAGGGAGCAAATACATTTGGTGTTCGCCAAAAGGCATGTGGGAGACTCCCCAAACATATGGAAGAAGGTACTCTGGTCAGATGAGACTAAAATTTAGCTTTTTGGCCATTAAGGAAAATGCTATGTCTGGCGCAAACCCAACACCTCTCATCACTCAGAGAAAACCAACCCCACAGTGAAGCATGGTGGTGGCAGCATCATGCTGTGGGGATGTTTTTCATCGGCAGGGACAGGGAAACTGGTTAGAATTGAAGGAATGATGGATGGCGCTAAATACAGGGAAATTCTTGAGGGAAACCTGTTTCAGTCTTCCAGAGATTTGAGACTGGGACAGAGGTTCACCTTCCAGCAGGACAATGACCCTAAGCATACTGCTAAAGCAACACTCAAGTGGTTTAAGGGGAAACATTTAAATGTCTTGGAATGGCCTAGTCAAAGCCCAGACCTCAATCCAATTAAGAATCTATGGTATGACTTAAAGATTGCTGAACACCAGCTGAACCCATCCAACTTGAAGGAGCTGGAGCAGTTTTGCCTTGAAGAATGGACAAAAATCCCAATGGCTAGATGTGTCAAGCTTATAGAGACATACCCCAAGAGACTTGCAGCTGTAATTGCAGCAAAAGGTGGCTCTTAAAAGGCTTTGGAGGGGTGAATAGTTATGCACGCTCAAGTTCTGTTTTTTTGTGTTATGTCTTGTTAGTTTCACCACAAAATATATTTTGCATCTTCAAAGTGGTAGGCATGTTGTGTAAATCAAATGATACAAACCCCCCAAAAAATCAATTTGAATTCCAGGTTGTAAGGCAAGAAAATAGGAAAAATGCCAGGGTGGGTGAATACTTTCGCAAGCCACTGTAGTTAATTAAAGGAATAATGACTGATGATGAGGCACATGTGTTCTTAATGATGGTTGCCAGCTGTGCGTAAAGATGGGTTGTCAGGACCGGTGGTTAGTAGACCTGTGAAGTCGAGCACCGGAGCGGGAAGGTGGGAGTGGACATGACAAGCATCATGGAGTAGTTTTAGTCCTGCTATCAAAGGTGATGCAATATTATCAGGTATGAAGGTAAGACCCAGATGCAGACCACGTAGAATAAACAGTAGTTTAATATTCCAACAGGGGCTGGCAATAGACAGGTCAAGGCAGGCAGGAGTCAGTAAACCAGAGGTGGGGCAAAGGTACAAGTCGACAGGCAGGCTCAGGGTCAGGGGCAGGCAGAGTGGTTAGGCAGGTGGGCTCGGAGTCAGGACAGGCAAAGGTCAAAACCCTCCCAGTCAACCAGGTACTGGAAACCCCTGCTCCGTGGTTGAACACTCAGGAGACGTCTCACCGTGTACGCAAGATGGCCATTGATGACATGCGGAGGAGGGGTGGGCCTGGAAACAGAAGACAAAGGGCTGTGAGACACGGGTTTAACACAGGACACATGAAAGGTGGGGTGTATAAGAAGGGTATGGGACAAAAGAAGACGAACCGCAGAGGGACTAATAATTATAGAGTTGGGAAATGGGCCAATAAACCGGGGGGAGAGTTTGCGGGATTCCACCCTGTGGGGCCATTCCTTCTGCCCGAGACGAAACCAGGGAGCCAAGGTCCAATGGCGATATGCTTGTCGGCGATACCTGGAGGTGGTCTTGAGGAGGGCCGCCCGGGCTCTCCTCCAGGTACGACGACAGCTGCGGACAAACTTCCTGCTCGGGGAAGAGCGAGATGATAACCCAGGGAACATTCAAAGGGCGATAGGCCTGTGGCAAAGCAGGGAAGGGTGTTGCGTGCATATTCCACCCAAACCAGCTGCTGGCTCTAGGTGGTGGGGTTGGCAGAGACCAGGCAGCGCTGGGTAGTCTCAAGGTCCTGGTTGGCTTGCTCGAATGGCCGTTAGACTAGGGGTGGAACCCGGAGGTCAGGCTGGCTGACGATCCAATGAGGGTGCAGAATGCCTTCCAGAACCAGGACAAGAACTGAGGGCCGCTGTCAGAGACCATGTCCACGGGCAGTCCATGGATCCGGAAGACATGCTGCACCATGAACTGGGCCGCCTCCTTGGCAGATGGTAACTTGGGGAGAGGAATGAAGTGGGTGACCTTGGAAAAGCCATCCACCACGGTCAGAATGGCGATATTGCCATCAGACGTGGGAGACCCGTGACAAAGTCCAGGGAGATGTGAAACCAAGGGCAATGAGGGAGGGCAGAGGTTGGAGGAGGCAAGCCGGAGCTTGTCGAGGGGTCTTGTTCCATGTACAGACTGAGCAGGCGGCGACAAAGTCGGCTACGTCCGGAACCATGGTAGGCCACCAAAAGCATTGTCACACGAAGGACAGGGTCCGCTGGGAGCCCAGGTGGCAGGAAAGCCTGGAGGAATGGCCCACTCCAGAACCACGGAGCGGACAGCGTCAGGCACAAACATCCGGTTATCTGCCCCCCCCAGGGTTCGGCTGGGACAGCTGCGTCTCCCGGACCTGTTTCCCGATACCCAGCTGAGTGCCGTCACTAGGCACGAGGAGGGAAAGATGGTCTCTGGCTCTGGGGTAGTAGCCGTGGGGTTATAGCGGTGAAACAGAGCATAAGGCTTGACATTCTTGGATCCCAGCCAGTAGGAGAGGAAAAAGTTGAACCGGGGATACAGCAGGGCCCATCTCGCCTGCTTGGAGTTGAGGCGCTTGGCTGTGCGGAGATACTCCAGGTTTTTGTGGTCGGTCCACACAATGAACGGATGTTCCATCCCTTTGAGCCAGTGCCTCCATTCCTCCAATGCAATCTTCACTATAAGAATCTCCCGATTCCCCACATCGTAATTCCTCTCCGTGGCGGTGAGGTGGTGGGAGAAAAAGGTCCAGGGATGCAGCTTAAGGTTCAGGGCAGAACGTTGGGACAGAACAGCCCCCACTCTGACATCAGAAGCATCAGCCTCCACCACGAACTGACTGGAAGGGTCCGGATGAACCAGGATCGGAGCCGAAGCGGTGTTTAGGGTTCCGGAATATCCGGTCTGCAGACATGGACCACGTGAACGGAACCTTAGTAGAGCTGAGGGCAGACAGGGGGGAGGCCAGGGTGCTGTAACCCCGGATAAAGCGGAGATAAAAGTTGGAGAACTGCAGGAAGCGTTGCAGCTGGACGTAGGCTGAGACCAATCCACCCCGCTTTCACCTTCTCAGGATAAATCTTGACGCTCCCAGCAGAGATAATGTAGCCCAGAAAGGGAATGGTGGAGCGATGGAACTCGCACTTTTCCGCCATAACGAACAACTGGTTCTCCAGAAGGTGCTGGAAAACCTGCCGGACATGGACCACGTGATCTTGGGGGGAGAGGGAGAAGACGAGGATGTCATCAATGTAGACAAAGACGAACCAGTTCAGCATGTCATGGAGAACGTCATTCACCAGAGCCTGGAACACGACATGGGCGTTGATGAGGCCAAAGGGCATGACCAGATATTCGTAGTGGCCGCTGGCCGTGTTGAAGGCGGTCTTCCACTCGTACCCCTCTCCTATCCGCACCAGGTGGTAGGCGTTATGTAGATCCAGCTTGGAGGAGAACACAGTGGCCCCCTGGAGCAGCTTGAAGGCAGAGGAAATGAGTGGTAGCGGATAACGGTTCTCAAGCGTCCCACCCTAGTCAACAGCCAGTGGAATTGCGTGGCGCGAAATACAAATACCTCAAAAATGCTATAACTTAAATTTATCAATCATATGACTATTTTACAGCATTTTAAAGACAAGACTCTCGTTAATCTAACCACATTGTCCGATTTCAAAAAGGCTTTACAGCGAAAGCAAAACATTAGATTATGTCAGGAGAGTACCCTGCCAAAAATAATCATACAGCCATTTTCAAAGCAAGCATATATGTCACAAAAACCCAAACCACAGCTAAATGCAGCACTAACCTTTGATGATCTTCATCAGATGACACTCCTAGGACATTATGTTATACAATACATGCATGTTTTGTTCAATCAAGTTCATATTTATATAAAAAAACAGCTTTTTACATTAGCATGTGATGTTCAGAACTAGCATACCCACCGAAAACTTCCGGTGAATTTACTAAATTACTCATGATAAACGTTCACAAAATACATAACAATTATTTTAAGAATTATAGATACAGAACTCCTTTATGCAATCGCTATGTCCGATTTTAAAATAGCTTTTCGGCGAAAGGCCATCACGGCTAGCTATTTTGACACCCGCCAAGTTTGGGGCTCACTAAACTCAGAATTACTATTAGAAAAATTTGATTACCTTTGCTGTTCTTCGTCAGAATGCACTCCCAGGACTTCTACTTCAACAATAAATGTTGTTTTGGTTCCAAATAATCCATAGTTATATTTAGAGCAAGGATTTCTTTCCAGAGAGACATCGGGCCTGTAACATACTTTGTTTCACAGAAACATGGCTCTCTAAGGATAGTCTGTCGGAGTCGGTAAAGCCAGCAGGATTCTCAGTACATCGCGTAGAGAGGAATAAATATCTCTCCGGGAAGCAGAAGGGCAGAGAGGTGTGTTTCATGATTAACGACTCATGGTGTAATTCTAGGAACATACAGGAACTCAAGTCCTTTTGTTCACCCAACCAAGAATACCTCACAATTAAATGCCGACCATATTATCTCCCAAGAGAATTCTCCTCCGTCATCGCCACGGCCATTTACATTCCACCTCAAGCCAAAACCTCGACGGCCCTCAACGAACTTCACTGGACTTTATACAAACTGGAAACCACGTATCCTGAGGCTGCATTTATTGTATTTGGGGATTTTAACAAAGCAAATCTTAGGACTAGGCTGCCAAAGTTCTATCAACATATCGACTGTCCTATTCCTGCTACTAAGACTCTCGGCCATTGCTATTCAAACTTCCGCAATGCTTACAAGGCCCTCCCCCGCCCTCCTTTTGGCAATTCTGACCACGACTCTATCTTGCTCTATCCCGTCCTATAGGCAGTAACTCAAACAGGAAGTGCTCGTGCTTCGTACTATTCAACGCTGGGTCTGACCAATCGGAATCCAGGCTTCAGGATTGTTTTGATCACGTGGACTGGGATATGTTCTGGGTAGCTTGCAAAAACAATCTAGACATATCTGTATAGGAGATGTGCAACCCACTGTGACTATTAAAACCTACCCTAAACAGAAACCGTGGATAGATGGTAGCATTCCCGCAAAACTGAAAGCGCGAACCATCACATTTAACCATGGCAAGGCGACTGGTAATATGGCAGAACATAAAAAGTGCAGTTATTCACTCCGCAAGGCAATCAAACAAGCTAAACGTCAGTATAGAGATAAAGTGGAGTCACAATTCAACGGCTCAGACACGAGACGTATGTGGCAGGGACTACAGACAATCACGGACTACAAAAGGAAAACCAGCCACGTCGCCGAAACCGAAGTGTTGCTTCCGGACAGGCTAAACACATTCTTTGCACGCTTTGACGATAACACAGTGCCACCAACGCGGCCCACTACCAAGGACTTTGGGCTCTCCTTCTCTGTGGCCGATGTGAGTAAAACATTTAAATGTGTTAACCCTCGCAAGGCTGCAGGCCCAGACGTCATCCATAGCCGCGTCCTCAGAGCATGCGCAGACCAGCTGGCTGGTGTGTTTACGGGCATATTCAGTCTCTCCTTATCCCAGTCTGTTGTCCCCACATGCTTCTAGATGGCCACCATTGTTCCAGTACCCAAGAAGACAAAGGTAACTGAACTTAATGACTATATTCCCGTAGCACTAACCTCTGTCATCATGAAGTGCTTTGAGAGACCATTCAAGGATCATATCACCTCTACCTTACCTGCCACCCAAGACGCACTTCAATTTGTTTACTGCCCCAATAGGTCCACAGACGATGCAATCACCATCACTCTGCACACTGTCCTATCCCATCTGGACAAGAGGAATACCTATGTAAGAATGCTGTTTATTGACTATAGCTCAGCATTCAACACCATAGTACCCTCCAAGCTCATCATTAAGCTCGAGGCGCTGGGTCTGAACCCCGCCCTGTGCAACTGGGTCCTGGACTTCCTGACAGGCTGCCCCCAGGTGGTGAAGATAAGAAACATCACCTCCACTCCGCTGATCCTCAACACTGGGGCCCCACAAGGGTGCATGCTCAGCCCTCTCCTGTACTCCCTGTTCACCCAAGACTGCGTGGCCAAGCACGCCTCCAACTCAATCAACAAGTTTGCAGACGACACAACAGTAGTTGGCTTGATTACCAACTATGACAAAAAATCCTACAGGGAGGAGGTGAGGGCTCTGTGAGTGTGGTGCCTGGAAAACAACCTCTTACTCAACGTCAACAAAACAAAGGAGATGATCGTGGACTTCAGGAAACAGTAGAGGATGCACCCCCCTATCTACATCGACGGGACCGCAGTGAAGAAGGTGGAAAGCTTCAAGGTCCTTGGCGTACATATAACTGACAAACAGAGATGGTCCACCCACACAGACAGTGTGGTGAAGAAGTTGCAACAGAGCCTCTTCAACCTCAGGAGGCTAACGAAATTTGGATTGTCACCTAAAGCCCCTCTCAAACATTTACAGATAAACAATTGAACGCATCCTGTCGGGCTGTATCACCGCCTGGTACGGCAACTGCACCGCCCGCAAGGCTCTCCTGAGGGTGGTGTGGTCTGCCCAACGCATTACCGGGGGCAAACTACCCACCCTCCAGGACACCTACAGCACCCGATGTCACAGGAAGGCCAAAAATATCATCAAGGACATCAACCACCCGAGCCACTGCCTGTTCATCCCGCTATCATCCTGAAGCCGAGGTCAGTACAGGTGCATCAACGCTGGGACCGAGAGACTGAAAAACAGCTTCTATCCCAAAGCCATCAGACTGTTAAGCAGCTATCATTAGCACATTAAAGGCTGCTACCTATAGGCATAGCCTAGAAATCAATGGCCACTTTAAGGAATGGAACACTAGTCACTTTAATAATGTTTACATATCTGTCATTACTCTTCTCATATGTATATACTGTATTCTATACTATTCTACGGTATCTTAGCCACTTAATGTTTACATATCTGGCATTACTCATCTCATATGTATATAATGTTTTCTATACTATTCTATGGTATCTCATTCACTTAAAAATGTTTACATTTCTTGCATTACTCATCTCATATGTATATACTGTACTCTAAACAGACGCCTCACTAGTCCTCAACTGGCAGCTTCATTCAATAGTACCTGCAAAACACCAGTCTCAACGTCAACAGTGAAGAGACGACTCCGGGATGCTGGCCTCTAATCTCTGCCTTAACCTTTGGGTCAAAATTTTCACGTTGGTATATGTTTTTGATAAATGTAATTCAAATTGCGAAAATAGAAGTGTATAATTTCTTTATTAATCAATTTTTGCATAAAAACTTTTAAATGTAATATAATAAATCTACTTTGTTGGATTTGTGGAATATATATCGTGCAACCTTTCCTTTAAAATGCCTTCCCGGAAATGTGATTTCCATCAAATACTATTGTAAGGAATTTTAACAAGGTGACCAATTTCTCGTCAGGAAGTTTTATTTCATCCCTTGGAAAAGTAGGGATCACTTGGGGAGCTAGGAGGAAATTTGTTCATTTCCACCAATATTACAGGTTTTTTATCGCTTTGGTACTATAGGCAAAACACTTGCACTACCCATTGAACATTACACTTTCATCATTACTAATTTCTGTTTGATCAAAAGGTGATTATTGAAGACATTTTTTAGAATGTAATATAATTAAAGAAATTAAAGACAATGTTTAGCAGGCACTAGTTTGAATCTTGGCAGTATTCTCAATTGAGTTATTTCAACAAACAATTTATCCAATAGCAAAAAATGTAAGATACATGTTTCAAAATTGCCCATTGAATGTATTCTGCTGCAATACTGTAAATTACAGTACATTACACTGTTTTCAAATTAAGCAAAACACTTGCACTACCCATTGAACATCACATTTCCAGAATTTCTATCCCATGTCTGATCAAAGGTGTGATTATTGAAGACATCTTTCAGAATGTAATAGAATTAAAGAAATTAAAGTCAAAATGTTTAGCAGGCCCTAGTTTGAATCAAGCCTGCCTTGAGCATTTGGCCACTGGTTCTCATCTAAATCGCAGTACAGTGCCTTCAGAAAGTACCCATTGACTTATTCGACATTTTGTTGTGTTACAGCCTGAATCCAAAATTGATTAAATTGATTTTCTTCTCACCCATCTACACACAGAACCCCATGACATAGTGAAAACGTTTTTCACATTTTTTGCAAATGTATTGAAAATGAAATACAGAAATATAGCATTTACATACAAAAGTTTGGACACACCTACTCATTCAAGGGTTTTTCTTTATTTTTACTATTTTCTATATTGTAGGAAAATAGGGAAGACATCAAAACTATGAAATAACACATATGGAATCATAAAGCAACCAAAAAAGTGTTAAACAAATCAAAATATATTTTATATTTGAGATTCTTCAAATATAGACCCCTTGCCTTGCTGACAGCTTTGCACACTCTTGACATTATCTCAACCAGCTTCATGAGGTAGTCACCTGGAATGCCTTTCAATTAACAGGTGTGCCTTCTTAAAAGTTCATTTTGGGAATTTCTTTCCTTAAAATGTGTTTGAGCCAATCAGTTGTGTTGTGACAAGGTAGGGGTGGTATACAGAAGATAGACCTATTTGATAAAATACCAAGTCCATATTATGGCCAGAACAGCTCAAATAAGCAAAGAGAAATAACAGTCAAGGTCAGTCAATTCGGAAAATTTCAAGAACTTTGAAAGTTTCTTCAAATGCAGTCACAAAAACCATCAAGCTCTATGATGAAACTGGCTCTCATGAGGACCGCCACAGGAATGGAAGACCCAGAGTTACCCCTGCTGCAGAGGGAAAGTTCATTAGAGTTACCAGCTTCAGAAATTGCGGCTAAAAAAAATGCTACACGGAGTTCAAGTAACAGACACATCTCAACATCAACTGTTCAGATGAGACTGTGTGAATCAGGCCTTCATGGTCGAATTTCTGCAAAGAAAACATTACTAAAGGACACCAATAAGAATAAGAGACTTGCTTGGGCCAAGAAACACGAACAATGGACATTAGACTGGTGGAAATGATTCCTTTGGTCTGGAGTTCAAATTAGAGATTTTTGGTTCCAACCGTCGTGTCTTTGTGAGACCCAGCACACCTCCTGGCTACGTAAGGGCTATATTTACACTTAACCAGCATGGCTGCCACAGTATTCTGCAGCGATACACCATCCCATCTGGTTTGGGCTTTGTGGGACAATCATTTGTTTTTCAACAGGACAATGACCCAACACACCTCCTGGCTGCGTAAGGGCTATTTTACCAAGAAGGAGAGTGATGGAGTGCTGCATCAAATGACCTGGCCTCCACAATCCCCCAGTGTCAACCAAATTGAGATTTGTTTGGGATGAGTCGAACCGCAGAGTGAAGGAAGATCAGCCAACAAGTGCTTAGCATATCTGGGAACTCATTCAAGACTGTTTGAAAAGCATTTCAAGTAAAGCTGGTTGAGAGAATGCCAAGAGTGTGTTTAACACTTTTTTGGTTACTATATGATTCCATGTGTTATTTCATAGTTTTGATATCTTCACTATTATTATAAATTTTAAAAAATATTAAAAATAAAGAAAAGCCCTTGAATGAGTCGTTGGTAGTGTATGTAGTATTTGTATTTTAATTTTCAAATAATGTTGCAAAAATGTCTAAATGTGTTTACTTTGTCATTATGTGTAGATGGGTGAGAAAAATAATACATTTAATCCATCTTGAATTCAGGCTGTAACACAACAAAATGTGAAATAAGTCAAGTGGTATGAATTCTTTCTGAAGGCACTGCAAATATCCTCATTGTTCATGCACCTGGGGAAAAACATTTTGGCATGGCTAATCCAAGCCTGACATACTGTAAGTCTGGATTGAAATCATTGCATGCCTCATCCATGGCCTGAAGGAGGTTGGTACGCTCATGGGGATGGAAATCATACATCTTCCGTCTATATCGTAATCGTGTATTGTATTTTACAGTGTCGTATTGTAGTTATGTATTGTAGTGGTCCTGTACGTGGCTCAGTTCATAATGGCATTGCACTATTAACACCAGAGTTATGTGTTCGATTTCCACTCGGGTCACATACCAGAATGTGTGGACTGTTGTTACTTTTGATGAATGTGTCTGCTTTGTAAATGGAATATATCACGATATTACAGTAATGTTTTGGCCAAAGCAATTTTTGCAAAATAGTGTGAACCCCCCCCATCGAAAAGAACCCAGCAACTTCATTGTGGATACATGTTTACTCTATAGGTGATGCATTTCCTTCTTGTTTCGGACTTTCTTGATTATTTGCATATTGGTATTGTATTGATATTGCCTTAGGAGATAGAAACACAAGCATTTCATTGCACACTTTTATAGGACCAAAAAAATGTGATTTGGTTTGTTACGTACAATACATCTATGATCTTGTCAACATCATGTTTTTTTTAAAACATGCTGTGAAGTAGAATCATAAGTCATCATTATAGAAGTACATTTGAGTATATATCATACTTTTTATGTTTCTACTTCACAGACACACACAATCATTATGTAGTTCTCAAAATCTGTTGTAGACAAACCAGTTTACTGTACATGTACAATCTATAGGTTTCAATTAAGAGTATTTGGATTACGTAATAGTAAAATGTATTTTAACAAAAGAGAAGATCATCATATCAAAAGTTATGTGAGCATTGCATTGTGAAAGGCAATTTTATATGAACATGTATTGGAATGTGAAACATGTATTTTTAGATGAAACACTGATTAAGTTTAGTGAAAAAGTGACAGTATGATTGTGTGTTGTACTTAGTCAATTGAAAATGTTCTTAGAGTTTTGAAACAACTGCCTTTTACGTTATCTGTTTGGAGTTGTGTACTAAGAGTTGTGAAAATCTGACACAGATGGCTATATTGTTTTGGAAACCCACGAAATCAAGGTTTTTCCTGTAAAAGCAGTCATATCTCACCTTTGTTGATTAATGGCGCCGAAGGAGATGGCCACTGTTTTCGATCCCGTAACCAATTGTGCATGTTTTTTTGCATTTTTGTAACTTATTTTGTACATAATGTTTCTACCACCATGTCTTATGACCGAAAAGAGCTTCTTGATATCAGGGCAGCGATTACTCACCCCGAACTGGAGGAATTCTTCTTCTTCAACAAGTCAGACTGGAAGGATTTACTCCAGACACCCGACAAGGCCCTCATCCCCGTCATTTGCAGGAGAAAAAGACGGAGATACCTTTACCATCTGTCCTATTAGCCAATCAATCGATAATAAAATAGACAAACTACGAGCATGTATATCCTACCAAACTGTAATATCTTATGTTTCACAGTCGTGGCTGAACGACGACATGATTAACATACAGCTGGCAGGTTTTAAGCTTTTTTGTCAGGATAGAACAGTGGCCTCTTGTAAGACAAGGGGCAGAGGCCTAGGTATATTTGTAAACAACAGCTGGTGCACGAAATCTAAGGAAGTCTCGAGGTTTTGCTCACCTGAGGTAGAGTATCTCATGATAAGCTGTAGACCACACTATTTACCAAGAGAGTATACATCTATATTTTTCATAGCTGTCTATATACCATCGTAGACTGATGCTGGCACCAAGACCGCAATCAATGAGCTGTTTACGGCGCTCCTTGTGGCCGGGGAATTTAATGCAGGGAAACTCAAATCAGTTTTACCTAATTTCTATCAGCATGTCAAATATGCAACCAGAGGGAAAAAAACTCAAGACCACCTTTACTCCACATACAGAGATGTGTACAAAGCTCTCTCTCGCCCTCCATTTGGCAAATCTGACCATAATTCTATCCTTCTGATTCCTGCTTACAAACAAAATCTAAAGCAGGAAGCACCAGTGACTCGGTCAATAAGAACGTGGTCAGATGAAGCAGATGCTAAGCTGCAGGACTGTTTTGCTAGCACAGACTGGAATATATTCTGTGATTCTTCCGATGGTATTGAGGAGTACACCACATCAGTCACTGGCTTCATTAATAAGTGCATTGAGGATGTCGTCCCCATAGTGACCGTACGTACATACCCCAACCAGAAGCCATGGATTACAGGCAACATCCGCACTGGGCTAAAGGATAGAGCTGCCGCTTTCAAGGAATGGGACTCTAACCCAGAAGCATATATGAAATCCCGCTATGCCCTCCGACGAACCATCAAACAGGCAAAGCGTCAATACAGGACTAAGATTGAATCGTACTACACTGGCTCCGATGCTCGTCGGATGTGGCAGGGCTTGCAATCTATTACAGATTACAAAGGGAAGCACAGCCACGAGCTGCTCCGTGACACAAACCTACCAGATGAGCTAAATAACTTCTATACTCACTTCGAGGCAAGTAACACTGAGGCATTCATGAGAGCGCCAGCTGTTCCAGACGACTGTGAGACACGCTCTCCGTAGCCGGTGTGAGTAAGACCTTTAAACAGGTCAACATTCACAAGGCCGCAGGGCCAGACGGATTACCAGGACGTGTACTCTGAGCACGTGCTGACCAACTGGCAAGTGTCTTCACTGACGTTCTCAAACTGTCCCTAACAGAGTCTGTAATACCAACATGTTTCAAGCAGACCACCATAGTCCCTGTGCCCAAGAACACTAAGGTAACCTGCCTAAATGACTACCGACCCGTAGCACTCACATCTTTAGCCATGAAGGGCTTTGAAAGGCTGGTCATGGCTCACATTAACCTCTCTAGTACATGTGGGACGAACTCGTCCCACCTACGTAACAGCCACTGAAATCCAGTGGCGCGATTTTTGAATCGTTAGAAATGCTATAACTTCAATTTCTCAAACATATGACTATTTCACAGCTATTTAAAGACAAGAATCTCGTTAATCTAACCCCACTGTCCGATTTCAAAAAGGCTTTACAACAAAAGCAAAACATTAGATTATGTCAGCAGAGTACCCAGCCAGAAATAATCACACAGCCATTTTTCAAGCTAGCATATCATGTCACATAAACCCAAACCACAGCTAAATGCAGCACTAACCTTTTATAATCTTCATCAGATGACACACCTAGGACATTGTGTTATACAATACATGCATGTCTGTTCAATCAAGTTCATATTTATATCAAAAACCAGCTTTTTACATTAGCATGTGACGTTCAGAAAAAGCATAACCACCGCAAACTTCCGGTGAATTTACTAACAGTTTGCTAAATTACTCACGATAAACGTTCACAAAAAGCATAACAATTATTTTAAGAATTATAGATACATTACCCCTCTATGCACTCGATATGTCCGATTTTAAAATAGCTTTTCGGATGAAGCACATTTTGCAATAATCTAAGTACATAGCCCGGCATTACAGGGCTAGCTATTTAGACACCCACCCAGGTCAGCCTCCACCAAAATCACATTTCCTATAAGAAAGATGTTCTTACCTTGCTTGTTCTTCATCAGAATACACTGCCAGGACTTCTACTTCAATAACAAATGTTGGTTTGGTCCCAAATAATCCATCGTTATGTTCCAACAGCGACGTTTTGTTCGTGAGTTCTAGAATGCTTTTTCGCGGTGTCGCGCATGGCGCATTGGCGTGTCAAAAATGTCTAAATATTCCATTACCGTACTTCGAAGCATGTCAACCGCTGTTTAAAACCAATTTTTATGCCATTTATGTCATAGAGAAGTGTTAATATTCCGACCGGGAGTATGCATTGAGCCTAAACAGCCGAATAAAATTTCTCCTCAGAAGCGACTCATGCACGCGCATCATTGAAAGGTCCTCCGAGCATCCACTTACAAAAGGCGATAATATATTTCAACCTGAGGTTCCCTCGTAAACCTTCAGTTATTTCGCGGGCTCTGAGAGCCTATTGGAGCCCTGGGAATTGTCACGTTACAGCTAAGATCCTTACTTTTCAATAAAAAGAGGTAAGACGCACGACTCCTTGTCAGACAGGGTACTTCCTGCTTGAAACCTTGTCAGGTTTTTGCCTGCCATAGGAGTTCTGTTATACTCACAGACACCATTCAAACAGTTTTAGAAAATTCAGAGTGTTTTCTATCCAAACCTGAACAATAATATGCATATTCTAGCTTCTGAGTTGGTGTAGGAGGCCGTTAAAAATGGGAACATATTTTTTCCAAAATTCTCAATACTGCCCCCTATACCAAACAGGTTAACACCATTATCCCAAAAACCCAAGACCCACTGCAATTTGTGTACCACCCAAACAGATCCAGCGATGATGCAATATCTATTGCACTCCACACTGCCCTTTCCACCCTGGACAAAAGGAACACCTATGTGAGAATGCTATTCATTGACTACAGCTCAGCGTTCAACACCATAGTACCCTCAAAGCTCATCACTTAGCAAAGGACCCTGGGACTAAACACCTCCCTTTGCAACTGGATCCTGGACTTCCTGATGGGCCGCCCCAAGGTGGTAAGGGTAGGGAACAACACATCCGCCTTGCTGATCCTCAACACGCCCCCCCCCCCCCCCCAGGGGTGCATGTTCAGTCCACTCGTGTACTCCCTGTTCAGTCATGACTTTATGGCCAGGCACGACTCCATCATCATCATCAAGTTTGCCGATGACATAACAGTGGTAGGTCTGATCACCGACCACGATGAGACAGCCTATAGGGAGGAGGTCAGAGACCTGGTTGTGTGGTGCCAGTACAACAACCTCTCCCTCAATGTGATCAAGACAAAGGAGATGATTGTGGACTACAGGAAAAGGAGGACCGAGCACGTCCCCATTCTCATTGACGGGGCTGTAATGGAACCGGTTGAGAGTTTAAAGTTCCTTGGTGTCCACATCACCAACAAACTATCATGGTCCAAGCACACTAAGACAGTTGTGAAGAGTGCACGACAAAGCCTATTCCCCCGCAGGAGACTGACAAGATTTGGCATGGGTCCTCAGATTCTCAAAAGTTTCTACAGCTGCACCATCGAGAGCATCCGGACTGGTTGCATCACTGCCTGGTAAGGCAACTGCTCACCCTCCGTCGGCAAGGCACTACAGAGGGTAGTGCATACGGCCCAGTACATCACTGGGGCCAAGCTTCCTGCCATCCATGACCTCTATATCAGGCTGTTCTCTCTGCTAGCGCACAGCAAGCAGAACCGGAGTGCCAAGTCGAGGTCCAAAAGGCTTCTTAACAGCTTCTACCCCAAGCCATAAGACTCCTGAACAGCTAGTTAAAGGGCTACCCAGACCCTTCTTTTACACCGCTGCTATTCTCTGTTTATAATCTATGCATACTCACTTTAACTCTACCTACATGTACATATTACATTTTAGTCATTTGGCAGACACTCTTATCCAGAGCGACTTACAGTAGTGAATGCATACATTTCATTATTTTTTTATATATTTTTTTCCTGTGCTGGCCCCCGTGGGAATCAAACCCACAACCCTGGTGTTGCAAACACCATGCTCTACCAACTGAGCTACCTCAATTACCTCGACTAACTGGTGCCCCTCACATTGACTCTGTACCGGTACCCCCTGTATATATCCTCACTTGTTATTTTACTGCTGCAGTTTTATTATTTCTTAATTTTATTTTCAATTTTTTACTTAACACAATTTTTTTCTTAACTTCTTAAGGCATTGTTGGTTAAGGTCTTGTAAGTAAGCATTTCACTGTTAGGTCTACACCTGTTGTACTCGGGCGCATGTGACAAATAACATTTGATTTATCTCTGAGTGACAGCCTATTCTTAAAATTATCGACATTATTTAATGACTAAACAGCCTACAGATTTAGGATCTTAATTTGACCTAATAATTCTGCAGCAACAACATTGAACGCTTAAATCTACAATATGTCACGTTTTGGGCGACCCGACCAAATTCACATAGAATGTGAGTTATAGATCTGTCATTCACATTGAAAGAAGTCTAAGAAGTGGTAGATCTGTTCTATATACAATATTTCTATGCTACTCATTCTTAAGTTTTGCTTATGCGTCTTTTACTTTCGGTTTTGGACGCCAACTTGAAACAGGTGAAAATACAATATTGTGGGTTATGGAAAATATATTTCACAGTGGTTTAGATGGTAGAATGATTATCTACACAATGACTGCTTGTGTTGTCATATAAACTGAAATTATGCAAACTATTAGAATCTTTGCAACCAGGAAATGGCGGAGCGATTTCTGCATATTGCACCTTTAATCCAGAATGTTGCTTGATCAGTGGTTAGGCTATCAGCTGGCCAAAAGTAGACTGCATGAAAAGTGCAATACTGTTAACATAACTGTGTGTTGGTGTGGGTTTTCAGTGAATTTATGTAAATCGCAAATCTCATCTGCATTTGCTGCAGTGCAGTGCAGAAAAATGATCAGCAACAAAAGACTGATGAAATTAAGTTAACCTGTTAACCTGTAGACTCGATAAAACGTCAGCTGCACAGCTGACACGAGTGAAAAAATATGTTTTTGCACCCCCTTGCGGTACAGTGGTGGTGGCACAACTGTTTGAGTTGATAGTTAAAGGACAGGTTCACTTTTTTTTTAGATATTGTAAACATGAAATTGTGTCATTCTGAACTTTATTTGCAACTCTATATTCCATTTAGTTGGACTCAAACGATACTTTTCCATGTGTGCATGCACGGGCTACACAGAAGTACACAGAAGAAGTATTGCCACTTCTAAAATGATGTATTTGGGTGTTTTATCTGCAACTGCAGAACGAACATGACGAAGTCCATCGGCGGTGGGGTAAGTTTCTCAAAACCAAGAGAAATCGCAAAAAAAGTGTCTGGACACTTTTATAACAAGAAAAAAATTTACCTGTCCTTTAACCTGACTTGCATTACAAATATAAGGACATGACAAGGCATGTCATTGACAGGACTGCAACAAAATGGCTGCATCTTAAAAATAAATTGCAGTAGGATTATTATTTTTCACAGATAGTAATAATAGCCATGAATAGTACCCTGTTCATACTATAATCAGATAATAGCCATGAACAGATCTAGTGTGTTGGTGGAGTGGATAATAGTTTAATCTCAGCCAAATCGAGGAGTCCAATAAAGAAAGTTAAGGATTATACACATCATTAGAATGACAATATAAAACTGTAAAATCTCCCTCATTGTGTCGGAGCTGTGAGGGGAACGGCACCTCCGTACCTTCAGGCTCTGATCAGGCCCTACACCCAAACAAGGGCACTGCGTTCATCCACCTCTGGCCTGCTCGCCTCCCTACCTCTGAGGAAGCACAGTTCCCGCTCAGCCCAGTCAAAACTGTTCGCTGCTCTGGCACCCCAATGGTGGAACAAGCTCCCTCACGACGCCAGGACAGCGGAGTCAATCACCACCTTCCGGAGACACCTGAAACCCCACCTCTTTAAGGAATACCTAGGATAGGATAATGTAATCCTTCTAAGCCCCCCCCCTCCCTTAAAAGATTTAGATGCACTATTGTAAAGTGGTTGTTCCACTGGATATCATAAGGTGAATGCACCAATTTGTAAGTCACTCTGGATAAGAGCGTCTGCTAAATGACTTAAATGTAAATGTAAAATTATAGGGGTGGGGATGACACATGAGGACTCAAAGGCAAACCAAGTCTCCACAAACTAAAATGGTAGATAAAACATAGATTTTAAGGTGAGCTGGCCAATTCTGCTTTTAAATTATGTTTGAAGTGTGTTCCTTTGGAGGGACTGAATACAAACCTGTATTCTGATCCAACTGGAGCTGTAACTGTTCTATGATAATTTTGTCAACAATTGATATAATGTGGATTTGTGGATTTATTTCTTTGTGGAATCCCTCTGGCTGTTATGTATATGTTTTGCATGTTACTGTTTAATAAAAAAAATAATAATAATAAAAAAAGGACTGTATCATAATACCGTTCCTGCCATTCCTACATTGTTACAGTGCCCTCTAGTGGTGGGAATGAACCCTCTCCTTGTTCAACCAAACTCCAGGCTATAGCCAGCCTCTTATTTCTAATGAAATATTATCTACATGAATCAAGCAAGCAAACATGCTTTCATAATTTTGTATAATTTGCCTGGGCATTTAATTCTCCAAATTACAGTGCATCAGTGTTGGGGAGTATACATCACCCATATTTTAACTACTAGTTTACTATCTTTTTCAAGTAACTTGATGGTATAGTTTACCTAATTTCAAAATAATTTTCCTAATTCAGTTGTACCTACCTTAAGGATATCTGTATCTTTGCTGTAGCTAAGTAGGTTCAGAGTAGTGCAGTGTAGTCACAGAACCACATCACTAGATGGCAATCTTCTACCTATTACTGTACATCACCATTGTCATGCAAAATTGAAAAGAGATGGCATTAAATGTAGTATGATTAGGAATCATGTTTCATTTCTCAATGTCATCATAATACATTTCATATCACAGCCTATAATAAAAAATCTCATCAGAGTATGAACAACACATTCTGCAGATTATGTGTATGCAGTGGCGACCGGTCATTCAGGGCAGGTGCAGAGCCCCAGTTGTTTTGAGCCCCACATGTTAAGCTAAAGAAATGGCAACATCATACTTTCAAAACCTTAGCTAACAAGCTAGCAGTCATCATCATGAATCAAGTCGACAATCTACTGGCAAATCGTTTTCAATCCTTGTCATATGAACAGAAATGATAGATAAAGCATATCGGTGCTCATCGGCCATTGGACATAAACATAGCACAACAAATTGGAAATCGCAAATTCAACAATGAGTGGGATGGAGGGAATCAGTGGCTAACTGCAAGCATTGCAAAGCAATCACTAGCCTGCTATTCAGTGGATGTGTGTAGTCCAAGTCTAGGTTTAAGGGTATCTTTTCCAAGCTTAAAAGGATAAACATTTTACATTGGCCAAGCTGTCAATCCAACATGTCTTCTGCCGCGCTCAAAACAACTGGAAACTCAGAACTGGGAAATTTCAGACTTCAGTGAGTTCAAGACAACTGGGAAATTGAAATGAAATGAGCTCCGACTGGGAAAATACATTTTGAGCAGTCATCCAACTCGGAATTGCAAGGTGGGAACTCGGGCCTCTTTCTAGAGCTCCAACCTGAAGATCACTGATGTCATCATGATTCGACCTTGCTTTTTTTCCAGAGTTCCCAGTTGTCTTGAAAGCACCATAAATTCAGAGGATGCCAGACTTTGATGACAAAGTTTGATGACACAATTTGCCCATGAAGGACCACCACGCCACCTTCCTTTTCAACTGAGCACAGCACAATAAGATTAGTGTAAAAATGTATTGTACGCTGCTGCATAAATTATTTAATATGTCAGGGAGATATGTATGCTGTAGCTAAGAAAGTATTATTAAGTGTATGTTGCGTAGTAAGCTGTTAGTAGCCCAAGTGTCTCACCCTAATAATTTGGTCCCTTTTCCCCTCATAATTTAGCCTACTGTTCTGACTTGGTAGTGCACATGTAGCCTTTAGCCTGTTTTAGAGAAATGTCATCATCGAATATTGTAAGAGCTTTCATTGTCTGCCCTTTTTTTATCCTACGGTTATGACTTTGTATCTGTAATACTGTAAGAACGATCCATGTAAAATGGGTTAAAGTTATGTATAGTAAACCTAGGTGTAAAATAGTAAATAATGGCTACATCTCAGACAGTTTTTAACTGTCAAGAGGAGTAAAACAAGGTTGTCCACTATCGGCATATCTATTTGTTATTGCCATCAAAATGTTAGCTGTTAAAATCATACCCAACAATAATATTAAGGGATTAGAAAATAAGGGCTTAAAAACAAAGGTGTCATTGTACATTGATGAGTCATGTTTTCTTTTAAATCCACAATTATAATCCCTCCACAGACTCATAGAGGATATAGATACTTTTTCAAACCTCTCTGGATTAAAACCAAATTATGATAATTATTATGATACAATATTACGTATTGTATCACTAAAAAATACAACTTTTACATTACTGTATAGTTTACCAAGAAAATGGTCTGACGGGGATGTGGACATACTCGGTATACATATACCGAAAGAAAGACATTATCTCATTCCAATATATTTTAAAAGAATGTTAGCAAAAATAGATAAGATCTTGCTACCATGGAAAGGAAAATACCTGTCTATTTGTGGAAAAATCACCCTGATTAACAGTTTAGTCATATTACAGTTGACCTATTTGCTTATGGTTTATCTTACACCTAGCAACCTGTTTTTTTAATTATATGAGCAAAAAAGATTCCATTTTATTTGGAATGGCAAGCCAGACAAAATTAAAAGGGCCTATTTTTATAATGAATATGAATTCATTATAGAAATTATTATATATTAAAGCATTAGACCTCTCACTACATACAAAAGGTATACTTAAATCTGAAATTGTTCTCTAGCAAATTAGTAAGAATGTCTCTCACCATGTTCAAGAATGACCTTTTTCCCTTTATTCAGAATACAACCCCTCACTTTCTGTTATTTGAAAACAAAATCATCTCCAAAATATCGTTATTTTTTAAATAAGCCATAGAAAGTTGGTTGCAATTTCAATTTAATCCACCAGAAAAGACAGAACAAATAAGTCAACAAATACTGTGGTTAAACTCAAATATACTAATTGAAAAAAACTTTTATTTAAAAAAAAAGAAAAAGGTATAACCTTTGTAAAACGATATGATAAATAGGACAGGTGGAGTTATGTCACAGATGCAGCTAACACAAATATATGGAAATGTCTGTTCTACCCAAAATGACAACCAACTAATTGCAGCATTACTGCAAAAATGGAAGAGGCAAGTGGAAGGGGGAAAAGGTAAGGAACTTGTCTGTCGGCCATGCATTAAAGACCAAAATTGGTTAAAGAAAATCAGGATGACTCAAAATATATACCAGTTTCATTTAAGGATAAAAAAATGGACAGCTGTGCCATATTGCTAAATAGTTGGGAAGAGATTTTCGATGTACCGATTCCATGGCACATGGTTTATGAATTGACACGCAAGACGACGCCAGATTCAAAACTTGTAATTTTTTAATTGAAAGTATTATACAAAATTCTTTGCAACCAATAGAATGTTATGTATGTGGGGGATACAACCTTCCCAGCTCTGCAGATTTTGCTGCAAGGAGGCAGAGTCATTAGATCATTTATTTTGGTACTGTCCATACATAGCTAGTCTTGGTCACAGGTCCAGGAATGGCTGAAGAATTGCAACATTTACCTGGAGCTAACGCTGCAGATAGCAATACTGGGTGATTTGAAAAGTCATCGTCAATCCATCATTCCTTCAATTCTGACCAGTTTCCCTGTCCCTGCCAATTAAAAACATCCCCACAGCATGATGCTGCCACCATAATGCTTCACTGTGGGGATGGTTTTCTTGGGATGATGAGAGGTGTTGGGTTTGTGCCAGACATAGCATTTTCCTTGATGGCCAAAAAGCAACATTTTAGTCTCATCTGACCAGAGTACCTTCTTCCATAAGTTTGGGGAGTCTCCCACATGCCTTTTGGCAAACACCAAAAGGCATGTTTGCTTATTTTTTTCTTTTAGCAATGGCTTTTTTCTGGCCACTTTTCCGTAAAGCCCAACTCTGTGGAATGTACGGCTTAAAGTGGTCCTATGGACAGATACTCCAATATCCGCTGTGGAGCTTTGCAGCTCCTTCAGGGTTATCTTTGGGTATCTTGGTCTCTTTGGTCTCTTTGTTGAGGGCACAAAGAGACCAACCCTGATCTGTACCCAACCCTGATCTGTACTTCTCCACAGCTCTGTCCCTGACCTGTTTGGAGACCTCCTTGGTCTTCATGGTGCCACTTGCTTGGTGGTGCCCCTTGCTTAGTGGTGTTGCAGACTCTGGGGCCTTTCGGAACAGGTACAGTGAGTGAAAAAAGTATTTGATCCCCTGCTGATTTTTATATGATTTTATAACATTTTTGAAATGCGTTTTTCTGGATTTCTTTGTTGTTATTCTGTCTCTCACTGTTCAAATAAACCTACCATTAAAATTAACGTACAAAATCAGCAGGGGATCAAATACTTTTTTCCCTCACTGTAAATATATACTGAGATCATGTGACACTTAGATTGCACACAGGTCGACTTTATTTAACTAATTATTTGACTTCTGAAGGTAATTAGTTGCACCAGATCTTATTTAGGGGCTTCATAGCAAAGGGGGTGAATACAGATGCACGCACCATTTTTCTGTTTTTTATTTTTTTGAATTCTATGAAACAAGTAATATTTTTCATTTCACTTCACCAATTTTCACTATTTTGTGTATGTCCAGTACATGAATTCCAAATAAAAATCGATATAAATTACAGGTTGTAATGCAACAAAATAGGAAACATGCCAAGGGGTGTGAATACTTTTGCAAGGCACTGTATACAGTATATATAAATATATATATTTACCCCCAATAATATATGGAGGATTAGAAATTATGCAGACAATTACATTGATTGGAAGCTACAATTTATCCGCAATATTAAAGCTGATCTACCCCCTAAAAAACATAATAAAAAATAAATTAAGAAATATATATTATTAAAAAAAGAACAACCTATGTTCTGTATTCGGTCGCTGAACATTTCAAAAGTTCTGAACAAATAGTTATATTGACTATCTCTGTCCTAGCTCACTCATTAATGTCTTAATCAAAATTACAGATTGACTCTTATCTGCTCGTCGTCCTCTTATGCCATAGTTTGTACATCTCAATTTGTCAGTAGAAACCACATTAGTCAGTCAGTCATATCCGCTATGTTTTTTGAAAGGACAGCAAATGAGGCTGAATGAACTGATTCACTGCCAAACAAGGCTCCGCTGATAGCCAGGTGTAGCAGTGGTAAGGTGTTGGGACTGCTGTTGGGACATTTACATTTTACATTTTAGTCATTTAGCAGACGCTCTTATCCAGAGCGACTTACAGTAGTGAATGCATACATTTCATTTCATACTTTATTTTTTTTGTACTCTGCTGTTGGGACAGCTTTATGTAAGCCCTAACAGTTTGTGGTCCCCGTCATAGTGCAATTAATGTATTGTTTTGTGTTGTGTTGTGGCTTTGTGGGCATGCCTCCAATTTCTTTTTTTTTTGTCCCACCAAGATTTACATTCTAAAATTGCCACTGTGTTTATGTAATATTTACATAATGCTAATATCTAAATTCTTACATATCAATTTTATTCACTTATGGTAGATTTATGGCTGGACATAAGATATTACTCTGTGTATGTATTTGATTTATTTTACACAGAGACATTAGTAGGGGAGAGTGGGGTACGTTGAGACATTTTTGACATTTAGCATCACTCTGTCAAGTGAAATACGTCTTTCTCTGAACAATAGACAGCCATTTCATCTACAATCAATGCCCTCACCTTGTTCAATTCCTATGTTGTTATCAATGAACATGACAGCTCAAGATTTACGTAACTTATCATAACCTTATGCTCACCACTCAATGACGTTGCACCATTGTGATGGTTTGAAACTACATTTACTTCACCAGTATTTGCAGACCTATCCATGAGCTTCAGCACAGTCACTTTGATAATATTCCTTTCTCCTCCTCTGCACAAGTCAAGACATCTTGACATCTTGAGGCACGCGCTTCTCAAGTTAAAATTGAACCCATAGTTTTTCTTCCAATAAGCCCACACACTCACAGGGGATTTGCCATTCTGCATTATTCTCTGGTTAGAGTGGACAGTCCAGGAGAGGGAGCCGAGTTGCTCTGTTACGGAGCAGGGCCAGAGACTCTGTGCCACTGTGTGAAGTCCTTCCTAAATACATGAATGAATAATTGAATACATCTGCACAAAGAGCATCTAAAGGATGCTAATAGCCGGTGAGGAGGATAGAAAGTGAGAAAAGAGGGAAAGAGTAGAAAGAGTGTGTGAGAGACGAACAGAAAGAATCACTGGGTAGATCCAGTTACTTCTGCCTTCTGCCTCTTTAGATATTCTTGAAACATTAACTCTTAATGAACTCTTAAACATTATGTGTCTCAAACTGTACACAGAGTGTGAATTAAGGGGGGCCCGCAAAGTCTCAGACTGAATTAGTCATGAGTCCCCCTAAACGCAACAAAGTCAAACTTTGATAATTGAACCATTGTCCTATTTGTTTGAAATGCACTTTGACCTACTACAGTGGTACATATACAAATGAAAGCTTATTCCAAATTAAACAAACAACCACACCTCTGTGTCATGCTTTAAACCATGTTTTTTTTCCTTGTGGCTACAATTGTCATCCCAGGACAGTCTCATATCTCAGCCCCTTTTCAGGTGTCCCAACTTTTCTTTCTACAAAAAAAGGTTCGTTTGTCAGCAAGACGCATCAATTAATTCAGGCAATAAGAGTGTAGAGCCAATGACAATCACCAAATGTCATTTCACTTTTTGGTGTTTTGTAACAGATGTCTCTTTCCATTCATCAATGGTGCAAGATTTTTTAAGTAATTGTTTTTACAATAAGATGAAAACATCATTACTTTTTTTTACCATTAAATTACATGTCTTTACTATGTCATCACAAAAATTGTAAAACATTAAAAAAAAGAGACCCCCTGAACGTCACAGTAAAATTCGCAATCTGACTTCACAGCTGCAGCACGCAAACTCTCCAACTAGTGCAAAATGTGAAGATTAACATAGTCTGATAGATGTAATTATTCAGGATGGATGGTGGCGAGTGGTGTGGAGGTGGATATCAGAGCAAAACAAAACAACCTATAGCAGCACAACACTCTGTCAATCCTCATTCCAATGCCAGTCAGAAAAGAGAACCATTGTGCTTAGTGACAACCTGTGTGTCTCCTTCTGAAAGGACATCACGTCCTGTCTGCCTAAGGGCAGCAGGCTGGGAATGCTGACCAAGCATCCAGTGTCTCTCACATGTATACCTTGTAATTAGTCTCATTTTTGGTTGTAAGCTATAATTAACCCCCTGATAAGACTTTATCATTTGATAGTGTCCTCCCTCATGCTGACCAGTGAACCTTTAGGGAAAGTATTGCTCTCTATGTCCCAAGGTTTCAATGTTAAACTTCCGTATAATTGCTGTTCTTCCCTCTCTCTGACCACTCTTGATTGCATTTAACAACCATGCGAGTCCTACAACTATTAAATAGATCATACAGAAAGTCATTATTCACCTCATAACATTCTCATAATACCACAGCAGCTAAAGTTAGGAAACAGCTTTGCGTAATGTTTTCCCTGAGACAGCAGTAGGAGACAGCAGTAGGAGTTGCTGCCATTGCTTTTGTGGTCACAGAGCTAATTTCTGTTACGCAGAAACATGCTATCCGCTTTTTCAGTGAAAAGTCTACACAATTGGTAAAAACTCCTATTCTTTGTCTGGATCTTCTCTGGTCTCTGAGCCCCTTCACCTGATGTCTCTTGAGGCCCTCCCAGATGGATGAGGATCAATCCAGACAGATGTGGAACACCCTCATGCCCAACGACCAGTCCTGTGTTGGCACTTCTGCTAGCCAATCCCAGCCATGCATGTGGCCATGGTGATGGAGACTACCATCTGCTCCAACCCTGCACATCTGGAGTCCTGGAGCCCCTCCCCTACACCCACTCTATAGGCTCCTATAGGCTCCATCAGCACAGGACAGGAGAGACAAATTCATGAACATATAGATTTACAGTTTTAATACTGTAATATTTATTGAGGCCATGTTTAACCTGCAGTGAAAGCATTAGCCAAATTGATTGATAAAAACAACACAAATACATACTTTCACTGTAATTGATTCTTTATGTAAATCACATTGATTGTGGTTTGAGAAAGACAGACTTCTGTTCTGACATAACTGTTGTCTTCGGTGGCGTACTTCGGTACATTATTCTAGACCCTTGTGTCCTCCACCCCCAACAGTACTTTCCATGACCACGTACCAAGCATGACTTGCCCTTTACTCATGGACTCAGTGAAGTAGCACAAACAAGGGTGACTTTTTTCAGGTGACAACTGCTAACTGTTTCATTCTTCGCCCCAATATGGGTGAATCCCAGGGCTGGAGTGCAGACACACAGTGAGGGTGTGCTTCAGAGGGGCTAGAGGGATCCACATGTCCATCAATAACAATTAATACAGTACCATCCTCCCTTCTTTATGTGACCGCTGTAGTTTAAGCTGCAGAGTTTCCTGACATGGTTTCCAGGTCATAGCATGGATGACAGTGACTCGGACTGGTGGCAGCTTAGTCACTTACAGTACATATATAAGGGGGTGGAAACATGTAGTAGTATTTATACGGAATTTAATCAACTGCAATATTTTTCCATTTGAGACACAGTTTTCAAGGTCATACAGAGAATGTGTGCTGGGCATGTACTTGCAGGGACGATATAATGTGTATGATGCTGCAATCTTGTGTAAAAAGACAAAACACAGAGATGATTGGATGTAATATCTGTAATCTGAAATGATTAGTGTAGGAGTATCTACTGATATGTGTAGCAGGATACATTTCTCTAATGCCAATATGGCACCAAAAAGGCTGATGCCAAAAACTAGGCATTGAAAAAAATGACCTTAGGAAGCCTATTAAATGTCATATTGTAGAGGAGTCAGAGATTTGCAGGAGGTATATTAGTCGGATGCAGGAGTCAGAGACCAGCTCACAGAGGCATGGTGATTTATGTGGACTTTTTTTAAATGCCAGGTCCAGTTAGATCCGTGGGAGAGGGAAAGGCAAAGCAGACATGCTGAGGGCCATGCTTCTCCACATCTCTCCCTCTCCCCTCTCCATTCCCACCTTGCATTCCAAGAGCACCAGCCTCTGGCTGTGTAGCCATGACAACCAAATGAGGTAAATAGTTGCAGGAGAATCCTCATCACCACCACCCTCCCTGGGCTCTGTTCATTGTCTCACACTCGGGTGATATGCACACTCCATACTATTAATGCCCCTTCCTCGCTTTTTGGAATTCTCCAAAGATAGTCTTCCCATTAATAGACACACCCCCTGCTATGTCTCTGGTTGGGTTTGTGTCCTCTTTGCCTATAGGGTAATCTTGCTTTAGTCAGATCACTCTCCAGCCCCGTTCTTTTTTAAAGATAACCTCTGACAAACACTATAGGACATAATAGTGAGATACCTGTGTACGTGCCAGACACATGGTAAACTCTTCAAGGGAAAAAACACAAGCCTGATTTCAGCCAACTGCCATGCCCTTACGACTTATTCACCTGAGCAATCTGCAAAAGCAGCCCCACTGTCAGATGTGAAAGTGAACAATTTAAGTGTGACATTTGTTACGGATACAGGTATCCTGTGTGTGTATCCTGTATGTGTGTTTCTTGTCTCTCCTTCTCCCCTCACAGGTGACAATCATCACTCCCCAATCAGTCATCAATCAGTCCCCAATCAGAAGACACCTGTTCCTTTTCCCTCAACCTATCACAGTCCCTTTCCCTTGGTTTAAAAACCCAGTCAGTAGTTTTCTCCCCAGCTCATTCTCACTCTGAGATCAATCTTTGTGTTCATTCTCTCAATCGCTCCCTCGCTGTGTCCCCCTCTCTCTATTGCTGTGTTGATCTCTTCTGTTTTTACAACTACATGTCACATTTGTCCGGTAATCCTGTGAGTGTTGTTTGACTGTTTGTTTGTTTGGTGGGAAAAGGGGGTACCAAGACAAGTCGCCCATGGGCATACATTACCCGTAGGAATACTGTGTCTAAGTACCCTAGTTAGACCTGGGCGGACCACCCTCTGTATTTTTGGTTAGTTAGCTAACTGTTCTTGAAATAGGCTAGTCTAGCTTAGGGGTGTTTTTGGCTTATTGTTTCTTTGCTTGGGTCCAGCTCAGTCCCTTTTCTCACATCCCTTTACCGTGTGTTTAAAATAAACCTTTTGAGTTTGACGGTAGATTTCAGTTGTCTGTGGTTTTTGGTTCTCACTGTTACTTGTCACGATTATAATTTGCATGATTTATGTTACGGGTCTCGTATCCATCCCCCCTAGACCGCTGGGCCAAAGGGATTCGTAACACATTCATTTGGAATTGTGCATTTCCTTTAGTGTGTTAAACTTGGCCTCATAATACGTTTTATAATAACAGTACATCAACCTTTTTCATCATAAATGACTTAAATCCTTTTGGAAGATTATATCTGGACCAACCAGCTCAAATACAGAACGGAGAGAGGGATACAATGGTTTGGTAAAATATCTTACTTCTCTGTATCACAATTGCCAAAAATAGAGTAGCGTTTGCATACCCACTGTGCGATAACAGTTACTACAGAGATGTTTACCGCTGTCACGCCCTGACCATAGAGAGCCCTCGGTTCTCTATGGTGTTTAGGTCAGAGCGTGACAAGGGGGGTGTTCTAGTTATTCATTTTCTATGTTGCTGGTTTGTATGGTTCCCAGTTAGAGGCAACTGGTAATCGTTGCCTCTAATTTGGGATCATATTTAGGAATCCCTTTCTCCCACCTGCTTTGTGGGATATTGGTTTGGTGTGTGCTCTGTGTGCTGCATGTTTGTTATATTCTTTGTTGTAAGTTTCACTATTAAATATAAATGTGGAACTCTACGCATGCTGTGCCTTGGTCCACTCATTTCAACAAGCGTGACACCGGAGAACACAGCAGGGCTCAGTGAATGGCTGAGCCCATACAACAAACCATTATTGGTATTCTTGACTGGTATAAGGAAATTGACCCCGTACTAGCCCGTTATCATCACAAGTTTAGTCCGTGAAAGTTAAGATGGAGCAGTGAGTTGAGAGTGGATTTAGTTGACCAAAGTCAGATGCTGCCTCTTCCTTCACCTCTCTGTGGAGTGTGGGATGCCGCATTCAATCTATTTTTGTATATTGCTGTGTACGATGATCGCAACAGGGGAAGAGTGTGCACCTCATTTAGGGTGTTATAGAAGAGTGTGTGAGATTGTGTGCATGTATGACTGTGAGTGTGTGTATGCCTACTGAAAAAGGGAAAAAACAAGACATAATTATTTAAAAAATGCACTTTTTCCAAGTGTTTTTCTTTTACTAAACATTGACACATGTACATTATACATCCTGCTTTGACAATGACGTTCATAGCTTTTGCTGTTGGAATTGCAAACTTAGCAAACCAATATTCTGGGAATATCATTTTCCTAAATGCTGCCAACTGAAACAATCCGATTGCATATAGCCTACCATCAGATGTACAGCTGTATTACACATTTTACTGCATATGCCATTTGAAGAGTGACTAATTACCAGGTAACAATGTATTGATGCATGTAAAAGATTAAGAAGATGTCCAGGCAATGCAAATGCTAATGATTTATGTACGTAACACAAGATTACACAGCCCGAGAGAAATGTAATGACATGATCAAAATAGTACGCCCCTATGTGTGAAGGCTTACCGGTCTGGTAACATTACAAATACAGAAGAAGCCTAACTGACTTTCACTCATATGGTTTTAGACTGTTTTCATGCTGACAAACCAATGATACAATCTTTATGACATGGATTCTAACAACTCACACCTTTCAAATATGTTTCCAAACATGCAAATGGTTTCAACAGCCTTGAACCCTCAACTTTTTCAACGTTAAGTGGAGAGATTTCATTGTATGTCGAGACAAACACAGAGTATCCATTGATGAGTTCTTCAAGGTTATAAAACCATTAAGGTGAACTGGCACAGACAGCCAGGAGACCTCCCATGTCATATGTGAAAACACAAGAGTTGCATCCCATAAACTTTAATAGAAAAATATACATATGAATCTGGAAAGCATAATTAAAAACTAGGGTTACATGCTTCTTTGTTTGTATCTAATGATAAATTCATTAACTTACAAATAATCAAACTAATTAAATAAACAACATGCTGAAAATTGCTCCAAGCTAACAAAAATATTTGAAATGAATTTCACTAACTACATAGTAGTTAGAAGTAATCTGCTGTACTTACAAGGTGTATTTCTGTAGCTCTTAGGACCTCAACTTCCAATATTCTAACGATTCATGTAAGATATATCTGTTATTGCACATTGTTGCTTATTCATGGTAAAAAAAAATAATTATACCTTTCACATTGCCCAAAGTGGTGGTGGTGGATGATTCGTCAGGATAATTAATTGCCTTTAAATTGAATATGTTGAATGACAAACATGCTTGAAAATTAACAGATTGCTATTATCGTTACTTCATACACCAGGCTATGTTCATAGGAAACTGCCTAAACAGACATATTGGTAACACATATCTATGTTATGCTACATGACATATGATGGACTTAGTTTCTGATAACCTGTAATAACTATAATAAGCAATTAATGTAGCTGTCCATCCTATGCAGTGTTGCCCAAAAAATATATGAACTTCATCTTCCCTGCAGTCCTTGGCAACCAACACTAATGAGAGTTTTTCATCCTCTGAATATGTCTACTATCATCTGTGGGCTGTAATATAAACTAGAATCTTCCTAGAATATATTCTACTGATCAACCTATCCCATTAAAAAAAACTATATCCAGTACATAATCAACAACCAACAGCAGTATCTGAGAGCTCTTAAGTATATATTTTATATCACTTCTGTGCTAAAACTGTATGGGGCACATTGATTCCAATCAGTGTGCAAAGCTGTTAATTTTTATTTATTTTACCTTTTATTTAACTAGGCAGATCAGTTAAGAACAAATTCTAATTTTCAATGATAGCCTAGAACAGTGGGTTAACTGCCTTGTTCAGGGGCAGAATGACAGATGTTGTACCTTGTCAGCTCAGGGATTTGATCTTGCAACCTTTCGGTTACTAGTCCAACACGCGAACCACTAGGCTACGCTGCTGCCAAATATCAAGTCAAAGGGTGGCTACTTTGAAAAATCTAAAATATATTTTGACTTTAACAATTTTTTTGGCTTACATGATTCCATATGTGTTATTTCATAGTTGTGATGTCTTCACTATTATTCTACAATGTTGAAAATAGTAAAAATAAAGAAAAACCCTGGAATGAGTACGTGTGTCTAAACTTTTTACTGCTGACTTAGTTGTGCACTGGGGCCTCCCACTCCTCTTTCTATTCTGATTAGAGCCAGTTGGCGCTGTTCTTTGGAGGGAGTAGTACACCACGTTTACCAGATCTTCAGTTTCTTGGCAATTTCTCACATGGAATAGCCTTCATTTCTCAGCACAAGAATAGACTAACAAGTTTCAGAAGAAAGTCCTTTGTTTCTGGCCATGTTGAGCCTGTAATCAAACCCACAAATGCTGATGCTCCAGATACTCAACTAGTATAAAGAAGGCCAGTTTTATTGCCTCTTTAATCAGAACAACAGTTTTCAGCTGTGCTAACATAATTGCAAAAGGTTTTCTAATGATCAATTAGCCTTTTAAAATGAGAAACTTGAATTAGCTAACATAACGTGCCATTGGAACACAGGAGTGATGGTTGCTGATAATGGGCCTCTGACCGCCGATGTAGAGATTCCATTAAAAATCTGCCGTTTCCAGCTACAATAGTCATTTACAACATTAACAATGTCTACACTGTATTTCTGATCAATTAGATGTTATTTTAACAGACAAAAACATTTGCTTTTCTTTCAAAAACAAGGACAAAAACAAGTGACCCCAAACTTTTGAACGGTAGTGTATATTTAGTACCAGTCAAAAGTATGGACACATCTACTGATTCAAGGGTTTTTCTTTATCTTTACTATTTTCTACATTATAAAATAATAGTGAAGACAGTAAAACTATGAAATAACACTTATGGAATCATGTAGTAACCAACAAAAGTGTTAAACAGATTCTTCAACGTAGCCACCCTTTGCCTTGATGACAGTTTTGCACCCTCTTGGCATTCTCTCAACTAGCTTCGAGGTAGTCACCTGGAATGCATTTCAATTTACAGGTGTGCCTTGTTATAAGTTCATTTGCGGGATTTCTTTCTTTCTTATTGTGTTTGAGCCAATCAGTTGTGTTGTGACAAGGTAGGGGTGGTATACAGAAGAAAAACTGTTTGGTAAAAGGCAAAGTCCATACTATGGCAAGAACAGCTCAAATAAGCAAAGAGAAACAACAGCCCATTACTTTAAGACATGAAGGTCAGTCAATCCGGAAAATTAAGAACTTTAAAAGTTTCTTCCAGTGCAGTCGCAAAAACCATCAAGCGCTATGATGAAACTGGCTCTCATGAGAACCGCCACAGGAAAGGAAGACCCAGAGATACCTCTGCTGCAGAGGACAAGTTCATTAGAGTTAACAGCACCTCATATTGCTGTGACATGGTTGGACCCAGGTGCAGAGAAGAGACCAGATGAGGAATCAGTGGTTAAGGATAAACATAAATACTTTACTGAGAAACAGTAGCCACAGGATCACAGTACACTGGAAAAAAACAACAAATACTAAGTCTCGAAAACTCACTCAGGAAACAAAAGCACATGGTAAACAATTCAATCTTCTGTAAAGAGAAACGGAAAACACACCTCTTTTGAAGGGGACATCATAATGAGTAATAGAGCACACCGAAGTGTCATAATTGTCTCTAGGACGGTCTCTACCGCCATCTGTAGACTAGTTGAACCATGACAATTGCAGCCCAAATAAATGCTTCACAGAGTATAAGTATCAGACACAGTATCAGGCCTTCATGGTCGAATTGCTGCAACAAAACCACTACTAAAGGATACCAATAAGAAGAAGAGACTTGCTTGGGCCAAGAAACATGAGCAATGTACATTAGACCGGCGGAAATCTATCCTTTGGTCTGATGAGTCCAAGTTTGAGATTTTTGGTTCAAACCGCCGTGAGACGCAGAGTAGGTGAACGGATGATCTCCGCATGTGTGGTTCCCACCGTGAAGCATAGAGGAGGAGGTTTGAGGGTGTGGGGGTGCTTTGCTGGTGACACTCTCAGTGTTTTATTTAGAATTCAAGACACACTTAACCAATTATGGCTACCACAGCATTCTGCAGCAATACGCCATCCCATCTGGTTTGCGCATAGTGTTACTATCATTTGTTTTTCAACACAACAATGAACCAAAACACCCCTCCAGGCTGTGTAAGGGGTATTTGACCAAGAAGGAGAGTGATGGAGTGCTGCATCAGATGACCTGGCCTCCACAATCACCCGACCTCAACCCAATTGAGATGGTTTGGGATGAGTGTAGGAAAAGCAGCCAACAAGTGCTCAGCATATGTTGGAACTCCTTCAAGACTGTTGGAAAAGCACTCCTCATGAAGCTGGTTGAGAGAATGCCAAGAGTGTGCAAAGCTGTCATCAAGGCAAAGGTTGGCTACTTTGAAGAATCTCAAATATAAATATGTTTTGATTTGTTCAACACTTTTTTGGTTACTTCATGATTCCATATGTTATTTCATAGTCTTGATGTCTTCCCTATTATTCTACAATGTAGAAAATAGTAAATAATAAAGATAAACCCTTGAATGAGTACATGTGTCCAAACTTTTTACTGGTACTGTATATAATGTAATTGTTCTTGGCATTTGCGGGAACACCAATAGCTGGAATGATAATTTTGAATAAGCAAGCTATCCAAGGTTTGAGGCAATTTGCAATCTGCATGGAGACCATATATAAGTGATTTTACAATTACATTGATAAAATGTAATTTGGTTATACTGCAGATTCCTTTTAATGACCAACTCTACTACACTGTACACAACATAATCCACATAGAAGTTCCTAATACCAATTTCCTCTACACCTAATCTTTGGCAGATATAGGTAACACTAGTCCACTCTGTGAAGTTAGGGGCCAAACTCAGGTACAATGGTCACCATTTAAAGTGCAGTATTTGACACATCGATCCTATTTAATACTCATTGTTTATGAGAATATATGCATGGAATTTTACACAATTCACAAATCTCAATCTAGGAAACATTTATCTTCTTTGTTTAACACTTTGCTTACTATATTTCCATCGACACAGACATTTGTGGATATATACTGTATACAAAACCATTTGTAGACCTATACATCGGAGTCTATCTGCATGTGTCAGATTCATTATATTGTCAATCACAGCACACCCCTCTTACCCAGGCTGCTGCCCTGAATCAGTATTGCATGCTGCAACAGCAAAGCCATTTTTGTAGAACGCTAGCTAACTTGTGAAGCAATCTCAGAATAAAACATGTTGAAAACCTCCTTGAGAAGGTAGGACACTCCATATCATGTGTTTTACATGGCTGGCAGTCTAAGTACTAAGGCCCTGGTTCAATATGACACATACAGTATCCTCCTACAAACATTTTCACTTGCTCAGTGCATTCATTTTGGGCTTTAAGAGCCTGCTGCTACTTATAGCTAGCGCTGTTAATACATTTCACAGTTTGATGACTCTGTATAAACATCTTTAAGATGTAAAAATGTCAAACCTAAAATGTAAATAGTTTTCCTGTAAAGTCTGTATTATTTGCTTTTCTGTTCTGTTCATCCACTGTTGATTGGAGATGTTTCGTCAAAAAATGCAAGTCTTAGCTTTTCGCTGCCCAGACTCAAACAAACTGCAAAGTATGCAATTCTTTGTAAACGTTGTTTTGATATTTTTTCTACATCTTGGTGTTCCTATGGAATCATCAGCCACAAGTGAATTTGTGTGTATAACAGAGCTATACAGTATGTTTTCAAAGAGCAACCACAGTACACTCTTAGAATTAGTGGAGACTTGAGTAACCCTGGAGATCCCTAAGGAACGCTTGGAGTTCCTCAAGGAACCATTGACGATCAATGGTTCATATTTGCACCTTTGGTTAGTTGAGACGTTCTTGGAGGAACCTTTAATGTTTTAATGTAGCAAAGGGTTCTTCAAATAATCTTTTCATAGGGGTTCCTCAAGGAACCTTTTTGAACTGGAAAGGTTCCCCCTATGTGTAATTTTTAGAACCCCAAAAAGTTATTCCAGACTTTTTTACTTCTAAGAGTGTATACTGTCAACAGCACAGAAAGAGAGCATTGTATATTCTATCTGTGAGTATAACTCATACTGGGACATGTTTATATATTTTTCCCACCTAGAGAGAATAATATCTCCTGCAGTATCAGGGCTCTTATAAAACCCCACAATCCACTGCAAAATGTGCCACTAAAACAGTCGATCCCTCTCCCAGCTCTCCACCAGTGTGAGGCGGCAAGTTGTTGTTGGGTAGCAGCCTGGTCTCACGGTTGAACCAGATGAAGTGTCAGTTCAGGCATGCTCTGGGGCTAAGTCAGTCTCACTCCTCACTCTCCTCCTCATCTCCCTTAGAGGTTTTGCTTGTGCGCTGGAAACAGTGGACAATGGAGGCCAGGAAAAAGCTGGTCATGATGGCCACTACAGACACAGAGATGCCAGAGAAGATGATGATAAGTAAGTCTGTTAAGGTAAGGGTGATCTGGCACTCCCGGAAGCTGTCCTGTGAGAGCTGGCTCAGGGACACCTGTCTGCCGTCCATGGGTAGTGAACACTCTATGCCCTCCACTCCTACAAGGGGACAAAGAAGAGAGATATGTTTAGGACCAGACAGAAAACCCAACAATAGAGCCTCCATTATAATTATCATCATGTAAAACAAACCGTCCCTCTGGCAGAACTATTATATTAACCTTAACAAATAACATCAACTCTCGAGATTTTGACCTCTAGATGCAATAACTTTTGTTATTCCAAGACACGTTTTTTTAAATCTTCTTTACTAAATGGAATGTCTGGATTCTTTTCAAATTCTATGAATTATGATCCTTGAGGTTAAATAGAAGTCAATTAACCAGATAAATCACTTGGCATAACCTCTGGTTTTTATTTACGGCATTGCTGGAACAGCCGGAAGGCAAGGAGCACCTTCACTGAACTCATCTCAAGACGTAAGCATTATAAATCGGTCTGTCATGCTCGCCAGTGTCCCAGTCACTATGAAAACTTCAATGACAACCATAGCTGAGGGAAGTAGGGGTGCTGGGGGTGCTGCACCCCCTGATAAATTGAAATTATTTTGCCCAAATTAGGCTGTAAAAAAATGATTTCCCCAAAAATGATATTATTCCAGTCTGAACAGACATAAATAAAATACTACACCAGAGATCATATTTTAGCTACAGTTGATCAATAGCTTCTAAAAATAGTTTTATCACAAGCACTTACAGTCAGGAAGACCACAATTTGGGCAGCACGTGCGCCACATATAGACAGCTTGTTGCGTTGTAGTCATAGTTATTAGTCATTCCACAGAAGGTTTTTGGAACCTCTAACCCTGGCACTTTGGCACTTAAACTCATGGGAAGACTAACAATGGCTGCCAGTCCTGAATATTATTGGTTGTGGCTGTTCGGAAAGCAAATGCCTACTGCTGAAAAGAGAAGACTAATCTGTCTGCAGAAGCTAACAAAAAAAATTCCCAACAACTTTTGAACAATTCTGAGCAAACAGTTTTTCAAAGTAGCTTATCTTGAGCACATCCGACATCACGGGTGAGTAGCCTATGCTTCATCTTCATCATTGGGTGAGTCAATGTCACTGGAAAGTTTATTTTGTAGCCAGGGTTTCCGATAGGTGCTGGATAAGTGACTGGGAAGATTGAAATTGATCAGACATTTGAGAAATGTACCAGTCATCCATGACATATAAGGGAGTCAACCCACGCAGCCAGCACCATCACAAAACGAGGGCTACAGGCCAAATGTCTTTAAAATAGCCTATAACATATTACAAAAACACAAATTATTGTGTTGATGTGTAGCAAAAGCAAAACTTTATAGCCTATTGTTTTATTGGTTTATAATTTACTAAAACAATAAGTGTCCACTTTACGGTTCAGCTGTCAGAGATTTGAGCACTAATTGCATCAGGGCATTGCATGCATAGGTATAGGAATATAATATTAATACAAACAAATATATATAAAGGAAGTGAAGCAAGTTTAGGCCTAGCCCCAGAGGGAGAGATAGAGGAGAGAGATAGAGATATGCATAATGTTAAAATACCAAGATGCATTTCTTTATCCTTGTCAGATAGGCTACTGTGTCTGCTGTACAGATATAGGTGTACAAAGGAGACTAATTTGTTCATTTCTGATCAGAATGTTTTTTATAAAGATAAGCATTATATTGTTTAGAATATGGGAGCAATTCTGGTAGGCCTAAAGCATTCTTTGTAACGGTTGTCCAAAGGAGTAGACCAAGGTGCTGCGTGGTAAGTGTTCATCTTGATATTTATTTTTACTCAGAACACAAACAAAATAATAAACAATGGTAAAACGACCGTCATGTCTTGCAGGCTTTACCGAGCAGAACAGAAATAAGATGCCACAACTCAAGGAGGGAAAAAGGGCTGCCTAAGTATGGTTCCCAATCAGAGACAACGATAGGCAGCTGCCTCTGATTGGAAACCATACCTGGCCAAAACATAGAAATATAAAACATAGAATGCCCACCCCACACCCTGACCTAACAAAATAGAGAAATAAACCGTCTCTCTCAGGTCAGGGCGTGACATTCTTCCTCACCTCAAATTCAACTGTCAGAGTCAGTTGGAGCGCTGGTGCTGATCCAACGCTCTTAACCACTAGCCATTGTTTATAGGAACATATGAGCACAGTATTATATTGTGGCAAACACCACATTATAGTCAGAGCTTAATTTGGCGAAAGAAAATGGCTCAACAGAATAAAACAAAACACACGTGAAATGGTTCAAACCTTTTTAACAGGCTATATTGCAGCAATTACCAAGAAAGGCTAGCAGTACAAAACAAGTGAAAGCAATAGGCTAATAACATTTATTTGCCAAAAGGCCTACTTATAATCTTAAACTAATTACAGAGCACACAATTAAAAAAACAGATCAAATTAATTTAGCCAACAACAATATCTCAACAGAGTGAAACAAAACACATTTTGATTATTTAAAGAACTGGCAAGATTAATACATATACAGTGGCAAGAAAAAGTATGTGAACCCTTTGGAATTACCTGGATTTCTGCATACATTAGTCAAAACATTTGATCTGATCTTCATCTTAGTCACAACAATAGACAAACACAGTGTGCTTAAACTAATAACACACAAATTATTGTATTTTTCTTGTTTATATTGAATACATAATTTTAACATTCACAGTGTAGGTTGGAAAAAGTATGTGAACCCCTAGGCTAATGCCTTTTCCAAAAGTTAATTGGAGTCAGGAGTCAGATAACCTGGAGTCCAATCAATGAGATGAGATTGGAGATGTTGGTTAAAGCAGCCCTGTCAGATAAAAAGCACTCACAAAATTTGAGTTTGCTAGTCACAAGAGGCATTGTCTGATTTGAACCATGCCTCAAACAAAAGCGATCTCAGAAGACCAAAGATGAAGAATTGTTGACTTGCATAAAGCTGGAAAGAGTTACAAAAGTATTTCTTAAAGCCTTGATGTTCATCAGTCCACGCGAAGACAAATTGTCTATAAATAGAGAAAGTTCAGCACTGTTGCTACTCTCCCTAGGAGTGGCCGTCCTGCAAAGATGACTGCAAGAGCACAGTGCAGTATGTTCAATGAGGTTAAGAAGAATCCAAAAGTGTTAGCTAAAGACTTACAGAAATATCTGGAACATGCTAACGTCTCTGTTGACGAGTCTACGATATGTAAAACACTAAACAAGAATGGTGTTCATGGGGGGACACCACAGAAGAAGCCACTGCTGTCCAAAAAAAACATTGCTGCACGTCTGAAGTTCACAAAATAGTACCTGGATGTTCCAAAATATTCTGTGGACAGATTAAACTAAAGTTGAGTTGTTTGGAAGGAACACACAACACTATTTTTAGAAAAAAAGGCACAGAACACCAACATCAAAACCTCATCCCAACTGTAAAGTATGGTGGAGGGAGCATCATGGTTTGGGGCTGCTTTGCTGCCTCAGGGCCTGGACAGCTTGCTATCATCGACAGAAAAATGTATTCCTAAGTTTATCAAGACATTTTGCAGGAGAATGTAAGGCTATCTGTCCGCCAATTGAAACTCAACAGAAGTTGGGTGACACGACAGGACAACGACCCAAAACACAGAAGTAAATCAACAACAGAATGGCTTCAACAGAAGAAAATACACCTTCTGGAGTGGCCCAGTACGAGTCCTGACCTCAAATCGATTTAAAATGCTGTGTCATGACCTTGAGAGTGGTTCACAAAAGATATCCTAAGAATATTGCTGAACTGAAACAGTTTTGTAAAGAGGAATGTCCAAAATTCCTCCTGACCGTTGTGCAGGTCTGATCCGCAACTACAGAAAACGTTTGGTTGAGATTATTGCTGCCAAAGGAAGGTCAACCAGTTATTAAATCCAAGGATTCACATACGTTTTCCACCATACACTGTGAATGTTTACACGGTGTGTTCAATAAAGACATGAAACCGTATAATTGTTTGTGTCTTATTAGTTTAAGCAGACTGTGTTTGTCTATTGTTGTGACTTAGATGAAGATCAGATCAAATTTTATTGCCAATTTATGCAGAAATCCAGATAATTCCAAAGGGTTCACATACTTTTTCTTGCCACTGTACCTACTATAATAGCAATGATATACAATAAGAATAATGCTAAAACAAGTTCCAAAATTGCATCCTACCTGAATAGCGAGTTGCACAGTAGCCTGCATTTGGTAACTTGTGTGTGTCACGACTTCCGCCGAAGTTGGTCCCGAAGTTGGTCCCATCACCGGTTTTCTAGTCACCACTGAACCACGTTTCATTTTCCATTTGTTTTGTCTTCATTGTACACACCTGGTTTCCATTCCATAATTCTTGTTCCTTATTTAACCCTCTGGTTTCCCCCTTGGTTTTGTGCATGATTGTTCGTGTCAAGTTGTCTCATTTATGTGAACTGGATTATTTGTCTCCTTTGTGGAAAATTGTTTTTGAGGAAAGTTAAGGTTATTACTCATCTCTGTGTCCTGCGCCTGACTCCGCATTACCTGCATCACCTAGACATTTGACAGAATCACACACCTACAACCAATGGAGTCAGCAGATGCACACAGCCCTCCTCTACCTGTGGAGGAGCGCGTCCAGCAGCACGCGACTGTTGCAAAGTCTCAGCACAGCCATGGATCGCGTGCTGCAAACCATTGGGCGATGGGAGAGAGGGGTTTTTCCAGCAACCCCATCATCATCACCTCAGCTCCCACAATAACGCACACCACTGTCCACCCCTCCTTCACCTGGACCCAATGGGATTTGGCTTGCGCTCCCGAGGGAATATGATGGGATGGCTGCCGGGTGCCAGGGGTTCCTACTCCAGCTAGAGCTCTACCTGGCGACCGTCCACCCAGCTCCTTCGGGATGCGAGAGTGTGAATGCCCTCATCTCCTGTCTATCTGGGAAAGAACTTGAATGGGCCAACGCCGTCTGAGGAAGGGAAGGAGCGGCGTTGGACAACTATGAGGATTTCACCCGACGCTTCCGGCGGTTTTCGATCATCCACCTGAGGGGAGAGCGGCAGGGGAATGCTTGTTTCATCTTAGACAGGGGATGAGGAGCGCACAAGACTTTGCACTGGACTTCCGAACTCTGGCCGCCGGCACGGGATGGAATGAGCGGGCCCTGATCGACCACTACAGGTGTAGTCTACGCGAGGACGTTCGTTGGGAGCTAGCCTGCAGGGACACCACCCTTACACTTGACCAGCTGGTGGACCTATCTATCCGGCTGGATAACCTGATGGCCTCCCGCGGACGTCCGGATCGGGGTCCGTCAGTTCCATCCCCCAGCACCTCCGATCCGACACCTATGGAGCTAGGAGGTGCTGCTCTGAGGGGTACCGGAGGGGGGGCCATTCCCTGCACCACCTGTGGCCGCAGAGGGCACACTGCTGGTCGGTGCTGGGGAGGTTCCCCAGGGAGTCGAGGTAGCAGGCATGTATTGACTTACCTGCATCACCTAGACATTTGACAGTGTGGTATTAAAAAATATTCTGCTAATGTCTTCTATCATTTAAATGATGTAGAATTGCATGAAAGGCTTTTATAAAAGGCACATTTTCTTTACCAGCCCTACAATTTTTTTTCTCCCATGTGTGGAATTCCTAAAAACTTGTCTGCTCAACTGTATGCCACTATGCAAATGCACCCCCAACTCAAAACATCTTCCTGTGGCTGTGATGACAACACAACACATTGTTGATTTCAAGGTTAGTTTTCACTCATCCCATTCATTTTAAGTCCCAAGGTTACATGAGCTGTGGATCATCGCCTCACTGAACCAATTCAAGTAAATATTTAAAGTGCCATTGACATGCCCTGTGCTGTGCTGATGGGATAACATTACGTGAGATGAGAGAGCTGGCTAGTTTACAGGCTGTAGTAGTTCCACTGATTCTACCTCCGCAAATGGAAGGCTTTTAGCTATGCGCTATGTGAGAGAGATTTTCAGGTGGCTTGGCTGCCCAACTCCCAAAACTGAACAGATTAAAATGCTATAATGTATTTTGGCAACTTCAAACAACCTTATCATACTACAGTATGCACTTACAATCCAGGATTTTATTGCCAGCTGAGCTAATACTGCCTTCGTATTTTCTTATGCTGTCTAGAATAGCAATGCAAAGTAATGAACAAACAAGCCTCTTGACAATTGATGCTGCAATGATGTTGGTTGACAAAACTCATTGTTAAACAGCTGATTAATTGGTCTAATTAGCTCATGTATTGTGTGCTAAATTACAATCATGGCTGTTTATGAAGGAGCTGATCGTGGACTACAGGAGACTGCAGAGAGAGCACGCCCCCATCCACACTGACAGGGCTGCAGTGAAGAAGGTCAAAAGCTTCAAGTTTCTCAACGTGCATGTCACTGAGGACATAAATTGTCCTCAGTGACGTGCCTCAGGAGGCTGAAGATATTTGGCTTGGCTCCTAAGACCGTCTCAAACTTCTACAGATGTACCATCGATAGCATTCTGTCGGGCTGTATCACCGCCTGGTATGGCAACTGCACCGCCTGCAACCACAGGGCTCTCCAGAGGGAAATCTAGAGCACCCAGTGTCACAGGAAGGCCAAGACAATCATCAAGGACCTCAGCCACCTAAGCCACAGCCTGTTCACCCCATTACAATCTAGAAGGCAGAGACAGTACATGTGCATCAAAGCTGGGACCAAGAGACCGATAAACAGCGTCTACCTCCATCAGAATGTTAAACATTCATCACTAGCCGGCATCCACCCAGTACCCTGCCCTGAACCTTAGTTTACTAGCCGGCTACCACCCGGTACTCTACCCTGCACCTTACCTGCTGCCCCATGTACATAGAGTCATTGAACACTGGTCACTTCAATAGTGTTTACATTCTGTTTTACCCACTTTATATCTCTATACTCTATTCTAGTCATGGCTCATCCTTTATACAGTGAGGGAAAAAAGTATTTGATCCCCTGCTGATTTTGTACGTTTTCCCACTGACAAAGAAATGATCAGTCTATAATTTTAATGGTAGGTTTCTTTGAACAGTGAAAGATAGAATAACAACAAAAAAATCCAGAAAAACGCATGTCAAAAATGTTATAAATTTATTTGCATTTTAATGAGGGAAATAAGTATTAATATAGGCAAATGTTAACTCCCAGGTGGGCAGAAAAGAAGCCTAGAGGAGGTGGGTGCATACTTACCATTGCCACAGGCCAAAGCATGCATGCACAAACGCTTTCCCACGCTCTCTCACACACACGTGCTGTCACACAGATAGCCCAGATTGTAGCAGCATGTTCTGCTGTGTGGCATAATGCTGTTTCTTTTATATGTTTCATAAACTTAAGGCTCAAACGAATATGTTACATCATCCACCATTTGCTCCACCCATTTAAAAGTGTCACAACACTTTGAAGTGCATGACCCCAGTAAAAGTAGCTGTCACCATTGGCGTCGGCTAATGGGGATCCTAATAAATAAAATAAAATCAAATGACAACTTACACCTAACCATTTTGTAAGCTTTTTCACTCCAGTATACATGTGCGCCGTCTATACATTATAGGCTTTTAAAATGGTATTACATGGTCAGATGGAAAGTTCACATGGACAGCCAAAGAAAGTTTATAAAGAGGCTGCATATCAATTCAACTCAAATTTGAGAGGAGTTGGGTATAGTTTTGGGATCGTATACATTGTTTATGCCAGCTTTGTTGTCCACTTAAGTAAGAGATTAATGGCCTCTGTTTGTATTCACACCACACTTTAAATGGCAAACTCATCACCCAGGAGACCCAGCCTTAGGCTCTGAGATGGGCTTGTCTCTCTGGCCACTCTGCCCCAGCATCACCCTACACATTGATTAATGAGATTGGAGATCAAAGTTTGCCTGTTTAACAGGGTCCTGTTAGAGTTACTGATATTAACTTTATCCTGCTCCCTGTGGGGCAAGACGACAGGCCCCATTTCCCCCCAGCACTAAATGAATCCCTGCTCAGCTGACAGTGGATATTTTTAACCTGTACTGATTATCCAGTTGTTAACATGTTATTTTATACATTATGCAGGAAACCACAGACACTTTTTCGATATGTGGAAATTACTGAAAATGGGTGAAATCAGTTTAAACCGAAAACGATAGGCCTTCATTATTTTGCAAATGGAGCAGTATTATGGCATTACCATTTATTTAAAGCAGCAATCAGCAGTTGAAACAATAACAAAACGTACTGTTTTGGTAAATGCTAAGGGATTGAGCTGGAGAAATGTAACAACTATCAATAGTTTTAACAATGTTTTGAGGCTATATAGTGTTTGTTAACATTTACTTTGTTTACAAATACTGGAGTAAATAAAACATGCTTATATTTTGGGTTATCATTTTATATTTACATTTTAGTCATTTAGCAGACGCTCTTATCCAGAGCGACTTACAGTAGTGAATGCATACATTTCCTACATTTTTTTCCCCCGTACTGGTCCCCCATGGGAATCGAACCCACTTCCCTGGCGTTGCAAACACCATGCTCTACCAACTGAGCCACACGGGACTTGATGGGGGATGAGATTTTAACTAAGTTCATGAGGCATTTCTAAGTTATATTCTTCAAGAATCAATGGGTACATATTATACATTTATCAGTCCAAAAATGGATGTAGCAACTGCAGGTTGCCGCTTTAATAGAAAAAAATGCCAATATTTCAACACTGTGCCCCAAATATTTGTGCAATTTACTGTACATACACTAAGCTTCAGTGGACACCTGTTACGCAAATCCTCTTTATTATATAATTCGGACACGATAATTCTGACTGGGACGATCTCGAAAATACTGTCTGTCTCTGAGACAAACATCCTAGTTTGATTTCCTATAGATGACAGACAGCTCCTTTAGTTCCTGTCTCCCACAGGCTCTGTAGTTTCTTGTGACAGACTGAAATGATTTGGTTCTGGGTGCTGGGATTACAGTCTCTGTAACTGGCCTCTATACAAGCCACAATGGTATTATGTGCAGATGTTACAAGACAGAACATCTAGCCTCTTGAGCTGACATCTGTTTTCCACTGTTCTGATATGGCTGTATTCATCAATCTAGCAAGAAGGCTTATGTAGATTGGCTTTCACCTGAAAAAAACACTTTCAACTCATATTATGTAGTACAGAATAAAAGTATAATAAACCATATACAAATATGATGACATCATAGTGAAATCTTGACATGCAACTGAACAAGCCGTTTCATACGTTATAATATGTCTATATGTAGATCAAATCAAACGTTATTCGTGACGTGCGCCGAATACAACAAGTGTAGACCTTATTGTGAAATGCTAACTTACAAGCCCTTAACCAACAGTGCAGTTCAAGAAGAGTTAAGAAAATATTTAACAAATAAATTAAAGTAAAAAATAATAAAAAGTAACATAACATAAACGAGGCTATATAATGAGGGTGTACCGGTACCGAGTTAGTGTGCGGAGGTACAGGTTAGAGGTAATTTGTACATGTAGGTAGGGGTGAAGTGACTATGCATAGATAATAGACAGCGAGTAGCAGCAGTGTACAAAACAAATGGAGGGGGGGGTCAGTCAATGTAATAGTCCAGTGGCCATTTGATTAATTGTTCAGCAGTCTTATTGCTTGGGGGTCCACTTTTGGTCCTAGACTTGGCGCTCCGGTACCGCTTGCCGTGCGCTAGCAGAGAAAACCGTCTATGACTTGGGTGACGAGAGTCTCTGACAATTTTATGGGCTTTCCTCTGACACCACCTATTATATAGGTCCTGGATTGCAGGAAGCTTAGCCCCAGTGATGTACTCGGCAGTATGCACTACCCTCTGTAGCACCTTACGTTCAGATGCCGAGTAGTTGCCATACCAGGCGTTGATGCAACCGGTCAGGATGCTCTCGATGGTGCAGCTGTAGAACTTTTTGAGGATCTGGGGACCCATGCCAAATCTTTTCAGTCTCCTGAGGAGGAAAAGGTTTTGTTATGCCCTCTTCACAACTGACTTGGTGTGTTTGGACCATGATAGTTTGTTGGTGATGTGGACACCAAGGAACTTGAACCTCTCGACCCGCTCCACTACAGCCCCGTTGATGTGAATGGGGGCCCGCTTTTTCTGTAGTCCATGATCACCTCCTTTGTCTTGCTCACATTGAGGGAGAGGTTGTTGTCCTGGCACCACACTGCCAGTTCTCTAACCTCCTCCCTATAGGCTGTCGTCAGCAAACTTAATGATGGTGTTGGAGTCGTGTTTGGCCACGCAGTCGTGGGTGAACAGGAAGTACAGGAGGGGACTAAGTACACACCCCTGAGGAGCACCAATGTTGAGGATCAGCGTGGCAGACGTGTTGTTGCCTACCCTTACCACCTGGGGGTGGCCCGTCAGGAAGTCCAGGATCCAGTTGCAGAGGGAGGTGTTTAGTCCCAGGGTCCTTAGCTTAGTGATGAGCTTCGTGGGCGCTATGGTGTTGAACGCTGAGCTGTAATCAATGAACAGCATTCTCACATAGGTGTTCCTTTTGTCCAGGTGGGAAAAGGCAGTGTGGATTGCGTCATCTGTGGATCTGTTGGGGCGGTATGCGAATTGAAGTGGGTCTAGGGTATCTGGGAGGATGCTGTTGATGTGAGTTACAATCAGTTTTAGGCACATCTACCCAAAATATTTGACCTTTTTATTACTTTACCCAAAATATCATGACATTAGTGCAAGTCAAAATGTATGACATTTGTGAACATCTAAATCAACATTTTGGCCATTTTTTCAGTGTGTCCACCCTATCGATAAGGAGACGTTGTTTTTGACAAAATTACTTTTGTAATTTGTATTTTTTTTAACGTATTTTAGGAAGTGTGTAGGTCGCATTCTTTATTGTACAGCTATGAAAGTTATATATTTAGAACTGCCTGTTCCGTAGGAATCCAGTGTCATGTCTGTGTAGTGAGCAAGTCAACCTAAAGAGCTGCTTTTCTAAGGATCGCCCCTTTGATGTGAAGTAGCAGAGATGACAAAATTGATTGTAATGATACAGCCAACCACTAGAGGGGGCCATAGGCACGTTTATTCAACAGAGAGGCCTCTGAGTGTCCTTGAACTGTCACATTTTTATTGTTCTGACTTATAAAACTGTGGGAAATTAATCAAATAAGTAATGTAAACATACTATCAGTAATTACCAGTAAATCTAGTGCCTGAAATCGGCCACTGTAGTCTTAAGAGTCAACTGTACCAAATTCTCAATCATTGCCAGAACTATATCTTATTTCCGCCAATTATTTTTATTTTTTTATTTCACCTTAATTTAACCAGATAGGCTAGTTGTGAACAAGTTCTCATTTACAACTGCGACCTGGCCAAGATAAAGCAAAGCAGTGCGACACAAACAACAACACAGAGTTACACATGGAATAAACAAACATACAGTCAATAATACAATAGAAAAAGTCTATAGTGTGTGCAAATGAGGTAGGATAGGGAGGTAAGGCAATAAATAGGCCATAGTGGCGAAATAATTACTATGTAGCAATTAGACACTAGAGTGATAGATGTGCAGAAGATGAGTGTGCAAGTAGAGATACTGGGGTGCAAAGAAGCAAAATGAATAAAATAAATAACAGTATGGGGATGAGGTAGTTGGATGGGCTATTTTCAGATGTGCTATGTACAGGTGCAGTGATCTGTGAGCTGCTCTGACAGCTGGTCCTTAAAGCTAGTGAGGGAGATATGAGTCTCCAGCTTCAGTGATTTTTGCAGTTCGTTCCAGTCATTGGTAGCAGAGAACTGGAAGGAAAGGCGGCCAAAGTAGGAATTGGCTTTGGGGGTGACCAATGAAATATACCTGCTGGAGCGCGTGCTACGGGTGGGTGCTGCTATGGTGACCAGTGAGCTATGGCGGAGCTTTACCTAGTATAAGGGCTTTGGTGGCAAAACAGATGGCACTGTGATAGACTGCATCCAATTTGCTGAGTAGAGTGTTGGAGGCTATTTTGTAAATGACATCGCCGAAGTCAAGGATCGGTAGGATAGTCAGTTTTACGAGGGTATGTTTGGCAGCATGAGTGAAGGATGCTTTGTTGCGAAATAGGAAGCCAATTCTAGATATAATTTGGGATTGGAGATGCTTATTGTGAGTCTGGAAGGAGAGCTTACAGTCTAAACAGACACCTAGGTATTTGTAGTTGTCCACATATTCTAAGTAGATATGGACGGTCGGGCGGGTGTGGCAGCGATTGGTTGAAGAGCATGCATTTAGTTTTACTTGCATTTAAGAGCAGTTGGAGGCCACGGAAGGAGAGTTGTATGGCATTGAAGCTCGTCTGGAGGTTAGTTAACACAGTGTCCAAAGAAGGGCCAGAAGTATACAGAATGGTGTCGTCTGCGTAGAGGTGGATCAGATATTAGTGAGTAATAGCCATAGTCTATTACTGCTATCACCATAAATACAGTATGGGCCACAAGAGTAAGGTGCACCAATATAGAGTCATCCAGAATATGATACAGCTAGAAACCAATTCGGTTGGCCAGCACGCAGAGGTATGGGCAACCACATGGTTATGTTACAGCTAGTGCTGCCTCGTGATGGATTACAGTCAGGATTACAGCCAGCCTTGGGGATAGTGGTGTCCATTTGTATCCCACTTCCTGTCTCCTGGGTGATTGATCTAGCTGGCTGTCGTTAGGCTGATTTCGGAGGATTGTCTCTACTCCCACTTCAACACAACAGTGGCTGTTGTGATTTATTCCAACGTCGATAGCAGAAGAGTGAGAATCATACAGGCAATTATCTCATAATTCCTAATTAAACTGTGGAATGGGTATACATGTATTTTCTATTACTCAAAGACAATCACAGAGAAGAAATCAAAGAAAAATAAGAACAGAGTCAGAGGGAGATAGAGAGTGGGAACAGACAAATAGGGATGGAGTAGAGTGTCTGAATTAACAAAGTGACAACCCTTCATGTGACAGTGAGGCCAAGTGTGAGTCATTCAAATCAGGAGGGGTTTACCTTATGCACAGGGACTCAGTGATCTCATAGTCACATGGGGATATTCTCAGCACAAACATTTAGCATGGCTCATTCAACACACATGCACACATAAAAACAGACACAAAATCCGCAGCTGTATAAAGCACTAGCTTGATCTTTCTTTTCTCAGAATGATATACTTGCCATTTAGACATCTATTACTCATAACGTAGCACTTTTTTGATTGCTTTCTAAGCTATACACTTCAATGTCAGCTTGAATTCATTCAACGTTAAATAAATATTAAATGGCCAAGGTCAAATGCACTCTCTTCACAAGTAAGTAAAATAATACATTTTCCCTGACATCCATGCCCGAGGCAAAGACAGTTGATGATTTTGTAATGTAATGCAATGTTAACTCCGAACTGAATATAATATGAGACAGTGATGTGGAAGGCCAGTGAATTCACAGTGACGTCATATTTACAGAGCTGCTCATGCAGTGTGGTAACAGCTCTCTGTGGAGTAACCTGATAGGCTGTGAAGGAACATTTTGACATTGACCCTGTCACATGAGCTGTGGATCATGAACAGTGTTGATAGCTGTGTCTTATTAAGCCTCAGACACTGGCCCATGGGACCCATGGGAGCTAGGCCGCCCTGCCCTGCTATGCCCTGCTTTGGCCTGCCCTGTGGATGACTGTGGCTCCTGTTACCCAGCTAGTCACTGTGGTATCAGCCTGGTCTTATAGACTAGACGTAACATAGTAAATATAAATCCAGGGCACTCAAATTGTGTGATATGTTACGTTTGGTATGGTTACATAAGACAGAAGGTTACTTAAAAATGATACTTCTGGATTTTGGCAAGTCGGAGTCAGATGAACTCGTGGATACCATTTTTATGTCTCTGTGGCCAATAAGAAGGAAGTCAGAGGTAGTTTTGCGAGCCAATGCTAACTAGCGTTAGCGCAATGACTGGAAGTCTATGGGTATCTACTAGCACTAGTTAACAACTTCCTTCAAACTGCAAGCAGAGACATAAAAAGGGTATCCCATGAGTTCATCTGAGTCTGGGGAAGTAGATAAAGGGTATCATTGCCAAAATCCCAAAGTATACCTTTACCTTTAAGGCAAAAACGAAGGTAGGGTGGCTGGTTGAGGTAGATGGGTAGACATATAATGCGAACATCTAGCAACCAAAAGGTTGCGTGTTCGATTCTCACCTTGGACAACTTTAGTATTTTAGCAATTTTGCAACAACTTACAAATGTTTTTCTACTTTGCAACTACTTAGAATGTTAGCTAACCCTTCCCATAACCCTAACCTTAACCTACCTTAACCCTAACCCGAACCTAACCCTTTCCCCAAGCCATAAGACTGCTAAATAGCTAACAGAATGGCTACATGGTCTATCAGAGTTGATCCTTGTATATTATTTTTGTTTTTGCACTGTCTTTATGCACCCTCACAGGACTCAACACACTCACGCACACTGACACTCCAACACGCACATACATGCGTGCACATTTGCACTGACTCTACACATACGCAAACACAAACACATACAATCATCATTTACGCTGCTGCTACTCTGTTTATCATATATCCTGATCCCTAGTCACCTTACCCCATACATACAGTGGCTTGCGAAAGTCCTCACCCCACTTGGCCTTTTTCTTATTTTGTTGCCTTACAACCTGGAATTAAAATGACTCTTTTGGGGTTTGTAGCATTTGATTCACACAACATGCCTACCATTTTCAAGATGCAAATTTTTTTTTAATGTGAATGAAAACTAAAAATAAGACAAAAAAATTAACTTGAGCATGCATAACTATTTTTTATAACCCAACCCTGATCTGTACTCCACAACTTTGTCCCTGACCTGTTTTGAGAGCTCCTTGGTGGTGCCGCTTGCTTGGTGGTGCCCCTTGCTTTGTGGTGTTGCAGACTCTGGGGCCTTTCAGAACAGGTGTATATATACTGAGATCATGTGACAGATCATGTGACACTTAGATTGCACACAGGTGGACTTCATTTAACAAATTATGTGACTTCTGAAGGTAATTGGTTGCACCATATCTTATTCATGGGCTTCATAGCGAAGGGGGTGAATACATATGCACGCACCACTTTTCCGTTTTTTATTTGTGTTTTTTTTAACCTGTTGGGGGTAGGGGGCAATATTTGCACAGCCGGATAAAAAACGTACCCGATTTAATCTGGTTATTACTACTGCCCAGAAACCAGAATATGCATATAATTATTGGCTTTGGACCCTAAAGACCCTAAAGTTTCTAAAACTGTTTGAATGGTGTCTGTGAGTATAACAGAACTCATTTGGCAGGCCAAAACCTGAGAAGATTCCAAATAGGAAGTACCCTCTCTGACCATTCCTTGGGCTTCTTGGCTCTGTTTAAAGAAAATGTAGGATCTTTGCTGTAACGTGACACTTCCTACGGCTCCCATAGGCTCTCAGAACCCGGGAAAAAGCTGAATGATGTAATTCCAGTCGCTGGCTGAAAAACTTTAGCGCCTTGGTTAAGTGGTCGTTCAGAGGACCATCAGACTGAGGCTCGTGCACGAGGGGATCCCATGTTTTTACTTTCTCTCTCTTTGAACGTAAACACGCTTTCCCGGTCGGAATATTATCGCTTTTTTACGAGAAAAATTGCATAAAAATTGATTTTAAACAGCGGTTGACATGCTTCGAAGTACGGTAATGGAATATTTAGAATTTTTTTGTCACGAAACGCGTCGGGCGCGTAACCCTTCTTTACCCTTTCGGATAGTGTCTTGAACGCACGAACAAAACGCCGCTATTTGGATATAACTATGGATTATTTGGGACCAAACCAACATTTGTTATTGAAGTAGAAGTCCTGGGAGTGCATTCTGACGAGAACAGCAAAAGTAATAACATTTTTCTTATTGTAAATCTGACTTTGGTCAGGGCTAAACTTGGTGGGTGTCTAAATAGCTAGCCCTGTGATGCCGGGCTATCTACTCAGAATATTGCAAAATGTGCTTTCACCGAAAAGCTATTTTAAAATCGGACATAGCGAGTGCATAGAGGAGTTCTGTATCTATAATTCTTAAAATAATTGTTATGTTTTTTGTGAACGTTTATCGTGAGTAATTTAGTACATTTTTTGTAAATTCACCGGAAGTTTGCGGGGGGTATGCTAGTTCTGAACGTCACATGCTAATGTAAAAAGCTGTTTTTTTATATAAATATGAACTTGATTGAACAAAACATGCATGTATTGTTTAACATAATGTCCTAGGTGTGTCATCTGATGAAGATCATCAAAGGTTAGTGCTGCTGTGGTTTGGGTTTATGTGACATTATATGCTAGCTTGAAAAATGGGTGTCTGATTATTTCTGGCTGGGTACTCTGCTGACATAATCTAATGTTTTGCTTTCGTTGTAAAGCCTTTTTTAAATTGGACAGTGTGGTTAGATTAACGAGAGTCTTGTCTTTAAAATGGTGTAAAATAGTCATATGTTTGAGAAATTGAAGTAATAGCATTTCTAAGGTATTTGAATAACGCGCCACAGGATTCCACTGGCTGTTACGTAGGTGGGACGATTTCGTCCCACTGGCCCTAGAGAAGTTAAACAAGTTATTTTTTCATTTCACTTCACCAATTGGGACTATTTTGTTTATGTTCATTACATGAAATCCAAATTAAAATCATTTAAAATATAGGTTGTAATGCAACAAAATAGGAAAAACGCCAAGGGGGATAAATACTTTTGCAGGGCACTGTATCTACCTCTAACAGTCCAGTATCCCTGCACATTGTAAATGTGGTATTAGAACTGACCTGTTTGGAGAGCCTAGCTAACGTTCGCCACCTAGCTTACTTTAGCATTAGCGTTAGCCACCTTCACCACCTAGCTAACATTAGCCACAATAAATTGGAATTCGTATCATATCAAACGTTTTGCGATTTTGTTAATATATTTTTGCAATTTGTAACATATCATACGAAATGGATCATACAAAACAAATTAATACTTACCATACAAAACCGAACTTATCATGCTAATTGAGTATCCCGGATTTACATTTACTATGTTACGTCTCCCCTGAGTCCTAGTTGGTGTTATAGAATGGTGTTGCTCTAAATGATACATGTTCCTCCTTAACCCAAGAGCTCTGGAGACAGCAGTGGATCATGTTGACACTCATTCCCTGATAAAACATTTAGGCACCTGATTGGTGGCAGACAGGCAGACCTGCACAAAGGAACGGCCCCTCAGACGAGTGGACTGACTGACATCTGATTACAAAGCCTGTATCCTTGACAGGTTTATGGAGAGAGGTTGTCAATTGATATGCAAGGTTGGTAATCTTTACATATTATGCAGATGAATATCTGTTATTACTCATTTTACAACAGTTACATTATCTACTGACTGTCTATGGGGATCCACAGTCAATTGGGACTCTGAAAGAATACATCAATAGGTATAATTAGATAATATGTGTCTTGGACATCTGTTAATTTGGTTAAAAAAAGTCATCTGGACAGTGACCCTTTTAATCCATAAAAGCCCAACATATTTGGCATTTACAACACAGTCAACACAGTTACTCAATCAGAGTTATTCAAACAGAGTATGCACAACTTATTCTGTGTGCAGTGCAGTGGACTGGTACAGTACAGTATGTTTATCACATGGGATATCAGCATGTGAGAACAGGCACAAACAGGTCCAGAGCATGTCTACACTGCTGCTGCTAAAGTAATGCTAAACAGGGTCTAATCCATAATAACAGGATTAGGACAGAAGGGGAGATTCATGGGTGGTGAGTTGGGAATGATTTGATGGGTGGAGGAATTTGTCTATATTTTCATTACTCCATGTTTCCATGGACACTCTATGGTAATATAAACTGACTGTTGATGCTGTTTGTGCATTAATCCTAACCATTACAATTTTAGCTCTGGATTCAAGGGTACCATTATTCTCGGACAAATCATGCACCCAAGGAGGATGCTGATGATGGTTCTGTGAAGTGTTGATACATGTTGAAGAGCTTATCAAGTCAGCCTTGTTCTATAAATTACTGTCCATCCTTTACTGTAGGAATAGTGGTGGTCAACAGACCTACCCCCAAACACATGCACACATACACACATGCACTCAAGCGTACACGCACGCACACACACAAACACACACAAACTCACACAGACACACACACTCACCACTCATGAATCAGGTCCTGTCATAATACTCAAGAATATTTTGGGTGGTTTGAAGTTTTCACACCAACACATCTGTTCAGCAAGAGATACTTGGTATTGTTAGCAGTGTGTAGGTGTGTCTGACTCTAATCTATCATTTGGAACAGTTTCTGTATGTGTGGTTCACAACAATTCCTACACAATGTGAGCAGTTGAGAAGAGACTGGTTGAATCATACACAGATTTTCAGATACCCTGGACCCATGAGAAATTACATTTACTTGAAAATGCATTTGGAGCTGCAGCCAGGGACTTGATTTCAAATGTACAGCTTTCTTAATTTTACCCATATGCATCAGCAACATTTCCTATTCTTAATGAGCACAGAGGCAGTCCCAGAATAATACTGTACCCCTGTGCTCTACGAATTTCCTACTTGCAAATGCATTCATCAATATGTACTGTATCACGCATATGCCCAGTGCTGATGCAAACTGCATAGTGTTCTTCAGGTCTACTGCTAAATAAAGTTATAAAGACTGTGTGTGAGTGTGTGTATGTTTGGTTGATGATGCTAAATAGAAAAGGTCACTGTGGTTTATTAATGGTTAGCAGGTGGTTTTGCCTCCTAGCCAGGTCACACAGTAAACACTGATTTGAATGTAAATACATTACATGAGGTGAGACGCTGCACTGCTAACTCAATATGAGAGTGCATCTCGGGGCCCAGTTGGCAGGTATGCCAGAGGGGTTGGCTGACTGGGCCAATGGCCTGTTGTTTGTTGCTGCTGATGTGTGCTTTTCCAGCATATCTAATAGAATTCATTACAGCCTGCAGTAGATAACACTGAGGACAAGTGATGAATGCATTTGCAGCTTCTTACCATGGAGAATGAGGTATTCCTGACAATTTATCAACTTCTCTTTCTCACACAGACCCAACTTTTTGCAGATGCTTTCTTATTGAGCAGTAGGAGGGAGAGGAACAAGGTTGGCAATTGCATGGTATAGCACTAACTAAATGTGTGAGGATGTTTTTGTTAGTTGTCAGCAGTTTGCAATGTCCACCCACTGCTTGTGTCCACACAAGCCTCTAAAAAACATAACTACTTCCATTCCTATGATTTAAAAAGAAGATAGAAGTAAAGTTACGGGAGCTTCCTGAATGGCGCAGGGGTCTAAGGCACTGCATTGCAGTGTTGCGGCGTCACTACCGGCCGTGACCGGGAGTCCCATAGGGAGCCGCACAATTTGCCCAGCGTTGTCTGGGTTAGGGGAGCGTTTGACTGGGGGGGCTTTACTTGGTTTATTGCGCTCTAGCAACTCCTTGTGGAGGGCCGGGCGCTTGCAGGCTGACTTCGGTCGTCAGTTGAACAGTGTTTCCTCCAACACATTGGCGCGACTGGCTTCTGGGTTAAGTAAACAAGTGTTAAGAAGCGAGTGTTAAGAAGCACGGTTTGGTAGGTCATGTTTCGGGGGACTCGTACTCGACTATCGCCTCCCTTGAGCCCGATGAGACAAGATAGTTATCATGAAATTGTGGAGAAAAATGGTGTAAAAAAATAAAGAAGTAAGGTTATGTGAACATGATGTCCATATCCACAGGGTAATATTTACAGTATCTTAGCACACAGACATAATGGACAGGATCCACGGCCTGTTAGCAGCTTTACTCACTTTGCCTGAATTATAGATTGTATTAGTTTATCTTAGTAATACTTTCTCCATCAAACACCGGAGGAAATCATATTTTTAAAAGGATAAAAGCCTATTTAGGCTTTTATGGGACGATCTTTGTCCTTACATTGTGTTGATGTCCCATATTTATGTAGATCGTCATGTAATGTCCCCCGTCTAACGACCTTGGCAGCTGTGCACGCTTATTTATGTACTATGTCTATTGGTTCATATGCCCACTTATGTATTCATTATGTTTATGCTGTGAATCTTGGAATTGAATACAGTGCACATGTACAGTATACTGTACATCCACAGATGTCATCACAGTGTATTATCACATTCATCAGGGGTTATTTTAGCAGACCTGAACTATTTGACCCTTCGTGCAAATATTCAAACATAGTGTGCTGTATGTTAGTGGATTCTATATATTAACTGGTGGTCTATACACAGTCTTGCTAAAATGATTATCATGAATAAATGTCCTCTGCTTTTTCAAGGACAATATCTAAATAATATTAAAATGGGATGTCAAGCAAACAACATGTGGCTGTCCTATTGTTAGTAGCTCCAAATACAACGATTGGTGACTGGAGTAATGTGGAGTAAATTCTGAACGTGAAGAGGTTGTAAAATGTGAAACTATTGAATTACTACAGAGTAGGCTACTATGAATCCCGTAGTCTGGGATTTGTTATGTTTCTATCTTGAAAGAGTGGAAGAAATGAGCATCTCCACAATTGGGCTTTGTTTCCTTCTGCATTACTAACACATGAATCCCAGAACAATAACCTCTGGGTTTGGATGTTCAGTCTAATAATCTCCATGTAAGCAGATGTTACCCTTTGTGGGATACACACTCCTGTGGGAGAATTATCATCCCCTTTGTCTTTTGTTGTTTTCCAGATTTGCGTGCCTGAGACACAGAGAGGGAGAGATAGAGAAAGAGAGAGATGGGGCCCACACCAACACATCAATGCCGTAACTTCACCTAACTCACCCAGGCAGAAACACAATGGTGAAGGACCCGATGGCCTCCAGCCTCCACCACCAGGAAGGAGAGAGGAAGGGCTTGGTTACATTGGTCATACAAACAACACTCACTAATTGATTGATTTAGCACAACGTTAATAGACCACCAGCCTGAGGAGAGAGGCAGGTGTTTGGCATGGACGGTACACTATGCACACAGCCATGGCAACATCTCATGCTCAAGCAGAATTGAAAACGTGAGGTGTTGGTTTTCTGTTGTTGTGTTTGTTTTGCTGCTGTGGATGAAGCTGCAGACAGTCTGTGGTGTAATAAATCTGAGACCATCCCCCTGAAGGTCTCCCCCCAGAGCTCGTCTCTCATTCTCTTTCATTACTCTCCCTGGCACTGTGGATTTAGCCAGGAAAGAAGGAGGAAACCAAAATTAGAACAGACGAAGAGGTTCCTCTTTCTACTGGGAAAATATAAATAGAACACACAGCAATAGCATGGCAGAAGATTTGCTAAGATAATATTATCTTAGTGTTGCACGGCTTTCCTTTTTTTAGGTCAAGCAAGCTGTAAGTAAAGTAGCATCCCCCTGACAAAGCCACTTACCATTTGGAAGCTTGTGACTGTTTTCCTCCAGCCATGCAAACAGGTTGGCAAAGTTGCAGTTGCACACCCAAGGGTTGCCCTCCAGCCTCACCACCCGTAAAGAGGGCAACTGGCTCAGCGCCCCCACCTGAAGGCCAGACAGGGCGTTACGCTCCAGCTCCAGTTCACGCAGCGAGGTGAGGCCCAGGAACGCATCCTCGTTGACCATGCTCAGATAGGGGTTGTTACCCAGGCGGAGTTTGATCAGGCTACGGGACTGCCCAAAGGTGCCCGAGGGGATGTCAGTCAGGTTGTTGCTGCCCAAGTCCAGAAACACCAGCCTGGAAGAGGTGCTGAGGGTTCCCGGCTCGATGTGGGACAGAGAGTTGTTCCGCAGGTCCAGGTAGACCAGGTCACTGTAGAGCACTAGGAAGTCAGAGGGAATGCGGGGGATCCAGTTGTCAGACAGAAGGAGTCTGCGGACGTCCAAGGGGATTTCATCAGGAAGACGGATGAGTCCACGGCCGCTGCAGTCCACAGTGTGGGGATCCGGGCACAGGCAGCTCGCTGGGCAGTTTTCCCCCTGAGCCCGCAAGACAGAGGACAGCAAGACGAGGAGAGGCTGGAGCCAGCAGACACATGGCAACATGGTCAACAGGGTAAGCGCAGAGAGGAGGAGTGGAGGCTTGGGGTGAGGAAGAATAGGAAGGGGTGTCGGGAAAGAGAAGGGGGCGTGAGGGTCAGAGGTCAGGAGATTAGGAAAGGGAAGGGGAAGGGGAGAACGAGAGGGGAAAAGGAGGGATCAATCCCTCTGCAGGAGCATCTTGACGTTCTTGAGATGAAAATCTGAGAAAGCTCCGGCATCGAGCAGCGAGAGAGCAGCGTCGAGCGCTGTTTTCCAAGAGATCATGTAGCAAGCTGCCTGGAGAGAATAGCAAGCTGCTGGCTTTGAAGAAGCTAGGGTAGGGAGATAGCAAGCAGTGAGAGGGAGACAGCGAGAGTGAGGGCGAGAGCTTTGCAGAAAGAGGAAGGTTGCTTAGCTGGGGTAAATAGAAACTGGCAAAGCAGGAACAGAGCAACATTAGAGGCACAGACAGGGAGAGGGAGGCTGAGGAGGGGGCTCTGTCCGCCGGGTTAACCCACAGTCGATCTTGTGGGATTGATTGAGGAGGACACATGGGTCTCTGACACAAAAGGATACGCGCTGGGGTGATTCAGTCTCAGGCAGATCAAGTGAAGAGTGAAATTGTTGCATCTCTCCATTTGTCTCTGGTATCTGCGTGGGAATGATTGTCGATCTGCCTGCTGATCTACGAGAGACAATCGCACAGTAACACAGCTGAAGTGAATGCAAGTTTTTTTAATTCTGTCTCTACCTCCCTGTGCTCTGCTCTGCCATTCGCCGGCAGAGCAGAGCTAGATAAAACACTCCCCAGCTGGGTCCCGACGCTCTGTTGCTATGGAGAGAGAATCCAAATATCCGTGGAGGAGTCATATTCACGCGGATGACAATCCTGAATTTAGCACAGTAGCAGTCAATCGAATGTCTGTCTGTCTCAGAATGTGTTACCAGGGTTTATCTCATGCCCTCCTCCTCATTGCTATGAAGGAGGTGTGCCTTTACAATGTTGACAACGCGTGATGTCACTTCCTACTGTTAAAATATGAGGGTCCATTCCCTCTGAAAAATTATACAATTTTTTCCCAATAATTTATGTTACTTATGAAAATAAATGCATAATTAAATTATCTGGATTATTTGGGCGAATTAAACAATTCAACATTTATTTCAAGAAAAAAATCACTTATTGTTTATATTTCACTAATGAATCTGTAATGAATGTAATATTTTTTTATTTGTCCTAACACAAACACAATCTTACTTCTCTCTCCTTACAGTCTTATAATCCCTGAGTCTCTCACAATGACGAGAAAATGCTTTGATAGACAGCCTCACAGTTACATCACCATTGCCACGAAGATCTTGTCCTGGATTGACAGACAGACAGACACCATTACACAACCTGCCCACGGCACAGTCAGACAGAGGCTTCATTAGTTATCCCTGCAAAGGGAAATTACCTGCACATAAAAACCTTTGCTCTTGTTTGTACTGTGAGCCAATCAGCACTTTTAGTCAGCTCAGGTTATACAATTATAATTTTGATGCACAGGCACGGAAGATTAGGCTAAAATTGCCTCATACAGCCATCAATCCCCTGTGTGTCTAGAGTCTATATCCTTAATTGTAAAAAACAAAGGGACCAGTGACTGCCTCTCAAACCACAACTGTGGAACAGATTTGAATTCAGACTCTAAATTAGATTTCCCCAATGGGATCTGTAGCAAAAGGGAAATGGAATTAGACCAAGGTTGTAGCACAGGGAAAGAGTGGAGTGGAGGAGCGGGGTCCTGAGAGACGTGGAGGAAGTTGGAATAGTAGCAAGCTCGGTCTGATGGGATGTAATGGGAGAATATGCCATATACTGTATATCAATGGGTAAATAGAAAAACTGCCTGAGCCATTATTACCAGTAGTGACCCATAACATGCATAATGTTTGGCAATGCAAACAGCTCCAGGTGTCAGTGAATAACAGAAACTCATATACGGTGTACAGGACCTCGTCATCTTTAAATCAATATCTTACATCCCTGCTTTATGGTGTGAGCTGAAGTTTGTTTCACCTATTCCAGCGCCATGATGTAGCGTTTCATTCACTGGTGATTTGTGTGAAGACTTGCTAGGCAGAGTATCTATGAGCAGTGTTACCCAGACTGTGGTCGGCAAACCGTCTCTGTATTCATGTCCAAGCCACAGATTGCTTATTAATAGTGCTTTGTGTTCTATATAGGATTTAGCGCCGCTGTTATGAAAATTAAATAATAACACTGACAGGTTTTATATCAAAGACACTGAATGAGCTGACTTTTGTTGCATGGTGTTTTTGGACCAGGGATTTTGTATTAGACAGACCCAGGACTCTAAATGATTTACAGTGCATTTGGAAAGTATTCAGACACCTTAACTTTTTCCACAGTTTAGCAAAAACCAAGCCATGAGGTTTAAGGAATTGTCCGTAGAGGTTCGAGACAGGAGTGTGTTGAGGCACAGATCTGGGGAAGGATACCAAAACATTTCTGAAGCTTTGAAGGTCGCCAAGAACACAGTGCATCCATCAATCTTAAATAAAATAAGTTTGGAACCACCAAGACCCTTCCTAATGTTGGCTGCCCGGCCAAACTGAGGCCTTTATGGTAGAGTGGCCAGTCGGAAGCCACTCCTCCGTAATAGGCACATGACAGCCTGCTGGAGTTTGCCAAAAGGCACCTAAAGGACTCAGACCATGAGAAACAATATTCTCTGGTCTGATGAAACCCGAATCTTGGCCTGAATGCCAAGAGTCACATCTGGAGGAGATGTGGCACCATCCCTACAGTGAAGCATGGTGGTGGCATCATCATGCTGTGTGGATGTTTTTGAGCGGCAGGGACTGGGAGACGGGTCAGGGTTGAGGGAACAATTAACGGAGCAAAGTACAGAGAGATCCTTGATGAAAACCTGCTCAAAGTGCTCAGGACCTCAGACTGGGATGAAGGTTCACCTTCCAACAGGACAACGACCCTAAGCATACAGCCAAGACAGTGCAGGAGTGGCTTCTGGACAAGTCTCTGAATGTCCTTGAGTGGCCCAGCCAGAGCCCAGACTTGAACCTGATCGAACATCTCTGGAGAGATCTGAAAATAGCTGTCCAGCGACGCTCCCCATCCAACCTGACAGAGCTTGAGAGGATCTGCAGAGAAGAATGTGAGAAACTCAACAAATACAGGTGTGCCAAGCTTGTAGCGACATACCCAAGAAGTCTTGAGTCTGTAATCACTGCCGAAGGTGATTCATCAAAGGACTTAGTAAACTGTCTGAATACTTCTGTAAATGTGCTATTTCTGTTTTTTTTATAAATTTGAACAAATTTTGAAAAACTGTTTTTGCTTCATCATTATGGGTTATTGTGTGTAGATTGATGATGGAAAACAATTACATTATTCTTAGAACAAGGCTGTAACGTAACAAAATGTGGAAAAAGTCGATGGGTCTGTATACTTTCCAAATGCACTTTTTCTAAATTGACGAATCCAAAGACCGTAGGCTATATGAGTGTTCTTTCCAAGTGTATTTTTTTATCAACATTTTTTATTACTATATTCATGAAAGTGTTTAGGATATTCCTTCCTCCCATCCTGTTGTGGCCTGTTTGTGCCAGTTGAGTAATTACCAAGCAGCTAAGAATAAAATGGACTTAGAGTTGAGAGGGATTTAATGCTCTATTCAATCTGTATCGCTGAAGCGTTACAGGTTGTGCAATAGAAATGTGAAGGTCATTTTCTGACTGACCTGACATATGCAGTGTTTACCTTTAAAATTTCAATCACACTGTAACGCTGAACTTCAGCAATACAGATTGAATAGCATCCTTAGTTAAAAGGGAGAGGTTTCCACATTGAAATGCATCTGGAGCACCACTCCTAGCAGGTACAATGGCCTCTATCTCCCTGAGGACAGCCATACTGTTTCAGCTCAATCATAAAATGTTATCTTGTGTGTCGGAGGTGGACTGGCCATCTGGCAATTCGGGCAAATGCCAGATGGGCTGATTCATTTCCAGCCTATTGGGCCTGTCTAGCTTTTTTAGTTTTTTAGCTTTATAATTATTATTTTGCCAATAATGGGGGAATAAAATGGGCTGTTGTGGGGCCTCGAAGACAAAAATGGGTGTATTTGAAATGCCAGAGACGATTTCTGGTCCCAATCCGCCCCTGTTGTGCGTACATTCTCATGGCTGTCTAATGCAGTGTAAGAGCCAGGCTGAGTAATAGGAACCTTTGAAGGATCCTTGATTTTGGTTTTAAATTAGGCCTGATTACCATAAGATGTCAGTACAATTAGCACTAGGCATAAACAACACCATCAAAGTTTTTGTTGAGGCTCATTCCTCCATGACCCCTGGGACAGTGGTCTCTTTTTCTCAGTGTGATAATGGTGGTGCAGTGTGGTCACTAGAGAGGACAGGGCTTCAAGATCTTCATAATGGCTGCCAGAGACATGGAGATGCTGGGGTGTATTTTAGACAAGTCTACACATGTGGGCTGTTCAGCACTCTTCTACTAAGGCACAAATAGGCCATTCATATTCTGCAGATAATATTTGTCAAAGTCTGTACTTATCTTTCACACTATAAGTTTATTGCTATCACAACTCCACTGTATCTCTGTATCATGCAGTGTGTACCGAGAGTACAGAACAGGATGATTTATGTAAGACTTTTTATCTAAAAACTGTAAGAAGCTATTTAGTGTGTCAAAAGCAAGGCTGTACGAAACATCACTTTCCTGACAGCTACTAGCACAAATTGATCCCTCGGTATTTAGACCAATGTCAAATCACTGAGGTGTTCAAGGTAGTGTAAATGCAACATGACAGAGAAATATCCGCCTGTGTTTCAGCGGTCACTGACCTTGTCTGCTGAGCACCAGCATTGATCCAGGTTTACCTCGCTCCTCATTCTCTGGGATTCATTTAGAAGAAGAACAATCAGTGTAGCTATCAATGACTTTACCGTTAATGTAGCAGCCACAGTTGCGCTACTTAAGCCTCAATGCTCAATATATCATTGCTATTGCTGCTTATACAGATAAATCAATCCCAGTCCAGATATAGATTAAAAACAGAAACGCCATATTGGTGTGTTTATGAGTCTTTCCCATACTTGATCAAGATTGCGTTTTCACATTGACAATCTGTGTATGTCTATGCTCTTGTAGTGCAGCATCTCCCACAATGAGATCTCACTATAGATCTCACTATCCAAGGATTAGACCAGAGGTTGTGTTTGAGGGGATCTTCAATCAGTCGTACACCAGTCAAAGCCCTCTTCCACCCCACTCCAAGTTAGTGGATAATGACTGCACATCCTCCCCCTCAGCCTATAGAGCAGATAGCAGAGAGTAGAGAGTAGTAAGTAGGGAGTAACAAGTAGGGAGTAAAGAGTAGGGAGTATTAAGTAGGGAGTAGAGAGCATTAAGTTGGGAGTATTAAGTAGAGAGTAGTGAGTAGGGAGTGGTGAGTAGGTAGTAATAAGTAGGGAGTAGTGAGTAGGGAGTGGTGAGTAGGGAGTGGTAAGTAGGGAGTGGTAAGTCGGGAGTGGTGAGTAGGGAGTAGTGAGTAGGGAGAAGTAAATTGGGAGTAGTAAGTAGAGTGTTAAGTAGGAGGTGGTAAGTAGGAAGTGGTAAGTAGGGGATGGTAAGTAGGAAGTAGTGAGTAGGGAGTAGGGAGTAGTCGGCAGGGAGTTGTAAATTAGGAGTAGTGAATAGGGAGTAGTCAGTAGGGAGTGGAAAGTAGGGAGTAATAAGTAAGGAGTATTGAGTTGGGAGTATTAAGTAGTGAGTAGGGAGTAGTAAGTAGGGAGTAGTGAGTAGGGAGTAGTCAGTAGGGAGTTGTAAATTGGGAGCAGTGAGTAGGGAGTGGTAAGTAGGGGGTGGTAAGTAGGGAGTTGTGAGTAGGGAGTGGTGAGTAGGGAGAAGTAAATTGGGAGTAGTCAATAAGGAGTGGTAAGTTGGGAGTAATAAGTAAGGAGTATTGAGTTGGGAGTATAAAGTAGTGAGTAGGGATTGGTAAGTAGGGAGTGGTAAGTAGGGAGTTGTGAGTAGGGAGTAGTGAGTAGGGAGTTGTAAATTGGGAGTAGTGAGTAGGGAGTAGTCAGTAGGGAGTGGTAAGTAGGGAGTGGTAAGTAGGGGTGGTGAGTAGGGAGTTGTGAGTAGGGAGTGGTGAGTTGGGAGTATTAAGTAGTGAGTAGGGAGTTGTGAGTATTAAGTAGTGAGTAGGGAGTAGTAAGTAAGGAGTACTGTAAGTTATGAGTAGTAAGTAGGGAGTAGTGAATAGTAAGTAGTGAGTAGTAAGTAGGGAGTAGTGAATAGTAAGTAGGGAGTAAGGAGTAGTAAGTAAGGAGTACTGTAAGTTATGAGTAGTTTGTAGGGAGTAGTGAATAGTAAGTAGTGAGTGGTAAGTAGGGAGTAGTGAATAGTAAGTAGTGAGTGGTAAGTAGGGAGTAGTAAGTAGGGAGTAGTAAGTAGGGAGTAGTAAGTAGGGAGTAGTGAATAGTAAGTAGGGAGTAGTAAGTAGGGAGTAGTAAGTAGGGAGTAGTAAGTAGGGAGTAGTAAGTAGGGAGTAGTGAATAGTAAGTAGTGAATAGTAAGTAGGGAGTAGTAAGTAGGGAGTAGTAAGTAGGGAGTAGTGAATAGTAAGTAGTGAATAGTAAGTAGGGAGTAGTAAGTAGGGAGTAGTAAGTAGGGAGTAGTGAATAGTAAGTAGGGAGTAGTAAGTAGGGAGTAGTAAGTAGGGAGTAGTAAGTAGGGAGTAGTGAATAGTAAGTAGTGAATAGTAAGTAGGGAGTAGTAAGTAGGGAGTAGTAACTAGGGAGTAGCGTGTGGAGAGGGAAATTATAGAAAACCCCAGCAAGGCGTTAGGCAGGCAGCTGCGTGTCACCAGAGTTGTATAACCCCAGCATTGAGCAGAGGCCAGTGTGCTGGGTGTGGGGCCAAGGCAGGAGGGCCTTCCTTCCCCACGGTTCAGCCACTATGTGAGGCTCTCCAGCTACAATTAAAGCAGGGCATATCAATAAATGATGAATGTCAAGTGCAGCGTGTTATTTGGCTTGGCTGGTGCCCCATGTTGGGTCTTTGCCATTGCAGAACAGGGGGACAGGGGAAACAAGGACAGGAGGTAGGGGGTTTATAGGGGCCACACGCCAAATGTCACCGCCGTTTGAACACTTCTGGGAATGTAATAGACGTACACTCAAGATGCAGAGGGAGAACTGTCACGTCTTAAGCTATCCGTTGGCATTTGGGAATCTGGGACACTTGCCCTGTGCCAGGCCAGGAAGGAAAGGGATCTGGGAGAGAACGGTGGTCTGTCAGGCAAGGGCACAGTGGACAGGGAGGCCCGGGTACTTCTGACTCCCCATCATGGTGTTATGAGCCAAAATCACCCAGACATAACCTTTGTCCTCAACAGTGTCCACACAAGCTACCCCTGGTCTGCTGTCTGTCACTGTCATAAAGACCTCAAAAAACCTGGGGCAGAATAGAACACAGAGCATCACCTCAACTAACAGGCACTAAGAGATTATGAGCAAGCACGTGCACAGATAGAGGTCTTTTGGCCTCCTATGAGAAAAGTGTCCTTTCAAATAAGTGGAATTTTAATGATTATGAGCTATGGACATACCAAAGTCTCATACAGTAAACAAAGTGTTTTGGCTTATCTAGACTGCACTGTATGCCTGCCAAAGGAAAAGTGATTTTTAGTATTTGACTGTTGCGTGACTGGTGATCCTTGTGGCTGTGTGGTTCCTTCTTTAGACACATTACCCGGCCAGCCCCAGTTATTAAGCTGATTGTTTCAGGCTCTTTATGATGAGCTCAGTCAAAGACTCTGGGTCTTGATCTGCTCTTTCAGATTGGTGGTAGAATAATATCCAGTCCAGTGCATCCCAGAATTTAACATCTGATTAGTCTATGCATACCAGCATCTCCAATCAGATTGCTCAATGACTTAACAAATGCTTTCCAATGTTACTTTTCCCTGAAATCTTGAGCTGTAGATAGGAAGTAAAAACGTGCTACGTACTAGTGTTACATTTCATTGGTGCCTTGAATCTGTTTTGTAACATACATAAAATATTCTATATTGTACATTGAGTTTTAAAAAGGTTTCTAAAGTTTGTCATTTCCCTTTTGGAAAACTGTCTCATATTAAGATCCTACATCTGTATAATGAATGAGAATATGGTAAAAAAAGGCACACCATCTAATACATTCAGTATTTCTAGACTCCCGTCAAGTGGAAGCAGGATGAGATGTTTACTGTAAGTGCCAGTTTGTCACACACTGTACATAGGGGCGTAGGAGCAACTCTGACATTGGGGGGGGGGACATTTTGCTACGCTTTTTTGTTGTTGGTGAAAACGTATTTTTAAATACTCATTTCTAGTGATAGACAAAGCTTGACTTACAAATGGACAAATTTACAAGACTAAGGGGGGACTTGCGGTGGGGCACCTACTCTGGTACAGTCCAAACAGTCTTAGGGCCATGGCGATTTATATTGTACTGAATACCTTTGTAACTGTTGATGGGGATATATTCAGTTAACAACCATTTTGTACTCTTTCTCTGCTACTGTATGATTCATTACCTAGTATTTTTCTCACTTCCACTGTCAGGTTGTTAGTACTGCTTCCCTACATACACAATTAAAACAATTTTAAAAATGTTTTTAAAGTAGGCATGAATGGTCAAACTGGAATTAATCAATCTCCACTCTACACAATGATCAAAAATAAAATATAATCATGGCTGCTTCTCTCCTGCATGAAGTGAACCCATGCAATACACCCTCTGGACTTAAGCTGCTATCCTTTTCAGAGATCATATGATAATTCAGATGGATCCACACTATAACAGATCACCACTATATGAGCTCTATTAGCTTGGAAAGGCACTTCTCACTATCTTACATGTTGGTTTGTGGCCTCTTTCTCCCTCTCTGCCTGTCTCTGTCCATGACTGTCACTCTCCTGCCATGATTATGATAGTACAAAACAAAGTCTTAAGTCTTAACACATGGAACACACCGTCATGACCCATAATCACTATGATTATATTAAAGACTTTTAAGCTAAAGCGCTCAAATTTGCCAACTAGTTTGCCAGTGGTGATGTGCAGGCAGTTATCAAGAACCTTGCATTCCTTCGAAAAAAATACTGTTTTGTCCTCTTTTTTCTCTCTTCTTGACTGGTGGCACATCCATTGCTAACTTGCTGACCCTATGATGAAGACTAAGACAATGATAGTGCAATTAATTCTGTAGCTAGCACGTATTGTTGGCTTCAAACATTCACTATCAGTTTTTCACACAGCCAGAACTACCCAGCACTAGCTAGTTAGAGCAAACCTGACACAGTTAAAAATGACTAAACTGTAAAAAAAGCTAATTAGCTACTAGCCAGGAGAAAGCCAGTAGTTGCTCACGTTCATTCTAACATATCAAAGTGTATTCCCAGGTATACCATTTTTACTTAAACTTACTTTGTTGTTGCCAGTGGCGAACCATCATTCAGGGCAGGTGGGACAGAGCATGTAATTCTTAATTTGTGTCACATATCAGTTTAGCAAACTTTTTTTTTTAATCCTTGAGTTAATAAAGCAGCATACAAACATGGTCTCTTCCTTTGAGTAGGGCAGCTCCAAAATGCAGCTGTTTCAGCCTAGCGCAGTACTTTCTGTGGTGGAGGTGTAGCCTTCTCTCTGGTTGTGCCTTGACTGGATCAAGGTTCTGTCACTCATGCGGACACTAAGTCACAACAGAATCTACCAGAGAGCTAGACAGTTCAAGTCCCCTTGGATGCTGCCATATATTTAGAGTAGTAGTGCCCATCCAAGAAGGCTCAAGCTCATTGGCCACAGATAAAATTTGATCAAATCACGTTATATCTCCCGTAGCTTTGATTAGACTGATCATGTCAACATCATACATCCAAAATCTTCGCTAGCAAGCCAGCTAGCTAGATAAACAGTCATCATCATGAACCACATCGAAAATCTACCAGCAAATCCTTTTCAATCCTTGTCACCTGAAGAGATATTAGAGATAAAATGTCTTGGTGCTCTTCAGTCATAAACAAGTTGGAAATTCAAAACTGAAAGGGGGATACCTAGTCAGTTGTACAACTGAATTCCTTCAACCAAAATGTGTCTTCTACATTTAACCCAACCCTTCTGAATCAGAGGTGCAGGAGATGCTTTAAATTGACATGTGCCTTAACTGCCTTGCTCAGGGTCAAAACAACAGGTCAGGGATTTGATCCAGAAACCTTTGCCATTACTAGCCCAATGCTCTAACCACTAGGTTACCAATGAGTGGTTGGGAAGGAAGCAGTGTCTAACTGCAAGCGTCACCAAAATAATAACTACTTTGCTTCCCCTGCCTGCAATTCGGTGGAGATAGTGTGTGGTCGAAGTCTAGGTTTAAGGATTTAAAACATTTATCTGAAAGGGTCAAAACATGAGAATTGTGCATCACATTTAGACAACGCTGTTAAACTGATTTAACAGGGGAAATCAAACGTTCTGGCTCAGCTAGACACCGCACATAGACAAGTCATGACCTTCACAACCAACAAATAACATAATTAGCTCCTGTGCTTTTCTCCATGAGGAGGGGGATACTATATAATGTTGTTGGGTCTGTAACCATGTTTGCCAGTCACAGTCTTTTCCCATTCAAATATATTTGTTAAACAAAAAGTAATTAATAGAACAATGTAATTCCAGTTCATATTGCGAGGGTTGTTTTGTTTCTGCAATGCGCTTTCCGTGCAGTGATTGTGATTGTATTTTCTTTCCTTTTTTGACCACATAATAAAATACTTCGATAGGCTAACCGCTGAGGCCGCATCCCTCTCTCTCTCTCTGTCTCTCCCTCTGTGTGTGTGTGTGCCGTGACTTAAAGATGAGTAAAGTTAAGGCCTCAACATCTTGCTAAATGTATCTGAACTAACATCTATCTTAATTTCTGTCGGTGTCCATTTCGAAAATGCTGAACGAATAGGCCTACCTTGTCGCAGCTCGTTTGCTTGCACTTGCTTATACTTAGAGATAAGTGTTAATGATATACTGTAAGAACAAGCATTATGAATTTACTGAACATAAATGTAATAATGTTTGTGTATGGTTCAAAATTCAAAACTCATGTCAACATTTGTTATTATTGAAGGAGAATGTTGTTCTTATCGAGTTACACAAATCCACAAGCAGTCAGTAGAAACCATATTTATTTAAGCAAGTCAGCCATATCGTCTATTGTTGTTGAAAAGGCAGTAAATGAGACTGAATGAACTGTTCAACTGTTTCGCTGCCAGACGAGGCTCCGTAAGGATTCCCTCCATGGTGCTGACAGGAAAGCTCCGCTGTTGGGACAGCTTTATGTAGGCCCTAACAGTTTATGGGCACCGTTTGTCACCTTTATAGTGCATTTAATGTATTGTTTAGTGTTATGTAGTGGCTTCACTGGCATGCATCTAAAGAAATTGGTTGAGTTTGCCCCACCAAGATTAACATGATAAAATCGCTTTAGTAATGATGGCGCGCATGGTGCTGCACAGTGCTTTTCTCTCACTCACACACTGCCACACTGCTTTTAACAACCGAGATGGAGAACAAAGCCGTCAGTGGAGATGAGGGAAGTGACTCACGTTCCAGAAGCGGAGGCATTTTCAAAATAAAAGCCTTCAATAAATTAGGAGGCGACACGTTTTTCAGAATAAAAGTTTCGTAGATGTATTTTTATTTAACCTTTTCACATGTGAGTTCCAAATATCTCTAACGGTCACCCCAGCGTGAGTTGTTTTATGCACGTGATGTCAAAATGCACTCACTGTTGCAAAATGTGATTATTACGAACAGGACAGTTAACATGAGCTGCCTGCAAATTATCTATAGGCCATATTTCAACTTGTCAATTTAAAATTATTTTCTAACAAGTTGTATATTCTAACAACAGTTTGAATTCAGGTGTGTTCCGCCTCCTCATTAATTTACATAGAAGTAGCCGATTTCAGCGTTGCGGACAATTTACGTTTGAGGCTTTACTGAGCCAGATAAACTTCGAGGAGAGCCCACCACACTTCACTCATGTTTGCACAGATCAAGTATGCATATATTTGCGCTGTCTTGCAAGAATTGGAACATTTTCTTGCTGTCGCTCGCTTTGCCTTCCTTGTTTTCCTTACAAATAACAACTTTGGACATAGGTGTGTTACTTTGATAGCAAGTTCCTGATTTTCTGTATATCGTGTTGTCGTTTCTACTGTAGGCGAATACGGCATCTATGTATGTATGTATGTATGTATGTGTATATATATGGAGCATAATGTATTTACAGTTTTATTCACATGTTTTCAAGTACTTGTGACAAATAATGCATTCCGATTATTGCATCTATTGTAATAGACACCTATAATGTGTAAAATACTTTTTTGAAGGTTGTACTGATGATAATGAGCTAAGCTATTTGCCAGCTATGTGTGGCGCCATGTTTGTTGACATTATACAATGCATTCTGGGTGTCATGTAAATGTCTGTCAGACCAAAGATGTTATAATGAGGTGGAGGGATGGTTCACTCATCTTTTGCGTGAACTTCCAGAAGTGAATGAAGGGAAGTGGATGATCGTAGACGACACACCCCATTCAACATGCATACTATAGACCAAACTCATCTTGTCTCCTCTTATTATCTTTGGTTGATTCGAAAAAATAAACATTCTGGCGCACACAAACTACCCAGCGTCGGATTACTTTCGATTTCTAGAAAGTGTTTTACTCAATTATTTTAATCAATGGTGAGCTCACCCATGATGTGATTGATTATACATAGTAATTGCTATTAGCTAATATATATTGTAGGTCCGTCAGCCATGAGTTTGGGCGGCAGGTAGCCTAGTGGTTAGAGCGTTGGGCCAGTAACCGAAAGGTTGTTAGATTGAATCCCTGAGCTGACAGGTAAAGCATGTTCTGTCCCTGAAGAAGGTATGCCATCATTGTAAATAAGAATTTGTTCTTAACTAACTTGCCTAGTAAAACAAAGAAGTTATGAAAATGTTACCGCTTGTATTATGTCAATGTTTCCTCAGTTAGCGCTTGGACAAATGTAGCCTACATTTTCCAGTTTGGATGATTGTGTTATGCTGTAGCTACTTTTGTGAATGTCTGAACATTGCATACAAAAATAAACTGGTCACATTCTGGACATAACTTTGTAAGGATTGTGTTTGTGCAAAATGTTTCTGTGAAAAAAAAGTGTGGCCTACTCAAATGCTGATTATTACGTCAGTCGAAAATGATCGTTCTAAATAAGCATTCTAATCAAGCGTTCTAATCACACCGGTTTGATCGTACGCAACAGAGACCACTATAGAACAATCACACCCATTTGTTGGTACGTGTGAAAAGGTTAAAACATTTTATTAGGGGGGGGGGATCATTTTACCTGTTTCTAACATTGGGGGGAACATGTCCCCCATGTCCCCCTGGCTCCTACACCCTTGGCTGTACAAAGCTCACTGATCTCTTACGGATTTGTGGGAGAGTACAGTATGACCTATCATCCGTTTGGTAAGCCATAATGATTATACCATATTCTATATGACTGGAACCTCTCTGACGTACTTATGCACGTTTAAAGTGTGGTGACATAAGAGCTGCTGCCATTTCAGATTCAGAAAACGGTAATGTCCTCAAAGGGGGAGGGGGATTCATGCCTGCCTTAGTTATTTCTCAGAACACAGCATTAGATCTGTATCAATTTAGCTTCCCATCTGTATTCTATAGCTACTGTACAACACACATAGTTCAATATCTATATGCAGCTAAATGAACAGCCAGTGTGTGGTTGTGTGCATACTGCAAGCATATGCATGTGGGATCTGATGGAGGTGCCCTTTGACTGGTTCTGCAAGATGTAATCTGTCATTACTCATCCTGCAGAGGTCACAGCCCATGTCAGGTGTGTGTTCAGGCCAGTTGCAGTGGAGCAGCTCAGGCGTGCATGGGGAGCAGACTCAACACTGGATGCACAGAGTCTAAGGATTATGGGATATTGAATTGACAGGAATCACAAACATCTTCTCATACATGTGACAGACATACACAGACACACAAGCGCATACACAGACACACAAAGATACACACACATACATACCCGAAATAATTATGAAATGTGTACGTTAAACACATATAGTTAAAAAAAAATCTGAAAATGGTGTGGGTCAGTTGGTAAGCGTGTGGAGCTGGCAACACCAAGGTTGTGGGTTCAATTCCCACAGGAATCACACACATACTGAAAAGGTATGCAGTCACTATACTGTCAGTTGCCTTGGATAAAACCATCTGCTAAGTGGCATAAACCATTTGATTACACTGGTTAAGTGACTTGCTGAGTCACAGCATTCTGACAATCACGATGTGTTCATTAGTTTCTATCACCTGGGAAAATAATGTTTCAGTTTGTGTGTGTTACGGGGTCAACACAAGCTCTGTAGCACAAGCAACGCTGCTGTTGTGTGGTGAAAATGTTGTTTGCATGTAATTGCCCAGGACTCCATCAAGAGGTCCTGATCTTTTTGGAATCAGTGGCCGGGGCGGGCATTAGTCAGGGGAAACATACAACACTCACCTACCCCTCTAAAACATCCCTCTAACCTCGGGACGACCAGTTAGTAACCAGGGCTTTCTAAGTGTGTTGTATCTCAGCAAGTATAATAATGGGAGTGGTGGGAGATAGTGACACCAGCCACCCTACACGAACACTGAATACAGCGAGAGCTGATGCCATGGACGTCATACTCTATGGGAGAGATGAAATCTTATGTCAGCAAATCTGCAAATCTGTTACAACTTTCCTTGCTCTCAACTCTGTCACGTTGTTTGCCACCCGTGGAAGTGTGAACAGCGCACCTGTCAACCAATGACTCTATCGTGACTTGTCAACAGTCAACACACACCTCCCTCCCTTTACCAACTGCCAGGGCAGATTGGATGGCTGGTTGGTCGCAGGGTTGTATTTCCCCTACACAACAGAATGTTCCTCTCACTCCCCCTCAGCTGTTCTATTGGTGGATGTGTTTATGTTGTGATGATGTTTAACCTCAAGCATCAAAGTTTGGATAATTTCTCCTCGCTGCATTTTGTTACCCTCTATACATGGTGCCAGCACGAACAGAACGTTTTCTGCAATGTCACAGTAACACTGTAACATCAGTGAGGTAATGTGTAATGTCAATCTTGAGGTATTTTTAGTTCTCTCTCCCTGAAATAATGTTACTTGAACAATGCATACACTACACGACTTCTAAAATCTTAACAACTTGGACGTGCTCACCGATCTCCTTGTCCCAAATCTTCATTCCGTCCGTCCTCAACCCCAGGACTTGGGTGCTCAAATTACACAATGATTCCCAAGTTGGTCCTGCCCTGCGTTTCTCAGTTGTCGTAAGAAAAGAATGTTGACAAGTAAACAGTGAGCTGCTTTATTAGTGTGCATATTATGTGCAGAAACATTCAAAAAGTGACAGAGGCGCAGAATATGGAGCCGCAAATGGTTGGGCAGATGTGGACAATATGGACTTTCTATTCTACAGAGGGGATACAGCGAGGTAATATAACATTTTTACTATTGAAAAGGCAGCTGCTTTCTTTATATAGCTCCACCAATATTTTGTTCACTTGGATCAACAAGAATGTCTTCCATCACCTCAGTCCACACAATTCGTGTTGTTGTAGCTTTCCTTTTCACCATCATAGTTTTGGTCTCACATGCTGAGTGCTCATTGGCTATTGACAGTAATCCTTGCCCAATTGTGTCCTTGCCCAATTGCCTGTTCTCCTGGAATATGAAGTGTAGACTTACTTTGCATGTGGTGTTTCTAGGGATGGTGGTTATGCTGGGTGACATTTGGAGGTGATGGAGACAGCCTGAGGCAGGCAATCACCTTTATGCATCTTTTATGATGGTAGTATACTACAATCAGAGACCCTGTAGCCCCTATAACCTGCAACCCAGCAAACACTGACGCACACACACACACACACACACACACACACACACACACACACACACACACACACACACACACACACACACACACACACACACACACACACACATACACACACACACACACACACACGCACAGGCACACGCACTTGCACACAGACAGTTACTCTCTCTGAATCGAATAATCAAATTTGTACTGGTGCAATCCTTTTTCGCTTTGGGACTTTATGAGTAGCTGAGCCCCAATGTCACGTTATCGTTCATTCCATCAAACAATGGAATTTGAGAAACAAACTAAGGACAGCTCTACTCCCATTGTCCTCAGTACCGGTAGATGGATAAACTTGGCATGGATGGGAACTGGAAGTCTATGTCTGAAGATTGATCCCAAAGGTGACCGAAGGTTTTAGAGAGAACATTCAGCACAACTGTCAGTATCACATTTTATCTCAAGACCTCAAGACGTTGCAATAACCTTTGGCAATTGAGTTACATTAAATCAAAGGTACTGTGGATCAGTAACATAAAGCTTAATAAAGACCCTCCCTGTCTTTGGAAGGACAGACTGACTGACAGATGTCCCCCCCGACAGCTGTCCTAGAGGCCCAAGTAGTGGCTGTAACGATTTCCTAAGTCGACTGCACTCAGAAGGCTCACCTGGGGAGCTCTGGGTCGCGATTAGGCCGCTCTAACAACAAGACCTTTCACAGCTCTTTGGCCACTGTCTTTCTGTTTTTACAACCACAATACAAATCACTGCTAATAAACCAGCTAAAAGTCAGATCCTCTGCGTCAAAGCTGCTACATTTGAGGTCAAGAGTATTAGTCATCGACCAACCCATCCATCCATCCATCCATCCATCCATCCATCCATCCATCTGTCAAGCCCTATATATACACTTATTTCAACCTGCTGAACTATGACTTAAGCTGCATTCATGTATCATTAATTAGATTAGCCCTGAGTTAAGTGTCATACTGTCTGTACATATTCCTGTTCATCCAAGTGAACAAAAGGGAACAGGAAATTACGTTTCAAAGGAGAAACTATGAAGGGATGCAAACATGCCAACACGCGCGCACATGCACACACACAGACAAAGAAAGTGAGGGAGAGAGAGAGAGGGAGAGAGAGAAACAACATTGGCAAAAGGGTCAAGAGGTCCAGCTGAGAGATGGCTTAAAATGATGACATCTTTAGCATTATGCCACAAGTGATTCAGTTGAGCAGAGGGCACGATGGTCCACTCTGTCTCACTGACCTCCCCAACAGACAGAACACACTGCTCCTTGGGCATTACAATGGAGACGTGATCGGCAGCATATGATATATAAGCATGCTCCTGTTTCAGATTTCTGTGAACAAAGAAAGCATTAGAGAGGGCTCAATTTATCTCACTCAGACAGAATTAATCATTCCTCTTTTCAAAGGCACATTAACGTTGAAGCAGCTGATGGAAAAAAACATGTTCTCAACCATGGCAAGTGGAAGCAGGGAGATAGTTGCTACGGAGATAAGTCCTATGAGCGCGAGGTGTGACCTACATGTCACAGATTTTTTCATTTATGTAGTATTCCTCCCTCTATCCCCATTCCGCCTCATTCCCTCTTTCCACCGGTCTTAAAGCTAGTTGATGCTGAGGTCACATGACTGGGCAATACCAGCGACACTCCTCCTTCACTGCCCGTCAAAGAGGACGGAGACTGTGACATTGCTTTTTTTCCTTCTGAGCTCTGTCAAAGTCATCGCTTCACATATGACGAGTGGGAGACTATTTGTGAGTGACACCAAAGAAGTCTCCCTCCTGTTCTCAGCTAGTTAGCACGTTTAAGGACGTTCTGTCAGCACATGCCGTGGCCAGCATCCTTCCAGACACTTGTGGAGAAATGTGATGACATTTAAGCTGTGTGTGACATGTTACAACTTCTCCAACAGGGCCTGAAAGCCACATTCGAGCAGTGATGGATAGATTCAGTCCAGGGTGAAATTCAGATAGACTACATCTCTGAGTGGTTCAAACACACACACACACACACACACACACACACACACACACACACACACACACACACACACACACTCACTCACTCACTCACTCACTCACTCACTCACACAGTAATTGTCTTTATCAGATGACTTAAAGCTAGTTGATGTCTTATATATTCTCTCTCACTCTCTTTCTCAACATGGTCTCTCTACACCTGCTCAATCAGTCTGCTGTTCTTCTCACTGGGAAGGCCTGATGGAGATGTGTGGAACAGATCAGGATTTTAGCTACAGTGCCTTGCGAAAGTATTCGGCCCCCTTGAACTTTTCGACCTTTTGCCACATTTCAGGCTTCAAACATAAAGATATAAAACTGTATTTTTTTGTGAAGAATCAACAACAAGTGGGACACAATTATGAAGTGGAACGAAATTTATTGGATATTTCAAACTTTTTTAACAAATAAAAAACTGAAAAATTGGCCGTGCAAAATTATTCAGCCCCTTTACTTTCAGTGCAGCAAACTCTCTCAGAAGTTCAGTGAGGATCTCTGAATGATCCAATGTTGACCTAAATGACTAATGATGATAAATAGAAGCCATCTGTGTGTAATCAAGTCTCCGTATAAATGCACCTGCTCTGTGATAGTCTCAGAGGTCCGTTTAAAGCGCAGAGAGCATCATGAAGAACAAGGAACACACCAGGCAGGTCCGAGATACTGTTGTGGAGAAGTTTAAAGCCGGATTTGGATACAAAAAGATTTCCCAAGCTTTAAACATCCCAAGGAGCACTGTGCAAGCGATAATATTGAAATGGAAGGAGTATCAGACCACTGCAAATCTACGAAGACCCGGCCGTCCCTCTAAACTTTCAGCTCATACAAGGAGAAGACTGATCAGAGATGCAGCCAAGAGGCCCATGATCACTCTGGATGAACTGCAGAGATCTACAGCTGAGGTGGGAGACTCTGTCCATTGGACAACAATCAGTCGTATACTGCACAAATCTGGCCTTTATGGAAGAGTGGCAAGAAGAAAGCCATTTCTTAAAGATATCCATAAAAAGTGTCGTTTAAAGTTTGCCACTAGCCACCTGGGAGACACACCAAACATGTGGAAGAAGGTGCTCTGGTCAGATGAAACCAAAATCGAACTTTTTGGCAACAATGCCCACCCTGAACACACCATCCCCACTGTCAAGCATCACCCTGAACACACCATCCCCACTGTCAAACATGGTGGTGGCAGCATCATGGTTTGGGCCTGCTTTTCTTCAGCAGGGGCAGGGAAGATGGTTCAAATTGATGGGAAGATGGATGGAGCCAAATACAGGACCATTCTGGAAGAAAACCTGATGGAGTCTGCAAAAGACCTGAGACTGGGACGGAGATTTGTCTTCCAACAAGACAATGATCCAAAACATGAAGCAAAATCTACAATGGAATGGTTCACAAATAAACATATCCAGGTGTTAGAATGGCCAAGTCAAAGTCCAGACCTGAATCCAAACAAGAATCTGTGGAAAGAACTGAAAACTGCTGTTCACAAACGCTCTCCATCCAACCTCACTGAGCTCGAGCTGTTTTGCAAGGAGGAATGGGCAAAAATTTCAGTCTCTCGATGTGCAAAACTGATAGAGACATACCCCAAGCGACTTACAGCTGTAATCACAGCAAAAGGTGACGCTACAAAGTATTAACTTAAGGGGGCTGAATAATTTTGCACGGCCAATTTTTCAGTTTTTTATTTGTTAAAAAAGTTTGAAATATCCAATAAATTTCGTTCCACTTCATGATTGTGTCCCACTTGTTGTTGATTCTTCACAAAAAATTACAGTTTTATATCTTTATGTTTGAAGCCTGAAATGTGGCAAAAGGTCGAAAAGTTCAAGGGGGCTGAATACTTTCGCAAGGCACTGTATAAGCAAACTGCAGAAATCCTGAACTCTACATATTTGGATTTTTAAGGTAAAGTTAGTCCATGTGTTTGAACCCCATCCCACCTCCTCCCGTAACCTAACGTCGTCACAAAGTTGCCTGGGCTGTGAACCTTCTTTTTGGAGAGGCTCCATGAATAAGACAAAATGTCCTCATCAATTCCCTTCTGATCTAATGAATGTCTCCAATGCATGAAGCACTCAGCAGTTGTTCATGCACCTCATCATCCCTCATACCACCATCCTTCCAGACGAAAGTCACCAAGCGATAACCTGCAACAGCTTCTCGCTAACAGAATCAAGTGAGGTGTCTGTTTGGGTGTGTGTATCTACAGCATGTGGGTGTCTTCAGGGTCAGCTCTAGCCTGGTTAAGCCCCCCCACCACCAAATCTTTTAGTGGCCCCCCTTTTGATGGCGGAGAGAAAAATGTAGTTTTCTAAGTTAATTTCCTGCAATTCTACACATTTTGCAATGGGGCAGATATTTTGGGGGGCAGTTTTAAAGTAACATTTTTGCAGTTCTACACATTTTGCAATTAGGAGGATAATTTTTTGGGCAGTTTTCTAAAACATTTTATGCAATTCTGCACATTTTGCCATGACTGATGCCATGTTAACGATATCTTAGTGAGAGTGACTAACAAAATGCATGCCCGGTTGATATTCAGCCATGATAACTATACGTTTAGATAACTGGCTAGACTAACTTACCAATCTAAGAATTGTTAGTTGAGATGGTTAATTGAGTGACTGTCAGTGACTGACAAAACAAGAGAAAAACTGCTGATGCACAACCACATTTAAAACTTGCACCTTGTGTATTCTACTATTCAAGGTGAGACCCAACCCGACTCAATTTAAGGCTTATGTCGCTTATGCCTGGAGCAGTCCCTGGTTGTCTTTCTGAAAGAAGGGGGATTGAGGTGTATTAGTATGAGGTAGATTGCAGCTGTGAAATAGAGGCAGCAGGATAGCAACAGCAGAGAGGAGGAGTTCCCTGGAAACTTCTCCCTCTGCCTGGATCAGTCAAAGCAATTCAATCCATCACATTCTCCTCCCCTCATCCCCTCCTCTCCATCACTTCTCTCTCTCCATTCTGTCCTTAGGGTGTGATGGATGGCGCAGGCTAGACATGCTGTTCACTCCTGCTCAACACAGGCAGGAAAAGAGGGAGGAAGACCCCCCGCCCACCACCCCCATGGTTCTTGGTCTGACTCTGTCCTCATCACATCCCCCTCCCCTCCTGCTGCCAATTATGCATGCTGGGAAGATCCTTTGGGCCAACAGCCTTTCCTCATCAACCTTCCTTCTTCTTGTTTGTTCTTTTTAGTACTGTAGGAGAAACATGGTTACTTTTTCATACAACAATTATTAAGGTACCATGTTTTTAGGTATTATTCTGTTGTTCTGTCCATGTTCTGGTTTCACAGAGTTAACCTAACATGTATCATCTGTTTCTTGAGCTTGATACTACTAGAGATTGGCAGGTCCATGGACCATTGCTGATCAAATACATGATTAGCTGCTGGCTAGTTTGAAGCTTGAGATAATGAATCACCTGATAGTCTGATATCCACCTGATATAACCTTACAACACTTGTGGTCAATGATGCTCAGATGGGTTGCTTGAAGTGACTGTCCTATCTCTAATATTCTCCAATCAATCATTTCACTGTAGTCAGTAATAAACATCCAGCCCATGTCACATCGGATGAAATAAAATCTGACCTGTGATGTGACCTGTGACCTTTGACAAATAATGGACAGGAACAGTAATCTACTGGGACTTCAAAATACACCTCAGTGCCTGCCAAAAGATTTGACCAGTGTCAGCGCATGTCCAGGGGGAATAGGAGTTGACATTTATTGCAATGTTCGATGGATATCCACCCATGACTCTCCACATTTCCTTACAGCCCAATTGTTGACAAATCTCATCAGATCAAACTTGACAATAGCGGCTAAGCTGTAAAATGTTCTGGATAAGCACAAATGGCTGTCTGCAGAGAGAGAGAGAGAGAGAGAGAGAGAGAGAGAGAGAGAGAGAGAGAGAGACCTTGGGATATACTGCCCCCTTGTGCTCTATCAATCACTGTACGGTTTCTTGTTTCTTGGCTACCCCACCTTAAATCTTTCATTTAACCCCTGTGTATCCCATATTCAGGTGCAAGGTGGGTAAACCATTGATTTATTTGTCTCACTTAAGGCATGCCATCAGCACAGGAGTTTGCATTCTGTCTCCAGAAAATCAAATGCCGGTTCACAAAAATAAAATAATGTAAAAAAAATATTAGCCCCTCTTCGGAGGAAAAAAGTTACTTTGTTTAAAAAAAAATGTACATATACATTTTACACGCATGGTACTTTTATGCACAGTGATTAAATAAATACAAATATATTGTTTTTGGACAACAGATCATGAACTTTTAATATAGCCCCCCGCACCTCTCTGATTCAGAGGGGTTGGGTTAAATGTGTAAGACACATTTCAGTTGAAAGTATTCAGTTGACTAGGTATCCCCCTTTCCCTTTCCCTAATCCCACCCCTCAACTGGTATTATGTTGGTTAAAAAGGAATTTGGGTGTTAGTAATTACCAGACGAGCAATGCTGAATCTCTGCCACTAGAGGGCAAACAAGCCTTTCTTTTCAGATTGAGCAACCTTACCTAGTAGTCTTGCAGTGATTGATTGGATACAACATTCTATTCCTTACCACCAGCATGGATCTGACCTTGCATTTCACACATAATAAAATATCATTCTTCCACTCTTCCTTATTATTCATATTCAACCAAAGAGAGCGTGCAGAAAATGGTTTTGGTCTGTGAGTAAGCTAAACTGAGGCTGAGCTTGGCCAGGCTGTGTCTGTGTGCTACCAGTGAGGTGTCTGGGGTTTGAAAGTTCACAGTGTTATATAGGTCACACCCAGCAGATCAGACTCCCTTCATCCTGTCATCTCCAGAGGGCCTCACTTTCAATTATGCACATAGCCTCCTCAGGCATCTTCCTTAACACACCCCCAACCCCGCTGTGCTTTAGCAAGACTGTGTCCTCTTCCCTTTCCTCTCGTACTGGAGAAATCTACAACAAGACTAAGGATTCAGTGCTACGGTAGAGATAGTCCCTTTACTCCATGCAGCCCATGACCCAACATAACAGCATCTGTATTTTACTGTACGAGATGAAAGTATGGTACACATAAAACAGAGGCCAGATGTTTCTTGGTGTATTTGGAGGTTTGAATTTAAGGGTGAAATGTTAGCAGCACTAAGTGCTGAGCTCCCGGCTCTAACACGAACCCTCTCCGTCCTCTGTACCTGCTGGGACCGATTTACAGTTGTTCACCGCTGTCAGGTCATACAGAACTATCCAACCCCTTGCTACCTCAGATGTCCGTAATCCTTGGACACATGAATTCATTATTTCAAAACACACATTTTTTGGGCAGCCTGTACTGCATTAGCCACTCTATCATAACTCAGGGAGTTTAGTTTGTTGTTGATTAGGAGCAGTTGTGTAGTAATCAGACCCAGCTCTCCTTAGCCCAGTGGAACCTTGATGTCCTATTTCATTTTAATGCCACATTCTATCATTCTAACATGTCCTCAGGTGGGCCTGGGTTCACAACTCCTCCCCCTTCCACACAGCCGACATTTGAACTTTACGCTATAGACTCAGAATGACCTGGTGACCTGAGAAGAGCTTATTATCTGCACAAGGCTGTGATCTCTTAGACATCGTTATGGAAACCATGCACTACGTGATCCCCTGGGACCGCCTCTGGAGTAGTGACATTTGCAGCGAGGCAGGTACAGCGGTAACAAACAAACTGATGATGAATGATCATTAAGCTACGCACAGAGAGAGAGAAACTGGGGAAGGGGAGAGTTAGAGAGAGAGGAGGATAGTTAGAAAGAGAGAGATTTAGAGAGAAAGAAAGAGAGAGAGGGAGAGAGAGAGAGTGGCTAGGTTGGAAGGATATTTGGCTTGTTTTGATTCATTGATCCCTATACAGCTTCTGCTGTTTCAACTTATAACACACAACAAACTCAAGAAAAAAAAAGGTTGCTATTGTTAGGCAGTGGTAGTGAGGAACAATACCACCCCACACATACTCTCCCCATTTTTCTGCTGCACGATTCTGTCCATACATCTGCACAAGCCTGTGCCTAGTCACTTATACCCCTACCTACATGTACATATTACCTCTATTAGCTCAACTACCTTGTACCCCTGCACATTGACTTTGTACCAGTACTCTGGTATATAGCCTCTTTATTGTTATTTTATTGTGTTACTATTTCCTTTTTTTATTTAGCAAATTTTTCTTGCTTTTTAACTCCGCATTGTTGGGAAAGGGTTCATAAATAAACATTACGCGGTAAAGTCTCCACCGGTTGTATTCGGCACACGTGTCAAATAACATTTGATTTGACATCTGAGATGACAGGCATTTCCCAACCTGCGCTCATGGTCGGCCCTACTGGGCCCAAAGCCATCACAGTTAACGGTGTGTACAGAGAGACTCGCGGGTGGTCGAGATTAGAGGGAGAACGGGTTTGGTGTGCCAGCGGGGTCTCACCACTGAACTCCTGAACTCCGTCTCCTACTCACGGGGTAAACCCTTTAGCACACACGCCAGTCTCAGCGAGGTCACACCGAGGTCTCTAGCCTTTCACACGTCAACTGCTAATGAGGCCTCTAAAACTGAGAGGAAGGTGAAGAGAGTCTGACCTCCATTCAGGAACCTCAGCTTGGGGGGAAACTGTACAGTACTTTGTCCAAATGAATAAAGACATGAAAACCCCCAAAAATTTGAGGGTATGTGAGTGAGGTTTTTGGACACACTGTAGATTAGTGATGCATGAGGTGGCCCAAAAATGTTAGCTCAAAACATTAGCAAAAAAAACCACTGTCTGACAGTTGTATGTTAATATTTTCATATGGAAAAGACATGGTTACAAAAAATATGCTGTATTTTACCAAATCCGTTCCCTCGAGTCTTCCGCAACTGTATTTCCTGTAATTGAATCATGTATACCATAAAATGAGTTTCGATCAATTGTGCACACTGATAAATTCAGTCCAATTTGGGTTGGAATTTTGCAATTCTTACACTTTCAGGTCAATGTAGTTAAAAATATAACTAACCCTCTCATCATACAGTATTAAAATGACATAAGTGCTTTGAAGTAATGTCCACTGTAGCTGAAATGATTTCACAGGGTTATAGAGGAGGACAGTAAGAACATCATGAATACCATTATAGAGTGGTATAACAGATCTCATTTTTTATTGAGGAGAATCGAGTTGGGCTTTCCATTTTAGAAAATAAAACCAATAACAATATTACAAATAATGAAATTGTTACATCATTCACAGGATTACAGTCAATGTACATTTATACAGAAATACAGGACCTCCCACATCAGTCACAGTGGTCAGGGCCGGCACTGGTCTACGAGGGCTACAACAGGCCAAGAGAGACAGGGCCATCCCCAGCCTGTCTTCACCAACAGCCAGAGAGGTGGGGAGATAGGGGTGGAAGGGGAAAGTGGGGGGATAAGACAAAGCAAGGAACATAAGGACATTTGTCACAACTAGACTGCTATTAGCCACTGTGTCAGCAGAGGGAGCTCTAACGCTTTACGGAAAAGAGATATCCACAGGAGCCATTTTCTATACACACTGAACTGACTGCCACAAAGACAGGCAGGCAGACTGCTGCTCGAGACATATTTGGATGGTGCACAAACACAGACCAACGAGTACGAGCAGGCACAGCTTGTGTTTATGCACACTGTCATGTCATTCTAACACTGAGACATAATGGTTTCCGTCCGTCCTTAAAAAATTGGAACACAGAATGGAAATTGTTCTTTGTGTCCACAGTGCATTGAATCAACATCTCAGATACATTGGTTTTGTTTTGATTCATAAATAAAAGAGGGGTGATTGTTATGTATTACTTATCATGACATTGACAGTAAAACATCAACAGTATCCGCAGATACAAGCCATTGAAACAAAGACGAGAGTTTTAGATGTACAAAACAGCAGAGGACAGAGTTCTGTGATACGAGCAAGTTATCTGAGATTCCAAACAAAGACCCTTACTGTAACAAACACATGTATTCTGGTCTCAATGCTGTTAAATCATTATGATGCACTTTAGACATCATTCCTCCATCTGTCTCATGAGCCTGGACATTGAAAAAGGAGAGAACGAAGTAGATGCCCTGCACTGTTAAATAATATGCAATTTACATAAACGGAGCAGACGTTTGAGACATTTTCTTCCTCATGAAAAATGTAAACATAGAAACACTGATAAGTGCTTTGAAGAAGTGTACATTTACTGTCTTTAAAATGCCTGTTATTTCAGTGGTCTTGGGGGAGAAAAAAACACTATCATTCAACAAAAAGCTATGTGTGGTTTTTATTCTATTTTAGCTTATACTCGTCTTCAACGAGCTGCAAAATCTCACCAATGCAAAAATGTCCTTGATACCATCTATGTATAAAGTAACCCATTTACAGTACTTAGGGTGGTGCTTTAAAAACTTGCATTGTACACCAGAGAGAACTATCCAGTGAGATAATGACCATCATGGATTCACACAGCAAAGTCTAATAAACCTTACAATGTGGGAATAATCTATTCTGAACTAAACCCATCATAATCACACCAGATTGATCAATCACTTATTATAGGTCCATTACAACAGGCCAAGATAGGGCGACTGTGTCAAGGGGTTTTATCAGAAGGTCTGGGCTATGAAACAGTACCACTGAGCTGTACTGTTCTTAAAAGGAGGCTATCAATGTCTTAAAAATAAAAGAAAGAGGGATGACAGCTTTTTCTGCGGCCAAGAGCAAAGGATAGCTCTGGATGAACTATGGGTATATAAACAGGGTTTCTTTGTGCCATTAGGTTCAGAGGCAGAATAAATAAATACATTACACAGTGCTTTCAGCAGTCACCATGGCCCCACACTGTGCAACCAATAAACATGTGTTGACTCAACTCCATATGAATCTAGCTTCTCTGAACAGAAGTAACACACCAAACCTACGCTTCCAAGAGTGATGCAATAAAAGAAAACCACTTTATTACTACCTATATTTATGTTCCTATCACTCTAAATATGAGTCCACCATTACTGAATGTTTTAGCTCGTCTCATCATAACAACATGTCCTAGTAATGTATTTTGATTGAACGTCACACGTGGAAGCACACTTTGTTTACACACCGCTCTTTTAATCACTTGATAATCACCTTAATCACCTTCCTATGACTATCACCGTCTTCAGCACAAATACTAGTGCTGCGCTGCAGGGCCTGCTTTCTTGAACATAAATTGCCACTACTTGCTCTGACAGTGGGATATCTGTCTATATCTTGGGAAGACTGACTCAGGCTGCCTGGGCTTAACTGAATATCACTGAGGTGCCCTTAAATATTAAAGTGTTGTGCAATGGAAAGGAAGAAAGTTCTTTTTGAGCTCTTTTTGAAAGGAAACTGCACGTCGCATCAGTGACAGTTGGGTCACAGAATCGCTTCCCCTTTTACTCTGGGCAGTGACTAATAGAGTGATGCACTTCCTGCTGTTTCATCTGTCATGGAGTCTGCACTGGAATATGCATGGTGACGCACAGAAATGTTGACGGAAAACTACAGGGAGGATGATATTACAGAAGCTGGATCAAAACCTCAATGCTCCTGCTCACATTTATTAAGACTCTGGACGGCCATGTAGGTTAGTGGGTGGAATGAAATGGGGACTAACTGACAGACGAGAGCAAAGGCGGGATTTCACGCATTCTGTGTTTAGGGGTCTAATGCTAAGGCCTACATAGGACACCTCTCCTGTTCTGCTCAGACAGCAAAGTGCCTTCAAACGGAAAGTGGACACCTGATGATGTATATGGAAGGATGACCTTTTGTGGAAGAACCTCTGCTTACATAGCCACCTGCTGTGAAACCAATACGGGGCCCACAGGTTGTGTGTTATCTACATAAATTCAGTCTGGTCTGTCAACATGACAACATGCAGAATCACAAAGCAATGGATCTGAAAAAGCAGAGCACAGAGAACAGTGGGAGGAGAACAGTGGTAGATCTGAGGCATGTGTTTAGCTCTGAGGAGAGATGGAGGGAACCACTGTCTGGCCAGTGGGGCTGTGATCAGGCAGTGGACCCCCACTAGGAATGGACATGTCTGACCAGCTGGAGCTCCATGTCTGGCTCCTCAGTCTGTATTGAGTACTGGGCCTGTCTCAGTGGATCTGCCCATTAGGAGCTCTGCAGTAGTGATGTAAACTCTGTGTTTTACCATCTCTGGGGAATCCATGGATTTTAACTAGCACAGACCCATCAGGCTCCCTAACCAAACCACACATCGGCCACAACAACAAAGACAATGATAGCTCTCCGTTCATCAGGCAGTTTTTCACAGAAGCCATACAGTAAATGCAATACGTATCTATAAAATGAAAATAGAAGTCTCAAGGACTCCAGTTATCTACAATTTGTGAGCACCAACATAATAATGATTTCCTAAAATTCCAAAAGAGCATGGAAGATCCAGATAGTCATCGGATTCGAAGTCCATTGTCCAGTATGATCTGCGTTCACATACCCTGCCAAGAGACTACTTGGAAAAGCTGTCAATCATCCACGATGTACAATAATAATAATAAAAAATATGCGTAAAATAATCCACTATCCCATGCTAATGTTACTGCCCTGCTGTGAAAAGATTTGTCCGTGACCGTACCAATGTGAGATAACCATCAGTGGTGTTAAAACCCTAACACTTCAATATAAAATTATTTTAAAAGGAAAACAATCTGGAAGAAAAAAGCTAAATATAATGTAAGCGCATTATATTTCGTAAAGTGTAACAAATCAAAGCTATGTGAAATCAATCATTAACTCAGCATGCTATCAAACACTACCCCCTCAGTTTTGGGAGCCGTTGCTTTGTGCCACGGAGCACATTTAGCAACACGCACGCATACACAAACACACATACACACCCATGCACCAGGCACGCACGCAGACACACACAAACAAACACACATGCACACGGTGAAGCTGAAAACACAGGGAAACCTCAAGATAATGTGAGGACTAAAACATATTTGCACTCCTTCTATGTAAACACTATACATCCATGGAGGAAGTACTGTATGTTTGCTGCTTATGACACTGATTCTTCAAAATCCACAACTAACATTTTGCCCCAAAAAATCGAATAATAATAACAACAGATAAAAACCTCCCTATAGTCACCCTAAGAAAAATGTAAATCCATCACTTCCAGGTATTAGTAACTATGTCCGGCTCATAGTGATCATATCACAGTCCCAATGCCATGTGCATCTGATGTGTACAGGATCATGACGCATCATGACATCGTCATGACATCATCTGAGGTACACGGGGACGATGTTCCATTTGGCAGGTTATGTTTATATTGAAAAAATATCAATTTTCCCACGGTGAGAGGAAGCATGGTGAGAGAAAATCTATATCACAATTTTCACACAGAAAATGAAATTACTTGATATGAGAAAATGTATTTTTGTTTACATTTCTTTACTTTTGAATTGGTAGATAACTGAATGTCTTTAATTTGTTCATGTCAGTAGTTTCTGCCAGGTCCATTTCATGGTGCTCACACTTATATTATGTCCCAAATCAACGACAGGGGAATAGATCAAGTTCCTCAGTCTCTTCTGCTGTTTGCCTTCAGGGAGGCAGCAAATATTTATGTTGCGTTTCTGAAGTCAGTTCACCTAGTTCACAAAGAATATATCAGATTAATTTTGAGAGTGTTGGTCTTAAATTACCCAGTTTTCATTGTCTTCTTGTCTGTGGCCCTTTTAAAAGGGTAGCCTTTCTAGTCATTTCACCTAGCTTACAATTGTATACCATCTATAGACTCCTAGAGTTCTTAACTTTTTTTCTTTACAAAATTCTTTACAAAATTCTTAAAACAAGCGTAAAAGTTCAACGTAAATAAAATAAAAAACATGGGTGGAAGATGGTAGTAGAAATGTGTCTCTGGTCAGTAACCTCTCATGATCCTGGTTCCAAGATGGACGGCTGTGAGCCACGTTGATTGACGTCTGGTCATTTAGACATGCTGGCCACAACCTTCCAAAGCTGATCTCGAAGGTTGAGGGGACTTTGGATGAGGGCATAGAGGAGGACAGGAGAGGGATTGGAAGGGGGGACCGGGGATGGACGGTAGTCTGGTAGGAAACCCAGGTTCACGGTCAAGCAAAAACATATCCACTCCATCCGTGCACCCAGGGTCCTGCATCCCAATCCCCTCTCCTCTGCTCTCCTCCACTCCACTCTGGATGGTCAAACTTCCACAGACTGGATCTGGTTCATGGAGGCACGCATCATCTGCACACTGTTCAGGATCTTCTTCTGGTGGCCTGCTAACGTTACACCCACACTCAGGATGTCACTGTGGCAGGAGACACAACCACAGGAGTCAGGAGAAAGCCATCACGGAAGACACAACAGGTTTTATGGAACAAGTCACATGGCATAAGCCAAGGTAAACTCAACAAGTTAGATCAAGGTTAAATTCTGGGCCCCAGTCTGCCAAATTCAGAATTCTGTCCAGGCATGACCACTTCCAGTACTAACTCTGTTCGTTGAACAACTTCTTCCATTCAGAAAACAATGGAACATCTTTGTTTCCTAACCTTAACCCTATGGACTGATGTGTCTTATTGGTTTAAGTATTGTAACCAGAGATGTGGTTGGACATTTAAAAAAACTTACGTATGTAGCTTAGATTTCCAATGTGACTTTAGGAGGATATTAAGAGATATAAATAGGAGACAATAAGCTGAGTAATGTGTACCTTATTTACTAAACAGACCTTGAATAGTCTCTATCTGCTAATAGATGTTGTCTATGCCTTTATTAAGTCTACTGAGGCAGGAATGTATTCCTAAACATCACTATGCCTGTTCATTCTCCTATATCTACTATGTCATTTAACTGTTGTATAAGAAACCTGGCAGCCACATGGCCAGAGTCTGTACTCTCTGTTCTAGCTCAGAGCAGTTGTGCTGCACCGTTATTATCTCTTAATGACATACAGTGAGAGACAGATTTATGATGAGCCAGGGGCTGAGCCTGGCAGTCACCCAGACTTTAAGGTATGAGACTGTCCAGGAACAGCCCACCTGCCTCGCTTCAACCTCATCCTTATCAATCTTATTAGAAACACAGGTCTGGGATCGGCACTTACTCCATAGTCATCTGGGAAACCACATCAAAGCTGGTGAAGTCAGCGTTGGCAAAGTTGTCTTTGTACTGGCCCATCTTGATGGCATCCAGCCACTCGTCCACCGTGCTGAAGCTGGAGAAGTCTGGAACACTGCGGTCCAGGAGAGGAAGATGGACACTAGGGAAGATACATTCACTAAGAGTCAAACACAGCTCTAGAGACACTGTCATAACTCTCTCACCTCTATGATGGCAATCAGTACATTTGGAACAGACACAAGAGTGGAGAGCCTACACTAGATTAGTTTTAAGTACAAAACAAAGTAGCCTTGGCGTCATCTACTGGAAGCCATTTTCAGAGTTGATTTCTTATAAAATGTTCTTTCCAAATGGAGTGACAGGCTTAGAAGAGCCAGCCCTCTGGGCACAGAAGTCAATTTAACGTTTATTCCACGTTGGTGCAATTTCATTGAAATGATGTGGAAAGAACGTTGATTCAACCAGTGTGTGCCCAGTGGGAGTATCCACACAGTTTCAGTGGAAAATCTAAGTCTCTATTCTACACACCATCAAAAATGAAGCTATAGCGTAGGATATATGGATTTCAGTATATTTTAGCATCCATAGGAAACTGACACCCAGGGAAAATGTACTTGAAAATGTTTTTTTTTTAATTGTGCAACTGCTTCAAATCATAATTTGCCTGAAGCATTCATGGAAATGACTTGATCTATGAAACCAACGGGTTTTATTTACATAACCACTCGGCGCCAAAAGAAACAGGAGACAGCGTTTGGTTGAAATAAATTGTACCATGAATATCAAAAGTGTAACCAAAAATGTAATTGTTTTCCCATCTTTGAAGTCAATTGCACTACATCCTCCTGGAAATATGAAAGTAGTATTTGAGCCCAATCCTGGATATTGTGATGACTGGCCAGGAGAGACAGAGGAACACTTTCACTCAAACACACTAATAGACAGACAGACAGACAGACAGATAAACCCACAGATAAACTGACGGAGATCTAAGGAGAGCGTGCTAAGTGTTCCACTCACCCTGAAGACAGAGGGGTCATGGCCTTCAGACTGTTGGGATTGCGGATCATCTTGTCCAGGTTGTTGACGATCTGGCTGAACTTGGGCCGATTGTTACGATCCTTCTGCCAGCAGTCCAGCATGAGCTGGTGCAGGGCACTAGGGCAGTCCATGGGAGGGGGCAGCCGGTAGTCCTGCTCTATGGCATTGATCACCTGCAGGGGGAGATACAGATCTCTAAGGGTTGCTATGAGGCTCTACGAGGAGGAGGAGGAGGAGGAGGAGGAGGAGGAGAGAGACGACAATCCCATAGTAGAGCAGCATCCTCTCACAATTCTCAGTGTTATACAAGTCAAAACTGCAGCACACATGCCCACACACATACCTAATCCTGCACACATTATTGCATTAACACTAAGTAGGAAATGACCCCCATTACCATTTAGACATTGTTTTGTCTTGGCTGCATACTTATTGTACCAGTTAAGTGTCACACTAAAGTATCAGTCTAATACCAATGGCTCCTCACATCCGTACAGTCTGTGGCAGCAGTGACTTATTCTCAGTCAGTCTGGCATCAAGAGCCTTTAGAAATTATGTACAGTAATGTTCCTGCCATACAAATATCTAAGCGAGAGCCTGGTCCCAGATCCATTTGTTCTGTTTTGCTAACTCTATGGTCATTGTCATGCCAAAAAGGTCTAGTTTGAGACTAAGAGTGGCTGTAAAAATGTTGGTGGTGGGCGAGAGATCAGGGAGTTGATGCCTGGCTAAGTGTGGGGAACGACCAGCTCAGAGGAGGGTTCTGATGAGGACCCACGATCCTCTGCTCATTATCACTGACATTATGGAGCTCCATTCAGACCCAGATGCATCTCATTCAGAGGCCTCCCTCCCAACCAAGATGCTGATGGAGTAGAAACACTATCTGAAGCCGCTAATAAGATAACCGTCAAGCTCCTCAGTCCCTCTTAGGGCATTAGCGTTCACACTTTCAATTTGAAACTATTTTCATTATCTCTCTCCCCATAATTTGCTCTCTTCTCCATCACCCAGAGGGAGCCTGGAAACAGAGGCTCCAGTCAAGAGCAGGAATAGTCTGCAGAGCGTTGTCTTGCATTCCAAATCATCTTATTATCGCTCTGTGGTAACTGGGGGGCTTTCATATTAAACCCAGGTTAGAAAGTTGCTGTTAAGCCAGGGGAAGAAAACCACCATGACAAAATGTATCTCTATGGGGGTTCACAGAGAGGTAATAACATTCAAGAACAATTGTCTGTATATAATTTGCCTTTGTTTGAATAAAATGTGAACATTTGATGGCAGGCTATTTATTTCTAGTATTTCTGCTTGACGAATTATACAAATTATACATAAAGGACTATACATACGTCTTGATTGGTCATGTCCCAGTAAGGTCTCTCTCCATAGGACATGACTTCCCACATGACGATGCCATAGCTCCAGACATCACTGGCGGATGTGAACTTCCTGTATTGGATGGCTTCAGGGGCTGTCCATCGGATAGGGATCTTCCCTCCCTGAGAAACACAACACAATGAGGGAGCAATCTTATAGAGGGAAGTGAGACGGGAACCTGATCGTCACAGTGTCCTGGCTCTACAGAGAGAGATTATTCACAGCAACAATACTCTCTAATCCCAACTGGGAGATGGATATAACTAAACTCCTGGGACTGGATGTGTGTGATATGGAAACCCATTAAAGGGGAGAAGAGGGCATGTGAGTGCGTTGCCTATCTGTGTGAGTGTGCAAGTGTGGATGCGCACACGTGTATGTGTGTGGTGTTTGCAGTAAGGTCATGGTACACACCAGGGCGCTGGTGTAGGTGGGGTCTGACGTGTCGTCCTCCAGAAAACGGGACAGGCCGAAGTCAGACACCTTGCAGACCAAGTTGCTGTTGACCAGGATGTTGCGTGCGGCTAGGTCGCGGTGGACGTAGTTCATGTCGGCCAGGTACTTCATGCCAGAGGCGATGCCACGCAGCATGCCCACCAGCTGGATCACCGTGAACTGACCGTCGTTTTGCTGCAAAAAAAAGGATCACATTAGATTACAATATGATACATCCCCAGGGGCCTCTGTGGGCTATGGTTGAATAGATGTGGCTATAGGATGAGCTGGGCTGGGCTAATATTGGTCTGGTTGGCTGCAGCTGTTCTCCTTCCTGGATTGGCCAAGGCATTACCCCATAGGAGAGTGTCTGGATCTGGCCTGCAGCTGTGCCTCCAATTGTGCACACCTGCACCTTCACCACCCACTACGAGGACCAGAGATCAGCTAGGGAATATCCGGGAGGATCATGACGAGAGATAAGAGAGCATGAGCGTTGACAGACAGGCCCAGTATCATGGCCCAGGGATGGGGTGGGGACACAGATGGATCACAGACGGACTAGGTCTGGCTGTGTATTCATCTGGGCATGTTCCCGGCCTATGGTTAGCCAGATCCTCTAGCCTGTGTCTCTGTATCTCTTCCAAACACTTTTCTGCTCATTAGCAGAGCAGGAATTTCTCCTCACGTCCACCAGCTCCTCATGTACCACAGCAATTAAGTGTTATGCATTATTCATGAGGCTGAAATGCCTCCCAACTAAGCAGCTCCTCCTGATCTCTGTATCCCTGCACTGTGTTTGCATACTGTACTTTAATTGGGAAGATTCTTCAACCAAAGTCATTTGGATCTGATTAGCAGATAGAGGTATAATATATATTTTTTGATCTTAGGCTAATACATGCTCTGTGCAATTTTATGATTCTATCCCAATTCCAGATTTTTTAAATATTTTTTTCTCCCTCATCAATCTACACACAATACCCCACAATGACAAAGCAAAAACAGGCTTTTAGAAATGTTAGCAAATGTATAAAAAAAACCTCTGAAATATCATATTTACATAAGTATTCAGACTCTACCCTGGACTGTTGGAGCACCTTTGGCAGCGAGTACAGCCTCGAGTCTTTTTGGGTTTGACACTACAAGCATGGCACATCTGTATTTTGGGAGTTTCTCCCATTATTCTCTGCAGATCCTCTCAAGATATGTCAGGTTGGACAGGGAGCGTCGCTGCACAGCTATTTTCAGGTCCTTCCAGAGATGTTAGATCGGGTTCCAGTCCGGGCTCTGGCTGGGCCACTCAAGGACATTCAGAAGCCACTACTGCATTGTCTCGCCCCAGTCTGAGGTCCTGAGCGCTCTGGAGCAGGTTATCATCAAGGTTCTCTCTGTACTTTGCAGCGTTCATCTTTCCCTTGATTCTGACGAGTCCCTGCCGCTGAAAAAAATCCCCACAGCATGACGCTGCAACCACCATGCTTCACTGTAGGGATGGTGCCAGGTTTCCTCCACACGTGATACTTGGCATTCAAGCCAAAGAGCTCAATCTTGGTTTCATCAGACCAGAGAATCTTGTTTCTCATGGTCTGAGAGTCCTACAGGTGCATTTTGGCAAATTCCAAGCGGGCTGTCATGTGCCTTTTACTGAGGAGTGGATTCCGTCTAGCCGCTCTACTATAAAGGCCTAATTGGTGGAGTGCTGCAGAGATGGTTGTCCATATGGAACGTTCTCCCACCTCCGCAGAGGAACTCTGGAGCTCTCTCAGAGTGGCCATCGGGTTCTTGGTCACCTCCCTGACCAAGGCCCTTCTCCCCAGATTGCTCAGTTTGGCCGGGCAGCCAGCCAGCTCTAGGAAGAGTCTAGGTGGTTCCAAACTTCTTCCATTTAAGAATAACGGAGGCCACTGTGTTCTTGGGGATCTTCAATGCTGCAGACATTTTTGGTACCCTTCCCCAGACCTGTGCCTCGACACAATCCTGTCTCGGAGCTCTACCGACAATTCCTTCGACCTCATGGTTTTTGCTCTGTCATGCACTGTCAACAGTGGGACCTTATATAGACAGGTGGGTGCCTTTCCAAGTCATGTCCAATCAATTTAATTTACAACAGGTGGACTCCAATCAAGTTGTATAAACATCTCAAGGATGATCAGTGGAATCGGGATTTATGTTTTTATTTGTAATACATTTGCAAACATTTGAAATAAACTGTTTTCACTTTGTCACTATGGTGGTATTGTGTGTAGATTGATGAGGATTTTTATTTATTTAATCAATTTTAGAATAAGTCTGTAACGTAACAAAATGTGGAAAAAGCAAAGGGGTCTGAATACTTTCCGAATGCATTGTATTTCAGGATGTTGTGTATCCATCGAATATCTGAATGAATCTGAATTAATTAATGTAAACATTACAGTTTGGAAAACATAGCTTGTCTAAAGAAATCTGTCCCTTGGCACAACTTACCCCGGGTATGAAGTAAGATACCCTGTCCTGCGGGGCAAGTTAAGCCGCCAAATGTATGTACTGAATTAAATATGACTACTACCTTTTTAAAACCAAACACAATTCAACACAATCACAATCGGTCTTTTAATAATTTTAAGCATATTTTAACACAGGCTGAACACGTAATAAATATTTTGTACTTTTTTAAACACTTTTGACAAAGACCGGGCTCTGTTGTTACCTCTTAACCAAGTGATAAAGCCTTGCATGACACCTGGAAAGAAAGCACTTAAAGTTGTTCAACTTGCCATTGGCTCGAGCATTGGCTCAACTTGCCCCAAGGCAAACATTTTGACTATATTAGCCCACACAGCTACGAGGATGCACTTTCATGCTAGGTTAAGGACCTCATATTGAATCTTATAGGCCCCAACTGATGTACAGTGGTTCCTCCTTTAAAAGTTGCGTCATACTGCGGCACATCCTGCGTGCTGCTGCAGCATTCTGTGGCACGTCATTTCATTCTCAGCCATTTCTTCTGTTACTGCAAGTTATTGCTAGTTTGACCACCAGAGGGGATCTTTGAGAAGCATTTGATAGATTGTCGGGAGTAGGCTACAGGATTGGAGGATTCTAAATTGTTTGCCTTCATTAGACAACTTTGCTCCAATATTTCTGTAAATCAGTGATATTTATTCCCATAGTAATTCGTTATGGATCCATAACTAAATCAACATCTGCATTTTGAAAGAGTATTTTTTATCATTATTTTATTAACTAAATGTGTTTATTTGTTTATTAGGCTACTGTGAATTCTACAATACATACTGTAGTAAACATGGGAAAGTGTCTAATTCCTTACATAAGGGAAAGCAGGCCATGTCTGTACTACAGAATGCAGGGCACGAGGGAGACCGGTGTTATTTCATAGTTGTGATGTCTTCACTATTATTCTACAATATAGAAAATAGTACAAATAAAACATCTTAAAAGTATTTACTTTGGTTTAGATACAAGCATCATGAAACCTCTAGCACAATAATTTAATTTAAAAATCAGTTTTTTGGACCTAACTTGCTTACCACATTTTCCGTGTGATTTCGTCCTCACATGAAATGATGACCTCTTCCTAAATATTTGGTCAAATTATTAATTTTGTGTATGGTTTCCTAGAAACAACAGTGGATCAACTTACCCCACTTTCCCCTACCATTTGTTCTGGTCATTACATGGCCCTCAACCTTTCCTACTTTCTCTGCTTGTTGTTGTCCCCGTCTATCTATTAGATGTGATTGATCTGCTCCTCTCATTTTCTCGCTTTAGCTCTACCTTGGAGATGCATCACAGCAGCGTAAGCTGCACCAGGAGCTGTAGAGGAGCAGATCCTTCAGCTGGCAGATCCTATCGTAGGTGATCGTCTTAACTAACCCCATGCTGCCTGGCCCTCCTTCACAGAGCGCCACGTTCTAAAGCGCTGACGCTGTCAGCAAACGTTGTCATACAGTGAGGTGCCACAGTGGTGCTCTGTTGTTTGGAATAAAATGTGCTGCCAAATATGCTTGCCACACAGAGACAGGGACACACAACCCTGTCAAATTCAAGAGTGAGTTGGCATACAGTGTCTCGGAGGTCTGAAGCAGAATGCTAATAAAGTTCATGTTTTGCACCTCCAGCAGTAGACAGAGCAGCAGTCTGCTGACAGGAGGATGGCTGCCTCCTTTTTAATGGAGGATTTTGATGTGTATTTTGATCCACAGAGGAAGAGTTTACATCTCGACTTTATTATATTCTCTAATAGCTCAGAGCTGATACTCGTCAGTTTGCTCTCTTGCCCTGAGTCGTGAAAGCCTTACTCAGTATGATCCATACAGAAGCAAACAATGACAATGGGATGAGGAGTGACGAAACTAGGGCTATAACAGAGGTGGTGGGGGGGGCGTTACCCACATAGACTGGCTAGTAGCAACATCAGACATATCTAAACATGAACATAGTGATTTATACAGTAGTTTATATAGTAGTATATATATAATAGTTGGCTTTTGTTTAATAGATATGTTTTTCCATATTTTATAATTATGCTGTTTTCACTCACAATTGATTTAAAGTGAAGTAAAACTAATGGGGGGAAAAATCCTTTATATTTGTGAAGATTTCCATAAATCACTATCTCTTTTCCACTCAGTTTTTTACTCCTTACTTCAAACCCCCGATGAGTCCAATAAGAGATGAAAGCTTTTGGGCACCCAGTCATATCAGGAAAAACATGCTCCCATTCAGCTGACATGCTACAGACAGACACCACAGGATTGGCTGACAGCTGACAGCAGCCTCTCATCTACAAGCCAACTTCATTCTTTGAGAGCTGACATGTTTTCTTCTTAACTCTCGCTAATAACTTGAAACCCTCCCAAGGTGAGGTTAGCTATCTGGAATGCATTTTCTGAGATATGCGTCCTATGAGTTCTGTATTTCATAAAATATGTTTGACTAAATGTTAAGATGCTGAATAACATGTTAACAGAGGCATTTTGCGACATACGTAGAAAGCCCTACAAGTTTATAGGTCATTTTCCTTTTCTGTGACTCAAACAGGAGGACTGAATGTGGGTTAGTATGATAAATACAAAATGAGAGCATGACTAACTTCACTGAAATGCTAGCCTCACTCACCAGCAGCTGGTGAGCTACTGTACTTAGACTCCATTTTACTGTAGTCAAACATGGGGATCAAGGGGAAATACTGTATAACAGCCAGCGCTAGAGGCAGCATAATATAAATCAATAATTGGACCAGACAGACACTCAGAGAACATTAATACTGCAGCTTGATTGGGTAGAAAATGCTCACTCTAAGGACACGCTCTAAGGCTCACTGATGGACACTATGCTAAGTAAAGAGGAGTTCCACATGATAAATGTCCTGCATGTTAATGTTCACTTGAAACTAGATGGGTTAGCATTAGGATGTGTATTTATCAGTCATTTCCCAATGTGTGTGTGTGTGCGTGTGCGAGTGCGTGTGCGAGTGTGTGTGTGTGTGCATGCATCCGTGTGTCTGCATGTCTTTGTCTACCTGTCTATCTGCATAGCCATTAGTGTTAATATTTGACTCAGTTGGACAAAGACAAACAGTGTGTAACTCACTCTGAGGAAGGAGTCCAGCGATCCGTTCTCCATGAACTCAGTGATGATCATGACGGGGGCGCTCTTGGTGACCACACCCTCCAGGTGGATCACATTCGGGTGGTCAAACTGACCCATGATGGACGCTTCAGACAGGAAGTCCCGTCTCTGCTTCTCTGTGTAGCCCGACTTCAGCGTCTTGATGGCCACAAACATCTCCCTCTTGCCTGGGAGCCTCAGATTCCCACTGCACACCTCCCCGAACTCTCCTACAAGACATAACAGAGAGACAGTTAATGACAGGAGATGTCTGACAGAGGTTACAAACATTCACATTATGAGCCAAAATGTAGTCCCTAATTCATTGGAATACAGACAACATTCAACATATTTAGATGTAAAAAATTACTGGCCTTTCTCTTTACCTGCGCCAATGACTTGCTCAATCTTTACAAAGGAGATGTCAATCTCCTTAGCAAACTCCCTTACAGCCTCGTTGGGGTCCTCATATGTAAACGGATCGATATATATCTTCATTCCTGGAGTCACTTGGAAAAAGAAGAAGCCGATATAATTTTGTATTCTGACATACACACACACAAACTCTGCAACCGTGTCTGTATTTAACATTCAGAGTGTGAGTAGCCAATGCAGTATGTTATTATGAGAGAGTCAGAGAGGCTAGTGTTAGTGCAAGGTAGGAACGGTAGGTATGGCTGGGGGTATCAGGACTATAATAATCAATGGGCAATGACATGGTATTCCCAGTAAGTTATTGGCAGTGATAAGGCAGGTTAATGTATGAATAAGCGCCATAGTGTCATAGCAGACCATTAACACCCAGGAGAGGCAGCCAGTCACTATACCAGTATTTCTCTATGCTCCAGAAAATAAATTGGCTTTCTTAACCTCTGATGCCAGGTAAATTGGCTTAAGGTGGACTTTAAGTGTTCAGTGACTTAAGTGTCCCAGGTTTCAAATCCGATTATTCTTGCTCTTACTTCCACATCTGGCCTGAGGTTTTTTAGTACAGTCATGAAACCTGCATAGCAGACTGAACTGAAGAAGTGTTCAGGAACAGATGGAGAGCCCCTTGAAAGTCCCCAGTCAGAACCCTCCTATCTCTTCCCAAACTATAGAGCGATCCAAAGACCACCCACCAGAGCATGGCAGAGACCACCTGACACTGGGGAGGACAGCCAGGAAAACTGTGACCATCAGTGTGAGGATGAAGACACACACAGGGGAGTGGAACGGTATTATTAGCTGTGAAATGCCCTCAGCCTCTCCGGCAATAATCCCCACGGAATTACACCCTGGAAGAAACAAGTTCTGTAAATACAGCATTTACTGCAATCTGATTTTATTGATTACACATGGGAAAGCTGTCTATATTGATAAGCCTGGAAAGCAGAAGAGCTAAATAGAAAAATATATAAATAAATAAAACTGAAATAAGCTCAGGGAGGAAATATATCAGACCCTTTCTTTTTTAGCTAACCGACGGAGGGAAAAATGATAAGCCATAAGCTCCCAGAGAGAGCCAAACTAGTTTAAATTGCGGCTCCTGAGCTCCAACTTGAAGATTAATTTCTGTTTCATGGAACTCTGGGCCAACATGGAAAACAAAATAATGAATAATGGCCATTTCTTCACAATCTCCTTAGAATTGTTCAGCAATGGCAAAAGTTGTGCATGGTATTAGCATGTTAATGGACTTTAACAAGCTATGAGAAGACTAAATGCTATTTCTACAACAATGGAATTAGTTGACTATGAAATGAGACCATACAGCCAACACACACTTGTACACAAGCTATGTTGGGATAAATCCTAGCATGAAGACGGTTGAAGAAAACAAGAGACAAGATTACCAATGGAGAGGTGAGAAGAAGCACAAGGTTGGGAGGTAGCCAAGGACACTAGAGTGCCAGGTGGTAGCCATGGAGACAGGTGTGTGAGGCAGCAGAGGGTTGAACGTTAGCCATGGAGATGACTTTGTGAGCCGGTAGCCATGGAGACAGGTGTGTGTGTTAGCAAGAGTGTGGGGGAGGTGCAAACAGTCACAGAGTGAGAGCGAGGGCTGGATTACTCACTGTGGCCGCTGGTGTAGTGCTGCAGCTTGTCTGTGTACTCCGAGTCTGCTCTCTCAAAGCCACGCCTCCTGGGAGAAAGACAAAGAGCTATAGCGCTGGCCCAGAGAGGGGGTGTGGTCTATGCACCAGGCCTACCCGCTCCACAGCTAGCTAATGACCACTAAACACAACCAGCCTATAAACTATAAACCCCACCTTAACAAGCTACAGCACCCATTAAAGCACACTAACGAAGTAGGGGAGAAACAAAAAACACTAAAGCGAACGTGTCTAATCTGGCTGGCTTGTTTGACTGTTTTGTGATATGCGGCATTGGTTGGCTGGACTGATGCATGAATGACTCACCGGTTGCAGACGATGACGATGACAACCACTGCGATGAGGAAGACCAGACCTGCAGCTGCAGAGCCGATGATAAGAGGCAGCTTCTCCTGAATGCTGGTGTTGTACTCCTCTGTGATTAGACAAACACACACAAATCACACACTGAAACATATGGACCGGTATCTGAGCAAATGCATATGGAGCAAACAGTGGGTGACAGACAGACAGACAGACGGTTGGAGAGACCAATGGGCATCTTGGTTGGCAGCACAAGACCTCTCTCCAAAGCCCACTGAGCGGGCTCAAATGCCATCGATATGGCCGCCCGCTCGTCTGGAACTGAGAGAGCGTGTTTGGGAGAGACCCAGCTCCCTTCCCTCCAGAGCGTTGCCAAACACAGGGAATACAGCATGGCAGTAGGCACATAATCTCACAACACCACCTCATGTCCTGACTGCTCTGTCTGGGGTGGAGACTGGGGAGGGCTGTGTCATGGGTTGTGTCACAGGGTGGTACTGTATGCATCAAACTGTAATGCTGGGTTCTCTTTTGTCTGGCAGCGTGCTGGCTGCTTGCCGTGGAGGAGAAGAGAGCAAAGGAGAGATCAGGCTAATGATGGCCCTCGGCACTGCAGGTAATGAGATGTTTAGAGAACACCCAGGTCGCTGTGCTAACATCAGATGAGCTGCTTAGGAGCCAGGGGAGAAGCTAATCTGCCAAGCACTGTCCTTCTATACAGATTAGACACTAACCTGATGTATGGTTAGGCCACGCTTAATCAAGTACAGTCAACTACAAAAATATCTACATTCATGCATTACCCATCTTATTCAATGGCAGAAAATAACTTCCCTGTGAGTTCTGCTGAGAAGATAATGAATGAAATCCACATAAATAAAACAATGGGTGTACACATTGTTGGAGAGTTGTCTTGTAGAATGCATCTCAGACCATTTCCCCATCAACATCCTTGTGTCTGTTGGGTCATTAGGTCTATGTTGTAATGGTCCAGGTTCGGTTGATGGGCCATGCATGGGATGTGATAACTCTGCATCTCTCTATGCTCTATCTGAGCTGAGGGAATGTTAGCTGCACCCTCACCCTGCATCTCTCTATGCTCTATCTGAGCTGAGGGAATGTTAGCTGCACCCTCACCCTGCATCTCTCTATGCTCTATCTGAGCTGAGGGAATGTTAGCTGCACCCTCACCCTGCATCTCTCTATGCTCTATCTGAGCTGAGGGAATGTTGTCTGTACCCTCACCCTGCATCTCTCTATGCTCTATCTGAGCTGAGGGAATGTTACCTGCACCCTCACCCTGCATCTCTCTATGCTCTATCTGAGCTGAGGGAATGTTAGCTGCACCCTCACCCTGCATCTCTCTATGCTCTATCTGAGCTGAGGGAATGTTAGCTGTACCCTCACCCTGCATCTCTCTATGCTCTATCTGAGCTGAGGGAATGTTAGCTGTACCCTCCCCCTGCATCTCTCTATGCTCTATCTGAGCTGAGGGAATGTTAGCTGCACCCTCACCCTGCATCTCTCTATGCTCTATCTGAGCTGAGGGAATGTTAGCTGCACCCTCACCCTGCATCTCTCTATGCTCTATCTGAGCTGAGGGAATGTTAGCTGCACCCTCACCCTCAGTCATGGTTTGGAAGTAGAGCTTGCCGCTGTAGCGGCCAAATCCAGCCACGGTCCGGGCGCGAACCAGGAACACATAGATCGCGCCTGGTTTGAGACCGCGGATGACCACTGTGTTGGTCTGGCTCTTTATGATGGTTGAGTTGTACTCTGTCTGGTCCTGAGAGAGTAGGAAAGAAAGTGGGAGGAACACAAATCAGTGCCATCCACAGAACAATTACCATAAGCATGCAATAATTTAGTGCCTTAGAAAAATAGGCTGATGAGCAAAGTAACTAAGATAGAGACTCAAATGTTTCTAACACTGATGTATCTATTTGATCAAGCAGAACGAACAGAGAATGAAAAGCAACAGCCGGAGGCAGAAAGGATGGCAGTTTCAGGTCAGCTAGAATTAGTTTGTTTGAGCTGTGAGTTCTGATGATCAGTGCAACTTTTCGTTGCCACACCGGTTCATTCTCTCCACAAAGCTGACAGGTCTGTCTGGAAGAGGAGACTAAAACTGTGCCGGCTGCTGCCTTAGACCAATCACTCAGCAGCATGATTACAGTTGTGAGTTCTAAGCCACGGCAGGGGCCGGAACAATTGTTTTGACAGCTCTCCTCAGCAGTGTCTGAGAAAATAATTAGACTAAAAAGTGGAGCAGCATGGTGCGCAGTCACAGAGGAGTCCTCAATGAACGTTGTGTGTGTGTGTGTTCTGGTCTGCTTGTATCTAAGTGTGTGAGCATGTGTTTGCGTGTGGTAGTATTTGTGACCGACCGACCGACCGCCTTGACAGACAGACTCCTGTCTGTCAAATTTATTGTGAGAGAGTATGCTGTCTGTTGAATACTATTTTTATGGCAGTCAACGCTCCATTGTTTCAACCGCAAATCTCTCTGGAGGGCTGAGAGCGGTTTCCTTTCCCATTGACTGACCGTGATTATAATTGAAAGGGATCAAGCAGAAGTTGTACGCGGGATTCAGAAGCTATGTCTGCCTGCCTCAGTGAACACACTGTACACCAACAGGCAAAGATGTTCTGAATTTCAATTTGATAAAAAATGAGGGCTCGTTTTGCAGTCAGTGGATACCTTGCTTGGCCCTGCTGAGCTGAAGGACGGGCAGACTCAATTATATCTTCATGTGTGTCTGTGTACATGGAGCTGAGAAAGAGCAGACTGTTTGTTAATGGGCAGTGTGCAGTGGGTACCTACCTTCTCATAGTACTGCAGTTCATAGTCCAGAATGACTCCATTGGGCTGGGCTGGTTGAGACCAGGACAGAGTGATGCTGTCCACGGTACGACTGATCTGGTGCATGATGGACACTGTCGACGGAGCTGCAGAGAGAGTAATAGATAGAACGGGAGAGATATACAGACACAGAGGGAAAGAAGGAAAGTGCATAACAAATTTTTTTTATCATCACAACATTCAGTCACAACGATTAGCTCTGAATCATAGATCTGAATCATATAATTAGTTCAGAATCATAGATCTGAATCATATAATTAGTTCAGAATCATTGATCTGAATCATATAATTAGTTCAGAATCATAGATCTGAATCAAATAATTAGTTCAGAATCATAGATCTGAATCTTAAAATCTCATCAAACAGATATCAAACAGATGCCTACTTCACTGAACTATGTAACGCCGTAGTAATAGTGATATGTTGGTAGTTGGTCTCATCGTGACCAGACATGCACTGCATGTAGACAGGTCACAACATACATCATTTGAGGGGACTTTCCAGCACTGACTCAGTACTATTTCCATGATTAATCCGTGCTTCCCACACTGTCAGGGTGTGAGCGCAGTGTCTGTCCATCTGGCTGGCTAGCAATCATTCCCCTGGCCGCATCCTCCTAGCAAGACAAATTGCGGAGCAAGCCCATTTTGTAAGGCACATAAAACCAGAGAAAATCACCAGAACCACAAGTATGCCATACACAATCGTCATTTAGTTTTTTTCAGCCTTCTATTTGTGTAATTGCAGTCTATGTTTACGCATATTTCTTGTGGATGACAACTTAATACACACTAGTAAACGGTTTGAAAGTGCAAGGACAAGAGTCATGGTCATGGTGGAAAGATATAGAGAATTATAGCATTTATTTTAATCACATAATATGTGGTAATCACGGTGTAGGAATAAGCCAGATCCTTTCAGCAGTAGTTGAGCCGTAAAGGACTGTTGAGTGGGTAGGGTTGTTGGCTGCCTTTATTCTAACAAAACCAAAGGACAAAACTTACAACTTTCTTTTTGGTAAGGCTAAAGGGTCAGGGGGCATGCTATCCACGCTCCCTCATACAGCCATTAACATTAGTGCAGGGTGCCGTGGGTCACAGTGAAGATAATGCAGAAGGTTAAAGTGCTGTCTGGGGCTGGGAGGGCAGGATTTATGGGCCCTGGGCCTCAGCTGCACACACGGCCTTCAGCCAGCAACACAGTGGCTCCCCAGAGCCCCAGCCATAAAGACAGAGGCCGCCCCAGCAGCACGCGCTCTCCATGGAAAATCCCCTGACTGGAAAACCCTCCCATCCTCCCTCACTCGGCCCCACCTACCATTATCTCGGAATCTAGGGGAGTGTGTGTAGTTAATATCTCATATATAAATCTCAGTGTTCATTTATTTTGTTGTTGTTCATGTAACAAAATGCTGCTAATTGCTGATGCTATCCACCACGCCATAAAAGTGCATTTCAGATGGGGTTTCGATTAAAATGCACATGTTCAGTACTGTAGTGTAAAGCCCATAACAGATCCCAGTGACCAGTGTGCTGTAAGACATGATGATGGAGAGGGCATTTTATGGCCTATTCATTCTCACCAGCGTGTCAGCCTTGCTTCACATGCCCCCTGACCCAAACAGAAGCCTCCATACAAGGACACTAACCATGAGATACTGTCTAAACAGGGATGTCCCCATATGCCATCGGCCTTAAACATAAAGCGTGTACAGATAATTAATAGGCAGCCTGCAGTTTCATCTCCTGCAGCACTTGCACAAAGATAGCCTGCGATTCTGCCACGAGCATACATCATCCTCTTCAGAGAGACCCAGAGGAGACTGGAATACTCACAGGCATCTCTTCAATCTCACTGTCCATTGACTTTGTTTGCAGTCACAAGACAGCTTAATAAGACAAATAATCACAATACCGGGAACTCAGGAATATTACAGATGTACATATATTCAGGACTGCATGCCACTTGCTTTTTTGTCCATAGCATTTCCAGTAGACAAGCAGTGTAGCCATCTCTGGCAACCTAATCCCAGGCAGGGCAAACAGACAAAGGCAGAGTACGTCTTCATGTACAGAGGATGGACACATGCCAACTTAAAAGCTGTCCAAGAAGGACACTGTGATTTCCTCCACTGGAAGGACGTCTTCCGGACTGCAGCATGACAGAGGAAATATCTGTATCTCACCAAACATAACTATTGAGGAAGAACTAAACAGGACAACAGAGACTAAAGAAGACGCAAGACATATTGTTACTGGTGATACGGGGAAAATGTGTGTGGCGTGTCGACTGTACTGCAATAATGGTATAATTTTCCACTTGATACGCCAAAGCATAGAGAGGGCTAACAGCAGAGTCTCTGCCATGAGGAGGGTGATAATCACCAGCTAGTAAAATATATAGTAAAATAGTCATGGTGGAGCATTCCAAATAATTGCTGCTGGCAACGGTACAGCGATGAGGACTATTTATCTCGAATTCTAGGTGTTTAACTTTTTCCTGGCAAGCCTTGTGAGCTGACACACTAGAACGATCATCCAGCACAAAAGAGGGTTCAGAGGGAGCGTGAGTCTGTGAACAAACTCATCAGGAACAGATAACGTTTGCATTATTTTATCTCAACTACATCCAGGCCCAGAGTTTCTGAATAACATCCCAACATTTTGGAAGGTAAACCAACAATACTGTGTTATCTGTAGATGGGAGGGTTGTGGAGGGTATAGAAGAGAGGGTTTACATGAGAGACCTAAGGCGACAAATGCGGAACGAGAGAGCTCAGTTTGTTGTTTTTGTAAAGTTTTGACAGTGTTTCCTCGCAAAGTTTGGTTAATATACTTTTTTTGTATCCCGCGATGCGGTTAGCCTCAGTTGCAGTGACCGCTACCGTCTGTCCAGACCAAAAACTCTGAAGTTGTTTGGTGTAGCTAGCTACTAGACTAGCAGGTAGCTTATCAAGCTAGCAGGGTATTCCAAGAATAGCTTGAATACATCCAGCGATGTTGTTAGCCCTTGTGGCTGGGAAGTGTCCCAGGTGTGTGGTTATATTCCCTGCTGCCTGTTGCTGTTTCCCTGCGACCTGACCTGGCTGGAACTGCGTGGTATATCTAAGAACATCAGTCGACGCTGTCACCATGCGTCGACTGATGTCGACGCAGAGGACAGTGTTTCTCTAGCACAGGTGAAAGATGTGCTAGAGAACCACCCACCAAACCCTCTTTTACGCTACTGCTACTCTCTGTTTATCATATATGCATAGTCACTTTAACCATATCTACATGTACATACTACCTCAATCAGCCCGACTAACCGGTGCCTGTATGTAGCCTCGCTACTGTTATAGCCTCGCTACTGTATATAGCCTCGCTACTGTTATTTTTCACTGTCTTTTTACTGTTGTTTTTATTTCTTTACTTACCTATTGTTCACCTAATACATTTTTGCACTGTTGGTTAGAGCCTGTAAGTAAGCATTTCACTGTAAGGTCTACACTTCTTTTTTTCAGCGCACGTGACAAATAAACTTTGATTTGATTTGACCAACAACAAAAAATTATACAAGGAGCTGTTTTATAGCAGGAGAATAGCTTATAGAGCTCTGTCTAAATATTGGTGGATACAACAAACACAAGGATGGACGATCTGACCAGAAAAGTGCAAATGGTTGCATTTCTAACCCAGGGAGAGCTTGAAGTGATGAAGCAGGACTGCAGCAAGATGGACATTAACTGTACGACCAAGAGAAACGACATCAGCACTGTCTATAAATCTATGTTAACAATTATAAGGAAACAAGATTATCTAGAAGGACAATCAAGGTGAATTAACATTGTTCTGGATGGAATCCCAGTGTCTCCACATGAGACCTGGACTGATTCTGAGGAGAAATTGAGGAAAATGATAACTGAAAAGCTGATGATGGATAACAGGGAGATTGAGCTGGAGCACACCAAGAGGACTGGAAAAAACCTAAGCTTGCCTCGCAGTCGGTGTTCCAATTCATCCCAAAGGTGTTTGATTGGGGTGGAGGTCAGGGCTCTGTGCAGGCCAGTCGGGTTCTTGCACACCGATCTCGACAAACCATTTCTGTATGGACATCGCTTTGTGTATGGGGGCATTGTCATGCTGAAAAGGGCCTCCCCAAACTGTTGCACAGAATCATCTAGAATGTCATTGAATGCTATAGCGTTAAGATGTCCCTTTACTGGAACTAAGGGGCTTAGCCTGAACCATGAAAAACAGCCCCAGACATTACTCCTCCTCCACCAAACATTACAGTTTGCACTATGCATTTGAGCAGGTAGTGTTCTCCTGGCATCCGCCAAACCCAGAATCGTCCGTCGGACTGCCAGATGGTAAAGCGTGATTCATCACTTCAGAGAACGCGTTTCCACAGCTCCCGAGTCGAATGTCGGTGAGCTTTACACCACTCCAGCCGACGCTTTATATTGCGCATGGTCATGGAAACCCATTTCATTAAGTTATTGTGCTGAAGTTGCTTCCAGAGGCAGTTTGGAACTCAGTAGTGAATGTTGCAACCAAGAACAGACGATTTTTATGCATTAAGCGCTTCAGCACTCGGCGGTCCTGTTCTGTGAGCTTACAGTTGCCTGGGGCAGCTCTAGCAGTACAGAAATTAGACAAACTGACTTGTTGGAAGTCACTGAGCTCTTCAGTAAGGCCACTCTACTGCCAATGTTTGTCTATGGAGATTGCATGGCTGTGTGTTCGATTTTGTACACCTGTCAGCAACGGGTGTAGCTGAAATAGCCGAATCCACTCATTTGAAGGGGTGTCCACATACATTTGTATATATAGTGTTTTTTTGTTTGGACTACTAACAACAGACTACTATCATGTTTATAGGAAAGGGCACTCAACATGTAGGCCTACTGCACTGACACAAATGACTGATGATTGGCTGAAAGAAATTGATAATAAGAACATTTTGGGAGCTGTATTTTTAGACTTCAGTGCAGCCTTTGATAGTACTGACCATAACATGTCATTGGAAAAATGTTTGTGTTATGGCTTTCCATCCTCTGTCATATCATTGGTTGAGAGCTGAGCTATCTATCCAATAGAACGCAGAGGGCTTCATTAATGGAAGCTTCTCCAATGTAAAACATATAAAGTGTAGTATTCCGGAAGGCAGCTAGCGGTCTTGGCCCTTTACTATTCTCTATTTTTACTGATGATCTACCAACAGCATTAAAAGCATCAAAACCTGTGTGTCCATGTAGGCTGATGACTCAACCACATCTAGTGAAATCACTGCAACCCTAAACAAAGAGTTGCAGTCAGTTTTGGAATGGGTGGCTAGTAATAAACTAGTCCTGTACCCATCTAAAACTAAAAGCACTGTATTTGGTACAAATATTTCCCTATGATCTCAGTTCTAGACCTCTCAATCTGGTAATAAATGACGTGACGGTTAAGCAAGTTGAGGGGACTAAACTTCTTGATGTCACCTTAAGACTGTAAATTGTCAAAGTCAAGGCATATTGATGAAATTGTTGTAAAGAAATGGGAGAGGTCTATCGGTGATAAAGAGATTCTCAGCACTGTTAACACCACAGTTGACCAAACAAGTCCTGCTGGCTTTAGTTTTATCTACGTAAATACTGACTATTGCCTGGTGATATTGTCAAGTGCTGTCAAGAAGGACCTAGAAAACCTGCAGCTGGCCCAGAACAATGCAGCACGTCTTGCCCTTCAATGTACACAGAGGGCTTATGTCAACCGTATGCATGTCAGTCTCTTTTGGTTCAAAGTAGAGGAGAGACATACTAGAAGCATTGTATTTGTTTCTGTCTGGTCTGACAGACATACTTACCCCACCATACATGCCACCAGGGCACAGTCCACAAATCCAGAATGAATTCAAGGCAACACACAATAGAGCCATGATCACATGGAACTCTCTGCCATCTCAAATGACAAACAGCAAAATTAGCTTTAAAAAAAAACCCTAATAAAACAACACCTCTCCCTTATCTGACCTAAATAACTCTTAGGCACATGGATGTGTACTGATGTGTGGGTAACTGTCAGTAATGACGGTAACTGGGGCGGCAGGTAGCCTAGTGGTTAGAGCTTTGGACTAGTAACCGAAAGGTTGCAAGATTGAATCCCTGAGCTGACAAGGTAAAAATCAGTCGTTCTGCCCCAGAACAAGGTAGTTAACCCACTGTTCCTAGGCTGTCATTGAAAATATGAATTTGTTCTTAACTGACTTGCCTAGTTAAATAAATAAATAAAATAAAACTGTCAGTAATGAGGGTAACTTTCAGTATGAACCATTTTTGGCTCTATTGTTCTTATTTTAAATGTGTGTAGTTCAGTCCTTAAGCTGTTCTTGTCTATTCATGTTCTGTATTATGTCACGTTCTATGTTTTGTGTGGACCCCAGGGAGAGTAGCTTCAGCAACAGCTAATGGGGATCCTAATAAAATACTAAATACTAAAGGTAGTGTATTACTGTAAGTAGTATTGTCAGTGCTGTTTAATGTGAAAGTGTAGTGAGTTCCTGTAAAGCCCTTGGATCTGATAAAAGACTTTGAGGCTTCGGGCTCTATTCTAGCATGACGCTCCGGCTGGGGCCCAGTAACAAAATATAAAAGGCTCTATTTTGTGCAACATCCCAATAGAAGTTTTACTGTTGTGTTTGAACACCTACTGTAGTAACTTCCATAATTAATCAAAGATGGGCTTTACAGAGTTATTAAATCCATGCCAATGTAATGGGGCATGCTTTTGCAAACACAGAGAATCAATTTCCTCAGGCCACTGATCGATCCCATGTACATCTTCTACCCAGTCTACTCTTTGTTCTATACTCTTCTATTCTGCTACACTCATTTGGTGGGCTTTACCTTCCTCCCTCCACTGCATGTGTCCCTCCCTCCCTCCCCCTCCTCCCTGTCTTCCCCCAAGAATGCTGGTCCCCTTTCAGCTCAGCCTATTGATTCTGTTCCCTTCTGAGCTTGATGGGCATCTTCATTAAACGAGCTGGTGGACTGAGACCAGGCTGGCCTTTGATGGCTGATAGGCATGCAGGATGGGAGAGGCACAGGAGAGGGCCCCGCTGCCCATCACATCTCACCCTGCTTGGGCCTGGACAGGGCCTGGGTCTGGGTGCAGGACCACGTTGGCCAGCTGGAGCTTCTGCCACCACAGAGACAGAGAAGCAGCAGCCATTACAGAGCCATGCTCCGAGGGGTGGGAGGCACAGTCATTATAGTAATCACAGTTGCAGTTTGTGGTTGGGAGAGACAATGCCACTTCAAGTAATTTCCCCTTTCTCCCTTTGTTCCCCTTCCCATCTTTAAAACCCTGCACTATTACAATGAAATTCTAGTGAAATGCCAAAGTCTGCTAAAAAAAACAAGGTTGGAGAGACACAACAGTCAACCTTCTATCTTGGTTGTTGAATCTGGGAAAGTGACTTGGATTTAGGACTTCTCTTTGAATATCTGACTTGCCAATATGCAGCATGGTCAATGAACATGTGGCTATGATTTGATTTGAGGTTCTAGTGCAGGGAGAAACGCTATGATTTGGGGGGTAGCGAGAACAGATCAGCCCTCGTAAATCCCTGTCCCCTTTCACAGTAAAACTCTGTTTCCTCCACGGCACCGTCTCTCCCAATGGGCCAGCCAGCTGCTCCTCCACCATGCAGTCAGGCAGCCTCCTAAACAGGCTGTTGGTGCTGCCTGCACTCTCTCTCCCTCCGACTGCTCTCCGTTTACGAGGCATGCTTCGAGAGCTCTTAAAGGGGGAGGCCTGTATTTGCATATACTTTTAGCACGCTGGCAGCCGGCCCTGTTCCCCATCTGCAATGAATTGTGGGTTTTTACGTCTCCAAAGAGTTTCCAATGCAGTAAAGCTACACAAGCAAGATTTCAGTTCATCAAGCTTTAAACCATCTGCGCTGGAAAAGATTGGGGCCTTAATGCACTCGTACACAAAAATCTAATTTTAAAATAGGCACTCCAGGGGCTTAAGAAGTTTCAGATGCTTACAGGGAGGTTAGATCTAATCTAAGCACAGTACGCCACCAAGTAGTTCTGCTCACCCAAGACCTAACGCAGAGACTGGGAGAGGAGTGAGGGGACAGTGTTAAGGGGCAAGGTGGGAACTCTCTTTGCAGTCACTTGGCAGCCACTGGTAGCAAATACAATATATTTTCTCTGCTGGGCTTGGGCCTGATTGGTTATTCAGTCTGGGCAATAGTTTTAGCAGTACGCTACATGTATGGGCATCAAAGCTCTGACTCACAGGCTCTAGCCTAGCCACAGTTAGTTTATTTGCATTCAGATATTCTGTATCTGGCTTCTGAACCGGCTTCTTCAGGAGACAGCTGACTGAACAGGGGTCACTAAATCAGAAGGACCGCAAAATGGTTCTACTAATACTTTTATTGTACAAGAATCAGTTCTATGAGTTTGAGTTTATTTTGTCAAGTGGATAAGACACTTTTGACCTTAAAGGGTGTAGGCCTTCAGAAGAGCCTGAGCGGATGCTATAATACAAAACCATTGTCCTGGAAAATCTACTGTGTACCGGACATTGAAAGACTGGATACAGAACATTTGCTGTAGTTACACTGCACATGCATTAACTTTTGTTACCCACTTATACATTTCTTATCTGCATTTACAGATAAGGATTTACTATATGACACACAATGGCCAGGATTTAAAATAGATGATCTCAGCTTGAACTCAATTTACTTAAATCCTCAGAGTGAATCATGGGAAAGACATGTGCATGTAACTCATGATCTTAGAGATTCATGCTTTTGACCTCACCTATGTCACACTGAAAGGGAAGACAATATTTGAAAGGACACCAAGGTTGTTGAGGTAAAGAAAGTGGTCCCTCAGATTCCAAGAAAAAGTATTATAAAGGTTAAAGTTTAAATTAAACAATAGTGACTTTGTTTTGTTCCAGTGTGAATCATTATGTCAATATTGGATTTTCTACACTTTTCTAGGTAGTCATCACGCTTCTGTAAACAAAATAGATAATTGCTTCAACATTTTTTATAGTGGTGTGTCTGTGGTGTGTCTGAGTCGACACAGACATGCGCCTCTTTGTGTGTATGTCTGTGTCTGTGAAGTGTGTGTATGTGTGTATCTGTGAAGTGTGTGTATGTGTGTATCTGTGAAGTGTGTGTGTGTGTGTGTGTGTGTGTGTGTGTGTGTGTGTGTGTGTGTGTGTGTGTGTGTGTGTGTGCGTGTGTGTGTGTGTGTGTGTGTGTGTGTATGAGTCAGTATGTACCCACATACAGTACCATCTCTCTGCTGTAAATTTGCTTAGAGCAGACACTTAAATCCTCATCCGTTCCGGCACATAAAAACACTCATTCCTGTTAAATGGCTCCAGAAATAGAAGAGAAAGCAATTCCAAATGTAATCAAAGCAGAACAAAAAGACCAGACAGAAACATAACACATAAATATTTCAGAGAGCATCTTTCCCTCCGATATTTCAACAACCAGGAGATTAATTAGAGACCAGAGGTGGAGAGGGATGGAGGAGGGAGGAGAGGTAAAGATAATACAGTCCCCTTTTTCCTGTCTCTCACTTTGTTCTTACAATGCCTTCAGAAAGTATTCACATTCCTTAACTTTTTCGACATTTTGTTGTGTTACAGCATGAATTTAAAATGTATTACATTTAGAGTTTTTGTCACTGGCCTACACACAAAACCCCATAATGTCAAAGTGGAATGTTTTATTTTTTTTTCTAATTAATTAAAAATGAAAAGCTGAAATGTCTTGAGTCAATAAGTATTCAACCCCTTTGTTATGGCAAGCATAAATCAGTTCAGGAGTAAAAATGTGCTTAATGGCTCCTATAGGAGAAAACATAGAATGGATCAACAACATTTTAGTTACTCCACAATAGTATCCTAATTGACAGAGTGAAAAGAAGGAAGCCTGAACAGAATACAACTACTCCAAAACATGCATCCTGTTTGCAACAAGGCACTAAAGTAATATTGCAAAAAATGTGGCAAAGCAACTAACTTTTTGTCCTGAATACAAAGTGTTATGTTTGGGGCAAATCCAATACAACACATTACTGAGTACCACTCTTCATATTTTCAAGCATAGTGGTGGCTGCATCATGTTATGGGTACAGTATGCTTGTAATCATTAAGGACTGGACAGTTTTTCAGGATAAAAATAAGTGTAATGGAGCTAAGCACAGGCAAAATCTAGAGGAAAACCTAGTTCAGTTCGCTTTCGAACAAGACACTGGGAGATGAATTCACCTTTCAGCAGGACAATAACTTAAAACACAAGGTCAAATCTACACTGGAGTTGCATACCAAGAGGAAAGTTAATGTTCCCGAGTGGCCGAATTACAGTTTTGATTGAAATCTTCTTGAAAAAAATATATGGCAACCGTGAAAATGATTGTCTAGCAATGATCAACAACCAATTTGACAGAGCTTGAAGAATTTTGAAAGAATAATGGGTAAATGTTGCACAATCCATGTGTGGAAAGCTCTTAGAGCTGTGTTTCCAAAACTCGGCCCTCGGGACCCCAAGGGGTGCACGTTTTGGTTTTTGCCCTAACACTACACAGCTGATTCAAATTATCAAAGCCTGATGATTAGTTGATTATTTGAATCAGCTGTGTAGTGCTAGGGCAGAAACCAAAACGTGCACAGTCCCGAGGACTGACTCTGGGAAACTCAGTCTTAGAGACTTACCCAGAAAGACTCAGCTTTAATCGCAGCTAAAGTTTTTTCTACAAATTATTGACTCAGGGGTGTAAATGGGGTGTAATGGGGTGTAAATGAGATATTTATGTATTTTATTTTCAAAGAAAATTCAACAATTTCTAAAACATGTTTTCACATTTTCATTAAGGGGTGTTGTGTGTAGATGGGTGACATTTCATTTTATTTAATCAAGTTAGAATTCAGGCTGGAACCCAACAAAATGTGAAATAGGTCAAGGGGTAAGAATACTCTCTGATGGCACTGTAAATGTAAAAACAGAAATACGACTGAAAAAATATACACAATAACATGAAGAAGGGTGTTTGCCAAAGCATTGTAATTTGTATTACAGATATATCATTTGGTCTTTGCATTAATTGATATTTACACCCAACTGTGGTTTTCTTAATTTTAAAATAGAAATGTCCCCTTTCACTCACAAGACACATTACTTATATATGTTTCGTTTAACCAGCAGTGAAAATGTGAAATCTCTTCAACCAGAAAATCAGGTTGTGCACAATCTCTTTTAGAGTCAGTTATTCTGACCTTTTATATTAACAAATTCCAAGCAAAGATGTTAAATTATTCATGACTTATGCTTTACTCACCATCTCCACAAGCACACTGTGGGCAATAACAACAGTGAATAAATGACTGCATTTGCGCAATTTATTTACACATTTCAGCATCAATCAGAGCTATTGTGGCCTACAACAATTAGTTACATCCTCACATTATACAACCCCTTACAGTCCACTGGGCCAAAAGGGCCAGACTTTTTAACCCTGCTTGGAACTCATGCAATCTCTATTGCCAACGTCTTTCAAAAATGTTCACAATTTAGTTAAACTCCAGACACAGTATATGATAAAACCTACTGCATGACCTTTGTTTTTATATTTTTGTCTTGCCAAAACATAATCAATAGTTTATTCATACAATTTTCATTTTGTCTGAATAAAATATGTAGCATTGTACAAAGTATTGATTTATGAACGTGGAGGGGGAAAAGGCTTAATAAAGTGCCAATCTATGCTCTAATTCTCTTAGGGCAGGAAGTCATTAAATGCATATTGAATGCGTAGGTTATCTAGCTAAAGTCATCTAACCCTACAGTCAGCTAGCTCCGCAGTCTGCATACCTAATGCCATATGCAAATAAAAATCACACAATCTCTGCTCTCTCTCCTTCCACTAGTTGGTCCTAAGTAGTAGCCACAGTCTGTGCGTACTGTGCTGGCTGGAGCCCCAGTGTGTAGAGCTGTGCCACTCTGTCAGGGCTGGGCTGTGCTCCAGGTGTCTACAGAGGCCTCCTGTCTGTCTGGTCGCCTGACCCACACTGGCACCTTCCATATGTGCCCTTCCTGACACCTTCTGTCACTGTCACACCGCACACCCTGCATCCTACGCTGGCTAGCCTGGCAGCCTTTCTCTGCCCACTTCCCTCTACTACTGAATGCTGGACACATTAGCAGCACTGAAGCACAACAGAGGCGTGGAACACCCCCCCTTTATTTAGAGCTGTAGTTTAGAAGGCATGAATATAAAAGCCAAGCATAAGAGGAATTAACCTATGAAGAATCAAGAGTATCAAATTTGACCTTAAAGGGCTATTTTCATTGTTTTAGCTTGCTTTCATTTAGTTGTGGTGGCATTGGACAATGTCGCTATATTGGATAGAGCATAAACATTTATTGGCAGAGGTTTACCTGGCCCTACACCAGTGTTCCTCAGCAATTCCCATTGGAGCAGCCAAGCCGTCCCCAGTGGCCTGGTTACAGTTTGTTCCTAGTGGTTTGGTTACAGTTTGTTCCTAGTGGTTTGGTTACAGTGTGTTCCTAGTGGCCTGGTTACAGTTTGTTCCTAGTGGCTTGGTTACAGTTTGTTCCTAGTGGCCTGGTTACAGCTTGTTCCAAGTGGCCTGGTTACAGTGTGTTCCTAGTGGCCTGGTTAGTTCATTCCTAGTGGCATGGTTACAGTGTGTTTGTTCCTAGTGGCCTGGTTACAGTGTTCCTAGTGGCCTGGATACAGTTTGCTCCTAGTGGCCTGGTTACAGTTCATTCCTAGTGGCCTGGTTACAGTTTGTTCCTAGTGGCTTGGTTACAGTTTGTTCTTAGTGGCCTGGTTACAGTTTGTTCCTAGTGGCCTGGTTACAGTGTGTTCCTAGTGGCCTGGATACAGTTCATTCCTAGCGGCCTGGTTACAGTTTGTTCGTAGTGGCTTGGTTACAGTTCGTTCATAGTGGCCTGGTTACAGTTTGTTCCTAATGGCTTGGTTACAGTTTGTTCATAGTGGCCTGGTTACAGTTTGTTCCTAGTGGCCTGGTTACAGTTTGTTCCTAGTGGTCTGGTTACAGTGTGTTCCTACTGGTCTGGTTACAGTGTGTTCCTAGTGGCCTGGTTACAGTTTGTTCCGAGTGGCCTGGTTACAGTTTGTTCCTAGTGGCCTGGTTACAGTTTGTTCCTAGTGGCCTGGTTACAGTTTGTTCCTAGTGGCCTGGTTACAGTTTGTTCCTAGTGGCCTGGTTAGTTCATTCCTAGTGGCCTGGTTACAGTGTGCTCCTAGTGGCCTGGTTACAGTGTGTTTGTTACTAGTGGCCTGGTTACAGTTTGTTCCTAGTGGCCTGGTTACAGTGTGTTCCTAGTGGCCTGGTTACAGTTTGTTCCTAGTGGCCTGGTTACAGGTTGTTCCTAGTGGCCTGGTTACAGCTTGTTCCTAGTGGCCTGGTTAGTTCATTCCTAGTGGCCTGGTTACAGTGTGCTCCTAGTGGCCTGGTTACAGTGTGTTCCTAGTGGCCTGGTTACAGTTTGTTCCTAGTGGCCTGGTTACAGTTTGTTCCTAGTGGCCTGGTTACAGTTTGTTCCTAGTGGCCTGGTTACAGTTTGTTCCTAGTGGCCTGGTTACAGTTTGTTCCTAGTGGCCTGGTTACAGTTTGTTCCTAGTGGCCTGGTTACAGTTTGTTGCTAGTGGCCTGGTTAGTTCATTCCTGGTGGCCTATTTACAGTCTGTTCTTAGTGGCCTGGTTACAGTTTTTTCCCACTGGCCTGGTAACAGTGTGTTCCTACTGGCCTGGTTAGTTCATTCCTATTGGCCTGGTTACAGTTTGTTCCTATTGGCCTGGTTGCAGTTTGTTCCTAGTGGCATGGTTACAGTTTGTTCCTCGTGGCCTGGTTACAGTTTGTTCCTTGTGGCCTGGTTAGTTCATTCCTAGTGGCCTGGTTACAGTGTGTTCTTAGTGGCCTGGTTACAGTTTGTTCCTAGTGGCCTGGTTACAGTTTGTTCCTAGTGGCCTGGTTAGTTCATTCTTAGTGGCCTGGTTAAAGTTTGTTCCTAGTGGCCTGGTTAGTTCATTCCTAGTGGCCTGGTTACAGTGTGTTCTTAGTGGCCTGGTTACAGTTTGTTCCTAGTGGCCTGGTTACAGTGTGTTCCTAGTGGCCTAGTTACAATTTGTTCCTAGTGGCCTGGTTAGTTCATTCCTAGTGGCCTGGTTACAGTTTATTCCTAGTGGCCTGGTTAGTTCATTCCTAGTGGCCTGGTTACAGTGTGTTCTTAGTGGCCTGGTTACAGTTTGTTCCTAGTGGCCTGGTTACAGTTTGTTCCTAGTGGCCTGGTTACAGTTTGTTCCTAGTGGCCTGGTTACAGTTTGTTCCTAGTGGCCTGGTTAGTTCATTCCTAGTGGCCTGGTTACAGTGTGCTCCTAGTGGCCTGGTTACAGTTTGTTCGTAGTGGCCTGGTTACAGTGTGTTCCTAGTGGCCTGGTTACAGTTTGTTCCTAGTGGCCTGGTTACAGTTTGTTCCTAGTGGCCTGGTTACAGTTTGTTCCTAGTGACCTGGTTACAGTTTGTTCCTAGTGGCCTGGTTACAGTTTGTTCCTAGTGGCCTGGTTACAGTTTGTTGCAAGTGGCCTGGTTAGTTCATTCCTGGTGGCCTGGTTACAGTCTGTTCTTAGTGGCCTGGTTACAGTTTTTTCCTACTGGCCTGGTAACAGTGTGTTCCTACTGGCCTGGTTAGTTCATTCCTAGTGGCCTGGTTACAGTTTGTTCCTAGTTGCCTGGTTACAGTTTGTTCCTAGTGGCCTGGTTACAGTTTGTTCCTCGTGGCCTGGTTACAGTTTGTTCCTTGTGGCCTGGTTAGTTCCTTCCTAGTGGCCTGGTTACAGTGTGTTCTTAGTGGCCTGGTTACAGTTTGTTCCTAGTGGCCTGGTTACAGTTTGTTCCTAGTGGCCTGGTTAGTTCATTCTTAGTGGCCTGGTTAAAGTTTGTTCCTAGTGGCCTGGTTAGTTCATTCCTAGTGGCCTGGTTACAGTGTGTTCTTAGTGGCCTGGTTACAGTTTGTTCCTAGTGGCCTGGTTACAGTGTGTTCCTAGTGGCCTGGTTACAATTTGTTCCTAGTGGCCTGGTTAGTTCATTCCTAGTGGCCTGGTTACAGATTATTCCTAGTGGCCTGGTTAGTTCATTCCTAGTGGCCTGGTTACAGTGTGTTCTTAGTGGCCTGGTTACAGTTTGTTCCTAGTGGCCTGGTTACAGTTTGTTCCTAGTGGCCTGGTTACAGTTTGTTCCTAGTGGCATGGTTACAGTTTGTTCCTAGTGGCCTGGTTAGTTCATTTCTAGTGGCCTGGTTACAGTGTGCTCCTAGTGGCCTGGTTACAGTTTGTTCCTAGTGGCCTGGTTACAGTGTGTTCCTAGTGGCCTGGTTACAGTGTGTTCCTAGTGGCCTGGTTACAGTGTGTTCCTAGTGGCCTGGTTACAGTTTGTTCCTAGTGGCCTGGTTACAGTAGTGGCATGGTTACAGTGTGTTCCTAGTGGCCTGGTTACAGTGTGTTCCTAGTGGCCTGGTTACAGTTTGTTCCTAGTGGCCTGGTTACAGTAGTGGCCTGGTTACAGTGTGTTCCTAGTGGCCTGGTTACAGTTTGTTCCTAGTGGCCTGGTTACAGTTTGTTCCTAGTGGCCTGGTTAGTTCATTCCTAGTGTCCTGGTTACAGTGTGTTCTTAGTGGCCTGGTTACAGTTTGATCCTAGTGGCCTGGTTACAGTTTGTTCCTAGTGGCCTGGTTACAGTTTGTTCCTAGTGGCCTGGTTAGTTCATTCCTAGTGGCCTGGTTACAGTTTATTCCTAGTGGCCTGGTTAGTTCATTCCTAGTGGCCTGGTTACAGTGTGTTCTTAGTGGCCTGGTTACAGTTTGTTCCTAGTGGCCTGGTTACAGTGTGTTCCTAGTGGCCTGGTTACAGTTTGTTCCTAGTGGCCTGGTTAGTTCATTTCTAGTGGCCCGGTTACAGTTTGTTCCTAGTGGCCTGGTTAGTTCATTCCGAGTGGCCTGGTTACAGTGTGCTACTAGTGGCCTGGTTAGATTTGTTCCTAGTGGCCTGGTTACAGTGTGTTCCTAGTGGCCTGGTTACAGTTTGTTCCTAGTGGCCTGGTTACAGTGTGTTCCTAGTGGCCTGGTTACAGTGTGTTCCTAGTGGCCTGGTTACAGTAGTGGCATGGTTACAGTGTGTTCCTATTGGCCTGGTTACAGTGTGTTCCTAGTGGCCTGGTTAGTTCATTCCTAGTGGCCTGGTTACAGTTTGTTCCTAGTGGCCTGGTTACAGTAGTGGCATGGTTACAGTGTGTTCCTAGAGGCCTGGTTACAGTGTGTTCCTAGTGGCCTGGTTAGTTCATTCCTAGTGGCCTGGTTACAGTGTGTTCTTCGTGGCCTGGTTACAGTTTGTTCCTAGTGGCCTGGTTACAGTGTGTTCCTAGTGGCCTGGTTACAGTTTGTTCGTAGTGGCCTGGTTAGTTCATTCCTAGTGGCCTGGTTACAGTTTATTCCTAGTGGCCTGATTAGTTCATTCCTAGTGGCCTGGTTACAGTGTGTTATTAGTGGCCTGGTTACAGTTTGTTCCTAGTGGCCTGGTTACAGTGTGTTTCTAGTGGCCTGGTTACAATTTGTTCCTAGTGGCCTGGTTAGTTCATTCCTAGTGGCCTGGTTACAGTTTATTCCTAGTGGCCTGGTTAGTTCATTCCTAGTGGCCTGGTTACAGTGTGTTCTTAGTGGCCTGGTTACAGTTTGTTCCTAGTGGCCTGGTTACAGTTTGTTCCTAGTGGCCTGGTTACAGTTTGTTCCTAGTGGCCTGGTTACAGTTTGTTCCTAGTGGCCTGGTTAGTTCATTCCTAGTGGCCTGGTTACAGTGTGCTCCTAGTAGCCTGGTTACAGTTTGTTCCGAGTGGCCTGGTTACAGTGTGTTCATAGTGGCCTGGTTACAGTGTGTTCCTAGTGGCCTGGCTACAGTGTGTTCCTAGTTGCCTGGTTACAGTAGTGGCATGGTTACAGTGTGTTCCTAGTGGCCTGGTTACAGTGTGTTCCTAGTGGCCTGGTTAGTTCATTCCTAGTGGCCTGGTTACAGTTTGTTCCTAGTGGCCTGGTTACAGTTTGTTCCTAGTGGCCTGGTTAGTTCATTCCTAGTGGCCTGGTTACAGTGTGTTCTTAGTGGCCTGGTTACAGTTTGTTCCTAGTGGCCTGGTTACAGTGTGTTCCTAGTGGCCTGGTTACAGTTTGTTCCTAGTGGCCTGGTTAGTTCATTCCTAGTGGCCTGGTTACAGTTTATTCCTAGTGGCCTGGTTAGTTCATTCCTAGTGGCCTGGTTACAGTGTGTTCTTAGTGGCCTGGTTACAGTTTGTTCCTAGTGGCCTGGTTACAGTTTGTTCCTAGTGGCCTGGTTACAGTTTGTTCCTAGTGGCCTGGTTACAGTTTGTTCCTAGTGGCCTGGTTAGTTCATTCCTAGTGGCCTGGTTACAGTTTGTTCCTAGTGGCCTGGTTAGTTCATTCCTAGTGGCCTGGTTACAGTGTGCTCCTAGTGGCCTGGTTACAGTTTGTTCCTAGTGGCCTGGTTACAGTGTGTTCCTAGTGGCCTGGTTACAGTGTGTTCCTAGTGGCCTGGATACAGTGTGTTCCTAGTGGCCTGGTTACAGTTTGTTCCTAGTGGCCTGGTTACAGTAGTGGCATGGTTACAGTGTGTTCCTAGTGGCCTGGTTACAGTGTGTTCCTAGTGGCCTGGTTAGTTCGTTCCTAGTGGCCTGGTTACAGTTTGTTCCTAGTGGCCTGGTTACAGTAGTGGCCTGGTTACAGTGTGTTCCTAGTGGCCTGGTTAGTTTGTTCCTAGTGGCCTGGTTACAGTTTGATCCTAGTGGCCTGGTTACAGTAGTGGCATGGTTACAGTGTGTTCCTAGTGGCCTGGTTACAGTGTGTTCTTAGTGGCCTGGTTACAGTGTGTTCTTAGTGGCCTGGTTACAGTTTTTTCCTAGTGGCCTGGTAACAGTGTGTTCCTAGTGGCCTGGTTACAGTTTGTTCCTAGTGGCCTGGTTACAGTTTGTTCCTCGTGGCCTGGTTAGTTCATTCCTAATGGCCTGGTTAAAGTGTGTTCTTAGTGGCCTGGTTACAGTGTGTTCTGAGTGGCCTGGTTACAGTTTGTTCCTAGTGGCCTGGTTACAGTTTGTTCCTAGTGGCCTGGTTGTAGTTTGTTCCTTGTGGCCTGGTTAGTTCATTCTTAGTGGCCTGGTTACAGTTTGTTCCTAGTGGCCTGGTTAGTTCATTCCTAGTGGCCTGGTTAGTTCATTCCTAGTGGCCTGGTTACAGTTTGTTCGTAGTGGCCTGGTTACAGTTTGTTCCTAGTGGCCTGGTTACAGTTTGTTCCTAGTGGCCTGGTTACAGTTTGTTCCTAGTGGCCTGGTTAGATCATTCCTAGAGCCTGGTTACAGTTTGTTCCTAGTGGCCTGGTTAGTTTATTCTTAGTGGCCTGGTTATAGTTCGCCCTGGTAATTTAGGGGATAATTAAGTGGTAAATCTTCCCCAACTGTATGATAGTGGTGCGCCAGATTACAGCAGCCACCCATGAGCGGAGTGATGGGATTCAGTCCCACAATTAGCTGCTCACCCGATAAGAAACCAATTCAGTCTGTCTCCTTCCTCCCTGTATTAGCAGCAGCTTCCCTGGCTCACCTTCGGCTAATGATACGCCTAAACAAACATGTCCTCTACAATTTAATAGAGCTACACACGGTATAGAACATAGTCAGAAGCATAAATGAGTATATGGACTATGGAGGTCTGATTCATCAACTGCAGGGCTCCATGGAAGTCCCAGGCAGAATGCTAATGGTTTTGATTGAGGGATGAGGGAACATTGTTGCATCGACCATACGTACACTGTAACTATTGATAACCAGGGCAATCACTGTTGAGCAAAACATGACTATCCTCGCACCTACTGTATAATCAATGTGATTCACTGCCTGTAAGGCAACACAAAATGGGACACTATCATTGATCATCTATACCATTCATTATCTATTTTGTGATTTGTGTAAAAGACTTCCCCGGCAGACATGACTGACACGGTGATAACATTAATTCCTCTCAGAACCACGACGTTTATCGGTCACTCATTGAAAGCTCTGGTGATGGGCTTGTGTGTGTTCCTCATTTAATGTGTGTGTGTGTGCGTCCGTGCATGTGTGTGTGTGTGTCAGACCAGAGACGTGAAGTGGACTTAGACTAGTCTCTTTTAGAGCTCAGGACAAAATCACATGCTGCCAGTGAGATGTCAGGGATGTGTCTGATTAAACACTTAAAGGGGGGTGGTGGGATTTTAGCAACCATTTTATCCCTTAGCAATGATGATGAGAGAGAGAGATTGTGTGTGTTATGAATGATTAACCCCCATTAATCATTATGAAAGAAAGCTAAAGGGTAGCTTTGTCTTCAGCCATTTGTCCCCTGTACCCCTAGCCACTCTACATGTGTGTGGGTTATCTGTGCCTTCCCACAGCCCAGGGGTGTCATTCCAGCCCCCGAGCAGACAGACAAAATAAACCATAGATTTTTTTGCTCAATAAGGCCTTGTTAAGGTTGCTCCCGTGCCACACAGCTGATGAATCACTAAAGCAGTATAACCCAGGCAAGCAACTCCTGTATTAACATTCCAGATCTAATAGTATTACCAGAGGGTTGCAGACAGTATTCTGTGTCTGACGGTGGACTGAGGCATCACTACTCATCTGAGGGCTTGTCTCATCACTGCCCTCCTCTCTTCGTCTCTTGTCCTAACTCATCAAGTCATCGTCACACATTTGTGTCTCACTAAAGAAACTCCCACTCTGTTCTGCCACCCCTCCTCTGCCACAGACATGCTGCCTCAGAGTCACACCAAATTACCTCTCTCTCCCCCCCTCCCCTTTTTCACTCTCCCTACCTCTCTCTTCTCTCCCTTTCTGTCTTTCTCTCTCTCTTTCTCTCTTTCTCTTTTCATTGTTTATGGGCCCACCATTAAATATTATGGAAAACATTGCGTTGATCATCTCTTTTCAATATTTGATGGAGGAGAAAAGCTGATCATTAGTGAATAGTTTGGTTGTGACTCATCATTATGAGGATTTCTGGGCTATTTATCAAGGCCAAAATCAGAACCCTTTCTGATTTTGTGGGAATTAGTCATATCCTCACAAAACAAGCTTCACTTTATTATGTGACTGACTCTACAGTATGAAAATAAATACTGCACTATTAGGCAACCATGCACGTCCTCAGTCACAGGAAAACTGTTGATGAGCATAACAGAGTGTGGTGGGGGTTACAGTATGTGTAATGTGCTTGATTGGGGGTGGTGAATGAGAACTTACCCTCGTCTCTTCACACCCTGTTCGTTTCCCCCTCGTCAACAAATTCCAACAGCCAAGGATGGGAGTCGTTCACATGAGGAAAACTTTCACGCCAGTCACATCCAATTTACTTAATTATTTGTTTCTTTCAAGCCCCCAGCACATAGCTTTAGGTTCCAAACGTGTCTGATTAACAAAAATGCACACACACACACATACACATACACACACACACTCACACTCACGCACACTCACTTTCTCTCTGTAAAGTAAGGGGGAGGTGCGGGGCCGGCACTGCTAATTAGGGGTGACATGATGTTTATGTAACCTCCATGCTTCCCAAACCAGACACAATTACGGGCCCCTGGTCCCACTGACCCCGGCCCCAGCCCACTGTGGAACCACACAGCACTGCCCCTCTGTCCTAGGCAGGACCCAGGCTGGTCACAGGGCAGGGGGAGGGGGAGTGAGCCAGAGTTCAGTCTCTTTAACAGCTCTCTCTGACGGGAGCTCTGGAGCTGTAATACAAAGTGACGGCCACTTCAGTGCAGAGCCCCCCAATTTCCGCCAGGACTCTATGGCAGGGGAAGGGGGAGAAGGCTGGGGCAGGGGTGGTAGACTTGTTGTGGCCCAGTGTGTGAGAGTTAAGGCAGGGGCCTCATTAGAAGGCTTTACTGCACTCTGAGGCCCTCATTACCCCCCCACACCCCGCCACCTCCCACATACACACACACTAACCACTTACTTCAAAACACACCATCAAAAAGAGGTGGTTCTTTCAATTCAAGCATCCATTTCAAACACAAGTTATATTAATAACTCAGAGAGATGTTTTAAAGCATTATTGTTTGACTGACTACAGGATGCAACCTAAATTGCATGCTGCTTTAAAAACAAATCTTATTAAAATGTGTTGAAATGTGCTGTATGAGGTACATATAGTGTATCCCACAGAATGCATAACTGTTTCTTCCTTTTCAATGCCTTTTATCTTACATGCATCTCTGCAAACTTCCTCGCTTGAATCATAGTGAGTCACATCCACGTAAGAACTTAAGTAGGAGGGAGAAGTTTTATATGTCCACTTTAATAATCCACAGTAACACAGGGCCTTGGGGAGCTCAGTCATAGAAGGCCAGTCAGATGAGAGATGACAGGCACTTACTCATACTGCCAACAGGACACAAAGCCCTGGCGTAGATAAAGCCTGTAGCCCGTATCCCCGCTCATCAGTCCTCAGGCAGCACAGCCTGGCACACCAAATGATGCGTCTCATACAGACAATTAAAGAGCAAATCAATTCTGCTGCTTGGATTAAATAATGGAGCCGCAGTCATTTACAACCACAAAGCACACAGTGGAAAACATGCTCGGTTACCATAGTTACAGGAGACATTGATTGCAGCATGTTTCTCCAAGATCCCACAGATGAAAAAGTTAGGCCAATCACAAACAGACCTTTTTTTCATTAGAGGTTATTATTCACTGAAAATACAATGGCTTCTTACTAATCTTCCCATTACTATTTTGGGTGCAGTTTTTAAGGCAGCTCGTAGAGGGCATGGGGATCATAGTGAATTTAAGGCTTATTACCAAAGACTTCATAAACTTAATAAGTAACACTAGAACTGAGTGGCTGGATGAAGCAAGGGCCTGAGATGTTAGGACTGCAATCACCACGCAGAAGTTAGGGGAGACAGGAGGGAGTGTAGTGCTCACTACGCTGAGCTACTCTGTCTGAGAGCCCTGATGAGGTCACACTCTGAGGACTAACAGGCCATCAAACCCTGCCTGTGACGTCATCAACAATCCTTTCACTCCTGTTTAAGAACAAATATGCATACTTCCTCCACACTAAAGGAATATTGTGTGTGTGCGTGTGTGTGTGCCTGCGAGAGAGACATAGAGAGCATAAGGAAGAGTGTACTCACCAGCCTGGTTGGTTGTGATGTTGACGGAGGAGTACTGTGGTGAGTAGGGGCTCTGCTCGGAGACCCCATTGACGGCCTGCACCTCGAAGGTGTACTGTGTATGCGCCAGCAGGTCACTGATGTAAACACGGGGCTCTGTCAGACCCAGCTGGCGGGGTACAAACTGGACATTGTCCCCACAGCGCGTGCAGCCTCCCCGGCCCCCTCCACAGCTCTTACAGATGATGTTGAAGACCACATCCTCACGGCCACCTGACTCCCTAGGAGGCTGCCACTCCAGTATCAGAGACGTCTCGTTCACGATAGACAGAACGTTCTGAGGAGCCGACGGCACCGCTGGAAACACACAGACAATAGACAGTCAACTGAGATGGTTTCTGTTTGGAATGTGAGAAGCATTTACAGTAGTCTCATACACTACATTACCAAAAGTATGTGGTCGCCTGCTCTTCGAAATATTTCATTCCAAAATCATGGGCATTAATTTTAAGTTCGGTCCCCCCTTTGCTGCAATAACAGCCTCCACTCTTATGGGAAGGCTTTCCACTAGATGTCGGAACATTGCTGCGGGGACTTGCTTCCATTCAGCCACAAGAGCATTAGTGAGGTCGGGCACTGATTTTGGATGATTAGGCCTGGCACACAGTCGGCGTTCCAATTCATCCCGAAGGTGTTTGATGGGGTTGAGGTCAGGGCTCTGTGCAGACCAGTCAAATTCTTCCACACTGATCTCGACAAACCATTTCTGTTGGACCTCGCTTTATGCACGGTGGCATTGTCATGCTAAAACAGGAAAGGGCCTGTTGCCACAAAGTTGGGTGCACAAAATCGTCAAGAATGTCATTGTATACTGTAGGATTAAGATTTCCCTTCACTGGAACAAAGGGGCCTAGCCCAAACCATAAAAAACAGCCCCAGACCATTATTCCTCCTCCACCAAACATTACAGTTCGTACTATGCATTCTGGCAGGTAGTGTTCTCCTGGCATTTGGCAAATGCAGATTCGTCTGTTGGACTGCCAGATGGTGAAGCGTGATTCATCACTAGAGAATGTGTTTCATTGTGCTGACATTGCTTCCAGAGGCAGTTGGGAACTCGGTAGTGAGTGCTGCAACTGAGGACAGACGTGCTATGTGCTTCAGCACTCGGTGGTGCCGTTCTGTGAGCTTGTGTGGCCTACCACTTTGCGGCTGTGCCATTTTTGCTCCTAGATGTTTCCACTTCACAATAACAGCACTTGCAAGGCAGAAATTTGACGAACTGACTTGTTGGTAAGCTGGCATCCTATGGCGGTGCCATGTTGAAAGTCACTGAGCTCTTCAGTAAGGCCATTCTACTGCCAATGTTTGTCTATGAAGATTGCATGGCTGTGTGCTCGATTTTATACACCTGACAGCAACGGGTGTGGCTGAAATAGCCGAATCCACTAAATTGAAGGGGTGTCCGTACTTTTGTATATATAGTGTATGTGGAGTGTGGTTTGTCTACAGATTTAAGGTGTAAGAAAAACGAATGGACTCAATGTACTCTAGTTAGTTCAAAAGAACTACTTCATGACATTTAATTCAGATGTTGGCAGGGGAATTAAGTTTCTTGTGTCCTTGGAGTTGTTGAGGGTAGGAATACCAGAGCCAGTATCACTCTACTCAAATAACCCTTTCACTGAAGGAGAGAGAACCCACACTCCCACAAATACAGTACAGTCTCTTTGAGGTCTTTGCCTGGTATGCTCAACTAAATCCTTCCCTCAGGAAGCCCATTTAAATACACTGGACATCAATATGAAGATAGGATGACTTTTCATGTCCATGTTGTCACATATTTGTTTAAATCGGTTGGTTATGTATGGCAGAGCATCATACGTACTGCAGGACAGAGAAAGTGACTGTTGCTCATACACAACCACTACTTATAGAGGTATTACTGGTTGAAAGTAACATTCCCCATGGCATCACATTTGACTGACAGCCCAAACAAACACACAATGTGTACTGTTTATCTTTTACGGGCATGTGCAGCTAATTAGGGAGGATGCCCTCTCCAGGGCTAATGAGATAAACAACAAAATTCCCCCTGCCCATAAACTCGTAAACCTGAATTGATCACTTATTTAACCGCCCTTTTAATTGGCTCCCATTAACAGACCTCCAGGCCTGGAGCAGTGCCCATCGAGGCCCTCTGTGTGTGTGTGTGTCTCTCTCTCTCTCTCTCTCTCTCTCTCTCTCTCTCTCTCTCTCTCTCTCTCTCTCTCTCTCTCTCTCTCACGCAAAACAGCCTCCTAAACATCGTCTCTTTCCTGGGGAGGGCTGGAATGGGCGGCTAATGGCCCCTGTTAGCTTGAGGGCCACTCAGATGGGCCCGTTTCCCTCCTTTTAATCATCCCGGGCCCGCTGCGTTTAATACCAGCGACGTGACGCTGCTTTCTCATTCACAACAGCTGCTCTGTTCCCAGAGCCGGGCTTATGCAAATCTCCTTTGTTGGAGGCGCTCAAATATTTCTGTCCCTCTCCCTTTCACAGAGGAGGGAAGGAGAATAAAAATCAGCCACGGTTGTGAAAGGAGCTCTCTCTCTCTCTCTCCGTCTCTCTCTCTCTCTCTCTCTCTCTCTCTCTCTCTCTCTCTCTCTCTCTCTCTCTCTCTCTCTCTCTCTCTCTCTCTCTCTCTCTCTCTCTCTCTCTCTCTCTCTCTCTCTCTCTCTCTCTCTCCTCTCTCTCTCTCTCTCTCTCTCTCTCTCTCTCTCTCTCTCAGCACACTATATATACTGCATATTCCTCTCTCTCCCTCTCTGTGTTCATGTCTTCCCCTTAATCTTTATCCCGCCTGTGTTCTCTTTCTCTTTTCTTAGACCCTCCGTTAACCACAAATTCAAATGGCTTCATTGGCATGACAAGAGGAATCTAGGCCTAGTCTATTTTCCCTGTCTGTCCCACTACAATGCTGCATGTCCTGGCCCAGTAACCTCTGCTCTGGCTGAGGGCAGCAGGGCTCTGTGATGTGAGGTGGGGAGGCTGGCCTATGTGTTTTTGGCCAGACCTGTTGGCAGTGCTGAGTGTATGTGAGGGACTGCTCTCTGACAGGCCTCCTCTGTTTCTGCTCAGAGAGGCTCTGGTGTCCTTTGATCTTTGATTCCTCTCAGTTCCTCAGGACCAGGGTGTGAAATTAAAAGAGTGTGTGTGTGTGTGTGTGTTGGTCGATAGTACATACTTGTGCAGGGCATCTGGAAGGGATCTGAGTCAGTGCGATAGTAACCGTTGCGGCACACACAGTTAGTGGCTCCTTCGTTGGTGGTGCGGCTGTTGATTGGACACTGCATGCAGGATACATCACCCTGTATAGGCTTGAAGAAGCCTGATGGACAAGCTGGGATAAAAACAGAAGAGAGAGAGAGAGAGAGAGAGAGATGAGATATGAACATATCCCCATTTACATACTGTATTTCATGTTTGGTCAGTTTTATTCCCTGTTTGGCTTCATCTCACTTCACGAGACATACGGTCCAGAGACCACAATGCAAAAGAGACAAACACTGATCACAGTTGAGCAAAAATATACATTAGTGCATCCTCCTCGCATGTGAGGGTTTCTCTGTGGAGATGACAACATAACATGTACAGTACTGTGTTTTACTTTAATTATTCAGCGTGCTCACAGCACACTAATTGCCTGAGACTCTCTGGAGTGGTCTACTTCCTGTTAAGTGCTCTTTAAAGGTCCTCTACTCTTGCTGGGAGAGTGGCAGGAAAACTTACTGCCATGGTTAGGGGTGGTGATCACACACTACTGTAACAAAACTGTGTGTGTGTGTGTGTGTGTGTGTGTGTGTGTGTGTGTGTGTGTGTGTGTGTGTGTGTGTGTGTGTGTGTGTGTGTGTGTGTGTGTGTGTGTGTGTGTGTGCGCATGTGTGTGCGTGTTTGTGCGTGTGTGTGCATGCGTACGCATGTAAAAAGCAGTCAAGCACTACCATTTACAGTGAAACTCACTCTCCCTGAAATCCTCTTCATCTTTACCTCAGTTACCCCCACTCCTGCCCCCACTCCCGCCACACACACACACACACACACACACTGTGGAACCCTTCCCAGAATGCACAGCAGCCCCTGCTCTAGCACCATGTCAAGAGCTGTTTGTGTTCTGGGGCCAAACCAGCTGAGGTTGGTATAGCTTGAGATAATCACCACCCACCTCCCTCCCTGTCTCCCCATCCGTAAAATGAGGAAATGGAGTATTGCGGGGACTCGCTACGAGCTAAAGTCATACATGAAGAATACACACACAGGAGATGCCACACTCATGAATGACCTTCACAAAGTTATGAATGTCCTTATGCCAATGCTAGCTGAGAACTACCCTGTGATACATTATGTAACATTGGGATTGCAAAAAGAAACATCTGGAGGGATCCTTATCCTGTTGAATACTCTGCACCATAACCCATCTCACAAACTCTCACTATGTTCCATATCTAGGAATAATAAAACCATCATTTCCCTATCATCCCTGGTCTGAGCTGCCAATTACAGCTGGATTAAAGTGTGTGTCATATGGAAACGTCTGCAGCTGGAACTTTATTTGGAGAAGGTCAAATCACAAGGCAGGATAAGTCTGGGTTCAATCCCACTGTTTATACTAGGAAGACATATACCAGTTCCCAGTGACCATGCTGGAACACCATGCTGGAGCAGGATTACTGCTCTTTTCCAATCCCAACTCCCCACAAACTCCCTGGAAAACACATCTCAATCATCATCCTCTGTCCAAAACTGCTGCACACACTAGAGCACTGCTGTGCTTTAGTAGCCCATCAAACTCAGATTCCCTCGAAAAAAGTGTCACACACACAGAGGAACATTTTCAGTGACGCTGATGCATCCTGTGGAAAGATCATTGTCATAAACATCAGCCGCAGGAAGCAGTATCAGGGATTAAACGGAGGAAATCTGATCAAGCTCTTCAATAAATATTAGTCTCAATATATTTTTCTTCTCCTGTGACTGATGGGGGAAAGTGACCTGGTACAGAGTGAAACATGAGGCCAGCACATTCACACTGCCAGTCACCAGAGTCACTGAATGAGGCCCCAGCTACAGATCTGTGGATTGGGACTGAGACTAAAGAACACAGTGGTCTATGGCAGTGAAGAGCTCAGAGGAGCGCCACCAAAGAAAATAGCAGAAAGAGCTAGCCAGAGGTAAAGGAGAAGGGGTGGAGCAGAGGAGAGAAGAAGAGAAAGACAGAAGGCAGTAGGCGGCGCTTAGGTTTGAGTAATGGGTGTTTAGGGCAAGCATGTTTTATATGGAAGAGGGAGTTGGGAAGGGGGCACAGTGTCAACAACTAGGCCTATTGTCTATTGTTTGGTAGCCAGATATGGGCAGGTATGGCTTTTTCTGTCTTTATTGTTCCTACTGTCCTGTAGCGTCCATGACAAGAGACAGAGAGATAGAGAGACTGACAGACAAAGACACAGACAGACTAACAGACAGAGAAACAGACAGACCAGGCTGTGTTAGGTGTGGGGCTCAGCTTGTCACCACCAGGCCCTTATATCTTTTTTTTTGGGGGGGGGGATTCCACCAGTCTTTCAAGAGGCTGTGTTGGAGGGCTGGGGAGCTGCTCGGTGTCAGATGTAGCCTGTGGACAAGTACATAGCTCTGATTAAAAAGCAGATCAGCGCTTTGATTCCCTCCTCACTCAGATTGGTACTGTTGAGCTGTTTGATCACAATCTCCCTCGTATCGCTCAGTCAACATGCAATGGCTAAAGCCTTATTATGATGCAGCTTCAGACATCCCTCTGGCAAGGGGAGGTAATAATGAGGGGAATATTCATTCCTGAAGTTTTATTTTACCTCCTTTTATTCTTTTAAAATATATGTCTCTATTAATATCCTTAAATAAATAAGCACGTTTTCTCAGCTTTCTGGATTTTGACAGAAGTGATGAAACGCTGCATTAAGTCAAGAAGAAAAGGCGCACAGAAACATTCTAATGGAATTTATAAACACTTCAGATTTAATTTAGTGTCAGCTGTGTCAAAGGGTCCAGATCACCTCAAAGTGGTACCAGGCACACGCCAAGAAAGGAAAAGCTTGGCTGTCACATCTCAATGACTGCTGTTCTCCAGAGCAGAGGCAACACAGTGACTGGCAAGAGTCCAACCCTTTCTGTCTGTGTTATGAACTTTAATAACACATCCTGACATAAAGAATTTATTTGGGAGTACTGTTGACTCACTGTATAAAAAGGGTATTGTGAGAGGTAAGTCCTCCATGCCAGGGAGCCAGTCAGGTTTTACAGCTGGTAATTTGCTGGTTGTTTCAAAGGCTTCCCGGAAGTTTCAGCCAGGCAAATTTATGTTAATGGAAAGATAGAACCAACAGCTCAGAGCCACTGTATCCAGCCTAGTCTGTGTGAAAAGGTGGGGCTCCATTGTTTTGAGTGGCAGTGCTGATGATGAAGCCAGCCACTCTACTGGAAGCATTCTGAGCTGACAGTGCATCTGGTTTCTCCAGCTCAGTTTGAACACACACACACAAGCACACACACGTGCACGTACAGACACATACAGTACATGCACACACATGTACACAAACGCACAGACGCACACACACACACACACACACACACACACACACACACACACACACACACACACACACACACACACACACACACACACACACACACACAGAAATATATGCAGGCAGCACAGCAGCAGAACGGTGTGCCCAGACAGTCAGGAAGAACCCAAACAAAGGCTGGGCATTTGACATTTCCATCATGGCTGTCTGAGCTGTGCAGTGCCTCACCATGGCCAGGGAATCATCTGGCTGATAACAGCCACTAATCCAGCCAGAGGCATGTCTATTGAGAGAAACCCATGACCTGTTCCACACCTCTCCCGTCCCCGTCCCCCAGCAACCCCGCCCGACAGAGAGGTCCTTTGTCCACACCCCCCACGCCCTCTCCTGTTTCCCCATTCCTCCTATTCAGCTGCTTCAAAACCAGCCCCCAAAAATGCTGAATTTAATGAAAGCAGCATTCAAAAAGAGACAAGGGAGAGAAAGGGGTAAGGTGTGTGTGCGTGTGTGCGTGTTCATTACGTGTGAGTGCGAAAGACAAAAGGCTGGAGGGGAAAGAACTGGAGGTGTGAGGTTTTGTTAGCGCAGCAGAAAAAAAGTGCTGAAAGCTGTGAAAATGGGAAGAGTCACAGGGCTTCTCTGTGTGGATGTTTTCTATTGTCACAGAGAGGGCCACTGTAGGGAGCGATGGGCTTGGTCGTCATGGCACTTCTGCTTTCTGTTTACTGTCTGTCTACTGTATAAACAATTTGGATCACTGGGAAAAATAGATCAGATGTTATCCCTTAATAAGGATAGACCATAAAGAGAGAGGGGCTGTTTTGTACCATACTCAGTGTCCGATGAAGGAGCAAATCAGATCCAAATTAGAAGAGCAAAAACTGTTAGCTATAATATGGACAGCGAATACACTTGTACTGTTCTGAATCCTGAGATGTTTACTCTGCAGTGGTCACATGTGAGGAGGAGCTAACCTTGTGATGGGCCAGCCAGCTGTGCAAGCCATGGCCACAAGTTAACCTAAGGAGAGCATCCATATTGTAGGTAGGGGGTGTAGGTAAAGCCAGTCTGTCCCCTTCATGCCGACCCTTCGATAGGGAACACACTTCTATTTGGCTGAGCAGTGACACACAGGGCCCCAGAATTCAATTAGGGCCTGGGCCGCGCCAGCTAATTCAATCAGGGCGGTGTGAAAGCAATTAGACGACTGGCATTCGCTTCACCCCACACACAGGCACAAATTAGATATTCACTTCCCTCTCTAGGTTTCCCTGTCTGATGCAATTAGCGTGCCTGTATCTCGGCGTGGCTCGCACTGGGGAGCAGGGTGTGAGGGTGACCAATGACCTACTGGGCGTAAATTAAGCTTCTCTCCACCTCCTGGACAGGACAGGAACACTTCCTGTGTGAGTAAGTCGGACGCCCACTTGCACTACTAAGGAGAGGAGAGGGCTTGACTTCACAGCGATTCAGAGGCTGGGGTCAGAACAGCAGCCTTCACTGGTTGTGCAGTCCCCTCAAGGCCCAGTGAGTGATGGCTGCTTTCATCTTACATTCTATCCATGTGTGTGAAGACTGCACATGTATGTAAGTCTATGTTGTCGTTGTGTATTAATTATGCATGAATGTGTGTGTGTGAGTGTGTGTGTATCTGCAGAAGGATCTGGCAGGTGGGAGGTGAGTCATTGTCAGTGCCCCTGCTCTAAGCTATGTTCCTCTACAGTTGTCAGTGAGCTCTCCTCAGACAGCATCCAACCCAAATCCACCCAGCGGGCACCATGGAGACAGATTAGGTGCTACGGCGGAGCCCGTGTGAGCAGGAGATTAGTAGGAAACGTGTGAGACACCTGGGAAATGGCCTCTCAGCAGCTGGAGAGGGGAGGGCCCAGGCTCACAATACAGACTAGAAAGCCGGCACATGTCCCAACACAAACACACACACACTAGAGGTCGACTGATTAATCGGAATGGCCGATTAATTAGGGCCGATTTCATGTTTTCATAACAATCGGAAATCGGTATTTTTGGACGCCGATTTGGCCGATTAAATTATTATTTATTTTTTTTGTAGACCTTTATTTAACTAGGCAAGTCAGTTAAGAACACATTCTTATTTTCAATGACGGCCTAGGAACGGTGGGTTATCTGCCTTGTTCAGAGGCAGAACGACAGATTTTTACCTTGTCAGCTCAGGGATTCAATCTTGCAACCTTTCGGTTAACTAGTCCAACACTCTAACCACCTGCTTTACATTGCACTCCACGAGGAGCCTGCCTGTTACGCGAATGCAGTAAGAAGCCAAGATAAGTTTCTAGCTAGCTTTAAACTTATCTTATAAAAAGCAATCAATCAATCATAATCACTAGTTAACTACACATGGTTGATGATATTACTAGTTTATCTAGCCTGTCCTGCGTTGCATATAATCGCTTAGGTACACATTGCTCCAACCATAAACATCAATGCCTTTCTTAAAATCAATACACAAGTATATATTTTAAACCTGCATATTTAGTTAATATTGCCTGCTAACATTAATTTCTTTTAACTAGGGAAAATGTGTCACTTCTCTTGCAAACAGAGTCAGGGTATATGCAGCAATTTGGGCCGCCTGGCTCATTGCGAACTGTGAAGACTATTTCTTCCTAACAAAGACAGCCGACTTCGCCAAACGGGGGATGATTTAACAAAAGCACATTTGCGAAAAAAGCACAATCGTTGCACGACTGTACCTAACCTCTCAAGGGTAGGGGGCAGTATTTGCACGGCTGGATAAAAAACGTACCCGATTTAATCTGGTTATTACTACTGCCCAGAAACTAGAATATGCATATAATTATTGGCTTTGGATAGAAAACACCCTAAAGTTTCTAAAACTGTTTGAATGGTGTCTGTGAGTATATGGCAGGCAAAAACCTGAGAAGATTCCTTACAGGAAGTGCCCTCTCTGACCATTTCTTGGGCTTCTACACTCTCTTTATTGAAAACTGAGGATCTCTGCTGTAACGATCTCTGCTAACACTTCCTACGGCTCCCATAGGCTCTCAGAAGGCGGCAAAACGGTGAATGATGTCTTTGCAGGCCCAGGCTGAAAAACAGTTGCGCATTTTAATAGTGGTCGATCAGAGAACAATGAGACTGGGGCGCATGCACGAGGCGACACCATGTTTTTATTTTTTCATCTTTGAACGAAAACAGGTTTTCCCGGTCGGAATATTATCACTTTTTTACGAGAAAAATTGCATAAAAATTGATTTTAAACAGCGGTTGACATGCTTCGAAGTACGGTAATGGAATATTTAGAATTTTTTTGTCACGAAACGCGTCGGGCGCATCACCCTTCGTCACCCTTCGGATAGTGTCTTGAACGCACGAACAAAACAGAGGATATTTGAACATAACTATGGATTATTTTGAACCAAACCAACATTTGTTATTGAAGTAGAAGTCCTGGGAGTGCATTCTGACGAAGAACAGCAAAGGTAATCCAATTTTTCTAATAGTAAATCGGAGTTTGGTGAGGGGAAAACTTTGTGGGTGTCAAAATAGCTATTTTGCAATATCTACTCCGAATATTGCAAAATGTGCTTTTTCCGAAAAGCTATTTTAAAATCGGACATAGCGATTGCATAAAGGAGTTCTGTATCTATAATTCTTAAAATAATTGTTATATTTTTTGTGAACGTTTATCGTGAGTAATTTAGTAAATTCACCGGAAGTTTTCGGTGGGTATGCTAGTTCTGAACGTCACATGCTAATGTAAAAAGCTGGTTTTTGATATAAATATGAACTTGATTGAACAAAACATGCATGTATTGTATAACATAATGTCCTAGGAGTGTCATCTGATGAAGATCATCAAAGGTTAGTGCTGCATTTAGCTGTGGTTTGGGTTTATGTGACATTATATGCTAGCTTGAAAAATGGGTGTCTGATTATTTCTGGCTGGGTACTCTGCTGACATAATCTAATGTTTTGCTTTCGTTGTAAAGCCTTTTTGAAATTGGACAGTGTGGTTAGATTAACGAGAGTCTTGTCTTTAAAATGGTGTAAAATAGTCATATGTTTGAGAAATTGAAGTAATAGCATTTCTAAGGTATTTGAATAACGCGCCACGGGATTCCACTGGCTGTTGAGTAGGTGGGACGATTTCTTCCCACATACCCTAGAGAGGCTAACCATAAACATCAATGCCTTTCTTAAAATCAATACACAGAAGTATATATTTTTAAACCTGCATATTTAGCTAAAAGAAATCCAGGTTAGCAGGCAATATTAACCAGGTGAAATAGTGTCATTTTGTGTTCATTGCGCACAGAGTCAGGGTATATGCAACAGTTTGGGCCGCCTGGCTCGTTGCGAACTAATTTGCCAGAATTTTACTTAATTATGACATAGGTCGTGCAAGGTCGTGCAGTGTAACAGGAATAACGTTTTGTTTTCGAGATGATAGTTTCCGGATTCGACCATATTAATGACCTAAGGCTCGTGTTTCTGTGTGTTATTATGTTATAATTAAGTCTATGATTTGATAGAGCAGTCTGACTGAGCGATGGTAGGCAGCAGCAGGCTCGTAAGCATTCATTCAAAATAGCACTTTCGTGCATTTTGCCAGCAGCCCTTCGCAATGCATTGCACTGTTTATGACTTCAAGCCTGTCAACTCCCAAGATTAGGCTGGTGTAACCAATGTGAAATGGCTAGCTAGTTAGCAGGGTGCGCGCTAATAGTGATTCAAACGTCACTCGCTCTGAGACTTGGAGTAGATGTTCCCCTTGCTCTACATGGGTAACACTGCTTCGAGGGTGGCTGTTGTCGATGTGTTCCTGGTTCGAGCCCAGGTAGGAGTGAGGAGAGGGACGGAAGCTATACTGTTACACTGGCAATACTAAAGTGCCTATAAGAACATCCAATAGTCGAAGGTATATGAAATACAAATCGTATAGAGAGAAATAGTCCTATAATTCCTATAATAACTACAACCTAAAACTTTTTACCTGGGAATATTGAAGACTCATGTTAAAAGGAACCACCAGCCTTCATATGTTCTCATGTTCTGAGCAAGGAACTTAAACGTTAGATTTTTTACATGGCACATATTGGACTTTTACTTTCTTCTCCAACACTTTGTTCATTCAGTATTGTTGTAATTGTCATTATTACAAATAAAGAAAGAAAGAAATTGGCCGATTAATCGGTATCGGCTTTTTTTGGTCCTCCAATAATTGGTATCGGTGTTGAAAAATCATAATTGGTCGACCTCTAACACACACACACACACACACACACACACACACACACACACACACACACACACACACACACACACACACACACACACAATGCTGACAGAATGCATTTATAAACAACCCCTGGCCACAGCCCAGAGGACAATTTCAGCTATCTATACATCTCCTAGGTGCCAAATACCAGGCTCAGATGTACTCTGTACCCCAGTCTTGGTATCAGAGGTTTCTCTCACTGGGGCACATTGTACATGAGTATGGCACAAAACAACCCCCACTATAACTGTGGTATGGGTTAGCGTTCAAGGACAAAAGGCACATGGGCCAGGTCTACATAGTAGCTCACTAAAAATAATCTGCTGGTGGATTAAAAATGTTGTAACCTGATAACAGCAGTAAAGTTATTTCCAGAAACCCAACGTCCTCATTCATTATCCCCATTCATTACACATAAGAAACCAACAAACACCTCTGCACACACTTAGACCCTCTCCCCATACCTTATTGTCACATGTGGCAAACATTATCTTTCTCATTCAAACGACATATCCATAGTGTTCCTTGAGTTGGAACACCACACAGTCATAATGATTATCAGGTCATAAATACCCCCAAAATGTATAATCAGCAAAGGGAAAAGTGTCTTAACCACAGTATTTCCATAGTGTCTGATAACTACCATGTGTCAATAGAATGGGGGAAAAGATGAAAGGGAAGAATTTCTGGAGCCATACATGCAGCACAGTAATAATGTCTGGAATTTTCACTGCTGCTTTTTTTCCCTTCCTCATTTTTTTCCACACTGAGAATAAGAACTGAAATGGGGTATGGTAAAATTACAGGCATTTGAGCCGACACAAAAAATTGTGAAGGGTCATTTCATGCAGGCAGATCACTTGACAGCTTGCTCTCTGGAGGGTCCAGGGGGCCAATCAGGTTGAAGGTAGACCCCCGAGCCCCGGCCTCGGTATATGGGGCTGCAGATGGTTGGGGTGTGGCCAGAAAGAGTCAGGCAGACCCCTGTAAAATAATTAATCTCCATTAAAGATGCCCTGTCAACCTCAACCTGCTACATTTCCTGCCTGTAGTCACAGGAGCTACCTCTGAAACTCCCCTTATCTCCCTACTGATAATTAGGATGATCACAAGAAATAGCAAAACAGGAAGATACATACAGCATTGAGATGTAGAGATGACCGTTGCCAAGCACACAAAAACCCATATTTGACACATAGATCCTCAGAAGAAAGACCTTAGATAGGGTTGCAAAGCTACCAGTAGTTTACTAAAGTTATTAGAATCTTCAGTAATTTTGGTAATTAACAGAAAAACTATGGCAATCTATCATAACTTTGGTAAGAGAAAATAGGCATATTAATATAAAAAGCATCTAATCAACAATGACATTATTTCCAATTAACTCTGCAACTCGTCCAACTATTGACTTTTATTCACAACTGCCACCAGTTTGACCCCAAAACATTGACAACAAATACACAACGAAAGGGGAAAATTATTTAAAGTGTGTAAAAAAATATAGAAAGGATATTTCATGCTGAAACCCTCATATTAAAAAACAATGGTATTCACTAAGTTGACGTTTATATTTATGATAATGTTTTACAGCTTTGCCATTCTGTTTTATTTGAAAATTGCATTAAATGATTTCATATACAGTACCAGTCAAAAGTTTGGACACACCTACTCATTCAAGGGTTTTTCTTTATTTCTAGTTTTCTACATTGTAGAATAATAGTGAAGACATCACAACTCTGAAATAATACATATGGAATCATGTAGTAAACAAAAAAGTGTTAAAAAATAATCTAAATATATTTTATATTTGAGATTCTTCAAAGTAGCCATCTTTTGCCTTGATGACAGCGTTGCACACTCTTGGCATTCTCTCAACCAGCTTCATGAGGTAGTCACCTGGAATGCATTTCAATTAACAGATGTGACTTGTTAAAAGTACGTTTGTGGAATTTCTTTCCTTCTTAATGCGTTTGAGCCAATCAGTTGTGTAGTGACAAGGTAGGGTTGGTAAACGGAACACACGGAGCACTACTTGGAAAAAAAACATGTCCAAATTATGGCAAGAACAGTTTAAATAAGCAAAGACAAACAACAGTCCATCTTTACTTTAAGACATGAAGGTCAGTCAATCCGCCACAGGAATGGAAGACCCAGAGTTACCTCTGCTGCAGAGGATAAGTTCATTACCAGCCTCAGAATTCGGATGGCAGTCCAAATAAATGCTTCACAGAGTTCAAGTAACAGACACATCTCAACATCAACTGTGCTGAGTGAATCAGGACTTCATGGTCGAATTGCTGCAAAGAAACCACTACTATATGACATCAATAAGAAGAAGAGACTTTATTGGGCCAAGAAACACAAGCAATGTACATTAGACCGGTGGAAATCTGTCCTTTGGTCTGATGAATCCAAATTGGAGATTTTTGGTTCCAACCGCCGTGTCTTTGTGAGACGCAGAGTAGGTGAACGGATAATCTCTGGATGTCTGGTTCCCACCGTGAAGCATGGAGGAGGAGGTTTGATGGTGTGGTGCATGCTGGTGATACAGTTGGTGATTTATTTAGAATTCAAGGCACACTTAACCAGCATGGCTACCACAGCATTCTGCAGTGATATGCCTCCCATCTGGTTTGAGCTTAGTGAGACTACCATTTGTTTTTCAACAGGACAATGACCCAAAACAAACCTCCCCAGGCTCCCTTGCGCATATCATCCCGTTAGCGGGATCATTTTCCAGCGAAAACTCCTAGCAACATTAGCATAACGAAATTCAATATATATATTTTTTCAAATATAGGGCTGTCTCATATCGTTTTATAGATACACCTCTCTTGAATCGACCCTCGTTGTCCGATTTCAAAAAGGTTTTACAGGAAAAGCACAATATTAGATTATGTTAGAGGAGTACATGGTAAAAGTCGCATCATATGAATTTTCCGAGCAAGCACACCCATCACATATAACCAAAAAACAGCTAAATGCAGCACTAACCTTTTACAAACTTCATCAGATGACACACCTAGGACATCATGTTACACACAGCATGCAATCTTTTGTTCAATAAAGGTCATATTTCTATATAAAAACAGCATTTTACATCGGCACCTGACGTTGACTAACTATTTTCCCATAAAATGCGTCCCGGGAAACAGTGCTACAATTTTATAAATTACTATTCGAAAACGATTTTTTTTTTTTATATTGTCAATCTAAGATTTATAGATGAATATCTCTTGAAAACACCCGTCATAACAGATTTTAAATTAACTTTACAGGGTAATCACACTTTGAGATCAAAGGGGATGCGATACCCAGAAAATGAGCTCGAAAGCCTAGCTCGGCGCCATCTTTGAACAATTGCAAATCACATCTGATATTGTATAATATCGCCAATAATCCCTCACCTTTAGTTGTCTTCATCAGAAAGCACTTCCCGATATCCCAGGTCCATGACAAATGTATTTTCGGTCGAAAAAGTCCATGCTTTATGTTCCATTAGCTTCCTGTTGTTAGCGCGTCCTAAGGCTGTAATCAAATGTTGATCCGTGCGCGGCACCTGGCTGACGATAAATGACTGTTTACTATGAGTTAGGTTCGTTCAAACATGTCAAACGTTGTATAAAATAATCGTCAGGGCCTGTTTGAACAAGAGAGCCAATCAGATTCGAGTGGGACGATTTCATTGTGTTTCAAAAGGTTTCCAAAGGTGGGGGCAGACACGGCCGCCGACGTCACAATGCTGATGGCCCTCCTACTGTGACCAATTGCCACATCGTCTCCTGCACTGAGTTTCGACCGCAGAACCCTCAAAACACTTTGTAAAGACTGGGGACATCTAGTGGAAGCACTGGAAAGTGCTCAATTATCATTTTTTCACGTTGTGAATTATAGGTAAGGCTGTGAAGTCGAGTCCACAATTCAGATTCCCACTTCCTGGTTCAATCGGTCTCGGGGTTTTGACTGCCATACGAGTTCTGTTATACTCACAGACACCATTCAAACAGTTTTAGAAAATTTAGGGTGTTTTCTATCCATATAAAATAAGTATATGCATGTCCTAGCTTCTGAGTTTGATTAGTAGGCCGTTGAAAATGGGAACGATTTTTTTTCAAAATGCGCTGTGGCGCCCCCTATCCCAGGGTATGCGCAAGATTAAGGGATATTTGACCAAGAAGGAAAGTAATGAAGTGCTGCATCAGATGACCTGGCCTCCACAATAACCCGACCTCAACCCAACTGAGATGGTTTGGGATGAGTTGGACAGCGGAGTGAAGAAAAAGCAGCCAACAAGTACTCAGCATATGTGGGAACTCCTTCAAGACTGTTGGAAAAGCATTCCAGGTGACTACCTCATGAAGCTGGTTGAAAGAATTCAAAGAGTGTGCAAAGCTGTCATCAAGGCAAAGGGTGGCTACTTTGAGGAATCTAAAATATAAAAAACTTTTTTGGTTACTACATGATTCCATATGTGTTATTTCATAGTGTTGATGTCTTCACTATTATTCTACAATGTAGAAAATAGTAAAAATAAAGAAAAACCCTGGAATGAGTAGGTGTGTCCAAACTGTTGACTGGTACTGTAGGTGTTACTCCTCCCCAGCTCCTTATAGTCACTGATGTTGTCAGTGGTAAGGAGGACAAAAGAGTCTGCTCCTGTCTTTATCCACACAAGGCATTTCAGACAGGTGCTAAAAGGAGTTACTGTATTCATCATCTCTACTGGCTTTGTACTGCAACACTTCACACTGTGAATGGGGTTACATAAAGCACATAGCTGTATCTCCCAGACTGATTCAACGCAGCTTCACTCAACACTGCATGCTACCATGATTTAAGAGAGTCATGGTGGCTATTGTACTTGGAGTGTTACAGTGATCCAGGATGGGGAGAAAAAAATTACTTTCTCCATCAGCACTTGAACGCAAATTCTTTGTTGAGAATTTGAGACGTAAGGGACAAGTAAGAAACGGGACGATGTAGGAGTGATCTCGTGTCAGAATTTCTCCTGTCATTGTGAGGGGGACAAAGAACATGGACACATACCCTTATACACCCCCTCCCATGGGAACTGCTTACCTGCCAATACTCAGGACACACCCAACAACATGGGGATTAGGGTTGTATAAAACAGTTGGTCATGACATTTCCCCCTTACTGGAACAGTAATATCTTGGATGATGAAATAATGCTTTTTTCTTTATGAAATGTATCGCGACTCTGGGATAGGGGGAAGGGAAGGCAGACAGCGTGCACACACACACACATGCAAACACATACAAACACATATAAACACACACACACACACACACAAACACACACCATGCTATGATTCCTAGGTTTATTTTAGGGAGTATGTGTGTCTCCACTCCACTATCCATATCAATGTGTTTGGAGTCTTTATGAGTTTTGACGGCGACTGTTAGAGCCCTGGCCCCTAAACTCCCAAATGTACCCTTTTCTCAAGGACAGGCTGTTGCCTGGGAAACAGGAGCTCCTGTCATGGAGGACCTCACCGTTCCGCATGCTGCACCTAGAGCTTCGAGCTGTGATCTGAGACACTGTCTAGAACAGTAGGAGGAGGAGAAGGAGGAGAAGGAGCACCTCCTGCAGACAACCATGGTGTTAAAGTGGAACGGACAGCATTTTAACAACATGAAATAGTATTAACATTTGTTCATATACACCCCCAGAAAGAATATGATGCCTTTGTTGTTATTTTCTGACAACCAAGCACTCATTTTCACATTTTCATACATTCAGAGAATGTTTGGGAATGACATAGAGTAAGGCATTTGTGAAAATTCTATAGCAATATAGAGTGGGAAAGCAGCCATACATTTGGACAATTAATAGACACTGCAGTAAATAAAACCTAATAAAAACAACTGTCATGTCCAGGACCGGAGTCTACACAGACCAGTGTGCTATAGCCAATCAGAGTTACAATAGGCCAATATGCAAATAAGCATTTACCACATAGGCAGACCCCTGTAGCGACTTTTCTTGGTAAAAGATTCCAGCGACAAATTCAGCTACTTAAACGGGCCTCCCATCATTCACTTTGAACTGGACTGTGTATTTAGAGGCAGTAGCAACACCCGACTTTAGATTATTAGAAAGCATTCACCAAAAGCCATAAATACACCTGAATAGATTATTGCAATTATGTAAATCCCACGGGTGTCCTCTTACATTTGGAAACTTTACGTTCCTATCGATCAAACAACCATGAAATGCTAACTCTCCCTCAGTTGCCTATGCACATCAACAACAACAAAATCAACAACTAATGTTAGGCCAAGCGAGATTAACTAAAATCTAACGAGGGAACAGTAGATAAACCCTCTCAAACTTTGTCAGTTGGCCATCAAAACTGCACTCATAAACGATATGGAATAGTAGTCTGCTCGCCCTGCAGCTTGCCTGCCAATGCATGCTTGTCCCAACCCACGTTTTAACAAATGAATGGGAACTTGCCTGCCTACCCGCCCATTTGATAGATGCCAAATACATTTGATTGACAACTAAGAGATACGCTAACTGTGGATAACAGAAAAACTATATGGGGGAGGGGGGAAGTTGTCAACCTACACACTCGTCCAATGACAACATCCTCCCAGTAGCAGCAAACATTAGGCTCCAGGTTTTTAGCTTGCTAAATAAATAGGGACAAAAATAAATGAGCTAGCCCATTAGCCACATTATGAATTGACTTGTGATCATTGCCCTTGCTAATTTGATTGTATTGATATTCCAGGCCTTGGTTACATTTGTCAGTTTTTGTCCAACATATTGAGTCATTGTAACTGAAACAGTGCATCCCGAATGGGTGGAGGCAGCAAACAATGTACCAGACCAGCTGTGATTTACAACCTGATAGCAATATTTGTTGGACTACCAAGAAATGTCTTGGTGAATTATATTAATCATGCATTCAACTGCATCCATCTATTCTGCCTTACTCTACGTCATGGACTTGTTTTGTCAAATATAACCTATTTTTAAAACATCTTATAAAGTCGGTTTGAAGCAAAACTGGGAATTTGATATTTTGACTGATATTATGATTGTCTGTTTCATATCTGCAAAGTAGTTAAAACACTGTCAGTTCCACTTCAACGTGTACATGACAATGAGAGGATTCTTTGAATTCCAGTCAATGATTTGTTGATTGAAATCATCCGTATCAAAATCACTGGGCAGTATTTTTTCACCTAGCACAAAACGACTAACCCCCGGATGGCTGTGGGTTTCCCGGGTAGGTGAGAAGCATGCAGTGAGAGATCTTTTGTTGCCCAGAGACAGATGCAGGAAATAGCTGACAGAGGCTGTCTCTACTGTGTGCATGGAGGAGGGGAGGAGGGGCCTGTCTCTCTCTCTCTCTCTCTCTCTCTCTCTCTCTCTCTCTCTCTCTCTCTCTCTCTCTCTCTCTCACACACACTCTCTCTCTCTCTGTCTCTCCCTCTGTCTCTCTCTCCCTCTCTCTTTCCCTCTCTCGCTCCATCCAAACAAAGCCAGTGAGCAGTACTAGTCCGGCCCTTAGTGACAGAGGCTCCCCAAGGTGGGGTCTGCATGATGGACAGGAGGCATAAAGGGACTGTGTTGCCCGTCACTGGAGACAAGGAGGCAACATGGGGTAGTGGGATGGGGGGCGGCATTGCAGGGAGCAGCTGGCATTGTCCCTGTGTAACCCTCTGATGTACCCACACACGTACAAGCACATACACACACACATGCCACACACACACATACACAGTAAGATAAACATCATCATTTACGAAACCCTGGGTATCATATTCATAATCTGTGTCTCATATCTAAAGCCTCCTATCCCTGGAGTGTATTTATTAGAGATGATATCACTTCTGACCACAAGGATTTAATGAGACGATGGGGAGTCTGAATTCTATTATCCATTCAATCTTCAACAGCTGCAGCGAGCCCACCTAGTCACACACACATACACATACGTATGTCCCATAATTTTTTTTAAATATACACAGTACTAGTCAAAAGTTTGGACACACCTACTCATTCAAGGGTGTTTCTTTATTTTTACAATTTTCTACATACAAAGTAACCAAAAAAGTGTTAAACAAATCAAGATTCTTCAAAGAGATTCTTCAAAGTAGCCACCTTTTGCCTTGATGACAGCTTTGCACACTTTTGGCATTCTCTCAACCAGCTTCATGAGTTAGTCACCTGGAACGCATTTCACTTAACAAGTGTGCCTTGTTAAAAGTTAATTTGTGGAATTTCTTTCCTTAATGCATTTGAGCCGATCAGTTGTGCTGTGACAAGGTAGGGGTGGTATACAGAAGATAGCCCTATTTGGTAAAAGACCAAGTCCATATTATGGTAAGAACAGCTCAAATAAGCAAAGAGAAACGACAGTCCATCATTACTTTAAGACATGAACGTCAGTCATTCAGAAAATGTCAAGAACTTTAAAAGTTTCTTCAAGTGCAGTCATTAAAACCATCAAGCGCTATGATGAAACCTGGCTCTCATGAGGACCGCCACAGGAAAGGAAGACCCAGAGTTACCTCTGCTGCAGAGGATAAGTTCATTAGAGTTAACTGCACCTCAGATTGCAGCCCAAATAAATGCTTCACAGAGTTCAAGTAACAGAACATCAACTGTTCAGAGGAGGATGCGTGAATCAGGCCTTCATGGTCGAATTTCTGCAAAGAAACCACTACTATAGGACACCAATAAGAAGAAGAGAGCAATAGACATTAGAGCAGAGGAAATCTGTCCTTTGGTCTGATGAGTTCAAATTTGAGATTTTTGGTTCCAACCGCCGTGTCTTTGTGAGACACAGAGAAGGTGAACGGATGATCTTTGCATGTGTGGTTCCCACCGTAAAGCATGGAGGAGGAGGTTTGATGAAGCTGGTTGAGAGAATGCCAAGAGTGTGCAAAGCTGTCATCAAAGCAAAGGGCGTCTACTTTGAATAATCTATTTTTTGGTTACTACATGATTCCATATGTGTTATTTCATAGTTTTGATGTCTTCACTATTATTCTACATTTGTAGAAAATAGTAGAAATAAAGAAAAACCCTGGAATGAGGTGTGTCCAAACTATTGACTGGTACTGTACAGTCGTGGCCAAAAGTTTTGAGAATGAAACAAATACTAATTTTCACAAACTTTGCTGCTTCAGTGTCTTTAGATATATGTCAGATGTTACTATGGAATACTGAAGTATAATTACAAGCATTTCATAAGTGTCAAAGGCTTTTATTGACATTTACTTGAAGTTGATGTAAAGAGTCAATATTGCCAGTGTTGACCATTCTTTTTCAAGACCTCTGCAATCCGCCCTGGCATGCTGTCAATTAACTTCTGGGCCACATCCTGACTGATGGTAGCCCAGTCTTGCATAATCAATGCTTGGAGTTTGTCAGAATTTGTGGGGTTTTGTTTGTCCCCCCGCCTCTTGAGGATTGACCACAAGTTCTCAATGGTATTAAGGTCTGGTGAGTTTCCTGGCCATGGAACCAAAATATCGATGTTTTGTTCCACGAGCCACTTAGTTATCACTTTTGCCTTATGGCAAGGTGCTCCATCATGCTGGAAAAGGCATTGTTCATCACCAAACTGTTCCTGGATGGTTGGGAGAAGTTGCTCTCGGAGGAAGTGTTGGTACCATTCTTTATTCATGGCTGTGTTCTGAGGCAAAATTGTGAGTGAGCCCACTCCCTTGGCTGAGAAGCAACCCCACACATGAATGGTCTCAGGATGCTTTACTGTTGGCATGACACAGGACTGATGGTAGCGCTCACCTTGTCTTCTCCGGACAAGTTTTTTTCCGGATGCCCCAAACAATCGGAAAGGGGATTCATCAGAGAAAATTACTTTACCCCAGTCCTCAGCAGTCCAATCCCTGCACCTTTTGCAGAATATCAGTCTGTCCCTGATGTTTTTCCTGGAGAGAAGTGGCTTCTTTGCTGCCCTTCTTGACACCAGGCCATCCACCAAAAGTCTTCGCCTCACTGTGCGTGCAGATGCACTCACACCTGCCTGCTGCCATTCCTGAGCAAGCTCTGTACTGGTGGTGCCCCAATCCCACAGCTGAATCAACTAGAGGAGACGGTCCTGGCACGTGCTGGACTTTCTTGGGCGCCCTGAAGCCTTCTTCACAACAATTGAACCGCTCTCCTTGAAGTTCTTGATGATCCGATAAATGATTGATTTAGGTGCAATCTTACTGGCAGCAATATCCTTGCCTGTGAAGCCCTTTTTGTGCAAAGCAATGATGACGGCACGTGTTTTCTTACAGGTAACCATGGTTGACAGAGGAAGAACAATGATTCCAAGCACCACCCTCCTTTTGAAGCTTCCAGTCTGTTATTCGAACTCAATCAGCATGACAGAGTGATCTCCAGCCTTGTCCTCGTCAACACTCAGACCTGTGTTAACGAGAGAATCACTGACATGATGTCAGCTGGTCCTTTTGTGGCAGGGCTGAAATGCAGTGGAAATGTTTTGGGGGGATTCAGTTCATTTGCATGGCAAAGACAGACTTTGCAATTAATTGCAATTCATCTGATCACTCTTCATAACATTCTGGAGTATATGCAAATTGCCATCATACAAACTGAGGCAGCAGACATTGTGAAAATGTATATTTGTGTCATTCTCAAAACTTTTGGCCACAACTATATATACTGCTCAAAAAAATAAAGGGAACACTTAAACAACACATCCTAGATCTGAATGAAATAAATAATCTTATTAAATACTTTTCTTTACATAGTTGAATGTGCTGACAACAAAATCACACAAAAATAATCAATGGAAATTCAATTTATCAACCCATGGAGGTCTGGATTTGGAGTCACAATCAAAATTAAAGTGGAAAACCACACTACAGGCTGATCCAACTTTGATGTAATGTCCTTAAAACAAGTCAAAATGAGGCTCAGTAGTGTGTGTGGCCTCTACGTGCCTGTATGACCTCCCTACAATGCCTGGGCATGCTCCTGATGAGGTGGCGGATGGTCTCCTGAGGGATCTCCTCCCAGACCTGGATTAAAGCATCCGCCAACTCCTGGACAGTCTGTGGTGCAACGTGGCATTGGTGGATGGAGCGAGACATGATGTCCCAGATGTGCTCAATTGGATTCAGGTCTGGGGAACGGGCGGGCCAGTCCATAGCATCAATGCCTTCCTCTTGCAGGAACTTCTGACACACTCCAGCCACATGAGGTCTAGCATTGTCTTGCATTAAGAGGAACCCAGGGCCAACCGCACCACCATAAGGTCTCACAAGGGGTCTGAGGATCTCATCTCGGTACCTAATGGCAGTCAGGCTACCTCTGGCGAGCACATGGAGGGCTGTGTGGCCCCCCAAAGAAATGCCACCCCACACCATGACTGACCCACCGCCAAACCGGTCATGCTGGAGGATGTTGCAGGCAGCAGAACTTTCTCCACGGCGTCTCCAGACTCTGTCACGTCTGTCACGTGCTCGGTGTGAACCTGCTTTCATCTGTGAAGAGCACAGGGCGCCAGTGGCGAATTTGCCAATCTTGGTGTTCTCTGGCAAATGCCAAACGTCCTGCACGGTGTTGGGCTGTAAGCACAACCCCCACCTGTGGACGTCGGGCCCTCATACCACCCTCATGGAGTCTGTTTCTGACCGTTTGAGCAGACACATGCACATTTGTGGCCTGCTGGAGGTCACTTCTCCTGCTCCTCCTTGCACAAAGGCGGAGGTAGCGGTCCTGCTGCTGGGTTGTTGCCCTCCTACGGCCTCCTCCACGTCTCCTGATGTACTGGCCTGTCTCCTGGTAGCGCCTCCATGCTCTGGACACTACGCTGACAGACACAGCAAACCTTCTTGCCAGAGCTCGCATTGATGTGCCATCCTGGATGAGCTGCACTACCTGAGCCACTTGTGTGGGTTGTAGACTCCGTCTCATGCTACCACTAGAGTGAAAGCACCGCCAGCATTCAAAAGTGACCAAAACATCAGCCAGGAAGCATAGGAACTGAGAAGTAGTTTGTGGTCCCCACCTGCAGAACCACTCCTTTATTGGGGGTGTCTTGCTATTTGCCTATAATTTCCACCTGTTGTCTATTCCATTTGCACAACAGCATGTGAAATTTATTGTCAATCAGTGTTGCTTCCTAAGTCGACAGTTTGATTTCACAGAAGTGTGATTGACTTGGAGTTACATTGTGTTGTTTAAGTGTTCCCTTTATTTTTTTGAGCAGTGTATATATTTTAAGTCGTGGCTGTGATTTGATGTATTTCATGTAGAGTATTTCAACAAACAGAGGTTCCCTGTCCACCCATCCCTCAACCCCCTGTGTTTTATGACTGGTTGATAAATACTGACACACCTGTACAGTTTATACATATCATTTTGAAGTATTATGTTGGCAAGGAACCATCATGGCCTTTTTGCAGAGCCAATCCAGTTCTCAATCATGGACTAACAACTTTCAGGAATCAACCCGTTCTTGCCTGTACTTGATATTGCATGTATAATGTCAACACATGATCCAAGCCTCACAGAGCTGAAGAAAAAAGATCCCTAGCGATCCCTAGCATTTTCGCCATGAATGTTGTTCTGGAGGCAGCTCTACAGAGTAGTCACTAGCTAGCACAGCCACAAAGACATAAATTCAGATTTTAAACCTAACACTAACTTTAACCCTAACCTTAACACTGTCTAACCCTAACCTATTTTCATACATTTTTATAATATAGCCAATTTTTACTTTGCAGCTGGCCTATCTAAGGGGATATCACTCAGTTCTGCCTCCAGGACAAGACTTGTGACAATAAACATCAACCTGCTATTTCACCACTGCAGAACTCAAAATGTCCCCTATCCTGTGACCCAGGTATACTTCATCAGATACTTAAGCAATAAGGCCTGAGGGGGTGTGGTGTATGGCCAATATACTACGGCTAAGGTCTGTTCTTATGAACGACACAACGCGGAGTGCCTGGATACAGCACTTAGCCGTGGTCTATTGGCCATATACCACAAACCCCCAAGGTGCGTTATTGCTATTATAAACTGGTTACCAACGTAATTGGAGCAGTAAAAATAAATGTTTTGTCATACCCGTGGTATACCACAGCTGTCAGCCAATCAGCATTCAGGGCTCGAACTACACAGTTCATAACTTCATTTGTCAACTGGGTGTTAAAAAGATTCACTGATTCATGAAAATGTGTGTCAAAACAAGCCACACAAGAGCAAACCACCAGAACACGATTCCACCTGGTATCTCATCTCACACAAACTCTAAACAAACTGTGCAGCAGGAGACACACATACACACACACATGCTCTTTAATAATGGCTAGCTTCCCTAGGCCACTACACCTGCGCCTGTCTGAATGGCAGAGGATTGTTCCGAGGTGATTCAGTTGAAAGGTTTAATGGCGCCTATGTAGGGGTGGAATACATTAAACGGCTCAATCATGGATCCAGAGTGAGGTGGTGCCCCAGAACATTTACACTGAATGAATGGATCGAGTAATTAGCCTTTAAACATGTAATTGATTCATCTAAAACAAGGGAAGCCTCTGCTATTCATCTTGGTGCTCTTATTGTCTTCCACCCTCCATGACTATGTCCTTAACCCCGTTACAGAAAGGGGCTAGGCCAGCCGGGCTTCCCTTCATTTGTCCTAATCAATGGAGCCTGTTCAATCCAGACCTGGGGGGTCAGTGAAATTAAGTACCCAGCTCACACTGCAGCGAGTTGGGGCCAACACAGCCTGGGCATGAGGGAGATGAGCATGGCCTTTGTTGCCATAGTAACGCTGGCTAGCCGAGCCACCGCCACTTCTCCCTCCCTGTCCCCTCCTTATTTATTTGGCAGATCCAAAATGGCTGCGCAGTGGAACAATGGCACTCCTCCATGACACTGAAGCAAATGTACTCCAAAATGAAATATACACATTTTCACCCTTCATTTTCTCAGCGAGATGATAAAACACTGGTGGAATGGGAGAGGGTGTGTCCTTGTTGGAATTGTTTCCATAGTCTAAACAACCCATATGTCACAGAGTTATGATCCAGAAGTACCATTCCCCAGGGCATAAATAAACAATATGTATTGTATTGTAGCTATTGATCTGACTTGCGAATTAGAGCAAAACTGTTGGAATCATGGAAATAGAATGACTATTCTAATTCTATAGTTAGAATATAATAGTGGGCACTTTGAATGCAGTGTTGTTTGAGATGACAATGAATGAAAATGCCAGGGAGGAGTTATTGTGACATGGTAGGAAATAAAGTGTTTCCTAGGGGACGCTATAAGCTTTGGCTACATTGCATGTTTTCTCTTCTCTACATCATGTAGCTAACATATTCTTGCTTTGCATATTACTCTTTGAGTTAGAAGATACTGTTGCACAAACAACATGCTGATTTAGGTCTACACCATCACTGGTATTATCAGGCTGTATTAGCTAGCTACGTTTGCTCTTACTCAGTACATTTATTTGCTAGCTAGCTATTATCATTAGCTAACAATTAGCGTCTCACATATTTAGAGTAACTTGCTAAGAAAAGACAAACTAGCTGTTTTCTGATGTAAGAAGCACATTATATTATATGTATTATATGTCATTATAGAACGCTAGTGGATTTATATTAAGAAGCAAAGTGAAAACAGCATTGTTGTCATCAACATTGTTGCATGTGCACGCAAGTGATTTATGGTTGAGGAACATCAAATGCGCTCCTTGAGTGACAGGGGGCGTGGCTAGGTCTGTATGGAAAGTGGCACTGAGAGAAAGAGCGAAGAGAGATGACTAAAGTAGCGAAGTAAACAATAAAAATTGACACTAAACATTACACGTGTATCACATTTAACAAACTAAACATTCAAATACCGGTATAGAAGGTAAAGTAAAAACCCAAACCGGTCCCTGCATCAATACCAGTATATCATAAAATACGGTATACCAGCCAGCCCTAACTCTATCCTCCTGATTCTTGCTTACAAGCAAAAACTCAAACTGGAAGTACAAGTGAGGCGCCCAATACGGAAGAGGTCCAATGAAGCAGATGCTAAGCTACTGCACTGCTTCGCTATCACAGACTTGAATATGTTCCGGGATTCATCCAATGGCATTGAGGAGTTTACCACATCAGTCACCAGCTTCATTAAAAAGTGCATCAACAACGTCGCCCCAACCGCGAACGTACGTACATATCCCAACCAATAGCCATGGATTACATGCAACATTCACACTATGTTAAAGGCTAGAGCTGCTGCTTTCAATGAGTAGGACACTAATCCGGACGCTTATAAGAAATCCCGCTACGACCACCGACAAGCCATCAAACAGGCAAAGCTTAAATACAGGACTAAGATCGAATCCTTCTACACCAGCTCTGATGCTCATCGGATGTGACAGGGTTTGCAAACTATCACGGATTACAAAGGGAAACCCAGCAGCGAGCTGCCCAGTGACACGAGCGTCCCAGACGAGCGCAATGCCTTCTATGCTCACTTCGAGGCAAGCAACACTGAACCATGCATGAGAGCACCAGCTGTTCCGGATAACTGTGTGATCACGCTCTCTGTAGCTGATGTGTGTAAGACCTTTAAACAGGTTAACCTTCACAAGGCCACAGGGCTAGACAGATTACCAGGACGCATACTCAAAGCATGCACTGACCAGCTGGAAAATGTCTTCACTGACATTTCCAACCTCTCCCTGACCCAGTCATATTTCCAGCAGACCACAATAGTCCATGTTCCCAAGAACGCAAAGGTAACATGTCTAAATAACTATCGCCCCGTAGCACTCACATCTGCAGCCATGAAATGCTTTGAAAGTCATGACTCACATCAACACCATCCTCCCAGACACCCTGGACCCACTCCAATTCGCATACTGCCCCAATAGATCCACAGATGATGTAACCTCAGATTGCACTCCACACTGACCTCTCCCACCTGGACAAGAGGAACACCTATGTCAGAATCCTGTTCATTGAATACAGCTCAGCGTTCAACACCATAGTGCCCCCTCCAAACTCATCACTAAGCTAAGGACCCTGGGACTGAACACCTCCCTCTGCAACTGGATTCTGGACTTCCTGACAGGCCGCTCCCAGGTGGTGAGGGTAGGCAACACAACATCCACAAAGCTGACTCTCAACACAGGGGCCCCTTAGGGGTGCGTGCTTAGTCCCTTCCTGTAGTCCCTGTTCACTTATGAGTGCATGGCAGTGCACGACTCCTACGCCATCATTAAGTTTGCTAACAACACGACGGTGGAAGGCCTGATCACAGACAACGATGAGACAGAAAATAGGGAGGTCAGAGACAACATCTCCCTCAACATCAGCAAGAAAAAGGAGCTGATCGTGGAGGGGCCGAGCATGCCCCCATTCACATCGACGGGGCTGTAGTGGAGTGGGTCAAGAGCTTTGAGTTTATCGGTGCACACATCACTAAGGATTTATCATGGTCCACACAGATCAACATAGTCGTGCAGAAGGCACAACAACACCTCTTCTCCCTCGGGAGGCTCAAAAGATTTGGCATGGGCCCTCAGATCCTCAAAAAGTTATACAGCTGCACCATTGAGAGCATCTTGACTGGCTGCATCACCACTTGGTATGACAACTGATTGGCATTCGACCGCAAGGTGCTACAGAGGGTAGTGCGTACAGCCAGTACATCGCTGTGGCCAATCTCCCTGCCATCCAGGACCTCTATACCAGGCAGTATCAGAGGAAGGCCTTAAGAATTGTCACAGACTCCAGCCACCCAAGTCATAGACTGTTCTCTCTGCTACCGCACGGAAAGCGGTACCGGTGCACCAAGTCTGGAACCAACAGGACCCTGAACAGCTTCTACCCCCAAGCCATAAGACTTCTAAATAATTAGTTAAATAGTTAACCAAATAGCTACCCGGACTATGTGCATTGACCCCTTTTCCACTAACTCTTCTGACTCATCACATATGCTGCTACTGTTTGTTATCTATCCTGTACTCATCACATATGCTGCTACTGTTTGTTATCTATCCTGTTGCCTAGACACTTTATTCCTAGGTATATGTACATATCTACCTCAATTATCTTGTACACCTGCACATCGACTCTGTACTGGTACCCTGTGCATATAGTCAACTTATCGTAACTCATTGTGAATTTATTATTACTTTTATTATTAAGTGTTTTACGTTTTTATTATTTATCTATTTTCTTTCTCTCTGCATTGTTGGGAAGGGCCCATAAGTAAGCATTTCACTGTTGGTTTACACCTGTTGTTTACGAACCATGTGACAAATAAAATCTGATTTGATTTGAGTACTGCACCCATACCCTGCCACTGTGCTAGGGTTAGCTAGCTTTCCCCCGGCACTCCTCTGAGCATTCCACTGCCACATACCTGACATATCCATACAGGCTGATACAAATCTAATCTCTTACATTAATACTGAGGTGATGAAAAGGTTATAATACAAATAGAATGCGGAGGTAGACTGCTGTATTTCCCAAAGGTTGGCCTATTGTATCTTTGTTCTGTACTGGTGATGCTGGAATACTTATGCATGTTTGTCATATATCCTCCAGACACAGACACACAGACACAAAACACAAACAAAGTTTGCTTCTAAAATCCTGTTTTTGCGTCAGCGAAAGGTCAGTAAACCCAAGTGGGGCGTAATAGAACTCCGGGAGATTAGGAACTCAGTGGTGGCCTGCCTGCCTGTGCCGAGGAGACTGGTGGTCGATTAGTCTTGGGTTCCTGGAGGCAGCAGGATTATCTAAGAGAGGCTGGTGGGGGTCGGGAGACCGTTGGGCTCAGAAACAGATCCCTGTACGGAGTGTGAGAAAATATGGGAGTGGCGCAGGCGCGGGGAGGCAGGGTCCATGACAGCTTGATGAGGAAACGTGATGGGATTCCATCCAGGACACACAGACACACGCACTGTGGACCATTGTCAGCCAAGGTCACAGACAGGAAAATACAGCAAAACCCTCTTACAGACAAGCTCACAGACACTTTCATGGTCTCTTTCCTTAGATTGCATCATCAAGCTTTCATCAGCGTGTCAGAATTTTAAAGAGCCACTGAACATGCTGATTGGCACGTGTTTTTCTGTTGCTCATTAGAAAAATTTGATTTTAGTCTTGGAGGTGTGTTTCCTGACCGATTCTGCATTTGGTTAATGATGTTTGTCCCCCGTGGGACACTGTAGATGCGGAAGCCCATTTCACTTCCTCAAAATCCCCGGAATGAATCTAAGATAACTGAAGAAATCTGTAATTAATGTTGATGTTTTTGTGAGGATGTTGAAGTTGCGCAATTTTACATTTAACTACAGTGTTGGGTGCAATATTTCTAAAGTAAAAAAAATATGCGACATGTTGTCTTACGTAAACAAAGTTGGGCTGCTGGGCAGGTCTGTCTCACTGTCTATGCTATCGGATAGAGAGCAATCAACGCAGATGTTCACTCCATGTTAGTGAGCAAATGTACATCGTCAAATCAAAACCCAACCTTCATTTACCCGTTGTGACACACGGATGTCCAAATTCCGTTTTAGACGAGACTGACTTTACGACCGAAATGATCCTATTTAGACTTGTAGTCAATTTTGAGACTAGATTAACTGTTTCTGACTCATATCAACGCCACATAGGCTGTTTTCAAAGGGATTTGATGCTTTTTAAAAGGCAGTCACTCTTTAACACAGAGAGACTAATCTAATTATTGTCACTAGGAGAATTTGAGTGTTCTGCATTCAAGTAATACCCCACCCCCTGCTCTCACTGTCATTTTGTTGCTCGAGAATAAAATATTGAAGTAAATATTGAGAAAGGCTGAATACTGTTGCAATGTCAACACACTGCTAATTGCATTATATTACTTTGAGCCGTAATAACATATGAACTATACTTGGAAATTAGTTGGGGTCCCTTCCAGGATTGAAATGCTTTTCTGCCCGAAGGCCCAGTTCTAGAGGGCAGGACTAGGGGCCTCCTGAGAGGTCAAATACCTGCTTATCAGCACATATACTGTACAGGTTCTGCCTAGACAAGCTCAATTAGCCAGCACTTTGGCTGTGTATGAGAGGGCCACGTTCTCAGCATGGGGCACATATCAACAGAACCAGGGCGATGACAGAGGCCTGGCCCACAAAGACCTGATTGAGACCTGAGTGTGGCCAGACAGGAAATAAGTAGTTATTAATAGCGGACTTGAAGAAGAGAGATGGATTTCTGCCCCCTCAATATCCTTAGCTGATAGGTGTTAACAAGATAAATGCAGTAACTTCAGGATTGGGTCAATATACAAGATTCAGATGAGGAAGAGATTACAGTTAGATGATGAAACGCATGTAAGAGATGCATATACTACAGATATTACTTCTGCCTGTGAAAAGAACTAGTCCTCATCCATTGCACCACACACACACACACACACACACACACACACACACACACACACACACACACACACACACACACACACACACACACACACACACACAAAAACACACAAAACTACAGAGCAAAAGCCCAAACTCTCTTCGCTTCACTGTCAGCTTCACTGTCAGCAAAGTCAAGTGCTTCCCAGACAGCTTCCAGCAGTCCTTTCACAGGGAAGCTGCATTTCAGATGAGCAGAGAAGGCTGTCGTGTCTGGGCTTGTATGTCTCTATTGCTTTAATATTGCACTCATTTTGTTGTCTGTATTCATAGATCTCAGGTGCTTAGGACGGCATATTAACATTTGTGTTGAAGCTTGTCCCTACTTCTATGATCTCTAACATAGCCAGCAATGCAGTCCCATGGGAAGCATGCATGCTGGCGTTATGTATACACAGATGGAATTCAAGCCTGCATTTGCCAACCTTTCATTGGCCTTTTCCCTATTGCCACACTTTAATACCACTGAAGTAAAACACTGTAAATGATCCATTCTCAGTAAGGCTGCTTGCAGACCCTGTTGGTTTCTGGTAATCTCAAAGCTTTGCACCGTGTCGAGATAAAACACGGCCTGGCTGCTTGACAGTATACACCAGCCTTCAGTCAGTGCTGGGATAAAATCTTCATAAAAGCCCTGCTTTAAAATTAACTCACACAGAGGCACTGCAGAGAAGAGACATACAATCACAGTGTTGTCAAGAGATGTATTCATGATGTATTCATTAGAGGAATGAATTGTACATAAACAGCCATTGCTACACACAAGTTAAGTCCACGCCGGTCATGGACACTGCTCAGTCTCTTTTTATATACAACCCTTATTTTACCTGGTAAGCTGACTGAGAACACATTCTCATTTACAGCAACGACCTGAGGAATAGTTACAGGGGAGAGGGGAGATGAATGAGCCAATTAGAAGTTGGAGATGATTACGGACATATTCAATCAATCCTTATCCCAGTCTGCTGTCCCCACATGCTTCAAGAGGGCCACTATTGTTCCTGTTCCCAAGAAAGCTAAGGTAACTGAGCTAAATGACTACCGCCCCATAGCACTCACTTTCGTCATCATGAAGTGCTTTGAGAGACTAGTAAAGGACCATATCACCTCCACCCTACCTGACACCCTAGACCCACTCCAATTTGCTTACCGCCCCAATAGGTCCACAGACGCTGCACACTGCCCTAACCCATCTGGACAAGAGGAATACCTATGTGAGAATGCTGTTCATCGACTACAGCTCAGCATTTAACACCATAGTACCCTCCAAAACTTGTCATCAAACTCGAGATCCTGGGTCTCGACCCCGCCCTATGCAACTGGGTCCTGGACTTCCTGACGGGCCGCCCCCAGGTGGTGAGGGTAGGTAACAACATCTCCACCCCGCTGATCATCAACACTGGGGCCCCACAAGGGTGCGTTCTCAGCCCTCTCCTGTACTCCCTGTTCACCCACGACTGCGTGGCCATGCACGCCTCCAACTCAATCATCAAGTTTGCAGACGGCACTACAGTGGTAGGCTTGATTACCAACAATGACGAGGCGGCCTACAGGGAGGAGGTGAGGGCCCTCGGAGTGTGGTGTCAGGAAAATAGCCTCACACTCAACGTCAACAAAACAAAGGAGATGATCATGGACTTCAGGAAACAGCAGAGGGAGCACCCCCCTATCCACATCGATGGGACAGTAGTGGAAAAGGTAGAAAGTTTTAAGTTCCTCTTCGTACACGTCACGGACAAACTGAAATGGTCCACCCACACAGACACCGTGGTGAAGAAGGAGGCTCAGGAAGCTGAAGAAATTTGGCTTGTCACCAAAAACACTCACAAACTTTTACAGATGCACAATCGAAAGCATCCTGTCGGGCTGCATCACCGCCTGGTACGGCAACTGCTCCGCCCATAACCATAAGGCTCTCCAGAGGGTAGTGAGGTCTGCACAACGCATCACCGGGGGCAAACTACCTGCCCGCCAGGACACCTACACCACCCGATGTCACAGGAAGGCCAAAAAGATCATCAAGGACAACAACCACCCGAGCCACTGCCTGTTCACCCCACTATCATCCAGAAGGTGAGGTCAGTACAGGTGCATCAAAGCAGGGACCAAGAGACTGAAAAACAGCTTCTATCTCAAGGCCATAAGACTGTTAAACAGCCATCACTAACATTGAGTGGCTGCTGCCAACATACTGACTCAACTCCAGCCACTTTAATAATGGAAAAATGTATGTAATAAATGTATCACTAGCCACTTTAAACAATGCCACTTCATATAATGTTCTCATACCCTACATTACTCATCTCATATGTATATACTGTACCCTATACCATCTACTGCATCTTGCCTATGCCGTTCTATACCATCACTCATTCATATATATTTTTTTATGTACATATTCTTATTCATTCCTTTACACTTGTGTGTATAAGGTAATTGTTGTGAAATTGTTAGGTTAGATTACTCGTTGGATATTACTGCATTGTCGGAACTAGAAGCACAAGCATTTCGCTACACTCGCATTAACATCTGCTAACCATGTGTATGTGACAAATAACATTTGATTTGATTAGGTGGCCATGATGGCCAGATTGGGAATTTAGTCAGGACACCGGGGTTAACACCCCTACTCTTACAATAAGTACCATGGGATCTTTAGTGACCACAGAGAGCCAGGACACCCATTTAACGTCCCATCCAAAAGACAACACCTCCTCCCCTATGTCAGGGAACCGAGTTTTCCCAACGGCTCCTTTACTGGACCTATGCAATCTAATGGTAAAATAGGTCATTGTGTGAATAACATGCGGTTAACACACTGCGTCCCCAAATCAATATGTGACATGCTATATTTGGTAACAAGGTCACGAGGAGGAGTTGTTGAGGCTGTATGGGGAGCGAGTGACATCATTCCAGTCTCGAGTCTAGGCCGCTTATTTTAGATGGAGATGACTTCCAAATGTCTTCTCGGGTGAGAGCTTCTTCCCATGGAGAGGGAGATATCCCCTGCTGTATTTGAGAATGTCACATTTTATTCAGTGTCAATGTCACACGAGCGCCCCTCCAGGCAACACACACGACATGATATTCATTGTAATCAAATATTCATAGAATGTAGGCCATTTATATTTCAACTAACTGAATGATATGTTTAAGCTCAAGTAGGGAGATTGGGCGAGGGTGAAAAATGTAGCAGTGTGTGATGAGTCCAGACATTGTGTTCCCAGTCTGATTTTCCCTGCTGTGCTCTGGGATCAATAATGTTAAAATGTCTAGTCTTGAGTTCGGCAAACACATCCATCAAGACCCTTCATTAGCTCTGGACAACAGTATGTGTGTGTCTGTGTGTGTGCATGTGTGAGTGACTGTGTGTCTGTTTGTGACCATGTGTGTTGTGACCATGTGTATTTGTGAGTGTGTGTTCATGTGTGAGTGACTGTGTGTGTGACTGTGTGTGTGTCTGTTTGTGACCATGTGTATTTGTGAGTGTGTGTGTGTGAGTGTGTGTGCCCCATTAGCTGTGGATAGCATCACAAGGCTAGGACTGGAGCCTTTACATCCCAGAGTCCAGTTTCTAAGTGTGTGGAGATCAACCCACTTGACTTTTCATTATTGCACTGTCTGCAGAGACATCCTACATTCTCAAAGAACACACTAATGTGTCGCACCATGATACTGTACATGAAACAGTTTGGGATAACCAGTCCTATCAAGTATTATCCATTTGACTAATAGGATAAAACAACGCCCTTGATTATCAACTGAGCTTATCCCACATTGTGTCGTTATCATACTGTTGATAACCTTAAACTGTGGAATACTGAGCTCACTGGATCATAGCTCACTGTAAGAGGAGAGGAATCCAGTCCACTGCCAAGTGCATAACATCATGTAGTGTGGTTTTAAAGATACATCTATCATGGGCGCTTCCTCAGCAGACTCCCCCTCAGAGCTGACTAAGCTAAGCCTAGCCTGTCGGTTTCACCAAAAGCCTTAGCATCGCAGTCATTTTCATACAGAGGGGAAGAAGAGAATCAAAACAACCTCATTAATAACAGGACTAATGTCTTCCAGACGCTAGCTGTTGTAAGCCGGGTTATTTCACGAAGAGAGGATGCCCATCTCCTGACAAGAAGCAGGGCAGTCGTGGTGCGTCGAGACGGTGCCACACAGTGTCTGCTGGCACCAGTAAGAAACAAAACAACCCCCCAATTGCCAGTTAACACGCAAAGAACCTCCCCCATGCACGCTGCCCAAATAACTCAACAAGGATTGCAGCCTTGTAGTTGACCACAATGCACAACACCGCACCAATCTCAGCAGGAAGGCAACAGCTCCCAGGCACCGATACAGTGACTGGCCAATCCTGGCTTGATGGTAAACAGTGGTGGTTGGTTCATGTCCTAATGTCGTGGCAGTGTGGGAGCGGGGGAGAGCAGAGCAATGAATGTGATAGTGTTTACCCAGCAGCCTCTCTGGCTCACCTCTGAGTCTCTGTCTCTCCACAGCCTGGAGCCACCACCCTGTGGCCTTCACACTTTAAACGCCACAGTGTTACACCATACACATTAACATGCAGCACGACACAATGGCTGGGCTGGCTGGGCGGGTCACACAGCACAGCATCGATTCCTTAGACTCACTCTTCTAAGGCACTGTGTTTTTTTCTAGGATGCATTCCAAACTATCACCATTCTGCAGCTGGGCTTTTATTCAGAGCTGTACTGGTGCTTGGAACGCTTCCTTTCATAAAAGATAAGTATTGGTTTATATGGAGTATCGATTGGTATGCAATAAAGAGGCAGTGGTGTAAAGTAATTAAGTAAAAATACTTTCAAGTACTACTTAAGTCTTTTTTGGTACCTGTACTTTACAATTTTATTTTTGACAACTTTTACTTTTCCTTCACTACATTCCTAAAGAAAATAATGTACTTTTTACTCCATACATTTTCCCTGACACCTAAAAGTACTCGTTACATTTTGAATGCTTTGCAGGACAAGAAAATTGTCTAATTCACACACTTATCATGAGAACATCCCTCCTCATCTACTGCCTCTGATGTGGCAGACTCGCTAAACACAAATGTGTTGTTTGTAAATTATGTCTGAGTGTTGCAGTGTGCCGCTGGTTATCCGTAAATTTAAAAAACAAACAAGAAAGTGGTGCCATCTGGTTTGCTTAATATAAGGAATTTGAAATGATTTCTACTTTTACTTTTGATACTTAACCCTCCTGTTGTGTTTGTTTCATTTTAATGAATTCTGTGTTCCCGGTCCAAAATGACCGCCCCATTATAGCTGATTATAAATCCATAATAATACATATATTATCACCTAATGTTGTGTTAGATCTTTTTATCAACTTAAGTTATTGTGAACATTACATGTTGTGAACTTCTACTTGCTATTTATGGCCTGTAGGCCTCATTGACCTGAGCTCATACAACTCATTTTGAGTAAAAAAAGCATATTGTATGGATTATTTTCACTATAACAAATACTCAGATGAAACATATTGTGCTCTTTATCACAAATTATTTTGTGTCAAAGTTTAACAAGGACATTTGCTTTGAAACCATTTCAAATGTTTAAATAGTGGCACAAAATAACATCTCTTGTGTTCCCGGTCAAAACTGACCGGTATGATTTTACTAGTAAAGAAAGGACATCGGCCCAAAACTACACATGAAAACTTTACTTGACATTACAAAATGAATGTCAGAACACATTAAAGAACAAAAGTAACAATAACCGTATTACTAACAATAACAAAAACATTCAAATGTTCACAATCTGTCAATCAATGGTGGTTACATTTTGTATGTTCTCATGCACATGTTGGACAATATGTGGTGGTAGTTGCATGTGCCTTACAAATATATGCACTGCATTTATGGCACATAATGCTCGTTTTGACATCTCTTGGTGCACACAGAATGCACCTCTTCCTTTTGTCTCTTCTGTCTCTGGCGTCCGTAGATCTTGCTTCTGGCCCTTGTATATCTCTCCCCAATCCTGCAGAGGATGGTGTTCGAGGAAGGTGTTTGCGCCTTTGAATGAGGGGTGCCACCATGGCTTTCCCAACTCTTCTAGGAATAGACTCCTCTTGAAGAATTTCCCCTGCTTCCAGCCTGGAATCACCTCCATCCACACCACAAAGGTGTTGTAGGCCGACACATCTAGGATGTTGAAGAACACCACCATGGGCCAACGTGCCGTCATCCTCTTACAAGAGTATGTGCCAGTAACCTGCAAAAGTGCAACAATCAGTAAATGAAATAATGAGTACATACAAGTAATACTTCATGTTGCATAGTAACGTGAAAAAATTGCATCAAAGCATTGTTTTAATTTATTACATCTAAACATATTTACATATTCAAATTAATAGAATTGACTCCATATTGTTTACAAATTCAATGAGCATTTAACCAAACAACAACATGTCTTATTTTTATGGTGCAGATAAAACAATCTGGTAATAGAAGAAAAAGTACATGAGATGTAACGATTGGCGTCGGGTGATGAGGAAGCGGACCAAAACGCAGCTGGGAGCGAACACATGTTTATTCTTACACTGAATTAAACACGTACACAAAACCAAGAAAATGCCTGATCATTAACTGTTCAAACAAAAGAGACAACAACCCACAAACATCGTGGGGGGAAAGGAACTTAAATGTGATTCCCAATCAGACATAACTAGCGACAGCTGTCTGATTGGAAATCACCCCCGAGCCCAACATAGAAATAAAACACAAAGAAAGGCTATAACAAAACATAGAAAATAAACCATAGAAATACCACACCCTGACCAAAATAGCAGAGTTCCCCTGGTCAGGGCGTGACAGTACCCCCCCTCCAACGGTGCGTACTCCCGGCGCACCAACCTAAAGTCTATTAGGGGGGGGACCCGGGTGGGCGCCTCACCCTCGGTGGATGCTCTGGCCCCGGGCGTGTTTCTCCCCCTGCCTCCACCCTAGCCCTACCCCTCTGGCCCGGACTGGACCACGGTGGAGCGGCATGCTCAGGCTCTGGAGCGGAGCCGCCGACCGGAACAGGACTGGTCACCGGTGGACCGGACACAGGCCGTGCCGGACTGTGGACACGCGCCGTGGGCCTGGTGCGGGGAACAGGGACGGGCCGGACTGGACCGGGGACACGCACCACCAACCTGGTGCGGGGAGCAGGGACGGGCCGGACAGGACTGGGGACACGCACCACTAACCTGGTGCGGGGAGCAGGAATGGGCCGGACAGGACTGGGGACATGCACCACTAACCTGGTGCGGGGAGCAGGGACGGGCCGGACTGGACTGGGGACACGCACCACTGGCTTGGTGCGGGGAGCAGGGACGGGCCGGACTGGACTGGGGACACGCACCACTGGCTTGGTGCGGGGAGTAGGAATGGGCCGGACAGGACTGGGGACACGCACCACTGGCCTGGTGCAGGGAGCAGGGATGGGCCGGACAGGACTGGGGACACGCACCACTGGCTTGGTGCGGGGAGCAGGGAGGGGCCGGACTGGACTGGGGACACGCACCACTAACCTGGTGCGGGGAGCAAGGATGGGCCGGACTGGACTGTGGACACGCACCACATTCGCCCGGCAAGGGCGAGGTGCTGGCACAGGACGTGCTGGACCGTGACCGCACACCGGCGACACAGTGCGCATAAGCGGCGCCGGATATCCTGGACCGAGGAGGCGCACTGGAGGTCTGGAGTGCACAGCTGACATCCCCCGTTCTGGCTCAACGCCCACCTTAGCCTGGCAAGTGTGGAGCGCTGGCACAGAACGCACTGGGCTGTGCAGCCGTACCGGAGACACAGTGCGCGTCCTCGGCGCAGGATACATCGGTCCGAGAAGGGGCACCGGAGGCCAGGAGCGCTGAGCCGGCACAACACGTCCTCGCTGAACACTCCCCCTAGCCCGGCAAATGTGGGGCGCTGGCACAGAGCGCACTGGGCTGTGCAGGCGCACTGGCGATACCGTGCGCACCTCTGCCACCCAAGGCTCTTCCTCCACGCTGTCCCTACGCAGGTCCTCCAGGACCTGCCACATCTCTGCCTCCTCCTTCGCCGTTATCCCCCACGAGAGCAGTGGTCTGGGCTCTTCCTCTGCCCTTCCGGACCACCCCATTAGCCCCCCAAAAAAATTTTCTTGGGGGTGTCTTCCGGGCCTCCTCGACCGCCGCCTGCGACTCCTTCCACCGGCTGGCATCACCTCCTCGACCTGGGAATCCTTCCGCCAGGGTCCTTTCCCCGACATGATCTCCTCCCAAGTCCAGAACTCCTTCCCCTCGCGAGCCCATCTCTCGCGCTCCTTATCCTCCCGCTGCTTGGTCCTGGTTCGGTGGGTTGTTCTGTAACGATTGGCGTCGGGTGATGAGGAAGCGGACCAAAACGCAGCTGGGAGCGAACACATGTTTATTCTTACACTGAATTAAACACGTACACAAAACCAAGAAAATGCCTGATCATTAACTGCTCAAACAAAAGAGACAACAACCCACAAACATCGTGGGGGGAAAGGAACTTAAATGTGATTCCCAATCAGACATAACTAGCGACAGCTGTCTGATTGGAAATCACCCCCGAGCCCAACATAGAAATAAACCACAAAGAAAAGCTATAACAAAACATAGAAAATAAACCATAGAAATACCACACCCTGACCAAAATAGCAGAGTTCCCCTGGTCAGGGCGTGACATGAGACTTGAAAGATAAGGAGTAACATACCTTATCAAGGTTGTCAGCTCCTCTTTGTTCCTGTTGTAATCCAGGACAGCGTTGGGCTTCTTGTCCTCCCTGGTACTCACTGCGCCATCCCTGTGCAGAGTTGTCATCAGGAGCACATTCTTCTTTTTCTTCGGCAGTAGGACACAAGAGTGTGTGTATCGGTGAAGGCAAATTTAGAGGAAAAACAATCCTTGTCCATGGTAGTGAGTAAGGCAGGAGGCAACTCAGGCATGCTCCTTCTGACCGTCCCCACCATGGTCATTGTTTTGGGAGCAGCTCCTGACCAAGAACATATGAGGTGAATAAATTGTCACATGTTATGTTGTGCCCCTGGAGACCTGCAGTCATTTCCAGGACCACCCACTTCCCCTGGTTCCTTTACGGGAACACCGTCAGCAGGTTTCCTGGTGTAAACCTGCATGTTCAAGGCATAATTTGTCCTGGCATCAAATGCTGCCCATATCTTTATTCCACATTTAGACGGTCTGCTTGGCATGTACTGTTTGAATGGGCAGCGACCAGACGCTCATCCACTGTGATGTCTGGACTTGGGTTATAGATGAGTGGCAGGCGCTCCACCCACTTGTGCCAAACCTCTCTGATCGCTGCCAGCTTGTCTTGTTGACAACGGCCTGGTCTTGTATCACGGTTGTCGATGCAAATCACCCGTGACAACATGTGAAATGTCTGGAGTGACATAGTGGCATGAAAAATTGCCCGACCAGACTCTGCATCCCATAAACTGGTGGTAGATTAGTTTCTGGATCTGTACACACCAGCCAAAATCAAGAGACCCACGTCTTCTTGGATGTCTGTCTGGTCAACCTCCTTCCAGTTGTCTTTGTAAACGCGTCTCCCCTCCAGGTTGGTCATGTTTATCACTATAGTTTCCATTGACTGTCAGGAACAGTTCGAAGCAGGATTTTATGTAATCAACCCCGGGATACGGCTTATCTTGTTGGCCCTGGGGTCATGCTGATAACATTTTCAGCCGACAGTCGACCTCTCCTCTCAGGTGGGGATGAAGACCAGGACAAATGCCCATTCTTTGACTGGAATGTAACAACAACCTCAGCAGGGCCCTGTTCCTCATCACTGGATTGTTCCACATTGGTTGTCTCTTGGTCTGGATCATATTCTGTGTTGTCTTCAACTTCTGACACTTCCTGCTCTAATGCATCTTCACTGTCAGTTTCCTGGACTCTCTCCTCCTCACCAGTGTCATGATCAAAGATATGATCAAGAGCCTCACATACACACATACAGAATATCGTTTGGTCATTGTGCTGCCATAGAATGAACTGTGAGCAAGGCCTCAAAATGAAAGTGACGTGTGTGTGTGTGTGTGTGTGTGTGTGTGTGTGTGTGTGTGTGTGTGTGTGTGTGTGTGTGTGTGTGTGTGTTCAAACATACATGCATGTGGGGGTCGGGGAGAGGAAGTGTGTCCATCTGATGAATGGGCATGTGCCTGAACTCAATTTTATACACTAATTGTAGTCTCACCCATTCATTTCTAATGACACCACAGGTGTACAAAAGTTAAATAAAACACTCAAAATGTAATGAACATCATCCAAATGTATTTTGTGTGCCCACATGCCCTGTGTGGACAAAGTCATGGAATCTTATGACAATCAGATTAAATTAACTACATTTTTCAGAGAGAAAACTTGTAAATCGGTCCATTTAATCAATTACATTTACTTTTGATACTTAAGTATATTTAAAACCAAATACTTTTTGACTTTTACTCAAGTAGTATTTTACTAGATGGCTTTCACTTTTAATTGAGTCATTTTCTATTAAGGTATCTTTAATTTACTCAAGTATGACAATTGGGTACTTTTTCCACCACTGTAAAGAGGTAAGCTACCACAAAGAGGTATTGTCCCATTTCTTTGTTGAGATTATCAGTGCATTGAAGGTGCATGGGAAACATCAGCTATGGACAATGTGTAAACACACAAAGGTATTCTGAATGTCCTGGAATATGGAGAGTGTGAGTTAGCTGTAAGAGGAGAATAAAGTCCAATGGACACCCAATATTTACAGCATTGACATACATAATTCACTATGAAGGATTTCCCCTCTCTTAATTCATTCAAGATGCTGTAGGCTACTGTGAATCTCAGAGGTTTATCTAATAGACAAAGGCACATTTTTTTACAATTATTTTATGGGCATGAAGAAATGCATAATCTCCCAGCATTGCATTTAAACTCACCCTGAGAGGAACATGGAAAACAGCTTTATTTATTTCACACAAGGCAAAATATCACACTATTGATGCCATTAGCAATTTATATCATACAGTGAGGGAAAAAAGTATTTGATCACCTGCTGATTTTGTACGTTTGCCCACTGACAAAGAAATGATCAGTCTATAATTTTAATGGTAGGTTTATTTGAACAGTGAGACAGAATAACGACAAAGAAATCCAGAAAAACACGTCAAAAATGTTATAAATTGATTTGCATTTTAATGAGGGAAATAAGTATTTGACCCCTCTGCAAAACATGACTTAGTACTTGGAGGCAAAACCCTTGTTGGCAATCACAGAGGTCAGACGTTTCTTGTAGTTGGCCACCAGGTTTGCACACATCTCAGGAGGGATTTTGTCCCACTCCTCTTTGCAGATCTTCTTCAAGTCATTAAGGTTTCGAGGCTGACGTTTGGCAACTCGAACCTTCAGCTCCTTCCACAGATATTCTATGGGATTAAGGTCTGGAGACTGGCTATGCCACTCCAGGACCTTAATGTGCTTCTTCTTGAGCCATTCCTTTGTTGCCTTGGCCGTGGGTTTTGGGTCATTGTCATGCTGGAATACCCATCCACGGCCCATTTTCTATGCCCTGGCTGAGGGAAGAAGGTTCTCACCCAAGATTTGACAGTATATGGCCCCGTCCATCGTCCCTTTGATGCGGTGAAGTTGTCCTGTCCCCTTAGCAGAAAAACACCCCAAAAGCATAATGTTTCCACCTCCATGTTTGACGGTGGGGATGGTGTCCTGGGATCATAGGCAGCATTCCTCCTCCTCCAAACACGGCAAGTTGAGTTGATGCCAAAAAGCTCCATTTTGGTCTCATCTGACCACAACACTTTCATGCAGTTGTCCTCTGAATCATTCAGATGTTCATTGGCAAGCTTCAGACGGGCATGTATATGTGCTTTCTTGAGCAGGGGGACCTTGCGGGCGCTGCAGGATTTCAGTCCTTCACGGCGTAATGTGTTACAAATTGTTTTCTTGGTGACTATGGTCCCAGCTGCCTTGAGATCATTGACAAGATCCTCCCGTGTAGTTCTGGGCTGATTCCTCACCGTTCTCATGATCATTGCAACTCCACGAGGTGAGATCTTGCATGGAGCCCCAGGCCGAGGGAGATTGACAGTTCTTTTGTGTTTCTTCCATTTGCGAATAATCGCACCAACTGTTGTCACCTTCTCACCAAGCTGCTTGGCGATGGTCTTGTAGCCCATTCCAGCCTTGTGTAGGTCTACAATCTTGTCCCTGACATCCTTGGAGAGCTCTTTGGTCTTGGCCATGGTGGAGAGTTTGGAATCTGATTGATTGATTGCTTCTGTGGACAGGTGTCTCTTATACAGGTAACAAACTGAGATTAGGAGCATTCCCTTTAAGAGTGTGCTCCTAATCTCAGCTCGTTACCTGTATAAAAGACATCTGGGAGCCAGAAATCTTTCTGATTGAGAGGGGGTCAAATACTTATTTCCCTCATTCAAATGCAAATCAATTTATAACATTTTTGACATGCGTTTTTCTGGATTATTTTGTTGTTATTCTGTCTCTCACTGTTCAAATAAACCTACCATTAAAATTATAGGCTGATCATTTCTTTGTCAGTGGGCAAACGTACAAAATCAGCAGGGGATGAAATACTTTTTCCCCTCACTGTACCTCCTGTTATGTAGGTTGTATAAACAGAGAATCCCAAAAGGTTTACAAACTACACCTGTGAAAAATTATACACTGAACAAAAATATAAACGCAACATGTAAAGTGTTGGTCTCATGTTTCATGAGCTGAAATAAAAGACAGCAGAAATTCTCCATATGCACAAGCTTACTTCTCTCCATATTTGTGCACAAATTTGTTTACATCCCTGTTAGTGAGCATTTCTCCTTTACCAAGATAATCCATCATACCTGACAGGTGTGGCATATCAAGAAGTTGATTACAAAGCATGGTCATTACACAGATGCACCTTGCGCTGGGGACAATATAAGGCCACTCTAAAATGTGCATTTTTGTCACACAACACAATGCCACAGATGTCTCAAGTTTTGAGGGAGCGTGCAATTGGCATGCTGACTGCAGAAATGTCCACCAGAGCTGTTCCTAGATAATTTAATGTTAATTTCTCTACCATAGTTTTAGAGAATTTGGATGTATGTCCAAACAACCTAACAACCGCAGACCACGTGTATTGCGTCTTGTGGGCGAGCGGTTTGCTGATGTCAATGTTGTGAACAGAGTGTCCCATGGTGGCGGTGGGGTTATGGTATGGGCAGGCATAAGCTACGAACACAATTGCATTTTATCGATGGCAATTTGAAAGCACAGGGATACTGTGACGAGATGGCCCAACGTCGTGCCATTCATCCGCCGCCATCACCTCATGTTGCAGCATGATAATGCACTGCCCTATGTCACAAGGATCAGTACACAATTCACAATTCCACAAATATCCCAGTTATTCCATGGTCTACATACTCACCAGAAATGTCACCATGTTTGGAATGCTCTAGATTGACATGTACGACAGCATGTTTCAGTTCCCGCCAATATACAGCAATTTCGCACAGCCATTACAGAGGAGTGGGACAACATTCCACAGGCCACAATCATCAGCCTGATCAACTCTATGCGAAGGAGATGTGTTGCGCTGTCACGACTTCCGCCGAAGTCGGCGGTCGACGTCACCGGCTTTCTAGCCATCGCCGATCCACTTTTCATTAACCATTTGTTTTGTCTTTGTTTTCTACACACCTGGTTTCTATTCCCCAATTACATATTCATTATTTAACCCTCTGTTTCCCCCATGTTTGAGTGCGTGTTTGTATATAATGTTCAGGTCGTTACTTGTTGGCTGGTATTGTTTGCCGGCTTCGTATTTACGCCCGTTATTTCCGAGTGACCGGTATTTTCACGCACCTTTAGTATTTGTTTTATACTGGTGCTGTTCGTGGAATAAATTACCTTGTACACTCATCTCTGCTCTCCTGCACCTGATTCCATGCACCAGTTACCCACAGCCTGACATGCACTGGATGAGGCAAATAGTGGTCACACCAGATACTGACTGGTTTTCTGATCCACGCCCCAACCTTTTTTTAAGGTACTGTATCTGTGACCAACAGATGCATATCTGTATTCCCATGTGAAATCCAAAGATTAGGGCCTAATGAATTTATTTCAATTGACTGATTCAAACCATGGACCTTCAATGTACTGGCTAAACTATCCTCACTGACTAGATAAGGATTACTGAATGGTTTAATTTCTTTCATCTTTCAAATAAGAGGTGAAAGAATTCCTCAATCCGCGATTGACTGTTCGATCTTCAAGGCATTCCTAGTCGATCACCTAACATTTCGGTAGAAAAGCCAACGATAGTCATAAAGGCTTGTGGTCCTTTTTTGCAAAACATTTTTTGATGCTGGCAGTAGGTGCACTTGATTCAAAAGCCTGCACACTGGGTAGGCAAAGTGTTCCCATTTTGAACCATATAATTTGGCTGAAAAGACAAATGCTCCTCCGCCCCGGCAGAACGGGAAATCTGTGATTAAATCGAGTGCTCCTAATGCGCTGGTCAATCGGATAGCACAAATTATCGTGCCTATCTACAGCTTCCACGACCCCGGTCACAGCAAAGTTTGATACTAGCCTACGTGAGATTTGATAACTTTTAAAACCATGGCCAGAGAGAGACTGTTAAAGAATACAGCCAAGACCTGCTGTTTTTATGACTGACTTCATGTCAGAGTTTTATTCAGCAGAACTGTCAAAACTTTTTTTACTCAACACTATTACAAAACATAAAACGTTCCTCTGTCTACTTCCACTCGCGCTGCAATGAATGAGTAGCCAAGTGTATTGATAGCCCCGTGTTTTTATTATTATTAGCAGCTCGTCGTGTCTATTTTAATATCGAGGAATATTTCACTTTCTCTGGTCATAGGAACAACATGAATTTGTGCCAAAGGCAGATGCGGTGCGACTCGAGTTTTGCCATCAGGTCGAAGACTATGTCCCCTCTCTCTGCCTCACCTTGAAGAAAGGAAGGAGAGAGCAGGGACCGTGAGAGGCAGACCCTTTGCTGCTCTCTCCCTCCCTCCCTCCCTCCCTCCGCTAAGACTAATGTCGTGTTCAAAACAACAGCAAACTCTGAAAAAAAACGACTGCAGTCTTGGAAAAATCATTTTGAACAGTCATCCAACTCGGAAACTCTGGCATCTTTCTAGAGCTCAGAATTTTCCGATCTGAAGTTCACTGGCGTCATGATTTGACATAGCTTTTTCCGAGACCTAGTTGTCTTGAAAGCACCATGACCATCAGATGCAGGTACCATCAGTCCAGTAAAATAAAAAATAAAAAATGATTTACAAATTATTTCAATTTATTTCAATTTATGCTCAGCTGTGCCTCGCAAGTGCATCACCAACTGATACATTTTGTTATCAAAGCTTGAGTTTTGAAATATAATATGGTTTGAGAAGATCAATGTTGGCAAGCAAGATATATAGCTGTGATAATGTATTACAACTGTTTTTATTAGGTTAATGTAAAACATTATGTTTAAAAAAGATTCAGGGGGGGAGATCTCAGCTTGCTTTTTGACCGCAAAAGTGACCACTGCTTAAGATGAACCCATTTCTTCACCAGAGTCGTAGGACAAAAAATGTGTAGTAGCATCCTACCTTCTAGCCAGCAGCTACAGGTATGCACAGAGGAGTGGAACAGCTCATTACATTGGCTAATTTATTTGCTTAGTCGATGCCCGAAAAAAATGTGCTGTACATGTTGAATATTCTGTAACTAAAGCATTTACACAGCTGGGTTGTCCCCTAGAGCTAGTGCACTAGGACTCCCCGCAGCGGGCGGCTGAGAGCTAAACCAGGCTACTTTACCAAATGGATCACAGGAACATGTAGACGACCAAAGTTCAGACGAACACCATTTGCTCTTTACACAAAGATAGAGTAAACCCTAGACTCGCTGTGCCATGCAGAAAACACGGCCAGCTCTGCCTGTACAATACAGCAGGCCTATGTGCTTGAGAGTGTAAAAGTGAAGGCATCTCTACCTGCCATGGCTAAGTGGAGCAAGCTGAGGCTGGGGGGGAGAGAGACGTTAATAAACGCTGTTGATCAGAGAGTAATCTGACAAAGCAAACAGAGAGTAATCCTCCTGAGGTGTGTTTCTGGGAGATAGGAGAGAGCGGAGAGAGCTTAACTTTGCACTGGAGGCTTTTAAATGAGTGTCTTCCATTTCAACCTCAAACAATGCCAGAAAGTCTCATGGGAGAGATGACAAAAACATTGATATCGCCACTTCATTCCAATATCATGCTAGCATCAAATCCAACTTTTCAGTTTACACTAGCGAATGAAATTCTAAACATCTTGGAATCTCTGAGAAACATAAATCCCTAAATAAACGGTTAGATTTTTCAGATTAGCCAAATCTGTTGTTAGATAAAAGATGTGGAGGCCATGATCACCACAGAGAGATTCAGTGGGGTTACGGAGAGATAATGCCCTTGATACAAAGAATACTACTTGCTGTCTGTTGTTTTCCTGCTAGGCTGTAGCAGTGAAATAAAATGTTAATGGAACATTCGCCTTTGTTTTTCCTTTGGGTATAGCTACGCTTTCTACATTCCATCTCTGTTCTCTGGCAACATATTACCAAATATAGTGTAGGTCCAGGCGGTCAGCATTGTTTGGTTGTATACCGCAAACAGAATACACCTCTCAACCCTCAGTGTCAATAGTGCACTTAACTCTATGGTGAAGAGGAGCAGTGTATGCTCTCTGTCTGTATGCCTTCCTTTTAGCCTGCTGTCCAAGAGGAAAGTGCTCTGTTGCTCTGGTTATTAGTGCAGTATGTCATAGAGCAGTGAGGCATCTAGCACTGATAACCCAGCTAGGAGTGAGTCACCCGGAGCTCTATGTATCCTCTCTCCCCTCACTCACTCCTGTTTAATCTTTAAACACCTCTTGAACTTTAAAAGAGGGGAGGTCTTTGTTGCAGGGCTGGCTTTCTAATTTTAGAATCCATTATAGTTTGAAAAGTGTCTCCTCCACCAAGGAGGAAATCCCTGTTCTCTGCTTTATATTACTGTACTCTACTGTATAGTACACATAGTGCCATCTAGCCTTGGCCCACTACATCCCATAAACCACTTATCTCTATCTTCCAAACGCTATCTCTAAATCAGTACTGTAATCTGTCCAAGAATCATATCCCTTTATCTTTACCACTCGTTGTCAGGCAGCACTTTAAGCCTCCCATGTAAGGCTCCATGCATGCCTCTACATTAACCGCCTTACTGTTTAGTGTAACATCATCCCATGAATGACGTTCCATGAGATTGGATGACAGCGTGGGGTGAAACACGATCTGGGGTTTACCTTTCAGTAAGCAACTGGGCTCGTCTCTGGGATACTATGTCCACATAACACACATGGTACATTCATTCACCCTATTCCAGGAATGGAGAGCAGCTCTCTCCGCACACTTTTTTTTAACAGACCGACTGTATACAAAGCATACTGCATGAGTTACTGTATACTGTATGTCTACAGTCTGTTCAAATGTTGACCCATGTACTTATATTATATGTCAATGACAAACAAGGTCGCTTCAACTGTAGCTCTTATTTTCATGTTTTGTCAGACAGACTCACAATCCATCCCACTCCCTGGTCATTCGTTTGATGATGGAATGCAGTGAAGACTTTAACAGGCCATGAATGGAGACATCTGAAGGAGCTTGTTTGGAGAAGGCTCCGGTCCTGTCCCTAATGAGAAAAAGAGGGAGGCATCTCGTTCTGCTTGTGTGGCTCTCACCCGTCCAGTAACGGAATGTCCTGCCCAGAGGGAAGGCTATCTGAACCAGGGGTTACCTTCACACAAGACCACCAGACCACTGTCTGGAAAAACAGGGAGTCTTGATGGTCCGAGGCGGCACGGCGGACACACAGCATTCCAAAGAGATGGCGTGGGATAAGGAGACAGACAGGGGACTGAACCCAGTACACGAGGAGCCATATGGGGTAGGACCCAACACAAGCACGGCCATATGGAACAGGTGTACACAGTAAACAGGCCGTGATCTCTGAGCTGGAGGTGAGTCGCAGACATCTCACCTCGCGGTATCACATTCCAATGTGATGGATTTGTTGGGATAAAAGGGATGATATGTTCTGTGTTTGTGTGAGTGTGTGCGTGTGAGGAGGGGTAGGAGGATGGAGTAAATGGTTACTGCTCTGTGAAGTCTGCTGTTTAGAATGTGTGCTGTGCTCAGAGACAGAGACAAAGACAGAGAAAACACCTGGTCAGGCTGAAATCCCATCACAGTTGAGAACAAGGAATAAAGGAATGTGACTGGTCCCCAGAGTCTCTGTGGTTAGCTAAGATGTCCCACAGCTCCAATGTTCCCCTTCTGCTGCAACACTATTTGTAAAGGTTCACAGACCACACCATTAACCTACAGTATAACAGCCCCTCAAATCATGAAATAGACTTTCAATTGAAGCATCGATTTAAAAAGTCAACTAGTATTTTGTATGATATTTGTCAGTCATATATTGGGATGATTTATATTGGGATGTAAATGTGGACATCCTTATGTGCATATTAAAAGGATTTAATCTGTAACCGCATAATCACATGTATAGGATTAGCTTCAATGTGAGTTTCTTGTGTCTACAGTATGTAGTGATTCTAAAGGAGGTTTTCTCTTGTCTCTCAGAATTCTCCTTCATGTGCCTTTGTTTGCACATGCAGTGCAGCAAAAGCCTTGAGGGGGTGTGTTTGTTTTGCTTTTGCCTGGTTGTAGAGTGCAGGGGTTGGATGTCTAAGTGTATGCATGGCTGTGTATGCCCCATGTTTGCTGTTAGTCAATTAGAGCTATAATTAAAGGCAAGGGCATCCTGGGAAATAAAGCCAGCTGCAGCAGAAATGTCAGTGTTTCCCCTAGGATTCTTTTCAGCAGTAGTGGCAAGGGTAGCGGTGTGGGGGGCGGCTCATCTCCTTTTCCTTTTTCATGCAATCATGCCATGGCCAGCCCATCCCAGGGCACACCTTCTCACTTAATCCTCTCTAACTCCCTGTATCTACCATTACATTTGACTGAAGGATTACTAAAGCGCCCCTCTTTAATCTTCTTGCCTTAGATGTGCAACAGCAGAGCTAGCATCAGGCAGCTCAGCTCACACTACTGACAGAGACCTCACCACATCTCACCACATCCAAGAGGAGAGAAACACATTGATGTTTCTCCACAACCTGACCTAGAATACTCTTCATCTGACCTGAGTCTGTTGTTATATTTTCATATGTAGGGGATAGCAGAGAGAGAGAGAGCAACCAAGCCTGTAATAAACTGGTTTGAGGACCATACAGAATGTTTGCTATGAGGGTCCATTTTAATATTGATTCTTGATTCTTTCTAATTTTGAATTAATGAATGCTTTGAATCTGTGAGCTGTGCAAATGTAGCATTCCATCCCGTTCCCCCATGGCCTCTCCCAGGTAACAGTCTGTGAGCTGTCAGGCTGTCTCATGTTTCACACTGGGCTTTTCTTTGCATGTCAGTAGGAAAGACCATGCAGTCTCCTGTTCCTCACATTCTACACCCTCAACTGTCATGGATGTCAAGCAGAGGTATTTGATGTGGTGTGCTGAATGCTTCCTTTTATATCTGTGCAGCGGGACATGCCTGTGTAAACTACGGTGGTGACTTTACAGCATTCCCCTTCCTCAAACGCACTAGTTAAAGAACTACTGTACGTGCACGGGTTACTTAGTGCTGTTCGAAACTTTTACTGTAAATGTGACTTTTGCGTCTCTGTCTGAACATTCATTGCTCCATAATATGAGACACACTCCCACAGTCAAGACCCTTAAAGCCACAATAGCATGGGGTTAGATGATCGGATTACAAGAAAAAACACACATGGGCATTGTTAGGGAGTTTGCATTTCCACCCCTGAACATGGCTCTCATTGTACCCTTCTAGAGAGAGAGTGCTTTTATTTCAACTGAACGGCAAGGATGAACAGGACCCCATGTGTGTGTCTCTGTGGTCCACCATCTCCTCAGGCTCGACGGGTAATCAGATCTCTACTTTCAGGGCCCTTTCTGTTCAGAGACCCTCATTTGCCCCTGGCACTATGTGAAGTAACTTCATCTGGTTAGTAACACGATCACAGAGAAAAGCCCTGCAATTTAAATTGAAACAGCGCTGTCTATTGTCAATATTTTGACAGATTTCATGTCAAAGTGTAATTATTTGCGAAGGGCCATGCCAAGGATTTAATTGATACATGTGTAATTACGTCTTGTTGCCAATGTGTTGGAAAGGCATCACTTGCCTTATTAATAATATTGGCGTAAGACTGCTCTTTCATCTTCACTGTTATATTATTTTCTGTCTGTGGTTCCATAATCCTCTCCGAAAGAGGATACTGAAGACTCCCTGAGAGGGCATCTTTCACAAATCAATTCATTACCCAAACATGAGCGGGCAAAGGCGCATCTTTCATAAATCAATTCATTACCCAACCACTGGCAGTTAAAAGGCACTTACCACAATCTCACACGGCGATATCAACTTTCAATGTGGAGAAAGATAAATCCACAAATACCAATCGATGACAGGCCTCGATCAAAAATCAAATAAAAAAGGCTTACCATACAATAGCAAGCAATAAACATTTTCATCTTTAATGATTTATTTTCTTATTTTGTATCACACACATTTCACCTTTTTTGCACTGAGTGTCATAACTATTGTGTGCCTATGAAATCCATCTATATGCCAGTGTTTTGCTGCATGCCACAGCTCTACTCTAAGATAATGCATCCTGCTCATAAAGTTTTAATAGTCCACTGAGTGTGTCTATGTTATCGCTGAAGACCTAGCCACACTGAGAAAAACTGAAAAAAACATCTGCTTGTACACACTGGGTAGCGGTGTGTGTGTTTGAGCCTTGGCCTTGCTGACACAAAACCACTCTCAGTACAGCAGAGGTGCTGATGATTTTTTTAAATGTAACCTTTATTTAACTAGGTAAGTCAGTTAACAACAAATTCTTATTTACAATGACGGCCTACTCCGGCCAAACCTGACGACGTTGGGCCAATTGTGCGCCGCCCTAAGAGACTCTCAATCACAAACGGATGTGATACAGCCTGGATTTGAACCAGGTACTATAGTGACGCCTCCTGCACTGAGATGCAGTGCCTTAGTCCGCTGCGCCACTCGGGAGCCCAAAATACCAACATGAAAGACTGTAGTGAAAGAAGCTTCTCTTCAGAGCAGAGGACCTTGGATGGCTAGCCTCTGTAATTAAGGCAGATTTTTCCCCTGTTGGAGAAATAAACAGGAGGGTGATAAGGAACTGGAAGGTAAAACGCTACACCCCAACATGTGCCGAAGATTAAACACTGCCACCGCCCAGCCCTCGAGCAGTGATTGATTGAAAAACTTTCATTTCAATTGAATGGCCATCAATTGAATTGTATAATCCAGTTTCACACAAATCACTGTGATTGAGGATGCCCATGGGACGTTTCAATCCGACAGTGCAGTGAATTACATGTAGGTCAAAAAACAACCAGATTTGTTTAATTATGCAGGGGTTTCAAATTATAGCAGATATTCTCCATGCTCCTCTTATTGGTGTGTATCCCTTAAGGAGGGTCTGTGCTTGTCCTCATTAGCAGTCATTGAGCGGAGGTACTGTTTTGAGAAGCAAGGCGAAGAGCAACAGGGCCCATCACTGTCCCTCCTCTCTGCAGAACCAGAGCCAGAGCTGCTGGGGGCTGTGGGGTAATTACAGGCAGGCTTATGACAGAGGCAGCAGTACACAGGCGGCTGGAACACAGGTGGGCGGTTTATTGTGCCTGCCGGCTGGCTGCCTGGCTGTGTCAGCGTGGGCCTTGTCTGCAGGCTGCAAGCTGCAGGCTGCAACTGCCCTGTTTTGCTGTTAGCAGAGGACCTGGCTCTCTGACCACGTCCAGCCAATATCACCTACCGCACAGCAAAATGGCGTAGCAGCACAGGTGAGGCTGAGCACACTGATGTTGTGAAATGGTAAATCGATCTGGACCACGACGGATTCCAGTTTAAGATAAGAATGATGGGTGGTAGGCGTTTGGTGCAAATCTTCTCTTGTCCTTGAAATACTGTACATTTTGGTGTACCCAGTAGGTGTGTGTGGTAGCTAACTGACTCAACACTGCACTGCACCTAGAACAATAGATCTAATGCTCCTACTCAGCTTTGATCTTATTTTGGCTGTTTGTGTTTTCATTAGAAAAGCTATCATGGGCTTAAAATCAAATCAACTTCAGCCTTCACTGTGAGAAACCAAAATATTAACCTCTTTACAGCCTTTTCCACCAGAGCTGGAATATGGAATGAGAAGAGCTATGACAAAATGATCAAATGTAACATATTCACACATCCTACACGGATTAGCATTACAGCTTCCCTTGAGGTAAAGTCGTGCATTTAATAGAATTCTCCCAGTCAAGGAAATTGTTTCCTTTCTACGTGGATTTGAATGGAAGTGTAAGATTACATCCATTACACCGTGTAGAGTATTGAAAGTAATAAATAACTCCAGGCTATGACAGACCTATGTGACTGGAGTCCAAACACCTCTGAGCTGACAGTCCGATTCCTGTAGAGTGCTTTAGAAATGAACTAGGCATGTTCTATGTTCGCCCAATTCAACAAAAAAAAAAAAATACATATTCTGCCATATATACTGTATAACCTGAAGCACATCTGTATAACCTGAAGCACATATGTGAGTAATATTCACCAGTTTATTATTGGAAAAGCTTAGGACTGATCATTCATATGAAAATATGACCGTAGAGCCAACATGTACTATCCAATGTGAAGTGTGATGATCCCATCCTCCTGTTTACTTATTCAATACATGGACATATTTTACAAGCGTAGACTGTCTGTTCATATAGAATAATCTGATCCCTAGAGCAGCATGAAGTGCAGTATGCAGACAGGTACAGTATTAAGTACTGTGTGTATGCTCTGCTGTCTGGATTACTCTGTTATGAATGTACAGCTGACTGGCTCTGTAAGGTTACTGTGTCCTTCTAGTCTGGATAACAGAGTTGAAGAGAGAGGGATGAGAATGGCCCTTACCTCTACACACAGTCCCGTTCTCCACAGCCTCGTGGCCAGCCTTGCACATGCAGCGCCCGATGGGCACCATCCACTCCCCATCCCCGTTGCAGTACAGTTTGATGGGCACGTCCACCTCCTCCCCGTTGGAGATACACACACCTCGCGCTGCCACCAGAGAGGTGCTCTCTGCCCCAGACAGGGTCTCCTGAAACACAGCTCCGTTCTGGATGACGCGGGGACACTTCCTGTAGAAGACACGCACGGCGATGAGGGACATGCAGCCGCCGTAGTCCTGGAAGGCCAGGTAGAATCCGTGTTTGGACACGGGGCCGAAGCTCCGCACCTCTGTGTTGATCTTCATCACCCGGCCGCCAAGGTCCACCTGGGAGAAGCTCTCATCGGCCGCGATGGTGTCCACCTTGATCCAGGGGTTCTCCATCCATGGTGGGGACACCTTGTTGGCCGTGTCCGAGTCTGACTCATAGTAGTACAGGTTAAAAGTCTCTTTACAGGAGCCGGGCACGTTGGGGATGGAGCTGCAGTCTCGCACGGAGAACTTCATTTCCACGTGGATCCGCTGTGCACCCCGACGCCAAATGTACTTGGTGCGGACCCAGTTGTTCTGGTTGTTGTCGAACACGTTGCACACCTGGTAGGTGCGGATGGTGTTCATGTTCTCATCGTATCCACTTACCTCCTCCCACTGTGGAAGAGGGACACAGAGGTAAAGGGTTATTCTGTCCTTGTGTTGACCACATGCTGACCGTATATATTTTGGTTTAGTAACACATCAATACCTCCAATTCTTTACCTATACAGTACCTCACATAACCCAAGGGCAATTGTGTACTCAGCATCATGTCTACACTACCACCTAACCATACTCCACAGATAAAGACAGGGCCATTCCCAGCGGCAGTGCTCCCAGTCAGGGCTGAAATTAAACAGCAGGAGTTTGGGAGGGTATAATATGGGCAGGGTATAATCTGCTCCCTGGCATTGTAATGCTCGCACAGAGTTAGGGGGGTTGGCATCTGTCTGTGCCCACTGGAGACCCCACTTGGCTCCCTGTGTGAACCTGGCCTGTTTTTTTCCCTCTGCTCTGCTCTGGGACAGGACCATGCATTATTTATCTAGTAAAGGAGAACAGGTGTTAAAGTCTACTCTTTATACAGCCAGCAAGGATTTGTAGTGCAGCCTCCTCTCTGGCTCCTCTCTGTCCTCCGGCCAAAGAGGAAAAAAAGGAAACAATTTGCATAACGTCGATGTCGGAAGCTCTTCAAGGGTAACAAATACTGGGAAAACAATCCCCTGGTCTAAAGAAATGAGGAAAAAAACTTTTCTCCAGGGCATTGGTGATGCACCTAATTATCCTGTTTTTGAGTTACAACATGTTATTGAATACTAGCATGGGCAAATCTCTGAATTAGTCCAGCACCAACACATCAGTTACTGTAAATGAAACAGGTCAGTCATTGTAATGAAACACATGCATGACATGAACATAACCCTAATCTGAGTCACACAATAAAACAGAATTGAGGTAATCACATTACACAGGTAATTATCTGCAAAGGGAGAGCAGATTTGTGTTTCTGTGTTTGGGATACTTTTCATTTCAGCACACACACACACACACACACACACACACACACACACACACACACACACACACACACACAACAACAACAACAACAACAACAACACACACACCTAGACAACATAAACTCAGCAAAAAAATAAACTTCCCCTTTTCAGGACCCTGTCTTTCAAAGATAATTCGTAAAAATACAAATAACTTTGCAGATCTTCATTGTAAAGGGTTAAAACACTGTTTCCCATGCTTGTTGAAGACACTAACAGCTTACAGGCGGTAGGTAATTAAGTCACAGTTATGAAAACTTAGGACACTAAAGAGGCCTTTCTACTGACTCTGACAAACACCAAAAGAAAGATGCCCAGGGTGCCTGCTCATCTGCGTGAACGTCGCTTAGGCATGCTGCAAGGAGGCATGAGGACTGCAGATGTGGCCAGGGCAATAAATTGCAATGTTCGTACTGTGAGGCGCCTAAGACAGCGCTACAGGGAGACAGGACGGACAGCTGATCGTCCTCGCAGTGGCAGACCACGTGTAACAACACCCGCACAGGATCGGTACATCCGAACATCACAACTGCGGGACGGGTACTGGATGGCAACAACAACTGCCCGAGTTACACCAGGAACGGAACGCACAATCCCTTCATCAGTGCTCAGACTGTCCGCAATAGACTGGGAGAGGCTGGACTGTTGTAAGGCAGGCCCTCACCAGACATCACCGGCAACAACATCGCCTATGGGCATAAACCCACCGTCGCTGGACCAGACAAGACTGGCAAAAAGTGCTCTTCACTGATGAGTCACGGTTTTGTCTCACCAGGGGTGATGGTCGGATTTGCGTTTATCATCGAAGGAATGAGCATTACACCGAGGCCTGTACTCTGGAGCGGGATCGATTTGGAGTTGGAGGGTCTGTCATGGTCTGGGGCGGTGTGTCACAGCATCATCGGACTAACCTTGTTGTCATTGCAGGCAATCTCAATGCTGTGTGTTACAGGGAAAACATCCTCCTCCCTCATGTGGTACCCTTCCTGCAGGCTCATCCTGACATGACCCTCCAGCATGACAATGCCACCAGCCATACTGCTCGTTCTGTGCGTGATTTCCTGCAAGACAGGAATGTCAGTGTTCTGCCATGGCCCGCGAAGAGCCTGGATCTCAATCCCATTGAGCACGTCTGAGACCTGTTGGATCGAAGGGTGAGGGCTAGGGCCATCCCCCCCAGAAATGTCCGGGAACTTGCAGGTGCCTTGGTGGAAAAGTGGGGTAACATCTCACAGCAAGAACTGGCAAATCTGGTGCAGTCCATGAGAAGGAGATGCACTGCAGTACTTAATGCAGCTGGTGGCCACACCAGAGACTGACTGTTACTTTTGATTTTGACCCCACCCCCCCTTTGTTCAGGGACACATTATTCAATTTCTGTTAGTCACATGTCTGTGGAACTTGTTCAGTTTATGTCTCTGTTGTTGAATCTTGTTATGTTCATACAAATATTTACACATGTTAAGTTTGCTGAAATTTTATGCAGTTGACAGTGAGAGGACATTTCTTTTTTTGCTGAGTTTATTTTACTAGTAGTGCGTCTATATGCAACGTCTGCTGTTACTCCAAGGACTCCAACCACCGTGATCTTGACCTGACCAGTTCATCTGAGGAAAGCCTTTTCTTAACCCCAATGCCTTTTCACACCAGTCAGCCGCACCCGTGCTGCCTCAACCCTAACTCTCTCACCCCCCCTTCACTCTCCACTTCACAGCTGATATAATTTCACAAATTAGTGCCCACTTAACAAGCATTTTGACAGAGGTTTGACGGGTAAGGAGGAGACAGTCAGCCCTCATGTTTAAGACCCACGTTCTATCAAACACTCAGACTAATTAGAGCTTTTCTGCTTTATTCCCGTGTCCCAATTATTCTCTACAGACAGACATCATGCCAAATATGTACAGTTCATTAATAACAGTTGTTAGATGTTAGTAACTGGAGGGATTTGAAGGAGACAAGTATGATTAAAACTCGTAAGATTGGCACTAAACTCAAAACAATTAAGATTGTGTTTGTAGACAATGATTAAAGAGTCCTTGGATGGGATTCAACCAGATGGTAGCTATATGTCTTCATTTTGAGGACACATCTACAAATCCTTTAAAATTCACAGAATGCAATAGATATGGTCCATTAACGTGCAATTAAAGCAACACATGAATAAGTGTATGAATGTTAATATTGACAAGTGTATGAATGTTACTGTTGATTGATGGGTTAGAGATCTCCTGGGGTAAATCTGTTGGTTGGCCCATTTCTCCACCCATCCAAATGGACACAGCCATCCAGGGTCACGGGCAGCCATTGACCTTTCCACCTCCCTTCATAGATTGACGCTCTTTTCAGACAGAGGTCGTGGACCGATTAAACAGGAAAAGACAGAGTGTGACGTCCTCTTGTTCTTAGTCTCAAGCATCAGCCCATCAAACTTAAATAAAGTGAACTGGGGTTGGGAGTGGGGGGGTAGCCACTAATGAGAGATAGAGACTAGGAGAAGGGAGAAAGGGGAATGGAGGTGGGGTATGGCCAGGCTAAAAAGACCCCAAACAAATGTGTTTTGATGGAGGGCCCCTTTAAGTCCTGTCACAGCTTTGCTGCCCTGCTTTCATCAGAGCCAGTGGAGGGAAGCAAATGGGACATAACAAGATGCCAGCGATCAAGCACTGAGTGTGAAATAAGAAGAAACGTCTTCATTTTCACAGCTTTTCCCCCAGTACTAGAGTGGGAATGCGGCTGCAGGGCAGTCATGTGTTAGGTAAGGTGGTGGAGTTGGTGGTGGAAGCTGAGAATTACAACACTAACTCTCTCTCCTTTGAGATCGTTTTTTTCCACTCCAGGACACACAGACTTGTTTATGTGAGTCCAGATCTATTGAGTGGGGTATCCATCACGACCACCATGTAAAGTATCTTGATTAGATGTAGGCTATGTAGCAGGATGCTATAAAGCAGAAGATACTGTACAGGGATGATACCAGTACAGCGATACTCTTTATTTCGTTACTATCGTGGCAAAGAAACAAAACACGAAGGTGGATTTAACTTCTTTAGGAAAACAGCCCTAATGTTGGAAACAAACTTCATTATGTTGTCATCCAGAGTCACATTTATTTATTTTCAAAGCTATAGCACACAATATTTTACATAAAGCATGTTTTTAAAAGACCAAAGAGTCATGAGTCATGTTTTAATAAAATAATGCGATATTGGTATCGTCCCAGGCCTACTGTACAATGTATTCAACAATCAAATACATTCTTGGGGGTCCTAAGCAAAATCGTGTTCGACCATGATTACTACAAGTTTAGATAGCTGGCCGCTAGACTAACTTTCCATTCTAAAAAATGTTTGCTGAAATGGTCTAATTTAGTGACTGCCAGTGACTGCCATAACAAGAAAAAACTGCTGATGCACAAACAAATTTTGAAATTGCACCTTGTATATTTTACTATGCTAACCCTCAACAGTAAAATATTTGTTTATTTATTTTTGGGAAATTGATCCTGGGCCCAGAAAAGACGGGCCAGTTTCCCATGGCTGATCTATGGATATAAAAAGCTCACAGACTGAGACAGAACAAGTGAGTGCCTGCAATCAACAACATGCCAGAGGAGTTGCTCTCTTCAAGGTTCTGTGTTCACATAAAGGAGGTCCTTCTAATGGGGTGTCATCGGTTCAGAGGTTGGCACCCAAACATAAAGAGGACCATCATGAGTGGGGCGCCAAAGTGTCCGGGGTCGCAGCTATGTCTTTGAGGGTCGTACCCAAATATAAAGACAGCCATCAGGGCGCTAGCGGTGCAGAGCACTGTGCACCCTGCTGCACCGATCTACTGAGTGGAAACGGGATGTACAGTGGGTGAGGCAATTGTCAGCCATCTTCTAATTACAGCTAAATGAATGAGTTTGAACACCACTTATCCTCTTGACTCACATTCCTATCCCATGTGTATTATGCTGCATGGTGACACTTTCAGTAGATCTCAACAGCTAAATTGTGTTGATATATGACCTTTCAATTAAAGATAAATGGCCTTAAAATTCCATGAATGTGGTCTGTATAAGCTATGAAGTACAGTATATAAGCATTTCGCTGCACCCGCCTTAACATCTGCTAAACTGTGTTCGCTACAAATAAACTTCGATTTCAAGTTCTACAGTTTGGAAAAGTACACAATAGTGACTGCCACCCACCAGCCGCTTACTGTAGCTGTATGAAGTGATAGAGCATAATGGTCTCTGAGAAAGAGGTTCGCGATCAATACCTCACAGGGCTGTCAGCCACTCCAGGAAGGAGTGAACATTCAGCTGACCTGCAATCTATAAGTCTCCCTGACAATGTGTCTCTGCTTTATCTGTAAAGCCAAGCGGAACACACTGTCAGAATCATAGAGGACACTGTCTCCAAAGCAGAAACTATTCCCAAAAGGCAGCTTTTGCTACATGAAACTATCAGAAATAGAGTCTATCTGGTCTTCAGGATGGACTTCTGTGTCTAACTGAACCTCCTTCCTGTGGTGGAATCGGCTGGCAGGGTGAGTTGTAGTTTTCTCCTGAGACATTTTAAATCATTCAAAGGCCACAGTGGCATGTATGACACAACATGGAATGTGTACTTCAGTTCTCACGTCTTGTCATTACAGTGTGAGGATCAACCTGGGGTGGCTGCAGAATCAGAGAACAGCTACACACATACAAAACATTCCAGCACTCCGTCACAGACACAAGTAAATAAATAATTCACACAAAGGAGAAAGAAGCCGATGGAAATCTCTTAGGGCTGAGTTGTCCAATTTACAGTTGTGGGAAATCTGTCAGAGTAAGAGTGCTCTGCCCTAAGGGGACAGGGGACAAATGACACCCAGTCTCTACATTGAGTTACAAAGAGGGGAACAAAACAGGCCAAGTACTGCAGGAATCCCAGCCACATGGAGGGCACAGAGAGAGACACACGGAGAGACATAAGTGGAACTGTCTGATGCAGTCAACTTCAACTACCACTGTCTACTCGTAATGTACACCATGTGAAGTTAGACAAACAAGCGTCCTATTGCCTCTAACATGGTTCCACCAATCTACATGAGGATTGTATTCACATTTCTCCTTTGGTGTAAAACAACATGACAATAGAACATATGCCAATAGAACATAGTTCCAACCTGCGATTGTCAGTGCAGTGCTCACATAAAATCATAACCACACACAGATGTTTTCGTCCATGATGAAGAGATCCTAAAAAACCTGAATAAAGTTTTACAGACCCCCTTTAATTGACAGTCATACTAAATTAGGGGTCACTCTATTCTACAATGAGTTCCATACACTACAACGGTCTAACAAATAACCATTTAGGGAAGGAAATGGCTATATGCAAAGTTATGACCAGGCTCTTTCATAACCAGGCGGTTTTATTCTGAATTAACTCTTTAAATTACAAAACCTGCATTTGAATGCACTTGTGATTGACTCAGACACATATTTGGGTCAAAGTCTCATCGTGAAACGTATTGTAGGTTGCAACACAAAAGATTTAACTAAATTGCTGTGACACTAATTATGCACACAGCCTTATGTGGTGTTTGGTATTCAAGACTTGATATTAGTAGCCTAAATACCTTCCCTGAGAACTTCAGCGGATGTTGCTATAAAATGTTGTGAACTGACATGAATATGGAATAATACATTTTATATAAGACTTCCATATTCCCCAGTCACTGAGTTCATTATAGCTGACTATAGAGAACGTACAGATCTATAGATCCCTCAAACGTCTCTTCAAGGTAGATTTTAACTTGTGCCAAATGAATCAACCTTACATAATAAGGTCTTATTAATCTGAATCATGTCACAAGTTGGCATAAAATGAAATACATTTGTCATTGCTAAAGCAGAATATTAAATGAAAGTACTACACCCAGGGCTAGAATGTGCTGTGGCCTACACATGCCTTTACCTCTACTATCCGGTTTTATGTCTGAAGTCACACAGAACATTTCCTTACTGGTGCCTTTCCTTACTGGTGCTTACAGGCCACAACATTAGTCCTTAATATATGTAAGACCTCAACATCCTCTCCACAGAATGTGTCTGGGTGTTTGACTACATTCATTTGCATTCATTTGCAACTGCCTGCAGATTATGCTCCCCACATAAAACAAATACTACAGTTTACTATAGAATACTATAGTACTTACTATAGAATTCTGTAGTAAACTGTGGTACATTGTAGAATCCTATATTCTACGCTGTAGTATCCCTTCACCGTATAGTGCTTACTCTAGACTTTTGTAGTGTACTGTAGAATACTATACTACACACTGTACTATCCCTTGAGCATGTGTAGTACTTACTTTAGAATGTTGTAGCATACTGTAGAATACTATATTACACAGTGTAGTATCCCTTGATTGTGTAGTGCTTACTATAGAATTTTGTAATATACTGTACAATTCTATACTACGCACTGTAGTATCCCTCGATTGTGTACTGCTTATTATAATACACTATATACCAAAAGTATGTGGACACCTGCTTGTGGAACATCTTATTCCAAAAATAATGGGCATTAATATGGAGTTGGTCCCCCTTTGCTGCTATAACAGCCTCCACTCTTCTGGGAAGGCTTTCCACTAGATTTTGGAACATTGCTGCGGGGACTTCAGCCGCAAGAGCATTAGTGAAGTCGTGCACTGATGTTGGGCGATTAGGCCTGGCTTGCAGTCGGCGTTCCAATTCATCCCAAAGGTGTTCGATGGTGTTGAGGTCAGGGCTCTGTGCAGACCAGTCAAATTCTTCCACACTGATCTTGACAAACCATTTCAGGGCCTAGCCCGAACCATGAGAAACAGCCCAATACCATTATTCCTTCTCCAACAAACTTTACAGTGGGCATTATGCATTGGGGCAGGCGGCGTTCTCCTGGCATCTGCCAAACACAGATTTGTCCGTCGGACTGCCAAATGGTGAAGCGTGATTCATCACTCCAGAGAACGTGTTTCCACTGCTCCAGAGTCCAACGGCAGCAAGCTTTACACCACTCCAGTTGACACTTGACATCGCGCATGGTGATCTTAGGCTTGTCTGCGGCTGCTCGGGCCATGGAAACCCATTTCATGAAGCTCCCGACAAACAGTTCTTATTCTGACGTTGCTTCCAGAGGCAGTTTTGAACTCGGTAGTGAGTGTTGCAACCGAGGACAGATGATTTTTACTTCAGCACTTGGCAGTCCCGTTCTGTGAGCTTGTGTGGCCTACCACTTTGCGGCTGAGCCGTTGTTGCTCCTAGACATTTCCACTTCACAACAACAGCACTTACATTTGACCGGGGCAGCTCTAGCAGGGCAGAAATTTGACGAACTGACTTGTTGGAAAGATGGCATGCTATGACGTTGCCACTTTGAAACTCACTGAGCCCTTTGTTAAGGCCATTCTACTGCCAATGTTTGTCTATGGATGGCTGTGTGCTCGATTTTATATATCTGTCAGCAACAGGTGTGGCTGAAATAGCCGAATCCACTAATTTGAAGGGGTGTCCACATACTTTTGTATATATTGTGTATTGTGTATTTTGTAGTATACTGCACACTATCCCTCGATCATATAGTGCTTACTTTAGAACTTTTCAATCGACTGGACTGCTAGCTGCTACAGTGAGGGAAAAAAGTATTTGATCCCCTGCTGATTTTGTACGTTTGCCAACTGACAAAGAAATGATCAGTCTATAATTTTAATGGTAGGTTTATTTGAACAGTGAGAGACGGAATAACAACAAAAAAATCCAGAAAAACGCATGTCAAAGATTTTATAAAGTGATTTGCATTTTAATGCGGGAAATCTTGGGTGAGAACCTCCTTCCCTCAGCCAGGGCATTGAAAATGGGTCGTTGATGGGTATTCCAGCATGACAATGACCCAGAACACACGGCTAAGGCAACAAAGGAGTGGCTCAAGAAGAAGCACATTAAGGTCCTGGAGTGGCCTAGCCAGTCTCCAGACCTTAATCCCATAGAAAATCTGTGGAGGGAGCTGAAGGTTCGAGTTGCCAAACATCAGCCTCGAAACCTTAATGACTTGGAGAAGATCTGCAAAGAGGAGTGGGACAAAATCCCTCCTGAGATGTGTGCAAACCTGGTGGCCAACTACAAGAAACATCTTGCCACCAAGTACTAAGTCATGTTTTGCAGAGGGGTCAAATACTTATTTCCCTCATTAAAATGCAAATCAATGTATAACATTTTTGACATGCGTTTTTCTGGATTTTTTTGTTGTTATTCTGTCTCTCACTGTTCAAATAAACCTACCATTAAAATTATAGACTGATCATTTCTTTGTCAGTGAGCAAACGTAAAATCAGCAGGGGTCAAATACTTTTTTCCCCTCACTGTTGCTTTGTAAATGCTGTTTTGATATGGGGAGCTCATGCCAAGGATTTCCTCTGAGGTTCCCCCTATATTGTGTAGCGCTTACTATAGAACAGGGGTATTCAACTCTTACCCTACGAGGGTTGGAGCCTGCTGGTTTTCTGTTTTACCTGATAATGAATTGCATCCACCAGGTCTAAATCAATCCCTGATTACAGGGGAACAATGCAAAAAAGCAGTGGAACCTTCTTCGACATCCACAGTTGAGTTTGAGGGCTATAGAATGTTGTGGTATATTGTGGAATACTATACTCTACACTGTAGTATCCCTTGATTTATTTTTATTTGACTATTTAAAAACACAACACAACCACAAATGTGGATGCAATGCATTTAGAAATTCGTCAAGAACAACAAAGTAAAACATTTATTCCATTGTGGTCCTAGTTCAAACATAAAACATGTTACACATTTAAAGCTAACCCACATGAAATATTATAGTATACTGTATATGGTCTAAAATGAATGTATATACTACAGTATTCACTGTAGTGTTTTTACAGACTTTACTGTAGTATTGACTGTAGTGATTATGCAGATGACTGTAATATACTATAGTATTCACTGTTGTGTTTTTGACTAGTATACTGTAGTAATCACTGTAGATTTTTTTGCGAACATGAGTAGTATACTGTACTATTACCTGTTGTGCTTTTTCAGACATGACTGTAGTAAATTGCAATAGCACCTGCCGACTAGGGTTAGCTAAAATGGCACAACTAACAGACAATGGCAGTTACTGTTTAATCAGGGGAACACCTCAACCAGAACTTAAGACACACGTTCATGACAGGCCACCTATTGAGTTGGGTCAACAGTTCTGAGCTCCTCAGAGGAGGAAGGGGAGGACCATCCTCCTCAGTGCATTTAGGACTCTTAAGTATGTATGACTGTCTGAGTAGAGCAAGCCACTATCTGGGTTTTATTAATGGTTGTCTGATGATTGTTGATGATTTATACTAGTAAAGCCAAAAGGAACTGCCAGTTGGTTTTTAATCATTGTACAGAATTTCCTGCTTGGTGATGTGGAAGTTGTGCTTTCCACATCACTGTGGCTGGTGTGCCCTCTACCAATGTCTATGGTCACGGGAGGATGGAGGGCACGCGTGGCAGGGGTGCCCTATATATAACTCTATGGCAGGGTATTATACTGGCTGGTTCGAGGGTGCCTCCTTGAACTGAGTAGTTGGGCACGACAAACAACAACCACCAGTATGCGTCATTGAAATTTGAGTACAAGCTTTTTATCTTATTAAAGAGGACTCTCTCACCATTGTTTGTTTTGTGTAGTTGATATCGTCTGCGAAATGTTAACGGCTCAGTCAAACAGCCATTTTGAGTCTAATGGAGCTGTTCTTTTTGGTACTTGTAGTGTACATGGCCAAATGTTAATAGTGTTGCCCTTTTGATGCATTGGCTTATGCAAACTAGGAATGCTTTAAAGCTATGCTTGTTACTTTTGTTAGCTTAATATTTATTTGTTTGCCATGCATGTAGCCATTGCCAAATTAGCCTGCTATAGTATAGCTCCGGCCTACCATGCCGAATGCTATTGCACCTCCTTTCTGGCAATTCATTGTTAACTGCTGCTATATTTATGCACAACATTTTTATTTTACCTTTATTTAACTAGGCAAGTCAGTTAAGAACAAATTCTTATTTTCAATGATGGCCTAGGAACAGTGGGTTAACTGCCTTGTTCAGGGGCAGAATGACAGATTTTTACCTTGTCAGCTCAGGGATTCAATCATGCAACCTTTCGGTTACTAGTCCAACGCTCTAAACACTAGGCTACCTGCCGCCATTGTCATTAATTATTGCCATTAACAGTCAATTAATGTATGTTCATTTCTGTAATTGCATGTTATTTGCACATTTGTCTCCTTTTAGATCAACCATACTCCATACAAAGCCAACCACGTCTCAACTTGGGAAAGTCCCATGTCAACAACTGTCAATTATTCCCTGCCATGCATCTCCATTACATCTATAAAGACTTAAACTGAGCGGCATCTCTGCCTCTGCCTGCTCTTTAACTGGAGTCCCAAAGTAGATGGGCATCACCATAACCCTCACGTGAACCTCAATCGAGGGGCAGCAGGTAGCCTAGTGGGTAGAATGTTGGGCCAGTAACCAAAAGGTTGCTGGACCGAATCCCTGAGCTGACAAGGTAAAAATCTGTTGTTCTGCCCCTGAGCGCCGAAGACGTGGATATCGATTAAGGCTGATTCAGAGGGGTTGGGTTAAATACAGAAGACACATTTCTTGTCTGAGGCAAGTATCGCGCTAAAGTTCACTAAATATTACATGGAATGTTAATTATAACATATTTCAGTTCTTGGAGCCTGACTGGAGGCAGTTTCAGATGCTGCTTCAGTTTAACAGTTTAAAAAAGTAATACAGGACTGATGCAGCCCCTATAATAAGGGGTGAACATACTGTGCATCAGATGGACACACCTGGAGAACAGTCATAAAAGTTGGTTTGTTGATGTTTCACTGGAATGTTAGATTTTGTAATGTTAATACCTGTAAAGTGAGGAACTACGTATTTGAAATAAATGTGACTGTATTCAATTCAATTGCCATTAATTAAATCTTGGGAGGAGGGGGGAATTTAAACCATTAAGCAACATGGTCAAACCTTGCTTACATTTGTATATGATCACGTGTCTCTCTATTATGCCTGGGAATACTTGGGAACAGATTTCCAAAATTAAAATCACTTGGAGCTGATTTTCTGGTGTTTTAAAGTATTTTACGTCCAACGATGAAGTAAAATAAAATAAAAACACAATACTAATGTTAGACAACAATTTGACCGCAAGAACTCCAAACAGATATAATATTTGACCAAAAAAAGAATTTCAATCCTTGCTTACATTTGTATACAATCACCTGTTTCTCTATTATGCGTGGGAATACTTAGGAACAGATTTCTCAAAATGTAAATCACGCAGAGCTGATTTCCTGCTGTTTTTACAGTATTTTACGTCCAACAATGGCATAAAAAAAAGAAAACTTGGGGGGGGCAAATAAAACTTTTGGTCCGCGGGCCGCCAGTTGGGGAACCTTGTCGTATAGGCTCTCCCTAGCTAAATGAGGTAAGAAAACATGTAATGTAACATCTAAATTAGGGTCCCGTGGAAACACTGACCAATATTTAGGTTCCTATCCTGTCAATTGTAATTCCTCCCTGACTTATGCATTCGTTGTCATGTCAAACAGCAATGTACTCAAGGTGCTGAACACTATATTCCAACTATAGAATTAGAATAAGCATTCTTTTTCCATGATTCCAGCAGTTCGCCATTTAAATAGGCCTCAATTTAATAATTTTTTTCATATCATGCATCATTGCTTTGGCACAGTGTAGAAATTATAACAAAAGTGCAGGAAATGTATGAAAATGCAGAAAAATTGGTTTGTTTGAAGTTGGCTTGAACAGTATAAAACAATCAGAATGGAGAAAACCCCAGTGAAATCACTTAACATTTATGAGTTGTTACCCTAGGGTCATGAACTACACATGAGCATATTTATAAAACATCAAATACAAATATTGTCATACTGTCAAAAAAAATGACAAATATTGTGATATGATATTTTGGCCATAATGTACAGTTGACTATCATGTATCAAGTTAGGATATATTTTATTAATCTTTACAGCGTAAGGAAAGGCCAACTGCTGGTATGGTACTGTGCTGAATGTTACTGATCTGTCAGTTAAGCCTGTGAAGCCATGCATGTGCGTGTAAGACAATAGCTACTGTAAAGCACCTCTGGCTGGTATATTGAGCGATTCCAATTACCACACCTGTTCCTGTTGTGCTGGTCCACTGTGGAAAGCTAGGCCCCACGAGACTTCAGAATGGATTGTGTTCGCATCCAGCTCCATCATTTCCCTAGAAAACCCCAACGTCTGCATCTGATAGGGCCTTTACCTGATCAATCAGGGCCTGAGAGGTACTCTAGCTCTCCAATCACAGTGAAATGAATCGGATAATCTTGAACAGGCCATGGCATAATGTTTAGTCTGAAGTCAAATGCTTTTCAGCGGAAACGGAAGCTAGGTTGAAGATAGCTGTATCCCTGACAACCGGATGCATCCAGTTGTTGGCAACTCTGCTAAGGGTGTTATGTAGAGGTGTGCCCCTCACTTGTTAGCCTGTCTAAAGCTGCAAGAGTAGACAACTCTAGACTGTCTAGAGCTATCTTCTCTTGCAGCTTCAGACAGGCTTACAAGTGAGGGGCACACCTCTACATAACACCCTGGGATGTTAGGATCGAAACCCCTAAAACTTTGATGCTGATTAATGAAAGTAAATAGGGCAGATTTTTCATCACTGGCATTTTCAAATGTTTGATTTTCAAGTCTGAAGTTTCAACTTCTTATTTATATAGATCATTAAATATACTTTTCTGATTGTTTTTCTGAACCTTACATTTTGTAAATATGAATGGGAGACGTGATGCAAACGGCCTGTAAGATTTCCAACCTCGTTAATGGGGAAATGGCAGCGCTGGTTCTGTTTAGATTGAATCCAGAGCTGGGGAGAGGAAGACACCGGGCCTCTTTGTTCTCTCAAATTAGCAGGAAAGAGAGCATGCCCTCAGGTTGAGGGAGATGATGTTGAGCTAAATTATTGCAGAAGATCTTTGAAGTTGCACCAGTGGACTGTTGGAGCTCTTTTTTCGTCTTCCTCTTTTTCGTGCTTAAAGACACACAGCATGATAGAGTATAATTCAAACCACCCTTGATACCAACCACAGAAGTATAAATAATTGAATATAATAGGGAGTGGTTTTGTGAAATGCACCATCAAATAAGTATGCAGCATATTTCTCTGTGTTTTGGACACAGTCTGAAGATTCTGGATCCTTTGGTGGAGGAAGAAGTGAAGGAGACCGAGGTTCTGGTTTCGGCTGGTCAGGAGAGGGATCGGCTTGAGTGTGGCTAGATAGAACAAATGCCTTGGCGCACCATGTGGAAATACTGTGCATCAAACGCTGCTGGAGCCAATATAACACATACAGTTGAAGTTGGAAGTTTGCATACACCTTAGCCAAATACATTTAAACTCAGTTTTTCACAATTCCTGACATTTAATCCTAGTAAGAATTCCCTGTCTTAGGTCAGTTAGGATCACCACTTTATTTTAAGAATGTCAAATGTCAGAATAATAGTATAGAGAATTATTTATTTCAGCTTTTATTTATTTCATCACATTCCAAGTGGGTCAGAAGTTTACATACACTCAATTAGAATTTGGTAGCATTGCCTTTAAATTGCTTAACTTGGGTCAAATGTTTCGGGTAGCCTTCCACAAGCTTCCCACAATAAGTTGAGTGAATTTTGGCCCATTCCTCCTGACAGAGCTGGTGTAACTGAGTCAGGTTTGTAGGCCTCCTTGCTCACACATGCTTTTTCAGTTCTGCCCACAAATTTTCTGTAGGCTTGAGGTCAGGCCTTTGTGCTAGCAACTCCAATACCTTGACTTTGTTGTCCTTAAGCCATTTTGCCACAACTTTGGAAGTATGCTTGGGGTCATTGTCCAATTGGAAGACCCATTTGTGACCAAGCTTTAACTTCCTGACTGATGACTTGAGATGTTGCTGTCCAATATGAAAGCACACTGCAATACTATTGTTTTCAATAACCTCTACATAACTTTTTTAAAAGCACCAGTAGTCAAAGTCTAACACCAACGCACAACCTCTGCCCTGCAAGAGAGAAAGCTACCTTTTCAAAAAGCTTACACAGTGAGATACATATGGATTATTGTTTTTCTCATGATTTCTGAATCTGCACAGCATAATTTTTTTTATTTAACTAGGCAAGTCAGTTAAGAAGAAATTCTTAATTACAATGACAGCCTAGGAACAGTGGGTTAACGGCCTTGTTCTGGAGCAGAACAACAGATTTTTACCTTGTCAGCTCTGGGATTCAATCTAGCAACCTTTCGGTTACTGGCCCAACACTCTAACCACTAGGCTACCTGCCATCTTTTTTACAAATACTTAGCTCAGTGTGGAGAGAGCTGTCATTACTGGATTGAGGTCAGGGCTTTGTGCTCAGGGCTTTGTGCTAGCCACTCCAATACCTTGACTTTTTTGTCCTTAAGCCATTTTGCCACAACTTCGGAAGTATGCTTGGGGTCATTGTCTATTTGGAAGACCCATTTGCGACCAAGCTTTAACTTCCTGACTGAACTCTTGAGATGTTGCTTCAATATATCCACATACTTTTCCTTCGTTGTGATGCCATCTATTTTGTGAAGTGCACCAGTCCCTCCTGCAGCAAAGCACCCCCACAACATGATGCTGCCACCCCCGTGCTTCACGGATGGGATGGTGTTCTTCAGCTTGCAAGCCTTCCCCTTTTTCCTCCGAAAATAACGATGGTCATTATGGCCAAACAGTTCTATCTTTGTTTCACCAGACCAGAGAACATTTCTCCAAAAAGTACGATCTTTGTCCCCATGAGCAGTTGCAAACCGTAGTCTGGCTTTTTTATGGCCGTTTTGGAGCAGTGGCTTCTTCCTTGCTGAGCGGCCTTTCAGGTTATGTCGATATAGGACTCGTTTTACTGTGGATAGAGATACTTTTATACCTGTTTCCTCCAGCATCTTCACAAGGTCCTTTGTTGTTGTTCTGGGATTGATTTGCACTTTTCGCACCTAAGTACATTCATCTCTAGGATACAGAACGCTCCTTCCTGAGCGGTATGACAGCTGCGTGGTCCCATGATGTTTATACTTGCGTACTATTGTTTGTACAGATGAACGTGGTACCTTCAGGCATTTGGAAATTGCTCCCAAAGATGAGCCAGACTTGTGGAGGTCTACAATTTCTTTTCTGAGGTCCTGGCTGATTTCTTTTGATTTTCCCATGATGTCAAGCAAAGAGGCACTGAGTTTGAAGGTAGGCCTTGAAATACATCCACATGTACACCTCCAATTGACTTAAATTATGTAAATTAGCCTATCAGAAGATTCTAAAGCCATGACATAATTGTCTGGAATTTTCCAAGCTGTTTAAAGGCACAGTCAACTTAGTGTATGTAAACTTCTGACCCACTGGAATTGTGATACAGTGAATTATAAGTGAAATAATCTGTCTGTAAACAATTGTTGGAAAAATGACTTGCACAAAGTAGATGTCCTAACCGACTTGCCAAAACTATAGTTTGTTAACAATACATTTGTGGAGTGGTTGAAAAACGAGTTTCAATGACTCCAACCTAAGTGTATGTAAACTTCCGACTTCAACTGTAGTAGTCATAGTTTAAAGGAATATGTATTTTACTTGAAATTTGTCTTTCTATTTATCGTTATCGCATCAATTCAGGCAATTTATCGCCCAGCTCTGCTGTTGGGTGTCAAAACCAAGTTGATCTGTGATGAACTGAAATTAACTGAAAATGTGACGCACTGTAGTATTGCTGCATCTGCATGAAAATGAGTTAATTAGCAATCAAATTAATTAAGCAACTGAAATGAAAATTCCATGATATCATGTAAATGATGAGCTTACACTCACGCTGTTGTCATTGGACCCTGACACGGGATAGACTGTCCAGCCCAACTCAGCTGTCGCTGTGGTGGAGTCCATTAGTGTCTCTGTGGAGAAGAAAGAGAGTGCAGTCAGACAAAATCCAAGTCATAGAGTACCTTCAAACAAATAATATACAGTGGCAACAGTGCACATTTACAGCAGGTAAGCATAGGTCGAGATGGGAGTCCATTTATGAGCTAGTCGTTCAAACCCTAATAAGATTTGATTACAATTAATAGTAATGAAACTATATTTCATTTTCAGTCTTAAAATTGCTGCTACTCTAGATAGTATTTTTTCAGACATCTCCATTATCCTCTCTCTTAAAGATAGCAACGCAACTGTTTGAGACCAGGGCATATTTGGCTACGTGCTGTAGTAGTAAACAGTGTGAGACCATCCACGTGGAAGAGAACAGATCACTGGGTTCACTGGAACTTGGTCAACTCTACCACAGCCACCAGGCTACTAAATCATAGGTCAACTTCCACTCAACAGGCACATGCTTCTTCAGTTCCACCCCCTGGCTTTGAGGGGCAACCGCCCGGCTGGAAAAGCAAAGCTCCTGGGGTAGTGAGAGGGGCCATTCTAGATGCGCTGGATTAGCTGGTGGAAAAGAACACCTCTGGTAATTGGGGTCAAAGAGAATATGTCTCCTGTTTGTCATGAGGTCCTCTCTGGCCAGCCAATGCCATTCCAGAGGCAGGCAAGGCAGGGTGTCTGTCTGTCAATGCCTTCTCTCTGAGGGACAGGGAGTGACAGGGAGGGGGGCAGAAAGAGGGTCCGACAGGCCTAATGAATTTCCACTGGTTATTAGCCCAGGAGAACCAGTGTTGAGCTGGAGCAGATGGAGACAACATTCATCAGGTGATAGGCGCCAGCTGCAACTCCAAAAGGCCAGTGAAAGATGTATGCAATTCCCCTTGACAAGCCAGCTACTAACTATAAGTCACTTTTGGTGATTGGTAGTATAAAGTTATTTTTCAAAGATGTATTTATTATTCAGCATGCGTTCTGTATGATGTCAGACTTCCCTTTAAGAAATTGGAAAAGGACTATTGGGCTAATGATCTGGATGGCCTGATTTTACAGTACAGTGCAGCTAAACTCACACAAGAGAGAGAACAGCATCCAATATATTTTATAATGTTCCAGTATTTCATAAAACATGGATTTCCTCTGATTTATATTCCAGAGGAAACCAAAGCTTTTAATTAACAGGCTCCACATGCCGCACATTTATTTTTAGGAACTTGCCGAATCTAAGAGCCTCACCAATATACGCAAAGCATAATAGCACATTTCACATCCCATTCAGTTATCACAAAGCCCAAAAAGTATAATTAGGCAGATGAGGCTGCATTTCTGCTACCATTGATAACCTTGTGCGACTCCGGGTTGAGCAGTCTACATGAGTGTTAGGCAGTGAAATGGTAATTATCCCCCGTAATGATAATGATAATTAGCTGAGTAGTAAAGTGAGAATGATGAACCCCCTCGGTGGTGGTTTAGGGAGTGTGGTGGCAGAGAGAAAAGGGAGGGAGTGAAATCCCCTGGTATGTGAACACAGACGGCCCTCCAGTCCCTCAGTCAGGCTCACACAACCTTTTGCTTACTGCTATTAGAGGCCTGCACGCTGGACAAGTAGTACCTGGCCCTGAAAGACTGATCACCTTTCTCCCTCCTGCTGACTAGACTTCATAGCAGGCAGCCACACCAATTCATTACCTACTGCAGTGCCAAGAGTACCTCACTGAGTCACAACCAGCACTGTTCACTCCCTCCTCAGTCCTCAGGCTCTCAGCAGGCAGCACAGTGGCAGGGCAAGACTGCTCAGTCAGACACACTGTCCAGTAAGAGAGAGACCAGGCAGAGTGGAGGGAGGGAGGGAGGGAGGGAGGGAGAGACCAGGCAGTGGAGGGAGGGAGGTAGGGAGGGAGAGACACCAGGCAGAGTGGAGGGAGGGAGGGAGGGAGGGAGGGAGGGAGGGAGGGAGGGAGGGGGCAGAGTGGAGGGAGGGCTCTGGCCCCGAACAGGGAACGGTATGGCAGCGATGAAGCCAAGAGACCAAGACTGACTGTTTACACTGAGGTCTGGAGGTGACGACACATTCCAGCCTGGGCCTCTGGCTCAGCTGGGGGTCAAAGGGCACCAGCTATATTTCAGTTATATGAGCACACAGAGGATGCTGAGCACACAGAGGACGTGAGAGCTTAAACTTTTCAACAAGGCTGTCTTTTTTATTACTAGACAGGCTCAACCTGAACACTGAAGGTGCATGAATATGCAATGAGACCTTAGAGTTTTAGATACGCTTACAGGCCCAAGAGCGCTTCCTAAAACACTTCCTGAGAGTAAGCAAGGAGGGTTTTGTGCTGATCGTAAACCTCCGCTGAGAGGGTTGTTTAAAGTTACAGAGGGGCCAGACGGGAGGGGCCAGCAGCGCTCCAACAACACTGAGTCTTCTCTGAGAGCTAGGGGTAGATGCAGCCGCAGCCTCTCAGCTTTCCAGAGAATGTCATCACATTTTAAATGAAGGTTAGAGAGAGCAGCTGTTCACAAGCTCATAAACAAATTGAGTCTCAGAACACATACCCACATTAATTGACATGGATCAAGATGCTTTTAGGCCTGGGATTATTGTAGTGGAAATTGTTTGGTCGGCAGCCACGTTCTAAATACCAAAAAGTAGGAGCAACTCGTATAACTATTTCTAAGAAGTGTAGGAGACAGTTATATGCAGAGCTGTGTGTTCCAAAATGATTGCAGGCCTCATTAGCAGATGGACAATACACAATGGTGGAGGACGAGCCAAGATACACTATACACTGCGCACACTATAAAATGCTCTGAGACCAAGTGAAAATACAACTCATTTTCATTCATCAGGTATTCAAGGTATGTGATTTTGTTTTGTTCAGAGCTTTGGGGACATTGCTAGCCCTTTTAATCCAGGCACAGTGATTCTCCTCCAGCTCCAAAAAGCAGGGGATGCAGCAGAGGAGGACAGGAGAAGCGGCCGGCCATAGAGCACGTGTGTGTACGTGTGTCTGTTTTTGATCGCACATGTGCTTGATTTGTGTGGGTACTGTGTGAGTATGCTTTGGCTTGAGGCGAGGAGGTCAGGCTTTGAGAGATGGATGGCCAATTAGTGTGTAGGGTTGAGCAGGGAAGAGTCTGACTGATGGATGTACACACTGTCTCTTCCAGGGTGGACCATCTTATCTCCCAGCTCCCACTGTCCTCCTCCAGGCAGGAAATAGGCAACAAGTGCAGCCTTCCAAACAGATGCACATCCCTGTCTCTATAGCGGCACACTAACACACAGGTGGACACAAAGGCAGACACACACACACACAGTCACAGATTCACTGATTATACTGTAAAAATGTATAAAGCATGAATTTTCAGCGAATTATGTGGTAGTGTTCTGTCAAAATAGTGCAGAACAGCCGTGTAGAATAAATACTATTATAGTATCTAGAAAGCAAGGCACTGCATCTCAGTGCAAGAGGCGTCACTACAGTCTCCGGTTTGAATCCAGGCTGTATCACATCCGGCCGTGATTGGGAGTCCCATAGGGCGGCGCACAATTGGCCCAGCGTCGTCCAGGTTAAGCTGGGGTAGGCCGTCATTGTAAATAAGAATGTGTTGTTAACTGACTTGCCTTGTTAAATAAAGGTTAAATAAAAAAATAACAAAAGGCTTTAACATGGGCAGAACCGGGCTTGTATCAAATTACGTTAATAATTTAATGAGGGTATTTCTGAAGAAGTGATTGACCTCCAAAACACAGCATGTAAAGGCTTGCAAGCATTATGTTCTTTTATCCTCCTTCCCAGGAGAATTGTACTGTAGGCCTAGCCTCTACGGAGCAAATTCCTCAACATTGACTTCTACATCAAAGCATCCACTAACACTTTTTTTCAATGCGGTGGAAATGGCAGGTTACAGCACCACAGTGTTTTTCTCACCAAATCTGTGGTGAGTATAACTCAATGAACTTCCATTTCATTAAACACCTGGAATCATAGGCTATATTCAATGGAAAATGTGGATTATAGATGACGGTACAGCAATAGCCTGAACAATCTGTCCACAAGCTAATACCATAGACCAGATAGCAGTTTTCTTGTGGACAGCGCTAAGAAATGTGCCTAGATTTATGGCACTGGGATTGGAAAAACTGCCAGTGCCGAGGTAAGACTGATGCCCATAATGATGGACGCGCACTGCTACTGTATGGCATTTTGGACAGAATAACAAGTAGAGTGCTCTGTTTCATTTGAGGGAGGGAGCCCCTGAACCTGAGCCATCTCAGAAATCTTTCAACTCCATGAGGGTCCATTAGGTGGGGCTCCCACCACCACCACCACATTACAACATGTCCTTGTGCGGTAAATGAATCAGTAATCCTGCATTTACAATGAAACAGGGGCTTTGTGGATGAGGTGGCATCGGCCCAAACCCCAACAGCACAGGCTTTTTTTCAGAGAGTCAAACTGGGCTTGGCGTGCTGCCCTGGGTATCTGGTGCACTTTAACATGTGTCTTTGGAGAGACATCACTCTATCAGAAAGATTTATGGGTAACCAGGGGTTATTGTTGGTTCCTGCAAGGCCCGGTTCTGGGGTTCTGATGATGATGTAGGGGCTGGAGGAGTGATGAGGTGGGATGGAGTGGGACACGACTGAGGCTGAGGATCTAGGCCTGCTCTGAGGGAAAGAGAGGAAGTTGGGCAGTTGATTTTGGCAGAAGACGGTGCCCTGTGAAATATGCTACCACACACAGTACGTGGAGCACTCTGACTGCTAACAGAATGATACAGCACACCATTCCCCTGGGCTACAGGCAGGATGTTCCATAGTAATCCTTACAGAGCCCACTGTGTTATCATTCAATATAACTAAACCTGTCAGCCTGGACAAGGAGAAATGACCGAAAAACAGAAAAGTAAATCAAGCAAAAACTCTACCGTAACATGACTGTCAAGTCCTCTATGTACTACTTTGAATCACTCAAAGACACTCCTGTTTCGACCCTTTTCCTGAATCAGCCAATTTTATCACAAGAGTATCTAATCCATAATACTAGATTATTTAGGTATAGTATGTAAATGGATCAAACTACTGGATCATAAAAATAGTAGCTACTCCTGACCCTTATCCATGATAGCACATACAGATGTTTGATCACCCTGTTGCAGAACTGTACTGCAACGCAGGACACTTAAAACGTGCAGTGTATTTGAGGTTTAAAAAGGCTTCTGAAGTTTGTCATTTCCACTTTGAAATTTGAGACTTGATTTTGCCACTACAAAAATGTCAATTAAAGGAGTAGTTCACTATTTTACAACAACTTGATGTTAGATGGTTCCTCACCCTGAAAGTAGTCTATGGGCCAAGAGAAACTGTAATCCACGGTTCAGTTTTCTTTAAATAGCCACTACAAACTTAATATGGCCATATCACCTTTAAGTAACATCAAACCAAATATGGAGTTGATTTCAGGTGATTTGACATTAAACATGCTCACATGCCCCCATCACTTTCAATGATTGTTAGCTTGTAGTGGCTAAGGTTAGCTGAAGTTTGTAGTGGATGTTTAAAGAAAACTGAACCACAGCTTCTCTTGGCCCATAGACTACTTTCAGGGTGAGGAACCATCTAACATCAAGTTGTAAAACATTTCCTGTTGCTGCAAGATTATTGTCCTGCTGTAGCACACTGGCTAAAATGAAGATCCTACATCTGTAACTTTCCAATAGATCACTATTCCAAAGTAATCGACTAAATCATTTTCCAAACCTGGTTTACATCATCGTGGATTACAACACCCCTGTGCGCTGGCTTTCCAATCTTTTCAACATTTGGAATTCTTTCCATGCGTCCAGAATGTGTGCTATTGCTATTAGCAGTAACTGTAGGTGCATCATTAGCACACAGTTTCACTGCACATTAAAATGTAGTTAGTTCTGAAAGATACCATATTTCATGATTTGAGTGCAGTAAATTTGAAGAAAGAATGGTCACCACCTGGTCAATCAAGCACACCAGGGCTTTCGGAGAAAAACCTCAGCTTGGCTGTAAGGCTAGAAGAGTCAAACATGTTTCTAATATTTTTCAAATCCTTCTGAAATCCTCATTCAAACATCCTAACGGAGGATAATGTTTTTTCCTTGAGTGGTTAATGGAAAAGGCTGTAATAATGGATCTCATCATTCAAAAGAGTTAAATCTTCAATAGACAGAGAAAAGCCTTCAGTCTGATAATTGTTCCCTGAAATGTGGAGCTCTTCCATCATACTTGAAATACCTGCAGGAAAGTCACGCAGAGATGCACAAAGCACCTTACATCAAACTAACAGCTTTTCACACATCAATACTAATTAACTTGATGGAAATCATCATTGCAAGCCTCCCACACCTTACCTACAAGCCATAGGGAGAAAGGCGGGTGATAAAATGTTTTATACAGACAGCACATGCATGAACCTGAAGCAATCCCTTGTTCATTGATGTGTGGTACCGGGTTTCGCATGACAGGCGCTCTCTCCTAGGTCGGGCTGAACAGGGCAGGCTGTACCAAAGCCCAAGGCCCCTCAGGACCCATGGTGGCGTGGGAGTATCAAGGGTAGAAGGCGTTCCTCCCAGGTAGAGAACACCGAACTGGGGGAAGGAAGGGCTCAGTGTCCCCTCCCAACTCACAGTATGTGCCGGGATAATGAACACGTCTTAGAGTTTAAGGAAAACCAATCTCTGTTCCAACATTTCAGATCCATAGACCTGCCAGAAAAACAGCTTTGTATGTGCAGGCAGTGAAATGGCTCTGAAATTGTCTGTGTACTGTAGGTTACAGAGAGATGGGTAAAGTACTCCAGATTGACTGATAAGTGCTCTTTACTTTGTCAAGTGATGTGCCGTCCAAGCTTGACTCAAACAGGCAGCACTTTCCAATCATTGTGTCAGCAAAAAATGTAGCTATAAAGACAGAAGAAAAAATACGTATTTTTTTGCCAGTCTTACCTTGTTTGTCTATATAAGGAATAACCCTCTGCTTGACCCCTGTAAAATACCTTCACATTAACCAGTCAATGCCACTCCATGCCAATAGATTGCCAAACAATTGAGTTTACTGCCTATTCCACATCCTTTAAGAGCCTTTAAAGGTAGTCATAAAGTATATTTCAGAGCACCAGGTTTACTCCTGATCCTTGTCAGTTAAAGGGTGGCTGATAGAGGAGACCTGGTGACCTGTCCTGTTTTTCATGTCACTGGGCTGGAGTTGGCCCACTGGGCAAAAACTGCTTGAATCAGTGTTGTTTCCATGTCATTTCAACCAAAAAATTCAATGTGATGACGTTGACTCAACAGTGAAAACTGATCGGAATTGCAAAAAGTCATCAACGTAAGGGAATTTTGTATTTTTTTCACCCAACTTTTAACCTAAATCCAATGACAGGGTGACATTTTTGGTCGATTTTACATTGAATGTTAGTTGAGAACTCAACCAAATGTAAATCCAAACTAGACATTGAACTGACGTCTGTGCCCATTGGGGGGGCAGTTATGCCTGGTGGATGGAGAGCAGGAAGTCCAGGCGGACCATTTCTCAGGCTGTCAGAGAGTAAACGCTGTACTACAACACCCTTCCATGTCCCACAGCTGTCTGCCTGACCTGAAATATGCATGAGATGGAAATGTGTGAGACTGAGCTTCTGAGCTAACACTCTCCTCATATCATGTTGAATATCTAAATATGGCCATGGGGTGAATCACTGTCCTTGATGTAAAGGGTTCAACTTGATTTATGTGTGATATGCTGATGTTTTTCTCCAGGCACAAGCCACTTATTTATTGATTGGCTAAAGCGATTGAAGCCGGTGATCTAAAGAAATACACAAACATCACATGTATACAGCATGCTGTGTATGCCAACTACTTTCCTAGATTCAACATTGATAAGCCAAAATGGTATATCATTTCTAGGTTAAGTGCTACAAGAACTGTAAATGGGGCTTCCGATATTATATTGTTGAATGATAAATTAGGCTCATCCGGAGATGTGAATGATTCATGAAATGTAAATAAATAAGTCATTGGCTCACGCAGAGACAAGCGTGCTTTCGTGTGGGCGCTTATCATTAGACCTGTTTATCATTACATGAAAAAATGAAGTGGAAAATAAGGACACATGAAAATAACATTGTAATGAAAATGACAGTAATTTAACACACTGTTAAGCTTCCTAACCCAGCATTACTGGAATCTTAAGAACTGCCAGTTCCTCAAATTTCCTGTGCCTTACCTGGCATGTGCTTAAAATGGGCAGGGGGGAACTGCTTCTCCAGGACAAATCCCCGATAACGCTTGTAGGCGATGTCATGGTGACGTTGGCTAGCTAAACTCATGCACAGAAACAAGTCATAGAGTCTAACAGTTATCTCACGCCAGGTCGTCAAATCAGAGGCACTCCTTCGAAATAAAGTTGTTTTTGACGAAAATGTAAACGTGTTAGTTTGTCAAATTTATCAGGTTGGGGTAATAACATGTTCAACTACTTAAGACATTGGCTCGAATCGAGGTTGTGCCTTTAGATTTAGAGAAAATTCATTTTTCACTTGTCTCATTGACTTCTCAAACCCCGGCCTGCTTTCCCTAGTTTGTTTCGCAAGCATTCCCGGAAGTCTTATGCCTCTGGGTTTAGAAACTCTGTGACCATAATGTCACTGCATGAACTACTGTTATGTGTGTCTAAAATATTTACCAAATGGAGGGGATACAGGCCTTGGCCCTGTATCCTCCCAGGAGGACTCAAAAGAACAAAAGGCTTGATACAAGACTGGTGGTTATATCATAATTACCAGCATATTGATATCAAATACTGTTCACTCTCATTGTTTTACACATTGGCAACAAAACAAAGATTGGTATCTGGATCCATGAAAGGAACACATATCAGAGAACAGACATTAATAAGAACTCCTGCATCCTGCCGTATGAAACCCATATGTGTGTTTGTGCCTCTCTGGGTTAGGGATTGGCAACAGCTATCATTGTCTTTTGTAAGGCAGATGTTTCAACCAAGGAGCCTCCAGAAAAATGTCAAAGCTTAATATCACAGGGGATGATTAGTGAGATATGATGGGACTCAAATAACCTCCATTCATTTTCCATAACCACCCCACCAAGTGTAACTAATAAAATATGGAAGCACAACTATTACAAGATCAATGATACAATACCTAAACAGTCCGCGTCCTTATTAAATCTCCTCTCAGTAATATGAATCACAAGAATTGCAGATGCCCTAGATTGCCATATTAAACCTTCAGCCCTTTCTGTGTAGTTTCTATGCTGAGGAATTTGAGCAGTGACATTTGATGTGTGAGCATCACAGGGTCAAACTAGGAGAGTTGATCCATTGCCAGTCGATGCAGGCTGTCTGCCAGTTATAAGCTCTAGATCTCTGTCTGCACAGATATCCCCATCCCCACCCTCCCCGCTGCATAATCAATAGCTTGGTCTACTTATCCAGTATACTGTATATGTGTCCAGATTTCTCTATTGAAGCTAATGTCAAATGTAAGTGATGTGCTTATTACAATTTATAAAAGTACAGACTCAGAGCTTCAAAGTGGTATATCACACACTGTAGTTGGAAGAAACATTGGAAAGTGTTGATGCTTTGAGAGTAGATAAACGTGTTATCTCACTTAACAGACACGCAGGAGAAAATGCCCTTTGAAAGATTTTCATGAGATTTTAACACTTCCTAAAGAGCTCTTCTTTGTTTACGCCCATTCAGCATCTTTCCCACCCATTTAAGCCTTAGCTCCTCTACTTAAACCCAGCTAATTTCGGGGCAGCAATGTTTTTGAGAGCTATAGCATCACATTTACAGCTGTCCATACATGTGAAGTAGGAACCGGTGTCAAACGCCTCACATTCTGTAACTAGTCACATATTTGCTCACCTCGGTGTTGCGTAATCTTCAATAGAAGCATGTTATTTCGGGACTTTAATCAAACATGAGCATGAAATGATGATGAGGCAGATATGAAAAAGTAAAGTTGTGGGAAGGCCTGTATGAACCACCTGACAGACAAATGGCTCGAGACGGAAAATTATCTCTCCTATGGAGAGTGTCTGTGGGTTTCTGTGTGAGTGTGTGTGCGTGTTTTTAAGTGCATACCTTTTATATGAGCATGGCTGGTGTAGTGACTGAAGGATTACGCCATGCTCAACAGTAGACAGCAGACTCCAGCAGTGCCAGGTGGGTAGCCCTTCCCTCCTCCCTCCCTCCCTCCCTACATGCCTCCTAACACTCAGGCTTGTTCTGACTCTCTGAGATGCTCCATATCCAGCCCACCTCCCTTAAGTTCCCTGAACCGAATAGGAGATGAGTGTACCTCCTCACGGCCGTGACTGTTTTACCAGGACCCCCTGGACCTGGGGACCACACGTATCAGGGAACAGAGGAATGGCAGACCTGATTCAGATTCCTGGCCTATGAGCTAGTCGTCCTCTTGCCTGTGGAAGAGTTATGACCGGTCACGGCCCCCTGGGGTTCTATAAAGCTCAGGCTCTGAGGCAGGCTCCACAGTGGGTCTAGTCCTGCACTGCTGGGACCATTACTCCTGCCTGAGGAGCCTAGTGTAAAGACACACAGCCAGGACATGCCTCTACACTAACCCAAATATCACTCCACATGTTGGCACCCCAAATCCCTGCCATCAACATGCTCTCCATCACTGAATACACAGCACAATGGAAAGTGTGTACCAAAAAAAAAAACTTTTAAGTCCCTCTAACACAAAACTAACTACAGCTATCCCGAGATATTGGACACCTGTGGGCCAGAGATGGAGAGCTAATGGTTTCATGGTGGCAAGCTCTGAATGGTTATAAACAGGGTTAAGTTGAGCTGCCTGGGACAGCAGAGCAGTGCTCCCTTCAGCTGGACCAGGCTATGTTTACAAGAAGCAATTCTCACCAGACACATTTCCAGAAAGCCCTATCCACAAAGACTTAAAGTGTCTATACTCCTGCACATTACTCAGAGCTCCAATACACCTACACACCTACTGGAACGTGGTGCTCTACCACAGCAGGATAACAGAAAGGGGTCATCCCAGACCAGAACACCCACAACGCATTTCTCAATAATTCTACACTCCGGCCCCTCCACAAAACCAGCCAACAGAGGCATTCTCCTTGAAATCCTCATCATGTGCAAGCATGCAGAATTAGAGAAAGCAAAGCATGATTACGGGAAATAATATAGTCTGTATGCCCAGTCTACTCAAACCAGAGCATACAACCCCCACAAACACTCTAAGACTTAGGGAAAAGGAGGGCGAAACACACCCCCATTCACATCAACGGGGATGTAGTGGAGCGGGTCGAGAGTTTGAAGTTCATTGGGGTCCACATCACCAACAAACTATCATGGTCCAAACACACCAAAAAAGTTGTGACGAGGGCACAACAATGGCTTTTCCCCCCCAGGAGACTGAAAAGATTTGGCATGGGTCCACAGATCCTCAAAATGTTCTACAGCTGCACCATCGAGAGCATCCTGACTGGTTGCATCACAGCCTGGTACTACAGAGGGTAGTGTGTACAGCTCAGTACATCACTGGGGCCAAGCTTCCTGCCATCCAGGACCTATAACTAGGCGGTATCAGAGGAAGGCCCCAAAAAGTGTCACCCAAGTCATAGACTGTTCTCTCTGCTACCGCACGGCAAGCGGTACCGGAGCGCCAAGTCTAGGTCCAAAAGGCTCCTTAACAGCTTCTACCCCCAAGCCATAAGACTGCAGAACAATTAATCAAATGTTTTTACACTGCTGTTACTCATTGTTTATTATCTATGCATAGTCACTTTACCCCTACCTACATGTACAAATTACCTCAACTAACACATTGACTAGGTACTGGTACCCCCTGTATATAGCCTCATTATTGTTATTTTATTGTGTTACTTTAAAAAATATATACTGTGTATATATATTCTTTTTTTTCTTCATTTTTTTCTTTAATTTATTTAGGAAATATTTTCTTAACTCTGTTTTCTTAAAACTGCATTGTTGGTTCAGCATTTCACAGTAAGGTCTACACCTGTTGTATTCGGCGCATGTGGCATATAAAATTTGATTAGATTTTTTATTTATTTTTACATTTTTAACTGAGGGCAGACCAGACATGGAGTGAGGTTCCTGTACAAAAACAGACATAGCCCGCTGTTGGCCTGTGGAACAGCCCCTCTGTCACCTGAAATTAGCCTTGGAACATGGAGTTGGAGGCCAGACATTGCCATTGGCTTTACAATGTAGATAAATGTTTATTGTAAAACCTGTGAGGTATACAAACAGAGCCTAGCTTGTCCAAGGTCCGTGGTTTTTGCGTTATTTCTGTTTGGAATGTGGGATGTTCCTTTAATGTGCAGAGCCTTGTCGTCTGTTTGCTTTCAGTCATTACAGTCACTTAAGATGACAGAGCGGTTTGCTTTACTTATCTCGCAAACAACTAAAAAACATAAGTGTTTTTTGTGTCTGTCATGCCTTGCGTTTGGGCTTGTATTACTGTGTTTACCCCCTGACTTAGATCAAAGACTGATTGCTTTAGACTGTGTAACCAGAACAGAGTGCAGGCCAGTGATTACAGCCCCGTTCTCTTTGTAGAGGCATCTTAGATCCAGACAATTGTCCTATGGAGAGTAAAGGCCAGGGAAATATTTCACACAAAACCTTGACTCTGATAGGTGAGCTCAACAGAGACGTCTGCTAGTCCACACTGCTCTCTGAAAGCAATGGCATCAGGATGTGTTGGCCAAGAGAAAGAGTTCATCTGTTTGATTTATCTGTCCAGGCCTCTATATGGAGGACAGTTTTGTAAATCATCTTCAGTGTTCTTTCTCAGAATAACAAGACAAACACAAGTTCTTTGTACAATCAACATTTAATAACACTAATCAAAATATATTTACAAACATAATGAGTGATCATGAAAAGGTAGGAAATAGAATGAAAGACAAGTAAGAGACCTCATGTCACGACTTCCGCCGAAGTTGGTCCCTCTCCTTGTTCGGGCGGCGTTCGGCGGTCGAAGTCGCCGACCTTCTAGCCATCGCTGATCCTCTTTTCCTTTTCCTTTGGTTTTGTCTTGTCTTGTATCACACCTGGTTGCAATCCCATTCATTACATGTTGTGAATTTAACCCTCTGTTCCCCCTCAGATATGTTCTGGTGTGTGACGGGTTTTGAACCCACTTGTATTATTTGGTATATTTTGGTTTTCTGAGTTTTTGAGCACTTATTAAACTGCTCCGTTTTATACCAAGTTCGATCTCCTGCGCCTGACTTCCCTGCCACCAGCACGCACCCTTACACCTCAAGATATTTGAATATTAAAGATGTGATACTCAGTCTCTGAACAGTCTGTTGTCCTTGGCTTTGGCTGGGCCACATGGAGGTGAACAAAGCAAAGATGGCAGTGTCCTTTGTCCTGAGTCGAGGGGTTCCTTGGTGGTGGTTTCTTGTTCCTTTACTCTGAGTTTGGATGGTTATGTCCCTGGTTGTTCTGTCTTCTGGCTCTTCCTTTGAGTTGCAGAGGCTGTGGTCTAAATTGTCTTCTCTTTATTTCCTTGAAGAAGGTTAGCTTAAATGTACCGTTCAGCCTACACTAGTTCTTTAAAGACTAAGTCTCCTTCTGAGACTGTTTAGTGCATGGTCTCTTCCGTCCCAACATATGTACTAGATTACAGGTACTATTCCCTAAAAGGTAATTTCCCTAACCAGTTCTTGCCATTAAAGGCAAAGGTCCTGTGGTCAGCCTACTGAACATGGAGTTTCTTCTCCCTCAGAGAGAGAGAGAGAGAGAGAGAGAGAGAGAGAGAGAGAGAGAGAGAGAGAGAGAGAGGTCCAGCTTGAGAAGTCCAGCAGGATAAGAGGCTAAAGGTGTCCGTATGCTTCACATCCGAAGCAGTTTGAAACAGTTCATGCATATATTATGACATTGTGACATTTTCGTTTGCTTTGGTCTTCGGCAAGGGTTTTTTCAGCTGTTCTGCACAAAATAAAATGTCTCGAGGCAAGCTGAAATTCGGTAGCCAAAGTCTACGCCCCTTCATCGGTGATTGGTCAACAGTAGGGATTCTTCAATTAAGTGTTTGTTGTCATTCAGCGAGATGCTTTCACTTACTGCACCAAACATCTTAGTTGGATGTAAAATTACGTGACTAAGATCTCCTCGGCAAAAACATCTAGATTAATGATGGATTTCTTGAGTCATCTAAGACTAATTCTGACTATTTTGAGCTACGGCATCTCAAAATGGACAAACAGTGCTATTGCTGCTTTTTTCTCATTTTTCAAGCGAAGGACTTTTAAGGCAGTACGAGAGCACACTCGTTTGGTTTGTCTAGCACATTTCGGCTAGCCGCCAGCAAAACCAAAGCATGCGGAAGACTTAAGAGAGTGAGGGGAGACAGCAGAGTCCTTTGTAGTCCTGTGAGGTCACATGGTATCGGACCTAGGTGTGAAGGGACACTTTTATGACCCTTTGTCTTAGAGAGAGAGACCTTCCCCTACTATTTGTACTACAATTATTTGCATATTGTTAAAAACACTGTACATAGCTGATAATATACAATTTGAAACATCTTTATCCTTTTGAAACCTTTATGAATCCAAAGTTTACTGTAAAAAAAATATTTAACCTTTATTTAACTAGGCAAGTCACATCTTTAACTTGCTTTGGCAATGAAAACATATGTTTCCCGAGCCAATAAAGCACCATTGAATTGAATTGAGAGCTTGGAAGAACTCAGTAGTCCATAACAGTTCAGCATTATAGAAAGACAGTAAAAGTATGTTCAACATTGTTCAACATATGTGTCACGTCCTGACCAGCAGATGGAGCTGTGGTAGTAGTTTGGGGGTCAGGACGTGGCAGTCTTGTGTGTGTCTTGTGACTCCTAATCAGGAACAGCTGGGAATCGTTGTTCCTGATTGGGAGTCATATATGTAGGAGTTGTTTGTCACTGGGGTTTGTGGGTGGTTGTTTTTACACTGTGTTTTGTATGCCTGTAAAACTGTCACTGTGGTGTTTATTGTTTTTTTCAGTGGATGCTCTACTCCTTTTTGAAAATTAAAATATGAGTATCCACACTTCCGCTGCGCCTTGGTCCTCCTTACAACAGCACGAAGTATTTTGTGACAATATGACATTAAAACTAAAAATTAAACTAAACACTATCCACACTTAAAACCTCTTGGGGCTAGGGGGCAGTATTTTCATGGCTGGATGAAAAACGTACCCAATTTAAACAGGTTACTACTCTGGCCCAGAAAATAGAATATGCATATTATTAGTAGATTTGGATAGAAAACACTCTGAAGGTTCTAAATATGTTTGAATGGTGTCTGTGAGTATAACAGAACTCATATGGCAGACAAAAACCTGAGAAAAATTGAATCAGGAAGTGGGAGAAATTAGAAATGTAGTTTTTCTTTTGAATCCCTTGAAAAACTACAGTGACATAGGATTTACGTTACACCTCCTATGGCTTCCATTGGCTTTCAACAATCTTCAGGAACTGGTTTCATCCGTCACCTGTTACCGGGCAGAAAATTGTGGCTCAGTCAATCACTGGCCAGTCTGAGGACAGGTGTCTCGTAACGCGCATGCACGTGACTTCGTTGTTTGTTATTTTTCTTCTGGGATGAATACCTATTGCCCGGTTGTAAGATTATCACAATTTTACGTTAACAAATACCCTAAAGGATTGATTGTAAACATCGTTTGACATGTTTCTACAAACGGTAATGGAACTTTTGAACATTTCGTCTATGGATTTGCGTCCACGCCACATGGCATTGTAAAGTGTTCTGGATGGGTCAACAAAACGGACGTATTTGGACATAAATGATGGACTTTGCAGAACAAATGAACATTTCTTGTGGAAGTGGAACCCCTTCCGAGTGCATTCCGCCGAAGATCAGCAAAGGTAAGAAAATATTTCGAACATATTTTTAGAGATTTGTCGACGCCGTGGTTGTAGGCTAACTGTATAGCTTAGCATTGAAGGCTAAGTTCTGTACTCAGAATATTGAACAATGTGCTTTTTCAGTAAAGTTATTTTGAAATCTGACAAAGTGGTTGCATAAAGGAGTAGATTATCTCTAATTCTTTAAATAATTGTTATACATTTTGTCAACATTTATGAGTTCTTCTGTAAATTAAATGTGCCTATTCACTGGCAGTTATGGGGAGAAAACATTTTCTGAACGTCACGCGCCAAAGTAGAAATTGGGTTTTTGGATATAAATATGAACTTGATCGAACAAAAAATGCATGTATTGTCTAACATGATGTCCTAGGAGTGTCATCTGATGAAGATTGTCAAAGGTTAGTGCTTAATTTGAGCTGTTTTTCTGGTTTTGTGACTGCTATCCGTGCTTGGAAAATGGCTATCCTAAAATAATCTAATGTTTTGCTTTCACCGTAAAGCCTTTTTGAAATCGGACAATGTGTTTGGATTAACGAGTAGAGTATCTTTAAAATGCCGTATAATACATGAATTTTAATTTTGAGATAATTTTTTTATTTAATTCGCGCCGTGCTATCTCACTGGTTGTTGTCCAACCAATCCCGTCAACGGGATTTTATCTCGAAGGGGTCCTCAAGAGGTTTTATCCAGCTGGAAAATACTGTAGTCAATGGTAACAATTTAATCCATGGTTGTTCCACCTGGTTTAACTTTGGCACAGATGAAAAATCTAAAATCATGTCTTATTTTAGAGATAAAACCAACAATTCCCTTTCTGTCTTAATTACAATCCTCAAGTAAAGGCAATTCATTGTTACTTACCATCTACAAATTCTGTCCCACACAGACTTATTTCATCTTTTAAAAAAGGCTTTCTAGAATAACTAGAGGAAAGGGTATACACTCTGTCTTGGGATAGAAGCACGTAGTGGGCCTTTCAGAGAGAGGATTTCTGTAAAGCACGTCTCCAGTCATTGTCCCCATGAAGGGAAGGGAAGCCTTGACACAAGCAGACAATACTGCACAAGTAAAACATTGTTACTTTTTTTAAAGACACACGGAAGCCTGCTTCCACAGCCATTTCAAAGGTGAAGAGTTCCTTAAAAGTCCTCAGTGCCAACATTCAATAAGAGAGATACAGAGGGAGCTGTGTGTGTGTGTGTGTGTGTGTGTGTGTGTGTGTGTGTGTGTGTGTGTGTGTGTGTGTGTGTGTGTGTGTGTGTGTGTGTGTGTTTGTGTCCATTAATTGCTCCTCTGTCGGGTGTTCTGTCGTTTCACGCTGACAACCTTTCTTACAAAGGACACACAGAATCCTGATAGAGGGGCATCAACAGGTGCCAAATGAAGGCTGGACATGTTTTTTTCACTGTGTACAAACTAAAGCACACACACACAAAAGCACAAAGAAAGCTAATGTCCTGTGACATAAAGCTACAGGAAATCCTGGTATCAAGAATACAGTGAGGGAAAGAAGTATTTGATCCCCTGCTGATTTTGTACGTTTGCCCACTGACAAAGAAATGATCAGTCTCTAATTTTAATGGTAGGTTTATTTGAACAGTGAGAGACAGAATAACAACAAAAAAATCCAGAAAAACGCATGTCAAAAATTTTATAAATTGATTTGCATTTTAATTAGGGAAATAAGTATTTGACCCCTCTGCAAAACATGACTTAGTACTTGGTGGCAAAACCCTTGTTGGCAATCACAAAGGTCAGATGTTTCTTGTAGTTGGCCACCAGGTTTGCACACATCTCAGGAGGGATTTTGCCCCACTCCTCTTTGCAGATCTTCTCCAAGTCATTAAGGTTTCGAGGCTGACGTTTGGCAACTCGAACCTTCAGCTCCCTCCACAGATTTTCTCTGGGATTAAGGTCTGGAGACTGGCTAGGCCACTCCAGGACCTTAATGTGCTTCTTCTTGAGCCACTCCTTTGTTGCCTTGGCCGTGTGTTTTGGGTCATTGTCATGCTGGAATACCGATCCACGACCACTTTTCAATACCCTGGCTGAGGGAAGGAGGTTCTCACCCAAGATTTGACGGTATATGGCCCCATCCATCGTCCCTTTGATGCGGTGTAGTTGTCCTGTCCCTTTAGCAGAAAAACACCCCCAAAGCATAATGTTTCCACCTCCATGTTTGACGGTGGGGATGGTGTTCTTGGGGTCATAGGCAGCATTCCTCCTCCTCCAAACATGGCAAGTTGAGTTGATGCCAAAGAGCTCCATTTTGGTCTCATCTGACCACAAAACTTTCACCCAGTTGTCCTCTGAATCATTCAGATGTTCATTGGCAAACTTCAGACAGGCATGTATATGTGCAGGAATTCAGTCCTTCACGGCGTAGTGTGTTACCAATTGTTTTCTTGGTGACTATGGTCCCAGCTGCCTTGAGATCATTGACAAGATCCTCCTGTGTAGTTCTGGGCTGATTCCTCACCGTTCTCATGATCATTGCAACTCCACGAGGTGAGATCTTGCATGGAGACCCAGGCCGAGGGAGATTGACAGTTCTTTTGTGTTTCTTCCATTTGCGAATAATCGCACCAACTGTTGTCACCTTCTCACCAAGCTGCTTGACGATGGTCTTGTAGCCCATTCCAGCCTTGTGTAGGTCTACAATCTTGTCCCTGACATCCTTGGAAAGCTCTTTGGTCTTGGCCATGGTGGAGAGTTTGGAATCTGATTGATTGATTGCTTCTGTGGACAGGTGTCTTTTATACAGGTAACAAGCTGAGATTAGAAGCACTCCCTTTAAGAGTTTGCCCCTAATCTCAGCTCATTACCTGTATAAAAGACACCTGGGAGCCAGAAATCTTTCTGATTGAGAGGGGGTCAAATACTTATTTCCCTCATTAAAATGCAAATCAATTTATAACATTTTTGACATAAGTTTTTCTGGATTTTTGTTGTTGTTATTCTGTCTCTCACTGTTCAAATAAACCTACCATTAAAATTATAGACTGATCATTACTTTGTCAGTGGGCACACGTACAAAATCAGCAGGTGATCAATACTTTGTTCTCTCACTGTAGAAGACAGAAGCTGGAAATATTATAAAAAACAACAAGCTGCTTCTTTGATAGAATACATCTCAGGAATCATGTGCAGGTACTCTATCCACCAGCTGGTGAGAAAGAGTGACTGAGAAACAGAGATGCAGAGAAAGGGGAGGGAGAGGGGGCAGCAAGAAAAGGGGAGAGGAGAGAAGAGCAACAAGGAAAAAGAAAAGAAAGTGAGCTGGACATACACAGGAGCTGATTCACAGGCATACTAGGCACTGCCCTGGGAAAAAGACTCAGAGCAAACGTGTCGATTGGCATGCAAATCAGGCCGGTATGTGGACACAGGGGGGAGGGTCTCTCTGGGCTTCAGAGGCAGTCATTTGCCGGCGTTCACCTCCCATCAATATCAGGGCTGATTAATGAGAAGCTGGGGGGAGAGAGGGGGAGGGCAACGGCCAGGTGTCGGAGCAGCCACAGAATGGGAATAAAGAGGTTGAGGGCAGTGATCCGCAAGGAATTCCAGCAGAGCGGCAAGCAGTCCAGGGGGGTCGGAGGGGGCTGCTGGAACACAGGGGAGGGAGGGCTGGATGCATAAAGCCTTGAATGTTTGAGACCAGGGAGAGTGTCCTCCAAGAGGGTCTCTCTAAGGATTACAAAGGCTCATGTTCAAATAAACATTTGTGGTTGTGAGGACATGTGGCAAATGTGTTTGTGCAAGCTGTGTGTAAGCGTTTCAGGAAGCGTTAGTGTGTATGTGTGTGTGAGGGGGAGTTCCCCCTTGTGCCTCTCTCGTTCTGTGACTGGCCTGGTCATGTGGCCAGCGGTTCTCACAGGGGCACTGGGCCATCAGAAACAGGAGGGCACGTATTACAGCTGCATGCCTATGTCATTGTTTGTGCCGGGTGCCTCTCTGCTGAACACAGGAAAATCAATCCTGAAACATCAGCACCAACCCATAAGAGCAGGCTGGCCTGGATGGGACAGAGGGACTATTGTGTCGGTTTATCACAGGCAAAAACTGACTAACTCAACCACTATGGAGTCTATTTACTCCTCATTTATCGCACTGTTCTCTCAAAACATGCCTACCAGAAAACAGCTCGCAATCTGTTTCTTATTCAATGTTAGTGTGTGGAGGAAGCTGTCAATTCAACATTGACTGAAAGCACTACTGTGCTTTGAATGATGTGAAATGGAAGTGTAGTACTACAAAGCACTCATTTTATATCTTCTATTACAGGAATCTTTGGTCTGTAGCCCAGGCCGCTGCATTCCTTCCGTGACAGAGCGCACAAGGACTGAAAACTAGATGGAATCTCAGATGCCAAGCCAGAGTTGAAGAAACCTCAGAGATATAGGCTGCATATGGTAACATACTGGGTTAGTTCAAAAAAGGATTTGAGTTTTAAAAGATTATTCAACTAAAAAACAAGAGCAGTGCTAAGAAAAAGTACTTTACATTATAACCCGCTTATAATTGAAAAATCCTTTCACACCAACAACCAATGCCAGAAAAATAAAAAGACAACAAATCCAGGCTAGACAGTGTTCTGTAAGTTGCTCTCGATAAGAGTGTCTGCTCATTGACTAAAATGTCATGTAAATGTAAATGTATCAGTATGTATCCATGCATGATCCATCAATGATAAATAGTATGTTGTGAAACGTGATGAAAAAGGGTGGGGAGAGATGAGAAGGCCTTGTCAAACTCATGGACTAGGCCTAATATCCAGGATGCCTATTATTGTGAGGCTGTGAACTCAGAAGCGGAGGAGAGAGAACTGATCTATCAAATCCTGGCCTTGATACTGCTATATCCCATTCCCGCACAGGCCTGTTCAGTCCTGATCCACACACAGAGCAAGCCTTGGTTATGATACGCAGCAAGGCATTCTGATTTCTCCTGGGAGAGGCTGTGTTGGTGGGTAGGGGACGGGGTCAGCTACAACCTTAAACTGATTAAGGAAAATAAACAGGGCCATTCTGAGACAGTTCCTTCAGAAAAATTATACAACAGCTGGGAGTTTCTAAAAAAATCAGTGAGAATAACACCAAACACAAAGTATTCGTTGATTTTCCATTTTTTAGAGAGTCAGGATAGGCCTTGTAAGACGAATACGGGGGTGTCTCTAACACGTCTGCCTTCGCACCGGGTGCCACGCTCTCCCCGGTGACCTGAGAGGGTGTCAGGCCCTTTTCTGAATAACCAGCACCATCCGCCACATTGAGAGGGAGGCTAAAAGGTTAATTGAGTCTCTGCGCTGCGCCTTCCTCTGTGTAATTTACTGTGATTAATGCATGGAGGTTACTGTCAGACTCATTCTCTAATTGTCCAAAACACCTCGTAATTAACCACATCTGTAAAAATGTGTGTGTCTCTCACTGTAGCATGCTCAGAGCACTGGGGGATGTTGATGGGAAAACATGAGAGGACCTCTGATCTCTCATGGTGTTTTCAGCCAGGGCATATAGATTGAGTATTTCATATCTCTATTGGACAAGTAGTCTCTATGAATCTGGCTTTGAACCTTCTATTCAGTTAGACCTTGACTGCTTTTCTCTAAGAAACGGAGCTGCTGAAACGGGAAGAAAAGGCTTGCCTTGGCCACAGCTAAGAGCAGGTAGGCCAAAGGGTGTTCATTAAACAGAATGAATCTGGGTGAATTCTCACTGCAACCCAGAACCTTATCACTCCTGTGACCTGCTCCTTCTACAAGTTTCCGCTAGAAACTTTCCTGAAAAGAAAAACTTCAGTTCAAGAGAAAATCTCAACGCACAGAGATCACAGTGCGCTCAATCCAAATGTTGTTCTGAGTAACAATGTGATACCCAGGGTAAACATTTCAAGTTTCCTGTCAGTCTTAGGCTGTCTACCTGCCAGTGTTCTCTTCATCAATTATTTCCTGGGAACCCCTTGCCAAGTCTTGTACTGAATTTGACATGACAGAACCAAAGGGAAGATGTTACGATAGAATGACGCCTCCACCAGCTACAGTTCATATATTGCTATAGTATACCTATAGTTGATTGTTGTAAAAAAAATGTTGGCATGCTCTTTGGTATTGCCTTTATTTTGAAAGGATTATATAAACATTAAATCATTGGAGCTTATAAATATGAGTGGGATATGTGTTTTGGGGCAGCCCTATGGAGAATTTTCAGTTGTAGACAGACTCCATTTTGTGGGCCCTGCTTTGATGATATGGCTGGCCACATTCCCCTGACGACGTGCTTCGACAGCTTATCTCTGGGAGAGTGTGTTGGCGCATTCATTTCCCTGTGTATTCTCCCTGTTGGGCGTGTGCCTGCATACGATGGACGCAATTTGCCAGCCTGTCGCTGTGACTATGTGTGCGTATGTCTGTGACTGGGTGTGTGTTCGCTCAGGGCATCAGGCTTTTTTTCTCTATTTTTGATAATGGGTAAATTGTACATTTTAATCTTGGATTACACTAGTCTGACGCCAAGGAGGTTTTTTATGCCAGATGGTCTCAGGCTGCTACATGCAGGTGGTCTGTGCCAAAGGTATCCTGTATTCTGTATACTTCTGGCCCTTCTTTGGACACTGTGTTAACTAACCTCCAGACGAGCTTCAATGCCATACAACTCTCCTTCCGTGGCCTCCAACTGCTCTTAAATACAAGTAAAACTAAATGCATGCTCTTCAACCGATCTCTGCCTGCACCTGCCCGCCCGTCCAGCATCACTACTCTGGACGGTTCTGACTTAGAATATGTGGACAACTACAAATACCTAGGTGTCTGGTTAGACTGTAAACTCCCCTTTCAGACTCACATCAAACATCTCCAATCCAAAGTTAAATCTAAAATTGGCTTGCTATTTCGCAACAAAGCATCCTTCACTCATGCTGCCAAACATACCCTCGTAAAACTGACTATCCAACCGATCCTCGACTTCGGCGATGTCATTTACAAAATAGCCTCTAATACCCTACTCAATAAATTGGATGCAGTCTATCACAGTGCCATCCGTTTTGTCACCAAAGCCCCATATACTACCCACCACTGCGAACTGTACACTCTCGTTGGCTGGCCCTCGCTTCATACTCGTCGCCAAACCCACTGGCTCCAGGTCATCTACAAGACCCTGCTAGGTAAAGTTCCCCCTTATCTCAGCTCGCTGGTCACCATAGCATCACCCACCTGTAGCATGTGCTCCAGCAGGTATATCTCTCTGGTCACCCCCAAAGCCAATTCCTCCTTCGGCCGCCTCTCCTTCCAGTTCTATGCTGCCAATGACTGGAACGAACTACAAAAATCTCTGAAACTGCAAACACTTATCTCCCTCACTAGCTTTAAGCACCAGCTGTCAGAGAGCAGCTCACAGATTACTGCACTTGTACATAGCCCATCTATAGTTTAGCCCAAACAACTACCTCTTCCCCTACTGTATTTATTTATTTTGCTCCTTTGCACCCCATTTTTTCTATTTCTACTTTGCACTTTCTTCCACTACAAATCTACCATTCCAGTGTTTTACTTGCTATATTGTATTTACTTCACCACCATGACCTTTTTTGCCTAGACTTATTTTTCTACTATATTATTGACTGTATGTTTGTTTTACTCCATGTGTAACTCTGTGTTGTTGTATGTGTCAAACTGCTTGCTTTATCTTGGCCAGGTCGCAATTGTAAATGAGAACTTGTTCTCAACTTGCCTACCTGGTTAAATAAAGGTGAAATAAATAAAAATAAAAAAGGACTGAATGTGGGTAAAACTAACAAAACTTCCCCCTTTGTACTTTTGACCTCATTTTATTTTCCTAGCTACTCAAATGGAGCGGCACAAGAGAGCGAGAGAAAGAGAGAGAGAGCGAGAGAGTGAGTGAGATTGTTGTAGAATCGATAGACTGCCTTCATTAGAATAATTAATAATTACACTTACATCAATTATAAAAAGTACTTTCATGTTGTTAAAAACGAAATCTCTACCATTTCTAGGGACTATTAACTGGTGCAGGTGTACTTGCAATACATTGTTATTTATAGTATGAGACCGAATACATTTTCAGGACGGTTTTACTGCAAAACTAACCATGTCAAGTGACCTTGCTTTTAAAGGAGAATAATACATTTCCAGAGTTAGCATATTCAGATTTTATGCAAACACATTGCAGGTGCAAATGAATGCTTAATATGGTTTGTCACAGTCAAGGTGAAAGGATTTTCTGGGAGGAAGCTATTATCTCGGCAACTCTTGGCAACTCAGACTTATTTGGAATGGCTGTCATGTTGCTCAAAATCCCACAGGAATGAAATCATCTGTGTAAATGTCATCTGTCCACATAGAAAGAGGAAGCTAGTTGGAATGCTCATACAAAACTTTTAAAGTGTCTGTTCGAGAAATGTTTCTGCCTTTATTGTGTAAAATGTACAATTTCCTACATTCACACTGTACATTTACTATAGAAGTTTGAAAGTATGGATATATCATTCTAAATAGAAGGACGAAGAACCCTTCGATTTAAAATGGTGAAGTCCTTCCCCCTCAAAGTGTCGGCTCCCTCTATATTTGGCATGGTGAGCCTGGCAAAAGGCACAGTGCAACCATGAATGTTTCCTCAAGGACTGCAGAGAGGGTAGAGGAGGACTGCGGTTTGTAATTAATTTACTGCTAGATTACACTGGATAAAGGCCATATCATTACAAAATTAAATTGACAGTGGTCCTTGGTGCGGATGCTATTTGGAGTATGTCTGTGTGCAAAAATTCAATGTGTACTTGTGTGTGTGTTTGTGAGAGGGATGTTGTGCACACAATGAGATTTGTGTCCCGGGGGACTTGTGTAAGTGGAAAATGATGGTTAATTACACACTAACAGATGTACACAAGGCCGAGTGGCCTATTGCATAAATCATGGAAACAAATCAAGAAAACCAAAGGACCATGCGTATGAACAATATGTAGCAGACATATCATGAAAAATACTGGGTAAAATGTCATGTTTCTATTGCTTTGGCTACATGTAAACCTAGGTAAAATGGACTAATCCTTACCTTAGCTAACCTATTAGGTTACATGTACACTCTTGGCATTCTCTCAAACAACTTCACCTGGAAGGTTTTTACAACAGTCTTGAAGGAGTTCCCACATATGCTGAGCACTTATTGGCTGCTTTTCCTTCACTCTGCGGTCCAACTCATCCCAAACCATCTAAATTGGGTTGAGGTCGGGTGATTGTGGAGGCCAGGTTATCTGATGCAGCACTCCATCACTCTCCTTCCTGGTCAAATAGCTCTTACACAGCCTGGAAGTGTTCTGGGTCATTGTCCTGTTGAAAAACAAATTATACTACCACTAAGCGCGAACCAGATAGTATGGCATATCGCTACAGAATGCTGTGGTAGCCAAGCTGGTTAAGTTTGCCTTGAATTCTAAATAAATGACTGACAGTGTCACCAGCAAAGCACCCCCACACCTCCTCCTCCATGCTTCGCAGTGGGAACAACACATGCAGAGATCATCTGTTCACCAACTGTGCGTATGACAAAGACACGGTGATTGGAACTAAAAATCTCAAATTTAGACTCATCAGACCAAAGGACAGATTTCCACCGGTCTAATGTCCATTGCTCGTGTTTCTTGGCCCAAGCAAGTTTATTAGTGGTTTCTTTGCAGCAATTCAACCATGAAAGCCTGATTCACAGAGTCTCCTCTGAACAGTTGATGCCTGTTACTTGAACTCTGTGAAGCATTTATTTTGAGAACCAATTTCATCATAGCGCTTGATGGGTTTTGCGACTGCACTTGAAGAAACTTTCAAAGTTCTTGACATTTTCCGGATTGACTGACCTTCATGTCTTAAAGTAATGATGGCCTGTCATTTCTCTTTACTTGTTTGAGCTGTTCTTGCTGTTCTTAACATGGACCTGGTCTTTACCAAATAAGGCAATCTTCTGTATACCAACGCTACCTTGTCACAACACAACTGATTGGCTCAAACGCATTATGAAGTAAATCAATTCTTCAAATTAACTTTTAACAAGGCACACCTGTTAATTGAAATGCACTCCAGGTGACTACCTCATGAAGCTGGTTGAGAGAATGCCAAGAGTGTGCAAAGCTGTCATCAAGGCAAATGGTGGCTACTTCGAAGGATCTCAAATATAACATATCTGTAACGTCCGTCGTTAAAGGTAGACCAAGGCACAGCGTGTGTTGGGTTCATCATATTTTATTTAACGGTGAACCAGCAAAAACCAAAACAATAAACAACACAACGAACGAAAAGTTTTGTAGGCTACTCACAGCAATACAAAAAAAAGATCCCACAAACACAGGTGGAAAAAAGGCTGCCTAAGTATGGTTCCTAATCAAAGACAACGATAGACAGCTGCCTCTGGTTAGGAACCATACTCGGCCCAACACAAAGAAATACAAAACATAGAATACCCACACCACACCCTGACCTAACCACATAGAGAAACAAACCCTCTCGCTCAGGTCAGGGCGTGACAATATCTTTTCATTTGTTTAACACTTTTCTGGTTACTACATGACTCCATATGTGTTATTTTATAGTTTTGATGTCTTTACTATTATTCTACAATGTAGAAAATAGTACAAATAAAGAAAAACACTAGAATGAGTAGGTGTGTCCAAACTTTTGACTGGTACAGTATATGAACATATTGCAGTGTGTAACATGAGAGAGGACATAATCAATGCGCTATGGCAGTGCTAGACTTTAGCAGGCAGATTTTTCCATGAGGTAGAGGCAGTGATGCAGAGTGTTGGTAGTAACCAAGCCCGTGGTCATTACTCCATTATCAGGGGTTGAGCTGCTTGCCCTTTAACGCTCGGTGATGCAGAACTACTGTACGCTCTGGGGTATCGGCTCCTGATGAAAAGTGGCACGTGGCACACATTCTAGCAACGTCACCACAGTTCCTGTCATTCCCAAGTGGAGAAATGTTTGCAAGACGAGCCTCCTGAAAACACAAACACTCCATTGCATTTATTTTCTCTCCCTGTCTTTTAATTTGCACAAAGGCGATCAAAATGCAAAATGCTTGACCATTCCACAGGCGTTCCCCCTCTGTTCAAACTTTCAGTTGCCCCTTAATACCTTCAGGTCTTTCAGAGTCCCTCACCCCCTACCCCCTCCATCTTCCTACCAGACAAGCCTTACCCCTCATTAAGATACACCAAGCTTCCACTCTAGTTCCCAAGATTAGGCAAATGAGCTCCAAAGCACAGTCTATATAGATTGCGCCCCAGCCCCAGCAAACGTTTCAATCTCCAGCCTTATTCACACTGAAATAATAACCAGTTATATTTTCTTACATAACTTTACTGTAAGTAAAGCTCTATGGTAAGTAAAGCTCAGCTACTAGGTATTCCTTCAAATGCTTACACAAACACCTTGCATTCACTCGCGCACACACACGCACACACTAGCATAATTACTATATTCCTACCTGTGAATGACAATAGGACATTCTTGAATTTTGGTGTTTGGTGCACATTCCTTAATAAAACCTTGAATAGGGGTTAACAACAGCAAACAATATTCAACACAACTCTCTGCACAACTCAGTGAGTTAAGTTGCTTCGAGTCAAGAAGAATAGTACTCTCCAACAGGCTCCTGTGGTGGTTGACCTCAAACTTTTCTCAAAACCAAAGTAAAACCAAAACATAATTTGAGGGTGGAGACATATCTGGGAGGCTATCTATTTATATTTATTTATTTCACCTTTATTTAACCAGGTAGGCCAGTTAAGAACAAGTTCTCATTTACAACTGTGACCTGGTCAAGACAAAGCAAAGCAGTGCGACAAAAACAACAACACAGAGTTACACATAAACAAACGTACAGTCAATAACACAATAGAAAGAAAAAAAATTCTTGAAAATCTATGTACAGTGTGTGCAAATGTAGAAGAGTAGGGAGGAAGGCAATAAATAGGCCATAGAGGTGAAATAATTACAATTTAGCATTAACACTGGAGTGATAGATGTGCAGATGATGATGTGCACGTAGAGATACTGGGGTGCAAAAGAGCAAGAGGATAAGTAATATTATGGGGATGAGGTAGTTGGGTGTGCTATTTAGATTGGCTGTGTACAGGTACAGTGATCGGTAAGCTGCTCTGACAGCTGATGCTTAAAGTTAGAGAGGGAGATATAAGACTCCAGCTTCAGAGATTTTTGCAATTCGTTCCAGTCATTGGCAGCAGAGAACTGGAAGAAAAGGCGGCCAAAGGAAGTGTTGGCTTTGGGGATGACCAGTGAAATATACCTGCTGGAGCGTGTGCTACAGGTGGGTGTTGCTATGGTGACCACTGAGCTGAGATAAGGTGGGGCTTTAGCTAGTAAAGACTTATAGATGACCTGGAGCCAGTGGGTTTGGCGACGAATATATAGTGAGGGCCAGCCAACGAGAGCATACAGGTCGCAGTGGTAGGTAGTATATGGAGCTTTGGTGACAAAATGGATGGCACTGTGATAGACTACGTCCAATTTACTGAGTAGAGTGTTGGCAGCTACTTTGTAAATGGCATCGCCGAAGTCAAGGATCGGTAGGATAGTCAGTTTTACGAGGGTATGTTTGGCGGCATGAGTAAAGGAGGCTTTGTTGCGAAATAGGAGGCCAATTCTAGATATCATTTTGGATTGGAGATGATTAATGTGAGTCCGGAAGGAGAGTTTACAGTCTAATCAGACACTTAGGTATTTATAGTTGTCCACATATTCTAAGTCAGAACCGTCCAGAGTAGTGATGCTAGTCGGGGGTGCGGTTAGCAATCAGTTGAAGAGCATGCACTTAGTTTTACTAGCATTGAAAAGCAGTTGGAGGCCACGGAAGGAGTGTTGTATGCCGTTGAAGCTCGTTTGGAGGTTTGTTAGCACAGTGTCCAACGAAGGGCCATATGTATACAGAATGGTGTCATCTGCGTAGAGGTGGATCAGAGAATCACCAGCAGCAAGAGCGACATCCTTGATATATACAGAGAAAAGAGGTCCGGACAACAGGCCCTCCGATTTGACACACTGAACTCTATCTGAGAAGTAGTTGGTGAACCATGCGAGGCAGTCATTTGAGAAGCCAAGGCTATTGAGTGGTGATTGACAGAGTTGAATGTGGTGATTGACAGAGTTGAAAGCCTTGGCCAGGTCGATGAAGATGGCTGCACAATATTGTCTTTTATCGATGGCAGTTATGATATCATTTAGGACCTTGTCAGGTGCACCCATGACCAGCTTGGAAACCAGATTACATAGTGGAGAAGGTACGGTGGGATTCGAAATGGTCGGTGATCTGTTTGTTAACTTGGCTTTTGAAGATTTTAGAAAGGCAGGGCAGGATGGACATAGGTCTATAACAGTTTGGGTCTAGAGTGTCTCCCCCTTTGAAGAGGGGGATGACCGCGGAAGCCTTCCAATCTTTGGGGATCTCAGACGATACGAAAGACAGGTTGAATAGGCTAGTAATAGGGGTTGCAACAATTTTGGCAGATAGTTTTAGAAAGAGAGGGTCCAGATTGTCTAGCCCAGCTGATTTGTAGGGATCCAGATTTTGCCGCTCTTTCAGAACATCAGCTGTCTGGATTTGGGTGAAGGAGAAGCGGGGGGGGGGGGGGCTTGGGCAAGATGCTGCAGGGGGTGCTGAGATGTTGGCCGGGGTAGGGGTAGCCAGGTGGAAAGCATGGCCAGCCGTAGAAAAATGCTTATTGAAATGATCAATTATTGTAGGTTTATCGGTGGTGACAGTGTTTCCTATCCTCAGTGCAGTGGGCAGCTGGGAGGAGGTGCTCTTATTCTCCATGGACTTTATAGTGTCCCAAAACTTTTTGGAATTAGTGCTACAGGAAGCAAATTTCTGTTTGACAAAGCTAGCCTTAGCTTCCCTAACTGACTGAGTATATTGGTTCCTGACTTCCCTGAAAAGTTGCATATCGCGGAGGCTATTCGATGACTTATGACTTTATCTGTCGACATACTAACACAATCCTCATCTCATTCCATCTGTTTCCAAGTCTATGATTCAGAGGAGTGCAACCAATGCATTGACTGAAAGTACAATCTGGTCGGAGCGGAAAATGAAATCCCATGGTGGGCCATATCCAAATCCAATCCTGCTCAGTCACAGTTGCTGGCAAAGACAGACAGATAGGCCCAGCCGTCAGCCAGCAGAGTGGACAAGATGGCTCCGACAGACACGGTCGCCCTGTTTCTAGCTCCTTGCAAACTTTTTTTCTGTGTTATTTCTTACATTATTTGCTCAGAAAGTTTATTGTATTATTGCCTACATCCGAAAATAACTTCTGGACATTAGATCACTCACTCACCAGAAATTCAAACAGAAATTTGGCTTCCCTGTTATTAAAGGTACAAGCATTTTGCTGCACCTGCGATAACGTCTGTGTACGCGACCAATAAACTTATATTTTATATGGTGTAAAACCACCAGTTTATATCTACTGCTTGTCTCCTGGCATCCTAGGCCTTCCATACAACCAGTCGCCTCATCCCTCCCCTCCCCACTCCCTTCCCACCGGCAGACTACAGTAGGCCACCCTCACGTCAGCTGAGGGGACGTGTCAGAGGTCAAGGAGCAAACCTGTTTGTGTCACGCCCCGTCTGGCTACAGGCAACATGGCTGAGAGAGAACCAGAGGAGAGGAAGAGCTGCAGGCATGATGGCCATGAGGAGCACAGTGAACATGGGTTACATAGCTACTGATAATAGCTCCATCTGTGCCCTGGACTGTGTAGTAATGCATGCTGTAATAATATGAATCCCTGCTTTGCCTCTTCCCATGAGTTCATAGTTCATTCAATATCTTACCCCTCTCTGCTCTCTCAACCCCCATGGGCACTAGATCTGTGCTCACTAGATCATCCACATCATTGATACAAATTATTATTGGTGATCCATGACCATCATATAATTTCAATTGTGTTACAGTGACTGGAATACTCACTGTTTGGTTTGAATGTTCATGTACAACATGAGAAATACAATGCATTTCAAAGATGCATTAAAAATAGACTGCCATGGTTGAGAAGGGCCAAAAAATACACTGAGACACCCTCTCTAGTGTTGTTTGGGGAAGCACCCTTTTAATGGTCTCTCCTCTCTCCAGGCATTCTCCTTGGCCTACTTTCCTTCATTGCCCACACGTGAGAAGGACCTGCGAGGAGAGTGAAAATTGTTGCTCGCCTGTATAATTCTCACTTCTTGACACTTGCTCTCAATTTATTCTGCTTGCGTGAGCTAATCTGGAGAAAACACATCTCACTTGGTCTCACAAGCGTAGCTAATGGCTTCGGGAACACCACACTGGAGAGGAGATGTGTGTGAGGGAAGGGAGGGCTAGAGGGAAGATTGAGAGAGGGGGAGTGATGGATGTGCATATAGAAGCTGTCAAATAAATCCTTAATCCCCTCTTTGCATTTAGGGAGTTTATGTTTGTCAGATTTGATCCTGGAGGACTAAAACATGAAGCCAGACTGGCTGATAAAAAAGTTAAATCAGGTCCAAGGATGGAAGAGGAGTGTTCAGCCTTGAGACCAGTGAATGCTAAACAGGCCGGGAAATAACTATTCATCATGTGTGGTTATTGGTCAAAATCTGACATGGAAGACAGCCAAGACTGCACTTTCAGAAGAGAAAAGACACCTTTGCCATTTCAAACAGGCATACATCCAGTTGATAGGAGGTAAATACTTTCATTCTGTGGATATAGACTATAATGTCACATGATGTGTAAAAAGGGGTTAAAGAGCATTCTGAAATAGCACTCTGATGTCTAAGCTCTTGGAAGTCAATATAGGAGTATATGCGTGGTACCATGGGTCAGTGGCATAACAACTCTGAAAGGAGACCACACTATTGTCCACCACCACACATAAACTGTCAGAGAATACGTTACACTGCAGAAACGTGTTGAGTTAATTTATTTTGCATTTATTTTGTTCTACATATGTTTTCCGTCTAAGTAGAATACATGCAAATGGCCACTTCACCTTTTACCCAAACAGATGTAACAAACACCAGCGTCTCATGTCACTCAGGGTACACTCTCTCACTGTTGCTTTAAAATGTATTTAAAGTCAGGGAACACACACAACGCAGGCAGGCCAGGCAAGCAGAGACATCAGCATCAGCATTCTCCTAACGACCCACCATCCGCCAAAGAGAGGAAGAACAAAGAGGGAGAGCATGTCGCAAACACAGCCCTTTCACTGGAGTGAGGCCAGCAGCATTTCTTGGCTGGGCCATCCAGGCTATTTTTAGCATCTGGTTATTGTACAGTGCTCCTGCCACAGCTTCAACAGTGTGAAAGATGGCTTTTCAGAAACCCTGCTGCACCGGTATGGCTCTAGCATTACAGATGGGCATGAGTAATCAAGTACACGAGTACTCGAACGGACGTCAAAACTTGATCTTCACCAGAGATCTGTTTTTTTATTTTTTATTTTTACAGATACTGTAAAACTATTTGGTCAAAATGTTGTCTTGAAGACAACGTTCATTTGCTTTGACTCTTGTGTTCCATTTGTACATGTGGATTTGTGGGGCACAACAAACAAGAAGCCAAGCCAAGCATCAAATAATTATTCTCCTTAAATTCCCTTTCCCCTCCGTGTCTCACTCACTCAATTGCGGTCCGACCGCTCCCTCTACACAAGCTCCTGTAAGGCCTACAGAAATACATGCCTATAAAAACGGATCTAACTGATGGGATACACAAGCTACATTCCTTGCCAAATGACCAGAAAAACCTGGTTCAGTCTGCTTTCCAACAGACACCGGGAGACTTTCAGCAGGACAATAACCTAAAACACAAGGCCAAATATACACTGGGGTTGCTTACCAAGATGACATAAAATGTTCCTTAGTGGCCTAGTTTTTTGAAAATCTATGGGAAGACATGAAAATGGCTGACTAGTAATGATCAACAACCAACTTGACAGAGCTTGAAGAATTAAAAAAAGAATAATGTAGGGCCTCCCTAGTGGCACAGTGGTCTATGGCACTACATTGCAGTGCTTGAGGTGTCACTACAGACCCGGGTTCGATCCCAAAATGTGTTACAACCAGCTGTGACCAGGAGTCCTATAGGTGTTGTTCGGGTTAGGGAAGGGTTTAGCCAGGGGGGCTTTACTTGGCTCATCACGACTCCTTGTGGCGGGCAGGGCACCTGCAGGCTGACCCCGGTTGTCAGTTGAACGGTGTTTCCTCTGACACATTGGTGCAGCTGGCTTCCGGGTTAAGTGGGCGGGTGTTAAGAAGCGTGGTTTGGCTGGTCATGTTTTGGAGGACGCATGACTCGACCTTTGCCTCCCGAGCCAGTGAAGAAGTTGCAGCGACGAGACAAGATCGAAATTGGGGAGAAAAAGGGGGTAAAATAGAAAAAAAAGAATAATGTGCAAATATTGTACAATCCAGGTGTTCAAAGCTCTTAGAGACTTACCCAAAAAGACTCATAGCTGTAATTGCTGCCAAAGGTGATTTAGGACAACTAATTATGTTTTCACATTGTCATTATGGGGTATTGTCGGTAGATGGGTGAGACATTTTATTTATTTAGCTGTAACACAACAAAATGTGGAATAAGTCAAGGGGTATGAATACTTTCTGAAGGCACTGTAGATAAATGTGCACATATTTTTTTAAAGTGCAGGCCTTGTGTTTTAAAAATAGCTATTTTTTCATTAGAGCACTCGAGTACTCAAAAGAAATCATGCAAGTACTCAAACAGACAAAACATTTCAAATGCCCTTCCCTAGGAATTAGCACTAGACAAACGTTTTGTCTCTGAATCACTGAACAGAGCCTATCAAATGACTAGTACACGGAAACACACACATATACACAAAAGCCCACCTCCCGGTTCCAATAAGAAATTATATTAATTCCCCAAGCACCTACCTTGAAAGTTTATTCATGCAAACTGTTATAACGTAGTATTATGAGCAATTACTAGTAGTACTAAACTGCTTCTGACTGAATCAACAAAAGAAAAGAAAACATCAGACTGGGGGCATGCAAAGACCAGATTCCTTATTTACAGGGAAAAAAGTCATGAGACTGAGGAGTACTTGTCTGTGTGCTCAGGTGTGACCTCTAATGTACACAGTCATTTTGTGTCGCTCTAAAATACTTAATTCTCAGGTAATCCATTTACCATTTTTACACCCCAAAATATATTAGTCTCGGATGTGCCTTACTTCAAACGCACCTTTCTGATGATTAAATCCCATCAATTTACAGCGTGTAATCTATCACTTTACCTGTTGTTGACTTGATTCCTATAAACAAGATGTTGATTGTGACCCATCAAGGTCAGATGGCAGTTGCTAAAAAAAACATCATTCTCCACGGCTACTCTCCCATCTCTGGCTGGCTGTCCCATCATCCAGAGGGTCACTAAAGTACATGGATTTCATTCAAACCACCCATGACACAGTATACATTGCTGAGCCTTTCAGGTTATCAAGGTGAGAAGACTGCCCTGAAATGACACTGTAAAATAGTGGGGTGTGATTTACATCAAAAAAATATATACAATGTAATCAAACCAGACCCTCTGTAATATTGCTTTCATGGCTGCCATTACATTTTCTATCTAAGCAGCAAAGAAATATGCTATGATCCAACAATCAGCACTAAAATGGGGTCAGAATACCATCACATGTGTGTGTGTGTGTGTGTGTGTGTGTGTGTGTGTGTGTGTGTGTGTGTGTAACTCAGTGTCTTACCTGTCATCAGGGACCACATCTGACTGCGATTGAGTCAGACTGAGTGTGTGGTGGGTAATGTGTTTCTCTCTCCAAAGCAAGGTTGATTATGTGATTATTTTATGTAAAGACGTGGGTTATATTTTCACCTTTGAAACACAGCAATCCAATTGAATTAGCCATTTCTCCCTAAAGAGTTGTGCCGTACAAGGCCCTGTAGATTCACATGGTAGGGCAATTGTAATCGACTGTGCCTAAAGCCATGCTACTTACATAGGTAGGACAATCTATCTGATTATGAATAACAGTATAGCTAGATTGTGGTGGATATTCACATGCACAAGGATGAACAGGCCATTAAATCTATTTAGAGATGCTATTTAAACAAAGAACAACATCCAGTCATTAGCATACAGGTACTTTAACCACTCTACATCACTCAACATCCAAAAAGCCAAAGTACCATGCCTCTTTATGGCCTGTTATGGACATGAATCTGGCGTGTTGTGTCAGGGGCATCTCAAAATTTGATTTTCAGACAGTGAACCATGTGGCAGCTTCCAGCAGGTGACCTCTGACCTGGGGCTCCACCTCCCTGACAGGCTGAGGGAGGGGAGGACAGCCTCTGGAGGACGGCCAGGAGCCAGTGCAGATGGGCTCTGTGTCAGGCCTGACAGGAGACACCCGAGGGGATAGCCAGAGAGAAGAGGTCCCGGCGGCCTGGAAGCTACACAATCAAGATCCAGCCCCACAGCACACAAGTTTTTATTTCCTCTTCCATTTCATAAAAGCAGCCATTGGGGCTTCTAATGATCAAATCTGGGCACTAATCTGTAGATTAACTTGATTTTTCCTTGGAGCATGATAAGAGTGTCCGTGTTTGTGTGCGTGTTTACTTCAAGTTGTGGGTAATATGAAGTGGTAATTAAGTGACGACCCTCCCACTCTGTCTGCCGAATTCTTTCTCTTTGCTCTTGTTTTCCTTAATAGGATGTCGGTGGGCGGAGCTGGGAGGGTCGTCAGCGACATGGGACACACCTGGGCCGGGCGTGTCCCATGATAAATACACCTCTTCCCCACTCATTGAGGAGACTCTTTCCATGCAGACACACTGTTAGATTTTGGTTGTGGCATTTTTGTGGCCATTTTGTTTATTTGTCTGTTTGTCTGTTTGATTTGGCACCTTTCAACACCCCTCATTATCACATTTATGCATGCAACCATTCACTTACACTACTGATTACACACACCATTGTTAATTGTATTTACGTTACTTCAGTTAATACATATATTTTTGTTATTCCTTATCGCCACGTTGTCTCCCTTTTTGTTACAGACTTCGAGCCGGTTCGTGACACACAGCAGACCAAATCCCCAGCCAATCTGGCAGTTGTTGACATAAAAGTAGCTCCTGCTCTGACCAATCCTTATGTTAACTGACCAGACATGTCACTTAAAAAGCTAGAGGAAAGGAAACATCAAGAACATGCTGAGAATAAATCACAGTGGTATCTTAGGATCTTTCAGCCCTTGTCATATTCACATTCACCCTCTTTCGCTCATGCACTCTCTCTTATACAATCCTACAGTATCAGTGGGGGAAAGTAGAGCAGTGAAACAACAAGTGCAGCATATATAATCCTTGCAGGCCAGTAGGCCATACAGTGCTTTTGCTGGATTATCTCCAGTGGAAACATAGACAGTCCTCCAGGACACACAGTTGAGTCAACTTAACTCCCAGTCCAACATCAATTCCAGCCCTACATGGATTCAATAATCTTTACTTTAGTCTCTGGCATATTACCTATGCAAGATTTCTGCTGAGTAGCAATGTTGCTGAATTCCCCCTGGTCTGTTGTGCTAGCACACAACACAGTTGTGCACAATGGCACAGTATGCATGTTTCAGTGAGATGAAGGAAGCTGAACGTCCATGACATGTTAATTGAACTGAACATACAGGCACATCATGTTTAAGTGAAAAGATTAAGTGTTAAGTGAAACCTCCTTTCTGTCCTCACCCGACTGCCTGTAATGTTGATAATTACAAATAGTGATGCACTTCATATCCTCTGATAAAGCATTTACATCTGCCTCCAATGCTCAACTATGACCTTACACAGACCTATTGCAATATCTGGCAAGATAGCTTGAGCCTCCTGATGTGTTAGTGGACCATCATTAGACACTGGGGGGAACTGTATGATAGTATCAGATGATGCTGACTTCTCTGCACAATGAAACGATTAGACATGATTTTCCTGCACACAGCTCTGGTACCAAACATCCTGGGCCTGTGTAATGCATTGCTTGACTGCAGCCTGCCAAGAACCACTTGAATAATTTGAATATTAAATGCCTTGCTGACAGGGAAAGGCCGTTCGTTATATCCAAAACAGGATTGTTCTTTCCAACCAAAACATTTGACTATTGTTTGCAGAGAGTCCCCCTGTTCCCAGACCTGCGTCTTGTATATACAATCTGCCTTGAGTTGACAGGTGGCTGAGACTAATGGCCCTGATGGAGAAAGAGTGAGAGGGGAGAGATAGCGGGGGAGATGGGAGAGAGAGGCAGGGGAGGAGTAAAGAGATTTAACCCCTGACTGTCAGATAGTTTTGACAAACATGGAGGACACCAGGAACCTTGTCAAGGTGAAAATCACATTAGACTCCTACTCACCCGTGTAATCTGCTGTTGGCAGTGGCTGCAGGGCCGCCAAGCCACCCACGTTTACAGTTATAAATGAGCAACGGCATCGCTGTTATCAACTTTGACTGGATTAGAATTATAAAACTTCAGAGTCAGAGAACTGCGGGGAGAATTATCCTCTGTGCTTTCTCTGTCAAAGGTGTATGATGCTGACAGAAGAGAGCACAGCTATAAGCAATGCTTCTTACCCACCGCTGAGCCCTGATCACAACAGTCGTTAAGCCCCACATAAAGGTGACTACGGCTCGTCGCTATGGAGACTAGACGATATCAGAATTTTGACTTCGACACCGATGCCAGGTTTAGTATCACAATACTCGATACATCACAATACTCAATAACAAAGTGATACCGAAATGATAAAACAATACTATGGCAAACAAAAAAAATGCATATTAGCCAAAGTCACAGAATGGCACTTGATCCAGACAGATAAACTCAGCTACTGCTCTGTTCAATTGTTGGGCATGTTTTCAATTCAATATCATTACATTAGATTTTTTTTTACATCAACATTTTTCAGAGAGAGCCAAGTATGCATTAATTAATTAATTAATTATACAGTCATACAATCAATAAGACCTTTTTTTTACCAATTTAACTACATAATGGTCATAATTTATTTGAATGGTAAATCTCTATTGATAAACTGGGTAAATCAAGATGTAGCCTAGGCCTATCCACAATACAGGTAAATGCATATTCAATAGGTGTGCATGCATTGCATGTTATTGAGCCTGTTAAGGCTGATTTTATGGGGCTACAGATGACAATCTCTTTCCCTTACATTTGGGATTTGTTTTATTGTACTGATCAACTACATTTACATAGAAGTAGCTCACTGCTGACTAGGTAACCCCCTTTCCCTTTATTTTTTCTTTTATAGAAAATATGCGCTGTCTCTTTAACCAGTAATGATAATAGGATCATCTTTGGGACAGACATGATAGAGACTTTATTTATCTAGGCAAGTCAGGCTGATAGACAGGCTTGATCCATGAGAAACAAGTACAAAAAGTAAACTAGCTAGCAAGAGGTTGCAAAGCAGCAGCATCAACTTCCGGTAGACAGGCAAAGAGCTAGTACGCTCAACTGAAAACATGCTGTTCGTTTACAGTATACAAAAATGAACTATAGAATGTAGTATATACTCAGTCACATTGGCCAGCTAGTGCACAGTCACATTGGCTAGCTAGCAACATCATTTCTATATTCTGGATTCAATGGAAACGCAATTTGAGCTAGCCCACCATGGCCAGCCCAACCCGGGTTGACATCAAAGTGTGAGGCTTTAGATATGGCCGGTTTTTTTTCTTGAATTCGAACAGAGGTACACTACCACAAATCTTGTTTTGCACCATTTCTATTGAGAGAAAACCATATATATGCTCAGTGCTCTGTTGACAATCCACAGAGATACAGTTGTTTTTGTGTGAAATCTTAGAAAAATAACAAAAATATGAAAATTCTACTTGTCATGTCTCAAAATCGATATCCATCTTACCTCTATATTGTTTTATGTCTTGCGGATTCGAGAAAAATTTCTGGCCATCCTACAAGGGTAAAACCTCCATAAACCTTTGAACGGATTATGATAGAGACACGAGGTTGGGATCATTGTTTTTCTTGGAGGATTCTCTCTTAGAGGATTATCTTTGAACACATTATTTTACTCATTGGTGAAAATATGTGTTTTTATTTGACAGCCTCCAGGTTTGATAGGATGAAGCTAGCTAGCCAGCTTTCAATACGACCTGGCTAGCTACAATCCCTGCTAGCTCACTTTCGAGGGTTGACTGTTCTCATAAACGTTTATTGTGTAGTGCAAAAATACATGAAGAATAGAACTATGTTGGTAATTCGTGTCATGTCTGACTACTGCAGTATTGCTTGTCCATATGCTAGCTAACAGCAACAAACCCGGATGAGCTAAACGTGAACGCATCCAGCAGAGATCAGCTTCTCATTAGTTAACTAACATTAGCTATGGTATACCTATAACGCATTATGTTTACTGTTAATGTTTTGAAATAACATGATATATTTATTTAATTGTATTAGAGGTCGACCGATTATGATTTTTCAACGCCGATACCGATACCAATTATTGGCGGACCAAAAAATCCGATGCCGATTAATCGGCAGATTTTTTTGGGGTTTATTTATTTATAATAATGATAATTACAACAATACTGAATGAACACTTATTTTAACTTAATATAATACATCAATAAAATCAATTTAGCCTCAAATAAATAATGAAACATGTTCAATTTGGTTTAAATAATGCAAAACAAAGTGTTAGAGAAGAAAGTAAAAGTGCAATATGTGCAACGTTTAAGTTCCTTGCTCAGAAAATGAGAACATATGAAAGCTGGTGGTTCCTTTTAACATGAGTCTTCAATATTCCCAGGTAAGATGTTTTAGGTTGTAGTTATTATAGGACTATTTCTCTCTATACAATTTGTATTTCATATACCTTTGACTATTGGATGTTCTTATAGGCACTTTAGTATTGCCAGTGTAAGAGTATAGCTTCCGTCCCTCTCCTCGCTCCTACCTGGGCTTGAACCAGGAACACATCAACAACAGCCACCCTCGAAGCAGCGTTACCCATGCAGAGGAAGGGAAACAACTACTCCAAGTCTCAGAGCGAGTGACGTTTGAAACGCTATTAGCGCGCACCCCGCTAACTAGCTAGCCATTTCACATCGGTTACACCAGCCTAATCTTGGGAGTTGACAGGCTTGAAGGGGTGGGTATAATTTGTGGAACGTTCCAACAGGAATCTGTTCCAAAAAACGTAAAGTAAAAGGTTGCCAACCAACAACGCATACAAAGTAGCAACGCATACAAACCTAGCTAACTAGCTGCCGAATAGGCATCAACTCACCACGTAGCTTATTCTTAATGTTTGTCTATAGGCAACCAGAGTGAGGACAGACATTTTTCGGAATAAACGTGATGAGTGAAAAACGCAATGAAATAGACCACTCACTACCCGGTATCTTATTCTGCCGCTATACAACTTTGTATGCATTGTTTTTTGGCAACCTTGTTATTTAAGTTTTTGGAATAGATTCCTGTTGGAACGTTCCACAAATTATACCGACCCGGTTTGAAGTCATAAACAGCTTGAAACACAGCGAAGAGCTGCTGGCAAAACGCACGAAAGTGCTGTCTGAATGAATGCTTACGAGTTATGTTATATCAATGTTATGTCAATGTTATGTCATAATTACGTAAAATTCTGGCAAATTAGTTCGCAACAAGCCAAACTGTTGCATATACCCTGACTCTGAGTGCAATGAACGCTAGAGATGTGACACAATTTCATGTTAGCAAGCAATATTAACAAAATATGCAGGTTTAAAAATATATACTTGTTTATTGATTTTAAAGAAAGGCATTGATGTTTATGGTTAGGTACATTGGTGCAACGACAGTGCTTTTTTCGCAAATGCGCTTGTTAAATCAACACCCGTTTGTCGAAGTAGGCTGTGATTCAATGATAAATTAACAGGCCCCGCATCGATTATATGCAACGCAGGACACGTTAGATAAACTAGTAATATCATCAACCATGTGTAGTTAACTAGTGATTATGTTAAGATTGATAGTTTTTTATAAGATAAGTTTAATGCTAGCTAGCAACTTACCTTGGCTTCTTGCTGCCCTCGCGTAACAGGTAGTCAGCCTGCCATGCAGGTTCCTCGTGCGTTGGATTGGATTAGTAACCGGAAGGTTGCAAAAACGAATCCTCGAATCCCCCCTGAACAAGGCAGTTAACCCCCGTTTCTAGGCCGTCATTGAAAATAAGAATGTGTTCTTAACTATCGGCAAATCGGTGGCCAAAAATACCGATTACCGATTGTTATGAAATCTTGAAATCGGCCCTAATTAATCGGCCATTCCGATTAATTGGTCTACCTCTAAATTGTATACAGTATATTCTGAACAAAAACATGAACTAGTCATTATCTGGTGTGACCACCATTTGCCCCATGCAACACAGCACATCTCATTCACATAGAGTTGATCAGGCTAATTGTAGCCTGTGGAATGTTGTCTCACTCCTCTTCAATGGGTGTGCGAAGTTGCTGGATATTGGCGGGAAATGGAACACGCTGTAGTACACATCGCTCCAAAGCATCCCAAACATACTCAATGGGTGATTGTCTGGTGAGTATGCAGGTCATCGAAGAACTGGAACATTTTCAGCTTCCAGGAATTGTGTACAGATCCTTGAGACATGGGGCTGTGCATTATCATGCTGAAACATGAGAAACAAGAGAATGGGTGATCTTTTCATGGTACCTCTGTGCATTCAAATTGTCAGTGATAAAATGCAAGTGTGTTCGTTGTCCGTAGCTTATGCCTGCCCATACCATAACCCCACTGCCACCATGGGGCACTCTGTTCACAACGTTGACATCAGCAAACCGCTTGCCCGCATGACACCATACACGTGGTCTGTGATTGTGAGGCCGGTTGGACGTACTGCCAAAATCTCTAAAATGACATTGGAGGAGGTTTACGGTAGAGAAATGACATTTCATCTCTCTGGCAAAAGCTCTGGTGGACATTTCTGCAGTCAGCATGCCAATTGCACATTCCCTCAAAAACTTGAGACATTGTGTTGTGTGACAAAACTGCACATTTTAGAGTGGCCTTTTATTGCACCTGTATAATGATCATGCTGTTTAACTTCTCTAGGAAAGGGGGGAAGTATTGAGTAGCTTGGATGAAAAACATGCCCAAAGTAAAATGCCTGCTACTCAGGCACGAAAGCTAGAATATGCATATAATTAGATGAGTTTTAGATAGAAAACACTTTGACGTTTCTAAAACTGTTTGAATGATGTCTGTGAGTATAACAGAACTCATATGGCAGGCAAAAACCTGAGAAAAAATCCAACCAGGAAGTGGGAAATCTGAGGTTTGTAGTTTTTCAAGTGATTGCCTATCCAGTATACAGTGTCTGCCGGGTCATATTGCACTTTCTAAGGCTTCCACTAGATGTCAACAGTCTTTAGAACCTTGTTTCAGGCTTCTACTGTGAATGGGAAGAGAATAAGAGCGGATTCAGTCATGTGTCTGGAAAATTGGCATGAGCTCACACATGCGCACGGCCGTTATTGGCATGAGCTCAAACATGCGCGCGGCCGTTATATTTTTGTTCAGTGTTCGTTACATACATAGTCTTAGCAAGTTCTTCAGCAGCAAGCTAAGCTTTTTTAGCTATAATATTTATCTATCTAGCTAGCTAGCTTTGCGAACGTTAGCATAGCTAGCTAACTAGCATCAAGTGTTGACGATAGACAAAAAATGGCCATGTAGACGAAAAATGGCCATAAAAACATCTCTAGCTTAGTTTAGAAGAAAGACTGATGTTTATTTTAGATTGAAAAAATTGCATCCACCCTCTAAATCCCAGAGGAGAGCTCCCCCTTCTGGTCTTAAACTCCCTGGCAGGGGGGTCAGATGCTCCCCCCTTTCACCACCCTCCCTCCTCTGCATCCCTCACACACACACACACACACACACACACACACACACACACACACACACACACACACACACACACACACACACACACACACACACACACACACACACACACACACACACACACACACGGAGGAGGGACTGAGGTTAGAGCTGGAGCTGGATCTGGAGCTAGAGCTTGGACTATAGCTGGTGGAAGCAGAGGGGGACTGTCATGCTACACCTGTAAGCCCCACTGCATGCAGCGTTTCCTACAGTAAATCACAGCCGATGCACTTCTGCCAATAGTATCTAAATATACTGTTAAGAAATGATTTCCTTTACAGAACGTCCATATTTTCTGTAGTTTTGTTCTGCTCTCACTACTAACCTAACACTAATAGGATGCATAAGAGCTTACCTTTACCACGGGTAGGGTTGACAGCACATTAACCAGCTCAATTAGACATCCTGTTTCTCACCTCCTTCCTCCTCACTCTGAGATAGCCTGACTGACTCTTCAGTCTTCAGACAGCTGTACACTGGCTTTGACACACGTTCAAGTGTGAGAAAAGCACACAACTCAACCCACACATCTGGCCCTGTATGCCGCCTTTAAACTGAGCACATATGTTTCCCTATGGCCACAGGCGCAATCATGTTTGCCTGACAACTGAGCAAAAGCCCTTTAAATCATTTGGCACTGATGAAGTCCTAATGCAAAACAGAGTGACAGGTAATGCCTTTCTCTGGGGTGAGATTTCCACCCTACTTCTAAGCTATTAATATTTCACATTTGCATGAGGATGACAGGTGGAGGAAGAAAATACTTTTTCAAGGAGACTGAAACTGCTGTTTTCACTGAACAGACTTGGGACAGAAGGAGAGAAAGATGGCAGCCAACGTGCTGTTTTGAAGTGCAGATCCTTTTGTTCTGAGAGTGGGTCATTGAGAAGTGCCCTCCAGCTAGCCAACATGAGTGGGACACCAGAAAAGTTGTATACACTCCTTTTGTCGGATGAAGGATTAGATGTTGTGATTCTCTAAAACTAACCACAGTTGGGCAATGAAAACATCCAAACCCATATTTTCATCTTTCTTCTCTCCTTGAGTGGCATTCACTTTCTGAAATGCAGTACCTGAGATTCAAATGGAAACTTGAGTCAGAGTGCCAGTTACAGGGCACGTAGTACTTTCCCAACTAACAATTATTCCAATTAAGTTCCAACCTTGATTTATCCCGTTTTCTGAGAACCTTCCATGTGAAAATATTCCAAGAACTCCAATGGGACATTCCATGAAAGTTGAATTACTCGTAAATTAATGAACACAATTCCTTTGTCATTGTCAGAACATTTCTGGACATCAGGGTTAACTAAAAGTGTTCAATAATGTTATCATCCAGCCAAATGACAATCTGATCAAAAGCTCCAGGACATTTTTTCCAATTCAGTTACTGAAATGTTTTAGCTGCAAGACTAGACTTCTTGAAATCGTTATGAGGTTTGTAAGACCAGTAATGTGTCATATGTTGCTTAATAAATCAGGCATAGTCTAATTGAATTATTGATGCTGATGGAGATTCTAGTTGTACAGCTGTCTACTGCATGTCTAACATACACATTCTTTTTTTTAAATCCTTAAGAGTTTGCAGACAAAAGGCTTTGGCATCAATCTGACAAATACATTAGGAACATGATCCATTAACTGTTTTGAACTTGGAAATATACATTGTATTGTGTAAACTGTAGTCATAGATGAAGCTGAATAACAGAAACCACTAGACCACTTCATACCCAGTACATTTTAACCTTGACAGTGTTGTATCAATACTGTATATACCAAGTTGCCACAGTACTGTTCATGGGATGTCAAGACACCTCACATAACTGACATGTCTAATCTAATCCATAGGAGGCTGTTTAACTAAATAGGCTAAGTGTCATACATGGCTGTGTAGACAACACGTTTAAATTAGCTTTCAAAAGAGGCTTTGAATATCTATGTCAAATGTCTCATGTCCCCAATCACTGAGAGTACTAACCTTAAGCCAGCTCGAATCCTCAATCTGATACTCTCAATCGAGCCGCAGAATCATTATTGTCAAGTCTATTCAGTAACGTCAACATTCAGAAGAGTCTGGGCAAAGCTAAGTCGGCAACTAAGGGGGCTGCTGAATCTTAGCCATATTACCAGTCTATATGTTGGTGATGTTCTCACCATGCAAGTCATTGTGCTATGTATGTCCTTCAATATTTCATGAGCCGCTCCATTGGCTATTTAACTATGCAACAGTGGTTCCTCACTCAGACTCACACTAGGCTGCAATGGCACGCAATTACACTGCATGGATAAAGCAACATATACTGCTCAAAAAAATAAAGGGAACACTTAAACAACACATCCTAGATCTGAATGAAAGAAATAATCTTATTAAATACTTTTTTCTTTACATAGTTGAATGTGCTGACAACAAAATCACACAAAAATAATCAATGGAAATCCAATTTATCAACCCATGGAGGTCTGGATTTGGAGTCACACTCAAAATTAAAGTGGAAAACCACACTACAGGCTGATCCAACTTTGATGTAATGTCCTTAAAACTAGTCAAAATGAGGCTCAGTAGTGTGTGTGGCCTCCACGTGCCTGTATGACCTCCCTACAACGCCTGGGCATGCTCCTGATGAGGTGGCGGATGGTCTCCTGAGGGATCTCCTCCCAGACCTGGACTAAAGCATCCGCCAACTCCTGGACAATCTGTGGTGCAATGTGGCGTTGGTGGATGGAGCGAGACATGATGTCCCAGATGTGCTCAATTGGATTCAGGTCTGGGGAACGGGCGGGCCAGTCCATAGCATCAATGCCTTCCTCTTGCAGGAACTGCTGACACACTCCAGCCACATGAGGTCTAGCATTGTCTTGCATTAGGAGGAACCCAGGGCCAACCGCACCAGCATATGGTCTCACAAGGGGTCTGAGGATCTCATCTCGGTACCTAATGGCAGTCAGGCTACCTCTGGCAAGCACATGGAGGGCTGTGCGGCCCCCCAAAGAAATGCCACCATACACCATGACTGACCCACCGCCAAACCGGGCATGCTGGAGGATGTTGCAGGCAGCAGAACATTCTCCACGGCGTTTCCAGACTCTGTCATATCTGTCACGTGCTCAGTGTGAACCTGCTTTCATCTGTGAAGAGCACAGGGCGCCAGTGGCGAATTTGCCAATCTTGGTGTTCTCTGGCAAATGCCAAACGTCCTGCACGGTGTTGGGCTGTAAGCACAACCCCCACCTGTGGACGTAGGGTTCTCATACCACCCTCATGGAGTCTGTTTCTGACCGTTTGAGCAGACACATGCACATTTGTGGCCTGCTGGAGGTCATTTTGCAGGGCTCTGGCAGTGCTCCTCCTGCTCCTCCTTGCACAAAGGCGGAGGTAGCGGTCCTGCTGCTGGGTTGTTGCCCTCCTACGGCCTCCTCCACGTCTCCTGATGTACTGGCCTGTCTCCTGGTAGCGCCTCCATGTTCTGGACACTACGCTGACAGACACAGCAAACCTTCTTGCCACAGCTCGCATTGATGTGCCATCCTGGATGAGCTGCACTACCTGAGCCACTTGTGTGGGTTGTAGACTCCGTCTCATGCTACCACTAGAGTGAAAGCACTGCCAGCATTCAAAAGTGACCAAAACATTAGCCAGGAAGGATAGGAACTGAGAAGTGGTCTGTGGTTACCACCTGCAGAACCACTCCTTTATTGGGGGTGTCTTGCTAATTGCCTATAATTTCCACCTGTTGTCTATTCCATTTGCACAACAGCATGTGAAATGTATTGTCAATCAGTGTTGCTTCCTAAGTGGACAGTTTGATTTCACAGAAGTGTGATTGACTTGGAGTTACATTGTGTTGTTTAAGTGTTCCCTTTATTTTTTTGAGCAGTGTATAATACCCTGCAACAATGTTCAGATCATTTATATAACTGCATTTACATATCTACTAAAATAAAATAAAATGTGTTGCCAGAGAGAGAGAGAGAGAGAGAGAGAGAGAGAGAGAGAGAGAGAGAGAGAGAGTATGTACTTATTTAAGGCCATTACAAAATGGGCTTTGAAATTGGCAGTCTATTGCACAAATTGACAGATTCAAGGCCTGTTTGTCATTGCTTTTAAAAGCTTTCTGTGAAGACATATCCATCAACACTCCACTTCAACAGTATGTTTGGTAGACTGAGGCAGAAATCATACTTGGATCTGAAATAAACTAAACATACAACCAAGCATCATTGCAAAGTCTCAAATGATGTAGATGGTATACATATTTGGTGAAAAATATATATTTTAATTGAGTCACTCACTATTCAGTGCGTGGGGAGTGTGGTGACTAACCGACAAGTGTGAACGTTAGGTGACAAAATATGAGTTAAAAGAGCAGCTTTAATCCGGCCTTGTGTTCACACATAGTCTAATCCTGCTCCAGACCTCTTGACTTCCATGCTAACACCATAATGCCTAAAAAAGCATTGTAGACAGGTGTTGAGTTAGTCATAAGGAGAGTGTGTGAGCGTATGTGTATATTTGTGAGTATGAATATAGGCGTGTTGAGTTTGTGCAAATGCCAGAAGCTTGTCTGTCCACAGGAAAACCACCATAAGATTTAGAATGTCTATTTCTAAAACGTAGGACAGCTTACCATAATCACCAAGACCAAAAGGAAATACTTTTGCATAATCTATTGGTTTGTTGGTTTATGTTGTGGGCAGCAACGCTAAATCACATGACACTACAGTATTCAACCATGCTTTCCCATACTCTTTGAGGCTAAGCATCATACTGTAATAAAGTGAAGTAACATTCTGAGGTAACACTCTATGGAAAACAGTTGAATATGTCCAGGGAGTTGTGCTGCTGCCAGAGTAAGGGTTTAAGCCTGGTACTCTCTGAGTCTCCAATCATTCCTCTTACTTGACAGCAGGGTTGTGTTCAGCCAGGGGTGGGAGGAGGGAGGGGGAGGAGGAGCTATAATGCTACCTATATGCCATCACTCAACGCGGTGGCAGGTACGGAGTGGGTTTAGCCAACCCCTCTGACATGCACCCTGTCAAAACTGTGCAGGGACAGGGACACAGGTCTAACCCCAAACATGTTTTTTCAATCACTCCAAGAGGCAGGCTTCTAACAGCAAGTCCATCAAGGGACTTATACAGTCACTACACTTGCATGCAATGCATGCCACACAACACCAATGGCTTGCAAACTAATGTACTGTTTGGGAAGAGGCCAGGTTAAACTATTTAAAGTAAGATTTACATATGCAGGACTCTTGGTAATGAAGCTCTGTTGAGACATGAGAAAACAACCTAATCATTATAGTAAAAAATATAAGCATATTTGTAAAGAGATATTAGCTCCACCTGTGTATACTATGAAATTGATGCACATACTGATTCCCTGAGGGGATTTCAAGAGAAAATATAAAATACACTGTCAGTTTTAATCAGAAGTATGTGAGTGCTCTGTAAATAACACAATGATGTGTCTCTAGGTTCCAAACCAGTTGTTTCCTGTTTGTATGATATCCTTTTTTTTGTAAAAGCTTTCTGCAAGAGTTGTTTCCTTGTCATTCAGTCCACAACTCAACACGTAAGAGCCATGGCTATTGTTAACTTAAAAAGGACTGATGGATGGTGGGTATAAGGGGTGCTCCACTGATCTAAATGTCAGCTTGCGTTATCTGCAGATAAAGTTGTTTGGTCCACATGAATAATAACATTCTACACATTTAACCATATCATATGACTTATTCATTTCATTTAACACTCTCGGCTGGATCGCTGCATTGATTTCACAGCCACAGCAGGCCTCCTGAGATTCTCTATGGATTTCCCAGCTGCCCTTCCAAATGATCCACCGTGAATACTATCTGAAATGTTGAGCCTGAGGAAGGTATTGAAAATAGTCATCACTCCTCAAATCCCTATATTGTGCTCCTGTTTCAGTGGGCTGTGTTACCTCATGGCTACAATGATCCCTAAGACATAGACATGGTTTCATCGAGCCCAGGGGACACGTATTGCTCTGTCTTTGGCTTCTCTCAAAACGTGGTGTGAGTTTTAGGGGTAGTGTTTCCTACAGGGTAGAAATTAGGGTAAAATAACAATGAATAAAGGGTTGGAACAAGTGCAAGACATGAATTTACGGCCTCAGTGGGAGTCATTACGACTGCACGTCTGACAGATCCTGCTGCCTACCGGCCTCATCCTGAACCTGCTTGCTGAGAGTTGATTAAGCAAATGCCCATGTGCTTACTCTGTCGAATGGAGTGTTTATCATACAAGCTATTAAAAGGGAAATTGTAATGACCCCTCATTGATGTTATCCTTATAATGTTGCTAAGGGTTAAATATTTGCTAAGCTTGTGCTATTGATTAGGGCTCTAAGCCTTTGCAGATTGATGAGGGAGCTCCATACGGGGTTCTCTGGAGGAGTCTGAGGATTCTAAAAGGAGGTGATTACCTCAACCCACTATAATGACTTCCATTTCTGATTGTGTTAAAAAATATATGAGAATTCTTGGTAATTGCAGATCAAACTCAGCAATTCCTATCAATATGAATAGCTTTGTGGTATTAAATACAGGCGGAAAGAATAACAGTAATATTGAGAGAAAGAAAGAGAGAGAGACTCTCTTTAAGCTCCGATATGAATGGAAGAAAAAGTCAAATCTGGAAAACTCTCTGAAGCCATCTTAAATCCTCAAAGCAAAACTGCCGTAAAGTCCATCATACCCCACCTGCCACCCCTAGGTAAAGGTAAAACCCCTGTGTGCATACCAGGGCTAACTCTGTGCAGAAAATTAGCCCCTCTGGCCTGGGGCAGTCCTAAGTAATTGGAATACAGCCGATTAACTGCTAAGAAGATGTGCAGTTACCACTCTGTCCATTTTAGCACTTTATTTCTCTCCTCCTGGCTGCTCTCTCTCCTCCTGGCTGCTCTCGTCTCTTACTATTCCAGGTTATCAAAATGGCCCCTGCTTCTTTAACTGTCTACAGTACAACACGCCTCTGTGGCCACATCTAACACTGTGTAATTTCAGCCAAGAGTTAGGTTGATACCCCTGATGTTACAGTACCTTTCACCAATCTGACTGTCTGCACTGTAGCTACATTAGAGCCCTTTGAGCATTTGAGAGGTTTTACAATTGACTTATACTGTATCTGAATTAATCTGGGAACAACAAAACATTAGCTCCTGCTCTCTGAATGCAGTCAAGTCACAGCCACGGGCCAAATCAGTTCATTATCTCCGTCAATTCCCTTTGCACTAGGCTAATGCAATTAGATACCAACAAAAATCTCGCGTATCACACTTAATAACGGTTTTATAATAATGTTCTCTTTTTTTTGCCTTTTAAATGTACTGTCCTCAGATTAGCTATCTATAATATCAGGTATTTGATTCCCGAAAAATCAACAATTATTGCATGACCATAGGGGGTAGTTATCATGTGTGGTACATACGTAAATATTGAGCATTAAGTAGAGTCGTTGAGTCTTCACAATAGAACTACATGTACAGTAGGAACTAGAGTGCTGATCCCACGAGAAGACAACAACCCACAGTACATCTGCTCTACTGTACCATTACACATTGGTGCTCAACCTCCCTGTACAATAACTAAAGACAAGCATCATCTGTTACAGGACACCAGGTCCTTCCCAGCTCACACTAATCAGATAAAACTCAGTCAGCTCACTGGAAATCATGTCAGGGTGCTCTGTCTGTACCAGAGAGTGAGACAGATAGGTCTGTTCTGGCAGGACAGGAGTAGTGGAGGACCTTTGTCTGTGTGTCTGCATATTGGCGCGGAGCAGAGCAGAACCGAGCAGCTCACCGTGGCTAGCCAGCCAGAGAGGGCGAGGGCAGGGGGGAGACCCAGTGTTACAGTGTGCTTCCCTCAGAAGAGGAAAACGATGACCCATGCTGGGCCCATTACTACCGACGGGGGCTGAAATCGGTCATATCTGCTGCAGCTTACATAAAGTCTGGCGAGCCCTGTCCCCACTGAGGGAGGCGTCACACTGCTGATATGGCGACCGCTGGAGAGACAGCGGGGACTGAGAGAGAGGGGCGAGAGTGAGGGCGGGGTGAGAGAGTGAGCGAGAAAGAAAGAGAAAAACTGAGATATAGAAAAAGAGAAAGAGACAGAGAGAGAAACAAAAGGCAGATGTCACGTGGGTCCAGAGGAACTGATAGAGAGGATGTGCAGTGCAGCAGAGGCAACGGTTCAGGTGGAAAAGGCTTCCCTTTGTGATGCAGATGACAACGCAATCAGCCTTTCTTTGTCTCCGCCGATGGGCTCTGCTCCCGGGGACATTGAGAGCTAGACACTAATCCGCTGGGTTTGTGTTCTGTGGGCCCGTTCAGCGAGGCAGTGGCACAGTACCTGGGGTGTATATGGAGAGCAGCTCGGAGACCAGGTCTGACCTCTCTCAGGGTATGCTCCTCCTCACTTGGCTTGACACCAGCTGCATTTACCCTCTGAGCTCAATTCAAATGAAGGTATAGAAGCTGTGAGATTTATGCTTTCAAATATGCATAACAATGCAGGCAACAAGAAGGGAGCTCATCATCTTGAGTTTTTAGTGTAGCATGTGACATGCTGGGAGTTTGTAATTTGTAAATCAAGAAGTTGTGATTGAAACATTTAAACTATATATTAACATTATCCTGAATCTAGGTTCCTGAACAATTGGTATAAGAATATTATACCTGTAAAGGTACACATTAGGTTGCTTTTGTAGTTACTATTGAATTTATACAGTTCAAAATAACAAGATATAGCCCACAGGGATGAGGTACTGGCCAGAAACTGTGCTCCCATTGAATAAACTCCTTACCTCTGTGTAGCAACTCTAACATCATTAGCTGAACTAATTATCAACCACATTCTGTTTGACATTCAGTGTTGAGAAGTATGAAGCTTGGAAGATAATATAATGATATCCAACATGATAATTATATCTGTCTCAGAAATTATGCAATCAATCTGACTAATCTTCAATATACAGTGCCCTCCACTATTTTTTTGCCTTTATTTAACTAGGCAAGTCAGTTAGGAACAAATTCTTATTTACAATGACGCCTACCCCGGCCAAACCCTAACGATGGTGGGCCAATTGTGCACCGCCCTATGGGACTCCCAATCATGGCCAGTTGTGATACAGCCTGGAATTGACCCAGGGTCTGTAGTGACGCCTCTAGCACTGAGATGCAGTGCCTTAGACCGCTGCGCCACTCGGGAGCCCCCCAAATAATATTGCCACAAATATCGAACCTTTAACTGAAGTAAAATTATTGAAATAAATAAATGTGAAATAAATATTTTTCTCCAAAACATGTGTGTCACAATTATTACTTCCTGTTCCACTGGGGTATAAATATGAGGTGACACACAGGCCAAGTTCCCAAGGTCATCCATCACTATGGGAAAGACCCGAGAAAACAGTAATGATGTGCGACAAAAGGTTATATAGCTGGACAAATCAGGAAATGGCTAGAAGAAAATAACGGTTGAAAATGCCCATTTCCACTATCAGGGCAATACTTAAGAAGTTTAAAGCAACTGGAGATGTTAACAATCGGCCTGGAAGAGGACGTGTGTCTATATTGTCCCCACGCACAGTGAGGAGGATGGTTCAAGTTGCCAAAAAATCTCCAAGGATCACAATTGGAGACGTTAGTTGGGTCTTGGGGTCAGAAAGTCTCCAAAACCTACATAACCACAAGTTGTTTGGGAGGGTTGCCATATACAAGCCTTTGCTGTCATCAAACAACAGACTCAAGCGCCTACAGTTTTCCAAATGTTCCTGGAACTTTCAATGGGACCTGGTTCTATGGTCAGATGAGACCAAAATAGAGCTTTTTGGAAACAAACACCAGAGGTGGGTTTGGTGTAGACAGAAAGATAGCCATGCAGAAAAGTACCTCATCCCCACTGTGAAGTATGGTGGTGGATCTTTTATGTTGTGGACCTGTTTTTCTTCCAAAGGCCCTGGACAACTTGTTAGGATACATGGTATCATGGACTCCATCAAATACCAGCAGATATTAAATCAAAACCTGACTGCCTCTGCTAGGAAGCTTAAACGGGGCAGTGGTTGGATCTCCCAACAGGACAATGATCCAAAGCACACCTCAAAATCAACACAAAGATGGTTCACTGACCACAGAATCAAGGTTTTACCATGGCCATCCCAATCCCCTGACCTAAACCCCATAGAAAGCATGTGAGATGAGCTGAAGAGGAGAGTCCACAAGCGTGGACCTCGAAATCTGAAGGATCTGGAGAGATTCTGTATTGAGGAATGATCGCAGATCCCTTGCCATGTATTCTCCAATCTCATTACGCATTATAGGAGAAGACTCAGAGCTGATAGCTGTTATCTTGGCAAAGGGAAAAATATTTATTTTATGATAAGAATGTATTATTTTTTTCAATAATTTTACTTTAATTAAAGGTTAGATTTTTGTGAATATTTTGAATGAATGACCAAGAGGATAAACAATAAAGAAAAACATTTCACAGCCCGTTTTGCTCATATTTACCAAGGGTGCCAATATTAGTGCAGGGCACTGCAATCCCTAACAGTGCCATACAATGTTAGGTTGAAAAAAGGTGCATTAGTCATAGTGTCTAGATTGTCTCACTTTTAGAACAAACACATTTTCTGACCACAGGCTAAAACAATTATGGCCCTAGGGTAGAACATCACACCTATACTTTATCCACTGCTAGAAAAACAAAACCCAAGAACAATAATTCAAGTGATCCTCAGTAAAGAATACAATTTAATGTAAAGCATAGGTGCTCAATTGTCCACATTCCACAGTACCTCTAGTGTTGACAAACCTGTTGGTGTTGAAATTCTACACTTAGAACTATTCAATTGTATTTTCCCAACTGAGCTTATGTTGTGCACAGTTGACCGTCCTGAGGCAAGCCATAAAAAAAAGCATATTGGGAATAGTCAAATCAAATCAAATTGTATTAGTCACATGCACCGAATACAACAGGTGTAGACCTTACAGTGAAATGCTTACTTACGAACCCATAACCAACAATACAGTTTCAAAAAAATACGGATAAGAATAAAAGATAAAAGTAACAAGTAATTAAAGAGCAGCAGTAAAATAACAATAGCGAGACTATATACAGGGGGGTACCGATAGAGTCAATGTGCGGTGGCACCGGTCAGTTGAGGTAATATGTACATGTAGGTAGAGTTGTTAAAGTGACTATGCATAGATGACAACAGAGAATAGCAGTGGTGTAAAGAGGGGGTGGGGGGGTAGCCATTTTATAAGCTGTTCAGGAGTCTTATGGCTTGGGGGTAGAAGCTGTTTAGAAGCCTCTTGGACCTAGACTTGGCGCTCCAGTACCGCTTGCCGTGCGGTAGCAGAGAGAACAGTCTATGACTAGGGTGTCTGGAGTCTTTGACAATTTTTAGGGCCTTCCTCTGACACCACCTGATATAGAGGTCCTGGATGGCAGGAAGCTTAGCCCCAGTGATGTACTGGGCCATTCGCACTACCCTCTGTAGTGCCTTTCGGTCGGAGGCTGAGCAGTTGCCATACCAGGGAGTGATGCAACCAGTCAGGATGCTCTCGATGGTGCAGCTATAGAACCTTTTGAGGATCTGAGGACCCAAGCCAAATCTTTTCAGTCTCCTGAGGGGTAATAGGTTTTGTCGTGCCTTCTTCACGACTTCACGACTTGGTGTGTTTGGACCATGTTCATTTGTTGGTGATGTGGACACCAAGGAACTTGAAGCTTTCAACCTGCTCCACTGTAGCCCCGTCGATGAGAATGGGGGCGTGCTCCGTCCTCTTTTTCCTGTAGTCCACAATCATCTCCTTTGTCTTGATCACGTTGAGGGAGAGGTTGAAAATATATGTTTCCATCTAAACAAGGTTTCATGTAAACTTAAGAAATATCAAAGTATGACTATAAATCAACAGTTGTTGCTTGGAATTCTTTTTATCTAGCAAAAGACGGAAATTATTGAAGAGTGTTGAAAGTTGTTTTAAATGGTATGTTACCAAAGGGGGCAGGCTCTTACTGACTGGCTCTTGATGATCAAATGGTGTAGTGAACATGGATGGAGAATGAGGCACTGATACACGCACGTAACAAAAGACGGCAGTTCAACATTTTGAAATAATGATGTCATCCCATGCAGAGAGAACACGTTTTTGTGAAACTGGCATCCCCTCTCACCATCGGCCAACATCTCTGAGCCCCTCGGATACCCCGGCATTAAACTCATCCACAAGGTAGCCCATGGATGTCCCCGAAATGTGACACTCAACCTCAAGTGAAACAACTGGTACCAGCACTAATTGAAATTTAGCATGCAAGGTGACAATGCCTGGGCCCTGGGCAGCATGGATTAGGTCTTGAATAGAGGCAGATTCTGTTAAAGTCTACTGTGGTGGTTGGTGTACAGACGAGCTCCCTGCATCTGCTCATTGGGTAGACTGAGAAAACACAGGATTGCGTATGGTCGCTCATTTGACCTTGATTTAATCCCATTTCAGAGCCCTCCTCTCATAGCCTTTTGTTACTATTTCAAAAACCATAACGCCTCCATGTTAGGCAAACACTTACAGTCCCCACACAAGTACAAATTAAATGGGACTTTTGAATTTACATTTGAAAGCAGGTTTATACGAATTTGGCAGACTCAAAATGCAAATGTTCATAACTCTCTTCAAACAACACACAACAAAAAAATACATTTAGGATAAAACAGAACAACAAAGAATGAAATACTGAAAGCACTTTGTTTTCTCTCAGGTTTCCACTGTAGCCTATTGGAGGAGGCAACCGCATTATGGCAGACAAACCTCTGGGGCTGCTTACTATCTCTAAGGGCGTTTTCACATAAGAAATTTGTGAGAATTCTACAGAATACATTTTGATTTCACAAGACCTGAAAATAACCGTTTCATGGTACGATTAGCAAGACGCACCTTCTACATGACGTTAACAAGCTAGCTTGTTTACAACGGGCAAAAGAGTACAATACCTGGTACTCAGGATTTGTTTCAGCCAGGGTTCATTTGCATTTCACACATGCTTTATTGTGAGGATCAGGGTATCAAACGTTCCAGGATCCTGATCATAAGGGGATATCTGAAAGCGCCCTAAGATATCGCTCTGACATTTTCACCAGATATTAACAAAAAACAACTCCCTTCCTTAGATATGTAATCTGGATCCCAAGTTCTTCTACAGTGCCTCATCCATGGTGTCATCTCTACAACTGTCAGTTATCTAAACCCACAAATGATTGAGGTACGAGTTAGAGAGGTGGTGGTATATACTGTTGACTGTTTGTGCAATTTTAAATGTTGTGTGACGATTGAATTTAAATAAAAATCATGATTTCACACTGAATTAAATGGCTTCACTTTGTTACAATTATCATAACTCCACAAAAAAGGTAGTCAATAAACCGTGTTTATTCAAACTTTGGTTACTTTATTTTACAGTCCATTATTTACCCAGTATTTACCCAGTCCAGAGATAGGAGAAGGGTAATAAGATACACAATCAGATATAGAGAGCCAAATGTCTAGTACAGCCAAAAGCCTTGTGGTTAACTAATTCAATCAATGACTGACTAGATTTTTTAATACTATGCCTGACCTTGAATAGCATGAAGAGTGAATGGGCTTACACAAACTTTCATGATAACACTTTATGACAGCTCTGGTAAGATTTGTGAGATAAATGTTGTTTTGTTGTTGTTGTTGATGATGATGCGCTCCATAGATACACCTGGTATGAGGTAAGTAATGCACCTGCAGCTGATGCAAAGGTAAACAGAATGAGAAGATAAATACACAAGCCTACCTGGCTCTGCTGGAATAACAGGAGTTATCTTACTGAGCACCTCGATTCCATTTATTACAGTTTGCCTGCAAAAATGTACCATAGGCCTACCAAGAAGATTTCATATCAACAGGGGCTTGCATTAAATCCACAGTATTTTAGCCCAACAGCATCCCTGTCTTTTGGTTTAAAAGATAACTAGCTACATCACTCTCAACATTTAACCACTCTGAAATCCATATACGAAGCTATGGTTGTTAGAGCTGTTGTAATGAGTACGATGGGAGACAGAGAGCTGGTTTCAAGTGCAGGGCGCAGCAGGTGTTAATTTAGTAAAGGACCACAGGAGGAGGCAGGTAGCTGGGTCCAGGGGCAGACAGAAGGTCTAACACAGGGAATCCAAAAAGGTAACCGTACAGGCAGGGAAAAATGCTAATAACCTAGTCTGGGAGATCAGGCAAGAGGTTGATGACAGGAAATCTGATAGGCAAAAGTACAGGCAGGGAATAGGCAAAAAAACATTGTTAGTGAACAATGGCCAAAACAATGATACACAGGACTAATACGGGGGAAAAACAGAGCTCCGAATAGAAAAATGGATCAAAACAAACAATACCTCACAATGATGGGGTGCAAAGAACTGAACTAAATAGTGTGTGATAATGACATACAGGTGTGTGAACAGGTGATCAGAATTCAGGTGATTGGGATCTGGAGAGTGAGCTGCGTTCAGAGGATGTATGTGTTTGAGAGTGTGAGCTGGAAGCAGACGTTACAGCTGTAGCTGAAAGAATATCACCTGTCATTAATAGAAAGTTCACCTGCTATGTCCAAAAAGATAAAGCATGAAACAATCTATGTTGTCCAAATACATTTAAAGATACGTAGGGCTAAATAATTAGCCTAACATAAACATAAAAGTATAGCTATTTATATTCTCTTCAATTGCTAGGCTATACAATTACTGTAGATATACATACTTATTAGCTAGCTATTAAAATGATACATCAAAACACCCAAAAATATCTGTTCTTTTTTTAAATCACGATGCAATGACCAACATTAGGCTTGATCTCAGAGATGTGCTGGAATGACTATGGGTGTACTTGGACGTTTATTTTTTATAAAACCCGACAGAAGAACCTTCGCCAAAGCAACCATGTTCTGACATCATGACATCAGAGCCGTCAATACGATTTACTTCAACGTTCCTCTCTGTCGCGTGTTGTTTTTTTTTATTAAGGGCTGCAGTGACCTCTTTTTCAACTCTCGATTTTTCATACGTGGCCTACTCCTGCAACTTCATTGGATGATCGGCTAGGGTGATACAAAGGGTAAGATGGGGGGCCTGTGATGGGTTGGGGATGAGACCAACCAGTCACGATACTGAAATACAATAAACATAACAATAGTGTTGCCGGCTAATATTGCTTGAGAAATATGGGTTCGGCAATCAATACTTGTATCGTCAGTGAAGTTGAATAGTAATGAATGACTATTCAATTACGTAAACAGAAACATGAAAAGGAGTAACTATTAGCCTAATTGTCTCTTCAGAAAGAAAACAGCATTTTCTTCCATGCAACCTTTGTCTGAACATGCAGATATTTGTATTACATTGTAAATGACCAAGAAATAAATGTATTCTGAAAGAGAATGGCCAAATAAATGGCTTCATTAATGACATATATTGCTTGCGACACAAATAAAATAGAAAACTCTTGATAAAATAAGCCTACTAAATGACATCATAGTATGTGTATTAGCCTGCCACATTGCACAATACAAAACAAAGGCCTGTTTTTTATTGCTGTTTCTAAATATATGTTGCAGTCTCATACGTCATCTAGCCACGTTTGCATTCCAGAAAGAGAAAACAGCATGCCACTCTATTCAACGCAATTGGTTAAAATACATTGGTCTGTTATTATTTGTCATGAAGCAGCTTCTATCCTACTGTCTGTGGTTCCACCTCACTCATGACCCTAGAGCCCGAAGACTGCTAACAGAGAAGAACTTCATTCTATCACTAACCTTATAAAGGCGAACACCCATGAGCTTTTCCCATTCAAGCTTTATTCTTAATTTCAAGTGAAAATGTAAATGAACAGCTATGATGAACAAACTCAAACTGGAACATGTATAGGAAGAGTCTGGCCTTAGATAATTTATCTCCAGTAAAATGTAGAAAACAACCCTCACTGAATTAAGATATGTTTATATAGTAAACAAAATAATAATGTAATTGAAATAATTATAATAATAATATCAATAATATGAATTCATGGTAACAATATAGTTGTTATAACAATATAACATATAATTGAAAATATAGCAGCTCAAGACAGGTTTATATATATACACATAAAAAACATTATATAAAAAATATAAATATATATATATATATATATATATATATATATATATATATTTGCTAGGTCACAAAGCCATTGTTTATAATATTGAAATTATTTTAGAAATTGCACATGAGTCTGGTTCCTAGACCCTGGGTCTTGCAAACAGTGTTTCTCTTATAGGTAAAACTTTTATTTTGAATAAGGACAGAAAAAATATTTCCAAATGCTAAGCATCGTCAACTACTAATTACAGTGAATGTTAAAAAATATACATATAGGTTGGTATTTTATGACAAGCAAAAGCATCTACTATTTTCATTGAAAGAATGTAATCAGACAACTAAACAATTGTAGTTGTTTATAGCATTTTACAATTATTATGTATAAATGTTCAGTGTGAAAATTCTTACGCTCAGACAGAGGCCTAAACACTACCATATAGTGGGCGGCAGGTAGCCTAGCGGTTAGGTGCGTTGGGCCAGTAACCGAAAAGGACGCTGTGGTTTGAATCTGTGAGCCGACTAGGTGAAAACTCTGTCAATGTGCCCTTGAGCAAGGCACTAAACCTAATTGCTCGTGTAAGTTGCTTTGGATAAGAGCTTCTGCTAAATCACTAAAATGTAAATATTGATGTATTTTGCCAGTGGTACACAACATTGGATATGTGTATGGGCCCACCTACTCTACAACTAGAAATGTCAACTGGAAAGTACACATTCCCAGGCTTATTTAGGCCTGCCTATGTAACAATTTACGCAACATCCTTTCCCAATATACCAGTTAAATGATATGCTGTTTGAAACATACCAAACTTTTATTTATCAACTCTAAAGGACTATCAAGGTATGTGGAGCACACTTCTCTTCAAAAACTACTATAGGCTACATGAAGATAGCATCAGCTTCTTATTCACTTGGTAGGCTAAGTACAGTAGGGTTTACAGCAGGGATCATCAACTTGATTCAGCCGCATGCCGATTTTTAGGCCAGAATATAATTACAAAAAAATTGACAAAAAAGTGACCGCAAGAAGCCCAAACGGATATAATATTTGACTAAAACATCCTAATTTCAACCCTTGTGCCTCTCTATTATGCGTGGGAATACTTTGGAGCAGATTTTCCAAATTAAAATCACTTGGTGCCGATTTCCTGGTGTTTCTAAACTCTTATGTCTAACAATAAAAATGTAAATTCATAATATATATAAATACATATATTTAGCTCAGAAAACTTTGGGTGCCAAATAAAACCACCCGCTGGCCGCCAGTTGGGGAACCCTGGTTTACAGTATGTATATATTTATGTTTGCTGGGAACGTATTTACATTGTGGTTGGTATCCTACGGGTATGTAAGAGGTAGGCTCTACTCATTCTAACCCGCCAACACTCATCCCTTCAAAAGCAATCACAAGACTCGTGTTCTGTGACAAATCATCACACCAAAATAGCACATTAACTGAAGTGTAGATAATCAACCTACCGCCCTATTTTCAATGAAAAGGGGATAGTGCTTGGTGGTTAAACATTGGTAGGCTACTGTAGCGCTCTGCTCTCATGAAGTCTGTTCCATTGTGCCACTGAACACGCTGCTCATCATCATTCACAAGAAAAACCTGTGTGCTCCGGCCAGTGCACAGCACAATTAGATGCTTCCATTTCCAACAAAATGATTAAGCTATACAACAGATGCCTCGCTAATCAAATACAGAACTGTCCATACTAGACACAATAATCTTCAGGAAACGTATCGCCTACTGACTGTTGTTGGTTGTTCATGCTGCTATTTTACAAATTACAGACAAGAGGAAAATCCATGCTGCATTATAAAGTAGTCTAACACGTTTACTTTAGTGTTGAAGATTGAACTGTTTGAAATTATATAAACCTAGAGATGTATTGACTTGGCATGTATACAATGACATACAATAGCCTAATAAACATATGGTATGTCCTTCATAACAAACGATAACCTACGTTCGGTTACCTGAGAGGATGAGGGCATGTTCGGTGCAACCCTCATTAAAGCTAGTGTTAATTATTTCAGTTCAAAAATCAAAGAAGCGCCTTGCCACAATGTAGACCCCGGAACGTTCTATGACAGAGGTGTGATTTCTGTCGTTACAACCAGTCAACCACTCAACGTGCTGTGATCAGAAACTCTACAACACCGTCGGCAAGACGTTTTTTAATGGAATTCAAACATGCTCTTTCTTACCTTCTACAGCTATAACGGTGGGTATTATCCATAAAATCCATAGAATATCCATTATTGGTTTCTTTGGACGAAAGTGTTAAAAGCCCAGACATTCAAATAAAATAAGTCCTGAAAGCCATTGACAGCGAATGCTGGCGGAGATGAGCGGACCTTCACCTTCGATAGAGTAAACCAGACGCCATAGAAAATAACTCAAATCTGAACCAAGTTTGGGCGAAACCAAAAACAGCAGACAAAGGGGTGCCGTGTATATTACAGCATTATCCACGTTAGGAAAACTGCTCCACATCTCAAATTTAGGACATGTGCATATTAAATATATATATGATCCAAACCCTAAAATATATCATAAATAGCCTAGGACTTTTGTTTATGCTTGTAGTTGTTGATCATGTCACGCTCTCCCCCTGCCAAAAGAAGTTCCACTATCCATACTGTCAATCATAAAGATAGAATCGCCTAACTGCCTCATCTATGTCTGATAATCATGGATTTTAGAATCACGTGGAAGGCTGATAGTCGAGCAATAAGTTTTCTGCCTACAACATTTATGTAGATTTTGTTGTTAGTAATGTATTTTATATTAATGTCTCGATACTCTTGGCAGGTGACAAGGAGCATGGATCAGATAATTCAACAAAGAGTAAGTGATGTTGCAGTCATTTTTAATGGTCCGGTAAATACCAATCATTGAGTCATGTTTTATAATTGTTTTGTTTAGGAGAACGTCTTCTTTATAGGAAACCCCACTATAAAAGTTAGTTGAGTCTGTTAGTATTATTTACTCAATAATTATTCCCTGAGTGTAATTAAGATAAGGGGTAGAAGGGCTGAGTGATATCTTTCAAAGTAATTATAATAATAGGATGCGTGTTCAATTCATGAGCCATCTATTAAAAAATAGATGGCTCATAGATACACTCTCTTAAAAAAGCGTTCCCGAAAGGGTTCTTTGGCTGTCCGCATAAATCAAATCAAATTGTATTTGCCACATTCCCTGAATACAACAGGTGTGGACATTACAGTGCAATGCTTACATACAAGCCCTTAACCAACAATGCAGTTTTTTAAGAAAAATGATTGTTAAAGTATTTACTAAAATGAACTGAAGTAAAAATTAAATACACATAGAAAAGAGGGAAATAGAAAAATAACAAATAATTAAAGAGCAACAATAAAATAACAGTAATTAGGCTGTATACAGGGGGTATCGGTACAGAGTCAATGTGCAGGGGCACAGGTTAGTCGAGGTAATTGAGGTAATATGTACATGTACTGTAGGTAGAGGTAAAGTGACTATGCGTAGATAATAAATAGTCTGGGTAGCAATTTGCAAATAGTCCGGGTAGCCTTTTGATTAGCTGTTCAGGAGTCTTATGGCTTGGGGTTAGAAGCTGTTAAGAAGCCTTTTGGACCTAGACTTGGCGCTCTGGTAATGCTTGCCGTGCGCTAGCAGAGAGAACAGTTAATGACTAGGGTGGCTGCAGTTAATGGCAATTTTTACGGCCTTCCTCTGACTCCGCCTGGTATAGAGGTCCTGGATGGCAGGAAGCTTGGCACCAGTGATGTACTGGGCCGTACGCACTACCCTCTGTAGTGCCTTGCGGTCGGTGAACGAGCAGTTGCCATACCAGGCGGTGATCTATCAGTCAGGATGCTCTCGATGGTGCAGCTGTATAACTTTTTTAGGATCTGAGGACACGTGCCCAAGTTTTTTCAGTCTCCTGAGAGGGAATGGGCATTGCCATGCCCTCTTCACGACTGTCTTCATTTGCCTCCTATGGGGACAGCCAAATAACCCTTTTTTATTTACGAGTGTACATGTGTTTAAGCTATTTGGACCTATATGGAAGAAAGCGTTGCCAAAATATAGCAATAGTATCAGTGATAAAAAGGTACATTTAGTATAAATCCTGTTTTTCTTAAGTTGATTTCTAATGTTTTTCTCAAATCCCCTGCTGTCCACTACAGTAATAGATAGCATTAATAGCATTCAAATGTGTGTATGTATATAGATGTTTGTGTATGAGTGTGTGTGTGTGTGCGTTGTGTTCTATATAGTTACTGTAATTATTTAGCACTTTTTGGTGACATATACCGAAATCTCCTGAAAGTATTCAGGTATGGATATCAGGTCCTAATAAAGTGACTGCCTGGTCCTGGGTTTGTGCATTGTAGATTCAATCATTCAGCTCTTTTTGTTTAATATTTCATACAATTACATGGTGTGGTGGAGTTTGGAGAATAAGCTATCGAGAAGCTATTGTGTACCGAACCTACCAGAAAAATATATTAAAATAAATATAATTAGGAACATTAACAATGGATATAAAAATGATCAATGGTAATGTATTTTACTCTCAGAAACTGTAATACAAATGAAAGGAACTAACGTACCGGTATATGTTTTGGTCAACTTTTCAGCATCTCACATGAGTAATAGTGGCCATTTTGTTTTCCGGTTTCTACATACAGAATGAATGAATGAATGAAATGTATGAATGTATGAATGAAAACATGCCTGCAGTACTGTACATGCAATCAATGCATCAAACATAGTGATTGCAGGAGTTGTATTACGCTATAAGCCATTTGAGCTGTACAATCGATATCCATTTCTCCTCAAAGCATCAACTTTCTCTTTAGAAATGATGATGTTATTGTCCCACTTGAATCATGTAAAATGGTGTATGATAACATGCCACAGTATGGTATTGTGTAAATATAAACTACACATTTTATAATTCAGCTGTCGATATTCACTGAAAAAGTTTTAGTAGTTAGTATTCTTATGCCGACAACGATTACACTATGAGCAATATAGTATACTGATGAAGGTTACTCAAATGAATATACTTTGATGAAAGGTCAAGACCCTGAGGATGATGATTAGCAGCATGACCATTTTATTCATGTCATGTATGTGTGATGATTAGGCACAGTTGTGTCATTCAGAGTTCACAAATCATTAAGACTGCCAACAATGGCAGTGAAACATCAAAATCGTTATAGCGTTACAGTACAGAGTTAATTGCATTTCAACTTTTGACCCTGATTGTACTATGGGCATAATATTGGCTACCATACGTAATATTAATGGTCTATACAGTTATGGTTGTTATACTTTAACTTAAAATCCAAAGGGTCGTCTGCAAAACCTTGGGCAAAAAAGATTGACAGTCAACAACAGAATTACGTAAATATTCTTCCCCCCAAAAAATCACAGCATTAATCTTCTTCATGCGGAAGAGTATTTAGCTCAAAGTATGAATGCAGCTTGAAAACAAGCCATAATTGATCCCTCCAAGCTGTTAAGATCAAACTAAGCCCTGAAATTGGCTCATCAGGTTGGTACATGAAAGACTAGTACTGCCATCATTGGCAACAGTGTCAATCATTTTCCAACTCTGTCTTTCAACTATACAAAATATTAAGATTTTTGGGGGGTGGAAATATGAATCATTTGAATATAAAAACGCCATGCTGTAACTTCTCTCCATCAAAATACTGTTGCCTAAGCAATTCTAAAATGTCATTGTTGGTTGGTGGAGAAATTACATCTAAATCTATGTCACTCATGTGCAAAGCCACAAACAGAATTTTTGAATTTAAAACAGTATAAAACCGATTTCCTGTTTCAGCAGCTGGTAGTGTAATCCAAATGACTGTACTGATGCTGAGGCATGATGGGTAAAAAAGAAACAGATCCGTTTTATATGTGGAGATGACGTACACTGGGAGAGATGCTGTCTTAAAATGGAGCTCAGGACTCTTTTAAGCAGACATACCGCAATGGAGCCATGGAGCCAAATCATTACATAGCATTTTAACTAAATTGTTTGTTTTACAACATTACGTAAACAGATCTAAGGTCCTTTATGATATGTTGGTCATATATACAGTCCCCATGAGCATAACATTGTGGGTTGAATTCCATTTAACAGTTTCTGTAGTATTAGACTGCATTGGCGAATACAAAGCGTGGGATTGCAGGTTTAGCTCTCTACCATGAATAACCTGCTGATCACAATATTATCTTGCATATTTAGCAGTATTGGATTTTAGGATATTTAATGCCAATCAATCAGAATTAGTAATATGCCTTATTAGTGTTATTAAAGTGTTACTACAAGAACAACTTAATGTAACATTTAATGTAAATATGTTACTCTGTTAAAAATCACGGTGCTTTGCAGTTCTATTTAAAACCTTGTTGAGGGCCATACACGAGCAATAACAACCTTTTTGGCTCTATATAGCACCATTTATTCTAGCAGTGTAAGATACATTTTTTTTTTTTTTACTGTTTACCTTCATGGGACAATAAAGCACATTTGTCCTCAATTTGGTCTTTTCAAATCTGTCTGAATGAAAATATCTATGTTACCAATCCAATTGCAAGGTTTAATTTTCTATGCCTTAAAATGTACAGTGGGGTTCAAAATTATTGACACCCTTGATAAAGATGAGCAAAAATGACTGTATAAAATTTATTATTAAAATACTGAACTATACTGTATGCTCCAAAATGTAGAAATTATATTATTCTATACAATACAATTGCTCAGAGAAAGAGATTTTGTTTAACAAGTAATCTTGATTTTTTTCTCAAAAGGCAGGGGTCAGAATTATTGACACCCCTGTTTTCAATACCTTTTAATTCCTCACCTTCCGAGGATAACAGCACTGAGCCTTTTTCTAAAATGTTTTATGAGTTGAAGAACAGATTGGGAGGGATCTTAGACCATTCCTCCATACAGAAACATTCCAGATCCTTGATATCCTTAGTCTGTGCATATGGACTGCCGTCTTTAATTCAAACCACAGGTTTTTAATGGGTTTCAAGTTCGGAGACTAAAATGGCCATTAAAAAATGTTAATTTTGTGGCCAATTAACAATTTCTTCCTGGATTTTGATGTGTGCTTGGGGTTGTTGTCTTGTTGGAAGATCCACCAAGTTTCAGCCTCCAGGTAGAGGCAACCAGGTTTTTGGCAAAAATATATTTGTACTGAGTAAAGTTCACGATGCCCCAGGACAAGTGGAAGCTAAAATGCCCCATATCATCAACAATCCACCACCATATTTTACAGTAGGTATGGGGTTATTTTCTAACACCAAACCCACCACTGGTGTACATGGCCAAAGAGCTCTATTTTCATATAATCTGACCCCAAGCACACATCAAAATCCACAATGAAATGGTTAATCGGCTACAAAATCAAAATTTTCCAATGAACATGACTTGAAACCCATAGAAAACCAGTGGTTTGAATTGAAGAGGGCCATCCATAAGGAATATCAAGGATCTTGAAGGATTATGTATGGAGGAATGGTCTAAGATCCATCCCAATGTGTTCTCCAACTCATAGAACATTTTAGAAAAAGGCTCAGTGACTTTATTCTCGCAGGGTAAGGTATTGAAAACAGGGATGTCAAACCCCAAACCCAGGCATTGTATTTATGTAACTAAAGAACTCAAGGATACTCAGTCAGACCACCTGAGTTGTGATGAAGATTGCTATAATAATGATGGATTACATACAGATTTGGGCTATATATAACATCACTTTGTAATAGCAGAGTTTAAGAAGGAACACTCTTAATAGCTGAAGGAATCAGATCTGTCCTAGCTTACAGTACTATTTAGCTAGCTCTGTTGGACCGTTAAACGGTGAGAGCAATTACTCAGTCTCTGAGTTAATATATGAGGCACTGATTAAGATAATTGCCATAATATGGTACTTTGTGTGTCTTTATATAACTTTATTACTGACATGTTAATTTACACTGTGGACCTGATACATTTATACATTTCTCTAATTGCAAGAAATTATTAATTTTATCTAAAAGTCTATATTAATTCAATTGTTAACTTTACATTTTTTTATTGATTCATTTGTGGATTTGTATTTTACAATGGCTTTGTGTTTCACCATATGAAGGCTGAAGAATGATATTGTGCTTTTCTATTTGAGTACACATTTACACATCCTGAAAACATTAACCTTTCAAAGGGTTATTTAACAACATACACTTTTAGAAAAAAAGGTGCTATCTAGAACCTAAAATGTTTTTTTTTTGGCTGTCCCCATAGGAGAACCCTTTGAATAACCCTTTTTGGTTCCAGGTAGAACCCTTTTCACATAGAGTTCTACATGGAACCCAAAGGGTTCTACCTGGAACCAAAAAGGGTTATCCTATGGGGACAGCCAAATAACCCTTTTGGAACCATTTTTTCTAAGAGTGTACAATTTCTTTGTCTTTTTTACTTGAATTTGAAAATAGTTGCAATTGAGCATGCTTGAGTTTGAAGACAGGCATTGTAATCTACTAATCTAAGAAGGTCATTTTGTTTCCTTTTTTCTTGGTATTGTGTACTAAAGCTATGTTGTGAATATTATAATTAAGATAAAATGTCATTGAACATTTTTTGAAAATTAAACAATGTAAATGTTTAAGTAGATACATGATAATCACAGGTATAAGCTCCATATACTGGTTTACATGAATGTTAATTTTAAGCAAATGTACAGTCCAACTAATATGGATATGATCACTGGGTGAATATGGAATTAATGTAGGTGAGAGTTGTAGTTTCATTGTACTCTTTGAAAGTAATATGTTACTAAGGTGTGCAAGGTAAGATCATGCAAATCCATAGAAGACATAAACAGAGAACAGGAATTTATCAGGACTCAATAAAATACTTTCTCTTGCTGCCTGTAATATGACTTACCTTAAGTTCAAGAACCACTTCTCCTCAGCTGTGTTGCTAAACACAGCATCCGTCTGATTACATCAATAGTGCCATCTAGAGTTTAAAAATAGAACATCTTTGCACTTGAAACTTGAACGGTAATATAAGTCAGGGTAAACATTATTTGTTCTCATTACCATGGATGGGTAGTTCCTACTATGCGGTGCCCTTTCTGTCCCCAGGAAATATCCAATCAAATCAAAATCCAATCAAATTTTATTTGTCACATATGTCGAATAGAACGGTTGTAGACTTTACAGTGAAATACTTACTTATGACCCCTTTCCCAGCAATGCAGAGGTAAAAAGTAAGAACATTTAAAAAATGTTTTTTAAAGGAAATAGTAACACAATAAAATAACAATAAAGAGGCTATGTACAAGCAGTACCGGGTACATAATCATTGTGCAGGGGTACGAGGTAGTTGAGGTAGTAGAGAAAGTATTCACACCCCTTGACTTTTTCCACATTGTTGTGTTACAGCCTGAATGTTAAATGGATTCTATTGAGAATTTGTGTTGCTAGCCTACACACAATAACCCATAATGTCAAAATGGAATTATGTTTTTAGAAATGTTTACAAATTAATACAAAATTAAAAGCTGAAATGTCTTGAGTCAATAAGTATTCAACCCCTTTGTTGTGGCAGCCTAAATAAATTCAGAAATAAAGATGTACTTAACAAGTTACATAATAAGTTGCATGGACTCACTGTGTGTAATAATAGTGTTTAAAAAGATTTTTGAATGAATACCTCATCTCTGTACCCCACACATACAATTATCTTTAAGGTCCCTCAGTCGAGCAGACAATTTCAAAAACAGATTCAACCACAAAGACTAGGTTTTTTCCCGATGCCTCGCAAAGAAGGGCACCTATTGGTAGATGGGTAAAAATAAAATAAAAAACAGACATTGATATAGCTTTGAGCATGGTGAAGTATTTTAATTACACTTTGAATGGTGTATCAATACACCCAATCACTACAAAGATACAGGCGTCCTTCCTAACTCCATTGCCAGAGAGGAAGGAAACTACTCAGGCATTTCACCATGAGGCCAATGGTGACTTTAAAACCATTACAGAGTTTAATGTCTGTGATAGGAGAAAACATTATAGTTAGTCCACAATACTAACCTAAATTACAGAGTGAAAATAAGGAAGCCTATACATAATACAAATATTCCAAAACATGCATCCAGTTTGCAACAAGGCAATAAAATAATACTGCAAAGAATGTGGCAAAGCAATTAACTTGTTGTCCTGAATACAGTTTTATGTTTGGGGCAAATCCAATACAAGACATTACTGAGTACCACTCTCCATGTTTTCAAGGATAGTGGTGGCTGCATCATGTTATGGGTATGATTTTAATCATTAAATATTTTTTTTATAAAACAGAATAGAGCTAAGCACAGGCAAAATCCTAGAGGATAACCTGGTTCAGTCTGCTTTCCACCGGACACTGGGAGATTAATTCACTTTTCATCAGGACAATAACCTAACACAGAAGGCTAAATCTACACTGGTTGCTTACCAAGAAGACAGTAAATGTTCCTGAGTGGCCAAGTTACAGTTTTGACCTAAATCTACTTGAAAGTCTATGGCAAGACCTGAAAATGGTTGTGTAGCAATGATCAACAACCAATTTGACAGAGCTTGAAGAACAATTTTATTTTTTAAATCCAGGTGTGAAAAGCTTTTAGACTTTTTTAATGTATTTTTTATTTCACCTTTATTTAACCAGGTAGGCCAGCTGAGAACAAGTTCTCATTTACAACTGCGACTTGGCCAAGATAAAGCAAAGCAGTGCGACAAAAACAACAACCCAGAAAGATTCACAGCTGTAATCGCTGCTAAACGTGCTTCTATAAAGTATTGATTCAGGGGTATGAATAGTTATGTAAATATGATATTTCTGTATTTCATTTTCAATCGATTTAACAGGTGACATCAATAAGGGATCATGGCTTTCACCTGGATTCACCTGGTCAGTCTATGTCATGGAAAGAGCAGATGTTCCTAATGTTTTGTACACTCAGTGTACGTTTGATATAGAAGATTATGCACCTAACGGTGGAAAATGCACCTAACAGGGTTGACATTTTATTAGGAAAGATAGTAAAAGAATGACTAGTGTCAATATTTATTTCTATTTGTCTGATATATTCATGTTTTATGTATATTTAGATACATATTATTTTGCTAATTACATTATAATTACAATTACACACTAATTACACTTACATATGTATCTATAGCCTAACATGAGTAATTGTAATGAAATGTATATATAGTTTTAAAAATCAGAACACTTAAACAAAATAATAAACAATGGAAAAACGACCGTCACGTCTTGCAGGCTTTACAAAGCAGTACAAAAATAAGATCCCACAACTCAAGGAGGGAAAAGGGCTGCCTAAGTATGGTTCCAAATCAGAGACAATGATAGGCAGCTGCCTCTGATTGGAAACCAAACCTGGCCAAAACATAGAAATAAAAAACATAGAATGCCCACCCCACACCCTGACCTAACAACATAGAGAAATAAACCGTCTCTCTCAGGTCAGGGCGTGACAATTATTTATACTAGCTTTCTGTATATATCCAAGGGCCAGCTGTGCTGCCCTGTTCTGAGCCAATTGCAATTTTCCTAAGTCCCTTTTTGTGGCACCTGACCACACGACTGAACAGTAGTCCAGGTGCGACAAAACTAGGAGGGTAGGACCTGCCTTGTTGATAGTGCTGTTAAGAAGGTAGAGTAGGACTTTATTATGGACAGACTTCTCCCCATCTTAGCTACTGTTGTATCAATATGTTTTGACCATGACAGTTTACAATCCAGGGTTACTGCAAGCAGTTTAGTCACCTCAACTTGCTCAATTTCCACATTATGTATTACAAGATTTAGTTGAGGTTTAGGGTTTAGTGAATGATTTGTCACAAATACAATGCTTTTAGTTTTTGCAATATTTAGGACCAACTTATTTCTAGCAACCCACTTTGAAACTAACTGCAGTTTTTTGTTAAGTGTTGCAGTCATTTCAGTCGCTCTAGTAGCTGACATCTATAGTGTTGAGTCATCGGCATACACAGACACACTGGCTTTACTCAAAACATGTCAATAGCAAAGATTGAAAAAAGTAAGGGGCCTAGACAGCTGCTGTTCTGTTAGACAGGTAACTCTTTATCCACAATATAGCAGGGGTTGTAAAGCCATAACACATATGTTTTTCCAGCAGCAGACTATGACCGATAATATCAAAAGCCGCACTGAAGTCTAACAAAACAGCCCCCACAATCTTTTTATAATCAATTTCTCTCAGCCAATCCTCAGTCATTTGTGTAAGCGCTGTGCTAGTTGAATGTCCTTCCCTATAAGCATGCTGAAAGTTTGTTGTCAATTTCTTTACTGTAAAATAGCATTGTATCTGGTCAAACAACATTTTCCTAAAGTTTACTAAGGGTTGGTAACAGGCTGATTGGTCGGCTATTTGAACCAGTAAAGGGAGCTTTACTATTCTTAGGTAGCGGAATTACTTTTGGTTCCGTCCAAGCCTGGGGGCACACACTTTCTAGTGGGCTTAAATTCAAAATATGTTAAATAGGACTGGCAATATCGTCCGCTATTTTCCTCAGTAATTTTCCATCCAAGTTGTCAGAGCCCGTTGGATTGTCATAGTTGATAGACAACAATATTTTTTTCACCTCTTCCACACTCAATTTACAGAATTCTAAATTACAATGCTTGTCTTTCATAATTTGGTCAGATATACTTGGATGTGTAGTGTCAGTGTTTGCTGCTGGCATACCATGCCTCAGTTTGCAATGTCAGTTGTTTTTGTGATGAATGAGCCATCTGATTCAATGAATGATGGAACTGAGTTTGCCTTTTTTCCCAGAATTTCATTTAGCTTTTTACTATCATTAACCTTTGTTTCATAGTGTAGTTTCTTCTTCTTTTTATTCAGTTTAATCACATGATTTCTCAATTTGCAATATATTTGCCAATCGGTTGTACAGCCAGATGTATTTGCCATTCCTTTTGCCTCATCTCTCTTAACCATACAATTTTTCAATTCCTCATCAATCCACAGGGATTCAACAGTCATTTTCTTAATTTACTTTAACCTTTATTTAACTAGGCAAGTTAGTTAAGAACAAATTCTTATTTACAATGACAGCCTACTCCAGCCAAACCTGAACGACACTGGGCCAATTGTGCCGGGCCTATGAGACTCCCAATCATGGCCAGATGTGATACAGCCTGGATTCAAACCATGTACTATAGTGATGCCTCTGCACTGAGATGCAGTGCCTTAGACCGCTGCGCCACTCAGGAGCCCAATGGGTGCATGCTTATTAATAACTGGAATAAGCAATTTCATAAATGTGTCAAGTGCAGCGTCTTTTTGCTCCTCGTTACCAACAAATATTCTTTACATCAACAACACAGGAAACTTATTGTATGACATCTTATGCACTATATTAGGCCCAGCCTTTTTAAAAAGGAAATGGTAACACAATAAAATAACAATAAAGAGGCTTTGGAACTTTATCAAGTATTTCACACGTTATCCAGCGTTTCACAGTTATCCGGATACTGACTGTTAGCACTTGGTGGTCTATTGCAGCTTCCCACTAAAACAAAGAAATATATATATTTTTACCCCCAAAAGTTATGATTTCCAAAATAGTAGAATTGGCCAGGATCACAAAAAAATACACTTTCAATGTAAGGAAAACATATGACTAATTTGGGTGAGCTATCCCTATGACTATTTCTCTTCAAACTCCTGCCTCATAGGGTTCAACTTGAACAGTCAATTATCTATGAGAAAATTGATTATGAGAGAAAGATGAGTGTGTGGGGATGAAAGGAGTTCAAGCCTTCATTATCCTTAAAAGTACTCAGCTTTGACTTTACCATTCAATAGGCTCTCTCTTGACTGGAATTGATTTCACCTTTAGCCTAAAATAACTTTCGATTATGTATTGCTCATATTAGCAGGAGGATATGGCGAGAGGGAGAAAACTGGCCTGCTCTCTGTCAACTTTTGTTACGCGTGGGTGCAGGAATCAGGCGCAAAGAGCAGATTCCTGCTAAAAGCAAAAAAAAAAACATCCACCAACACTACACAGGAGAAACAAGCCCGCAAAACAGCAAGCGGGCATTTCCAGCTTAAATAGCTCCTCATCAAACCTCAACAAGGAACAGGTGAAAACAATCAGACCCAACCAACAAAAAAGGGAAAAAGGGATCGGTGGCCGCTAGTAGACTGGTGACGACGACCGCCGAGCACCGCCCGAACAGGAAGGGGAACCGCCTTCGGTGGGATTCGTGACAACTTTGTGCTTGACCACTGAGATGATTGACAGGGCCCTCTAATCTGGAGAGAACCTGTGACTGGATTATCCTCCTTCCTCAACACTGGGCTAACTAGGTCCTTACATAGTACTGAATAGAACAAACACAGTGGAGTCAAAAGACAGAACCTATGAAGATCCATACCTACATGTAGTTAGTGTTGGTCTTAGTGAAAGGCAAAGATTGATGTCTGAAATGCAGTCCAATCAGACATATACCAAACAGTATTCATCAAACTGTAGTGTTTAGTAATGTCCACCAAAAGCCTGGTTGGTTTGAAAGAAGCAGTGTTGATACTATCACCCTGAGTGAAGGAGACAGTGCTTATCTTCCGCAATCATCTGCCCAGTGTGTACCTTTATCCATTGCCAAAAAACAAATTTAACCCAAGTCAGCTGGGCCAGGTTTAATCACAAGGGCCAAAAGCCTAGGCATTGTTTAATTAATTTACATGTTGGATTATTTGACCTAATCAGCTGAAGACGACTACATTAATTATGTGAAGAGATCCTTGGAGATACGAAAGGTGCCTACCGAGTCTGCCATTGACAGAATAGTCAAATGGCCATGGTGAAAATAGTTTGTTGTTTAATCTTATTTTAATACTTGATGTGTATTGAGTTGATACACTCTGGATGTTCTCAGGGCACTTGCCTAGCAGAGTCTGCAGAGTATAGCCCTCTTTTTTATTGGTTTATGGAAGGGGACAGGCCCGAATGGTGCAGCCACTTTAAAAGCCAGAAAGCACTTTTTATCACAATAATAAATCTAAATGTAAAAAAACAGGCTGCCCATAAAAATTATTAAAATGACAGATGAAAGTGTGTAAAAACAGGGCATTAAAGCTAAGAGGATTCCTTCCTTTTTGGTGTCTCCCAGTTGACTAACTGGGTGTGATATAGTGGGCCAGGAGACACAAGTCCTATCACCTCCCTCACCACCAAGACCAGCCACCAGCCTAGTTGCCAGGCAAGGCCAGGGGGAATCCCTTATTTACTTAAAGCGATGCTCCGGAACTTTTGTCTAATTTCAGCTAGTGGTTTAGAAGTGGCGCTCACAAGCCAAAACGTCATCCAGTTGTTTGCTACCTCATCCTTTTCCTATATGTTACGTCAGGCACAACAGTGTTAAAATCATGACAAGGCACTAATCCTGCTGTATAAAATGTTTTTATTTCCCAAATTTAAGGAAAAGTTTAGATACATTGTAACACGCTAACTGTGGAGATAACTCTCACCAGCCTGCCATAGATTTCTGAAGTGATTTGTTCTATACAAAATGCATCACAGCCCAGGGAAAATTCTGTGAATCCTATAACAGGTGGACTGCTTGACATCTCATTATTTCACCAATTATGTTTTTTAAGGGCTTTGGTCTCATCACTTACATTCTGGATATTCATTTATAAATCGACAGTTGAAAGTCACTAATTAAAAGTGTTAATTCATATCTATTTATTTTACCACTAAAAGGGGCATTGTAACGTTCGTCGCCTGGTGACGAGGAAGCGGACCAAAACGCAGCTGGGAGCGAACACATGTTTATTCAACACCATGGAATTAAACATGTACACAAAATTCAAGAAAAATACCGATACGTTACTTGCTCAAACAAAGAGACAACAACCCACAAACATCGTGGGGGGAAAGGAACTTAAATGTGATTCCCAATCAGACATAACTAGCGACAGCTGTCTGATTGGAAATCACCCCCGAGCCCAACATAGAAATAAAACACAAAGAAAGGCTATAACAAAACATAGAAATACCACACCCTGACCAAAATAGCAGAGTTCCCCTGGTCAGGGCGTGACAGTACCCTCCCTCCAACGGTGCGTACTCCCGGCGCACCAACCTAAAGTCTATTAGGGGGGGGACCCGGGTGGGCGCCTCACCCTCGGTGGAGGCTCTGGCCCCGGGCGTGTTTCTCCCCCTGCCTCCACCCTAGCCCTACCCCTCTGGCCCGGACTGGACCACGGTGGAGCGGCATGCGGAGCCGCCGACCGGAACAGGACTGGTCACCGGTGGACCGGACACAGGCCGTGCCGGACTGTGGACACGCGCCGTGGGCCTGGTGCGGGGAACAGGGATGGGCCGGACAGGACCGGGGACACGCACCACCAACCTGGTGCGGGGAGCAGGGACGGGCCAGACTGGCCGGGGACACGCACCACCAACCTGGTGCGGGGAGCAGGGACGGGCCGGACTGGCCTGGGGACACGCACCACCAACCTGGTGCGGGGAGCAGGGACGGGCCGGACTGGACTGGGGACACGCACCACTGGCTTGGTGCGGGGAGCAGGGACGGGCCGGACTGGACTGGGGACACGCACCACTGGCTTGGTGCGGGGAGCAGGGACGGGCCGGACTGGACTGGGGACACGCACCACTGGCTTGGTGCGGGGAGCAGGGATGGGCCGGACAGGACTGTGGACACGCACCACCAACCTGGTGCGGGGAGCAGGGACGGGCCGGACAGGACTGGGGACACGCACCACTGGCTTGGTGCGGGGAGCAGGAATGGGCCGGACAGGACTGTGGACACGCACCACTAACTTGGTGCGGGGAGCAGGGATGGGCCGGACAGGACTGGGGACACGCACCACTGGCTTGGTGCGGGGAGCAGGGATGGGTCGGACTGGACTGTGGACACGCACCACATTCGCCCGGCAAGGGCGAGGTGCCGGCACAGGACGTGCTGGACCGTGACCGCACACCGGCGACACAGTGCGCATAAGCGGCGCCGGATATCCTGGACCGAGGAGGCGCACTGGAGGTCTGGAGTGCACAGCTGACATCACCCGTTCTGGCTCAACGCCCACCTTAGCCTGGCAAGTGTGGAGCGCTGGCACAGAACGCACTGGGCTGTGCAGCCGTACCGGAGACACAGTGCGCGTCCTCGGCGCAGGATACATCGGACCGAGAAGGGGCACCGGAGGCCAGGAGCGCTGAGCCGGCACAACACGTCCTCGCTGAACACTCCCCCTAGCCCGGCAAATGTGGGGCGCTGGCACAGAGCGCACTGGGCTGTGCAGGCGCACTGGCGATACCGTGCGCACCTCTGCCACCCAAGGCTCTTCCTCCACGCTGTCCCTACGCAGGTCCTCCAGGACCTGCCACATCTCTGCCTCCTCCTTCGCCGTTATCCCCCACGAGAGCAGTGGTCTGGGCTCTTCCTCTGCCCTTCCGGACCACCCCATTAGCCCCCCCAAAAAAATTTCTTGGGGGTGTCTTCCGGGCCTCCTCGACCGCCGCCTGCGACTCCTTCCACCGGCTGGCATCACCTCCTCGACCTGGGAATCCTTCCGCCAGGGTCCTTTCCCCGACATGATCTCCTCCCAGGTCCAGAACTCCTTCCCCTCGCGAGCCCATCTCTCGCGCTCCTTATCCTCCCGCTGCTTGGTCCTGGTTCGGTGGGTTGTTCTGTAACGATTGGCGTCGGGTGATGAGGAAGCGGACCAAAACGCAGCTGGGAGCGAACACATGTTTATTCTTACACTGAATTAAACACGTACACAAAACCAAGAAAATGCCTGATCATTAACTGCTCAAACAAAAGAGACAACAACCCACAAACATCGTGGGGGGAAAGGAACTTAAATGTGATTCCCAATCAGACATAACTAGCGACAGCTGTCTGATTGGAAATCACCCCCGAGCCCAACATAGAAATAAACCACAAAGAAAGGCTATAACAAAACATAGAAATACCACACCCTGACCAAAATAGCAGAGTTCCCCTGGTCAGGGCGTGACAGGCATGCTGTGGTTTGATTGTTTTAAAAAGAATAAAAAGTGTGGCAATTGCAACAAGTACTGTACGTTGTATGGATGTTCAGTAAGTAAAAGCACACAAATCATTATGTACAGTGGATGGAGCAATAACCATGGCAGCATAAAATAATTTTAATATCTTCCCTAATAGTGGAACAAAGGAACCTAGCCTGCTCAGTAAAGCCAGATTGACCAAACGTGACAGCAACCATTTGTTTGACTGTGTATGCTATTACTGAATAGTGACAAGAGAGATTTGGTGGGCAAAGTAGGACGATTAATTGCATTAGCACAGTAAATAGTAGCCGCATAGTAAAGAAGGAAGAATAAAAGCTCTGCAGAAGAACTGAGGTATAACAATACGGATGGAATGAGTGGGGGGCTGTGTGTGTGTGTGTGTGTGTGTGTGTGTGTGTGTGTGTGTGTGTGTGTGTGTGTGTGTGTGTGGTGTGTGTGTGTGTGTGTGTGTGTGTGTGTGTGTGTGTGTGTGTGTGTGTGTGTGTGTGTGTGTGTGTGTGTGTGTGTGTGTGTATGTTTGTACACGTTTGTGTTTACAGAATGTATGTGTTTGTGGTAAAGCAGAGGGAGATGAAACTATAGAGAAGAGTGAGGAATTAGAGCAGAAGAATATGGGACTGACATAAAGGAATCCAGGATAATTCTGCCTCAAGATGAGTGAGGGCTGGAAAACAGCAGACTGGGAGATCCAGAGGTCGTTCCCATGGAAACCTTGGCCCAGGGCTTACGGTGACCCTCCCGCCTGCCAATACAAGAGAAGCACAGATTGTAGGTCACATATGGCACCAACAATCCAATCAGGCCTAATCTAGCTTGACTCAAGGGTCATAAACTAAACTGCAAAGCTGGTTTCCACTCTGGCTTATCTCACCGGCAAGGCTCAAGTCTATGATAATGTCCGTGTTTAGGTATGACAACAGGGAGGAGCCAACAATGAAACGTCTATGTCAACTAATGTATACAATTATACCCCGCAATAGGAATACACAAAGTGACATCAATTGGCAACTTGGTGATACATGACTCCAATGTCAATGATTTAAAGGGGTAATTCACAGCATTCACAGTGCATCTTCCTATTCACAGTATCACATTTCACATAAAATGTATACTATTACTTATAGTTTTATATCTTACCCATTCATGTAAGTTTGACTAATTCAATAGAGACCTTAGATATTGATATAACTTGTATAATAGTAGATCTGTCGTCGATAAAGTGACTGTGACTTTAAGAATAGCACTGTGGGGTGTTGAATCATGGTTGTCTATTACTGTACGTCCTCTCACATAAAGATGAAGAAAGAAATTGCAGCTGACAGCAACTGGAATTACACATTAAAGGCTCAGTAATAAACATGATTTCCTGTACTTTATATTTATTTCCACTTCATGATACTGTGAAATTGTGAAAATTATGATTATACCCTTTTAGTGTAAGAGCTGTTTGAAAGGACTGCCTGAAATGTCAGCCTGTTTTGGTGTGATAGAGTTTTGGCCTGACATCACCAGGTGGTACATTGGGTAATAGACCAATAAGAAAGATACTGTAGTTCCAAACGTCTCTGCCAATAACAGCTAGTTTTGGGTTTTCCCGTCCCAAGTCAGACCACAGTCCTGGCAAAATTATTTTAATTGAAAACAATCACAGTAAGGTTGTTACCCAGAAATCTTTTGATAGTGAGATAAAAACGTCTGCATTGGAACTTTAGTGGTCATTCTTGATAAGTGCTATATTAATATTTTAGTCTTTGAGAAGAAAAAAACATTTGTCCAGCCATTCAATATCAAACCCTCTGTCAAACTGTTGAAAACCACATCTTTTATTTTATAACACTGAAAAACTGCAAACTGACAGAAGAGATACTACATGTGTCCCATGGTTCTAGAGACATGTTGGAAACATACAGGATGCCCCTGGCCCAGCAGTTAGTCAGGCTCATTTTGTTCCTTCTCTGTCTACACTACAGTGCTCCTTCAGGTGCACTTAAGGGAATTGGTTGAATAGAGTTGTTTTTTATTATTGTACAAAGTGCTTACATTTACCGTCATATTATGACGTACTGTATGCCTAAGACTGTGTAAAAACATCTCTTAATCTCTAAGCAATAGACGAATGCAGGGAAACAGTTGAAAGGGGAAGAATTATGACGTATATGGTACTATACTCTGGTGTGTAGCATTTAGCAGACATTTTATCAATACAATCATTATTTTGTAGCATTGATGTCCAGAACCATCGGGGTAAGAGACTAAGGTAGCCAATACATTACTGTATAACAATGCTTTGCAAACAGCAAGACTGCAGAAAAACAGATAAGATGTGAATGATTTATATGTCAGGAATGGAATCACCCTGCAAATAGCCAAACTGCGGGCCTATGGTTTTATGTGAAGTCTACAAAGAGGTTCCAGATCCACTCACATGGCAATGTAGGATCGAGTACAGGCGCCCTTTCTCTGAGGTTCACATTGTCGTTAAATCTCACTTTTACGTTAGGTTATACAGACCATGAAGCTGACTAATGTATTAATTCTGAACTATGCATGAATAAAATTGATTTCTATGTAGGTCCACAGAGGGAAACACAGTCACAAGCATGCAACACACAAATGCCCCATTCATCCGCATGTACACCTACTGTATAGGAAGTAGCAGTCCAGATGTAATCACAAACACAAAAACAAAAGGAGAGAAGGAGAGAAAGCACAGGCAGCTCAGGGGAATGTAAATATTTAATACAAATAAAAGCGACAAAGTGTATTAGTTGTGGAGGGTAAGCAATGTTCAGCGACTAATGCTCTGACGCAAAAAAAGTTTACAAGCAATGAAATATATATTTCCCTGATATTTTGTCTGCCATGTTCAGTCTAAACAAGTGGCACTCTACTATGGCAGCTTCGGTCAAATAACAAAAAAAAGCTCAAAATCTCTCTCTCTCTCCTCGTTCCATCTCTGCCCCGTGGTCAGATATTTCATGAGTGAGCTGGTAATAATCACGGGTGACTGGATTCTCACCTTTCCTGAGAATTTGCAGCAAATAGGAGCCAAACGGAAATAAAACACAGTGAGTGGTGGCTACAGTAGAGAGGCTTTTAATAGCCAGATGTGAATGTCTCCTGGCACGACTCTGAAGCTGGTGGAATTGCTATATTTCTCTGGAGGACGAGAAAGTGAGAGTGAAGGAAGAGGGGTTTCAATGAATCTTATGGTACATTAATGTGGTTAGAGGGGGAGAGTACCCCAAATAAGACTTTTTGCAGCAGATATGAAGTAATTAGGTTACATTTTGGAGGAAAGTGAATGTCATAGAGTAGTCAGACTTATCTGGTTTAGACATTTAAAAGTTATTACATTTTCCTAAAATAGAGGTGATAACTGCCTTAGGAACCCAAAAGCTCCATTATACACCGCATTCTTCAAGTTAAAGTCATTTTATTTAAATGATAACAAATTACTTACCATCTCATATACTCTTACTTATTTAACTTCATCCAAGTACTGTTATTATAATATGAATATGCTTAGTTTTTTCCAATATGGTATACAGATATTGTTATTGTTTCAAAACAAGCTTATCTTCAGACAGTTGTATAATTCTACAGTGTAATTAGTTGTTGTTGTTAGAACTTCTGGAAATGTTCACCTGTTGTCACTTTTTGACGTTTGCTAATTTTCTGTGGAAAGTGCCAGGGTAGCCCTTTCCTGCCGTCAATGGCCAAAAGCACCCTATTTGGCCTCGTGGGTGGACTATTATTCAGCATTTTCACAAGTTATTAAGATTATTTTAAAAAACGGATGAAAATCCCGGTGTTTCTATGTCAAACAGTTTTGCTATATTTCAGTCTTCTGTGGTGTATATAAAGTGTAATATTTGGATGTAAACTCAAAATGGAATACATTTCAACTCTATATCTGACATGGTACAGGTGTCTTCTTTTTTTAAGCCCATAACCATGTGGGGTGACTTTGACGCTAATGCCATGTGGGTGAGGTGTATACTTTTGTTTCAATGTAGATTTATTTAAGACTACCAATAATCACTCTGTGTGGCACCGATTTAGCCCACTGCAGTAAAAGCTGGAACCTAGAGCCAAAGCAGGCAAGAAGTGCACTAATGAAATTAGGCACAACCTAAATGTCTTCTAACTCTAGGGTGCCTCTCTGACTGTGGGTCACTGTGTCTTTAAAATGTCCCTGAGGTTCAGTGAACATGATGGAACTTTCTGGTATAATCAAGTGCACTCAACGTGAGGGATCAGATTTTGTTATTTTATCTATACATAATCATGCAATGTTCAACCTTTCAGACCCCTTGTTTTAGGAGACTGCCTCTACAACGTTCTTAAGGAAGACAGGAAAAACTGAGTTGGAGGAAAAGGTGGCAAGAGCGCGACTTTGACGCTAATGCAAGCTGAATCGTCCTGGAATGCCTCTGGTTTCAATTGGAAAAAGTACCTTGCATGGAGAGGTGACACAAGCCTGCTCTCTGATACGTACGTGTAAATGAAGTCTTCTGAGCAAGCTGCAGCGGAGCCTGGAGGCCAAGAAAATATTTCATGAGTAATTTAATATCTGGAACATGAGCGCGGACCACTAAGGATACTGGCCCGGAAACAGACAGTGATCCAGGAGACAGGCAAGAGACGGGGAGAGAGGAGGACTAGGGGGGGCGGTTAGTACATAACTCCGGCCCTGCTGGGGGCACAGTACACCCACCACCCTAATCGCCCCACTCACCTTCTATGGTCCAACAGTGAGGCTCAATCTGTCCATCACTGATGTGCCCATGTGTGTCAGCTCTGGAGGGTGAGGGCCAATGCATGCAACTACTACCTGTATCAGAGGAATTATTTATATAGAGCATGTGAATGATGAGATGACTACTGTATCACAGTGTTAGCTGCCTGGATAAAGTATTACTTTAAAGTTTAAATTACTGAGGTACCATACTGTAAATGAAAGCAAAGTTCAGGTTGCAGACCTGGGTTCACCTGGGTCTATTTGATTATTTGTTACTATCTTTTATTTAAAAAACATATTTTCTCTGCATTTGACTATTTTCTAATAATGTGGCCTGAATCAACTACTTCCATTGGAAGTATTTGAAAGTATTTTCAAATAATGTCCTAGAAATAGCCTAATATTTTAAAATACCTGGGTTAAATGCATGGGAGTGTATTTGAATCAGCCAATACTTTCTAAGTGGATTTTCAAATTAGATTAGAGAGAAATTACAGAGTTTAACAGTACAGGGTTGTAGATGTGATTACAGAGTATAGTGAAATAAAACAATACACATTTAATCAAAATAGTTAATAATCAAATATATATATACACTACAGGTCAAAAGTTTTAGAACACCTACTCATTCAAGGTTAATTTAACATTTTTGGCAGCTTCAGAAATTGCAGCCCAAATAAATGTTTCATAGAGTTCAAGTAACAGACACAACTCAAAATCAACTGTTCAGAGGAGACTGTGAATCAGTAGTTCATGGTCGAATTGCTGCAAAGAAACCACTACTAAAGGACACCAATAAGAAGAGATTTTCTTCGGTCAAGAAACACGAGCAAAGGACATTAGACCGGTGAAAATTTGTCCTTTGGTCTGGTGTCCAAATTTGAGATTTTTGGTTCCAACCGCCGTATCTTTGTGAGACGCGGTGTGGGTGAACGCATGATCTCTGCATGTGTAGTTCCCACCGTAAAGCATGGAGGAGAAGGTGTTATGATGTGGGGGTGCTTTGCTGGGGACACTGTCAGTGATTTATTTCAAATCAAAGTTTATTTGTCACGTGCGCTGAATACAACAGGTGTAGACCTTACAGTGAAATGCCAATATTCCGGGTAGCCATTTGATTACCTGTTCAGGAGTCTTATGGCTTGGGGGTAAAAACTGTTGAGAAGCCTTTTTGTCCTAGACTTGGCACTCCGGTACCACTTGCCATGCGGTAGTAGAGAGAACAGTCTATGACTGGAGTGGCTGGGTCTTTGACAAGTTTAAGGGCCTTCCTCTGACACCGCCTGGTGTAGAGGTCCTGGATGTCAGGCAGCTTAGCCCTAGTGATGTACTGGGCCGTACGCACTACCCTCTGTAGTGCCTTGCGGTCAGAGGCCGAGCAATTGCCGTACCAGGCAGTGATGCAACCAGTCAGGATGCTCTCGATGTTGCAGCTGTAGAACCTTTTGAGGATCTCAGGACCCATGCCAAATCTTTTTAGTTTCCTGAGGGGAATAGGCTTTGTCGTGCCCTCTTCACAACTGTCTTGGTGTGTTTGGACCATTCTAGTTTGTTGTTGATGTGGACACCAAGAAACTTGAATTTCTCAATGGCTGGGGTCCCTGATGATTTTTTGGCCTTCCTGTGGCACCTGGTGTTGTAGGTGTCTTAAAGGGCAGGCAGTGAGCACCCAATGGTGAGCGTACCACCCTCTGTAGTGCCTTGTGGTCCACGGCGGAGGTGCCGTACCAGGCTGTGATGCAGCCCGACTATATGCTCTCGATTGTACCCCTTAGAACACTGTGACGGCAATCGGGGACAGGACACATTTCTTTAGGATCCTGAGGTTGAAGAGTCGCTGTCGTGCTTTCTTCACCACGGTGTCCGTGTGGTTTGATCATTTCAGCTTCTCGTAGATGTGTACATCGAGGAGCTAGAAGTTTTTGACCATCTCCACGGTAGCCCGATTGATGGGGAGGGGGGTGAGCCCAGCTTGGTTCCTCCTGAAGTCCACAATCAGCTCCTTTGTTACTCTGACGTTGAGGGAGAGCTTGTTTACCTGGCACCATGCCGTCAGAGTGCCTACCACCTCCCTGTAGGCCATCTCATTGTTGTTGGTAATCAGGCCTCCTACTGTTGTGTCATCAGTGAACTTGATGATGGAGTTGGAACTGTGTGAGTCCACGCAGTCATGTGTATATCGGGAGTACAGGAGGGGACTGACGATGCACCCTTGTGGGGCCCCCATGTTGAAAATCATTGTAGAGGAGGTAACGTTGCCTACCTTGACCACCTGGGGAATGGCCAGTCAGGAAGTCCAGGACCCAGTTGCATAGGGAGGAGTTCAGTACCAGGGCCGTGAAGTTTTTGCTGATTTTAGAGGGCACCATGGTATTGAAGGCCGAGCTGTAGTCGATGAACAGCATCCTCCATATGCATTCCATTCATGCAGGTGGATGTGGGTGTGCAGTGCAACGGCAATTTCATAATCCGTGGATCACTAAGGGTGGTAAGCGAATTAGAGAGGGTCAAGTGTGTTGGGGAAGGATGATGTGATGTGGTCTTTGATTAGCCTCTCAAAGCACTTCATGATGATGGAGGTGAGTGCTACGGGTCGGTAGTCATTCAGTTCAGTTACTTTCCCTTTCTCGGGCACGGGGATGATAGGTGACATCTTGAAGCAGGTGGGGATAGTGGCCTGAGCTAGAGAGAGATTAACAAAGTCAGAAAACACAACTGCCAGCTGGTCTGCACATGCTCTGAGGCTAGGGTATGCGGTCTTGGCCGGCATTCTTGCGAGGGTTAACACGTTTTAATGACTTACACACATCCTCCATGGAGACGGTAAGTACGTAGCCCTCGTTGTCCTCAGGGACTCTCCTCGGCCGCTCAGAGTCGTCGTTGTGTTCGAAACGTGAGAATAAGGTGTTTAGCTCGTCCGGTAGGGCAGTGTTAAGTGTCCACAACGTGGCTAGCCTTCTTTTCATAATACATAATCCAATATTCAACTATCTGTATTTAAAAAAATAATAATCTGAATACTTATATTGAAATGTAAGTGAAAGTATTGAGATATTTTAAATAGTATTTGAACCCAGGTCTGGTGTACAGTACTATAATCACTGAACGTTTGTGTGTTGACTACATTTTATGGGTAATGCCAAGGCAATGAATGAATTACTTCTGAGAGAGTGGCTCTTCACAAGCTGTGCTCATTGTCCCTGTGGCTAATGAGGCATTGAAAGTCTGTGAGATTCAGAACACGCTGATTAGAGTCAAGGGTTCTCAGACCTAGAGCATCATCTGTTACAGCTCGTACACACCAGCACCTGAATGTTTCAGGGAGCCCCTGGGACACCACACCAGGGCAACCTCATGCCTTGTGAGACATAGCACTGTTTGCAAACTAGCAAGTCTAATGGGAATTCAACTGCATATAACAATATAGGACACAGCAATAAAAGGGTATAACATGTAGATTAGGGTAGTAGGGGTGAGCCTCTCTGAAGAAAGAAAGAGGTCGAATAGAGTGTTTGCTCTTTGGTAGTCTACTGTACGCAGAATTTTTGGGTGATTCACATTTTGTAGTTACTTTTACTGTATTTACGTATGTAACAGTTTTGCTTCTGTCCCTCTCCTTGCCCCGAACCATGGACCCACTGCACACATCAACAACTGCCTCCCACGAAGCATCGTTACCCATCGCTCCACAAAAGCCACAGCCCTTGCAGAGCAAGGGAAACAACTACTTCAAGGTCTGAGACTGAGTGATGTCACCGATTGAAACACTATTAGCGCCCACCCCGCTAACTAGCTAGCCATTTCACACCGGTTACACTCACCCTCCTTTTGACCTCCTCCTTTTCCACAGCAACCAATGATCCGGTTCACGGCACCAATGTAACAGTTTTACTTCCGTCCCTCTCCTCGCCCCTGTCTGGGCTTGAACCAGGGACCCTCTGCACACATCAACAACTGCCTCCCACGAAGCATCGTTACCCATCGCTCCACAAAAGCCACGGCCCTTGCAGAGCAAGGGAAACAACTACTTCAAAGTCTCAGAGCGAGTGACGTCACCAATTGAAATGCTATTAGCGCGCACCCCGCTAACTAGCTAGCCATTTCACACCGGTTACACGTACAAGCATATTAGACCAAATGTACAAATGAGAGAATTTCAGTGGGCTTATAACTACTACACTAAATGTATGTCAAGCATATTAATTTGTCCTTTGAAGGTTTCCAGTTATCCCAACAAACGTGACAAAGGGCACACGGATAGGCAGGAGGCTGGGTTGCCATGACCCAAAAGTTGTCACACATGTTTGTTGATAAGTTGTGATATGAACGTGAAGTTCTATTATGTGGATCACTTTAATGGAATAAGTCCTGGATTTCCTTTTCCCCCAGTGACTCTCTGGGAACAACATCTTTCTCTCCCTCAACAGGATGATCCAGTGAAGCTGTTGACAGTAACATTGATGGCTGTCAACGCGCTGTCATCTCCACTGCCACCAGGGGCCTTGATGACTGAATATTGTGGGACGATCCCCAGATGATGTGACCTATGTTGGAGGTGAAGAGCGAGAGAGAGAGAGAGAGTGTGAGAACATTCACAGGTCCTGGCCCACTTGTATGGATATTTTCTGATTACATTAATTTCACTATATATAAGAATTGAGATACATGAATGAAAATATTATTATTTATTAGCTGGATCCCATCTTGATGGCTCTCCGGAAGAAATAATGATCCAATGTTTTACGTAAATGACAGAAGTTAGTTGTTTGGTGAAGTGAACATAATGAGTCAGTTGAACATGATGCTAAAAGCAAGGCAAAACGTAGATTAAATGACAGAATTATTTTGAGAAACACATACATTTAACATTATGTAATACCGTTGGAGGAAGTTATACAGGGGGAAAAAAGACAAGTGCATGTAAATTGTCCTCTTGTGCACATAATTGGAATGATCTATTGTCCATATTAAGCTTCTGTTAAAACACAAGCTCATATTGAATAACAGATTTGCTTTGGTTAATTGTTTTTTCGTCACTAGTTAGGCCTCTGGAGAGAAGCTTGAGATACACCATAATAGCAAATCACCATATTTGTGAAAAGCCAGCTTTCAATTATCCATTTACATTTCTCTAATAAATTACTTTTCATTACCCTGCCCGCAAGAACCCAAAAATAATCTATCAGTTTAAATGCTTGGCTACATTTAAATGACAAAAAATTAGAAGAAGGGTAATACCCAAGCCATTTTACTTAATTTAAACACTGAGCCTTGAAAATAGCTTTTAAACAGTGGCACTCCTAATCTTCTATCATTCTGCTCTAACTAGAGTGATAATGAGCAGTCCTGGTGTGAGGGCTGGTATGCTGCTGTGGGGTGTAGCTATCTGTTTAGGTTGATGGGGCGTTTGTGCCTCCCTGGCACTGACCCTGGCCATCAGCCAGACTGGATCAGGGGTGTGAGACAGAGGTCAGGGAGAGTTGGCCCTCTGAACTGGCTGATCAGGGCAGAGCAGAGAGCATCCATCCTCCCATACCCCGAGGGCATCCCACTGCTGCCTGTTAAAGTTGTGTTAGAGAGGCAGTCGCAACACACCAGGCCCTCTCCTCAGACCACTGGCCTGATCTGCAGGCACAATCACCGGGCCAAAAACAGTTAATAAGGAGTGGAATTAACAATCTACTAAACTAATATGAGAAACAATTAGTTACTGTAGGTAGGAGGGAAATTCTACTATATGTGTTGACTACAGTTTCATATTGGATCTTTTTTTATTTATTGTGATTGTGGTCTTCATGGTCTTCATGGTATTGAAAAACCATTTTTATATGATCCCCTATGGGTGTTTCCAATCACACTCGCTAAATTGCTGTTTTTATCAACAAAATATTTTTTTTACAACAATCTGCTTTTAATAAAAATATAGCCACTTATCAGGCAAAATGTTTATATAACTATTCATGTTTTTAATGGAACTGTTCCATCAAACTACGTATCCACTCTTTCTAGCATGTAAACGTTTTGGCCTCTGTTGCTTTCCTTAATTATACAGCAGAATAAGTTTTCACTGTTGCTACTGATATTGTTTATTAAAAACCCTCAGTGCAATATGACTATATTCATATATTAATCCTCAAACAAAGTAATATGATAATAACAAAATATATTGTATGTTCAACGTGTGGCTCAGTTGATAGAGCTTGTTGCTTGCAATGCCAGGGTTGTGGGTTTGATTCCCACAGGGACTTGTATGGGGAAAAAATATAAAAATGTATCCACTCACGACAGTAAGTTGCACTTGATAAGAATCTGCTAAATTACTAAAATGTATATTTTCAAAACGTGATTACATTCTTCTTTTGTGTTATGGACATAATCTGCAAGCAATGGTGCCATGGCAAAGAACCATGAATTGCATGCATGTCAAAAACAGAATTTGATTTGGAAACCTTAAGGATGAAACTGACAAATGGGTGAACAAGCGTGAAGCATGAAGGAGCACTGGCAACAGATGTAACTTCCTCCTATTTGCATATCCTATGAATTGCATCCCATTTTAGCACCATCAAGAACATCCTGACCGTCTGCATCACCGCCTGGTATGGCAACTGCTCAGCATCTGACCGTAAGGTGCTACAGAGGGTAGTGCGTACGGCCCAGTACATCACTGGGGCCAAGCTTCCTGATATCCAGGACCTATATACTAGGCGGTGTCAGAGGAAAGCCCAAAAAATTGTCAGACACCCAAGTCATAGACTGTTCTCTCTGCTACCGCACGGCAAGCGGTACCAGAGCACCAAGCCCAGGACCCAAAAGGCTCCTTAACAACTTCTACCCCCAAGCCATAAGAATGCTGAACAACTAATCAAATGGACACCCGGACATTGACTCGGTACTGGTAAACCCGGACTATCTACATTGACCCCCTTTGTTTTTACACTGCTGCTACTCACGGTTAATTATCTATGCATTGTCACTTTACAAATTAACTTGACTATCCTGTACATTGACTTGGTACCGGTACCCCATGTATATAGCCTCGTTATTGTTATGTAAATGTATTGTATTACTTTTTGATTGATTACATTTTTTTAACTTTAGTTTATTTAGTAAATATTTTATCAGCTTTATTTCTTGAACTGCATTGTTGGTTAAGGGCTTGTAAGTAAGCGTTTCACGGTAAGGTCTACACATGTTGTATTCGGTGCATGTGACAAATAAAATTTGATTTGAATGATGACTGTGGACTGGGGCACACCCATACGCAACATATTGTGCTTTGTGCTAGAAGTTGACAGGCCTTAGCTGACCTACATAGACCACAATGTAGTATCAGCCCCTAAAGGGTACGCTGTGTCCAGATGCCAGTCCCTGAAAATAGGTCAGAGGTCAGTCGAAACAAATGGAAAGGAGGCCTTGGAAATCAACAACGGGCCTAATAGGAGAACAAAAAGATCCCCAGTCTGTTTACACCACAATGCATTGGGATAGGCTGAGCCTTTTTGTGCTGGTTCACATTAGACACTGCAGGCGACAACCCGGCATGCAAAACAACATGTTAGGGGCATGGAGGGGGTAGGGAGAGAAGGTTGGAGGGAAGGGGGGGTGCTGGCTTACATGTGTGAGAATTCTGGATTAGTGCTCCTCATTTAGTACAGTAGATCTTCGCTCGACCAAGCATAAAAAATACTTATGAGAGAGTCATTTGTATAAGCACAGCACTAACTGATTTCAAAAGAGTTTAGATCGATGCACTGTACTACATTATTTGTGTGAGATGTTCATAGGAAAATTGTATCATCATATATTGTAGGACATTCAAACTGAAAACCATAGTACTTCAGGGTAATTACATGCTGCTTATAAAATGTGTCCTGCATGAATTGTGAGGCCCCACAAGCCATATTCATTAAAAGGAACCTTCCTCATGTCAGAATTCTAACTATGTAATTCATGTCTACATCGCTATAAACATTTCCTGGATCAACATGCATATCCTTTGAATTATCACGGTACTACTGTGTATACAATGATACTACTGACTTGTTAAAGGGGCAGTGAAGTTAAAAACGTGATTTCCTGTGTTTTATATAGTAAATACTCTACAGTTGGAATAATACTGTGAAATTAGAAAATTATGATACTGCCCTTTTAATGTAACAACTGTTCGAAAAGACCGCCTGAAATTTCTGCTTGTTTTGCATTGGTGGGGATTTGGACCACCTGGCGACATCATCAGGCGGTATAAGTTAATAGACCAATAACAAAGAAAGTTTGCACTTCTCTCTACTAATAAGGCTCCTCCAATTAGGCCCCTCAATCAGACCACTCCCAGACAGTCCTAGGAAAATTATTGCTTGAGAAATAGCCTTTTGCCTAGAAGCTATTTTGTTTTCTTTTTGACCATTTTAATTGAAAACAATCACAGTAAGGTACTTAATTGTTACCCAGAAATGATTTGATATTGAAATAAAAACGGCTGTATTGGACCTTTATGATCTTGGCATGCAACACAAGGGTATGTTGCCCTTTGTGGATCATCACAAAATGAGATACTGCATCCTGACTTTCCCCGGAGGTTCTGTCTTGATTGCTAATTTTCTATCTGGAATGGGAAATCCTGTGGGGTTTATGTGGGTGGCAACGGTTGGCAAGACTGCTAAGACTTGGAATGTAAATGCAAAATAAAACAGTTGGAAGATGGCTGAGGGGCAAACACAAAGTACCAGCTCTGTTTTTGCTCAACTTCGGTCCTCCTTTCAACAAGGGGGCACAGGGGCAGGCCATGTCATAGATGCATCTTTCTTGACCAGGCACAGTGACTACGCAGGGTTCTACACTGGGATAATTTTGTGAGGGTTGAGCTTGCCCACATTCTTTTCCGATGTTCAAATATTGATGTGTTGCTCAGGCTTTATTGTGCCCATCGGTTCATAATATTGGATTTAGGTCTTAACTTCACAATTGGTTGGACACAAGGATGAAGAGAATGATCTATGTATTTCAGACTCCACCCACTGCTTGAGTGTCAGATGGTGAACCATATAGGCTACGTGCCAATAATCTCTCTTTTCTCCCCAAGTGTGCACTTGTTCGCCTTCCTTCATGGATTTGAAAGAAAATAACTAGTGTATGGAAACTCCCTCTAACCCATGCTTACACCAATACAAATTTGTGGGGAGTAGCGAACGAGTGCTCTCTCCAGGAGGAAGGATAGATTATTGGAATGCAACCATATTTATTGAGATGCTTACTGTAACATAGAGACCAGAAAACATATAGCATACGCTTGTTTGAGAGGATCATGGAGGCCATCTAGTGGCCGTTTGAAAGACTCCTTTCCAACTTTGCTCCATTGAAATAGCTGACGAAATGCATGCTATCAACAAGTGAGTGCAGATGTGACCGTTTATCCCGAGCCCTTTATCCGTTACACTATAGCCATATCAAGGAAGATGTGCATTCAAAACCTTATTCTGCAAACTACTCGACAGTAACATACTGTACAAAGATTGAGGGTGCAATATCACAAGTTGGGTTGCCACCTGAAGCATAGAAAAACAAGGAGAACATACACTACCGGAGCACCAAGTACGTGATCAAAAGTATGTGGACACCTGCTCATCGAACGTCTCATTTCAAAATCATGGGCATTAATATGGAGTTGGTCCCCCCTTTGCTGCTATAACAGCCTCCACTGTTTTGGGAAGGCTTTCCACTAGATGTTGGAACATTGCTGCGGGGACTTGCTTCCATTCAACCACAGGAGCATTAGTGAGGTTGGCCACTAATCTTGGGCGATTAAGTCTGGCTACCAGTCAGCGCTCCAATTCATTCCAAAGGTGTTCGATGGGGTTGAGGTCAAGGCTCTGTGGAGGCCTTTCATGTTCTTTCACACTGATCTGGATAAACCATTTTTGTATGGACCTCGCTTTGTACACATGGGGCATTGTCATGCTGAAACAGGAAAGGGCCTTCCCCAAATTGTTGCCACAAAGGTGGAAGCACAGAATCATCTAGAATGTCATTGTATGCTGTAGCGTTAAGATTTCTGTTCACTGGAACTCAGGGGCCTAGCCCGAACCATGAAAAACAGCCCCAGACCATTATTCATCCTCCACGAAACTTTACTCCCAGTTGGATGCATACACATTTTTGAACTCTTGAAAAATGCTTGGATAATGGCCAACAAGCTGCATAAAATAAAAGTACATCTATAATGCTTGTAATCCAATTATTGTGTTACTATATTAATATATTTATTTTTATAATTCATGTTTTGTTGTTACATTAAACTGCCGAAAATGCTGTTATCAAGGTCTCATTTCCTTACACCTCGATCACACCGACAGCGTCTTTCTATTTTGGTACACCAGAAGTAAACTCAGCAAAAAAAGAAACGTCCCTTTTTCAGGACCCTGTCTTTCAAAGAGAATTCGTAAAAATCCAAATAACCTCACAGATCTTCATTGTAAAGTGTTTAAACACTGTTTCGCATGCTTGTTCAATGAACCATAAACAATTAATGAACATGCACCTGTGGAACGGTTGTTAAGACACTAACAGCTTACAGACGGTAGGCAATTACGGTCACAGTTATGAAAACTTAGGACACTAAAAAGGCCTTTCTACTGACTCTGAAAAACACCAAAAGAAAGATGCTCAGGGTCCCTGCTCATCTGCCTGAACGTACCTTAGGCATGCTGCAAGGAGGCATGAGGACTGCAGATGTGGCCGGGGCAATAAATTGCAATGTCCGTACTGTGAGACGCCTAAGACATAGCTACAGGGAGACAGGATGGACAGCTGAACATCCTCGCAGTGGCAGACCACGTGTAACAACACCTGCACAGGATCGGTACATCCGAACATCACACCTGCGGGACAGGTACAGGATGGCAACAACAACTGCCCGAGTTACACCAGGAACGCACAATCCCTCCATCAGTGCTCAGGCTGTCCGCAATAGGCTGAGAGAGGCTGGACTGAGGGCTTGTAGGCCTGTTGTAAGGCAGGTCCTCACCAGACATCACCTGCAACAACGTCGCATATGGGCACAAACCCACCGTCGCTGGACCAGACTGGACTGGCAGAAAGTGCTCTTCACTGATGAGTCACGGTTTTGTCTCACCAGGGGTGATGGTCGGATTTGCGTTTATCATCGAAGGAATGAGCGTTACACCGAGGCCTGTACTCTGGAGCGGGATCGATTTGGAGGTGGAGGGTCCGTCATGGTCTGGGTGGTGTGTCACAGCATCATCGGACTGAGCTTGTTGTCATTGCAGGCAATCTCAACGCTGTGCATTACAGGGAAGACATCCTCCTCCCTCATGTGGTACCCTTCCTGCAGGCTCATCCTGACATGACCCTCCAGCATGACAATGCCACCAGCCATACAGCTCGTTCTGTGCGTGATTTCCTGCAAGACAGGAATGTCAGTGTTCTGCCATGGCCAGCGAAGAGCCCGGATCTCAATCCCATTGAGCACGTCTGGGACCTGTTGAATCGGAGGGTGAGGGCTAGGGCCATCCCCCCCATAAATGTCCGGGAACTTGCAGGTGCCTTGGTGGAAAAGTGGGGTTAACATCTCACAGCAAGAACTGGCAAATCTGGTGCAGTCCATGAGGAGGAGATGCACTGCAGTACTTAATGCAGCTGGTGGCCACACCAGATACTGACTGTTACTTTTGATTTTGACCTCCCCCCTTTGTTCAGGGACACATTATTACATTTCTGTTAGTCACATGTCTGTGGAACTTGTTCAGTTTATGTCTCAGTTGTTGAATCTTGTTATGTTCATACAAATATTTACACATGTTAAGTTTGCTGAAATTTTATGCAGTTGACAGTAAGAGGACATTTCTTTTTTTGCTGAGTTTATATTCATTTCCGATGGAACACTGCGTTCGCCTTGCAGCATTGCGTTGCAGAGGCATTTGCAGTACGTTCTGTGTGGTGCATAAATTGCATTTATCGAAAGTATGCATCAAACTGTATGCGTAGATGGCTTGACAGAAATGGCAGCAGAAGGTGAATGTTGAACTTTTATTGCACACATATCCAGATGATGCTGTGTACCATTTTGCCCAATAACACTGTTGGTGTGATGGATGCGTTAGTAGGTGATGTCAGCTGAAAAAAAGTGTGACAGTGGCGGTGGTTCAGCACGGTTGTGCTGTGACTTAGAGATGGTAGGAGCAGTAACGATTTTAGTATGTAAATCTTGGTGGGGCAAACTCAACAAAAATGTGGTTTGATGCATGCCAGCAAAGCCCTACACAACACTAAACAATGCATTAATTACACTATAACGGTGACAAACAGTGCCCACAAATTGTTAGGGCTAACATAAAGCTGTCCCAACAGCAGAGCTTTCTTTTCAGCACCATGGAGTGAATCTTTACCACTACTACACCTGGCTATCAGCAAAGCCTTGTCTGGCAGTGGAAGAGTTCATTCAGCCTCATTTACTGACTTAATTAAAAAAACATAACTGATATGGCTGACTTGCTTTAACAAATGTTTCTGCTGACAATTGAGATGTACAAACTATGGCATAAGGGGACAACGAGCGGATAAGAGGCAATCCGTCATTTCGATTAAGACATTAATCAGCAAGCTAGGACGAACGTAGTCAATATAAATGTTCAGCACTTTTGAAATGTACAGCAACAGAATTCAGAGTATGGACTATTCATACAGTATTCTCCTTGTACACCAAGTCAGAACCGTAGGATAAATAAAGGGGGCATATAAGCAGACAATGAAAGCTCTTACAATATTCAGTGATTACATTCTCTAAAACAGGCTAAAGGCTACATGTGCACCACCAAGTCAGAACAGTAGGCTAAGTAGGGGGAAAGGGACCAAGTTATTAGGGTGAGGCACATGGGCTACTAACAGCTTACTACAAAACATACACTTAGTATTACTTTCTTAGCTACAGTATACATATCTCCCTGGCATATTATTAATGCAGCAGCATACAATACACTTTTTTGGTCTCACCTTGCTGTGCTGTGCTCACTTGAACAGGAAGGTGGCGCGGCGGTCCTTCTTGTGGGAAAATTTTGTCATTGTCACGTCCTGACCAGTAAAAGGGGTTATTTGTCATTGTAGTTTGGTCAGGGCGTGGCAGGGGGTGTTTGTTTTGTGTGTTTCGGTGTTTTTGGTTTAGGTTCTATGTTTAAATCTAGTTTTCTATTTCTATGTTGGGTTTTTGGTAGGCAGCTGGTTGTCATTGCCTCTAATTGGAGACCATGTTTAGTTGAGGTTTGTTTCACTTGTGTTTTGTGGGTGGTTATTTTCTGTATAGCCTGGGAGCCTTATGGAACTGTTTTTCGTCGTTTGTTTATTTTGTTTAAGTGGTTTCTTCAAATAAATTAAGAAGATGAGCACTTTACCCGCTGCGCCTTGGTCCAATCCTTACGACGCCCATGACAGTGTTCAAACTTTGTCATCAAAGTCTGGCATTCTCTGGATTTATGGTGCTTTCAAGACAACTGTGAACTCGAGAAAAAAGTAAGGTTGAATCATGATGTCAGTGATCTTCAGGTCAGAGCTCTAGAAAAAGGCCTGAGTTCCCAATTTGGAATTCCGAGTTGAATGACTGTTCAAAACTTATTTTCCCAGTCGGAACTTGTTTTTTCAGAGTTCCCACTTGTCTTAAACTCACTAAAGTCTGAGATTTCCCAGTTCCACAGCAGAAGTCATGCTGGATTGACACCATGGCCAATGTATTCAACCTTTTCTGACCCATGGTGTTGAATGTTTATCCTTTTAAGCTTGGAAAGAAACCCTTAAAACCAGACTTGGACCACACACCATCTCCACTGAATAGCAGGCTAGTGATTGCTTTGCAGCTCTTGCAGTTAGACACTGATTCCTTCCAAACCACTCATTGTTGAATTTGAGATTTCCAACTTGTTATGTAATGTTTATGTCCAATGGCCAATGAGCACCGGTACGTATAAATATAGAATTTCTCTTTATATGAAAAGGATTGAAAATAATTTAATTGCCAGTAGATTGTCAACTTGATTAATAATGAGGACTGCTTGTCTAGCATGCTAGCTAACATTTTGAAAGGATGATGTTTAAATGTTCAGTCCAATCAAAGCTACAATAGATATAACGTGATTTTACGTAATTTTATGTGTGGTCGATGACCTGGAGCCTTCATGGATGGACACTTCTAATGTAAATCAATGGCAGCACACAAGGGGCTTGAATTTTCGAGTTCACCCTGTAGATTTTGCAGTGATGTAGTGTCCCCATGAGTGGCATAACACTGAGCCAATCACGGCGCAACTAGAGAACATTACCAACCCCTAAGCTCTGTATTTTCCACTGGCTGCCCCACCACCACAGAAAGCACTGAGCTAGGCTGAAACACCTGCATTTTGGAGCTGCCTTACTCAAGAAGCAAAAAAATGGTTTGTTTCTATGTGGCTACATTAACTCAATAATTACATTGTTTGCAAATGGATATGTGACACGTATTAATGCCAAAATAACATGCAAAACATGCTAAGTAAATACAAATATATATATATACACTACCGTTCAAAAGTTTGGGGTCACTTAGAAATGTCCTTGTTTTTGAAAGAAAAGCAATTTTTTTACCATTAAAAGGTATGTTGTAAATGACTATTGTTGCTGGAAACAGCTGATTTGTTATAGAATATCTACATAGGCGTACAGAGGCCTATTATCAGCAACCATCCCTCCTGTGTTCCAATGGCACGTTGTGTTAGCTAATCCAAGTTTCTCATTTTAAAAGGCTAATTGAGCATTAGAAAACCCTTTTGCAATTATGTTAGCACAGCTGAAAACTGTTGTTCTGATTAAAGAAGCAATAAAACTGTCCTTCTTTAGACAAGTTGACTATCTGGACCATCAGCATTTGTGGGTTCGATTACAGGCTCAAAATGGTTAGAAACACAGACCTTTCTTCTGAAACTCGTCAGTCTATTCTTGTTCTGAGAAATGAAGGCTATTCCATGTGTGAAATTGCCAAGAAACTGAAGATCTCATACAGAGCTGTGTACTACTCCCTTCACAAAACAGCGCAAACTGGCTCTAATCAGAATAGAAAGAGGAGTGGGAGGCCCGGTGCACAACTGAGCAAGAGGACAAGTACATTAGAGTGTCTCGTTTGAGAAACAGACGCCTCACAAGTCCTCAACTGGCAGCTTCATTAAATAGTACCCGCAGAACACCAGTCTCAATGACAACAGGACAATTGATAAGCAATCAAAACTTTGTGGATGGAGCCTCCCGAGTGGCGTAGCGGTCTAAGACACTGCATCGTAGTGCAAACTGCGTTGCTATAGATGCTAGTTCGATACCCTTGCCCTCCGGGAGACCCATGAGGCAACCCACGATTGGCTCAGTGTCGTCCGAGTTAGGGGAGGGTTTGGCCGGCCATTATGTCCTTGTCCCATCTTGCTGTCGCGGCTCCTGTGTCAGCGTGCATGCGCATGCGGTCACCAGGTGTACATTGTTTCCTCCGACATGTTTTTTTTGGGTGGATGGGTATAATTTGTATGCATAAAATGTAATAATAGAATAAATAAATAAATAAATTGTATAGTAGTAATATTTAAAATTACGCTTTCCTCATTGCTAGCTGTGTTTTTTATGGCCTACGCTCTGCCTGGGGCAATGGGCCTACGTAAGTAAGTATTTTGTATCACCAAAATCATAAACTGTTTCATTTGAATTTCTAGTAGCCTGCATCATTTATTGCATAACTGGTTGAAATCAAATTACATGAAAATCAGATCCCTGCTCAACTTACAATATGTCTAACAAGATAAATATCCAGGCTGTAGTATAGTTTTCTATCCATTTGGGGGCAGTATGTCCCAATTTGATCATACCTTTTTCATGTGTCTTCAACACCCTCTTCTGGTGGTAGACTCAGTGTGACTTTAGTAAGGCAGCAGTAGAAACTGACAAGTGAGGCTATAATATAAGACCATCTTGTTGACATTCATTCATCCAGTGTCCCTAGACAATTTCCCTATATAAATTAAAATGGCTTTTCTAAAAGTGCCACTACTATAATGATTCATGTACCAATTGAAAATTGGGCCGAGGCTGTGAGGAGACACTCTGCAACACATTTCCAAGAAAATCTATTCCAAGCAATCTATTCCCCTTTCAATCGGAAATGGGATGGTGGAAGGCCTACGCCCTGAGATTCCCAACTGAATTTGATAAATAAACTGCAAGATTTAGGGTGCTGGCAGGTGAATGATCCCCCCGCCCCCATTGTGAAATACAAAAACAGAGAGTCTAGCGTCTTGCAACCAAAATAAGTTTGGGTAATACTTTCATATATTATGTCTGTCTGTAGGCTACTGACATTGAACTTCTCACCATGGTAACCCCACTTACCTTGGCAAGACCTTTGCAAAAAAACTAGTCAAGTCTCCACACTTTTTGCAGTTGACTGCCACAAAGCCGCAGTGGTATGTATCTGCACTGTGGTCTCTAGACAAAATGTTGATCATTGGGCATTAAATTACTGTGTGTATAATCAGTAATGTTTCTGCTGCTGGTGAAACGTCATGGGGGATTGTTATCAATACCAAATGTCATTGAGTTATTTTTCAGTAATATCCATATATTCACATATGTACATTATAATTCAATAAGCCTGAAACAGTGGACTGACTATTAGTTTATTGGTTTATTCGGATCCCCATCAACTTTTGCCGAAGCATCAAGTATTCTTCCTGGGGTCCACACAAAAACATAAAACATGACAAGTAACAAAACACTGATTGACAAGAACAGTCACACAAATAAGAAAATACAGCAATATACAAACAATACAACTAAAGAATAATGTGTGGGTGATAGTGTGTCAGTGTGTCATTTCACAGTCCCTTTTGTGCCATGAGTTGTTTTATCCATTTGTTTTATGTAATTTTGCTGTTTGCTTGAGTAATTGGAGATGGAAGGGAGTTCCGTGCGATCATGGCTCTGTATAATACTGTGCGTTGCCGTGAAGTCATTTTGGACTTGGAGACTGTGAAGAGACCCCTGGTGGAATGTCTTGTGGGGTATGTATGGTTGTCTGAACTGTATGTTGTTTAATTATGCAAACAATCTTGAATTTTCATCACAGTAGTATTTCTCATAAAAACTTGAAGAGAAGCAGTTCATCTCTAGTTACCCCTTAACCAGAAAAGACTGGCATGCATGTTGTTGATGTTAGTTCTGTGTGTGCAGTTAAGGGACTAACCCAAAGAAAACTGTATGCAATCAGAGATTATCAGTATTTCTGTTACTTGTATTTGAAATATGTCATTTCAATTACTTCTGAGTATTTTGTCATTTGTATACACTGGACTGAACTACACTCCAATGTATTTTAGTAACAAGATACTTTCGAGAGTTGTAAATAGTATTTTCGAAATAGAAAATACTTTTCTTTACCATTTTTTTTATATCGGTTAACCATTATGTTGCCCCTTTCCACCCTACGTTTGGTATCAGAAGTCTGATGGCACCATGGTGTGATAAGATCATCTGCTAAATGAACTAAATATAAAAATTATTATTAAAATGTTTGTAAAAATTTCAAAGCATGCTGAGTATTATTCTAACGAGCTCCACCCCGAAACAAGGTTTTGTCTAGATGAGATACAGCTTTTGGACACTCTTATCCAGAGTGATTTACAGTTAGTGCGTTCAACTAAGGTAGTTGAACAACACTTACAGTATGACAGTCATAGCAAGTGAAACATTTCTGTAAACGTTATTGAGAATGTTGTTGCTGTTCGGGCCAGCTACTTGCAAATGTATTTCTGTAATACAAAATACTTGGATTTTAATTAAATACATTTTAAAATACAAGTATGTTGTAGTTTATTTTGATACATTGATCTTTATGGTATTTTTGTATTGTATTTTGTAATTGTATTTAGTCATTTTTGCCCATCCCTGGTTGCAATGATGTCATTTCGAGATAGTCATTTCATTGATCGCTTTTATCGTTGTCCATTTTTACAGTATGGTGCAAATGGACAACGATAAAATTATTATAATTTTTTTCCTTCATGTTTTCATGTTTATCTGCACAAGAGGATTACATAATAATGATACAAATACATTAAATGTACCATTTCGTTAAGACACAATCATTCAATTGAACAATTGTGGGAAAATAGGAGATTAAATATCTGTGCCATGTGATTGTTGCATTGATGTCTTCAGAGGAGACGCAATGTCTCATTCCAGGACAACCCTGAAAGATAGTCTAAGCTGTATCGTATTGGTACCAAGGCTGATCAGAATCTCAAACCTCTTATCAGGTGATTCACCCAGTTAGCTCATTAAGATGGCTGAGAGGAGTTGGTGGACCATGTGATGTCTGTCTGCTTCAGCTCTTCTCTCATCAGAGATCTAGTCCTTTCCCTCTTATTAGTTGGCGGCTAAAACTATGTAATTGCATGGCAACTATTACCAGGTACTGTGTAATTGCAGTCTACAATAGGGACACATAGTGATTTCAAAAATGTTTAATCAATATGAAATCAGCAAACAATGAAGTATTGCTGTGTAATCAAGCAGTAACTGTGAGGGAAAGTGCACAATTAAGTGTTACACAAACCACAATCGGTATTGTCAGTTCCATGTAATCATGAATGCAGTTTTTTATTACACTGTGCCTTTCCATCTAGCTCCAATGCAGATACATGGATTCAACAGAACTTAATTTGAATAAAATACAAATTATTAATGTATATATTTAATTAATTGGTGCACAGCTTTGTGCACAGCTTCTGATTTAATCAATCCTTGCATTATAACATTAATGTTATATATGTATCCCACAAATCTCATCCTACATGCAATCATTTAAAGGGACACATCGGGATTTTGTCAAGGAAACCCTTTATCGACTTGCCCAGGGTCAGATGAACTCATGTATTCCATGTTTATGTTTCTGCATCCAGTATGAAGAAAGTTAGTGGTAGTTTCATGAGCCAATGCTAACTAGCATTAACGAAATGACTGGAAGTCTACAGTATCACCTAACATGTTAGCAGTAACCATAGACTTCAAGTCATTGCGCTAACACTAGTTAGCAATTGCGCTAACGCTAGTTAGCAACTTCCTTTATACTGGATGTATAAAGGAAGTTGACTCTGGGGTTCATCTGACTCTGGGGAAGTAGATAAAGGGCTTCATTGTCAAAATCCTGAAGTATCCTTTTAATAGATCAGACTTTCTCACATCACCGGTGGTCTTGTATGAGATCAAAGTTTCACGGCGGCATTAGACTAAGATACAGTGGCATAGTATAGAGTACAGTATATCCATATGAGATGGATTCTGCAATATTTACAAACAATTAAAGGGACTAAGATACCATAGAATAGTGTGGAGTACAATTTATACATATGAAATGAGTAATGCAAAATACGGAGACATTATTAAAGTGGTGTCACGTCCTGACCAGCAGATGGAGCTATTGTTTTAGTTTTGGGGTCAGGACGTGGCAGTTTTGTGTATGGGAATGTTTGTATTGTTGATTGGGACTTCCAATTGAAGGCAGGTGTGTTGAGTTGCCTTTGATTGGAAGTCCTATATAGGTGTGTGTGTTTTTCTTTGGGGTTGTGGGTGGTTGTTTTTGCACTGCGTTTGTAGAGCCTGTAAAACTGTTGCTGCTGTCTTGTTAATTGTTTTTCACTGTGGATGCTTTACTCTTTTTTTGAATTAAACTATGAGTATCCACATACCTGCTGCGCCTTGGTCCATTTCTGAAGACAGCCGTTACAGAACCACCCACCGAACCAGGACCAAGCAGCAGAAGAGGAGAAAGCCACAGGAGAAAAAAAAGGAGGAATGGACATGGGAGGACGTCCTGGATGGCAAGGGAGCCTACACCTGGGAAGAGATCCTGGCCGGAAGGGATCGCCTCCCATGGGAACAGGTGGAGGCACTCAGGAGAGTGGAGGCAGCTGGACAGAGGAACCAACGGGAACGTTTTGCTGGAACACGGTTGGGTAGGAAACCCGAGAGGCAGCCCCAAGATTTTTTTTGGGGGGGGCACAAGGGTAGCTTGGCCAGGCCAGGGAAGAGCCGTAAGCCAGCTACCCGTGACTACAGGGAGGTGCGTATGAGGTGGAGGGCGCCATGTTATGCTGAGGTACGCACCATCTCGCCTATACGGACGCACAGCCCAGTCCGCCCGGTACCAGCCCCACGCATCAGGAGTCTAGTGCGTCAGCCCAGCCTCGCCAGGCGTAAGACGCCAGAGCTGCCTGCCAGTCAACAGTCACCAGAGCTGCCTGCCAGTCAACAGTCGCCAGAGCTGCCCGCCAGTCAACAGTCGCCAGAGCTGCCCGCCAGTCAACAGTCGCCAGAGCTGCCCGCCAGTCAACAGTCGCCAGAGCTGCCCGCCAGTCAACAGTCACCAGAGCTGCCCGCCAGTCAACAGTTGCCAGAGCTGCCCGCCAGTCAACAGTCGCCAGAGCTGCCCGCCAGTCGTACGTCGCCAGAGCTGCCCGCCAGTCGTACGTCGCCAGAGCTGCCCGCCAGTCAGGAGTCACCAGAGCCGCCCGCCAGTCAGGAGTCGCCAGAGCCGCCCGCCAGTCAGGAGTCGCCAGAGCCGCCCGCCAGTCAGGAGTCGCCAGAGCCGCCCGCCAGTCAGGAGTCGCCAGAGCCGCCCGCCAGTCAGGAGTCGCCAGAGCCGCCCGCCAGTCAGGAGTCGCCAGAGCCGCCCGCCAGTCAGGAGTCGCCAGAGCCGCCCGCCAGTCAGGAGCCGCCAGAGCCGCCCGCCAGTCAGGAGCCGCCAGAGCCGCCCGCCAGTCAGGAGCCGCCAGAGCCGCCCGCTAGTCAGGAGCCACCAGAGCCGCCCACCAGTCAGGAGCCGCCAGAGCCGCCCGCTAGTCAGGAGCCGCCAGAGCCGCCCGACTGCCCGGTTCTGCCAGAGTGGCCCGACTGCCCGGTTCTGCCAGAGTGGCCCGACTGCCCGGTTCTGCCAGAGTGGCCGGACTGCCCGGTTCTGCCAGAGTGGCCGGACTGCCCGGTTCTGCCAGAGTGGCGGACTGCCCGGTTCTGCCAGAGTGGCCGGACTGCCCGGTTCTGCCAGAGTGGCCAGACTGCCCGGTTCTGCCAGAGTGGCCCGACTGCCGGTTCTGCCAGAGTGGCCCGACTGCCGGTTCTGCCAGAGTGGCCCGACTGCCCGGTTCTGCCAGAGTGGCCCTCCTGCCGTGATCTGCCAGCGTGGTCCTCCTGTCCTCCGGTCCAGCCCGAGTGGCCCTCCTGCCCTCCGGCCCAGCCCGAGTGGCCCTCCTGCCCTCCGGCCCAGCCCGAGTGGCCCTCCTGCCCTCCGGCCCAGCCCGAGTGGCCCTCTTGCCCTCCGGCCCAGCCCGAGTGGCCCTCCTGCCCTCCGGCCCAGCCCGAGTGGCCCTCCTGCCCTCCGGCCCAGCCCGAGTGGCCCGCATGTCTTCCGACCCAGCCCGAGTGGTCCGTCTGCCAGGGTCAGCCCGAGTGGCCCGTCTGCCCGGCGCAGCTATCGGCGCCACCAAAGTGGGCGATGCCGAAGGTGGAGCGAGGTCCACGTCCTGCACCGGAGCCACCTCCAGGATAGGTGGGTTGGGGAGGGAGGGTGTAGCACAGTGCCGTCGGTGACGGCAGCCACCCTCCCTTCCCTCCCTTATTGTTTAGGGGTTATTGTTTATGGGTTTTTTGTTGGTGTTTTCTGTTGGTAGGTGCATTCCGGGGTCTGCACCTTGAGGGGGGGGGGGTACTGTCACGTCCTGACCAGCAGATGGAGCTATTGTTTTAGTTTTGGGGTCAGGACGTGGCAGTTTTGTGTATGGGAATGTTTGTATTGTTGATTGGGACTTCCAGTTGAAGGCAGGTGTGTTGAGTTGCCTTTGATTGGAAGTCCTATATAGGTGTGTGTGTTTTTCTTTGGGGTTGTGGGTGGTTGTTTTTGCACTACGTTTGTAGAGCCTGTAAAACTGTTGCTGCTGTCTTGTTAATTGTTTTTCACCGTGGATGCTTTACACTTTTTTTGAATTAAACTATGAGTATCCACATACCTGCTGCGCCTTGGTCCATTTCTGAAGACAGCCGTTACAAGTGGCTAGTGATTCCTAATCTATTTCTATAGGCAGCAGCCTCTGATGTGCTGAGATGGCTGTTTAACAGTCAGTGGTGTAGTCTAAAATACAATACAGTATATACATATGAAATGAGTGATGCAATATGTAAACACAATTTAAAAGTGACTAAGATACCGTAGAATAGTGTGGAGTGCGGTGTATACATATGAGATGAGTAACGCTACATACGGAACATTATTAAAGTGGCCAGTGATTCCTAATCTATGTCTATAGGCAGCTGCCTCTGATGTGCTAGTGATGGCTGTTTAGCAGTCTGATGGCCTTGAGATAGAAGCTGTTTTTCAGCCTCTCGGTCGCCGCTTTGATGCACCTGTACTAACCTCGCCTTCTGGATGATAGCGTGGTGAACAGGCAGTGGCTCGGGTGGTTGATGTATTTGATTAACTTTTTTGCCTTCCTATGGCATCGGGTGCTGTAGGTGTCCAGGAGGGTGGGAAGTTTGCCCGCGGTAATGTTTTGGGCAGACCGCACCACCCTCTGGAGATCTTTGCGGTTGTGGGCGGTGCAGTTGCCATACTAGGCGGTCATACAGCCCGACAGGATGCTCACAATTGTGTATCTGTAAAGGTTTGTGAGGGTTTTAGGTGTTAAGCCACATTACTTAAGCCTCCTGAGGTGGAAGAGGTGCTGTTGCGTCACTCCTATCAAATCGCATCGAGAGCATACGTCATTAACAGAAACATCTTGAATTGTTGCATCTCGTTGTGTTGTCCTCCGGTGGATAGTTAGCTAGCTAAAATTGGCACTTTCATAAATTAGCCATGGATAAAGATAGGGATCTGGACTTGTGGTTTTACTTAATTCTCCATACTGGCCAATGATTATAATGGCGATTCTGATCCAACCATTAGTTCATATATTGTGGCCATGGCCTGAGAAGATGAACAAAAAATGAAAGACTGTATGAGAGAGTGATAGACCGTTTCGTCAACATGAAAGAGAGGAGGATGGCCATGGCATTTCTCTACAAGTAGGGCGAGTCAACATATTTTTTTCTACTTGCACGAACACACACACACACAGAAATCAGAACCATGGACATATTTTGAACCATATTTAGCTTACGGTGATTGGACTAAATTGTTTTGGTATATTATAGTTGTCACTGTATTAGACTAAGCATAGGTGATTTGATGATGTTGAAATGTTGAAGTTGAATTGTGCTGGAAAAGTGGAGGCAGCTCCTGTTTTTTGCGACTTTCGGTAACTCCGTGATTCTAAATCAATAGTTGGTTAGTCATCCGAAAATGTCTGAAACGTTATCTTACTTGACCATGCTGTAGGTCATGTAACTGTTTGTTACATGCAATATGCTTTGTGGACCTCACCGGAAAGAGGTTCTCTCCGGTTTTGTGATGAAACAAATGTGTGTCTTATTGACTCAGCCTTTAGGCCTATATATCACCGTTGCAAGGCATATGAACTAGCTGTCCACACCACACTCTGTGGTGCCATGTAATCGAGGGTGGTGCTGATGCCTTACCAAGCAGTGATGCAGCCAATCAAGATGCTCTCAAGGGTGCAGCTATAGAACATTTTGAGGATTTGAGGGCCCATGCCAAGCTTTTTCAACCTCCTGAGGGGAAAGAGGCGTTGTCTTCTTCACGACTCTGTATGTGTGTGTGGACCATTTTAAGTTCTTAATGATTTGGACCCCGAGGAAGTTGAAGCTCTCGACCCGCTCAAATGCAGCCCCGTCGATGTGGATGGGGCTTGCTCGCCCAAAAGTTTCATGTAGTCCACGATCAGCTCCTTGGTCTTACTGACATTGAGGGAGAGGTTGTTGTCCCGGCATCACACTCCCAGGTAACTGTCTTCCTCCCTGTAGGCTGTCTCATCGTCGTTGGTGATCAGGCCTACCATGTTGTGTCATCAGCAAACTTGATGATGGTGTTGAAGTCATGCGTGGTTATGCAGTCGTGGGTGAACAGGAAGTACAGGCGAAGAATAAGCACACACACCTGTTAAGCCCCAGTGTTGAGGATCAGTGTGGCGGACGAGATGTTGCTTATCCTCACTATCCGGGGTCGGCCAGTCAGGAAGTCCAGGATCCAGAAGCAGAAGTAGGTATTCAGTCCCAGGGTCCTAAGCTTGGTGACAAGCTTGGAAGAGGACAATGATGTTGAACATTGAGCTGTAGTCAATGAACAGCGTTCTCACATAGCTATTCCTCTTATCTAGGTGGGTGAGGGCAGTGTGGAGTGCAATTGAGATTGCGTCGTCTATGGATCTGTTCGGGCAGTACGCAAATTGGAGTGGGTGTCTGGGATGATGGAGTTGATGTGTGCCATAACCATCCTTTCAAAGTGCTTCATGATTACAGATGTGAGTGCTACAGGGTGGTAGGCATTGTGGTATGAAGCCTTAGAGTTCTTGGGAACAGGAATGATGGTTGTCATTTTAAAACATGTGGGGACTGGGTCAAGGAGAGGTTGAAAATTACTGTGAATATGCCTGCCAGCTGATCTGCACACGTTCTGAGAATGCGCCCTGTGTTCCAATCTGCGTTAGTAAGACAAAATTAGTTAGCTATTGCTTTGAGTCTGAAATGGGGAATTGTATTTGAATGGTTTGAATATAATTATTTGTCAAATCCATGAAAGAAAAGTCAAACTGAAAAATGTATTCCTGTCTCCTAATTTCTGCTGGTTAGCCTAGTGTCTGCAAAGGTTGTTGCATTGTATCTACATAGATAATAAACAATATCACTTCACTTTGCTTGGTCCTAGGTAAGTACAGTGTAAATACATGTATATCCTTTGTACAAACATTGTAATTACCGAGTTGGTTGGTAAAGATGGTTATATTGTAAGTACAATGTCATTAAAATGGGTATACTTAATGTTCTCCTGTCTCCTAATTTATCCTGGTTATCCTATTGTCTGCAAAGGTTATTACATTGTAACTACATAGTAATTACATGGTACATAGTAATTACAAGTATGTGTTACTACATGTGTACATTGTGTACTAGTATGTGTACATTGTTCATACATTAGACTTGATTTGGTATAGCCTTTAACTCAGGTCTTAAAGGTGCACTACGCAGAAATCGCTTTGGCATAATTTCAGTTTTGTTATTTTATTGTGTTACTATTTCCTTTTTTTATTTTCTTATTTGCTTCTTTTTTTGTTACTTTTTAACTCTGCCTTCTTAGGAAAGGGCTTGTAAGTAAGAATTTCATGGTAAAGTCTACACCTGTTGTATTCGTCGCATGTGACAAATAATATTTTATTTGATATGGAATAACCTAAAGCAAATAACACATTCTTTGTTCCAATTGTGTAATAGCCAAGACTGCTACAACCCTATTAGCATGTAATTACATAGCAATATCTATGTAACTACTATGTATTTACAGTTATTACTGTGTAGTTACATAGTAATAAGGGCAACTTAATGTAAAGCGTTACCCTCTTGTCTTTAGTTTTCTTATCCAACCAAAAATCATAGCAATGGGGATAAATAGGTCAGGTCTTGCATATAACCAAAAAGAGAAACATAATCGGTTAGTTCTAGTTTCTGCATGACATGAGTAGCTACTGCCAGTGTGCTTGTTTGTTGTGACTAACACTAATCTAATCCATTTAAACCACAGACTTTCTAAAATGTTCCTTCAATATGAATTTTCTGGACCCCAATTGAAAGTGAAGGAGTACGCTTCTGTTTGCATATTCAGTCTGTTGCTTAATTCAAAGGTGTACTTAATGGGGGAAATTATAATATATATATTTATTCTGATCAACAGATGACATTACAGTGATACTGTAACACCTGTGACTCCCTAAATTATACGACCATACAATCTTCCTACAATCTTCCCTAAGTGACTGTCAGGTAATGTGAAATGACATCGAGGGCCCTCGGAGTGGGGTGCCAGGAAAATAACCTCTCACTCAACGTCAACAAAACAACGGAGCTGATCGTGGACTTAAGGAAACAGCAGAGAGAGCACCCCCCTTATCCACATTGATGGGACCGCAGTCGAAAAGGTGGAAAGATCCAAGTTCCTCAGCATACACATCACTGACAAACTGAAATGGTTCACCCACACAGCCAGTGTGGTGAAGAAGGCACAACAGCGCCTCTTCAACCGCAGGAGGCTAAAGAAATGTGGCTTGGCACCTAAAACCCTCACAAACTTTTACAGATACGTGGGTTTTTGTTTGTCCACCCGCCTCTTGAGGATTGACCAAAAGTTCTCAATGGGATTAAAATCTGGGGAGTTTCCTGGCCATGGACCCAAAGTATCGATGTTTTGTTCCTCGAGCCACTTAGTGTCATGATTGTCGTAGTGATGAGACCAAAACGCAGCAGGGAAATGTATACTCATCTTCTTTATTAAAAGGAAAGAAGGCAAACCCAAAATAAACAGGTATACAAAAAGAAACACACCGACAATAAACAGTCCTGAAAGGCTTGACGCTATACACGGAACAATCTCCCACAAATGACAAACACAAACACACCCTAATATATGGGACTCTCAATCAAAGGCAAATAGACAACACCTGCCTTCAACTGAGAGTCCCAACCCCAATTAACCAAACATAGAAACAGACACACTAGACTAAACATAGAATACATGAAAATCAACCAGTGCCCAAAAACCCTGGAATACTTAAATCAAATGCCCTTCTAGAAAAACACCACCCTGAACCACATAAAACAAATACCCTCTGCCACGTCCTGACCAAACTACAATAACAATTAACCCTTATACTGGCCAGGACGTGACACTTAGTTATCACTTTGCCTTATGGCAACGTGCTCCATCATGCTGGAAAAGGCAATGTTTGTCACCAAACTGTTCCTGGATGGTTGGGAGAAGTTGCTCTCGGAGGAAGTGTTGGTACCATTCTTTATTCATGGCTGTGTTCTTAGGCAAAATTGTGAGTGAGCCCACTCCTTTGACTGAGAAGCAACCCCACACATGAATGGTCTCAGGATGCTTTACTGTTGGCATGATACAGGACTGATGGTAGCGCTCACCTTGTCTGCTCCGGACAAGCTTTTTTCTGGATGCCCCAAAAAATCGGAAAGGGGATTCATCAGAGAAAATGACTTTACCGCAGTCCTCAGCAGTCCAATCCCTGTACCTTTTGCAGAATATCAGTCTGTCCCTGATGTTTTTCCTGGAGAGAAGTGGCTTCTTTGCTGCCCTTCTTGACACCAGGCAATCCTCCAAAAGCCTTCGCCTCACTGTGCGTGCAGATGCACTCACACCTGCCTTCTGCCATTCCTGAGCAAGCTCTGTACTGGTGGTGCCCCGATCCCGCAGCTGAATCAACTTTAGGAGACTGTCCTGGCACTTACTGGACTATCTTGGGTGCCCTGAAGCCTTCTTCACAACAATTGAGCCGCTCTCCTTGAAGTTCTTGATGATCCAATAAATGGTTGATTTAGGTGCAATCTTACTGGCAACAATGTCCTTGCCTGTGAAGCCTTTTTTGTGCAAAGCAATGATGACGGCACGTGTCTCCTTGCAGGTAACCATGTTTGACAGAGGAAGAACAATGATTCCAAGCACCACCCTCCTTTTGAAGCTTCCAGTTTGTTATTCGAACTCAATCAGCATGACAGAGTGATCTCCAGCCTTGTCCTCGTCAACACTCACACCTGTGTTAATGAGAGAATCACTGACATGATGTCAGCTGGTCCTTTTGGGGCAGGGCTGAAATGCAGTGAAAATGTTTTTGGGGGATTCAGTTCATTTGCATGGCAAAGAGGGACTTTGCAATTTATTGCAATTCATCTGATCACTCTTCATAACATTCTGGAGTATATGCAAATTGCCATCATACAAAGTGAAGGAGCAGACTTTGTGAAAATGAATATTTGTGTCATTCTCAAAACTTTTGGCCACGACTGTACATACATTGAAATCACTGGCCACTTTCATAATGGAACACTAATCACTTTAATAATGTTTACATATTTTGCATTACTCATCTCGTATGTATATACTGTATTCTATTCTACTGTATTTTAGTCTATGCCAATCCGACATTGCTCGTCCAAATATTGTGTATTGTTGTGAAATTGTTAGATATTACTTGTTAGATATTACTGCACTGTTGGAGCTAGAAACACAAGCATTTCGCTACACTCGAAATAACATATCTGCTAAACATGTGTATGTGACCAATCAAATTTGATTTGAATTGAAATTGTCCCTTTATTTGGTGGACTTTTCTGCCATCGAAAACACACTTAAACTAATTGAATGACTTACTTATTGACACAGACATACACCAACAAACGCACAGCACATGCACAATCACTCACACACTAACTCTCCCACACATTCTCCTACTGCAGGGGCACCCATTTTCCTGGCAGATGTCGCTGATGGCAGTGGCAGATAATCCAGGATCCTGGTTTTGATACAAGTTGGATTTAGCCATGGCCATGATACCAACATCTGTCAGGATGCTGCAGTGATCTTCCAAACACACACAGAGCAACAGCACAGGATATTGTACATTTCCATTCTGGTAAAAGAGGGGCAAGACCTACTACCCAGAATCAAGATTTGTGGTAAGTTTATGGAAAATTGATGGGTTCCAATGTTTTATGGACAAGAATAACTACTTTATCTAAGGTTGTTGGTGTCTCACGACAAGAACATTTATTGTCGTAATGTTTGGCAAAAAGAGCTATGGTTGGTTATATTTTATAATCTAGAAAAATATATGCTATTTTACAAAATGTACATTTATTGAATGTGGTTGATGGATATTTTTGCAATACATATCATGTTATGTTTCATACATTATATACATGATTATATCCAGTACCAGTCAAAAGTTGGGACATACCTACTCATTCAAGGGTTTTTCTATATTTTACTATTTTCTACGTTGTAGACATCAAAACTATGAAATAACACATATGGAGTCATGTAGTAACCCAAAAAAGTTTTAAACAAATCTAAATATATTTGAGATTTGAGATTCTTAAAAGTAGCCACCCTTTGCCTTGATGACAGCTTTGCACACTCTTGGCATTCTCTCAACCAGCTTCATGAGGAATGCTTTTCCAACAGTCTTGAAGGAGTTCCCACATATGCTGAGAACTTTTTGGCTGCTTTTCCTTCATTCTGCGGTCCAACTCATCCCAAACTATCTCAATTGGGTTGAAGTCGGGTGATTGTGGAGGCCAGGTCATCTGATGCAGTACTCCATCACTCTCCTTGGTCAAATAGCCCTTACACAGCCAGGTGTGTTTTGGGTCATTGTCCTGTTGAAAAACAAATGATAGTCCAACTAAGCACAAACCAGATGGGATGGCGTATCGCTGCAGAATGCTGTGGTAGCAATGCTGGTTAAGTGTGCCTTGAATTCTAAATAAATCACAGACAGTGTCAGCAGCAAAGCACCCCCACACCATCACAACTCCTCCTCCATGCTTCACGGTGGGAACCACACATAAGAATATCATACGTTCACCTACTCTGCGTCTCACAAAGACACGGCGGTTGGAACGAAAAATCTCAAATTGGGCTCATCAGACCAAAGGACAGATTTCCACCAGTCTAATGTCCATTGCTCGTGTTTCTTGGCCTAAGCAAGTCTCTTCTTCTTATTGTTGTCCTTTAGTAGTGGTTTCTTTGCAGCAATTCGACCATGAAGGCCTGATTCACGCAGTCTCCTCTGAACAGTTGATGTTGAGATGTGTTTGTTACTTAAACTCTGTGAAGCATTTATTTGGGCTGCAATCTCAGGTGCAGTTAATTCTAATGAACGAATCCTCTGCAGCAGAAGTAACTCTGGGTCTTCCTTTCCTGTGGCAGTCCTCATGAGAGCCAGTTTCATCATAGCGCTTGATGATTTTTGCGGCTGCACTTGAAGAAACTTTCAAAGTTCTTGACATTTTCCGGATTGACTGACCTTCATGTCTTAAAGTAATGATGGACTGTCGTTTCTCTTTGCTTATTTGAGCTGCTCTTGCCATAATATGGACTTGGTCTTTAACCAAATAGGGCAATCTTCTGTATACCCCCTCTTCCTTGTCACAACACTACTGATTGGTTCAAACACATTAAGAAGGAAAGAAATTCAACAAATTAACAAGGCACACCTGTTAACTGAAATACATTCCAAAACTTTTTTGTTACTACATGATTCCATGTGTGTTATTTCATCGTTTTGATGTCCACAATGTAAAAAATTGTAAAAATAAAGAAAAACCCTTGAATGAGTAGCTGTGTCCAAACTTTTGACTGGTACTGTATATAATCATGTATATAATTTATTTGTTTAACACTTTTGTGGTTACTACATGATGTCATATGTGTTATTATTGTATAGTTTTGATGTCTTCACTATTGCTTTACAATGTAGAAAATAAAAACTTGAATGAGTAGGTGTGTCCAAACTTTTGACTGGTACTATATATGATGTAAACATAGTAGCCCTCTATAACTGGAACATTATTTTAAATCTTAAACAAATACTGAAACAATAAACACTGTACAGAGCATTTAAGTCAGTGCAGTTTTTCTTAGTAGTTAATAATTCAATAGAGCATCATAATTCACAGTAAACTATTGCTCAACAATTGTTAGAGATTATCATTATACTGTCTTGAGCATTTACATTGCATTCTATGCCAGTGCACACAGACGTGAATACATTTAGATAAACATTTGAATTAAAGTACATCATATAGCCAGTTGTAATAAAACAAAGTACATTTTGGATTCTGGTGTACTCATGTTTGCCAAATGAGCATATTGACAGGTGTACAACATTTCAAGCAATTTAATGTGGATTGTCAGATATATTTTTACAGGAGAAAATGCAAATCCAAACCAATCAAAAAATATTAAAAGAAGTATGTGAGTAGATTAATAATTATCAAAAGTGTTTACAGAAGTAGAACACACTATACAACCTCCTTTTACCCTCACAAATCTGAAATGTTTCACTAGTTAGTCAGTGACTCAGCTATAGATGGTTAATAAGACATCACCGACGTCACTAAAGTATGAATTCATAGTTATTATTAGTGGGTAGATCAAAACACTTGGCAGTAGGAGAGAAAATGCGTAGCATTCCTTTGTAAGCATCCTTTCACATGGCTTCTGCATGTGCTCCTTAATAATGGGTTCATCTTTTCAAGAGCATGAATAAGATTACATGAGATTTCCAGTTCATCATATTTTCTTGTAGGAAAGGTCTAAGCCTCTCAGTGAACAGTGCTTTACTTCGTTTTATTCACTTTGAATGCAAAGCATGATCTGTGAATGACGTCAGTCAAATAAACGACAGTATCTGAAATGTTACTTTTAAATCTGAATTTATTCTTGAAACAAATGTTTTAATTGTTGAAAGCATGATGTTGTTTATGTTACATCAATATGACATCATATACTGTAACCTGGCTGCTGCCAAACCTTCCTGCATGATAATTGCATAAACATTATGCAACTAATGTAAAACTAAACCAGATCTGCAAGAAATTATTCCTTTGGATATGATCTGAGTGGCTGAAGTAGAACATCTAAGGGATAAATTATTGGACAAATTATAGGGGAAAACATTTCTAGCAATGCCTGGACAGTATAAGTAAACCAATATTGCCAATCAACAGGATTTGGATCAACAGGATCAACAGGAATTGGAGACAAGTCAATATGTAAAAGATTTCAACTGTTTTGTGCAGTAGGCTGTGTGTTTTATTGGCAAGCACAAGATGTACCAAAAGCCCTTTGTTTGCGCATGTAACCTAATCTATTCCAATGTGAATCACCCCAGCCCACCTCAACGTTGTTGATGTGTTAGGCAAACAGCAAGGTACCTTTTGTAACATTTGAAGACCATGCATCTTTACCAGGTCAACATCATTTACAGGATGGAACAAATATTAAAGTACAAAAGCTTGTTTCGTAATTAATTAAGAATCTCGAACTGTCCGTATCCAGCATTGGAAAAACATAGTTTTGTCTCACACACAAGGACAATATCACTCAATCACCAAATACATGAAGCTATATTATGTAATTTGTCTTGTACCTCAAAGTCATAACGTTGTTGAATTCTTGTGAGCCCTGAGTTCCACTTTAAAATATTATCTTGAAAAGAATAGGGCTGCTGGATAGCACTTGATGGGGTTCACCTTGTGGTCATGATAGGGGCTGCACCAAATGATTGATGTATTATAATAATTGATTATGCTTATGTTTTATTAATAGAAGGGGAAGGGCTATAAGACCCCTCCCCCACTACATGTATAGGGTCCTGGACTACAGATTAGCAATATATATATGCATTATAAGGTTTAATATTGTTCCACAGTCATTTTCTAGTCTCTGCTTCTTATAAGAAACGGTCTGAGAGATGTGAGTTATTGCAGTCAAAACAGGGTGTCTGTGAGAAAGCGCCTCAAGGCTAAAAGAGATTCATAGACACAGAACCCTGCAGGGGAGTGAAAGAGATAAGAGACAAGTCAGACATACCACTATAAAGCAACTTGGGGAGTGGAAAATTACTGCTGAGCCCTTAGAAAACACTGGAACTATTGTTCTCTCCTGCAAGTTTGTATAACTGTATATGCATGGGCTTGGTCTCATGAGTAGAAGGTGTTGACGAAGGCAGTTGCATCACTAGGGGTTGACTGCAAGCATATTAAAGCAACTTGGACCCTTTCCTATTTTGTAGAACGTACTCGGAAACATGCGTGCTATGTTCCCGTTGTCAATTTCTGTCTGCAATTGCATTAATAAATGAATGATTGATTTACTTAAAGATATTGTCTGATTACTGACTTCACCAATAAGCAAATGATTGACAAGGAACAAGGAACCTACCCCAACACACTCAAGCATGCAATTTACCAGATTTACCTCAGATAAATGGTCTCAATGGCTTCATTAAGAAGACAATCCAAGGCCATAAGAGGAAATAGATGAAGGAGGGGTCGGCCTATGGCGTCATCAGGAAACCTGTGAATTGCATTAGTAACAACAGGGGTGTTTATCTATGGTAGCACCTGGGAGCTGTTCTATGCTGAAAAAATAGTTGAGTTCTTTCTGTATGCTTGACAGCTTGGTGTACTGACAGGAGTGACTTAGTCAGCTCTAATTTTAATATTCTTGTGACAGACTGCACACCTGCACTCTTCACACTTTCAGAAAAAAAGAAGAAGTCTAGACGAGATGGCTTCATAGTTCACTTAGATAAGGCCTGCCTTACTATCTTATTTGATGTGTTAATCTATTTGTTTAATATTTCATCAGCTCAGTTTGACATTGACTACCTGCAAGTGTTTTTAATTGGATGTATTGAATTATTTATACAAATTATCTTATTAATATACTTCTATCATACAGGTATTAAAGCTATAGTGATGTCTTTTCAGTATTGCTCTCTGCTAAAATGGCAAAACAAAAAGTCCTGTTTGATGTAAACATCTTTTCATGTTTCAGAATGTGCTCATGAGTAATGGGGAAGACAGGCAGCAAAGTGCTGAGAGAGACATCTTTGGATGGAGTTCAGCCACAGCAGGTAAAGGCTTATATACAACACTACACACACTTCCTTATTGGGAGACTGCAGGTCATTTGTGTGTCTGCGCTGGAGCTTATCTGATTCTGTGCCGCTTACTCACCACATCTCCTGACTCCGTTCAAACGGGACAGCTGCGTGTTCCACAGCCATCAACTGGTTATGCAATCAGGATCAACTCCAGCTTACTTTCACACATTATCTCTTTCTGTAGCATCATTAGTCCTATGTATATCAGAATACATTACTTGGCCTACAATAATTCACAGCCTTCCACAGCTAACAAAACAGCCATCATTCTAGCTGAATTTAGAAAGATTGAATGATTCACTGAAAATGTGATGAAACTTAAGTCCTATCCATGAGAGATGGTAATTGCTGAGTAAGACAGGTTTTTGATCTTGGGTATTATATAAGTTCTACTTTTTTCTGAACCTTGAGAAGTGCTTGAAATCCTTGATTTCTGCTTAGCTACTCTGTTTGGAAAGCCCATTCCCTGTTTAATCGAAACACAATTATCTATTTAATGAAAACAGCCAATCCCTGTTTAAACATTCAAAAAACGCTAAAATAATAAACAAATGTAAAAAAATACAACCATTACTAATTGATTACAACAACATTCATTCATTTATTGATTATTGAGCTAAATCTAATGCAAACAGTCATAACTAGAGCTTGGTGTCTGTATTTAGTTTGTATATATTGGTGGTTACCTCTCCCTGCAGCCAAGCATGACAGTAACCCTAGGACCTCCTAGTCCGCCCCGAGCAGGCTCAGGCCCACGATCTGCCCACTGACACCTGATACAATGACCTTAGGCCTGAGTCACACAAATAGATCAATGAATCAATGAATGAATCATAGCCAAGGAACATACACCCATACACTATGCATAGTTGTACTTTACAGGATGCAGCCTGTGTACAGTGTGTATGTTGTGTGACTGTTAGCTATGGAATAGAGAGAGTGAAGTTGTATTCCTTCCTAAGATGTCTCAGTCAGTGTCCTTCTCTTAACATATTAGTCCGCTGGAGCGCTCTAACTCAGTGTGCCCATGGGATTTCTCTTGTCAACTCATGTTCCCCGCTAATGTGCCTCATGAGGCACACATACCCTCCTCCTGTAAGGGTTGAGTAGACGCTATGTTTTTCAGCCGGGACTACTCGGTAGGTCCCAGCAGTGGCAGAAACTGGACTGAAGTGAATTGATTCGTGGGGGATTAGAGATTAAGATTTCCCCTCCCGCTCAGATGGGCTTTAGTGGAGTAAATCTGGGGATTATGATGTCAGAGGCCCGTGGTTGTCAGAGAGGAAATTTAATTGTCAGAGGAGTGCTGATGGCCAGGATTATGGCACGGCCAGTGAGGAAATGTAAGAATGGGAAGCCATGTCTGTGCCATAACCCTGTACAGTGAAACCTTCAGGGAAGAACATCAACCACTATTGGAATTTGAGAGCTGGTGGTCCATGGCGCTGAGTGGATTGTTCAGATGCTTAGTCAGTTATTATCTTCTGCCTGCCCTTAATGCATCCTTGTCAAGTGGTAAGTAGTCTTGATTGTGATTATTATTTAAGTACTGTACGTACTATAATTCAGCAAGTTACCTCACTAATGTTCTAAAATGACATATGCCACATGGTGAAACCCCTCGTTGCTGTTGATCTCTTCGCATTCTAAAAGCCCATTCCTAACCGCGTGTGTGTGTGTGTGTGTGTGTGTGTGTGTGTGTGTGTGTGTGTGTGTGTGTGTGTGTGTGTGTGTGTGTGTGTGTGTGTGTGTGTGTGTGTGTGTGTGTGTGTGTGCATGTTTCAGCCTGCCCCTGCTGCTGCTATTGAGGGGCTCACCAAGACCAAGAAGATGAAGGTGAAATGGACTCAGTTGGGCATGGTGTTCTTCCTGTTGCTTTCCCTGGTCATGACAGGATGTTTCCTCTGGCAGTACCAGCTGCCAAAGTTACTGCCAGGTAAGGCTCACTCCCTGCATTCAACCTTGTCTGTGATAACATTAGTACCAAACTGAAAATAATGTCAGGAGCAAGCAATTCAACATATTAAGCAGTAAACAGCATCAATTCACTCTAAACATTTCAGCCTGTCAATCTCTTGTGGTTTTGTTACATTGTGTCTGAGGTAAATGGGTAAAGATTACTCAAAGCTTATGATTATATTAGTGGTTAAAGCATTTTACATGTAATCTCTCTTAGACAGATCTACATAAACATAACTGGTACCATAGAATCTGTCGGGAAGGAATGGGATGTGTAGGATGAAAGCAGCAGAAATTCCGGTGGGTTTTTTGTCACTGGTTATTTTGTCATGATTTTGCAGGCATTAGCATCGTTCAAATTTCGGAAAGGGAGGGGACATTTCACCCATAACTTGCAAAGAGAGAGGGTGGAGCTCCTTGTTACGGTTCTGCTCCTCTTTCTAGCATCTCATCACCTCTTCTATTAACACGCCTGGATCCAAAACTTAATTGAGCAGCTGACCAATTACCTGACATTTTAGTTCTGGGTTAACCGAGATTACAGTATGTAGCTCCTGCTTCCTCTGCATTAACGTTGACACATACAATCAGAGATTTTGCACACAAAGAAACCTCTAGAAATTAGTTAGAAAGTCCAGTTGTTTTAAGGAAATAGAGAAAAGTTCCAACACTTGGCAGTTCTCCTTTCAGAATGGATTTATTTGCCTGGAAGCCACATGAGGATACATTGAAGTGCTTCCAAGCAAGTCATTACAGTTGTCTGAGGTGTGATTGTGAAATCCTATTAGCTGTTTTCTATGGGTGGTCAATGGATTAGGCAGACAGTGCTTGAAATATGGATTTTCAGGTGAATAAAAGAGAAGAGCAGTTGTGGATGAAGTCAATCAAAATCATTCTGGTTTAATACAAGTTGCAACAGAGAGGCAATATCCAGCATTAGAGCAAAAAAAAATTTCTAACTGGCCTCCACTATCAGCAGACAACTGTTCTGTCAACAAGGTCACTAAATCTTCTTAAAGACTGAGCAGGCTTAGCCACTGTCTGCAGAGTTTACAAGAAAGTATTCAGTTGAAGTCGGAAGTTTACATACACTTAGGTTGGAGTCATTAAAACTCGTTTTTCAACCACAAATTTCTTGTTAACAAACTATAGTTTTGGCAAGTTGGTTAGGACATTACTTTGAGCATGACACAAGTAATTCTTCCAACAATAGTTTACAGACAGATTATTTCACTTATAATTCACTGTATCCCAATTCCAATGGGTCAGAAGTTTACATACACTAAGTTGACTGTGCCTTTAAACAGCTTGGAAAATTCCCGAAAACTATGTCATGGCTTTAGAAGCTTCTGATAGGCTAATTGACATCATTTGAGTCAATTGGAGGTGGACCTGTGGATGTATTTCAAGGCCTACCTTCAAACTCAGTGCCTCTTTGCTTGACATCATGGGAAAATCAAAAGAAATCAGCCAAGACCTCAGAAAAAAAATTGTAGACCTCCACAAGTCTGGTTCATCTTTGGGAGCCATTTATAAACGCCTGAAGGTACCACGTTCATCTGTACAAACAATAGTACACAAGTATAAACACCATGGGACCATGCAGCCGTCATATCGCTCAGGAAGGAGACGCATTCTGTCTCCTAGAGATGAACGTACTTTGGTGCGAAAAGTGCAAATCAATCCCAGAACAACAGCAAAGGACTTTGTGAAGATTCTGGAGGAAACAGGTACAAAAGTATCTATATCCACAGTAAAACGAGTCCTATATCAACATAACCTGAAAGGCCGCTCAGCAAGAAAGAAGCCACTTCTCCAAAACTGCCATAAAAAAGGGAGATTACAGTTTGCAACTGCACATGAGGACAAAGATTTTTTGGAAAAATGTCCTCTGGTCTGATGAAACAAAAATAGAACTGTTTGGCCATAATGACCATCGTTATTTTCAGATGAAAAAGGGGGAGGCTTGCAAGCCAAAGAACATCATCCCATCCTCGAAGCACGGGGGTGGCAGCATCATGTTGTGGGGGTGCTTTGCTAGAGGAGGGACTGGTGCACTTCACAAAATAGATGTCATCATGAGGGAGGAAAATTATGTGGATATATTGAATGTCAAGACATCAGTCAGGAAGTTAAAGCTTGGTCACAAATGGGTCTTCCAAATTGACAATGACCCCCAAGCATACTTCCAAAGTTGTGGCAAAATGGCTTAGAGACAACAAAGTCAAGGTATTGGAGTGGCTAGCACAAAGCCCTGACCTCAATCCTATAGAAAATGTGTGGGCAGAACTGAAAAAGTGTGTGCGAGCAAGGAGGCCTACAAACCTGACTCAGTTACACCAGCTCTGTCAGGAGGAATGGGCCAAAATTCACCCAACTTATAGTGGGAAGCTTGTGGAAGGCTACCCAAAACATTTGACCCAAGTTAAACAATTGAAAGGCAATGGCACCAAATACTAATTGAGTGTATGTAAACTTCTGACCCACTGGGAATGTGATGAAAGAAATTAAAGCTGAAATAACTAATTCTCTCTACTATTATTCTGACATTTCACAATCTTAAAATAAAGTGGTGATCCTCACTTACCTAAGACAGGGAATTTTTACTAGGATTAAAAGTCAGGAATTGTGAAAAACTGAGTTTAAATGTATTTGGCTAAGGTGTATGTAAACTTCCGACTTCAACATCAGCACTTATAGGGAAATATAAAGTGTAGTCAATGGTTTTATTTTCCAAATTTAGCGGTCATCTTTACCCCTAGGCTTTAGTTGCATTCTTTACTGAAGTGCTGCTTCTTACACTTTTACTCTTTCAGTAGCACACCATGGCTGTATGATCTAGTACTGGATCTGAATTCATTAACATACTGTAGGCCTATGGGCCTGTTGACTATAGTAACTCTAGGAGCTATAAAGGCTAGATCTAATCCTGTGTAAATGAAAGTCTCCGTTAACTGCTCATTCAAAATTCACAGTGCGTTCGGAATGAATCACCTTTATGACTATGTACTTGTGTGCAAATTGGATCCTTTGTGGTAGCCTAGAGACATGGGAACTCAGCTGATTAATGAAGTCCTGTGCAAGTCCATTATGGCACATTGTGTTTGTCTCCTTGTCATGTCATACATATTACTCCACCAACATCAAGTGTGAATTTCAATAAACGCCCAACTTCTTTCCCCTTCCTCCTATATCTCTCTCTGTCTCTCTGCCAGATGAAGGCATGGGAGGCAATGCCAAATCAGAACGGATGTGCCCACGCTTCCCTGAGCCTCTCCCTCTGGAACACCCTATCCCTACCCTGAAAGAGGCACTGGAAAAGGTAAGAGCTCCCTTGGGCCATTCAGACTAGGCACATTCTGCTCATGTCCAACTAAGAACAGGGAACATGTGTTAGTGATAATGCTTTATAACAATTGCCTAGACACACTCCCCCAGAGGGGTTGTATTACCATGCAGAAAAATATGTTTGATAAAGAAAGTATGTTTGATAAAGAAGCCTCTGAGTTGAACGTGACCCGTTCCTGCATTAATATAACTCAGACAGTGAAGGGCATTCTACAAAACAGAGAGGAGAGGAGAGCAGTCCTACCAGTCCCAGCACATATCCGTACGAGCAGCGGTCTGTTATGGATGAGTGTTGAAATTCCCATTGGAATCCTATTAACAATGTCCTCAGAATGACAAAAACACATTTGAACTCCTTGTATCTTTTATATAGAACCGAATATCCCTGCATACGTTAAGACATTACTGCTTTGGCCCTCATAAAAACAGAGAGACATAATCTCTAAGGTAGATTGTCATTCTGACAGTGTCCATTGTATAAAGTCATTCCATCTGCCTATTACCTGTGACAGTTAAGAATATTGTCAGTTCATTCAGCATCTGCCAAGCCTTGGCAGTAAATGCACCTCCATCACAACAAATCAATAGGAAGCAGTCTATTTTTGTCCACATAGTGCCTTAAAGTCTTCAAAACCCAGGGTAACTTTTGAACATCTTGTTTACTGAAACTACAGTACAACCTTGAGGGAGAGTCTGTGAATCAATTTGTTTCTCAGTAAGAATTTCTGTTTTGTAGTGTTTACAGCTATAGTAGTCGATATAACTGCTTATAAGTGTTATGTTCTCACTCAGGTGGACACACTGCTGCGCCAGAGTGTCAACCCTGCCAGTCTTCCCTCTTTGTCGGCCATTGTGATTTTCAATGACACCGTTCTGTGGACTGGTAACTTTGGCAAGAGGAACGGAAGTGACCCACTCTCAGCTCCACCCAATGAATACACCATCTATAGGTAAGGAGCAGCAGAGATCTCAGGGCTCTTTGGGCCCTCCAGGGGGATGACCAAGACAAGTCTGTTCATTTTGGTGTCATGGTCATTAATTATAAGCACCCTTAGCCCTTTCTTATTAATTTCTTAATTCGGGGACATGCGTGTAATTCCGTTGTCCGATTGCATTAGCTTGCAATCATAGCACTATTACATTGTATGATGTACTACGTGCTCTGAGCATGTGAATGTCCTATCAGTCACAGCTTTATTGCTGCTCTTGATAGAGGCATTGACGTCACACAGCAATTAGCCTCTGACACAGTTAGCCACTACAATGCACCGTCATGTACCAAAAAGCTGTAATAGGTTTTCTGGCTTCAGAGTACAGTTGTCAACACTGACCAACAGGAGTCTATATTCACTGATGCACAGCTTCCAGTTAGAGTGATCATTACCAAATGAAATGAGAGCTGTTAAAGTCATGTGACTTTGCTTTAGGGCTTTACTGAAATATAGACTCAGTGAGATGACGCTGCAACGAACAGCACGTGCATGTGAACGGGTGCGTTTCACCCTGCTACAATGTGGTACTTTGGGACCAAAACTGCATAGAAGTTTGGCCTTGTGCTTCAACGATTTTAGTTGTTGCGGACATTGACCCACTAAGGCTGTTTACACAGCCACCGTAAGAACCCAAATCTGATTTTCTTTCTATATCCAATCTTTTATTCTGACTGTCCACACTCAGTTTTAGATGTAACCCATATCAGATTTAAGCAGTCACACTGATGTAGCCTCTGAAGTAGCACACAGATGCAATGCTCATTTCTTGTTACTGATCCTTTAACTTTTGAGGTGGTTGTCATGGTAATGGCAGGTCATGTGCCAAAAAAAAACTTTATATGGCTGTTGTATAAATCAGAAGTGAAAAGATCAGATTTCATGTGTATTTTTTGCTGTTTACACATTAGCAAAAGATCATATAGGTATCAGATATGCAAAGAAGTGGTCAAATATTTTAATTGGGATGCCTGTGTAAACAGCCTACAGTATGTGTTTGCTTTGTGCATGCAATGTCATCTCGGTGAGTCTACCTTTAATTTTGACACACATGTATTTGGGGAGTTTCTCCCATTCTTCTCTGCTGATCCTCTCAAGCTCTGTCAGGTTAAATGGGGAGCGTTGCTGTACAGCTATTTTCAGGTCTGTCCGGAGAGGTTTGATCGGGTTCAAGTCCGGGCTTTGGCTGGGTCACTCAAGGACATTCAGAGACTTGTCCCGAAGCCACTCCGGCATAGTCTTGGCTGTGTGCTTAGGGTTGTTGTCCTGTTGGAAGGTGAACCTTAGCCCCAGTCAGGTCCTGAGCGCGCTGGAGCAGGTTTTCATTAAGAATCTCTCTTTACTTTGCACCGGTCATCTTTCCCTCAATCCTGACTAGTCTCCCAGTCCCTACCACTGAAAACATCCCCATAGCTTGATGCTGTCACCACCATGCTTCACCGTAGGGATGGTGCCAGGTTTCCTACAGACATGACGCTTGGCATTCAGGCCTAAGAGTTCAATCTTGGTTTCATTAGACAAGAGAATCTTGTTTCTCATGGTCTGAGAGTCTTTTAGGTAACTTTTAGCAAACTCCAACCTGGCTGTCATGTGCCTTTTACTGAGGAGTGGCTTCCGTTGGGCCACTTTAGCATAAAGGCCTGATTGGTGGAGTGCTGCTGAGATGGTTGTCTTTCTGGAAGGTTCTCCTATCTCCATAGAGGAACTCTGGAGCTCTGTCAGAGTGACCATCGGTTTCTTGGTCAACTCCCCGACCAAAGCCCTTCTCCCCAGTTTTCTCAGTTTGGCCGGGCGGCCAGCTTTAGGAAGAGTCTTGGTTGTTCAAAACTTCTTCCATTTATGAATGATGGAGGCGACTGATCTTGGGGACCTTCAAATGTTTTGGTACCCTTCTCCAGATCTGTGCTTCAACACAATCCTGTCTCGGAGCTCTACATACAATTCCTTCAACCTCAGGGCTTGGTTTTTGCGCCGACATGCACTGTCAACTGTGCAACCTTATATACTGTAGACAAGTGTATGCCCATCCAAATCATGCCTTTTCAAATTGTTATTTTACAGTAAACCAATCGACAGACTTTCAGCACGCTTATAGGGAAGGACATTCAAGAAGCACAGCACTTACACAAATGACTGATGATTGGCTGAGTGAAATTGATAAAAAAAGATTGTCGGGGGTGTTTTGTTAGACTTCATTGTGACTTTTGACATTATTGATCATAGTCTTTTGCCGGAAAACGTATGTATTATGGCTTTACACTCCCTGCTATATTGTGGATGAAGAGTTACCTGGCTAACAGCTCGGACACCCATGCATACCCCACAAGACATGCCACCAGAAGTCTTTTCGCAGTCCTCCAATCCAGAATACACTTTGGGAGGTGCACAGTACTACATAGAGGCATGACTACATGGCTACATTCCACATCAAGTAACTCATGCAAGCAGTAAAATTTGATTTAAAAACAGATAAAAATACACCTTATGGAAGGGCGGGGGCTGTGAAGCAACACAAACATGGGCACAGACACATGCATACATACACAAGATAACATATGCACTATACACACACACGTACACATGGATTCTGTGTTGTAGATGTGATAGTAGAGTAGGGGCCTGAGGGCTGTCATGAACCGGCTCAAAGTGTGTAACAAAAAGGGAGACAATGTGGAGATAAGGAATAACAAAAAATATTTATTAACTAAAGTAAACTAAATATAATTAACAATGGTGTGTGTAGTCAGTAATCAGTGTAAGTGAGTGGTTGCGTGCATAAATGTGATAATGAGGGTTGTTGAAAGGTGCCAACGAAAACAACCAAAAACAGCCACAAAAACTGCCACAAAAACAGCCACAACCAAAATCTGTGTCTGCATGGAGAGAGTCTCCTCAATGAATGGGGAAGAGGTGTATTTACCCCCAGGACACACCCGAACCCAGGTGTGTCCCATTTCGCTGACGACCATCCCAGCTCCGCCCGCCGACATCCTATTAAGGAAAACAAGAGCAACGAGAAAGAATTCGGCAGACAGAGTGGGAGGGTCGTCACAGGGCACACACTTAATATGTTGTGAAATCTGTTGTGAATGTATTGTAAAGTTTACAATTTTTTATAACTGCCTTAATTTTGCTAGAGCCCAGGAAGAGTAGTTGCTGCCTTGGCAGCACTGCTGTATTTTTTTCAGATTTGTGGTATGTTGTCATCTCAGCAATAAATTGGAGCCTAAAATTGGCTTAAAAATGTATGGCCGGGATGAAATCAAAGAAGTGTTGTCGACAAGCCCATTGTACCATCAACAATGCCCGTTTCAAATCCAATTTACTTGATGTTTGTGGAGATTGCATTCATGATAAATCAAACGGATTAAGCGTAAATTACCTTTAAAAGTCGATTGCAATACTCTTGTCGGCCATGTGCCTTTGATTGAATACTGACCAACTTTATGTCTTGAACTACGGTATGCATGGGCTATTATGTCTTCATCTACATTGGCTCCAGATTCTCTCCAGCTCTGTCTTGAGTGTTGTCAGCATGGCCCTTGAATAGACATATACTGTAGTATGATGATGTCATTTTAAACTCCAAACCCCTCAATGTGTTAATGGAGTTAAAAAATTATGCTGTCGCAAGAATGTCTGCGGTATGAGGCAGAGAAAACATTGTGAGGTCAAAAGCCTGAGTGTAGAAAGCTTTAGAGAGTGCATGTGAAAATGAAAGAATGTTACAATAAGTTAATCCTCTGAAAGGAAGAATAGTACTCATTTGTGCATGCTTGCCATAGTTTTTGTTGTAATGATTTCTTTAAAAGCTTTTTGCAGGCATCGGGGGATTTACAGTAGTAATTAACACCTGTTTGATTCCTGCCCTACAGGATTGCCAGCCTTTCAAAGATCTTCCCAACGCTGATGCTATACAGGCTGTGGGAGGATGGGAAGATTGCCTCTCTGGATGACCCACTTGAGAAATATGTGGAGAACTTCACCATTAAAAACCCTCTGGGCAAGTCACGGGACTCTGAGCTCAAGTACGTGACAGACGGTCTGATCTTTCTGGACAGTGGAGAGGTTCAGATCCGCTCCTCCTCTGTCACCCTGCGCAGGATGGCCAGCCAGCTCTCAGGTGAGATACGGACGCCCCCCCCCCCCCCCCCCCCCCCCATCCCACCTGGGATTGGAAACCAGGCCATGCCGACCCTTTATACGACTGTGAGGGAAAACCTGTTTTGTGCCTAATATGCTTAGCTGCAGTGTTGAAAACTTTCATGCTATTATGACCAAAATGGCCACTATAATGTAATATTGATTATCTTATTCATTGATTCAATTTAAATGCCACCACACTGCAATCTCTAGTCAGAGCCCTTAAACCTCTAAGCAGGTTTCTAGATTGCCTTCTAAGGTGGTAAACACCTCTGACGTTACAGAAACTGTTCAGATTGTCACTGCATCTGCTTATCATCAGAAATAGATCATGTGAGTGCTGAGGGACGATGAGTTCCACTTATTGATGGGTGACGCTCTAAATTGACAAAAACCTTGGTAATGGTAACATCTACACTAATATACAGGCCAATGTGCCAGTGACATACACCTTCTACAGAATAGTATGTCTTGTCTTTTTATTAGCATATTACACCACAACATCCAAGCCTGTTACTTCAATATGGCACCCTACAATACCTTGCTTTGAAACATAGGTTTGATTTGATTTGCACTTTGATCATTGAGGCATGAAGGTTGAACTCAATACTTTATTGAGGAGAGTACTTGATGTTTCAGACTAGACTTTGATACTGATGGATTTCTGAGCTGTACATTAAATGAAATGATCAGTGACATACATTGCAGATGACATGCTGGAATAACAGTTGAGGACCTCATTTTAGTTCAAATTAATTGAAATCGTTGTGAGCTTTATTTGTCATACTAGCTAAATTAATGTATTTGCTTTCTTTATACGTAAACACTAAAGATGTTGTGTTTTGTTAACTGCAGGTCTACCCAGAAGACTTAGAGCCACTAACCTGCTATGGAAGGGGAAAACACAGGCTGCAGTGAATCTGCTGCAAGACGATGTCCTCGTTGCAGACCCTGGCACCAAGTAAGACCTTAGTCATTCCCATCGTTCGATATCAGAAGAGCAATATAGTAATTCAAATGTTGTGCATGTCCTTGTGCCATTTAACATTCAGTCAATATTTGCTGTGTGTAATATAATGGAGCATATTTGCTACACTCATTTGAATGTAAATAGACGGCTCAGGTGTTTAATTCCATCACTCCCGTGGGCTGTATTAACCCTGCAGTCTGCCCTATCATAATGACTTCCCACTCTGCTGCTCTGTGTTTTGCAGATGCCACTACAGTAACCTAGCCTTCTCCTTATTGGCCCATGTCATGGCTGAGAAGGTGGTGGGCATGGACTACCAGCGCTGGATCAATGATAACATCCTGGACCGGCTGGGGATGGAGGATACAGGCTTCGACATCACCCCAGGGATCCACAGCCAGATGGCTGTGGGCGTCTACTCCAGTGGCCAGCCAGCCCCTCTGTATGACCTGGGTTGGTATCGCCCCTCAGGCCAGATGTTCTCCACTGCCGCTGACCTTGCCAAGCTGGCTATGATGCTGCTGGGGGCCTACCATCGCAAACTCCTGGAGCCTGACACCCTGAAAATCATGCTGACCCCTCTGTTCCGCTGTGATAAGGACTACTTTGCAAACCGCACCGGCACACCATGGGAGGTGAATGAGCAGTTGGGCTATGAGGTGGTGCGTAAAGACGGAGACCTAGACGGCTACTCAGCCACCTTCTCACTGGTGCCCAGGCTCAAGCTGGGCCTGGTAGTGCTGATGGCTGGCACCAGACCTCAGAACCAGGATGTGTTGGCCAAGGCTTACAGCCACATAATACCCGCCATGGAGAGGGCTTTCCGGGAGTCCAAGAAGATCCTCATCCCTCCCCCTAATCCAGACCCTTACATAGGCTTCTTCACCTACGGAAACATTACCTTCTATGAGATCAAAGCTGGAGCAGACGGGGTTCTGATCATGCAGCAGTTTGGTCCCCAGATTGAGGACCTGATCCCAGAGAGATATCGGACAATAAAGCTGAACTACCTTGTGGACAGGGTGTTCAGGGTGGTGTTTGAGAAAGAGTACCCTTGTGTCTTGCGGGTCAGCACTGCGTCTGTCTCCCTTGAGGCCCAAGACGGGCAGCTCTTTAACTTTTATGTGTTTGACAAGCGGGGTCTGTCCCCTGGCTTCGATGCACCAGGACTGAATACATACAACGTGGTCAGGATAGCCCATAGGCCGACTTTCTCAAACTAACTGAACTCATACATTGGAAAGGCGCATGAATGTGCAGGATGAAGGTCCTGTTTGGGTCTGTAGCCTATATTTAATAATGATATTCTATATTGAAAGAGCACATTGCTGGAGGACAGTGAGTGGACAATACCATGATGCATTGCAAAAGAAGGTACACAGCTAGAAAAAAAGGTGTTTAATTTACCCATTGTTGTCAACTCTTGTACATAATGTTTTCTTTGATTTCCATGTCAAATAATGGCATTGTACATAATCATCATTTTTATACAGTTGGTAACCTGACATTAAACATATTATACTGTACACACTTATTGTATTGTGGCACAGTAATAGAGGGGTTGGTTGTTTAGCAACAAAACCGACGCGCGTGCAACCATGGGGCAAAATAGACAGGCTTGGCTTGGATTGTTGACAACATGTAAACTATATTTAGTCTCTTGAAAACATAAATCCATTTGCACAATGAGAACTTGTTGTCTCTCAAATACATTGTTACAGTTGTTGGTGAGCTAGCTAGCTAATTTTAGGCATATTAGCATTGACATGACATCAGTCAAAACACCTCAAAACAAGACATGGTATCAATAACAAGATGACATGAGCTGAAACAAGCCCCACATGGCAGTTTCTTGTCATTCTTTCTAGCAATCTGGCCGTCCAGAATGAGAACCACATGCTGTCTTCTGCCCCATGGAAGCGCACACATCGTTTTCGTGATGTTGTCAGCTATCCCATCTATTGAGTCTTTCCTATGTTCTGCACATTTTTACCTTACTTTTATCAGCTTCTTCTATCCTTACAATGCATTTGTAAGAAAAAACTGCATGGAAATATGGCATGCGGGAATCAATCAACACAATTAAATTGTAACACTTTCATTTGCATGTGGAAGTTCATGTTTTCTTGCCCTATGAATTTCATTTTGATTAATCAAAAGATGTGCGATGTATGTTTAAACTGCAGCAAAACATGGATTTATTTTTATTTGTTATCAATGAATCGCCTGATCATTTTTGACCTACGGAAAATCCATAAGATATGTTCATGCCAAACAAAAATAAAGTCTGATTTTTAAATAGTGATCATGTTGGCATGTTTCGGTAAGGATACCTTTTACAGTATCTGTAGCCATACTGTATGTGAGAACAGACCAAAATGCAGTCCAACCTTTGAGCAAAAATATATGCTTAAAAAGGGATTGGGGACATAGTGGTATAGTTCCAGGAATGACTGTGCACTTTATCATCCCAATTCGGACTCATTTAAATCCTCCTTATGAATAGATTTATATGACAAATATCTGTCGCTCATAAACGGACTCACAAAGAATAACCTTAAGTGATCCTTTTCTTTGGCATTTAGATTTTCTAATGTAATACTAAGTAGGGGAAAAACATACAGTTATGACTAACTAGTGTTCCCTGAAAGAGGGAAACAAGGTACAACACAGCTATGGGGGAGTTTGCGTGTTAGCGCCCTCTACTGCCTCACCAGAAGCCCCGCCCTCCACAGGGGATAAACCTTCAATTCAGTACCTCTCTTCACCGAGCCCAGAACTGGGCGGCACTGGGCCGAACAGGTGTTGTACCTCGTTTTCCTTCTTCAGGGAGCCGTAGTTATAGTAATATCGGTACATTCCCTTTCAGTAGGTCAACTCAGTACAATAGCTATGGGGACATGAAATCAAGCCCTAAGCCGACCCCAGTGGACACCAAATGAAATGGCCCATGGCAGACCACCCAGGGTTCCAACCCAACAGGTTGGTACCCGGTATTGCGCAATAAGCGCGCTGCCTAATGACCCTCTTCTGCCTCAGTCGTAAGCACACTGTGGGCTACACTAGGGTCAGGGAAATCCAAGCAATAAAACCTCACAAGTGTGGTGATGCCTAACTCGGCGCAGCACAAATAACTCCAACAGGCAACCCTCTACACAACAAGATGCCGCCAGACCCCTGGTGGAGTGGGCGCATACACCATTAGGTAATCCAGGCCTTTTGCTGTCATATGCCAGAGAAAATAGCCTCCACAATCCAGTGGACGAGACGCTGCTAAGCCGGATTAGCAAAACAGACAACAAGTTGGTCACACAAACAGACACCCCAAAAGCATCTTAAGGCTAAATTCTGTAATCAATGAACAGCATTCTTACATAGGTTTTCCTCTTGTCCAGATGGGATAGGGCAGTGTGCATTGTGATGGCGATTGCATTGTCTGTGGACCTATTGGGGCGGTAAGCAAATTTAAGTGTGTCTAGGGTGACAAGTAGGGTGGATCCTTGACTAGTCTCTCAAAGCACTTCATGATGACAGCAGTGAGTGCTACGGGCGATAGTCATTTAGCTCAGTTACCTTGGCTATCTTGGGAACAGGATCAATGGTGGCCATCTTGAAGCATGTGGGAACAGCAGACTGGGACAGGGATTGATTGAATGTGTCCGTAAACACACCAGCCAGCTGGTCTGCGCAAACTCTGAGGACGCGGCTAGGGATGCTGTCTGGGCCGGCAGCCTTGCGAAGGTTAACACGTTTAAATGTTTTACTCACATCGGCCACAGAGAAGGAGATCCCACATTCTTTGGTAGCGGTTCATGTCAGTGGCACAGTATTTTCCTCAAAGCGCACAAAGAAGTTGTTTAATTTGTCTGGAAGCAAGACGTCAATGTCCGCTATGGGGCTGGTTTTCTTTTTGTAATCCGTAATTATCTGTAGACCCTGCCACATACGTCTCATGTTTGAGCTGTTGAATTTCAACTCTATACTGACACTTTGCTTGTTTGATTGCCTTACGGAGGGAATTACTACACTGTTTGTATTCGGCAATATTCTCAGTTGCCTTACCATGATTAAATGTGGTGGTACATGCTGTCAGTTTTGCACGAATGCTGCCATCAGTCCACGGTTTCTGGTTAGGGAAGGTTTTAATAGTCACAGTGGGTACAACATCTCCTATACACTTCCTTATAAACTCACTCACCAAGTCAGTGTATACATCAATGTTGTTATCTGAGGCTACCCGGAACATATCCCAGTCCACGTGATCGAAGCAATCTTGAAGCGTTGAATCCGGTTGGTCAGACCAGTGTTGGATAGACCTAAGCATGGGCGCTTCCTGTTTTAGTTTCTGACTATAGGAGGGGAACCTCAAACACCAAGTTAGGCATACCTTAATTCAAAATAGGCCATCATCACTGTCAATTGTGAATGATAATTCTTCACGTTTTACCAGCTAAATGTCCAAACTGCATGCCAATCATTTGATCTCAATCAATTGTATGTGAATATGCATTTAGATCTTGAATTACTGTTTCATGAGAGAATTAAAGCAGATGGTGTTTACAAACTATTAGCCTTTCTTGTATGCATATTTTGTTTAAAACAAATCATATATCCTGCCTAGTGGCGTGTGCTGTTGAGTTTTGGCTGTATTAATCTTTTTTTGTTGGACTATTCAGATTCAAAACGATTGAGGATGTTGTCGTGTTTCGGACTTCTTTAATGTGATGACAAGTTATTTTATGAAATCGATTACCTCTGAACTGCCGACCGCCGCTGAAGACTCTGGGCTGCAGGCCGCCGCTGAAGACTCTGGGCTGCAGACCGTCGCTGAAGACTCGGGGCTGCAGACTGTCGCTGAAGACTCAGGGCTGCAGACTGTCGCTGAAGATTCGGGGCTGCAGACCGTCGCTGAAGGCTCCGGACTGGAGAGCGTCTCTGTAGGTTCCGGACTGAGGACCTTCGCTGCAGGCTCCGTGCCATGGATCATCACTACTGGTTCCGCGCCATGGATCATCACTGGAGGCTCCGGGCCATGGATTATCACTGGAGGCTTCATGACATGGATCATCCCTACAGGCTCCGGGCCATGGATCATCACTGGAGGCTTCGTGCCATGGATCATCCCTACAGGCTCCGGGCCATGGATCATCACTACTGGTTCTGCGCCATGGATCATCACTGGAGGCTTTGTACCATGGATCATCACTGGAGGCTCCGGGCCATGGATTATCACGGGAGGCTTCATGCCATGGATCATCCCTACAGGCTCCGGGCCATGGATCATCACTGGAGGCTTCGTGCCATGGATTATCACTGGAGGCTTCGGACCATTCATCATCACTGGAGGCTTCCTACGGGGAGCTGGATCCGGTCTCACCAGATTGGGGAGACGCACAGGAGACCAGATACGTTGAGCCGGTGCACTTCTCCCTGGCTGCCGGCCAACTCTAGCATGGCAACGGTGAGGAGCTTGCACCGAGCGCACCGGGCTGTGAGTACGCACTGGCGACACAGTGCGTATCACCGCATACCACAGTGCTTGCTCGGTCACTCGCTCCCCACGGTAAGCACGGGGAGTTGGCTCAGGTCTTAAACCCGCCTTAGCCAATCTCCCCGTGTGCCCCACCAATTATTTTTTGCCGCTGCCTCTCGGGCTTCCGTTGTTGCTTTCTTGGCTGTTCCTCCCAGTATCGCCGTTCAGCTTTCGCTGCCTCGATCTCCCATTGCGGACGGCGATACTCCCCAGGCCTTGTCCAGGGTCCTGCCCCATCCAGGATCTCCTCCCAGGTCCAGTCATCCTGCCCACGCTGCTTGGTCTTCTTGTGGTGGGTAGTTCTGTCAAGGGCGTCAAAATGAGTAGACCAAGGTGCAGCGTGGAATATGTTCATCTTGTCATTTAATGCAAAAAATGAACACTTTACAAATTAAACAGAAATGACAGCCGACAGTTCCGTCAGGTACTTACAACTAAGCGGAAAACAACTACCCACAAAACCCAAAGGAAAAACAGGCTGCCTAAGTATGGTTCCTAATCAGAGACAACGATAGACAGCTGCCTCTGGTTAGAAACCATACTCGGCCGAACACAAAGAAATACAACACATAAAATGCCCACCCCACACCCTGACCTAACCACATAGAGAAACAAACCCTCTCTCTCAGATCAGGGTGTGACACATGGCAAGAAATGATTATTGTTGCCATTTGTTTTGGAGGTGGAAAAGTCCACTGGACCTTTACGACCAGTGTGGTACACCTCAGTAATATCTTAGCCTCTCTAGGATATTTGGGACGAAATCGTCCCACCTACTCAACAGCCAGTGGAATCCCGTGGCGCGATATTCAAATACCTTAGAAATGCTATTACTTCAATTTCTCAAACATAGGACTATTTTACACCATTTTAAAGACAAGACTCTCGTTAATCTAGCCACACTGTCCGATTTCAAAAAGGCTTTACAACGAAAGCAAAACATTAGATTATGTCAGCAGAGTACCCAGCCAGAAATAATCAGACACCCATTTTTCAAGCTAGCATATAATGTCACAAAAACCAAAACCACAGCTAAATGCAGCACTAACCTTTGATGATCTTCATCAGATGACACTCCTAGGACATTATGTTATACAATACATGCATGTTTTGTTCAATCAAGTTCATATTTATATCAAAAATCAACTTTTTACATTAGCATGACGTTCAGAACTAGCATACCCACCGCAAACTTCCGGTGAATTTACTAAATTACTCACGATAAACGTTCACAAAAAAACATAACAATTATTTTAAGAATTATAGATACAGAACTCCTTTATGCAATCGCGGTGTCCGATTTTAAAATAGCTTTTCGGCAAAAGCACATTTTGCAATATTCTGAGTAGATAGCTCGCCATCACAGGCTAGCTATTTTGACACCCCCCAAGTTTGGCCCTCACCAAACTCAGATTTACTATAAGAAAAATTGGATTACCTTTGCTGTTCTTTGTCAGAATGCACTCCCAGGACTTCTACTTCATCCACAAATGTTGTTTTGGTTCAAAATAATCCATAGTTATGTTCAAATATCCTCTGTTTTGTTCTTGCGTTCAAGACACTATCCGAAGGGTGACGAAGGGTGACGCGCGGACGCGTATCGTGACAAAAAAATTCTAAATATTCCATTACCGTACTTCGAAGCATGTCAAACGCTGTTTAAAATCAATTTTTATGCAATTTTTCTCGTAAAAAAGCGATAATATTCCGACCGGGAAACCCTGTTTTCGTTCAAAGACTCAAAGTTGAAAATGGCCTCTTCACGTGCATGCGCGCACCCGTCTCATTGTTCTCAGATCGACCACTTACCAAATGCGCTCCTGTTTTTCAGCCATGGGCTGCAAAGTCATCATTCAACGTTCTGGCACCCTCTGAGAGCCTATGGGAGCCGTAGAAAGTGTCACGTTACAGCAGAGATCCTCAGTTTTCAATAAAGAGAGTGTAGAAGGCCAAGAAATGTTCAGAGAGGGCACTTCCTGTACAGAATCTTCTCAGGTTTTTGCCTGCCATATGAGTTCTGTTATACTCACAGACACCATTCAAACAGTTTTAGAAACTTTAGGGTGTTTCCTATCCAAATCAAACAATTATATGCATATTCTAGTTTCTGGGCAGTAGTAATAACCAGATTAAATCGGGTACGTTTTTTATCCGGATGTGAAAATACTGCCCCCTACCCTAGAGAGGTTAAACGTGTTCTAAAATAATCCCCGTCTAGGGGTCAGTCTGCTCCTCTCTGTTCTCATAGGGGAGTTTACAACTATATTTGTTTTCTGCTCTGGCAGCCTCGTACGGTGTTGCACGTAATCTCACCCCCCACCGGCCTAGATGAGGCTCATCATGGGTCTGGGCTAGTATTCCCCCACTTTGTGTCTCAGGACCCCCCCACCAGCGGGTGGTGTTGGCATCCGAGGCACAAACGAAAAGGTCAGATCCTATGTACGAGTTGTCTGTGACCGCATTATGAGAATGGCTGTAACCTTTTAACCAAATCTCCTGGTGTTTATGCTTCAAAACACTCAGTGGCTGTTGAGGCCTGTCAGTCACCACAGCATCCGCGTGTGGCAACCTCTCAGTACAGGCGAACTGAAACGAGGATATCTGTCTGTGATATCGCAAAGTGTTTCACCAGTGGGAGTCATTGGGTCAGTTGCTGGACTGACGCCATCAGTCCCCCACAAAGCGGAAGATGTATCATCGGAAGCAGAGTACACTCTACTCATCAACGTTTTTCTTGCTGAGACTGCCGAAGCGCTTGCGGAAGTGTCCGAAGGGCAAGAGAAGTTCCTCTCAACTATAGTATTGCACAACTTCAAGAAGGAGGGAAGTTGCTCATTCACAGAGACTGCTGGCTCGAAATCATGAAAAGAATGGTCAATCAGGTTTTCTGATGGAATGTGTTGAGATATCGTAATATCTCCTTGGATCGGATTCTGCACCAAGGTTTCGAAACGTCTTTTTCCCAAGGGGTGCTTTCAACAGATACCCCTCGTGGATGACTGCATTGCAGCTAGCATTAGGGGAATGCTCTTATCCAGAGCGACTTACAAATTGGTGCATTCACCTTATGATATCCAGTGGAACAACCACTTTACAATAGTGCATCTAAATCTTTTAGGGGGGGGGGTAGAAGGATTACTTTATCCTATCCCAGGTATTCCTTAAAGAGGTGGGGTTTCAGGTGTCTCCGGAAGGTGGTGATTGACTCCGCTGTCCTGGCGTCGTGAGGGAGCTTGTTCCACCATTGGGGTGCAAGAGCAGCGAACAGTTTTGACTGGGCTGAGCGGGAACTGTGCTTCCTCAGAGGTAGGGAGGCGAGCAGGCCAGAGGTGGATGAACGCAGTGCCCTTGTTTGGGTGTAGGGCCTGATCAGAGCCTGAAGGTATGGAGGTGCCGTTCCCCTCACAGCTCCGTAGGCAAGCACCATGGACTTGTAGCGGATGCGAGCTTCAACTGGAAGCCAGTGGAGAGAGCGGAGGAGCGGGGTGACGTGAGAGAACTTGGGAAGGTTGAACACCAGATGGGCTGCGGCGTCCTGGATGAGTTGTAGGGGTTTAATGGCACAGGCAGGGAGCCCAGCCAACAGCGAGTTGCAGTAATCCAGACGGGAGATGACAAGTGCCTGGACTAGGACCTGCGCCGCTTCCTGTGTGAGGCAGGGTCGTACTCTGCGAATGTTGTAGAGCATGAACCTACAGGATCGGGTCACCGCCTTGATGTTAGTGGAGAACGACAGGGTGTTGTCCAGGGTCACACCAAGGTTCTTAGCACTCTGGGAGGAGGACACAAGGGAGTTGTCAACCGTGATGGTGAGATCATGGAACGGGCAGTCCTTCCCTGGGAGGAAGAGCAGCTCCGTCATGCCGAGGTTCAGCTTCAGGTGGTGATCCGTCATCCACACTGATATGTCTGCCAGACATGCAGAGATACGATTCGCCACCTGGTTATCAGAAGGGGGAAAGGAGAAGATTAATTGTGTGTTGTCTGCGTAGCAATGATAGGAGAGACCATGTGAGGATATGACAGAGCCAAGTGACTTGGTGTATAGTGAGAATAGGAGAGGGCCTAGAACAGAGCCCTGGGGGACACCAGTGGTGAGAGCACGTGGTGCGGAGACAGATTCTCGCCACGCCACCTGGTAGGAGCGACCTGTCAGGTAGGACGCAATCCAAGCGTGGGCCGCGCCGGAGATGCCCAGCTTGGAGAGGGTGGAGAGGAGGATCTGATGGTTCACAGTATCAAAGGCAGCAGATAGGTCTAGAAGGATGAGAGCAGAGGAGAGAGAGTTAGCTTTAGCAGTGCGGAGAGCCTCCGTGACACAGAGAAGAGCAGTCTCAGTTGAATGCCCAGTCTTGAAACCTGACTGATTAGGATCAAGAAGGTCATTCTGAGAGAGATAGCAGGAGAGCTGGCCAAGGACGGCACGTTCAAGAGTTTTGGAGAGAAAAGAAAGAAGGGATACTGGTCTGTAGTTGTTGACATCGGAGGGATCGAATGTAGGTTTTTTCAGAAGGGGTGCAACTCTCGCTCTCTTGAAGACGGAAGGGACGTAGCCAGCGGTCACGGATGAGTTGATGAGCAAGGTGAGGTAGGGGAGAAGGTCTCCGGAAATGGTCTGGAGAAGAGAGGAGGGGATAGGGTCAAGTGGGCAGGTTGTTGGGCGGCCGGCCGTCACGAGACGCGAGATTTCATCTGGAGAGAGAGGGGAGAAAGAGGTCAAAGCACAGGGTAGGGCAGTGTGAGCAGGACCAGCGGTGTCGTTTGACTTGGCAAACGAGGATCGGATGTCATCAACCTTCTTTTCAAAATGGCTGACGAAGTCATCCGCAGAGAGGGAGGAGGGGGGGAGGAGGATTCAGGAGGGAGGAGAAGGTAGCAAAGAGCTTCCTAGGGTTAGAGGCAGATGCTTGGAATTTAGAGTGGTAGAAAGTGGCTTTAGCAGCAGAGACAGAAGAGGAAAATGTAGAGAGGAGGGCGTGAAAGGATGCCAGGTCCGCAGGGAGGCGAGTTTTCCTCCATTTCCGCTCGGCTGCCCGGAGCCCTGTTCTGTGAGCTCGCAGTGAGTCGTCGAGCCACGGCGCAGGAGGGGAGGACCGAGCCGGCCTGGAGGATAGGGGACAGAGAAAATCAAAGGATGCAGAAAGGGAGGAGAGGAGGGTTGAGGAGGCAGAATCAGGAGGTTTGAGCAGAGGGAAGAGATGATAGGATGGAAGAGGAGAGAGTAGCGGGAGAGAGAGAGCGAAGGTTGGGACGGCGCAATACCATCCGAGTAGGGGCAGAGTGAGAAGTGTTGGATGAGAGCGAGAGGGAAAAGGATACAAGGTAGTGGTCGGAGACTTGGAGGGGAGTTGCAATGAGATTAGTGGAAGAACAGCATCTAGTAAAGATGAGGTCAAGCGTATTGCCTGCCTTGTGAGTAGGGGGGGAAGGTGAGAGGGTGAGGTCAAAAGAGAAGAGGAGTGGAAAGAAGGAGGCAGAGAGGAATGAGTCAAAGGTAGACGTGGGGAGGTTAAAGTCACCCAGAACTGTGAGAGGTGAGCCATCCTCAGGAAAGGAACTTATCAAGGCGTCAAGCTCATTGATGAACTCTCCAAGGGAACCTGGAGGGCGATAAATGATAAGGATGTTAAGCTTGAAAGGGCTGGTAACTGTGACAGCATGGAATTCAAATGAGGAGATAGACAGATGGGTCAGTGGAGAAAGATAGAATGTCCACTTGGGAGAGATGAGGATTCCAGTGCCACCACCCCGCTGGCTCGATGCTCTAGGGGTATGCGAGAACATGTGGGCAGACGAGGAGAGAGCAGTAGGAGTAGCAGTGTTATCTGTGGTAATCCATGTTTCCGTCAGCGCCAGGAAGTCTAGGGACTGGAGGGTAGCATAGGCTGAGATGAACTCAGCCTTGTTGGCCGCAGACCGGCAGTTCCAGAGGCTGCCGGAGACCTGGAACTCCACGTGGGTCGTGCGCGCTGGGACCACCAGGTTAGAGTGGCAGCGGCCACGCGGTGTGAGGCGTTTGTATGGCCTGTGCAGAGGGGAGAGAACAGGGATAGACAGACACATAGTTGACAAGCTACAGAAGAGGCTACGCTAATGCAAAGGAGATTGGAATGACAAGTGGACTACACGTCTCGAATGTTCAGAAAGTTAAGCTTACGTTGCGAAAATCTTATTGACTAAAATGACGAAAATGCTAGCTAACTAACACAACACTACACTAATCAAGTCGTTCCGTTGTAATGTAATAGTTTCTACAGTGCTGCTAGTCGGTAGAGGTTGGCTATTATACAAAAGCAACTTTGTAGCTAGCTAACATAACATAACACTAATCAAGACGTTCCTTTGTAATGTATTTAGTTTCTACAATGCTGCTCGTCGGTAATAGTTGGCTAGGTATGGAACAATGGCGTCGCGGGGGACGGAAATAGCTGGCTAGCTAACCTAGCTAACCTCGATAATTACTAAACTACACAATTATCAAGCTATGACAAAGACAACTATGTAGCTAGCTAGCTAGCTAACACTGCACTAGTCAAATCGTTCCGTTGTAATGTATTAGTATCTACAGCGCTGCTAGTCGGTAACGGTTGGCTAGCTAGCAAACCCACTAGCTAGCAGTGGGTTTGATGACTAGGTGTGTTGACTAAGTCTGGAGTCTGGACAAGGCGTCGCGGCTGGCTAGCTAACCTCGATAATTACTCTAAACTACACAATTATCTTAGATACAAAGACAGCAAAGACAACTATGTAGCTAGCTAACTAACACTACACTAATCAAGTCGTTCCGTTGTAATGTAATAGTTTCTACAGTGCTGCTAGTCGGTAGAGGTTGGCTAGCTAGCAGTGTTGACTAGCTAGCAGCTAGCAGCTAGCAGTGTTGACTACGTTAGGAGGACGAAAAAATAGATAGCCTCGATAATTACTCTAATTACTCTAAACTACACAATTATCTTTGATAGCTAAGAAAAATTGCTCAGATCAAACAAACCAAACCGTTGTAATGTAGAGAAGTGTAATATTACCTGTGGAGCGAAGCGAAGTGCGACTGCTCGCTCCGGACCGGAAGCAACACACACTTTTGTTAATGCTTTTATTCATTTTCTTTGACACTTAGGAAGTGATAGAGCCATAAACAACTTCCCCATACAACCATCAGATAGTACAACAATGCCGCTCATTTGGGAGGAGAAGTAATTATATTTTTCATGAGTGTGTGTGCGTTGTTAACATCTGCCTAAGTTACTGCCCAGATATTCCAGTCTGGATGACCAGACAACAGGTCCGGAATGGCTATCCTCAACCCAGACATCCCCTGGCCATTCCTGTAGTGCTCTGCAGCTTCCAGAAAACCTACCAAGGTAGACCACCAGAGGGGGACCGCAACAGCGATCACCAACTGGACATCCACTGCCCAGCCTTGGAGCGGCCTGCTTCATTTGCAGAAACCCTACCCAGGTCAACCACCAGAGGGGGACCACAACGATGGTCCACAACCAGGACAACCCATGCTCATTTTTATGTTGGTTTGCAACTTGCAGGATAATCGCAAGATCGAACCCAACAAAGGGGGACTGTCATGGCATTACCCTGTTAGGTGAGGTTTATGACCCCCCCCATAAATACCTTTCCCCCTTTTCTCTCCACTCTACAGAATGGACTCTTGGAAAGCCCTTTGTTAACATAGAGAGAGTATGGTAAGATCAACTTGTTGGGAATGGAACAATATTTCTGTAATCCAACCAGTTGAAAGTATCTGTTGGTACTTAAAGAATATGATGTCAGATCAGTTGTTGTCTAGGGCATTATTACTGATCACAGAACAACATAAATTATATCTTGTAAGTCTACACATTCAAATCAAATCAAATCAAATTTATTTATATAGCCCTTCGTACATCAGCTGAAATCTCAAAGTGCTGTACAGAAACCCAGCCTAAAACCCCAAACAGCAAGCAATGCATGTGAAAGAAGCACGGTGGCTGGGAAAAACTCCCTAGGAAAAACTCCTGAGAAAGGCCAAAAGCCTAGGAAGAAACCTAGAGAGGAACCAGGCTATGAGGGGTGGCCAGTCCTCTTCTGGCTGTGCCGGGTGGATATTATAACAGAACATGGTCAAGATGTTAAAATGTTCGTAAATGACCAGCATGGTCAAATAATAATAATCATAGTAGTTGTCGCATTCTAGTTATCAGATTCATATAGAATTGTTGTTCAATTTAAATGTTTTAAGTAAACTCTCCTCACTCAGTGGCCATGCCAAAGTGAACAGACATTGGTTGAGAACTATGAAACACGCCCTTCTCTCCCCCACTACAAAAGCCTGTTGATGGAAGTCAGGATGGGTGTCCATATGTTTAAAAGGACTAATTTCAACATGGAGGTGATGATCACCATACTGGAAGGATGAATTTCTACTAGACCAGCCAGAATTCAGTGTGAGCTGATTATGGCAAAATGGTATGAACTTTGAACTCTTATTCACTAAAGAAGAAGTGATACAGCCTAGAAGTCGAGTTACCAGCTGCATCTGTAAACGTACATGGCCTAGGAAAGGACAGACAATCCTATGAGAAGACAGGGTACTTCAACGTATCCGCTCTACAACACTACAACCAGAAAGATTCTGCAAAGGACAAGGGCGATCTCTGCTGGGCAAACCATCGAAGCGCAGCTCAGTGTAAATAAATATCTTGCATTTTCCTTTTCCGAATGGGTGGTTATTAGAATGCATAAGATTCTGTATTTATGGTAGCATAGCTTCTCAAGGTCCGATAGAGACCCAATCACCCATTGTCCCTCAGTCTTCCCGCTCTTTCATTCAAACCCAATCCCCTTTCTTTGTGTAACCAGCCGTCATATCGGTTTTGTCCGCTAGGGACTTTTTCTTTTATAACATGATTAGTAATCGATGTATGATCCATCCTGTGTATATGTAATTCTGTGTGATTATTTAGGTATTTAGTAAATAAATAATTAAGCCAATTTTTGCATTGCTGATTCAACTTTTTAGCCCGGGTTCGTGAAGAATTTTCAATGTTCAGATGAGACTGAATAAGGTGATGATTAATAATTGACTGCTATTGATGTAATTATAAATAGATCTTTAAGAGTTTATTCAGAAGACAGCAGCTCTATAAACACTCTTCCGTGGTGCCCCAGGTTATTAACGAGTTAATTGTTGCATGGTTTAATTCAATCACGTAATCAAACGTTAGGTAATTGATTTGATAAAATAGCCTGTCAAATAATTGAATCAGTCAGAGACACAACAATGTGTTTTTGGTGTAACATATCATAGGTCTACTATGCTACATATGCTATTACAGTGAGGGAAAAAAGTATTTGATCCCCTGCTGATTTTGTACGTTTGCCCACTAACAAAGAAATGATCAGTCTATAATTTTAATGGTAGGTTTATTTGAACAGTGAGAGACAGAATAACAACAAAATAATCCTTAAAAACACATGTCAAAAATGTTATAAATTGATTTCCATTTTAATGAGGGAAATAAGTATTTGACCCCTTCTCAATCAGAAAGATTTCTGGCTCCCAGGTGTCTTTTATATAGGTAACGAGCTGAGATTAGGAGCACACTCTTAAAGGGAGTGCTCCTAATCTCAGCTTGTTACCTGTATAAATCAGATTCCAAACTCTCCACCATGGCCAAGACCAAAGAGCTCTCCAAGGATGTCAGGAACAAGATTGTAGACCTACAGAAGACTGGAATGGGCTACAAGACCATCGCCAAGCAGCTTGGTGAGAAGGTGACAACAGTTGGTGCGATATTTCGCAAATGGAAGAAACACAAAAGAACTGTCAATCTCCCTCGGCCTGGGGCTCCATGCAAGATCTCACCTCGTGGAGTTGCAATGATCATGAGAACAGTGAAGAATCAGCCCAGAACTACACGGGAGGATCTTGTCAATGATCTCAAGGCAGCTGGGACCATAGTCACCAAGAAAACAATTGGTAACACACTACGCCGTGAAGGACTGAAATCCTGCAGCGCCCGCAAGGTCCCCCTGCTCAAGAATACATATACATGGCCGTCTGAAGTTTGCCAATGAACATCTGAATGATTCAGAGGGCAACTGGGTGAAAGTGTTGTGGACAGATGAGACCAAAATGGAGCTCTTTGGCATCAACTGAACTTGCCGTGTTTGGAGGAGGAGGAAGGCTGCCTATGACCCCAAGAACACCATTCCCACCGTCAAACATGGAGGTGGAAACATTATGCTTTGGGGGTGTTTTACTGCTAAGGGGACAGGACAACTTCATCTCATCAAAGGGACGAAGGATGGGGCCATGTACCGTCAAATCTTGGGTGAGAACCTCCTTCCCTCAGCCAGGGCATTGAAAATGGGTTGTGGATGGGTATTCCAGCATGACAATGACCCAAAACACACGGCCAAGGCAACAAAGGAGTGGCTCAAAAAGAAGCACATTAACCTGTTGAGGATCTTATCCCGATCTTATCCCGGTATTGGGATTCATTGTCATGTGACCATGGCGGGGAATTCAAAACTGCAAGAGTAATCATTTCAAAAAATCAAATAATCAACTATTTTCCTCCATTTGAAAGATATATCTCCTAAATCTAACCACGCTGTCCGATTTTCAGAGGCATTACGGAGAATGCATAAAGTTAGGTTATGTGAGGAGAGTACATTGACAATAGCTGCGTGTAATGTTTAGCCAATTCAAAGAAGGGCATCAACAGACAGAAAACTAGCTAGAATTATGCACTTACCTTTGACAATCTGCATCAGATGACACTCATAGGACATTATGTTATACAATACATGCATTTTTAGTTCCATCAAGTTCATATTTATATCCAAAAACAGCATTTACAGTCGCGGTGAAATTCAGAATTTTTTTCGGCTCGAATGCACCCAGTGAATCCAGCATTACAAATCACGGAATTACTATTCGAAAACATTGGTAAATTATAATATTGTCATTCAAAGAATAATATATTATCATCTCGTAATTGCTACCGAAGGGCCAGATCTCAAAATAACTTTACTGGGAAATCACATTTTGTATAAACTGGGTACTATGCTAACAACAATAAGCTATATGCTAAGCTAAGCTAAGCTATACCGTTAGCATTAGCATCATCTAATATCGATAATAACATTCTAAATATCCCCTTACCTTTGATTATCTCCATCAGAAGGCGCTGCCAGAGATCCCAGGTCCAGAACAAATGTGGTTTCTTTTGACAAAGTTCATAATTTATGTCCAAATAGTTAGCGTTCAGTAGGCTCCCACAAAATGAGGTGGGCAGTGTAAAGTCACGTCGAAAAACTAAAGAAAACCTAGTAAATAATCTATTTACGTTTGTTTAAACATGTCAAACGTTGTTTAGCACTAATCTTTTGTTCCATTTTTAACGTGAAACATCAGTAAACATCAGTAATATTTTCACACAACCTATCAAGTGTCTAGAATAAACGATAATGACAAAGGCACTCTTCTCAGATTCATGCGCAGGCGCAAAAAATGAAGTGATGACGTGTCAACTTGTAAGCTTTCTAATTCGGTGTGTATTTATCACAGATGCTTCAAACAACTTTCTAAAGATCGTTGACATCTAGTGGAAGCAGTAGGAGTTGCGAACTGAATCCTTTCTCACTGTGGTATCTTTAAAACAATGACACTAAATAGTACAGTCACAAAATTCTCTTTTTTTTTAATCTATTTTTCACAGGTTTTTGCCTGCAATATGAGTTTTGTTATACTTACAGACACCATTCAAACTGTTTTAGAAAATTCAGAGTGTTTTCTATCCGAATGTGTTAATAATATGCATATCCTAGCTTCTGAGTTGGTGTAGGAGGCAGTTAAAAATGGGCACATATTTCTTTCAAAATTCTCAATACTGCCCCCGTGGCCCGTAGAGGTTAAGGTCCTGGAGTGGCCTAGCCAGTCTCCAGACCTTAATCCCATAGAAAATCTGTGGAGGGAGCTGAAGGTTCGAGTTGCCAAACGTCAGCCTCGAAACCTTAATGACTTGGAGAAGATCTGCAAAGAGGAGTGGGACAAAATCCCTCCTGAGATGTGTGCAAACCTGGTGGCCAACTTCAAGAAACGTCTGACCTCTGTGATTGCCAACAAGGGTTTTGCCACCAAGTACTAAGTCATGTTTTGCAGAGGGGTCAAATACTTATTTCCCTCATTAAAATGGCAATCATTTTTTACATGCGTTTTTCTGGATTTTTTTGTTGTTATTCTGTCTCTCACTGTTCATAAAAACCTACCATTAAAATCATAGACTGATCATTTCTTTGTCAGTTGGCAAACGTACAAAATCAGCAGGGGATCAAATACTTTTACTTTTTTCCCTCACTGTATATTTGGATATGTTATGTAAAACATTAATCATTGTGTAATCTTGCTGACATTGATTCAGCTTGATCTAACTTTACTAAAAGAGTACGAAGAACGAGTGACTTTGACTTTGGCTTTATTCATTCTTGCTCACAGTTTACACAAACTGTAGGAATGCAGCATTTACATCATCCAACATTGCATACAAAATAGCATGATAAAACACTTAGAATAGATAACACATGGCAAACATAACACAAACACTTAAATAGATAATAAGCTACAGAACATTTCTTCTCTTTATGGGAAAACTATTGTGTAAAAAAATGACTTTGAATACTTTTAAGAGCTACAACGAGTTCTTTAGCCTATCTACAGCTCCTGCCGACATAGTTCAGTTTAACTTTGTAATGAGTGCACTGCGGGGTGTTTTGGGAAATGGGTGTGACATCTTCGGCCGTTACCTTCAGATGCATTATTAAAACATGCTAAACCTAAGTTCTATCACTATTGGAAAACAGCCCTGGTCCGTTCAATGTACATGTGTAACACTCTTACCAGACACACGTCATGTAACCTCCTGCCGCTGCTCCTCAGAAGCAAACCAAGGAAGCGAAAAGGGAAAAAGCTCAAAAGCTTTGTTGGACATAGTCACAACCGTAGGGTCTAAGGCCGCATTAGAACACAATGTTACCTTAGAGTCGCCAAGGGCGACCTTCATACAGGAGGTTTGAACGAATAATGCGTGGAGATCTTCCAAACTTTTAGCTGAGGCCAAAGCCACGAACAGGGTGTTCTTGTAAGAGAGGATATTCAGATACACAGACTCCATCGGTTCAACAGGGGCCTCACACAGCATGTCCAAAGCCAAATCTCAAGTGGGCGCAATAGGTTTAGAAACCGGCTTGAGATGGTGCACACCTTTTGAAAATCGCACCACCAGGGGATGAGCCCCTGGAGTGGCACCATCAATTCCCACATGACACGTTGAAATAGCTGCCATATACACCTACAGGGTGGAGAATGAATGGCCCTGCCTGAAAAGCCCCTGTAGGAATATTATAATATCCACCAGAGAGCTATGAAAAGTAACAATTATTTTATTTTGGCACCCAAGCTCGAATGCCCGCCACTTATACCCATACAACACTCTCGTGGAGGGTGCCCTTACGGACTGTATATTAGCAATATCGTTCTGAGGTAAACACCTTGCCATCAGACTGAACCTTTCAGGGGCCAAGCCCATAGACTCCAAATCTCCGGACGCAGGTGCTACACCTGCCCAAGTACCTGGCACAACAGGTCCCTGTGCAATGGGAGTTGCCATGGGTCCCCGCCTAAAATGCGCATGATCTCCGTAAACCAAGGTCGTTTGGGCCAACAGGGTGCCACCAGGATCAACAACGCACCCTCCCAACACACCCTTTCCAGCACGGGCTAAATTGGGTCCACCCGTAAAGGAGGGTCCGATGCAACTGCCGTGTAAGAGTATCCGTTCCTAACAGAGCACTCAGAACATTTCCCATGTCTGGGAGACACCCGAGAACTTTTGTGAAAGTGCGAGGCGAGAGGGAAAGCCCAAAAGGGAGGACCAGAACTCGTAGACTACTACAAGTCTCAAAATGGAATGTCAGGAACTTCCTGTGAGGGGGGTATATGGCCACATTAAAGTATGCATTCTTTAGGTCAATGGAGATTATTTTTTTTATATATTTCACCTTTATTTAACCAGGTAGGCAAGTTGAGAACAAGTTCTCATTTACAATTGCGACCTGGCCAAGATAAAGCAAAGCAGTTCGACAACATACAAAAACACAGAGTTACACATGGAGTAAAACAACATACAATCAATGATACAGTAGAAAAAAAATAAGACTATATACAATGTGAGCAAATGATGTGAGATAAGGGAGGTAAAGGCAAAAAAGGCCATGGTGGCAAAGTAAATAAGGTATAGCAAGTAAAACACTGGAATGGTAGATTTGTAATTTGAAGAAAGTTCAAAGTTAAAATATAAATAATATGGTGCAAAGGAGCAAAATAAATAAAATAAATAAATACAGTAGGGGAAGAGGTAGTAGTTTGGGCTAAATTATAGATGGGCTATGTACAGGTGCAGTGATCTGGGAGCTGCTCTGATAGCTGGTGCTTAAAGCTAGTGAGGGAGATAAGTGTTTGCAGTTTCAGAGATTTTTGTAGTTCGTTCCAGTCATTGGCAGCATAGAACTGGAAGGAGAGACGACCAAAGGAGGAGTTGGCTTTAGGGGTGACCAGAGAGATATACCTGCTGGAGCTCGTGCTACAAGTGGGTGCTGCTATGGTGACCAGTGAGCGGAGATAAGGGGGAACTTTACCTAGCAGGGTCTTGTAGAGGACCTGGAGCCAATGTGTTTGGCGACGATTATGAAGCGAAGGCCAGCCAACGAGAGCTTACAGGTCGCAGTGGTGGGTAGTATATGGGGCTTTGGTGACAAAACGGATGGCACTGTCATAGACTGCATCCAGCTTGTTGAGTAGGGTATTGGAGGCTATTTTGTAAATGACATAGCTGAAGTCGAGGATTGGTAGGATGGTCAGTTTTACGAGGGTATGTTTGGCAGCATGAGTGAAGGATGCTTTGTTGCGAAATAGGAAGCCAATTCTAGATTTAACTTTGGATTGGAGATGATTGATGTGAGTCTGGAAGGAGAGTTTACAGTCTAACCAGACACCTAGGTATTTGTAGTTGTCCACAAATTCTAAGTCAGAACCGTCCAGAGAAGTGATGCTGGACAGGCGGGTAGGTGCAGGCAGCGATCGGTTGAAGAGCATGCATTTAGTTTTACTTGTATTTAGGAGCAGTTGGAGACCACGGAAGGAGAGTTGTATGGCATTGAAGCTCGTCTGGAGGGTTGTTAACACAGTGTCCAAAGAAGGGCCAGAAGTATACAGAATGGTGTCGTCTGCGTAGAGGTGGATCAGAGATTCACCAGCAGCAAGAGCTACATCATTTATGTATACAGAGAAAGGAGATGGCCCAATCGCACGGGTGAACTGATTTTAACAACCGGCTGTTTGGCTGTTTGTGAGCAATCTGAATTGGAAGACCCTGATGTGCTTGTTTAGGGCACTCAGGTCTAAAAAGGGATGCAAAGTCCCATCGCTTCTTGGAGTCAGGAAAAAAACGGCTATACCAGCCGTCCTGGGCCTCTGACCTGAGAATCCCTCGTGGTGACATTTAGTGAATTGTAGCCTGTACCCCGACGTCACTGTTTGCATAAGCCAGGGCAACACTGTGCATGTGCACCATTGGTTGACACAGACAGTGAGTCTCCCGTAAAGTGTCATCTGAAGGGGCGGAATGCCACCTTGTGAACTGGGAGAATTTGGCAATTTTTTTCATGCATTTTATATTTCCACTATTCTCGACAACTGAGTGTCTGACTGTGGGGAAGGGACTATTTTTATTCACCTAAAATGTAGATGACACAACACTCTTGACACCTGTGAACACTGTGGAACGTGGGGTAGAAACAATGTTGAAGTGCCAACGTTTGCTTGAAGCCCGGTCCACTCTGGGTTCGAGGGCTTAGGCTACAAGTGACGTGCCCCGAATGGCAGTGCCACTTGGGGGTAATGCTGTCACAGAGAACATGTGGGGAGTGGACCGTGCCACCTCCCCTTTCATCACGCTAGGTGTGCGAGGGCTACTGCCTCCTCCGCCCCACATTGGGACTGACTTTCACGTCACCCTTGGAAGTAAAACGGAGCCTGTACCAAGTAAACTGTCGCTACTCATGAGGAAAAGGACAAGCAGGAGCAGACTTGGGGGTGGACCCAGTAGCCGGGGCAGCCTTTTTTTGCCACCAGGCCTCTGTATGTAGACACTCTAAAAGATGATACGGCCGCATTAACAAAGGTCCTCCTAAGAAGGAAGACTTCCAGCGCAAGGTCCTGCTTTTTTTAATCCTTAAAACGAGACTGCATAGACTTCAGGGCCGAGCCGATCAACCCCTTGGACAACTGCCTTTCTCTCTCCGGCACCTGCTACAAAGTCATCCAAAGGTGCTGCTGTGCCACCATGGTAGACCCCACGCTTCTCCAGAGCACCGAGACATGTGCAAAAGACAAAATCATCCATAGCACAAATCTTATCTAGGAGCTCTGCGTGGGGCTCCCAGCAGCCAGTGTGGTGGCCAGGTCAGCCAACTGCTCAGTCTGGTAAAGCTGCAGCATTGTGACCGTGTTCAGGGACCAGGCCACCACCCACTGGGCCCAAAACACCTTGTCAAGCTGCGCCACCGAAAAATGGGCAACCTGACAAAACTATTTTACCGAATAAATAATCTGCCTCCACCTTCCATTCTATTGACAAACGTACAATCACTGGAGAACTAAGCACGCACCCCTGAGGGACCCCCATATTGAGGGTCAGCGTTGTTGTCGTATATGTGTTGTTGCCTATCCTCAGCACCTGGGGGTGGCCCGTCAGGAAGTCCAGGATCCAGTTGCAGAGGGAGATGTTTAATCCTAGGGTCCTTAGCTTAGTGATGAGCTTGGAGGGCACAATGGTGTTGAACGCTGAGCTGTAGCCAATGAACAGCATTCTCAAGTAGGTGAACTTTTGTCCAAGTGGAAAAGGGCAGCGTGGAGTGCAAGATTGCGTCATCTGTGGATCTGTTGGGGCAGTATGCGATTGGGAGTAGGTCCAGGGTGTCTGCGATAATGGTGTTGATGTGAGCCATGACCAGCCTTTCAAAGCATTTTAAGGCTACATATGTGAGTGCTTTAGGGCGATGGTCATTTAAACAGATTACCTTGGCGTTCTTGGGGACAGGGACTATGGTGGTCTGCTTGAAATATGTACAGTGCCTTCAGAAAGTATTCATATCCCTTGACTTATTCCACATTTTGTTGTGTTACAGCCTGAATTCAAAATGAATTAACATTTTTTTTTCTCATACCCTTCTACACACAATACCCCAAAATGACAAAGTGAAAACATGTTTTTTTGCAAATCTATTGAAAATGAAATACAGAGATATCTCAATGACAAGTATTCACACCCTTGAGTCAATACTTTGTAGAAGCACCTTAGGGTAAGTTTCTGAGAGCGTTCAACACCTGGATTGTGCAACATTTGTCCAATATTCTTTTCGAAATTCTTCAAGCTCTGTCAAAATGGTTGTTGATCATTGCTGGACAACCATTTTCAGATCTTGCCATAGATTTTCAAGTAGATTTAAGTCAGAACTGTAACTCGGCCACTCAGGAACATTCACTGTCTTCTTGGTAAGCAACTCCAGTATGGATTTGGCCTTGTTTTTTAGGATATTGTCCTGCTGAAAGGGAATTAATTTGCCAGTGTCTGGTGGAAAACAGACTGAACCAGGTTTTCCTCTAGGATTTTGCCTGTGCTTAGCTCCATTCCATTTATTTTTTATATCCTGAAAAACTCCCTAGTCCTTAATGATTACAAGCATATGATGCCTGATGCAGCCAGCACTATGCCTGAAAATATGGAGAGCGGTACTCAGTAATGTGTTGTATTGGATTTGCACCGAACATAAAAGTTTGTATTCAGGACAAAACGTTAATCGCTTATTTAGGTCTTAAAGGGAAAGTGTTGTATTTTGAGATGGTCTAGAATAAGCTAAGTAGACAGATAGAGCGTAGCATAATTTGTCTGATTCTCTGTAATAATGGTATGGGAATAATAATTACTTTTATTTTGTAAAGTGGTTTCTTGAATCAAACACAACATTTTCTGTCACATAATTGTCTGAAAGACAAGCCCTGCATGTTTATTTTCAGTCTCATGGAATGTCAGTCATTTGACACCACACATTGTCTGCTACTGTAGGCTGATGATAGAACCACTATTTCAATGTTAAAACATTTTTCGCCATTGTTTTTTGATGTTGTTGGTAGGCCTACATTTTTATCAAATAGCCACAGTAGCCTACTTGGTCACTGTTAAAACTGTAACTTAGAGCGGGTACAGCCTCAGTGTTTACAGTAATCACGCACCAGAAGTTGCACAGAATTTTCACAACATTCAAGTTTGCACTCAGCAGACCTCAGATGTGCTCAGTGGCAAAAAATTAATTGAGAGAACATTGCCTATGATAGCCATTAAACACTGTAACTGTTTTAAAGGCACAAATTGTGCTGAAATCCCTGAGTCGTTTCCTTCCTCTCCCACAACTGAGTTAGGAAGGATGCCTGTATCATTGTAGTGACTGGGTGTATTGATAAACCATTCAAATCGTAATTAAAAACTTCACCATGCTCAAAGGGATATTCAGTGTCTGCTTTTTTTAAACCATCCACCAATAGGTGGCCTTCTTTGCAAGTCGTTGGAAACCCTCCCTGGTCTTTGTGGTTGAATCTGTATTTGAAAGTCACTGCTCGACTGAGGGACCTTACAGATAACTATGTGTGGGGTACAGAGATGAAGTAGATGTAAAAAAGTAAGTCCATGCAACTTACAGTATTATGTGACCTGTTAAGCAAATGTTTTCTCCTGAACTTATTTTGGCTTGCCATAACAAACAGGTTGAATACTTATTGACTCAAGATGTTTCAGTGTTGTGTGTAGGTCAGTGACAAAAAATCTCAATTGAATACATTTTAAATTCAGGCTGTAACACAACAATATTTTTTCAAGTCAAGGGGTATGAATATTTTCTGAAGGCACTATAGGTGTTATAGACTGGGTCAGGGAGAGGTTGAAAATGTCAGTGAAGACACTTGCCAGCTGTACAGCGCATGCTCTGAGTACGTGTCCTGGTAATCCATCTGGCCCTGCGGCCTTGTAAATGTTAACCTGTTTAAAACTTCTTTGGGATAGGGGGCGGTATTCTGACATCCGGATGAAAAGTGTGCCCAAAGTAAACGGCCTGCTACTCAGGCCCAGAAGATAGGATATGCATATAATTGGTATATTTGGATAGAAAACACTCTAAAGTTGTGAGTATAACAGAACTTATTTGGCAGGCGAAACCCAGAGGACAAACCATCCAGGAAAAATATTATTTGAGTTCACTGTGTTTTCAATTAGGTTTCTATGGGAAACTAGATTTATGAGGCACCAGGTTGCAGTTCCTATGGCGTCCACTAGATATCAACAGTCTTTAGAAATTGGTTGATGTTTGTCCTTTGAGAAATGAAGAAGTACGGCTATTCAGAATGAGTGTCAAGCCAAGTGGACTCTTTTGTATGGGGCACACGACCTGGAGATTCACGTTGGTTTTATCCGCTATTGAACACAGTATGTTCCGTCTTAAATTTTATCGATTATTTACGTTTTAGGATACCTAAGGTTGGATTAGGAAAGTTGTTTGAAATGTTTGGACCAAGTTTACAGGTAACTTATTAGATAATTTGTAGTCATGTTGGGCGAGTTGGAACCGGTGTATTTCTGAATCAAGCGCGCCAAATAAATGGACATTTTGGGGATATAAACAAGGAATTTATTGAACAAAAGCACCATTTTTGATGTTTCTGGGACATATTGGAGTGCCAACAGAAGAAGATCTTCAAAGGTAAGGGATGAATTATATCGTTATTTTTTACTTTTGTGTCACCACCTGCCTGGTTGAAAATGATTGTTATGCATTTGTATGAAGGGGCGCTGTCCTCAGATAATTGCATGGTATGCTTTCGCCGTAAAGCCTTTTTGAAATCTGACACTGCGGCTGGATTAACAAGAAGTTAAGCTTTATTTTGACATATTGCATGTGTATTTTCAAGAATGTTAAATATGAACAATTCTGTAGTTTGACATCACATCGGCTACTGAGAGCGTGATCACACAGACGTCCGTAACAGCTGGTGTTCTCATGCATAGTTCAGTGTTGCTAGACTTGAAGTGCGCACAGAAGGTATTTAGCTCATCAGGTAGGCTTGCGTCACTCTACAGCTTGTGGCTGGGTTTCCCTTAGTAATCCGTGATAGTTTGCAAGCCCTGCCACATCCAACAAGCGTCAGAGGGGGTGTAGTAGGATTCCATTTTGGTTCTGTATTGACAACTGTTTGTCAGAGAACATAGCAGGATTTCTTTCGTTCTACTTTCTGCTTTCTGTTTCTGAGTTTTGCTTGTAAGCAGGAATCAGTTTATGATCAGATTTGCCAAATGGTAGGCGAGGGAGAGCTTTGTATGCATCTCTGTGTGAAATAAAGGTGATATAGAGTTGTTTTGCCTTTACTTGCATAGGTGACATGCTGGTAGAAATTTATGAAAACAGATTTCAGTCTTCCTGCATTAAAGTCACCAGCCACTAAGAGTGCTGCCTTTCGGTATATTTTCTTGTTTGCTTATGGCCCTATACAGCTCGTTGAGTGTGGTCTTAGTGCCAGCATTGGTTTGTAGTGGTAAATAGATAGCTCCAAAAAATATACAGTGCATTCTGAAAGTATTCAGACCCCTTCACTTTTCCTACATTTTGTCACGTTATAGCCTTATTCTAAAGTAGATTACATTGGGGGGGTTTCTCATCAATCTACACACAATACCCCATAATGACAAAACAAAAACAGGTTTTTAGAACTTTTTGTAAATGGCACATTTGCATAAATATTCAGACCCTTTACTCAGTACTTTGTCAAAGCACCTTTGGCAGCGATTACAGCCTTGAGTCTTCTTGGGTATGACGCTACAAGCTTGGCACACCTGTATTTGGGGAGTTTCTCATATTCTTCTCTGCAGATCCTCTCAAACTCTGTCAGGTTGGACAGAGCTTGACTAGTCTCCCAGTCCCTGCCGCTGAAAAACATCCCCATAGCATGATGCTGCCACCACCATCCTTCACCGTAGGGATGGTATTGGCCTGGTGTACTTCTTGTTCACCCACAACTGTGTGGCCGCACACAACTCCAACACCATCATTGTGTTTTTTTAACGGCCTGTTTGAGAGAGAGCGAATAAACTTAGTTTGGACATCGTAAAGGCATATTTGCCGATTCTGAAAAGATATAGCTAGCTAACAACATCCTTTTCCACGTGGAAAAGATGGGCAGAGATTTGCTGGCTACGATAGCTACTTAGCTGGGATTTTCTACAAGGAATCTGCCTCCTGGATTCCACCTGGCGATTTGTTCACCGTTTGCTATGGCCTGTCTCCCCCTGTCTGGTATAGGTACCCCCGCGACACTCTCCCTTTCTCCCGAGCTTTCACTCGCCTCCAGCACAGATGCCCTGTTGAGGCGAGTGACTGAACTTACAATGGCTAGCACCAAGTTGTTATATTTTTCGCTTGTGCTTTATGCTATTTGCCTCATGACTCCTGCGCGCCTCGTTGACTATGAACTTGCTTGTTTACCCAACCGTGGGATAGCCTATGTTTGTTCCCACACTCGGGACTCTGACTATCTCCTAGTTACACGGACTCTTGGCCTCTCATCCTATTCTAACTCTCGCCGGCTTTGTATTCACGTTACCTGATGAAATTGCTGTACAATATGATATTGTTGCCATCTAATGAACATTCAAATGTTCTAAATCAACACTGCAGAGATCTCCCTGTCCTCTGCCGTGCCGTAATTGTATTACTGCTGATTATATCTGGAAATATGCATGTACACCCTGGCCCAGCTACTGTTGCTAGCCCCAATTCTAATTTGTGCTCTGATATCGGCTTCACTGATTTCTGCTCTCGTAAAAGCCTGGGTTTTCTGCACATTAACACTAGAAGCTTATTACCTAAAATTGATCAATTGAAAGTGTGGGTTCAAAGTTACAATCCAGATGTGTTGGTCCTTACTGAGACGTGGTTAAGAAAGAGTGTTTTGGAACACTGAAGTTAACCTTTCTGGTTATAACCTTTTTTGGCAAGACAGATCTTCCAAAGGTGGTGGAGTGGCAATCTTTACCAAGGAACACCTTCAGTACTCAGTTGTCTCCACCAAGTCTGTCCCCAAACAATTAGATTTTCTGGTTTTACGCATTAAACTTTCAAATAACCCTCTGTTGACTGTTGCTGGGTGTTATCGGCCATCATCCGCACCAGCCTGTACCCTTAATGCCCTAAACTCTCTCCTGGCCCCTTACACTAAGTCTGAATTTGTGCTGCTAGGTGACCTAAACTGGAACATGCTTAAACCACCTGACAAAGTTCTAAAGCAATGGGACTCCCTAAATCTTTCTCAGATTATTACCAATCCCACAATGTATGACTCTAAACACCCAGAAAATGATACTCTCCTTGATGTTATCCTTACAAATAATCCTGATAGGTATCAGTTTGGTGTTTCACTGATCACAGAGCCTGTGTTCGTAATGGCTGCTCAGTGAAACAACCTGTCCTGACTTGTCACAGACACTTGCTAAACAAATTATCAAGCCTTCCTTCATGATCTGGCCTCTGTAAATTGGTAAAGAATCAGCTTGATTCTGTCTGTCAAAGACGCTTGGACCTTATTTTTTTTTATTTTCAATGGTATCGTTAACAAATACATGCCCATAAAGAAAATGATAATTAAAATCAGGTTCAGCCCCTGGTTCAACCGTGAACTGGCAGAGTTACTCCACCTCAAGAATTCCATTTGGCAAATCACTTGGCACACGCATACTCAGGCTGACTGGCTCTCGTTCAGGAAAATTAGAAATAAGTGCACTCAGGATATCTGGGAAGTCCAAGTTAGTTACTTTAAGGAGCAGTTCACTCTCTATGGGTCTGTTACGTTCACCAGTTTCTGTGTTGTAGTTTGTGTATTTGTGAGAGTGTGTTTCAGGAAATGGCTTCCTGAAATTCTCCCCAAGAAGCTGATTGGTCGGCCCCCATTGATGATTGGAGAGCTGACCCCGCCCCCTCATCAGGACGCAGCTGTCTTCAATTACAGACTCCTTCTGAAGCGATATAAGCCAGTGTTCTGTTTCTCAGAAGAGAGATGATTGCTGAGAGAGGAGGCTGATGGCTCAGGGTTATATCATGTTGGTTGTTGCTAACAGAGATGGTTCTGTTGTTGCTGAGAGAGCGCTGATTTGATGTCCTGTCTTGGTTGTGGCTCAGAGACAGGTTTTAAGTATTTTTGTAGCCGCTGATTTGAGGTATGTGTGTGCTAATAGAACTGTTTTTTTGATTCTTGAAATTGTTTAATTACATTTGGATAATTGTTTCATTTGTTCCCAGGGGGGAAGGGGAAGGCACCTAGGGAGTGCTTAGGCAAGAGGCCCGCGAGCATACATAACCCATAGTAGTTTACTGTCTATGCACACTAGGTAAGACCTGGGTGGACCATCCCCTGTAATTTGGTTAGTGCACCAGGTGGTGCTAGATAGGTAAGTAGTGGGTAGGCAGGTAAGGTAGAAGAGGGGGCTTTGATATTTACTTTATTTGCTTTGGTTCCGTCCAGCCCCTTTTCCCCAAAATTACCGTGCAACAGAATAAATTCCCTGTAAATGGTAATTCTCTGCCTTTTGTCATCCTTACTCCCACCTACAGTCCCATACCTCTTTTACACCACGGAGAGTTGAGTTGTAGCAGGGTGTTGTGTTCCCTCAGAGGAGTGCGTAACAGGGTCTAACCCCAAGAAGTTTTGGAAAATGTTTAAAAACCTGAAGAATAAACCCTCACAGCTGCCCATGTCCCTTAATGTTGATGTGGTTGTTACTGACAAGGAGCACATGGCTGAGCTCTTTACTCACCACTTCATAAAGTCAGAATTCCTATTTGACCCATTCTAATGTGACTATCCCTGATGCTCCTGCCTATTTTTCCCCTGCAGATGGTCACTGAGTCCGAGGTGCTAAAGGAGCTCCTTAAACTTGACCCCGAACAAACATCTGGTTTAGACCCTTCTTTAAGGTTGCTGCCCCTATCATCGCCAAGCCTATCTCTGACCTTTTTACCTGTCTCTCCTTTCTGGGGAGGTTCCCATTGCTTGGAAGGCAGTCATGATATGTCCTTTATTTAAAGGGGGAGATCAAGCTGATCCTAACTGTTATACGCCCATTTCTATTTTGCACTGTATCAAAAATGTTGGAAAAACTTCAATTCAGCTGACTGTCTTTCTTGATGTCTATAGTATTATCTTGGGTATGATATCTGGTTCCCACTCAGGTTATGGATGTGGCACTGCAACGTTAAAGGTCCTAAATTGTCACCATTGCTCTCGATTCTAAGCAATGTTGTGCTGATGTTTTTATTGACTTGGCCAAAGCTTTTGATACAGTAGACCATTGCGTTCTTGTGGGCCAGCTAAGGCGTATTGGTGTCTGTGAGGGGTCTTTGGTCTGGTTTGTTAACTACCTCAGAGTGCAGTGTATGAAGTCAGAACATCTGCTGTCTCAGCCACTGCCTGTCACCAAGGGAGTACCCCAAGGCTCGATCCTAGGGCCCCACGCTCTTCTCAATTTACTTCAATAACATGGGTCAAGCAGTAGGAAGCTCTCATCCATTTATATGCAGATGATAGTCTTATACTCAGCTGGCCCCTCCCTGGATTTTGTGTTAAATGCTCTACAACAAAGCTTTCTTAATGTCCAACAAGCTTTCTCTGCCCTTAACCTTGTCTTGAACACCTCTAAAACAAAGGTCATGTGGTTTGGTAAGAAGCATTCCCCTCTCCCTACTGGTGTGATTACTATCTCTGAGGGTTTATAGCTTGAGGTAGTCACCTCATACAAGTACTTGGGAGTATGGCTAGACGATACACTGTTCTTCTCTCAGCACATATCAAAGCTGGAGGTTAAGGTTAAATCTAGACTTGGTTTCCGCTATCGTAATCGCTCTTTCACCATAGTTGCTGTCATGACGTGTCCTGGGGGTATCATAGGCGCCCCCCTCTCGCTCTCGCCACAGTTTTATAACTTAACGACAGGTCCTAAATTCCTGGAAGGAACCCTCTCCTCCTGCGAACATGCAGTTTTGAGAGGGAACAAAGCACTACTACTTTTGAGAATGTGGGAATGGTCTGTTTCAATTGGTGATCTCATTAAGGACAGGAAACACACACAACGGTATCTCTTAAAGTGTACATTTCCCAGCTGTCAGGTTTACATCTAAATACTGTGAAACGTATGTAATTAAACAAACTATTTGTGAAAAGATGCAACGTGATGCTAACCTTCTAAACGAGAGTATGGATTTTCATATCAAGATTAACTAGTCAGTGGCCACACCCATGTGAGCATAGTCATTACATCGGCATCATGGAACCACCCTTTTCTACTGAAATGTATAAAACCACCCGTGACGAAATGTACATTTCATGCCAAAGAGACCCACGGTAAGCCAGACATCTCAAATGGTTAAGACCATGCAAACCACTGTGTAAGCTAAGGCTGCAAATGGTTAAACGCTGGCATCGATCACTACAAAATAAGAACAAATCTTAGACGTGTAATTACTAGTCTGCAGCTAGAAATGACATGTCTAGAACGAGAATACCAACAACCACCGAAGCAGCTATTCTATTAGAACATTTCCGAATTGTACTCTGAAGTATCCATCCTACCACCTACAACCACGAAAGACATCGTGACTTCTGGGAAAGTGAACCAGAGACTGATGAACCCTACAGAACGATCAAGGATTCCAACAGAGAAGACAACAATGACATACGGGCGTAAATATACTGCTCAAAAAAATAAAGGGAACACTTAAACAACACATCCTAGATCTGAATGAAAGAAATAATCTTATGAAATACTTTTTTCTTTACATAGTTGAATGTGCTGACAACAAAATCACACAAAAATAATCAATGGAAATCCAATTTATCAACCCATGGAGGTCTGGATTTGGAGTAACACTCAAAATTAAAGTGGAAAACCAGACTACAGGCTGATCCAACTTTGATGTAATGTCCTTAAAACAAGTCAAAATGAGGCTCAGTAGTGTGTGTGGCCTCCACGTGCCTGTATGACCTCCCCACAACGCCTGGGCATGCTCCTGATGAGGTGGCGGATGGTCTCCTGAGGGATCTCCTCCCAGACCTGGACTAAAGCATCCGCCAACTCCTGGACAGTCTGTGGTGCAACGTGGTGTTGGTGGATGGAGCGAGACATGATGTCCCAGATGTGCTCAATTGGATTCAGGTCTGGGGAACGGGTGGGCCAGTCCATAGCATCAATGCCTTCCTCTTGCAGGAACTGCTGACACACTCCAGCCACATGAGGTCTAGCATTGTCTTGCATTAGGAGGAGGGCTGTGCGGCTGTGCGGCCCCCCAAAGAAATGCCACCCCACACCATGACTGACCCACCACCAAACCGGTCATGCTGGAGGATGTTGCAGGCAGCAGAACGTTCTCCACGGTGTCTCCAGACTCTGTCACGTCTGTCACGTGCTCAGTGTGAACCTGCTTTCATCTGTGAAGAGTTCAGGGCGCCAATGGCGAATTTGCCAATCTTGGTGTTCTCTGGCAAATGCCAAACGTCCTGCACGGTGTTGGGCTGTAAGCACAACCCCCACCTGTGGACGTCGGGCCCTCATACCACCCTCATGGAGTCTGTTTCTGCAGACACATGCACATTTGTGGCCTGCTGGAGGTCATTTTGCAGGGCTCTGGCAGTGCTTCTCCTGCTCCTCCTTGCACAAAGGCGGAGGTAGCGGTCCTGCTGCTGGGTTGTTGCCCTCCTACAGCCTCCTCCACGTCTCCTGATGTACTGGCCTGTCTCCTGGTAGCGCCTCCATGCTCTGGACACTACGCTGACAGACACAGCAAACCTTCTTGCCACAGCTCGCATTGATGTGTCATCTTGGATGAGCTGCATTACCTGAGCCACTTGTGTGGGTTGTAGACTCCGTCTCATGCTACCACTAGAGTGAAAGCACCGCCAGCAGTCAAAAGTGGCCAGGAAGCATAGGAACTGAGAAGTGGTCTGTGGTCCCCACCTGCAGAATCACTCCTTTATTGGGGGTGTCTTGCTAATTGCCTATAATTTCCACCTGTTGTCTATTCCATTTGCACAACAGAATGTGAAATTTATTGTCAATCAGTGTTGCTTCCTAGGTGGACAGTTTGATTTCACAGAAGTGTAATTGACTTGGAGTTACATTGTGTTGTTTAAGTACGGGTGTTTCCGGTCACAACTTGCAGACTTGTTTACGCTGCTGTGCGTTTTTGTTGCCGTTTTTACTTTGCTACCTGACGGTTTTTACTTTTTCATTACCGTATATTTTTACTTTTTCCCTCACTCAACTTTTTTTTTCATTCAACTTTCCTACCCCGGAGGTTTTATCTGGACATGGTTCGTCAGGACTTCAAACAGCCGAAGCTAAGTAACATTAACATGATGCCTTCTAATTGCAGTCGTTGTACTCATAATATACAGGAGAACGATCGCCTTACGGCAAGGATAGCTGTGCTGCAAGCCCAGCTTCAGACGCAATCGTTAGGCAAGGGTAATTTCAGTGTAGGAAAGGATGAAACAGCGTCTGTGCCACCAGCAAGTACAGATAGTAACGTTAGTATAAACCCCCTCGCACGGTCCCCGCAGCCGGACATCTTTCTCATGGCGTCTGGAGGGAAACGCTGTAGGAATGCTCAACCGGTGTCGCTTATTCAGCCGACAGAAACTTTTAACCGGTTCTCCCCGTTAAGCGAGTCGGAGTCAGAGGCCGAGACTTCTCTGGTGTCTGCTCCTCCCGTTGTGGGGTCTGAGATGCCGACGGCTCCCACCATTAGCTCTGACAAATTGAAAACCTTAGTCATTGGCGACTCCATTACCCGCAGTATTAGACTTAAAACTAATCATCCAGCGATCATACACTGTTTACCAGGGGGCAGGGCTACCGACGTTAAGGCTAATCTGAAGACGGTGCTGGCTAAAGCTAAAACTGGCGAGTGTAGAGAGTATAGAGATATTGTTATCCACGTCGGCACCAACGATGTTAGGATGAAACAGTCAGAGGTCACCAAGCGCAACATAGCTTCAGCATGTAAATCAGCTAGAAAGATGTGTCGGCATCGATTAATTGTCTCTGGCCCCCTCCCAGTTAGGGGGAGTGATGAGCTCTACAGCAGAGTCTCACAACTCAATCGCTGGATGAAAACTGTTTTTTGCCCCTCCCAAAAGATAGAATTTGTAGATAACTGGCCCTCTTTCTGGGATTCACCCACAAACAGGACCAAGCCTGGCCTGCTGAGGAGTGACGGACTCCATCCTAGCTGGAGGGGTGCTCTCATCTTATCTACGAACATAGACAGGGCTCTAACTCCTCTAGCTCCACAATGAAATAGGGTGCAGGCCAGGCAACAGGCTGTTAGCCAGCCTGCCAGCTTAGTGGAGTCTGCCACTAGCACAGTTAGCGCAGTCAGCTCAGCTTTCCCCATTGAGACCGTGTCTGTGCCTCGATCTAGGTTGGGCAAAATTAAAAATGGCGGTGTTCGCTTCAGTAATCTTACTAGTATAAAGACCTCCTCCATTCCTGCCATTATTGAAAGAGATTGTGATACTTCACATCTCAAAATTGGGTTACTTAATGTTAGATCCCTCACTTCCAAGGCAGTTATAGTCAATGAACTAATCACTGATCATAATCTTGATGTGATTGGCCTGACTGAAACATGGCTTAAGCCTGATGAATTTACTGTGTTAAATGAGGCCTCACCCCCTGGTTACACTAGTGACCATACCCCCCGTGCATCCGGCAAAGGCGGAGGTGTTGCTAACATTTACGATAGCAAATTTCAATTTACCAAAAAAAAACAATGACGTTTTCGTCTTTTGAGCTTCTAGTCATGAAATCTATGCAGCCTACTCAATCACTTTTTATAGCTACTGTTTACAGGCCTCCTGGGCCATATGCAGTGTTCCTTACTGAGTTCCCTGAATTCCTATCGGATCTTGTAGTCATAGCAGATAATATTCTAATTTTTGGTGACTTTAACATTCACGTGGAAAGTCCACAGACCCACTCCAAAAGGCTTTCGGAGCCATCATCGACTCAGTGGGTTTTGTCCAACATGTCTCTGGACCTACTCACTGCCACAGTCATACTCTGGACCTAGTTTTGTCCCATGGAATAAATGTTGTGGATCTTAATGTTTTTCCTCATAATCCTGGATTATCGGACCACCATTTTATTGCGTTTACAATTGCAACAAATAATCTGCTCAGACCCCAACCAAGGAAGATTAAAAGTCGTGCTATAAATTCTCAGACGACCCAAAGATTCCTTGATGCCCTTCCAGACTCCCTCTGCCTACCCAAGGACGTCAGAGGACAAGAATCAGTTAACCACCTAACCGAGGAACTCAATTTAACCTTGCGCAATACCCTAGATGCAGTTGCACCCCTAAAAATTAAAAACATCTGTCATAAGAAACTAGCTCCCTGGTATACAGAAAATACACGAGCTCTGAAGCAAGCTTCCAGAAAATTGGAACGGAAATGGCGCCACACTAAACTGGAAGTCTTCCGACTAGCTTGGAAAGACAGTACCGTGCAGTATCGAAGAGCCCTCACTGCTGCACGATCATCACTGCTGCAGTAATAAATTGATGAACTTCTTTGAGGAAAAGATCATGATCATTAGAAAGCAAATTACGGACTCCTCTTTAAATCTGGGTATTCCTCCAGGGCTCCATTGTCCTGAGTCTGCACAACTCTGCCCGGACCTAGGATCAAGGGAGATACTAAAGTGTTTTAGTACTATATCTCTTGACATAATGATGAAAATAATCATGGCCTCCAAACCCTCAAGCTGCATACTGGACCCTATTCCAACTAAACTACTGAAAGAGCTGCTTCCTGTGCTTGGCCCTCCTATGTTGAACATAATAAACGGCTCTCTATCCACCGGATGTGTACCAAGCTCACTAAAAGTGGCAGTAATAAAGCCTCTCTTGAAAAATACGAATCTTGACCCAGAAATTATAAAAAACTATCGGCCTATATCGAATCTTCCATTCCTCTCAAAAATTTTAGAAAAAGTTGTTGCGCAGCAACTCACTGCCTTCCTGAAGACAAACAATGTATACGAAACGCTTCAGTCTGGTTTTAGACCCCATCATAGCACTGAGACTGCACTTGTGAAGGTGGTAAATGACCTTTTAATGACGTCAGACCGAGGCTCTGCATCTGTCCTCATGCTCCTAGATCTTAGTGCCGCTTTTGATACCATCGATCACCACATTCTTTTGGAGAGATTGGAAACCCAAATTGGTCTACATGGACAAGTTCTGGCCTGGTTTAGATCTTATCTGTCGGAAAGATATCAGTTTGTCTCTGTGAATGGTTCGTCCTCTGACAAATCAATTGTAAATTTCGGTGTTCCTCAAGGTTCCGTTCTAGGACCACTATTGTTTTCACTATATATTTTACCTCTTGGGGATGTCATTCGAAAACATAATGTTAAATTTCACTGCTATGCACACAGCTGTACATTTCAATGAAACATGGTGAAGCCCCAAAATTGCCCTCGCTAGAAGCCTGTGTTTCAGACATAAGGAAGTGGATGGCTGCAAATGTTCTACTTTTAAACTCGGACAAAACAGAGATGCTTGTCCTAGGTCCCAAGAAACAAAGAGATCTTCTGTTGAATCTGACAATTAATCTGGATGGTTGTACAGTCGTCTCAAATAAAACTGTGAAGGACCTCGGCGTTACTCTGGACCCTGATCTCTCTTTTGAAGAACATATCAAGACTGCTTCAAGGACAGCTTTTTTCCATCTACGTAACATTGCAAAAATCAGAAACTTTCTGTCCAAAAATGACGCAGAAAAATTAATCCATGCTTTTGTTACTTCTAGGCTCGACTACTGCAATGCTCTACTTTCCGGCTACCCGGATAAAGCACTAAACAAACTTCAGTTAGTGCTAAATACGGCTGCTAGAATCCTGACTAGAACCAAAAAATTTGATCATATTACTCCAGTGCTAGCCTCCCTACACTGGCTTCCTGTTAAGGCAAGGGCTTATTTCAAGGTTTTACTGCTAACCTACAAAGCATTACATGGGCTTGCTCCTACCTATCTTTCCGATTTGGTCCTGCCGTACATACCTACACGTACGCTACGGTCACAAGACGCAGGCCTCCTAATTGTCCCTAGAATTTCTAAGCAAACGGCTGGAGGTAGGGCTTTGTCCTATAGAGCTCCATTTTTATGGAATGGTCTGCCTACCCATGTGAGAGACGCAGACTCAGTCTCAACCTTTAAGTCTTTACTGAAGACTTATCTCTTCAGTAGGTCCTATGATTAAGTATAGTCTGGCCCAGGAGTGTGAAGGTGAACGGAAAGGCTGGAGCAACGAACCGCCCTTGCTGTCTCTGCCTTGTCGGTTCCCCTCTTCCCACTGGGATTCTCTGCCTCTAACCCTTTTACAGGGGCTGAGTCACTGACTTACTGGTGTTCTTCCATGCCGTCCATGGGAGGGGTGCGTCACTTGAGTAGGTTGAGCCACTGACGTGGTCTTCCTGTCTGGGTTGGCGCCCCCCCCCTTGGGTTGTGCCGTGGCGGAGATCTTTGTGGGCTATACTCGGCCTTGTCTTCGGACGGTAAGTTGGTGGTTGTAGATATCCCTCTAGTGGTGTGGGGGCTGTGCTTTGGCAAAGTGGGTGGGGTTATATCCTGCCTGTTTGGCCCTGTCCGGGGGTATCATCGGATGGGGCCACAGTGTCTTCTGATCCCTCCTGTCTCAGCCTCCAGTATTTATGCTGCAGTAGTTTATGTGTCGGGGGGCTAGGGTCAGTCTGTTACATCTGGAGTATTCTCTTGTCTTATCCGGTGTCCTGTGTGAATGTAAATATGCTCTCTCTAATTCTCTCTTTCTCTCTTTCTTTCTTTCTCTCGGAGGACCTGAGCCCTAGGACCATGCCTCAGGACTACCTGGCATGATGACTCCTTGCTGTCCCCAGTCCACCTGGCCATGCTGCTGCTCCAGTTTCAACTGTTCTGCCTGCGGCTACGGAACCCTGACCTGTTCACCGGACGTGCTTGTTGCACCCTCGACAACTACTATGATTATTATTATTTGACCATGCTGGTCATTTACGAACATTTTAACATCTTGACCATGTTCTGTTATAATATCCACCCGGCACAGCCAGAAGAGGACTGGCCACCCCTCATAGCCTGGTTCCTCTCTAGGTTTCTTCCTAGGTTTTTGGCCTTTCTCAGGAGTTTTTCCTAGGGAGTTTTTCCCAGCCACCGTGCTTCTTTCACATGCATTGCTTGCTGTTTGGGGTTTTAGGCTGGGTTTCTGTACAGCACTTTGAGATTTCAGCTGATGTACGAAGGGCTATATAAATAAATTTGATTTGATTTTGATTTGATTTAAGTGTTCCCTTTATTTTTTTGAGCAGTGTATATAAATTGCAATTATTCTCGAATGAGTGGCCGTTCATGTGCAAAGGATTAGCATTTAAATGAATATAATTATAGACTGTGTGTAGTGAATCCATTTTGTCTTTCCCGCTCTCTCAGTCCCCACCCCTTTCCGTTTGTCTACCAAGCCGTCATATCGGCTTAGCCCACTAGGGGCCTTTCTATCATTGTTAGTAACCAATATCTACTGTTTGTTTATGTATTTCTGTGATTATTTAGTTAGTAAATCAATTATTAAGCCAATTTGTATATTGCTGATTCATTATGGAAACTAGGGTTCGTGCAGATAACCAAGAATTTTACAACGTTCAGATGAGACTGATGGAAGGTAAAGCATAATTGATGCGGCAGGTAGCCTAGTGGTTAGAGTGTTGGGCCAGTAACTGAAAGGTTGCTAGATCAAATCCCTGAGCTGACAAGGTACAAATCTGTCCTTCTGCCCCCGAACAAGGCAGTTAACCCACTGTTCCTTGGCTGTCATTGTAAATAAGAATTTGTTCTTAACTGACTTGCCTGGTTAAATGACTGAAATGTAAGAGTTTTATTTATTTAATTACATTTTTTTATTATTTATTACAAAAAACACAAGGAAGGGGTAACATTAAAGTATTAGAACATGAAGGACAAACAATACAGCATCAAGACACTATCAAACGTATCAGTCTTTCCGCAACAGAGCCATCCTTATGTGTGAGGGTGCGTGTGCATGATAGTGATATTAAATATGTCATAGTTTCCTTTTTCATGATCACAATCTTGTGAAAGATCCCCCCCACAGTTCCCCAATAGCTGTCCCTCTACCATTCAAGACCCCTCCCACAGTCCCCCTCCAGAAGAAAAAAAATACAATTAATTCCATTCCCCACCCCCAAGAATCCCCAAATGCACCAACAACCAAGAGAATGAACTAAAGAGAACAAAGGAAAAGACAGAAGAAAACAGCAAACAACAATGCAAAAATGTTTTTAACAAAATAATACATTTAAAACAAAGGACATCAAGGACAACTGAAATCATAACAGCAATGCCTACTTTATATGTTTGGGTGCATGTCTGGCACTATTACATGTATGTGTGTGTTGTATGTGTTTATTTGAATGAGAGTGTGTATATGCATGTGTACAAACACCTGCACGGCATCAGCCTCAGGCAAACCGGCATTAGTTGTAAAAACACTGCCACTTAGTGTCATTCAAATGTACTTTTATTATGTTTTATTTTGACTTTTTTTTCCTTTATCTTTTGACCATCATTCTCTCTCTCTCACACAGCAACTCCACTCCCACTTGTCTCCAATTCCACATACGAACCCTCAGCTTCCCTCAGCCCATCCCATCTATCTCTGCTGGCCACCCACTTAGTGTTTCTTCGCAACACATATCTTTCAACTATGCTATGATGTTTAACGTACAATTTCAATCTATCTAATCTAATAGAATCTACAGATTGCGTGTTAAAGATAAATACTTTTACTAAGAGTATTAGTATATTAGTAATTGACTGACCCAGTCTCTCCAGATCTCCTAACAGTACTATTTCTAGGGTCAATTTTAGATCAATGCTATGCATTTTCAGCCATTCCTGAACCTGAGACCAGAAACAGGCTACCTGAGGGCAATACCAAAAAAAATGGTCTATTGATTCTGTATCCTCACAACAAAATCTGCAGAGCTTCGATGATTTTATGCCCCAAATATTTAACATTTTGTTGGTGGCAAGAATTCTATATAATAATTTTAGCTGAAAAGCACGAAGTCTTGAATCTTGCGTTGTTTTATATATCAACTCATACACCCTGTACCATGGAATCAGTACATCAAAAATCTCTTCCCAACTATTTTGCAATCTGTATGGCACAGTTGTCAACATCCTGGTCCTCAAATGAAACTGGTATACTTTCCTATTTATGCTATTTTTATTCCTCCGCCAGTTTTGATCCTTTATATTGGGAAGACAGACCAGTTCCCTACCTCCTCCTGCTGCCACCCGCCTCATCCATTTTTGGGGCAATGCTGTAATCAATTGTTTGTGCTCTTGGATTGAGCAGACCTTCCCGTACAATTCTGATAAGAGTTAATTTGGAAGACGGAACTGCTTAAATAAACTTATATGTGGTGCCCCAGGTTATTAATGAGTTAATTGTTGCATGATTTAACTCAATCACCTAATCAATTAAACGTTTGGTAATCGATTTGATAAAATAGCATGTCATCACATTAAGGATACTAAAGACACAACACTGCCAAACTAACCCTGATTCAGATGACCATCCTACCCATGCTAGGTTAGGGAGACGTAATTTATAGATTGGCAGGTAAGGGTGCTCTCGAGCGGCTAGATGTGCTTTACCATTCGGCTCTAATCTGATTTGCCACCAATGCTCCTTATAGGACACATCACTACACTCTATCCTCCTCTGTAAACTGGTCATCTCTGTATACCTGTCACAAGACTAACTGGTTGATGCTTATTTATAAAACCCTCTTAGTCCTCACTCCCCCCTATCTGACATAACTACTGCAGCCCTCATTCTCCACATATAACACCCGTTCTGCTAGTCACATTCTGTTTAAGGAACTCACATTCCTGGTTCGCTCCTCTTTTCAGTTCGCTGCAGCTAGCGACTGGAACGAGCTGCAAAAAACACTCAAACTGGACAGTTTTATCTCAATCTCTTCATTCAAAGACTCAATCATGGACACTTGCTGACAGTTGTGGCTGCTTCACGTGATGTATTGTTGTCTCTACCGTCTTGCCCTTTATGTCGTTGTCTGAGCCCAATACTGTTTGTACCATGTTTTGTGTTGCTACCATGTTGTGCTGCTGCCAGTTGTGTTGCTACCATGTTGTTGTCATATTGTGCTGCTACCATGCTGTGTTTTCATGTGTTGCTGCCATGCTATGTTGTCATCTTAGGTCTTTATGTAGTGTTGTGGTGTCTCTCTTGTCGTGTCTTGTCCTATTTTTGTATTATTATTCTTTAATCCCAGCCCCCGCAGAAGGCCTTTTGCCTTCTGGTAGGTCGTCATTGTAAATAAGAATTTGTTCTTAACTGACTTGCCTACTTAAATAAAGGTAAAAAATATATACAAATACAAAAAAAAGTTTGCTGACGACACAACAGTTGTAGGCCTGATCACAATGAGAGCCTATAGGGAGAAGGCCAGACATCTAGCAGTGTGGTGCAAGGACAACAACCTCTCCCTCAACATCAGCAAGACAAAGGAGCTGATCGTAGACTACAGGAAACGCTCCCATTCACAATGATGAGCTGCAGTAGAGAGCTTCAAGTTCCTTGGTGTCCACATTACTAAGGATCTATTATGGTCCCCACACACCAACACAGTCATGAAGAGTTCACTACAACGACCTCTACCCCCTCGGGAGGCTGAAATGATTTGTCATGGGCCCTCATATCCTCAAAAAGTTCTACAGCTGCACCATTGATAGCATCTTAACTGGCTGCATCACCGCTTGGCATAGCAACTGCTTGGCATTCGACCGCAAGGTGCTACAGAGGGTAGTGCGTACAGCCCAGTACATCACTTGGGTCGATCGTAGACTACATCACTTGGGTCGAGCTCCCTGTCATCCAAGATCTCTATACCAGGCGTTGTCAGACGAAGGCCCTAAAAGACTTCAGCCACCAAAGTCATATGCTGTTCTCTCTGCTACCACATGGCAAGCGGAACCAACAGGACCCTGAGCAGATTCTACTTCCAGGCCATAACACTGCTAAATAGTGCCTCCCGAGTGGCACAGTGGTTTAAGGCACTGCATCGCAGTGCTAGCTGTGCCACTAGAGATCCTGGTTTGAGTCCAGGCTCTGTCGCAGCCGGCCGCGACCGGGAGACCCATGACCCACAATTGTCCCAGTGTTGTCTGGGATAGGGGAGGGTTTGGCCGGCAGGGATGTCCTTGTCCCATCGCGCTCTAGCGACTCATGTGGTGGGCCGGGCGCATGCACGCTGACACGTTCGCCAGGTGTACGGTGTTTACTCTGACACATTGGTGTGGCTGGCTCCAGGTTAAGCTGGCATTGTGTCAAGAAGCGGTGCGGTGCGGCTTCGTGTTTTGGAGGATGCACAGCTCTCGACCTTCACCTCTCCCGAGTCCGTACGGGAGTTTCACCAATGAGACAAGACTGTAACTACCAATTGGATACCACAAAATTAGGGAGAAATAGTTAGTGCGGGTAGCTATTTGGTTAACTATTCAACTATCTGCATTGACCCTTTTTTCACATTTTATTTTTTACTCATCACATATGCTGCTGCTACTGTTTATTATCTATCCTGTTGCCTAGTCACTTTAATCCTAGATATACACTACCGTTCAAAAGTTTGGGGTCACTTAGAAATGTCCTTGTTTCCATGAAAACATACATGAAATTAGTTACAAAATGAATAGGAAATGTAGTCAAGACGTTGACAAAGTTATAAATAATGATTTTTAATTGAAATAATATTTGTGTCCTTCATACATTGCTTTTGTCAAATAATCCTCAATTTGCAGCAATTACAGCCTTGCAGACCTTTGGCATTCTAGTTGTCAATTTGTTGAGGTAATCTGAAGAGATTTCCCCCCATGCTTCGAGGGCATCCTCCCACAAGTTGGATTGGCTTGATGGGCGCTTCTACGTACCATACGGTTAAGCTGCTCCCACAACAGCTCAATAGGTTGAGATCCGGTGACTGTGCTGGGCACCCCATTATAGACAGAATATCAGCTTCTTCCCTAAATTGTTCTTGCATAGTTTGGAGCTGTGCTTTGGGTCATTGTCCTGTTGTAGGAGGTAATTGGCTCCAACTAAGTGCCATCGACAGGGTATGGCATGGCCTTGCAAAATGGAGTGATAGCCTTCCTTCTTCAAGATCCCTTTTACCCTGTACAAATCTCCCACTTTACCACCACCAAAGCACCCCCAGACCATCACATTGCCTCCACCATGCTTCACAGATGGCGTCAAGCACTCCTCCAGCATCTTTTTATTTTTTCTGATTCTCACAAATATTCTTCTTTGTGATCCGAACACCTCAAACTGTTCATAAAACTTTTTTTCCAATCTTCCTCTGTCCAGTGTACAGTGAGGGAAAAAAGTATTTGATCCCCTGCTGATTTTGTACGTTTGCCCACTGACAAAGAAATGATCAGGCTATAATTTTAATGGTAAGTCTATTTGAACAGTGAGAGACAGAATAACAACAAAAAAATCCAGAATAACGCATTTCAAAAATGTTATAAATTGATTTGCATTTTAATGAGGGAAATAAGTATTTGACCCCTCTGCAAAACATGACTTAGTACTTGGTGGCAAAACCCTTGTTGGCAATCACAGAGGTCAGATGTTTCTTGTAGTTGGCCACCAGGTTTGCACACATCTCAGGAGGGATTTTGTCCCACTCCGCTTTGCAGATCTTCTCCAAGTCATTAAGGTTTTGATGCTGACGTTTGGCAACTCGAACCTTCAGCTCCCTCCACAGATTTTCTATGGGATTAAGGTATGGAGACTGGCTAGGCCACTCCAGGACCTTAATGTGCATCTTCTTGAGCCACTCCTTTGTTGCCTTGGCCGTGTGTTTTGATTCATTGTCATGCTGGAATACCCATCCACGACCCATTTTCAATGCCCTGGCTGAGGGAAGGAGGTTCTCACCCAAGATTTGACGGCACATGGCCCCGTCCATCGTCCCTTTGATGCGGTGAAGTTGTCCTGTCCCCTTAGCAGAAAAACACCCCCAAAGAATATTGTTTACACCTCCATGTTTGACGGTGGGGATAGTATTCTTGGGGTCATAGGCAGCATTCCTCCTCCTCCAAACGGCGAGTTGAGTTGATGCCAAAGAGCTCCATTTTGGTCTCATCTGACCACAACACTTTCACCCAGTTGTCCTCTGAATCATTCAGATGTTCATTGGTAAACTTCAGACGGGCATGTATATGTGCTTTCTTGAGCAGGGGGACCTTGCGGGCGCTGCAGGATTTCAGTCCTTCACGGCGTAGTGTGTTACCAATTGTTTTCTTGGTGACTATGGTCCCAGCTGCCTTGAGATCATTAACAATATCCTCCCGTGTAGTTCTGGGCTGATTCCTCACCATTCTCATGATCATTGCAACTCCACGAGGTGAGATCTTGCATGGAGCCCCAGGCCGAGGGAGATTGACAGTTATTTGTGTTTCTTCCATTTGAGAATAATCGCACCAACTGTTGTCACCTTTTCACCAAGCTGCTTGCCGATGGTCTTGTAGCCCATTCCAGCCTTGTGTAGGTATACAATATTGTCCCTGACATCCTTGGAGAGCTCTTTGGTCTTGGCCATGGTGGAGAGTTTGGAACCTGATTGATTGATTGCTTCTGTGGACAGGTGTCTTTTATACAGGTAACAAACTGAGATTAGGAGCACTCCCTATAAGAGTGTGCTCCTAATCTCAGCTCGTTACCTGTATAAAAGACACCTGGGAGCCAGAAATCTTCAAATAAATAAACCTACCATTAAAATTATAGACTGATCATTTCTTTGTCAGTGGGCAAACGTACAAAATCAGCAGGGGATCAAATACTTTTTCCCCTCACTGTATGTGTTCTTTTGCCCATCTTAATCTTTTATTTTTATTGGCCAGTCTGAGATATGGCTTTTTCTTTGCAACTCTGCCTAGAAGGCCAGAGTAGCTTATTCACTGTTGATGTTGAGACTGGTGATTTGCGGGGTACTATTTAATAAAGCTGCCATTTGAGGACTTGTGAGGCATCTGTTTCTCAAACTAGACACTCTAATGTACTAGTCCTCTTGCTCAGTTGTGCACCGGGGCATCCAACTCCTCTTTCTATTCTGATTAGAGCCAGTTTGCGCTGTTCTGTGAAGGGAGTAGTACACAGCGCTGTACGAGATCTTCAGTTTCTTGGCAATTTCGCGCATGGAATAGCCTTCATTTCTCAGAACAAGAATAGACTGACAAGTTTCAGAAGAAAGGTCTTTGTTTCTGTCCATTTTGAACCTGTAATCGAATCCACAAATTCTGATGCTCCAGATACTCAACTAGTCTAAAGAAAGACAGTTTTATTGCTTCTTTAATCAGAACAACAGTTTTCAGCTGTGCTAACATCATTGCAAAAAGGGTTTTCTATTGATCAATTAGCCTTTTAAAATGATAAATTTGGATTAGCTAACACAACGTGCCATTGGAACACAGGAGTGATGGTTGCTAACAATGGGCCTCTGTACGCCTATGTAGATATTCCATTAAAAATCAGCCGTTTCCAGCTACAATGGTCATTTACAACATTAACAATGTCCTCACTGTATTTCTGATCAATTTGATGTTATTTTAATGGACAAAAAAATTGCTTTTCTTTCCAAAACAAGGACATTTCTAAGTGACCCCAATCTTTTGAACGGTAGTGTATGTACATATTAAAATCAACAAACTACATTTTAAGTGATAATATGCATTGGTCTGAGGTCAAAAAAGAAAGGAAATTCACGAGCACCACAATGCCTCTTCCACACATGCTCTACAACGGTTTTCCAGCACACAGCTTGATCTACTATAGTAGCTATTTTGGTATTGTACTTCAAACTACAGTATGTGTAGGCAGGTTGCTTAGGATTCAAACCTTCTCAAACAATTCATACTCTTAGAGGAGGTGCTTTTACAATAATTCCTCGGCGTACACATCACTGACAAACTGAAATGGTCCACCCACACAGAAATGGTCATAATAAGATCCTTTTTGGTCAGTCGGTTCCCAACATGACAACAGGTGGTGGTGGTTTGTTGGACACAGTAGCTCAGATAGATAGAGCCTGTCTGCATTCCTGATTTCTGTAACAATTAGCTTACCTGTGTAATATTGACAGAAGCTATATTCTGTTTGTACTTGTATTTATTTTTGCAATAAAGATGGTGATGCAACAATAATACACATTTACGGTAGGCCTACGTCTAAAAATGCATACAACCAAATTATATATGTATATACTGTTTATACACAGTCAGTATCTGTTAACATGAAGAGACAAAATTGTATGTCACTCTTCTCAGGACATTGAATGAATCCATATCTGGCCATAGGAAATGTCCATGTGTGGTATTCGGCATAATCCCAATATCATATATGTCTATAAGACACATCTGTATTCAGAATTTGTCAGGATATGGTGCATATCCACAAAACTCAAAATATGCATTGGAAATGGTCTGTATTCTGTATAATATGAAAAATGTGTCATGTAAAGAGATATCCCCTAATAAGGACCCTTTTTGATAGCTCCATGTGATCTGACCACGAACCCAGATCCATAATGTTAGCGCACACAAACGATGAAGCTCTTCAATATGCTGTCATAAACGCAGGCAGAAAATGGCCTTCATTATCTTCCTTCCAGTGGATTTTATGTGTCAGTCAAAGCTAATTTGTATTGTATAGAATAACAATTCATCCATGGAGGCTTTAAAGAATCTATGGTCAAATGCTTGAAGTGCTTTAATTGTCTCTCATGCTGGTTTCTCTGCATTTTTAGACACTATAAGAACACTGTGTTAGCCTTCCCATTATACTGCCACTTACACTTTGAGAATCTAACAGACTACCTGTTGGTGTTGTTGTTAGGGTCCCCAATAGACTCATACAATACATTGTCATCATAATGCTCTTTCTGTTGCAGACATTTTAAACTGCAGCTACAGTAGTATCTGCTTTACGTGTAAGACAGGCACACCTAGTGCAGGTTCTGGAAAGGATGAGAAGATAATGTAGAAACAAAAGAAAATGTATGCTAACAGATTGGTGAAAACCTTTTATTTTAATATTTCAAACATCAAATGAATGTCAAGCAACATAAATATGTTTAGTAAGAAAAAGCTATATCCACTCACTGGAATTGATTACATGGATACTCAATAGTCTTTATGCAGTTATGTTGGGCATCGGTCAACGGACATAATCTCAGTCTGAAATTTACAGAGACTACATACCGTAGGTGCAAGCAAATAAAGCAATCAATAACAGCTAGAAAGCAACGCAATTCCTGAAATAATCATCAAGCAATACATTCATGTTTTGCTGTTTTTCACAGAAAAGCAATAAATATTGATTTACATGAAATTACATACAATTTCTAAGTTGAAGGACAGCTGTGCGACATATGTACATTCAATTATTTGACAAGGAGGAATACACATGGGGAAGTGTTGGCATAAACAATAAATTAAGGGGCAGGACTAGGTGGTTATGAATACATAACTGCAGTTCACATAAGTCAATATCACAAAGGTTAATATGGGATAATCAATCATTAGAGTTAATTATCAAGTGCAACCAAGTCTCTCATTTACATACCCCTAAATCAGTTGTTTTCAGATAAATGTTTATGCTATTAGGATTTATGCTGCTTCAATAACAAGTTCACATATCACCTCATGAAATATTTACTTATCCAATTGTGCACAACGTATCATCTGCTCATTAGTCAAATCCACCTCCTGACAGAGAGCATCATATCCACTACACATTAAACCAGACATGGGACCAAGTCACAATTTAGGAAGTCCTAAGCAAATCTTAACCTTCAGAGTCTCAAGTCAAGTTTCAAGTAATAATGGGAAAATCTCAAGTCAGGTCACAAGTTCCAGAGATCAGGTCAAGTCACGAGTCCCTAATTTGGGGTTTTGAGTCAATAGTTAAAGGGATACGTCAGGATTTTGGCAATGAGGCATTGTATCTACTTCCCCAGAGTCAGATGAACTTGTGGATATCATTTGTATGTCTTTGCGTGGAGTTTGAAGGAAGTTGCTAACTAGCATCATAGATTTAAAAAAAATCTTTGCTGGCACTAGTGCAATTGCTAACTAGCATTTAGCAGATACCAATAGACTTCCAGTCATTGTGCTAACGCTAGTTAGCATTGGCTCACAAAAGTACCTCTAACTTACTTCCTACTGGAAAATTGTATCCACGAGTTCATGTGACTCTGGGGAGGTAGATTGCCAAAATCCCGAAGTATCTATTTTTATACCAATTTTATACCAATTTGTTTTATACCAATTTCAAAGCAATTTTTTAAATCAGGATATTTACTGTTTTCCTTACACTAGACCTACTAGTATAGTACATAGGCCTACATATTAAACTTCACAGATCATGAACTTAATGTTTTTTGTATCATCATTACTAATAGAAAGGACATCCAAATGATGATGTACAGCTAGTGTTGATAGTACAGCTACAGTTTGACTTACATTACAATAAAGTGTTGTTGTTTTTCCCCTATCCACTGTATGCACATTGAGAGTTCTGTGGATGGCTGAGAATAAACATTCACAGAAACTCAAGCTCAGAGCTCATATTTTCACGCGACAAGCATTGAAAATATAGGACAGTGCTCTATTTTTCCCGATGCCTTTCTGCACTTGCTGGTGCAGCAGTGCTAGACAGAACAAAATTTAACGGTCATTTCCCATATAACCCAATACGATTCTCCACTTTGAGCAATGGAATTGCCATGAATGTTCACTGTGTACAAAACATTAGGAACACATTCCTAATATTGAGTTGCACCCCCTTTTGCCCTCAGAAGAGCCTCAGTTCATCAGGGCATGGACTCTACAAGGTGTCGAAAGCATTCCACAGGGATGCTGGCCATGTTGACTCCAATGCTTCCCACAGTTGTGTCCAGTTGGCTGGATGTCCTTTGGGTGGTGGACCATTCTTGATACACACGGGAAACTGTTGAGCGTGAAAAACCCAGCAGCATTGCAGTTCTTGACACACTCAAACCGCTGCACCGACTACCATACCCTGTTCAAAGGCACTCAAATATTTTGTGTTGCCCATTCACCCTCTGAATGGCACACATACACAATCCATGTCTCAATTGTCTCAACGCTTAAAAATACTTATTTAATCTGACTCTTTTCCTTCATCTACATTGAACAGGTGACATTTATAAGGGATCATAGCTTTCTCCTGGATCCACCTGGTCAGTCTATGTCATGAAAAGAGCTTTTGTACACCCAGTGTATGTTCGCGGTGTAATAACAGAATTTAACAGGAAAGGAAGTGTTTATTCTTTTTGTCAAGTCTAAGTGGCAAAATTTGCGACCCAAGTAGTACTGGAGTCCAAGTCACGTGATTTGAGTCTACATCTCTGCATTAAATATTAAATATGATTAAAAAGCCGTAGCAGTGAAGTCAGAGTCTACCACGCATGAATGTTTACTTGTCAGTGTTGTGATCTCTGTGTTCCCAGTTGGAGATAACAGGGGAGTGAGGGAGTTGTGGTCACTGGGCCTGGTCTGGGTTTTAGGAACTGGGCCCGAGGGGACCAGCAGGATCTTGGCGGAGGGTGTGGAGTCTTTTCCAGCAGTGGTGTCTTCTGTATGGGTGCAGACGAGATCCCAGAAGCATTCCCGGAAGCGTGTGGAGAGCAGGTTATAGATAACGGGGTTGACTGCAGAGCTGAGGTAGAAGAGGATGCCTGAAAGGAGGTGCACACACTGGTACACAGCTTGGTTGAGGTCTGTCCAGACAGACCACTGCATGATGCAGCTCCACAGGAGCCGGTCAATGTGGAAAGGTGCCCAGCAGATGGCAAACACCAGCACGACCACAGCTACATTACAACAGACAGTGAAAATAGGAGTAAGACAGTAAGGGGGAAGCGAGACATAGAGGGAGGATGAATTAAGTAATGTGTAGAGAGAGAGAGAAAAGGGGGCAACAACAGTCAGGGTGGGAATCCTGTTCGCTGTTCCCTGCAAAACTTGGTCCTCATGAAACTGAGACATTGTACTCATATAACTAGGGCTGGCACAATTAACGTGTAATCGTGTAACCGATGACTATGGATGAAAGCTGTCATGAAAATAAAATAACAGCCATAAATGTAAAAAAAAGAAGAAAAGAAAGAAAGGGGTTTGCTTTTTGATTTTGGAGAATTAATCTCTGAATCGCTGGACGGCTGGGAATTAATCTCTGAATCGCTGGACGGCTGGGAATTAATCTCTGAATCGCTGGACGGCTGGGAATTAATCTCTGAATCGCTGGACGGCTGGGAATTAATCTCTGAATCGCTGGACGGCTGGGAATTAATCTCTGAATCGCTGGACGGCTGGGAATTCATCTCTGAATCGCTGGACGGCTGGGAATTAATCTCTGAATCGCTGGACGGCTGGGAATTCATCTCTGAATCGCTGGACGGCTGGGAATTAATCTCTGAATCGCTGGACGGCTGGGAATTAATCTCTGAATCACTGGACGGCTGGGAATTAATCTCTGAATCGCTGGACGGCTGGGAATTAATCTCTGAATCGCTGGACGGCTGGGAATTAATCTCTGAATCGCTGGACGGCTGGGAATTAATCTCTGAATCGCTGGACGGCTGGGAATTCATCTCTGAATCGCTGGACGGCTGGGAATTAATCTCTGAATCGCTGGACGGCTGGGAATTAATCTCTGAATCGCTGGACGGCTGGGAATTAATCTCTGAATCGCTGGACGGCTGGGAATTAATCTCTGAATCGCTGGACGGCTGGGAATTAATCTCTGAATCGCTGGACGGCTGGGAATTAATCTCTGAATCGCTGGACGGCTGGGAATTCATCTCTGAATCGCTGGACGGCTGGGAATTAATCTCTGAATCGCTGGACGGCTGGGAATTAATCTCTGAATCGCTGGACGGCTGGGAATTAATCTCTGAATCGCTGGACGGCTGGGAATTAATCTCTGAATCGCTGGACGGCTGGGAATTTGTGCGGTTGAGTTGAGCAAGTTAGGTCTCCCAAAAATATTTTCAGTTAGAGGTTTGATGATACTTCCAACTAGGCACAATACATCATTTCAACGTGGAAATGTGGGTAATATTTGGTTGAGACGTTGATCAATGAGATTTCAACCTTTAGTCATCCATTCAAAAAGACAACCAGAAGTTTGTTGAATTCCCAATGTGTTCGATATGAGGTCCTAAACATAATTTCAATACGAGGTCCTAAACATAGCATGAAAGTGCATCCTTGTAGCTGTGTGGGCTAATATAGTCAAAATGTTTGCCTTTGGGTAAGTTGAGCCAGTGGTTGAGCCAATGGCAAGTAGAGCAAATGTAAGTGTTTTCTTCCCAGGTGTAATGCAAGGCTTTATCGCTGGGATGAGAGGTAACAACAGGGCCTGGCCTATGTTAAAAGTGTTTTAAAAAAGTGCAAACGTGTTTGTTAGGTGTTAAGCCTGTTAAAGTATGCTTAAAATTATTAAAAGACAAAAGGGATTGTGTTAAATTGTTTTTGGGAAATAAAGATAGACATGGTTTTAAAAAGTTAGTGGTAATATTTAATTCAGTAAAGAAATTTGGCGGCTTAACTTACCCTGTCCCACGGCTCAACTTACTCCATACCCGGGAGTAAGTTGTGACAAGAGACCATGTTTTTTGGACAAGCTATGTTTTCAAAACTGCAATGTTTACTTGAATTCTGATTATTTCCAGGGGTACACAACATCCAGAAATATATGTAGATATCTTTGTTAGAAAGAATACTAGATTTCCTTTGAAAGAGTGATACTGATTGTAAAAAATGGTGGAATTTATCCCACTCTCCCCTACTAAGAAATATTCAATGATAAAATATATATATTTTTTTATTATTATTGTGCCTCAGAGAAAGACATTTTGTACAACAAGTATTTATTTTTTTCACCAAAAATATAGGGGTCAAAATTATTGCCACCCCTGTTTTCAATACCTTTAAATAAATACCTTACCTTGCTATCAGGGGCATCAGTTGGGTATGGTAGGGTATGGCAGTTGCTAAACCCTACCTCAAGATCAAAAATGTAAAGTTAGCAAAAAAAGTAGATTCAAATCATTCAATCCCAATTAAAATGCGATTTCAGATCAGCATATTAATTGGTTGGCTTTAGGATCACGTGCATAGCTCAGAGAGCAGCTGCCAGCCTGCTGCCTTTTTCTCTCACTTTTAGAAAGCAGAGACAGTGCCAATTTGCTTTGCCGGTCAGCCTTTTAGGCAGTGTGCCGATTGCTTTGACTGAATGTAATGTTGGCATTTGAGCTCGGCCTTGTAAGTCGTGTTGTAATCTGATAGCCACAGGTTAATTGAATTGGGAATGTGGAGGTGGGGGAGCCCTCCTTTTTGGTTACCATTTCGAAATCAAAATATATTTTAATGCTATTAAAATATAGGTTGTGATAGCTGTAGGCCTAATTGATATTTTATATTTTCATTAATTTGCCCAGTAGGCTAGTGAAATTATGGTTTCATGTATTGGTATGGAAATAAACACAACTGAACACCTTGCTATTTAGAGCACTTCCCCAAAATACATGTCCTGTTTTTCGCTTCAAAGACAATAACAATTGTTAGCAATAAGAAATGTGCATTGTCATACAGTGACAGAATGATAATTGAGATAATGCAAATCATTAATAATTACTTATTTGGGGTAAATGTTGTTACCCTCCTGCTGTAGGCCTTCATCATCATTCTCTGCCTGCATCCCTAATCCTTACCTGTAGCCTACCTGCCTCCAGTATAATGCATTTCCACCTCTCACTATCAGACTTGCTTGACCATTTCCCTGAATTAAAATTAGATAATCTAACAGATCTTGCTGGCTACCCCACTTTGTCATATCCTACTTTTAGCTGAACTGACACCACTGTGTGTAAGGATAACGGCACTGAGCAAGAATACATTGGGAGGGATCTTAGGCCATTCCTCCATACAGAATCTTTTCAGATCCTTAATTTCCTTTGTCTGGGCTTATGGGGTGCCCTCTTCAACTCAAACCATAGGCTTCCAATGGGGTTCAAGTTTGGAGACTGAGTTGGCCATTGCACAATGTTGATTTTGTGGTCAATTAACCATTTCTTTGTAGATGTTAATATGTGCTTGGGGTTATTGTCTTGATGGAAGATCCAAGTTTCAGCCTCCCGGCAGAGGTAACAAGGTTTTTGGCTAAATTGTCCTGGTACTGGTTAAAGTTCATGATGCCATTGACCTGAACAAGTTCCCCAGGACCAGTGGACGAAACTAGCCCCATAACATCAAAGATCCACCACCATAATTTACAATATGTATGGGGTTATTTTTTTACATATGATTCCTCTTTTCGACGCCAAACCCACCACTGGAGTACGTGGCCAAAGAGCTCTATTTTCATGTCATCCAACAAATGTAAACACCTGGATTTTGCTAAACGGCATTGTCGCTTGGATTGGAGCCAGTGCTATGGTCAGATGACATGAAAATAGAGCTCTTTGGCCACGTACACAAGAGGTGAGCATACAATATACCTCAATATAGCTCAGTATTTGTATTATTCATTTTATACAGTCTTTTTTGCTCTTCTTTATCAAGGGTGCCAATAATGTTGGACCTGACTGTATATTTGGACGGGAGCTAAAATCCAGTTATAATACAACTAAAAGTACACTGTGTGTGTTCTTATTGCTTTGGCTGAACTGCTTTCAGTGGGGAAAGATTGCTTTGGTACCCCGCTAACGTGATTATAGTTGAAAAAGTCACCTTCCCATGTGGACCATTGCCGCCAGGAGCGGAGGAGAGGAGAAAATGTGAGTCATAAATTATGTGTTTTTTTGTTGTTCTTTTTGCTATTCAAAAGACCATAACGGTGACCACGGTCACTTGGCTGACCAATTTTTGTGGAATGAACAGCTGACTGAAGAGGGGACAGCCAAGCATTCGTGCGGTTGAGTTTGTTTCCGTGGTAACATGGACTCTTTACAACGTGATGAAACTTTGTTGCACCTTGCTGAAACAAGCAAGGTGCTGTAGCAAACAAGTCATTGGTTGCCTAGGCAATGCCCCCCTTCCTGCGGCAGCAGCACATACCTTATCACAGACTAACGTTTCACTGTGGTTACGTGGGTTGTACTGGGGTACAGCATTTTTTTTTACAGTTGAAAGTCTAAGTTATGTTTACCGTAGTAGTGATGCTTGTGACTGTGACAATGGCTAGACATGGAAATGGGATGCAAAACTCACCAAGCATCTTGGTGACTTGTCTCCTGCGAACTCGCTCCACATGGATTCTCCAGCTGATGTTAGCACTACAGTTCTCCCTCATCGTCCCCCGGGAGAGGTGTCGCTCCCTGCCCAGCTTGATGCCAATCCCAAGGTACAGCCCACTGATCACCGTCACAGGAACAATGTAGAAGCATGCGGTGGTGATCAGAATCACCAGGTTGTAGATCCACGGGGAACCTATCAAACTGCATATGGCTGACTCTGCCACCTTCTCCGGGAGATTCAAGTAGTAGATGCCATGTAGGGAGGTGTTAGGGATGGCACAGACCAGGGACAACACCCATACAGCACTGATGACACGCTTGGCATGCTTGTTGGTGGCAACATAGCGTGTTTTTAGTGGATGGACTACTGCAATATACCTCTCCACACTCAGCACTGTCACATTGAGGATGGAGGCGAAGCAGACAGTCTCGAAGAGGAAGATCTTGAAGTAGCAGACTCCCTCTCCGAAGGGGAAGGGGTAGTTCTGCCACAGGTCGTAGATCTCCAGGGGCATCCCGAAGAAGAGCACCAGGAGGTCTGACACAGCCAGGCTGAACAGGTACAGGTTGGTGGGGGTGCACATCTTCTTGTGTTTGGATATCACTGTGCATGTGAGCAGGTTGCCAGACACGCCCAGGAGGAAGATGAGCAGGTAAACCAGGGAGATAGGGAGAAAGACGGGGGAGCGCTTCGGCCCTAGAACTTCCAGTAGTCTGTCCTCAATGGATTTGGTTCCAGTGTCATTTCCTGTAACATTTAGCAACGTGATGTTACAGAACATGCCATTCTGTTCTGAGATGTTGGAAAGGGAATCCAGGCAGTACTTCTCCATTTCAGAGTAGGGGCTTGTAGTAAGTGGGAGTAGAGAGGACAGGATCACTGGTAATGTCGGCACATCGTTTGCATATGTCTGAGAGACTTCATTCCATACCGATAGAAATACAACACCTAGAGAAACACAGCAACCATTTATATTACAGTATATTACTTTCTGCAAAATAATTTATTGCTAGTAATCCTAATTCTACATGAGGTGATGTAAAAGCTTTCAAATGATGACTGAGACATCTCAGTAAAGCGTCACAAGAGATTTCTGTTTTGCATGATTGTCTTGACTTAAGGCAATAAATTCAATTACATTTTTATGTTGGTGGTATGAAACTTTGAAATAAATTAAAGTAGAACTCAGTTATATGTTCAACGCTGTGCTGTAATGCATGGAGGCACTCATTACCTGATATTATACAATGAAGGGGTAGTACAATCAATTTCACCAAGCTCAGTTTATTGATAGTCTGGGCTTTTGTCATGCATAACAGGAACATCTGCTTTCTGCTGTCAGTTATGTTGCTGAATCACAGCTGTGCAGCTTGGGTAAATACAGGGCTGATCAGATTCAACTAGTTATAACTGTCAATTATGAATTAACATCAGAAAAACACACTTTGCCTCTTATTGTAATAGTACGTTGGTAGATTCACCCGTGTGTATAACATGAATGCTGTAGAATATCTTGTGTGTATACCATGAATGCTGTAGAATATCTTGTGTATCCACAATTTTCATGTTTGTCACATTTATCTACTGCATTCTGTTCTGTGCAGAAACATGTACACTATATGCGAAAGTATGTGGACACCCCTTCAAATTAGTGGATTTGGCTATTTCAGCCACACTCATTGCTGACAAGTGTATAAAATCGAGCACACAGCCAAGCAATCTCCATAGACAAACATTGGCAGTCGAATGGCCTTAATGAAGAGCTCAGTGAATTTCGATGTGGCACCATCATAGGATGCCACCTTTCCAACACGTCAGTTTGTCAAATTTATGCCCTACTAGAGCTGCCCAGTTCAACTGAAAGTGCTGTTATTGTAAAGTGAAAACGTCTAGGAGCAACAACACCTCAGCCACGAAGTGGTAGGCCACACAAGCTCACAGAATGGGACTGCCGTCTGTCCTCAGTTGCAACACTCACTACCGAGTTCCAAATTTCCTCTGAAAGCAACGTCAGCACAAGAACTGTTCGTCAGGAGCTTTATGAAATGGGTTTCCATGGCCGAGCAGCCGCACACAAGCCGCACACAAGATCACCATTCGCAATGCCAAGCGTCGGCTGGAGTGATGTAAAGCTCATCCCCATTGGACTCTGGAACAGTGGAAACGCGTTCTCTGCAGTGTTGAATCTAGCAGTCCGACGGACTTATCTGGGTTTGGCGGATGCCAGGAGATCGCTACCTACCCCAATGCAGGGTGCCAACTGTAAAGTTTGGTGGAGGAGGAATAATGGTCTGGGGCTGTTTTTCCTTATTCGGGTAGGCCCCTTAGTTCCAGTGAAGGGAAATCTTAACACTACAGCATACAATGACATTCTAAACGATTCTGTGCTTCCAACTTTGTGGCAACAGTTTGGGGAAGGATCTTTCCTGTTTCAGTATGACATTGCCCCCATAAACAAAGCAAGGTCCATACAGATATCATTTGTTGAGATCGGTGTGAAACAGTGGAGGCTGCTGAGGGGAGGAAGGCTCATAATAATGTCCAGAATGGAGTCAATGGAATGGTATCAAACACATGTTTTGGGGGGTTTTCATGTGTTTGATACCATTCCATTCACTCCATTCTGGGAGTAGTGGAAAAGTACTCAATTGTCATCCTTCAATAAAAGTAAAGATACCTTAATAGAAAATGACTCAATTAAAAGTGAAATTGACCCAGTAAAATACTAATTGAGTAAAAGTATTTGGTTTTAAATATACTTAAGTAGCAAAAGTAAATGTAATTGCTCAAATATACTTACGTAGCAAAAGTACAAGTACAAGTATACATCATTTCAAATTCCTTATATGAAGCAAAGCAGATGGCCACATTTTCTAACATTATTTATGGATAGCCAGTTGCAAGCTCCAACTCTCAGACATCATTTACAAACGAAGCATGTGTTTAGTGAGTCTGCCAGATCAGAGGCAGTAGGGATGACCAGGGATGTTCTGTTGATAAGTGTGTGAATTAGACAATTTTTTAAGTACTTTTGAGTGTCAGGGAAAATGTATTGATCATTTTCTTTAGGAATGTGGTGAAGTAATATAAGAATATTAATAGTAAAGTACAGATACCCTAAAAACTACTGAAGAAGTACTTTAAAGTATTTTTACTTAAGTACTTTACACAACTGTATTCTGGCCATTATTATGAGCCGTCCTCCCTTCAGCAGCCTCCACTGGTGTGGAAGAACTTGACTGGCCAGCACAGAGCCCTGACCTCAACCCCATCAAACACCTTTGTGATGAATTGGAATGCCGACTGCGAGCCAGGCCTAATCACCTAACATTAATGCCCGACCTCACTAATGCTCTTGTGGCTGAATTGAAGCAGGTCCCCGCAGCAATGTTCCAACATCTAGTGGAAAGCCTTCCCATAAGAATGGAGGCTGTTATAGCAGCAAAGAGGTGTTCAACTCTATACTAAGGCCCATGATTTTGGAATGAGATGTTCGACGAGCAGGTGCCTACATACTGTTGGTCATGTAGTGTATGTGAATGATGTTAGCTAATTAAAATAAAAAGCATTCTTCATTATATCTTATTGCTTACTTATTGAACTTAATTCGAATTAACGGTTCTTAATTGTTGGCTCAGAAAAAGCAACCAACTTTGCTCAAGACTACCATTACTGTATAATGTAATTTGAGAAATGTTTGTAGCTCAGTAGAATTTTAACACTCACCTTTGATGCCTGTTCAGAGCTGCTAAAGATTGCTCTCAGAGAAAATGAAGTCCCTCTTCAAAAAGTCTGGACATTCTTTTAAGAAATTGCAGGTGGTGAATTGAAATGAGATAAGTCATCCCCTGCAAGAAAACTTGAGTGAAGGCGTCGATAAGGAGGTGTGCCTGTAGGAGAACAGCTCCTTGGGTACCTGAAGCAAAGGGGCTGACGAACGCAGCACACGATAGAGAGAGAGATAGAGAGAGAGGGGAGGGAGGGAGGGTGTTCAGTGGGTGTTTTTAGCCATACTTTTTGTTTATTCATTTACTTACGTAACCGTGTATATATGTTATATGTGCCTCTTACCAGACAGGTAATTTGAGAACATGTTGTCATTTATGAATGTGCTAATGATGACACCTGCTAACAACATTGGTACTGTGCAGTGGCAGCATGCCTGAAGAGAGACATGGTTCGATCAACTGTTGTGACCTAAAATGGTTTGGTAACAACACTTGAAAATGTTTTGCAGTACAAAAAAACCCATAAAAACACATAATGCCTTATGTAGCCTGGCCTATATGCCCTTCAAGTTGGCTAAAGTGTTCTCCTATGGAGAACTTGCAGCATTTAAGAATCAAATACTTTACCTCATGTTGAGAAAACACTTTAAAAGGTATTTGCACTTCGAGTAAGTGGTTTTACAGAATGTTATTCTGTTTATGGACATCATTTGTGCTTTTCTCCATTTACATCAGATGGACCATCCTGTACCTTTGGACCATTTAAGACATTTCAGTGCCTGTTGGTGGTGCATTAATTAATCACAATTTAATGTAATCACTGCTCCATTTCTGAGATTTTTTAAGATGCAGTATTTTGAGAGATTTCTCGTTACTTGGCTCAGGCCTTGACCAGGCCTGAGCCAAGTGGCTTGTCCACTGCTTCTCCCTCTTCAGACACAGCCACCGCAGATCTTCTTTCACTGAGCTGCTCTTATTCCCAGAAACCTCTGTGCCCTTCACAGTGATTGACCTGGGGCACCTGTCATAAGAGACCTCTTGACCCACCTTCCACTATGAAGCACTTAACCTTCCATCCCTTGTCCATGCACTACAGGTGCTACAGAGGGTAGTGCATACGGCCCAGTACATCACTGTGGCCGAGCTCCCTGTCATCTAAGACCTCTATACCAGGCTGTGTCAGAGGAAAGCCCGGAAAATTGTCAAAGACTCCAGCCACCTAAGTCATAGACTGTTCACTCTGCTACTGCACGGCAAGCAGTGCCACAGAGCACCAAGTCTGGGACCAAAAGGCACCTGAACAGCTTCTACCCCCAGGCCATAAGACTGCTGAACAGTTAATCAAATGGCTACCCTGACTATTGCATTGACCTTTTTCTACACTGACTCTATGACACTGACTCTATGCGCGCGCACACACACACACACACTGCATATGCTCATACACACAAAACACACACATGCAAATTGATGCCACACACACAAACTCTTCACATACACTGCTACTCATTTTATTATCTATGCTGATTGCCTAGTCACTTTTAACCCTACCTACATGTACATATTACATCAACTACCTAGTACCCCTGCACATTGACTCGGTACTGATACTCCTTGTATATAGCCTCAATATTTGTATTTAATGTGCTACTGTTTTCAAATTTTTTTAAAATTTCTTATCTCTGGATTGTTGGGAAAAGGCACTTAAGTAAGCATTTTACAGTAAAGTCTACACCTTTTGTATTCGGAGCATGTGACAAATACATTTTTATTTTATTTGATAACATCCTTGGGGAAGACGAGGCACTGTCCTATATCAGCTCTTATTTCCCAGTCCCCTGCTGTTTCCAGTAAGACAAACTCATGGGAGCCTGCTGAATTGTTTTTACTTTTTTATTTATTTAACCTTTATTTAACTAGGCAAGTCAGTTAAGAACAAATTCTTATTTTACAATAACGGCCTACCCCAGCCAAGCCCTCCCCTAACCCGGACAATGCTGGGCCAATTGTGTGCCGCCCTATGGGACTCCTGATCACAACCGGTTGTGATACAGCCCGGGATCAAACCAGAGTCTGTAGTGATGCCTCCAGCACTGAGATGCAGTACCTTAGAACGCTGCGCCACTCGGGAGCCCCAAAAAAGTAGAGGAAGACGCTGTGACACTGCCACAAATGTGAGGTGACACACACATACACACATACATATGACTGGTTTAAAGTTATAAAACCCTTGCAAGGTTAAACCTTTCTATGCGTCTTTTCATTTTCATACTGTTTATGTGAGATAGTATCTGCCTGTTCTGATTGCATTATTTGCACTGGCATATGATGGCCTTCCTGGTGCTCATCTCTTTAAGACATAATGTCCCTTTATGAGGATCTTTACACAAACAATGTAAAATTCTTAGAACATTTTATTGAGGATTTTGTATACTTAGAAGTATTTCACCAGTAGTACTCTACATCTGTTCAAGTTGTCAAGCCATTTTGGGGGAAAAAATGTTGTTTACTGATGATTCAGAAGATTAAAGCTTGTGTAATACCACTCAGACAATTCAATAGCGTTGCTTTGTGGACACCACAGATTGTTCTGTTTGCTGTTTTTCATAAGTATAGAATTGCAGAACTTAAAGTCAATTAAAGTCATTTCCTGTGGGAGACCACACACAATCTGTGTTTTGTTGTTCATTCAACTATTTGATTCAGAAAAAATTGTAGGCTACCAATATTTTTTAAAGGAAATCCTGTTGATATGGCAACAGAGAAAGTAGCTGAACATACTCTTTGACAAAGATGAATAGAAGGTACACAAGGCCAAAATGCACATTCCACCATTCAAATTCAGATTCCATGAGAACAAGTGGTAGGAAGTGTGTGTTTTTGATTGGGATCATGCACCTTCTCAGGTAGCATTCTCTAGCAATGTAGGCTAGGCAACATAGAAAATAATAACCAAAATAACTGACCGAATGTGTGAAAGAAGATTTGCAGCAAAGCACCCCCACAACATAACGCTGCCACCCCCGGTGCTTCACGGATGGGATGGTGTTCTTCGGCTTGCAAGCATCCCCCTTTTTCCTCCAAACATAACAATGGTCATTATGGCCAAACAGTTCCAGTTTTGTTTCATCAGACCAGAGGACATTTCTCCAAAAAGTACAATCTGTGTCCCCATGTGCAGTTGCAAACCGTAGTCTGGCTTTTTTATGGCGGTTTTGGAGCAGTGGCTTCTTCCTTGCTGAGCGGCCTTTCAGGTTACGTCGATATAGGACTCATTTTACTGTGGATATAGATACTTTTGTACCTGTTTCCTCCAGCATATTCACAAGATCCTTTGCTGTTTTTCTGGGATTGATTTGCACTTTTCGCACCAAAGTACGTTCATCTCTAAGAGACAGAACGCGTCTCCTTATGTCACAAGTCTCGAAGAGATGAGACCAAGGCGCAGCAGGTACCAGAATACTCATACTTTAATTTATTATTTAAAGTGTATAACGGGGAAAAACAAGAAACAGAACAACAGCTAACAGATTTGCAGGCTAGACAAACAGCAGTGCAAATACAACTACCCACAACCTACCAAACAAACACACACCTACTTATAGGACTCCCAATCAGAGGCAACTAGAAACACCTGCCTCCAATTGAGAGTCCAGCACCCAAAACTACACATAGAAAAACAAACCTAGAACCTATACCAAAACTAACACACCCCACTAACCACACACAAAACCCCACAATACAAAACAAATATACCTCTGCCACATCCTGACCAAATATAATACAAATAATACCTAAATATTGGTCAGGACGTGACACCTTCCTGAGCGGTATGACGAACCCATGGTGTTTATACTTGCGTACTATTGTTTGTACAGATGAATGTGGTACCTTCAGGCATTTGGAAATTGCTCCCAAGGATGAACCAGACTTGTGGAGGTCTACTATGTTTTTCTGAGGTCTTGGCTGAGTTATTTTTGTTTTCCCATGAATGCAAGCAAAGAGGCACTGAGTTTGAAGGTAGGCCTTGAAATACATCCACAGGTACACCTCCAATTGACTGAAATGATGTCACTTAGCCTATCAGAAGCTTCCAAAGCCATTACATAATTTTCTGGAATTTTCCAAGCTGTTTAAAGGCACATTCAACTTAGTGTATGTAAACTTCTGACCCATTGGAATTGTGACACAGTGAATTATAAGTGAAATAAACTGTCTAAACTATTGTTGGAAAAATTACTTGTGTCATGCACAAAGTAGATGTCCTAACCAACTTTCCAAAACTATAGTTTGTTAACAAGAAATTTGTGGAGTGGTTGAAAAATGAGTTTGAACTATTTAGCAGTCATATAGCTTGTGGGTAGAAGCTGTTCAGGGTCCTGTTGGTTCCAGACTTGGTGCATCAGTACCGCTTGCCATGTGGTAGCAGAGAGAACAGTCTATGACTTGGCTGGTCGAAGTCTTTGACACTTTTTAGGGCCTTACTCTGACACCGCCTGGTATAGAGATCCTGGATGGAAGGGAGCTCGGCCTTAGTGATGTACTGGGCTGTATGCACTACCCTCTGTTGCTCCTTGCGGTCGGATGCCAATCAGTTGCCATACCAAGCGATGATGCAGCCAGTCAAGATGCTCCCAATGGTGCAGCTGAAGAACTTTGTGAGCCTCCTGAGGGAGAAGAGGCATTCATGACCGTGTTGATGTGTGTGGACCATGAGAGTTCCTTAGTGATGTGATCACTGAGGAACTTGAAGCTCTCAACCTGTTCCACAACAGCTCTGTTGATGTGGATGGGGTGTGCTCGACCCTCCGTTTCCTATAGTCCACGATAAGCTCCTTTCTCTTGCTGACGTTGAGGTATAGGTTGTTGTCCTGGCACCATACTGCCAGGTCTCTGACCTCCTCCTTGTAGGCTATCTCATCATTGTCAGTGATCAGGCCTACCGCCGTTCTGTCATCTGCAAATGTAATAATAGTGTTGGAGTCGTGCGTGGCCACGCTGTCGTGGGTGAACAGGGACTACAGGAGGGGACCGAGCATGCACTCCTGAGGGGCCCCCGTGTTGAGGTCCAGCATAGCGGATGTGTCTTTGCCTACACTCACCACCATGGGCCAGCATGTCAGGAAGTCCAGGATCCAGTTGCAGAGGGAAGTGATTAATCCCAGTGTCTTTAGCTTAGTGATGAGCTTGTAGGGCACAATACTGTTGAACGCTGAGCTGTAGTCAATTAACAGCATTCTCATATAGGTGTTCCTTTTGTCCATGTGGGAAAGGGCAGTGTGGAGTGCAATAGAGATTGCATCGTCTGTGGATCTGTTGGGGCGGTATACGAATTGGAGTGGGTCCAGGATGTCTGGGATGATGGTGTTGATGTCAGCCATGACCAGCCTTTCAAAGTATTTCATGGCTACAGATGTGAGTGCTATGGGGCGATAGTCATTTAGACAGGTTACCTTGGCCATGGGGACTATGATGCTTGAAACATGTGAGTATTACAGACTGGGTCAGGGAGAGGTTGAAAATGTCAGTGAAGACACTTGCCAGCTGATCAACGCATGCTCTGAGTACGCATCTTGGTAATCCGTCTGACCCTACGGCCTTGTGAATGTTAACCTGTTTAAAGGTCTTACATCGGTTACGGAGAGATTGACACCTGTTTGATGGTTCGTCGGAGGGCGTTGGGGATTTCTTATAAGCATCCATATTAGTGTCCCGCTCGTTGAAAGCGGCAGCTCTAGCCTTTAGCTAATTGCGGATGTTGCCTGTAATCCATGTCTTCTGGTTGGCATATGTGCATACGGTCACAACATCATATTAATGAAGCCGGTGACTGATGTGGTGAACTCCTGAATGCCCTTGGATAATTTCCGGGAACATATTCCAGTCTGTGTTAGCAAAGAAGTCCTGTAGCTTAGCATCCGCTTCATCAGACCACTTCCGTGTTGACCGCGTCACTGTTACTTCCTGTTTAAGTTTTGTCTTGTAAGCAGGAATCAGGAGGATAGAGCTATGGTCAGATTTGACAAACAGAGGGAAAGGGAGTGTTTTGTATGCATCTCTGTGTGTGTAGTAAACATAATCAAGAGTTTTCTTGCCTTTAGTGGCACAGGTGACATGCTGGTAGAAATGAGGTCAAACGGATTTCAGTTTTCCTGCATTAAAGTCACCGGCCTCTAGGAGCGCCACCTCTTTGTGAGCATTCACGAGTTTGCTTATTGTAAGGAGTGCGCTGAGAGTTGATAAGCAAGTCCAGGGAATGAGTTTTAATAAAACAAACGAAACATAATACAAAACAAGAAGCACTAACAGCACACAGACATGAAACTGAAACTGAAACAATAACGCCTGGGGAAGGAACCAAAGGGAGTGACATATATAGAGAAGGTAATCAGGGAGGTGATGGAGTCCAGGTGAGTTTGAAGACACGCAGGTGCGCGTAATGATGGTGACAGGCGTGCGCCATATCGAGCAGCCTGGTGACCTAGAGACCGGAGAGGGAGCACACATGACAGCACCCCCTCCCTGACGCGCAGAACGCCGTCCAAAATGACGATCCCGGGGATCAGGAGCGGACCAGTCACCCCTGCTGATGCGCGGGAACCTGTTGCCAGCTGGGGCGTGGGAACCAGACAGACTGGCTGAGGCAGGGGAGCCTGGCGATCCGGCTGAGGCATGAGAGCCTGACGAGCCGGTGGAAGCATGAAAGCCCGACAATCCAACTGAGGCAGGGAAGCCTGGTGACCCAGCTGAGGCATGAGAGCTTGACGAGCCGTCGGAGGCAGGGGAGCCTGGCGATCTGGCTGAGGCATGAGAGCCTGTAGCGGCTCCCAGATCCAACGTCATTCCCACTGACACAAAAAAAACACTCCCAGGTGCTTCCCTTAGGTGAGGCGTTATTCTGTAACAAGCGTACTGAGAGTCGGGAAGCAAGTTCAGGGAGTGAGTATTTTAATAAAATAAATGGAACATAATTCAAAACAAGAAACACTAACAGCACACAGACATGAAACTGAAACAGAAACAATAACGCCTGGGGAAGGAACCAAAGGGAGAGACATATATAGAGAAGGTAATCAGGGAGGTGATGGAGTCCAGGTGAGTTTGAAGACACGCAGGTGCGCGTAACGATGGTGACAGGTGTGCGCCATAACGAGCAGCCTGGTGACTAGAGACCGGAGAGGGAGCACATGTAACACTTATGGCCCTATACAGCTCGTTGAGTGCAGTCTTAGTACCAGCATCGGTTTGTGGTGGTAAAGGTAAGGGTTAAGGTTTAAAATCAGATTTTATGACTTTGTGGCTGTGCCAGCTTGTGACCACTCTGTAGAGCTGTCTCCAGTACATGAGTCATGTTACATTGATTATATAGTAAGATTTTAAATGTGGCCATCACTGCTACTCAGTGTAAGCTATTTATCACCCTTGATTTTTCAGTAAACAGATGTCTAATAAGATACACAAATGTAATTTCCTATGATTTGTTTGTAGCATTCTTTCCAAATGAGAAACTGTGTACTGGGCTGCTGCAATATAAACATTGTCCAAAGACATAGCTAAACAATAGAGGGCAGAGTAAGTTTAAATAATGCTTAGCGTCACTGTTTAAATAATGCTCACCGCTGTGGAGGAGAGGTCATGAATACGTAGGTAAGGTGCACTTGAGAGTGTTACAACTTTAGATTGTTTGACACCAGCCAATTGGGGAGTTACAGTAAGCCTATATATGTCTAAACAGGGAGTCATTAGAATTAAGTTGAATAGAGGATTCCTCATATAGTGTGCATTGTTGGGTGCAGCTACTGTACATACACTTTGCATGTGGAATGACAATGGTAGACTAGAGGTATAGCTGCATCATTGTGTGAGGAAGCAATATGATCTGAAAGATTGTGGGAGCACTAATCTCTCATGGACAGGCTCACGTAATATAAATGGTATCTCATACCTCTCCCTCTAGAAACTAATCGAGTAGCTGGCGCAATATTTTAGTTCTGGGTTGCTGATCAGGGCAGCAGCACCACATGTTGAGTCAGACAGGTTTACTTGATCATCATCTATATTCAGTGCTGCCAGCTTCATCCAATATGACTGTAATAAAGGTGTGAATAAACAACAGGCCATGTAGACATCAGACAATGTTTTTTTTACTAGTGGGGTATCTATAATCTCCAATATGAGGTTCTAGACATGGAATGAAAGTGCATCCTTGTAGCTGTGTGGGCTAATATATTCAAAATGTTTACCTTGGCGTCAGTTGTGCCAATGGTTGAGCCAATGGTAAGTTGAGAAAATTGAAGTGTTTTCTTCGCCTGGTGTAATACAAGGCTTTATCGCTGGGATGAGAGGTAACAACAGGGCCTGGCCTATGTTAAAAGTGTTTTAAAAAAGTACATGGTCTTTGTTAGGTGTTACGCTTGTGTTAAAAGATGCAAAAAAAAAGTATTAAAAGACAAACGATTGTGATTGTGTTGAATTGTGTTGAGGAAATAAAGATAGACATGGTTTGAAAAGGTAGTGCTATTTCATTCAGTACAGATATTTGTAGGCGGCTGATTATTACAACATAATACACAACATGTTACGTTCGTTGATGGAAGGATTGTACCAAGGTGCAGCGTGGTAGGCGTACATCTTAAATGTATTAAATGAACACCAAAACAAAACAAATACAAACGAAAACGTAACGTTCAGTAGGGCATACAGCACAGGACCAAAAACAAGATCCCACAAACTAAGGTGAGAAAAAGGCTGCTAAGGTATGATCCCCAATCAGAGACAACGATAGACAGCTGCCTCTGATTGGGAACCATACCCGGCCAACAAAGAAATAGAAAAACTAGAATGCCCACCCAAATCACACCCTGACCTAACCAAATAGAGAAATGAAAAGGCTCTCTAAGGTGAGGGTGTGACACAACATCCTTAAATATATATAGATATCCTTGTTAGAAATAATACTATATTCCTCTTGACAGATTGATGCTGAATGTAAAAAATGGCTCTCCCCTATAAAGAGTCTGTCTACCTTCCCTGGGCTGACTCACCATTAAGCCTATGAGTGAACACACATCCCATTATATTTCACACTGTCACACCTTACAGGTGCAAAAAGGCTTGTTTTTGCGCTGCTCATCGGGTCCCACTCAGCTTCGAATGCATGAATGAGCTACTTGGAGTCAGGACCGTACATCTGTCATCTGATTTAGAAATTAGGTAGCGAGAGAAAATGATATTCATTAACCATCTGTAAATTGGTTTAACACTCATCAAATGAAATAGGGAGTGTATAAGTAGTGAGCCCCTATCCGCAAGCTCCCTACTTCTCACTCTACTCACACTAAGGACAGGTGGATGGATGACACTGTGATAGGACCCATGGGGTCTTATCCAAGATATGAATATATGAATAAAACTAGGGCATCAATCTTCTCTAGGCAACATAAACACTGATTTATCTTTAGGACTTTAGATACAGTATATCTAAAGTCTCCAAGCGTTTGCTAGAATGACATGCAATATAAAGTAACTGACTTTGAGCCATCATGCCAATAAAAATGATATCTTTATAGCTTTGTCGTGAAAACTGTCAGTGTCTCTCATCAAAAGATTGTCAGAGCTTAAAGTGAATGTTCAGTTGTTGTTGTGCTTATTTGGAGATTTTATCCATTTCGTCATGATGCTACATTACAATGTGATCTATTTTGCTAAAGCCTTAAACCAGTTAGTCATCAAGTTATTAAGCTGTTGTGCTCTGCCAAAGCAGGCATCAAGGCAATCACAAAACATTCAGATAGAATGTTTGACCCAATATATCTCTATCTTGATGCATTCCATCTGCAACGCTCCACGCTAATCAACCCACGGGGCACTGGACCGGTCCTAGTCCTACTATTTGCAAGTGTCACTGAGTAGAAGATTCAATCAATCACATTCATTTTATAAAGCCCTTTTTACATCAGCAGTTGTCACAAAGAGCTTTATTGTGACAGCAAGCAAAGCAGAAGCGAGCAGAAAAAAAACGTTCTAAAAGAAGATTGCACATTTGAAAAACAACGGTCAATCTGCACAATCAATGAAGGTTTCCATACAAACACTTCATGCACTACAATATAGTTATTGTAACATAATATATTTCTATGTGGAATATCTCATGTGATAACTGTAAGGTAATTGATAGTAAACCTAGTAAATATATAACAATATCAGAAGTGTCATCAGCAACTGACTAGTACGACCACCAACTTCCCTTTATTGGCTGTCCTATGACGTAAGCCTGTTGGACATGGAGGACTTGTTCAGTTTACAGCCCAGACGTAATGGTATATAGTGTGCTCATCTGCCCATAGGCTGCGATAAGCGATAAGGTTGCATACGCAAAAAGTCTGACACCTGGAAAACTTGCAGTATATCATGTGCAGTATACTGAACTAGATACTTATTTGATGACTATGGAAATATAAACTTGTTACTGTTTTTGAAAATGTGTTGGATCACTGATTATTTGGAGGTGATATGAATAATGTAAACCAGGGTTTCCCATAGTCAGTCCTGGGCTTGATGATGAGTTGGTTAATTGAATCAGCTGTGTAGTGCTAGGGCCCATGAACGAGTTTGGGAAACCCTGATGTAAACAACAGATTAGTCAAGAATCCTTGTCCTGCTTTGTGTTATTACTTTATCACTTTATGACAGATTGATAACATTGTTAATTTGTTCTGGAGATGTGTAACTTTGCCAAAGTTGTTGTTGTGAAGGCGCTTGTGATTAAGGTACAGTATGTGAGTTCGGTTGGAATTGTTATAAACACTCTAAATTAGCCACATAATACTCTCTTTCACACACACACACACACACACACACACTTCCTCCACAACAATTGAGTCCTGGAAATTGAAGCCTATTACGTATCAATGGCAATAGTTTCACCATTCCTTTCACTCATCATCGACATTAATGATCCATTTTTGTGGCAGCTCTGTCAAAACTGTGCATTATCATGCTGAAACATGAGGTGATGGCGGCGGATGAATGGCACGACAATGGACCTCAGGATCTCGTTACAGTATCTCTATGCATTCAAATTGCCATAGATAAAAAATGCAATTGTGTTCATTGTCCGTAGCTTATGCCTGCCCATACCATAACCCCACCGCCACCATGAGGCACTCTGTTCATAACGTTGACATCAGCAAACCGCTCGCCCACACGGCGTCATACACGCTGTCTGCCATCTGCCATCTGCCCGGTACAGTTGAAACCATGATTCATCCTTGAAGAGCACACTTCTCGAGCATGCTAGTGGCCATCGAAGGTGAGCATTTGCCCACTGAAGTCAGTTACGACGCCAAACTGCAGTCAAGACCCTGGTGAGGATAAGCTTCCCTGAGAAGGTTTCTGACAGTTTGTTGGGCAAACCCATAGTTTTATCAGCTGTCCGAGTGGCTGGTCTCAGATGATCCCGCAGGTGAAGAAGCCAGATGTGGAGGCCCTGGGCTGGCGTGGTTGCACATGGTCTGCGGTTGTGAGGCCGGTTGGACATACTGCCAAATTCTCTAAAACAATATTTGAGGCAGCTTATGATAGAGAAATGAACATTAAAGTCTCTGGCAACAGCTCTGGTGGACATTTCTGCACTCAGCATGCCAATAGTATACTGTCATACCATAATCTGTTTCACCTGTCCTTGTGCTTGTCTCCAACCCCTCCAGGTGTCACCCATCTTCCCCATTATCCCCTAGGTATTTATACCTGTGTTTTCTGTCTGTCTGTGCCAGTTCGTCTCGTTTTGTCAAGTCAACCAGTGTGTTACGTCATGTTCCTGCTGTTCCTTTTCTCTGCTTTTGCTAGTCCTCCCAGTTTTGACCCTTGCCTGCCTTGACTCTGAACTCGCCTACCTGACCATACTGCCTGCCCTGACCTCGAGCCTGCCTGCCTCTCTGTACCTCCTGGACTCTGACCTTGTTATGATCTTTTGCCTGTCCACAACCATTCTCTTGCCTGCCCCTTGGATAGTAATAAATATCAGAGACTCAAACCATCTGCCTCCCGTGTCTGCATCTGAGTGTCGCCCTGTGTCATTATAGTATACAACCTTAAAACTTGAGACAATTGTGGCATTGTGTTGTGACAAAACGGCACATTTTAGAGTGGCCTTTTATTGACCCCAACACAAGGTGCACCTGTGTAATGATCATGCTGTTTAAACAGCTTGTTGATAAGCCAGACCTGTCAGGTCAATGGATTATCTAGGCAAAGGTGAAATGCTCACTAACAGGGATATAAACTAATTTGTGCACAAAAATATAGAGAAATAAGCATTTTGTGCGTATGGAAAATGTCTGGGATATTTTATTTCAGCTCATGAAACATGGGACCAACACTTTACATGTTGCGTTAATATTTTTGTTCAGTGTGTAGCTCAAAACAATAGAAATGTACGAGAATAGTGTAATGATTCATATTCAGCTAATAGAATACGGGTGAACACACATTCATTTATTCACAGCAACACATCAACAGTCTCAGTTATCCCTCCCTCAGCTTGAATTCTAGAGAATCTGAGAGATCTGGCAGTTAGCTGATCTACTCCACCGGGATGGGAAACTCTCTAGTCAAGGGTTGTTTTATTATTCATACTTTAGGACCAGACATGACTGGGTGACAATTATTCAACTTTCTGTGCAACAACATCATTACTGGCTCTTCAAAATAGAGACAGGTATCTCAGTTTGGAGAGTTTGGCATTCATTACAAGTAGTCAGTTGTCTGCACTACTGTACATACACTAAGAAACATCATTAGGATATATTAATGCATCTTGGACATATAGACCTGTAAAAACAGAGGTAAAATAGGCGGAAATATCAACTATGAATATTTATGATGAATGTAAGCTTAGTTTTTTGGTAGCTGATTAATTGACAACTTTTCAAGTCAAATGTGGTCTCATTCAGTGCTGTATGGTCCTGTCTGACAAAATACATACAGTTACACATGTTGTTTTAAATATTGTGGGTATTGTAATCTAATCGGCTCTATGGAAAACAAGTTGCCTCAGACACTGAAAAGGTTTCTCTGTGGATTTTATTTGTTCAGCCCCTACTCTTGCAATTACATTAGCCCCCACCACATAGATTTGACTCCAGATCTAATATGGTGTCCAAAATCCAATATGGCTGCCACAATACCATTAAATGGTGGTTTAACCACCTGTATATATACAGAGATATGGATATAATGATGAGATACTTATGTCTCTGCCCTAACAATGAGATTTGTTGTCCATAGAGCGGAACAGCGGCCTGTCAAGCTCCCGCCTATGCCTCTCTTTGGATTGGTGGATACATCTCGTTATTATAATTTTTTTCCCATATTCGTTGCTTGGTGTTGACGTCAACCAACTGTATTCAATGGGTAGAAAGATGCTATGCTAGCCTCATGAATATGCAGATTGTCTCAAATTTCAACAGGGACAACTCCAGTATGAAGTGTTTTCTCTCAAAGTTGCCAGGATGTCACGTGCGTCACACTTCTATCAGTACACTCATAACAACCTAAGCATTACAAAACTATTAGATCAAATAAGCCTGACATCAAAATAGCAATTCATGTTTATCTAGACTAAATTTGACACTCTTTCATTATCTCTTATACAAAAACTCCTCACCTGCTTAGTAATTAAGGATCTGCTTATTTTTATTTATTTATTTAACCTTTATTTAACTAGGCAAGTCAGTTAAGAACAAGTTCTTATTCCTACCCCGGCCAAACCCCAACCCAGGTGACGCTTGGCCAATTGTGCGCCCCCTATGGGACTCCCAATCACGGTCGGTTGTGATACAGCCTGGAATGGAACCAAGGTCTGTAGTGAAGTCTCTAGCACCGAGATGCAGTGCCTTAGACTGCTGTGTCACTCAGGAGCCCAAAGTGGACAGTGGTTAAAAGTGGAGATATTTTGGGCAGACATAGGGCTCTCGCATCACCTCTCTGTGTCAGTATATGTATACATGTTTTAAATGAGAGACATTATTCAGATTTGTGTACTGTTATTATGACCTGTACTCAATACTATTTTTGTGCAATTCAACTAGGTTAGGAATCTAATATGCTTGCCATAACTACACTCAAACACCTTTGTCTAGATATAGAAAAGGCAGCAGACTGCTTGGCATGACAACACAGGTAAGTGGGAGGCTCTATCGAAAGGAAAGAGAATCCAACCCTGGACTCTGACACCCTCTCCCTAGCTCTACAACTTGCCCCCACTGTGGTATAACTTGTGCCTCCAGGATTGGGCTCTTAATTCACCTCCTTATCATTTAGAAGTGAGCTTTGATTCATGGCTAGTCAAATATGGCTACCTGAATCCAAGATGTATTTCTGCTGGCTCACTGCATTCGTGATGCACATTGGGATGTTCTGGTGCACTCTTATGCTGTTCAGGTTGAGCTGGCACATTGCTTTTTCCAGAAATTAATTTCAACCATCATGTTTGTCTGCCCTGGAGTTGCTGCGATCTAGTGACATTGTTGTTAGGGCCCTGTGTTTTGGTTAATCATGTCAAATGACCTGGATTTTAACCTTTATTTCAACCTTTATTTTCCAGAAATGAGAATTAAACCAAAAATGACAGCAGTTGTCTGAGGGTGGTGCTGGGCCATCTGATATAAAAATAAAAAAGGGACAGTTGAATGAAAAAGCTTTAAATAAAGGTACAAATCCAGGTCATGTGACATGATAAACCAAAACACAGGGCCCTAATTATGATGTATATGGAGAATGCAACCACACATGATGGCACTCATTGACAAGTAATCCCATCAATTTACTGGGCTTTCACATACAATAGGAATTGCACCTGTCTAATGTCAATGCCATCCTGAATCTCACAGAACTGTCCTGGATAGGCCTACTCCACCATCAGCCCTCCCTTCTGGCAGTTAGTACAGACAGAGACATCATGGAACTGGACTTCTACATGCCAGGAGGCCATTCAACAGCCAAAATTCCATCTGGAAAGTGCTGTCGTGTATTGCCATCCCATGTACATATTTTGCTACCAACCATGGCTGGCCAGCCCATGTGATACCTGAACTGGACTTGCATGTAAAGAATGGGCTCTCATGTTGGGGTGACTCATGCATTGGTCTTGGAAACTGTGCAGTAACCCCAAAATCCCTTTAATGGACATATGCCATCTATGGCAAACAGGAGGCCACTTAGGATGGTCAACCTTAAGTAAAGACGCTGTACAGTATGTCATCGTATATGGTAACTGGGGATTGACTGTGCGATAGTGGCCTTTGTGCACCATGCTTGACCAGCTCCACCTACTCTGCAAACCCTTTACTGTCCGTCATAGCCCAGGGATCATCTTCAATGTACTGTTTATGTGTGTGGAGCTGCGTCCTTCACAGCACTTAGTCGTAGTCTGTGACCTACACTCTAAGTAACCTCTAGTTAAAGATGCAGTACGGGATTTTACAAATTCGTGGAATTTGTAACATATCATACGAATTACAAAAATATCTATAATAATAATAATAATAATAATACAAAATGGATAACGATAACAATTTTCAGGGACTTGTTTTGGCTCGTGAGCACTACTTTCAAAACTACTGACTGAAATTATACAAAAGCTCTGGGGCATCACTTTAACCAGAGGTCACCCTCACCTGTTCTGTCACTCTCCTCATCTCCTGCTGTGCCTGCCCCAGACTGTAATCACAGCCAACCACCAACAGTTAATATTGGCCAAAGTATCACTTTCAAAGGAATAATGTATGAAGGAATATGTAGGAGGTGACCTGCAGGACTTTTTGCCACATTCAACATAAACTCCACAGGTCAATTAGTTGTTGGAAAGATCTAAGGCAGATTTGTTTGTTACAGCCATTTCACAGACTCTCCTTCACAACCAGACAACCAACCATTCCACTACTGGAGTATCCCCAGCATCATTCAGGCTGAGATAACATTCCAGTTAGTCAACGGGTCTCGTTGGCATGCAAGCTGCATCTGTTGACTGCACCCAACTCTTGTTGAATGTGAAACTGATCACCACACAGACCCAATGCCCCGCCATTCATCCAGGAAGGACGCTGGCCTTGTCGCTGCAGCTTGCCCAGAATTACCAGTTAGCTGTGCTAGACGGTCAAACCCCAGAACTACAACCACCACTGGCTACTTTGTCTCCTCACCCAGTTGACTTGGAAATGTGTCTATAAATTAGCAACCAAAAAGTAAAGCTTACATTCATCATCAACTGTTCATAGTTGTCACAGTATCCAACGAAGGTGGCGCCCCTCCTCGGTCGGGCGGCGCTCGGCGTTCGTCGTCGCCGGCCTATTAGCTGCCACCGATCCATGTTTCTGTGTCTTTTGGTTTTGTCTGTCTATCCCGCACCTGTTTTGTGTCTGTCATTAGTGGGGTGTTATTTAGTGTGTATTTTCAGTTTGGGTTCTCGTGCGGGATTGTTTATTGTCCACTCAGGACAGTTGTGTGTGTGGCCTGTTTCGCTGGCCTGTGTACGACTTATTGCCGGGCTGCGCCCCGTGCGCTTTTCTTCGTATTTTCTTTTGGGAATGTGTTTTCCTGGCGGACTTATTTAAGCGCCCTGTGCCTTTCGGCTATTGTGTTTTTGTTTACCGTGGCATTAAAACACTGTTGCTCCGGGCCTCTGTCTCCTGCGCCTGATTCCGCATCTCCACTGGTCCTAGAATTCCGTGACAATAGTTAACATTTCCAACTATTGTATCTCAATTTAACTTTTTAATTTTTAATTTAACCTTTATTTAACTAGGCAAGTCAGTAAAGAACAAATTCTTATTTTACAATGACGGCCTACCCCGGCCAAACCTGGACGACGCTGGGCCAATTGTGCACCGCCCTACGGGACTCCCAATCACGGCTGGTTGTGATAGAGCCCAGGATCGAATCAAGGTTTGTAGTGACGCCTCTAGCACTGAGATGCAGTGCCTTAGACCGCTGAGCCACTCGGGAACCAAATATATGTTTACAGGTCTATACTTCCAAGGTGCATTAAGATATCCTAATGCTGTTTGTTTGTTTGTGTACGAAGGGCAGACAACTGAATACTTGTACTCCAAATTTTTGCAACATGAGAGCTTGCAATATTGGGTTACATGAGCTTAAGCTAGGCATTCACAATATCTATCAATTTAACCACTTTTGCAGTAAAAGTATTTATACAGTAAAAGTATTTATACACAACCATCGATTTCATTAATGGAAGACATTAAAGATGTGAAAAAACATGGTTGTCTTTTGTTCTACCTTGGGTAGGGGTATCATAAAAATGTGGGGGTCTTGCCACTAGCCTATCAGTTATAATACAGGAACTGCGATTGAGGTGGCAGGTAGCCTAGAGGTTAGAGTGTTGGGCCAGTAACCGAAAGGTTGCTGGATTGAATCACTGACCTGGCAAGGTAAAAATCTGTCGTTCTACCCTTGAACAAGGCAGTTAACCCACTGTTCCCTGGTAGGCCGTCATTGAAAATAAAAATGTGTTCTTAACTGACTTGCCTCGTTAATTAAAAACTGCCAAAATAGAGGAAACGCCAGCATAAAGTGTTGGGCTGCCAGAGCAGCTTCAGTGCACTGTGGCATAGATTCTGCAAGTGTCTGGAACTCTATTGGAGGGATATGACTCCATTCTTCCATGAGAAATTGTTGATGGTGATGGAAAATGTTGTCTCAGGCACTGTTCCAGAATCTCCCATAAGTGTTCAATTGGGTTGAGATCTGGTGACTGACACACACACACACACACACACACACACTTTTAAACCCCCTATGCTCCTTTGAAACCAATCTATCAAAGTTACTGAGATTTCTTCTTCTAGCCATGGTAGCCAAAATAATGGGCAATTGGGCATTTTTTTACACAACCCTAAGCATGATGGGATGTTAATTGCTTAACTATCTCAGGAACCACACCTGTGTGGAAGCAACTGCTTTCAATATACTTTGTATCCCTCATTTACTCAGGTGTGTCCTTTAAAATACAGGTAGATTTGGTATTCCAGTGACGGAGCATGACATGCCCTTCCCTCATACCATTGGTCCATACTGCTGAGTGTAGACTTTATGGAGAGGATACTGACTAATGGCCTTATCTCATAGGGCAGCGCACAATTGGCACAGCGTTGTCCGGGTTAGGGGAGAGTTTGGCCAGGGTAGGCCATCATTGTAAATAAGAATTTGTTCTTAACTGACTTGCCTAGTTAAATAAAGGTACAAAAAAATGATATTATTTTTTATCTCAAACCGTCTGTGTAAAGCGTTCTCCTCCCATGCAGCCTACTATGGTTGAACTGTAACTCAGTAAAATCTTTGAAATTGTTGTGTGTTGAGTTTATATTTTTGTTCAGTATATACTGTAAATTCCGGACTATAAGCCGCAACTTTTTTCCCAGGCTTTGAACCTCGCGGCTTAAACAATGACGCGGCTAATATATGGATTTTTCCCGCTTTCAAATTTTTTTTCCAAAAAAACACATTCTGTGACGTGCTCAGTTTTTTGCCGGCATGAAGCTTTCATTAGACCAATGAAATTGCCGAACGGGTTACGGTCAAACAACTTTTTTGTTTACTGTTTAGATTAAATCGAGCGCTCTCAAGCTTCCCATCATTCTGATTACGGTAGTCATTTTGTCACCCTCATCATGGCAAAGACACGGAGAAATGCATATGATGCAGCTTTCAAGTTGAAGGCGATTGATCTGGCTGTTGGAAAAGGAAATAGAGCTGCTGCACGGGAGCTTGGTCTTAATGAGTCGATGATAAGACGTTGGAAACAGCAGCGTGAGGAATTGACTCAGTGCAAAAAGACAACTAAAGCTTACTGCTACATTTTTTTGTTGTTGTTACAAGCCGTGTTTCGTTAAAGCCTATTTATTTTTGTTACAAGCCGTGTTTCATTAAAGCCTATTTATTTTTGTTACAAGCCGTGTTTCGTTAAAACCTGTGTGAAGTTAATTTGTTTCAATGTGCCGGTAGGCACCTGTGGCTTATAGACATGTGCGGCTTATTTATGTTCAAAATAATATTTTTTTTTATATTCAGGTGCGCTTAATAGTCCGGAAATTACGGTAATCAATCTATACTTCAATGTTTTAAAATTAGTTATGGCATGTTATGGAGGACAGAGCATGTTTTCTGTTTGACAAATTATTTTAGTATATAACCCAGTAACAAATGGTTTTGGTCAACCTTAATGGCCTTATGGATGTGTCTGGTTTTGACTGATAAATGAGGCTCCTAAAATGTCTGACTGTGTAATTATAATAATTAAATTATAATATTGCAGCAATATTATGTTTTCAATTCATTTTATAAATGTTTTACCATCCTTGCAGACAACAGATAAATTGTAACAAAAATATTTTTCAAACACCAGAAAAGTATGGCTTGTGTAAACTATGCAAAGTTTGTTCAGAATCAGAATAAAGACAGTTTGTGTGACTGTACAGGGATTACTTGTTAACCAACGTGGTAAGTGGAGGCATCAAGTAACGGTCCATAAAAACATCACACTGGATGAGGTCAGAGAGGATTTATGAATCTCCCTTTATGACCATTTAAAATCCACCATCACTACTCATTAAACCGTGAGAAATACTTTTCTCCCATGTGCAGCTTAGCCAATCCCAGGCCAGCAAGGCTGAGCTGAGTTGAAAGTCAACCCTTTAAAAGGCAGAAGGGAGATGAATGGAGAGCAGAGAATGAGGTGAGACAACCTTCTAAACACACCAACAACAGCAAGACTAAAGGCTCAAAGCAAACCTGTCAAAATACAAGATGAAAACCATTCTCTCCATTGCTCTTGTGCTCCTTGCTCTCTATCTGGTCTCTGAAGCCCATGCAGTCCAAGTCAAAGTGCAGGTAAGGGCTCCTCCTACAGAAAGGTTTACCTTAATATAATGCATTATAATATGAAGACTATAGACTGCAGTAATATCAGATTCAAACTCATACTCAATTGGACAAAAATTGTAAACTAATGAAAATAATGTTTGTTAACCCTCGCAATGTAGCTAACAGACAAAATTCAGAGTGGATTTTTTTTTAACAAAGTGCATACTTGGTGCAAGCTATCATTACAACTCTATGGGCATCCTTGTCACATATAGAATGTGTAAAGCATCTTTATGATTGGCCGGGTCCCCAATATGACTCACTGATGTGGTGCTCTCTCTAACCGTGTCTCTCTCCTCTCTTCTCTTCTCTCTAGGAGGGCGACTTTGTTTTCTCACTGGAATCAGTGAAGAAGCTCCAAGAGCTGACAGAGAGCAGCAGTGTAAACGGGAAGCAGAATCCTCGTCTCACCAGCACCAGCTTTGCTTCCGTCTGTGCTAACCCCTCCCTGCCACAGGAGTTCATGCCCCTGTGCATGCAGAGAGGGGCCAGCATGTCTCTCTCAAGACTAGGTAAGAAAAGGCCACACTATAGAATAGTATCCACTATAGTCCAACTTGGTGGAACAGACCAGATTGTGATAAGACCGTTATAATTTGCTGATGGCGAGTCATTGATCAGAACATGTCTTTTATGCTAGTTGGTCTCTGCAATATGCCGTTGTAGTTTGACTGAGTGATTTTGAAACATGTTTTTAACACTGTACCTTTCTCTTCTTTCTTCCAGCTACTGTGCCTATAGACATCTGTGAGATCTGTGCCTTTGTTGCCTGCACAGGCTGTTAGGCAAGATATCGACTTGACTGCCAGCAGAAGACAAGCCACCCACATTATCATTCTGCATATTGTGACAACAATGTGGACTTCATGTATTCAAATTGCCATCCTCAGACATGATTGGCCCGAAAGATAACTGGACCAAAAATGTAAAAAATATATTAAATGATGGAGGCTCATTTTCTAGAAAATGTTACTTTGGAGCATATTCAGCACTTATTTGTCTACGTATTTTCTTTCCCTTTTATCACTTGACTTTTATTTTGGAAATGTTGATTTGTTACAGTTCTATCTTACCAGTCTTTGTACTTATTTAATGTAGAGATGTATTTTTGTTTTGGAGGTTTTGCATTCTTTTGTATGTTTATAAATGCCTCATGTTTAATAAAAAAATCTTTGAAGAGAGTGAGTGGTCTACCAACTGCATCAGAAAACCTTGAATAGAATATACCTGATAAACTGGCTGATATTGGCACAACACAAAGAATAATACTTTATTCACTTTTGGTTGAAACTTGAAATTTCTGTCTTTCCCCAACACATACACAAACACACGCACACACGCATAAACACACACGCACACACACATTGAGAGGTTAATAGTTAATCTTAAGGCTAACTGCTGCCCCAGTGCACAACTTACATCCCACCATCTATTCTATTGTCACTGTGCTTTTGCTTCACTCCCTAGACATTGATTCACTACCTAGACATTGATTCATTGGTATATATTGTAGATTCATCGACAGTAGTAGATTGCACAACAGTAATAAATAACAGCAACCCTTTGGCTAGTACCTGTAGATCTTCGAATCCTATAACTCTCACTTTTGCCAGTGCTGGGAATTGAACCGGCAACCTTCCAGATTCTGCTCTATATTTTGAACCTGTAGGGTGGGAAGCTTATTGCCCCATCCGTCCCATGGTCACCACACTCCAAAAAGCAAGTTCTGCAGGCTCTAGTTTTTTCTAATCTTGATTAATCTTGTCTAATCTTGATAATCTCCACCAGGCACAGCCAGAAGAGGACTGGCCACCCCTCATACCCTGGTTCCTCTCTAGGTTTCTTCCTAGGTTCTGGCCTTTCTAGGGAGTTTTTCTTAGCCACCGTGCTTCTACACCTGCATTGCTTGCTGTTTGGGGTTTTAGGCTGGGTTTCTGTACAGCACTTTGTGACATCGGCTGATGTAAGAAGGGCTTTAACCCAGTAACAAATGGTTTACCATCCTTACATCCTTACATTTGATTGATTATTGTCCAGTCGTGTGGTCCAGTGCTGCAAGGAAAGACCTAGTTAAGCTGCAGCTGGCCCAGAACAGAGCAGCACGTTTTGCTCTTCATTGTAATCAGAGGGTTGATATAAATACTATGCATGCAAGTCTCTCTTGGCTAACAGTTGAGGAGAGACTGACTGCATCACTTCTTCTGTTGGAAATCCCAAATTGTTTGCATAGTCAATTTACACACAGCTCTGACACACATACACTTACCCCACCAGACATGCCACCAGGGGTCTTTTCACAGTCCCCAAATCCATAACCAATTCTGAGCCCTTTTTGCATAGAACTTCCTTCCATCTCATATTGCTCAAATAAACAGCGAACCTGGTTATCGTTGTCTCTGATTGGGAGCCATACTTAGGCAGCCTGTTTTCCTTTGGGTTTTGTGGGTGGGTACTTTCTATTTAGTTCATGTTCCTGACAGAACTGTTTAGCTGTTGTTCATTTTGTTGAAAGTGTTCTATTAAAAGTTAATGATGAGCACTCACCACGCTGCGCCTTGATCTACTCCTTTCGACGGCCGTTACAGTTCTTGTCTATTGATGTTCTGTATTATTTCATGTTTTGTGTGGACCCCAGGAAGAGGAAGAGCTAATAGGGATCCTAATAAAATACCAAACACACCTGACTCAGAAAATCTACATATTATAGTCTTTAATTTAGAATCCCAAGTGCCCGTCCCTAATGTAGTTGATGCTCCCAATGTTATTTGTTTTTTAGATGTGTAGTTAAGTATTATTATTGGCGTTAATGAAAAATAATGATACAGTTTACAAGCACAAAGAGACAATCACTAGCAACCTTCAGTGGTTTTAGGCCATTCTACCATTTTTACTCTCAGAGCCAGACTGAATGTGCTAGAAAATTGAAAGTATGTATTCTACCACCTTCTCTTTGTAATGCTGACTGACAAGCAAAGAGACAACTGATACAATATCCTTTGTGTCACTAGTGGGTCAAAAATAATCAACATGTAGCCAAATAACTAAATTCAATCAAATGTACATTTCAGTATTATAAGTATTGGACTTTTAAGTTAATGATATGTACCCATTGATTCTTGTAGAATATAAGTTATAAATGCCTCATGAGCTTAGTTCAACTGTCGTACGTTCAAAATATAAGCTTCTTTTACACCATTGTTTGAAAACAATGTAATTGTAAACGCTGTATAGCCTCAAAACATGGTTAAACTATCATTTTGATGTAATGTCTGGTTTGTCCTTGCATCCATATCTCTGTCTATGAATTTGACAGTGGTTACATTTCCCCAGCCCATCCCTCAGCTGTTTACCAAAAACAGTGTCAGGTTCCCACTTTGTTGTTGTTTGAACTGCATACTGCCCCATTAAGCAGAATCTCTTTTTCCCATGGTCAAAGACAATGGTACCTCTAGTACTATCAGGTATATTCATCATAGGTAGATGCTTCCAGTTCCCAGCCAAAGGAAGTGTATGCACGTCATGGGTAGATTGTAAATGAAGTCACAGCAAATGCATCGTTGTGGCAGATTTGATTGAATTACAGCCTCAGCCTCCTTGTTGCAGATTGCAAACGCCACAAATATTAGACAGACCTATCCAAACAATGTTGACAAAGTCACTATCATACCTAAAATGCAAACAACCACTATACAATTGGACAGATAGCCTGTTGCTTTGTTATCAGGGTTTAATGATGAATGACTGTGGGTGAGATGGGAGAAATTAGATTTATAGGATGTTTAATTGGCACTAAGGATGTCAATATGGAACAACATGTCAACAATAAAAGCATACAAACAACATAGTGACAGGGGCATGTACAGAGGTGGATAAAGAAAAAAAAGAGGATCCTGTGGCATAACACGTTTGTGTTTTGTTATCAGGTACCCAGGGTAAAGAGGGCTCCAGCCCCGCGTTAATAAGTGACTTAATAATCTGTCCAGCGATGGTTTTATAAAGGGCAGAGCAGAGGCACACCTCAATTCAAGCTGTAGGCTGCACTCTCTGCATCTCAAGGCTCTCTGAGACATCCGGGCGAAGCTGAAAATGAAATCACTGAGTGTTTGTCTCGTGTTGACCTCTTGCATCCTCTGGGGCTCACTGAGTGTGGAGATTAGGGTGAGTATATCTCTTCTTTATGTCCACGGTCAGAAATGTTTAGAGTTGTGTGACTAGTGCTGTAACTCTTTGTTGTCTTTGACATGGGATAAGGACATTCTTCTGGAGGTGTATAGGGTTTGTGTCAGAAGGTGAGTGTAGCTGGTGCATGAAGTCAGGCACAGGAGAGCAGAATGAGTGAGCAATGTACTTTACTCAAAAACCAAAGGCACAAGGTAAACAAATACACTTGACCAATAACCAACGGTGAACACAGCACCCGTGGAAAAAATCAGCCATCATGAACCGAACTGAACATAGAAATGATCACGCACAACAAACATGGGGGAAACAGAGGGTTAAATACATGAACATGTAATTGGATAATGAAAACCAGGTGTGTAGAAAATAGAGACCAAACCAATGGAAAATGAAAGATGGATCAGCGATGGCTAGAAGACCGGCGACGTCAACCGCCGAACGCCGCCCGAACAAGGAGAGGGACCGACCTCGGCGGAAGTCGTGACAGTTTGTTACTTGATTAACAATATCTGTAAGTGTCTGGAGTTTAGAGATACTGGTTCACACGTGTGAAGATAAGTTAGTGGAACTAGAGAAATAGATCACTTTCAACAACACACTGATAAAGAAATAGATCACTTTCAACAACACACTGATAAAGAAATAGATCACTTTCAACAACACACTGATAAAGAAATAGATCACTTTCAACAACACACTGATAAAGAAATAGATCACTTTCAACAACACACTGATAAAGAAATAGATCACTTTTAACAACACACTGATAAAGAAATACAGTAGAACCCTTTCAACAACACACTGACAGAGTTCATGGTGCACTTTGACTAAGAGCTTAACTTCATGATAGACCATTAAAGAGATGTGGGGCCATTGTCAAGTGAGAGGAGTGCATCAACATTTGACACTGTTCTCTATTTTTTACAGCTTTTATTTAACCAGGCAAGTCAATCAAGAACAAACTACAATTTACAATGACTGCCAGAGCATTAAAAAGCTAGCTTCTTTTTGTTTGGTTTTAATTATCATATAGCAATGCATTCTGTTGTGGTTTATTCATTCTTGTTTGGAATCCACACACTGTCATACTTCTTTTGAACTCATTCACAAGGTTATTAATTGGCTTATCTGTATAATAATCTATTACGCTATGGGAATCACCTGTGTAAACCTGTCACCTTCACAGTGGAACAACACATTAGGTCGTCTAATAATGACAACCTAACATGAAAAATCAAGGATTATGCAAGGGTAAACGAGAGAATTCACCATCTCATCCATGTGTTTCACTGTGTCCAGGATGGAGAAAGGAGCTATCCCCTAGAGGCTGTGAAAGCGTTGAAGGAGCTGATCGACACAGATGCCATGGTTAGCCTGCGGTTGATCAACACCAACATGGTCTCTGTCTGTAACAACCCTGTCTTGCCACAGGCCTTCTATCCAGTGTGCCAGGGCAAAGAGGCAGCTATGGTCTTCTCCAGGCTAGGTAAGGCTGTACCATAAACAAACAGTGGGTGGACTGAAATATTGTAATTCAATATCGGTATATGACTTTAAAAATTGTTTGTCTTATTGCCCCATCCACCTTATCTGTTGTAAAAATTCATAAACTGCACATTTTAGCATTCAAACACAAGACTGTTTAGATCCTGCGGACTTGAATATGTTCCGGTCAGCCTCAGAGAACAACACCGACCTATACTCTGACTTGGTGAGTGCGTTTATAAAGAAGTGCATTGGAGATGTTGTACCCACTGTGACTATTAAAACCTACCCTAACCAGAAACCTTCGATGAATGGCGGCATTTGCGCAAAACTGAAAACGCGATCCATCGCATTTAACCATGGAAAGAGGTCTGGGAATATGACTGAATATAAACGGTGTAGTTATTCCCTCTGCAGAGCAATCAAACAAGCAAACTGCCAGTACAGGGACAAGGTGGAGTCGCAATTCAACGGCTCAGACACGAGACGTATGTGGCAGGGTCTACAGGAAATCACGGACCACAAAAAAAAAAACAGCCACGTCACGGACACTGACGTCACACTTCCAAACAAACTAAACATTATCCCGCTTTGTGGATAATACAGTGCCACCGTCGCGGCCCGCTAATAAGGACTGCACCCCCCCTCTCCTTCTCTGTGGCTGATGTGAGCAAAACATTTAAACGTGTTAACCCTCGCAAGGCTGCTGGCCCAGACAGCATCCCTGGCTGTGTCCTCTGAGCATGCGCAGACTGGTGTGTTTACGGACATATTCAATCGCTCTCTATTCCAGTCTGTTGTCCCCACATGCTTCAAGATGGTGACCATTGTTCCTGTGCCCAGGAAGGCAAAGATAACTGAACTAAATGACTACCGTCCCATAGCACTCACTTCTGTCATTATGAAGTGCTTTGAGAGACTTGTCAAGGATCAAATCACATTCACCTTACCGGCCACCCTAGACCCAGTTTGCATACCGCCCCAACAGGCTTCCAGTGATGGTCAACGGCCCGGAGCTTCCAGTGACGGTTAACGGCCCGGAGCTTCCAGTGACGGTCAACGGCCCGGAGCTTCCAGTGACGGTTCACGGCCCGGAGCTTCCTGCAGGCACGGCGGCCAACCCAGCTCCATGGCCGGAGCCTTCCTCTGCACCGGTGCCCAGTCCAGGCACGGCGTCCAACCCAACTCCATGGCCGGAGCCTTCCTCTGCGCCGGTGCCCAGTCCAGGCACGGCGTCCAGTCCCGCTCCAAGGCCGGAGCCTTCCTCTGCGCCGGTGCCCAGTCCAGGCACGGCAGCCAACCCAGCGCAATGGCCGTAGCCTTCCTCTGCGCCGGTGCCCAGTCCAGGCACGGCGTCCAGTCCCACTCCAAGGCCAGAGCCTTCTTCTGCGCCGGTGCCCAGTCCAGGCACGGCAGCCAACCCAGCGCAATGGCCGGAGCCTTCCTCTGCGCCGATGCCCAGTCCAGGCACGGCGTTCAGCCCGGCGCCAGGGCCGGATCCAGGGTCTGGGCGGGGGCTACAACCTGCACCGGAGCCGCCACCAACACTAGTCACCCCCCCCCAGTTGGTTTCAGGTTTTGCAGCCGGAGTCCGCACCTTTGGGAGAGGGGTACTGTCACGCCCTGACCATAGAGAGCCCTTGGTTCTCTATGGTGTAGTAGGTCAGGGCGTGACTAGGGGGTGTTCTAGTTCAATATTTCTATGTTGGTGTTTTGTATGGTTCCCAATTAGAGGCAGCTGGTAATCGTTGCCTCTAATTGGGGATCATATTTAAGTAGCCATTTTTCCCACCTGTGTTTGTGGGATATTGTTTGTGTTGGTGCTTGTGTCACCACGTAGTCACGTTATGTTGCTTGTTTATTGTTTTGGTTAAAGAAGTTTCACTTTAAATAAATATGTGGAACTCAACAAATGCTGCGCCTTGGTCCGTCTCTTACAACAACTGTGACACTGACCAAACCCTCCTAACCTGGACGAAACTGGGCGAATTGTGCGCCGCCCTATGGGACTCCTGGTCACGGCCGGTTGTGACACAGACTGAGATTGAACTCCGATCAGTAGTGACGCCTCAAGCACAACTATGCAGTGCCTTAGACCGCTGCGCCACTCGGGAGGCCCCATTTCATTTTTTTATTGATGTTTGTTTTTTTTGTTTTTTTTTCCTGGCGGGGGGGCACCATGGGATTTATTTAAGACACTCTTTATAGAAGTAGTTGTAATTCACTATTTTACAACTTGTTGGATGGTTGCTCATCCTGAAAGTAGTCTATGGGCCAGGAGAAACTGTAATGCATGGTTCAGTTTTCTTTAAACAGCCATTACAAACTTTCACCACTAGCTAAGAATCAATGTAGGTGAAATCAACTCCATATTTGGTTTGATGTTCCTTCAATGTAATTTGGCCATAAAAAAAACATGTTCACATGTCCCCATCAATTCCATAGAGTTTTAGCTAGCGGTGGCTAAAGTTAGCTGAAGCTTGTAATAACTGTTTAAAGGAATCTGAACCATGGATTACAGTTTTTCCTGGCCCATAGTCTACTTTCAGGGTCATCTAAAATCAAGTTGTAAAATAGTGAACTACCCTTTAAAGACCCCACAACCTCCCTATGGGGCCTGTTCTGAACTGAATTTATGTTGTGTACTCAGGGAAGGGTGTATGCAGATTGAAAGGCGTTTGAAGTCAATGATAATGGAAACCTAATCCATCCTCAAGGGATTGACTCTGAAGGGTTCAGCATACATTGGTAGTCATTAGCACATTGAGTGGTTTCAGTGAAACACTGATTAATATCTGCCTTGTTATCAGCTGACATGACCTCTAACCACCAATAGCGGCAGCCAAAGTGCTCTGTAACCTGACAGGATTTACTGAGTTTTAGAGACAATACAACCATCCCATATCATTCATCCTTTTTATACGATCAACAACATGACTACTTGAGCAAAGCTGTGAGATCAGAGAGCCAGATCACAGATGTGACAGTACTGACCTATTTCCTATTTTATTCCACATGAGCACACATGGAAAACCCAGGAAAGCGATTCTCGGAGACTGAGGAACGCGTTTTCATAGCACCTCTTGTTAGCTCTACCAGAGAGCTGGACCACATACACAGGATGTAGCAGTAGACGGCTTGCTACAACAAGCAGGAGATGTTGGCCTGGACACAGCCAGTCCTGCTGCCAAAAGAGAATGATTCCTGCGTATAATATATCCTTCTACTTCCACTTAACGACATGATTTATGTGTGTTGCTCACGAGTGATTCTACTCACAAGAGCCCCATTAAAACGGAACAAACAGCATTTGAGTGCAATAAAATGTGCAAGACAAAGAGCACTCCCATGCCTCTCTATTGCTCTGCAAGCCCTTTAACGAGGCTGATTAACTTCCTCCCGTTGTCAATATTAGCATTGTATCTGACACTACAGCAGCCATAGGCATATATTAACCTTCTGTGTTTGTTGTCTCTCTCCAGTGGATGCCATCAAGTCTCCAGATCTGTGTGAGATCTGTGCCCACCCCGCGTGCTTTGGATGTCTACCGTAAGACTGCCACCATCTGTTACAGAATCCTCTGAAGCTTTCCTATCTACAACACACATCTTCACCTTCAGATCTGCATCGCATATGAAGCCAGGGCATGAATAAGCCCATCCTATCCATGTGCTAGTGGCCATTGATCGACAAATTGCATACAGTTGAGGAATGTTATGTGTTTGATGTTGTTTGAGCTGTACGGCCAAAATCAATTTACTTATAATTCAGCAAAAGGCTTTAAATGAACAGTAATGTCCAGATGTTCATGACATTTCCATGGATTACCATGGAATATGTGATAAATTCACTGTAGAAACTGTGAATCATAAATTTCTATTGCTAATCAAATTGTGTCTAATCTGTTGTCCCATTTCTTCCACCAGACTGAATGTGTTTATACTCTGCCACATTTACTGTAAATGGACTGATTCTGTAAATATTTCGAAATATATCTACTTTACTGACACTGTTCATGTGTTTCAATATGGATTGACAGTGAAACAGCTAAAATTATTCATACACTATATATACATAAGTATGTGGACATCGCTTCAAATTAGTGGATTCGGCTATTTCAGCCACACCCGTAGCTGACAGGTGTATAAAATCAAGCACACAGCCATGCAATCTCCATAGACAAACATTGGCAGTAGAATGGCTTTACTGAAGAGCTCAGTGAGTTTCAAAGTGGTACCATCATAGGATGCCACCTTTCCCACCAGTCAGTTCGTCAGATTTCTGCCCTGCTAGAGTTTAGGGAAGGCCCCCAATTTTAGTAAAATATTGTTAAACCAGCAGAGGGCAGACCTTACCATGTAAATATCACCTTACATTTTAGTAATTTAGCACAGTGGTTCTCAAACCTCTCCTCAGGAACCCCCAGCTATTCCATGGATTTAAACTATTTCAGAGGTGGCACACCTGATTCTTGTCAACTAATCATCAAGCCCTTGACTAAGTGAATCAGGTGAGCTAGCTCAGGGCTACAACAAAGCTCTGAAACATCTGGGTGTCCCCAATTTGAGAACCACTGATTTAGAAGACACTCTTATGCAAAGTGACTCATGGTCATGAGTGCATGCATTTTTCACAATGGTCCCCAGTGGGAATCAAACCCACAACCCTAGCATTGCAAGCGTTATGCTCTATCAACCGAGCCACACGAGACCACCTAGCACCAGGTTAGGTTACACTTTGCATTTGGATAGTCCATCTGTAGATGCTCTACAGCTGGTGATAAACTATATTTTGATAAGCAACTGCTTGATAAGGTTACAGTTAGGGTTAGGTTGAGAATACAGGTTAAAGTTGGGGTTAGGGCTAGGGCGAGGCTAAGGGTTACGTTCAGGTTTAGGATAAGGGTTAAGGTTAGGGTTAGAGCTAGGGTTAGTAGGTGGTTAGTTGAAATGTTACTGAGCGCATCTACAGATGGTCTATCAAATACAGTGTTACCCCAGGTTCCTCCTTTACCTTACACTACCCATAATGCTGTGTATCATGCCCAACTGAGCTTTGACGATGGTTATTTATGTTTTTTGGATTTCTTATCAAGCCCTTGTCATTCTTTTGAATGTAACCATGATTATAACTATGATTGGTGGGTGGGGATGGTTTATAACAGCGATTGTATAATAAATAATGTGTCACAAAATGCAAATAGATAACAGCATCACTTCAAAGGACCATCATTCAAAAACCACAATTATAGTAATGTTAGTATTTGTATAGGATGTTTTGACATGCAGTAAGGATCAACTCCAGCCCAGTGACATGAAAAAGAGGGCTTGAGAAGAAACATGATTGTACAGAGCACAGTGCGGGGGTCACAAAATCCTTTTCAACAGTTGTTTTACATGGAAGAGGGGAAACCCAAATAAAAACAGGTCAGTATTGCTTTGACTGACTCCCTCTATTGACATTTATCACAGCAGGCAGGCAGAGAGACATCTGACTGTGGAAAAGGTGAACAGTATTATGAATTAAACCCCATTACTGGCTGTGTTAGCTTGTACCGTGTTTGACTCAGTTTGCTCAGCTCCTTTGGTGAAGCTTTGAGGACATTCAAAGCTTTTCAAGATGGCCAATGATAATACTACCAATGGAAACAACAGCATGACATAAAAAATAAATGAAACTGTATGAAAGACATTCAAGGAGTTTTGGATAGCAGAAAACAATGTGTTTTCACTTAAAGCGACACTGCGAGATTCTTGCAATTAAGGCGTTTTTCTACCAGCATACCTAGAGTCAGGTGAACTCGTGGATACCATTTTTATGTCTCTACCTGCAGTAGGAAGGAAGTTAGAGATAGTTTTGCGTGTCAATACTAACTAGCATTGGCTCAATGACTGGAAGTCTCTTAACATCACAACAGAGAATAAAGTCATAATAACATGGTAATAGTCTGGAGAGCGCATGACGCTAACATGGCTCAAATGTGGTCATTCTGTACCTTCTCTGGTGTTTCCTACCTAGCCCATTCATAGATGCTAACTACCTTTAGCTCCTATTGAATTTTTGAGCCCTGACACTTGCTCTAAATGTTAACACACATCGTTTGCAGTATGGTTTTGGAAATATAAGGAACGTATCTTTCATATCATCGAGAAATGATGACTCCTGAACAGCTAATCAAATGGCTACCCAGACTATTTGCATTGTCCACCCTATTTGCATTGAACCCTATTTGCATTGAACAGCTAATCAAATGGCTACCCCCCCTTCTACGCTGCTCCTACTCTCTGTTTATTATCTATGCATGGTCACTTTAACTCTACCTACATGTACATATTACCTCAATTACCTTGACTAACATGTGCCCCCGCACATTGACTCTGTACCAGTACCCGCTGTATATAGCCTCGCTACTGTTTTTACTATTTTTTACATAACACTTATTTTTCTTAAAACTGAATTGTTGGTTAAGAGCTTGTAAGTAAGTATTTCACTGTAAGTTCTACACCTGTTGTATTCGGCGCATGTGACAAATACAATTTGATTTGAAATTTGATTTTAAAAAGCTTTTTTTAACGTTTAAATTACTACAAACCTGTATAAGGTTTGGGTTCTCACAAGACCATATTTCCATGTACAGTCCTTGTTTACAGAAAACAGACGGAAGACAGAGTTGACTGCCTGTGCTAATTAGCTATATGTGTCTCCAAACACCTGTGTGTACATGGAAGATGGACACCACAAAAGTTAAGATGGAGTATTTGAATGTTTTGGCTGCCAATTCTCCTGTAAACAGAACATGTAAGGCCCTTGGACTATAAGGAGTAATGTTTGGGTCCATTAGTCCATTATTGGGCTAGGTGTTTCCCAAAGAAAAGAAAATGTGCTAGATTATGTAAATGTTGTAGTTTTAAATTGCCCCATTTAAAACTACAGAGGCTCAATCCAGTTTTACCAAGACCCATGGTGTTTCAAAAATAAATAATTAATGGCACAAAGGGGATTAAGATAATTCACATCAAATCATCCCAACAAAGTTAACAGCATGGAACACAAAACACAAAAATAAACATTTGCATGTCAATGGAAACCATTTATGAAATCCAAAGAGTGTATTTTTATTTGTGTGCATTCCCTTTAATCAAATGATTCATTTGGCTGGTTGAGATGAGCCCCAACATCAGATCCAAAATCATAACACAAGAGAAGTTTGTCCTCAGCGCAAACAAAAACATTCACCTATTGTCACGCCCTGACCTGTGAGAGACGTTTTATTTCCTCTCGTTTGGTTAGGTAAGGGTGTGACATGGGGTGGGCATTCTATGTTTTCTATTTCTTTGTGTTTAGCCGAGTATGGTTCCTAATCAGAGGCAGCTGTCTATCGTTGTCTCTGATTGTGAATCATACTTAGGCAGCCCTTTTTCCCTCCTTCAGTTGTGAGATCTTGTTTTTGTACAGCTCAGTGAAAGCCTGCAGAGCGTGATGTTCGTTTTCCTTTGTTTGTTGTTTTGTTTAGTGTTCTGAGTTATAATAAAGTTTATCATTGAGCACTTACCACGCTGCACCTTGGTCTCCTCTACGACGAGCGTCACACCTACACAATAATTTATCACCCAGTTTCTCTGTGTACAATTTACTCACAATGTCCTATCTGACCTCAAACTAACTCTCCTTTGGAGGCCCAGTCGAACAAATAGACTACTGCAGAGTTATGATTACTGCAGAGTTATGTTCTCCTGGAAGGTGTGTGAACACAGCACAGCAGTGCATGACCTGAGCTGAACTGAGGTTGCTGCTAGCTGTCTGACTGTGGTTCTCCTCAGCAGTGGGAATGAGGGGTACGCTTTCTTTCTGAAGCTGAGTTTCCTCTGCCTCCTCTCACTGGAATTAGTTAAGAATCCCATTTCATAGCCAGATGGAGAGATAGGGGAAAGAGCAGGGATTAGATGCTGTTAATTACCAACTGAGAACAGTCTGTTTGTTTAATGACACACTTCCCAACACTCTCAGTCTCTCCTTTGAAATAAGCTATGGAGTTTAGAGTATGAGTGGAAGTCCTTGAATGAATGCCTTCTCTGTTAAAGAGTAACGAAGAGGAAGAGCAGCAGAGAAAGCTGGTGAACTTCGCAGAAGCTTATCATCTAACAGTTACATAAAAGGACAGCAAGTAGGACAAAATGAGTTGAGGCTTGGCCTGATGTTTAGATGTATAAACGGATGTTTATGACATAGCAGGATGTCAGGGCCGTAGCTACATATGAAGACACTGTTGGTTGTGCATCAGCAGTTTTCCTCTTGTTATTTGTCACTTACTGACAGTCACTCAATTAGCCGATGTCAGCAAAAAAATGTGATTGGTAAATTAGTCTAGTTAGTCTAGCCAGATATCTAAACTTGTAGTGATCATGGCTGAATTACCAACCGGGCACTCAGGGCATGTGCCCAAGAGACTTCACCTCCAGGTGGCACCCATTGATATATACATATATCACAAACCCGATGTGCCTTATTGCTATTATAAACTGGTTGCAAACGTAATTAGAGCAGAAAATATAAGTGTTTTGTCATACCCATGGTATACCCATGGTATACGGTCTGGTATACTATGTCGTTCAGCCAATCAGCATTCAGGCCTCGACCCCCACCCAGTTTCTAAATATATATATATATTTTATTTATATTATAATTATATTATATATTATAATTGATTAATTAATATATATATATTAATTGATTTGTTTAACACTTTTTTGGTTACTACATGATTCCATGTGTGTTATTTTATAGTTTTGATGTGTTCACTATTATTCTACAATGTAGAAAATAGTAATAATAAAGAAAAACCCTTGAATGAGTAGGTGTGTCCAAACCTTTGACAGGTACTATATATATTTTAAACATACAGTACAATCTACCTGCAGTGAAGCCGCTCAATATTACATTACATTCAGTCATCCAGCAGACACTCCCATCCAGAGCGACCCACAGGAGCAACCAGGGTCAAGCGCCCCGCCCAAGTTCACAAGGACAGATCCCTACCCATTTGAATCAGGGACCCGAACCAGCAACCTCTAAGGGCACCAGCCCAAGCTTCCAACCGCCAGGCCACCAACCATCCAAGATCCCCCCACAGTACCCCTCGAGAGATGCCTCTCAACCATCCAAGACCCCCCCCCCCCCCACAGTCCCCTCTGAAAAACCTCCCCATCTACTACCCACCCCCCAAGCCACTGTCCCCCTCCAACCCGACCAAAACCACCACCCAATGCACCAACAACCAACAGAAAGATGTAACAACAGAAGGATGTAACAACTTTCCTTTTTTGCGTCAGTTAAATTTCTTATTTTTGGGGGGGAATTTATTTTAGGCTTTTATCTTTGATCCCTTGATTTTGTTAGTCACTCTCACTCAGATATCATATTAACATGTCATGGCAAAATGTATGGAATTGCAGGAAATTTGCTTTAAAACTGCAAACATTTCTCTACACCCAATGGCAAAATGTGTAGAATTGCAGGAAATTAGCTGTTAAACTGAAATTGTTTCTCTCTGCCCCATGGCAAAATATGTAGAATTGCTGGAAATAAACATATTTTTTTCCTCTACCTTCAAGAGGTTTGCCCATCATCAAAAAGGATTTGCCCGTGAGGTATGTGTGTGTGCGCACGTGTGGTTGCACATGCGTGCTTGTGTGCTTATGCCTGCATGCTTGTGTTTGTGTGTTAAAAAGTAAGCTCAGTCAGTTAGAACACTTCAAAGCCAGTCTGGGCCGTGGCCAGGGACTCAGACCCTGGCTACGGCCCTTCAGGAAGTGGAACATTAAACAAATATTTTAATGTGACATGTTTTGTCTTTTTTCAGTCATGAGGTAACAATTTCCTATAGGCCCTTTACAAGTCAGATTTAGCAAGTTGCAGTAATACACTGTGTAGCAATTTAGCTAAAGAATCAATGGATGAATTAGAGTATTGGAGCCTTCCACCGCGCACTCATCAAGACCAAAAGGGTTCCCTGTTTCAAAAGAACGTCAAACATTCAATCACATGCTGTCAGCTTGAATGAGAAAATGAGATGCCTTTAGACTAACGAGCGGTAACCACTCCCGTTTTGGTAATTACAATATAATGATGCAAATTATTTTAATATGTGTAGTAATTGGGCACATTATCAAGAGTGGCACCCATTTGGGAGGAGAGCTTCAAGTTCAGAAATCAGGTTAATTGGATTTTAACCATACTTGGCAAGTCATTCTCTTTGGAGATAATCAGATGAATATGCCGTCTATGAACGCAGCACAGATATGATTAGCTGCAGCAAAGAGAAGCTGCAGATCCACTGATCTGTGCAGAAACATGAGTGGTTACTCAAGTGCAAAAGGAATGTTCAAAAAGGGCCGGTTGATTCGTTTTCTGTCCTCGCTAGGCTCAAGGGACTCTTTCTCCGGTTTGAGAAATGCTCTATCTGTTGGCTTCATCATGTGCTGTTTTTCTGAGGCCAGGTCAGACACTTTCACCATCATGCTCATCTTCAAAAACCCACAGATTCAGCAAGTCAAATATTACAAATGCATCCTCCTTTCAACATAATGATTGACTTGTCCTCTGTGTTACTCTTGGTTTATCCTCTTCAGCTGCAACACCCCAGGGATGATAAAGCCTGAGAGCAGTAAGAGTTCAAGGGTCAAAGAGTCCTTGTGTGATGAAATTACAGAGCCACAAATGACTGTATACTTTCAAAGATTTTATTTTTATAATACACATCTATAACCAACCAGACATGTACTACTAGAACAGAGACACAACAGTATAGCCAGTCATACTGTAGTTCAGAACAGGACTACGAAACTGACCAGAGTACTGCATGATGCACGTGACACACATAGAGTGATTTTATTACTGGTGTATTTGTTTGTTTTTGATAACATATGATTCAGCAAAATCATCCTTCTGCAATTGTCTAGCTAAATGTGACTATGTTGTTGTTATTGTAGCCAACCGTTGCTCCACATAATATGTATGCTCACTAAATTGCTATCTCTCAGGTTAAACTACTGTGTAGCGACTCCGCTCTGGCTTGAGAGGCTCATTAAAATCAGACTGGGCCTCTCTCTCTCTGTGGGGTTTGAAGGGATTGGGGGATGGTCTTCACTCCCCTGTGGATCAACTAAGAGCTTGCAGCTGTGAGAAAGAGCCAACACACTGGGAAGGCAGGCAGGGAGACCCAGGCAGATGCAGGCAGGGATCATAGGAGTAGTCTAGTAGCTCTCCCACATCAAAGCCTCTCTCTCACAAAATGTGATTTAAAACCTATGGCTGCTTGGATTCTGGGGGAATGACAGGACTCCAAAAGTCTACAAGAAAATGACAAATCCATAATTTTCTTGCTGTGTGAACTATTGACATTCACAGTTAGGTGACTAAAATACCAAGTACGACATTGAGACCTGTGCATTTATCAAAGTTGCTTGAACAACAACCATAGTTTGATAACTATATAAAGACATGTTTAAGACATTTCCAGTTGTTGAATACTGGGAAACAAGGAACTCCCTATGGGAGGAGAAAGACTGTGGGAGAATCAGGACTCAGGAGTCAGGTCTCTCTCTCTCTCTCTCTCTGTCATTCCCTTGCTGCTGTGGGTACTCGATGTGTGGTCTGAGATACACAGAGTGTAGGCTGTAGCTGGTTCTTCTACAGTGTAGCCTGTGTTCCGTCTGGCCGGTAGGAACCGATGAACAGTATCACCCTGTGAAAACAATATTCTGTAAATCTACCGTTCATTCTGCTCGTCCAGTCTGCGTCTGGTCCATAAATAGAGTTGAATAAATATTTTACTTTGTTTAATAAGCCTCTCAACATATCCTGTGTATAAATACACAGCATATAACAGAGCACACATAAACAGGAATATTCAGACCACCAAAGAGGTTTGTTCTTCCATTAGTACGGTGTACTTCCATCTCCCAGAATTCACTTGGTTCACTAAAGTAAATATATGTTTTATTTCTGTACTGTATCCATCACAACATCTCCATGCATGTGTATGAACTACACCACATAAATGAATAACTGGGAAGGAAACAAAAGACAGACGCCTTTTTTATTACTGTAAGGTGGGCACATTGTGTCACGTCCTGACCAGTATAAGGGGTTATTTGTTATTGTAGTTTGGTCAGGACGTGGCAGGGGGTATTTGTTTAGAGTGTTTCGGGGCTTGTTGGGCTATGTGTTTATGTAGAGGGGTGTTTGCTTAGAGTGTCCCGGGGTTTTTGGTTATGTTCTATGTTAGTATATTTCTATGTTCTGGTCTAGTCTTTCTAGTTCTATGTTTAGGGTTATTGGTTTGACCTTCAATTGGAGGCAGCTGTTCTTCGTTGCTTCTGATTGAAGGTCCTATATAGAGGGGTGTTTTTGTAATGACAATTAATCTGGATGGTTGTACAGTCGTCTCAAATAAAACTGTGAAGGACCTCGGCGTTACTCTGGACCCTGATCTCTCTTTTGAAGAACATATCAAGACTGTTTCCCATCTACGTAACATTGCAAAAATCAGAAACGTTCTGTCCAAAAATGATGCAGAAAAATTAATCCATGCTTTTGTTACTTCTAGGCTGGACTACTGCAATGCTCTACTTTCCGGCTACCCGGATAAAGCACTAAACAAACTTCAGTTAGTGCTAAATACGGCTGCTAGAATCCTGACTAGAACCAAAAAATTTGATCATATTACTCCAGTGCTAGCCTCCCTACACTGGCTTCCTGTTAAGGCAAGGGCTGATTTCAAGGTTTTACTGCTAACCTACAAAGCATTACATGGGCTTACTCCTACCTACAAAGCATTACATGGGCTTGCTCCTACCTACCTTTCCGATTTGGTCCTGCCGTACATACCTACACGTACACTACGGTCACAAGACGCAGGACTCCTAATTGTCCCTAGAATTTCTAATCAAACGGCTGGAGGTAGGGCTTTCACCTATAGAGCTCAATTTTTATGGAATGGTCTGCCTACCCATGTGAGAGACGCAGACTCAGTCTCAACCTTTAAGTCTTTACTGAAGACTTATCTCTTCAGTAGGTCCTATGATTAAGTATAGTCTGGCCCAGGAGTGTGAAGGTGAACGGAAAGGCTGGAGCAACGAACCGCCCTTTCTGTCTCTGCCTTGCCGGTTCCCCTCTCTCCACTGGGATTCTCTGCCTCTAACCCTATTACAGGGGCTGAGTCACTGGCTTACTGGTGTTCTTCCATGCCGTCCATGGGAGGGGTGCGTCACTTGAGTGGGTTGAGTCACTGACGTGGTCTTCCTGTCTGGGTTGGCGCCCCCCCCCCCCCCTTGGGTTGTGCCGTGGCGGAGATCTTTGTGGGCTATACTCGGCCTTGTCTTAGGACGGTAAGTTGGTGATTGGAGACATCCCTCTAGTGGTGTGGGGGCTGTGCTTTGGCAAAGTGGGTGGGGTTATATCCTGCCTGTTTGGCCCTGTCCGGGGGTATCATCGGATGGGGCCACAGTGTCTTCTGATCCCTCCTGTCTCAGCCTCCAGTATTTATGCTGCAGTAGTTTATGTGTCGGGGGGCTAGGGTCAGTCTGTTACATCTGGAGTATTTCTCTTGTCTTATCCGGTTTCCTGTGTGAATTTAAATATGATCTCTAATTCTCTCTTTCTCTCTTTCTTTCTTTCTCTTGGAGGACCTGAGCCCTAGGACCATGCCTCAGGACTACCTGGCATGATGACTCCTTGCTGTTCCCAGTCCACCTGGCCGTGCTGCTGCTCCAGTTTCAACTGTTCTGCCTGCGGCTATGGAACCCTGACCTGTTCACCGGACGTGCTTGTTGCACCCTCGACAACTACTATGATTATTATTATTTGACCATGCTGGTCATTTATGAACATTTTAACATCTTGACCATGTTCTGTTATAATATCCACACGGCACAGCCAGAAGAGGACTGGCCACCCCTCATAGCCTGGTTCCTCTCTAGGTTTCTTCCTAGGTTTTTGGCCTTTCTATGGAGTTTTTCCTAGGGAGTTTTTCCTAGCCACCGTGCTTCTTTCACATGCATTGCTTGCTGTTTGGGGTTTTAGGCTGGGTTTCTGTACAGCACTTTGAGATATCAGCTGATGTACGAAGGGCTATATAAATAAATTTGATTTGATTTAATGGGTTTTGTGGGAAGTTGTTTTTTGCATAGCTGTGTATAGCCTGCATTACTGTTCGTTCGTTCGTTTTCTTGTTTTGTTTTTTCAGTGTTCTAATAAAAGTTAAAATGAGCACTCAACCCGCTGCGCCTTGGTCTACTCCATACGACGACCGTTACACATTGTGTGAAATCAACTGAATTGACACATAAAAAAATATAGAATGGAAGGGTTGGAAAAGCCTTCAATCACCAACTGAAATCCCCATATAATAGTTAGGAGTCACAAAGATGTTTCAAAAACCTGAGATCCTATAAACATTAATGACAGCGGATTACAGTGAAGAAAATGCCCTGAGGCAGAAAGGCTGGGTACATGTGGGACTGGAGACAGAACTTACCATAAACTCACAATACAGATTTTTTTCACTATTTTGAATGGGTTTGGTTAGCTGAAAATATATATATTTAATCACTCATTTCAATCTCGACACAGCCTTTTTCTCAAATGTTTGGGAGGGCTTTTAGACCATTCCTCCATACAGAATCTTTCCAGATCCTTGATATCCTTTGTCTACTCTTATGGACTGCCCTCTTCAATTCAAACCACAGATTTTCAATGGGGTTCTATTCTAGCGACAGAGATGGCCCATGCAAAATGTTGATTTTGTGGTCAATTAACCATTTCTTTGTGGATTTTGATTTGTGCTTGCAATTATTGCCTTGCTGACAAGTGTCAGCCTCCTGGCAGAGGCAACCAGGTTTGGGCTAAAATGTCCTGGTACTTGCTAAAGTTCATGATGCCGTTGACCTTAACAACCACCACCACCATATTTTACTGTATGAAGTACGTTTCTGCCTATGCAGATTTAATTGACTGTGTGATTGGCTGTGGCATTTGTATGTATGGAAGAAAGGATTGGAGATGTGGCTTTGTGAAGCATTGTGAATCTGATTAATAATGGCGCTCAACAGAGTGCAATCACTGGGGAGCAGGGTCATGGGGGTTGGCTGGCCCAGAGGGGGTAAGAGGAGGATCTCTGCTTTGAAAAAGAGAGCATTAGCGTCTTCTTGCAGCCTCACTGATCCTTTTATACAGTAGGCCCGTAGCTGTCAGCCTGCTCCTGCTGTCTCAGTTTGATCTGACAGCCCCTGCCTGGCTCACCACACCCTCACTTTTTTCAATTATTCAGGCCCACTGAGTCACTCTAGGGCTGGAGATCAGCAGCCGGGTGTAACTGAAGATCACAGAGATATGGGAAGATAGAAGTAGAGATACAGATGGAGAAAGGGAGATGGAGCAATATCGAGAATCAGTAAGAGGGAGGATGATGGAGAGAAAGAAAGACAGACATTGTGGGGAGTAAGAGCGATTTCACACATTGGTAGCATTATCTGACCTGACAGCATGAGTCAGTGCAGCTGATGGGCATTTGATGCCAAAATCATGTTGAAGTGTGAGATGCTTTGATGATACAATCAGATCTTTTTCAGGACCAATCATAACCCTGTTTCACTGCAGTGTAGTGACATTTAGACATCTGGTGAACAATCCACAACTCAAAAGTAACTCACAACTTATATAAGATGTGTACCATGCCAATGACTTTCTGAAGAGCAAACAAAATTGTTATTTCCAGGAGAGGGGCTGTGAGCTGTGGTCAGGGAAACAATGAGAATCCAAAATTACAATGATGGAATGCACCATCTCCAAAATATTTGTGAGAATCCAAAACCCACATTTCACATGCCAGATTCATCAAAGGACTGACTGCAGGACTACTGTGGTCTCCTTTGGTGCTTACTGAGAAAAGTTATCCTCTCCTGTTGGGAAGACAGTGGTAGTGCCGTGATGGGTGGGGGATGTACAGTATGAATAACAATGTAAAGAAGATCTACATCTCTACTATCAGCCTAGTTGGTTTCTGATTAGTATTGTTTGTGATGGAGCAGGAGATGAAAACAGTTGGGGAAATTGGCCTCTTTCATTGAAGGCAAAGTACTTAAATATGTGTATTACAGAAGAAGCCATACATTCTAGACTTATTTTTTCTTATATTACTGTAATTTAAAGCAACATATCAGTAAATAGGGAAGACAGTTAAAAGTATACTTGAATATGTATGTTATCAAGGTTGAAACTGTTAAATTCTCCCAGTAATTAATACAAAAGATAACACTTGATTACAGATATATCATCAGATCAGTGGCGACCCGTCATTCAGGGCCTGTTATTTTGGCATTAATACATGTCACATATCAGTTAGCATAATAATAATTTTTTCTGGGTGTGCGCCAGCTCATGTTTTTTATTTGACATATAAGTTTGCAAACAATGTACAAAAAAGTTATTAAAGCTGCATACAAAAATTGTCCCTTTTTTGCTTTCTTGAGTAAGGCAGCTCCAAAATGCAGGTGTTTCAGCCTAGCTCAGTGCTTTCTGTGGTGGTGGGCCAGCCAAATCAAAGTTTCAAATCAAAGTTTATTTGTCACGTGCGCTGAATACAACAGGTGTAGACCTTACAGTGAAATGCTTACTTACAGGCTCTAACCAATAAAAAAAGGTATGTGTGTGTGTGTGTGTGTGTGTGTGTGTGTGTGTGTGTGTGTGTGTGTGTGTGTGTGTGTGTGTGTGTGTGTGTGTGTGTGTGTGTGTGTGTGTGTGTGTGTGTGGGTAAGTAAAGAGCAACAGTAAAAAGACATTTGAAAATAAGAGTAGCAAGGCTATATACAGACACTGGTTAGTCAGGCTGATTGAAGTAGTATGTACATGTAGATATGGTTAAAGTGACTATGCATATATGATGAACAGAGAGTAGCAGCAGCGTAAAAAGAGGGGTTGGGGGGGCACACAATGCAAATAGTCCAGGTAACCATTTGGTTACCTGTTCAGAAGTCTTATGGCTTGGGGGTAAAAACTGTTGAGAAGCCTTTTTTGTCCTAGACTTGGCACTCCAGTACCGCTTGCCATGCGGTAGTAGAGAGAACATTCTATGACTGGGGTGGCTGGGGTCTTTGACAATTTTTAGGGCCTTCCTCTGACACCGCCTGGTGTAGAGGTCCTGGATGGCAGGCAGCTTTGCCCAAGTGATGTACTGGGCCGAACGCACTACCCTCTGAAGTGCCTTGCGGTCAGAGGCTGAGCAATTGCCGTACCAGACAGTGATGCAACCGGTCAGGATGTTCTCGATGTTGCAGCTGTAGAACCTTTTGAGGGTCTCAGGACCCATGCCAAATCTTTTTCGTTTCCTGAGGGGGAATAGGCTTTGTCGTGCCCTCTTCACGACTTTCTTGGTGTGTTTGGACCATTCTAGTTTGTTGTTGATGTGGACACCAAAGAATTTGAAGCTCTCAACCTGCTCCACTACAGCCCCGTCGATGAGAATGGGGACGTACTCGGTGCTCCTCTTCCTGTAGTCTAAAATCATCTCCTTAGTCTTAGTTACATTGAGGGATAGGTTGTTATTCTGGCACCACCCGGCCAGGTCTCTGACCTCCTCCCTATAGGCTGTCTAGTCGTTGTCGGGGATCAGGCCTACCACTGTTGTGTCGTCTGCAAACTTAATGATGGTGTTGGAGTCGTGCCTGGCCATGCAGTCGTGGGTGAACAGGGAGTACAGGAGGGGACTGAGCATGCACCCCTGGGGAGCTCCAGTGTTGAGGATCAGCGTGGCAGATGTGTTGCTACCTACCCTCACCACCTGGGGGCGGCCCGTCAGGAAGTCCAGGATCCAGTTGCAGAGGGAGGTGTTTAGTACCAGATTCCTTAGCTTAGTGATGAGCTTTGAGGGTACTATGGTGTTGAACGCTGAGCTGTAGTCAATGAATAGCTTTCTCACATAGGTGTTCCTTTTGTCCAGGTGGGAAAGGGCAGTGTGGAGTGCAATAGATATTGCATCATCTGTGGATCTGTTTGGGCGGTATGCAAATTGGAGTGGGTCTAGGGTTTCTTGGAAAATGGTTAATGGTGTTGATGTGAGCCATTACCAACCTTTCAAAGCACTTCATGGCTACGGACGTGAGTGCTATGGGTCTGTAGTTATTTAGGCAGGTTGCCTTTGTGTTCTTGGGCACAGAGACTATGGTGGTCTGCTTGAAGCATGTTGGTATTACAAACTCAATCAGGGACATGTTGAAAATGTCAGTGAAGACACCTGCCGGTTGGTCAGCACATGCCCGGAGCACACGTCCTGGTAATCCGTCTGGCCCAGCAGCCTTGTGTATGTTGATCTGTTTAAAGGTCTTACTCACATCGGCTACGGAGTGTATTCACACAGTCGTCCGGAACAGCTGATGCTCTCATGCATGCCTCAGTGTTGTTTGCCTCGAAGCGAGCATAGAAGTGATTTAGCTCATCTGGTAGGCTCGTGTCACTGGGCAGCTCGCGGCTGTGCTTCCCTTTGTAGTCTGTAATAGTTTGCAAGCCCTCCACATCCGACGAGCATCGGAGCCGGTGTAGTATGATTCAATCTTAGCCCTGTATTGACGCTTTGCCTGTTTGATGGTTCGTCGCAGGGCATAGCGGGATTTCTTGTAAGCTTCCTGGTTAGTGTCCCGCACCTTGAAAGCGGCAGCTCTACCCTTTAGCTCAGTGCGAATGTTGCCTGTAATCCATGGCTTCTGGTTGAGGTATGTATGTACAGTCACTGTGGGGACAACGTCCTCAATGCACTTATTGATAAAGCCAGTGACTGATGTGGTGTATTCCTCAATGTCATCAGAAGAATCCCGGAACATGTTCCAGTCCGTGATAGCAAAGCAGTCCTGTAGTTTAGCATCTGCTTCATCTGATCATTTTTTTTATAGACTGAATCACTGGTGCTTCCTGCTTTAATTTTAGCTTGTAAGCAGGAATCAGGAGGATAGAGTTGTGGTCAGATTTACCAAACGGAGGGCGAGGGAGAGCTTTGTACACGTCTCTGTGTGTGGAGTACAGGTGATCTAGAATTTTTTCCCCTTTGGTTGCACATTTAACATGTTGATAGAGATTTGGTAGAACTGAGGAACAGAGGTTAATACGGAGCGTAGGGGTTGGTAATGTTCTCTAGTTGCGCTGTGATCGGCTCAGTGTTCTATCACTCATGGGGACACTACGTCACTGCAAAATCTTTGGGGAGAGCTCGAAAATTCAAGCCCCTTGGGTGCTGCCATAGAGTTACATTAAAAGTGCCCATCCAAGAAGGCTCAAGGTCATTGGCCACAGATAAAATGGTCAAATCACGTTATGTGTACCATAGCTTTGATTGGACTGATCATGTCAACATCATACTTCCAAAATCTTAGCTTGCAAGCTAGCAGTCATCTTGAATCAAGTTGACAATCTACTGGCAAATCCTTTACAATCCTTGTCATATGAAGAGAAATGTTAAATAAAACATATAGGTGTGCATCAGCCATTACACAACAAGTTGGAAATCGCAAATTCAGCATTGAGTGGTTTGAAAGGAATCAGTGGCTAACTGCAAGAATTGCAAAGCAATGTCTAGCCTGCTATTCAGTGGAGTGGGTGTGTGGGTTTCAGGGTCTCTTTTCAAGTTTTTCCAAGCTTAAAAGGATAAACATTCAACATTGGCCATACTGTCAATGTAGCATGACTTCTGCCATGTTCAAAACAACTGGAAACTCTGAACTGGGAAATGTCAGACTTCAGTGAGTTCAAGACAACTGGGAACTCAGAAAAAAACGAGCTCCGACTGGGAAAATATGTTTTGAATGGTCATCCAACTCGGAATTCAAGTCGGGAACTCAGGCATCTTTCTAGAGCTCTGACCTGAAGATCACTGACGTCATGATTCAACCTTGTTTTTTTCAGAGATCACAGTTGTCTTGAAAGCACCATAAATCCAGAGAATGCCAGACTTTTATGACAAAGTTTGATGACAAAATTTTCCCACGAAGGACCGCCGCACCACCTTCCTGTTCAAGTGAGGGCAGCACAACACGGTTGAGTCCAAAAATGTATTGTATGCTGCTGCATAAATGATGTAATATGCAAGGGAGAAATGTATACTGTAGCTAAGAAAGTAATACTAAGTGTATGTTGTGTAGTAAGCTGTTAGTAGTCCATGTGTCTCACCCTAATAATTTGCTCCCTTTTCCCTTCATAACTTAGCCTACTGTTCAGACTTGGTGGTGCACATGTAGCCTTTAGCCTGTTTTAGAGAAATGTCATCATCGAATATTGTAAGAGCTTTCATTGTCTGCTTATATGCCCCCTTTATTTATCCTACGGTTCTGACTTGGTGTACGGGGAGAATACTGTAAGAACGGCCCACGTTCTGAATTCTATTGCTGTACATTTCAAAAGTGCCGTACAAATAGTTATATTGACTTCGTCCATCCTAGCTCTCTAATTAATGTCTTAATCAAAATTATGAATTGCCTCTTATCCGCACATCGTTCCCTTATGCCATAGTTTGTAGATCTCAATCGTCAGTAGAAACCACATTTGTTTAAGCAAGTCAGCGATATCAGCTATGTTTTTTTTTAAAGGCAGTAAATGAGGCTTTATGAACTGTTTTGCTGCCAGACACGGCTCCGCTGATAGCCAAGTGTAGCAGTGGTAAGGTTTTGGGACTGCTGAATGCCATAACAGTTTGTGGGCACCGTTTGTCACCGTTATTGTGCAATTAATGTATTGTTTAGTGTTGAGTTGTGGCTTTGCTGGTGTGCAACAATAACAAAAAAATGGGAGTTTGCCCAACATGATTTACATGCCAAAATCACCACTGCATCAGATAGATTGCTGTCTTATATTGGCTGCATGGTGGGAGATGAGCAGAGTAAAGCCTCTCCTGCAGTGAGGTTTATGTAGGGAGAACACACCAGACACAGACCCCCAGGGCCCAGATTCCAAGCAGGCACCCATATAAATAATGTTCCAGAGTGTGGACTACATTTCATACCCATCTGAGCTAAACCTCAATTTTCATGCTCCAGCCAACATGAGTCCTTCTCTGTTTTTTCAACTACTATACCATGCCAAGGACTCTGTGGCTAGTGTCCATTCACATACCACACAAGCCACAGCAGTGCATGCTGTTGACAAGCTACACTAAATGCAGGAAACCTCAAATGCTGAATATCGGTTTGTTTCAACTTTACATCCCATTTATTCTACATTGTTACAGAGATCTACTTTCAAATCATTTCCAACTGCACTATATTTTTTATTTTCATAAATCCTACTTTTGATAAGATATATGAAACATTCTAATATAAACATTTAATTAATTAATTTGTGTTCCATTACACAAATTTGTTCTATTCCATTCCAAATGGTTTCCAGAATGCAAAGTGCAACCACAATCAGTTCTAAGCAAACTGACAATATTTCTACTATTTCAGAGGGGTTGGGTTAATAGGTGAAGACACATTTCGGTTGAATGCATTCAGTTCTGCAACTGACAACTACACGTTTCCCCTTTTCCTTCCCATTGACAATACATATACCAATAACGTTATGACAACATCTTATGAAAAACCAACAGGACTCCCTTTATTGTCTAAGGGATCTTGCCACAGCTTCTGTTTTTGGAAATACTGGTGGGTGTGTTTCTGACTCTTTTCATTCAGTGCCTTCGGGAAGTATGTACAAAGAACATGGAATACATACCATTTCAATAATAAAAATAAGTTTAAACTATACATTCAAATATAGCCTCTACTTTCCTCATTGCAATGTTTTCACTTCTCCCCCCCAAAAAATGATGAGGTAGATTCTGTTTACTGTTTGTCTTCTGTTTAGGTCGAGGGAGCGGATGAAATAAAATATTCATATAAAAATCGATCCCTTTACAGTAGGTTTCTAAAAAGTAACTGGTTTCTTTAAAAGGTTGATTAATGCAAAGTCATACAATTGACAGAAAACAAATAGGTGGGCAGCAACATTTCTTTATCATTAATACTGGGAGGTCATTTTTTCCATATAATGATTGATATCAATTCAGAGTGATACCCTGCTCTTAAACCCACTGATATGACAGAATTCTTGAAATAGTTTTGGTGTTACCAGAATGATGAACAATGCCAAAGTTGAGTAACACAACCTATCCTATATGTTACAGTAGAGTGAAAGTGATATCCTCCTATTTACTCTAAAACTGAATCTGGTTGAACGTCACCAACGCTCAAAACACTCATCTTTAAATGCCCTTACAGTGGTCCCAAAGTCATTCAACTGAACATTATTATTTTTAAATCAACAATAGAAAATCCCCACACAAAAAGATCCACATTACAACAGGAAAAAAGGTGTAGGAGTATTACACGTATAAGGAGAGGAGGGGCCTGTGGGGTGCAGGAGGAGGGTTGGGGTGAAAGGTCAGCAAAGGAGGCGGGTGAGCGTGAGGAGAGCTGCCAGGCTGGGCAGAGCAGGGCTGAGACTAGAGGCTCCACCAGATGACATGCAGTGGTCTCTGTTCTGGCCGATGCAGGCAGCATAGGCCATGACATGGGGAATGTAGTTCTGCTCGTGGACACCGTGCAGCAGATGAGCCATGGGGCCCTTAGCAAACACAGCCACATCCTCTCCTCCATGAGTCTCCATACGCAGCGGCACTGCAGACTGGGCCTGGTAGTTATTTCCCTCTGGAGAGAGGGGTAGGGTGGAGAGAGAGAAAGGGAAGGAGAAATAGATCAGATGGATGATTTCTGGCATACCAAAGACCAAGTGGTGTTCTCTATGACAGAGGACTGTCAAAATGGCACTACGTCAATGAGAGTAAGACTTTACTTACGATAGTCAAGGGTGGAGACGTTCTCTCTCAGACCGTTGATAACTTTGAACCCTGGTCCGTTCCCATATAAGATGGCGGTAAAGGGTTTCTGGTCCACATCACTCAACATGGGAGCCAGTCCTGTAGACAGAGAGGAAAATAATATCCCACCTCCATCACGATCCATTGTGAAACAAAGTGAATCAAATCAAATTGTATTTGTCACATGCACCGAATACAACAGGCGTAGACCTTACAGTGAAATGCTTACTTACAAGTCCCTAACCAACAATGCAGTTCAAAAAATATGAATAAGTATAAGAATTAAAAGTAACAAGTAGTTATAGAGCAGCAGTAAAATAACAATAGCGAGACTATATACAGGGGGTACCAGTACAGAGTCAATGTGCGGGGACACCGGTTAGTCAAGGTAATTGAGGTAATATGTACATGTAGGTAGAGTTATTAAAGTGACTATGCATAGAATCATACCCAGATGACTGATACAGTGCATCTACATAAAATCCATGGTTGAAAAATGATTCATTACTCACCAAAAATGGTGTTCCCTCTTGGCGTGTAGCCTCCGAAGTTGAACATGTGAGAGTGGTCAGCAGTGACGACAGTCATTGTGTCATAGATGCTGGTTATGAGGCCGGCGCGGCCGATGGCCCGGTCCATCTCCACTGCCTCATGTAGGGCCTGCTTGGCTTTGCCCTCATGATGTCCGTGGTCGATGCGCCCCCCTGCCAACGCACAGCCTGCTTAACCTCTCTCTCTCACGCAGATGAGAACATCTAGCACCAGCACTGGCAAAGCAGCCTCAGCTGTGCAAACTTTACATTCACATTATATAAATGATTAACCTGATGCAACAGATATTTACTGGTGCCAGAGTAAATGTGATAAAACACTCACCCTCCACCAGCAGATAGAATCCCCTGGGGTTTTTCCTCAGGATCTTGATGGCCAGCTCCACCATCTCTGTCAGGGAAGGATCTGTCTCAGTGTTTCTCTCCAGGTTGTAGGGAAGATCTCCCGGCTCAAACAGACCTGTGTTAACACAGGAAGCTCGGTTTAATACTGAGAAGATGATTAACAGTGATCAACTTGCACTGTATGAGAAAACTGTCATTTATACTGTAACTCTAATTGGGTATTATCAACTAGTGTGTACATGGTATTGTTGTTTCTTGCTCATTAACATATTTTGAGGCTTGCCTTGTAAGAGGTTATATTTGTTGCACCTGTTAGTGAGAATGCTGTACCAATTTAACTGGTATGTGGTAGTAGTGTGACATTAATTAAACATGTATAGGGGACAGATTGGAGTGGCAGCAAGTCTTAAACCTTTATGGTTGAGCATTTTGCCCTATATTTTTGCTCTGTTTTGCCATGTAATCGCTGCCAGTTTGTGCAAACTCAAAATATTAATTGATATGCTGTATGTGTAAACACATTACTTAGCAGCCAAACTGCTTGCACCAATCCCATGTAATTACAGTAAAATACTATGAAATGTAAATCCTATCTCCCCGCAATGAATTTCATTCATTATGATTACGGCAGCATTTACTTTTTTACATTATAATACAGTCAATTCTACAGTACTGCTTTGATACTGTATTTAGGTTACAGTAGGTAGTTGACAATGAGCTGCCTATAAATTACTGTCAAATTCACAGCAACCACTTTATAGTGTGACTACAAAAGATGAAACAGGCAGGTCGTAAAATCTATATATACTGAAGAAAAAAATAAACACAATATGCAACAATTTCAAAGATTTTACTGAGTTAGAGTTCATATGAGGAAATCAGTCAACTGAAATAAATTAATTAGGCTCTAATCTATGATTTTACATGACTGGGGACACAGATACACTACCGGTCAAAAGTTTTAGAACACCTACTCATTCAAGGGTTTTTCTTTATTTTTACTATTTTGTACATTGGAGAATAATAGTGAAGACATCAAAACTATGAAATAACACCTATGGAATCATGTAGTAACCAAAAAAGTGTTAAACAAATCAAAATATATTTTATATTTGAGATTCTTCAAATAGCCACCCTCTGCCTTGATGACAGCTTGGCACACTCTTGGCATTCTCTCAACCAGCTTCACCTGGAATGCTTTTCCAACAGTCTTGAAGGAGTTCCTACATATGCTGAGCACTTGTTGGCTGCTTTTCCTTCACTCTGCGGTCCGACTCATCCCAAACCATCTCAGGGTCGGGGGATTGTGGAGGCCAGGTCATCTGATGCAACAATCCATCACTCTCCTTCTTGGTAAAATAGCCCTTACATAGCCTGGAGGTGTTCTAAAACTTTTGACCGGTAGTGTATGCATTTGTTGGTCACAGATACCACAGATACCGGTGTAGGCCATCATTGTAAAAAATAATTTGTTCTTAACTGACTTGCCTAGTTAAATAAAGGTTAAATAAAAAAAATATATATGTCTGGTGAGTATGCAGGCCAAGGAAGAACTGGAACATTTTCAGCTTCCAGGAATTGTGTACAGATCCTATCATGCTGAAACATGAGGTGATGACGACGGATGAATGGAAGAGAAATTAACATTGAATTCTCTGGCAACAACTCTGGTGGACATTCGAATTGCACACAGTCTCAAAACTTGAGACATCTGTGGCATTGTGTTGTGTGACAAAACTGCACATTTTAGAGTGGCCTTTTGTTGTCCCCAGCACACGGTGCACCCGTGTAATGATCATGCTGTTTAATCAGCTTCTTGATATGCCACACATGTCAGGTAGATGGATTATCTTGGCAAAGGAGAAATGCTCACTAACAACAGGGATGTAAACAAATTTGTGCAAAACATTTGGGAGAAATAAGCTTTTTGTATGTATGGGGGAAAAAAATGATATTTTTTTTCAGCTCATGAAACATGGGACCAACACTTTACATGTTGCGTTGATATTTTGTTTAGTGTACAACCAACAATAAAAAAAAGAACTCACCCAAAATGTAATCCACATTATTAGGATTTACTGATAGAAGTTCTCTCTTGTTCCATACATACTGGGCTTTCTGTTCATTTAAAAAAAGAAAACAAGATATCATATGGGATTGATCTGAACATGCGACAACTTAAAACTATTCAAATGTCCTTGATAAGAAAAAAGAGAAAGGAGGAGGACTGAGAGAAGAACATGGAGGAAGCAGCAGGACATGGTGAAGAGGAGTGAAAGACGGACTAAGACGGAGCAGCTGACCTTGTTTTTCATTCTATTAGTCCACTCCTCCACCAAGTTCCTTCCATCTTTGCGGGTACCAAAATGTTTCTTATCTCCAGGATACTCCACATCTGACTGGTTTTTGGGGAACATGTACTTCCTCCCTCCTCCCATAATCACCTAGACATACATTATAGAGATAAAACATTTGATTTATCTCTATGGAAATCCACAGCAAGAATAATTAGGAGAGGAATTACTGTCTGTGAGTCGTAACATTACAGGTGCAAGTTGCTCAATATTACTGGCTGAACAATGGACACAGTTTGCATGCAGGATTACTGGATGTTTTCTGTAATATCAGGATCCATATTATATGCTGTGACTCACATCGATGTTGGGAATGTTCTCAAAGAGCTGCCTGGCGATGTCCTTGCAGCCTGCCTGTACTGCCTCAGCGGGCATTTCGCCATCAGAGAACCAGTCCCTATCCACACAGTGAGCGTAGGCTGCGCTGGGGGTGGCATGGTTCACACGCGTTGTTGTGACTATTCCCACTGACTTGCCTGGGTGACAAACACACAAACAGTTTTCGAACGTGCTGCTTGGATTCTGTGCAATAGTCTGCTAGATCTGAAGTCAACCAATTGATCCAAAGAATCTGGAAATTCTAAGAGTAATTGCTATATCAGACAGATAATTGTGGTGTATAAATATCTCCACTGAGAATCAGTGGGTCAGCAACTAAAGAGCTAACGTCTGTTCCTGAGGTGATTATGTGAAGTATCTATTTCTGTGTTATGTGAAGAGCTCAGGTCATAAGGTCACAGCCTGCCTGGTCTGGTCTCTGGGGAATGATTGGATCCCTGATCATATGTAGCTATAAACTCCCCATTGACATCCATGCATGCCTACAGTACGTTTACAATGTTATCATGCTGTGTCTCTACTGCTTATCCCAGGATGGCCAAATAAGCCTTAGTAGATCTGGTGTGGAGAGGTACTGTGAATAAACATGTTATGATGACACTGTACCTGCTTCCTTGGCCCATCTTAGGATGGAGGTGACCTCATTACCCTGTGTGGTGTTGCACTGGGAACGGACAGCAGCTGCACTCACGCCCACAGTGCCCTCGTTGGCCTTCACCCCACAGAGGTATGCCGTGGCGGTGCCCGCACTATCTGCTACCTGGGCATTTGTGTTATACGTCTGCAGAGACAGCACAGTACCATGTGTCAATTATATAGAATTGTAGTAGGAGTCATTGTTGTGCATGCCGTGTTGGTGTTATACACCCCCTCCAAACATCTTCACCTCTAAATGCACAGATTGTGTAATTACATGATAAATAATGTGTGGAATTTGCTGCTCCATTAACAGTGCAGATACAGTAGTTACATTATGTCTGGCTTCTTGACAAGTATGTAACATAATAACACATCATATCGTACGCCATACACTAGTGGTCACCAACATTTTCTGAGTCAAGCTCACTTTCCTAGTCAATATAAAATGCAAGCCGAGATCTACCGTTGTCACGCCCTGACCTGAGAGAGTCGTTTTTCTCTGTTTGGTTAGGTCAGGATGTGACATGGGGTGGGCATTCTATGTGTTGTATGTCTATGTTGTTTTTTCTTTATTGGCCGACATATAGTTTCCAATCAGAGGCAGCTGTCATTTGTTGTCTCTGATTGGGAATCATACTTAGGCAACTTTTTCCCCACCTGTGTTTGTGGGTTATTATTATTTCTGTGTGTATACGCCACAGTTGCGTTATGTTTCTTGCAGTTTACCTGTTTATTGTTTTGGTTCGGTTTTCTTCTAATAAAGATGTGGAATTACCGGCACGCTGCGCCTTGGCTCATATATGACAGGGAATTTGAAGATAGAGAACGTGACAACCGTTCATATTTTTAAACATGACTTAAAAAGCGTAAGCCTATGTATGCAACATTATCCAGCTGATTGTGAAACTCAAGTTGCACGGAATTATTTCTGCCTCATGCAACAATTCATGTTGTTAATCCAATGTCCAGATAAAGTGAAATATTACTCGAGAGACAAGCCGATGCAAGCTCATCGAAACACCTTTCTATTGTCCTTCATTGCAGCTGCAGTGCTGGTTGTAGCGTGACTAGAAGTAGGGAGAACGTGCATTTTATGCTTATAAAAGTGTTGAACAAAGCATTGACAGTGCTGAATAACAATTTAAACATGAACTTACTCATAAAAACAGCAGCTCTTTGCTGTATTCGTTGAGTCTCTCTCTAGACATGGTTTAACATTTTGAAACCTCCCAGTATGAACTTTGTTGTGCGCTCTAAGAATTTTTTTACAGTCTATGAGGAAACTGTGCAGACACGGTGATCTGAGCTATCTGATTGGCCAGCGGTAGGCCTGTAGGTACACTTGATTTGCTCTCTGAGCCTGTCGGAAAGGCAGAGTTCTACCTTCTGACACATGAACTGGTACAAAATGGGAACACTTTGCCTTCCTGGCGCTAGCACTGCTGAATCAAGTGCACCTACCGCCAACAGCACAAAAAAATATTATTAAAAATTGGAACGCAAGGCTTTATCATTGTTTGTTTTTTTACAGACATGTTTGGTGATCGATGAGGAAGGCCTTGGAGATCGACAAGTCGATTACGATTGACCGGTTGGACCACTGACGTAGACCATATGTGGCCTTGTATCTTGCTGGTGCAGAATTCATTGAGGGATAGTTCACCCAAATTAGAAAATGACACATTGGTTTCCTTACCCTGTAAACAGTCTATGGACAAGGTATGACTGCAATCCATGCTTTAGTTTAGTTTCCCTGTCACTGTTTCTACATGCAAACGTTTTAGCATTTGTGGCACAAATCCCATTCAAGTCATGGGACTGATATTCAAATCTATGTTAAAATCATCTATAAGGGACTTTGTTAAACTTCAAAATACATGTTTAAATATTTCGGATGATTTGGAAATGATGCGCAAAAAATGCTAATATCGGTCCCATGACTTGAATGGGGTTTGTGCCACAAATGCTAAAACATTAACATGTGGAAACAGTGCCAAGGAAGCTAAACCAAAGCATGGATTCCTAAGGAAACCAATCTGTTATTTTGTAATTTGGGTGAACTGTCCCTTTACTTACAGATCAATATTGCATGCTATTTTCTAGCGCTTCTATAGGATAACAGACCAGGTCAGACCTTGGAAAGCGCCACAAAGGGGAACTTGTCCATCTCCAGCTGGGTCTCCTCTCCACTCTGTCCGCTCAGCTGCCCCTTCAGTATTCGTGCTGCAGTCACTGTGGGAATGCCCATTCCTACACAACAAAAGCAAAGCGGCGCTCGCTCTGTTAGGGTGTCAATCTATTTAAGGGACTCAGAGCCTTTCCATCTCATGCATTAACACCATTTAGTTTTCCATCTGGTTAACATTGCTCTGTGCTCGCTTTTCACAGCAGCTGCTCTTCCCACTAAACAGACACCTATACATTTGGTGGAAAGGACCCCCCTTTTACTTGAGATCTGCCTTTTCACAAGTCAACGAGATTGATCTTTTTAGAGTTGACTATCTATTTTTCCCTTAGTTTTCATATACACTACCGTTCAAAAGTTTGGGGTCACTTAGAAATGTAATTGTTTTTTAAAAGAAAAGCAACTTTTTTGTCCATTAAAATAACATCAAATTGATCAGAAATACAGTGTAGACATTGTAAATGACTGTTGTGGCTGGAAACGTCAGATTTTTTATGGAATATCTACCGTACATCGGCGTACAGAGGCCCATTATCAGCAACCATCACGCCTGTGTTCCAATGGCACATTGTGTTAGCTAATCCAAGTTTATCATTTTAAAAGGCAAATTGATCATTAGAAAACCCTTTTGCAATTATGTTACCACAGCTGAAAACTGTTGTTCTTGTTAACGAAGCAATAAAACTGGCCTTCTTTAGAATAGTTGAGTATCTGGAGCATCAGCATTTGTGGGTTCGATTACAGGCTCAAAATGGACAGAAAGTAATAACTTTCTACTGAAACTCGTCAGTCTATTCTTGTTCTGAGAAATGAAGGCTATTCCATGCGAGAAATTGCCAAGAAACTGAAGTTCTCGTACAAAGCTGTCCCTTCACAGAACAGCGCAAACTGGCTCTAACCAGAATAGAAAGAGGAGGCCAGCATCCCGGAGTCGCCTCTTCACTGTTGACGTTGCGACTGGTGTTTTGCGGGTGCTATTTAATGAAGCTGCCAGTTGAGGACTTGTGAGGTGTCTGTTTCTCAAACTAGACACTCTAATGTACTTGTCCTCTTGCTCAGTTGTGCACTGGGGCCTCCCACTCCTCTTTCTATTCTGGTTAGAGCCATTTTGCCCTGTTCTGTGAAGGGACTAGTACACAGTGTTGTACGAGATCTTCAATGTCTCGCATGGAATAGCCTTCATTTCTCAGAACAAGAATAGACTGACAAGTTTCAGTAGAAAGTTCTTTGTTTCTGGCCATTTTGAGCCTGTAATCAAACCCACAAATGCTGATGCTCCAGATACTCAACTATTCTAAAGAAGGCCAGTTTTATTGCCTTTTTAATCAGCACAACAGTTTTCAGCTGTGCTAACATAATTGCAAAGGGGTTTTCTAATCATCAATTGGCCTTTTAAAATGATAAACTTGGATTAGCTAACACAACGTGCATTTGGAACACAGGAGTGATGGTTGCTGATAATGGGCCTCTGTAGTCTATGTAGATATGCCATAAAAGAAAACAGCCATTTCCAGCTACAATAGTCATTTACAACATTAACAATGTCTACACTGTATTTCTGATTAATTTTATGTTCTTTTAATGGACAAAAAAATGGCTTCTCTTTCAAAAACAAGGACATTTCTGTGACCCCAAACTTTTGAACGGTAGTCTTGCTGTCAAAATAGATGATTTGGTAGAGGTTCTGAACTGACGTGCATGTCCTCTTTATCCAGCGTGACTTTTTTAAGCATGGTAGTCATACATGACAGAGAAACGTGCACTGTATACTGCTGCATCTAAACATATACAGTTAAGGTCCTTTGGGGTACACAGTTTAATGGGTCACTACATACAGCAACATAACACAAAGCAGCAGCCAAGTTATCTATTGGCATTGGCAGCATGTTTGTGTAATGCTTGATGGCTAACATACTCAACATACGATTTTGAAAGTGTGACATTCTATTTACTTCTGACTGGATTATATCAGTCCACCAGAATGTTTTGATAAAAACAGCTATGGATTGATGAGGAAGATATACTCGTTTTCTACAACAACCACTAGGAAAGATAATCTAGAACTGCATACAAATATTAAATCAGTATGCGGCACATAAGCTCCTTGAGTGCATTACATTGCGTTAAGACTTCACTTTATCATACAGTATGGCACATACTCATGGATTGAAATAGGCTCCTGCAGTCATGGCTTACCATCACCAAGGAAGAGGATGAGGTTCTTTGCAGTGTTTTGGTTGAGCTTCTGAAGTGTGAGGGCATTCTTCAAAGTATGCTGGGCCCATGTGTTCCAGAACAGGGGATCTTTCTCTTGGTCTGCAACACGGAGATAGTTTTAGTTTAAATGAGGAGGAAAAGAGGCCAGTGGAAGTGATCTGTAACAACTGTGAAAGTAGTGGGACAAGTGGGACGGAATATGCCCAAATTAAATAAAACACACTTTGAGGTTTATCCATAGAAGCATTTTTTGATGGACAAAAATGTGATAAACACAGAAAAGATAGAACCCATTAATAACTTATTGACTTGTATTCCATAACCTAGTTATAACCTTGTTAATGTTTTACCCCCAGAAAATGACATAGTTCCTTTGTGAGTAACTGTTTTCAAGTCTCAGCATGACATATAATATGACCAAGTATGAATGATAACATCAAAGAACCAACACATGTACTGTCTGTATTAATGATGACAAGTTCTGTAGGCTCTGGCAACCATAGAACCTCTGACAACTCCAGCGTGTAGGCTTCTTATTTCTGAAATTACATGTTGCCTACTATAGCCTAGAACTGCACACACATGTATGATGTTACAACAAGAAGGAACATAATCTTCTTACTGTATGGGTAGAAATATTATACATCTGGAATCCATTTTGTGAACCTCTCTTGATCTGTACATAGTCTTTCAGGAGCTAAAATATTCTGGTTATTTTGAACAGAGGAGTAAGAAAACAGAGGTTCCATTGCCACACTGTAAATACAGTGTGAACTTTGTTCAGCTGGGTAAATAGACTGACAGTTATAACCCTAACGAGCCGTGTTATTCTAAACAAGATGCAATAAACCACAGAAAAGTAGCACTTCCTTCATAAGAGCATTTGGAGACTTCTGCACATCTCCAATAAATCAAAGCCCAATTTTGTTTCTCTTCCTTCTCCCTGAAGTGTGCACTCATTCACTCCTCAAGCATTGGATTGGTGTAAGCATTGGCTAGAGTGAGTCTTCACCACATTTCCTAAACGAATCCCTTTCCTTTCAAATCTATGAGTAGGCTTGAACAAGTGCACACTTCAGGGAGAAGGGGGAGAGAAACAGTTAGTATGTGTCCCCTCCTAGCTCTTTCTGATGGATTTCAGTCAAACAGTTGGATGCTGTTACAAGACAATACATTTATTGATGGGTTTGTGTCTCACCAGGAAACTGAGGCTTCCCCAGGCCTCCCCAGGCCAGACATGAGCAGATGATGAGAAAGAATGTCATGGTCGTAGTGTTACCTGGGACTACCGTCACATACCACATCCCAAACTAGAGTGAGTCTGGAAAATAAGGAGAAATCAGTGCTGATGAAAGAACACACAAAATGATGTTGATTGACAGAAATAAAGTTCATTAGTTTGCTGTAAAGTGCAACAAAGAAGGGGGAAGCAGGTAAGTTTCAACTTAGGCATTCACAGTGAAAATAAATAGTGGTATTGTGGTAATGTAGTCCCAACCCGGCCCCAAAGGCTCTAGTTAGCCAGCCTTTAATATATTATTATACCCCCCTTCCTTTCCCAGTCCCTCCCCTCCCCTGTCCCTCTTTTGTGCTGTGGTCAAGGTCACTTTAATGGGATTGTGGGCCATAGCACAGAGAGATTTAACAGCCATAACAAAGCCGATTAACACCAAATGATTGACTGGTCACTTCAACCCATAAGTAAATGAGAGAACATTTTTAAATTAGGTTTAGAGTTTATAAAGAAGAGAGTTTGAAAAAAGAATTTTTACACATGCTCTAAATAAGCATTATGTGCTTGAAAGAAAATGGTATTTCACAAAGTCTTGAAACTGTGTGCGATTGAGTCCTGTTACTTTGATATTAAAACAGACAACGCAAGTCCTACAAAATGTGTGTAAAATATGCTAAAGTTGAGCTCATACAAATCTGCTAGCTGGTCTCTAAGGAGAGGAGAGGTTTTACCGTGCCACATACGCAGGTCTATCCTCTGAGTGAAGCTCAGAAGTGGTCGGGCCCACCAATCGGCAGCACACTAGCCAGCCTGCAGGTGAAATAGCAGAGCAGTGCCAGGACGGTGACCAGGAGAATGCCAGAGAAAAAGAGGGTCACCGCCATCGAGAGTCCATCTTGGCCCATGTTGTCAAGGAGAAAAAGTGTCCAGGTTTGAATTCGTATAAAAAAGAAAGACAGATGTTTCCAGTTTCACCTGCCAGCTCAGTACCTGAGCTCTAGGGGGTGAGTCCCTGTACAGGGTTCAATCTGTTTGAGTGGATCTGGGATTAGGTTTAATAATGTTGGTGAGCTCAGGGCTCAGTGACACAGGCTACTCCATTCTGGGATAACACTTACCTCAGACACATTCCCCCAAACAGATGACTTTGGCCATCCAAAATGTGATAGAAGAAGAAGAAATAAATCCAGTTCAACCAATGTTGTGCTCCAAATGGCATGTTTTGATCCTTTCCTTTCAAAAACTCTGGGTTTTGGCGTTATCCTAGGGTATGCTGTACACTGCTACTGGTTCGATCCCGGGCTGTATCACAACAGGCCGTGATCGGGAGTCTCATAGGGCGGCGCACAATTGGCCCAGCGTTGTCCGGGATAGGGGAGGGTTTAGCCGGGGTAGGCCGTCATTGTAAATAACCATTTGTTCTTAACTGGCTTGCCTAGTTAAATAAAGGTTAAATAAAAATAAAAGACAGAATATCTATGGTGATATTGTTAATGTCTCAGTGTCTCTAGCACCTGTATTCTTTCCCCCTCTGAACTACCATTGCCTTGTTGAGGAGATGATAAGATGTAATGCCTGTATAGCTTATAAAGGCTCCATAAATATCTGCATAAGACCATACAATGAGTTATTCATTCAGTCATTAGATAAGGCATGTACAGGAGAAATTGTAGATGAGATGATATCATCCTCTCCTAAGTATATGCTACACATTCCACTCCATTAGTGTCGACTCAAACACAAATCACCTTGGAAGATAAGTATGGCCATGTCTAGGGAGCAATGACTGTCTAATATTTGCAATTGGTTCAAATAAAACCTGAAAAGAACAAAGGCTTGCCATGTGTTTTATTTGTATATGTTTACCTGTAAAAGGTGAGCGTGTCCAACCAATTGAGGTATTGTGCGTAGCATGTGTATTAGTTATTTTCTAGAGAAATAGTATCTGTTGTGGATTCTGACATGTATTTTACTATGGTTGAGCACTCACTACTAGTTGACCTTTATAATGATGAAAATGAACATCCAACAGCATAGGATACCAACCAAAATGAATTAAATTGGCTGTATGTCTAGATACGTGATTTAGTGTGGTGATGTGAAAACTTGCAAACAATCATCACAATCTCAAAAATCCCGAAATCAGATATTGGTGCAAACGCAAATAAAAAATGTGTTTACCAAAAGGAAGGTACGTATTGCTATTGTTGTATTAATGCTCAATCACGTGTTGGAAAGTTGAGTTCTACCTACAAGAATCTGCAATCACAAAAACGTACAGAACAGCTACATTATAGCGTAATATAGCTTTAAGAAGATGGAAAGCGTTACACGCCATGAAACTATGTAGCGGATTGTTTAATTGCAGCGATTTTCCTGGCAATACAGCCAATTGCAATATTGTATTTTCATATTTTCTAAACAGCTTGCACGCGATAAACCATTGACATCTCCTGATATTCTAAAGTCTATTAGTGAAAAAGTTAAAAGAATAAACTTACTGCGGGATCTATTTAAGCTTCTGTAGCAAAAACACTTCTGTCCGTTGACAAAGCACGTTCACCTATTCATGTGTGTTCTTGAGGATCTTTTGACCATCCTTTTATAAGCCTATCTGCTCTGTCTGGACCGCTGAGAATAGCGGTCGGTATTTCACCTCGATGGTGAGAATCACGCTATAAATAATGGCACCATAATATGAAGAGCTGGAGTGCCGCCTGTCGACCTGTTTCACTGTTGCATTTAGGCTACTCAAAATGATTTGTATTCAAGTTTTTCACGTTCTGTCACGGTTGTCTTCGTCTTCCGACGATATAACGAAATCGTCGTCTGAAAATGTGGACCAATACGCAGCAGGTTCGTGAATGCTCATCTTGATTTTTATTCACTGCAAAAATGAACATACAAAAATAACAAAATACGAACAACTAACAGTCTGGCAAAGCCTAGGGCTGAACACAGAACAATCACCCACAAAACACAAACACAAACACACCCTCATTTATGAGACTCTCAATCAAAGGCAGATAGACAACACCTGCCTTCAACTGAGAGCCCCAATCAACCAAACATAGAAACACACACACTAGATTCCACATAGAACTACCTAGACATAAACCAAAACCCGGACATACTAAATCAAACACCCTTTACACAAACACACCACCCCGAACCACATAAAACTAATACCCTCTGTCACGCCCTGACCAAACTACAAACAATTAACCTTATATACTGGCCAGGACGTGACAGTACCCCCCCCTTAAAGGTGCTACCCCAGAAGCACCTTAAAAACAAACAAAAAAAAATACCCCCAAACAATACCTAAAAGAAAAATTCCCCCTTACTAAAGGGAGGGAAGGGAGGGTGGCTGCCGTCAACGACGGCACTGTGCTACACCCCCCCCTCCCCAACCCACCTATCTTGGAGGCGGCTCAGGTTCTGGCCGTTCCAGGCAGTCTGGGTAGTCTGGCGGTTCGGGGCAGTCTGGGCAGTCTGTCAGCTCTGGGCGGTCAGGGCAGTCTGTCAGCTCCGGCAGGTCAGGGCAGTCTGTCAGCTCCGGCAGGTCAGGGCAGTCTGTCAGCTCCGGCAGGTCAGGGCAGTCTGTCAGCTCCGGCAGGTCAGGGCAGTCTGTCAGCTCCGGCAGGTCAGGGCAGTCTGTCAGCTCCGGCAGGTCAGGGCAGACTGGCCACTCCGGCAGTTCAGGGCAGTCTGGCCACTCCGGCAGTTCAGGGCAGTCTGGCCACTCCGGCAGTTCAGGGCAGTCTGGCCACTCCGGCAGTTCAGGGCAGTCTGGCCACTCCGGCAGTTCAGGGCAGTCTGGCCACTCCGGCAGTTCAGGGCAGTCTGGCCACTCCGGCAGTTCAGGGCAGTCTGGCCACTCCGGCAGTTCAGGGCAGTCTGGCCACTCCGGCAGTTCAGGGCAGTCTGGCCACTCCGGCAGTTCAGGGCAGTCTGGCCACTCCGGCAGTTCAGGGCAGTCTGGCCACTCCGGCAGTTCAGGGCAGTCTGGCCACTCCGGCAGTTCAGGGCAGTCTGGCCACTCCGGCAGTTCAGGGCAGTCTGGCCACTCCGGCAGTTCAGGGCAGTCTGGCCACTCCGGCAGTTCAGCGCAGTCTGGCCACTCCGGCAGTTCAGCGCAGTCTGGCCACTCCGGCAGTTCAGCGCAGTCTGACCACTCCGGCGACTGTTGACTGACGGGCAGCTCCGACGACTGTTGACTGGCGGGCAGCTCCGACGACTGTTGACTGGCGGGCAGCTCCGACGACTGTTGACTGGCGGGCAGCTCCGACGACTGTTGACTGGCGGGCAGCTCCGACGACTGTTGACTGGCGGGCAGCTCCGACGACTGTTGACTGGCGGGCAGCTCCGACGACTGTTGACTGGCGGGCAGCTCCGACGACTGTTGACTGGCGAGGCTGGGGACACGCACCTTGGGCTTGGTGCGGGGTGCTGGTACTGGGCGTACCAGATTGGAGACACGTACCTCAGGGCTAGTGCGGGGAGCTGGCCTGGGGCTCCATCCTTGCCCCTCTTCACAGCCCTTGTGCCCCCCCCCAAAAATTTCTTGGGGCTGCCTCTCGGGTTCCCTTAACTCTTCCATAGCCCTGGACACGAACATCCTTAAATCTGCCCACGTCCATCCATCCATGCTGTTCTCCTGCTGCTTGGTCCTTTGGTGGTGGGTGATTCTGTCACGGTTGTCTTCGTCTTCCGACGATATAACGAAATCGTCGTCTGAAAATGTGGACCAATACGCAGCAGGTTCGTGAATGCTCATCTTGATTTTTATTCACTGCAAAAATGAACATACAAAAATAACAAAATACGAACAACTAACAGTCTGGCAAAGCCTAGGGCTGAACACAGAACAATCACCCACAAAACACAAACACAAACACACCCTCATTTATGAGACTCTCAATCAAAGGCAGATAGACAACACCTGCCTTCAACTGAGAGCCCCAATCAACCAAACATAGAAACACACACACTAGATTCCACATAGAACTACCTAGACATAAACCAAAACCCGGACATACTAAATCAAACACCCTTTACACAAACACACCACCCCGAACCACATAAAACTAATACCCTCTGTCACGCCCTGACCAAACTACAAACAATTAACCTTATATACTGGCCAGGACGTGACACGTTCATTTAAATCAGCCGAGTTCATTGTCAGCTTGTGAAAAACTGAAACATATTATAGGCCTACATACGTAATATAGAGGTTTATTAGCAGCTTATAAACTGTCATTAGTTCATTTATAGCCTAGTTTATAAATGTGTGAAAACAGTTGCTTGACAAATTGTGATAGTATATGACTGCGTTTAATGCACTATACTGACTTTTACAATTATTAGTCTATTGCAGTACAGCCATATTAACTCAGTAACTATGTGGCAAGCAGCTAAATAAGCACACATTTTCAACCAATGTATAATAACGGTTTATTACAGAACTATAAACTATTAATTAATAATTAGCAGTTTATAAAATAGATTATTTACATGCACCAATTTATCCTCAGTGATTTATGTTGTTCATTTTGTGTCCTTTAGATGTCACTAGAGACCAGTGATCATTAACAAAATGGTAACGTGACCCACGTTACCATTGAGGGAGTTCGATTAGGATGAACCGTGTTACACCGGGTTATGGCCCGTCATATGACCGGGCAAAAGCGCTTAGGTTGGAGCGCCCTTTACATATCAACAAGTGGGGTTTAGGGTTATTGGAAACTCATGTTGTTCTGCTCGAACAGTACTCTGCACCTCCTGGTCATATTGTCAATGTCAACCAGGCAGCACGATGCATCATTCAGAAACACACAACATGTATTTTCCTTAGGATAGGCATATGCTTATCCTATGCTTGCTTGGGAAGGGAGATATCATGTGCATTTTGATGAAGAACAAACAACATTTTTATATATGAAACCTCAGAATCCTAAGTCATTACTCCATGTTCTTGACATACTTCAGTTTGTTTTGAACGGGGCACCCGACAAACCCTGGAAGCAGTCTGGTTTCAAAACGAATGTGATCACTTTTCACCCAGTGTTAACTCCGCCCATACGGGCACCGGGGACAGCTTAATCGAATCCTCCCCTTGGCTCCCTCTCATACAGGAAGACTACACTACCTACCCTCTCTCTCCAAGTGTCCCTCACAAACAAACCCCAGTGTGAACCGGCAAACACTACTGGGATTATCTCACCACTGCCAACACTGTAGCAATTGAGGGGGAATAGACATAGCAGGACTTGAATTTACGTTTGAGGTAAGTACGCTTTTACCGCAGGGCCTCACCTGCACTGACAAACAGGGAGGCTACAACATTTGAACAGTATATTTCAATTAAGTATCAATAATTGCTTGGATAAAATAATTTACTGAACTGAATAATAGTAGGCCTACTTAGTATAGGCATGATCTGAGTCCATCTGCTATTCCAATTCCTGTTAGTTTTATTACAATATATATTTTTTTGTGTAAGAACAAAAAACTATTATAGCGAAGGATGATTACAAAGATTGGACCAGCCAGAGCCAAGAGTTTGTTAACTTCTACATAACCATTAGGCCTAGTAGCATGGCACTCAAGGCTAACTTTCACAAATTTCCTGGGGAACTGTGAAAAAACGAGGGCATTATAAAAATAATTATAATCCCATTGATCCTATTAGGCACTTGTTTGCTTTAGAAGCTTATTGCAGTTTCATTTTCTTTGATCTCCACACCTTAAGTGATTGCGCTGCATGTAACGAAATACCCAGTCAACAATTCAAGTTCCTTAATCCTTCAACACTTGAGAGAATTGTGTAGGCCTGTGTGAACAAATTCTAATGAATTGCAGATAAACCACCCCTTATTGCTTTAGATAAATTATCTATCGCTTTATTTGCAAATCCTTGAAAATTGCATAAACCAAAACAGGTAGCAGTTGTAACCTAATTAGGGTAAATATACTTTAATAATGTACCTGGCTGTACCTACATGTAGGCTAAACTATCTTGCACTGTAAACACAAAGGCATATTGTTTTGGTTCCTTTTTAAAGTGGGACCCTTTTTTCCGCAGGATAACTTTTTGCACATTAATTGCAACCACAAATCAAGTCAAACTTTCTAAGAAAAGGTAACAAAATATTTGTATTAAGACCCGCCCATTTCTCAAATCCTGTTGTTAGAATGACGGAAAACCGTCGCTTCTCGTCCTGCTATTGGTCGGGAAAATGCTTTTCAAGGGTAACTTGTAAAGTCAATATTTACAGTGAAGCTTTCGCCTTGTGTGATGACCCGACTGAAAATATAGTTAATATCGTTTGTAGCGTCTGGCAAACCAACAGCTGTCCGCTGAAGGCTTATGAGAGGACTGCATAGACAGAGTGAGCTGAAGTAATGGTGGTAAGAACCTGTTCCGTTTCAAATGTTTATTAATTACATACCATATGTTTATTACATGCATGTGTTGGCTGCCGTTGGTGTAAACAAGTACTCTACATTTGGAACATTTGACCATCTCTGTGCGATGACCCGATGCGTAACAAATGTATGGTGCTCAATTACAATGTTCACTGTTTACCACCATGACATGAGGTAGTGTTAAGTTGACCACATTTTAAAATACCCAAATGTGGGACAACAGGATGATTTTGCTGGACATTCGCAGTTTTGTCCGCGTGATAAAATATTTTTTATTTCAGTTAAATCTCATATGTGTTTGAGGTGACAGTAACGTTATGCTATGCTATTATAGGTATATTTGCTTCTGTTATGTAGAATACTAATTAATCAGTATGTGATCCTCCAAGACATTGCTTCAGGTTTCTTCTAACTTTACTAAATGAGCACCATACAGCTCCCGCTGTACCGAACGAGCTACACTGAACAAAAATATAAACGCAACATGTAAACTGTTGGTCTCATGTTTCATGAGCTGAAATAAAAACCTCACCGACATTTTCCATGAGCACAAAAATATTATTTCACTCAAATGTTGTGTACAAGTGTGTTTACAGCCGCGTTAGTGAGCATTTCTCCTTTGCCAAGATAATCCATTCACCTGACAGGTTTGGCTTGTCAAGAAGTTGATTAAACAGCATGATCATTACACAGGTGCACTGTGTGCTGGGGACAATAAAAGGCCACTTTAAAATGTGCAGTTTTGTAACCAATGCCAAAGATGTCTCAAGTTTTGAGGGTGCATGCAATTGGCATGCTGCCTGCAGGAATGTCCACCAGAGCAGTTGCCAGATAATTTAATGTTAATTTCTCTACCATAAACTGCCTTCAACATAATTTTAGAGATTTTGGCAGTATGTCCAACCGGCCTCATAACCGCAGACCACGTGTAACCACGCCATTCCAGGACCTCCACATCTGGCTTCTTCACTTGCGGGATCATCTGATGGGGTAGTGCTGAGGAGTATTTATGTCTGTAATAAATCCCTTTTGTGGGGAAAAACTCATTCTGATTGGCTGGTCCTGGCTCCCCAGTGGGTGGGCCTATGCCCTCCAAGGCCCCCCCCCCCCCCCCCCCCCCCATGGCTGCACCCCTGCCCAGTTATGTGAAATGCATAGATTAGGGCCTAATGAATTTATTTCAATTGACTGATTTCCTTATGTGAACTGTAACTCAGTAAAATCTTTGAAATTTGTGCATGTTGCGTTTATATTTTTGTTCAGTATAATTGTATTGCACCTAGCCTACTCTTCCCTCGCGCAAAATATGGTGATGCAGAAACGAGAGACCACATGTGCAGCTGTTTTATGAAAATCTAGTAATATGTGGCCAAGGAAACAGTTCTAGTTGGTCCCAGGGATTGAGACTTTTAAAACAGGATTGAGTAAAGTAACAGCAAATATGTTGAATGAGCAACTAATGAGCATGGAGAACCTCCCAAGTTTGACAAATTGACCTGCCTTTCAGTCTAATATGGCTATTTATTGAATTTTGTAGCTCTTCGTCATAGACCAGCTTTGTAAGTAGCTAGGCCTAACTGTCCTCTCCAAGTTTAGCTGGAATTTTCCCGAAAGGATTTGGGAAATGTGATTGGTTGACGATAGGCCTATGACATTGGCATGATTGTCTTGCTCAGAATATCAGATCTCAACAACGATTGGAGAAGTGTTTAACATCAGTACCACATCCTGATGATATAGGCCTACATCTTTTCATATACGCAACGTGACTGCAAAAGACAGGTTGGAATGTGTGAATGAAATACAGGAGGAACCAACCTTTTTTCTGTCCAAATTAGTGGTGTTTGAATTTGTTGATAAAATGCAGGACATGATTGTTTGGTTGCAGAAGAAAAGGCCACTGTCAGGGACATGTGGTCACCCTAGTGTGTGTTTTGCATAATTCCCAGCGGGAACCGGTTTCTGCATTACCAAAACAAGTCATCCCTGAATTTTAGCCAAGCCTACTCACAGACTTAAATAAAAGTGTTTAAGTCTGTGAGTAGATGATCATGTTGGCAGATACTGTATATATACTGCAGATACTGTATAGCCTACTACTACAGCAAAGATGGTTTGAAAACACTATTGAACACACTTTTTCATTGAAAAAGGAAAAATAATCATTTTGAGTCCATAATTGGTTTGTCACTTGTTGTTGCCATCCTTGTTTACATAGTGGTTATTCATTAGCCTACCTAGGGCCCAGGGGTGAGCGTGAGAGTTTCTTGGAAGTCAATATTAGGCCACATGCAGCAGCAGACGCAGGTAATGGAATGTTATCTAGGCCTACCTGAGCTGTAAATCCCACATCATGCAGATAACATATTCTCCATAGGTATTCTCATGTTATACCTGGACGTTAGCCTACATGGTGCCTCCCGTTCATTGTGCAGTAGTCTTTACTGGTTTTTTGAGGGACGTTTTTTTGTGTGTTTCAGGTTAGGTCACTGACTGACATCATATCAGATACAGAATGATCAACTGCAGTATTGTTTTACTGTAGACATGACAGTATAAGGGTTATGTAATGAAGATCATGAAGGGACACCAAGTTCATAGTGTCCTTTGACAAGGATGTGCGAATGACATTATCCAAGTGTTTGGTGCTGGTTTATAGGGGATGGGTGGGGTCGAAGTAGCATAAAGGTATAAGTAACTCTACAAACATTGCTTTATTAACACTTGCATAAACAAACTGTACTAATAGTTTCATCATTGTTTTTTATGAATTACTTGGATATAAAACATGTTATTGGAGTCATTAATGTGGCATTTCTATGATGATAATGGACCTATAGAGAGAGAACAGTGTATGAGAAGACCCATCTGGGTGTCAGAATTTGCAGAACCTCTCAGAGTCTTATTAAATGAATGTTCCAGGCTAAGAAGGGTAAGCCTTTAGTTTTTGTATGTTTATCTTGTGTTACTCTTATGCTTATATTGGCCTGGATACAGTTGTTTTTACCCACCACCTCACAGTATCAGGGTGTTTTCTCCAAAGGAAACATGCAGAGGAAGACATTTAACACCAGGGCCTGTTTGACGTCACAGGTCATGAGCTGCAGTGTTCAGCCGTGCAGTCTGTCTTTATCTACGTCCTTCAAGCAGCCCGGGGTAGTAAAACATTAGACCTTGTGTTGGGCCTATGTGAAATTTTGGACTGGTTTGTGTTGTAGGCTGGCTGTGACTACTGTGTCTAATCCCCTTGAACACATTTTTACATGGCTGTGTTTGTATCCTGAGTGCCTAAAGTTGGAATCTTTGGAATGTGTTCCTAGCTACAGCTCTTCCCCCTAGGTTATACTAAAGGGTTAACATTTGTTTGACTCCTGGGGGGCAGTATCTAGTACTGGGCATTTCCATGTAAAAGGCCACATGAGCACTAACATGAAGTTCATAGGAGCACATACAATTTGGTGTCAAATGAAAGCTAAGAGTCTATATTTTTTTTAAATGAAGGCACATCAATCTTTCAACCATTTTCCATCCTAAAATTAGGAAAAAGCAAAGGCTTTGCTTTTTGGTTAAACCAATGGAAAAGGGGTCTTAAAAGGTATAAAAAAATACACCAAAACACAGTAATGTTGAAGTTGTTAAAAAGTGTACGTCAGAGAGTTATATAAGGTGCTATCATAATCATTTACTCCGGTAGTAAGTCATGTTACAGGTCGTGACATCCTAATCAGGTACTGATAATGCACTTGTATATCTATCATAGATAGGCGCCCTACTAGTACCATCTCTGGGTTGGCCCATTATCTCAACATCCTCCTTTTCATATAGAATTAGCTCGAGACCTCATACAATTTTAACACCAGCCCTTATGAAGATATCTATTTACAACATTATCATCTTTATTTTTTATAATTAACAAACATCAGTTCATTGTCCATTTCATAAGGGACAAAGTCCCTGTACACACTTAGAAAAAAAGGTGCTATCTAGAACCTTAAATGCTTCTTCGGCTGTCCCCATAGGAGAACCCTTTGAATAACCACCATTAGTTCCTTACTACAGAGGGTTCTACATGAAACCCAAAAGGGTTCTACCTGGAACCAAAAAGGGGCGGTCTTATGTTAGCCGCTGCGCTGGCAGCATGTTGGGCACCTCTGGGAGCCCCGGGGCCTCCTTCCTCATCCACATCCTCCTAACATTGTGGAGGCAAGGTTGGCAGAGATGACAGACCTGGTGGGATCTCCCTAGTCTCCCCACAATTCATCCTGCACACACCATCCAGAGGATATTCACAGTCCTCCCATGCGGCCACTCTGTGCTCTCCTGAACGTTGGTGTATGTCCCTCCAGTTCCTTCAATACTTTCGGCCCTTTACTTCCACTTCATAGGACCTTGCGCTGATGTGCCTTATGCATGTGCCAAGACTCCATGTGGCATCCATTGCTTGAGGTGACAGGAGCACTCTAGCAGCTTGGCCTTTTTTTATTACAGGCATATTTTTAGCATGTTGGTCATAGTACTGTTTTGACGTCTCCTGATGTGCACACGTGTGCCTGCACATCCCAAATGACCTTTGGTGTGAGGAGCTTGGGAGCTGTTTGCAGCAGAGAGCGAGTGCGTCTAGACATTAAGCGCTGTACAGGACTGCTACTGAAGGCCTCTGTGGAAGTATTTCTCTATGCCAAAATGGCTTGCTTCACATCTTTGCCATCCTGCATAGCCTTTGTGATGAAAGCCGTTACTATTTTCACAGCTGACTCAGCTTTCCCATTACTCTGACTGTGGTGGGTTGAAGAGGTCACATGATGGAATTCCCAGGCTTTCACAAACAAAGTCTTGACTCGTGAACTTGGGGACATTATCTGTAACTACACTACTGTCAGGTATGCCATATCTGCTGAACTGCTGCTTACAACAGTCGTTGATGCAAGTCGCTGTTGTGTCAACTACTTTCTCCACCTCCCAAAAGCTTTATCATAGATAGGCGGCCTACTAGCTCCATCTCTGGGTTGGCATGATGCCCATTATCTCAACAGAAGTAAAGAACCCTGCCAACTAATATCAACATGTATATTTATTTTTGCTGAAATGATTTCCCTTCTGTAAGTTAAGAAATATCACAGAGTGTTATGTCATTCTGTTACCAAAACCCCAAATATCTTTAAGATATTTTCAAATTTCTCTCCCTCATGAGGAGATTGAATGAGATCTGTTACTCACTTGCCAGTCAGGAAATTAATTTAATAGAAGGAGAGGATAATCCTCTATGTCATTTGGCAATCCAAGGACAGCTATGTTTACGCCAAATGAACAAGAGGCCAATGTTGTCAGTCGTGGGCCAAAACCACATAACCATATGATCTCATTTACCATAGACATTAATCCTTGTGAAGCTGATATTATTTTTGAAGTGGCTGTGGGTACGAATTCTCTGGAACCCTCTTCCCAATAGCTAAAGGCCTGAAGCTTCTGCTCATGTGCGAGATTCTCTACTTTATGCACAGTCTCTGCTCTACTTGTTCGGCTGCCCAGAGAACAAGCTACTCTGGCGAATTTCAGTGATAGAAATGGAGAATGGTGCTTGTTTAATAAAGTTAGATCAAAGCTGAATCAATGTCTGCAAGATCACATAATGATAGTATTTTACAGAACAGAATATAATAACTTAGTATATAACCTTACTGTAAGACAAAAAACACACTTAATTTCTTTTCTCTCATGCGGCCAAAACCCAACCGTATGCACCACAGGGCGGTTACCTTCGGAATCGCAGCCTCTGCCTCTTTCTTTTGTGCAAATTGTGCTTGCATGTCCATTGCCCATATCCTAGAAACACATACCCAAATACATGCACAAACACACACTCCCCTTACACAAATAATCGTCTGGTTTGCAGGATCTGTGACGAATTACTGACGCATGCTTGTGTTTTCTATCCTCCCTCAGAGGCCATGGCCTCACTAGGGTTCAAGAATCCTGGAATATTGACCTCTCATAGCCATCTGCTGCTCTGTGAGACACATCCCCACATGCTGTGGAGGAACACAAACAAAGACACTGTAGAGCCAGAGTCATGTCACAGACCCAGACCATGAGAACACCAAGGGATCCTGTGCAAATAAAAAAATAAAGAAAAATGGTCACATGCACCGAATACAACAGGTGTAGACCTTACAGTGAAATGCTTACTTACAAACCCTTAACCAACAATGCAGTTTTAAGAAAAATAAGTGTTAAGAAAGTATTTACTAAAATAAACTGAAGTAGAAAAAGTTAAGAAGACAAATAGAAGCAACAATAAAATAACAGTAGGGAGGCTATATACAGGTGGTACCATTAAAAAGTCAATGTGCGGGCCACAGATTAGTCGAGGTAATTGAGTTAATATGGTTGTTGTGGGTCATGTAGGGTTAATTTACCTGATGAAGAACATGTTGGTCGAAACGTTGTTTGTGTATCACAGTAAGTTTAATAAAAGAATCAACTTTGGGTGCAGCAAAACATTCTAGACAGGTCTTAGGAAATCAGAGTGACTGTGTCCTATCTTTCTGTTAGGATCTCAAAGAATTACTATGTTATGGAATGCCTATGACCTCACACTATCACTATGTGTGGCCTCGGTAGCATCCGGCTCCTACAGTATAGAGGTGTTCTCATTGACAAAAACCCTTTTGACAGGATACAAACTTACACAGGTGTTCCTGGTGAGTCACAACAAACCTCCTACCATTCGCTTTACATTCGTCTCTCCTACACCTCTCAACAGCAGGAAAAGGGAGTCTGCGTCACCATTGGTCTGAAAATCAGTGTTATTAACGGCGGCGATCTGTGGCAAACTGCAGGAACGCTCTGAGGCACATCTGCACACACATCAGTGCCAAGAAAGTGTCTAAATATGAGAGTGTGCTCTCAGGAATGAGTGCGTGCCATGGATGGGGTTGTGCCGGTGAATACCACAACTTATGTAGGCCGAGGACTGTGATTAGTAACATAGTGCCTGGGCTCATCCACTACATGTGTTACCTTTGTAATGTAGTTGTTTTAAAAGGAATATAGATTGTGACTAAAGTCACATTGTTTTGTTTGTGTGTAAAATGCATTCGCTACATAAAAGGAGGCTTAGGGACAGCCATATTTATAAACTGAAAAGGAGAAGAAAACGTCTCAGTCATTCAAATCTCAGTCATCAGCTATGCATATACAGTAGTGTAGACATTATGATGCTGAGAACTGAAGCCCACTTTAGTCTGGAAATGTACTTTAGAAAAAAAAGTGGTGGCCACAAGTATTCTCCCAGTCTTTTTCTAACCTCTTTCATCACCTCTGTGTCTCTCCCACCATCTCTCTCTCATCAGAACGGTCCCTCCACAGGGTGATGATGGGACTAGGCAGGACCTCGTTAGGGAGAGCCAAGTATATCAGTGTGGACGTCGGTGGGGAAGTTTGCATGAGTGACCTTGTAGAGGTTAAGACAACACTAGTGGCTGTCCGCTGCGCTGTTAGGGACTTGTGATACTGCCAGTAGGATTGACTTGTGATACTGCCAGTAGGGTTGACTTGTGATACTGCCAGTAGGGTTGACTTGTGATACAGCCAGTAGGGTTGACTTGTCATATTGCCAGTAGGGTTGACTTGTGATATTGCCAGTAGGGTTGACTTGTGATACTGCCAGTAGAGTTGACTTGTGATACTGCCAGTAGGGTTGACTTGTGATACTGCCAGTAGGGTTGACTTGTGATACTGCCAGTAGGGTTGACTTGTCATATTGCCAGTAGGGTTGACTTGTGATATTGCCAGTAGGGTTGACTTGTGATATTGCCAGTAGAGTTGACTTGTGATACTGCCAGTAGAGTTGACTTGTGATATTGCCAGTAGGGTTGACTTGTGATATTGCCAGTAGAGTTGACTTGTGATACTGCCAGTAGAGTTGACTTGTGATATTGCCAGTAGGGTTGACTTGTGATATTGCCAGTAGGGTTGACTTGTGATACTGCCAGTAGGGTTGACTTGTGATATTGCCAGTAGGGTTGACTTGTGATATTGCCAGTAGGGTTGACTTGTGATATTGCCAGTACGGTTGACTTGTGATACTGCCAGTAGGGTTGACTTGTGATATTGCCAGTAGGGTTGACTTGTGATATTGCCAGTAGGGTTGACTTGTGATATTGCCAGTAGGGTTGACTTGTGATACTGCCAGTTGGGTTGACTGGCGCTGTCCATGTACTAAAAAGCTGGGTTTGGTTTGGTTGGTCTAGCAGTTAGAGCTGCCTATTTGCTGTCTGTGGAGGCTGAAGACGCAGAGCCATTGGCAGGAGTTATAGGAGAAAGTAACTAAGCTTGGCCTAGGCTAGGTGCAAGTGTCATGGATAGATTGATAACAGGAGAAATATAAGTTGCTCTGGATAAGAGCGTCTGCTAAATGACTCAAATGTAAAATGAGAACACCTAGTACTACACTTTTAAATTACAGCTGTTTACCTAAGTAGTAAAATAATCATTTTTTAAGAAATAGTGCATTATCCTTCTGGGTGAAGGGTTAGACAGGGTAACAATTGGAACAATCAACTGTCATGCCTATCAGGTGACGGTAACCCAGGCAACAACTGAAAGCATGCAGTGGGAGGGTGTTTCTATCCAGACTCCACCCTCTGGTCTAGCCCTATGGATTGGAGAGTGGGAGTGAACTAGCCTACAAAAGTTCCCTCCCTAAATCGAAATGAAACCACTGTGGAATGCACATACACTCCTCTTACACACCCTCACACTCAGTCATGCCCGTCGATCAAGTCAATGCTTCTTCCTGTTTTTTTGCGAGTTCCCTCTCTGTTTTGTCTCGTTTGGCTAAATTGGGCTTAGTGGGAGCTCCTGGAGAGAGTGTAGTGACAGAAGGCTGAGCAGAACAACATAGCTGCTTGAGAAGAAGGGCTCTTTGTAAACGTTTACAGGACTTTTTGAGTGGGTGAGTTTTGACGGTGTCCATGAGATCAGCCCCCAGGGGGTTTGTTGAGTAAGGGGGTAGGGGGAAGGGAGGAGGTGAGTGTGTGCCTGTGAGGTGAAGAGAGAATTTAATATTCCTTCCCCTGGACTGGAGCAACCCAAAGCAGACAGACAGAGACTCTTCCTGATGGATCTGAGGGTGAAACCATACCTAGAATTCCCAAAGACTGTTAAAGAGTAAACGTCACACACATCCTGACCAAAGGAAAGGAGAAGGGCCTGGAGGAGCATGGAAGCACTGAGGGAGTCTTTTCTGCATTTGACCTTTCAGATGTCCACGTACAAGAGGGCCACTCTGGACGAGGATGACCTGGTGGACTCCACCGGAGATGAGATCTACCCCTCCTCTGCCATGCAGGTAGGCACAACTATTCCTTTGTATAAACATTTTCGACAAACTCTGACACATGCCAAGTCTGTCTAGAGACGCACTCATTCTGCTTCTTTTGTTGTTATGTGATGATCTGCTTACATTGTATGACAAATTCCATTCCATTCCAAAGAAATTCATAACCATTGAGCTAATCAAATTCCAGATTTTCTATTGTCTTTGTGAGGACTATGAGCGCCATGCTATTTCCTGACAGCCTGCTATTCTCTGTCAGCCATGTGCTATGTTTAACATTAAGGGCTACTTGAAGAGAAAGACTTCAATCTCAGGAGGAACCCTTTTATAAAACAAACTACCCTTTACAGTGGCCCATACAGTATCTGCATTTCTGGGTGCTTCAAAAAGCCTGCATAATCAGTTGCCGAGCCCAGCAGAATACAACAGTCTTATAACTCTGAAATAACCCCTGTGCAGGATCCTTCTTTTTCCCCTGCACTAAGTAGAGCAGAGATATATCCACAACTGATTAAGTAGAAGAATGCAGAACAACATACTGCACATACTGTGGATTGTTGTTTTTTTGGATTATCATAGAAACAAACATATCCGTAGATAGAGAAAGGTATACTGAAGTTTTAGAGGCTACAACAACAGTAGCTATGTAACTGAAACCAAAACAGGTTATACAATAGACCTGCGCTGTCTGAGTCAGTGGCTTCACACATGTCTGCCTACAAGTCTTCTCAATTGCACACATCAATACAGATTACAAGTTCAATCCCACCCAAACCTCAAAGTCTAGAGGATTGGGAAGCCTGTGGCGGCTTTGTCACCAGGGCTGCTCACATTCAGTGTGACATTTGAACTTTGCCTTAGTTAATGGGACTAAATCTAATTCTTTAACAGGTCTGGGATAATTGGTTTTCGCGGTGTGTGTAAAGCTCAGTGAGGGGAAGCCACATTAATTCCTATAGTAATTGAGCAGATCTAAAACTCAAGTGAGCTTTCAGTAAACGCAGTCAGGCTGACATTTAAAAAACATGACCATGTCCTAGTTCATCCATTGTGGTTAGTGCTCTGCCTTCCTGTTATCTGGGGCAGAGGCACAATGCATTTTAATGATGCTGGCTGAAGAACTATAAAGAAATGAACAAAATATGAATACATGACCTTTATATAGAGGGGTGTTGAAAGGCATTATTGTGTGGAAGCCATTATCTATAGTAATATACCATATGAGTCATTTCAACCATAACCAATACATTTTAGTCACACAGTATTAGCACTACTGCCTCTGGTGTTCAGTGTATCATCTATGACCAAAAAGAAGATACCATTCATAGAACATAGAGTGGTTTGTTTGCCTGAGTACCGTGGTTAAGGGTTGTATACCAATCATTGTAACCATTACATACAGTAACCAGTGTATGTGTGTCTATGGAGATGACACTGTGGTGCTCATTGCTGTGTGTGTGTGTGTGTGTTTCTGTACAGGTGACACTGCGACATGGCCCTGGTCCCAGGTGTTGGGCTGAGAAGACACACACTGAGAGGAGGCTGTTGGTCTTAGTGTGTGCTCTGTCTGTTGCCTTGTTCTTCTCTCTCATCACTGTCGGGATCTTCTACAAAGAGAGTGAGTGGCTGAGATTGTTAAGCCTGATTTGGCTAAATAATCCTGAGAAGAATTGACCAAACAACCTAGGTTTTCTCTTTTATGTTCATATAATTTGACAAAATGTTACTGGGTACAAATCTTTACTGAAAGATTTTCTCAGCTCAGTATTAGTTTCCTTGTATTTTGAGAAGGGAAGCAAATGCCCCTTCCTCCTATTCAACCACCTATCAGCCCACATGACAAATCTCCCGCTGTCTGTTATGACAACCGACACAAGAATGTGCTTTTACTACACCATTCACTTTCCACTCCTTTTATTCAGCTCCTGTTATTCATGACCCAAAGTCCAGTTAGTGCATTCTCATTCTGTCTCTTGTCTATGTTGATCATTGATTTAGACATTTTAAACGTATTGTCCTAAAAGAAACGTAGACTTATGTACAACATAGCCTCAAACATAGACACGAGACAGAATGAGAATGCACTAACTAGACTTTGGGTCATGAATTATTATCCCTCTAAAAATATAAAGATGTTTTCCACATCTTCTCCCAAAATAACATAAAGGGAGTTGCCAAATGCCCCTTGGCTGTAAATCAGCTTTTGCAACTAGGCCCTTAAAAATTCCAGAGCACTTTCTGATAAAATACTGTATTATCCATCTCCTTATTCAGTCCAGTGAAAGAGAAAGAATACTCCATGAACATCCGTTTACACTTCAGCTTTCACAGCCAGTTAATGTATGGCAATCACGTCAAAGCCAACGAATGCCCATCTTAGAACCAATGTCAGCATCGGACAATGGCCTGCTGAGAATTTTCCACAACCGTGCCTCGACATTGTCCATGAGACAGGGAACCCAGAGAGATGGGCCTGGCTGGGTGATTGATACACTGCACCTGTGGATAACAATTAGGTGTGACAGGTGCAGGCCAGGGGCAAGAGCAGTGCATCAGGACCAGCTGTTGGAACGGTGGGACAATGACTGACAGTGATCTCGTCTGTGGCACAACCTCTCGAGCCCTTCTCTATTTCACTGTTTATTTCTGTAGGAGTTTAGAGAAGGAAAATACATTTTTCTTTGAGGTTATATATTTTTTTGCAGTAACCCGTTGAAAACAATGATTTCCAGATGGTCTGAAAACATCCATGTCGTGACATATTTTGAATTATTTATTGAAGGACCTTGAAATATACTAGCTGTTTAAGAAAATAAATAGTGTTGTCCATGTTGAGGCTGAAGTAGCACAGTGCCTATAAGAGGTATCTGATACAGTATGTTTAGTTGTCTTGTCCAACTCCCTGTTGGCAGCTCACCCTGGCATGTGTCTGACGGAGCCATGCATTACTGTGGCCAGTGCTGTGATGGGAGCCCTGGACCACTCGGTGGACCCCTGCCATGACTTCTACAACTTTGCCTGTGGGGGATGGGTGAGGAACAACCCCCTCCCTGAGGGAAAGTCCCGCTGGGGTCCCTTCAGCAACCTATGGGAGCGCAACATGGCTGTCATGAAGCACCTGCTGGGTAAGGTTTCTCCTCAGGGGGTGGGGTGTCCTTAGCTGCCCCTCTCACCCTTAACAGCCTAGAGAAATATAAACAAACAGTTAGCTAGTTCTTATTGCCTCACTGTTCTCTCTATATTTTTGTTATCCCATTGTAATGTTAGATACGTTTGTAGAAGACTTAACTGTGAAACCTGTCGTGTTTGGCAGAGAACACCACTGTGAAGGGGCTGAGCAAGGCTGAGGAAAAGGCCCAGAGGTATTACAAGGCCTGTATGAATGAGACTAAGATTGAGGAGTTAGGGGCTCAGCCTCTACAGGAGCTCATCAATCAGGTGAGTTCGCTCATCAAGAGGCATCCTCGTCCAGTCTTCTGCCATAGCGCTAGGCACATATAAGCTATGTTTATGATGTGCTAATAGACGTGTAAAATGTTCTTTATGATATACAGTTAATTACCCTAAATGTATCCAATGCCCTGATATAAAGGATCACCACCTCTCAGGTTTTAAGTGAGCCTCTCTCTGAAGGAGATCATATATTTTTTTCTTTCAGACGGGGGGATGGGCCCTAACCGGCTCCTGGGACAAGAACAATTTCCAGGAGGTTCTACGCACAGTGTCGGCCAACTACCGCTGCTCCCCATTCTTCACTGTGTTTGTCAGCACTGACTCCAAAAGCTCCAACAGCAATATTATCCAGGTGAGAGAAGAGCCAGTGGCCCCAGTGGCTCCAAGGCTCAGTGACTGTACGCCCAGTTACTCCCACAGGCCTCCTCCTCACTCCTTTAGCTTTTGATTTACATTCCTATTTACATTTGTCAGAAAAATCATCAAACATCACTTATCCCCAGATCTGCTCAGAGAGGTTTGACATATACATTTACATGCTCTTTTTCAAAAAGATGTGCAGAGGGACATTAGAAATTGTAAGGTTAATCGAAGCTGCAGTATACTGTAGAGTAGATCCTGCAATACTATACTATCAAAGAAAGAGGCTCACTTTGCTGAGAGTGCTGAAATGTTTAAATGAAGTGTGAGATGGTAGTCATGAACTGTTCCTTGTACCTACAGGTGGATCAATCCGGGCTGGGGCTCCCGTCACGGGATTACTACCTTAACAAAACGGCCAATGCAAAGGTACTGACAGGCGGCCGCACTATGGCACTGTGGTGAATAGGCTTAAAGATTGTAGCATGATGACAGACAGGGTAAGGGAGGACATGAAATAGATCAGTGCCTTGATGCAGAGGCCTGGTTAAATTAGGAAATTAACTTTATACATTTGTACACTATACTGAGAAACTTATCTCGCTAGATATGTGTTTTATTAGGAATAGAAAATATCCAAAGCGGCAGTACAAACCCTACAGTACCCCACTTGGACAGACCATGTATAAATAATATAGAAAAAATGTATAGCTCAAGGGATAACTCTGTGCTTGTAGTAGTCAGTATTTTCCTAGCGGTGGATTGTGTTTTTAAATTAATTTAGCCAACATTTCTCCCCCTGTGCTTCCCACTTGGTCTCGGCAGTATCTGAATGCGTACCTAGACTTCCTGGTGGAGTTAGGGGTCCTGTTGGGGGGCTCAGAGGAGACGTCCAGATCGCTGATGCAGGAGATTGTGGACTTTGAGACCACCCTGGCCAACATCACCGTACCCCAGGAGGAGAGGAGGGACGAGGAGCTCATCTACCATAAGATCCAGGCAAAGGATCTGGCGGTCAGTACCCATCTCTCTACTGCTTCAGCTGATCCAAGCATCATGTCAACACCAGATATCCACCTGCAGTATCACTAGATACAAACCTACAGCAGATGACTCCCAGATTGAGATGTGTTAATGAAAGTGCAATTTGCATAGATTGTATTTTGGTTTAACAGTGCTTTCTGCAAGGTTTTTCTTACTGCTTTCTATTCATACCTGCTGATTAAAAAAGCAAAAAAATAAAAAATAAATCTGATAGGACAGGTGCACCAGTAGATATGTTGACAGTGTCATTGTTTCTTTGTGTTTCTGTAGACCTTGGCTCCTGCGGTGGACTGGATGCCCTACCTCACAGATGTGTTTGCTCCTGTACCCCTCAATGACTCAGAGCCTGTGGTGGTGTACGCCAAGGACTACCTCCAGAAGGTCTCTGACCTCATTGCCAGCACTAACAAGAGGTTAAAACCACTTTCTAGCCCTGCCTTCCACTCATTATTCATATTTGAATGGTGATGGACAGCACTATGTAATTAAGGTAACCATTGGGATGATATGGTTTATGTAAGATTTCATATCGGTCCAGCAGTGATATTATATGAGCAGCACAGGGGACATTATAAAACATTATGCAAACTGAAGTGGCAAGAAAAAGTATGTGAACCCTTTGGAAGTACCTGGATTTCTGCATAAATTGGTCATCAGATTTGATCTGATCTTCGTCTAAGTCACAACAATAGACACACATAGTGTGCTTAAACTAATAACACACAAATTATTGTATTTTTCTTGTCTATATTGAATACATCATTTAAACATTCACAGTGTAGATTGGAAAAAGTATGTGAACCCCTAGGATAATGACTTCTCCAAAAGCTAATTGGAGTCAGGAGTCAGATAACCTGGAGTCCCAATCAATGAGACGAGATTGGAGATGTTGGTTAGAGCTGCCCTTGCCCTATAAAAACACTCACAAAATTTGAGTTTGCTATTCACAAGAAGCATTGTCTGATGTGAACCATGCCTCGAACAAAAGAGATCTCAGAAGACCTAAGATTAAGAATTGTTGTCTTGCATAAAGCTGGAAAGGGTTACAAAAGTATATATAACAGCCTTGATGGTCATCAGTCCATGGCAAGACAAATTGTCTGTAAATAGAGAAAGTTCAGCACTGTTGCTTCTCTCCCTAGGAGTGACCGTCCTGCAAAGATGACTGCAAGAGCACAGCACAGCATGCTCAATGAGGTTAAGGAGAATCCTAGAGTGTCAGCTAAAGACTTACATAAATCTCTGGAACATGCTAACAACTCTGTTGAAGAGTCTACGACATGTAAAACACTAAACAAGAATGGTGTTTATTGGAGGACACCACGGAAGAAGCCACTTCTGTCCAAAAAAAACATTGCTGCACGTCTGAAGTTTGCAAAAGTGCACCTGGATGTTCCACAGCGCTACTGGCAAAATATTCTGTGGACAGATGAAACTATAGTTGAATTGTTTGGAAGGAACACACAACACTATGTGTAGAGAAAAAAGGCACACCAACATCAAAACCTCATCCCAACTGTAAAGTATGTTTGAGGGAGCATCATGGTTTTGGGCTTCTTTGCTGCCTCAGGGCCTGGACAGTTTATCATCGACGGAAAAATGAATTCCCAAGTTTATCAAGACATTTTGCAGGAGAATGTATGGCTATCTGTCCTCCAATTGAAGCTCAACAGAAGTTGGGTGATGCAACAGGACAACGACACAAAACACAGAAGTAAATCAACAACAGAATGGCTACAACAGAAGAAAATACGCCTATTGGAGTGGCCCAGTCAGAGTCCTGATCTCAACCCGATTGGGATACTGTGGCATGACCTCAAGAGAATGGTTAACACCAGATATCCCAAGAATATTGCTGAACTGAAACAGTTTTGTAAAAAGGAATGGTCAAAAATTCCTCCTGACCGCTGTGCAGGTCTGATCCACAACTACAGAAAATGTTTGGTTGAGGTTATTGCTGCCAAAGGAGGGTCAACCAGTTATTACAGTGAGGGAAAAATGTATTTGATCCCCTGCTGATTTTGTACATTTGCCCACTGACAAAGAAATGATCAGTCTATAATTTTAATGGTAGGTTTATTTGAACAGTGAGAGACAGAATAACAACAACAAAATCCAGAAAAACACATGTCAAAAATGTTATAAAATGATTTGCATTTTAATGAGGGAAATAAGTATTTGACCCCTCTGCAAAACATGACTTAGTACTTGGTGGCAAAACCCTTGTTGGCAATCACAGAGGTCAGACGTTTCTTGTAGTTGGCCACCAGGTTTGCACACATCTCAGGAGGGATTTTGTCCCACTCCTCTTTGCAGATCTTCTCCAAGTCATTAAGGTTTCGAGGCTGACGTTTGGCAACTCGAACCTTCAGCTCCCTCCACAGATTTTCTATGGGATTAAGGTCTGGGGACTGGCTAGGCCACTCCAGGACCTTAATGTGCTTCTTTTTGAGCCACTCCTTTGTTGCCTTGGCCGTGTGTTTTGGGTCATTGTCATGCTGGAATACCCATCCATGACCCATTTTCAATGCCCTGGCTAAGGGAAGGAGGTTCTCACCCAAGATTTGATGGCACATGGCCCCGTCCATCGTCCCTTTGATGCGTTGAAGTTGTCCTGTCCCCTTATCAGAAAAACACCCCCAAAGCATAATGTTTCCACCTCCATGTTTGACGATGGGGATGGTGTTCTTGGGGTCATAGGCAGCATTCCTCCTCCTCCAAACACGGCGAGTTGAGTTGATGCCAAAGAGCTCCATTTTGGTCTCATCTGACCACAACACTTTAACCCAGTTGTCCTCTGAATCATTCAGATGTTCATTGGCAAACTTCAGACGGGCATGTATATGTGCTTTCTTGAGCAGGGGGACCTTGCGGGCGCTGCAGGATTTCAGTCCTTCACGGCGTAGTGTGTTACCAATTGTTTTCTTGGTGACTATGGTCCCAGCTTCCTTGAGATCATTGACAAGATCCTCCCGTGTAGTTCTGGGCTGATTCCTCACCGTTCTCATGATCATTGCAACTCCACGAGGTGAGATCTTGCATGGAGCCCCAGGCCGAGGGAGATTGACAGTTCTTTTGTGTTTCTTCTATTCGCGAATAATCGCACCAACTGTTTTCACCTTCTCACCAAGCTGCTTGGCGATGGTCTTGTAGCCCATTCCAGCCTTGTGTAGGTCTACAATCTTGTCCCTGACATCCTTGGAGAGCTCTTTGGTCTTGGCCATGGTGGAGAGTTTGGAATCTGATTGATTGCTTATGTGGACAGGTGTCTTTTACACAGGTAACAAGCTGAGATTAGGAGCACTTCCTTTAAGAGTGTGCTCCTAATCTCAGCTCGTTACCTGTATAAAAGACACCTGGGAGCCAGAAATCTTTCTGATTGAGAGGGGGTCAAATACTTATTTCCCTCATTAAAATGCTAATCAATTTATAACATTTTCGACATGTTTTTCTGGATTTTTTTGTTATTCTGTCTCTCACTGTTCAAATAAACCTACCATTAAAATTATAGACTGATCATTTGTTTGTCAGTAGGCAAACATACAAAATCAGCAGGGGATCAAATACTTTTTTCCCTCACTGTAAATCCAAGGGTTCACATACTTTTCCCACCCTGCACTGTGAATGTTTAGTGTGTTCAATAAAGACATGAAAACGTATAATTATTTGTGTTATTAGTTTAAGCAGACTGTTTGTCTATTATTGTGACCTAGATGAAGATCAGATCAAATTGTTTGACTAATTTATGCAGAAATCCAGATATTTCCAAAGGGTTCACATACTTTTTCTTGCCACTGTACATATATAGTTTGCTTCCTTTCCTGAAATGTTAATGTGATGAATGACGTAATGAATGAATCTACTCCTACCTGTGCAGCATCCTGAACAACTACATGATCATGAAGGTGCTGAGGAAGATGGTGTCCATCCTGGACCAGAAGTTCCAGGATGCTGAGCAGCGCTTCTTTGAAGTCATGTACGGAACCAAGAAGGTGAGAGGGAGAGAGATGGAGATAATGTCAGTGCTTTAAGCTGGCAGGGAAATAGGCAACAGAACTCAGATAAGAGTACTCAAGGGGACTGGCTTTTCCTGCTGCTTCAGTCAACAGAGTTAAGCTATATTTGCTTATAGAACAGATAAAAATAAATGAGTGACTGAAACTATGTGGCTATAAAGTACACAGTAAATGGAAATTTACAAAGATAAAACGTAATAAGATGTGCACTTGTCAGTAGCGAACTTAATTAAACAAAGAGCTGATAAGAAAAGACTTTAGTAGCTGAGTCACTGTCATCACTAGACACACATTAAATTGACTGGACAGCTTTTTACCTTAGCTGTCTGCTGCTAACAGCTATCTGCTGTGTTGTGCTGTGGGGGTTCCAGCTATCCAAACCCTTATCTGAGCTAGATCCTGTTCCCCTGGCCTTGATTTCCGTTGGGGTCACACTGTTAAAACATACCAAGTGCTTTCTCGTCCTGTGTGTGCGTGTTTGCAAATGTGTGTGCACAATTCCTGAGACCATCCACACTACACTATTAGCACCCCTCCGTTTCTAACTCTATCACTCCCTCTGTCATTATTTCCCCTGTATCTACTCCTATCTGTCTCTTGCTCACCCGTTTCCACTCTTTTGGCCTCTTCCTTTCCCCCTGGCTGCATAGTCTCAGTTTGGATTCTAATATCTCCAGTAGGAGAGGGGAAGTTGGGGGGTGAGAGGAGGGTCCTGTCATTGCCAATCTCTGAGAATCTCACAAAAACAACAGTCAGCCCTTTTAGAGGGCAATGTGCTGTCTCCCTACACACTCTGATAAAGGCCTGGCTTCGCCTTGAGGTAAAGGATTCCAAGGAAAGATTGTTTGCTTCATATGCAAAACCAACACTACTACCTCATGCTTGAGGGGCATTATAAAATCTAATACAGTTACAGACTGATGCTGTGTTAGGATCATGCAGTGTTTTCAAGTATTTGTATAGACTGTACAGTCTGAGAGACAGTGCTATCTTGTTTGTTTAGGTGATGTCAGTGTTTTTGTGTGGGTGGTGTGGTGTCATAGTTCTCATGTGTTCAGTGTGATGTTTCAGAGCTGCATCCCACGCTGGAAGCTGTGCGTCAGCGACACGGACAGTGCCCTCGGCTTTGCTCTCGGGGCCCTGTTTGTCAAAGCCACCTTCGACGAGGACAGCAAGGCCATTGTAAGTGTTTCCAGGTATCACCCACCCATGCACTACCTCCACTATGAGCTGCCCCTGGGTGAGATTCTGACATGCCTTTCCTTTTCCCTGTCTGTCAGGCAGAAGATATGGTCTCTGAGATCAAATGGGCATTTGAGGATAGTCTGAAGTATGTGGGCTGGATGGACCAGGAGACCAAAAAGGCAGCCAAAGAGAAGGTGGGCGAGACGAGTTGCTTTGAATAACTGCCAGAAAGATGTTTTCCACTGTTAGGGAGAGGGAATTGTCATTACACTGACTGCAAACTATGGAAATGTTTCTTGCCTTGTAATTAACATGGTATGGTATGATGTGTCTATTACAGCTATAGCGTTTCAATTGTATTCCATAAGAGATTGCCCGGCAGGACACATAAAGCATTGTCCACAAAAAAGAACACCCTTGCCTTGTTTGCACTTACACTTGTCTTTTCTTGCCAGCACTGACTTTGCTGATAGCTACTTTTATCAAGGAAAAGTGTACTTACTGTGATATGTGGTTGTCTCACCTAGCTATCTTAAGATGGATGCACTAACTGTAAGTTGCTCTGGATAAGAGTGTCTGCTAAATGACTCAAATGTAAATGTAATAGTCATTTTTGCTATAATGGTCATGTTTAGCATAAGGCTCGTGAAACTAACTCTGCAGTGCCATCTGGTGTTAGCATCTGTCTCATTTCACCTCATCTGCTCTGTTATAGGCTGATGCCATTTACAACATGGTTGGATATCCAAAATTCATCATGGACCCCAAGGAGCTTGACAAAGTGTTCAATGATGTAGGTAAATATGTAATTAAAATAAATATGCATACTTCTGTTTTATGAAGTTGTCCATGTCATATCATATGTTGATAAAAAATACACAACTCTTTGTTGTCTTACTGTAAGACCCTGGTTTTGAGAAGGGTTGTCAATCTTGTTAGATATTGCTGCACTGTCGGAACTAGAAGCACAAGCATTTCGCTACACTCGCAATAACATCTGCTAACCATCTGTATGTGACCAATAAAAATGTATTTGATCTTACAGTATCTCATGTTTGCATTGCTTGTGTGTAAACCTCTTTCTCTGTCTAACCTGATTCCTCTCTCTTTCTCAGTTTGAGGTGGTTTCTGACCTGTATTTCCAAAATGTCATGCAGTACTACAACTTCTCTGCCAGAGTGACTGCGGACCAGCTGAGGAAAACCCCCAACAGAGACCAGTGAGTGTCTATAACCCGGCCCTCACCCTCCTGTTGCTCGCCTCTCCAGAGAGGAGGTCAAATGCTCTGACAGGGACAAATTCCCATTCTGACTTTAAGGAATACTGCTGACATCCAGAAACGTTCCCCGGGAACCAATATCCCTCAGCTGAACTGATCCTTTTCTCTCACTACATAGCCGAGTAGTTCAGGGTTCTCATTCTTTAACACGGATCTGAAGTCAACAGCCTAGCGAAGGGGATAGGGGAGAGTCAATTTTTGGTTTTTACCACCCTGATCTCAGACTTTTGTGCTCAGTTGCTGTTATATCCTATGTCTTGCATACACAGGTGGAGCATGACCCCTCCTACAGTGAATGCATACTACAATCCCACCAAGAATGAGATGGTGCTCCCAGCAGGAATCCTTCAAGCTCCTTTTTACAGCCGCTCTTGGCCAAAGTAGGTCCCTCTTCAGCCTATACAGTTCCCTAATACGTCCCCATTTCAGGCACAAATACAGGTACACCACATGTGCGCGCCATACTTGCATCAATTGTATACAGTATGTGTGTCTCCTTGAGTGTCTTCACATAGCCAATAATTGAATTGCAAGTTATAAAATGCTTTTATTTACTTTAAAGTATTTTGAATCTATTTCCAGGGCCCTGAACTTTGGGGGGATTGGTGTAGTTATGGGACATGAGTTGACACACGCTTTTGATGACCAAGGTAAGACCTTTAATTTTCATACAATTTGTATTGTCTTAACTCTTATTTATTACTTTATATGGGAAATAAGAAGTTTTGCTACAAACTAAAATGCTATATACTGTCTATTTTTTAAAATAAAGGCTGTATACTTACATGGCAGGGGAGACACTTTGATCACAGGGCAAGCTGACCCCTGCGAATTCACCAGAATCTCGACTGCATAATCTTGTCTGCCCTCTTAAAAAAAAGAAGAAACAAAATATATTATAGGCTGTTGAAACATCCCACCAAAAAACATCCCACCGAACGTGACACATTATGATATTAAATGAGGCATCCAGTTCTACAGCATATTTTTCTTTATGTTAAAGGGAGGGAGTACGACAAGGATGGGAACCTCCGCTCCTGGTGGAAAAACTCGTCTGTGGAGGCCTTTAAGAAACAGACCCAGTGTATGGTGGAGCAGTACAGTAACTACAGCATCAACAAAGAACCCCTCAATGGAAAACACACCCTGGGAGAGAACATAGCTGACAATGGTGGACTGAAGGCTGCCTACAAGGTGTGTATGACAGGGAGGTGTTAGAGTGGGATAGAACAAAGTAGACTTGACAATATGAAGAGCAAGAGCAATTCATCTTATACATACACATACTGTAAATGTGCAGACATTTCGGAATCATCAATGTGAGATGCAGTATTTGGAAGGTCAGAACTATGACACACATTACATGTTTTCTTGTTCACTTGATTGGGTCATTGTGGGCCGTGTCTTTACTCTGTGGTGGAAAAAACGGGGTTGCCTACATCACAGCAAAGCCTGGAAATGCAACAGGTGGCTTCGAGAGGCTTGGTCAGCCTAAGAGTGAGCTCTCAAACATTCTTTCCGTCAAATGAAAGTCATAGGTTATGGAGTAGATGAGCCAACCACATGGCAGAAAGGGGGACCTGCATGAGCGCTGTCTGTTAGTGAGGACTGAGGAGGAAATAAAGCTGAAGGCGAGCAGAAAGAGTCTGTTTTTTTTCTCATACTGTTCTCTATGGCGAGAGGAGGATAATGCACGCTGTCTGTAATATGACCCTTGTCTGCTTTGAAGGCTTATATGAACTGGATTGCAAAGAATGGAGAGGAGGCCACCCTGCCTGCCTTGGGGATGACCAATCATCAATTATTTTTTGTTGGATTTGCCCAGGTTTGTGCCACTTAAAGTATATCCATGTCTGTGGCAAATGTAGTAATGCATTCTCTAGCATTTCTACCTTCAACGGTGTTATGTATTAATTATAATGACCTATTACATTGATAATGTAAATTAAGGACTTTTCACTCTGAAATCCTTAATGTGTGTCTGTGCTTCCTGCTATATGTAGGTATGGTGCTCAGTTCGGACTCCGGAAAGCTCGCATGAGGGCGTCATCACAGATCCACACAGTCCATCAAGATTTCGAGTTATTGGCACCATCTCCAATTCCCATGAGTTCTCTGAGCACTTTGGCTGCAAGGCAGATTCCCCCATGAACCCTAAACACAAGTGTGAGCTTTGGTGATGCTTTGCTACCCATTTGTCGGTATGGCAGGTGGCAAAATGGGCATTGGGGATTTGGAGCAAAATAGAGGCAGAGTCTCTGAGGAAGGAGAGCATTGGTCTTGATACCACTAAAAATCCAGCTGTTTTACCCACTCTACCCTTCTCAGGGTCCTTATGAGGGCTGGAGGTTGAGCCAGCCCCAACTTTCTTCATAAAGACAATTTGTTTTAGAAAGCTGCCTCTTTTCCCCCCAATTAAACTCTATGAAAATGTGCCTTTATGTTTATATAGAGGAACAATTTTAACACTGGAAAGTGAAGAAATGGTTATAAAAAAAGGGAAAACTAATGGAACTTCTCTCAATCAGGTTTTATGTAGAGTTGTCATATGCCTTATTTTTCAACAGGAAGTGATATTTATTTTCTGTCATGTCTTTTTCACTGTTACAATTTGTATCTGATCAATCCACCTCTATGTTGTCTTCACTTATTGTATATTTTTAGACTGCAAAAGAATGACAAGTTGCAATTACTGGATTTGGACTGAAACAATATAATCCGGAGGAAACTGTCAATCACATCGAGAATACAAGTCAAGTAGATTGTAAAAGTCATATTTTATTATTGCCCATGATTGATCCGATTCAATAAGTTATGTGTGTGTCGTTTCTGCATCAACAAACCTAACACAACATCATCATTTGTGTAAAGTCTGATTGCTTAACGTCTCCAGTTTATACAGTAGTGATGTTTTAAAGAAGTGATCTTCCGAATTTCTGAATGCCTGATATAAGGGACATGGTATTTGAATAGTTTTCAATCAGAGAATTCCTGAAACTTGTGAAGGATGTATTGACCATCGAACAAGTCACATAACAGAGTTTTCCCATTCTGGAGCTGCTCATGCATGACAGGGCTTTTGTGTCAAAAACTATTTTTCTAATCTAATAAAAATATTGTCACCATTCTTTTGTATGCCCATCTTTTTCTATGGCTCGTCTGATGCTTCAAAGGGACTTTTTATAGTTTTTGATTCCAAAACAAATAAAAACTATCTATATATCAAAGCAAAAATAATTCAGTCTTACTGAATTACTTAGAAGAAAAAAAGTATGTCAATTGATGATTATTAACGACAGATGTCGCTGCACACAAACAATGCAGTACTGAGTACAGTACAATCCAGTACAAAGTTTTGACTTCTCGGGCTTTGCCTGTAAATACACCATTATCATTATGTGTACATATTACAATACCTGAACCTGATTACATTTGTATACATTATTGAGCGGTTCTTGAACGACCCCATAAATATAGCATGGGGCGGCAGGTAGCCTAGTTGTTGTTGGATCGAATCCCCGGGCTGGTAAGGTAAAAATCTGTCGTTCTGCCCCTGAACCAACTGTTCCCCGGTAGGCCGTCATTGTAAATAAGAATTTGTTCTTAACTGACTTGCCTCGTTAGAAGTTAGAGTTTATTTTACACACACACACTTCAAGACAGCCACTGCAGTTAAAATAATACATACCATGCATTCTTTAAAAATAGCACCAAGCATAGTTATTTATTAGAACAAGAATAATGCAGTGCTCATCAATATAGATGAATGTATGTGCCAGTCAGTAGACTAGATGATCTTTGGCTACATGAATGCAACAAATTAAGCGTCATTTTCGATCGCTCTAGGTAAGCCGAACATACCCGTAATTGAACGAGAATTGTCGAATCGTCTGTCCTGCCGGACTGGAAGCGGCCGCAACGCCATGTTAACGAAGTCTCTCATCTCCGTGGGAAAATGATTAGCTAGCTATAGAAAAATCAGTTGTTGATAACAAATGTTAAATTATCGAAGGAGGAAAGACACCGGTGACAGTGCTCGGAAGAACTGAACCGGATCTGCAGAGGTCCTGGACGGGCAAGGGAGGCAAACCTCCCACCGTCCCCATGAATAACACCATAGACCCGAACAGCGACTTTCCATGAAAAAAAGCTTTTCTGCGTTGCTAATAGCTAGCCCTGTCGGCAAAAGGATTTGCGGCCTGCTTCAATAATATTAAACGCTTGCTAGCTATATTTATGCAAGCTAGATATATTTTGTATCAGTATTTATTCGTGTACTGTTTTGTTTTTTTGCAATGAGTTTGCCTACGAAAATAGTCCCAAAACCCGCCACTGTCGCAGTAAGTGGACCTGGAACTGTCCCGTCTCCGTCGAGCCAACTGCGGGCTACCCTGACCTCCGTGTCTTTACCACCGGGAGCCCCAGGTGCTCCTCAGCCGAACGCCGTGCCGCCACCTCAGTATCCTTCATTGGCAAGAATTCCCCTGGCATCTCTTGGTCAGGTATTCGGGGTAAACACATTTAGGTATCTAGCTAGTAACGTTATTGGTTAGAGGTTGGGTGCGGGTGAATGACTGATGTTTCGAAGAGCAGGGGGGGACAATTAGCTAGCTAGGTAGTTGGCTAATGTTAGCTAGTTAACAGATTAGTGGCTTGTTGACTAACGTTACTTGCTAAACTGCACATAATTGATTTTGATGCATTTTGTTGGCCAATGGCAATGTAATTTTTGAACTGCATATGTGGTTCAGAAACTGCGGGCTAACTAACATCACACTCAATTTGACGAGGTGGCGTAGGCTAACTAACTGCTAGAGGGCCACCGGCTTTGTTTCGTTTACCGGCGGTAGCTAGCTAGCTAGCCAGCCACTTTCATATTAGATAGGTAGGTTCATTTGCAACTGAAAACACGTAGCAGCGGCTAACTAATCCGCTAGCCTATTGGCTAACTATAGTATTGGGGGCAGTCTTTGTGAGAGATGAATGTTTTGGGTGGACCAGCTAACCAAATGTTGTAGCCATCACCCTAAAACTGTAACATTAGTTATTCTTGCTAGCAAGTATGAGTGAATGTTAGCTAGTAGTAAGTTACATGGGCCTAGGATCCCCTCCCCGGTTTCCATGGAAGGGATGCTAGCACCGGTTGTTATTTATCTATCTAGGCGGTAGTTGCTCCGGGTAGTAGATGACAGCCGGTGCAACACTGGTATGCCCATCTTGACAGGGGAGTGTCGCCAGGCATTTGGTTGTTGGTAGCAATGTATGCTACGTTACTGTAGCACGGTAGTACTAGTGTAATGAGATTGATCCAGTTTGCTTTATACATATTTTATTTGTAGGAAGGGATATGTTTAATTGTGCATATTTCATGATTGTATGAATTATATTCAGTAAGCCAAACTAGCTATTTCAAGTCACTGCGTATTGAGACTCGTGGCTTTTGGATTCTTTTGACAGCTACCTTTCTGTCCAGTTTGTGTAGCTTCAACATAATGTGGCATGATTCAAATCTAATTTTTGTAAACAAATGGATCAAGAGCATTTCACTTGCTCCCTGTGAACACTTTTGATCCCAGTGGAATTCTTCTTCCAAATAAGACCTCCTAAAAACAATTCCTTACTTGATTTGTACAGACTTTGTGAATATCAACGTTGAGTCCTAATCAATTTGAGATGGATACTTGCTAATGGTCATTTTTTAAAGTTAGGATCTATCCTAGTGGCTTTTTACGATTAAAACATCTTATGATTTCAATCTAATGTCAAGTCATAATGGAAGTATAGTGTTCAGAGTGCACATGCTGCTGTTTTGTGGTTGCATTGTTATTCATGCTATTCTGTGAAGTCCTACTGTCACCTCCTGTTTTATTTACAGCTCGGTGGCGGTGGTTTGAGGATTGGGTTGAATTAGCTTCCTGCTTCTGCCTATAACAGTGATGGTGTTCTTCAGTCCAGGATTTCTGTGGTATCCAGGGTGTTCCAAGGGTCTTAATTCGTGTATCTACACCACTTCATTCACATTGTAGGATGTTGGACTTACAAGCTCTGTTCAATGGTGCTCTGTGTCTGAGTGATCTCTGCATTGCTTGTGGTCTAGATTCATATTCATTAGTCTTTCATCCTGTTCAACTGTCTCCTTCATGCCCCGTGGTGCTCAGGTGGGACTGTTCCACAGTCTGATAATGGAAGATTCTTCAGGCCTTTTGCAGCTTTCATTTCTATATTTCATTTTTATATTATATTTGTTTGTATGTCAACTGGGTACCTAACAGGTTCCATAACTTAATTCTGCCACGTAACCACCACTTAGGCAGTATTGTTATAGGTTGAGCAAAGAAATGTTTAGGCTACAACTGCGAGGTGACAGATAAGATGCATCAAACTATGCAAATTTCTCTCTGTCTATAGAAAAACAATGTCATTAAACTCACTGACCCTCCTGGTGTCTGCCCCTCCTCTGCCTCCCTGAGGTCAAGAGTGTGGGAACATGTTATTCTCTGTCTGCCCTCTGCTCCCAATGGACGGGATTTCCGTGTGTGTGTGTAGGCTGAGATGGTGGGTAGGCGGGGCTAGTTGCTACTCCTGTTTGCAAGAGAGAAACCCGGTGCATGCGGCTACTGCTGCACTCCCCAGACAATGGCAGTGCTGCTTAGCATTCAGCACGAGAGGCCAAGGCGGCGCTTCCCACCGTCTGACAACAAAGGCCCAGGTCAGCCTACAGTAGTGCCCTATAAAATCTGCGGTGTGGACGCAATCACAGACTCTAGACATTCAGACATAATTCAACAATATAAAATAATGAAGAAAATGCATTAATTTGTCGAAGTTAAACATAAGACATTAACAAAATGCATCAGTGATTCGTATTTTCCTGCAACTTTCTGAAACGGAACAGGAGTGTGTGTGTGGTGTGTATGTGTACACTTTAGCGACGATGGTAATGATGACCGTCTTCTGGTCGAGATGGAAAGGCTTTCCAAAAACCTTCTCAATTAATTGTTAACTACAAAGTAGCCTATGCCTACCTGGTAGAATGATATCAATTTGTTTTGCAAACTCTGCAGTCATATGAGCTCTACAGAAACATTGCTAACCAAACAACGGTCTCTGGCTGGTGCCCAAAATCAAAATGTCTTCGATTTTTTTTTCCTAGACATGGTCTCCTGAAGTGGTTGAAGTGTTGTTGTGGACTTAGAACATCCAGTTTTGTTGTTTTTCTATTTAAAAAAGTGTGATTTTTTTGAGAGAAAAAACCTAGGAGAACGGAAACCAAGAAAACTGAATTTGGGGTAAAAACAGAATCCGACAAAAAGTAAAACCGATTTTATAGTGCCCTACTACAGCAGCCCTGGCTGGGCCGGGAACTAAAGGCCTCACTCGCTCACTCTTTATTTTTTTCTTTCTCTTTCTACCATCATCACTTCATTCTTGTCTTTCACTTTACTTTTCTAGCATTATTTTGTCATGCTTATTTTGATAGTTTCTTATCATGAGCAAATTAACTTGTTAAAATGAATGAATGGGACATTATGGGTGTGTTCCACTAATTAGAAACAGCATGGAACAGTGAGGTTATTGTTCAGTGCCGCCTTTGATGTTATTGATTCTAAGTTGTTATTGAAGAAACTCACTTGCAATGGCTTTACATCACCTGCCATCACATGGTTGGAGTTATTTGTCCAATATAACCCTGAGAGTGTTCTTCAATGGAAGCTTCTCTAATTAAGCAATAAGCCCCGAGGGTATGCAGTATATGGCCAACATACCACTGCTGAGGGCTGTTCTTAGTACGACACAACGCTGAGTGCCTGGACATAGTCCTTAGCCATGGTATATTGGCCATATATCACAAACCTCTGAGGTGCCTTATTGCTACTATAAACGTAATCAGAGCAGTAACAATACATGTTTTGTCATACCCGTTGTATACAGTCTGATATACCACGGCTATCAGCCAATCAGCATTTAGGGCTCGAACCACCCAGTTTATAACTTCAGTTATACGACGGGTGGGCCTAATTCTGAATGCTGATTGGTTAAAACCGCATTCAAGCCGGTGTCTATTCTACAAGTTACCACCGGCTAAATCTATGACGTTAAAATTTACTCTGTTCCATCTGACTGTGCAATCCACTGTCTCATCAGCCCAGCCAGGCACTTCATGAACTTGATCTCTGCTATAAAAAGTATTTAGACATTATCTCACATTTCTTTCAGACTAACATTTAGTTTTCAACAGCGGAGATTTGTATAAATCTTTGTCTGTTTCTCCGAGTATTTGCGACATTGTTTTAATATTCAAATTCGATCTCCAGATATCCCATAGTAATTAACGTGTCAGGATGAGACAGGCAGGCAGCTTTTCTCAGCCAGTCGAAATCATGAATCAGCGAAAATGTTATGTATACACACAAATAACTATCAATAGAAAACAGGTCAAATGAAACTGAGTGCAACTAGTTTGCTGTCTTTCAACTCAAATTTTATTAGTCACATGCGCCGAATACAACCGGTAGACCTTACAGTGAAATTCTTACTAACCAACAATGCAGTTTAAAAAAAAAATACATATAAGAGAGAAAAGTAACAAGTAATTAAAGAGCAGCAGTAAAGTAACAATAGCAAGACTATATACGGGGGGTACCGATACAATGTGCAGGGGCACTGGTTAGTTGAGGTAGTATGTACATGTAGGTAGAGTTATTAAAGTGACACTGCATAGATGACAACAGAGAATAGCAGTGGTGTGAAGGGGGGGGGGTGCAAATAGTCTGGGTAGCCATTTGATTAGATGTTCAGGACTCTTATGGCTTAGAAGCTGTTTAGAAGCCTCTTGGACCTAGACTTGGCGCTCCGGTACTGCTTGCCGTGCGGTAGCAGAGAGAACAGTCTATGACTAGGGTGGCCGGAGTCTGACAATTTTTAGGGCCTTCCTCTGACACCGCCTGGTATTGAGGTCCTGGATGGCAGGAAGCTTGACCCCGGTGATGTACTGGGCCGTTCGCATTACCCTCTGTAGTGCCTTGCGGTTGGAGGCCGAGCAGTTGCCATGCCAGGCAGTGATGCAACCAGTCAGGATGCTCTCGATGGTGCAGCTGTAGAACCTTTTGAGGATCTGAGAACCCATGCCAAATCTTTTCAGTCTCCTTAGGGGGAATAGGTTTTCCAGCTTCAGTTTGAAGTGATTGTGTTAGCTGTGTTATTGGCTAGCTCCTCTGAACACGTGTCCTGACGAGAGAGCACATTTTCTACGCCAGGTGAAATCGTTAATCATTATCTCATTGTTATGGATGTATCCAAATGTCACTAGAAAACAGCTTAAACAAACGCAAATGCATTTACTTTGCTGTTATTCTGGCTGCACTGTTTGAAGTGACTAAGTTAGTTGTAGTTGGCTAGCTAGCAAGCAAGGGATAAGAATGTTGCCAGCCAGTATGGCAATGGAACATTTACAATGAACCGCTGGGTCGCGTCCATAGATACAGAACAAAAGGACTGAACGACTGGGTCGCGTCTCTCGCAAACAACCAGCCGGCTTGGGTAGCAACCCTAGATTTGTGTCGGGTCTATATCTTGTGGAAGGATGAAATGGTATGAATAAATTCATCAAAATGTTTTTATTGAAAACATTTAAATATGTTGGTAACCGTTATATAAAAGTGATAATGCCCTCGAAGCTGGTGTTTGGAGGATATATTGGCATGGTTTGAGGGCCCGAGACAAACAACACCCGTGCCAATATATCCTCCAAACGCCGGCCTCGAGGGCATTATCACTTAAATATGTGCAGTGTCCCTCAGGGCAGTTGCCTTGGGCTGTTACTCTTCTCTATTTTGGTTTGCCACTGGTCTTAAATGACACTAGAATGACTATGTATGTGTCCACACTGTACGTCAACACTCAAAGCCAGTGAACTCACTGAAATTCTAAATAAGGACTTGGTCAGTATCAGAATGGGTGATTTAATGATAAACTGGTCTTAAATACAGTACATCAAACATTTTAAGCATTGTATTTGGTTCAAAACATTATCTCGGACCTAAACCTCAACTGGAATTGTGCATAGATAATCTTTGCCAGTGTGTGTGTGTGTGTGTGTGTGTGTGTGTGTGTGTGTAGGCTTCCTCCCCCTCCCTCTGATGCATGCACAGTCTACTGATGCTACAGGCGTGATTAAGAAATTAGGGAGAGGTTTTTTTATTAGAGAAGAATGGATTCACTTTTTCAATGCTAGTTATGGATACTATAGCTATCACGTTTCACAATGGATTTATTAACTACAAAAATGTAAGATGTGTTTTTATTTTTAATTCTGTTGCCGCTCTGCACACTCAAGCTTGTTCGCTAGCTGCATTATGTGTAATGTAATGGAACTTAGAATCATGATCAAGGGCTAGCACTGGTCCAACGTTAGTTCAGCCAAATCTCTGAAGTTCTAAAACATTCAAGTCTCTTCATAGACGCCACTCCTCCATAGGTATAATTCTGTGGGCCTAATTCAGTTAATTAATGTCATAACAACAAATTGTCCAGCGCTCTCCTCACCTGCAACATTTCAGTCGCATGTCGCACCCTACCCTGCACTTGTCTGTCCAATGCATGTACATAGCTTTGCCCCCTCCATAGCAAGCTGTACAATCCATTAGTGAAGTAATTTATTGTTGCGCTAAATGAAATAAAAATTCTGAGGTTTAAAAATGACAAGAAAGGAACTTAATAAACCGTTACTTTTTTGTTAGAACCGATTCAGAAATGTATTTTGCTGGTTGGAACAATGGAACAGAACCCCCAAAAATATGATTCTATTCAGAACGAAACAATGGGAAAATACTCGTGGTTCCAACCCCTGGAACTAACATTAACAACGTGCATACCATTTTTTCCTGGTTGAGGGTTTTTATGAGAAATATTACTGTGAAAATTCCAGATTGTCTGCATAATCAAATAACATTCAGCTCAGACACCCATACATACCAAACAAGACATGCCACCAGGGGTCTCTTCACAGTCCCCGAGTCCAAAATGAATTCACGGCAGCGCACATTATTATACCGAGCCATGATTGTATGGAACTCCCATCTCCAATTACTCAAGCAAACAGCAAAATTACCTTTTAAAAAACGGATTAAACAACATCTCATGGAATGGCGGGGACTGTGAGGGGACAAACACAGAGTGGAGTACGCTCTAACACACACCATTTTTTTGTGGTATTGTTTTTATAATTCTTTCATTGTTTGTATATCTTTATGTTTTAAATTTGTGACTGTCCTTGTATATCAGTGCTTTCTTACTTGTTTTGTTTTTGTGTGGACCCCAGGAAGAGTAGCTGCTGCTTCTGCAAATGCTAATAGGGATCCAAATAAAGCATAGAAGTCATGTAGGGCCACCCGTTAGAGTTTAGGACAGGTGCATCGTGTATTCATGTTGAAATGTTCTCATAAGCCCACTCACTGCTGTAGATAAAAATAATCTGCTGAGTAGTTCTGAGCTAGCATTCAGACTAGAGGTCGACCGAGTATGATTTTTCAACGCCGATACCGATTATTGGAAGGCCAAAAAAGCTGATACCTATTAATTGGCTGATTTTTATATTTTATTTTTGATTTTTATTACATTTTATTATTTTTTTGTTGCAATAATGACAATTACAACAATACTGAGTGAACACATATTTTAACTTAATATAATACATCAATAAAATCAATTTAGCCTCAAATAATGAAACATGTTCAATTTGGTTTAAATAATGCAAAAACAAAGTGTTGGAGAAGAAAGTATAAGTGCAATATGTGCCATGTAAAAAAAGCTAACGTTTAAGTTCCTTGCTCAGAACATGAGAACATATGAAAGCTGGTGGTTCCTTTTAACATGAGTCTTCAATATTCCCAGGTAAGAAGTTTTAGGTTGTAGTTATTATAGGAATTATAAGACTATTTCTCTCTGATTTGTATGTCATATACCTTTGACTATTGGATGTTCTTATAGGCACTTTAGTATTGCCAGTGTAACAGTATAGCTTCCGTCCCTCTCCTCACTCCTACCTGGGCTCGAACCAGGAACACATCGACAACAGCCACTCTCGAAGCAGCTTTACCCATGCAGAGCAAGGGGAACAACTACTCCAAGTCTCAGAGCGAGTGACGTTTGAAACGCTATTAGCGCGCACCCCACTAACTAGCTAGCCATTTCGCATCGGTTACACCAGCCTAATCTTGGGAGTTGATAGGCTTGAAGTCATAAACAGCGCAATGCTTGAAGTACAGCGAAGAGCTGCTGGCAAATGCAAGAAAGTGCTGTTTGAATGAATGCTTACGAGCCTGCTGCTGCCTACCACCACTCAGTCAGACTGCTCTATCAAATCATAGACTTAATTATAATATAATAAACACACAGAAATACGAGCCTTAGGTCATTAATATGGTCGAATCCGGAAACTATAATCTCGAAAACAAAACGGTTCCGTATTTTATCTAACGGGTGGCATCCCTAAGTCTAAATATTCCTGTTACATTGCACAACCTTCAATGTTATGTCATAATTACGTAAAATTCTGGCAAATTAGTTAGCAACGAGCCAGGCGGCCCAAAATGTTGCATATACCCTGACTCTGCGTGCAATGAACGCAAGAGAAGTGACACAATTTCACCTGGTTAATATTGCCTGCTAACCTGGATTTCCTTTAGCTAAATTTGCGATTATATGGAACGCAGGACAGGCTAGATAACTACACATGGCTGATGATATTACTAGTTTAACTAGTTATTATGATTGTTTTTTTATAAGAAGTTTAATGCTAGCTAGCAACTTACCTTGGCTTCTTACTGCATTCACGTAACAGGCAGGCTCCTCGTGGAGTGCAATGTAAAGCAGGTGGTTAGAGCGTTGGACTAGTTAACCGTAAGGTTGCAAGATTGAATCCCCGAGCTGACAAGGTAAAAATCTGTCGTTCTTCCCCTGAACAAGGCAGTTAACCCACCGTTCCTAGGCCGTCATTGAAAATAAGGTGTTCTTAACTGACTTGCCTAGTTAAATAAAGGTGTAAAAAAATCGGTGTCCAAAAATACCGATTTCCGATTATGAAAACTTGAAATCGTCCCTAATTAATCGTCCATTCCGATTAATCGGTCAACCTCTAATTCAGACGGCCCAGGTCTAGCCTATGCCTTGCAGGCAGGGAGTGTCTCACTCCCTTTCTAGGTTTTCACACCGATTCTTGTACTTTAAATATCTTTTAATTTACAGTTGAGAGACCTAGTGTTATTTTGCACTGTGAATGTTAGATTATATTCTGGCTATTAGTTTATAGGTATGGCATAGTGCAGTCATTTGAACCCCAACATTTAGCCTAGAGAATAATTTTGCAGTGCAATCAGGCGTCCTCAACTCCTGTATGTTATGGAGCGATAGGGTCCTCACACTGATTTAAAGGCCTAAGTTACCCTTTGATGGCTGTTACTAAAGACAGGAGACGTTTTTTATTAAATTTATAGTCAACTGTACATTTTCTCAAGAATCTTGCTCTAAGATCTGCTAAAGGGGTCTGAATAAGCAATGTCAGTAGTAGGCCAACTGTACTGAGAGAGTAGTCCCAGGCCACAGCAGGCAGCATCTTAAACCCTGTGTTTATTCAGTACTCTGAGAGCCTGGTCTGGTGGGGCAGCGTAGTGGGGTACAGTGAAGGGGTGGTTTTGTGTCTGCACCATCTGGGCTCCAGTCACATCCTGTGACTCCGCTCTGAACCAGCTGCACTCAGCCTCAGGTAGGCTATGGCTCCAGGCTGCCTAATGGGCAGACTGGGAGGGAGCCTCAGGGTTAGTCACTGTGCTATTAGACGGGTAGAGAAGACTGTAGTAAGGCACTAAACCATAATTGCTCCAGGGTCGCCGAAAATGGCAGACCCTGCCACTCTGAGAGGGTGTCTCGGAGGGAGTCGGGAGGAATGTTTTTGTTAAATAGTTTTCAAAAGATATCTGGATTCACCTATCGGATAGGATTAAATGCATAGGAATAGAACGGACAAGCCATTGACTTGACTGGGGATAGGCGGAATCCAGATAACTTTAGACTGGTGATTTTGTGTTGTTGTTATGGAGATTTCTGCCAACATTTTATCTTGAATTTGTGTTCTCACAGAAAGTAAAAAGTGTTGCTGTAATTTGTTTTGTGGAGCAGTCAAGTCAGCAGAAAATCCTATTTGACTTTCTAACTCTGAACTACTCCTTCTCACTTTCTCTTGTTCTATCAGTATCTCTGTCTCTCTCCCACATACACACTCGGCATGTAAGTGGCTTTACATTAAGCTTATGATGATGCAGGGACACCAGCTGCTTTTCCTCTTTTGCTGGCTCTAAATGGGGCAGGTCGGTGGACAGGTGTGAGGGGCTTGCAGTGGCCCCAGATTGATTGGTAATGAACTAACTATTGCAGAACGTGGTGATCTACCGTAATTTCCGGACTATAAGCCGCTACTTTTTTCCCCACACTTTGAACCTCGCGGCTTAAACAATGACGCGGCTAATATATGGATTTTTCCCGCTTTCAAATAAAAAAAAATGTAAAAAACACATTCTGTGACGTGCTCAGTTTTTTGGTGGCATGAAGCTTTCATTAGACCAATGAAATTGCCGAACGGGTTAAGGTCAAACTTTTTTGTTTACTGTTTAGATTAAATTGAGCGCGCTCAAACTTCCCATCATTCTGATTACGGTAGTCATTTTGTCACCCTCATCATGGCAAAGACACGGAGAAATGCATATGATGCAGCTTTCAAGTTGAAGGCGATTGATCTGGCTGTTGGAAAAGGAAATAGAGCTGCTGCACGGGAGCATGGTCTGGAGCAATGACTTTCTTGGTAGGCTACTGTTTACTGCAAATGTTTTATTTTTGTTACAAGCCGTGTTTCGTTAAAGCCTATTTATTTTTGTTACAAGCCGTGTTTCGTTAAAGCCTGTGTAAAGTTAATTTGTTTCAATGTACCGATAGGCACCTGCGGCTTATAAACATGTGCGGCTTATTTATGTTCAAAATAATATTTTTTTTTAAATTCAGTGGGTGCGGCTTATATTCAGGTGCGCTTAATAGTCCGGAATTTACGGTATATCAGAGCCTGGAATGGGTTATGTTTAGGATTTTATATACAGGGCTGTCCTGGCAGGGAGGCCAAGGAGCAGATTGGCTCAGAAAGTCATTTTCTTTTTTTTTCTTCTCTGTGTTAGCATCAGGGTGCAGTGCCTGTGTCTACTGAGCTGTGATAGGTGCCCTTCACAGATCAGTGTTTTACATGTAATTCGGAAAGTATTCAGACCCCTTGACTTTTTCCACATTTTGTTAAGTTACAGCCTTATTCTAAAATGTATTATTATTATTTTGTTCTTCCTCATTAATCTACACACACTACCCCATAATAACAAAGCAAAAACATATTTTTAGAAATGTTGGCAAATTTATTATAAATAAACAACATTAGATATACCTTATTTACATAAGTATTCAGACCCTTTGCTATGAGACTCAATTTAGCTCAGGTGCATCCTGTGTCCATTGATCATCCTTGAGATGTTTCTACAACTTGATTGGAGTCCACCTGTGGTAAATTCTATTGATTGGACATGATTTGGAAAGGCACACATCTGTCTATATTAGAGGTCGACCGATTGTTTTTTTCAACGCCTATGCCGATTTATTGGAGGACCCAAAAAAGCAGATGCCGATTTGTATTATTATATTTTTATTTATATATATTTGTAATAATGACAATTATAACAATACTGAATGAACACTTTTATTTTAACTTAATATAATACATAAATAAAATCAATTTAGTCTCAAATAAATAATGAAACATGTTCAATTTGGTTTAAATAATGCACTAAAACAGTGTTGGAGAAGTAAAAGTGCAATATGTGCCATGTAAAAAAGCTAACATTTAAGTTCCTTGCTCAGAACATGAGAACATATGAAAGCTGGTGGATCATTTTAACATGAGTCTTCAATATTCCCAGTTTAGGTTGCAGTTATTATAGGACTATTTCTTTCTATACCATTTGTATTTCATATACCTTTGACTATTTGATGTTCTTATATGCACTATAGTATTGCCAGCCTAATCTCGGGAGTTGATAGGCTTGAAGTCATAAAAAGCGCTTTGCTTGAAGCATTGCGAAGAGCTGCTGGCAAGCGCAGGAAAGTGCTGTTTGAATGAATGCTTACGAGCCTGCTGCCTACCACCGCTCAGACTGCTCTATCAAATATCAAATCATAGACTTAATTATAATATAATAAACACACAAATACGAGTCTTAGGTCATTAATATGGTAAAATCCGAAAACTAGAATTTCGTTTACAAAATGTTTATTCTTTCAGTCAAATACGGAACCGTTCCGTATTTTATAGAGCGGGTGGAATCCCTAAGTGTAAATATTGCTGTTACATTGCACAACCTTCAATGTTATGTCTTAATTATGTACAATTCTGGCAAATGAATTACGGTCTTTGTTAGGAAGAAATGGTCTTCACACAGTTCGCAACGAGCCAGGTGGCCCAAACTGCTGCATATACCCTGACTCTGCTTACACAGAACGCAAGAGAAGTGACACAATTTCCCTACTTAATATTGCCTGCTAACATGGATTTCTTTTAACTAAATATGCAGGATTAAAAAAATATACTTGTGTATTGATTTTAAGGCATTGATGTTTATGGTTAGGTACATTGGTGCAACAACAGGGATTTTTTTCGCGAATGCGCTTGTTACATCATCACCCGATTGGCAAAGTAGGCTGTGATTCGCTGAAAAATTAACAGGCACCGCACTGATTATATGCAAAGCAGGACAAGCTAGATAAAGTAGTAATATCATCATGTGTATTTAACTAGTGATTATGTTAAGATTTATATATATTTTTTATAAGATAAGTTTAATGCTAGCTAGCAACTTACCTTGGCTCCTTGCTGCACTCGTGTACCAGGTGGTCAGCCTGCCATGCAGTCTCCTCGTGGAGTGCAATGTAATCGGCCATAATCGACGTCCAAAAATGCCGATTTACCGATTGTTATGAAAACTTGAAATAGGCCCTAATTAATAAGCCATGCCGATTAATCGGTCGACCTCTAATCTATGTAAGGTCCCACAGTTGACAGTGCATGTCAGAGCAAAAACCAAGCCATGAGGTCGAAGGAATTGTCCGTAGAGCTCCGAGACAGGATTGTGTCGAGGCACAGATCTGTGAAAGGGTACCAAAAAATGTCTGCAGCATTGAAAGTCCAAGAACACAGTGGCCTCCGTCATTCTTAAATGGAATAAGTTTGGAACCGCCCGGACTTGAACCCGATCTAACATCTCTGGAGAGACCTGTAAATAGCTGTGCAGTGACGATCCCCATCCAACCTGACATCTGATCTGCAGAGAAGAATGGGGAAAATCTCCCTAAATACAGGTGTGCCAAGCTTGTAGCGTCATACCCAAGAAGACTTGACGCTGTTATCACTGCCAAAGGTGCTTCAACAAAATACTGAGTGAAGGGTCTGAATACTTATGTAAATGTGACATTTCCTTTTTATATATAAATTATTAAAAAAATCTAAACCTGGTTTTGCTTTGTCATTACGGGGTATTGTGTGTAGATACAATTTTACTTTAGAATAAGGCTGTAAACGTAACAAAATTTGGAAAAAGTTAAGGGATCTGAATACTTAACGAATGCACTGTATGTAAAAAGGTTGCTGTCTGGGGCAAACCTGGCTTTCCCTTTCCTGGTTTCACTGTGTTCTCTCTGCTGCATCAAAACCTGACATGTTTTGTAATAAAGTAGCCTATGTTCACTACAGTTGCTATAGCCCACTTGTTGTCTAGTCCCTATTGGCCACATGTTTCTATGTGTATAGGCTTTTCTTTCGTCTGATCTCTTGGCCTTTTGTTACTCTAATAAGTTCCATATTTTCCTCCTCTGTCGCTGCAGAAACTAAATTAATCTCAGACTAATGACTGATTAGTGTGGTCAGCCACTCTGAGTGGCTGGTGCTCGCAGGGTTGAGTGGGTAGTGCCAGTGCCTCAGGGTAATATGTAGGTAGGTATGTCACTGTAAGGCCCAGTGGAATTTGGCTTTCATAACAAAATATGGTAGCTAGGACACTGGCTTTTGTTGACACCAGTTTTTTTCTAAGCCACATGTTGCCACACAAGCCATATGTTGCCAAATACATTGATGGATTCACAATTTTTTATTAATCATTTTGTTTTAACAAAGATTTTCTTTGCACATGCAAAGGGATTTGGTTATGCAATTCAGCGCTAAATAGCAATTGCAGCAATCGGATCAGACTGTAATTCCAGTAAGAGTCATGCGGTCCCTCCTGCCAAATCCCTGGGGGTGTCAGCTGTCTCATCCCACCTGATCATTTTCCCCACTGCAGTCGTGCAGCCTGCTAACCTCTGACCCATGGCGGAAACATCCCTGCTCCCCCCCCTCGCTGGTTTCACATGCTCAGCACAGAGCACCCTCTCACTCTCTGTTTGCATTCCACAACACAGACAGCCCTGCCAACCGGTCCTGGGCCCATACGGACAGACGGATCAGATTCTCTTAGTGTCACTACCCGCTCCCCTCCAGGCCCCCTCACACAAGCACAGACACACCACACAAGACAACACTGCACCAGTATTCACTCCCCGCTGTTTTATCCCCAGACTGTGACTACGGCTGTTTCCTGGCTATGTTAAAGGTTAGAGTGAAGACACACTCACAACAGGGATCTCTGTTTGTTTGGCTTTATTTAAGACATCAACTGTGTCCTGTATTTCCTCCTTTTCCAGGCCCTCTTTATGCTGCGTAGCTGCTGTCTTCAGTTCCACTGTTATAAAACGTATTCTCTCTCTTTTGGGAGGAGTGGTGGTCTTGGCGGGAAGCCAGTGGAGATGAGGGCCCATACAGGCAAGGAAAGAGTGAGAGGGGGATTGGGGAGAGGAGGGTGGGATTTTGGGAATGGCCAAAAAGTGTCAGAGGGGAAAGCAAGAAAGCCAAACCCTCTCATTTCCTTGTAATCATGTGACCGGTGTGTGTGTGTTGTGTGCCTCTGTCTGTAAGTCCCAATGAACTGCCTGAACAGGTTACTGAGGTTCTCTCCTCTGTCTGGCACCCCCCCGCCCTCTTCACTCTTCATCAGTCTCGTCACTCTTTCAAAGCAGTCACTGATAAACAGAGTCCTGACTCATGATCACATGTCAACAACCCTATCTGGAAATAGAAAGCCTGTCCCTGGTTAAGGGGGTCTTTATTTAGACTAGTCCTAAATGTGAGACAGTACATTTAATGCATTTCTTTTCAGCAGTCATGATTGACCTATTGAGTTAAGAGATTCTAAAATGACCTTTTGAATTTGGTACCTTGAATTAACATAATTTCTTGAATAAAATAGGAATCGTCTATCTGGAACGCTAACATTCTTAGAGTGGGAGTTTTGGAAATCCATGTCGGGATTTCCCTTTGACACACACGCTCCCTGGTAAAGGAACACAGTGTACTCTTGGAGATGGAGCATTTAGGGAGGGGGGCAAGCGGTGTAGGGTATTGGGACACATTGGCTAAAACCCTGCTAAAGGAACTAGAGAACTTGCGTACAAAGATGTGATAAACATGTACTGCACGAAAATTTGAATTGGAAGAATCGTGTTTTTACCAGATGTAAGAAATTGTTGTTCAGTACAGAACATTAATGTTCCAAAGCATGTTAATGTGTCCCTGCTGTTGTTGAGCTTGTTGATGCCTCCACCTTTGACCCGTTTTGGCCTTAAGTTGATCCTTTTCCAGAATTTTCCTTAATATGACGCGTCCCAGGATCCCTCGGGTTCAGCCATCCCTGGACGACCGCATCTTCCCCACACAGCCCGGCGTCACTGCCGTCTACAGCGTGAGTATACATACATACATACATACATACATACATACATACATACATACATACATACATACATACATACACACATACACACGCTATACCACACACACACACACGCGCTATACCACACACACACACACGCGCTATACCACACACACACACACACGCGCTATACCACACACACGCGCTATACCACACACACGCGCGCTATACCACACACACGCGCGCTATACCACACACACGCGCGCTATACCACACACACGCGCGCTATACCACACACACACACGCTATACCACACACACACGCGCTATACCACACACACACGCGCTATACCACACACACACACACGCTATAACACACACGCTATAACACACACACACGCTATAACACACACACACGCTATACCACACACACACACACACACACACACGCTATACCACACACACACGCTATACCACACACACACACACGCTATACCACACACACGCTATACCACACACACACACACACACGCTATACCACACACACACACACACACACACACGCTATACCACACGCACGCTATACCGCACGCACGCTCATACCACACGCTCATACCACACATGCTGGTTGTGAACCCTAGCAAGCATATGCCAACCACATATGTCACGTCTGACACTGCAGGGCGCCAGACTGCGACCATTTAGTGACATTTTTCTACCCTTTGACTTGGTCGTGCGAGTAAAATGTTTAATTGGTCGCATCGGTGCTAGCTGCATATTCTACATGGTCACTAGGGGTGTAACGGTTCACCAAACCCACCATTAGATACTTATTGTGGTTTTGGGGTCATGTTTTGGTACAGCTGGAAAATGTTATGCAATTAACAATGTAAAACTCAAACTTTATTTGTCACATGCGCCGAATACAACAAGTGTAGACCTTACCGTGAAATGCTTACTTACAAGCCCTTAGCCAACAGTGCAGTTCAAGAAAAGTTAAGAGAATATTTACCAAATAAACTAAAGTAAAAAATAATAAAAAGTAACACAATAACATAACAATAACGAGGCTATATACAGGGGGTGCCGTTACCGAGTCTGTGCGGGGGTAGATTAGTTAGTAATTTGTACATGTAGGTAGGGGTGAAGTGACTATGCATAGATAATAAACAGTGAGTAGCAGCAGTGTACAAACAAATAGAGGGGGGGTCAATGTAATAGTCTGGTGGCCATTTGATTAATTGTTCAACAGTCTTATGGCTTGGGGGTAAAAGCTGTTAAGGAGCCTTTTGGTTCTAGACTTGGCACTCTGGTACCGCTTGCCATGTGGTAGCAGAGAAAACAGTCTGACTTGGGTGACTGGAGTCTCTTACAATATTATGGGCTTTCCTCTGACACCACATATTATATAGGTCCTGGATGGCAGGAAGCTTGGCCCCAGTGATGTACTGGGCCGTAGCGCCTTACGGTCAGATGCCAAGCAGTTGCCAGACTAGGCGGCGTTGCAACCGGTCAGGATGCTCTCGATGGTGCAGCTGTAGAACTTTTTGAGGATCTGAGGACCCACGCCAAATCTTTTCAGTCTCCTGGGGGGGGGGGTTGTCTTGCCCTCTTCATGACTGTCTTGGTGTGTTTGGACCATGATAGTTTGTTAGTGATGTGGACACCAAGGAACTTGAAACTCTCGACCCACTCCAACAGCCCCATTGATGTTAATGGGGGCATGTTCGGCCCGCCTTTTCCTTCTTATAAGCATCCGGATTAGTGTCCCGCTCCTTGAGCTTTTAGCTCGATGCAGATGCTGCCTGTAATACATGGCTTCTGGTTTGGATATGTACGTACGGTCACTGTGGAGATGACGTCGTCAATGATGCCAATGACTGAGGTGATATACTCCATGCCATTGGATGAATCCCGGAACATATTCCAGTCTGTGCTAGCAAACAGTCCTGTAGTATAGCATCTTCATCTGACCACTTCCATATTGAGCAAGTCACTGGTACTTCCGGCTTCAGTTTTTTTGCTTGTAATCAGGAATCAGGAGGATAGAATTATGGTCAGATTTGCCAAATGGAGGATGGGGGAGAGCTTTGTATGCATCTCTGTGTGCGGCGTAAAGGTGTTCTAGAGTTATTTTTCTTTCTTTCTGGTGAAACTGATTTAAGTTTGCCTGCATTAAAGTCCCCAGCCACTAAGAGCGCAGCTTCTGGATAAGCATTTTCTTGTTTGCTTATGGCCTTATTGAGTTGTTTGGGTGCGGTCCTAGTGCCAGCATCGGTCTGTGGTGGTAAATAGATTTATAATAATATAGATAGTGTGGTCTACAGCTTATCATGTGGTACTCTACCTCAGGCGAGCAATACCCAAAGACTTCTTTAACCTCTTACATCTAGACGTTCCGCTAGCGGAACACCAGCTCCAATAGCCAATGATGGGCGTGGCGCGAATGACAAATTCCTCAAAAATACAAAAACTTCAATTTTTCAAACATATGACTATTTTACACCATTTTAAAGACAAGACTCTCCTTTATCTAACCACACTGTCCGATTTCAAAAAGGCTTTACAACGAAAGCAAAACATTAGATTATGTCAGCAGAGTACCCAGCCAGAAATAATCAGACACCCATTTTTCAAGCTAGCATATAATGTCACATAAATCCAAACCACAGCTAAATGCAGCACTAACCTTTGATCTTCATCAGATGACACCCCTAGGACATTATGTTATACAATACATGCATGTTTTGTTCAATCAAGTTCATATTTATATCAAAAACCAGCTTTTTACATTAGCATGTGACGTTCAGAACTAGCATACCCCCCGCAAACTTCCGGTGAATTTACTAAATTACTCACGATAAACGTTCACAAAAAAACATAATTATTTTAAGAATTATAGATACAGAACTCCTCTATGCACTCGCTATGTCCGATTTTAAAATAGCTTTTCGGTGAAAGCACATTTTGCAATATTCTCAGTAGATAGCCCAGCAATCATGGCTAGCTATTTAGACACCCACCAAGTTTAGCACTCACCAAAGTCAGATTTACTATAAGAAAAATGTTATTACCTTTGCTGTTCTTCATCAGAATGCACTCCCAGAACTTCTACTTCAATAACAAATGTTGGTTTGCTCCCAAATAATCCATAGTTATATCCAAACAGCGGCGTTTTGTTCGTGCGTTCAAGACACTATCCGAAAGGGTAAATAAGGGTTACGCGCCCGACGCGTTTTGTGACAAAAAAATTCTAAATATTCCATTACCGTACTTCGAAGCATGTCAACCGCTGTTTAAAATCAATTTTTAGGCCATTTTTCTCATAAAAAAGCGGTAATATTCCGACCGGGAAAGCGTGTTTACGTTCAAAGAGAGAGAAAGTAAAAGCATGGGATCCCCTCGTGCATGAGCCTCAGTCTGATGGCCCTCTGATCGACCACCATCCAAACGCGCTAATGTGTTTCAGCCAGCGACTGGAATTACATCATTCAGCTTTTTCCCCGGTTCTGAGAGCCTATGGGAGCCGTAGGAAGTGTCACGTTACAGCAAAGATCCTACATTTTCTTTAAACAGAGCCAAGAAGCTCAAGGAATGGTCATAGGGTACTTCCTCTTTGGAATCTTCTCAGGTTTTTGCCTGCCATATGAGTTCTGTTATACTCACAGACACCATTCAAACAGTTTTAGAAACTTTAGGGTGTCCAAAGCCAATAATTATATGCATATTCTAGTTTCTGGGCAGGAGTAATAATCAGATTAAATCGGGTACGTTTTTTATCCGGCCGTGAAAATACTGCCCCCTAGCCATAACAGGTTAATATTAGACTTCGCGCACCAGCTGTTATTAACAAAAATACACACACCCCCACCCCTCGTCTTACCAGACGTAGCTTCTCTGTTCTGCCGGTGCATGGAAAATCCCGCCAACTCTATATTATCTGTGTTGTCGTTCAGCCACGACTCGGTGAAACAAGATATTACACTTCTTAATGTCCCGTTGGTAAGATAATTGTAGGTCATCAATTTTATTTTCCAATGATTGCATGTTAGCAAGTGGAATTGATGGCAGTGGGAGTTTACTCGCTCGCCTACGGATTCTCAGAAGGCAGCCCGATATGCGTCCTCTTTTCCTCCGTCTTTTCTTCATGCAAATGACGTGGATCTAGGCCTGTTCCCGGAAGAGCAGTATATCTTTCTCGTCGACCTCGTTAAAGGAAAAAGCTTCTTTCAGTTTGTGGTGAGTAATCGCAGTTCTGATGTCCAAAAGTTATTTTCAGTCATAAGAGAAGGTAGCAGCAACATTATGTACAAAATAAGCTTTCACAATGTTCCTGGCATTGTCTGTTGTGACAGGATTGTTATGTTGGGCCATGTGCTGGGTGACCGTATTATCGCCACACTGGCGGTCACGAGTCATGAATGCTTGTGACCGTTTAGTCACGCTAATTAGGCTTCTCCAAGCTCTGATGTTGCTGAAGGTCATTAGTAGCCTACCAAACTTGCTAACTGCCTGGTACTCAGCACTCTGTTGTCCATCCAATCACTCTGACATCAATGCAAATGTATTTTAAAATCTAATCAAACACTTCATGAGAGCCCATGAGTGATAGCCTCTTTTTTTTTTTTTTTTTTTTTTTTTTTAAGAGGATCCCATCAGCTTTCTATAGGCTATGCCTATTGGAGGTCGACCGATTTTATAATTTTTCAACGCCGATACCAATTATTGGAGGACCAAAAACAGCTGATACCAATTAATCAGCGCATATATATATATACATACACATACATACATACATACATACATACATACAGTTGAAGTCGGAAATTTACATACACTTAGGTTGTTGTCATTAAAACTCATTTTTCAACCACTCCACAAATTTCTTGTTAACAAACTATAGTTTTGGCAAGTCGGTTAGGACTCTACTTTGTGCATGACACAAGTAATTCTTCCAACAATTGTTTACAGACAAATTATTTCACTTATAATTCACTGTATCACAATATCAGTGGGTCAGAAGTTACCATACACTAAGTTAACTGTGCCTTTAAACAGCTTGGAAAATTACAGAAAATGATGTCATGGCTTTAGAAGCTTCTGAGAGGCTAATTGACATCATTTGAGTCAATTGGAGGTGTACCTGTGGATGTATTTCAAGGTTTACCATCAAACTCAGTGCCTCTTAGCTTGACATCATGGGGAAATCAAAATAACTCAGACAAGACCTCAGAAAGAAAATTGTGGACCTCCAGAAGTCTGGTTCATCCTTGGGAGCAATTTCCAAACGCCTGAAGGTACCACATTCATCTGTACAAACAATAGTACGCAAGTATAAACATCATGGGACCACGCAGCTGTCATATTGCTCAGGAAGGAGACGCGTTCTGTCTCCTAGAGATGAACTTACTTCGGCGTGAAATGTGCAAATCAATCCCAGAACAGCAGCAAAGGACCTTGTGAAGATGGTGGAGGAAACGGGTACAAAAGTATCTATATCCACAGTAAAACGAGTCCTATATCGACATAACCTGAAACGCCGCTCAGCAAGGAAGAAGCCACTGCTCCAAAACCACCATTAAAAAATCCAGACTACGGTTTGGAACTGCACATGGGGACAAAGACCTTACTTTTTTGAGAATTGTCCTCTGGTCTGATGAAACAAAAAGAGAACTATTTGGTCATAATGACCATTTATGTTTGGAGGAAAAAGGGGGAGGCTTGCAAGCCGAAGAACACCATCCCAACCGTGAAGCATGGGGGGTGGCAGCATCATGTTGTGGGGGTGCTTTGCTGCAGGAGGGACTGGTGCACTTCACAAAATAGATGGCATCATGAGGTAGGAAAATTATGTTGATATATTGAAAGAACATCTGAAGACATCAGTCAGGAAGTTAAAGCTTGCTCGCAAATGGCTCTTCCAAATGGACACTGACCACAAGCATACTTCCAAAGTTGTGGCAAAATAGCTTAAGGACAACAAAGTCAAGGTATTGGAGTGGCCATCACAAAGCCCTGACCTCCTATAGAAAATTTGTGAGAACTGAAAAAGCGTGTGCGAGCAAGGAGGCCTACAAACCTGACTCAGCTACACCAGCTCTGTCAGGAGGAATGGGCCAAAATTCACCCAACTTAATGTGGGAAGCTTGTGGAAGGCTACCTGAAACGTTTGACCAAGTTAAACAATGTAAAGGCAATGCTACCAAATACTAATTGAGTGTATGTAAACTTCTGACCCACTGGGAATGTGATGAAAGGAATAAAAGCTGAAATAAATCATTCTCTACTATTATTCTGACATTTCACATTCATAAAATAAAGTGGTGATCCTAACTGACCTAAGACAGGGAATTTTTATGAGGATTAAATGTCAGGAATTGTGAAAAACTGAGTTGAAATGTATTTGGCTAAGGTGTATGTAAACTTCCGACTTCAACTGTATATATTTGAAATTATGACAAGTACAACAATACTGAATGAACACTTATTTTAACTTAATATAATGCATAAATAAAATCTATTTAGTCTCAAATAAATATTGAAACATGCTCAATTTGGTTTAAATAATGCAAAAACAGTGTTGGAGAAGAAAGTAAAATTGCAATATGTGCCATGAAAAAAAGCTAACGTTAAAGTTCCTTGCACAGAACATATGAAAGCTGGTGGTTCATTTTTCCCAGTTTTTCAAAATTCCCAGTAAAGAAATATTAGGTTGCAGTTATATAGACATTTACATTACATTTAAGTAATTTAGCAGACGCTCTTATCCAGAGTGACTTACAAATTGGTGCATTCACCTTGTGATATCCAGTGGAACAACCACTTTACAATAGTGCATCTAAATCTTTTAGGGGGGGGTTAGAAGGATTACTTTATCCTATCCCAGGTATTCCTTAAAGAGGTGGGGTTTCAGGTGTCTCCGGAAGGTGGTGATTGACTCCGCTGTCCTGGCGTCATGAGGGAGCTTGTTCCACCATAGGGGTGCCAGAGCAGCGAACAGTTTTGACTGGGCTGAGCGGGAACTGGGCTTCCTCAGAGGTAGGGGGGCCAGCAGGCCAGAGGTGGATGAGCGCAGTGCCCTCGTTTGGGTGTAGGGACTGATCAGAGCCTGAAGGTACGGAGGTGCAGTTCCCCTCACGGCTCCGTATGCAAGCACCATGGTCTTGTAGCGGATGCGAGCTTCAACTGGAAGCCAGTGGAGAGAGCGGAGGAGCGGGGTGACGTGAGAGAACTTGGGAAGGTTGAACACCAGATGGGCTGCGGCATTCTGGATGAGTTGTAGGGGTTTAATGGCACAGGCAGGGAGCCCAGCCAACAGCGAGTTGCAGTAATCCAGACGGGAGATGACAAGTGCCTGTAGGAATTATGACGCGTCGACTATTTCTCTCTATACCATTTGTATTTAATTTACCTTTGACTATTGGATGTTCTAATAGGCACTTTAGTATTGCCAGCCTAATCTCAGGAGTTGATAGGCATGAAATCATAAACAGCGCTGTGATCGAGCATTGCTAAGAGCTGCTAGCAAACACAGTAAAGTTTGAATGAAAGCTTACAAACCTGCTGCTGCCTACCACCGCTCAGTCAGACTGCTCTATCAAATATCAAATCATAGACTTAATTATAACATAGTAAACACACAGAAATACGAGTCTTAGGTCATTAATGTGGTCAAATCTGGAAACTATCATTTCGAAAACAAAACGTTTATTCTTTCAGTGAAATACGGAACCGTTCCGTATTTTATCTAATGGGTGGAATCCCTAAGTCTAAATATTGCTGGTACATTGCACAACCATCAATGTTGTGTCATAATTATGTACAATTCTGGCAAATGAATTACGGTCTTTGTTAGGAAGAAATGGTCTTCACACAGTTCGCAACGAGCCAGGTGGCCCAAACTGCTGCATATACCCTGACTCTGCTTACACAGAACGCAAGAGAAGTGACACAATTTCCCTAGTTAAAATAAATGAATGTTAGCAGGCAATATTAACTAAATATGCAGGTTTAAAAATATATACTTGTGTATTGATTTTAAGAAAGGCATTGATGTTTATGGTTAGGTACACATTGGTGCAACGACAGTGCTTTTTTCGCGAATGCGCTTGTTAAATCACCCGTTTGGCGAAGTAGGCTGTGATTCAATGATAAATTAACAGGCACCGCATCGATTATATGCAACGCAGGGCAAGCTAGATAACTACCCATGGTTGATGATATTAGTAGGTTAACTAGTGATTATGTTAAGATTGATTGTTTTTTTATAAGATAAGTTTAATGCTAGCTGGCACCTTACCTTGTCTCCTTGCTGCACTCGCATAACAGGTAGTCAGCCTGCCACGCAGTCTCCTCGTGGAGTGCAATGTAATCGTCCAAAAATGACGATTACCGATTGTTATGAAAACTTGAAATCGGCCATTCCGATGAATCGGTCGACCTCTACTTAGAATGATAGATGAGTTTCCCACTAGTAATTACCAGTTGGTGGGCTGTACAAGTGGATTTTTCCTAGTTGTATGTGGTAAATTGCCATCTGGTTACGAACGCACCATGACAATGCCTTCTTCAATGACAGATGCGCACCTGTGACTCTCATAAAGGGGGCGTGTCTGTAGCATGGCACATTTCCCACTCCGTGCTGTGATGAGCTGTCACTGTTAAGCACAACACAGGGTGCATTGGCCAATTCATTGAAAGCTTTGGCTTGCTTGTATAGACCGGGTACTATGTGTTTGCTGAAATGAGTGCAAGAGGTAAGTTCGTAACGTGGCTCGAGCACTTTCACAAGGTGCTGAAATCCGCTTTTCTCAACCACTGAGAATGGGTGCATATCCTTGGCTATAAAAAATATCCTTGGATTGTAAAAAATATAAACATAGCCTACCTATCACTCTTGTTATTTCTTTGGCCCGGTCAGAATCAGCTGCCAAGGGCTGCTTGAATGCTGCTTGAATGAAGAGGTGAGACGATGTGTTTCCATCTTGCTCCGGAATACTGGGGTGATGTCGGCGTAAATGTGTCAACATTTGGCACCTGCATAGGCTATTCTCATTGAGCGTGGTGACATACCGTTAACGTTTTATCCACAACTCTGTTCATCCCTGTTGTAATCTATACAGAACAAAAATATAAACGTAACATGTAAAGTGTTGGTCCCATGTTTCATGAGGTGAAATTAAAGATACCAGAAATGTTCCATACACACAAAAAGCTTATTTCTCTCAAATGTTGTGCACAAATTAGTTTATATCCCTTTTAGTGAGCATTTCTCCTTTGCCAATATAATCCATCCACCTGACAGGTGTGGCATATCAAGCTGATTAAACCGCATGATCACAACACAGGTGCACCTTCAGCTGGGGACAATAAAAGGACGCTCTAAAATGAAATCTAAATATGTGCAAAAGTACTATCTCACAACTCAATGAAACCTTCACTCTTGCGCAGACATTTAGAAACAAAACATGCCAATTAGAAAAATAAGCCACAGGAGTTTTTTGAGAGAGAATTAAGAGGACTTTCGATTAGTAAGACGTATAAAAGTAACAGATAGCATTAATAAGAAGGGGCTAGAAGCGCCTTATATGGTGAGCTACCGAGTGGCTTGGACAGGCAAGCCCCATACTATTGTGGAGGACTTAATTCTTCCTGCTGCCGCGGATATGGCTGGGACAATGCTGGGGGGAAAAGGCCAAAAAAACTATACAGACAATAACTTCATCAAACAACACTGTTTCACGAAGCAGGAGATGTTTTGAAACAATTAATGCTTTGCATACAAGCCAGTGAATTCTATGCGTTACAGCTGGATAAGTTAACAGATGTGTTGGGCCTGGCACAGCTCCTGGTATATGTTCGTTTATGTTCATGGGGGGTCAGTTAAGGAAGACATCCTCTTCTGCAAACCACTGGAAACCAGGACAACAGGAGAGGATATTTTTAAAGTACTGGACAGCTTTGTGACATCAAATGGACTTTGGTGGTCAAGATGTGTTGGTATCTGTACTGATGGCGCAAAAGCCATGACAGGGAGACATAGTGGAGTGGTAACGCGCGTGCAAGCAGTTGCTCCCAACGACACTTGGGTACACTGCAGCATCCACCGAGAGGCTCTCGCTGCCAAGGGAATGACCTGACAGCTTGAAAGATGTTTTGGACACTACAGTGAAAATGGTTAACTTTGTTAATGCAAAACCCCTGAACTCTTGTGTATTTTCTGCAGTATGCAATGATATTGGCAGCGACCATGTAACGCTTTTACAACATACAGAAGTGCGCTGTATGTTTTTTTTAATGGAGAGACAAGCTTAAAGTTTTCTTTACTGACTATCATTTTCACTTGCCTGACCACTTGCATGATGACGAGTTTCTCACACGACTGGCATATCTGGGTGATGGTTTTTCTTGCTTAAATGATCTGAATCTAGGATTACAGGGACTCTACGCAACTATATTCAATGTGCGGGACAAAATTGAGGCTATGGTTAAGAAGTTGGAGCTCTTCTCTGTCTGCATTAACAAGGACAACACACAGGTCTTTCCATCATTGTATGATTTTTTTTTTTTGGTGTGCAAATGAACTCAAGCTTACAGACAATGTCAAATGTGATCTAGCGAAGCACCTGAGTGAGTTGGGTGCGCAATTACGCAGGTACTTTCCCTAAACGGATGACACAAACAACTGGATTCGTTATCCCTTTCATGCCCTGCCTCCAGTCCACCGATATCTAAACAAGAGAGGCTCGTCGAAATTGCAACAAGCGGTTCTGTGAATTTGAATTTAATCAGAAGCCACTGACAGATTTCTGGTTTGGGCTGCCCTCAGAGTATCCTGCTTTGGCAAATCGCGCTGTTAAGACACTAATTCCCTTTGCAATGTACCTATGTGAGAGTGGATTCTCAGCCCTCACTAGCATGAAAACAACTAAATACAGGCACAGACTGTGTGGGAAATGATTTAAGTGTGAGAATTTCTCCAATACAACCCAACATTGCAGAGTGATGTGCATCCTTTCAAGCACACCCTTCTCATTAACCTGTGGTGAGTTATTCACAATTTTTGATTAACAAATAAGGTTTTATATGGTTAAATAAAGAGCAAAATTATTGATTATTATTTGTGCCTTGGTCCTATAAGCGCTATTTGTCAATTCCCACTTGCAGGGTTGTGACGATAACTCGCACTCATTCTTATGTTTATTAAACATATCGTATAGTGTGTGTGTGTGTGTGTGTGTGTGGCAGGCTTACAATGATGGCAAAAAACAACATTTCAGAGTGTGCTGACCCTGGTGCTAGATGGGGTAGGCCGCTGGATGTTGACTGTTTGAAGGGGTACGGGACTATAAAAAGTTTGGGAACCACTGGTCTATCAATAAAATTACTTTATGAGATGATACTCAATTTCCTATTGCATGATGCTGTGGAAAACAATTGATGGCACCAAATAATGGGCTGGTGGCATTAACTTAAACTGAGTGGCACCAGTGGGGAAATGTTAGTCTGGAGCCCTGCACTGTCTGTTTAGTTTACACATTCATTACAGCTTAAAAACGAAGTGTGTGTGTAATGTATGACAGAAACATAGGGGATATCACTGAGCTCAGTCTGCATCTGGGAAGATGTGGCTGTCACCTTAGGGCTCACTGCCACATGATTCATCGTAACTGTCAGCTTCACCCCCCACCTTGCCGTGTGTGTGTGTTGCCCACACTCCGTTACCCTGCTGCTCCCAGTCTACTTACTCTGATGCCTGAGCTGACCCCCTCTCCACTGCAGTGTGTGTGGTGTGTCAGAGCTGCTGCTGTGCTGAGCCGTGCTGTCTGCCTGGAGGTAAGGGTCTGTGCGGGGGAGGAGACACAGTACAGGAGCCTCTCATACAGTGGAGCTCTGCTCTCTGGAGATGCTTCTGCTGTGGATTATTTTAGAACATATGAAAAATATTTTTTTCAATTCAGAACCTCTGCTTGCAATCCAGACACATACAGTGCATTCGGAAAATATTCAGACCTATTGACTTTTTTCCACGTTTTGTTACGTTACAGCCTTATTCTAAAATTAAGTTTTATTTCCCTCATCAATCTTCACACTATACCCCTTAATGACAGCAAAAACAGACCCATTACTCAGCTGGCTGGTGTGTTTATGGACATATTCAACCAATCCCTATCCCAGTCTGCTGTTCCCACATGCTTAGAGGGCCAGCATTGTTCCTGTTCCCAAGAAAGCTAAGGTAACTGAGCTAAATGACTATCGCCCTGTAGCACTCACTTCCGTCATCATGAAGTGCTTTGAGAGACTAGTCAAGGATCATATCACCTCCACACTACCTGACACCCTAGCCCCACTTCAATTTGCTTACCGCCCCAATAGGTCCACAGATGACGCAATCACACCCCACACTGCCCTAACCCATCTGGACAAGAGGAATACCTATGTAAGAATGCTGTTCATCGATTACAGCTCAGCATTTAACAAGCGTCCCACCTACTCAACAGCCAGTGGAATCCTGTGGCGCGATATTCAAATACCTTCGAAATGCTATTACTTCAATTTCTCAAACATATGACTATTTTACACCATTTTAAAGACAAGACTCTCGTTAATCTAACCACACTGTCCGATTTCAAAAAGGCTTTACAACGAAAGCAAAACATTAGATTATGTCAGCAGAGTATCCAGCCAGAAATAGACACCCATTTTTCAAGCTAGCATATAATGTCACATAAACCCAAACCACAGCTAAATGCAGCACTAACCTTTGATCTTCATCAGATGACAATCCTAGGACATTATGTTATACAATACATGCATGTTTTGTTCAATCAAGTTCATATTTATATCAAAAACCAGCTTTTTACATTAGCATGTGACTAGCATTCCCACCGAACACTTCCGGTGAATTTACTAAATTACTCACGATAAACGTTCACAAAAAACATAACAATTATTTTAAGAATTATAGATACAGAACTCCTATATGCACTCGCCATGTCCGATTTTAAAATAGCTTTTCGGTGAAAGCACATTTTGCAATATTCTACGTAGATAGCCCGGCATCACAGGGCTAGCTATTTAGACACCCACCAAGTTTAGCCCTCACCAAAGTCAGATTTACTATAAGAAAAATGTTATTACCTTTGCTGTTCTTCGTCAGAATGCACTCCCAGGACTTCTACTTCAATAACAAATGTTGGTTTGGTCCCAAGTAATCCATAGTTATATCCAAATAGCGGCGTTTTGTTCGTGCGTTCAAGACACTATCCGAATGGTAAATAAGGGTCATGCGCCCGACACGTTTCGTGACAAAAAAATTCTAAATATTCCATTACCGTACTTCGAAGCATGTCAACTGCTGTTTAAAATACATTTTTATGCCATTTTTCTCGTAAAAAAAGCGGTAATATTCCGACCGGGAGTGGTGGTTTTCGTTCAAAGAGAGAGAAAGTAAACATGGAGTCGACTCGGGCACGCGCGCCCCGCCCCATTGTCCTCAGATCGACCACTATCAAAATGCGCTACTGTTTTTCAGCTTTCTGGTGCCTTCTGAGAGCCTATGGGAGCGTTAGAAAATGTCACGTCATGCCAGACATCCCCTGTTTTTGTTAGAGATGATCAATAAGGCCATGAAATGGTCAGAGAAAGCGCTTCCTGTTTGGAATCTTCTCAGGTTTTGGCCTGCCAAATGAGTTCTGTTATACTCACAGACACCATTCAAACAGTTTTAGAAACTTTAGGGTGTTTTCTATCCAAATCAAACAATTATATGCATATTCTAGTTACTGGGCAGGAGTAGTAACCAGATTAAATCGGGTACGTTTTTTTATCCGGCCGTGCAAATACTGCCCCCTAGGCCCAACAGGTTAACACTATAGTACCTCCAAACTCATCATTAAGCTCGAGACCCTGGGTCTCGACCCCGCCCTGTGCAACTGGGTCCTGGACTTTCTGACGGGCCGCCCCCAGGTGGTGAGGGTAGGAAACAAGATCTCCACCCCGCTGATCCTCAACACTGGGGCCCCACAAGGGTGCATTCTCAGCTCTCTCCTTTACTCCCTGTTCACCCATGACTGCGTGGCCATGCACGCCTCCAACTCAATGGTCAAGTTTGCAGATGATACAACAGTGGTAGGCTTGATTACCAACAACGACGAGAGGGCCTACAGGGAGGATGTGAGGGCCCTCGGAGTGTGGTGTCAGGAAAATAACCTCACACTCGACATCAACAAAACGAAGGAGATGATCGTGGACTTCAGGAAACAGCAGAGAGAGCACCCCCCTATCCACATCGACGGGACAGTAGTGAAGAAGGTGGAAAGTTAAGTTCCTTGGCGTACACATTGCGGACAAACTGAAATGGTCCACCCACACAGACAGCGTGGTGAAGGCGCAACAGCGCCTCTTCAACCTTAGAAATTTGGCTTGTCACCAAAAACACTCAAACTTTTACAGATGCACAATCGAGAGCATCCTGTTGGGCTGTATCACCTCCTGGTACAGCAACTGCGCCGCCCACAACCGTAAGGCTCTCTAGAGGGTAGTGAAGTCTGCACAATGCATCACCGGGGGCAAACTACCTGCCCTCCAGGACACCTACACCACCCGGTGTCACAGGAAGGCCAAAAAGATCATCAAGGACAACAACCACCTGAGCCACTGCCTGTTCACCCCGCTATCATCCAGAAGGCGAGGTCAGTACAGGTGCATCAAAACTGGGACCTAGAGACAGAAGCTGTTTTTCAATCTCAAGGCCAACAGACTGTTAAACAGCCATCACTAACATTGAGCGGCTGCTGCCAACATACTGACTCAAATCTCTAGCCACTTTAATAATAAAAAATTGGATGAAATAAATATCACTAGTCACTTTAAACAGTGCCACTTTATATAATGTTTACCTACCCTACATTACTCATCTCATATGTATATACTGTACTCTATACCATCTACTGCATCTTGCCTATGCTGTTCGGCCACCGCACATCCATTTATGTTTATGTACATATTCTTAATTCCTTTACACTTGTGTGCGTTTTAAGGTAGTTGTTGTGAAATTGTTCGATTACTTGTTAGATATTACTGCACGGCCGGAACTAGAAGCACAAGCATTTTGCTACACTCTCATTAACATCTGCTAACCGTGTATGTGACCAATACCATTTTATTTTATTTTGTACCAATGGTAGAAAAACAACCCAATTGTCAGACTTGAGTAAAAGTAAAGATGTCTTAATAGGAAATTACTCAAGTAAAAGTGAAAATCACCCAATAAAATACTACTTGAGTGAAAGTCAAAGTATTTGGTATTTAAATATTCGTATGTATCCAAAGTAAATGTAATTGCTAAAATATACTTTAGTATGAAAAGTAAAAGTATTAAATCATTAAATCATTTCACATTCTTTATGTTAAGGAAACCAGATGGCACAAATTTACAAACATAACATTTTATGTTTAATGAGTCTGCCAGATAAGATGACGAGGTATGTTCTCTTGATGTGTGAGAATTGGACCATTTTCCTGTCCTGCTAAGCATTTGAAATGTAAGGAGTACTTTTGGTTGTCAGGGAAAATGGACTAAAAAGTATGTTCTTTTCTTTAGGAATGTAGTAAAGTAAAAGTTGACCAAATTAAACAGGCCTATTTATATAATGAATATGAATTTTGAGGGCGGTGTGCGCAAAGCTCTCATCAAGACAAAGGGTGGCTACTTTGAATAGTCTCAAATACAAAAAATATTTTGATTTGTTAAACACTTTTTTTGGTTACTACATGATTCCATATGTGTTTTTTCATTAGTTTTCATGTCTTTACTATTATTCTACAATGTAGAAAATAGTAAAAATAAAGAGAAACCCTGGAATGAATAGGTGTGTCAACTTTTGACTGGTACTTTATCTATATTTGCAAAATAATATATGGGGGATTGGAAGTGAGGCAGACAATTACATTCATGGATTCTACACTTTATCTGCAATATTACAGCTGATCTACCCCCTAAAAAAATATGAATAGAGAAGTACAGATACCCCCCCAAAAAAGACTTTGAAGTACTACTTAAGTACACCACTGCTCAGTACTTTGTTGAAGCACATTTGTCAGCGATTACAGCCTCGAGTCTTCTTGGGTATGACTCTACAACTTGGCACACTTGTATTTTCTCCCATTCTTCTCTGCAGAGCCTCTCAAGCTGTCAAGTTGGATGGGGAGTGTCGCTGCACAGCTATTTCCAGGTCTCTCCAGAGATGTTAGATCGGGTTATAGTCCGGGCTTTTGCTGGGCCACTCAAGGACATTCAGAGACTTGTCCCTAAGCCACTCTTGCGTTGTCTTGGCTGTGTGCTTAGGGTTGTTGTCCTGTTGGAAGGTGAACCGTCACCCGAGTCTGCGGTCCTGAGTGCTCCAGAGCAGGTTTCATCAAGGATCTCTCTGTACTTTGCTCTGTTCATCTTTCCCTTTAAAAAAAAAAAATCCCCACAGCATGATGCTACCACTGCCATACTTCAAAGAGTTCAGTCTTGTTTTCATCAGACCAGAGCATGTTTTTTCTCAAGGTCTGAGAGTCCTTTAGGTGACTTTGGCAAAATCCAAGTGGACTGTCATGTGCTTGTTACTGAGGAGTGTCTTATGTCTGGCAACTCCAAAAAGGCCTGATTGGTGGAGTGCTGCAGAAATGGTTGTCCTTGTGGAAGGTTCTCTCATCTCCACATAGGAATTCTGGAGCTCTGTCAGAGTGACCATCGGGTTCTTTGTCACCTCCCTGACCAAGGCCCTTCTGCCCCGATTGCTCAGTGTGGCCGGCGGCCAGCTCTAGGAAGAGTCTTGATGGTTCCAAACTTTATCCATTTATGAATGATGGAGGCCACTGTGTTCTTCGGGAACTTCAATGCTGCAGACATTTTTTGATACCCTTCCTGAGATCTGTGCCTCGACACAATCTTTTCTCAGAGCTCTACGGACAATTTGTTCGACCTCATTGCTTGGTTTTTACTCTGACATGCACAGTCAACTGTGGGACCGTTTTATATAGACAGGCGTGTGCCTTTCCAAATCATTTCCAATCAATTGAATATACCACAGGTGGACTCAATTGAAGTTCTAGAAACATCTCAAGGATGATCAATGGAAATAGGATGCACCTGAGCTCAATTTCAAGTCTCATAGGGTCTGAATACTTATGTAATTAAGGTATCTGTTTTTTGTCTAAAAAAACAGTCTTCGCTTTGTCATTATGGGGTATATTGTGTGTAGATTAGGGGGGGGGAATTATTTAATAAATTTTAAAATAAGGCTGTAACGTAACAATGTGGGCAAGGGGTCTGAATATTTTCTGAATGTGCTGTATATGAAAAATCGTTTCTTTCCTATTCAACAAAACTGGGGGATGGTGCTTGAATTGATTTGAATGCTTTATAAATATAGTAACAATCAAATTATAAATGACTTACTATAATATTTCACCTTAACTGTTAAATAAATATGATCATACTTGGTGAAAGTACAAAATTGGTACCAGTTCATATCATTGATGATAATGTTCTGCCCAGCGTTCTCTGAGTGACGCGGAGACACCATTCAAATGCCTGCTATCTCGTTAAAACTATCTTTAAGCATGAAGTGATTTCGTTCCTCTGTGACCAAAAGTGGTATTGTTTTTAAATTCGATGCAATTATTATTCTTTTTTTTTTTCAAGGGCTGTCAAATGATAAAAATAATTAATCGTGTTAATGGCATTAGTTAATCACAATTTTTAGAATTTGGTCCAAAAGGAAAAAAATGTCAATTTTAAAAAGCAGTGCAATTGAGTTACAGGCTATGAGCTTACATACTATGCTTTGATTGTAACGACAAAAACACAAAATGACCTACATCAAAACGTTTTAATGGCATTTTCACCATAAACACAAAAGTCACTAACATACATCTATTAATTATCCCAAGTACTTACTCCCTCTTATCCATCTTCTTGAAGTTTAACACTTGTGCACAGCAGTGGTGGTCGGTGCCATTTAAGATGAGGGAGGTTTTTTTTTTTTTTTATGAACATGGCCTTATTTCTATTACGGCATATTGGATGACTGTCATTCATATTCCAGTCACCCAGCTCATTGTAACATCGATAAGGTTTAGGCTACTTCTTGACACTCAAATTTTCTCTGTTCCCATCATGAGGTTGCTACAACCTAGCTTGTGAAATAGCCTATGAATGTTTACAACAGAGAATTTTGAGTAATCAAGGTGACAGTGAGTGACACATTCAGTACTACCTTGCTGCACACTCTTGGCTGCATCTATCTGATATAGGGAGTAATCATTAGTCCAACAGTTGCAAATGTGAATTTCTATTGGACAAATTCTGGTATTTTTTTATCTCCGTTCGATTTGTTTCCATTTAAGAAAAGTTTTTCAACATAAACGACGGAATGAATACACCCCTGGTCACACGCAAATACAGTTCACTTTCAGCTGTCTGTGACCAGGTGAAAAAAACCTTTCCAAGCCAAACCTTCATATCATGACTGCTATAACCGCTACACACAACCTACATTGTCACATCATGGTATGAAAGATGGCTGCCGTCTTATTGGCTCTTAACCAACCATGCTATTTTGTTAGTTTTTTTGCATTGTTTAACTTTTCATTTTGTACATAATGTTGCTGCTACCGTCTCTTATGACCGAAAAGAGCTTCTGGACATCAGAACAGTGATTACTCACCTCGAATTGGACAAATAATTTTCTTCAATGAGTCGGATGGGAAGGATATACTCCAAGCACCCGAACAGGCCCTCATCCCCATCATTCGCTGGAGAAAGAAAGAGATTTTGCGGAAAGAGATCGGGGTGCCTTCTGAGGATCAGGCGACGAGTGGCTAATCTGCCTTTGCCATCCTTACTGTTAGCTAACGTTCAATCGCTGGAAAATAAATGGGGCGAACTGAAAGCACGTGGAGTTGAAGTCGGAAGTTTACATACACCTTAGCCAAATACATTTAAACTCAGTTTCACAATTCCTGACATTTAATCCAAGTAATAATTCCCTGTCTTAGGTCAGTTAGACTCACCACTTTATTTTAAGAATGTGAAATATCAGAATAATAGTAGAGTGATTTATTTCAGCTTTTATTTCTTTCATCACATTCCCAGTGGGTCAGAAGTTTACATACTCAATTAGTATTTGGTAGCATTGTTTAACTTGGATCAAATGTTTTGGGTAGCCTTCCACAAGCATCCCACAATATGTTCGGTGAATTTTGACCCATTCCTCCTGACAGAGCTGGTGTAACTGAGTGAGATTTGTAGGCCTCCTTGCTCTCACACGCTTTTTCAGTTCTGCCCACAAATGTTCTATAGGATTGAGGTCAGGGCTTTGTGATGGCTACTCCAATACCTTGACTTTGTTGTCCCTAAGCTATTTTGCCACAATTTTGGAAGTATGCCTGTGGTCATTGTCCATTTGGAAGACCCATTTGCAACCAAGCTTTACCTTCCTGACTGATGTCTTGAGATGTTGCTTCAATATATTCACATTTTCTTTCCTCATGATGCCATCAGGTTATGTCGGTATAGGACTCTTATTACTGTGGATATAGATACTTTTGTACCTGTTTCCTCCAGCATCTTCACAAGGTCCTTTGCTGTTGTTCTGGGATTGATTTGCACTTTTCACATCAAAGTACGTTCGTCTCTAGGAGACAGAATGCGTCTCCTTCCTGAGGGGTATGACGGCTGCGTGGTCCCATGGCGTTTATACTTGGTTACTATTGTTTGTACAGATGAATGTGGTACCTTCAGGCGTTTTGAAATTGCTCCCAATTATGAACCAGATGTGGAGGTCTACAATTTTATTTTGTCGGTCTTGGCTGATTTCTTTTGATTTTCCCATGTCAAGCAAAAAGGCACTGAGTTTGAAGGTAGGCCTTGAAATACATCCACAGGTACACCTCCAATTGACTCAGGCTAATTGACATCATTTATCAGAAGCTTCTAAAGCCATGATATCATTCTCTGGAATTGTCCAAGCTGTTTAAAGGCACAGTCAACTTAGTGTATGTAAACTTCTGACCCACTGGAATGATACAGTGAATTATAAGTAAAGTAATGTAAACAATTTTTGGAAAAATTACGTGTCATGGACAAAGTAGATGTCCTAACCGACTTGCCAAAACTATAGTTTGTTAACAAAACATTTGTGGAGTGGTTGAAAAACGAGTTTTAATGACTCCAACCCAAGTGTATGTAAACTTCCGACTTCAACTGTATATCCTACCAACGGGACATTAAAAACTGTAATATCTTGTGTTTCACCGAGTCATGGCTGAACGACGACATTAAGAACATACAGCTGGCGGGTTATACACTATCGGCAGGATAGAACAGCAGCCTCTGGTAAGACACGGGGCGGGAGCCTAAGCATATTTGTAAACAGCTGGTGCACGATATCTAAGGAAGTCTCAAGGTTTTTCTTGCCTGAGGTTGAGTATCTCATGATAACCTGTAGACCACACTATCTATCTAGAGAGTGCTCATCTGTATTTTTCGTAGCTGTCTACATACCACCACAGACCGATGCTGGCACTAAAACCGCACACAATGAGCTGTATACCGCTATAAGCAAACAGGAAAACGCTCATCCAGAGGCGGTACTCCTAGTGGCCCGGGACTTTGCTACAGGGAAACTTAAATCAGTTTTACCTCATTTCTATCAGCATGTTAAATGTGCAACCAGAGGGGGGAAAAAAAAAACTCTAGACCACCTTTACTCCACACACACAGACGTGTACAATGCTCTCCCTCGCCCTCCATTTGGCAAATCTGACCATGATTCTATCCTCTTGATTCCTGCTTACAAGCAATAATTAAAGCAGGAAGCACCAGTGACTTGGTCTATAAAAAAAGTGGTCAGATGAAGCAGTTGCTAATCTACAGGACTGTTTTGCTCGCACAGACTGGAATATGTAATGGGCTTCTTCTGATGGCATTGAGGAGTACACCACATCAGTCACTGGCGTCATCAATCACGTCGTCCCCACAGTGACTGTACGTACCTACTAGAGATCGACTGATTTTTTTTCAGCGCTGATACCGATTTATTGGAGGACCCCAAAAAAAAGCCGATACCGATTTAATCGGCAATTTTTTAAATATTTTTTTTATATATATTTCTAATAATGACGATTACAACAATACTGAATGAACACTTTTGTATTTTTACTTAATATAATACATAAATACAATCAATTTACTCTCAAATAAGTAATGAAACATGTTCAATTTGGTTTAAATAATGCAAAAACAAAGTGTTGGAGAAGAAAGTAAAAGTGCAATATGTGCCATGTAAAAAAGATAACATTAAGTTCCTTGCTCAGAACATGAGAACATATGAAAGCTGGTGGATCATTTTAACATGAGTCTTCAATATTCCCAGTTAAGAAGTTTTAGGTTGTAGTTATTATAGGAATTATAGGACTATTTCTCTCTGTACCATTTGTATTTCATATACCTTTGACTATTGGATGTTCTTATAGGCACTATAGCGCTGCCAGCCTAATCTCGGGAGTTGATAGGCTTGAAGTCATAAACAGCGCTGTGCTTCAAGCATTGCTAAGCGCTGCTGGCAAACGCAGGAAAGTGCTGTTTGAATGAATGCTTGAGCCTGCTGCTACCTACCTCCGCTCAGTCAGACTGCTCTATGAAATATCAAATCATAGACTTAATTATAATATAATAAACACACAAATACGAGCCTTAGGTCATTAATATGGTCAAATCCTGAAACTAGAATTTTGTTTACAAAACGTTTATTCTTTCAGTCAAATACGGAACCGTTCTGTATTTTATAGAGAGGGTGGAATCCCTAAGTGTAAATATTGCTGTTACATTGCACAACCTTCAATGTTATGTCATAATTATGTACAATTCTGGCAAATTAATTACGGTCTTTGTTAGGAAGAAATGGTCTTCACACAGTTCGCAACGAGCCAGGTGGCCCAAACTGCTGCATATACCCTGACTCTGCTTACACAGAACGCAAGAGAAGTGACACAATTTCCCTAGTTAATATTGCCTGCTAACATGAATTTATTTTAACTAAATATGCAGGTTTAAAAATATATACTTGTTTATTGATTTTAAGAAAGGCATTGATGTTTATGGTTAGGTACATTGGTGCAACGATTGTGCTTTTTTCGCGAATGCGCTTTCGTAAATGTTAAATCATCACCCGTTTGGCGAAGTTGAAGTAGGCTGTGATTCGATGATAAATTAGGCAGCGCATTGACAATATGCAACGCAGGACAAGCTAGTTAAACTAGTAATATCATCAACCATGTGTAGTTAACTAGTGATTATGTTAAGATTGATTTATTTATTTTTTAATAAGATAAGTTTAATGCTAGCTAGCAACTTACCTTGGCTCCTTGCAGCCACCAGGTCCTTTTGATGCTGCACTCGCGTAACAGGTGGTCAGCCTGCCACACAGTCTCCTCGTGGATTGCAATGTAATCGGTGTCCAAAAATGCCGATTACCGATTATGAAAACTTGAAATCGACTACCGTAGCACTCACGTCTGTAGCCATGAAGTGCTTTGAAAGGCTGGTCATGGCTCACATCAACACCTTTATCCCAGAAACCTTAGACCCACTCCAATTTGCTTACCGCACCAACAGATCCACAAATGATGGAATCTCTATTGCACTCCACACTGTCCTTTCACACCTGGACAAAAGGAACACATGTGAGAATGCTATTCATTGACTACAGCTCAGCATTCAACACCATAGTGCCCTCAAAGCTCATCACTAAGCTAAGGACCCTGGGACTAAACACCTCCCTCTGCAACTGGATCCAAGACTTCCTGACAGGCCGCCCCTGATCCTTAACATGGGGGCCCCTGTTCAGTCATTACTGCACGGCCAGGCACGACTCCAACACCACCATCAAGTTTGCCGATGATACAACAGTGGTAGGAATGATCGCGACAACGTTGAGACAGCCTATAGGGAGGAGGTCAGAGACCTGACTGTGGTGCAAGGACAACAATCTCTCCCTCAACGTGATCAAGACAAAGGAGATTATTGTGGACTACAGGAAAGGAGGACCGAGCACGCCCCCATTCTCATCGACGGGGTTGTAGTGAAGCAGGTTGAGAGCTTCAAGTTCTTTGGGGTCCACATCAACAACAAACTAACATTTTCCAAGCACACCAAGACAGTCATGAAGAGTGAATGACAAAACCTATTCCCCCCAGGAGACTGAAAAGATTTGGCTTGGGTCCTCAGATCCTCAAAAGGTTTTACAGCTGCACCATCGAGAGCATCCTGACGGGTTGCATCACTGCCTGGTTTGGTGCTACAGAGGGTAGTGCGTACGGCCCAGTACTTCACTTGGGCCAAGCTTCCTGCCATCCAGGACCTCTATACCAGGCGGTGTCAAAGGAAGGCCCTAAAAATTGTCAGACTCTAGCCACCCTAGTCATAGACTGTTCTCTGCTATTGTTATTTACTGCTGCTCTTTAATTATTTGTTATTCTTATCTCATTTTTAGGTATTTTCTTAACTGCATTGTTCGTTAAGGGCTTGTAAGTAAGCATTTCACTTTAAGGTCTACTACACCTGTTATATTTGGCGCATGTGACAAATAAAAAGGTCATTTGATAGTTCTAGTAGCAATGCTGACTAACGCGCTAGTAAACCCGCTAGCTACAGTTTAGCAGTTTCACCGGCGGGCCGCAGTGGCAGTAAATTAATGAAACCAAAAGCTGATCTTGACTTGGAAGAGTTCCAATGTTGGATAGCCATAGCCAGCTAGCTAACACAGCATCCCTCTCTGTTTGAGCCGGGTGTTCGTGTAGGCTAAACTAGGTAGCTGCATTCTCTAGCAAAGTGAAAGATACAACCAAATAAAGCTAGTTCTATCGCTTATCCTTAATCTTGTAGAAATTAATTTGTTCACAACTGTTCAACTATTGTCTTTCTCTCTCTTTGAGACAACTATTTCCCACATTTTATACACTGCAGTGCTAGCTAGCTGTAGCTTATGCTTTCAGTACTAGATTCATTCTCTGACCCTTTGATTGGGTGGACAACATGTCAGTTCATGCTGCAAGAGCTCTGATAGGTTGGAAGATGTCCTCCGGAAGTTGTCATAATTACTGTTTAAGTCCATTGAAGGGGGTTGAGAACCTTGAGCCTTTTGTATTGAAGTCAATGTTCACAGAGTAGGACAGAAGCTAGCTGTCCTCCGGCTACACCAGGGTGCTAACCTACAGAGTGCTGCTGAGGCTATTGTAGACCTTCACTGCAAAACATTGTTTTAATCAATTATTTGGTGACATTTAAATATATTTAGTGTAGTTTTATCTGAAGTATAATTTAATGTTAAACTTTTTCCCTCTGAGTAGCCTCCGCTGGTACACACACACTAGTCTCTCCCTTTCTCTTTCACACACGCACAGATTTAAGTGCTGTTAAAGCCTCAGTCATTCTAAATGAGTGTGACTTTAGAAAAAAGAACAGGCTCTATGTATACAATGAACAAAGAGCTTTTAAACTTGTCTGACAATGTTATGAAAACACTGTAACCATCTGTACTGTTCAGATAACTTTGCACATGTAGGCCTACACACTCTTCCTCCCACACCCTCTCTCTCTCTCTCTCTCACACTTACTCCCACTATCACACACATCCTCTCTCACACACACACACAATCATACACACCCCACTCTTGCATATGCAACCTACCTTTGAAGCATCTCTTTGAGTAGCCTATTCCTTTTCAGTTCTTCCTGTGCCATCCAAATTTGTGCATAGTCTAGTCAGTGGTCAAGTTCAGGTTGCTTGCTAGGTAGGTAACATGACTAGCTGGCTAAACATTGTTATCAAACCAAAAAATAGCGACTCGCAGGTAGTTTAAAACAGTCTTCGACATACACACGTATCCGGTAGAAAGAAAAAAACAGTTACGGTAATGTTGGGCATAACATAATGATTTTGGCTGGAAGCATACGGCCTTCATCAATGTAAAGGCACAAGCATTGACTGTAGCTGTGTTCTGGTGTTGTGTTCTGCCCTTAAAAGGGTCCGTCAAAAAAACATGGACTTCAAAGTTTCTGTGCGGTGAAGAAATAGTGACTCGATTAAACACACAATTATTTTACAGTTATAACGTGTTAACTCTGACTTAACTTTGACAGCCCTATTGTTTTCACGTTGAGAGCTCTAAATCCATCTGAGAACATCACAGCAAGATGACACTGTTATTGCTGCAATTACTATGCTCTCCTATTTCATATACTGTGTTGAAAGCGGAGCGCCGAGGTTCACAGCCAGAGGAAATCGATCCTTTGTCTGAATAGGCCAGAAAATGTGACGTATCGCTCCCTATGCAGATTGTCATACCTTTGTATCTTCATACCGACTTTGACACATCCCGGGATATTCGCTAATACAAACTATTTGCAGGACAGACATCCCAGCTCATAAAAGTTTTAACTCAAAAAAGCTACTCACAAATATTAGACAGCAAGGCTCTTGGTGCAGGAGGGGGTTCTCTGCTATTAGGAAAAGAAGCTTGGTCAAGAAGCTAACCACTTAGCTAGATAACATGCTACTAAGTTAGCAAACCAAATCAAAACTGCAGGACTTTTTAGCACAGTTAACTTAATAGTTATAAGATACCTAGCTGCCATACATTTAGTTGTAAATTCCATACTGTAACTAGATCATGTGGCGCGTGCTGCAGAACAATGAATGATTCACAAGGCTCCGGTCTCTTGTGGATATGTGCTTGTAAACAAAAACCATGGGACTATACTACCGGTAAGCTTCATAATGAAAATTGTGACTGATGAAATGTAGAACGTGATTAGCTTTATCTCCTAAAGTATTGCACAAGTTGACTGCATATATTTACTTGAAAAGTAGCTACAAATATTCACTATTTTTTTTAAATGAAGAAATCGTTTCCGTTCACGGTATTGGAAAAACCATCCCGTGGCTATTTTCCAAATACACCGGTATATGGTGTATATATACGGTATATCACCCAAGCCTAGTGGCAGATTTCACGGCATGTGAAGCGGGACTACCAGAGGTTTAACAGAGTACACAGCAATGGATGTTACAACGTCTGTAAACACGTCAGCCGAATCCGGTCCAGAACCGCTCAAAGTTCCCTAAATAGGGGACTTAACGTTTTTTTATTATGTTGAACAGATGTGATTTCTTTGATGTAATTGACCTATCACATCATTCTGGTTGATAAGTACATGTATACACAGCATTGAGTAGTGTCAGTTTCAAATGACTGTGTGGGTTTGTTGGCGGTCTGCAGGCATGACATCAATGGAAACTATGTTCCTGGAAGGCTTTGGTCTGCTCTGTGGCCGAGGAGAGGACTGCTTTCTGGACTCTCCCTTCCCTTCCCTGGCCTATGCTCGGCTGTGCAGGTCCTGCCCCTCCCCCACCCTTCCTGTCATTCTGCCTGTCAGTGGAATCGGTCACCGGCAGAGACTCATCCCCTGGCAACAGCAGTCCGATTAGCTGCCTTTATCCTGTCAACCAGAGAAAGTGGGCCAAACCGAGATATGTTAGGGATTAATAGTGAACCAGGGTTGTTGAGAGAATTTTGTCAGAAGACAAACGGGAGAGTGTTACCATTACCTCACAGAGGCTCATGTGCAGCAGCAACAGGTGTGTGGGCAGCAGAAAGCCCAGGGGAGCAGAGGTGAGCCGGCCAGCCTGCATTATCTCTGCTGTGCCAGGCCTGCTGCTGCAGCAGCACCTGCAGTATTTTACAGCTCACGGTACAGGACAGTGTCAGGGAAAGGGATACAGCACGAATCACACTGCATGCCCAGCACTGCAAAGGGACAGACCGGGCAGCACAGAGCCAGACAGGAGTTGATCCCTACCTTAATAAAGTGCCTAATTTACATTCCTCAGCAGGAGCAAGTCTAATGACCTGTGGAGTTCTGTGTATGTATATGTGCTAGGGTTGCAAAACTACCAGTATCAGTTACCGGATTTTTCTTTATACTTAAAAAATAATAATATTTGTCCATAGGGCTTTGCGATATGGCCTAAAAATCATATCTTGCTTTTTCTTTTAACCTTTTATGGCTGGTTCACGTTACATATGTCTTAATTAAAATAAAATGTTTTAAATTACTATTATTTGTACCTTTTTTGTTGTTGTGTTTTACCCCCCTTTTCTCCCCAATTTCAGGATATCCAATTACGATCTTGTCTCATCACTGCAACTCCCCAACAGGCTCGGTAGAGGCGAAGATCGAGTCATGCATCCTCCGAAACATGACCTGCCAAACCATGCTTCTTAACACTGCCCGCTTAACCCGGAAGCCAGCCGCACCAATGTGTCGGAGGAAACATTGTTCAACTGACGATGAAGTCAGCCTACAGGTGCCCGGTTGACCACAAGGAGTGGCTAGAGCGCGATGAGCCAAGTAAAGCCCCCCGGCAAAACCCTCGTCTCACCCAGACGACGCTCGGCCAATTGTGTGCCGCCCTATGGGATTCCCGGGTCTGTTGTGACAGCCTGGGATCGAACCCAGGTCTGTAGTGACGCCTCAAGCACTGTGATGCAGTGCTTTAGACCGCTGCACCACACAGGAGGCCCCTACGTCTTGATTAAAGAAGAAAAAAAATCTCTAAATAAGCTTTGTTGTACAATTAAAGGTGAAATACGCTGAATTTCAAACAGTCAGCAATAATCTAATGAATTCAGGGCTTGTGAAATTCTACCTAGGCTAAATATAAGCCTCCCACAACCATAAGACCCACTAATCATTTAAATTAGTTTAACATGATTTTTTTGTTGTTGCAATAATCACTGATCTGGCTTTCAAGACTGTTTATGAAAGTGCCCTTTTTGTTACAAATTTAACCAGAACCATACATAATGCACATTCACTAATACTTCTTGTAGCAGGAATTATAGAAAAGGTCTTGTAAACAATTTTTCAAACACAAGCCCACGTGCTAGTGAATAGCCAGATAATCCTTATTTCCAACTTGGATCTATTTGCTAGGTAACAAGGTAGAACAGTTGAATTGTTATGAACCCACCCTTCTGTCCGTCTCCAACTGTTTGAACAGCACGCTAGCCGGTCCACTTTGTTCAGAGGTTGAAATCAAGTGGCCTACTTTATTTCTAACGAGTTGCCACTTCCTTTTTGTGGTTTATGGTTATTGCACATTTATCAAACAGACTAGAGGGCTAGTATAAATCTTAAGCTAAAATGCTGCTAGCGATAGTTCAATGTCGCGCGACAAACTGAGCATTACTTTTCCAGAATCAATGTTCAAACTCCTGTTTCAGTTGTCTGCTCTGCGCTCAATTTGAGAGGAGTTGATACATAAAAAGGGCATTTTTCGAAATGTTTACTTCTGTATTACAGTAAAATGCCTCAATGTGCTTCTGTGCCCATATCAAATGCAATAGCAAGTTGAAACTTCTCGTCAGAGAGGAATAAATGATCTCTTGTGAGAGAGAATAAGATGCATATAGCACAGAAGGGGACTAGACCAAAAAGACATGAGAAGAAGCGGACATAAACGCTCATAAAAATACAAAATACCTTGATTCTTGCAATATAGGTAATGACGCGCTAAAACCTACATTTGAATTAATCAAATAAATTAGAAAAATTGCCCAGCCCTAATTGTCCATTAGTTTCTTGTGGAAAGTCTGGTTCAAGGGAAAATAGCCTTCTGAAAAAAAGCATCTAATCAATAATGACATTTTCCAACTATTTTTCACAACTGCCACCAGTTCAACCCAATACATTTACAACAGACATATTAACTTAGTAAAATAAATAAAATGTGTAAAATAAGGATGTAACGATACACATGCGGTCCCGATTCAAATGTTTAAGATAAGACTGCATAGGTTCGCAGACCCCAAACCGATCCAAATGTAGCATGCATCGGTCAGAAAATCTATTTAAATGTAACGAATCACAGATTCACTCAAATGTTTAACTCATTACTTTCTATTCCTTCTTAAAATGCCTCATACTTTGTGACAAATCAAAGTGTATTTGTCACGTGCGCCGAATACAACAGACGTAGACCTTACAGTGAAATGCTTACTTACAGGCTCTGACAACTGATGTGCCTCTCCTTCAGTGTCGAACTAAGCATCTCATTTTGCTTGGTTAACAACCCTAGTTAATATCAGAAGCCAAGTCAAACTGTGCACTGTGCCCAGTTTTGCTTGCTGACCAAAAAAGTCTAAAGTTCTGCTATATATGAATTGGCTATGTCATAGCTAATTCGTAAGCAAGAAATATTGTTACAATACTAGTTAACACTTAATCTGCAAAAATGACAAATCAATTAGTGGGTGATTTCAGAACCAACGTGGGGGAGACAAAAAACATAGGCTACATTGGGGTTATGGTATGGGCAGGCAAAAGCTACGGACAACGAACACAGTTGCATTTTATCGATGGCAATTTGAATGTACAGGGATACCGTGATGAGAGACAGGCCCTTTGTCGTGCCGTTCATCCGCCGCCGTCACATCATGTTTCAGCATAATGCATGGCCCCATGTCGCAAGGATCTGTACACAATTACTGGAAGCTGAAAACGTCCCAGTTCTTCCATGGCCTGCATACTCATCAGACATGTTGACCGTGTTTAGGATGCTCTGAATCGACGTGTATGACAGTGCGTTCCAGTTCGAGGAGGCGTGGAACCACAGTCCACAATCAACAGCCTGATCGACCCCATGCGACATGCGCTGCATGAATGGTGGTCACATCAGAAACTGACTGGTTTTCTGATCCGCGCCCCTACATTTTTTTAAAGGTGTCTGTGACCAACAGATGCATATCTGTATTCCCAGTCATGTGAAATCCATAGATTAGGGCCTGATGAATTTATTTCAATTGACTGGTTTCCTTCTATGAATTGTAACTCAGTAAAATCTTTGAAATTGTTGCATGTTGCGTTTGTTTTTGAAAGAGAAAGATGCAGAAGAATAAATTATATTCCATGCTGATACCCTTACATAACATCAACGTTATTCCCTAAATGTATGGGTTATATTTAGGATAATGTTTTACAGCTTTTGTAATTTTATATTTCATTTTCAAAACTTTATATTTTATTTTATCTCTCCTACATGTGAACTTACAATCTTTGATTGTTTCCAAAATTCTAGTAGATTACTGGTAAATTTCTGAAGTTCCTAGTTACATTCCCTCCTTTTGCAACCCTAGTGTGTACATTCTCTCAGCAATTCTTTCCCAAAATGTTACAGCTTCAGCACACTAATAAATACAGGATATCATATAACTCAACACACATACAAGCGGATACAGTGCATACGGAAAGTATTCAGACTCCTTGACTTTTCTCACAATTTGTTACATTTCAGCCTTATTGTGATAAAGGCCAAAACATGTTTATCCATTTCAATCTACACACCATGCATGACAAAGTGAAAACAGGTTTTTAGAAAATGTTTCACATTTATTAAAAATAAAGAACGCATACCTTATTTACATAAGTATTCAGACCATTTGCTATGAGACTTGAAATTGAGATCAGGTGTATCTTGTTTCCATTGATCATCCTTGAGATGTTTCTACAACTTGTTTGGAGTCCACCTGTGGTAAATTCAATTGATTGAACATGATTTGGAAAGGCACACACCTGTCTATATAAGATCACGCATTTGACAGTGCATGTCAGAGCAAAAACCAAGCCGTGAGGTTGAAGGAATTGTCCGTAGAGCTCCGAGACAGGATTGTGTTTTTGGCACAGATCTGGGTATGGTTGCCAAAAAATGTCTGCAGCATTGAAGGTCCCCAAGAGCACAGTGGCCTCCATCATTCTTAAATGGAAGAAATTTGGAACCACCAAGACTCTTCCTAGAGCTGGCCGCCTACCAAACTGAGCAATCGGGGAGAAGGGCCTTGGTCAGGGAGGTGACAAAGAACCTGATGGTCACTCTGACAGTGCTCCAGAGTTCCTCTGTGGAGATGAGAGAAACTTCCAGAAGGACAACCATCTCTGCAGCACTCCACCTATCAGGCCTTTATGGTGGAGTGGCCCGACGGAAGCCACTCAGTAAAAGGCACATGACAGCCCGCTTGGAATTTGCCAAAAGCCACTCAGACCATGAGAAAACAGATTCTCTGGTCTGATGAAACCAAGATTGAACTCTTTGGCCTGAATGCCAAGCGTCACGTCTGGAGGAAACCTGGCACCATCCCTACGGTGAAGCATGGGGGTGGCATCATCATGGTGTGGGGATGTTTTACAGCGGCAGGGACTGAGAGACTAGTCATGATCGAGGGAAAGATGAACAGAGCAAAGTACAGAGATCCTTAAAGAACCTGCTCCAGAGCGCTCAGGCCCGCAGACTGGGGCGACGGTTCACCTTTCAACAGGACAATAACCCTAAGCACACAGCCAAGACAACACAGGAGTGTCTTCGGGACAAGTCTCTGAATGTCCTTGAGTGGCCCAGCTGGAGCCCGGACTTGTACCTGATCGAACATCTCTGGAAAGACCTGAAAATAGTTGTGCAGTGCCCCTCCCCATCCAACCTGACAGAGCTTGAGAGGATCTACAGGGAAGAATGGGAAAAACTCCCCAAATACAGGTGTGCCGAGCTGGTAACGTCATACCCAAGAACAAAGCAGAGGCTGTAATTGCTACCAAAGGTGCTTCAACAAAGTACTGAGTAAAGGGTCTGAATAATTTTCAAAATATGATTTTTAAATTATTTTGTTTAATAAATTTGCAAAAATGTGTAGACCTGTTTTTGCTTTGTTATTATGGGGTATTGTGTGTAGATTGAGGAAAAACCTATTTTATCAATTTTAGAATAAGGCTCTAACGTAACAATGTGGAAAAAGTTGAGGGGTCTGAATACTTTCTGAATGCACTGTACCCTACTGCCTCTTTGTCTTTCATGTTGTAATTATCTGATGTCCTCTATCTTTTTGTCTTTGTGTGCTGTAGGTACCGAGGCACCCTGGTCCTCCCTACACGGCTCATGACATCACAAAGGGACACCCTAACTTGGCAGGCACACCGCCAGGGCATGCCCACTCACCGGCGCTCTCTCAGGTATCAGTACCCACAGCTTCCCCATATCGCTACCCTAAGGGTTGGGAGGCAGGCGGAGGGGTGAGTCTCTGCCGCCATCCTCTGCGTATGACCTTTGGTCAGTCGGTCAGTCTGTTTGTCTGCCTGCCAATGTGTTTCTGTCTGTTTTTATTTTTGTCTCTCGCTTTCTTTCCATCTCTCATTCTTTCTCCTCCTGTTTTTCTGTAACATCTTTATCAAAATGCCTGTTGCTACATGCTTTGTTTGCATTCATTTCTTAATGAATTAAATGTAGAGTGGCCTGTTGATTGGTCAAATATTGTGTTTTTGTATTTCTGTATGTCCTGTGTGCTGCCTGTCAATAGTCCAAGAGAAGGACATTTGTTTTAATGATTAGTTCCACAGGACATCAGCAACTTCTGAACTGCTGCTGCGTGCTCTCTCTGCTCTCCATAAGAGCCTGCTAAAGGGTTAATGAATTAGTCACTGGTACAGCAAGTCAATTACATTGCTGCTCCTGGGATTTGCTAGTTTCTCCTACTGCCTTGAAGCGCACGCACACACACACACAAACAAACAAAAACACTTATTGGCGATTCCAGAATGAGTCAGCCTTTGCGTAAGGTGTGTGTGTGATGAAAGGGTTCCCATATCCCTCTGTGTTCAGCTGCTCTTTCTGGCCTATTAATAGTGTCTGCAGCCGGTGGCACATCTTGAATTATCCCAGCTATATAGCCACACCACCAGCCTCCTTTATAAGAGCAAGCAGAGCTGATTAAATCCTTCCACTGCACACATGAAGTGATGCAACACAGGAGCTGGTATTATTGAAGCTCCTGGGAGATATAGTCAAGCACAAGATATCCCATATTTAGCTCTCAGGCCTAACCCCTACAGAAAGTACCAGACAGGCTGAGACAACATTAGTCTTTTTCAGTGTTTCACCATTGTCTTCCTTCAGATGGTGTCATTCTAACACGTCATTCTAAGTGTCTCCAGGAGGCAAAATTTCCTTTCGTAGGATATCCGCAGGCAAGGTCATTAATATCTGTTTGGTGATTGGTTGTGCAAACCCACAGTTTCAGCAGCTGTCTAGGTGGCTAGTCTCAGATAATCCCGCAGATGAAGAAACCGGATGTGGAGGTCCTGGGCTGGTGTGGTTACACGTGGTCTGTGGTTGTGAGGCCGGTTAGACGCACTGCCAAATTCTATAAAATGACGTCGGAGGCGGCTTATCTGACTGTGGCCCACGTCTCTGGAAACTCCAGGGAAACCAAGCCCTCTCTTTGTCGCAACCGATGGTTTGTTTACATAGCAGGTTAGGAGAACTAGCGTAGCAGGTTAGGAGAACTAGCGTAGCAGGTTAGGAGAACTAGCGTAGCAGGTTAGGAGAATTAACGTAGCAGTTTAGGAGTACTAACGCAGAAGGTTAGGTGAATTATTTTAGCAGATTAGGAGAATAAGGTTACGGTTAGGAAAATAGTTAGGCTTAGCTACAATGCTACAGTTAAGTCGAAGAACAAGAAAGGAGTCAATAGAAATGGCGGTTCTTCCCTGGACGTGGGCTGCAGTCAGACAGCTCTGTGTAATGCATCTGTGTGACGTTACACACACTCAAGAAGGCTCAACCAATCACCCAACGGATTATGTCGAGACTCATGAATATTCATGACATTTTTATTTCTCACATGTGCCGAATACAACATGTGTAGACCTTAGCGTGAGATGCTTACTTATGAGCCCTTAACCCGTAATGCAGTTAAGAAAAATAATATTTACTAAATAAAGGGAGAAGAAAAGTAGCACAGTAAAATAACAGTAACGAGGCTATATTTACAGGGGGTACCGGTTCCGAGTCAATGTGCGGGGGTACAGGTTAGTCGAGTAAAAGTGACTATGCGTAGATGATAAACAGCGAGTAGCAACAGCATTTTAAAAAAATGAAAGGGGGGGGGGGGGGTCAGTGCAAATAGTCATATGGCTTGGGGGTAGAAGCTGTTAAGGAGCCTTTTGGACCTAGACTTGGCGCTCTGGGGGGGAATAGGCGTTGTCGTGCCCTCTTCATGGCTGTCTTGGTGTGTTTGGACCATGATAGTTTGTTGGTGATGTGGACACCAAGGAACTTGAAGCTCTCGACCTGCTCCACTACAGCCCCGTCGATGAGAATGAAGGCATGCTCGGCCCTCCTTTTCCTGTAGTCCACGATCATCTCCTTTGTCTTGATCATGTTGAAGGAGAGGTTGTTGTCCTGGCACCACACTGCCAGGTCTCTGACCTCCTCCCTATAGGCTGTCTCATCGTTGTCGGTGATCAGGCCTTTCACCGTTGTGTCGTCAGCAGACTTAATGATGGTGTTGGAGTCTTGCTTGGGTAAACAGGGAGTACAGGAGGGGACTGATCACGCACCCCTGAGGTCACCCTGTGTTGAGGATCAGCCTGGCAGATGTGTTGTTGCCTACCCTTACCACCTGGGGGTGACCTGTCCAGGATCCAGTTGCAGAGGGAGGTGTATTTGTCCCAGGGTTCTTAGCTTAGTGATGAGCTTTGAGAGCAGTTGAACGCTGAGCTGTAGTCAATCAGCGGAGCAAACTTGTTAGCAGCTAGCTAGTGCTAGTTGGAATGGCCATTACTGTAGCTAGTTTACCAGCATGCTGCTGAAGTTGTACTGCACCGAAGTATGTGTTTGACTCTGATAGCTGGCACTTTTGACTCGCTACTTTGTAACATTCGGCCAACGCGATAACGTTGCAACAAGAGTAGTCAGCTGCTACAGAACTCGGTGCACTAAACACGGCAGAACACTGTCTTATCATGAAAACATATTAATTGTACTATTAGATATAATTGTACTACACTAGCTACCTTGAGGGAGTATTTATTAATTATTAAGCATTGAGTGTGTGTACTGGCATTGGGTTAACATCGCTTTCGTTTTATATGGATTAATGAGACTCACTGGCTTAGCTAGCAACCACAATACTTATTAGCTAGATATATAATTAGGTAGTTAAGACTTGCTCGTGATGAAAACATCAAAATTAGCTGCAGATTTGTTTTTGGACTCTAAGGATGGAGGTTCAGTAGACAATGTCACCGTGGTAACATTTTTGAATGTTATGACTGCATATTGTAGACAAAATTCTTCAAAAAATCTATGCCATGAGTGTTTGCAAGTTATCAGATAGCCCAATGGCCTTCTGCACCAATCTATCTTTTTTTTCTACTGTGTCATTGACTTGTTTATTTTGTTATTGGCTTGTTTATTGTTTATTCCATGTGTAACTCTGTGTTGTTTTTGTCACACTGCTTTGCTTTATCTTGGCCAGGTCGTAGTTGTAAATGAGAACTTGTTCTCAACTAGCCTACCTGGTGAAATAAAATCTAAATATCTGACGTAAGACAATGGTGTTTCACTAAACTACTACACTAGATTACCATGCTAACACACACGCTGTCCATTATTCGTCATTTGTGAGGAGAGCAACAGTTTGGTTGGTCTAAATTATTTTGACCCAGGTAAAATGTTCAAACCGCTGTAATTCATCAAATCTCTCCTCAACTTGTTCTCCCCTTTCTCTCTGTCCTACATGCATCCCCCTCTCTCTACCCCTCTCTCTCCTACGTTCACGCCGCTGTCCCTCCCCCTACGACAGTCTCCATACACCACTGGACAGAATGCTGGCTCCACACCTCTAGTGTATTCTCCTCAGACCCAGCAAATGAATGCACAGCCACAGAGTCGCCCGGTAAGTGCCGCTTTCTCTGTGTCATACGTATGTATTATGACTGATGTGCTTTGGGAAATCCAGACATTTTGATTGGCCTAGAGGGGTACGATGTCATCTGAGGTAGTGATTGTTCAGTAATGATTAGCCCTGATGTGTCTGCCAGGCAGTCCTGTACACACTTGGACGTCTGTGATGCTTTCCAGTCTTGAGTCTAAAAGTTGTAGATAGCCGTTCAAGTTAAGTGTGATAATTTTGTGTTACCTAATATTAAAATGTCACCCAGTCATAATGTATGGATTCAGTATGCCCATGACTTCAAGATGATATACTTAAAGTACTTTACTGTTCTATCTGCACTTTCAATGTAGTCATCCATGCCCAGCCCCAGCCCCAGCCCCCCTGTCATATGGAACCACCAGGTCTGCATCATCTCCTCTAATGGCAGTAAACATGACAATGTGGCAGCTCCACTGCTCTCTCTGTGGTTTTGTATTACCATGCCTCAGTGTGCCCCTCATTGCTCATCTTGTCTCTCTGTATCTCTCCTTCAATCTCTTCCTCTCTCTGCTTTGACATCGCTACCCTATCTTTCTGCCGGACCTCACACTCTATCCCCAATCAGTTTGCGACGGGCCCTCGACCAACCCACCATCAGGTAATTTACCCCATTTCCTCTGTCCTCTCCCTTCTGCTCCCTCAGCTAGAGCTGCTTCGTGCACATCATCACACCACTGTTATTGGTCGGCAAAGAGCTTCTGCTCTCAGTGGAAATTGGCCCCGTTTATACAGAAATGTGTCCCCTAAGTTAATGAGAATGTCTCTCCTTCTGCCTGCTTTCCACCCAGGCACACAACAGTCTGATTTGTTTGACAACAGCCATTCTCTGAGATTCTTTCCACATAGTCGTTAAAGGCATATCTAAGATGACTGTTGCCTGACTGCCAGTCAGACAACGATGCTAGATGTTTGCCATACTATAGTGATGACTCTCTTCTCATGTTGCATTGTTGTGGACTTGCTTGTCAGACTTGGTGTTAACAAGTGTGGTGCTGATGGCACTGCTCCAACATTTTAGGAACATCTAATGCCCTGTTGCTCAGATGTTTATCGGACATTGGCATGCACTATGTTCTCGATCCTTCTCCTTTTGAAAGGGTTATTCCGAGTCAATTTGTGTTTTAGATTATCTGATGAATAATTGTTTTGTATAAATATAATTGCATGTAGTTTTGTTTGAATTGTTTGTGTTTTTGATTGTGTGTGATTGAACATAACTATGTGACTGCTGAGATGAGCCTGGGCACAGAGACGAGAATCCCCTAGCGCCTTCCTGTTGTAATTGTTTATTTCTCTGTCGTAATGAAAATTGGATGCCCTTTGAAGACACTGGGTCACACAGGCAGACAGGCACCCCCCCACCCCACCCCATCCATAACTTGTTGTCCAACATCCTTCTGGATGATTCTGTGTTGACCGTTTTGACAGACTATTAATAGGCAGCCTCCTAGGTCAGTCAGGCTCAGTGTGTCAGAATCTGAACTGTTTACTGGCACAGAGTACACAGTACATGCACTGTCACATACTGGCTCTGCTCTGTCCTGGCGCTAGCCTCTCTTGTGGCACCACGGAAGTGGAGTTGGAAAGCAGATGAAGCAGAACAAAAGGGCTATTATACATTCAGAGAAAATGAGCCTCGTCTCTGACATAAGTTGCAATCTTCCCCGCACAATGAGCGCAACATAGTGATCTGAAAATTCATTCATCTGCCGAAAACCTCTCTTTATTCAGCCTGCTGGCGTCATCCAACCTCTCCGTGTTACTCTTGATTTCTCATTGCGAAATCAACTTCAGTCTTTCACTGTTTAGGGCTGCAAACCAAGAGGTCAGACAAAGGATACAGTTGTTTTTTGATTTGTCAAAATTAGTTGTAGCCTATACGTCCAGTGTAGAGACATCAAAATAATTTTGTTTTTGAGCTGGTGTTTACTGTGAGCAGTTTTCTTCCAGTTTTCCAGTAACAGTTAAAATGTCAGCCGTGGAAAGGTCAGATATAAGCATCATATTAACATTTTGAGTTAAATCTTAACTTAAGCAGTTGATTCCATAACATTATACTCTGTTTGAAATGAGCAGCGCTAGCATTGTTGGTATTCCCTGATACTAACAAGCTCATGTCTGCCAAAGTGGAGCAAAGTCTTAGTTATTCTACCGTGCATGTTGCCAGAGCAAAGCAAAGTGAAAGAGAAGAGAAGAGCGTTCCAATCAGGACTGACTCAGACTCCCGCCCTCTGTCTGTACCTCGAGGTGTTGGGATACCACTGTGATGACACCACCAGTGAGCCTGGCTGAGTTTAGTCCTTGGTGAATGGTAGCAGCTAGATAGACAGAGCTCTATGATGTCGCATAACTCCCTCCATAGGGTGGCGCAGGCTCACAGCCCTCCACACTCTGTCTGTGTTGCTAAGTCATCTCTGTGGGAATACAGCTGGCTCCACGCTAGGACTGAGAACAACTCAACCTGCAAAAGGGCCCACAGGCTGCACAATATTGTAACAGGTGGAAAGCCTTATGATATATACACTCGTGTGTGTGTGTGTGTGTGTGTGTGTGTGTGTGTGTGTGTGTGTGTGTGTGTGTGTGTGTGTGTGTGTGTGTTGTAGGGTTGGGCCAATATAAATCGAATATCGTGATATTTGATATTGATGATATATTGTGACGTGCAAGACTATACTCTATGTGAACTTTACAAATCAAAACGGAGCAGTTGAAAAGGAAGTTTCACCATACTAAGGTTATTTAATTACACTGCGACTATAATATCTAAATAAGCACAACAATTGTATAGTCTAGAATTATCTAGTCATTAACTGCGCAAAACTATATCGCCCAACCCGAGTGTGTTGTGAATTATTGCCCGCTCACTGTGTTTGTGTTGGGCTCCACACTCATCAGTGCAGTCTCCCAATTGGCTTTTCTCTCTTTCCTGCTTCAATACTCAAGGGAGGATTCAGGCCCATCCAGGTAATAATAACTCTTGTCAGAACTCTCTGCAGATGCATGGCATGAGGAACACCCCTACCTACCGGTCCTAACCCCTTACCTTTAACCTCTAACCCCAGAGCCCTCCAGTGGCCATCGTCTTAACTAAAGTATGCTCAGTAGAAAACCCCTCTCTCTCCCCCCAACATAACAGTATAATACTGCCTGAACACCACACTCACTCATTTTCTCTCTCTTTAACCTACGTCTTTTTGTAATCATTCAATAATTTCCCTTCATTCTTCTTGCCCATTCTTAGTCTCCCATGTTTGCTTAGTTTGGATGAACAGCATGCAGAATATTAGAACTGTTAACTTCTTCTTTCCAAAAGTGTTTCATTTTTATGGAAGGAACCGCATTTTAAAGAAAGATTGTGTGTACTTCAGGGTATCTGATCGCTGAAGAATTATTGAACCCGAGTCAACTGGTTGTGGTAACCTTGAGCTCTAGTCATTAGGATGTAGGCCACAGCTGTTGTGGAGTCTTTCATCTTGCTTGGAGTACACTGATTGCTGCATAACATTTTATGAGCTCCCCAAAAAAAGCTTGGCAGCACTGAGCACCCCATTGATTGTGATATTTAGTTTCCTGCAAACATAACTTCTGCAGTCATGAGAACATTTTTTATGATTTTGTGTTTTATGACGCATGAAGAAGAGCTCTGTTTCCACATTGTAAATAAAACCTCACCTCATTTAACAGAACAACACAGAACAGCCCTATAGTACATTGTGGCCCCAGTTATATCTACATTAGCTATGTAGCAGGAGTTCCCAAACTTTTTTGGCCCATAACCCAATTAGAAAATTCCCATGATCCCAGCCATGAGAATTTTTTGTTGTTGAAATTAACAGCCAATGTTAACTTTTTTGTGGGTGGGGGGGGGCTGGCTATGGCAGTCAATTGCAAATCAGTCTGACATCATTTCTGATTCTCTTATTTCACCACCACTAATGAGATGGGTGTGCTTGATGCATGTCACGTCGGAGCTTCTCAAAGTCAGGGTATGTGGTCGACATTGCGCACCTCATATCTGCTGTCACGTCCAACCTGGATCAATATTTGGTTTTATTTCAGACGAGATCACTGAATCCAGCTTCCAGCTTCACACAGATATGAGCTGGCGAAGGGTACCATGAATTTTAATGCTCAGGGGGAAATGGCAAGGTATTCCCTTTGAGTCAGGAACCAAAACTCCTCCGTAATGACCTGTGAATGCGTTGTCTGCAGCATTCAGTCACATGACAGCTCAATCAGCTGTGATGTCACTTGCTGGCATGCCAACTGAGCCAGGATCACAGTCAAACGGATTTTGCACCCAGTCAAACGTCATGTCCAAGTCCGGGAAGTAGGTCCCAAGGTGCTCTTCAAAGCGTTGGAGGTGAGCAGTCGCCACTCCTGTGGGACACTCACTTCTGCTGTTGTCTGTTAGAAACTTCCACAGCCAAGGAAAGGGGGCATGGTTTCGCTTATGTATAAGAAATATTTCCTCTGAATACATATCTGTAGAACGTTTTTGTATTTCCCCTGCATGCTTGCGTTCGGTTTTCAAAATAGCCTATGTCTGTTACATCGGCAAGGAGACACCATTTTCTTTTCATCACAAAGAAAGTCAAGTCTTTTTTTTTTTTACATCCAGTTCGAAAAATCTTTCCAATATTCTTCCCGTTGATAACCACCAGGCCTCGGTGTGAAATGGCAAATTGTCATTCTCTGATCCTATATCTCCACACAGTTTGCGAACAGGCGTGCACGCAGTCGATGTGGTTTGATGTACTTTACAATTGAAGTTGCTGCAGTATGTCTTTGTGGATCTCTTTTGCTGCCAGTTACTTTCTGTATATGATACAATGCGTCCATATGGCAGAGGGAGACACAATTACTAGTGACCCATAGTTTGGGAACCACTGCTATATAGCATAAACATGAACAATTTATGCTAGAGCACTTCACTTTACAAATGTGAAAGTTGTGGACACTGCATTGTAAACTAATGTGGTTGCCTATAAAGTCAGCGTGTGTGGGGTGTAACAGCATGTGTGGTAGGTACAGGGTGTTGCTGTGCGCTGGTTGGTGGTTGACTCTGGCAGCATGGAACCGTGCTCTCTAAGTCCTGTTGTAACAGCACAGCAGGTTGGGAGGCGGAGGCCGCTGTGTTCTGAGACCTTTCACAACCTTGATCTCTCTCTGATGAGGGCAGAGGGAACCCAGCTGGAGGAGTCAGGACTCACCCTGCAGGCCCGTGTCCTGTGGGTTTGTTTATGCTGCTTGAGGAAATGTGTGCTGTTTGAGCGCAATGGAGTGGAAGTGTCATCCACCTGGTCCTCAGAGATAATGCTCTCTGTCTCTGAGGTCTCCTTGGCTTCATCTCTCTGAGCCCCTGCGTCCACAAAGCTGAAATGAGAGACTGCACAGGACACGCATGAAGAGATGAGACTGCTGTTGGGAAAGTTGTGGATCCTCTCTTGCTTCTCTGGGACTAAGTTCTCTCACATGTAATATCGGTCTCTGTGTGTGTGTGTGTGTGTGTGTGTGTGTGTGTGTCTCTCGCCTCTCAGTTTTTCCAGAGGGCTCAGATGCAGACAGCGCGGCCAACCATCCCCACCAACGCTCCATCTCTGCGGCCCGGCTCTCAGAACCCCACAGCGGCGGTATACCCCCCCAACCAGCCCACCATGATGATGATGGCTCCCATGCCCTTCCCCTCCCCACAGGCTGCCCAGTACTACATCCCACAGGTGGGACTGACTGACCAGGCTGCTGCTGTTCTCCAGTAGGCATTCCTCTCTACCAATTCCTCCACGCTGCTTTTAACCCTTTCTTCTATGCCCTCCATTTCTCCCTCTACAGTATCGCCACAGTACGCCCTATGTGGGGCCACCCCAGCCGTTTTCAGTGCAGCCACCAGGGTCTGGCACCTTCTATCCTGGCCCTGGGCCGGGGGAGTACCCTGCTCAGTATGGTGAGTCTCCGCCAAGCACACCCACACACCCCACTTCAAACCCCACCAGTCTGATTTAAAATGGCTGTCTCCCTCCACAAAGCACACATCTGTCCTTTCTAGCACAATTATCTTATTGTACAGACCCCTTCAACTCAGTTTGTTCCTCAGCTACACACACAGAGAGTGACACACACTATACTCAGCTTTTCTTCCTCCTTCCTGACACAGCTCCTGGACCTCAATTCTATCCAGGACAGCAGGTGTACCCCCCCTCACCCCCCATCATAGTGCCTACACCGCAGCAACCTCCACCAGCCAAGCGTGAGAAGAAACCAGTGAGTATCTCTGCAAGCTGCCATCTCAACACAGACATCACACGCTCCCTATGTATGTAAGCATTACACATACGGATACACACACTAGCGTAGGCCATCTGTGCTCAGTTAGGCACCAGGTCTTCTGTTTCCACATGCATACTGTCAGAGGATATGAGAAATGATCCCTGATGAAGAGACATATCTGGATCCATCAGCCCTTTTTACTTGCATTTTGAAACAGAATATTTATTTTACAGAGAAGGTATATGAGGGATGACATGGGTTAATTTAGATCTAGGCTGCCAGTAGAAGCTGGGTTTGTTTTTTATTTTTTTTATTTAACTAGGCAAGTCAATTAAGAACAAATTCTTATTTACAGTGATGGCCTACCCTGGCCAAACCCGGACGACGCTGGGCCAATTGTGCGCCTCCCTATGGGACTCCCAATCACGGCCGGATGGGATTCAGCCTGGATTCGAACCAGGGACTGTAGTGACGTCTTTAGCACTAAGTTGCAGTGCTTTAAACTGCTGCGCCACTCGGGAGCCCTAGCCTTAATGTATGCCAGGCCTTAATCTAGCTTTTTAACACCAGAAAGCCGGGATTGTTTCAAGGGACCCCATTTTGAGCCCATATGGCCAATTCAACTGTTTGGACATGATTTACAAAGAAAGACCTGTCTATATAAGGTGCCACAGTTGACAGTGCATGTCAGAGCAGAAACTATATCATGAAGTCCAAGGAACTGTTCATAGATCTGGGAGAGAGAATTGAGATGAGGCATATCTTGGGAAGGGTGTAAAACAATTTTGAGTGTTGAAAGTTTCCAAGAGCACAGTGGTCTCAATCATTGGGAAATGAACAAAACATGTAACTACCCAGACTCTACCTAGAGCTGGCCGTCCGACCAAACTGAGCAACCTGGCTAGAAGGACCTTGCTCAGGGAGGTGACCAAGAACCCAATGACCACTCTGACAGAACTATAGAGTTCATTGGCTGAGATAGGAGAACCTGCCAGAAGGACAACAGTCTCTACAGCACTTCACCAATCTGGACTTTATGGCAGAGTGGCAAAACATTCTGTGGTCTGATGAGACAAAAATGTAACTCTTTGGTCTGAATGTAATGCTCTATGTCTGGAGAAAACCAGGCACAGCTCATCACCCGTCTAACACCATCCCTGCTTGGGTTGCACATTTTATATAAATCAAAACGTCTTACCTGCATGTGACAGTTGGAGGATTGAACACTTATGGGAGATTCTGGAGCAGCGGCTGGGACTGCGTTTTCCACCACTTTCAACAAAACACCAAATGATCGAATTTCTCGTGCAAGAATGGTGTTGCGTCCCTCCAATAGAGTTCCCGACACTTGTAGAATCTATGCCAAGGTGCATTGAAGCTGTTCTAGTGGCTGTTAAGACACCTTTGTTGGCGTTTTCTTTATTTTGGCAGTTAACCGTAGTTTGATGTGCCATCAGTTACGCAGGCTGACTGGTGATGAATGAGGGGGAAAATGGCTTCATAAAGCTGCTTAATACACAAATGATGTTTGATATCGAAATTCTAACAACATACGTGTGTTAAATATACTTATTTTGGAAAAGTCAAGGACGGAAGGGTGATGACTTTAAAAATGGCTTTACTCCAGATTCGGGGGGAAATATTTTGCTGTTCAGTTTGAAGACCCACATGAAAATACATTATCTTTCCAAAAACCCTTTTAAATGCCTCTACTGAAATATGAGATATCGTAAAAAGTCAAGTGTTAAGCTTTTTCTCTCCATTTGCACAAGATTAATAAGAATGTGGGGCGGCAGGGTAGCCTAGTGGTTAGAGTGTTGGACTAGTAACTGAAAGGTTGCAAGTTCAAATCCCCAAGGTACAAATCTGTCATTTTGCCCCTGAACAGGCAGTTAACCCACTGTTCCTAGGCCGTCATTGAAAATAAGAATTTGTTCTTAACTGACTTGCCTAGTTAAATAAAGGTAAAAATAAAAAAATGTCTGAAACTTTTGGTCACAGATGTATTAATGCTTCTTTAGACTCAGTCAGTACTCCTGTACATTACACGCTCCACTGTTTTAAATGGCTGGGGGAGGGTTGCGCTGAGACACTGGTGCTTTAGTGAGACGGCGTTCCTTTTGTGTCATTGTCCTCCCAGATCCGTATCCGTGACCCCAATCAGGGAGGCAGGGACATCACAGAGGAGATAATGGCAGGGGGCACAGGGAGCCGGAATCCTACTCCCCCTGTCGGACGACCCTCCTCCACCCCCACCCCTCCGCAGGTAAGTACACATCTACTCTCATGCTACCTGCTCTTAGGCTTAATGCGCTCTCTCTTCTCTCACTCACTCACTCACTCACATACACTTACACACACACAAAGGGTGCCATGGTGTGCCACTGACCCACTGAACTGAGCTGAGCTATTAGCCTCTCATCCATGGCTGTGTAAAACCTGTGCTTAGGGCAAACTGCTGGGTGTTAGGAGGGAGCGGGCAATTAGGCCAGGCCACCAGGGCTTTGACACCACGACATACAGAGAGCCATGCACCAGACCAGAAACATTTCTCAGTCTGTGTCTAATCCATCCTCTGCCATACTGCGTTAGACACAGCCAGCCACATAGACTTCAGCCACTGTCCCTGACCCACTGATCTGCACCTAACACACTTACCTGGCCTTAGGTTCACATTCTTTGCTATTCAATTTGAGTAACAGGAAACCATGGCTATTTTACAACAGTGACCTAAACACACTGTATTTCATTGGTCATAGTTGGTTATCTTAATCTTGGACACACAGATCTATGGCTTACACATCTATACCTACTAGTACCTACCTACATGTATCAGTGTATCTCCTCCCTCTCTTCTGGTACAGTAAATGTTGTTATGGAACATGTCGTTTCTGCTTTCTGTCCCTCCATGAAGAATCCAGAAATAAGATTTTCTTATTTATTCAAACAAAAGGAGTCATTGCTGAATGCATTCTAATTGAAAAGGGCAATCATCTTAAATGACAGTTCTTGTTCTGGATTTTGTGGAGGGAAGTCTTTTGTTGTGACACTTCCTCCTTGTCCTCTCCTTGGACGTTAACAGTGTGTCTTTCCTCTCTTTCTGTCTTTTGTCCTTTTTACACTCTCTTTTTTTGTTGCTTTGTTTTACCTTATGTGCCTCCATTTCCCTGTCATTCTCTCCTACTCTTGCTCTCTTTATTTTTTTGCGTCTTCATCTTCTCCTTTTTCCCCTTTTTGCCTGCTTTCCTTGGTTGCCGTCTCTCCTTGTCTTCCCCCGTCTTTTCCGTTGCCAATATTTCTAACCATAACCACTGGTTTCCTTGTTTCCGCTTAATTCTATTTTTGTGCTCGTTTGTGCTTATTTGGCTGTCTTTCCATGTTGCTAGTTTTTATGGCCGCACCCTCATTATCCTCACATTTTCTACCTCAAATCGCAGCAGCAGCAGCCGAGCAGCAGCCAGACTCCGGAGCAGGGCCAAGGCCAGGCCCACCCAGCCTACAGCCTGGAGCCCCCCAAGCAGCAGCAGCCCATGCCTGGGGCTGCAGACAGCAAACCAGGGCCAGGTCTGACCCTCACCCCTCCACCCTCCAGGCACAATACATCTCTGCTCTCAGAGCAGAGGCCTGAGCAAGACGTTGACTCAGTCAAGAGATGGCACAAATAATTTTCTCTTTTGTGTTTAATGTCAGTGTTCTCTTCGCTTTTCCAGTATATGATAAGCCAAAATTGGAGCCGGTTATCCGAAAGCCTTCCTCTCCCGGGATTGGACAACCAGAACCTTCTATGGCGTGGCGAGAGGCCAGTGCACCTGTAACTGCCCCATCTCCCCCTGTAGAAACAGAGCTTCCCTCTCCTGCCCCAGTGATGGTGGCGCCCATCCCTGCCCCTCGTCCTGTTGCCAGCCCCAACCCCATTGAGCAGCCCTCTGCAGTGGAGCCTGCTACTCCCACTCCCTCTGCAGCTGAGCCCAAGACCCTGCCTCCCACGACTCATTCCCAGACCCCAAACACAGTGGAGCCTCTTCCAGAAGCCCCACACACCCTGGCTGCTTCCCCCACCCCCACCCTAACCCCAAAAGCTTTGAATGGCCATGCTGACACTGGGGCTGAGCTGGACACCCAGGCCCAGGAGCCCTCCCTCCTAGATCCCTCCCCACCCCAGCCCCAGGCTTCAACCCCGGCCTCCAGAGAAGACTGTAGTGAGGCTGTGCCCAGTGAGGTGAGAGCAGAGATCCCCCCTGCTGTCATGGACTCTATCGCACCCATCGCTGTAGTGCCAGTCACTCTGACCTCCAAACCTGCGCCTGCTTTTCCAGCACCTCCCCCTGGCCTTCCACCACTAGTGCAGGCCACAGCGGAGGCCAGCAAGCCCGCCGACACTAAAGACGTCCCTCTCAAAGCAGGGACAGAGGCATTCATAACACCAGACAACAAGCCTGAACCACAGCTACAAGCCCTCTCCAGAAAGAGTCCCACTACAGGTATGTACATAACCATGGGTACAGATGACCGTGTGAATGTCACATGGATGCCTGTGTGTATACTATAAATAAACTGTTAAATGTTGCTGCTGGACACAACTAAGACTGTCCACAGTTATAGAATCTGTTTCAAACAGGATCAGTGCTGAGCTCATCACAGTGCTTACACTAACAGCTGGAGTTCATGATTATTCTGAGAGAAAGGCCACTATTTTCCGCTAGTAAAAGTATCTAGTCATAGATTTTTTAGTGGGTGCAATTTTGGGTAAATCGTTAGCCTATAGCCGACTTTAACATGTCTTTGCTGTTGTTTTTGCTGCAGGATGTCAGACTGCTCCTGATGCACCAAAGACCTGGAAGAAACCAAATGAAGAGAGTCCTGTTGGAGATGCCCAACAGAGGGAGACTGAGGTAAGCAACAACCCTTCTTATTCACTCACTGCGGGGGAACAGGAGGAGGAGATGGAGGGGGGGAGCATAAACAGAGTAGACGGAGAAAAGGGAGAGGGAGAGATTATATGGGGAATAGTTCAAATGGAAAATGTTGCCACATGTGTGGCGGTGGAACACAGACATGAATGAGTTGAAGTGGTGTTATCGTCAGAGTACGTTGGCAAGGAGATATCCATCATGATCAGTGTTCCCAGCCGACTCTGTGAAGGCAGCTCTGTCCCTCTATCTCACCCCCTCTGCTTCCCCTCACTCCCCCAGGAGGAGCTCAAGCCTTTGGAAGAGGCTGCTGGAGACCAGGCCCTGCCACCTGCCAGGAGCTGCAGCACCTCTCCCCCACCCTTAGCAGCGCCCTCAGCCCTGGAGGCAGAGGAGAGGCCCCCAGCCCCTGAGGAAAACGGGGAGGCTGAGCCCATGAGGAACGGAGCAGGACACACCTCGGAGACGGAGAGCAGTGACAGCGGGGCCACCCCTGGGGACAATGAGGGCTCCACAGGAGCACCCCCAGACCTCTTCCAGGAAGGTAGGGGGTGGTTATTATTCATTAGTGTCTCTCGCTTAGTTCTCACTATCAACAGTCATACAACCTTTGAACAGTATGAGATGAGCAGGGCTGTTTTCCTCACCTCTCTCTTGTTGTTTCCTCAGATCTGGAGACTAATGGGAAGCGTCAATACAAACGGGACTTCCTGCTGGGCTTTCAGTTCATGGCTGCCTGTACACAGAAGCCAGACGGGCTGCCTCAGATCAGTGACGTTGTGCTGGACAAGGTGTGTGAAGACTGGGCTGAGCAGAGCTCCAGCCTAGTGGTCTGAATGAGTTAGCTGTGAGCAAGGCCCTAAACCCCACAATAAATATTCAGGACTGTAAATGGATAGTGTAAGATGTTAGCAAAGTAAGTTGCTTTTGAAAAAAGCTCTCAAGTGAAGGGATTATTTGTATGGAGCAAACAGTGTGAGTAGCCTGATTTGATCCCTTTAGTAAATACATGGCCCAATGTCTTATTTTTATTTTTTTAATGTAGCTATTCATTATGAAATGATATGCTTCTGGTAAGTTCATCTCCCTCTGCTGCACTTTGACCGAGCCAATAGCGGCTAGCCCATAGACATCCTGTTTTGATTAAAATCACATAGCTATTATGTCACACTTGGCAGTGTTGATAATTCAGCCCCAGAAAAGGAGCAATAGACTGCCAACGATTGATGTACAGTCCCTGGGAGTCATATTTTTCTTCCTGAGAAAATGTTCACTGGAGGAGAGTACTAAGGGAAGTCAACGACAGCTGAGAGCGCTGGAGTTGTTATCCCCCTTCCCTCACAATGTTCCCTTCAGTCCTCCTTCCACATGTGGTTCTGACTTCACTCACTGCCCCAGTCACAAAATTGGTTCAACAGAATTTATCAAATGCATAGCTGATACACATAAAACAGCATACACAGTGAACTAAGACTAGGAACTAAGACTAGGATTGGGAATCCACCACCTCTCAGTGGGATGGAGCTGAAAGGAGCTGGTTCTGACCTCTCTCTTTCGCCCCAGTGGTAGGCCCGATTCCAGCCCCTACCTCAGGCACTTCATGTAGATCTGAAAGGAGGTGATAGATCTACGCAATATGGTAGTACCCCCCTACCTTACCCTCTGATAGGCTTGGTAAAACTTTCACCATATTGATTATACCTATCGTCCTTTCAGATCTCCACAAGTGCTTAGGGAATCAGGGCTAGTAGGGTGTTGTTTCTGGACCAGGCCACAGCCACTGCTCTCCCCATATGGCTAGGCCCACAGTGTTAAAGGATCACTGCTCCCCCTGCTGGTCAGCTGTCTCACTGTCCATCGCTCTCTCTCCCTGTCTCTCTGCAGATAAACCAAAACAAGCTGCCAACCCGGGCGGTAGAATCCAGGGTGATCTCCCGAGGCCCTGACTTCACACCGGCCTTTGCTGACTTTGGCAGACAGATGAGTGGAGGACGCGGCGGAGCTGCAGTGAGTCACGCTCACTCCCAGGCTCACGTAATTACTACCCTTCCACCCGACACAAACACCAATCTCTTTCTCAAATAATGTCTCTTCTTTTTGTTACTTCTCTCTCGCTCTCGCTCGCACACACACTCACAGAATATTACTTCTGGTATGGTAATGAACAACAACGTCGCTGGACTGGTATCATAGTGAGATAAATGAATCATGGGGAATGATTTGCATCCCGTTTGTTTACTAGGGATTACTCATTTCCCAAAGTCATACTCATTCAAGGAAAGTTGTGAATTAGACTTCAGCACACAAGTCTTGGTGATGTGTGTGGTGTTGGTGGCGAGCTGTAGAAGTGACGGGTTGTTCTGTCTTCTCTCTCCTCCAGCAGATGATGAACATGGGGAGTGGTGCCCGGCGGCCCCCGCCCAGGAAGATTATCCTGAACGTGTCGGCGAATGAAGAGGTGCAACTGAAGAAGGCTGAGAATGCCTGGAAACCAGGCATGAAGAGGGCGGGGCCATCAGATGACCCTGAGGTCATTACAACACAGGTAGGAGGAGCCAAACCTTTCATCTGACACCCAGACACACCTACACAGTCAAATCAAAAACACACACCCTACTCAACCGCAAGATGTTGAGTTTCTTCTGCAGTGACTCCACACAGGAAAGAAATATTGTGACCAAGGAGTTGTCAAGAGACCGAAGATCAAATGAAGTGAGTGAATTCTCACATCAATAAATGATGAGGATGTTGTTGCCGTGCCAGGAGCTCTTCCGGAAGGTGCGCAGTATCCTCAACAAACTGACGCCTCAGATGTTCAACCAGCTGATGAAGCAGGTGACGGACCTCACCATCGACACGGAGGAGCGCCTCAAGGGCGTCATCGACCTGGTCTTTGAGAAGGCCATCGACGAGCCCGGCTTCTCTGTGGCCTACGGGAACATGTGTCGTTGCCTCACCACGGTATGTTAAGCTCAGCTAACTATTGTTCAGACATGATTATGTGTGGTTCCTCTAAATGCTGCTAATCAACATAAAAATATAAACTGTACATGGGTCCTCTTAAGTCCCATAAACATTCAGCAAAATGTCCTTAAAGGTATATTTCTGCCCCCCTTTCACTCTTTCTAGACCTTATCTTTCGTTCAATTCTCAGTTTTTCTTTACTCTGCTCTTTCCCCTATATCTCTGTACCTCTAACCAAATAGCTTATTACCTCTGTTATTCTCCAGCTCAAAGTGCCCATGACGGACAAACCCGGAACCACAGTGAACTTCCGCAAACTGCTGCTCAACCGTTGTCAGAAAGAGTTTGAGCGGGACAAGGTGGATGACGTGGTGTTTGAAAGGAAACAGAAGGAACTCGACTCTGCACAGGTACCTAAACCACACACACACACACTACCCAGATCACTAATCTGTCTGTCACCTTGTAGTAGGGGAATACAGAGCAGAGAATTGTATGAGACTGATGTATTGTGAAGAGTTAGTGGGGGCTCATTGTTAGCTGTTGCTAGTTACTTAGTTCTGACAATCTACTCTCCATTTCCTCTCTAGTCCAGTGATCAAGAGAGACTACGGTTAGAGCTGGAGGAGGCCAAGGACAAGGCCCGCCGGCGCTCCATAGGGAACATCAAGTTCATCGGAGAGCTGTTCAAGCTCAAGATGCTGACAGAGGCCATCATGCACGACTGCGTGGTCAAGCTGCTGAAGAACCATGACGAGGAATCGCTGGAGTGCCTTTGCAGGCTGCTCACCACCATCGGCAAGGACCTGGACTTTGAGAAGGCCAAGGTGAGCCATGGGGAGGGAGCTTAAATGACTTCCAGCTGGTCGTTTGAGGAAGCCCCTGAGGCCTGGGAGGACGTGGGTGAGGAGACATCTCACTGCTCCCTCGCGCCTGCTGTTGTCTGACCTGTTTTAACCTGCTCCTGGCCAAAGGAAAGACTCCTACACACGTACCAGTGTTCACCCTCTTTGGGCTCTACCAGAGTTTTAAGACTCTGTGGTCCTCATATTTACAAAAGCTGTAATTGTGTATATCTGGCACATTTAACACTGAGACAGGAAATCACATTTAGTAGTCTGTGTTTTATAGGCTAAGAAAAAAGGCTTTTGTTGTACCTGTTCCCAAACTGCTCAGTTTAGTTTGAGGCAATACTATATCACACTGAATTGCAAAATGGAGTGGAATGAAATGACATGAGAGCGTTTGGCTTTCCACTGGAGTGAATAGTGAGAATTTTGTATTCATACATCACTTTGCAATGACCCTTCAACTCTCTCTTTCTTGTCATAGCCTCGCATGGATCAGTATTTCAATCAGATGGAGAAAATTGTTAAGGAGCGGAAGACATCGTCTCGGATACGGTTTATGCTGCAGGACGTGATAGACCTCCGATTGGTAAGTGTGTGTGTGTGTGCATACTCGAGCCTTGTGGTTGTGTGCTGTCTGTGCAGCTCAGCTCACCAGTGAGGGTTTTTTTATTTTTTTATTACAATAAATAGGAGAAAACAAATTCTAATTTTCAGTTCTTCACGCGGGCTCCCTGAACAGACCAGTAATTCACTCTGAGGAAGAAAACAACAGACTGTAATCAGTTAGATTTGGGCATAGAATAAAAAAATTCTGCATGTATAGCCATCAACAAAATACTGCTGTGCCATTGGGGCTCCTTGACTGTAGGCTAATTGTGTTGTACGCAGTTCAGTAATTAAAAACACCAGATTGTCTCTCTGAGGAAACTCATTTACATTTACATTTTAGTCATTTAGCAGACGCTCTTATCCAGAGCGACTTACAGTAGTGAATGCATACATTTCATGCATTTAAAAAAATAAAAATGTTATTGTACTCCTTGCGTAAGTCTAACACTGCTCTTTCCAACAGCACAACTGGGTGTCCAGGAGAGCTGACCAGGGCCCTAAGACCATCGAGCAGATACACAAAGAGGCCAAGATTGAGGAGCAGGAGGAGCAGAGGAAGGTGCACCAGCAGCTGCTATCCAAGGACACCAAGAGAAGGCCAGGTCAGCCAGGCCCATGGGCTACATCCTCTAAGGCTTAGAACTACACTGGCATTCCCTCCCCATAGCCTGCAGCCGGAGACACTACAGTGGCCCACAGTGGTCAGAAAGTTCCCCTACTATCCCATCTGTCAACTCACCCCACAGTATTCTCTCAAACCTGGGGCACTATTTGATTTGTCTTTAATAAACCTGTTGACATGTCATCCCTCCTGTGTGTGTTTCCTCTGTCCTCCAGAGCAACAACAGCAGCAGAGAGAGCAGCAAAGGGAGCAGCAGAGGGAGCAGCGTGTGCAACAGAGAGACGAGACCTGGAACACTGTGCCCATGACCAAGAACAGCAGGACAATCGACCCCGCCAAGATCCCCAAGATCTCCAAGGTCAGCCACTAAAGCACCTGTAGACCTCAACTTTTGACTGACTCGTTTGGGCGTTTTACCATGGAGGTTCACTGGGGTTTTAAGTGTACTCAATTTTAATTACAAAATGGCATCTGTCAATAATTTGTTTGGTTCCTTCAAGTCTGTAGAATTTGGAAGACATGAGTTATGTTCTCATTGGTCTACAAGCACAAGTCTTTAAGGACAAATATTAACTTAACATTCAGATTTTACTGAGTTATAGTTCATATAAGGAAATCAGTCAATTGAAATAAATTCATTAGGCCTTAATCTATGGATTTCACATCACCCACTGCGGAGCCAGGCCCACCCTTGTGCGTATGGAAAATGTATAGTATATTTTATTTCAGCTCAGTACAGTAGATGAAACTACTGTGTTGTAATGTATATACTGCATTAGGCATCTCATCACGTACAAGATTCCTGTGGTTCTTCATCCCTGTCCTCAAATGATACTGATAGTCCCATCCCTACCTCTTCAAAGAGTATTTTAAATAACCCCACACACACACACACACACACACACACACACACACACACACACACACACAAAAAGCCTAACACTCCCATTTGACTTTTTTTGGGGGGGGGGGGTTAAATTTGCTTCCTATGACTGTGATATGTGGTTGTCTCACCTAGCTATCTTAAGATGAATGCACAAACTGTAAGTCACTCTGGATAAGAGCTTCTGCTAAATGACTAAAATGTAAATGTAGTGGTGAAATGATATGGGTCCAAATGCCAGATAGTTGGGGTACAAGCACACCCAGCCTTGCATACTGGAGCATGGCTCCCCATGCCATACATAGCTGCTATAAACCCACATCTGTGTGTCAATACCAATGATGTATTAGGCAGCTCTCCATTCTCCTCAGAGACTGTTGGTCATTATAGCATTGTAGGCCCAGATCACATGATATGAGTATTGGAAGGTGAACTGTTTCTGTCTGTTATCATCCTGTTTAGCCTCAGATGGATGAGAAGATCCAACTAGGACCACGAGCCTCACTCAACTGGATGAAGGGCAGCAGCGGAGGGGCCAAGGCCAGTGACTCCGGTGAGGAGACATTAGGGCTGGGCGAGATAGAATCTTTTTTTGTTTGTTTTAGCGCGATATTCCAAATGCCTGTATCGCAATAATCCCGTTTATTATTATTTTTCTTGTTTTTATGAGCACTTCTGTACTGTACATCCTGTTTTCATGTTGTCTTTTGGTCTCGTCTCATTCGCTCGTTCTGCTGTGACTGTGCACCTTCCCATTTATGCACACTAAGCCCTGCCACTCAAAACAACATAGATGGAAAATAACTGTTTCCTCTCAGACAACAGGCAGTTTCAACTCGCAATTTGCATTTGAGGTTTGGTCCAACAGAATCGGTCATATGGACTCCGAAACACATTAAGACATTATTTAACTGTAATAGATGAGAACTTAACCTTTCTGACGATACCTGAATTCATTAGATTATTGCTGACTGTTTGAAATGCAGTGTATTTTATAATGATAGTGATGTGACATTTTTGGCCGATACAATAACCGATATTTAAAATTTTAGCGGCCTTTAAGTATTCTAGTACAGTTAAATAGTTAACACACACACATGGACGCAGCGGTCTAAGGCACTGCATCTCAGTGCAAGAGGCGTCACTACAGTCCCTTGTTTGAATCCAGGCTGTATCACATCCGGCCATGAATGAGAGTCCCGTAGGGCGCCGCACAATTGGCCCAGCGTCGTCCGGGTTTGGCCGGGATAGGCAGTCATTGTAAATAAGAATTTGTTCTTAACTGACTTGCCTAGTTAAATAAATATTACACACACACACCACACTGACCAAAAAGTTATTTTGTTGGCATTTACGTATGTCCCCATTACCAGTAACGCATAATCAAAACCAATTTCTTTCACTTACTTGCTGTGCTGTTTCGTTGTTCAGTCGTTTCATTCTCAACCAGGATTTCTATGGAACTCCTTTTGGGTCTTTGCGTGTCAATAATGATACACCTCAAATAACACTTTGTTGACCAAGCAGGAACTGAGTATGACTGCACGTCACATAATAATTTAACGCATTCATACATTTTGTATGTAGTTATTACACATTGATTACACTATCACTCGTATTTCATATGTCACAACAATTCAATGATAGGTATGCTATGATGCTGGTAAAGTTGTCTTGCGCACCTACAGTGCTGGTCATAAAAAAGAAAAGCTAGCTAGCTCATGGATGCAAACATTGTTCTTCCCCAAAAACATAGCAAAACAACATCTGTTTCAGTAGTTATAGTTAGCTAGCTATAACATAATCTTGGTTATTGAGTAGACTGATCCCCAATCCTTAGGTAAAGCTGTACAGTGCAATATGAATGTCAATACACACAATAGGCTGACTGGGGAGGTGATTTCACACAGTCACAGTCCCACGATAAGAGTTAGAATGCTAATATTTGCGTAAACTCTAAACAGTTGTGTTCTGTGGGTGTCACTGAGTAGACTGATACTAGAGGTCGACCGATTAATCGGAATGGCCGATTAATTAGGGCTGATTTCAAGTTTTCATAACAATCGTAAATCGGTATTTTTGGATGCCGATTTGGCTGATTTTTACACCTTTATTTAACTAGGCAAGTCAGTTAAGAACACATTCTTATTTTCAATGATGGCCTAGGAACGGTGGGTTAACTGCCTTGTTCAGGGGCAGAATGACAGATTTTTACCTTGTCAGCTCGGGGATTGTCCAACGCTTTTTTTTTAAAAGCAAACTTAACATGTGTAAATATTTGTATGAACATAAGATTCAACAACTGACACACAAACTGACAAGTTCCACAGACATGTTACTTACGGAAATTGAATAATGTGTCCATGAACAAAGGGGGGTTCCAAATCAAAAGTAAGTCAGTATCTGGTGTGGCCACCAGCTGCATTAAGTACTGCAGTGCATCTCCTCCTCACCAGATTTGCCCGTTCTTGCTGTGAGATGTTACCCCACTCAGCCACCACGACACCTGCAAGTTGACGGACATTTCTGGGGAGAATTGCCCTAGCCCTCACCCTCCGATCCAAAAGGTCCCAGACGTGCTCAATGAGATTGAGATCCGGACTCTTCGCTGGCCATGGCAGAACACGGACATTCCTGTCTTGCAGCAAATCACGCACAGAACGAGCAGTATGGCTGGTGGCATTGTCATGCTGGAGGGTCATGTCAGGATGAGCCTGCAGGAAGGGTACCACATGAGGGAGGAGGATGTCTTCCCTGTAACGCACAGAGTTGAGATTGCCTGCTATGACAACAAGCTCAGTCCGATGATGCTGTGACACACCACCCCAGACCGTGACGGACCCTCCACCTCCAAATCGATCCCGCTCCAGAGTACAGGCCTCGGTGTAACGCTCATTCCTTCGACGATAAACGCAAATCCGACCATCACCTCTGGTGAGACAAAACCGCGACTCGTCAGTGAAGAGCACTTTTTTCCAGTCCTGTCTGGTATAGTGATGGTGGGTTTGTGCCCATAGGCGACGTTGTAGGTGGAACTTCGATAACGAGGAAATACTCAGAGAATACATCCACTTTTTGTACCGAGTGCCTCTTGCATTTGTGTAGATATTTGTTTGGGTCGTCCTGTGTGACGCACTGTCATCTTCGATATGTGGCTGCAGCTGCGTTGCTTAAAATTGAATATTTCCTGCAAAGATGTCGGGAAATGCGAGATGTTCAGCAGCTAAAATTGCAAGGGAACTCCTCACTCGGTGCAAAAAAGTGGATTTGATACTTTTCTGAATATTCTCTGTTTTTTGGAGTTCCACCTGCAACTAGTAACAGGAGTTAAGACACCGCCAAGTAAAGGTCGGTTGAATGTTGTACTGTGTTGTCTATGTACCACCTGCTCCACCTCAGACGCAAGCTATAGCTTTAGATATGCCACAGAGGTTCAAGCCTGCTTGGCTAACCGTCACACACACACACACACACACACACACACACACACTGGTGATGCAGGTGAACTAGTTATACTTGTGTCCTGGTTGAAATGTAATTTCTGCTGCTTCATTTTGTCTCCTATCAGAATTATCCCGGTCTGGTGGTGGTGGTGGTGGTGCCAGTTTAAACCGGTACTCTGCACTCCAGTCCACCCAATCTCATCAAACCACCCCACCAGCACAGAACCTAGAGTATGACACTAGAAAGACCTTGGGCAGGTAAGGATCACATTTTGAAAGTTGTGTATTATGGATTTGGTCTCAAACTCTGAACGTCCCATTTCAGGTCAAAACATTATCTTGTGTGTGTGTGTGTGTGTGTTCTCCTCCCAGTCGAAGCAGTGCAAGGAGAGAGCGAAGTGAGAAGCCCCTGAGCCCAGCTCCGTCGAGGCCCGGTTCCTTCGTCCGAGGCGGGAGTGCCAAGGAGCTTCTGGAGAGCCCGGCCCTAAGCCCTGAGGAGCCCCGCAGAGAGCTGGAGAGCCCCAGGAGGCCCAGCATAAGCGAGGACAAGACTGAGCCAGAGCGCAGCAGTGCCAGGGAGCCTGGTGAGGGAACAGGAGGACAGTTCTAGACTGACTAAACATACGGAGTCAGTGGACACTCACTCGCACACTCTATAAGGGGAGCACTCTTGTAACGGTGGTCTTTCCCCTACAGTGAAAGCAGAGCCTGTGGTGGCCCAGTCTCCAGACAGACCTGCCCTCTCTGAGGAGGAGATGGAGAGGAAGTCCAGAGCTATCATTGACGAGTTCTTGCACATCAACGATTATAAGGTGCAATCATTTAATAATGCTATTATATTACATACTGTATGTGAATGCCTTTGTGTTTTACTCTCGAAAGGAAGTTTGTAAAACAAAGATATGTGTTTGTTGTATTCTCTGTAGGAGGCTGTGCAGTGTGTGGATGAGCTGGACATGTCCTCTCAGCTCCATGTGTTTGTGCGTGTGGGGGTGGAGTCCACTCTGGAGCGCAGTCAGATCACACGGGACCACATGGGCAAGCTCCTCTTCCAGTTGGTGCAGCAGGACATCCTGGCCAAGCCTCAGTTCTTCAAAGGGTCAGCCTGCCTACATATCCATCTGCTCTCATTCAACATGTGTCATCTAACAACTGTGCTGTATCTAAAATGGCCGTCTCATCAGATTATCTTTCCCAGGTTTGCTGACACCCTTGAGCTGGCGGATGACATGGCCATTGACATTCCCCATATCTGGCTGTATCTGGCCGAGCTGCTCAGCCCTGTGCTGAGAGACAGGGGCTTCTCTATGAGAGAGCTCTTTAGGTAACACCGCTACTCTACAGCACCACAATATTGTATTGTTATCTCCCTGTAAAGTTATGGAGATCAAGGGGGGGTTACTATTGCATCAACAGAGCTTATCAGATCAGTCCACATGCAACCCACATTTATTAAGATCTCACAGTCTGCAGGATGACAAATGTACTCCATTTCGTTGCCTCTGTCAAATATTACTGACTGTGGCTATCTCAGTTCACTCATTATGGAGTGTTGATGTTGGCTCTCACACCTCCATTCCCTGCTGTGGCTTTCTGTAAACTGAGATATGAAGAAAAACAGTTGGGCGGGATGGAACCGCTGGAGACATCTAATCGTTTTCACTGTTTGTCCACAGTGAATTAAGCAAACCTTTACTTCCTGTGGGAAGAGCTGGGATCTTATTTTCTGAAATACTGCACATACTATGCAAACAAATGGTAAGTGACATTTTGTCGGTTTTACTCCTAGTTTACTCCTAGCCCCTTTACCGCTTTCAAACAACATTTCCCTCACAGAGAACAGTTAACATAGCTGTCAGACATTTTTGCATAGCTTTTGTGTAATTTAGACGAGAGGTGTAAATGAGTCGGGTGTGAGTGCGTTATAGTGCATATCAAGTAAACAAGTCAACAAACTATTGGATGCCAGGTTTCTGACATGTTATCCTGTCTGTCTCCTACACAGAGCCATAGGAAAGTGGGCACCTTGTGGAGAGAGTCGGGCCTTAGCTGGAGTGACTTCTTGCCAGAGGGAGAGGATGGCCAGGATTTCATCTCAGAGCAGGTTAGTGAGATAAACCCTCTGTATTACGGCATGGTGGCATCCCAACAGAAACAGGTTCACAGCAACCTAACCCTCTTCATTTCCCCTCCTCTCCATGTCCTCCTCCTGTCAGAAGCTCCAGTTCACTGAGGCGGACTGCTCCAGCCATGAGGCAGCCCTCGCCACGACGGCACTGTCCCTTGTGGTGCTCAACCAGCAGCTAGAGAGACTGCTGCTGGAGGACATGGCCAGTGATGAGCAGATCTTTGACTGGGTAGAGGTACGGACTGTAGTATTACGCCCGCCACACAGCTCAGCACAGCCACGTTTGACTTCATGTCATACGCATGTTGTGTTTATACATGCATAGTGTTGCATATTTCAAGTGAAGTGTCACAGATGCAGGCAGTGATATCAAGAAGCTTTCACCTCTGTCTAAGCGGAACTCCTTTGTGCTCATCTGTTATCATCCACATCCCAGGCAAATCTAGATGAATCTCAGATGAGCTCCTCTCTGTTCCTGAGAGCTCTAATGACAGCTGTGTGTAAGGCAGCGGTGAAAGGTAAGCTCTCCATTCCTCTAGCTAGGAACAGATCACTGTTGTTTTTTATATATTATATAGCTAGAGGAACTCACAACCATTCTTTCCATCTTTTGTTTCTTGTGTAGATGAAAGTGCTTCCTGTCGAGTGGACGTAGCCATCATTCAGAGGAGATTGCCCGTATTACTCAAGTACCTTAACTCAGACACTGAGCGACAGCTTCAAGCACTTTATGCACTGCAGGCGCTGATAGTCACTTTGGATCAGCCTCCTAGTAAGTAGCATCCCAATCAGACCGTTCAACCTCAATATTCACTATAAAGATATAAGCACAGTTCTGTCTCCTGCCCTGCATTTTACTTGACAGCAGACATCCTTTCATGGTTTTATCTCATGCAGCCATTGCTATTATATAAACAAAGTGTATTCATTAACCTACATGCATATCTATACCCTCACACACACTGAAAACAGAGACTAATTTCAGCAATGGGATTTGATGGTTATCATAGCACTTTTCCCCTCTTGTCTCTCTTTCTCCAGACCTGCTCCGGATGTTCTTTGATTGTCTGTATGATGAGGACGTCATCTCGGAGGACGCTTTTTACAAGTGGGAGACCAGCAAAGATCCAGCAGAGGAGCTGGGCAAGGGTGTGGCTCTCAAGTCTGTAACGGCTTTCTTCACCTGGCTGAGGGAAGCCGAGGAGGAGTCAGAGGATAATTGACAAGGGAGCAGGCGGCCGCTGCAAGCCCCCAGGACAAGAGGCCAGCTGTTGCTACATAGAATAACTGCATCTTCATAGCAAAACAAACAGACAAACCTACAAAATGCGCGCGGGCAGGACGACATGTTTACGGCTGGAATTCTTTTCTGCGGTACGGTTCTAAGACCATTTTGAGTTTGAATTCCAACGGCTGAAGCACTAAATACCTGTATTATACATAGAAAATATTTTTGTTTTAAATTTTAACTTTTCTTTTGTTACTTTTTAAGAAGAGACTTAAAGATACATAGGTTCCGGACTCGTTAATTTATTATTTTTTTAAAGGACTGCAAATATGGAAGTTTATTTAACATTTGCAGATGCTCATAATGAGGAAAACATTGATGACAAATAGAAATAACATTATAATTAATTATAATAACAATAATAATAATTGTGAAATAAATAGCCTCCCTGGATTCCATGTTGTTTGGTTGAAAACAGGGTAAAAAGTTATTTTGGGATGAAGGGGAAGGCAGAGAAAGGGTGGATGCACAGAGACAATTTACATTGTAAGACATCAGAGGTTAAAGGTTACCAGTAAATAACCACAGGAAGTGCACTCTGTGATATGTACATAAACTTCCCAAGAGGAAGAGATGCATTCAAGAAGCAATGCAAATCAGTCCACAAAATAACATTTAAATGAACGTGAATAAACAACAATGAACAATGGATAAAATGCAAGATTAAAAAGAAAATGCCAAGGTTGCTGAACATGAAGTGCTTGTAATACTTAAGACCTACCGAGCAAATTAAAAGCTTGTAAATACATTAAAGACAAAAAAGGTATTTAAAAAATATTGCAAATGCAATGGTGATTTTGTGGAGTGTGATGTCTGCACTGCAATGTGAAGATTTGTTACTGTGTTTTAACCATGGCTGGCGATAGTCTGAAAATGAAAGTGAATTATGTGTTGAAAGTGTGGCAGTGTCAAGCATTTATCTCTAAAATGAGGCTACAGTATAGGGATTCTGAAAGATATTGAGTAACTCTTGTAGGACAATGGAAGTTAACTAGAACAATTATTTTATAATAAATACAAATAATTTGAGTCAACTTCCATCCTCTTCCAAGAGTTGCCGGTTTGTACCTTTTTATTAATGCATCTTGGTTGAAAAGTTAAGTATCGACAGTACCTTTAACCTCCACAGGAATTGACCCTACATCTTATTTTATGCCCCGTAGACGAGTGAGGAAATATTGTAACGAACTAGCTGAGCCTGATGCGGCATGAATGATGTAGGACAAGTCATATCTTGCATGTCTTAAATTGCCTTAGGATGTTTGCCAGAATTCCTATGTAATGCTCTTGTATCTATGACTTGTGATTCAGGTGTAGAGTCAATGAAGTGACAGTCAACTGTAGTGGATGAGCACATACAGTCTGCAGAAATGTAAGAGGGTAAAAGAGCCTGTATCACACCATTCTTTGATCACATTTCAGACAATTTCACCTTCTGACAGACCGGAAACCAGTATGGTATTGGAGCAGTAGTCTACAGTGGCTTGCTTCTGCAGGACAAAGGTTGGTGACTGGTAAACATATCTGGGAGCGCCATATCCCAGATACTATACTGCAGCATTCCAATTAGAATTGCTACGTTGTCACTTTCAGGAGTTCAAAAGAATGTTCAACATTTGGCATCCTGTGGGATCCGGTTAAGCACACCGCAGTGCAAAATCACTGGTTTAAAAATCATCTTGCATCCCAACTAACTGTTACGTTAATGTTTTAAGTATCCCTATATTCTGTTATTACGGTGCTATTACAGAGTACGCCTGCGCGGAAGTCTGCTGATGGACCTGGCTGGAGTGCAATGACAACCGTGTACTGTGGAAATACGGTTTAGTAAACGGTGTTAAACTGGAACCTAGTCGGTGTCATTTTAAGTTAACGTTGGTAGCAGAAGATGGCAAATAACTACAATGTGCCACCTCGCTTCGACGAGGAGAGGTCGTATGAAAATTGGGAAAATGAACTTGGAAACTGGACACTGGTTACTTACTAATCTGGACGAGAAAAAACAAGCACTTGTGGTATTATCGCTCGAGGAATAATACCCTAGCAAGTGGTATTATGCCTCTGAGGATTTGAACAAGGATGATGGTATGGGAACTTTGATCAGAGCACTGGTTTCTGTGTTTCTTAAAGAAGAGAAAGACGGTGCCTACGAGGCATATTCAAGCTGACAGTTACTAGAGACATTTCTGTTGCGTTGACGGACTACATAATTGATTTCGAACAGCGGTACAATAGGATGCGCAAGTACGACATGGTTCTCCTGGATGCAGCTTTCAAGTTGCTAGATACTGCCTGTCTGGAGATAAGCCCTGCTTGTACTGTGCTGACTTGAGTCAATGAATTCTACACTAAAAATACTTTGGTGAATTGTCGTCTCGCGCCAATAACAGATGGAATGCAAGTGTGACGCATCAGAGAAAAGGCGAAGTCACGTTCTCAAGATAACCAGACGAGGGCGCCATTGCCCGCCACAAATCCACTGGACAGGTATGGATGGAGATCAAAATGTGCTATTTGTCAAAGCACTTACCATTGGGTTAAAGACTCCTCATAAAAATGAGCACGTTTAACTAACAGAGGAAAATGTAAACACAGAGAGAGCAGTGTAACATTACACTGCTTTCAAACATCTGCTTCTGAGATCTTTATAGTTGAATCCTTAGGATCTGCTGTGATTGATACTGCATGTACACACAGTGTGTGTGGTGCAAAATGCCTTGATGTCAGAGTACAAAATATGATTGACACCAAGCAACAGAGCTTTCAAATTTGGAGATGGGAGAATCGTCTTTCCTACCAAAAGAGTCAAGATGCCAGCAAAAATTGGTCAGACTAAGTGTCACATTGAAACAGAGGTGGTCCCTGCAGATATCCCCTTACTATTAAGCAAAGCTTCCCTCAAGAAGGCTGTACTAGACATAAAAATGACTAGGCAGTGGTGTTTTAACAACCAGTGACCCTTGAACTTACTACCTCAGGTCACTATTGTGTTAACATTTTAGACAAGTACATCATACAGAGTCCATGTAAAAAATGAGATTCTTAGACACAGCTCATGTGGAACACAGGAAAAGCTAGTATTGTTAAAACTTTACAAACATTTTTGACATGCTACAGTTGACAGACTTCAGAAATTTCTCAGCTGGCTTCCAAGTACAATGAAACAGTGTCTGTAAATCTACACGAGCTAGGACCAAGTGTTTGGTACCTTCACATAATCAACCACTTCACACGCTTCAGTGCTGGAAGCATTTGTGAATACAAAGAAACCCAGTGAAATCGTCAAGCATTTCATTCATTCCTGGATAAGTGTGCAGGAATTCAATAATAATTAAATAAGAGAAATGGCTGGAGAAATTACAACATGGATATAAAGACAACTGCTGTATACAGTCCATGGAGCAATGGACTTCTGGAGAGACAATTGAACACTCACAGAGATTATGCTGAAAGTGAAGCAAGACAATGTGACTGGAAAACAGCCCTGGAGTGGGCTTTGGCCAAGATGGTGTGGTGATATTTGTGAGGCACCGTTGTCAGGGTGCAACACTCAAGATGGGTGAAAGTAAATGATCAAAAAAGATGGAGCGGCTGTTGCTGAGAATCAGCCTCTGACTACAAATTACAAAAAGGACACATTAACAGACACAAACCTACCAGATGTGCATCCAGTGATATGGACACTGAAACAGACACAAGAAATGGAGCAGAAACAGGTAATACTGTTGAGGGTTCAAATGAGGAAAACGTTCAACAGCCACGTGTTAAGACAACATGGTTGTTCCAATCTGAAAACTGGACAAACCATTAAATACACGGACAGAGAAACTGGTATTCCACACACAGCAACCGTCATTGGACGAGCAGGAAAAGAGAAAGGAAATCACCAGAAGTGGTACAACTTGCAGTACTCTGAACCAGCTACACGTTCTGATACAACAGGGTCAGCTGACCTGTCACTTGTAGATCATCTCAAAATTGAACCAATGGAAAATCGAGAAAAACAGAATGACATTCAAAATGATGTACTTGAAACAAAGTATGTGTCATTTGACTCAGCTAAACTAGATGAGCTCAGTAATTGGAGGAAAAATTGAGTGTTTGAGGAAGTCAGAGATTGGCCAAAAATGTGTCTCAACAAGGTCGGAGTGTACCCTTAAATAATCCTTAACTGGTATAGTGCCAAAAACACTTCTAGTGGCTAGAGGTTTTGAGGAGCTGGCTGCTAAAGAACTCCCAAAAGACTCACCGACATGCGCCTCAGAGTCACTCAGATTGCTGCTTACCGTGACTTGCCATAAAAAATTTCAACTTCATTCCATGGACCTCATCTGTATTTTTACAGGGAACAGAGCTGTCAAGGGACATTCACATATGACCTCTGCCTGCAGCTAAAACTGTTTGTCTTCAGTGATGCTTCCCTAGGGAACCTTACAGATGGAGGCACACAAGGTGGACATCTAATCGTGTTAATGGGTGAAGAAGGAAGATTCTCACCTATCTATTAGCAGTCAAAAAGGGTCAGAAGTGTTGTCCGAAGCACACTTGCTGGAGAAACCCTTGCTATTGCGGATGGAATTGACAATGCCATCCTTCTGGCAACTCTGTTCTCAGAGCTTACCACTGGTGAGACAATATGGCACATTCTACCTATAGTTTGTGTCACTGACAACTACTCCTTCGTTGATGCTGTCAAGTCAACCAAGTCTGTCACAGAGCAAAGACTTCGTCTTGAGATTAGTAGCGTCAAGAAATGTTTTCAAGCACAGAAAATCCAGACGATTCTGTGGTCGGCCACAAAGGAACAGCTTTCTTGACTGTCTGACTAAAAAGGGAGCATCCGGTCTTGTGCTCCTAAAGGCACTCAGTAATGGAAAGTGGCAGCTTGAGTAATACAAATAAAAACTTTGTCACACAACCCATTTGTAATGGGCAACTTAAATAATACTTTGGACATTTAATTATTTTCTTTTATTTGTCTTTGAAGAAAAGTGGGAGATTCGTTAAGTTAATGTTTTAAGTATCCCTGCTATCACTCTAATAGTATGCCTACGCTGAAGTCTCTGTTGATGGACCTGGCCTGAGTGCAATGACAACTATGTACTGTGGAAATACGGTTTAGTAAACGTTGTTAAACTGGAACCTAGTCGTTGTGTCATTTTAAGTAGTTCCAGTAGGTCATCTTGTTTCATGCCGTTGGGTTTTGTCATGCTAAACAAATAGTTTGATCTCACAATACCTGGAGAAGTGTTTCATGTCTCAGGAAGCATGTATTGCTTGGGTAAAGTTAAACATTCTAGCAGGTACCAAAATGTATGTAAGTCGCTGTCTCCAGTTCGGGGCGTGACACAGTCACCAAACGGTTACAGACTCTAGTCCAAGGAGTATCCACAAGTTACACTGGAGGGAATGCAAGTATTGCAGTGCAAGGGGATCGATCAGAGCAAAATCCTTCATAGATTCACTGACCTTGATCACATTCAGTTATGAGGAGTTATTTTGGATGTGACTTGTAGATCAGGACGATCCCTCAAATGTTCTGGTTTCATTTCAGGTTGTCTTCATTGCAATTGAGCTGCACATCAGAGTATTCTTAGCGATGTATAATATTGATGTGGTTCCTGATTGTGATGCACCGATATTACATTTTTGGCCAATACCCATATCCGCTATTTTCCTTGCCAAAAAAACGATACCGATATTTAACATTTTAGTGACTTTTTTTAAGCATTCTAGTACAGTTAAATAGTTAACACGCACACATGGATACAGCGGTCTAAGGCACCCTCATGTCAGTGCAAGAGGCGTCACTACAGTCCCTGGTTCGAATCCAGGCTGTATCACATCCGGTCGCGATTGGGAGTCCTATAGGGCAGTGCACAATTTGCCCAGCTTCGTCCAGGGTAGGCTGTCATTGTAAGTAAGAATTTGTTCTTTACTGACTTGCCTAGTTAAATAAAGGTCACACACACTGACCAAAAAGTTATTTTGTTGGCATTTACGTATGGCCCCATTACCAGTAAAACATAATCTAAACCTATTTCTTTCACTTGCTGTGCTTTTTCATTGTTTCATTCTGAACCAGGATTGCGTCATACATGTCAAGCAGTGAAGTTTCAGCTCTATCTGTCCATGGCCTCTTCCTCGGTGCGCACTGTCACTGTGTCCGTTTCCATCTTGTCCAGCTGTGTATGTAACATTTCACGTAAACCCTGTTTCTTGTCTGCATCAAAGTAGCGGTCCTTGTACACAGCATCGAGCATGGTGGCGACAAAGTAAGGAGAGAATGCCACCGAATCGCTTGTTCACAGCCTGTGTGGGCAGTTTTGTTGCCGGGGCAAACTGTTGTCAAGGGCAACTGTTTCATTCGCCAATGTGGGCCAGTAAAAACATCCACCTCGTCGGGAAAAGGGGCCATCTTCACTCCATATAAACTAGTCAGCACTTACGCCACACACTAGCTGCTAGCTAACTGGTTAGCTTAGCATTGACGAAGTCAGAATGGGCATGCACACTCCATTGTTATGTGACAGAATCGATGGCTTTAGAATTAGGAATTAGAATACTACACTGAACAAAAATATAAATGCACCATGTAAAGTGTTTGTCCCATGTTTCATGAGCTGAAAAAGAAGATTCCAGAAATGTTCCATACGCACATAAAGCTTATCTCAAATTTTGTGCATTTTTGTTGACATCCCTGCCAGTTTTGTTGAGCAGGTGTTTCAATACCATGACAGAGGGTATCACGTCTGCTGCAGGCGCAGTTGATCTTATTTCTAGAGTCAGTTGTTCAAATGGAGCTAGCTAGTGTGTTCATGTTTCAAACTTGTTCTCAAATAGCAGCAGCAGTATGACAACCAACATATTCATGAGCATGCAATATGACTTTCCTCAGTACGAAATCCTTGACGACCCACTTTGCTGTCAGACTCAGCATGCTCATGGGGTTGATATTGCTGGTCCAAATGTGATGCTATCACTTTGTAACTCCGGTAGTGCAAAATCTGAAAAATAGTACCGCCCCCCTCAAAAAAAGTGTACCAGTGCTCGACCAGTTGTCGAAAGCCAACATCACCCACGACAGAGAACGGTTGATTGTGAAGGGCAATGAATTACATTATCCGGGCGTTAATGGATTTCACCTTTGAGTTGTCTCGCTGAAATGTCCTTACTCTTTCAAATGACTGCTCGACTTGTTGACTGCTCGATCCACACAGCAGACATTGTGGGCTAGGTTAAGAATGCTGTGTTGCACGTGCAGCGCAAAATTTTACGTGGCATCATTACATGTACCTACGTTATATGCAAAGATGTTCTCATCTATCTGTGTTATATAGGTATGCACGTCAGCTTTGACATCGGTGTTGCACATCAGCGTTAAACTAGACATCAGGCTGATACCGATGTTGGCATTTTTAGCTAATATCACCCATTTCTGATATGTTCACCGATATATCGTGCATCCCTAGTTCCTGAGATGTTAGACAATTCTCCAGGCCTTTTGAGATCTGCTCATCTGTACAGTGTGACTGCAATGATGACTACCTGGAACATTTGTGGATGCTTTGCAGATCCACAAGTGGTGTTCCAGGTTGTCTTTTTTTTTTTACACAGATAATCTGATTTAATGCCTGGAGAAGTGTGTAACATCTTATCAACAATATAGCAATCTTCTGAGTTGCAGAGTGCCACTGCTAAATGCCTTAAATGCCACTTCACATTTGAGTTCCAAGTAATCTTGTTTTGTGTTCACTTGTAGAAGCTTGCTATAGCATTTCAATGTCATTCCTGATGGGTCTCGTTCCCCTGCTCTGATGTTGCATACATCAACCAATTCTGCATGCCACGTCATCGACTGACAGATTGCTATAACATATGTGGTTAAGGTGAAAACACACTGGTAAGAATGGGTGCGTTCAAGTAGATAAATTTTGTCAAGTCAGGGCCCATCTTTGCCTTTTCAAATTGTCCGACTTGCGCCTATGTCGACTGCATGAACTTTACAAAATCATGTGATCAAAGGTCATGAAGTTTTGACTGCAGTCAACTGCAAGTTTCTGCAATTGCTCTTTGCCAACTTCATCCTGCAGCCATCGCCTGCATTGTGGGAGGCTCTGTTGTCACCCAATCATATGGTGTTTTTGTTTGACCCACTGGAACATTACTGAAACAGGAACCAACTTTGCTGGGATTCATATATAGCAGGCTAGTGGATAAAAACAAATGGATGTGATATGAGGCTCTCTCGTTCATTGATTTTACAATGTACACACAGGATTTCAGTTTGAGAGTTAATGATATTGGGGTTGGAAACCCCACCCCCAAAAAGTTAATAAACAACACTGCCATGTTGATCTAAACCTTGCTGTTGGAAAACCACAGTTAGCGTCCGACTTTCGGCTGTCGAAGTTGCACCTACCTCCCCTGACTTCAATCCTCGACTTTCGTCTACAGCTGGTTGCTTTAGCCTTAGCACTCAATGCCTGTTGTGTTTTTCACAACCCCCGCCGTTACCGTTTGACATGACTACTGTCTACCTACTGAACATTCTGGCCGATTCTACTCGTAGAATGTTTTGGCCCACTCGGTTGTCAGTAGAGATTAGCCAATCAGAGAGCACAAACCTCTGCAAAAGGGGAGCAACAAAATAAAAAAATAGGGCCTTTTCACGGTGTAATCCACACCCTTTTCATCTGAATTGCCAACTAAAACAATTAAACTGGATAATAGCTACATCTTTTTTTGTAGAGCAAGTCTTTACAACTTTTACATCTGTTTGATAAGGGAGTTTCGTGCTTCAAGAAGCATTTTTGTTAGGTTTGATAATGGGCACTTGCACCTTAGTTCGCTAGCTGCAGCTAATAACAGTATTATTATTATTAAATCATCAGGAATTAGCAAAGACAGTACCATATGAAGATGGGCATAAACTGCTTCTTCAATAGGATTTCCTGGTGACGCTTGTAGGCGATGTCATGGCGACACAGGCTAGCTAAACCAAAGAGTTTTACAACAAAAACGCTCATTGTTCTATCTGTGGCTAAACTCATGCGTAGAAACAGGTCATTGAGTCTAGGTCGTCTCGCGCCGAACTGCGCATGTGAGGCCATATAATCAAATTGTAAATGTGTCGGTTTGTCACTTTAACGAAGTTGGAGTAATATGTTCAACTACTTAAAAGCGTATTCATTAGTTAATAAAAATCGTCTTCGTCTATAGAAATAGGTCCTGCCTCTCGCTAAATGGTAGAAAGCAGATTATTCAGTCGACATTCCTATTGGTCCTATGGCAACCATCTACAGTACATTCCGAAAGTATTCAGACCCCTTGACTTTTTCCACATTTTGTTACATTACAGCCTTATTCTAACATTGATTGAATAGCTTTTTTCACTCATCAATCTACACACAGTACCCCATAATGACAGTGAAAACATATTTTTTGAAATGGTCATTTTATTAAAAATAAAGATACCTTATTTACACAAGTATTCAGACCCTTTGCTATGAGACTCGAAATTGAGCTCCGGTGCATCCTGTTTCCATCGATCATTGTTTCTACAACTTGATTGGAGTCCACCTTTGGTAAATTCAATTGTTTGGACATGATTTGGAAAGGCACATAACTTTCTATATAAGATTCCACAGTTGACAGTGCATGTCAGAGCAAAAACCAAGCTATGAGGTCAAAGGAATTGTCTGTAGAGCTCTGAGACAAGATTGTGTCGAGCCACAGATCTGGGGAAGGGTACCAAAAAATGTCTGCAGCATTGAAGGCCCCCAAGAACACAGTGCCCTCCATTCTTAAATGGAAGAAGTTTGGAACCACCAAGACTCTTACTAGAGCTGGCCACCCGGCCAAACTGAGCAATCAGGGGAGAAGGGCATTGGTCAGGGAGGTGACCAAGAAACCGATGGTCACTCTGACAGAGCTCCAGAGTTCCTCTGTATAGATGGGATAACCTTCCAGAAGGACAACCATCTCTGCAGCACTCCACCAATCAGGCCTTAATGGTAGAGTGGCCAGACGGAAGCCACTCCTCAGTAAAAGGCTCATAACAGCCCGCTTGGAGTTTTCCAAAAGGCACCTAAAGACTTTCAGACCATGAGAAACAAGATTCTCTGGTCTGATGAAACCAAGATTGAACTCTTTGGCCTGATTGCCAAGTGTCACATCTGGAGGAAACCTGGCACACTACGGTGAAGCATGGTGGTGGCAGCATCATGCTGTGGGGATTTTAAAAAAGGGGAAGATGAACGGCGCAAAGTACAGAGAGATCCTTGATGAAAACCTGCTCCTGCGCACTCAGGACCTCAGACTGGTTCACCTTCCAACAGGAAACGGCCCTAAGCACATAGCCAAGACAATGCATGAGTGGCTTCGGGACAAGTCTCTGAATGCCCTTGAGTGGCCCGGACTTGAACCCGATCAAACATCTCTGGAGAGACCTGAAAATAGTTGTGCAGCGATGCTCCCCATCCAACCAGACAGAGTTTGAGAGGATCTGCATAGACGAATGGGAGAAACTCCCCAAATACAGGTGTGCCAAGCTTGTAGCGTCATACCCTAGACTCAAGTCTGTAATCGCTGCCTAAGGTGCTTCAACAAAGTACTGAGTAATAGGTCTGAATACTTATGTAAATGTGATATTTACGTTTTTTATTTTTAATAAATTTGCACCAAAAAATTACGTGTTTTTGCTTTGTCATTGTGTGTCTAGATTGAGGGATATTTTTTTTGTTTTAATCAATTTTTAAATAAGGCTGTAATGTAACAAAGTGGGAAAAGTCAAGGGGTCTGAATACTTTCCGAATGCACTGTATAATGAAGTGGCAGCTGCATTCATAAAGCCATTAGATTCAGTTAGTCATAGTACACTACGTTTTATTATGGCGACAATTTTAGTACTCATCACTGCATTCTCTACCAGAAAGTTTGTTGTCCCTCTTCCATGTCACATGGGTTGATACATTGCTTTGTTTTAATTTGTAAAGCCCTTTAACAAAAAGTCCCACTATACTTAACATCATTACTAAACTTTAGACATGACTTACCACAGCCGGTCTCAGGGATGGCTAACACTGGAAACGTATTTGGTCTCTACTGTTAGGTAAATCAGCTTTAGTTTTCTTGCACCTTATTTGTGGAACAATCTTCAACATGTTCTTAAATGTGATGTTCTGGTGCCTCTAGGACAATTCAGAAAGCTGATTGAGGACCTTATCACTGATGAATGTGTTTTTTTTTATGACCATGATATTCTTTCTCCTTGCATTCTGTATTTATATATTGATGTGTGTATTTTCTGTAATATATGTAATTCAGGGCTCATCTGTAAAATAGACCTTGGTCTCAGTATGACCCTGATAAAATAAAGGTTAAATTAATAGAAATACAATCTGGCTAGTTACAAAAAGGGCTTTGTACAACAGTAGCCGCATTGGCGCAGCTAGTTTGTTAGTTAACATTGGCTGGCTACTAGTGATAAGTCGTTCGCGAATTTGGTGAATGTTGGGAATCGCATCGGTGAAAGATTCATTAATTTGCCTTCATGATTTGCATACTGCTACCAAAGACAGTACAGTATGAAGGTATGCAGAAACTGCTTCTCCCGATATAAATCTCAGATAACGCTTGTAGACGATGTCATTAAGACGTTGGCTCACTAAACTCATGTGCAGACCTAATTACTTGTTTCTAACGGTGATCTCGTGCCGAACTGCGCATGTGTCAAATCAAAGGCACTCCGATATGGTTGTTTTTTATGAAAATAAAAACGTATTAGCTTGTCACTCATGAGGTTGGAATAATAACATATTCAACTACTTAAGACATTGGCTAGAATCCAGGTTGTGCCCTTGGATTTCGAGAAAATTAACAACTAAGGAACTATTTTTCACTTATCATTGACTCCTCAAACCCCGGCCTGGTCTGTTTCGCAAGCGTTCCAGGAAGTTTCGCGAGCTTCAAACAACAATTATCTGCAAATAAATTACAAAATCATTCTCTGAAGACAGTAAATAATACATTTTGCTGGCGATCTAATAAACATTTTATTTTAAGGAGCATATCACAAGCTGACATACTGGTAGCCTACTGTTCGGGCTTTACATGAGATATATGCATTTTCTTCATGTTTCTAGGTCGATTTTCAAGTATTTTGATTGAGGAGCCAAATGATGCGGCTCTTTTAGGAGAACAAAGCCAAATGATGCGGCTACAGATGTGGCTGACCGAAAAGACTCAGAACAAATATATTTATAACTAACCCACGATAGACCACAGCCTGTCGTTTCCAATGGGATCAAACAGTCATAGTGGGCAGAACAAGCAAGGAGGGGGGCAGAGGCAAGCATGAGCCAGCGAGATCCTATTGGCGCGATCTAGCATACATTTGCATATTTTCTTTAGAGAACGTCTACCCTGAAGTGGGCGTGTGCAGTAACTCAATTCACCCTTGCACTCCTAAACAACGCAGGGTAAAATCTACAAAACTTTGTCGACTGTTTAACAGATTTTAGTTTTGGTAACCGAAAACTGTATTTAGATCAAACGTTTCATCGATGAGAAAGTTAGCATAATGTTGCCCAAAATCCAACTAGCTTCATCTACTCCCGCTGCTGGCCACTGGGCTTCCTCTCATCATGTGTGGAACCGCAAACCGGATGCTTCACACTTTTATACCTATATCTGTGCTCAGAATGCCCATTCTTCCGGCTACCACTAGCGTTATGCCGGGGGACATTCACAATAAAGCTTAAGAAAGCGACGCTACTGCCACCTTCTGGTTTGGACTATTTTAACAAGGCTGACGGGCGGTGATCTGCCGTCTGAAAACAAAAAAAGATTAACTGCCAACACTGTTCAGATCTGCTAAATATTCTCGGCTGGCAAACATTCGAATTACCGGTGAACGTCAAACGTACCGGTGTGTCCGAGCCTTTAGCTGATACGTAAAATACCTATGGAGGCGTTTTAAGTTCTGGCAGGCGTCAGCAACGCCTGGGCAGAGGAACGCGCCCAAAATCTGCGCAGGACGACTGCACTTATTTTGGAACGCGCCCAATACCTTACCACGACGCTACGTGTACGATTAAGGGGGAGGGGCACGTAAACAGAATTCTAAACAAAGGAGAGCGATTCAGTTTTTATTTCAACGTCTTTGTAGAGAGTCGAAAGGTAAGAATATTAATAATTGTACATGATTAGTTCCTGCAAAAAGTGTTTGACGATAGAGCTCTGGCAAAAATGCATGCACCGTTTTCTCCTTTGCCAATGCAATTTCGATGCATTTACCATCAGCTCTATGCAGCGCCATTACTGTGTAGGGTAAATGAACAAAATGGCCATATTATTACTGAGGACGTGCATCTTCCTCGTTATGAATTTTTGCTAACTATTTCCATGCCCCCCACCATTCCAAAACTTCATAGAATATTGCACACTCCTTATTTATTTTGGTTTTATTTATTTTGGTCGATAATGTACTTTTGCAAAGGGCAGTAACTTGCATTTGATGAGTGCACAGGCCGTGATTAACGTTGCCTCGCACATGGATAGCAGAATCAGTGGGTGACTTTTACGACTGCATGATGTTACCATTGGGTCTTGCTAAGTTGCTTTGTATCAAACTGTATTGTGATTTTAATAATGCAGTTAATAACTTATCTGACCATGCAAAGGAAATGTTTTAATTCGTCCTCTGTATCTCTTGTCACCAGTTTGGAGTCATGCCTATACGTCGTGCAGCTAGGACACCACCGCAGGAGATGCCCCCCTCGGTTGCACCAGAGGGAGGTGAGTTCAAGAATCTCAACATGAACACGAACGCTATGGGGTTCATATCAATGATGTATATAAACCCTGGATTGCTGATGTTATGTATTGGCATTTGAGAGGTTTGAAGCAAATGGTAGACCATATTGGGACTCCACAGTAGTGGAAACAGTACAATTAGTCATCTCTAAAAACAAATGTACTTTTATATATTTTTTTATGTTTAGCTCACATACACCATAATGCGTACTTAAAAATTATGTGAGCTAAACATTTAAAAAAATATATAAAGTATATATGTTTTAAGATTACTAATGTTACTGTCCCCACTACTTGGGATTTGCAATGTCTGTAATAGAATAAATGTGGCAAAAACGAATGTTGACAATAATACATTTTATTTCTATGGCTTCCAAACTATTTTTTACAATTTTGGGGGAGTGCCAAGATGATGGAGTCAAGGTGGTTTCAACACAGCGCCCTCATGTGTCATCTAGTGTGTAATAGATAGATAGATAGATAGATAGATAGATATGTCTATCAATCATTGGTTCGTATGTACCCAGCATTGACAGGCTAGGAGTGAAAATGGTAAGCACTTGGCAGGACTTGATTCCTGCCCCCAATTGAGTCCCATTTGTCAGTCACTTATCGAATCCTTTCATATTAGTGGTATAAGAGTGGAATCGGACTTCTCAAATATTTGACATTGTTCTGAGTTCTTGTTGAGTGGTATGTGAATAAAGCATGACATCTGCTTGCTGAGTTAACGTATTCAATCTCTTGTCGTTCTCTTTCCCCCCACATCTCTCTCCAGAGCCTGATGCCAGTTCTGAGGAGTCTGCCTCTGTTGAGGAGGAGCAGGAGATGACACCCACTGCCCTAGTAGCCAAGGAGGGGGAGGGCACAGGTGAAGGAGAGACAAAAGAGAATGGTGACAAACCTGAGGGAGAGAAAGCTGATGAATCGACTGGAGAGAAGACTGCTGAGGGGGAAGAGTCTGAGAAGAAAGAGTGAGTTGCTTGTGCTCATACCCTGTGGTTGTTGCTTCCATATTGGTGTAGATGCATGTTTAATTGCTCTTTGTTTTGTTGGTTGGTTGCAGAGAGGATGGAGTGAAAGAGAAAGTCAAGAAGCCAGTGAAAAGGGCCATTCCTGCCTGGGCAACCATGTCTGCCAGCAAACGTGCAACGCTCACTAATAAGAGCACCTCCACCATGCAGCTGCCTAAGATGGACGACATCCTCATCGAGGCCATTGAGGTCTGTACCCAACACACTTACCTTTGTATTATGTAGTTCTCCCTTATTCCCCACGAATGCAACACCTGCAACTCATCATATTTCCTCTGCAGTCCTGCAAGGAGAAGACTGGGGCCTCAGCCCATTCTGTCATGAAGTATATTGTGAAGAAATACCCAAACCTAGAGAAGAGGAAATTCCTCCTCAAGAAGGCTCTCAAGAGGCAGCTGGAGAAGGGCACTGTCAAACAGGTGAGGAGTCCTTATCACTGACCAAAGCTTACCATGTATTAACATGAATTGCAAATGGTAGGCAGCAGTCTTAGTGTTTTCGATCTGTGGGTTACTTGTTGTGGTGCCCTATATCCTGTGTGTCTGGTGTTTTATCTGCCTGCGTACTCCTGTTGCTTTACCTTTTTATTCACTCTCACAGCTAAAGGGTAAAGGCCTTTCTGGAAGCTTTACCATTGGGAAGCAGTCCCCTAATAAACCAACTACTAAAGGGGTAGGTCATTTTCAGTCGCCTCTCTACAAACTTCAACACTAACAATTACAATTGACCATTATGTGATTGTTCCATTGGCTTTGAGCAGGCAGTTTGGATATTAGATAATATATGCCATTTAGCAGACACTTTTATCTGAAATCATGCATGCCTACATTTTTTGTACTGGAACTGAACTCACTATCCTGGCGTTGCCAGCACCATGCTCTACCAACTGAGCTGCAGAGCACCACTGTGTTTGACAGTGATTCTGATTGTGATGGTTTGGTGCTAGAAGCCGATCATCGTGGCACCTGGGTTGAAGGCAGAGACCCTTGGGGATGCTCTGCCCCTGATCATCACACGGCTATGTGAGCCCAAAGAGGCGTCTTATATCCTGATCAAGAAATATGTGGAGCAGCACTTCCCTCAACTAAACGTGGAACATAGGTAAATACCTGTTTTACTGTTATATTGGGATGGGTGGGGTCTCTTATTGTCTGTTTGGAGTACGTAAACACATGCTAACTTACAATATTACTTGACACAGCAATGCAACCCTTTGCACAACCCAAATCTACAGAATGTTTAATGCAGTACCTTTGAACTATGGGATGTCCATTAGTGGTGTCTATTGGTGGAAGTTAAAATAGAATTTCCAATGCAGTCACTATTTCATTCCTAGGCCAGATATCCTAAAGAGTGCCCTGGTGAGAGCTGTGGACAAGGGTCACCTGGAGCAGATCACTGGAAAAGGTGCCTCTGGAACGTTTCAGGTTAGCCTTATACTAAAGGGATGCACAATTCAGTGTACTTCATAAAGTCTGATGTTGGATCTCTGTTGTATGAGGTGTTTATCTCAGCCCCTCTTACTCTCTCACAGCTGAAGCGGGAAGGGGGCAAGTTCCTGCTTAAAGGTGGGCCCCTGGAGGACGCTATCATGACAGCCATTGTGGCAATGAACGAACCCAAGACTTGCAGCACCACCACACTCCGCAAATTCCTGTTAGAGACAAACCAGGACAGCATGGAGTACCGTGTGGGTAAGACCTGCTCCTTGACTCTCCTAAGAGAAACACTGCTTTGGCAAGATGTGAATACCTACCTGCAACTGCAGGAGCGCTCTCATTAACTAGGTTAAATCAGAGATGTAAAGATGCGTTATTGACCCTGGGCACTTCTCTTCCCTCAGTGAACAACCTGAAGAGGACCCTGCAGAAGTGCAAAATGATGGGCTGGATGGATCAGATCACTGGGAATGGGCTAAATGGAACCTACCAGCTCTGCTACCCTTACTACCCCAGGTAGAACACTACTATAGGAAGGTTACTATGTGATGTATATTGCTACCCTCTGTACATCATTACATTGCTACTATGTGACGTATATTGCTGCCCCCTACATCATTGCATTGCATGTGCTATACCAGGAACAGTATTTCCTGAAGTTCACTCACCTGGAACAGAAAGGTTAAAGATCAGACTGTCTCTTCTTATTCCACAGCCCAGCCATTCTGTTTCCTGAAAAACAGAAAGTGAAAGAGCAGAAAGTGGCAGAGAAGGACAAACGCAGAAAGAGGGTTGACTTGTCTGATGAGGACTCTGATGAGGAGGAAGAGGACTCGTCCGAGGAAGAGGACTCAGATGATGAACCCCCTCCTAAGAGGTGAGTCCAAGTTCAGGTGGATAAAATCCAATGAGAATATTTTGATTGATATTGTCATACATAGCAGTGAACCATTTGAAACTCACTAACAGTGTATTTGTTCAATACGATCCTTAGGAAAGCTGTGAAGAGGCCACCACCTAAAGCGCGTCGCCCTCCCCCCAGCAAGAAGTCTCGGCCTGCAAGTCAGTCAAGGGCTAAGGGCAAAAAAAGAGCTGCCCCAGCGAAGAGGTCTGCACCCCCAGCGAAGAGGTCTGCACCTCCACCAGTCAAGGCACCCCCACCAGTCAAGGCACCCCCACCAGTCAAGGCACCCCCGCCAGTCAAGGCACCCCCACCAGTCAAGAAAGCTGCACCTGCGAGCAAGCCCAAAACGCCCATTGTCAAAAAGCTGAGCAAGGCATCGAAGCGGCCAACGCCCAAAAAGTCACCTCCTGCAAAGAAGGCAGCAGCCAATTCTGCAGTGAAGGCCAAGCCAGCAGCTCGCAAGTCCCTGAGGGGGAAGAAGTGAGTTTACTGTTGCCCAACAGCGGAAGTTTAACTGTAGCTCTGAAGACAGCGGTGCTCTGCCTCTATCCATGCTCTCTTTCGCATCATTGTTTTCCTCCAGTTTGGGGCTATAGAATTATTTTCTCTGTAGGATTGGGATGTGGCAGTTATTAGTTCATGTCAATTTACTGTACTTGGGAACTGTTCAATTTCTGTGAACCCAACTTTTAATCTCCATTGTGTAGAATGGCCTCTTAAAATATGTAAAACTGCCTAGGTAAAGAAATGTGACATTTCCATCACTACTTTTATTTCCCTCACACACGCTTAATTTTGATAATATGTAAGCAGAGATCCAGAATCAGTGACTTGTCTTTTTAATTTTTGCATTTCATCCCAGTCCACTCTACCATGTTTTACCTGGACACATTCCTTTTATCAAATAATTTGTTTAGCAATTTGGAAACTTTCTTCCTCTATAACACGTTTGATTTCTCTACATTTAATCGGGAATGAACTCAAATCTTAAACGATATTGAGACTTATGTTATTAAGTGAATTTGAGAGCATAATGACAGCCAACTTTTCATGTAATGAATTATTGTTTATTACAAATTCTGTTATTTAAATGATTGTCTGAGTGAAACATTCATTACTGGGCCTGTGGTTAAAATACTTAATTTGATTGGAGACAAACAGTGCTTCCTGATCAGTTAGTCATTGTGATTTTCAGTACTACTGCATAGTATTAGGGGATTTTTGTGTGTGTGTGTGTGTGTGTGTGTGTGTAAACAAACAAACAAGTTAATCAAAGTGAATTGGTTGTGTCCTATACAACAAGAAGAAAGCAGACCAATACAATCTTCTACATTCTGTGTAATAGTGAAAGATTGTGAATAACACACGTCCTTTTGAAGGAGCGTAGCTCATACGTACCCTGCATGCATGCGTGTACTCTTTATGTTATGCTTTTTCCCAAGTCATTATTAAAATGGCTATATTTGTACTTCCTTCATTCTGTCATGGTCTCAAGGGGATACAAACACGAAATAGTGTCTGCTGTTGGAGCTAAAGTATATATTTAAATACTACACAATACAAACCCATAGATGTCAATTTGGTTCACTCATGAATAAAGTGCTGGATAGTTTGAGTAAAGGGTTATTAAATAGACCAGAACTTTACAATTTATTAGGCCTATGTCCATACAGCTTAAAAGTCATTATTTGGTGAATTAAGTGGATCCTCCCATTTAGAGAGATGCAAAACATGTTTACTTATGCAAATGTTGATGAACAAGGGGGAAATTATGAAATTAACATACATTTAAATTCAGGATGGATGGGCTGCTGCAAATAAGTGAAGGGGTGTATTAATCATTAGTTAAAACTAGTGCATCAGACAAATGCGGGTAGGTCACTCCATTTCGTTCCGTTTAAAAAACGTTTTGCAACAGAAGTCGCGTAATGAATACGCCTGCTGTCCCCCCTACCTCTGAGGAAGCCCAGTTCCCGCTCAGCCCAGTCAAAACTGTTCGCTGCTCTGGCACCCCTATGGTGGAACAAGCTCCCTCACGACGCCAGGACAGCGGAGTCAATCACCACCTTCCGGAGACACCTGAAACCCCACCTCTTTAAGGAATACCTGGGATAGGATAAAGTAATCCTTCTACCCCCCCCCTAAAAGATTTAGATGTACTATTGTAAAGTGGTTGTTCCACTGGATATCAAGGTGAATGCACCAATTTGTAAGTCGCTCTGGATAAGAGCGTCTGCTAAATGACGTAAATGTAAATGTTCCGTATCTAGGTCTACACATGTTGCGCAATGAGTGTATGGACTATCAATATGGGCTACAGAAATGCCTTTGCATTTGGCCTGATTTATATCGCCGCATCGTGCGTAAAAACGTTTTTTTCATCATCTCAAATATGTCTTGAAAGGTAAACGTTTCTAGTACCGCCCAAACACACCGGTGAATAGCCAACTCTGAATTGAGTCGGGGCGGGCGTCAACTTGACGATGAGGTAACTTTGACTGGGAGGGGAAATCAGTTTGGAACAGTGGAACGGGGTCCGGAGTACAAGAGTAAAGTAAGAGATTTGATTAGCATTGATTTATTGACATGTTTACTTTGCCAAAGCTGTATCTGCGTTTAACTGAATCCTTGCATAAATGTTTGCGCTCAGAACAGATTTAACAGGTTTGGGGGGTAACGGATTACATGTAAGAGATTACAAAAACTGTCCTTGTAATCTGTTACCAACAAAAATATAGTTACCAGATTACAGATACTTTTGAAAAACTAGATGATTACTTCAAGGATTACATTTAAATTCAGAAAGGAGGTTTGCAAAAAAAACAATTTTTGACATTTCTCTGTTTTCTCAATGACATTCAAATCAACATTGAAAAAAGGCACACATTTAAATTTGTTCCACGTGAGCGAGTCTGACCACAAATCAGATCGCGGGAAAAGCGCAGGAGTAGGCTACAGTCCAAGGTATGTCTTCCAATGGTGCGACTGCTGTCAGCATACAAAGATTATCCAATTTGAATAAACGCTTGGAGGTAAGGATGACAGCAGTGTAGTCTACGGCGATACGGATATCACTTATTATTGATATCTACATAGCGCATTGATGTGAATCACACTGCTGCTCTCTCATTTAGCTATTTGCGCCTTACGGATTGTGGTTGTTGTGGATGGCTGTTCACAAATCTAAACGTGTATTTGAACCCGATAATGGTTGAATTCAAGAAGTTTAAGCTGCCTATCAATCATTGTTTTTGAAACCAGTGGACAGCCAGTGATAAATGCGCTCTTGCAACAACTGCATAGTGCGGATCCCAGCCTATGGAATAAAAATTGTTTTGCCCCCCCATAGGCCTAATGGACACATGTTCAAACTCGCACACTTTTGATAGACTTAAAGGGGCAATCTGTTGTTGCTACATCCATTTGTTGACTTATAAATGATGAGCTCATGAGCTTAGTTCAACTTTCACACTAGATGAGAACCCAAAATATAACCTTGTTTTTATCCAATGTTTGTAAACATTGTAAATGTAAACAAACATTGTATAGCCTCATAATATGGTAAAAACAATAATTTTGATATCATTGATGGCCAGTCCTTGCGTCCGTAGCTCTGTATTAATCTGAGATTGGTTAAATTTCTCCAGGCCCATCCCTCAACGATTTTGTTATTGTTTCATCGGTGTATTTGCCCTTTATACCGCTATCAAGATATCAAAGTGTCACCAATAAAAAGGTAAACAATAGGCCTATAGCAAATGCAGCATATGGCATTAATTTTTCACACGTAAATAGCACTTTTCAGTAGCGATCAAAGCATGCCATTCCATGAGCGCAGCATTTATTTTTCAACTCGAATCAATGAGCCCAATCAGTCCTCCATGACAACAAAATCATAAACAACAGAGTAGGGCTGGCTAATAAGTCCTTAGTTTTGGGGTTATGCTCAAGCAAAACAATTTGGCTAATCTATACTTCCATATTTCCAAGTCCTATTCTTGAAGATCAAGGGGTATAACATTTATTGGAATGACAGGAATTCTGATAGACTTTGGTTTTTAATGTAAATATATAATTTAATCATATTTTTATATGTAGTGGGGAAGAGATGGGTTAGAAGAAGCCTACATAACCAACCCATAAAGTAACATTTAACATCTATATATGGCCAGCTATGTAAACTTTAGCATTGATTTATCCTGCAATAGATGTTGTTCAATCGGTAACATACATTTTTGTCTTCTTCTAATGCCTCTTAAGGGGAAAGTAATCTAAAAGTAACAGAATGTAATCAGATTACGTTACTGAGTTTGGATAATCCAAAAGTTACTTTACTGATTACAATTTTGGAAAGCTAACTAGTAACTGCAACTTATTACATTTAGAAAGTAACCTATCCAACCCTGCAGACTAATGGGTGATACCTGCATGCTCTGAATGATGTAGGCTATGGAATACATTTTTACATCTGGTTAAATCCACACCAGTAATAGTGATTTGTATGCTACTGAAAATGTGTGGCGTGTAATTAATTAGAAGAATCAAACATAACGCAACAACCTATTAGATTGCAGGTGCACATGGCCTTTTCATAATATGGCCAAGAGGAGAAGGGGCAGAAAATGACCTGACAGTCTCGAGATTGGAAATTGCTGAAGACTTCCTATCGACCACCATACCAGTGGTGGAAAAAGTACCCAATTGTAATACTTGAGTAAAAGTAAAGATACCTTTTTATAGAAAATCACTCAAGTAAAAGTGAAAGTCACCCAGTAAAATACTACTTGAGTAAAGGTCTAAAAGAGTTTGGTTTTAAATGTACTTAAGTATCAAAGTAAATGTAATTGCTCAAATATACTTAAGTATCAAAAGTATAAATCATTTCAAAATCCTTATATTAAGCAAATCAGATGGCACAATTTCCTTTTTGACATTTCTTTTTTAATGGACAGCCAAGGGCACACTTCAACACAGACATAACATAATTTGTGTTTAGTGACTCTGCCAGATCAGAGGCAGTAGGGATGACCAGGGATGTTCTCTTGATAAGTACATGAATTGGACAATTTTCCAATAGGATCCAGCTGCGGCATCATCTCTCAGAGCAGTCATCTCTCAGGGTCTCTATGCTGCCACATACTGATATGTCATCTCTCAGTGCAGTGCAGCGCTCAGGAAAAGTGGAGGTGTCGGAAGGAACCATATAAGGAGAAGTGGGGATTTTGAAAGGAACCATATAAGGAGAAGTGGGGATTTTGAAAGGAACCATATAAGGAGAAGTGTGGATTTTGAAAGGAACCATATAAGGAGAAGTGGGGATTTTGAAAGGAACCATATAAGGAGAAGTGGGGATTTTGAAAGGAACCATATAAGGAGAAGTGGGGATTTTGAAAGGAACCATATAAGGAGAAGTGGGGATTTTGAAAGGAACCATATAAGGAGAAGTTCTGGAATTCCATAACTGCTAGAACAGCAATGATATTTCAATTATTATTATTATTATTTAAAATACATACATGGTTACCAGTAGGTAACGTTCAAAGACACAGCTCACAATGAGTGAATAGACATTATTGGGGGATAACTAAAATTCCTTACTGTCACCTCTGCAGACCATGACTGACATCTTGAGTGGCACCTTTCGAAACCCACACTTCTCCTTATATGGTTCCTTTCAAAACGTCCACTCCTTTCAAAACCCCCACTTTTCCTGAGAGATGACATTGTAGACCCTGAGGGATGACTGCTCTGAGAGATGACATTGTAGACCCTGAGGGATGATGTTGCAGCAGGACCCCTCCAATTTTCCAGTCCTGCTAAGCATTCAAAATGTAAGAAGTACTTTTGGGTGTAAGGGGAAAATGTATGGAGTAAAAAGTACTGTATATTATTTTCTTTAGGATTGTAGTGAAGTAAAAGTACTTAAGTGGTACTTTAAAGTATTTTTACTTTAGTACTTTACACCATTGCACCAAACATACCTGTTTCTAGCTTAAAATGAAAAGGTTTGAATTGTTCACAGCTCATTTTATCACTTCTACCTGCCTACAAAAGCATTTTTTTCACATGGGGAAAATAACACTACCAACCAGTGCATATGACACATCATTCACATGTCTAATGTTGATCATGCTGGGTGCTGTAAAGCTCTCTGCTATATTCTGATTCTGCAGAACTCAGGGGAACTCCTCCAGAAACAGCAGCATAAAGAGGTAGGCTAACTCAGGAGTGAGAATGATGGGTGAGACACCGGTCAGGGAGGATGGCACAGTTACAAGGTCAGCTGAGGTAAGCCATATCCACTGACAGAGCAAAACATTATCTTCCTCCTCCCCATATAGGAGTTGGTTACTACACTGAACAAAAATATAAACAACATGTAAAGTGTTGGTCCTGTGTTTCATGAGCTGAAAGAAAAGACCCCAGAAATGTTCTATACGCACGAAAAAGCTTATTTCTCTCAAATTCTGTGCACACATTTGTTTAAATCCCTATTAGTGTGCATTTCTCCTTTGCCAAGATAATTCATTCACCTGACAGGAAGCTGATTACACAGCATGATCATTACACAGGTGCACCACTCTAAAATGTGGTGCACCTGTGTAATGTGCACTCTAAAATAATGTACTTTTTAGGCCACTTTGTACCATAAGCCGCCTCCAACGTTGTTTCAGAGAATTTGGCAGTACGTCCATCCAGCCTCACAACCGCAGCCCACGTGTATGGTGTCGTGTGGACGAGCGTTTTGCTGACTTCAAAGTTGTGAACAGAGTGCCCAGTGGTGGTGGTATTATGGGCAGGCATAAGCTACGGACAACAAACACAATTGCATTTTATTGATGGCAATTTGAATGCACAGAGATACCATGACGAGATCCTGAGGCCCATTGTCGTGCCATTCATCCGCCACCATCACTTCATGTTTCAGCATGGTAATGCACAGCCACATGTCGCAAGGATATGTACACAATTCCTGGAAGCTGAAAATGTCCCAGTTCTTCCATGCCCTGCATACTCACCAGACATGTCTCCCGTTGAGCATGTTTGGGATGCTCTGGATCGATGTGTATGACATCGTGTTCCAGTTCCTGAAAATATCCAGCAACTTCTCACAGCCATTGAAGAGGAGTGGGACAACATTTCACAGGCCACAATCAACAGCCTGATAAACTCTATGCGAAGGAGATGTCGCACCCTATGCTGACTGGTTTTCTGATCCATGCCCCTACTTTTAAAAAGAAAAAGTCATCCATGACCAACATATGCATATCTGTGTTCCAAGTCATGTGAAATCCATAGATTAGGTCCTAACTAATTTATTTAAATTGTCTGATTTCCGTATATGAACTGTAACTCAGTAATATCTTTGAAATTGTTGCGTGTTGCGTTTATATTTTTGTTCAGTATATTAGTTTGGGGAAAAAAGTGTGTCCTAAGAGGATGAAATCTGAGTGGACTCTACTTCCCTTATAATCTGCACCTTTTAAGACCTTGTTAATTGGTTACATTACGTGTTTATCTATAATCAACAATTTATAGTATGTGTAACATAGTCTTTCTTGTTTATATAGTATGTTGGCTCTTTTCACGTGGACGACTGCTGTTTGGACGATCAGATGCAGCAGTTGCACACACAGCTAAAGTCTCTCAACGTAGGTGCTGGTAATGACAGGTTAGAACGCTGCAGCAGTACATGAAAACACATTTTGACTGTTCATGACTTATTATGGTGTAGATGTGGAATTTCTAGAAAGCCCGAAGGCAAAGAAGGCAAACACGAAAAGCTTTGTCTGAGTTGTTGAAATGTCTTTTTCACAGACATGCAAGAAAAGGAGGTCTGTGTCCCTTAAATTTTCCATCAAAGGGGTGAAGATGTATGATGAAGATGAGACGGTAAGAGTTTAAATTCCAGTCTTAAAAGTCATCAACATAATTTCTTTCCTTTTGTGAATTACTTTCCTCTTCCTTGTCTGTAGACCCTCCTCATGGCCCATGCTCTACGAAGGGTCTCCCTTTCCACTGCCCGCCCCTCGGACGCCCAGTTTGCCTTTGTTTCCCACAACCCCGGTAGCCCTGATGCCCAGCTATACTGCCACCTTTTCAAGGCTAGGCATGCCAGAGCAGTAAGAACCTGCATTGGATCTTTATCTCCCAAGATGATTGTCAACAAAATCCCTCTGTGTGTCTTAAGCTGCAGTTTCTTGTGTCTGATTTGTGTCTCTGTTGGTATGTTGTTTTCTCCCAGGCCCAGTTCCTGAACCTGTTGCTGTGCCGCTGTTTCCAGCTGTCCTACCTGGCAAAGCACCCAGAGGAGGCGCAGGATGAGTCTGTCGGCCCACTCCCCAGCCGTGCCCCCTCCCTCCTCAACCAGGGCTTCCCTCTCAGTGTCAGTGCCCTTGTGTCATTCCGAAGGGCCCCCACTCAGGGCTTACTCCCAGGGGAAAAGGTCAGGACAAACATGTGTTTATGTTTTAACTGAATTGTGAAAGTATTATTTCACTGTGCTATTTTTATTTGCTTTGCTGAGCCCGTACATTTTGCTGGCCTAGCAGTTGACCAGTTAATACTTCCTATGGGTCTTTATTGTAGGTCTTCCCATTGAAAAACAACGGAACAACTGAGGAACAACCGAGCAGCCAAAAGGAGATCTTCACCTCCTCTCCTTCCCTGGTGCGCAAGAGAGCCATTCGCAACAAAGTACTGCGCTCAGGGGCCTATCGCTCCTTCACTTACAGCCCTCACAAACAACGTCACCTCCAGGATCAGCTAAACTCTCCACAAGGTGGGCCAAGTGTGCAGAGAGCACTTTCAAGAGTGAAACAATTCATTAGGTAATGTTGAAATAATTCCCTAGAGGGACCTCTTGGAATGGGATCATCACAAGATGCTAAGGAATCTCTTCTTGTGTGTGAAACAGGAAAGGGGCAGGACAAAATGCCATTGAGGAGAGCCCGGGCCCCGAGCCTTGCTGAAACAGAAGAAGCTCTGGCTCAAGCAGTGTGGTGTTGGGCTGGCATTGCCACGTGAGTCCTCTCTCTTGCATTTACCTCACTCACACTGATGCTAGTTTGTAGTGTATTTTATGGAGTGTTCACTTGACAGTGGTGTAAAGTACTTAAATAAAAATACTTTAAAGTACTAGTAAAGTATTTTGGGGGGGTATCTGTACTTTACTATTTATATTATTGCCAACTTTTACTTCACTACATTCCTAAAGAAAATAATGTGCAGTTTACTCTGTACGTTTTCCCTGACACCCAAAAGTATGCATTACATTTTGACAGGAAAATGGTCTAATTCAAGCACTTATCAGGAGAACATCCCTGGTCGTCCCTACTGATTTTGATCTGGTGGACTCACTAAACACAAATGCTTTGTTTGTAAATTATGTCTGAGTGTTGGAGTGTGCCCCTGGCTATATGTACATTAAAATGAATATAATTATAATTGGGCCTTCTGGTTTGCTTAAAATAAGGAATTTGAAATTATTTATACTTTTATATTTGAGCAATTCCATTTACTTTTGATGCTTAAGTATATTTTAAACCAAATACTTTTAGACTTTTACTTACAGTGGCAAGAAAAAGTATGTGGACCCTTTGGAATTACCTGAATTTCTGTATGAATTGGTCAAAAAATCTGATCTGATCTTCAGTCACAACTATAGACAAACACAGTCTGCTTAAACTAATAACACACAAACAATATGTTTTCATGTCTTTATTGAACACACCGTGTAAACATTCACAGTACAGGGTGGGAAAGGTATGTGAACCCTTGGATTTAATAACTGGTTGATCCTCCTTTGGCAGCAATAACCTCAACCAAACGTTTTCTGTAGTTGCAGATCAGACCTGCACAACGGTCAGGAGGAATTTTGGACCATTCCTCTTTACAAAACTGTTTCAGTTCAGCAATTTTCTTGGGATGTCTGGTGTGAACCATTCTCTTGAGGTCATACCACAGTATCCCAATCTGGTTGAGGTCCGGACTCTGACTGGGCCACTCCAATAGGCATATTTTCTTCTGTTGTAGCCATTCTGTTGTTGATTTATCTCTGTGTTTTGGGTCGTTGTCCTGTTGCATCACCCAACTTCTGTTGAGCTTCAATTGGTGGACAGATAGCCTTACATTCTCCTGCAAAATGTATTGATAAACTTGGGAATTCATTTTTCCATCGATGATAGCAAGCTATCCAGGCCCTGAAGCAGCCCCAAACCATGATGCTCCCTCCACCATACTTTACAGTTGGGATGAGGTTTTGAAGTCGGTGTGCTGTGCATTTTTTTTCTCCACACATAGTGATGTGTGTTCCTTCCAAACAACTCAACTGTAGTTTCATCTGTCCACAGAATATTTAGCCAGTAGCGCTGTGGAACATCCAGGTGCTCTTTTACGAACTTCAGACATGCAGCAATGTTTTTTATTTGGACAGCAGTGGCTTCTTCCATGGTGTCCTCCCATGAACACCATTCTTGTTTAATGTTTTACGTATCGTAGACTCGTCAACAAATATGTTAGCATGTTCCAGAGATTTCTGTAAGTCTTTAGCTGACACTCTAAGATTTTTTTTTACCTCATTGAGAATGATGCGCTGTGATCTTGCAGTCATCTTTGCAGGACGGCCACTCCTAGGGAGAGTAGCAACAGGACTGAAGTTTCTCCATTTATAGAGGATTTGTCTTACAGTGGACTGATGAACATCAAGGCTTTTAGAGATACTTTTGTAACCCTTTCCAGCTTTATGCAAGTCAACAATTCTTAATCTTAGGTCTTCTGAGATCTCTTTTGTTCGAGGCATGGTTCACATCAGGCAATGCTTCTTGTGAATTGCAAACTTACATTTTGTGAGTTTTTTATAGAGCAAGGCAGCTTTAACCAACATCTCCAATCTCGTCTCATTGATTGGACTCCAGGTTAGCTGACACCTGACTCTAATTCGCTTTTCGAGGTCATTTGCCTAGGGGTTCACATACTTTTTCCAACCTACACTGTGAATGTTTAAATGGTGTATTTAATATAGACAAGAAAAATACAATAATTTGTGTTATTAGTTTAAGCAGACTGTTTGTCTATTGTTGTGACTTAGATGAAGATCAGATCAAATGTTATGACCAATTTATGCAAAAATCCAGGTAATTCCAAAGGGTTCACATACTTTTTCTTGCCACTGTAAGTAGTATTTTACTGGGTGACTCACTTTATATTGAGTAATTGTCTATTAAGGTATCTTTACATTTACTCAAGTATGAAAATGGAGTACTTTTCCCACTACTGTCACTTGATGAGAACTCATCTGAACTGTCAGTGGTCTCTAAATCCTTATCATGTGTTGCAGTGACAGCAGCTCCTCCCTGCTTGCAGACGATGTCCTGGGGTCGTACCTGCTGTGCCCCCATCCTAAGAGACCTGGCTGTGGCTCTCTCATAATTCGTTTCTCTTCTGGACTGGTCACCCACCTAATAGACAACACCTCCAATGGGAAATACCTGCTTGAGGTGAGCGGTCTTGTCAATTATTCATATTTGACTTGCTTTTAAGTTTAATGTATTTTCCACTAGCAATGTAGTAATTAGTATTTTTTATGTTGTTATACTAGAACTGCCACATAGAATTTAGCACCATTGCTGCCTTGATAGAGCACTGCACCGATATCAAGGGGGAGCTGGACTGTCCGCTGAATTGTGCCCGTGTGAACCACTGCTATGAGTGGGAGGAGAACGTTGCTAAGGTACTGCCTTTAGCCTTACACCAAGGCCTCAAAAGAAAGAATGCTAAATATACCCAGAGGAAACAATGGGTTTAAAAGTAATTTCTGATCATTGGATTGATCGATATATCCCATCTCTAAAAGACACTGACCATATGTTACACTGACACCTTAAATATAATATAATTAACTTGCATGCTTCACTTTTGTTATTGTTTTCAGATTTCTGATAGAAACACAACTCTAACTATCAAATTTACTTCCAGCAGGTGAATTGTGATAAGTAGAGTAACATTTTGGCACTTAGCCTCAGGGATGTAGGGTTGTTTTAATGTCAAAGCTATGTATGTTTGAGTATATTCTTCTGTGTTTTAGCTCACCTACTTTACTTCACCTACGTTTGAATTATATTATTTTAATACATTTTAATTATATTATTTTAAAACATAGGAATATTATGTGTGTGTTTGTATAGACTATATAGGGACATTTTTTATAGATTTTTTTTTTTTGTACATTAACTCTGACTCATGCTAAGCTGTCTTTTTGAATTTGTGTTTTTCACTGCCGTCTTTTAAAGTGTTCTGTGAGAACTAGCGGTATTTCTTCATTTTGATTACAGATAAATGTACTTGCTGAACACAAGTTTATTGTTGTGTTTTATATTTTTATGCATAATGCATTGCCATATTGTATACTGTATACCAGGTATTCCCAAACTTCAAATTTTCAAACAGTCCATTTATATTTCCAACGGGGCTATACATTTGGGTGAGGTCTTTTTCTCGCCTGAGTAGCCTCGTTTCACTGCCAAAAATAAAATGAAACCATCTAGTGTTCAGCAAAATAACAACACAATGTCAAATACAGGTAGCCTAGTCAAATAATTAACATTGAATCACATTAACCTTTAATCTCTCGCGGGAATTCCAGCTAACCAAACGTATCTGCTGCTCATTCCGTTTGCTTGAAAATTGATAAATGATTAAAAAAAAGAAAAGTAAGGCCCTCATCCATAGAGACGCATACCAGCTCTACAGGCAGTACTGCTACTACCAGCAGTACTACACCTGCAAAAGTCGACTACACAAGTTGTTCTGCTTCCACGAGCACATCCAATGCTAGCATCAGTAATTCTACATTTGTTGTTAGCCCAGCTAGCATGGACACTTACAGTTGTGAATCTGATGCAGCCGAAGAGCTACTTCCCTCTCACCCGGGAAAGCACCGAACAACAGACAGGGACATTGGACCATTGAAGAGGAACAAATATGATGAGAACTACATTGATTTGGTGTTCACTTATATTGGGAGTAGTGCCTTTCCTCAGCCACAGTGTGTTATATGTGCAAAAGTACTATCTCACAACTCAATGAAACCTTCACTCTTGTGCAGATATTTATAAACAAAACATGCCAATTTGAAAAATAAGCCACAGGAGTTTTTTGAGAGAGAATTAAGACGACTTTCGATTAGTAAGACATGTATACAAGCAACAGATACCATTAATAAGAAGGGGCTAGAAGCGCCTTATATGGTGAGCTACCGAGTGGCTTGGACAGGCAAGCCCCTTACTATTGTGGAGGACTTAATTCTTACTGTTGCTGGGACAATGCTGGTTGGAAAAGGCAAAAAAAACTATACAGACGATGCTTTCATCAAACAACACTGTTTCACGACGCATCAGTGACACGGCAGGAGATGTTTTGAAACAATTACTACTTCGCATACAAGCCAGTGAATTCTATGTGTTACAGCTGGATGAGTTAACAGACGTGTTGGGCCTGGCACAGCTCCTGGTATATGTTCGTTATGTTTATGGGGGGTCAATTAAGGAAGACATCCTCTTCTGCAAACCACTGGAAACCAGGACAACAGGAGAGGATATTTTTTAAGTACTGGACAGCTTTGTGACATCAAATGGACTTTGGTGGTCAAGATGTGTTGGTATCTGTACTGATGGCGCAAAAGCCATGACAGGGAGACATAGTGGAGTGGTAACGCGTGTGCAAGCAGTTGCTCCCGACGCTACTTGGGTACACTGCAGCATCCACCCAGAGGCTCTTGCTGCCAAGGGAATGACCTGACAGCTTGAAAGACGTTTTGGACACTACAGTGAAAATGGTTAACTTTGTTAAAGCAAGGCCCCTGAAATCTCGTGTATTTTCTGCACTATGCAATGATATGGGCAGCGACCATGTAACGCTTTTACAACATACAGAAGTGCGCTGGTTGTCAAGGGGCAAAGTATTGACATGTTTTTTTTTAAATTGAGAGACAACTTTAAGCTTTTCTTTACTGACCCTCATTTTCACTTGTCTGACTGCTTGCAAGATGACGAGTTTCTCACACGACTTGGCTATCTGGGTGATGTTTTTTTCTCGCCTGAAGGATCTGAATCTAGGATTACAGCGACTCTCCGCAACTATATTCAATGTGTGGGACAAAACTGAGGCTCTGATTAAGAAGTTGGAGCTCTTCTCTGTCTGCACAACACACAGGTCTTTCCATCATTGTGTGATTTGTTGTGCGCAAATGAACTCAAGCTTACAGACAATATCAAATGTGATATAGTGATGCAGCTGAGTGAGGTGGAAGGGCAATTACACAAACAACTGGATTCGTTATCCCTTTCATGCCCTGCCTCCAGTCCACTTACCGATATCTGAACAAGAGAGCCTCGTCAAAATTGCAACAAGCGGTTCTGTGAAAATTGAATTTAATCAGAAGCCACTGACAGATTTCTGGTTTGGGCTGCCCTCAGAGTATCCTGCCTTGGCAAATCGTGCTGTTAAGACACTAATTCCCTTTGCAATCATGTACCTATGTGAGAGTGGATTCTCGGCCCTCACTAGCATGAAAACTAAATACAGGCACAGACTGTGTGTGGAAAATGATTTAAGTGTGAGACTTTCTCCAATACAACCCAACATTGCAGAGTGATGTGCATCCATTCAAGCACACCCTTCTCATTAACCTGTGGTGAGTTATTCACAATTTTCGATGAACATAAGGTTTTATATGTAAGATTGTTAAATAAAGAGCGAAATTAATGATTATTATTATATTATTATTTGTGCCCTGGTCCTATAAGAGCCACTTCCCACGAGCCGGGTTGTGACAAAAACTCACACTAATTCTTATGTTTAATAAAGGTATTGTATAGTGTGTGTGTGGCAGGCTTACAACGGCAAAAAACAACATTTGAGAGTGCGCTGACACTGGTGCTAGAGGGGGTACGCAGCTGGAGGTTGAATGTTTGAAGGGGTACGGGACTATAAAAAGTTTGGGAACCACTATTGTATAAAGTACCACTCATTCCAGGGTTTTTCTTTATTTTGACTATTTTCTACATTTTAGAATAATAGTGAAGACATCAAAACTATGAAATAACACATATGGAATCATATAGTAATGAAAAATGTGTTAAACAAATCCAAATATATTTTAGATTTGAGATTATTCTAAGTAGCCACCCTTTTGCCTTGATGACAGCTTTGCACATTCTTGGCATTCTCTCAAACAGCTTCATGAGGTAGTCACCTGGAATGCATTTCAATTAACAGGTGTGTCTTGTTAAAAGTACATTTGTGGAAATTCTTTCCTTCTTAATGGGTTTGAGCCAATCAGTTGTGTTGTGACAAGGTCTGGATAAGAGCGTCTGCTAAATTACTTAAATGTAAATGTAAATGTAGGGGTGGTATACAGAAGATAGCCCTATTTGGGAAAAGACCAAGACCATATTATGGCAAGAAAAGCTCAAATAAGCAAATAGAAACGACAGCCCATCATTACTTTAAGACATGAATGTCAGTCCATCCAGAAAATGTCAAGTACTTTGAAAGTTTCTTCAAGTGCAGTCGCAAAAACCATCAAGCATTATGATGACACTGGCTCTCATGAGGACCGCCACAGGAAAGGAAGACCCAGAGTTATCTCCCGCAGCAAAGGATATCATTAGAGTTAACTGCACCTCAGATTACAGCCCAAATATATACTTCACAGAGTTCAAGTAACAGACACATCTCAACATCAACTGTTCAGAGGAGACCGCGTGAATCAGGTCTTCATGGTCGAATTGCTGCAAAGAAACCACTACTATGGTGTGGGGGTGACACTGTCAGTGATTTACTCAGAATTCAAGGCACACTTAACCAGTATGGTTACCACAGCAATCTGCAGCGATACGCCATCCCATCTGGTTTGCGCTTAGTGGGACTATCATTTGTTTTCAACAAGACAATGACCAAAAACCCACCTCCAGGCTGTGTAATGGCTATTTGACCAAGAAGGAGACTGATGGAGTGCTGCATCAGATGACCTGGCCTTCACAATCACCCAACCTCAACCCAATTGAGATTGTTTGGGATGAGTTGGACCGCAGAATGAAGGAAAAGCTAAAATCTAAAATATATTTTGATTTGTTTAACACTTTTTTGGTTGGAGCATGATTCCATATGTATTATTTTATAGTTTTGATGTATTCACATTTTTTTTACAATGTAGAACGTAGGTGTGACTGGTACTGTACATATGCATAAATGAACACATATTTCTATGAACTTGACCTACATCTGTTGTTTGGGCAGATTTTTTTTAATAATGGACTTTGGCAGATTGGACGATTCTTCTTGGCATTTACAACAAGACGTGGTTTGATCGCAGAAGTGTATGGTTGCCTAGCAACTTGGAACGCCGTGGGAAGACAGACAGACAGACAGACAGAGCGAGCAGGCGATCTGATAGTCTTTGTTTAGCAGTTTTGTTTTGTTTTTGTGCACGGATTGTATTCATTGAAGGACTTGTCATCTGCCAATCCAACCGATAAGCGGCCTGATATGTTAGCTAACGTCGGTAATGTTACAGGTTGTGTTTGCTTTGATACTTGGTCAATGTGAAATAGCTAGTTTAGCTACTGACTATATCATGCTGATTTGCTATCTTGCTTCTGTGACCAGATCAACAGGTTGATGTTAGACTTTATTATTTTGATCAGATAGTATGTCAGCTGGATGATGTCTGTCATAGCTGCTAGTGAGATGAATTGTTTAGCTACAAATGAACAGTAATCTAAACTATTGTAACGACAATTATTGTTTCTTGCCGCTAGCTTGCACAATGCCTGAAATGGATTCAACAACTGATGATTGATATTGACATTGGTAGCCAATAATATCAATGATGATATAGACTTTTGTAGCCAATATCAAGAGATCATACTTATAGACAAACATTGGTGTCAGACTTTGCCTTGCTAACTTGTCACCAGTGCTTGACCGATATCAGACATACCAAGAAGACAGAGGCAAAAATGGCTTCAGAGTCAGTGAAGGTAGTGGTCAGGTGTCGGCCGATGAATGATAGGGAGCAAATACTGAATTGTAAGATGGTAGTATCAGTAGAGATGAGTAGGTGTCAGTGTTTGATCAAGAAGCCAGGGGTGAAGGAGGAGCCACCAAAACAATTCACCTTTGATGGAACCTACTTCATTGGCCAAACCACTGAGCAGATGTACAACGAGATCGCCTACCCTTTGGTTGAGGTAGGCCTACAATAAATCCTACTACAATTCCACAACTTGATTATGGTGGATTTCAAGCAGCAGCACCAGCTCTTGGGTTATTGGACACCTCCAGTAGAGATCTGAAACGAAATACATGTCACAGTTAGGAAAACAAGTGTGCCACTGCCACCTAAGCTACAGTATATCCCCTTGCTAATGACCTCGGAGCTCATCATTTAGAGAAGAGGCTGCTATTAATCTACTGCTGAAATTAATTGTAAGCATATAGACCTATTGCTTAAAAAAAATCTACAAGCATGTCAATTTTGTCTTTGCACTGTCAATTGAAAATGTGATGGTTGAGGCAAACAGACTGTTCTTTCTACTGACAGGGGGTGACTGAAGGGTACAATGGAACAATTTTTGCATATGGCCAGACTGGAAGTGGCAAGTCCTTCACCATGCAGGGGGTATCTGAGCCAGCAGCCCAGAGAGGGGTCATCCCAAGGGCCTTTGAGCACATCTTCGAGAGCATTCAGGTACAGTCTTCACCTTCAATATTGTAATGCCACCAAGGATAAGTTGGTGGGGATCATTATTTCAGAATTGCTGTGGTTGGAAAAGCTGACCTCAGACAAGGCCTTTGTATGACTGGCAGGGCCTATTGGAGTGGCCAGGTTGTACTACTGTAGGTCACATGAATGTGCTTCATTATCAAGTGTTTCCTCTCAAGAATAGGTTCTTATTCAGTAGTTGTTTTCTGTGTAAGATAGTGTGCAGAAAATACAAAGTTCCTGGTGAGGGCTTCCTACTTAGAGATCTACAATGAAGAAATCCGAGACCTTTTGGGAAATGACACCAAACAGAAAATGGAGGTAAGAAAGCATAGTACCAGAATATTAGAGGGGTATTCATTTTTTAAGTACTGCAAGTTTATGTTTCTGACAGGTTGTTTCTTGCCATGGGATGATAGGAAGGGAACCGCTTCATTGTGCGGTGGGCATTTGTATTTCCGGCACAATGGTTGTTACCTTGGCGACTTAAGAATAGGACAGGGAAGTGTGTGCCTGTTTGTGATTTTTTTTAAGGTGTCCTCATATGATGACAGGTTTGTTGTTTGTGTGCGTGTGCTTGTTGGCGGATGTCAGCTGAAGGAGCACCCAGAGCATGGTGTATATGTGCGAGACCTCTCCTTGCACACTGTGCACAGCGTGGGGGAGTGTGAGCGCATTATGGTGCAGGGCTGGGGGAATCGATCTGTGGGCTACACCCTCATGAACAAGGACTCCTCCCGCTCCCACTCCATCTTTACCATTCACATGGAGATCTGCAACACAGGTGAGAGCACCCCTCTGTCTGTGCATCATCACACACAAACTCAGTCATTCACAGCCCGCCTCTACAGATGAGTCACTAATACACACATATTCATTGAGTTAAACAGAAACTAGTGAGGAGGCTGGAATGTTGAGTCATATTTCTGTCTCTTTGCAATCCATGGAACTAAAACAGCCCTATCAGCTGCATTAATAACCTCAAAACCCATATACAGTGCCTTCAGAAAGTATTCACACCCCTTGACTTTTTCCACATTTTGTTGTTACAGCCTGAATTTAAAATGGATTAAATTTAGATTTTTGGTCAATGGCCTACACACAATACCCCATAATGTCATAGTGGAAAAAAATGTACACACATTTTTACAAATGAATAACAAATGAAATCTGAAATGTCTTGAGTCAATAAGTATTCAACCCCTTTGTTATGGAAAGCCTCAATAAGTTCAGCAGTAAACATTTGCAAAACAAGTAACAATAAGTTGCAATAAGTTGCATGTGTGCAATAATAGTGTTTAACATACTTTTTTAATGAATACCTCATCTCTGTACCCCACACATACAATTATCTGTAAGGTTCCTCAGTCAAGCAGTGAATTTCAAACACAGATTTAACCACAAAGACCAGGGAGGTTTTCCAATGCCTCACAAAGAAGGGCACCTATTGGTAGATGGGTAAAAACAAAGCTGACATTGAATGTCCCTTTGAGCTTGGTGAAGTTATTATTTACACTTTAGATGATGTATCAATACACCCAGTCACTACAAAGATACAGGCGTCCTTCCTAACTCAGGTGCCGGAGAGGAAGAAAACCTCTCAGATATTTCACCATGAGGCCAATGGTGACTTTAAAACCATTACAGCGTTTAATGGCTGTGATAGGAAAAAACTGAGGATGGCTCAACAACATTGCAGTTACTCCACAATACTAACCTATGTGTTCTATGGAAAATAATGAACGACGTGGAAGGTTTGTTCCATGACGCGCTAGCGGAGAGGACCTGACCTTCCACGGAGTTGCATTATTTCCCAGGGAACGCATAGAGCCCCGAGTTGATTATCCCTTTTATACCATTAACACATTTGCCACTAGAAATGTGTTCATTTGCCTGGAGAAATGTGTTCAACGTCCATTGAAGTAGCTAGCAAGTTTACTAGATAGCTAAAGTACTAGTTGCTGTGGTAACCAAACAAACAGACTTGTTAGTTTAGCTAGACAAACCATCAGTCCTAGCTTGCTATTATGAAAATCGAATTCAACAATACCACTACTGTTTTCAATCCGACTTGCTTTCAAAAGCAGCTCAAACAAAACATGTAAAAATGAACTATAGCCATTCAATTCTACTGTGGGAAATAATGCATGCCCTAGAATGCCCTTCAAGCTAATCAGAAAGGAGTATTCAACAATTCCATGGTATAACAAGTGTTATGTTTGGGGCAATTCCAATACAACACATTACTGAGTACCACTCTCCATATTTTCAAGCATAGTGGTGGCTGCATCATGTTATGAGTAAAGGGGGGTACGACCCGGTACTAGATTAGTGTACCTAATAAACTGTTCGGTGAGTGAATCATTAGGAACATTGGCTCTTTCCATGAGACTGAACAGGTGAAACCTATGATCTCTTAAATCACTTGTTAAATCCACTTCAATCAGTGTAGATGAAGGGGAGGAGACCAGTTAAAGAAGGATCTATAAGTCTTAAGACAATTAAGACATGGATTGTGTATATGTGCCATTCAGAGGGTGAATGGGAAAGACAAAAGATTTAAGTGCCTTTGAACAGGTATGGTAGCAGCTGCCAGGCACACCGGTTTCATTGTGTCAAGAACTGCAAAGCTGGTAGGTTTTTCATGCTCAACAGTTTCCCATGTGTGTCAAGAATGGTCCACCACCCAAAGGATCGCCAGCCAACTGGACACAACTGTGGGAAGCATTGGTATCAACATGGTGCAGCATCCATGTCGAATGCTTTCGACACCTTGTAGAGTCCATGCCCTGACGAATTGAGGTTGTTCTGAGTGCAAAAGGGGATGCAACTCAATATTAGGAAGGTTTTCCTAATATTTTGTACACTCAGTGTACATAACATAATATTCTGCATATTGGTTGTGGTCAAGGAGTAGCTGGCGAACTACCAATGGAGACCAGTTGCTGCAAGGTGCCTTGTTCAATTACTCTCAGAGGACATGTCTTTTACTCTGACCTAGGCTCAAAGGCTTCCCCCTGGATGTGACATGATATTCCCTCCCTCCCTCCCTCCCTCAATGACTATTAGCTATCACATTTCTTCATTTGTTTATTTAGCTACAGTATCAGTCAAAAGTTTGGACACACCTACTCATTCAAGGGTTTTTCTTTATTTTTACTATTTTCTACATTGTAGAATAATAGTCAAGACATCAAAACTATAAAATACCACAGATGGAATCATCTACTAACCAAAAAAGTGTTAAACAAATCTAAATATATTTTATGTTTTAGATTCTTCAAAGTAGGCACCCTTTGCCTTGATAACAGCTTTGCACTTTTGGCATTCTCTCAACCAGCTTCACCTGGAACGCTTTTCCAACAGTCTTGAACGAGTTCCCACATATGCTGAGCACTTGTTGGCTGCTTTTCCTTAACTCTGCGGTCCAACTCATCCCAAACCATCTCAATTGGGTTGAGGTCGGGTGATTGTGGAGGCCAGGTCATCTGATGGAGCACTCCATCACTCTCCTTCTTGGTCAAATAGCCCTTACACAGCCTGGAGGTGTGTTGGGTCATTGTCCTGTTGAAAAACAAATGATAGTTCTATAAAGCACAAACCAGATGGGATGATGTATCACTGCAGAATGCTGTGGTAGCCATGCTGGTTAAGTGTGCCTTGAATTCTAAATAAATCACTGACAGTGTCACCAGCAAAGCACCATCACACCTCCTCCATGCTTCACGATGGGAACCACACATGCGGAGATCATCCGCTCACCTACACTCTCATTCGGACTTATCAGACCAAAGGACAGATTTCCACCGGTCTAATGTCCATTGCTCATGTTTCTTAGCCCAAGCAAGTCTCTTCTTATTATTGGTGTCATTTAGTAGTGGTTTCTTTCCAGCAATTTGACCATGAAGGCCTGATTCACTGTCTCCTCTGAACAGTTGATGTTGAGATGTGTCTGTTACTTGAACGCTGTGAAGCATTTATTTGAGCTGCAATCTGAGGTGCAGCTAACTCTAATGAACTTATCCTCTGCAGCAAAGGTAACTCTGGGTCTTCCTTTCCTGTGGCGGTCCTCATGGGAGCCAGTTTCATCATAGCGCTTGATGGTTTTTGCGACTGCACTTGAAGAAACTTTCAATGTTCTTGACATTTTCCAGATTGACTGACCTTCATGTCTTAAAGTAATGATGGACTTTTGATTTGATGAACACTTTTTTGATTACTACATAATTCCAAATGTGTTATTTCATAGTTTTGATGTCTTCACTATTATTCTACAATGTAGAAAATAGTAAAAATAAAGATGAGTAGGTGTGTCCAAACTTTTGACTGGTACGGTATATTTACATACAGTTGAAGTCGGAAGTTTACATACACCTTAGCCAAATACATTTAAACTCAGTTTTTCACAATTCCTGACATTTAATCCAAGTAAAAAGTCCCTGTCTTAGGTCAATTAGGATCACCACTTTATTTTAAGAATGTGAAATGTCATAATAATATTACAGAGAATGATTTATTTCAGCTTTTATTTCTGTCATCACATTCCCAGTGGGTCAGAAGTTTACATACACTCAATTAGTATTTGGTAGCATTGCCTTTAAATTGTTTAACTTGGTCAAACGTTTCGGGTAGCCTTCCACAAGCTTCCCACAATAAGTTGGGTGAATTTTGGCCCATTCCTCTTGACAGAACTTGTGTAACTGAGTCAGGTTTGTAGGCCTCCTTGCTCGCACACGCTTTTTCAGTTCTGCCCACAAATTTTCTATAGGATTGAAGTCAGGGCTTTGTGGTGGCCACTCCAATACCTTGACTTTGTTGTCCTTAAGCCATTTTGCCACAATTTTGGAAGTATGCCTGTGGTCATTGTCCATTTGGAAGACCCATTTGCAACCAAGCTTTAACTTCCTGACTGATGTCTTGAGATGTTGCTTCAATATATTCCACATAATTTTCCTCCCTCATGATGCCATCTATTTTGTGAAGTGCACCAGTCCCTCCTGCAGAAAAGCACCCCCACAACATGATGCTGCCACCCCCGTGCTTAACGGTTGGGATGGTGTTCTTCTGCTTGCCTGACACTTTTCCTCCAAACATAACGATGGTCATTATGGCCAAACAGTTCTATTTTTGTTTCATCAGACCAGAGGACATTTCTCCAAAAAGTATGATCTTTGTCCCCATGTGCAGTTGCAAACCGTAGTCTGCTTTTTTATGGCGGTTTTGGAGCAGTAGCTTCTTCCTTGCTGAGCGGCCATTCAGGTTATGTCGATATAGGACTCGTTTTACTGTGGATATAGATATTTTTGTACCTGTTTCCTCCAGCATCTTCACAAGGTCATTTGCTGTTGTTCTGGGATTGATTTGTACAAAACATTTTTTTTTTATTACATTTTTTTTTTGTTAAATTCATGAAATGAAATGAAATGTATGCATTCACTACTGTAAGTCGCTCTGGATAAGAGCGTCTGCTAAATGACTAAAATGTAATGTAAATGATTGGCACTTTTCACACCAAAGTACGTTCATCTCTAGGAGACAGAAACGTGTCTCCTTCCTGAGCAGTATGACAGGTGCGTGGTCCCATGGGGTTTATACTTGCGTACTATTGTTTGTACAGATGAACATGGTACCTTCAGGCGTTTGGAAATTGCTCCCAAGGATGAACCAGACTTGTGGTGGTCTACTATTTTTTTTCTGAGGTCTTTGATGATTTCTTTTGATTTTCCCATGATGTCAAGCAAAGAGGCACTGAGTTTGAAGGTAGGCCTTGAAATACATCCACAGGTACACCTCCAATTGACTCAAATGATGTCAATTAGCCTATCAGAAGCTTCTGAAGCCATGACATAATTTTCTGGAATTTTCCAAGCTGTTTGAAGGCACTGTTAACTTAGTGTATGTCAACTTCTGACCCACTGGAATTGTGATACAGTGAATTATAAGTGAAATAATCTGTCTGTAAACAATTGTTGGAAAAATGACTTGTGGGAGGGGCACAAAGTAGATGTCCCAACTGACTTGCCAAAACTATAGTTTGTTAACAACAAATGTGTGGAGTGGTTGAAAAACGAGTTTTAATAACTCCAACATAAGTGTATGTAACCTTCCGACTTCCACTGTATGGGCTGCAATTCAGCTTTTAGCTGCCAATGTTGTACAGCATGATTGACAAACTAAACCTTATAAACAGTGCATTCGGAAGGTATTCAGACCCCTTGACTTTTTCAAAATTTTGTTACGTTAAAGCCTTATTCTGAAATTGATGAAATAGTTTTTCCCCTCATCAATCTACATACAATTCCCCATAGTGACAAACTAAAAACATGTTTTTAGAAATTTTTACAAACTTAAAAAAATACTAAACTGAAATTTAACATTTACATAAGTATTCAGACCCTTTACTCAGTCCTTTGTTGAAGCCCCTTTGGCAGTGATTTTACTGAGAAGTGGCTTCCGTTTGGCCACTCTCCATAAAGGCCTGATTGGTGAACTGCTGTAGAGATGGTTGTCCCTCTGGAGCACTGTCAGAGTGACCATCGGGTTCTTGGTCACCTCCCTGACTAAGGCCCTTCTCCCCCGATTGCTCAGTTTGGCTGGGCAGCCTGCTCAAGGAAGAGTCTCGGTGGTTCCAAACTTCTTCCGTTTAAGAATGATGGAGGCCACTGTGTTCTTGGGGACCTTCAATGCTACAGTACCCTTCCCCAGATCTGTGCCTTGACACACTCCTGTCTCAGAGCTCTTTGGACAATTCCTTCATCCTCATGGCTTGGTTTTTGCTTTGACATGCACTGTCAACTGTGGGACCTTATATAGACAGGTGTGTGCCATTCCAAATCATGTCCAATCAATTTAATTTACCACAGGTGGACTCCAATCAAGTTGTAGAAACATCTCAAGGATGATCAATGGAAACAGGATGCACCTGAGCTCAATTTCGAGTCTCATAGCAAAGGATGTGAATACTTATGTAAATAAGGTATTTCTGTTTTTTATTTCATAACATTTGCAAAAATGCCTAAAAACCTGTTTTCGCTTTGTCATTATGGAGTATTGTGTGTAGATTGATGAGGGAAAAAAGTTACATTACAGCCTTATTCTAAATTTGATTAAATTATCAAAATGTGGAAAAGGAGAAGGGGTCTGAATACTTTCCGAATGCACTGTATATGTATACACAGTGTATCTAGATCTCAGGGTCCAAAAGATGGGAGAGGTACTAGTACGGCAGATTATGACAGCTAACTCAACCATAATGCGTGTTCTTGTCTGTGTTAGCCCTTGGCTTTGAGGCCAAATATTCACTGTCTGTGTCCTGTGGTCTCAGATTCAGCTGGCGAGGACCACCTGCGTGCGGGAAAACTGAACCTGGTGGACCTGGCAGGCAGTGAGAGGCAGTCTAAGACTGGTGCCACCGGGGAGCGGCTCCGTGAGGCCACCAAGATCAATCTGTCCCTGTCGGCTCTGGGCAACGTCATCTCTGCCCTGGTGGATGGCCGCTCCAAACACATCCCCTACCGAGACTCCAAGCTGACCCGGCTGCTGCAGGACTCCCTGGGAGGGAACACTCGCACCCTGATGGTGGCCTGCCTCTCGCCTGCAGACAACAACTATGAGGAGAGCCTGAGCACCCTGCGCTACGCCAACAGGGCCAAGAACATCCAGAACAGGCCCCGCATCAATGAGGACCCCAAGGATGCCCTGCTCCGAGAGTATCAGGAGGAAATCAAGCAACTACGCGCCCTCATCTCTGGCCAGTTGGGAAGTGGCGACCTGTCATGTGAGAACCATGTTTTTCTCCACACTTTGTCTTACCATTGTGAGTAAGAGTTTTCACATAGAAGATCAAACTGCTAGGTTATTATGTCTTGTCTAAAATTGCCCTATTCTCAATTGTACCATTTTCATCAGCGCTTCTGGCTGGCCAGTTGTCTGCGGGACCCTCTGCTGGTCCATCAAGGCCACAGTCCAGCAGTACTGAGGAGGAGAAGGAGAAGATTAAAGAGGTGGGTAGGGTACTCTTAACAGGGTTAGTTGACTGAGAGGCTGTTGAGTGGGTGGGGTAGATGAACTGACCTATTTGTGACCTCCAGGAGTACGAGGAGAAGCTGGCCAGGCTTCAGGCTGAGTATAACGCTGAGCAGGAGTCCAAGGCCAAGCTACAGGAGGACATAGCTGTTCTGCGCTCTTCATATGAGACCAAGCTATCCAGTCTGGAGAAGTCTAGGGCCAGCAGAGGGCACTATATTACCACGGCTGGTACCATTACAACATCCCTGTCTACATTAGAATAACCAACCAATTCATTATCACACAGTTAGACAACCATAGCCAAGGATTTTAATAAGAGATTTTATTAAGATAAATACCTTTAGCACTCAAGTGTATAGATGTTGTCTAGTACTTTACATGATACTATGCCTTGTTTTCTCATTGCCTAGAGTCAGAGATCTCCATTCTTATGAAACAAGCTCTTGAGGAGGAGTCATGCTGTGTCACTGCTGCCCCACATGAGCATGCTGATTTGGAACCAGCCCTGGCCAAGGTACACATGCCTCAAGTTCCCAATACTTGTGGATAACAGGTTATGCTGCATTTTGTAGTAGTACACATCAGAATGGAGTGGTCCCTTTAATGACGTTTGTAACTTCTCTTCTTGTAGGTGAGCCAGACACAGGCATCTCGCCAGGTGACCAGTGTCCAGACAGGGTCTGAGGGGGAGGAGAATGCAGACTCCCCTCCCATTGGCACCCCAGGCCCTCTGGACCAGAAGCATGTCCTCGAGAGGTGAGTGACCACACACCCACAATATACCCTTTGTATAACATCATGTCCAGTGGTGTGATAGTGTGGCTTGGTGCCCTGTCCTGTCTCCAGGCTGCAGCAGTTGGAACAGGAAGTGGTGGGAGGGGAGCAGGCTCGGAACAAGGAGTTACAGCAGAGACACCGACAGAGGAAGACCCTGGCAGACCAGAGGAAGAAGCAGCTGATTGAGGCCCTGGCAGAGAACCGTGAGGAGAGTGACAATGTGATGCTCAATGTCTACGACTCCATCCAGGAGGAGGTCCATGCTAAGAGTCGGCTCCTAGAGAACACCCAGGGCAAGGTGGGACATCTTCATGGAAAATAAATGTCAGATGAATGATTTATCTACTAGCACGCATGTTCCTGTACTAGATTTCTTACGCTCATTTTTATTATTGATTCTGATTGCTGATTCTGTTAAGAATACATTATGAACTGTGATATAGATATAAGATTTAAGAGTAAACTTAAGCCTGTATGGTCTAGTTTTAAGTGGTGTTCTCCTGATGTGATTTCACAGCTGAAGGCGGCCAAGCTGGAGATCCGGGACCTGCAGGCGGAGTTTGAGCTAGAGAGAAACGACTACCTGGCCACCGTCCGCAGGCTGGAGAGGGAGGGCCATTTGCTGCAGGCACTGCTGGAGCGCATGGCCCCTCTGGTCCGCCGTGACTGCAACTACAGCAACCTGGACCGCCTGCGGAAGGAGGCCACCTGGGATGAAGACGGCGCCACCTGGAGGCTGCCTGAGGTGGTGGCGCAGAAAACGGCCCTGCCATCCGGTGAGTGTAGGACGGGGAGAAATTATGTTGTGAGGATTTCTTTGAAGATAGGATTAATGTTCACATTTTTAGTGGATGGGCTTTTTGTGTAGATTTTATATGTTGCGTGCATCCTCTGTCCCGTCTCTCTTTCAGCAGTAGCTCCTTCAGCTCAGAGGCTCTCTGTACGCAGGAGCTCAGTGGCTGACACAGGAGAGTCCTTTCAGGTGTGTACTCATCTTTTTAAAAACGTTTCTTATGGGATATGAGAATTAAAACATAAAATGTCTATGGTCCCTCATTGTTGCCTATGTTTTGTGCAGGATGACGAGGACCGATATAAGGAGATGTTGAACCGCAGCGACAGCGAGAACTTCGCCAGCAACTACTTCAAGCCTAAGAGAGCCAACCAGCTGCTGGGCGGTGAGCCCCTGAAGGGACTGGGTAAGGCCCTTCCCCTGACCCCACAGCCCAGGCTACAGGAGGGAGAGCAGATCTGCTCACTAAAAATGTACTGTATTTACACAAATAAGCTATGTTAGCCTCGCCCAGCCCAGTGCATTTTCACTGCTCTTAACTGTAAATGTTATACATGGATAGGGTTTCTTTTCTTAAGGAAAGCTGCAGAGGGCACTCTTATCTGAGTTCAACTGTCACTGGAGTTACAACTCAAATCAAATGTATTTATAAAGCCCTTTTTACATCAGCAGATGTCATAAAGTGCTATACAGAAACCCAGCCTAAAACCCCAAACAGCAAGCAATGCAGATGTAGAAGCACAACTGTGACTGAGGTGTCGTTAATGTTAACATAAAAACAGGCAAACTATGAATTGGTATTTAATAAGGTGTGCAGGCCGAAGGGGGAGGTGCCTGAAATTATAAGAAAATAATACAATTCAGATACTTTTGGAATGAACATTCAAATAAAATGTAACAATTATAGCACCAACGTACTACTTGCTAGTATACAATTGTTTTATAAGGGTCCAAGTCAGTTACTGGAAACATTAAAAAGATCTAGCCTGCTATCCACTTAATTTCAACAGATCCTTTGCCCTATATTTGCTGTTGTCCCACTGATTACCTCTTCCCCTGCAGCAGTTCACTCAGCACCCCAGGGGAACGGGACGCCTCACCTGACCTCCAGCGGCTCCAACATCGGCCCCTCACTTAGCACTGAATCCCTCCTCCCTCGCCCCTTCCGCCTCGAGTCACTGGGGATCACCCCATCCAATGGCAAGGTGAAGAGGAAGAAAAGCAAAACGCACATCCCCTATGAGGGGAACTGAGAGAGCTGGGCTAGAGGGGCACTCTTCTGCAACCTCTCAATTTTTACCTGCCACCCTTTTTGACTCCTAGAGATCTCACTATTTGTTGACTTGTTTAGGTAGAGTATTTCATTAATCCACTGTGATTGACCCTGTGGTGTTGGTGCACTATTGAACTTTTGCTAACCAGCAATATAATGTCACGTTTACATGGACACTTGGTCTGGCAATGTGATGTTACTGGTGTGTTTGTTTTTTAGCACCTTTTTAAATGTTAGCTAACATTATACTACTACCTAATGCCACACACCATAGTGCTTGCACTGACTCTTAATGCTGTGATATGATGGTTTATCCAACCCTGAATGTGCTATTTATCACTCTTGTGGTTTTTGGATGAACTGTTAATACAATATATTTTCTGTAGATCTTGTTCATTTCATGTCTAGTTCTCATTCACTTCACAGAATGCGTCTGGTTGTAAAATATTTAGCTGTGAGCATCAGTAATAGGAAGGTCATCTTCATAATCAGGGAAGAAATGAGATCTGAGAGCCAAACATGTTAGACCAGTTTCAATGTGACATGAGATGGATGACTCAACGAGTGCTCTGCGGCCAGGGTGGTGTTGTCATATTAGCAGAGTGTTAACAGGCCACATGTGACCGTGTAGGTTAGCCTCCGGTTTCCTGGCCTCTGAAAGGATGTGTCAAAGACAAACCTCCCTGTTGTCTGCAAACAAGACAAGTGTGGAGCGACTTTGTGATCTCCAGGGAGCTGAGTGACACAGCCAATCTGAATTGTTTTTTACAAGCAATCTGAGCCAGGCTTCCTCGGCAGCAAAATGTATTTAGCATTCCTGAAAATTACAAATTACAATACCTCTGACAATTCTGAATATGACATTTAAGTTAATGTCCCTAACCACATAAATTACCATCACAATGAAAAATCATTCAGGGTTGTGTGTCCTGTATATCGATGAATCAAACCATCTCTTCTTTCTCCGTATCGTGTTTCCCACTTAGGCAATGGATAGATTTTTTTTCATCTATTGTTCAATATGACTTGACCGACCACGGTTCTTTCAGTTGCGAGATGTGACACCATTGTATGCAAAGTTCTCTGCTCAGAAATGGATACGGCTACACTATAATAATACCTCACTGAGAGAGAACTGCAGTGGTACCATGGAGACACTGATGATGTGATGATGTGACTATTACCAGATAGTGTTTTCCAACACTATTATATAAGATACTGGCCTTCCTCTTATACTGTTAAATGAAAAGAAAGAGCTCTTTGGACATCAAGAATGACCAGCACAGTAGGACAGGTTCATAGAGGTGCAGTCCAAGATAATCTGATAACACGCAGACAGCTGAGTAAGCTTTCTCATTGCGAAAGTGGCATGTGTAAAATGAGTAGTCTGTAAGAGAGGAGGGTGCATTGAGGGGGAGAAAGGTAAGGCAGGTGGAAAGGTTAAGTGTTTTGGGTGAATAAACATTTCTTTGGGACTCTGTTTATAGTAAATATAAAACAATTAGCATTACAGTAAATGGGGACAGTATGTGAAAAACAGCACATCTTTATGTCCACTTTATTAACAATATCTTATTTAATGTGAAGAAATTATATTTACCTATTAGAAACAATTTGAATATCAAAATCACAACATGTAAAATGTGCTAATTGTGATGGTAGCCATTTTGAAGAACCAGGAAGAAAAAAAATCAAGTCACACCCCCACAAGTGATATCATTGAAAAGCCCAGAATGTCCTCTCAAAGGTACAATGGGCCCTAACACAGTGGCATGTATGGCCTTTAGAGATATGGACCAAAAACAAATGTCCATTAGAGAAGACAAAAATGTATTGTTGGGTCTCGGGAATATAAAGAATTCTTTCTCTTTTTGTACAAAAAATATTCTCTGATGGGGCTGTGATGGTTGGAGGAAAAAATGGCTGTAATTTAACAACAGGAAGCTCAGTCTGGTTGGGCGAAATTAAGGAAATGGTCACAATCTGACACACAATAGGCTAACTTTTTAGTGTATGGTCAAATACATGTTCTCATCGCAAGCATACCATGAACGCAGTCTGTTACACAACAATTATACCAAAAATATGATGAATAGGAAAGGGGGATACCTAGTCAGTTGTACAACTGAATGCATTCAACTGAAATGTGTCTTCCGCATTTAACCCAACCCCTCTGAATAAGCCTGTTGCATTCATTCCTCTGACCTACTGTATAAGTGTGCAGTGACTGATTCTGTAACAGCAAAACCCTTGAAAAACAATTTGCAAATATGTTATTAAACAACTGACATGAAAACTAGACTGCAGAAAGAGGTTTTACAGACAGAAAAGGAAGAAAGGTCTTTTCCTGATAAAGCAGCACGTTCAGTGCTAAAAATATTTACAGAAATCCACTCAATTCCATCTTTATGCTGCTTCTCTGCCTACGGTGGTGGAGGAAGTCTGTTCCATTTGATACCCCTTTTATATATCAATTTATCCACTGGGAAGAGATATGGCTACCTTCTCTCCAGGCCTAGTCTTTCAACAGCCCCAGCTTCCTAAGAGCCTCTCGTCTGTCTTCTCCCATGCTGGGCACCATCACCACACTGAAGCCCGGGCAGTGCGGGGTCTTGTGGGTGGACACTGGCTGCGCAGCGAGCGTTGTTTTCTCCTGCTCTGGGGCTTTGATGGGAGTAGGTGGGGTGCAACGTTCATCCTTGGGAGATTTCCGGTGGTCGGCCACGTAGCTCCCAAGCCCCACCCCAGAACGCTCTAGGGTGGCAGCTTTGACCCCACTGGGTTTGGTCAGGTGTGAGGGCGGTATGGGAGGCTGCTCCTCACTCCTAGAGCGATGGAGGAAGCTGCTGCTTTGTACCGGCCTGCTGTTAGGTTCTCTGGGTCCTTGGGAGGTGGATGAGGGCTGGCTTCTTGTTGAGTTACCGTGGGGTTGAGCTTTAACTCCCACACTGGCTGAAGTTAGGTCACAGGTGGAGTGCAATTTGGAGGAGCACAGTGGCATAACAGACTTAGGTTGGGACTCATTATTGTCTCTCAGGAGCCCCAGCTTCTGCAGGGCCTCCTTTCTCACCTTTTGGGGGTCTGACAAATGCCTGTCAGTGGGTGATGAGCTCAAGGAAGGGGCACTGGAGTCTGTGGTGGGGTTGGCTGTACCCTTTTGGGTATTCAGGGCAATGTGTGAGGGTATTTTGGGGGGTTTTGGGAACACTACTGGAGGACTGTCATTGTGCTTGCTGGGCTCTTGGGGGAGTGTGACCTGGGCTGGGGTGACTGAGGGGTCTCTGGGTGTGCTCCCATGGTGCAGGTCAATGGGAATGGCTGATGAAGAGGGCTGCCTGTTCCAGTCTCTGGTCTCAGCTGTGGCACTTTGAAGGGTTCTCTTCATGAACGCACTCTTCCTCAGCTGCACTAGGGCCTCATAGGACAGAGGGCCCCTGGGTGAAGGGAGTGGTCTCTGACAAGGGTAGTCTTTGGGCTTTGATGGAGGGGGTATCACCACAACATTGATCTCAGGGGGTACACAAGGGTGATGGCTTTGAGATGGCGTGTTGTCCAAGGCAGTGACCTGGGGCTTTGGGTGAGAGTTCTCATTATTTGGGGGTATTCCTGGCCTGGGCAGGATGCAGGTGGTGCTGTTGGCCAGGATGAACGGAGTAGGAACCAGGTAACCGTGCTCATCACTGGGATATTTTGATACATCTAAAAGACAAACAAAATTATCATTAGATGCTTTTTTCCCCTGCTGAAATGGATGAATGTACTACAGTAGCGGTGCGTGGGTAAAATCCCTATGGAAGCCAGGAAAAAAGCCATATTACAACCTGTGTGTTGTGATAATTGTGTTGTTTGCTCTATAACCTGTTAGTTAATTTGCCTAGCGACCATGATACACTAGATGACCAAATGTATGTGGACACCTGCTCGTCGAACATCTCATTCCAAAATCATGATTATTAATATGGAGTTGGTCCCCCTTTGCTGCTATAACAGCCTCCACTCTTCTGGGAAGGCTTTCCACTAGATGTTGGAACATTGCTGCGGGACCTTGCTTCCATTCAGCCACAAGAGCATTAGTAAGGTCGGACTCTGATGTTTGGCGATTAGGCCTGGGTCGCAGTCGGTGTTCCAATTCAGCCCAAAGGTGTTTGATGGGGTTGCGGTCAGGGCTCTGTGCAGGCCAGTCAAGTTCTTCCACACCGATCTCGGCAAACCATTCCTGTGTGGACCTCGCTTTTTGCACAGGGGCATTGTCATGCTGAAACAGGAAAGGGCCTTCCCCAAACTGTTGCCACAAAGTTGGAAGCACAGAATCATCTAGAATGTCATTGTATGCTGTAACATTAAGATTTCCCTTCACTGGAACTAAGGGGCTTAACCCGAATCAGGAAAAACAGCCCCAGACCATTATTCCTCCTCCACCTAACTTTACAGTTGGCACTATGCATTGGGGCAGGTAGCGCTCTCCTGGCATCCGCCAAAGCCAGATTCGTCCGTCGGAAGCTCCAGAGTCCAATGGCGGCGAGCTTTACACCACTCCAGCCGACGCTTGGCATAGCACATGGTGATCTTAGGCTCGTGTACGGCTGCTCGACCATGGAAACCCATTTCATCCTGACCAACAGTTCTTGTACTGCCATTGCTTCCAGAGGCAGCTTGTTACTCGGTAGTTAGTGTTGCAAACGAGGACAAACAATTTTTACACGCTATGGGCGTCAGCACTCGGTGGTCCCGTTCTGTGAGCTTGTGTGGCCTACAACTTCGTGGCTGAGCCATTGTTGCTCCTAGATGTTTCCACTTCACAATAAAAGTACTTACAGTTGACTGGGGCAACTCTAGCAGGGGAGAAATTTGACAAACTGACTTGTTGGAAAGGTGGCATCCTATGACGGTGCCACATTGAAAGTGAGGCCATTCAGTAAGGCCATTCTACTGCCAACGTTTGTCTATGAAGATTGCATGGCTGTGTTCTCAACTTTATACACCTGTCAGCAATGGGTGTGGCTGAAATAGCCGAATCCACTAATTTGAAGGGGTGTCCACATACTTTTGTATATATAGTGTACATATATAGTGTACATTCAGCCGCTTCCGAATTGAAGGAAAATTATGAAACACAGAGAAAACTTGTGAAAGATAAATATTTGTATATTTTTTTTCTTGGTCAATTTTTTGGGGAAGACTGGCATCCATGAATACACACCACTGAAGTAGGTATGTTGATATTCAAGAGGATGTAATTCCCTCCTGGGCAGGTCACTCACTGTTGAGCTTGTTTTGGCCCATGGAGGCAGAGAGGTGGGCCATCTTGGTGGCCACGTTGCCGGTGGTGGGCAGGCAGTCAGGCTCATCATTGGACAGTGCACTATCCTCCTCAGCCTCTAGGGACTCTATGGTCTCCTCCAAGAACATGAGACATGCCCTCTCCTCAGCAGACAGGTGCTTGAGGCTATTGTCACTCTGTAAGACACACCAGACCAACTTAAAAGACATACAAATCGTTGCCATGAGTTCATCTGACTCTGAGTGAGTAGAAAAAGGGGCTTCATTGCCAAAATGTCAAACTGTCCCCCACAAATCCCTGAAGCTATTGTCAATTCAGTTCATTCTGAGATGCAGTCATTTGTCACAAAATCTATTTATTTTTGGGACAGCTTGCTTTCCTATGCAGGTTCACGAATACAACTTGAGAAATGTGAGGATGACCAAATGTACTTAGAAATCCAGAGTTCATACTGACAACACTGTCACAGCTGCCTGCACTGTCCATGCCAGTGATTGTCCCTATGGCGACGCCACCGGGCCATGTGTCACTCTTTGGCATTGTAAAGATGAAGGTTTCTCAAGTCCAAGGTAGTAATAGAAGTTGGTAGTGGAGAACCGTTCTTTCCCTGTCAAAAAGAAATACAAAACAACTTGATGTATAAATAAAATCATTAACTAAACTTGTGAACTTTGAATATACCACTTATTACTATTTCTTATCTAATTGTCCACAAATAAAACTTACCTAATCAAATATAATTTGATTCCAAAAACTCTCTCACACACACACTTTTCTAAACCTTTTAATATGACAGTCAGATTCACATGGACCTGATGAGTGGGTAACAGAGCTAGTGGAGAATAACAGGGTATCATAGCTAAGTATTTTTCTGTGCGATATCTTAGCTAACTACTCTCCTGGCCACACGTGACTCAGATTACAGCACGCTACTCTAATCTCCTTCAGCAGGATCAATTTCAGCGAGAATGAAAGACAATACAAATGATATCCCTCCTTAACGCTGCATCCTACTTAACCATATACCTGTTGGTATAGATAGAGTAGCCTCTTCTGTATGTCTTTGAAAAATGTAGAATAATGTAGGTAACGATGGATCTATTGTTGAACATCCCTCTTCACACCTTTTTCCATATTGTGTGAATGCACAACTAACAAACAAATGTGAGATAAAAACCTCAAATATTATATTGAAGTAGCTCTTGTGGTGTTGTGACTGAAACCATAATAAAGTAATACCTGATTTATAAGAAATGCCTCTACTCTGGTTTCAACACCTGAGTGGGGCTACTAAGTAGGTCAGTATACACAATAGCAGTCCTGTTCTGTTCACTGCTGAGGCTTTGTCACGTTACAGTGCTCCATCCTGACCAGGCCATTTCCCTGTGGAAGTAAAGTCCCCTATCCACAAGCATTTATGTAAATTATACATCCAACCTGCAATCTTCAGCTCTTGAGCTCTGAATTTGAATGTGAAGTTTGTGATAACGTTTGTTGTCTTTCAACCTGGCACAATCTAGACTGATCTCATGCAAATAGCAGGGCAGTAGCAGGTCATTCAGACAATGGATAGTACACGACATCATCTATTCTGGTTCAAAAGAAAAGTGTTCCATAGGGGAATAACAATACAGTCAATACTGGATAGAAAAGTAATAAAATGCCTTATCTGTGGTTCTCAACTTGCCTACCTGGTTAAATAAAGGTGAAATAAATAAAAAAATAAAAAAATCTCCTACTGTGTAGCATGTTCCAATGTATGTTTCACTAGATGTGAGATATGCACAATATCGAGAGCTTAGGACTTAAGATTATATCTGCATTTTTGTCACCTATATGATACTGTAAATACACAATTCATGTTAAATTCAAAGGAATACAATATAAAAATTGCTGACACCATTCAAACTTTTTACATTTATGTCATTTAACAGACGCTCTCATCCAGAGCGACATACAGGAGCAATCAGGGTTAAGCACCTTGCTCAAGGGCACAGGCTTTTTTCACCTAGTCAGCTAGGGGAGTTGAACCACCAACCTTGCGGTTACTGGCCCAACACTTTTAACCACTCGGTTACTTTACCGGCAAAAATATTTTTGTCACATACACTGGATAGCTGTACTGAAATTAGTTGTTTTACAGGGTCAGCCATAGTAGTACGGCACCCCTGGAGCAAATTATTGTTAAGTGCCTTGCTCAATGGCACATCGATCAATTTTTCACCTTGTCAACTCGGGTATTTGAACCAGAAACCATTCGGTTACTGGCTCTAACCGCTAGGCTACCTGCCGCCACTTTTAAGTCAATTATCTTGTCTCAGAATCTGCTTTTTGCAGATAGAACCTTCCAGTCCCAAGTGCTCAATATATTAAATTAATAACCTCCGTTGTGTCTTGTACTATGCATTTCACAGATGTTTAACCAAGAGACACAAAATACCTAAACCCTCATACTCCTATCATGCCAATGTGTGTGATCCGCCTGCTCTATGGCTGAAAGCAAAGTCTTGGAAAATATTGCTTGAGGGTTCACAAGAAGGGAAAATAAATCGATGCAGATTATCACCACACAGTATATTCAGTTGCTGTACAGTGTGTATAGAGCTTTAATAGCTATTATGCAGGTAGGGTAAAAAACCTGCTGACAGTTCCTCAGAATGACAGACCACAGATCATCTAGTTAATCATTACTTCAGCTCACCACCTCTGACATAGAAGTACATATACTTATTAGTCAGAACAATATTATTATCCACTGATCAAAGGGCTTACTCAATTGGCTCAGCTCTCTGAAGCCGTGTGGGCATATTGAAACCAACCATTATGTGACTTTGATGGTGAGTCACCTGACACACAATAAAAAACAAATGTGTCATTCCCCATCCATTTAGGACAAACTACACTGTAAACATTGTTGCAGGAATTGTTCAGACATACACATGCGCTGGGGGCATTAAAGTGACATGGGCAATAACACTTCATTGTCATAAAGCAGGTTAAGATTTGCTAGCTGATATTCAACACCAGGGTCAAAGTATTTTTCTGATCTTGCCACTCCCATAGGACAATTTCAGCTATGTTTTAACAAAGGCAATTGTATTGAGGATATAGCTCATATGAGTAAATGCTGGTATTGTGTCTTATTAACAGTAGCCATACAATCTTGGCAAAATATACTAGCCATGCAAATAGTTTACAGCAAAATATGAAGGCTATACATTTGTTTTAATTTCAAGAATCATTCAGTTTAATATCAAACAAAATATACAGGTAATGTATTCCCTATTGTCTTATACTTTCACTTACCTGTAATTGTACAGGCTTTGTGCTAGTAACACCACATTCCGTTAATCGCGCAGGTCTAGTCCATCTGACCCGTTGCCTGTACCGTCGGCGCTTCTGTTCAGAACCTCGCTACTACAGGTGATAATAGACCATGTGCCACACATTATTAACCAATCAGAGCACAGTACACCTAGCCGTTAAGGCTTCGTTCAAGCTGCACGTCTATGGCTGCGTTTAGACAGGCAACCCAATTCTGATATTCTTTTCACTAATTGGTCTTTTAGACCAATTAGACCAATAAGTGTAAAAAAAATGTAAATAAATCTGAATTGTTGCTGCCTGTCTAAATGCAGCCAGTGTAGTTGTAGGTCTACCAAAGATGGTGGATAAATAAAAATAGTTCACTGAGGCCGTTTACCGTTGAAAAACAATTGTCAGTTCTGGTCTACTTAAATGGTGTGTCTTCCATAGACTCATCGAGGCTGGTCTAGTTAGTTCCATGGCCAAATTCGAGAGGATCAAAACCGTATGTATTATTGGTCAATTGTAAAGGACTGACTGATCTACGAATAATAACGAGTATTAATTGATGATGGAAGTTGATTTGTAGATCAGTCAGTAGGCAGTCGCCTGCAATGTCGAAGAAGCCCATTGACATTCATTGAACAGCGAGTGGGGTGCATCACCCATCGTCACTGGGTGTACTACATGTTTTAGGGCTGCTAACCTTGATCCTGGAAGCAGTAAACAATTTTGTTACAGTATTTAAAATAATGCCTACCACTAATGTCTTATATTCACAGAATACCTGTTTGAAAATGACTGACTGTAGACGTGTGTCACTGTAGTCATGCACAACTTTCCAATGCTATTATTGGAGGTTGAAGGTTCTTTTAAAATAACATGTCTAATCCAGCGAATTGGCAATGATTCAATTGATTTAATCCTGTTTGCAGGATTGGGATTCATTATAGCTGCCTTTGGTCACTGAACCCTGGTCCCATGTTTCATGAGCTGAAATAAAATATCCCCAAAATATTATTTCTCTCAAGTGGTGTACAAATTTGTTTACATCCCTGTTAGTGAGCATTTCTCCTTTGCCAAGATAATCCATCCACCTGACAGGTGTGGCATATCAAAAAGTTGATTAAACAGCATTCCTGACTGCAGGAATGTCTACCAGAGCTGTTGCCAGATAATTGAATGTTAATTTCTCTACCATAAGCCGCCTCCAACATCACTTTAGAGAATTTGGCAGTACGTCCAACCAGCCTCACAACCACAGACCATGTGTAACCACACCAGCCCAGGACCTCCACATCCGGCTTCGTCACCTGCGGGATCGTCTGAGACCAGCCACCCGTACAGCTGATGAAAAAGAGGACTATTTCTGTCTGTAATGAAGCCTTTTTGTGGGGAAAAACTCATTCTAATTGGCCCCTGCCCAGTCATGTGAATCTTAAGTCCAAAATCCATAGAATTTTTTTCAATTGACTGATTTCCTTATATGAAAATCATTGAAATTGTTGCATTTATATTTTTGTTCTGTATAATTATAAAGTTAGTCTACTAACTAAATTGAGCAAGATTTAGGGCTCTATTCAATCCACATTGCAGAAATTCAGCTTTACAGCGTGATTGAAATTTAAAGGCAATGTTTCAGCTTTAGCGGAGACAGTATTCACGGTAAACACTGCATATGTCGGCTCAATCTGAAATTACCTTTAAATTTATATCGCAGAATCTGTGACGCTTCAATTTTAGAGTGAATAGAGTCCTAAATTGTGCAATATTTAAATAAAAGTATACTACAATAGCATTGCCATTTTTGTACCCTTGGCAGCCACCAGATTTCCGATATCTAACGCCCACTAGCGGCGGCCTGGGCTAGGCCTTTTTGCTGACATCCTGCAAATGAATCCCATCTGTATTGTGCAGTTTATCATAAGGAAAACAGATGTATACATTACTGTATTCAGTTACTGATGATGGTGTCTAGGGTTAGTGTCATATAGCTCCACATTACATTCTCCCATCAGAGATATTTTTTAAGACATGAAACTAAAGCCTAACAGAGATCCTTATACACTGTTAGAACAGAGTAACCTACATTGCAAAAGGTTAACAGTGAATGGCAGCGGTACTATTGCTAAGAGAGATCATTCATTGGTTGACAAGATGGTATCAATTTGCAGGGCTTAAAGCACATTAGAATCTGAAACCAAATACAAAAACACATTCACTCAAATAATCTCCTAAATGGTGTCTTTTATTGTGAAAATCAAGTAAACCCAGTTTCTCTGTAGTGCAACAGTCATTGAAAGTGTCCTTGAACATCCATGTAATGGAACATGGGAGAAGTCATATTTTAGTCACATCAACACCCAATAGAACAGGGCTCTCCAACCCTATTCATGGAGAGCTACTTACTGTCCTGTAGGTTTTCACTCCATACCTAATCTGATTTTAATAATTAGCTGGTTGATAAACTGAATCAGGTGAGTTACAACTAGGGTTGGAGTGAAAACCTACAGAAAGGTAGCTCTCCTGGAACAGGGTTGGAGAGCTCTGCACTAAAACCATGCCCCAGACCCATACCTCTTACACGTCAAAGGCTTTGGAAAGTCCAAGCAAGAACAGACAACATATACTGCCCTACAAAGGCAAAACTCAGAAACTAGGTATTTTTCTTACTGCAAAATCTGTCTTCAGTCTTTTTCTGTCTAGAGACAGCAATTTCTGATACACCATTATATATTCTGATCAATTGACTTGTTCTTGTGTCAGGAAATGAAATACCACATTAATCAGAAAACATACCTGGCCATTACAACAGATCAAATATTTTTTTTACCAACTTCGTAGTTACTGCATTTTGCCTTTGTAGGGCAGTATAGACTACCACACAAACTCGGCCCTGACCCAGAGTATTTCATTGTAAAGCAAGATTTCTAGTGCTGATACATTTTCTATAAATAACAAGTCACAAGTTTTCTGAAAGGGACACTTTGGTATCTGTTTATGACCAGCTGACAAAAGCTAAAAAATATATTTTGTTTCGAAAAAGGAGAATAGATGTGCGAGAGCTTTTAGACTGTATTAGTAGTCTGATGGGGAAAAAAACCAAATCACCATTACACTGGTCTCTGCCAACAAAAATAATGGGTGGAATCTTTTTGCTAGTGACATTACCAACCACTTGAAGAAATGTCAGAATTCATGTTTAAAGGGTTCAACTATCTATATCAACGTCTTCTACACTCTGTTTCAATAGCAAGGGTTGCCAAGAAACCCAACATCGAATTGCAATGAATTCTACGTCAGGCAAAAATTAGCATTTTTCAGGTGATAGAAATCTGAACCCACTACCAGCACTTTAAAAAGTTTATGTAATTATACTTTCCTGTGGAATATAGTCTCACATTCCTACCGCCAAAAGGACCAACCGCATGACAACCAGTAAAGTACGTTAAAATATCATGTTATTCAACATTCTGGCTGGTAGAGGTCGAGGTAAGAAACGTTCCTGATTAAAACAGTCATTTCTGCCCAACGTAGAATTCAATGTAATTCAACGTCGGGTTTCCAGGGAAGAGCAAGGCCGTGGTGGCTTTCATTAGTGAAAGCATAATAAAGAGTCGAAGTCTTCCTCTGACATGCATTTAGATTTAACATACATAGTTCAACATGACAACACTTGGTGGCCCTCACAATAGTCCAACAATATGAGTGAGGATAATGGGAGATAAAAACACGATCATGAAGTGAATGCTGAGACGCAAAGCACATTGTGTAGACAATACCTGAACTGCAAGTGTAAGAGGATTCATCCCTTAAATTTACATTCTATATCATAAAGTCTATTCATCTATCAATTCCAAGATTAAAAGCTCCAAAATACAACAATTCAAATGTTTTGTTCAGTAAAAAAAAAATGTACACCATATAAAATACACAAAAAAAAAAGAAAAAACAATCCCACTATGGGTAATGCCAAGGCCTTTTAATGGCAGAGTACCATGGCATAATAATAATTGCATTAAATATTAATGTTTCACACCAAGATGCAGACACCTCACACTGCATAAAATAACTAATTTAGTAATAGCCTACATTTGAAAAATAAGCTTGTCACAGCACCATTGAAGAATTTAGGGTTGTATTGACCTATAAGGAATCTAGCTAAACTCCGCTATTATCTAATATTAAAGACATTGCCACTGCAAAACAATGAAAGAACAGCTTTTCTACCAAGTAACTGGGTTTATATTTGATCTTTTGCAACAGTTTTCACTTTTTTCAAGTACTGGTGAAGCATCTACAAACAAAAACTTTTAAATGAATATTGTCATTGATGTGTAAAACCAAACTTGTATCATGCCACAATGGCCCCGGAAAAAGATTTCTGATTTCTGTGGTAGTACTGAAGAGTCTAGCCATACTAAACCTTTTATGCCACAAGTCAACTGTCAAAGTAAGGCATTTTCAGGCATCTCCAGTTCTGTTAAGAAAGTTTTCTGCTCCATTAGTGTTGACAAACTGAACACATGCTACATTGCTGAGTAACAACACTTCAACGAACAATCACCCACTGTGTGTTGGGTGAGACTAAAAATGTCCCCAAAACAATTGTACAGGATATTTTTCATGAGCTCATAACCTTGCAGTAAAGTAGCCTGTAAGCTGACAGCTGTAGTTGTAATACTGAACACAGTGTCTGATGCTGGATCAAGTGAGGTAGAGCATCATACAGACACACAGTTGTAAGATTTAGGGGCATGGGGGTTCGTGGTGGCTGGGAGGAAGTGCTCTGACTCACACCTCTCCAAAGTTGGCATGGCCCGTCTCCTTAGCATGTTCCCGGGCCTCCTTCTGTCCTACTAGGCCTGTCTGACACACCAGGCAGCGCAGGGCAAAGCGGTTAAGGTCCGTAAACTGCCGCTTCCTTCGCGCCTCATCTGCCAGCTCCAGGGCCTGGGCCAGGATGATGTCGTCTTTGGTGGAGAAGATGGTCTGGGGTGGAGCGTCGGAGCCGGGCGTCTCCTTTTGTAGTGGGTCGTAGTGGATGCCGTCGTAGATGAGCAGCACTCGTTTGTGGTAGCCAGCGTCCTCACCAAATCGATCCACACGCACCGTCTGCGTGTCCACTACACAGATCTCACATTGGTGGAACTTAGACAGGATGGACACCTCGATGGCTCCGCCCCAGGTGTCGTCACGTCTGATCCAGGTGCAGTACTCCTCGTTGGTCTTTCCCAACACCGCCTCAGAGTAAGCCATGGGGTTGCTGGACACAATCTGGGTGATGAGGCCTCGCATCTCGGGGGCACAAGCTGGGTCATATACCCCCCCCTCTACCACGTAGGAGACACTGGTGAACAGGCAGGAGTTGTCTGCTGGAACGACCCGTCTGGCCAGCACCGGGAGAGACTCTAGGTAGGGTCCCTTGGTTACAGCTGAATTTGTGGTCTGGGTCTTCATCTTGTTCTTCTCCTCCTCAACAATGAGAGTGTCTCCTGCAACAAATGTGTCATTTTCTGAATAAAATGCAGCCATAACATAGCAGGGTGAAGTCTATCCAGCTGTGTGAAAGTAACATTTGATTTATTCAAGTGAGAAGAGACACCATAGCCTACCTGATTTGATATGGTAGTCCCTTAGGTGAGCATTTCCGTTTCGGATGTCCAAGCTGGAGGGAGGGTAGCCAACCATGATCTTCTGTACATCACAGGGAATACCAGTAAGCTCCTCTACCTTGCTCTTCAGCTCCTGCACACTGGACTGGTGGGTCAGGCCCTGCATTATGTGGCTCCCATTTTTGGTCTTACAACGCAGACGCAACATCCTGGGGGTCCTTAAACTGTGGGAGGAAAAAATACCATTCAACAAGGGAAAGTTGTAAGTCACCTACAAGCCTGTGAAGTGTATGCCAGTTTATTCAGACCAAGGAACCTTGAAGCTAGACTTACTTACATTTCTAATGAAAGAGTTATTTGTTTCATGTCACACCATGGTGATGACAGTTTGGTGGAGGTAAACAAGTGGCTAAACTGCTGATCACAGCAGTGCGAGCAAAACAACTGACTGCAACAATTTCTTTGTTCTGCCACTCCCAAGAGTATTTCTGTTTTAGCAGCACAGTCACCAGTTAGCAAGCTAGCTAGCTAGCATGCTATGGACACCTTCTTCTTCTGCTAGCTACAATACTAGACGAGCTGGCTATCTGGCTTCAATTAAAATGGTAAACTCAAACTGTCTAGCTAAACACAAGCACAAATATTCATGAATGAGCAATATCATTGATGAACTGATTGGTAGTTAGCTAATTAGCTTGACAACTAGCTACCATTTGCTAGCCAATGCTTGGCTAGCAAACGGCTACTAAGCTAGCTGGCTAAACTGTTCAAATCAAATTGTATTGGTCACATATATTTAGCAGATGTTATTGCGGGTGTAGCGAAATGCTTGTGTTTCTAGCTCCACCAGTGAAGTATCTACAATTCACAACAATACACACACATCTAAAAGTAAAATAATGGAATTAAGAAATATATAAATATGGTACTTTACACTAACTAACGACATTGCAGCCTTGCTTTACATAACTAGCTTCATAGATACCAACGCTACGTAATGAACCTGTTTAATTAATAATTGGATCATTATTTATTTGCTTACCTGATGAAAAGTGTTACCCTGCCGCGGCGCGAACAATCAATATCCAATGACAGTCTCTAATGTGTACAACGTCACAACTGTGTCGTTCGTAACGTTGTTACTACACACAAATATGACGTGTACACAAGCTTTGTTTTCTTTTGGCCTGAAGAGGGGATTGATTGATTTTATTATCAGTTAAAAAATATAATCAAATCAAATCCTAATGGTCGCATACACATACATACAGTATTTAGTAGATGTTGTTGCGGGTGTAGGGACATGCTTGTGCTCCTAGCTCCAACAGTGTAGTCATATCTAACAACACACAACAATACACACAAATCTAAAAAGTAAAATAATGGAATTAAGAAATATAGAAATATTTGGATGAGCAATGCCATAGCGCAGAGTACCAGCAAAAAGCTTGGACACACCTACTTATTCAAGGGTTTTACTTTAATTGTTCTATGTTCTACATTGTAGAATAATAGTGAAGACATCAAAACTATGAAATAACACATATGGACTCATGTAACCAAAAAAGGGTTTAACATTTGTTTTTCAACAGGATGATGACCCCAAACACACCTCCATGCTCTGTAAGGGCTATTTGACCAAGAAGGAGAGTGATGGAGTGCTGTATCAGATGACCTGGCCTCCACAATCACCCGACCTCAACCCAATTGAGATGGTTTGGGATGAGTTGGACTGCAGATTGAAGGTAAAGCAGCCAACAAGTACTCAGCGTATGTGGGAACTCCTTCAAGACTGTTGGAAAAGCATTCCAGGTGAAGCTGGTTGAGAGAATGCCAAGAGTGTGCAAAGCTGTGATCAAGGCAAAGGGTGGCTACTTTGAAGAATCTCAAATATAAAATATATTTAGATTTGTTTAACACTTTTTTGGTTACTACATGTGTTATTTCATAATTTTGATGTCTTCACTATTATTCTACAATGTAGAAAATAGTAAAAATAAAGAAAAACCCTTGAATTAGTAGGTGTGTCCAAACTTTTGACTGGTACTGTATATACACACAGTATATGATGGGACTAATAGACATTATAGACAGTATATGGATAGAATATGTAGTATATCTGAAGAATACGTAGAGTAGAATAGTATACAGCAATAGTTAAATAGGATAGGCCTCGACTAGAAATCTGAATATACAGTACATACAGTACATATGAAGTGGGTAAAACAGTATGTAAATATTACTAAAGTGTTCCATTATTAAAGTGTTCCATGACTTTGTTCATAGGGCAGCAGCCTCTAAGGTGCAGGGTTGAGTAACCGGGTGGTAGCTGGCTAGTGACAGTGACTAAAGTTCAGGGCAGGATACTGGGCGGAGGCCGGCTAGTGGTGATGATTTAACAGTTTGATGTCCTTGAGATAGAAGCTGTTTTTCAGCGGTGATACAGTCTGACAGGATGCTCTCAATGGTGGTTCTGTAGAAGCAAGTGAGGGTCTAGGGACCAAGCCAAATTTCTTCAGCCTCTTGAGGTTGATAAGACCCCGTTCCATTTCAGATTGTTAGTGATGTGTACGCCGAGGAACTTTTCATCTTCTCCACTGCGGCCCCATCGGGGGCGTGCTCCCTCTGTTGTCTCCTGAAGTCCACGATCAGCTCTTTAGTTTTGTTGACATTGAGAACACACAGGCTGCGATTACACAGGTGGACCAATTCTGATATTTGTTCCACTAATTAGTCTTTTGAACAATCATTTCAGATCTTTTTACTTCAGATCTATTTCAGAGCTGGTCTGAATCGTCAAAAGACGAATTGGTGAGAAAAAAAAGTATTCACACAGTTGAACATTTCTAAAACGTGACAGGGATATCACTTCAAAGTCAGAGACTTATTTCCATTGTGGAAATTGTGGATGGGTCCAGCTATGATACCAAGTCTCTTTTAAAAATAAATGTTAACTCTGTCTCAGTTTATTAAGTACACCCATCTAGTACCAGGTCAGACCCCCCTTCGCCTCCTGAACAGCCTGAGTTTTTCAAGGAATAGAAATGTTGCACAATTAGTATCAAGGGAACCTAACATATGCCAGGAAAACATTCCACACACCATTACACCATCACCACCAGCCTGTACCATTGACACTAGGCAGGATGGGGCCATGGGCTCGTGCTGTTTATGCCAAATCCTGACTCTGCCATCAGCATTACGCACCACGAACCAGGATTGGTCGGACCAGGCAATGTTTTTCCACTCCTCGATTGCGTGCCCACTGGAACCACTTCTTGTTTTTAGCTGATAGGACTGGTCATCATGGATTACAGGTAAAGCCGCACCGAGCTAAAGGCTAGAGCTGCCGCTTTCAAGGAGCGGGACACTAATCCGTACGCTTATTACAAATCCCGCTATGACGCAGACGAACCATCAAACAGGCAAAGTGTCAATACAGGACTAAGATTGAATCCTACTACACTGGCTCTGACGCTCGTTGGATGTGGCAGGGCTTGAACATTTTTACGGACTACAAAGGGAAACTCAGCCACGAGCTGCCCAGTGACGCAAGCCTACCAGACGAGCTAAATGCCTTTTATGCTTGCTTCAAGGCAAGAAACAGTGAAGCATGCATGAGAGCACCAACTGTTCCGGACGACTGAGTGATCACGTTCTCCGTAGCGGATGTGAGCAAGACCTTTAAACAGGTCAACATTCATAAAGCCATGGGGCCAGATGGATTACCAGGACGTGTACTCAAAGCATGCGTGGACCAACTGGCAAGTGTCTTCACTGACATTTTCAACCTCTCCCTGACCGAGTCTGTAATACCTACATGTTTCAAACAGATGAACCATCCTGACAGGTTGCATCACGCCTGGTATGGCAACTGCTCGGTATCTGACCGTAAGGCGCTACAGAGGGTAGTGCGTACCTCCCAGTACATCCTGGGGCCAAGCTTCCTGACATCCAGGACCTATAGACTAGGCGGTGTCAGAGGAAGGCCCCAAATAATTGTCACTGACTCCAGTCACCCAAGTCATAGACTGTTCTCTCTGATACCGCACGGCAAGCGGTACCGTAGCGCCAAGTCTTGGACCAAAACTGTCCTTAACAGCTTCTACCCCCAAGCCATAAGACTGCTGAACAATTAATCAAATTGCCACCCAGACTATTTACATTGACCCCCCCCCCCCCTTTGTTTTTACACTGCTGCTACTCGCTGCTTATTATATATGCATAGTCACTTTACAAATGACCTCGACTAACCTGTACCCTCGCACATTGACTTGGTACCGGTACCCCCTTTATATAGCCTCGTTATTGTTATGTAACTTTGTTACTTTTTTATTTTATTTTTGGACTTTATAGTTTATTTATTAAATATTTTCTTAAGTCTATTTCTTGAACTGCGTTGTTGGTTAAGGGCTTGTAAGTAAGCATTTAACGGTAAGGTCTACACCTGCTGTACTCGGTGCATGTGACAAATAAAATGTTATTTGATTTGCTGCAATAGCCCATCCGTGACATGGACCAATGAGTTGTGCGTTCCGAGATTCCGTTCTGCACAGCACTATTGTACTGAGACGTTATTTGCCTGTTTGCAGCCCGCTGTTAGCTTGCACAAATCTTGCCATTCTTCTTTGACCTCTCTCATCAACAAGCCGTTTTCACCCACAGGACTGCTGCTGACTGGATGTTTTTGGTTTGTCACAAATTTCTCGGTAAACCCTAGACACTGTCGTGCGTGAAAAGCCCAGGAGGCCGGCCGTTTCTGAGATACTGGAACCGGGACGCCTGGCACCGACACTCATACCACACTCAAAATAGCTTAGGTCACTAATTTTGACCATTCTAACGTTCAATCGAACAGTAACTGTATGCCTCGATGCCCGTCTGCCTGCTTTATACAGCAAGCCACGGCCACGTGACTAACTGTCTGTATGTCAAGTACATGCATCTGTCAAATACAAATGACAGTGAAATATTAAAGCCTCATATAGTTAAAATTCTGATAATGCATTTGAAGTGACATGACCTGAGTTTTGTGTGTGCTTAATAGTTATCTTGAGCCCTACAAAGAGTAGGGAATGAACTTGAAACCTGATACCTCCTTCCCCAAAACTCACACACAAAAAGGAGAGAACAATTACACCTGTTTTATATCTTCATTGACTCTTTAATACAATTACTGGAGAAATGTCTTAAATACAATTCAACAATGATAAACTAGCTGATTGATGCAATGAAGTCCATATCAACAGGCAACATTTGGCATGTTAAAATTCACGCAGCCGTGTATTGAATACAGTACATTCTTGAGCAGAGCAGGCTATCCTTGGAAAACTATCAAATATATAGTCACACCTCTTGACATTTATTTGGAACCATGTGTATGATTATACACATATTTATTATGCACAGAACAGATGAGTTTCCAGCAAGGCTTTCAGCATGCCCCAAAAGGCACAGGAAATAACTTGCAACATTAATAAATGTGACAACTTCAGTATACAATAATTTAATTTTTAAAGAGCACTGGACTAACTTCTAATCTAAAATTATACAGCGCCCTCGGAAAGTATTCAGGCCACTAGATTTTTTCCACATTTTGTTACGTTACAGCCTTATTCTAAAATGAATTAAATAAATAAAAAATCCTCAGCAATCTACACACAATACCCCATAATGACAAAGCGAAAACAGGTTGAAACACCTTATTTCCATAAGTATTCAGACCCTTTGCTATGAGAATCGAAATTGAGCTCAGGTGCATCTTGTTTCCAATGATCATCCTTGAGATGTTTCTACAACTGCTTTTTTTGTTACAGTATTCCACCAGTTGTTCCAGAGGTTTGGCATGCAGAGAAATGGAGGAGAGGATGACGATGAGCTTCAGTGTCACAGGGAGATACTGAGGCACCAGCTGAACATGAAGGTGACTTCGTAGTCACTCAGAAGTGGAAACAGCCACTAGTTTCTGGGTTGTCATAGTCGACTCCTTCACACAGGGAGTCCTTCAAACAGAACAGACATGACTCATATAATATTCCTGGTCTCTTTTCTATCACTGTCTTAACACGTTTCAGAGCAGTCTGATTAATCATTGTCTTAAAAAGAAAAGTCAGGTCTTACATTACTGTTAGTGTTTTGCTTCAGAAAAACTAATGCACAGAGATCTCTGCTAGGGAAAAATGTTTCTCATGATACACCATCATCATTATACTACAAAGAGGGAACAAAATGATTAGTACTATCAGTAACTGAAAATTATGATACAGCATTCCATCATACTGTATGCCGATATTACTTAAAGGTGATACATGATCCATTGTTTGAGATTTGGTCATTAGCATCCTGAATGCTGATTGGCTAAAAGCTGTGGTATATCAGACAATATACCATGCGTAGAAGCAAAATTACTTTTTTACTGTTATAATTATGTTGCTACCCAGTTTATAATAGCAATAAGGCACCTGTGGGGTTTGTGGTATATGGCCAATATATGGCTAAGGGCTATATCCAGGCACTCTACGTTGCGTCGTACTTAAGAACAGCCCTTAACCGTGGTATATTGGTCATATACCACACCCCCATGGGCCCTATTGCTTAAACAGAAACTTTCTGCAGGAATATATCTAAAATACTCACAGAAAACAGCTTCCTATACGAGGCTGTAATGACAGACAGACAGACAGACAGACAGACAGACAGACAGACAGACAGACAGACAGACAGACAGACAGACAGACAGACAGACAGACAGACAGACAGACAGGGACAAAAGGAAGAGACACAAATGGGGGGACTAGCTATAGTACTGAACTCACAACAAACCAAATTGAACCAACACACTTGCACCACAACAAGAAACTTTGAATATGCATCTCAAAACATCAACATGTCTATATTTACTGTCCTTGTGTGGTATTGAGCTCTGAAGCTAATTGTTGTACAGAGCATGCTTCTCCTATGGATATAACTGACTAATGTATAACACCTGCTTACTGGAAGACGTTTTAACTGCATCTTCTGGAATGGTATTCAGAAGGCGTAAATGACTAAAAGAGGTAAGTGGTGCAGTTTGTTTGGGATAGGAATAGTGCTATGCATATTCAAGCTGGAGACATACAGCCTATGAAGAAAAGGGGAGACCATGCAAGACAAACAGCTGATGTTGGGGAAGAGACAGACATAATATAAAGAGGAGAAGCCACCAACAAGACCACAACATGTCTGGATTATCAAGGGGATTTGAGGGTGAGGGGATACTAAGGATAAAGAGGGATTGGCTTGGGGTGGCAGGTGGGAAGAGGGAGGTGACCGAGTTGAATTAAGAGTGATTCATTAAGTGGGCGCCAATTTTTGACACTAACTTGGCTTTGCTGCAGCATCCCCTCTGGCATCTCGGGGAGCCAGGGCCGGTTGCCGGCACTGTAGAGCCTGGGCCGCTTGAACTGGTCGTGACTGGACAGGGGGGTATAACTATTCCGCCGGAGCAGCATGGGAGCTGCGTCCCTCGGGACATTATCCTGGTTGGAGATGGGGAAACACCAGGTGCATTAAAGAAAGAGACCCGGCACACCCAGCGTTACTGGGACAATTCCCCAAAACACAGCAATCAAACGATAGTTTCCTTGACCAACCACCACCACAAAAAAAGAAAATGCTATTGGACAAGAAAAAGGTGATTCTGCAAAAAAAGACAATCTAAAAGCAACTTCAGAGGGCAAAGGTTATGGTGCAAAGGCTGTTGTCCTTTGCACCACACTGTGTTGTACACCCATCAATACAAGTCAGTTATTAAAGGGGACCAGAGCATTGGTGGTGGTGTTTGCAAGCAGGGAAATGTGATCAGTTGTAGCTGCCTCCAAGTTCAATATAAAGTCACACTAACTACAAATGTAACCAGACATACTGTAGCTTGAGCTAGTTTGGTTAAAGAGGAAAAATAACCAAGAATATGTTCAGTGAAGCATGTGATATGGGAGCAGAGCGGAGCCTTGTCACTGAGGATAACGTGCAATGTTACTCACAAGTGGTCGGTCGCGATGTGTGTTCACTGCCTTCACATTAAGATAAAACATTTCCACTTTACAGCCTGGGGAAAGTTGCAGAGAAATTGATGTGACCCGTTCCTAATTGCAATACAAACGACAAGTGGTGATAGAGGAACAGGAACTCAGATGTGAACATGCATAAAATAATTATCCGAACAATTTGTTCAGCATTTAGTCTAATGAACACAAAGACTTACCATATGCAACAGGAGTGAGTTTGAGCACTGTGTGCAGTGGACATTTCAGGTAGGGCAAGTCATCTATGAAAGACAAAATAAAGTGTCATTACCTCTGGTGTTTGTGAAACTGTCAGTAAAAGTGTACTGTGAGGTGTGTGCTCACCCACCTGCACTCTTATCCAAGAAGTAGGCCAGCAGGCAGCGCATGACAGCCTGGTGACAGATAACCAGCACGTTGCCCTGTCTCTCTAGCTCCATGATGACAGGCTCTAACCGCTGCACCAGGTCCTGGTAGGACTACAGGGAAGGAGAGGGGACACACTGAGTCTTAGTGATCCCTCACCCTGCCAAGAACAGGGCCCCAGAAAAGTGGTAAGAGGGTAGGACTTTACCTCTCCCCCTGGGTAGCGGTAGTGGTACTTGTCCTGGTCCCTCAGGACAAACTCCTCTGGGAAGGATTTCTGGATCATATCATAGGTCATCTCCTCACACACACCCTAATAGACAGGAAAGAGAAAACTCTGGAAAATGTCCCTTGTCAGTTGAGTTGACAGGTAATGATAAAATCATTAATTATTATACAAACAAGGAATATAAAGTCCTTTATCACAGAACAAGTTCATTTTCATCACAAAAGGTGTCTACCTAAATTAAACCCCCACGGTATTAATTATGTTAGACCAGTGATAAGTGAGAGATCAGAGGTGAAGTCAGTACTGACAGCATCGATCTCGTTGAGGATTTTCCACTGTTCATAGGGCACAATCAGCTCCTCAGCAGTCTGGATGGTGCGTCTCAGTTGGCTAGTCCACACCTTCAAGTCAGACAGTTTGTGCTCCTCAATGAAGCGGTGCAAGGCATGAGCAAACTGGACCAGAGAGGGAAAAGGAGAAAGATACAGTAAAACTAGTGAAGAGAGATTAGTTTCAATAACAGGCCCATCCATCAGGGTACTTTTTACTGTATATGGTCGTAAATATGCTATTAACTATTTAAAAGTACATAATAATTACATGATCAGATTACCAGTGTTTACTCAAATTCAAAGTACAGGAGCTTTAATTAGTATTTTCCATTAGCTGTAACTAAATCGAAATAGAAACTGGTAGGGTCAACTGACTCAAATACAGGGGTCAGTGTCATGCTGACTGTGTTCTCTAGAGTGGGCCTAACCGTTATGGCGGACAGGGCACATACCTGTTTTCCTCCTGGGGAGAGCTCCGAGTCCCCTCCGATACGGCCCTCCATGTTGTGATTGCTCTCTCCATGCCGGCACAGGTAGAGGGAGTGAGAGTGCACTTGGATGTTCATGAGGTAGTACACTATCTTACTCTGGATGTAGTCCTGCACCCGGTTCACCAGGAAGCGCCGGCCCACATTCTCCACCTTGATGAAGGAGAGGTCCCTACGGGATACACAGTAACACAATTGTCTGTACTCTGTCTCCACCTGGTGGCTTACATCTGAACTGTTGCAGCAAATTTACAGGAATTCTGGAGAATTACTGTTAACGCCTACTAGGTATAACAAATGATCCGTATGAACAGTTCTTGCCTCTAATTGAGACAAGCGGTCACTTAGGGGCCCGGTCGCTAGGGGGCCCGGACTCAAAAAAATAAAACAACTCAGTTGGGGTTTCAACAGAGAGAACGAATAGTAGAAAAACACCTGGTGCAATTTCTAAAATTGGTTATGCATCAGCAGTTTCTGTCTTATGTCACTCAGCCATGTCAGCTATCAATTTTTTAATTTGTAGTTAGTCTAGACAGCCATCTAAACTGGCAGTAATCATGGCCGAATGCACGTGCCCAGGTGCCCTGACCTCCAGGGGGCACTCATTGATTTTGTTAGTCACTCCCACTCAGATATCATATTAACATGGCATAAGTCATGGCAAAATGTGTAGAACTGCAGGGCATTAGCTTTAAAACTGCACTGTTTTTCTCTCTGCCCCATGAAAAAAAAGAAGAGTATAATTAGATTATATGTGTCATACAATTGCAAACATTTCTCTCCACCCAAGGCAAAATGGGTAGAATTGTAGGAAATTAACTTTAAATTGTACATTTATCTCTCCAATATCAAGAGGGGGAGCCACTATATGTTGTTGCCACGAGGTGGGGGCCCAACCAAAAAAGGCTACGGCGCCCCCCTGGCAAACTCCTATTCAAATGCAAAACACTGAGATAGACAATATGACAATATTCTTACTTGTCATAGTCATCGGGATCCAAAGGTTGGTATGTAACCTTATAGCACTCTATGCGTTTGAGAAAGTCATCCATCACTCTCTCTCTGTGCCTCTCTGGGTAGTCTGGACTGGATACCTTCACCTCCTGTATAGAGATATAACACATTAGATTGTGGGCAAAGAAACAATCAGAGTTGTCAGTCACATAGCAGGGATATAGTCAGTGTATAAATAAGTTATAGTTTTGACCGTGGCCTGGGGTCATAGTAAAGCATTACAATCCCACATGGCGACATCGGAACATACCAGAATATTAGCAGCAATGACTTCTGGGTCGTCACACACTGACTCCACAAAGAACACCTGTTGGAAAGAAAATAGCTCAGACTACAACAATATACTGCCTCACCACAGGGCTGGATGCAGTCCCATGACCACACACTATCAGATTCATCTCAATATTAAATGGCTGTCCATAATACAGAGTAATGTTATATGGAGACACAATTCAAACAAAAATATATTTGGCAATTTAGCACATTGCATGTTACCTTGAATGCATTCTCTTTCCCAAAACCAAGAATGAGGTCTCTCCTCTCCCTTGTTGTGTTTGTTGCATCAAATACCTAAATCAAAGCAAAGCAAACATCACAAAACTGGTGGATAAATGTGAAATATATCGAGCAGACAAAAAAAGAACCAAAATGAGAGAGTAAATGCCGTACAGCGATTTGTCCACCTTCTTCAGTTAGATATCCCTTCACATCCTCCAGGGCTACCAGGGCACACCGTCTGTGGGAGAGGGAAACACAGTTACAGTTGTCTGCAGGTATGCAATCCAAACTACTATACTTTTTTATTGAGATACATTATCTTAACGGCCCCTGTATCATTTATTTGCTCATTTCGTGTTTGATTGTAAGGGAGCGGGCCAGAAGACCAGAGTGATCTACTGTATGCCTACATTTCTTCTGCACCGACACCTGAATAGTAACACTGACAGAACAGGGACGGAACATACCGATTCAACATTTTGTAAGGCTCATACGAGCAGAAGAGTGACAGCAGCAGCAGTATATTTAGATCAGCATTCTGTGATGTCAAGAACAGTAAAGCCGTTTACAGGTCCATAAAGGGCAATTCTCTACACAGACCACGACATTCACTTTCTGAGCCTATTTAGATGCATGTCTCATTCAGTGATTATACTGGATACATTTTAGTGCTTAGAAAACGTTCAGCTAGTTGGAAAATAGTAATCCATCACAAATTGCTATGAAAAACGAAGCAAATTTCAGTTTGAATCCCGCAGCTGGTGTGTGTTTACAACTCTGTTTACAACTCTGTTTACACACACACACACACACCCACACGGAAAGTATTCAGACCCCTTGACTTTTCCCACATTTTGTTACAGCCTTATTCTAAAATGGATTCAATTGTTTTTTCCCCCCCTCATCGATCTACACACAGTACCTCATAATGACAATGCAAAAACAGGTTTTTAGAAATGTTTGCAAATGTATAAAAATAAAAAACAAACATCACAATTACTCAGTAGTTTGTTGAAGGACCTTTGGCAGCGATTACAGCCTCAAATCTTCTTGGGTATGACGCTACAAGCTTGGCACACCTGTATTTGGGGAGTTTCTCCCATTCTTCTTTGCAGATCCTCTCATGCTCTGTCAGGTTGGATGGGGAGCGTTGCTGCACAGCTATTTTCACGTCTCTCCAGAGATGTTTCGATCGAGTACAAGTCCGGGCTCTGCTGGGCCACTCAAGGACAATGAGACTTGTCCCGAAGTCACTCCTGCGTTGTTTTGCTGTGTGTTTAGCGTCATTGTCCTGTTAGAAGGTGAACCTTCGCCCCAGTCTGAGGCCCTGAGCGCTCTGGAGAAGGTTTTCAAGGATCTCTCTGTGCTTTGCGCCATTCATCTTTCCCTCGATCATGACTAGTCTCACAGTCCCTGCCACTGAAAAACATCCCCACAGCATGATGCTGCCACCACCATGCTTCACTATAGGGATGGTGCCTGGTTTCCTCCACGTTGGCATTCAAGCCAAAGAGTTCAATCTTGGTTTTATCAGACCAGAGAATATTGTTTCTCATGGTCAGAGTCCTTTAGGTGCCTTTTGGCAAATTCCAAGCGGGCTGTCATGTGCCTTTTACTGAGGAGTGGCTTCCGTCAAGCCACTCTACCATAAAGGCCTGATTGGTGGAGTGCTGCAGAGATTGTTGTCCTTCTGGAAGGTTCTTCCATCTCCACAGAGGAACTCTGGAGCACTGTCAGAGTGACCATCGGTTTCTTGGTCACCTCCCTGGCCAAGGCCCTTCTCCCCCGATTGCTCAGTTTGGCCTGGTGGCCAGCTCTAGTAAGAGTCTTGATGGTTCCAAACTTCTTCCGTTTAAGAATGATGGAGGCCACTGTGTTCTTGGGGACCTTCAATGCTGTGGCGAGTGGGGAGAGGTTTACAGATATGGATGTTGACTTGTTGAAATCCATCAATGAAAGGCTTGCCAAACTTGATATCTTGGATATATTACGAGAGGACATCAATGCATTATGTGCTAGTCTAGAATTCAGCCAACGTCAGATTGATGATCTAAGGAAAGAGAACACAGAGCTGAAAGGTACTGTAGACTCTATTCATAGCAAGGTGGAGGTGGTACAAAGGGATGAAAGGTACTGTAGACTCTATTCATAGCAAGGTGGAGGTGGTACAAAGGGATGAAAGGTACTGTAGACTCTATTCATAGCAAGGTGGAGGTGGTACAAAGGGAGAACAAACAACTTAAAGAAACCTTGCTTGATGTACAGTGTCGATCAATGCGGGACAATCTCATATTTTCAGGGATACCGGAGAATGACAACAGCAGAGGCTGTGAGGACACAGTCCGAGATTTTATGTCAACTCAACTAAAACTGCCCACTGATGTTGTGCGTGATGTAACTTTCTCCAGAGTCCATAGAATAGGTAAGACCCCTGGAAATAGGCCACGGGCTATTATTGCATGTTTTGACAAAATTAAGCAAAAGGAAATGACGAAGAACATGGGCAGAGAACTCAGAAACACTGATTTTGGAATGAATGATCACTTCCCCACCGAGATCAATGAAAGGAGAAAAAAACTATATCCCATCATGAAGGAAAAACGTTGCCTGAATCAACGAGTCTCCATGGTGATGGATAAACTTTATATCAACGGGCAATTGTATCGGGACTCTAGAGTAACTCCCTGGCTATTTTAATTTAATGTTCAAATTTGAGTTTGTATGTTGTAGTGTATCATGACAACTTCAACTATAACGAATACATTCTCTATTGATCTTCACTTGACAAGGAAAGGGTTGCATATAGCTCAGGTTAATGTATGTAGCCTTCCTAACAAAATACATGAGGTTTTTAACTTGGTCAAGATAAATAATATTCATATTTTGGCCTTGACCGAAACGCATTTAGATGCATCTGTAAATGATGGGCAAATTAACATTCATGGATATAGTCTACTTAGAAGGGACAGGAATAGGAATGGTGGGGGTGTAGCACTGTATATTCAGAATCAGATACCTTTTAAGAGGAGGGATGACCTTAATGTATGTCAAGTAGAGGCACTATGGGCTCAAGTACATCTGCCTCACCAGGCAGCCATATTGGTGGGATGTGTGTACAGACCTCCTAGCTCTAAGGTGTCCTATTTGGATGACTTATGCACTGGGTTTGACAAGGCCACAGATAGCAACAGAGATGTATTTATCTTGGGTGATTTTAATATAAATTGGAAGGATCACAATAATTTGAATAGAACAAAATTGATGAGATATGCTATGAACTGTGGTTTGAAACAAATGGTTAATGATACTACTAGATCATCAATTAAGTTGGGTCATCGTTCAGACACATGCATTGATCTGATTTTCTGTAATATACCATCGCAATGCTTAAAAGCCAGATCAATGCCAGTGGGCTGGACAGACCATAATATTGTGACCGTAACCATGAACACCAAGGTTCCAAAGAAACCCCCTAGGATTGTGGTCAAGAGAAATTTTAAAACATTTAATTATGAGCTATTTCTAAATGATTTGGCTGCTGTACCCTGGGAGCTGATTTATCTAGAGGATGATTTAAATCACGCTACAGAATGTTTTATTGATTTGCTCACTGAGGTTATGGACCATCATGCCCCTATAAGAAAGAGTACAGTTGGTGCACGTCCATCTCCATGGATTGATGATGAACTGGGTGAGGCTTTTTCTCAAAGAAATATGTTAAAAGTCTTAGCAGCCAAGTCAAAACTAGAAATTGATGAACAGAATTATAGAACATTTCGTAATTATGTAGTTAAATTGAATCGAAGGGAAAAAAAGTTATTTTTCAACAATGCTTTTATTGATTGTAAAAATGATTCTAAAAAGGTATGGAATACAGTTAAGGGTTTACTTGGTACATCTATCTCATCATGCCCATCTAGTGTGGAGGTTGACGGGAGAATAATAACAAAACCAGTTGATATTGCCAATCATTTTGCAGATTTTTTCACAAAGAAAATTAATTTACTGAGCAACAATGTAAACATACATTCTTCCAAACAAGCTATTGTCCAATGGATTGATGATCATATTATGAGCAACAAGATCTGCTCTTTTAGTCTGCAAACAGTGTCAGTGGAGGAGGTGTTAAACCTTTTGAAGTCATTACCTGATGGGAAATCTACAGGTTATGATCTTATGGACAATTTTTTGCTTCGCTGTGCTGCTCCCCAGATTGCAGTTCCACTGAGATACATATTTAATTGGTCACTGGAAAAGGGGATGTTTGCAAATGTATGGAAGCATGCTAAACTTTGTCCTATTCCAAAAGACTGCAAAGAACCCGCTACTCCTGCCAATAGTCGACCAATTAGTCTACTCCCTACACTCAGTAAGATATTGGAGGGTATTGTGAGTAGACAAATATGGGAGTACATGGAAAATAATGATCTGATTACAGCCAATCAGCATGCTTATTGCAAAAATCATTCCACTACCACTGCATTGGTTGACATGACTGACCAGTGGCTCAATGCTATGGATAATGGCAAGTTTGTGGGGGTACTATTTTTAGATTTCAGTGCAGCATTTGATTTAGTGGATCATGAGATAATTTTGACAAAATTAATGCATTATGGTTTTAAGGAGGTAGCATTGAATTGGGTACAGTCATATCTAACTGACAGGAAACAGTCCACCTATATCAAATGGTTCATTTTCTTCCCCTCATGCTTTAAACTGTGGAATACCGCAGGGCAGCTGCCTTGGGCCACTTCTTTATTTAATATATACCAACGACCTTTCCTATGCCCTAGCTGAAACTCAAGCTACTGTATTTGCAGATGATACTACAATTTATGCAGCAGGACAATCGGTTCAACAGGTACAGCAAGCTTTACAAGGAGATTTGGAGAATATTAGGGAGTGGGTTTGCCAGAATAAACTTGTTTTAAACACCAAGAAAACCAAAGTTATGTTGGTCTGTTCCACTAGGAAAAGGCCAAAACAGCATGGGATACAATTAAGTATGGGAGGAGTACAAATTGAAGAAGTGGCAGAAACCAAACTATTAGGAGTGCAGCTAGACAACTGCTTATCATGGTCATCTCAAATAACTAATCTATGTAAAAAAATTATTAAAACAGCATGCATAATCAGAAGGATAGCTAAATATTTACCAGGAAAAATTCTTAAGCAAATAACACAAGCTTTAATTGAGAGTCAAGTGAACTACTGTTCTGTGGTCTGGGGAAATGCATCATCAAGTGAAGTTAGGAGGCTGCAGATTGCACAGAACAAAGCAGCAAGGATTGTTTTACGGTGGAGATATGGTTTTTCTGTTGCAGTCATACGCAATGTTCTTGGTTGGTCATCAATCGACAAGATAATTGAAAAAAACATGCTTATTTTATTTCATAATATACATCATTTAAAACGGCCAAGTACAATTCACAACGGCAATCAGTTGGTAAGAGACAGACATTCCGTAAATACTAGGAATAGATTGTCCACCATCTATGCGTTATCCAGACAGAAAAGAGAAATAGGCAAAAGAACATTTCGATTTAGAGCAATAAAGAAATGGAATAAATTAACTGAGCAAACCAGAAACCTTTCAATATATACATTTAAACATTATTTTAAAACAATTTAAATATAATACACAGAAATGTTGTGGGATTACAGTAGATGAAGAATTCATATTTTTTAGATTGATTATTTATTTTTATTACGTTAGTATATTATGTATGTTTGTAATAGTGTGTTATATGTGAAAATGTGTTCGTATATAAATTGTTTTTTAATATTTAAGGACTCTTGGAAGATTAGTCCAAATGGGGACTAAAAGAGATCCAAATAAAATAAAATCAAATCAAATGCTGCAGAACGTTTTTGGTACCCTTCCCTGGATCTGTGCCTATACACAATCCTGTCTCTGAGCTCTACGGACAATTCCTACTACTTCATGGCTTGGTTTTTGCTTTGACATGCACTGTCAACTGTGGGACCTTATATTAGACAGGTGTGTGCCTTTCCAAATCATGTCCAATCAATTGAATTTACCACAGGTGGACTCCAATCAAGTTGTACAAACATCTCAAGGATGATCAATGGAAAAAGGATGCACCTGAGCTCAATTTCAAGTCTCATAGCAAAGGCTCTGAATACTTATGCAAATAAGGTTTTTCTGTTTTTATTTGTAATAAACTTGCAAAAAAAAATCAAAAAACCTGTTTTTGCTTTGTTTTTAATGGGGTATTGGATGTAGATTGATGAGGAAAAAAATGTATTCAATCAATTTTACAATAAGGCTGTAACATAACAAAACATGGAAAAAAGGAAAGGGTCTGAATACTTTCTGAGTGCACTGTATTCTGTTAATAGAATATGAGTATTTTGTACACTGAATAACTGCTTGCACAGCAGACAGTGTGTTGATTTAGAAACTCATTAGCCATTGACGCAGCAGCCAACGCTGCAAAGTAAACCTGCGAAATCAAGCATGAGAGAACCTGGTGTACTGCTGGAGTAATGAGATTGACTCAGATCTGACCATGCTGATGGAGACACAATACTTGATTAATGATTTTCTTCCTAACATTTTACCATTTATACCAAACTTTGGCGCTCATATGTGAACTAAAGTGTGCAACGCAGTTGTGACTGCTTTTTCAGTATGACTCATGCATATCACTGCATGAATAAAACAAATGTAACTTACTTCCTTATTTCCATGGCTTCCTTGTTGTCGTGCCTGAAGAAGTCGTAGGACTTGTAAGCTTTGACGGCCTCTCGGCGGTAGACACCCAAGTTAAACACTACAAAACGAACAAAATGGCATCAACAATAGAGTTATGACTAGCTTTTATCAGTGACTACATGGTCTACTGTCTCCTATCATAGAAATGGGACTGGTTTAAAGTAGGATCCTATTCAACATGGGGCGTCTCAGTTCTCAGGAGCTTTAAAACTTGACAGCTACCTAATTAATGAAAGTACCTTACTTTGTAGGCCACAATACACTTGTGATTTAAAGTTGAGTCATGTGCTTATTTAATGATATCTCAAAAACCAGAGGGTTAATAGTCAATAGTCTGTCATAATGGAAGACTTAAACAGACATGTCTAATGTCTTCAAAAGTAAAGTTGTAGAGAGGCTGTCTTTCCCCACTCACCTTTGGTTGGCACCCCTATCCAGTTGAGATATCGTGTCAGTTTCTTAGACATGTAGGTCTTTCCCCTGGCAGGTAGGCCGATCATTACGATCACTGTGGGAGAGTTTGTCATGTAGGATGCCCATGCTGAACAAAAAGACAGACAGACAGACAGACATAATATAGTGCATTCACATTGGACTAAATCAGATACTACTGTATACTGTCTATACAGTATACCTACAAATGATACACATCCCTGACAATGAAATGAGATACAGTAGATAAGGCAAAACAATTGAACTATCAAAGTGGTTGGTTGGTTGGTGTGATCAAACATCACTGGATTCATTTCTTGTCCTTGATTTCCCATGTACTGTATACTCGGATGAAAAGGGATAGATCAAAGTGCACTGGCAAGCCATAGTTTGCTATTCTTATATCAATTACGGACACAACAGGACTGCAGATAGGCTGAATACTGTTCAGAATATGGGCTAATTATAATCATATTTCAATATAATATGCATTATACAAATATGATGTGGAAAGAGAATGAATCATTTGTCCAAAATATGCCCAAAGGAATCATTTTCAGAGAAGACTAATCTCTCACAATATTATTGATGCACTTGTATTTCTTTTAAACTCGTTTGCTTGAGAATGTGTGCATCAGCTCCATGTGTTGCATGTCAGACATAGGGACAGCTTTCAGAGATAAAGCCAAAACAACACCTGCAGACTCATTCTGTGCCAGTCAAAACAACCCGAGGCAATCACGCTGACTGCAGTGTTGCCGTCCTGCTCATGACCCTGCCTGTGCACAGCTCTCCTGCATTGAAGATTTTTCTCTGGGAGACTTATCAGTACTTACAGCATTTCTTCTCATTAATTCTGAGCTCTGTTTTCTTGGCTTCAGCAGAGTTGGCCAAGCCAGTCTTTCTCTGAATGGTTGCTGACATGTTGAAGTTGTGTCCTTGTTGAGTCAGGTTTCCAAAGGCTCTAGAAGAGCATCGCCCCAGACAATCTGAAACAGAAGGTTGATTTATTGTAGCAGTAGGTCTAGGCCTAGTAACTGAGTATATTAGTATTTCATTTCTTAGTAACTCATAACATTTTCATGTCTATTCCCTGAATAAGAATAACTAATTTATTCACTATCTCAACAATGTTCAATTAAATTAAAGTACTTTTATAAAATGTAAAAGCACTTCAAAAATGGCAATACATTAAGTAATATGAGTTTGATATTAACTTTCAAATAAATGACAAAGTAATGGTATATGACTTGACATATTGCTGTAATATAGGCTACTTTTATATTCTGTCCACAGCCTTCAAGGACATAGTAACACAGCAAAGTGAGGGAGACTGATATCTGATCTTCACAGCCACAGTATGTAGCCTACTGCGCGACCACATCTGAGGCTATCGTCAAAAATAGCGCACGCACTAAAAACGGACATCACTAAATGATGCTAAAGGAAGCCATTTACCGCAGTACGCTATGCAATATAATTAAGCGACGACACTACTGTAGTGCAATGGTAGTCTCGGGCCGGGGTCTTAAAATGTCTGTCTGGAACACTGATAATAGGCTTATTGGTTGTTTCGCACACATACACTCACCAAAGCTATTGCAATTTACCTGCAATATGCGAGACGATGAGGCAATTAGAACTGAAAAGGATAATCTGACGACGGATACGCGATCTTTGGCTCTACGAGGTTTCTGTACGTCTGGTCGGGGTCGACGCTGTCCTTCGTATGTTGGTGGCGCGGACCCGGTTGATGCCCTTCCAATAATTACCACAGCCACACAGTTCAAATATATTGTAATTCATGAAAACAAAAATGTGCTTTTTGGTCTTAATTTAAAGATAGGGGTAAGCATAAGACTAGAAGGGTCGTTAATATTAGGTTTAAAATCACATTTTAAGATACATTGTAGAAATAGGCGGGGTTTATGACTTTGTGGCTGTGGTAACTATTGACTACACCTTCCAAACCAGAAAAGCATGAGGTGTGCCTGAGTCACAATTTCCTTACCGTAATCTTCATCATATACAGACCTCTAAAGCGCATAGGCAGTAAACATCAGATTATATGCATTGACCAGACAGCAGTAATAATACAATCATCGGCCTATTGAAGGTCTTTATCAAACTATACTATTTGTGCATTTGCTTAGCATAACATGGGATGCTCGAGGGTGGAGTTCCTGCAGGAACAGTGGAGGCTCCTCAGAGGAGGAAGGGGAGGACCATCCTCCTCAATGAATTTCATAAAAATGGTAAAACATTGAAAAAGTTAGATAAAACTATACTAAACATATTGTCACCAAATAAATGATTAAAACACACTGTTTTGCAATGAAGGTCTACAGTAGCCTCAACAGCACTCTGTTGGGTAGCACCATGGTGTAGACGGAGGACAGCTAGCTTCCGTCCTCTTCTTGGTACATTCACTTCAATACAAAACCTAGTAGGCTCTTGGTTCTCACCCCCTTCCATAGACTTACACAGTAATTATGACATGCATGAACTGACATGTTGCCCACCCAATCAAAGGAACAGAGAATGAATCTAGTACTGAACGCATAAGCTACAGCTAGCTAGCCCTGCAGTGCATAAAATGTTGTGAGTAGTTGACTCAAAGAGAGAGAAAAGACAATAGTTGAACAGTTTTCAACAAATGAATTGCTTCAAAAATGAAGGAGAAGCAAGAGAGAGAGTACATTTTTTTCACTTTCAGTTTCACTTACTTAGCTAGCAAAGGTAGCTGGCTAGTTTAGTTACTCAAAACACCCTGCTCAAACAGCGGGATGCTATATTAGCTAGCTGGCTATGACTATCCAACACAACACGGGAACTCTTCAAAGTCAATGTAAGCTTTTTGATTTATTAATGTATTACCTCCAGGGGCCGCCAGTGTAACTGCTTACTGACTATACACTGTAACTTTACTGCATGATTGTAGCAGGTTTACTAATGTATTAGTTCTATTAGCTATGTTGACTAGGACGTTACTTTAGCTAATATGGGGACAATGATGTAGGCTGTGTGTAGCGGTTATGACATGGTTTAGCTTGGAAAGGTTTATCCGCCTGGTCACATACAGCTGATGTGTTGTTCATTGCAGTCCACAAACGATGGGAAAAGGTGAGAGGAGAGTGCGTAGAGGCGAGAAGGAATACAATGTGGCTGCTATGAAAGTGAACTGTGTTTATGCGTGATCAGGTGTGTATTCATTCCGCCAATTCTGTTGAAAAAACGTTTCTTAAACGGAAGCAAACAAAACAGGGATAAAAATACCTGAATTTGTCCAATAGAAATTCTCGTTTGCAACTGTTGGGACTAATGATTACACCCTAGATAAACTAAATGTAGGCAAGAGTGTGCAAGGCAGTATTGAATGTGTCAACAACGTCTGTCATCTCAATTTTTTTCTCTCGACCTGTGCACCTACGTTGTAAACTTTCATTCATAAGCTAGGTTGTAGCAACCTCATGATGGGTATAGGGAAAATTAGAGTATCATGTAGTAGCCTAAACCTATCAATGTTATATTGAACAGGGTTAATGGAATATGAATGACAGTCATCCAACATGCTGTAATAGAAATAAGGCCATGCTCATGGAAAAAAAAATTGGTCTCCCTCATCATAAACGGCACTGACCGCCACTGTGCAGGAATGTCCACATGCAGGAACACCCCGAATTGTGGGCTGCAGTTGCACACTGCTGATGATGGCATGTCCAAAGGTTACAAGTTACAGTGCCTTCAGAAAGTATTCACACCCCTTGACTTTTTACACATTGTTGTTAATAAAGTGGGATTAAAATGGATTTAATTGACTTTTTTTGTCACTGATCTACACAAAATACTCTGTGATGTCAAAGTGGAAGAAAAATTCTAACATTTGCAAAACATTAATGAAAATAAAACACTAATATACACTACATGACCAAAAATATCCAAGTACAGTCTCATGGGATAACCAGCTCTCTTTAGAACAAGAATGATACATTCATTCTCTGACTATAAATATCTGATGGAAATGTGAGAGGGATGGTTTTCAATTATAGGACAAATATTAAAGATGAGACTGCTAAGATTAAAGTATCTGATTGGTTGATATTATACATGTGGACATTTAGATGAAGCCATATCAAGTTAGTTGAAGTTGCATGAGGAAAGATACACTACATGATCAAAAGTATGTGGACACCTGCTCGTCGAACATCTCATTCCAAAATCATGAGCATTAATATAGAGTTGTTCCCCCCTTGCTGCTATAACAGTCTCCACTCTTCTGGGATGGCTTTCCACTAGATGTTGGAACATTGCTGCAGGGACTTGCTTCTAGTTGCCTAGTTAAATATAATAAAATAAAAATACTCAGCCATAAGAGCATTAGTGAGGTCGGGCACAGATGTTTGGCGATTAGGCCTGGCTCGCAGTTGGAGTTCCAATTCATCCCAAAGGGGTCCGAAGGGGTTGAGGTCAGGGCTCTGTGCAGGCCAGTCAATTTCTTCCTCAACGATCTTGACAAACCATTTGTGTGTGGACCTCGCTTTGTGCATGGAGGCATTGTCATGCTGAAACAAGAAAGGGCCTTCCCCAAACTGTTGACACAAAGTTGGAAGCACAGAATTGTCCAGAATGTCATTGTATGCTGTAGCATTAAGATTTCCCTTCACTGGAACTAAGGGGCCTAGCCCGAACCATGAAAAACAACCCCAGACCTTTATTCCTCCACCACACAACTTTACAGTTGATATTATCCAGAGAGGGTGAAGCGGGATTCATCACTCCAGAGAAAGCGTTTCCACTGCTCCAGAGTTCAATGGCGGCGAGCTTTACACCACTCCAGCCAACGCATGGTGATTGCGCATGGTGATCTTAAGCTTGTGTGTGCGGCTGCTTGGCCATGGAAACCCATTTTATGAAGCTCCCAACCAACAGTTCTTGTGCTGACGTTGCTTCCAGAGGCAGTTTGGAACTCGGTAATGAATGTTGCAACCGAGGACAGACTATTTTTATGCGCCTCGTGCTTCAGCACTTGGGGGTCCCGTTCTGTGAGTTTGTGTGGTCTACCACTTCACGGCTGAGCCGATATTGCTCCTAGACCTTTCCACTTCCCAAAAACAGCACTTCGAGTTGACTGGGGCAGCTCTAGCAGGGCAGAAATTTGACAAACTGACTTGTTAGAAAGGTGGCATCCCATGATGGTGCCATGTTGAAAGTCACGGAGCTCTTTAGTACGGCCATTTTACTGCCAATGTGTGGCTATGGAGATTGCATGGCTCGTGCTCGATTTTATACACCTGTCAGCAACGGGTGTGGCTGAAATAGCCGAATCCACTAAATTGAAGGCGTGTCCACATACTTTTATATATCTAGTGTATCTTGATTACATCATAAGCATTCAACTGCTTGAGTCAATACATGTTAGAATCACCTTTGGCAGCAATTACAGTTGTGTCTTTCTGGGTAAGGCTCTAAGAGCTTTGCACACCTGGATTGTAGAATATTTGCACATCATTATTTTAAAATTTCTTCCAGCTCTGTCAAGTTGGTTGTTGATCATTGCAAGACAACCATTTTCAAATCATGCCATAGATTTTCAAGCCGATTTAAGTCAAAACTGTAACTAGGCCACTCAGGAACACTCAATGTGGTATTGGTAAGCAACTCCAGTGGTTATTTGGCCTTGTGTTTTAGGTTATTGTCCTGCTGAAAGGTGAATTTGTCTCCCAGTGTCTGGTGGAAAGCAGACTGAACCAGGCTCTATTCCATTTCTTTTATCCTAAAAAAAACTCCCTCGTCCTTGCCGATGACAAGCATACCCATAACATGATGTAGGAACCACAATGCTTGAAAATATGAAGTCGTACTCAGAAATGTGTTGTGTTGGATTTTCCCCAAATATAACGCTTTGTATTCAGGACATACAGTTGAAGTCGGAAGTTTACATACACTTAAGTTGGAGTCATACACTTAGGTTGGACCACGCAGCCATCATACCGCTCAGGAAAGAGACGCGTTCTGTCTCCTAGAGATGAATGTACTTTGGTGCGAAATGTGCAAATCAATCCCAAAACAACAGCAAAGAACCTTGTGAAGATGCTGGAGGAAACAGGTACAAAAGTATCTATATCCACAGTAAAACGAGTCCTATATCGACATAACCTGAAAGGCCGCTCAGCAACGAAGAAGCCATTGCTCCAAAACCGCCATAAAAATGCCAGACTACGGTTTGCAACGGCACATGGGGACAAAGATCATACTTTTTGGAGAAATGTCCTTTGGTCTAATGAAACAAAAATAGAACTGTTTGGCCATAATGACCAACGTTATGTTTGGAGGAAAAAGGAGGATGCTTGCAAGCCGAAGAACACCATCCTAACCGTGAAGCACGGGGGTGGGGGTGCTTTGCTGCAGGATGGACTGGTGCACTTCACAAAATAGATGGCATCATGAGGGAGGAAAATTATGTGGATATATTGAAGCAACATCTCAAGACATCAGTCAGGAAGTTAAAGCTTGGTTGCAAATAGGTCTTCCAAATGGACAATGAACACAAGCATACTTCTAAAGTTGTGGCAAAATGGCTTAAGGACAACAAAGTCAAGGTATTGGAATGGCCACCACAAAGCCCTGACCTCAATCCTACAGAAAATATGTGGGCAGAACTGAAAAAGCGTGTGCGAGCAGAGGAGGCCTACAAACCTGACTCAATTACAGAGCTGTCAGTAGGAATGGGCCAAAATTCACCCAACTTATTGTGGGAAGCTTGTGGAAGTCTACCCGAAACATTTGACCCAAGTTAAACAATTTAAATGCAACGCTACCAAATACTAATTGAGTGTATGTAAACTTCTGACCGACTGGGAATGTGATTAAAGAAATAAAAGCTGAAATAAATCAATCACTCTCTACTATTATTCTGACATTTCACATTCTTAAAATGAAGTGGTGATCCGAACTGACCTAAAACAGGGAATTTTTACTAGGATTAAATGCCAGGAATTGTGAAAAACTGAGTTTAAATGTATTTGTCTAAGGTATATGTAAACTTCAACTGTAAGTTCAAGTTTTGCAGTTTTACTTTAGAGCCTTATTGCAAACAGGATGCACATTTTGGAATTCTGTATAGGCTTCCTTATTTTCACTCTGCAATTTAGGTTAGTATTGTGGAGTAACTACAATGTTGTTGATCCATCCTCAGTTCTGTCCTATCGCAGACATTCAACGCTTACGGTTTTAAGTTACCATTGGGCTTATGGTGAAATCCCTGAGCGGTTTCCCTCCTCTCCGGCAACTGAGTTAGGAAGGACACCTGTATCTTTGTAGTGACTGGGTGTATTAATACACTATCCAAAGTGTAATTAATAACTTCACCATGCTCAAAGGGATATTCAATGTCTGCTTTTCATTTTGATTTTACCCATCTATCAGTAGGTGCCCTTGTATTTATGCCTGCCATAACAAAGGGGTTGAATACTTATGGACTCACGACATTCCAGTTTTTACATTTTTAGTTCATTTGTAAAAATGTCTAGAAACATAATTACACTTTGACAGTGTGGGCTATTGTTTGTAGGCCAGTGTGACAATATCTCAATTTAAACAATTTTAAATTCAGGCTGTTACACAACATGTGGAAAAAGTCAGTGTGAATACTTTCTGAATGCACTGTATGTCAGTAATGAAATACTGAAAAACCATAAATAAATAAATCCCCCATAAAATCTATATTAAATTCCCTTAAATATCACAAAATACGTTTAGAGTAGTTTAATATATCCTATTGAAAAGAAAATACGTAATTAAGTTAGTTCAGTAATCCATTTTGAAGATCTATAGATTTTTCATTGAAAAAGTATTCTACATTATATAACAGCTGTGTTTGAGAGAGTACATGTATACTAAACAAAAATATAAACGCAACATGTAAAGTGTTGGTCCCATGTTTTATGATCTGAAATTTAAAAAAACACACAAAAAGCTTATTTCTCTCAAATTTTGAGCACAAATTTGTTTACATCCCTGTTAGTAAGCATTTTTCCTTTATCTAGACAATCCATCCACCTGACACGTGGCATATCAAGAAACTGATTAAACAGCATGATCATTACACATGTGCACCTTGTGCTGGGGACAATATAAAGGCCAGGAAATGTCATGCTGACTGCAGGAAAGTCCACCAGAGCTGGTGCCAGAGAATTTAATGTTCATTCCTCTACCATAAGAAGCCTTCAACGCCGTTTTAGAGAATTTGGCAGTACGTCCAACCGGCCTCCCAACTGTAAACCATGTGTAACCACGCCAGCCCAGGACTTCCACATCCAGTTTCTTCACCTGCGGGATCGTCTGACACTAGCCACCCGGACAGCTGATGAAATTGTGGGTTTGCACAACCGAAGAATTTCTGCACAAACTGTCAGAAACTGTCTCACGGAAGCGCTGATTCAGAAGGATTGGGTTAAACGTGGAAGACATTTTAGTTGAATGCAATCAGTTGTACAGCTCATCATCCTCACCAGGGTCTTGGCCTGATTGCAGTTTGGCGTTGTAACCGACTTCAGTGGGCAAATGCTCACTTTCGATGGCCACTGGCACACTGGGAAAGTGTGCTCTTCACAGATGAATCCCGGTTTAAACTGTACCGGGCAGATGGCAGACAGCGTGTATGGCATCGTGTGAGTGGCTTGCTGATGTCAACTTTGTGAACAGAGAAATCCATGTGAAATCCATGGTGGCGGTGGGGTTATGGTATGGGCAGGTATAAGCTACGGACAACGAACACAATTGCACATTATCAATGGCAATTTGAATGCATAGAGATACCATGATGAGATCCTGAGGCCCATTGTCGGGCCATTCATCCACTGCTATCACCTCATGTTTCAGCGTGATAATGCATGGCCCATGCCGCAAGGATCTGTACACAATTCCTGGAAGCTAAAAATGTCCCAGTTCTTTAATGGGTTGCATACTCACCAGACATTTCACCCATTGAGCATGTTTGGGATGCTCAGGATCGACGTGTATAACAGCATGTTCCAGTTCCTGTCAATATCCAGCAACTTCGCACAGACATTAAAGAAGAGTGGGACAACATTCCACAGGCCACAATCAACAGCCTGATCAACTCTATGCGAAGGAGATGTGTCGCGCTGCATGAGGTAAATGGTGGTCACACCAGATACTGACTAGTTTTCTGATCCACGCCCCAAACTTTTTTTAAGGTATCTGTGACCAACAGATGCATATCTGTATTCCCAGTCATGTGAAATCCATAGATTAGGGCCTAATGAATTTATTTCAATTGACTGATTTCCTTATATGAACTGTAACTCAGTAATATCTTTGAAATTGTTGCATGTTGCGTTTATATTTTTGTTCAGTGTACATGTCAAACCACACTGGAATGTCCAATTCTTTTATAAGAATTTGTTAATTCTCATTTCCTATTCCATCCTTTCTCCATGTCTTAAAATGGTTTACATTCAAATGGCCAGCAAATTTCTCAGTGTTCAGAAGGCCCCCATTGGCTACTGTTTCTCCATGTGAGAGCCAGGAAGTGGTCAGGTCCAGGGACATTCCAGATTCAGGCACTGGGTTACTGGAACTGCTGCAGCAGATGTAGTAGTCAAGGATGTGTATATCATTCATTGTCAAGAGTTCATGCTTATGTATGACCACACTGGTATTGTGTGATTGAAAGTTCAATGTTCCTGGGAGGGAAGGCACTGAGATGCATAGGCGATCACTCAGTAGATTTGCACAGATAGCAAGCTGTGGATGGTAGGAGTTGGCAGTCTCCATTGTCCAACAGTTAGTGGTTTAGCATTAAGGCTTGATCTTCCACAGCTGTAGAAGAGACAACAAGGAGGGTGCATTTAAAAACACAGCACATATACTCACTTTTGGAAGTTAATACAAATGTACTAGGAGGAAAACAACTCTGACAGAGGTGAAGAATCACTGTTTGGAAAACATATCAGTGTTTTTTTTTTTTACCTTTATTTAACCAGGCAAGTCAATTAAGAGCAAATTCTTATTTACAATGACGGCCTACCCCGGCCGATGCTAGGCCAATTGTACTCCACCACATATCAGTGTTCAGCTACAGCACTGTGGTATTAGAAGTGTCTCCACTCACTCTGATGTTGAAGCCGAGCAAATCGCTGACCACAGCGGAGACTGCAGACAGGATGACCACGCGTGTGATGTTGTAGATGAGAGGGTTCACAGTCAGACCCAGCAGTCGGAAGGGGGTGTCAAGCTCCTGTGAAAGGGTTGGTATGAAAAGCTAGAGATGCTTTCACTGCACGTTATGCTGAATAAACTACCAGCCCAGAAGATGTGACTCAGTCCAAATATTCATAATGCGGATAAAGTTTAAAGACATGCTTACTTTCATTAATTTTGTTGCAAGCTTCAGAACATTGTTCACTATGTTCAACATTTCTTTCTTGTTGGGCTTCTTTTCCATCTTAAGATACAAGTTGATCTGAAAGAATTGAGGACATGCATTAATGAAAGTATTTAAGTGGTCTGTCTGCGTGTGCACGTGTGTGTGTCGTAGGGAGCCTCACCTGTTCTGTCAGCAGCACTGACACGTTGCTGTATTTACAGTTGGTCTCGGAGCCCAGGGTGGCCAGGCGGAGCAGGAAGAGGATGAGAGAGGAACCCCACACCATGAGCTCCCAGTTGGTCTCCGAGTCCAGGAAGGTGTGGTGACTGTTCAGGAGCTGGGAATTAGATAGAAAAAGAGTACTCGATCTTTCATCGATTGAGTTTCTACAGGTTGAACCTTAACCAATGCCCATTCATGACACGGGGAAGGTAAATCATGGTGTTTCCTGGAATCCTGTGTATTTATCAGAGATACACACACTCTTTCTTATAGATATGTCTGACCTGTGTACACAAGATGAAGGCGATGGAGAGGGCCAGGAGGAAGATGGAGGAGACGATGACATCAACGGAACGCTGGGGCCCACGTCTCTGTGATGAACGGGGAAAAAGGGTGAGACATTAATCAATGAGGGTAAGACATTAATCACCCCCTACTGGTCAAAGCCATACAATGAAGTATACCTAAAAAAAGTCATAGGAGTAGTGAGAGTAAGTCAGACCTTGAGGAAGGAGCGGAGCGACAGCCACATCTTTATGTTCTGCACATTCTTCAGCCTGAAATGGGGGATTTCCCACTTCTTAGCCTTTCGTGCTGAGGTGATGTGGTTGAAGAGTTTGGCGAAAACAAGCCGCTGTTGTTGAAAGAGAACCACGCAAAAAAGTATGTCAACCACACCATTTCCAGCATGTTTGTTTTGTAGTGGTATGTCTACTACAGTACAGTGGGACTAACATGCTGACCTGTTTGTAGGTCCTCTCTGCCACACACATCATGAAGAAGAAGAGTCCTGTGAGGCAAAGCCTCTCCACGGTGGTGATGAAGAAGAAGGCGTAGATCTGGGTGTTGGGCGGCCCCACCACCATGACAGCCAGCTCTACCAGGGACAGAGAGCTCAGGCGCTTCATGTCCAGCCGCTGTGCCAGGCGGAAGACAAAAGGAAGCAGTGCCAGTGTGGCAGTGAACAACCCCCCCAGGGCTAGGTAACCCATGCCCTGCTCCACCACCTTCACCTACACAGGAGAAATTACCTCTGTTAGGAGGACAGTGGCATGGAGCACAGAGTACATAGTCCTAATAGTGTTTCTATAAATAGAATCAGACAGAACCCCTTTCCAGTCCTAAAGCATTACAGACCAGCATTCCCTCAGTATTGAATGTGTGTTAATTCTACCAAAAAGGTATCAGTGTGTAATGAAGTGGTCATAGGAGGTGTACCCGTGTAAGGATGATCCCACTGATCTCCAGTACTGACATATCTGCTTTCTTGCACTCCCCCTGCTCCCAGATGATGACACTGACTCGGTCTCTGGATGGGTGGCACGCCTGCAGCCACGATAGATGGCCCTGTCGGGAGAGAAAGCTGGTGAGCTGATATATACTTACCTTTTCTGTGATTAAAGTGAGTCCTTGTGGACGGACCCACCTGCAGCAGGGTCTCATCATCACTGCTGAGAGTGGTGAACGGGGGTAGGGTCAGGCCAGGGCCGCATCGCCCGTCCCCCTCACTGTCACTGCTGCCACTGGAGGCGGTGTCAGGCCCCTGAAGAAGCTCCTCCCATATTGTGTCATCTGTGTCAGAAGCCGGGCGTGAGACTTCGGACCTCAGGCGCTCCACTTCATGAGGTTTCACCTTAGTGTCCATGGCACCTCCACTACTTTCCTCCTGTGCAAATAATAGGTCAAACTAAATGTCCCCCTTTCACTCTGGCTACAATAAACAGAGCAGGACTCACTGCCTCTTAAGGTTTACCTGAGGTGATGAGGGGTTTGAGAAGGAGTGAAGGCGTCTCTTCCTGAGGACAGAGGCAGGTATAGTTCCAGCTACACCAGTAGGTCGTTTTTCTTCCTCATCCTCCTCACTGGAAAGTTCGTCAGAGGCCCCAAAGCCTGACTTTCTCTGGTTGTTCTGGAACAGCATCACAATCAACAATAGAATCCGCAGGATTAACAGCAACACCACCTTGGTAGCCAAAATGTCAATCACAGACAAAGCCCCATCTTAAAAGCCCCGCCCAGCCTTACAACCCGCTAGACAAATTTGCTCAGGCAACACAAAAAGGTAACAAATACATTTTGAGATTGCCCACACACATGAAAATGGGAACTTTTGGAACCCTGGTAGTCCTTAACACTCAAACCTTATACGGGTAAAAATTGCAGATTTGGGCAGTGATAGGCACCTAAATTTGAATGCAGTGGCTGTACAGTAACATGCTATAAATGATGTCAGAGCTCAGGCTCTGCGCTTCAGTGCTTTATAGGTTTTGACTGACAGCTGTTCTGAACTTGAGCACCTAGTGCATCAAAAAGTTGTACACATCCCTCCCACTGAGTGAGAAACGCTGTAAATTAAGAGGACTTGATGACATGTTAATACATTATATTAATGCCGCTTTGATTTCATACAAGCAAACACCCGTGAATTCAAATGTGCACTTCACATTTCCATTTAATTTAAACTCATGACATATACAGTGTAAGGCTGTCCCCGAGAGTCGTCCTGTTCTTTCGACCAATCGATTGGTTGAAAATGTTTTACATTTATATTTCCATATACACTACTGTTCAAATGTTTGGGGTCACTTAGAAATGTCCTTGTTTTTGAAAGAAGAGCCAATTTTTTGTCCATTAAAATAACATCAAATTGATCAGAAATACAGTGTAGACATTGTTAATGACTATTGTAACTGGAAACGGCTGATTTTTAATGGAATATCTACATAGGCGTACAGAGGCCCATTATCAGCAACCATCACTCCTGTGTTCCAATGGCACGTTGTGTTAGTAAATCCAAGTTTATCATTTTAAAAGGCTAATTGATCATTTGAAAACATTTGTGCAATTATGTCAGCACAGCTGAAAATTGTTGTGCTGATTAAAGAAGCAATAAAACTGTCCTTCTTTAGACTAGTTGAGTATCTGGAGCATCAGCATTGTGGGTTCGAAGCTCAAATTGGCCAGAAACAAAGAGCTTTCTTCTGAAACTCATCAGTCTATTCTTGTTGTGAGAAATAAAGGCTATTCCATGCAAGAACTTGCCAAGAAACTACCTGCAAAACACCAGTCTCAACCTCAACAGTGAAGAGGCGACTCCGGGATACTGGCCTTCTAGGCAGAGTTCCTCTGTCCAGTGTCTGTGTTCTTTTGCCCATCTTAATCTTTTATTGGCCAGTCTGAGATATGTTTTTTTCTTTGCAACTCTGCCTAGAAGGCCAGCATCCCGGAGTCGCCTCTTCACTGTTGACGTTGACACTGGTGTTTTGCGGGTACTATTTAATGAAGCTGCCAGTTGAGGACTTGTGAGGCGTCTCTTTCTCAAACTAGACCCTCTAATGTACTTGTCCTCTTGCTCAGTTGTGCACCGGAGCCTCCCACTCTAAAACCATCTACATACAGTTGAAGTCGGAAGTTTACATACACCTTAGCCAAATACATTTAAACTCAGTTTTTCACAATTCCTGACATTTAATCCTAGTAAAAAGTCCCTGTCTTAGGTCAGTTAGGATCACCACTTTATTTTAAGAATGTGAAATGTCAAAATAATAGTAGAGTGATTGATTTCAGCTTTCATCACATTCCTAGTGGGTCAGAAGTTTACATACACTCAATTAGTATTTGGTAGCATTGCATTTAAATTGTTTAACTTGGGTCAAATGTTTCGGGTAGACTTCCACAAGCTTCCCACAATAAGTTGGGTGAATTTTGGCCCATTCCTACTGACAGCTCTGTAATTGAGTCAGGTTTGTAGGCCTCCTTGCTCGCACACGCTTTTTCAGTTCTTCCCACAAATTTTCTATAGAATTGAGGTCAGGGCTTGGTGGTGGCCACTCCAAAACCTTGACTTTGTTGTCCTTAAGCCATTTTGCCACAACTTTGGAAGTATGCTTGTGGTCATTGTCCATTTGGAAGACCCATTTGCAATCAAGCTTTAGCTTCCTGACTGATGTCTTGAGATGTTGCTTCAATATATTCCACATACTTTTCCTCCCTCATGATGCCATCTATTTTGTGAAGTGCACCAGTCCCTCCTGAGGCAAAGCACCCCCACAACATGATGCTGCCACCCCCGTGCTTCACGGTTGGGATGGTGTTCTTCGGCTTGCAAGCGTCCCCCTTTTTCCTCCAAACATAACGATGGTCATTATGGCCAAACAGTTCTATTTTTGTTTCATCAGACCAGAGGACATTTCTCCAAAAAGTACGATCTTTGTCCCCATGTGCAGTTGCGAACCGTAGTCTGGCATTTTTATGGCAGTTTTGGAGCAGTGGCTTCTTCCTTGATGAGCGGCCTTTCAGGTTATGTCGATATAGGACTCGTTTTACTGTAGATATAGATACTTTTGTACCGGTTTCCTCCAGCATCTTCACAAGGTCCTTTGCTGTTGTTTTGGGGTTGATTTGCACTTTTCGCACCAAAGTACATTCATCTCTAGGAGACAGAACACGTCTCCTTCCTGAGCGGTATGATGGCTGCGTGGTCCCATGGTGTTTATACTTGCGTACTATTGTTTGTACAGATGAACGTGGTACCTTCAGGCGTTTGGAAATTGCTCCCATTGATAAACCAGACTTGTGGAGGTCTACTTTTTTTTCCCTGAGGTCTTGGCTGATTTCTTTTGATTTTCCCATGATGTCAAGCAAAGAGGCACGGAGTTTGAAGGTAGGCCTTGAAATACATCCACAGGTACACCTCCAATTGACTCAAATGATGTCAATTAGCTTATCAGAAGCTTCTAAAGCCATGACATCATGGAATTTTCCAAGCTGTTTAAAGGCAGAGTCGACTTAGTGTATCTAAACTTCTGAACCACTGGAATTGTGATACAGTGAATTATAAGTGAAATAATCTGTCTGTAAACAATTGTTGGAAAAATGACTTGTGTCATGCACAAAGTAGATGTCCTAACCGACTTGCCAAAACTATAGTTTGTTAACAAGAAATTTGTGGAGTGGTTGGAAAACAAGTTAATGACTCCAACCTAAGTGTATGTAAACTTCCGACTTCAACTGTAAGCACACTGTTTGATTAAATAATTAAGACACGCAAATGACTCATGAAAGAGCCAGATGGTCACACTGTGTTAAAAAGAAATGACAGCGAGTGCCTGTGTGACTTGCGCGCGTTGTTTCGCTCTCCTCCCTACTGCAGTGAAAAGGCACCACAACACAGCAAGTGTTGATTGCGCTGTCCGTGCTGAAGCTGGAACAGAATTTGAGCCATTTAGTTTCTTACTTGTTTCTGATTTAAAATTTCCTTACCCAAAATAGCAATTTGTTTAGGATCCTTGCTCTCTTTACGTGAAACATGTAAGCATCACATGCATGTGACCAATAGTGCCTGACCTATAGCCTATCATAATCACATCAATAAATTGGTTAGAAACTCCGAACACAGTAATGTCGACAGCAAAATGGATGCAGAGAACGTGAAAAAGAAACTCGAAATGGGCAAATGTTTACTGGGAAAGGGGAAGTCAGAACTGTGGAAGACATTTGACTTAGTTATGTAAACTATTGGAGATCCAGATAAAGGATTGTGGTATAGGAGCAAGCGTTGCATGAGTATTAGGATTGCCAAAAAGTTGCTGTTAGATTACAATATTATTTTTTCTGACCATTTGGAACAGTGTAAACAACACTAAATGAATAAGTGTACTAGAGAGTCTGTTCTATGGGGGGAAAAAGATATACGAAGCCTTTATTACAGCAGACTAAAAACAGTTGCATGCATTCCTGAATTGCGGTTTATTTATTGCATAGGCTAATTATTCAAAGCTCCCTTTGTTATTCAATTTTAAAACTAAAATGCTTGATTGCATTTCAAAGCATGAATGTCTCGTATGCTATGTGATGGCATGAACAAATGAATGACTGATTGATACAGTAGCCTGTATTGAAATATAGGCCTAAGTAAATTACGGTATTAAGACTGAACCGGACGTAGTCTTAGGCCTACAGCTCGATGGTTGAGTATACAAGGCTACTTTACAAAGCCTACTAATGATAACGACATTACTTATTATTATAAAGATGATCACAATAATAATTGTAATAATAACAATAAGAAGGAAATCAAGAAAAAGGAGGGTATAGGAGCGAGAGCTGCGTGGATATTATGTGTGACAAACAGGTGCTGTTAGATTACAATATGAATTTTCTGCCTGTTGGAACAGTGTAAACAACACTAAATAAATTATAAGTAATACTAGTCTGTTCTAACGGAAAACAATTGTAAAGCCTTTATTACAGAATAGCAAATATTAAAAACAGCCAAATCTGTGAAATGTATTTATCCGTCATTTTGCCGTTGCATGAGGCTTGGTGCTCACGGAATCAGTAGGCTATTAAACAAACACTCAAACAGGCAATGGAAGCAAAATCTGCCTTAAAAGTTTGAATACACCTACTCATTCAAGGGTTTTTCTTTATTTTTACTATTTTCTACATTGTAGAATAATAGTGAAGACATCAAAACTATGAAATAACACATGGAATCATGTAGTAACCAAAAAGTAGCCACCCTTTGCCTTGATGACAGCTTTGCACACTCATGGCATTCTCTCAACCTGCTTCATGAATGCATTTCAATTAACAGATGTGCCTTGTTAAAAGTTAATCTGTGGAATTTATTTTCTTCTCAATGCATTTGAGCCAATCAATCAAATCACAACAATGTGTTGTGACAGGGTAGGGGTGGTATACAGAAGATAGCCCTATTTGGTAAAAGACCAAGTCCATATTATGGCAAGAACAGCTCAAATAAGCAAAGAGAAACAACAGTCCATCATTACTTTAAGACATGAACGTCAGTCAATACGTACAATTTCAAGAACTTTGAAAGTTTCTTCAACTGCAGTCGCAAAAACCATCAAGCGCTGTGATGAAACTGGCTCTCATGAGGACCGTCACAGGAAAGGAAGAACCAGAGTTACCTCTACTGCAGATGATAAGTTCATTAGAGTGAGCTGCACCTCAGATTGCAGCCCAAATAAATGCTTCAAAAGTTCAACTGTTCAGAGGAGACTACATGAATCAGGACTTCATGGTCGAATTGCTGCAAAGAAACCACTACTAAAGGACACCAATAATAAGAAGAGACTTGCTTGGGCCAAGAAACACGAGCAATGGACATTAGACCGGTGGAAATTTGTCCTTTGGTCTGGTAAATCCAAATTGGAGATTTTTGGTTCCAACCGCCGTGTCGTTGTGAGACGCAGAGTAGGTGAACGGATGATCACCACACGTGTGTTTCTCACCATGAAGCATGGAGGAGGTGTGATGGTGCTTTGCTGGCGACACTGTCTGTGATGTATTTAGAATTCAAGGGACACTTAACCAGCATGGGTAGCACAGCATTCTGCAGTGATATGCCATCCCATCTAGTTTGTGCTCATTTGTTTATCAACAGGGCAATAACCCAAAACACACCTCCAGGCTGTGTAAGGGCTATTTGACCAAGAAGGAGAGTGATGGAGTGCTGCATCAGATGACCTGGCCTCCACAATCACCCAACCTCAACTCAATTGAGATGGTTTGGGATGAGTTGGACCGCAGAGTGAAGGAAAAGCAGCCAACAAGTGCTCAGCATATGTGGGAACTCCTTCAAGACTGTTGGAAAAGCATTCCAGGTGAAGCTGGTTGAGAGAATGCCAAGAGTGTGTAAAGCTGTCATCAAGGCAAAGGGTGGCTACTTTGAAGAATCTCTAATATAAAATGTATTTTGAATTGCTTAACATTTTGTTCGTTACTATATGATTCCATATGTGTTAGTTCATCGTTTTGATGTCTTCACTATTATTCTACAATGTTGAAAATAGTAAAAATAAAGAAAAACCCTTGAATGAGTTGGTGTGTCCAAACTTTTGACTGGTACTGTCAGACCCTGATCTGTTTCACCTGTCTTGTGCTTGTCTCCACTCCCCTCCAGGTGTCGCACATTTTCCCTATTATCCCTTATGCATTTATACCTGAGTTTTCTGTTTGTCTGTTGCCAGTTTGTCTTGTCTCATCAAGCCTACCAGCATGTTTTTCCGTACTCCCGTTTCTCTCTAGCCCTTGTTTTTCTAGTTTTTCCGGTTTTGACTACTCTGCCTGCTGTTCTGTACCTGTCTGACTCTGCCCTGGATTACCAACCTCTGCCTGCCTTTGACCTGTCGTCTGCCTGCCCCCTGTTTTGTTAATAAACATCTGTGATTCGAACGGTCTGCATCTGGGTCTTATCCTGTATATGGATGATGTATAAAGCCAGGCACATATAACAGTTAGGCTGTTGATTATAGACCTAATTAAGTTGGGGTTTGCTGGCTCCTCAATTTTCTTAGACAATTAGGCTAAGCCCTATTTCGCACAGGACTACTAGAGAATGTTGGTTATGTAATCATTACCCCAGAATGTCTGTTATTCCAGAGGATTAGGACGGGATTAATCTTTTCCAAACGCCCCCCTGTAATTCTTAATTTTTTTTTCAAAACAAATCGACAGTTACGACGGAAGCCTGGAGTGTTTTTTTCCCACACAAAGATATTTCAACAAGTCCAGGCGATAACAGTGTCGCCATAATATTTGAATTGAGGAAGTGTGATAATAATCATTAGGATATTTTAGCGATCCGCAGTAGACGTCCTAAATGCCCCCCAGCTGTCAGATGTGAGCTGAACAGTGCACTTGCACTGTAGATGTGTTTTAAGGCCATGGACGCAAAAGTGAACTTATCATTCCCAAACGTTTAAGTCAGTTGTATGCTGCTTTGAGATCTATTAACCACAAGGGTTACGTTAAATAGGTGCAATATTGTTCACAGATGCATTTGGCAATATTCAATTCATACGCACAAAACATATGAACAAAAGCATTCACTGTGAAAGTTGATACATGTAGGCCCTTCATATCTAGCCTATGCAGTTATTGTTTTCTTGCTCACTTGCTCAAACCGTGAGCAACACCTGTCAAACTCAGACATTTCTCTCAAAACACAGGGATGTCGATTTGCACGGGACTAGTATTGTCAAGGGCTTTGGAGTTCACTAAAAAACACTAGGTTATTCTGGCTGGAATTGTTACTCTCCTGTCATGTACAAATTATTGACATGGCAGATTCGGACAGGACTAAAATTAGATTTATTAGTGTTGCACCATTATTCTTACATAATCATATACAATTTCAGTATCACATGTCTTAGAATGATGGATTGTGCCATGAATTAGACAGGTGTTTTGTGCACATTGAAAAAAAATACAATTGCAACCGCTCGACTAAAGAAATCTCGGTCGACCAACAGCCTACCGACCAAACAATCAACCAGTCGACTAAATGGGGTCAGCCCTAATACAGTGTCAACGTTTATGATCACTATGTTTGATGTTCAGTTACAAGATGACATGGCGTCATACCCTGGGTTGTTCTGAACAGAAAGAGCCTGTTTGTCTATTGTGAAGAGATGCACCTGAATGCACTCATGACTCCTTTCTATGGGGACCAAAATTACGATCCATTTCTCTGAAATGCCTTGTGAAAGTCTAACACTAAGACCGTATTTTACAACTTAGCTAGTCACGTTGGCATTAAAACACGTTTTCAAATTATGCCCAACTGAACCAGACGGCAATTTTTAATGGACCATTTTTGGATTGCATGAAACAACAACAGTGATTGTGTGATGGCAGGGATGCAGAGTTGTGTTCCAAACAAAACAACTACAGGTTTGCATGCTCTAGTTCCTCGACGGCACAGCTAGGAGAGCTCAAAAAAGCAACTTATAGTTGAAGACTCCTCTTTGAGTCATAAAAGTGCATTTACATTTAGGAACTCTACACACTTTGGAGAGGTGTGTGGCCACTTGGAGACACCAGTCAGTCCTCTCAGTCAAACCCTTGTCACTTTTGTTGTCTTATGTTGCACCTACCCCACATTTTCCAGGAATATACTTATTATCATGTTAATGAATGTAACCAGAGTATTTTCAGACTTCGCTATCAACAAATGTGGCAAAAAGTACAGTAAACGTAAAATGCACAAAAAATCAACTGTGTAATGTTTGGATTCAGTGTTGTGTCAGGTGAACTGTTGTGTCCTCAACTTTGGTCTAATAATTTTCCCATAATCTCCAAACTATTCCCTTGCTATTGCTACCATGGTTATGCATTTCATATTTCTTCTGTAAGAAACAATTCAATTTAGCCCCATCCATATAGGTCAATTCCTAGAGTGTAAAGGGTTAACGACTGCTTGACTCACAAACATGAATTATTGCTTTATGTTCAGGTAGACGATCTGGTCATTGTTTGTATGTCCTTACCCTTCTCTCCTCTGATCTGTACAACCTCTGGTTTTCCTCCAGCTGCCAAGGCTGCAGCTCAATGTCCCCATCGTTCCCCTGTCCCTCTGTTTTCTTCAAACCTCTACCCTTCCTTGGCCTGAATGAATGTTGAGAAATGAGGGAACATGTTATACAGTGTGAGAGCAGTTTGCAAGAGTGTTTAAAAGGGTGAGCACACTGCAGTGTGTGTGTGTTACATGCTGTAAGAGCCCAACCTCCTCCTTCGTGCAGGGCTGGTGCTGCTCACAGGGCTGTCTGAGGGGCTCCGGTTGGACTCAGTGGACACTATCTGGCAGTGCACTGTCCCCAGCAACAACATCAGACACATGGGCCCAAATAGCTCACTAGCACTGGCTGCAGGAACTTCCATGTACAACACTGATGCCGCCACTGCAGAGAGAAAGCCATTAAGTTAACAGGCCACCCAAAAATGGTAGAAACCGGCTCTTTAGAGAATTAGTGAATGACAGACGTATTTACTTTAGGTCGATAAATAGTATATCGTATGACTTCTTAACAGTAGACAACAAGCATGATCTGACCCATGCCTAAAGCAATGTTAATGTGAGATGCGAGTTTACCTTGCATCAAGTAGAGCACCAGGATACAGGTGGAGATGGACCTGGAGGTCACCTGGATCCACCATTGGAAAAAGAAGGGGAAGAGGAGCACCCTGACTAGACCCTTACGAGTCAATGCTGTCCATGGACTATCTGGCTTGGCCTTGCTGAATGTGGATCCTGGAATAGAAGAGAGCCAATCAATAGCGTTGCATGCACCATATCCATCCAATAAGCGACATTGTGTAAGATATAAGATATAACACCTTGTAATAAATGGATACTCACCTCTTACTAAGTCAACATCAATGAGGTCTGTCTTGATGTGGCCAGACCTCTTTGGTTTGCTGTCAATACCCTGTAGGGGTGACACTTATCTTAGTGATAAACGCTGATCATATAAGAAATGTGTGCATATTAGGCAAAATGTCATGAACTTACATTAAATTCTGCTTGCTCCAGAGATTTCTCCCAGACCTGCTGATCATATGCACCAATCTGTTGACACATGGACACACTTCAGTTTGTATCATCTCATGTAGGGGATTTTAGACCCTCATTACAATGTCAGTAAGTCTAGCATGTCTTAGGGGCCATTTACATTAGTAAAATATGTCTAGTGAGATTTATCTGTCTTCAACATCAGATTTGCAACTTCTCTATTTACACAAGCCTGGGGTGTTGTTTGGCCAAATCCACATTCCTGCTTCATGTGAGTGCAGCTATTAACATACCGTAAATACCATAGTATTTAGACAAACAAAATAAGGCTAGAAATTGAAACTATACAGGAGCTTCTCATCTAAACTATATTGCAGTGTTTCATACTTAAATAATGCAATGATTCACAAATATGTGGATATTTTAAAAGCCTTTCATTTTCAATTTGTCTAACAGAACAAGAATGCTGTGTACCTGTATTAAGGCAATTACAGTAATTCGGGCTGGGCCATGTGGTGTGGGAGAGTCTTTTTCTTAAAGGGTAACTCTCAACTCCAATTTCAGCCTTTGCCTGATCCCTTCAAATTTAACAAATATTCATTCAGGTGAGATGTTGTGGGTGGGGGGAATATCTCATGAATATTCATTTTGGGGGTGGGTAAACATAGTTGTACCTGATCCCACCACGTTCTCACTAAAGCATACTTACCAGAAGTCCACTGGCACTCTCTGATAATAAAATGATGTGCATCGTGGGCAAATACGTCTCTGCATAGTTAGCTCACAGTGGTAAGGCGGCGAGTTCCTGACATCTACTGCCACTTGCGGTGTAAGTTCGAATTCCCCATTGAGCGTTTTATAGACTTGACACTTTGCCAAAGTTTTAAAAAATGGCATTGTTTAGAAGGAGTGCAAGGTTGAATTGAGTTTGTGCACACGCGCACTTCCCAGAGGAGGCGTTCCCAAATGGAAATATGCAAATACATGCTGCAGCGAGCCAACAGGATCTTGCTAGCTCGTGCTTGGCTTTGCCCACCTCCTTGCTTTATCTGCCCACTATGCTTAATTTGCGCCCACTGTAAACAACACAGATGAACCATCTTAGGTTAGTTATAAATATCTTTGCCAATATGGCACACTTCAAATTCAAATACTTCAGGCACCATTGGGAGTTTTCCAGACAACTGGTAACTCAGAAAAATACGAGGTCAAATCATGACGTCAGTGATCTGCAGATGGGAAAGTCGGAGCTCTAGAAAGAGGCCCAAGTTCCCAAGTTGGATGACTGTTCAAAAGGATTTTTCCTCAGTCGGAGCAAGTTTTTTTCTGAGTTCCCAGTTGTCTTGAACGCACTCAAGTCAGAAGTCTGAGATTTCCGAGTTACCAGTTCCCAGTTGTTTTGAACATGGCATATCATCTACTGGTTTTACATACCTCCGGAGGTTTTATTTAGGCAAGTCAGTTAAGAACAAATTCTTATTTACAATGACGGCCTACACCGGCCAAACCTGGACTACGCTGGGCCAATTGTGCGCCGCCCTATGGGACTCAAATCACAGCCGGTTGTGGTAGTGTGGGAGACATCTCTTAAAGAGATTTGAATCTAGATCTGTCTTTTTACACTACACAAGTATCTCTCCTGGACCTAGTTTGTGTTGTCAAAGTAGTGTAGTGTAGAGGCCCTTACCTTCTCTTGATACCATGCTATTCTTGCCATTGTTGTTTTATGACTGTGATGAAGATTGTGTCAGGTCATTTTGCAGGGGGCACAGGGGCAGATAAGATCTGACTGCAATCCAGGCTTGTCAAAACAAAGGAAAGGAAAGAACATTAGCGATAAAGCAAAAACAAAGCCATTGTGGAGTACAAAGGGCATTCACACATAACATGTTCCCTCAATACCAGAAATAATCACTGCTAACTGTAGTTTACTGTTTTTAATTGTGCTGCATGTACATGTGTTATACTCAATACAAACCTACGGTTAGCTGTATAGGCTACAGAAAGTCAACTGACTAAAACTTACCCCAAAGCCAAAGGATAATGTGGTTGAAGATAGGTGATACAATTGTCCAACTGTATTCGGGTGAAACTCTCTACTAGAGATCATTCCAAAAACATTAAAAGATCAGTCAGTACTGAACCATCATCCAATAGCAGTATCAAGTGGGATGGCGCAGTAACGTTACAGGATTGCAAGCTAGCTAGCTCTGCCTCGCCATCATCATCATCATCATCATTCAGGCAACCTCAGCTAGGCTATACTTTTCAACTCGTACAAAACACGTTTCAATTTCTAAATTTGCCACAATTCAAAATAGGTAAACAGATTCGCGGCACATTTAGCTAATCTAGAAACCAGTACAGTCGTGCTATATTAGCGATAGAAGCTAGCTAGCTACCATTAAGCAAAGTTAGCTCGCCAGCTTTTCTTCAGCCCAGGAGTGGTGCGCGGCTCGACGGGGTAAACTAGCCAGCTAGCAGCATCTCGACTGCGGGAATTGCAAAGATTTATGAGAAATGTATTTTATTTCAGTTATTTAAACGATTTTCGAAATGCAAACTTCGTTGTCAGTAGTATTTCAAGGCGAATTCATAGGAATGCACACCGACACGGCTCTTGCGATAGTTTTTTCCGGGTTAATCCGATACATTTTAGCCTGCTTGTTTGTGGACAATTTTCAGAACTGTCAAATCTGTGCCGCGTGTCGTCTGTGGAAAATCCACATTATAATAAATAACTTGTGACAGCTAGGCTAGAGTGTAGGCTTTACCACTCTAGACTTCTAGAATAAACATCAGTGCATAGAGTAAAATAAAGATCTTTTACATTATGTTGATTTCCATAGCATTACTTAACTCGTTTAATTTTTGTTACTGTTGTTTTTTGTCTACATTACTGTATTGCACTGTATTTGTCGTCTATCCTCACAGTTCCTGCTTGTCAAATAGAATGATAAATCCCTTACTAGTTTCAAACCTCATGTCACACATTAGTTCAATCTAAAATCCTGAAAACTGCAATGATTTACACAAATAAATAGAAGGCCTATAACAAGTAGGCTACACAGGCATAATTACACAAAATAATCACAAGAAGACCATTCATGAGGTATAATAGCCCCAGAAGGAAATATAGTTTATCCAGAGCTTGGGTTACATTTGAGATATTGTCACTGAAGTCCTGGGTGTCGGCTGATGGCTGTTCTTGGTCGGCTGCAGCACACACCAACTTGCTCTTGGCCTTCTTATTGGAGCTGATGATGAAGATGGGACTGAGAGAGGCATAACAGGAGGAGAAGACCCTCTTGTCAGCCACCATTGGAGACAACTTGGCTACCGTCAGCATGTAAATCCAGATAACATTGTCTATGCGGAAGAATACAGAGTGAAGGCAGGCATGGTGCCATTGCGCGGGGCAATAGAGAACATTTTTGCTGTGATGCATCCATGATGAGGAGCCACAGCCGTGCGAAGGTGGGCACAGTGAGGCTGGGAAGACAGGCCTTAAGCATGGACAAACAGTCCACCTGCAGGGGCAATGGTCACCGCCTGGAACACATTGAGCATACAAGTGATGAAAGTGGACGGGGCCCGGGCGATGCGGTAGGGGTAAATGACCACCTTGCACCGGGTCATTCAGCAGGTCAATCAGGCTAAACATAGTCATGGTCTGGGGAGCAGCATCAGGTCAATGAAGGCGAGGTGGCAGAGAATCATGTCCCGTGTGGCTCAGTTGGTACAGCATGGTGTTTGCAACACTAGCGTTGTGGGTTCGATGACTAAAATGTGAAGGCGTGACTATGTGCTAAGAGCAGAAGACCTGGGTTTAGGCCAGCAGCACCAGTGTTCCCCAAGATCCCTAACCCTGTCTGCAGCAGGAAGGACACCTCTTTGATGGTGACACACAGATCCAACATTATACCTAACTTGGGCACCTTGCTGAAGAATAGAGACAGAAAATGTAGTTTTGCAAGGGCCCGGGCCGTGGCGCGCTGGGTAACGATGCTTCGTGGGGTTTCAGTTGTTGATGTGTGCAAGGGTCCCTGGTTCGAGCCTGGGTTGGGGCGAAGAGAGGGACGGAAGCTACACTGTTACATATACATACACCAACTGTGAACAAATGTTCCCTATTGCACTCTCTAAATTATTGGACAATGATTGCGGAAAGCATATCCATACCTGCGACTAATAAGACACGTGAACACAGTAATGGTCATTCAGTGTGGTTAATTTCAATATATAGCATGTTGTACCCTCTGGGGATTATTAGGGCACACCATTAGAACACTCACTTCACCCCTCCTAAGACTCACTACAAAATGTAACCAAGAGATTTTTCTTTTCAGATGACAGCATTAATGTCAATAATGGCCATATTCAACAGAAACCTCAATTAAAAAAAATGTAAAAAATCTATGGCATAACGCAACAAACAGTAATGTTTTAGGATGGCCTATTCAATGGGGTAATATTTGTTAGTGCACCCATACCCCAGCAGGGGTTTTTGTTATTGTTGATGTAAAAGCCGCTTGATTAAGTCATTTAACGTGCACAGCTGGCCCCTTGCACTGCTCACTTCTGTTCTCTCCTGTCCTGGGAGTATGTCGCCCAGGGACCCAGCAGCACAGGTAATTATCTAGCGATAACGCATGTTTAGTCTAATTCGGAGCACTGGAAAAGTAGCCTTCTATTCTGATTCCCACTCTTCACACTGCTTTATTCACCTACAAGAACAATCATCCTGTTTCACCAAACCTCTGCTGCACAGTGGGAAGTAACAATCCTGACAGTGTACATTTCTAATCCAGTGTTGCTCCATTCTCAAAATATGAATGAAAGATGGTAATGTCGTGGTTTAGCTGTGCTTAAGACATAAGAGTGTATTTTAGACAGCACCCTTAACTATAAGTCGAACTTAGAATAAAGTAAACCCATGCTGAAGGATCCTTGATAAAGGCTAAGGTGACATTTGAATTTCACTTGCTACTCATTTTCAAACCACTATGAGATCAATAATCTGAAGTGGTGTAATTTCCCCATGTGAGTATCAATATGTTGACATGAGTACAGGACTAATTAGAGCACAAGCTCATGCATGTTCTTCTCTAGGGATTCTATCATTTATTCTACATAGTAAGCAGAGGGTTTTTAATACGTTTCCTCCAAAGACTAGACTTGTTTTTTCCCCTTTCGAATTTCTTTATTGATTTATTTTTCATTGCAATGCCTCAAACAGGTTGTCAAAAACTACAGATGACTGTTGAACATCTAAATAAGTATACTCTCCCAGGAGTGGGATTTACAGGCATAAATATACCTTTTAGTGGAATTCCAGTCTGTTTTTATGGACCAAGGTCTTTGCTTCAGCACTTTTATCTCCGACAGAGGAGCCAGCGTGACAGTGAGGCGTGTTTAACATCAATGACATCAAACAAGCTCAAGTCTATCTGACTTGTTATGCATCTCATTACAAACATCAATCACAAAGTAAAACAAACACACATTGCTCATACTTAATTTTTCAGTTTGGGGTAACTATTTTACTCCTATGTCAGACCTTTTTGAATGCCAAAAATTATACACTTATCTTGTCACATCATTCTCCAGAGGGGGGCACTGTAGTCTTGTTGTTAGTCCTTACCTGGACGTAGCAGAAAGCAATTCAAAGAAACCATAGAAATAGAACGAAATAGAACAGTAGGCCTAGTCTATGAGAATTGAAAGTGATAATTATGGCTGGGAATACATTGAGCATTAGACAACGAGTTTTGTCCCCATTCGAATGCTTTCTTTGCACAATAACTTGACATATAGATACTTCTTGAGACCTCAATTTCCTTTTATTTGGTGTCATTCTGTCCTCAGTCCTGATTACATGTTTTGGTGCCATATAGCCACAGCTGGAACAGATGCAGTCATCTGTATTGATCTCAGGTAATTGGAGGGAGATTAAAGAGGAGCCTAAAGTCAGTGGACCATGCTGATCACCACCTACAGTTAGTGAATCTCTCTGAGAGTATAAGAACACAAGGAAACTCACTAGCCAAGGGGACTTTGGTCTGGTTTACAGACACACTAGTGATCAGACTCCAACATCATAAAGAATTCCTCTCAGGTAAAATAACTGATATATGCAATGGCCTTCTGAGATGATTGTATATATTGACAAATACTGATTTGACATATATTTTCATATCCTTTATCTCTGCAACCACGGAATCAGAGGAGGTGGTCTGGGGAGTGCTGTACCTGTCACTCACTGTGGTTGATGTCCCAAGAAACACTGCTGTCATCGTGGCATTCCTCCTGGCACTGTACCAGGAGCACCAGCTCCTTCCTGCTGATGCAATCGTGCTGCACCTGGCCTGTGCCAACCTGCTTGTGGTGGGCATGTGCTGCCTGCTAGAGACCCTGGCTAGCTTCCCCCAGCCATAACCTTGTCCCTGAGCTCCTGGAACGACTCGGGCCTCATGCAGCACAGCATTAATTTGTTCGTTCCCTTCTATGCAGTCCACGCAGGTGAACGGGGCTGTCCAGGTGGGGAGGGACGTGGTGCCCATGGGCCTGACAGCCAGTCTGGTTATCCTGGTGTTTCTGTACTGCCACAGCCAGCGGGTGAAGGGACTCTGCAGCAGATCTGGGGCCAGCGGTGGGGCAGAGCAGCGGGCAGCTAAGGCTGTAGTGGCCTTGGTGACCCTGTACATGTTCCTCTATGGGGTGGATAATGGACTGTGCACATATTCTTTTCGACGCTGTATGCAGCACTCAGCCACCATCAGAAAGATGAACAGCAGTCTGAGGTGTGTGGTGCAGGAGAGGCCTGTTCAGGACAGCGCCACTACACTATCTACTGTGTGAGTCAGGGACATTATTGTGGTCAGATATGGTTACAAAGATGAGGAATGTTGATTATTAATGAATTATGTTGCTATTAGAATATGGATTCTAAAACATATAGAGCTAACATTGTACAATGTGAAATGTGTGGCAAAAGTATCTTGAACTCATGTACTCTAGTTTTTAAATTAGATTTTTATCCCGGTTAATATTTTTCAGCATATAACATTATTGTTTGAGCTGTTTTGACTTATGTCGCAAAGTTGATGGCATGCTTGGATTTACAGAACTGGAAGGTCATGAAACCAATATGTTGCTAGAAATGAACGTGTCCAGAAAATAAAAAAGAAGCATCGAAGCAGAGTTTGAGCCTTTTTGGTCACACGGTCCAATTAGTGAAATTGCCAGGATATTAATCATTCCAGATTTGTCTTGTTATCGTTTTGTTTGTTCATTCATTATGCTCCTTCATCTTAATTGGGTGGAAGAATTATAACTGGATGACTAAAGCACACAATAGCTGTCAAATGACTTCCAGCAGTCTCTTTCATAGCAATTAACACTTTGAATAGGGTCTGCAAAATGTCTCATTGCTAATGAAGACAGTTAATTGCCCCACAGAGACCCAGGTACGGTCTCATGGGAAAACCAGCTCTCTTTAGAACAAGAATGACACATTCAATCTCTGAATAGAAATATCTGATGGAAATGTGAGAGGGATGGTTTTCAATTAAGGCCGAATACTAAAGATGAGACGGCTAAGATAAAAGTATCTGATTGGTTGATATTATACATGTAGACATTTGTATCTACTTAGATGAAGCCATATCAAGTTAGATGAAGTTGCATGAGGAAAGATATGCCCTTGATAAATGTATTCACTAGGGGTGATATTGTATTCTACTTCAGGAAAGCCAGGGCTGAGTAAAAGGGACTAGGAGGGGTGGGGTTAAGGGTGTCTGAATGACAACTTGTGATTTCACAACCTCATTTATGTACAAAGAGTGAGTCATTAGTTTTCATATGGCAATTACAACAAACATTTTTAGTATTCTTAAAGGGCTTTGTATTATGTCCCTGGCCACATATATTTTCATTTTAGATGCAACTTGTTTTTTAGATGCATTATATCAGTAGAGGTACTGCATGGCAAATCAAAAATCAAATCAAATGAAATTGTATTGGTCACATACACATATTTAGCAGATGTTATTGTGGGTGTAGCGATATGCTTGTGTTCCTAGCTCCAACAGTGCAGTAGTATCTAACAATTCACAACAATACACACATCTAGAAGTAAAAGAATGGAATTAAGAAATATATAAATATTAGATTGAGCAGTGTCGGAGTGTCATTGACTAAAATACAGTAGAATAAAATACAGTCTATACATATGAGATGAGTAAAGCAGTATGTGAACATTATTAAAGTGACTAGTGTTCCACTATTAAAGTGGCCAGTGATTCCAAGTCTATGTATATTGGGCAGCAGCCTCTAAGGTGCAGGGTTGCTTAACCGGGTGGAAGCCGGATAGTGATGGCTATTTAACAGTCTGATCGCTTTGAAATAGAAGCTGTTTTTCAGTCTCTCGGGCCCAGATTTGATGAACCTGTACTGACCTATGACCTGGTAGGTCATAGGTCACAGAAATGGTCATGAATGGTGAATACTAATGACCAAGAATCTGACCCACCATGTTCTTGTAGAGATTGCAACTGTGTCATACACCAAATGATAAACAGAAATATAAATGAAATCTAATGAAGGTAGTAACACTTTATTCATGTTTGCACCTCTCCGTCAGGCTTTGATTCTTTACTGATCTATGTAAAAAATACTCCTAATGTCTGCAGTACAATGCTGAAAACAATGCTAAATTCATTTAAGTTACTGATTTGAGTCCATAGTCACAGAGTAGAGAATCCAATTCTCCAATCTTTTCTATTGACGATAAACTCCATGTTTCTTACTCTTCACACCACTGAAATCTGAATGGTTCATGACACAGACTCCGGTGGAATGAAGGATAGAATGCATGGCTAATTCCAGTCAGCCTATGAGTCTTTTCCTTTGCCCCAATTCATAGCTGAGTACTCCTTGGAACATTATCAGAAAACAAAACACAAAATGAGTCAAAATGGAACATATAACACTTAAGTAATACTGAGGAGAGAAGAATGACATACTTATAGGGTGCAAGAGCCAGTTCACTCCATGTATCTGTTTATTGTGTGTGTGTAAAGGGTGTGCCAGCCTCTCCCTGCACAAGATGAGACCTGCTCCTGTTTTGTTCCATTCCTCCAGTGTGTTCCAGGCCCAGGTGAATGCCTTAGCCCTGCTAGACATGTAGAGACAGCACTGATGCTTCTGTGGCTCAGAATCACATAGTTTTGTATGTAATCCTAGACTAGGAACATTGTCTTTTATTTTTGCAATACTGAGTAGAATATAACATTTCAATATCACGACTGCTACCTATCAATCAACGGGTTGAATGTCTGGGTCACTGCATACTCTCTCTTTACATCGATACTGTACATCTCAAATCTGACTCACCTTACTGGAGATTGACTTTTCAACTCTTGGTTCTTGTTTGATCCATACCTAAAAACAAAACACAATACAAATACCAAACATCAAACAACAGTCATCAAACACTATGAGCAAGTTTCATCAAAAGATTATTACAAATATTTGAGGACTGATTTAAGAGTACTCATTGAAGACCAAAAAAGTCAAGATGTCTCTGAGAGTTTTCTGTAAATTTGCATTGAAAGATAAATAAAATGAAGTAATCCAGATGAATCCTTTTTCTGCAGTGCCTAATGTCAGTCTCACTGTCTTTTTACCTGCCCTATGTAGAGGCATTTTAGCTTACAGCATGGACCAATGGCATTGCAGCAAAAGGGCAAGCCTCGCCCCCTCTATTTTAAATCTGGCCAATGCCCTAATATAGCCCTCCTGGACAAATTCTAATGACAGAATAAAATGTATCCCCCTCCCTTGAGAAACAAACTATCCCACCAACAAACACCTAACATTAGTTAATAGTATCGTTCGTTCCACATCCATTTGTATAATTCAGTATAAGAAATTATAATAACACATTATCATACTCAAAGCATAAACAATCATAAACTGTTGAAATGGATAGACCATTTTGGCTTTATTATATTACTATTATAGGTCAACACAGTAGATTGTTCAATAGCTTTATCTTTGACTGTCTATGCTTGACAACAGTGCATCTATACATGTAAATTGTGCATCCTTGGTCAGATATTCTATGGAAATGTGTGGGATATCATCTACCCAGCCCGTCACTCCTCCCTCTCATCCCTCAACTACCCCTCCTCCCCTCCCTTACCTTCTCACCAGAGTGGAACCTGTCTGGACAGGTTGACAATGGAATGTACTGAAGGACTGCAACTAGGGGAAAGAACATGGAGATAAAAATGAAACTTCATGCATGAAACTTGTATGCAAAATAACAGTAATTTAATAGACACATGTAGCCCCTTAAAGAATGCGTGGCCAAAGAGCTCTTTTTTCATGTCATCCAACAATTGTAAACGTTTGGTGTTTGCTAAACGACATTGGTACTTTGATTGGAATAGGTGCTTTGATCAGATTACATGAAAATAGAGCTCTTTGGCCACTCACACCAGTGGTGGGTTTGGCGTCGAAATGAGAATGCATAAGCAAGAAAGAACCCCATACCTACTGTAAAATATGGTGGTGGAACTTTAATGTTATGGGGCTATTTTGCATCCATTGGTTCTGGGGCCTTTGTTAAGGTAAACGGCATCATGAACTTTACCCAGTACCAGGAAATGTTTTGCCAAAAACCTAGTTGCCTTGGCCGCAAGTGGATCTTCCAGCAAGAAAATAACCTCTGCAAGTGGATCTTCCAGCAAGAAAATAACCTCAAGAACACAGTAAAATCCACAAAGAAATAGTTAATTGACCATAAAATCAACATTTTGCAATGGCCATGTGGTTTGAATTGAAGAGGGCAGTCCATAAGCACAGACAAAGGATATCAAGGATCTGGAAGGATTCTGTATGATTGGGAATCCTATAGGGCGGCACACAATTGGCCCAGCGTTGTCCGGGTTTGACTGGGATAAGCTGTCATTGTAAATAAGAATTTGTTCTTAACAGACTTGCCTAGTTAAATAAAGGTTAAATAAAATAAATACATGTATGGAGGAATGGTCTAAGATCCCTCCCAATGTATTGTCCAACTCATAAAACATTTTAGAAAAAGGCTCAGTGCCATTGACCCCTACCCTTTTGAAAAACATTGTATCACTTGTTAAACAAAATATCTTTCTCTGAGCAATTGTATTAGTATAAAATAAAATAAAAAAATATTGACCATACAATATAGCTCAGTGTTTGAATTATTTACAATATTTCACGCAGTCATTTTTGCTCATCTTTATCAAGAGTGTCAACAATTTTGGACCCCAATGTATGTGGCCCATAGCTCTATTTCCACTTCCCCAGTTCCAGAGGGAGAGGAGAGGACAATGTCTCAACATGCCTGGAATGCTGCAATGCAGGAAAGGAATACAGCAGCACCTCTACATTCTGCTTCCTGCCTGAATGAGAACATGTTTCAATTCTGTGATAGTAGATATCATATCAACATGAATGCACAGTTTTTGTAATGTCAGTCTACTATATTTGGTGTGTTCTCATGTAATGTGTAAAAAAATTGCTGTCTCTATCTTGACTTCATACCCTGTTTGAATATATTAACAGGACTATTCCAGAGTCCTGAATAACGCACTGAGGTCTATCATGCAGGATTCTCTAAACAATAGTGATATTGACAAATGTCTTAATGCAACCATGTGATGAGAGCATATTACTCTGATCCAGCTGAGGAGAGTGAATGTCAGATGAGCCCCTGGGTGAAGCAGGCCACACAGTCGATAGGGGGATGTGGAGTTGCAAGAGCCCTCTGAGGGCCCGGGGCCAGCCACAGCCACAGTCTCCTCCCAGCCTATACTTTCAGGTGAGATATGTGCTGCTCTGTCTGGACTTGCACAACATTCAAGGCTGGCTGTAATCTTCACCAGCAACGCTTTGGCTCAGAGAGAGTGCAGCTCAGAGTTTCACCTTTAGCCAACACATTACTCAATGCCAAATATTGTACAAGCAGAGACAAAATAGAAGGGGAAGGCGAGGAAGTAAAGCAGAACCCCATCACGAGGCAAGAAGACACTTTGTGAGAATTTGTGACAAGCCAACCTGGCATTAAAGTAGATGAACACACAGTCCATATAAGGAAATCAGTTAATTTAAATAAATAAATTAGGCCCTAATCTATGGATTTCACATGACTGGGCAGGGGTGCAGCCATGGGTGGGCCTTCGAGGGCATAGGCCCACCCACTTGGCAGCCAGGCCCAGCCAATCAGAATGACTTTTTCCCCATAAAAGGGTTTATTACAGACATAAATACTCCTCAGATCCCTCAGGTGAAGAAGCCGGATGTGGAGGTCCTGAGCTGGCGTGGATACACGAGCTCTCTGGTTGTGAGGCTGGTTGGACGTACTGACAAATTCTCTAAAACTACGTTGGAGGCAGCTTATGGCAGAGAAATTAACAATCAATTCTCAGGCAACAGCTCTGGTGGACATTCCTGCAGTCAGCATGCCAATTGCACTCTCCCTCAAAACTTGAGACATCTGTGGCATTGTTTTGTGTGACAAAACTGCACCTGTGAGGAGAGGCCATTTCTTGGCCCCCGCACAAGGTGCACCTATGCAATGATCATGCCGTTTAATCAAATACATTTTTTTATTGGTCACATACACATATTTAGCAGATGTTATTGCGGGTGTAGCGAAATGCTTGTAGCTTCTTGATAAGCCACACCTGTCAGGTGGATGGATTATCTTGGCAAATGAGAAATGCTCACTAACAGGGATGTAAACAAATTTGTGCACAAAATTTGAGAGAAATAAGCTTCTTGTGAGTATTTTTGGTCAGTTTATTTGGAACCGGGAAGTGAAATTAATCAATATCTGGAAGGGCTGATCTACATAAGGGTGTCAGTTTACAGAGATCAATTATTTTGATGAAAACCAATGAGTCAATCCAGTGTTCTCCCTTGGGGGCGACTGTGGTGTGCTGTGTGCTCCCTGAATACAAAACCCTAGCTCCAAGATTCTAATCTCATTTAATGATTGTGGTTAAGAGCTGAAGGCTGAAGGGCTGAAGCTTGGGGAGGGTTGATTGTAACTCCTGAGGGACCCTGAGTCTGGCCCTGATTGAAGTTTATTTTCTTTTGGATTAGGATGTCACCTCATCTGTCTTCCGGCAATGACACAGAAGAGAAACAGCCTGGCAGCATGGTCAAAAGTTCAAAATGTAGGATCGGTCTAAGGCGCAGCGGTCTAACGCACTGCATCGCAGTGCAAGAGGCGTCACTGCAGACCTGGGTTCGATCCCAGGCTGTATCACAACCGGCCGTGATCGGGAGTCCCATAAGGCGGCGCACAATTGGCCTACCGCCGTGAGGGTTTGGCCGGGGGGGCTTTACTTGGCTCATCGCGCTCTAGCGACTCCTTGTGGTGGATCGCGTGCCTGCAGGCTGACCTCAGTCACAGGTGAACGGTGTTCCTCCGACACATTGGTGCTGCTGGCTTCCAGGTTAAGCGGGCGGGTGGGTGTTAAGAAGCGTGGTTTGGTGTGTCATGGTTCGCAGGAAGCATGACTCGTCCTTTGCCTCCTGAGCCTGTTGGGGAGTTGCAGCGATGAGACAAGATCAAAAAAGGTGGAAAAATACAAAAATGAAGTTCAAAATGTAAAATATTGGCTACATAGAGTTTCACCATGACAACAAATGGTGAGAAGAGAGGAATAGCCATAAAATACAGTATGTTCTTGAAACTAAAGCTTTTATAGAGGACAGTTGTACAGAAACAGGTTATTCCACACAGTACTAGGTTGGGTTATTGTGGTCCCTTGGCCACCCCTTCTTCTCTTTCAAGCCACCGAGGTGGAATTTTCCACCATGGGAGCTCCATAGACCGGTGTGGAATGTAGACAAGATGGAACACGCTGCACCTGTCCTGAATTCTGGCAGCCTTGTGTTGTAGTGTAGTACTTTACTTCTGCACATCATCTCCAGTGCCTGATAAAGGGGAATCCTTTTCCAAAGGGGTGGTCAATTACTCAGAATGTAGGCTACATCCACTAGTCACTGGGGCTACTGACTCGTTGCCCAGAGGGTCTTACAGCAGTCAACTACTGTACCATATTAGTTAAAACAAGTAGCTTTTTACCACAAGAAATTGGTCTTGCAAATACCATGAAAGCACAGATGAGAGGATGTCTTTACACTACACATATGCAGACGTACAGAGCTGATTCAGACATTTACGATTCCGCTATAAACATTCAGAGATGGATGGTTATCTTCGCCTTGGAGCAACAAATCAGAACTTGTAAAGTTATACATCATGGGCAGGGCATGTGCTGACATAGCAACAGCCTCACAACTCTCTCTATCTCTCTCCAGACTGGTCTCATAGACTAGACCTGACATAGTAAATGTAGCTCCAGGACACTCAAATTAATATGATATGTTAAATTTGGTATGGTTATATAAAGACAGAAGGTTAGGAAGGTGGTTGGTCGGGGTGGATGGGTGGGGGGCGTATATAACGTGAATGTCTAGCAACCCAAAGGTTGTGTGTTTGAATCTCATCACGGACAACCTTAGCATTTTAACTAATTAGCAACTTTGCAACTACTTAGCCTGTTAACTAACCCTTCCCCTAACCCTAACCTTAACCTTTTAAGCTTCCCCTAACCTTAACTATTTAACCTAATCAATCCTAACCCTAACCTTCATCCTAACCTTATCCCCTAACCCCTAGCCTAGCTAAGTTTAGCAAGCTATCTAATGTTAGCAATAGCCACCCCTAGCTAATGTTAGTCACACCAAACTGGAATTTGTAACATGTCATACATTTTGCAAATTCCTAACATATTGTAGTTTTTTTTAAATTCCTATTGTACAAATTGCAATTCGTGACATATCATATGAAATGGATGATCGACATCCACAAATTAATACATGCCACACGGAATGTAAATGTCATACTAAATGGAGTGTCTTGGATTAAATACAGAATAATAAATGAATAAACCACATTGCTCTCTCCCCTCCTCTACCACCCCTATAGGTAAATAAAGGAAATACCTTAAGGAAAGGTCGACACCTTAAAGAAGCAGCAGAATCACAGATTCTCAACTATTCCCCCTAAACAGACTGAAATGTGGCACAACAAGACCATACTTGCCAAAATGTAAAACATGAGGCACTAAAAGTATGCTGCAGCTGGAAAATCTATCTTGACTATTACATTTTCCTCCAGTGAGATACTCTGAGAACTACTTAAGTAGTTTTTTGGGGTATCTGTAATTTATTTTTTAATTTTACTTCACTACATTCCTTAAGAAAATATGTACTTTTTACTCCTATACACCCAAATGTATTTGTTACATTTCGAATGCTCAGGCAGGACAGCAATATGGTCTATTTCACTCCCCCATCAACATAACACGTTGTCATCCCTACTGCCTCTGGTCTTGTGGACTCACTAAACACAAATACTGCGTTTGTAAATTATGTCTGTGTGTTGGAGTGTGCCCCTAGCTGTCTGTAAATAATAAAAAAACAAGAGAATCGTGTAATCTGGTTTGCTTAAAATAAGGAATTTGATGTCTAGCATTTAATGTTACTTTGAACTTTTACCCAAGTATGACAATTGAGTACTTTTTCCACCACTGTACTTAAGTACATTTAAAACCAGATACTTTTACACTTTACTTAAGTAGTATTTTACTGGGTGACTTTCACTTTTTTCATTTTCTATTAAGGTATCTTAACTTTTACTCAAGTATGACAATTGAGTACTTTTTCCACCACTGCCAGACAAAAATGTCGACGTGTCTTATGTAAAGCATGGGAATACATTGTCAGGATGGCATAGCGGTACATCCGTAAGTCTGCTCCCATGGGTGTGGTGATTTTATTTATCCTTTATTTAACTAGACAAGTCAAACTTCTTCAGGATTGGTGTCCCTTCCACGGGACGGTTGAGCTAATGTAGGCTAATGCGATTAGCATGAGGTTGTAAATAACAAGAACATTTCCCAGGACATAGATATATCTTATATTGGCAGAAAGCTTAAATTCTTGTTAATCTAACTGCACTATCCAATTTACAGTAGCTATTACAGTGAAAGAATACCATGTTATTGTTTAAGGAGAGTTCACAATTTTGAACATGAAAAGTTATTAATAAACAAAGTAGGCACATTTGGGCAGTCTTGATAACATTTTGAGCAGAAATGCAATGGTTCATTGAATCAGTCTAAAACTTTGCATAAACACTGCTGACATCTAGTGGCCAACATCTAAACTGCACCTGGGCTGGAATAATACATTTTGGCCTTTCTCTTGCGTTTCAAAGATGATGGTACAAAAAATACAAAAGAACGGTTGTTTTTTTCTTTGTATTATCTTTTACCAGATCTACTGTATTGTGTTACATTCTCCTACATTCCTTTCACATTTACACAAAATTCAAAGTGTTTCCTTTCAAATGGTACCAAGAATATGCATATCTTTGCTTCTGGGCCTGAGCTTCAGGCGGTTATATTTGGGTATGTAATTTTAGGCGATAATTGAAAAAAAGGGGTGGATCCTTAATTAACAACAAATTCTTATTTACAATGACAGCCTACCCCGGCCAAACCCTAACCTGGACAACACTGGGCCAATTGTGCGCCGCCCTATGGGACTCGCAATCACAGCTCGACAAACCATTTCTGTACTGACCTCGCTTTGTGCATGGTGACATTTTCATGCTGAAACAGGAAAGGTTCTTCCCCAAACTGTTGCCACAAAATTGGAAGCACAGAACCGTCTATAATTCTGTAGCTTTAAGATTTCCCTTCAATGGAACTAACGGGACTAGCCCGAACAATGAAAACAGCCACAGACCATTATTCCTTCTCTACCAAACTTTACAGTTGGCACTATGCATTCCGGCAGGTAGAGTTCTCCTGTCATCCGCCAAACCCAGATTTGTCCATCAGACTTCCAGATGGTGAAGTGTGATTCATCACTCCAGAGAACACATTTCCACTGCTCCAGAGTCCAACACCACTCCAGCCAACGCCATGGAAAGCGATTTCATGAAGCTCCGTGATAACAGTTATTGTCCTGACGTTGCTTCCAGAGGCAGTTTGGAACTCGTTAGTGAGTGTTGCAACCGAGGACAGGCGATTTTTGTAACACCTAGACGTTTCCACTTCACAATAACAGCACTTATAGTTGACCGGGGCAGCTCCAGCAGGGCCGAAATTTGACAAACTGACTTGTTGGAAAGGGGGTGTCCTATGACGGTGCCACGTTGAAAGTCACTGAGATCTTCATTCCGGACATTCTACTGCCAATGTTTGTCTATGGAGATTGCATGGAGGAGTGCTCAATTTGACATACCTGCCAGCAACGGGTGTAGGTGAAATAGCCGAATCCATTAATTTGAAGGGGTGTCCACATACTTTTGTATATATAATGTAGATGCTTGCCTTGCATGGCTCAAAACTACAAAGCTCAAGCTTGGTCTGTCTGCAAATTCAGAGTGGTGTTCACAAATCACTACATACGATACGAAATGTAACATATCATTCTAAATGGAGTGTCCCGGATTTACGTACAGAATAATATGCAGGTTGTTCTACCAGCAATACACAAGAGTTATACATTTATAAACACACATAAAAAGATTTCCATCTCTTTGGAGATGGAATTTAATCTGCACTGTGAGATTCTGTAGGCGTTATCTAAAACCTCTTAAATGTAAGTAAATGTAATTGAAAATGTAATCTAAGTAATCCCCCCCAAAAAAAATGTAATATAAGAGGGCCATAAACAATAACTAGTAATGCTGTATGCTCCAAGAAAGTTTAAAATCTCACCTTTCTGGTAAAAATAGTAATAAATTGCTGAGGTGTATTCACGTTTGAGGTGCACAGTACAACTATGATAAAAATATGAAATAGTTTATATGATGTACTTCATATTCAACAAAACTGCATGAATTAGTCTTGAAATTGTAAGGGGCGTCGTAAGGATTGGACCAAGTGTCACGGTTGTCGTCGGGAAAGGAGGACCAAAATGCAGCAGGAATGTGGATGCTCATCTTGATATTTATTGAAACCAAGAAAACACCAAAATAACAAAACAACGAAAAACTCACGAACAACCAAACAGTCTTGTAAGACTCACACACGCAAAACAAGAGACAATCTCCCACAAACACTAAACCAAACACATACCCATCGTAAGGGGTAAGGAGGAGTACAAGCATATCTGCCACATAAACCAGAATTAGAATAGCAGTCATTATTCCAAGATGTGTCAGTCAAGCTCAGGATCTTCAACCCCACGCTGTTCATGGCTAATAGTGTAGCGTCTTGGTGAAGAGCGATTAGTCGGCCATCAAGATTAGTTAGGTTAGACACGCAGCACAAAGACAACCAAAGCCAGTTAATAGAATCTATTATGTGTGGCTTAGCTCAGTTGAGATGGGCAAACACTGTACATGTAGGCCTACATGTTGCTATAACATGTTATTGCAAAGGTATCTGGATAATGGTGTCCAACTCATAGTGTTCACAATGCTTGACTTCAACAGAACATGACTGAGGTGTTTCCTATTCAGGTCTGTCCTAAAGACCGGATTGCAAAGACTTTTGGTAATGTTTAGTTGCTGCACTGTTCTCATGCACTCTGTCTCTTTTTCTTTTGAGTTATAGTAGGGAAAAATCACCTTGAATAAATAAGGTTTAAAACTCTCCCTCCACTGGGCAAGGTAGTGGCAGCTTTGTGGTGGCAGCTTTGTGGTGGCAGCTTTGTGGTGGCAGCTTTGTGATCCATTTCCATGCCTAGCACTCTTCACACAGTCAACAAACCTATGAAGTGTGCATAATCATCTTGGGTTTCAAAGAAAACTTTCTGTGAATGCTCCTGTGAGTTCTGCCTTGGACTGAGTCAGAATAAGCCTCTTATGTAGAGACGCTATCAGAATGAGTCTGTTTAATGAAGCAGGCAGCCTTGGAACGGTGCAGGCTCTTTAGCTTTGTGCTCTTGTTTTTGTCCTCTACTTAATCCCCTGTAAAGCCTATTGGCAGGGAAGGTGTTCAACTAGAGTACCTACAGCACTGTTTCAAAGGCACAGTACTTAAGCGGCACATGAAAGTCCAGGTATGAAAAGGGTAAACATTAAAACCTGTTTAGGGGATCTGCATGGTTCTGGTACCTGTTCTGACCAACATTTTTGCTTATAAATCCATCTGTGGAAACCATAGATTGAAATGGCTTCCATTTCTCGTTGCCTCTGATTGAGAGTCCTATATATGGCAAAGCCACACACTAGCTTAGAGCACGCTGTTTTGTTGTTGCACATAGAAGCACTTCTAGGAACTCCGGCAGACAAAGAGATAAAACACACTTGAGGGAATCGTGTTAGAGTGTCAAATCAAATCAAATTTGATTTGTCACATGCGCCTAACACAACAGGTGTAGACCTTACAGTGAAATGCTTACTTACAAGCCCCTAACCTACAGTGCTTTAAGTAAAAACTTTTTTTTTAAGTATTCAGTAAAAAATAGGCAAGTAAAAAAACAGAAAATTAAAGTAACAAATAATTAAACAGCAGCAGCAAAATAAATGCAAGCCTATATACAGGGGGTACCTGTCACGTCCTGACCAGTAAAAATGGTTATTTGTTATTGTAGTTTGGTCAGGGCGTGGCAGGGGGTGTTTGTTTTGTGTGGTTCGGGTTTTTTGGTTTATGTTCTACATTTTCTGTTTCTATGTGTTTATCTAGTTTTTCTATTTCTATTTTGGGGTTTTGGTAGGACTTCCAATTAAAGACAGCTGATTGTCGTTGCCTCTAATTGGAGGCCATATTTAGTTGGGGTTTGTTTCACTTGTGTTTTGTGGGTGGTTGTTTCCTGCATAGTCTGTACACCTTACGGGACTGTTTTTGTCGTTTGTTTTGTTTAAGTGTTTTTCCTTCAATAAAGAAGAAGATGAAATAATATACCTGCTGCATTTTGGTCCACTCCTTACGACGCCCGTTACAGTACCGGTAGTGTCAGTGTGCGGGGCACAGTTAAGTTGAGGTAATATGTACATGTAGGTAGAGTTAAAGTGACTATGCATAGATTATAAACAGAGAGTACAGCAGCGTAATAGAGGGGTCTGGGTGGCCCTTTGTGTAAGGGGTGCGTAACTGGTGGAAGGGAAGTCAGACGCAGGAGAGCAGAACTAGGTAATAGCCGGTGCAGTTTAATTCCAAAACCAACGGCATCAAGAAAATAACAACTTGGGTACAAAACCCAATGCACACTAGTCAACATGTGCACAAGCACTTACAAACAAACAATACCCCACAAAGACATGGGGGGAACAGAGGGTTAAATACACAACACGTAATGAGGGAATGAAAACCAGGTGTGTGAGAAAACAAGAAAAAACAAATGGAAAATGAAAAATGGATCGGCGATGGCTAGAAGACCGGTGACGTCGACCACCGAACATCGCCCGAACAAGGAGAGGAACCGACTTCGGTAGAAGTCGTGACACTTTGATTAGCTGTTAAGGAGTCTTATGGCTGTGGGGTAGAAGCTGTTAAGAAGCTTTTTGGAACTCGACTTGGCGCTCCGGTACCGCTTGCCGTGCGGTAGCAGAGAGAACAGTCTATGACTAGGGTGGCTGGAGTCTTTGACAGTTTTTAGGGCCTTCCTTTGACACCGCCTGGTATAGAAGTCCTGGATGTCAGGAAGCTTGGCCCCAGTGATGTACTGGGCCGTACGCACTACCCTCTGTAGTGCCTCGCGGTCGGAGGCCGAGCAGTTGCCATACCAGGCAGTGATGCAACCAGTCAGGATGCTCTCGATGGTGCAGCTAAGTCTCCTGAGGGGGAATAGGCTTTGCCATGCCCTCTTCACGACTGTCTAAGTATGTTTGGACCATGATAGTTTGTTGGTGATGTGGACACCAAGGAACTTGAAGCTCTCAACCTGCTCCACTACAGCCCCGTCGATGAGAATGTGGGCGTGCTCGGTCCTCCTTTTCCTGTAGTCCACAATCATCTCCTTTGTCTTGATTACGTTGAGGGAGAGGTTGTTGTCCTGGCAACACATGACCAGGTCTCTGACCTCCCTATAGGCTGTCTCATCGTTGTCGGTGACCAGGCCTACCACTGTTGTGTCATCGGCAAACTTGATGATGGTGTTGGAGTCGTGACTGGCTGTGCAGTCATGAGTGAACTGGGAGTACAGGAGGGGACTGAGCACACACCCCTGAGGAGCCCACGTGTTGAGGATCAGCGTGGCGGATGTCTTGTTCCCTACCCTTACCACCTGGTCGTGGGCCGTCAGGAAGTCCAGGATCCAGTTGCAGAGGGAGGTGATTAGTCCCAGGGTCCTTAGCTTAGTGATGAGCTTTGAGGGCACTATGGTGTTGAACGCTGAGCTGTCAATGAACAGCATTCTCACATAGGTGTTCCTTTTGTCCAGGTGGGAAAGGGCAGTATTGAGAGTAATAGAGATTGCATCATCTGTGGATCTGTTGGGGCGGTGTGCAAATTGGAGTGGGTCTAGGTTTTTTTTTTCACCTTTATTTAACCAGGTAGGCCAGTTGAGAACAAGTTCTGATTTACAACTGCGACCTGGCCAAGATAAAGCAAAGCGGTGCGGCAAAAAGAACAACGCAGTTACACATAAACAAATGTACAGTCAATAACACAAAAGAAAATAAAAAATAAAAAATCTATGTACAGTGTGTGCAAATGTAGAAGAGTAGGGAGGTAGGCAATAAATAGGGCCTAGAGGCGAAAATAATGACAATTTAGCATTAATACTGGAGTGATAGATGTGCAGATGATGATGTGCAAGTAGAGATAATGGTGTGCAAAAGTGCAAGAGGGTAAGTAATATGGGGATGAGGTAGTCGGGTGTGCTATTTACAGCTCGGCTGTGTACAGGTACAGTGATCGGTAAGCTGCTCAGACAGCTGATGCTTAAAGTTAGAGAGGGAGATATAAGACTCCAGCTTCAGAGATTTTTGCAATTCGTTCCAGTCATTGGCAGCAGAGAACTGGAAGGAAAGGCGGCCAAAGGAAGTGTTGAATTTGGGGATGACCAGTGGGTGGGTGTTGCTATGGTGACCAGTGAGCTGCTAGGCTTTACCTAGCAAAGACTTATAGATGACCTGGAGCCAGTGGGTTTGGCGACGGATATGTAGTGAGAGCCAGCCAACGAGAGCATGCAGGTCACAGTGGTGGGTAGTATATGGGGCTTTGGTGATAAAACGGATGGCACTGTGATAGACTACATCTAGTTTGCTGAGTAGAGTGTTGGGGGCTATTTTGTAAATGACATCGCCAAAGTCAAGGATCGGTAGGATAGTCAGTTTTACGAGGCTATGTTTGTTTGGCGGCATGCGTGAAGGAGGCTTTGTTGCGAAATAGGAAGCCGATTCTAGATTTCATTTTGGATTGGAGATGTTGCTGCAGGGGGTGCTGAGATGTTGGCCGGGAAAGGGGTAGCCAGGTGGAAGCATGGCCAGCCGTGGAAAAAGGCTTATTGAAATTATAGATAATTGTAGATTTATCGGTGGTGACAGTGTTTCCAATCCTCAGTGCAGTGGGCAGCTGGGAGGAGGTGCTAATATTCTCCATGGAACTCCATGGACACTTCACAGTGTCCCAAAACATTTGGGAATTAGACTCAGTCAGGGACAGGTTGAAAATGTCAGTGAAGACATTTGCCAGTTGGTCAGCGCATGCTCGGAGTACACGTCCTGGTAACCCGTCTGGCCCTGTGGCCTTGTGAACGCTGACCTGCTTAAAGGTCTTACTCACATTGGCTACGGAGAGCGTAATCACACAGTAGTCTGGAACAGCTGGTGCTCTCATGCATGTTTCATTGTTACTTGCCTCAAAGCGCGATAGAAGTAATTTAGCTAATCTGGTAGGTTCTGGTAGGTGTCACTGGGCAGCTCGTGGCTGTGCTTCCCTTTGTAGTCTGTAATAGTTTGCAAGCCCTGCCACATCCGATGAGCGTCGGAGCCGGTGTAGTACGATTCAGTCTTAGTCCTGTATTGACACTTTGCCTGTTTGATGGTTCGTAGGAGGACATTGCGGTATTTCTTATAGGCTTCCGGGTTAGAGTCCCGCTCCTTGAAAGCGGCAGCTCTACCCTTTAGCTCAGTGAGGATGTTGCTTGTAATCCATGGCTTCTGGTTGGGGTATGTACGTATGGTCACTGTGGGGACAACGTCATCGATGCACTTATTGATGAAGCCAGTGACTGATGTGGTGTACTCCTCAATGCCATCGGAAGAATCCCGGAACATATTCCAGTCTGTGGTAGCAAAACAGTCCTGTAGCTTGGCATCTGTTTCATCTGACCACTTTCTTATTGACCGAGTCACTGATACTTCCTGCTTTAGTTTTTGCTTGTAATCAGGAATCAGGAGGATAGAATTATGGTCAGATTTGCCAAATGGAGGGTGAGGGAGAGCTTTGTACGCATCTCTGTGTGTGGAGTAAAGGTGGTCTAGAGTTCTTTTCCCTCTGGTTGCACATTTAACATGCTGATAGAAATTAAGCAAAAATTATTTGAGTTTCCGTGCATTAAAGTCCCTGAACACTAGGAGCGCCTCCTCTGGATGAGCGTTTTCCTGTTTGCTGAAGCCCGTATACAGCTCATTGAGTGTCGTCTTAGTGCCAGCATCGGTCTGTGGTAGTATATGGACAACTACAAAAAAAAAAAAAGTAAACTCTCTTGGTAAATAGTGTGGTCTTATCATGAGATACTCTACCTCGAGACTTCCTTAGATTTCGGGCACCAGCTGCCCCTTGTCTTACCAGAGGCCGCTGTTCTATTTTATTATTGATTGATTGTACGTTGGCTAATAGGACCGATGATAAAGGTAGATTACCCTCTCGGTGGCACGGTCCTTACAAGGCACTCGAACCGTCGTCCACAATACCTCCGTCTTTTCCTCCTGCGAATGACAGGGATGAGGGCCTTGTCGGGTGTCTGTTGTACTGTACATCCTTCCCGTCCGACTCGTTGAAGAAGAAGAATTCCTCCAGTACGGGATGAGTAATCGCTGCCCTGACATCAAGAAGCCCTTTTCGGTCATAAGACACCGTGGCAGAAACATTATGTACAAAATAATGTACAAATAACGCGAAAAAACATACACAATAGCACAATTGGTTACGGGATCGTAAAACAGCGGCCATCTCCTTTGGCACCATTATGACATGTGATGTGGTGGTGGATATTGAGCAAGGCAAATGCTGTAGGTTTAAAAGGCTCTCCTCTGCATGGAGTCGAAATCTTAAAAAATGTATAGTCACTGTCTGTTGGATCACTCTCCTGTAATATTACTATTACATAACTTATCTGCAATGTAGCCATGGATGAATTAGTCCAAATGAATGACAGAAGAAAATGAGAGAATTGGCTCCCTCATGTACAGTAATATGATCTTCAGAGACAACATTAGTTGAAATGGAAGGAAAGATTAAAATGTGTGTGGATTTTACAGCATTCTTCATCAAAGATACATCATATTTCTCCAATGTACACTACCATTCAAACGTTTGGTGTCACTTAGAAATGTCCTTGTTTTTGAAAAAAAAGCAAATTTTTTGTCCATTAAAATAACATCAAATTGATCAGAAATACAGTGTAGACATTTTTAATGTTGTAAATGACTATTGTAGCTGGAAACGGCTGATTTTTAATGGAATATCTACATAGGCGTACAGAGGCCCATTATCAGCAACCATCACTCCTGTGTTCCAATGGCACGTTGTGTTAGCTAATCCAAGTTTATCATTTTAAAAGACTAATTGATCATTAGAAAACCCTTTTGCAATTATCTTAGCACAGCTGAAAACTGTTGTACTGATTAAATAAGCAATAAAACTGGCCTTCTTTAGACTAGTTGAGTATCTGGAGCATCAGCATTTGTGGGTTTGATTACAGGCTCAAAATGGCTAGAAACAAAGACCTTTCTTCTGAAACTTGTCAGTCTATCCTTGTTCTGAGAAATGAAGGCTATTCCAAGCGAGAAATTGCCAAGAAACTCAAGATCTGTGTACTGCTCTGTTCACAGAACAGTGCAAACTGTTTCTTACCAGAATAGAAGGAGGAGTGGGAGGCACCGGTGCACAACTAAGCAAGAGGACAAGTACATTAGAGAGTCTAGTTTGAGAAACAGACGCCTCACAAGTACTCAACTGGCGGCTTCATTAAATAATACCCGCAAAACACCAGTCTCAACGTCAACAGTGAAGAGGCGACTCCGGGATGCTGGCCTTCTAGGCAGAGTTCGTCTGTCCAGTGTCTGTGTTCTTTTGCCCATGTTAATCTTTTCTTTTTATTGGCCAGTCTGAGATATGGCTTTTTCTTTGCAACTCTGCCTAGAAGGCCAGCATCTCGGAGTCTGATGTTATTTTAATGGACAAAGAAATTTGATTTTCTTTCAAAAACAAGGACATTTCTAAGTGCACTCAAACTTTTGAACGGTAGTGTATGCATCTGGCGAATTTGACATGCTACAGCAGTAAATGTTACATACAGCACATACAACAAATACATACAATCACAGTAGGTAGCCTATTGGGAATGAGGGTACATTGATTGCCTGAAGCTTTCAATCTCTGTCATACATTGTGGTTTTCTTTCACTGAAGGGAGAGGAGAGGCCACAAATTATAACGGTTGAGAACATTCCCCATGTGGTGTCCAATGAGCAGCAGCAAAAGTTCAGGTGTTCCAGTCAGACAATAGCCACTGTCACAACAGTTGCTTATTATAAACTTGACCCAAGTCCTCTCGGGTCAGCGGTGCTTTTCTTCTTATTTCCTCCCCTCATTCCCCTGACACACATATCATTACACCCTCCATCCATGCCCACATAATCCTTGTCAGCATTTCATTTATTGACCAGTTAGACCAGCACTAATGTCTGCCTTCCAGATGCCCGTTGTGACCTCCACTGAGTCGTCAGTCTTTATCTCCCTTATCACGAACCCCTGCTCCAATCAATACGATGGCAGGCTCTTAATCACAAGTAATTAGACAAGGTAACTTTGTCTTTATCACATTCAACTTGGGAAATGCTCTTGTGTATCTGTCAGGGGAATTTCATTTTGTGTGAACGTTTTACCGTAAGGATCCAACAATCACCAGCAGACACTGTTACGGTAAATGAGCCAAGGCAGGGATCAGGACTCCTTCACAGCATAGGATCGAGATAGTGACTAAAGGTCAACATAGAAGGTCAACATACGGTATATTCACTGCATGCTGAGTACAGTACCTATCTAAAACAAGCATTTTATGGAACACAGTCTACTGACTGTTCTCTAGCAGAAGAAAGCAATCTCGAAACATCTAAAGTAAGGCACTGTTTTCTAATCTAAACCACAACTACACAATGCTGTATGATAACTGAATGAGTAGAGGCAGAAACAAGAATGATAAAGTCTAAAGATGAATCGATTGGAAGGTATTCTCATTGTCACAAACCATCAATTGGCACTTAGACCTGGTTACAGACAATACATTGAGAGATGATTACTTTTTCACTGGAGATACTAAGCTTTTGCTGTGGGTCACTATGTTGTGCTTCATATGTTTGCGCTGACGAAGACCTCAACGCTCCCATTTGAAATAATTTTTGATGGAGAGGGATGAAAGTATATTTCCTTGGAAAATACCACAAACTGGGTTAAATCTGAAAGCTGCCCAAAATCTGCCCAGAGACCAATGAGAGATACCAGAGAAACTCCCAACTGTCTGGAAACAGCATGTTATGGATAGCACAGCAAGAAAAAATTGCTAAATAAAGTATGTACCCTGTCTCTAATATTACATTCTCACTATGTGTCAATGCATCTAACGTCATCCTTTCAGAGAAAAATGATGCTCCCTGCTGGAATCCATTATGAAAGGTTGCAAATAGGCTAATTTGTAGCTCTGACGGCAGTGACACTAGACTTGGCAATGGGAACCGTAATAGAGTAGCTGCAGCAGTGCCAGTCCACTGACTGCTTTGATGAGAATACCATGGCTGAGAAAAGGGTAGGTACGTTTTCTCTGTAAACGTTGACAAATTACGAACAGAGAACCTTTGACTTTTTATCATGCTAGGGAGATGCAAAGGTCACTGCACACAGCAGTTTCATTCAATTTCTTTTCCCCTGCCCTCAATACATATTTTGCTGTAATAGCTTATTGCACCGGGAGGGGATATTAGGTGCCAGCAACACACGCATACTATACTATTACCTCTATGTGAGCCTGTTCATATGAAAGGTCACTGTAGAACGACGGCACTGTAAAGAGATTGTTGATTAAATGATTTTACATGAAAGAAATGCATCTCAAAATCACTTGGTTCCGTTGAACTACAGTAGGCATATACATGTTGTGGAAATTAACAATCATTATCATGTTTGAAATAAGATTCACATATTCCTCTGTTGCTTTGCTGTCTGTGGCCTGTCTCTGTGTCATATCTGCATTCTTTCTTTCGGATGTTTACTTTAATCCTCAGAGTCATAAGGGACAAACTGCAAATAGCCTGTAGAGCAGATTAGCTACAGGATACAAGTTTTCAAGAGGATGTGACTGTGTAAAATACTACCCCAAGCATGTCAATAATGAAGGAAGTAAACAAAGTCATTGTGATTTTATTGCCGTATTACATCTCGTAAACACTGGCAGAGCATGACTGTCTCATTTAAATGTTAATATAATTCCATTCATAATGTAATGTGGTCTCTGGCATTTTCTGTTAATCTCTGTAGCATTGTACATGACAAACCAATTTACAAGGATTTGGACACATTGCTTCAGCATTGTATCACACTACTACAATATAATAGATCCAATATATTTCTCAGGTCACAGAAAGCTATTCATATTCAGCACAGTATCTTGTTTCTGTCTGTTCAATTGAATCCCTGATATCATCTTTGCTATGGGAGTTTTCCTTTGAGCAACTATAAAACTAAAGTGCACCCTAACCAATCATCATAGCTACTGTATGTAGGAAAGCACCTGTGAGATTCTCCTCTGCTGCCCATCCTCCCCAAGAGGTGAAATAAGTGGGCCATTTAAACAGAAGGAGATGAAACCAGTGGGGTGGGAGGCCATGCAGTAATAGCCTTGGGGAAAATACTTCTGACAGATGACAGCTCTGAGGAGACAGAGAGGCAGGCTTAATGTTGGTATCTCTGGGAACTTTCCAGGCATTACCAGAGTGCCCAGAGTGAAGCACGTGATGCCGACTCTCTGCTGCTGTATGTCTGCAATGTTTCCCTCCAGATCTCTACAAGGCCTCTGTCGTTCCCCCAGACCGACATCTCTACCGTCATCGGACTGTAATTCAGCCCCCAATGCCCCAATCTCTTCATCTGACATGGCTATAGCTGGTGACACTAATGATCCTGTCACGACTTCCGCCGAAGTCGGTCCCTCTCCTTGTTCGGGTGGCGTTCGGTGGTCGACGTCACCGGCCTTCTAGCCATCGCCGATCCACTTTTCATTTGTTTTGTCCTTGTCTTACACACCTGGTTTCAATCCCCCAATTACTTGTTCATTATTTTACCCTCTGTTCCCCCATGTTTGTTTGTGAGTGATTGGCCTTGGCTTTATCGACGTGTTTTGTGATTATTGTTGAGTAAAATTGGGTACATTACTCATATCTGCTGTCCTGCGCCTGACTCATCTACATAAGCTACACACAGACGCATTACAGATCCCTACTCTCAATAATGCATTGAAATGGTTCCCTCGTTGTTGGGTGGCTTAACCTTTGATGAGGCTCTGGCAGATCTCAGGGCATAAAAAGGATTAGTTGATTCATGAAAGCCGTTGTAAAAGAAAGGTTGCATCAGAGGATGGTCATTATTTAGGGAATTTAAACAAATGCACAAGCCCAAACAAATGAGAAATGAAAGCTTGAAGAAAAGTAGTCTGATTCAATTTCAACATCTGTTTAACAAGAGTGCAAATAGTATTATGTCTCAGAGAAACTGCCAATTTAAAGCTATTTAGAGACTGGCACCATAACAAATATTACAACTTACAACCATTGTTGCAACTGTACAATGTCATGGATGCAGACATCATACTCTGAGTAGGGCAACAAGGCTTCATAGCTACAGCAAAAGACTATGAATGTGCACAGATATTTACATGATGTCAACTACATATCATATCAGCCCCCCCAAAAAGTCAAAAAAGTATCAATGCATATTCAGTTGAACAGACACAACTCTGAAAATGTGTTGCAAAGCTGAAAAAATGGTCAAGTTTTATCACAATGAGTCTCCTGGCTGTAAACCAGAAGCACTATTCGAAAAGTGCATGTAGCCCTTTCCTGCAATCAAATGACCTAGTGGCCTCATTGGTTGAAAGTTATTAATATTTTTCATCATTTCATAATTAATAGATATTCATTTTTTTTTATCCCGCTGAAAATCCAGTGTTTATATGTCAAACGGTTTTGCTATATTTCAGTCTTCTGTGATGTATATAAAGTGTAATATTTAGTTGTAAACTCATAATGTTATACATTTCAACTCTATATCTGACATGGTACAGGTGCCTTCTTTCTTTAAGCCCATAACCATGTGTGTGAGGTGTATACTTTTGTTTCAAAGTAGATTTGTTTAAGACTACCAAAACCAATCTGTGTGAACCTGATTTAGTCCACTGCAGTAAAAACATCCAACAGAACGTTGTTTTCCTCCCCCCGAAGGGAGGTTTTATAAATTCACGACAACACTGTGTATATGTTTTCCCTCCCATCGTCCTCCATATCTGACGTCCTCCAGACGCGCCTCTGGACAGATTGTGTTTTGAATGACAGATGAGAGGAAATGATTCATTTATCAAACAGGGCCCAGGCTGTAATCCCAGGTGCCCTGGTGATCAGACGGCTGATATTACACATCCTCCCCTGGCTGACGGTGGAAGCTGTTAATAGGCCTGTCAATAGATGTGCAGCGGCCTGGCAAAATCTCAACCTCTTCTATAGGTTATCTCTCCTCCCTCCATCCCTCCCTGACTTCTCTTGATGACAGCAAACAAGCTGGCTGCCTTTGAAAAATTGACATCCTGTTCTTAAAGGAAAGGGGGATACCTAGTCAGTTGTACAACTGAATCAGAGAGGTGCAGGGGGCTGCCTTAATCAACATCCACGTCTTTGGCGCCCGGGGAACAGTGGGTTAACTGCCTTGCTCAGGGGCAGAACGACAGATTTTTACCTTGTCAGCTCGGGGATTCGATCCAGCAACCCTTCAGTTACTGGTGGTCCAATGCTTTAACCACTAGGCAGACTGGTCATCCACGCCACCTAATTCAAACGTCAGTTCAAAAAGCTGAGCGAAAAGTGGGCAGTTTGGAATGAGGTGTGTACAGGCATTTCAGGCCTATAATGTTTTTTTTGGGAAATGGAAATTTGTGTTTGCACCCCTGGAGTGAAGATTTTCTACAGCATTGTGTGTGTGAATACATGTTGTGTGAAACATCTCACGTTTCTGGCCACTGTACCAGTTTTATACATAGAAAATTATTACTGTGAACAGACAGGTAATTTCAGAGCAGAAGTAACAGGAAGTTATGTAGACAATTTGAGCTGCTGTCCATGGTGCTGAAAGGGAGCATGTGCTAAGTGCACTGTTTTCCCTCACCAAAACACAATTACAGCCACAGAGGGAGTCAGGCTCTCTACCTTATGGCAGAAATGTGACCATGACCGACACATTGGTATGCATGTCTTCCAATACAAGGCACCCAGCTTTCCAAATCAGGTGTATTAAAGCCAAACCATGGATCCCTCTTTCTGTCTCTTTCACTCTCTCCCTCTCTCCATTGTTTTAGGACATAGTCCAACACTGTTGGTAGACTTCAATTATGGAGCAATGAAAGAATCGAATAAAAAGGCGGAAGGTGAGCGATAAGAGACAGCAGTTCAATCAGAGAGCCATTGTCAAACTGTAGGTTTTTTATACAACACAATATTTAAATCTCCTCCAACTCTTCTGCTTTCAGATTTCTGTGGATGACCTTTGTCACATTTTGCATTTGAGCAATTTAAAGTCTCAATGAAGGGAGATGGAGGTTAAATGAGTCTTTACAGAGAGCAGCTTCCCTTCCATTACTTTCCAACATGGCAATATTGTATAAACCAGAGTATCTATCTTTCACCACATTTATTTACAGCCCGAGGTGTGTTTCCCTCAGTCCTGTAGAATATGTACACTTCTTTTATTTGAAAAAAAGGCAAATTTACCAGGCAGACGCATTTGCTTTTAACCAATAAGCAAGATGCAAATGAGTTCCAGGAAAGAAGGTCAATCGCATTTAAGTACACAGGATGAGACCCGTAATAACAATACACAGGACGAGACCCGTAATAACAATACACAGGACGAGACACGTAATAACAATACACAGGACGAGACCCGTAATAACAATACACAGGACGAGACCCGTAATAACAATACACAGGACGAGACCCGTAATAACAATACACAGGACGAGACCCGTAATAACAATACACAGGACGAGACCCGTAATAACAATACACAGGACGAGACCCGTAATAACAATACACAGGACGAGACCCGTAATAACAATACACAGGACGAGACCCGTAATAACAATACACAGGACGAGACCCGTAATAACAATACACAGGACGAGACCCGTAATAACAATACACAGGACGAGACCCGTAATAACAACACACAGGACGAGACCCGTAATAACAACACACAGGACGAGACCCGTAATAACAACACACAGGACGAGACCCGTAATAACAATACACAGGATGAGACCCGTAATAACAACACATGGGACGAGACTCGTAATAACAATACACAGGACGAGACCCGTAATAACAACACATGGGACGAGACCAGTAATAACAATACACAGGACGAGACCCGTAATAACAACACATGGGACGAGACCCGTAATAACAATACACAGGACGAGACCCGTAATAACAATACACAGGACGAGACCAGTAATAACAATACACAGGACGAGACCCGTAATAACAATACACAGGACGAGACCCGTAATAACAATACACAGGACGAGACCCGTAATAACAATACACAGGACGAGACCCGTAATAACAATACACAGGACGAGACCCGTAATAACAATACACAGGACGAGACCCGTAATAACAACACATGGGACGAGACCCGTAATAACAATACACAGGACGAGACCCGTAATAACAATACACAGGACGAGACCCGTAATAACAATACACAGGACGAGACCCGTAATAACAACACACAGGACGAGACCCGTAATAACAATACACAGGACGAGACCCGTAATAACAATACACAGGACGAGACCCGTAATAACAACACACAGGACGAGACCCGTAATAACAAGTGCACGTGTTGCTAGTTTATAATGGAAGAGCACATTTTAAAAGTGTCTTCCTAACTCATGACATACAAACAGAAAAAGGTAATTTTATTATCCCAAAGTTTATGTTATCTGAAATCACATGATAAAGTATTCAAAACCTTTTTCAACATCTTCCCTGAGGCCATTCCATGAAATGGGCAGAACTAAACCATGTGCATAAGGCAGGTCACCAAAACCATTTGGCTTCTGATCACAAACCACTCTGCAGGATGTGGGGATGTGCTGACTTGGCTGCTCTGTTCTAGTCCACCTGTTCACCAGGGAATGACCTCCAGACCCAGGTAGCAGATCACAGGAGGACTCATCAGCATCATGAGCCTATTCCAGATGAGAGGAGAAAGGAAACATTTGATAAAATAGTGATGAAAGGATAGAAGACAGGTGGAAGCGGGAAAAAAGTGTCTGGAGAAGTATTCTAAAGTATAAAGTCAACCTTAGCTTATTGCCAGCTTTGCCCATCATTTACTGAAATGATGAACATTTGTGTACCATACATGGATTATGAAGGCAGGAGAACATTGATGCCAGTACTCCAGCCATTCAGAAACACTTTACACAGAATGAATGCATCTGCTGTTTCATTACCTTCCTCCAGATCTGTATTTACTCTTTTCCTGGGTACAAAATATCAGCTACATTTCTGCTGTTGAAAATGCACCAGTGGCAGGAGAGAAGGCTGTTTGAATATCACATTCACAGATCATTGGTTCTCTTTCTATTTCCCCTCTGGAGCCAATGGGGTGTCATGTTATATGATGATAGAAGACAGGAGCAGGAATAAGAAATAGTTGTTTTTATTCTCTACCCAAAATAGAGTAAGTCATGAACATGAAGCCCAAAACAAAAACATATGTATATATATATATAAAACAAATACATACACATATACATATACACATATACATATATATATATATATATATATATATATATATATATATATATATATATATATATACATACTGCTCAAAAAAATAAAGGGAACACTAAAATAACACATCCTAGATCTGAATGAATGAAATAATCTTATTAAATACTTTTTTTTTTTAATGTGCTGACAACAAAATCACACAAAATAATCAATGGAAATCCAATTTATCAACCCATGGAGGTCTGGATTTGGAGTCACACTCAAAATTAATGTGGAAAACCACACTACAGGCTGATCCAACTTTGATGTAATGTCCTTAAAACAAGTCAAAATGAGGCTCAGTAGTGTGTGTGGCCTCCACGTGCCTGTATGACCTCCCTACAACGCCTGGGCATGCTCCTGATGAGGTGGCGGATGGTCTCCTGAGGGATCTCCTCCCAGACCTGGACTAAAGCATCCGCCAACTCCTGGACAGTCTGTGGTGCAACGTGGCGTTGGTGGATGGAGCGAGACATGATGTCCCAGATGTGCTCAATTGGATTCAGGTCTGGGGAACGGGCGGGCCAGTCCATAGCATCAATGCCTTCCTCTTGCAGGAACTGCTGACACACTCCAGCCACATGAGGTCTAGCATTGTCTTGCATTAGGAGGAACCCAGAGCCAACCACAAGAGCATATGGTCTCACAAGGGGTCTGAGGATCTCATTTCGGTACCTAATGGCAGTCAGGCTACCTCTGGCGAGCACATGGAGGGCTGTGCGGCCCCCCAAAGAAATGCCACCCCACACCATGACTGACCCACCGCCAAACCGGTCATGCTGGAGGATGTTGCAGGCAGCAGAACGTTCTCCACGGCGTCTCCAGACACTGTCACGTCTGTCACATGTGCTCAGTGTGAACCTCCTTTCATCTGTGAAGAGCACAGGGTGCCAGTGGGGAATTTGCCAATCTTGTTGTTCTCTGGCAAATGCCAAACGTCCTGCACGGTGTTGGGCTGTAAGCACAACCCCCACCTGTGGACGTCGGGCCCTCATGCCACCCTCATGGAGTCTGTTTCTGACCGTTTGAGCAGACACATGCACATTTGTGGCCTGCTGGAGGTCATTTTGCAGGGCTCTGGCAGTGCTCCTCCTGCTCCTCCTTGCACAAAGGCGGAGGTAGCGGTCCTGCTACTGGGTTCTTGCCCTCCTACGGCCTCCTCCACGTCTCCTGATGTACTGGCCTGTCTCCTGGTAGCACCTCCATGCTCTGGACACTACGCTGACAGACACAGCAAACCTTCTTGCCACAGCTCGCATTGATGTGCCATCCTGGATGAGCTGCACTACCTGAGCCACTTGTGTGGGTTGTAGACTCCGTCTCATGCTACCACTAGAGTGAAAGCACCGCCAGCATTCAAAAGTGACCAGAGCATCAGCCAGGAAGCATAGGAACTGAGAAGTGGTCTGTGGTCACCACCTGCCGAACCACTCCTTTATTGGGGGTGTCTTGCTAATTGCCTATAATTTCCACCTGTTGTCTATTCCATTTGCACAACAGCATGTGAAATTTATTGTCAATCAGTGTTGCTTCCTAAGTGGACAGTTTGATTTCACAGAAGTGTGATTGACTTGGAGTTACATTGTGTTGTTTAAGTGTTCCCTTTATTTTTTTGAGCAGTGTATATATATATATATATATATATATATATATATATATATATATATATATATATATATATATAAAATACAGGGCTGTAACCCAAACAAAGCGCGAGGTGCAAACCTCTAATAAGTACACAGGACGAGACCCGTAATAACAATACACAGGACGAGACCCGTAATAACAATACACAGGACGAGACCAGTAATAACAATACACAGGACGAGACCCGTAATAACAACACACAGGACGAGACCCGTAATAACAATACACAGGACGAGACCAGTAATAACAATACACAGGACGAGACCCGTAATAACAATACACAGGACGAGACCCGTAATAACAATACACAGGACGAGACCCGTAATAACAATACACAGGACGAGACCCGTAATAACAATACATGGGACGAGACCCGTAATAACAATACACAGGACGAGACCAGTAATAACAATACACAGGACGAGACCCGTAATAACAATACACAGGACGAGACCCGTAATAACAATACACAGGACGAGACCCGTAATAACAACACACAGGACGAGACCCGTAATAACAATACACAGGACGAGACCCGTAATAACAATACACAGGACGAGACCCGTAATAACAATACACAGGACGAGACCCGTAATAACAACACACAGGACGAGACACGTAATAACAATACACAGGACGAGACCCGTAATAACAACACACAGGACGAGACCCGTAATAACAATACATGGGACGAGACCCGTAATAACAATACACAGGACGAGACCCGTAATAACAATACATGGGATGAGACCCGTAATAACAAGTGTACACTAACACGGTAACACTAAAGCAGTACAGGTACTCACAAGACCAACGGACATGGAACGATAATCAACAAGGACAATGGGGAACAGAGGGCACATATATACACATACTAATCAGGGGGAATGAGAACCAGGTGTGCATAATGAGACAAGACAGTCCGGGGTTGGTCGTAATGATCCAGTTCAGTGACGCCTAGAAGGACAGTGATGTAGACCTCTGGAGCTGGTGAATGGAATGAGCAGCAGTACCGGGGGAATCCGTGACATGGGGGTAGTAACATGAAGATGGATTAGATGTTGGATCCTAAAATACCTTACTACTGCAGGTACAGTATGTTTCCCACAAAGTGTCAATAATCTTGAGAATGTCTTATTCTCAAGCTGCAGTTTTCCTAGTAGTCATTATTTAGATAATCCCTGAGAAGCCGGTGTTTGGTAACGGGTTACCAACCATTCAAATAATGATTGACATATTTTAATTAAAAACTTGATTTTGATGAATTTATTCATACTTTTTCATCCATAAAAATGATGCCAGCTGATTCATGATTTCGACTGGCTGAGAAAGGTTGCCTGCCTGTCTGTCTCGTCCCGACTCCCGACATGTTCATTACTATGGGACAGCTGGAGATCAAATTTGAATATCGAAACAATGTTGCAAATCTCGAAGAGACAGAGAGCAAGGTTTATACAAATCTCTGCTGTTGAAAACTAAACGTTAGTCTAAAAGAAATGTGAGATAATGTCTAGATGCTTTTTATAGTGGAGATCAAGTTTATAACTTGCCTGGCTGGGCTGATGAGACAGTGGATTGTGCAATCAGATGGAACAGAGTATATAGGCATTATAACGTCATAGATTTAGCTGGTGGTAACTTGTGGAATAGACACTGGCAGGAATGCGCTTTTAACCAATCAGCATTCAGGATTAGACCCACCCTTTGTAAAAAAAAAAGTTTATACATACGTATGTATACGCTGGATACAGTGCATCAATACCATAGTTCTGGTTCTCTCTGATGTGGTAAGCTCTTTGTGTCCATAAGGCAGCTTCATGAATATTTCAATGTCATATGTAGCTGTAAATAATGCAAACAAATAAAAACACAGTGCACATTTACTAGGCAGCCAAAAGTAAAACGCTGTGTCCCCTTAAAAGGTACAGGTAACTGCCAAAATAAAGAAAACACTTGAGTAAATGAGCGATACAAAGTACATTGAAAGCAGGTTCTTCCACAGAGGGGTGATTCCTGAGTTAATTAAGCAATTATCATCCCATCATGCTTATGACAGTTGCCCATTATTGTGGCAACAAAAAGAGATCTCAGTGACTTTGAAAGAGGGGTCTCAAAGTAGCATAGGGGGTTTAAAATTGTGTGTGTGTGTGTGTGTGTGTGTGTGTGTGTGTGTGTGTGTGTGTGTGTGTGTGTGTGTGTGTGTGTGTGTGTGTGTGTGTGTGTGTGTGTGTCTCAGTCGCCAGATTTCAACTAAATTGAACATTTCCGGGAGATTCTGGAGTGATGCCCAAAACAGCGTTTTCCACCACCATCAACAAAACCCCAAGGGATGTAATTTCTCATGGAAGAATGGTTTTGCATCCCTCCAGTAGCATTCCAGACACTTGTAGAATCTATGCCAAGGTACATTGAAGCTGTTCTGGTGGCTCGTGGTGGCCCATTAAGATACTTTCTTGGTGTTTCCTTTATTTTGGCAGTTACCTGTAATTGCCTTCACAATGACCGCAGTACAATTATTTTCAAACATGGCAGAACAGTACAGCTTCCTGCTTGGTACATGCATTTCATTAGGTTATCAAGTTTATTAAAGTAGATTACTTTTCAAGTAAGTCTCAGCACGTTTGAGTGACCATAGATAATTGTTTTCCAGCTGTTTTCCAGTTTATCAAGATTCAAGTATCATTTTTATAAACGTCTTGTTATAATCCTAAAATGATGGATGTGAAGTGAACAAAGTAGGAAACTAATTCAGTGTGTTGGTTTAGCAGTCCTCTTAGTCTTGTTCATTTTAACAGCTCAGGTTTTTCTTGTTATTATCCATCTGTTATGACAGCTTGATTGAGCAGCCAGTCAGTTCAATACAATTCCATTGTACGCCCTTCGCTTTTCTCTTTTATGATAATATATTTCCATGCAGTAGATTGCATCTAGCTGTTCAGTTCTGGCACTACACGTGAATGGGGCCATAAGCAAAGACATCTGAATAATGCTTTGTATGACTGACACATAATAACAGTATTAATGACCAACATGATCACTTTGCTGGGCAACTGAGTTACAAACCATGATGAAAATGCAAGATGTACTTCTTGTTGTCCGTTTTTCCCCTTTTGAATTCAAAGACCTCTCACATCCCCATGATGGGTTTTTGATCCAACAATGGAATATTCAGACACAATGACTAAAATAACTCAAGTACCAGTCCTGTCCAGCTCATATTCACATGTTATTTTAGATAGGCAGACAGTACACAATTGATGCAGTTGAATTTGATTATTATTATTATTCTCTCTATTCCCTACATTCACTCTCTTGTTACTCTGCCAACCAGCTTTGTACTGAATAACTCGTTATATGTTCAACTCCTTCCTGTTCTGAAACCTTTGTGTTTTTAGAGTGCTCTGTCTGTCTGTTTTTCTCTGTGTAATTGGGGCTCTTGGCTAGTTCACCTGGAGTGGGCCAGAGGGGGAGTACCTGCCATCTGTACTGCTGTGGGGGAGCCCAGCCAGCCCACTGGCCACCTAGGGGCCGCTCAGCACTTAGGGGCCGCTCAGCACCACCACGAGGGTCTGACATCTCTATCGTCGACCGCTGGGTAATGAGGGCCAGACAGCTGGCCGACTGACAGGCTCTGCTACTGCCTCCAGGAAAACTGGCCGAAAGGCATTCTGAGCTTTTCAGCAATGTAAGCAGTTCTCTGGTCAAGACACTCTGGGTTTGACTTTGAAGTGTATACAATGGCACCCACTGCCTGTTTATTAATTAAACCATGGTTGATTTTACCTCAAAATGTGACCTTATTCTGTATTTGATATTGTTCGGTTATGTCCTCTCCCAGGCTGTGTCTATAGCAGAATAATTCCACAAGAAATATTATCTTATTCACTAAATTGACTCTGAGGGTAGTTTATGTACATTTTCAAGAGATATTCTGGATGCTCTCTCTACTGGTCTGATTAGAAGCAAGGAGAGAGTTCATTGAACAAGTGTGGTTGCAGCAACGAACCTACAGATGTCAGTGTTTTAAAGGGAAATGTGACATTTACATCTCCATATAGAGAATGCAGTAAAAACATATATCTTCGAACTTGCTCTGATATTAAAATAATTCACGCACACCTCCCCTCCAGTTTATCCTCGATAGACACACTTGAGAACAAGAAACAAAGAAATATGAAATGTATTGAATGGTACTGTAATTGCAGTCTTTCTAGCTTTTGTCACTATATGGACGAAGTAAAACACGCAATACAACTGAGCACAGTATATGAATATGAGAGCATCAGATGACTCGGTCGTGTGGACAGACTTGTCGATGAAGCCAACGCTCACTGTCTACGAGAAAATATTGCACTGAGCCCTCGCGAATGGATGACGCGAGGGAGGTTTGGTTTAATCCGCACACACTGTACGTGAGATGAAAGTAAACTGATGAGAGTCCTGTCTTGAAGCCTACCACCGGCATTCAAACACCGAATGGAAACGTGAAGAGTCTTTTGAAATGTGGAATTAGGGTTGCGAGTTTAGAAAACACGTAGGCTAAATGTCCATTGATCAAATGAGAGAACTGTTTCAGCGTGATACATGAGAATTAAAATTGTCGCATCCTCAACGTTTTTTCTCGGTATATGGACTTTGCGCGCTTCACAGCTGACTGTGCCATTGTGGGACATTTTCCAACCCCAAAGGAAGGACACTGAATTCAGCAGATCCTTTATTCATTCAACACACTAGACACATCATGACTGAGACTTTCTACTGCTCAAGGTGAGTACCATACTAAGATTGATAATTGCAACCCATGAGGACGAAATTGCAAAGTTGGGTTACTTTACGCGACCAGGACGCATTGAAATGACAAGCGTGCGTCCAAAATAAATGAGCTACCGGTACATTCTTATTGTTCGAAATGTATTTACATACCGGTATATTATTTCAGGGTGTAGGCTATTCCAATGGTAACAATTCCGTAGAAGTCATGTTGAATTGAATTCTAGGCTACCGTGATATCATCTCGTTTTCTCAGACAGTGAGCAGCTGATGGGCACATAACGCATGCAGCACGCATATGCTTCATTAGTTATTTATATGGATATAAAGTATCTGACTATCTGGAATATCTCAGATTCTGATAAATTCTCTATGGAGGCGCTCTTTAGTGGTACTGCACAATCATGGACAGATTTGTCTATAGAGGCATCATCTGGTATGATCATGAGAGCACCAAGATAAGACCTCTGTGGGAAATGAGTTTTTGAGGCAGGCACTTTACTTGATTGCCAACTGTCAGGGATTCTGGGTTTAGGCAGCAGCAGCAGCACGCACAACCTAAATATCCTTTCATGAGACGTCATTGTAAATACGAATTTGTTCTTAACTGACTTGCCTAGTTAAATAAAGGTTAAATAAATATAAATAAAAATCCTCATCATCATCATCCTCAATGGGCGCGCATCCTTATAGAGATAAAGGCATCAGGTACCACCAAACCAGCTGTGGAGAGAGTTATCTAATCCTGTTGAGAGGTGTTTGGCCATTATCTGTAGTTGTATGTAGTTTACTGTAGCTTCAGTACCCATAGCCAGCCTTGGCACAGGAGTGAGAGCAGAATCCATTGGGTTGATGGAGACGAAGTGCAAAGCGGAGAAGAGCTGGAGCCTAAACAGCCAGAGTAGATGCAGCTGCAGTGCAAACTTCCACAATGATGTTTACCAAGCTCATCTCATCTTTGTTCTGTGTGTGTATTTGGGAGAGTTATTGGATTTGGTTCCTTTTAGACTCTCTCAGTCAAGCAAACCAGATGGACCCAGGGCTCTCTGTGTTCCTGCTTATCTCACTGGCCAGTTGGACTTGATTTATTCAGATGGTCCCACCAGAGCTATAAAGCTTCTCACAGAGAGGGAGATTGGCCTCTCTCTGTTTGCTCACTAATGCCAGGCCGCTACTTTATCAGTTGCCTGCTAAATTTAGAATTTAAATGGGTCTTTATTTTTGTTCATGTTTTATTGCTACACTGTAATATAATGAGATTGCATTTCCCATTGGAGGTGACTCAGAATTGCTTCCATTACTCTATTTCTCTATATATTTATGTGCCAATGGCAAACAGAGTGCTATTTTGCTGCAGCACAACTTTCTGTAATGTATTGATTAATTGAGACTTTCTGTAATGTATTGATTAATTGAGACTTTCTGTAATGTATTGATTAAATGAGACTTTCTGTAATGTATTGATTAAATGAGACTTTCTGTAATGTATTGATTATATGAGACTTTCTGTAATGTATTGATTAAATGAGACTTTCTGTAATGTATTGATTAAATGAGACTGTAATTTATTGATTAAATGAGACTTTCTGTAATATAATGATTAAATGAGACTTTCTGTAATATACTGATTAGATATGTAACATCTGTCACGGACTGTCGTTTTCATTGCCTTTCATCAGCCATGAGTTCCCTTCATATCTTTAGATTCAATGTAGCAGCACTGCCTACTGTGTTCTTTACCGCGTTGTCATGATCCGCCTTTGGAAAGGATTATTGATTTAAACAAAGATTACAGATAAAAGGAGGCAGTTCACTCACATATGAGATATATTTAGCGTGGACTGATAGCCTGATCAAATGTTGACATTATATAGCTATGGTTGTTGTGTGATCAAAACATCATCAATGTGGGTCAGCGGCGATGCCCTGTACTCTAGTTGCAGTAGTAAGTCAGGCAAATTAGTGTATGTAAGACAATTACACAGCAGCTCACTACCCAGAGATGGAAACTCCCCCGTTGCCCACGGAGACACTGATTAAACACAACTTCTTAGATGCTACAGCCTGAGGAGAAGCGCATAAGAGGGAGCGTCACAAAGAAAGGCAGGGAGAGAGAGTATGAGAGTAAGAAAGATAAATAAAATCCCCCAAATGAACAAACATTTCCTGTAGCTGTTGTGCTCCCTCTTCTCTTCTCTCCTCAGTCCTCCCTCAAGCACCTGTTTATTTAGAGCCTGAGCCAACATTGAGGTAAAACGACTGTACATGTATATTCAAAGTAGTGGAGAGTGTGGGAGGAGAGATACAGGTGGAGGGAAACAGGGAGCTCACCTGCCATATGGTTCCTTTGGCAGTACACTGCATGCAGGGATTGCTATCTTGCAATATGGCACAATGCCTCCAGATTGTTATCACTATTGTAAATGTAAATGCTGCTATCAAAGTGCTATTGTGATAGCACTTCCATGTTGATTTGTAATCTCTGGCACTTTGTGATGGCATTGTGCCAGTGTAAATGGGTGAGCCTTTTAGATATTAAGTGAGACACACTGATGAATTAGTGAGAGAACGAGGCCAATGACGGGACATTGAATAGGTGAGCAGGGGTGAGAACTAAGAGATAAGAGCAGAGATAAAGAAATATACAGGACTCTAGGAGGGAACTTGACAGTGTCAGACATGTAATGTGAGGAGGAAGCAATTCCGCATATAGGGGAACATGATTTGTGCAGCAAAGTCAGTCTCTATGCTTTTATTCCCTGTACCGTGCCCTTGACTCAGGCATTAGTGCAGTGTTTCAAGGTAGGGGCAGGATGGACCCTCCAGACCATGGGAAGAAGCTAGGCTGATGCTTTTATTTGCAGAGCTTTGTGTGTGAGCCACCTCCTTGGCCTTATTTACACTTAGGATTAAATCTAGAATGGGTGCTGCCGGTGCACCGGAGACTCCAGAGAGGAAGTTGTGAATAGTAGACAGCATGAATTGTCTATCCTCCTCTTCCCTGTTTGCTGTGTTTCTCTCTGGGCTTCCAGCGAATTTTGTCAGCAGTGAAGGTAGCAGATGCTCTGTAAATCTTTGATCGTAATTATTCGTGCCAGCTACCTCCATCATTGGCGTCCTCCTCCCTACACAGCCATATGGGCCAGTTGAGGGGAACTGAGAAAACATACAGGCTTGGTCTGAATCAGTTATTATTGGCTTTGTGTGCATGTCCATATAAGGATGTGTGTGCATGTGTGAATATGCGCTTCATGTGTTTCGTTCTGTTGTGTATGTTATTTCCTCCTCATATGCTGTATTCTGTACTTGGAAGCCTACTTTGTATATGGAAGTCTACAGTCTATCAGTTGAGAGAGCAACATCTGCACTGCTGTGTTTCACTTTTCTATCCTGAATGATTGATGCCAACAAAACGTACACAGGATAGCAAACTATACAGTCATTCCTGATCTACAGGGACAGTTACAATAACTGTAGGATGTCGTAAGCTATACCAAAAAATGAACTCATGGCAGAAACGGACTGTCATATTGTACCAGCACAAAACTGTCTGAGTATCTAGCTGAGGGAACATATCAAAACAGAACTCTATAGTTGTTCTTTGTCCCTGTCCCAATCACACTGGAGAAGAGAGCTTGTATTTCACTGGCCTTATTCCACATTCCCATCAGCTGTTATGCCACCAGTGCACTCGTAGCCTTACACTTCCCCTTGTTCTTTTTCTAGTCACTACCGATGGGCGTGTTGTAGCAGCATACAGACGTGCTCTGGCTACAGCAGAACATAGTGGGTCTCTGTCTTTCACTGAATGCTGAATTATAGAAGACCTGGTATTGCACTTGGGCTGCACAGGTCACTGACTTTCCCCTTTGATTGTCATCATACAGTACATACAACATGAGCACTCCCTGATTCAAAAGACTGTTTCAAGTCACCATTAGCCAGTAGAGATCTACAGTGAAAGGTACGGAAGACAGAGCCCAGGGAAGTTAATTTATGAATTAATCTGACTATGGCAATATTGGGATGCTCTATATTTCCATGTGGACCCAGAATTCTGCGGTGTTGCAGAAATGTCTATTTTTATCGCTGTGCATAACGCCATGCATTGTCAGAGGTCACTGATTGTGTTTTGGCAATATGCTTGAAGAGATTCCTTTCCTCAACCTTGGTTCACCACCCTGTGGTTTTTATGAGCCTAACATTGTAGATTGATAGAGTGCTGTTTTATGGTTCCCCATAGCCGTCCTCTGCTACCCTGCCATCGTTCTTAATGCTTTGTCTCTAAAGCTAGCAATCTGACAGTTGTTCACTGAACAACACAATTGATATAAAAATTATTTTATGTATAACAAACAATCCAACAAACTATGCTCTCAAATAAAATTATGAATAGCCTGAATTTATTTGAAGAGGGATATGGTCACTAAATGGTAGAATTCACTGCTTGTATGCCTATCCAATAATCACAGTATTGAGTGGTTTAAATGAACATCCATATGTCATTATAGCCATTTTAGAGCTGAATGTGGGTTTGTAAGAAGACCAATAAAAGCAGAATCTATAGCCCCGGGCCTGGCCCTCCAATGAGACCACAAATAAGACACGGAGGAGTGATCACAAAACATTTATTTTACCATAAACCCCACAGGTCCCATGTGATTAAATCTGACATTCGTTTAAAAGTCATCGTTAACAAAGACGGCATTTTCATGTCCTTATTCCTCTTCCCCTCACTGTAGGTACCAGTGTCAGCCTCCGGCTCTGGCTCGCTCTCCCCCCATCTCCACCGCGTATGACCTACTTCTGTCTCCGCATCATTGTAAACAGATCTACTAATTGCCTTCATTTATTCATTTGGAAGTCAAGTTCTGTTGGGGCTGGCGCCCTCCCAGTTCATTCATGTGTGACGTGTACAATTCTCCCCTCCCCCCATGACTCATCCACATGGATTTGTGGCAGACCCCACGACAAAGGTATCCCATCAGGCTTTGTGATTTAGCCAATGATTAAATGAGTGCCATTTTGAGTGTGAGACATTTTTGCAGTGTGCCATTGTGACTAACCTAGAAGTGTGGCACATGACAATATACCGAACAGAATGCATTGACAAGCTCTAGAAGGAATGAAGATATCTTTATGGGTATATGGCTTTGTAAAGTTTTTGTCAACGCCCCTGATATTCCACCCTAAAACCTAGAAGTGGGGAACATTGATGTTGAGCAATTCTCTGGAGGCAGTGCAGGTTTGATATGACTAGATCACATACAGATGTTAATTTGATCACTCTTTTGTTGCTGAGAATTGTCATTTTGTTGCTAAAATATGCAGATGAGTTTCGTGATTTACAGAAATTCACTGAAAACCCACACCAACACCCAGTTATATTAACAGTATTGTACTTTTCATGTAGCCTACCTTTGACCAGCTAATAGCCTAACCATCGATCAAGCAACATTAAGACCCAAGCCTGTTCAAATCCTGTTGCTGCAGGATCATTTTGCTGTGAAAATATTGGTCAAATGAAGACCCTAAATCTGTACACTCCTGTCCCTGTGCCTCCATACTGTGTTATTACTCTGTTTTGTCCAGCCTGATCAGACTAGGCCACAAGACACACCATTTTCATCACATCTGATGTAATAACACAACTCTATTGTTGACTCAGTGTGAGAACATTGTGTCTGTCCTGCAGCCTGAAAGATGGTGTCAGAGTCGGTCTGATTCCAATCTTCTCACATGTTATCAGCCTGCGCCCAGCAGGAGCCTCAAAGGCTGCTGCAAATGGAACGCATTGGGCCCCACTGAGCCATAAAGTACAATAAGCACTGTGCATGAAGTGCATAAAGGGGGAGAAGGAGACATATTTCTGTGATCATTTTAGTTCATGTTTATGTATGGTTACAGACGGTTACCCTCCAATGAATCACACATAATAAGACACTGCAGAGTTTATGCCAGAATGTCACCCCAATGCATGCTGAAAACATAGGCACAGCCCTGTGGATCTTGGTGGGGGTCTTAAGGTCAAATTAAAAATGGTGGCATGAAATTTTGATTGGTGCCCGCCACCGTAGCCAGAGGCCTGAGCATGTTCTTCTATGAGTTTGTCTGAATGAGTCACGTCTGGGGCTGAGGCTGGGGTTGGCAGGAGCGTATCTGACTGACGAGGCAGTGTATTCAGCTGGGAGTGCTGCAGCCAGCAAGATGCTGTCTCTATAATCTAGGGTAAACAGAGCAGCATTACTGCACGCCTCAGACGTGACTGAATCGAGAAGAAAATAAATAGATGGGCTGCTGTTACTTCCTGCTTCTCGCCCACCTTGCTATGTTTAACTTGATCTTCACAACACTGAATTCACCTCTGTAGGTCTCTGTATTGCGGAACTAAAATTGAGGGATTACCTATCTTTTTGCACAGACACCGGCACAATACTTGAGGCGCAACTAACATCTTAAAGCAAAGCAAATTATGTTGAGGTTCATAACACTGAAGTTTGTCATATGATTTTGGATTGGAATGATTTCCCAAACCACTGAACACAGCAACTCAAGGTGGTCTCCCATGATATTGTATACTGGGAGCTTAATATAGAGTTTGAAATGGGGTGTACTCCTGGGGGGATAAAAATGATTAGTGACAATCCATTTGCTTGCGGAACCTGTTAATGGAATTCACTCTCTGCATGTACAACAATTAAATGCTGCATAGAGACAAACCAGATTGCCCTGAAGTCATCATAAAACAGAGCTACAACTCACACCTGTGTGTGAATCCTGTAGCAGGGCCCAGAGACTCACTAGGCTAAGGCTATTCATTATATTTCACTACAAAAACCAACTGAAAACAGTATGTTATTATATCAGAATAGAAACTAGATCAGGAAAGTCTCAGAGTTAGGGTTCCAAAATTTCAATCAATTCCCTGGTTTTCCAGAAAATCCGGAATTTTCCAACCCTGTTCAGAGTGTACATCATACAGATGTGAGAAAGGCATTGTCAGGAGTTAGCATCTCTTGCTCTCCCTCCCAGGGACCACAGGATTTAACTTTTATGTGGATCCTGCACAGTACAACCTGCCAGGGCAATGACACATTTTCTTTTTTATCTGGAGATAGAGAGTTTTGACATTTTCCTTCTAACATCCAGCCTTAAATTTGTAGCTGACATGTATTACAACCAAATAACTGCATGATGACAGGATGACAACATAACAGGGCAGCAATGTCGGTGACAGTATGTACATAGTACATAAACATTAAGAACACCTTCCTAACATTGAGTTGTGCCCCCGACCCCCTTTTGCCCTCAGAACAACCTCCATTTGTTGGAGCATGGATATCTCCAAGGTGTCTAAAGCATTCCACAGGAATGTTGGCCAATGTTGACTCCAATACTTCCCAAAGTTGTGTCAAGATGGCTGGATGTCCTTTCGGTGGTGGACCATTCTTGATACACATGGGAAACTGTTGAACCTGAAAAACCCAGCAGTGTTGCAGTTCTTGACACAAACCGGTGCACCTGGCACCTACTACCATACCTCATTCAAAGATACTTACATCTTTTGTCTTGCCCATTGACCCTCACACATACATAATCCATGTCGCAATTGTCTCAAGGCTTAAAAATTGGATTTGGATTTAACAATTGACAAGGGATCATAGCGTTTACCTGGATTCACCTGGTCAGTCTTTGTCATGGAAAGAGCAGGTGTGCCTAAAGTTTTGTATAATAGGATATGTGTTATATGTTGTAGAGAACAGGGAGAGAATACACAGAGTGTCTGCCTGCCAAAGGGACAAGAGGAAACAGGGACACTCCAGTGATTTCCCCCCTGACGTCTTTGAGGCAGGGACAGATGGAGAGGAGATGCTGGAGTGGAGCTGGAGAAAACCCAGACACCACCGTGTCAGTCCTCCAGTCCTGTCTGTCCTCTCCATCCCTGGCTCCTACACAACACACCCTGCCGGACACCCTGTTAGTAGTTAGCAATGGAGTGCAGCCATGGCCACTGCAAGGACACAAACGACAATTTTTATTTAAACTTTATTCTAAACAGGAAGTCTCATTGAGGTAAATGATCTATTTTCATATCTTAAGGGGATCTGGCACAGAGAAGGCAATTGTTGCCAAGCTAAAGGTTTTGAGCTGGTCAGAGGCTTCCGTACCATTCCACTGGGAAGTTGAATGTTTTGTGAAGCAGTGAGGCAGTAGAGAGCTATTGGTCTGGCATCAGACAGGACAGAGCATGTGGCGTGTGGCGGCTCCACAGCCTTAGAGAGACAGCTTGGCTAAGTCTCTAGAGCTGCTGGGACTCAGACAAAAGAAGCGGGTGCACGCAGATGTGGGCTCCTAATTTACAGTCCTCTCCTCCGCGCATGGCACTTTTATTACTACTATAATGGACTGGGATGAAGTGAGTGCATGTATGAAGCCAACAATTCTACCTCATTGTGATCAATGTTCCCTACCATAGATTAATAAGGACTCATATAAAAAAGGTAAAAGTGCAATTTGTTCTCCAGGTCCAAATTTACTGACCAGGTTATCTCATCGGTGTGAGAATTTTTTAAAATTTAGACAGATGCAAACTCAAAGCATACAGCACATGATGAATAGACTGTGAAAAGAAAGAAAGTCATGAATAAAGATTTTTTTACAAGGCTTTCACTCTCCTTTCTCTAATCCACTCATCCATCCACTCATCCATCCATCCATCCATCCGTCCATCCATCCATTCCATGCAGTATTCTAGGGGCATTGTTTGTCCCCTAGTTGAAGTAAAATATGCTAATGAAGTTAAAAGGGGAAATGAAAGGGTTGATGCTGTCCGACTCTGAATCCTTAATGATTCACCGCCAAAAGGCCTGATTAATTTAGGAATGTCAGCCGTCCTGGAAAGAGTGATTAATTCCTGGAGGATTTAACCATTTAGGAGAACAAGAGGGAGGGAAGGAAAGAAAACAGGCAGCTGGAAATATGTAAGCATAATTAATACATTTGGATCCTATTTAATTAGCTGTCTAAACAGTATGTAAAGCACAGAGTCACTGTTTGTCGCTGCTTTGTTGAAGTAATAGGCTACAGACCTCCCTGGCAGTCACAGAGAGATAATGAGCCCCTGCAGATAGGGAAAGCAGAGAGACCTCTCCTGCTAATCTAGCACTCTGTATTGATTGCAATGGGGATGGAGATCTACACTGCTCCTGAGAAGTGATTACTGGAATTACATGCTCTGTTGATGTATGTTGTGTCTGAGAAAGCAGAGAGGGAGAGAACAACAACGGTGAAACCGTTTCGAGATGGTATTTATCAGTGTGATTTTGTTCTGTCTCTGGCCTGTATCTCTTCTTAGCCCGGTCTTTTATAATGGAAAACTCGTCATCGTAAAATGTCAACCTTGTAAAATTGGAGGGAGGTTATTCATATATTTATTTGAACCAAAACCTTATATGAATAAAACCCTATTTTATGAGTCCTTGCTAAAGATTTATGAAAGGTTTATTATAACGCCTTTGATTTGTTTCTAAATCATTCAAAGTATTCTAGGTCATCTCAAGTCTAAAATAAACCATTTATTTTCTCTTTCAGGATAATGTGAAGACCATTGTTGCGGATATCAACTAGAGTGCAGCCTGACTGAGAACAGTCTTATTCATTCCTGCCCTACAGCACTAGACATTTAGTCTGGACTTGCCATCTCTTAGAAGTCCTATGGGGATGGGGATGTGTTTGGATATAGGATGCATTTACAGCGGAAGTACCAAGGGGCAGTCATGGTCCCTGACGTGGTGGCTGTTGGTCTTGATGCCCATCTCCCTGGCAATGGGCCAAGGCCAGTCCCAGTCCCTCAACACCTTCCAGTCAGAGAGAAGGGAATGGACCCTGAACCACCTGATTGTGCACAAGACCACTGGCGCTCTCTATGTTGGTGCTGTGAATCGGATCTACAAGCTATCTGCCAACCTGACCCTCCTCGTCTCCCATGACACAGGACCTGAGTACGACAACAAGGCCTGCTACCCTCCTCTTATAGTGCAGCCCTGCTCTGAGCCCCTGGCCTCCACTGACAACATCAACAAACTGTTGCTCATAGACTACTCCCACAACCGCCTGCTGGCCTGTGGCAGCCTCTACCAAGGCGTCTGTAAGCTAATGCGACAGGACGACCTGTTTATCCTGGTGGAGCCCACCCACAAGAAAGAGCACTACCTCTCCAGTGTCAACCAAACAGGCACCATGTATGGGGTCATCGTGCCCTCTTCGCAGGGCCAGGACGGCACCCTGTTCATCGGCACGGCCGTGGGTGGGAAGCAGGACTACTTCCCTACCATCTCCAGCCGTAAGCTGCCCCGTGACCCAGAGTCCTCTGCCATGCTGGACTACGAGCTCCACACTGACTTTGTCTCCTCTCTCATTAAGATCCCCTCTGACACGCTGGCTCTGGTCCCGCGGTTTGACATCTACTACATCTACGGCTTCGCCAGCGGGAACTTTGTCTACTTCCTGACCGTGCAGCCAGAAACCCCAGAGAATGGGATGCCTGCTGGCAGTTCCCCAGGTGACCTGTTCTACACAAGCCGCATCATACGCCTCTGCAAAGGGGACAAGAAGTTCCACTCTTATGTGTCTCTGCCAGTGGGCTGTGTACACAAGGGAAAGGAGTATCGACTCCTACAGGGCGCCCACCTGTCCAAGGCAGGGAAAGTACTGGCCAGGTCCCTCAACATCAGTGCCCAGGATGACATCCTCTTTGCTGTGTTCACCAAGGGCCAGAAGCAGTACCATGAGCCCCTGGACAACTCAGCCCTGTGTATCTTTACCATACAAGACATTAACGCCCGCATCAAAGAGCGCCTGCAATCCTGCTACCAGGGAGAGGGCAACCTGGAACTACATTGGCTGCTGGGAAAGGATGTGCAGTGCACCAAGGCGGTAGGTACCTGTAGCTACCTGAAGAGGGCTTTGCAGCCAGTCCCTTCATTAGCATCCAGCAAGCCAGGGGCCAACCAGCACTGGCTCCTCTGATGTGACATACAGACACATTATTCAGACAGTGAAGGTGACAGGTTAGATAATTGAATATTTAAAGCTTTTTGATTATCCCACAGCCTTGATTACACCAACAGTAGCTGATAGGCAGAAATTTAGCCAAAATCCAGTTACAAAGTCCCATTCAACGTTTTTATATTCCACAAGAGCAACAGAGTAGTAAGTGGGGGAGATTCATTTATAATTCTAATCAGAGGAGTTTTATATGCGGCTTTGATTCCATTCAGAGGTTTAGGCTCTCCCTGCGTAGCGTGGTGGTCAGAGCAGCACGCTTCTCTTCCGAGCATCATGAGTTAGCGCCAGTGCTGGGTCATTTATAAAAAATAAAAAAATGGTGAGTGCAGAGGAAGGCGTTCTCAGGACCTTTTCAAATGTCCAAAATTGAAGTCAGCCTTCTCTCTCTCTCTCTCTCTCTCTCTCTCTCTCTCTCTTTCTCTCTCTCTCTCTGTCGCGCTTTCTCGGTTATTCAGTATGATAGGAGTATCTCAGCATTCAGAAAAACAGGTAACAAGGACATCCATCAAGGTTGTTATTCAGCAACTCTCACACAACCACCCATTTTGCCAATAGTCACATACTGCCTCTTACCCATATCATCACTGTTCCAGTGCAGAAGAAAGAAGATTCTCTCGAGAGGTGCAAGAAATTGAAGTACAAATGTGTTGCCCTAAAAAGTGAGATTTCTATTCTGCCTGACAGGCCATTAGTGGAGGTTTGAGGTGGGTTGTGCTAGATGTACTGTAGCAGGACTGCTTAGCTTGTGAGCCTCTTTGATGCTAAATCAAAAGCTGACATCTCTGGGGCTGTGTGTTTGTGTGATGTCAGATCAAGCGATTTAAAAATCACAGAAACCGGCACCAAATACATAGTGTTTTCATGTTTGCCAAGAGCAATTAAAATGATCAACAAACACACTCTCCTGGCATTGTTGACAAATTTAACAGCCCCAATATCTTTTGAAGTCGCTGCCTTGAATACCATGGTAATTGCGTGTAACAAATGTGAAGATTATTACAGTAGTCTTTTTGAGCTTTCTTACTCCTTCTCTTGCTCTCTGTCGTCTCCCCCATCTCTCCCCGTCTTTCCCCATCCCTCTCTGCAGCCTGTGCCTATCGATGATCACTTCTGTGGGCTGGACATCAACCAGCCCCTGGGGGGCTCCCAGCTGGTATCTGGCCTGACTGTGTACACTGAGACCAGGGACAGGCTGACCTCGGTCATCTCTTATGTCTATAACGGCTACAGCGTGGCCTTCCTCGGCACCAGGAGTGGCAGACTGAAGAAGGTAAGCATGGGTAATACACTGACAGATATAGCAGGGGGATTCTTTCTCCACAGTCACGTACAGTAAGCAGCCAACAGAGACCAATGAGGGTTTATCAACAGGAAAAGACTAGCAATATCATAGATTCTATCCCCCTGGGTTTAATCGCTATGCAAGAGGCACAAAGCAATTTTGACAGTATTTAGGCCTCCCGAGTGGCACAGCGGACTAAGGCACTGCATTGAAGTGCTAGAGGCGTCACTACAGACCCTGGTTCATTCCCAGGCTGTGTCACAACCGGCTGTGTTCAGGAGTCCCATAGGATGGCGCACAATTGGCCCAGCGTCGTCTGGGTTAGGGGAGGGTTTGGCCGGGGGGGGGGGTAGGCCGTCATTGTAAATCCAAATTTGTTCTTAACTGACTTGCCTAGTTAAATAAAACAAATATATATATATATATAACTGTATTGACATAAATCAAGATAGGGAAAGATTATTGTATGGATGAATGGGAACATTGTGACATTAGCCAGTGGGCACAGTGTCAGCCTGTCTGGCACACATGCAGGGTGGACGTGGAGCAGAGGCTCACATAACTAGACAAGAACTCCTCTGCTTTCTCTTCCCTCAGTGTGTGTGTGTGTGTGTGTACACACACACCTCAGGTCCATGTAAGGACAGGGTTTGTCATTATGCTGACATGATGCAGACTCCATGGTTCCCCCATGGAACATCACGTCTGCACTCCTATTCCATCATTCCAAATGGTCACAGAGAGTGTAAGTGGGGCATGACAATAAATGCCATTAGGAGATCAGTCAGGCAACAATGGCATTGGAAAGGGCAGGCTCAGCACACTGGAAGGTCAGGGGTCAGAAGGTCAAATGAATAAGCAACACTCTCACGGTCCAGCATCTGGGGATGTCACTCATCACACCCAGCAACATCCATTTCCAACCTGACATGTCTTTTATCAATGGATTAGATATGTCTGTATGTTTGTTGTTGGAGTGTGGTCTTGGGTAATTTCCTTCTAGATTGGCTTATGTTGTTCCATTGTCTAGCCTACTGTGTTTTCCTGGCTGAAACTCAACACCAATGCCGAGTATGCCAGTAATCCACCAGTAATCCACCAGTGACAGTAAGGCTCCATTCTAATAAGATGAAATAGTATAATGCACCTTTTTGTCAGCAGGTTATGGCTTTGACTTTGACATAGTTATTCACTTACCAAGACGAGGGCATTGACCTCTGTAATATAGGTGTTGCATGGCAAAACACGAGAAGGACATGAATGCATCCAACATTCTCCTCAGTGGTTAGCTATAATCACGTAGTAGTATTTCCTTTGGATTAATATGATAAGCACACAGCTCTCACAAATTATCTCAAGTGCAGATACTACATTCATTACAGCTTTTTGAGAAGTGACCAAGTGAGGACACTTTCCAATGTGTATGTACTAAATGACTTAAGCTTCTCAAAGACAGCTTTAGAGCAGAAAGGAAATATTTGGTAATTGAAGTGATTAGTGGAGAATCTCAGACAGGAAGATGGGGACTGGCAATGAAGGTGTGTTTGAGTCTCTATTGAAAAGATTTTCATAACGGCATGCTCTGAACAGTAGCCTCAGTAAAGATATCTTCACAGCAGATAGAACTTCATTTGTGGTGAACTGTCTAAGTAGCAAGTGACAACATTCACGTTTATATCCACAACATCTCAAATACAACAAAAGATTTATTCGAATAAGTAACACAGGGAATAAATATACAATGAGCAATGATAGCTTGGCTATGCCCATGGGGTGGCAGTACTTTGTCAATGTGCAGAGGTACGAAGTAATTGAGCTAGATATGTACATAAAGGTAGGGGTAAAGCGACTAGGCAACAGGATAGATAATAGACAGTAGCAGCAGCGCATGTGGTGAGTGTGGAAGTGTGTACGTGTGTGTGTGGCGAATGTGTGCTTGTTTGTACGTGTAACGTGTAACGTGTGAGTGAGTGAGTGTGTGTTGGAGTGTCAGTGTAAGTATGTGTGAGTGTATGGGGAGAGTCCAGTGTGTGGGGAGAGTCCAGTGTGTGTGTATGTGTTGGAGTGTCAGTGTAAGTATGTGTGAGTGTATGGGGAGAGTCCAGTGTGTGGGGAGAGTCCAGTGTGTGTGTATGTGTTGGAGTGTCGGTGTAAGTATGTGTGAGTGTATGGGGAGAGTCCAGTGTGTGGGGAGAGTCCAGTGTGTGTGCATAGAGTCAAAAAGAATCAAGGCAGATAGTGTATAGTTAACCAAATAGCTACCTGGACAAACTATTTAGCAGTCGTATGGCTTGGGGGTAGAAGCTGTTCAAGAGCCCTTTGGTCCCAGACTTAGCGCTCCGGTACTGTTTGCCGTGTGGTAGCAGAGAGAACAGTCTATAACTTGAGTGGCTGGAGTCTTTAACAATTTTAGGGCCTTCCTCTGACACCGCCTGGTATAGAGGTCCTGGATGGCAGGAAGCTTGGCCCCAGTGATGTACTGGGCCGTACGCGCTACCATCTCTAGTGCCTTGCGATCGGATGCCGAGCAGTTGCCATACCAAGCGGTGATGCAGCTGTAGATCTTTTTGAGGAGCTGAGAGCCCATGCCATATCTTTTCAGCCTCCTGAGGGTGAAGAGGCGTTGTCGTGCCCTCTTCACGACTGTGTTGGTGTGTTTGGATGTTAACCCTGGTGTCCTGACTAAATTCCCAATCTGGCTTTCATACCATCATGGCCACCTAATCATCCCCAGTTTACAATTGGCTCATTCATCCCCCCTCCTCTCCCCTGTAACTATTCCCCAGGCCGTTGCTGTAAATGAAAATGTGTTCTCAGTCAACTTACCTGGTAAAATAAAAAGATTATGCGATGTGGACACCGAAGGACCGGCTCCACTACAGCCTTGTCAATGTGAATGGGGGCGTGTTTGGCCCTCAATATCCTGTAGTCCACAATAAGCTCCTTTGTCTTGCCCACATTGAAGGAGAAGTTGTTGTCCTGGCACCACACTGCCAGGTCTCTGACCTCCCTATAGGCTGTCTCATCGTCATTGGTGATCAGGCTCACCACCGTCGTGTCATCGCCAAACTTGATGATGGTGTCGTGGGCGGCCATCCAGTCATCGGTGAACAGGGAGTACAGGAGGAAGACTAAGCACGCACCCCTGAGGGGCACCGCTTGGAGGGAACTATGGTGTTTAACGCTGAGCTGTAGTCTATGAACAGCATTCTCACCTAGCTATTTCCCCTGTTATCCAGGTGGGAGAGGGCAGTGTGAAGTGAAATAGAGATTGCGTCATCTGTGAATCTGTTTGGGAGGTATGCGAATTGGAGGGGGTCCAGGGTGTCTGGGATGATGGTGTTGATGTGAGCCATGACCAGCATTTCATGGCTACAGATGTGAGTGCTATGGGGTGGTAGTCATTTAGACAGGTTTCCTTGGCATTCTTGGGCACAGGGACTATGGTGGTCAGCTTGAAACATGTAGGTATTACAGACTGGGTCAGGGAGAGGTTGAAAAAGTCAATGAAGACACTTGCCAGCAGGTCAGCGCATGCTCTGAGTACGCGTCCTGGTAATCCGTCTGGCTCTGTGGCGTTGTGAATGTTAACCTGTTTTAAGGTCTTACTCACATGGGCTGGAGAGCGTCATCACACAGTTGTCCGGAACAGTACTCTCATGCATGATAGAAGGGCAGCTATTTCCATATATCCTCTGCTTCTCTTGAGTTCTGCTTGCATTAGGACACTGAAACATGTACTGCACTTAGTACACACCCATGAGCATGCAGGCTAAGACATGCACACGTGCAAAAACACACACACACACACACACACACACACACACACACACACACACACACACACACACACACACACACACACACACACACACACACACAGGATGCATCCGTTAAATAGCGGTTAAGAAAATTAAGTCCAGATGAGTGCCTGAATCGCCCCCCAAAACAAAGGGAATGGAGGAGGGGGTATAGAGGAGGACAGGAACAAGAGAACAGGAAGCAGGGCCCTGAAGGAGAGCCCAAAAGCTCTTAAGGGAAAACACAGAGACCTAGATGAGTCTGTGGTCATGTCGTAGAAATGGTGTTATGGGGGCTTGGAAGCTAGCCACAATGTAGAATGTTAAGTTCAGGGAAAAACTCAGGGATCATTCAGCAAACCTCATACCTTTCAACCCTGACACACATGCTGTATGTTTTTTTCCTTTGTCAGACGAGCCCTCTCACACAGCACATGCGTACGCACAAACATATACACACACAAACACAATTAGAGTGCATTAAGCCTAGTAAGTAATCATCTTTGGCAATTGCATTTGCTAACATACAGCTTGTTCAATGTCAGGGATCAATACAGCTCTCTTAGTAGCAGTGATGAGATGTCTGACTGATTAGAGCAGGTGTGTAATACAGACCTCCACCTCACTAAACACTAAGCACTGCAGCACCATCCCGTCTTAACAGGACAGACATACGCTCCTCCTCATCAGCATTCAGCCAAAGTCATGATGGATACGGGTTAATCAATGTCCACTCCAGTCTGTCAGCTAGAATTTGCCAAAACACACAGCCGTTCAACCCTGAAGGTTACCAGACGTACTGGCTTTATGTCACTGTATTTTCAGTCAGTTAGAAAGAGATGTTTGGAAAATGTCATGAACATTTGTTGCTAGTGTCCCTACTACCATATTTTATCTGGTAAAGGAATAAGGGAGACTGGGTGGATACTAGACTAAAACGTATAGGCTAGCTGAAGAGATCGCTCCCAGTCTATTATCCATATGGTAGGATATACTTAACACACTTTGCCCATGCTAGTCACATCTGGTCACATTTAGTGGGAATGGCAGGCCAACGACATGTACTGTAAACTGATCACATTTAGTGGGAATGGCAGGCCAACGACATGTACTGTAAACTGATCACATTTAGTGGGAATGGCTGGCCAACGACATGTACTGTAAACTGATCACATTTAGTGGGAATGGCAGGCTAACGACATGTACTGTAAACTGATCACATTTAGTGGGAATGGCTGGCCAACGACATGTACTGTAAACTGATCACATTTAGTGGGAATGGCAGGCTAACGACATGTACTGTAAACTGATCACATTTAGTGGGAATGGCTGGCCAACGACATGTACTGTAAACTAATCACATTTAGTGGGAATGGCTGGCCAACGACATGTACTGTAAACTGATCACATTTAGTGGGAATGGCAGGCTAACGACATGTACTGTAAACTGATCACATTTAGTGGGAATGGCAGGCCAACGACATGTACTGTAAACTGATCACATTTAGTGGGAATGGCAGGCCAACGACATGTACTGTAAACTGATCACATTTAGTGGGAATGGCAGGCTAACGACATGTACTGTAAACTGATCACATTTAGTGGGAATGGCAGGCCAACGACATGTACTGTAAACTGATCACATTTAGTGGGAATGGCAGGCCAACGACATGTACTGTAAACTGATCACATTTAGTGGGAATGGCTGGCCAACGACATGTACTGTAAACTGATCACATTTGACACAAACCTCCAGGGAAATGGGAAGCTAATAGGAACATTTATGTACAGTAATGTGTACCTCTTCTAGAACCCTTTTAAATGGATTCCTTTATCATAATAATCTCATAATCAATCCTGCATGATAATTGTTAAAGGAGGAGAAATTACTAAATTTTGTGTTTTTTGTTTTAAGGATGGAAGCACAGACAAACAACCACTGAAAATAAGATTAAAAAAGCAGCAAACCATGCCAATAGAGCTGGGGGGGACAGGTTGTTTTCATTACTAAGAATTACGTGGGATCATATGAAATTCCAATAGTTATTTGGGTTATTTGACTTTGTTTGTATCCAATGTTGGTCTCTAAGGGGGTTAAGATTCATTTCCTCCATCAGTATCAGGAAGGAAAACACACCGTTGTAGGTATAAATATGATTCAGGAGTCAAAAGCACTTCCTCTTATAGGTTAGTTTGGACATTTAAAGGGATAGTTCACCCAAATTAGAAAATGACACATTGGTTTCCTTACCCTGTAAACAGTCTATGGACAAGGTATGACAGCAATCTATGATTTGGTTTAGTTTCCCTGGCAGTAGCTGTTTCCAAATGCTAATGTTTTAGTGACTATAAGTAACTTTGGTGAGCTTCACATGATTCCTGAAAAATGCTAACATCGGTGCCATGACTTGAATGGGATTTGTGCCACAAATGCTAAAAAGTGAGTATTTGGAAACAGTGCCAGGTAAACTAAGCTATTTCTCTGAGTGAAAAAAAAAGTGGCATGCCAGCATGCTTTGTTGACCGTTGATTCTTAGAATAGTTTGTTTCAATACCTGTGTTTCTGCATGCGCATTGATTGATTCGTTGATTTTATACTATACAAAGATAAATAAATAAACATTTCTAAACTAATCCAATCTGTAAGGGGTTTGATTGATCGCACCTGTTACTGAGATGGTTATTCCAGTTTAGATTGTTTTTAAATCCTTCACCATAGCAGTCATTCTGAATGCAGGTTCTGGGTGATAAAATATTCCTATTGTTGGATTTCCTCTCTCTGGCTGGATTCCAATAGGAATTACTAATCACTTCACAAACCAGCATATTGTGACTTGAAAGTCTGATGTGGCCCATGAGCCAGTATTTTCAGACCACAATGTTGAGGATAACTAAGCCATAACTAAAGGCCTTATCAAATGTATAATATATGGTCATAAAGGGTTTACTTTTCATTTAAATGAATCCACTTCCTGTAGATAGTCACTTGGTGAAGGCTTTAGGACAAAAAGTCCTTGAATGCAACAACCATGTCTCTGTCACTAACAAACACAGTCATGGGTGGGTGTCTCTCAAATTCACTCAAAAAGACATGCTGGGAAATATGCAAACACGGCTTTACACCCTAAAGTGTTAAAACAACACCTCCCCCCCAAAATACTGTAACACTACATGTGTTATTCCATAACACAAAAAATGTAAGTCAGAATTTGCAACACCCATAGTGTTAGGAAACCAACACTTTAGGGGTGTTAGTTTGTCAAAACTTTGAAAAGTGTTAGTTTAACATAGTGGATGTTAAATCCTGATCTCAAATTTGCTGTGTATCCTTCTCACACAAAGAGAGAGCAAACATCTTTGTGTACATATACAGTAAGAGCCTTGAAATTAAATTATTTGTGGGTTGCGGTTCAAATGTTCTGTTTACAAAACATTTTCTTCATTACATGACTAAGGTTGATAAGACAACAGTCATCGGTTGATCCTTGTGAACTAGCCACTTTTCGTCATGTACATTACTTCTACCACAAACTCTGGCTGAACTAGGACAGCTTCTAGGCACTGTGCACATGTCAGCAGCTACCTGCAGGCTCATTATAAAACCAGTGAAATGCTCCTTCTCTCATTACGGACTGTGGGCTTAAAGACAGATTGAAGACCTGTTGTAGTCCCACAGGGCCAGAGCCCGTAGCAACCCTGTTTTAGATTATAAACCCATATATAAATGGATTGAAATCAAACTCTGGGCCGGTCAAAAGGTCAACATTCCATCTGAGCTCATAAATTGGATCCTGTCCACTGTGGTGGCCCCTGGTCAACCTCCTAATGCCTTGCTAAATATCTCTATGGACAATTTAGGTTTTATTTACAATAACATTTTGCGAAGGGAACTCGTACAAGCTTTAGTTTCTATTTATGAAATATGGAGTGTGGGAAATGGAATGGAAGCCGACTCCACTTTGCGTGGGATTGTGGTAAGAGAGTCCGAGGATGAGGGGGAAGACAGGGAAGGGGGGCAGGGATCCACTAAATAGACGAGAAGTTAAAGAGAACAACTTTCTATTCAGTGACTGGTTAGGAGGTTGAAAGTGTCAAATCAATGGTGGACAGAGCTGGTTAAATGACAAACGGAGCAGAGTGGACACCATGATCCTCTGGTGATCCTGCTGAGAGAATCCCCTGACTGTGTCCCTAAATTACTGCAGCTCTGGGCCTGCTTGCCAGGCGTTGGTCGGTTTGTCCCAGAGGGATTGTCCTGTAGGATTCTCCCATCTCAGCCCAAGAGATGTTTTTCTCTGTACTCCCCTTTGTTTTTGGTGGGGAGCCCAGCTTGCAGGAGAGGACTTCTGACTGGAAGGTGGAAAGGTTGATTGATTGGTGCAGTTTTGGAGCCCAGGGGATCCAATCATGCAATCCGTTTGTATTGATTGCTGCTGTGTCTATTGAGAGAGCTTTGTGAGTCTGCCAGGGACTGTGTGTACTGGCCTGGCATGCAGGGAGATGTGCTGCAGTCCAACCTGAGCTTGGTGCTGGAGATTTGTAGTGTCCAGATAACTAGAATGGAGGATATGTTGTTTATTATGGGCTTCTCACGTCTCAATGTCTATTCCTCTGCCTCCTCTTATACTGTATTTAGAGGAGTATTGCCTTTATCTAAAAAAGTACATTGAATGATATTTTTGTGCTTGATTTCTTAGCAGCCATTACATTTGAGATAGTACATCTAATGAGGATATTTTCTCTTGGGTGTTGAACTTGAAGGTTTATTAATTTTGTCTGTCAAGACCCAGGGTAGATGTGATAATAATGTACTGTGATGTATGAAGCAATTCAGATGTCTGATATAGCCTACTAATGAGGGCAGTGTTTTCTGAGTATTGATGAAAATGTGGCCTGTGGACAGAAGGGGGTAGGGGAAGGGAATTCAATTCTCTGTTTGGAAGTAGACGCCTATCCGCCTGCATGCTTTTAATGAGCTCCAAAAAGATGGTGGTTTGAAAGTCATGCCAAAGTCAAATCTTTAGAGTCTGGTTTACTTGAAAACAAGCCAGAAAAATGCCACCACCAGTAACAGCATTAACTAATGCTGGAGTAGGGACAACATTACAAAGCCAAGCTAAAACCACAGTAATCCATAGGTATGTTTGGTCAAAACCATCCCTTTATTTAATATTCAAGCATACAGATGTAATTGACCAGACCTATGTCTGTCTTTCTCTACTTCAGATCAGAGTGGGTGGGCCTCCTGCGGGCGGGGTGCAGTATGAGACCCTGACCGTGATGACAGATGGCAGTCCTATCCTCCGAGACATGGCCTTCACTCAGGACCGCAACTCTCTCTACGTCATGTCTGACAGTCTGGTGAGGAATCTCCCATTTCCTGCTGTATCAGAAGCAAATGTTTATAGGTTAACAAGACCCTTAACTATGAACAGAATGATGTACGTACTCTATGGGTTCAAAGTTGTGATTCAAATTCAAATTCAAATTAGTGGATTCGACTATTTCAGCCACACCCATTGCTGACAGGTGTATAAAATCAAGTACACAGCCATGTAATCTCCATAGACAAACACTGGCAGTTGAATGGCCTTACTGAAGAGCTCAGTGACTTTCAATATGGCACTGTTATAGGATGCCACCTTTCCAACAAGTATGTTCGTAAAATTTCTGCCCTGCTAGTGCTGTCAACTGTAAGTGCTGTTATTGTGAAGGGGAAACATCTAGGAGCAACAACAGCTCAGCCCCAAAGTGGTAGGCCACACAACCTCGCAGAACGGGACTGCCGGGTGCTGAAGCATGTAGCGTGTAAAATCATCTTTCCTCGGTTGCAACACTCATTACCGAGTTCCAAACTGCCTCTGGAAGTAACGTCAGCACAAGAACAAGCGTCGGCTGGAGTGGTGTAAAGCTCGCCGCCATTTGACTCTGGAGCAGTGGAAACGCGTTCTCTAGAGTGATGAATCCCGCTTCACCATCTGGCAGTCTGTGAGACCAATCTGGGTTTGGTGAATGCCAGGAGAACACTATCTGCCTGAATGCATAGTGCCATCTGTAAAGTTTGGTGGAGGAGGAATAATGGTCTGGGGCTGTTTTTCATGGTTCGTGCTAGGCCCCTTAGTTTAGAGAAATCTAAACGCTACAGCATACAATGACATTCTAGACGATTCTGTGTTCCCAACTTTGTGGCAACAGTTTGGGGAAGGCCCTTTCCTTTTTCAGCATGACAAAGCCCCCGTGCACAAAGGGAGGTCCATACAGAAATGGTTTGTTGTGATCGGTGTGGAGGAACTTGACTAGCCTGCACAGAGCCCTGAACTCAACCCCATCAAACACCTTTGGGATGAATTGGAACGCCGACTGAGAGCCAGGCCTAATCACCCAACATCAGTGCCCAACCTCACTAATGCAAGTCCCCGCAGCAATGTTCTAGTGGAAAGCCTTCCCAGAAGAATGGAGGCTGTTATAAGCAGCAAGGGGGAGGGGAGACCAACTCTATATTAATGCCCATGATTTTGGAATGACGTTCAATGAGCAGGTGTTTATATACTTATGACCATGTAGTGTATATAACGAGAATTGAAAATAGTAAAGATGAATTTGATCCGAAATATTTGATCTTGTGCTCTCCTTCATACATTGTGATACTACTGTACATTTTGAATTCTTCTCTGATATTATATTATACGTACACTCCATGTTGGGTTGTGTGTAAGATATGCAGGGCATGTTCAGACAGAATGACAGATGCTCTAATTACTCACCCATGTGCACTGACTAACATGTATCTCATACTACACACATCCCACAGAAAACCACTAGACTAACAGGCATCTCATACATGCCACAGAAAACCATTACAAGTCCATTCATCTACACACATCCCATAGAAATTACTTGACTTCGATGTATCTTCTAATCTACATGCTACAGACATCCCATTGAAAACCAGACATTTCATTGGTTTGTGGATATTTTTTGGTGTTCTCCAGTTAGGCCAGCATCACAGCAGCTAGCAGAGCAGTTGTTGTTGGCAGATATCCTCTGGACTCTTTGGAGATAAGAGGGAACAGTGGTAATCACTTTCAACTCCCATCAAGTGATTTTTCTGGCACAGTCACGTTCATGGCGTTGTGTAATGGGATTAGATTTCAGTACGGCCAAAAGGCCTGCTATCACTGCTACACTCACTTGTCTTCCAACTGTTGGAATATATTTTTAAACTGATGGAATATAAACTAAACTGATGGACAAAGAGGCAGAGGGCGTTTGAACAACACAGGCGGCATAAATTAGTTTAATGTGTCTAGAAATAATCTCTAAACATCAAGTGAAGGAATAAATAAGGTTCTCTGTGAGAAATGAGGGAGAAACGGGCACAGGCATTGTACATAAGTGTCTCTTGATACAAATGAAGGAAGCACTTCCTAGAGTGTGATAGACTGGAAGAGACAGGACATCACTTATTGACAAGCCCTTGTTGTTCAAGGAGACACACATGCTCCCTTCAAGGAGATACTCTTCCCGTTCGGATTGTAGTATGAGAACATGGACGCATGTAACCAACCAAACCAGCCCATGGCCATGCACTCTCTCTCACCTTATATTGGAATCATACAGTCTGCTTGTGGCTTTTGGCCCATAGGGACCGGAAAAGGAGTAAAGCCTTCCTCCCTTTCTCTTATTCCAATCAGACCTTCCTAGAGCTTTACAGAGGAATTCCAGGAGGAGAGGGGCTTGCTGGGCTGCTCTCTCAGATTTCCTGCTTTCCCAGCCGGTCCCAGAGTATGGGGATTTGGGGATTTCTCTGAGCCAAACAATAGAGAAATTATGTGAAATGAGGAGCGAGACACAAACAGATTTCACTGCGATCAGGCGACCCTCGCAGAATAACAATGAGAGGAACGGAGTGTGTGTTTGTGTGTGTGTAAGTAGTCTAAGAATGTACTTTTTTTATCCTACCAAGCGGCTTTATAATAGTGGATCTGTTTGATGTCCTAAGGGTTGATTATTTGTTGAAACATCTATCTATCACTGCTTTACGTTGAGAAGTATTGTCCAAACATACACACTCTTCATTGAATTGTAATGGTCTGACTGTAGCATGGGGTCAGAGGTTTAAAGCTGGCCCATGACAAGTGTTATTACAGTTATTCACTCAGAGGGAATACAACCTGCATTGGCTACAAGGCAATCTCTCTACAAGTGCTGCACTGTAAAATGTGAAACACTTGCTAAAAGTTTCACATTTGCTTCTTCACAAACTCAATTTCTGAGAGTACCATAGTTTAGGACACATTAGATAATGAATTCCCCTCTTATTCCCATTTAGTCAGTATAATTAACCAGAAGGCAGCAGTTATAACCCGGGTGAACTGTAACATCATCATACAGGCTACACATCGTACATAAACAGTATAGGCTGCCTGTAGTACTTATAGAGCAGGGCTCTCCAACCCCGTTCCCGGAGGGATTTCGCACCAACTCAATCTAGCGCACCTGATTCTAATAATTAGCTGGCTGATTAGCTGAATCAGGTTAGTTCCAACTGGGGTTGGAGCGAAATCAACAGTAGGGTAGCGCTCCAGGAACAGGGTCGGAGAGCCCTGTTATAAAGGCAACCATGATCCGTCTCGTCAAGGGAAAAAGGCACAGGAGGAAATACTTCGTATCTGGGCATTTTGTTGAGTGTGGTTTGGTTGGACTTTGTGTGAGGTTGTTTGGACAGGAAGGGTTATTAGTCTCTGTCCTGGCTTCCCCCTGACCCGTCCTTGAACCTTTTGTTTTCCCTGTCAAGGGGTCAGCAGCTGTGAACACAACAGGTCAGAGAGGAGAGCAACCTCTGTCTGTCCTCCCAGCAGATCGACTAGTCACATAATAAGCTGATGGTTGATGGATAGGGCCAGTTGAAGAAAGATAACAATCTGAAGCGTTCATCAAGTGACTGCCAATGATTTCAATGTGAAAATGAATTTTAGTTACATTTCTATGGATTTTCTAGGGCTGTACATTTGTGGGAGAATGTGGTCCTAAAAAAAGAAATTCTGCTGTCAATGTCATCTCTTTGTGATTCACAGCTATGCCTTATGCTCAGGTAAAATCCGATGGACAAATAAACTCCCATCATCTGAGCACCAGAGGCACACAGCACAAGAGGCACGCTGTTGGCACAGTGACACCAAGGCCCACTCTGTCTGTCTGCTCCTTCCCCTTCTCAGCTAGTTTAGAAGAGGCTGATCTGAGTTGGGTTGGTTTGGTCGATTACTCCTCCTGCATCAGATTTGCTCGTCCATCCCTTCTAAAATAATTTTTCTAATGGAATGCACTGTGTTCTGAACACTTAAACGGATTTTGCAGGAAGCGGCAGATAATCAGTTTTGCTAACACAGAGCTGGGAGAGAACCCACTTACGCTATCAAGTGCAGCAGAGACGTTCTAATCCATAATTCACTCTTCATTTGTGATTGCTTACATCAAGAAATTGCTTGCATTGTCCGTCAAAGGGGAGAATAATAGCAAAGTATGAAATAGCAAAGCTTCAACCTGTTTGTGTATGCACTGGCTGCTGGCGCTGCCCACTCAACAGCAACGTCTGGCACAGCGACCAATGGGAGCGTATGCTTTGCCAGGCGTCCACCTAGAGAGGTGGTGGTGTGTGTGTGTGTATGTGTGTAGGCTGATCTAGGATGTGAGCTCACCCATGGAGATCAGGCTGATCTAGGCTGTGGCTTTACTCCTTTCTCAGCCTGTTTGCCAAAGCCACTTCCTCTGTTGAACCTTCCCTCAATCAATCAGCTGAATCAATCTGATTTCACGGACTACCAGTCTTTTCTCAATTTCCTTAGATCATGTAAACTGTTTCATTGGTCAAGCCAACAGGAAATACACTATTTCAATGAATTCATGACATTTATCACATACCACACACAATTAATCAGCTAAAAAAGTCATGAAGCAATTATATAGAGCAATATGTTTTACACTTATTGTAAATCATATGCTACTCATATCTATGTGTATGTGAATGTTGTAGCCTCCATGGCCTCTGTGCTGCATCTAAGCCTTCCTCTGTTGTGTTGTAGGTGACCAAGGTCCCAGTGGAGGCATGTGAGCAATATGGGACCTGCGGAGAGTGTTTGAACTCTGAGGATCCTCATTGCGGCTGGTGTGTCTTGCTCAACGTGTAAGTCCACTACCACACTATTCTTAAAAGGCACAATGGCCATGGTTTAACACACCAATTACATAACTTACCAACAGCTGGAATTTAGATGGGAAAAAAGGAGTAAGAATTAGAATCCCTCAAATAGAAAATGGTGCTATTGAGCACACAGATACAGACAGACAAACTGTCACTGCTGGTATGGGGGGTCAGAATGAGACAATGGGGACAGAGTACAGAAGGATTACGGGGAGTAGACAGGGTAACCCACTGGGCTGCTGCAGACTATAACATTTTGGTCTTTGAGAGACTGGGCTTACATCTTAATTGTCTGACCGGCATGTTAGCTTACGTAATAGAACAGGACAGACCAGAAGGGATTCAGAAGATTAAAACCCAGGCAGTGTTTCTGAAAATTTACTGAAACAGACCTCAGAAAGGATTTAATATGCAGTATTATATGGCATTTGCATTTCAGCAATCTCTACGATCATCATTATCTAAATTGCAGCTCTTGGAGTGCACTCTTATCATCGTACTTGACTAGCAAAACACAGAATGGATTTATCCTAATTATACAGAACAAAAATATAAATGCAACATGTAAAATCTTGGTCCCATGTGTCATGAGCTGAAATAAAAGATCCCAGAAATTGTCCACATGCACAAAAAGCTTATTTCTCAAAAATGTTGTGCACAAATTTGTTTGCATCCCTGTCATTTGCCAAGATAGTTTTTCCACCTGACAGGTGTGGCATATCAATAAGCTGATTAAACAGCATGATCATTACACAGGTGCACCTTGGGCTGGGGACAATAAAAGACCACTCTAAAATGTGCAGTTTTGTCACACAACACAATGCCACAGATGTCTCAAGTTTTGAGGAAGTGTGCAATTTGCATGCTGACTGCAGGATTGTCCACCAGAGCTGTTTCCAGAGAATTGAATGTTCATTTCTCTACCATAAGCCACCTCCAACTTTGTTTTAGAGAATTTCGCAGTACGCCCAACCTTCCTCACATCCGCAGACCACGTGTAACCATGCCAGCCCAGGACCTCCACATCTAGCCTCTTCACCTGTGGAATCGTCTGAGACCAGCCACCCGGACAGCTGATGAAACTGTCGGTGTGCAAAACCGAAGAATTTCTGCACAAACTGTCAGAAACTGTCAAATCAAATCAAATTTTATTGCTCACATACACATGGTTAGCAGATGTTAATGCAAGTGTAGTGAAATGCTTGTGCTTCTAGTTCCGACAGTGCAGTAATATCTAATAAGTAATCTAACAATTTCACAACAACTACCTTATACACACAAGTGTAAAGGAATGAATAAGAATATGTACATATAAATATATGGATGAGCGATGGCCGAACAGCAGAGGCAAGATGCAGTAGATTGTATAGAGTACAGTATATACATATGAGATGAGTAATGTAGGGTATGTAAACATTATATAAAGTGGCATTGTTTAAAGTGACTAGTGATACCTTTATTACATCCAATTTTTAATTATTGAAGTGGCTAGAGATTGAGTCAGTATGTTGGCAGCAGCCACTCAATGTTAGTGATGGCTGTTTAACAGTCTGATGGCCTTGAGATAGAAACTGTTTTTCAGTCTCTCGGTCCCAGCTTTGATGCACCTGTACTGACCTCGCCTTCTAGATGATAGCGGGGTGAACAAGCAGTGGCTCGGGTGGTTGTTGTCCTTGATTATCTTTTTGGCCTTCCTGTGACATCGGGTGGTGTAGGTGTCTTGGAGGGCAGGTGATACGTTGTGCAGACCACACTACCCTCTGGAGAGCCTTATGGTTGTGGGCGGAGCAGTTGCCGTACCGGGCGGTGATACAGTCCGACAGGATGCTCTCGATTGTGCATCTGTAAAAGTTTGTGAGTGTTTTTGGTGACAAGCCAAATTTCTTCAGCCTCCTGAGGTTGAAGCGGCGCTGTTGCGCCTTCTTCACCACACTGTCTGTGTGGGTGGACCATTTCAGTTTGTCCGTGATGTGTACACCGAGGAACTTAAAACTTTCCAGCTTCTCCACTACTGTCCCATCGATGTGGATAGGGGGGGGGGGGGGGGTGCTCCCTCTGCTGTTTCCTGAAGTCCAGGATCATCTCCTTTGTTTTGTTGACGTTGTGTGAGGTTATTTTCCTGACACCACACTCCAAGGGAGTCTGCAAACTTGATGATTGAGTTGGAGGCGTGCATGGCCACGCAGTCATGGGTGAACAGGGAGTACAGGAGAGGGCTGAGAACGCACCCTTGTGGGGCCCCAGTGTTGAGGATCAGCAGGGTGGAGATCTTGTTTCCTACTCTCACCACCTGGGGGTGGCCAGTCAGAAAGTCCAGGACCCAGTTGCACAGAGCGAGGTCGAGACCCAGGGTCTTGAGCTTAATGACGATTTTGGAGGGTACTATGGTGTTAAATGCTGAGCTGTAATCGATTAACAGCATTCTTACATAGGTATTCCTCTTGTCCAGATGGGTTAGGGCAGTATGCAGTGTGATTGCGATTGCGTCGTCTGTGGACCTATTGGGGCGGTAAGCAAATTGGAGTGGGTCTAGGTGTCAGGTATGGTGGAGGGGATATTATCCTTGACGAGTCTCTCAAAGCACTTCATGATGACGGAAGTGAGTGCTACGGGGCGATAGTCATTTAGCTCAGTTACCTTAGCTTTCTTGGGAACAGGAACAATGGTGGCCCTCTTGAAGCAAGTGGGAACAGCAGACTGGGATAGGGATTGATTGAGGGAAGCTGATGAGCTCAGGAAAGCTCATCTGCATGCTCATCGTCCTCACCAGGGTCTTGACCAGACTGCAGTTCGGCATCATAACCGACTTCAGTGGCCAAATGCTCACCTTCGATGGCCACCGGCACGCTGTAGAAGTGTGCTCTTCACAGATGTCCCAGTTCTTCCATGGCCTGCATACTCACCAGACATGTCACCCATTGAGCATGTTTGTTATGCTCTGGATTGACGTGTACTACAGCATGTTCCAGTTCCCGCCAATATCCAGCAACTTCCCACAGCCATTGAAGAGGAGTGGGACAACATTCCACAGGCCACAATCAACAGCCTGATCAACTCTATGCGAAGGAGATGTGTCGCACTGCATGAATGGTGGTCACACCAGATACGGAATGGTTTCTGATCCACGCCCTTCTATATTTTTTTGAGGTATCTGTATTCCCATACGTGAAATCCATAGATTAGGCCCTCATTTATTTATTTCAATTTCCTTATATGAACTATAACTCCGTAAAATGTTGCATTTATATTTTTGTTCTGGTACTTTATTCGTCATTTGTTTACTTTAGTGCAGTTTCCACTCCAAGTCCCAGTATTATACCTGTATGCATGCTACTTCCATGAGCTACTATTCACTATATAGCTACTATTGCCTGAATTAAATACTCAACTTGTCTCTCAAGAGTAAAACAGGGAGTTAGAAAATGCAACATGCAATCACTGTATATGCCCATCCAAAGCATGTGGAGGTAAAGCCCCATGTGACCTACAGAAGAGTGTGTGTGGTGTGTTAATGTCTAAGGGGCTAGGACAGGAGAACAAACAGCTCTATCAGACATGACATGGAGGGGGAGATGAGATAAAAGGGAATGAAAGGGCGTCTGGGATGAAATGGCTGTCCAGAGGCACTTCAATTAATGAGAGGCCAAGAAGTTAGTGTCTATTCTCCCTTTGGGTACAGGCTGTATCAAGGAAACGGTAGGAACAACAATCATCCATTCTGCCTTCATTGTCTTGTAATTACAGTTGAGGTCTCTGTGCGCTTTGAAGGCTCCCATGAGATGTCACCCTCGACAACGTCTGAGAGTTCATTAAGCACCGTCTCATCCCGCAGTGGGCATTACAAATGTAAAAGAGAGACACGCTTTATTGTCAAATCCTCGTCAAGAGGAAGCATGATCGCTGAGAGATGCAACCTTGAGATCCTCTCATTGTCTTAAGTGCAATTTTCTTGTGTTTGTGTGCATTTTCTAAATCTCCACGTCCCAAGCTATCACAATTTCTCGTTTAAAGAGACTGATTATATAACCCCAATATAAAACACAATTTATCCCATCTTACAACAATGCAGAACAATCCAATCACACTGATATGGGCTCACTTTCCTTAGTTGACCTCAATTGCTTTGACATTGCAACAATGTTGTTTAGATGTTCTTTAAGGTTTTGAATAATGTCCTGGTTCCCATCCATAGGTGTGCCAGAAGAGACCGGTGTCAGAGAGCAGAGGAGCCTTTCCGGTTCGCCACTGATATCGAACGTTGTGTGAAAATTATCGCTCACCCAGACAGCATCGCCGTGTCAGCACACGGTGTGCCCGTGAGTCAAATCTTAACCGTTCGTTCTTTACTTCTGATCAAACTGATTCTTACATGTTCTGAGTTTTGATGGTGGTGACGTGGTCCTGAGTTTTTCATGACAGACTAGACAGTTCCAAAGCAGCTATCCCTCTCTCCTCCTCTGCTATAGCTCCTGTTGGAGGTGAGCAACGTGCCTGACCTCTCAGCTGGGATCAGCTGTGCCTTTGGAGAGCAGGCGGAGATGGAGGGTCATGTCAACGGCAACAGAGTCATGTGTCTGTCCCCGTCTGGCAAGGAGGTCCCATACATACCTGAAGGACAAGGTGAGAAAAGATATAGCTCCAGTATAGAACCTATTTCTCTGTGTTCCTCAGTGATACAGATGTGACCTCTTTTTCAGAGGACCAACAGTCTGAATAAAGTTAAGCACTGTATAACCAAAAACCTGGAAACCCATAAATATACTCAAAATCAGATGTATCCTTACCCCCCCTATCTATCAGACTGGTTGAGTGTGGAGCTGCGTCTGAACTCTAAGGAGACAGGTCAAATGCTGGGCAGTACAGAGGTCAAGTTCTATAACTGCAGCATGCATCACACGTGAGTACAACACCCCCCGGCCCACACATGATCTGATCCATTCAATAAATAGAAGAGTACAACCCCATTAAGGACATTGATGTACGCAACCCCACTTAAGTACAGGCAGGTAGGTAACCTCTAAATTCAGATTTAGGTCAACCTTAGGCAGTCAACCCCGCATTGTTAGCTTATTTGGTTCTACTCAGTGTTTCTGGAATGGTTCCCTGAGGAACAGTGTACATCAGGGATCATCAACTAGATTATGCAGTTTATCATAGTGCACTGCGCTTTATTACGGGTGACAATTTTAGTACGCATCACTGCATTCTTTACCAGAAAGTTGGTTGGTCCTCTTTGATGTCATGTAGGTTGATACATTGCTATGTTTTCATTTATAAAGCCCTTTTACAAAAAGTCCCACTGTATCTACCATCATTACTCAACTTTAGACATACTAGTTGGCAAACTCTGGAAATTCCTTTGGTCTCTACTGAGTTAGGTAAATCAGCTTTAAGTTTTCTTGCACCTTATTTGTGGAACAATCTTCAAAATGTTCTTAAATTTGATGTTTTGGTGCCTCTAGGGAAATTCAGAAAGCTGATTGAGGACCTTATTACTGATGAATGTGTTTGTTTTTTATGACCGTGTTTTTCTTTCTGCTTCTATTTTGTATTTTTCTGTAATGTATGTAATTAAGGGCTCATCTGTAAAATAGACCTTGGTCTCAATATGACTCCCTTATAAAATTTGTCAAGAAACTGAAGTTCTCGTACAATGCTGTGTACTACTCCCTTCACAGAAGAGGCAAACTGGATCTAACCAGAATAGAAAGAGGAGTGGGAGGCCCCTAGCAGCTTCATTAAATAGTACCCGCACTCCTCTTTCTATTCTGGTTAGAGCCAGTTTTGCGCTGTTCTGTGAAGGGAGTTGTACGAGATCTTCAGTTTCTTGACAATTTCTTGCATGGAATAGCCTTCATTTCTCAGAACAAGAATTGACTGACGAGTTTCAGAAGAAAATTATTTGTTTCTGGCCATTTTGAGCCTGTAATCGAACCCACAAATGCTGATGCTCCAGATACTCAACTAGTTGAAAGAAGGCCAGTTTTATTGCTTCTTTAATCACGACAACAGTTTTCAGCTGTGCTAACATAATTGCAAAATTGTTTTCTAATGATCAATTAGCCTTTTAAAATGATAATCTTATATTAGCTAACACAACTTGCCATTGGAACACAGGAGTGATGATTGCTGATAATGGGCCTCTGTACGCCTATGTAGTTATTCCATAAAAAAATCTGCCGTTTCCAGCTACAATTTCTAAGTGACCCCAAACTTTTGAACAGTAGTGTATATACAAAAGTATATGGTCATCCCTTCAAATGAGTAGATTCGGCTATTTCAGCCACATCCGTTGCTGACAGGTGTATAAAATCGAGCACACAGCCATGCAATCTACATAGACAAACATTGGCAGTAGAAAGGCCTTAATGAAGAGCTGAGTGACTTTCAACGTGGCATCGTCATAGGATGCTACCTTTCCAACAAGTCAGTTGGCAAAATTTCTGCCCTGCTGGAGCTGCGCCGGTCAAATGTAAGTGCTGTTAATGTGAAGTGGAAACATCTAGGATCAACAATGGCTCAGCCGCGAAGTAGTCGGCCACACAAGCTCACAGAACGGAACCACTGAGTGCAGAAGCATCTGTCCTCGGTTGCAACACTCACTACCGAGTTCCAAACTTCCTTTGGAAGCAAAGTCAGTACAAGAACTGTTCGTCAGGAGCTTCATGAAATGGGTTTCCATGCCCGAGCAGCCGCACAGAAGCTTAAGATCACCATGCAAAATGTCAAGTGTCTGCTGGAGCGGTGTAAAACTCGCCACCATTGGACTTTGGAGCATTGGCAACTCGTTCTCAGGAGTGATGAATCACGCTTCACCATCTGGCAGTCCGATGGACTAATCTGGGTTTGGCGGATGCCAGGAGAACGCTTCCTGCCTCAATGCATAGTGCGAGGAGGAATAATGGTCTGGGGCTGTTTTTCATTGTTCGGGCTAGGCCCCTTAGTTCCAGTGAAGGGAAATATTAACACAATAGCATACACTGACATTCGAGACAGCTCTATGCTCCCAACTTTGTGGCAACAGTTTGGCGAAGGCCCTTTCCTGTTTCAGCATGACAATGCCCCCGTGCACAAAGTGAGGTCCATACAGAAATGGTTTGTCAAGATCGGTGTGGAAGAACTTGGCCTGCACAGAGCCCTGACCTCAACCCCATCGAACACCTTTGGGATTAATTGGAACGTCAACTGCGAGCCAGGCTTAATCGCCCAACATAAGTGCCCGACCTCACTAATGCTCTTGTGGCTGAATGGAAGCAAGTCCCCGCAGCAATGTTCCAACATCTAGTGGAAAGCCTTCCCAGAAGAGTGGAGGCTGTTATAGCACCAAAGGGGGACCAACTCCATATTAATGCCCATGATTTTGAAATGAGATGTTCGATGAGCAGGTGTCCACATACTTTTGGGGATGTAGTGTAGCTCTCTGGCAGGTACATTCAGGTCAACTTTAACATATTACAATAATACAAATGCAGTACAAAGCCTCATCACATCCAATTCATCAGAATGAGGTGTCCATTAGCAGCTAGCGACCCTCTCTGGTCTATAGTGTGATTAATATGTCAGTCTAAACAGCCTCCCCCTTCTCTCCCCTCCCTTTTTGCCTCACACAGCACAGCAGCATCACATCAGCCTCCGTGATTAATTATCCTGTGTTTGAAATGGCCTGGCAGGCCAGTTCTATTAATACAGAGCTGTTACAGAACATACTGACTTCCTGTGTTGCTCGTGGCCTTTCTGAAACACTGCTGTATTAACATTATGCGTTAGTGGTACAATGTTGAGGAACTAACTATGCTTCTCTTCATGCACTGTATCTTGGATGGATCATTAGACATGTACGTTCCCTAAGAGCATGTGTTTGGCCACAGACTCTCTGGAAGCATTGGGATGTCTGTTGGCTGGTTGGTCATATGATGTGTGTAACGTGTCCATCTGTCCCTCCCTCTGTCTTTGCCCTGCAGGTGTCTGTCCTGTGTGAACAGTACCTTCCGCTGCCACTGGTGTAAATACCGCAACCTGTGTACTCACAACCCCTCCAGCTGCTCCTTTCAGGAGGGCCGTGTCAACACCTCAGAGGTAGCTACATGGCTATGGATTAACAAACACCAGATGAACAGTTTTGTCTCTATAATACACATTAACACATGTTTACGTTAACCAGTGTTTAATCTATCTTTATAATTGAATGGACCTTGATAGAAGCTTTTTGATGTCTGACCTTTGACTCCTGGCGTACGTTCTACAGGACTGCCCCCAGCTGCTGCACTCTGGAGAAATCCTGATCCCAGCAGGGGAGGTGAGACCCATTACCTTGAGGGCCCGGAACCTTCCCCAACCCCAGTCTGGCCAGCGGGGTTACGAGTGTGTGCTCCACGTCCAGGGAAACAACCACCTCGTCACCGCCCTGCGCTTTAACAGCTCCAGCGTGCAGTGTCAGAACAGCTCGGTACGTACTGTGTGACCCTCTCTAACATCGGCGGGACCAGCCTCAACCTGGCCGTGCATTATCCAGGACCATTATCTCTAGTCTAGTGAATTATATCTGAGGTAGTCCCTGAGCGCAATCTGAATCTGATCTCATCCCACTGAAATGATCTGTGATGCGGTGTCTTGGTAAAATAACAAGTAGGTTGTCTGCAGTGGAAGGACTAAAACAGACATCTAAATTATGTCTGAAACCTAACATGTCCGTGTCATTCAAACATACATCTAGGTCCTTGTAATAGGGACAAAGTATGTTCCCTTGAGACTCAAGTTTCAGTGGGGACCAACTTCTCAGTTAGTTGAGTGAGGAAGAGTGGCAGACAGGGCTACACAGACTACATGACATTTTAATGTATCTATACCTCACTCTCCTCTCTCACGTCCAATGAACAGCCTCTCTAGTCCCCACAGAGTCCTGTCCCAATATGGGCACGTCCCAGTGGAGAGGAGCAGACAGTGATCATAGAAATGACAGGTGGTTAAAAGCCTCATCTATCTCTCTCTCTCTCTCAGTACATCTATGAGGGTGTAAGGATCAGTGACCTGGCTGTGGACCTTTCTATCGTTTGGAACGGCAATTTCATCATCGACAATCCCGAGAAGATTAAAGGTGCCTGTGCCATCCATCATTGCCTGCAATTGCTGAGGAGTGGAAAACAGTCACTCTGTTGGGATGGATGGGGTCTAGCCCACGTCAAAGCTTTCCCTCTGCCTTCAGATAAAGTTCACATGGCACTCACGCTCTACTGTGTTATTATTAAGTACTGGCCAATCATTTGTGCTGTGAGGATGAAGGGTGAACTTTTGTGTTTACCATTTTGGTTTCTGACTGTTAGAACTCTTTCCATTATGTATTTGGTTGTAGAATAGTGCCATTCAATATCTATACTGTGAAATATATAGTTCAACTGCGGTCCTCCTCTATCCCACAGTGCACCTGTATAAGTGTGGTGCCCAGCGCGACAGTTGTGGCATGTGTCTGAGGGCCGAGAGGAAGTTCCAGTGTGGCTGGTGCAGTGGAGAAGGCCGGTGCACCATGAAGCAGCACTGCTCACCCATCAGCCCCTACGCCAGCCGCTGGCTCAACCTGTCCGCCAGGAATGTCAAGTGTACCAACCCACGCATCACCGAGGTTAGTTAATCAGTGAGACCCTTACCTTTTCCTGCAAACCTCTACTTTAACCTTCATCATTATCCATCATAGGGCCTTAGTAATAAGAGGCCTTCTCAGAAATAACCAGTAAAAACAATGGGATCAGTCCTTAGACATGAGCATCATATCCTCCTTCAAATCAGTAGAACACGAGACACAGCGTGTGCCACATAGAGTACAACATTATCTCTGCAACCAAATGAACGCAGCCATGAGCCATGCACTATGCAGCCTATTTTGTGAGTCTTTTTGGCCCTAACTCCTTCTTTATTACGAGAGACATAGTGGGTCAGACAGACATATAACTAATGCTCCCACTTCAAAGAGCCGCGAGCCTTTGAAGTCCCTGTCACATTATTAGTGTTTCAGTGGCAGTCTGGGAGGGAATTGATTCAGACCCGGGCTGCTACTGCCTGCTGCTGGGAACAGGGATAGAGCTGCACTACAGACCTGAGGGATGTTTGTGTGGTCAAGCCGTTTTAAGGAGAGCTTCTGAATAGTTATCTTTGTACATAGTGATGCAGTGCTACTACAAGGCCTGCGCATGGAATATTACTAAAAGGCTGTATTTGAACCACATGATTTCTGATTGATATGTTTTCTACCTATTATTTTATCCTCTCACTTTGAAACACTAATATACAGTGTTCTGAAGTGTTCTAAATCTCACACTTCTCCATGCCACTATCTCCTCCCTATAGGTGAGCCCAGTGGCAGGGCCTCCAGAGGGGGGAACACTGGTCACCATCCAGGGAATGAACCTGGGCCTGTCCTTCTCTGAGCTGGTGGGCAACGTGGAGGTGGCAGGGGTACATTGCACTCCACAGGAAGAGGGCTACATCACTGCAGAACAGTAAGAGCCAACACGCACAGAAGCACCCAGACACACATGCATGCACACACTCAGGCACTTACACGCAAACACACACACATACACGCACACACAAAGAATACAACCAATGTTAGAGATAGAGATAAACAGCTTGCAGCAGGCTTGCTTTAGTGTACTGAGGAGTAGAGAGCAGAGCTGTTTTGTGTGTCTTCGTGAGGCTGACGGCACCGCTGTAATTGAAATGCGCTGCATGTCACTGACTGCAGGGACAATCTGTTAGCCATGGGTTTCTCTCACAGTCATGTCATTCAATTGGTCCATGGCTGAGGGCACCTTATTTATATCCTTGTATAAAGGAACATGCCAGCAGAAAATTGGAAAACTCGCCCGACATAGCAGAGGGGGGCGAGAAGAGGATTCATTGGGTCCTGTTATATTCGGGTGAAAGGTCAATCCCTGAGACATTTCTGGGACTACTCATTTAGGCATTAAAACCATTATTTTTACTGTAGGTCTGTTTTTATAATGACTTATTCATTGCGTCCTTTATCTTATTGACCCGCTAACAAATTTATGGAGAACACACTGTTGCCATGGTGACCGAGTTAATGGTGGGTGGTAGAGATGGGGTGTAGTTTAACATTGCTTCTATTGGTGCTATTGGTTTTCCATTAGGAAGAATGATGGCCTTCCATATTGACCTACCACTACTTTGAAAGTCTGCCACAATCACATTGAATGGAGAGACCAACAGAAAATAGCACTTTCTGTTCACTTGAAAAACGTGTATAGCAAAGTAGTTTCTCTCTCTCTCTCTCTCTCTCTCTCTCTCTCTCTCTCTCTCTCTCTCTCTCACTCACTCACTCACTCACTCACTCATCTCTCTCTCTCTCACATCTCTCTCTCTCTCATATCTCTCTCTCTCTCTCTCATATCTCTCTCTCTCTCTCTCTTTCTCTCTGTGTGTGTGTGTGTCTTGACAGGATTGTGTGTGAGATGGACTCTACAACTCAGGGAAGGGCACCTGGTCCAGTCCAGCTGTGTGTTGGTGAATGTAGACCAGAACTACGAACTCAGTCCTCCCAGCTCTACTCCTTTGTGGTATGAAATGCATACATAGTACACATCTCTCTACTACAGTATTATTGCTCTGGAACAGTTTGTTCTCATACACTATCATATGAGTCATCGACAACAGAGTTGACAAAGTAACATGCCATGTGGAATATTGAGAAAATGCTCTTTTCCCAGACCTCTAACCTGGTGGGACTGACCCCTGGCCGAGGGCCTGAGTCTGGCGGCACTAAGGTCACCATCATGGGGGAGAACCTGGGTGCTGGGAGCAGAGTGAATGTTACCTTTGGAAACCAGACCTGTGAGCTGTACAGGTGAGTGCAGAGGAGAAGGCCAAAAGAGAACCCTCTACGGAAGCTCCTACAAAGATGCTTATATAAAAGTGGGGACTTGATGAAAGTACTACTCTTATTTTTTCGGGACCTATTTTAAAAGGCCCTGTGCAGTTAAATATGTGATTTTCCTGGGTTTTATATACACAACATGACCAAAAGTATGTGGACACCTGCTCGTTGAACATCTCATTCCAAAATCATGGGCATTAATATGGAGTTGGTCCCCCCTTTGCTGCTATAACAGCCTCTACTGTTCTGGGAAGGCTTTCCACTAGGTGTTGGAACATTGCTGCGGGACTTGCTTCCATTCAGCTACAAGAGCATTAGTGAGGTCGGGCACTGACGCTGGCTCGCAGTCGGCATTCCAATTCATCCCAAAGGTGTTCGATGGGGTTGAGGTGAGGGCTCTGTGCAGGCCAGTCCAGTTTTCCACACCGATCTCGACAAACCATTTCTGTATGGACCTCACTTTGTGCATGGTGGCATTGTCATGCTGAAACAGGAAAGGGCCTTCCCCAAACTGTTGCCACAAAATTGGAAGCACAGAATCATCCAGAATGTCATTGTATGCTGTAGCGTTAACAGTTCCCTTCACTGGAACTAAGGGGCCTAGCCCGAACCATGAAAAACAGCCCCAGACCATTATTCCTCCTCCACCAAACTTTACAGTTGGCACTATGCATTGGGGCAAGTAGCTTTCTCCTGGCATCCGCCAAACCCAGATTATTTTTCAATGTGTTTCCACTGCTCCAGAGTCCAATGGCGACGAGCTTTACACCGCTCCAACCAACGCTTGACATTTTGCATGGTGATCTTAGGCTTCTGTGCAGCTGCTCGGCCATGGAAACCCATTTCATAAAGCTCCCGACGAACAGTTCTTGTGCTGAAGTTGTTTCCAGAAGCAGTTTGGAACTCGGTAGTGAGTGTTGCAAACGAGGACAGACGTTTTTTACTCACTACACGCTTCAGCACTCGGCGGTTCCATTCTGTGAGCTTGTGTGGCCTACCACTTCGCGGCTGAGCCGTTGTTGCTCCTAGAAGTTTTCACTTCACAATAACAGCACTTACATTTGACCGGGGCAGCTCTAGCAGGGCAGAAATTTGACAAACTGATTTGTTGGAAAGGTGGCATCTTATGATGGTGCCACGTTGAAAGTCATAGGATTCCATAGTCTTCAGTAAGGCCATTCTACTGCCAATATTTGTCTGTGGAGATTGCATGGCTATGTGCTCGATTTTATACACCTGTCAGCAACGGGTGTGGCTGAAGTAGCCGAATCCACTCATTTGCATAAATACTTTTGTATATATGCTTTTGTATATACAGTGTATTTTTCCACACTATGAAGTTGGATTAATTATGATAATGGTCTTTTAGTGTAAGAGCTGTTTGAAAAGACTCCCTGAAATTGGTGGGATGGAGTTTTGGCCTGCCTGGTAACAGCACCAGGCATTAACTTAGTTAGTAGACCAAGAAAATGAATAAGAAATTATTTATTGAGAAATTGCTAAGAAGCCATTTTTGTTTATTTTCGACCATTTTAATTTAAAACAATCCCAGAAGGTACTTCATTGTTATCCAGAAGAGTTGCTATTTGATACTGAGAAAAAAAATACATTTTGGACCTTTAAAGATCAAAAAGGCCCTCGTTGTGAGAGTCAGTAGGGTGAAGAAAATGAACCATTAGCTATAAATCCTCGAATTACCACTTTTCCTCTGTAACGTGTCTCTATTGAGGAAGAGGCAGACAGTAATGCTCGCTCGCCCTGCATGGTAATGTGCATAACTCACTGTAGTAGAGTTAAGATTCCCACGCGGTAAAGAGTAGGCACAGACAGAATCAAAGGAATTTAACCTTGTTGGTATTCCCTGTTGGTTTTCCCAGACGGACCATGTCGGAGATTGTGTGTTTCTCGGCACCCTCTGTGACGGGCGCTGGCCTGGTGCAGGTCAGCCTCATTGTGGATCTGGCCAAGGTGCCAGGAAACCTGAGCTTTGAGTACATTGAGGATCCCACAGTCCAGCGCATCGAGCCAGAGTGGAGCATCACTAGGTACAGTAGCCCCCCCAGCAAAGAATAAACTGATATTTTAATAAACTATTGATGTTTTTCCTCCATTTGGTTCAGCTGTATATTACTGAGGGATAAGGTGAGTGAAGATGCAAGGCACCACAGCAACCTGCTCTGCTGGCCTTCCTGTCAAAGATTATGCATGATAGTTGGTGCAGTGCGGGGTGTGACTCGAGGACACAGAAACAGCCAGCCAGGGAGAAGTTATGCAGTGGAGTGGCTAGTGGCTTTCTACTCTGTCAACTGACAGAGGATTTCACAGACTTATAATTAAAGTCCCATCGTCTCATCATCTGTGTGCAGTCACACCATGTGGCCACCAAAGCTTAGGTATCCTTTGAAGTGTGGGAATGACTGGATCCATCTCAAGCTGACTAGACAGATGTTCCACTTTTCCATTTAGTTTCTCTCTTCTCTTCAGGTCGGTCTTATTTTATTCTGAGCTCTACATCTAGTCCAAGCGATATCATGGCTAGTTTGTTTGTGTTAATACATGTAACACAATCAGGTAGCATTCAGGAAATGCCAGTCTTGGATACCTGATAGATGAATAAACAGGAAGCCAGCTGGCAGAACCGTTCCACTTGGCTCTAACTGGCCAGAGCAGTTCAATGTTTTCCTGGTACTAAAAAGTACAACTCAACACAAATCAGGTGATTTTGATGATGACAGGAAGCCGAGGAAACTGCCATTTATCTCCTGGATCACCTATTCAGTGGCCAACATGGAGGTGTAAAATGGTGTATGTGTTGTGTTTTCTAGTGGACACACTACCCTGATGGTGACAGGGACCAACCTGGATGTGGTGCAGGAGCCGAGGGTCAGGGTCAAGTACGCCGGTCACGAGTCTGTCAACGTGAGTCTGTCCACTGATAACATATTACTGTATCTCTTTCCCCTGTCCTGTATATTGTCTAGTCCTGATAAATGGTGGCCAATTCTAATTGGCATTTCAAAAGTGTTGACAAGTATTTCTTTGTGCTTGTCTGTCTCTGTCCCTGGATCGCTCCCCAGGTGTGTAAGGTGCTCAACACCACCACGATAAGCTGCTTCGCTCCCTCCCTGAAGGCAGAGTACACACCGGAGCAGGAGTCAGTGAAACACGTGGAGGAGTTTGGTTTTGTCTTCAACAACGTGCAGGCCCTGCTCACCTACAACAGCACCAGTTTCATCTACTACCCCAACCCTTACCTAGAGCCCCTCAGCTTGTCTGGGGTGCTAGAGCAGAAACCTGGCTCCCCCATCATACTCAAGGTGGGACCACCCAGCCCAACCTAGAGCAGCCCATAACTCTGTAGCACTACTGTCATAAGATGAGGAGTTCTATCTACTGACCTGACGGATGTGGGGTTTCCCTCTCTGTGTTGCAGGGGCGTAACCTGGTGCCCTCGGCTTCTGGAGGGGCCAGGTTGAACTACACTGTGCTGATCGGTGACACACCCTGCTCCCTCACCGTCTCTGACACACAGCTCCTCTGTGAGCCACCCAACCTCACAGGCCGGCACAAAGTCCTGGTCAGTTTGTCTGTCTAAGTCCAGTTCTAGATAAACTATTAAAGGCCCAAAGCAGCCGTTTTTGTATCAAATCATTTCTGTGTAACAATTAAGGAAGAATTTTGATAAGACAGTCTGTGAGTGGTCTGAATGGGGAGGGGAAAACTGAAAACTAGCTGTTAATGTTAGACAGGTTAGGAACTCTCTTTGTTATTGGTCTATTAACTTATTTACCACTCGGTGATGTCACCAAGCAAGCCAAAACTCCACCCATACAAAACCTGCTGATTAGAAGTTCTTGAGTAGATTGTATTTTCAACCAGCAACTGGTTGGAAGTAACACTGATCAAATTATTTCAGACTTTTACACTGTTATTTTCATTAGCTGCTATACAATATGATACAAAACACCGGAAAACTGAATTTTGACTGCACTTGGACTTTAAGTCAAATGCAGCTTGGCCAAGGTCAAACAAACATATAAAAAGGAAACTATTGATCAGTATAGTTTACCTATGTGTTACATTTTGCATGAGGGCCTATGTACACGTGTGTTTATGGTTTATTGTCTATGTATAGGTCCAGGTGGGTGGTCTCCACATCTCTCCTGGTGCAGTCCACATCCGCTCAGACAGCCTGCTCACCCTCCCCGCCATCTTCAGCATCACGGCTGGAGGAGGCCTGCTGCTCATCATCGTCTTCATCGTCCTATTGGCCTACAGACGCAAGTCGCACGAGAATGACCTCACTCTCAAACGCCTGCAGATGCAGATGGACAACCTGGAGTCGCGAGTGGCTCTGGAGTGCAAGGAAGGTGAATCTGACCAGCACATGTTATCAGACAATCTCAACTGCCCATACAAGAGAACAATAACATGATAATAACTCACAAAAAGCTTGAATATGGACTAGATTCCTCCAATCATGAGCTCTCTCTCTCTCTCTGTAATTGCGCCTAGCTTTCGCTGAGCTGCAGACTGACATCAACGAGCTGACCAGTGACCTGGACAGGGCTGGGATCCCCCACCTGGACTACCGCACCTATACCATGAGAGTCCTCTTCCCTGGCTTCGATGACCATCCTGTACTCAGGGAGCTGGAGGTAACCAACCATTACCACCATTACAAACCTGGCAACATCTACTGTATCTGTACATTATTTGTAGAATCAGATGATATACCCCATGCAAGATCCCTTTACTCTCTGAGGGTTCTCTGTGTGTGTGTGTGTGTGTGTAGGTGTCTGGGAGCGGGCAGCAGGGTGTGGAGAAGGCTCTGAAGCAGTTTGCCCAGCTGGTGAATAACAAAGTGTTCCTGCTGACATTTATCCGTACTCTGGAACTCCAGCGCTCCTTCTCCATGCGTGACCGCGGCTACGTGGCCTCGCTCATCATGACTGCGCTGCAGGGCCGTCTGGAGTACGCCACAGACGTGCTCAAACACCTCCTCTCTGACCTCATCGAGCGCAACCTGGAGAGCAAGAACCACCCTAAACTACTGCTGCGCAGGTACAGACAGAGAACGCTTGTTACCTGTTTTTCTGAATGCTGAAAACCTCATATCACACAGAATAACTGTCACAAATGGAGAGGGAGAGGGAGGGAGAGAGGGAGAGAGGGAGAGAGAGAGAGAGAGAGAGAGAGAGAGAGAGAGAGAGAGAGAGACCACAGTAGTGATTTGTGACCTGTTGCCACAAGAATGGGCAACCAGTGAAGAACAAACCCCATTGTAAATACAACCCATTTGTATATTTATTTGCACATCGTTACAACACGTAACACATTCGAAATGACATTTGAAATGTCTTTGTTCTTTTGGAAATTCTGTAATGTTTACTGTGTAATGTTTACTGTTCATTATTGTTTATTTCACTTTTGTTTATCATCTATTTCACTTGCTTTAGCAATGACAACATATGTTTCCCATGTCAATAAAGCCCTTGATTTGAATTGAGAGAGAGACCGAGAGAGCGGGAGGGTATACAGCCATTGTCAGTCTAACTTATACTCTATGTGCCACTCATGAAACATTCAGCTGTAGCTCACATTTCCTCCCCTCCACCTCACTTTATTCTGCACAGCACATTGTTTTCCCAGGACTGGGAGAAGCCTGCTAAATCTTTCATAGGAGGCACTCAATCTGAGACACACTCTTTAAATATAAGGATGCGTTAACATGGGAGCCAGCAAGGCTGACCTTGTTAGCCCAAACATTCTGCAGTCACAAAAACAATCCCGAAGATAATGGAATGCAGGCAATGGGAAAGAAGTGACAGCCAGCTATATGTATGAGAATGAGCATTGAGCATTGAGCTAGAAGCAGAGCTGCCATGTCTATCGGCACCATCTTTGGAAAAGGAAAGAGATGAGCAAGTTAGGAAGCTGCAATGGAGCTATACTGTAGTATTACCTCTACATGGAGGCAAAAGGTTCATTTTTAACAGTTAGATATTTGAATGTTTTATCAGATAGAACATACAAGTATGTTTTAGTGTATTTATTGATACATAATAAATCACAATCTTGCCCATACAGCACCACAGATGATAGGATGAGCACTGCTGACACAGTGAAAGGAGAGAAAGTGGTCAGATAGTAGCTTTTGCACAATTATGTCATGACCCAAATAGGTTCCATTCTACAGCCACACCACTCAGGTTCTGGTGTTAGTCCTCTGAGACCATGCAGAGCAGCATATTACTTTTACATAAACTAACTCACCATGTTGTTTTTTTACACAACACTGGGTTGTCTACCGTCCCTCTTAAGCGTTCTCTCTACCTCAATGGTCAGACCACTCTACGTTCCGACATCTCCCTCTTAAAAATGTGTCCATCTGTTCCTTTCTTGCAGAACCGAGTCAGTTGCAGAGAAGATGCTGACTAATTGGTTTGCCTTCCTACTTCACAAATTCCTTAAGGTAATATCAATGACTTGGAACCTCATCACTGCAGATGTCACCATGATATATCACTACAATCCTCGAATGACTGTTATTGATGATACAACTGATGGATTTCTATGTGCGTTGGGATTACACGTGTGTGATATGGACGTGTTTTATGAACAATCTCCTCTCATTTCGTCTCTCAATCCTCTCCTCTCTCACACTTCCTTTCCTTCCTGGACAAAGGAGTGTGCAGGTGAGCCTCTCTTCATGCTGTACTGTGCCATCAAGCAGCAGATGGAGAAGGGACCTATAGACTGCATCACCGGGGAGGCGCGCTACTCCCTCAGTGAAGACAAACTCATCCGCCAGCAGATTGACTACAAGACCCTGGTGAGTCACCATACCATATGACAATATGTCTTAGATGTCAGATTCTATTAAAACCACTTGGTGTATTTTCTTAATTATAGTTACCACCATAAAAGTGAGAGGCTTGTTTACACCACAGTTGGTAGGTGACATGCTGTGTGCGCCTCTGTAAATATTAACTCATGGTGCCCTTATGTTAAAGCTCTGAATAGGAGAAAATTCATTGGCTACTGTAGATAATACAACAGTAAAGAGCCAAAAGGATGATACAAATAATGTTTGACATGCTGTTCAGTGACACAATCAGCTAAGAGTTAAAACTGATGATGTAATCAAGGCTTGGCCACTGGGAGAACTTGCCCGTAGCTAAAGCAGAAGTTGGATGCAGCAGCAGTGTGGCTCATCCCCCAGGCATTAGCCTGAGAGCAGCCCAGTTACAAGATGTCACGTCTCTGGTCACCCTGTGGGAGAGGTTGTGTCTCATTATCCATTTAATGCCCCACTAGAGCTGGCAACCCGACATCCAGCTGAAAGTGTGAAATGACATTTCTGGCCAAAGCTGTGAGAGAGATGGCACACAAGGAGAGGAGAGCCTTTTCCATGCAGCCAGGAGGCCAATTTAAAGAGAGGGACAGTGAATACTAATAACAGCACTCTCTCTCTCTGCTCCCTCCTCAGACTCTGAGCTGTGTGAACCCAGACAACGAGAACAGCCCTGAGTTCCCCGTCAAGGTGCTCAACTGTGACACCATCACCCAGGTGAAGGAGAAAATCCTGGATGCTGTCTGTAGGAACATGCACTTCTCCCAGAGGCCTCGGGCTGCGGACATGGACCTGGGTGAGACAGACTGGCTCCAGTCAGAACATACAATAACTAGTACAGTGATTATTCACGGTCTGCTTGTGTCTGACTTATTGAACCTTGAAAAGGGACTCATAGATGCACACCTGGGTTTTTCCCCCCACCAGAATGGCGCCAGGGGAGGACGGCACGTGTGGTCCTGCAGGATGAAGACATCACCACTAAGATTGAAGGAGACTGGAAGAGACTAAACACGCTCATGCACTATCAGGTCCAACCACTCAATCCCCATCACACAGTTCACTAACATGCATGTACATTCTGTTGTCCACAATGCTGCCTCTGGCCATAGTAAACCAAACTGATCCACCTCTCTCATCTCCTGTATGAGTCAGCTGCTTCCTGCTACTGGTAGAACATGGGGGGGTGTTCATGTTAAACAGCTTTAAATAGAGCACTAGTGTAAACACATTAAAGTCCATCTCACTCTGCACTCACAAATGCTCTGACTATGGGGTGTAAAACATGTTTGCATTAAGCCAAGAGACAAAGACATCCAACTTTAGCTGCCACACCAGGAGGGGGGTTTGAAAGAGATGAATGTGTTGATAAACTCTATCAAGGAAATGAACAATTTCCCTCGATTACTTTTAGTCTCTCTGGGGGGAAATGCTCCCCTCTGCTACATACCTGGTTCTGTGACAGCCCGGTCTGTGGCTCCTGTAGATCAGCAGCAGTGAATTCTACTCATGCTGGGGGCCTGCTTTACTGCAAAAGGCATGCACACCTCTCTGACCTTCTTCTCCCCTACCAACCCACCACAGGAGCCTGCTGAGGGGAGGATGGCTCATAATAATGGCTGGAATGAAGTGAATGGAATGGGTTCCAGCCATTATTATGAGCCATCCTCCCCTCAGCAGCCTCCTGTGCTGGGTTGGTAAGGGAGAAGAAGGGTCAGAGAGGATTTGAATTACCATTCCAATTATTCCGTTCCATCCATTATTATGAGCCCATCCTCCCCAATTAAGGTGCCACCAACCTCCTGTGCAACCCACACACTCACTCCGTTCTACCACAGCAGGCCACCTTGTGACTCGTGTCCAGGTCCAAGCTTCAAAGCTTCAGTAACAGCATCTTCTCTAGGGTTGCGCAGAGGGTTCTGGAACTCCCTCCCTCCAGCCATCTGTGACTCTGAGTTCATCTCTATCTTTCAGTCCCGCCTGAAAACCCACCTCTTCACCATTGCCTACCCCCTAAGTTCAAGTTCATTATACTGTATATCACAAATTGTAAATTTAATAACTTCTATAGGTCTTCATCGGGCCAAATGTCTCATATCAATGTCATATTATGACCCAATAATGTTGATTTGGGAGTGGGTTAAACTGGCATGAACCCTTGTGTTTTCTGTATGAATCCTGCAGGTGTCAGACCACTGTGTGGTAGCCCTGGTGCCCAAGCAGATGTCCTCGTACAACCTGCCCTCCTCAGCCAGCTTCCCACGCAGCATCAGTAGATACGGTCAGTCAATCAGGCCTGCCATGGAGCCACTCTCACCACCAACCACTCACTTACCTATTCATTATTCTACCGGACCGACTGAGATAATATTTTGTGACTGTCTGTCTGGGACCCTCTCTCTCCGCAGATGTACCGTTCCGCTCCACCCCCACCAGTCCTGACAGCCCTCACTCCCGCGTGCCCATGCTCACCCCGGACATGGAGAGTGGGGTGAAGGTGTGGCACCTGGTCAAGAACCACGACCATGGGGACCAGAAGGAGGGTGAGCGCGGCTCCAAGATGGTGTCCGAGATATACCTGACCAGGCTACTGGCTACTAAGGTATTCCCTTTCTCTCCCCCCAGAGCATCTTAGCAATTACAGATTCAGTCATTTTGTTCCAACGCTATGGTGTGTTTTTAACATTGCTGTGGTTTTTTTCTTTAGGGTACACTGCAGAAGTTTGTGGATGACCTGTTTGAGACGTTGTTCAGCACTGTGTGCCGGGGCAGTGCTCTTCCGCTCGCCATCAAGTACATGTTTGACTTCCTGGACGAGCAGGCTGACAAGCACGGCATACATGACATGGATGTTCGCCACACATGGAAAAGCAACTGGTGAGGGAGTGCAGATTTAATGCGCTACTTGAAAGCAATAATGATTTTATGTTGATCGTCTCAATATATATACTGTCTATAAACTGTTCTTTCTCATCCTCCCTCTGTCCCAGCCTGCCTCTGCGCTTCTGGGTGAACGTGATCAAGAACCCGCAGTTTGTGTTTGACATCCATAAAAGCAGCATCACAGACGCCTGCCTGTCTGTGGTGGCCCAGACCTTCATGGACTCCTGCTCTACCTCAGAGCATCGCCTGGGCAAGGACTCCCCCTCCACCAAGCTACTCTACGCCAAGGACATCCCCAACTACAAGAGCTGGGTGGAGAGGTGAGATGAGTGTGTGTTTTACTTACATCACTCAACTGTAATATTATTAATGGATTCGTAGTTATTCTTTTACACTGAAATCACAGAGGAAGACTGGCTTTAGTGTCCTGACTACCTTTACAGCTTACAGTCACAGGTGGTGGACCACCTCAGTGGCATCGGCAGAACATCGGAGACATCTGCTTTTCAGGGGAAAAGGAAGAGACCTGTGACACGACTTTCGCTTTTGGGCATGCGCTTTCTTGTTAACAGTCCCCAGTGAAACATATTCCCACTGGGTACACACTAGTTGAATCAACGTTGTTTCCACATCATTTCAATTAAATGATGTTGAACCAACGTGGAATAGATGTTGAATTGACGTCTGTGCCCAGTGGGCAGCAGCTAGCTGCGACATGTTTGCCAGCTTGCGCTCGTTGAACAGTGCAGAAGAGAACTTCTCAACAGTGTTTTTTTCTCGTCATGTCCAGAATGTGGGGTTTGTAGTTTCAGGCGTTTCTTTCACGCCTGCTATGTTTAGGTTACATGTTGGCTGACAGAACAGCGCGTGTGTGTTTCTATCTCCCTCTAGGTACTACGCGGATATAAACCGCCTACCTGCCATCAGTGACCAGGACATGAATGCATACCTGGCCGAGCAGGCCCGTCTTCACTCCAATGAGTTCAATGTGCTGTGTGCCCTGCACGAGATGTATGCCTACGTCAGCAAGTACAGCCAAGAGGTGAGGCCCTATACCTCAATGTCTTTACAAAATACAGTAGGAGTCTAGGGTGGCATCCAAAACAGGGGCATCTAGATTCAACGTAAGTTAAAGTACCCCTTAGCCGGCCTATTTGTAGTAACAGGAGGGTATTTGCAGCACAACGTACAGTAACCTTGTGTTTTCCTGCCTGCTTTGCTGATTTCGTGTCTGTCTTGTATGTGTGTGTGTCAGATCATTGAGGCCCTGGAGCAGGAGGATCAGGCCCAGAAGCAGAGGCTGGCCTACAAAGTGGAGCAGATCATCGCAGCCATGTCTGTGGAGAGCTGAGGCAGACGTGTGTACTCAGAGACACACAGACAGACAAGGCCCAGGACACAGGTCGCATGCTACCAGCAGAGCAAGCAGCCCCACAAGCAGCAGGTGAAGGAAACTGAACAAGAGAATAATTCAGCCCGAGTGCTCAACAAGGGAAGAGCACAGATATACAAGCAAATTCACCAAGCACTGCTGTCCTCTCTCTGTCAGCTACAGTGGGGCCACATGTGGAGGTGTAATGGATGTGCAGGCAACGAGAGACTACTAAACAGTACCACAAAAACGAAATACATGCATATCATAGCCTTGGACTTGGACTGACATTTCCTTTTCAGTGGACAAGTCTAATGTTGCGTCATAAAGCCTTCAGGAAGCCTTTTGAAGGCTCCTTGAAGGTTTCAGTTAATGAATACTGCGATTAGGTGACATTAAAATGTAATCTCCAGATCATCCAAGGTAGGAAAATATTTTTGTTTGGTTACAGCCCTGCCAGACACTCAATTTACCAGACACACTCTGAGCACTCTATCATAAAAACCCACACAAAGCTCTTATTACAGGGTGGGGGGGTCAATTCTATTATGGTGTACTTTGGGCTGGATTCAATCAAATCTGCCTTAGCAATGTTTACACAGTAACTCTTCCTACTGTCTGTGCAAACATGTGCCTAAATCTGGGAACTGGATGCAGTGTGAGGGGAGGTAATCTGGTGCCCAAAACCTTCTATGAGTCTATTTGAATTTATTTATGCTGTTGTGTAAATACTGCAGTTCAGATTTCATTGAATTAAGCCATCAGAATTCAATACATTTGTAAAGAGAACAAATCTGAATAGACAACCATTCCAAATATACCCCTTATTTAAAAGGAGCACTTCAGCCTGTGGACCCTTGCTCTTAGTCCTAAAAGTCTGTCATGTTTCATACAATGTAAAATGCCCTGTAGCCAAAGTAGAAAAGTTTAACAAGGTGGTCTTAAGTTATTAAGGCACTCTGGGGATGACAGAAATGAGGGAAGTGGGTTTCTAGACCATTTATTTAACCAACTGTATATTAGCAGTGACCCAAAGTAGCCAATGGAGCTTTGGGAATCATTCCTTAGAGCTGGAAGATTAATGACACTTCCTGTGGGTCAGATCAGTTTCCTCCTGGTTTATGAGACCTCTCAGCCATCAGTCAATGTTTACATTGAACATGATACTTGAATTTCAGTAGATCATTGTGTTATACTATCAGAGAATCCTCAGGTTTCTACATAGCATACTTTCAAAGGTGGAAACTCAAGATTCCTGTTGTATCAAGTAGACTGTACCTTTCTTTTAAGTATGTCCCATTAACGTTTTTAAAAGATGAGGTCAAGATGAGAGAATAGCCTTTTAAATGGTTTGATTTTAACATATTCAAATGACAAATTATTTTTGCTGCTGCATTCACTGAGTGTCATCTTAAAGATTATCATTATAAAACTGGACTCTCCATAGGATTGCTTTAATTAAGGGTTTCTGTTTGATATGTTTATCTGCACTGAAATCATTCATTACCCTCTTGATGATTTCCCCATTATTCTACAGTAATTTTGACCAGTTACTTGTCCTGGGCCTGGTTTCCCAAAAGCATAATTCATCGTTAGACCCTTCTTCGTAGGAATATTATTACATCTCCAAGCTGTTTCCCAAAACCATCGTTATTAACGTAGCACTCGGAAACAATCGTAATCTAACGCCTGCCTCAGACAACTCGTAGAACAGCTAAGTGCGTCCTTAGATGCTTTTTGCCTCCCGCGTCACATTATACACAGAGGATCTCAACTAACATTAGAATCACATGGTTTATCCGTTTCTGTGGCCACCGATAACTTCAGAACAAAGCTGACTACAAATACAAAGTTGCCAATGTCTTTGCAATTGATACAAACATGCAATTGATAAAAATATGCTTCAAATGAAAACTGAGATGACTGCATTAAAATATAAACAGTAGGCTATAGGCCTATTTCATTCATATAGAAATACATTTAATGTTTTTTTAAATTTCATTTCACCTTTATTTAACTAGGTAGGCTAGTTGAGAACAAGTTCTCATTTACAACTGCGTCCTGGCCAAGATAAAGCAAAGCAGTGCGAGACAAACAACAACACAGAGTTACACATGGAATAAACAAAACATACAGTCAATAACACAATAGAAAAATCTATATACAGTGTGTGCAAATGAGGTAAGATTAGGGAGGTAAGGCAATAAATAAGCCGTAGTGGTGAAGTAATTACAATTTAGCAATTAAACACTGGTGATAGATGTGCAGAAGCAATATGGGGATGAGGTAGTTGGATGTGCTATTTACAGATGGGCTATGTACAGGTGCAGTGATCTGTGAGCTGCTCTGACAGCTGGTGCTTAAAGTTACTGAGGGAGATATGAGTTTCCAGCTTCAGTGATTTTTGCAATGTTCAATCAATTGAGTTCTATTTTGCTAGTTGTAGGCTACTGTCTGTATTTGTCTCAATATATTTAATGATGTGTAGCATAACGTATGCAATGATATGCCAAATCGGTGATTTAGTGCATTTTCATAAATGTAATTTGATAAGCGTTATAATAATATTTGCAGCCGTAGGTGGTAATATCTCTCTAGAAACTGATCCGTCGTCAGTATTGTTAAATAATTATAATGTTAAGGAAAGATTTGCATGGAGAAAGCTGATCTGAGAGCCTATCAGTAAGGGAAACGCATGTTACATCTTCGGCAGTTGTAGGGAAGATGCCTTATTAAAACACTCTTAAGCCTAAATTCCATCGCTATCGGGAAACAGGGCCCTGTTCATTTTGGTCAACATTGGAGGACACTCCACAAATAGAGATTTGTAAAAGAGTAAAAAAAAAGTTACAGTTAAATCAAAATAAGAAAACCCATGTCCTGTTTAAGTGTTAAATGTTTCATGTGTGACGTTTTTATGATGATAATTTATAAATGTGTGGTGCAATAAACTGTAATACATTTTACCATTGAACCTTTTTTTAAACGATAAATTATTGTATAGATATTGTACATACAAAACACTACTATTTTGCAAGCAAACGATTCACTTTGTACTGTTGCTATACATTAAAATGTCAACTGATGGAAATACATTTGTCTGGATTCTTTAACAGCAACAATGTGTTTTTAATTAGCATAAATTAGTCATTGCCAGCATGTGTAGGCCTTGATTATATGTTACACTTGTAGCTTATGGATATGAATATTATTCTTTCAAATATTTCAGACCAATAGAATAGACGCCTTGACGCTGACTTGGCCCTTCTGCCTCACAATGAAGCTAACAAGCAGTGGATATTCTACTGAAGCATCTTGTGTTTCATAATTCATGGCAACTGTTCCCATTCTTACACTGGAGCCAATGTCTGATGCGATTATTGGGTAGGTGATTTGTCTGCCGGAGTGAGCAGCACTAGAACCGAACCAGCCCTGTAGCCTACTCTACTCATCATGCTTTGGCTGCATTAGCATGCAAATTGAATAGTGTTGTAAATTGGTATCGGTTTTGCCTGGAGTGGTTCTCTGAGCAGGGCTCCCACAGTCTGATGTCAGAGGTCGACACTGATCTCCGGGATATTGTCCAACTGTTGTCCATTAATCTGGGTAATTGCTAACATTGATTTGGCTATCTCCATTATTGATACCTTTAGAGCTCAGAAACCAGAGCTTGGAAAAGTAAATAATAACTTCAGGCCTGTCTTATTTTCTCGAAAAATTGTCCTGAGTATTTTATTGAGCTAAGATAAATCACTTGAGCAAATGAAAGAGGGATTGGATTCTCAGAATCTCTGAAAATCCATTCGTGGAAAATAGAAAGAATTAAATACGAGCCACAAATGTGGCTATATTTGAACAAAGAAAATGTTTTGAATTAGAGATGGTACTTGACCACTTGTCCTACAGCCAGCACACAATTCTACAGTATGTAGGTACAGTAGAGGGGGCCTCAAGGGTACTTACCATAGGAGTAATGAATTATTCATACTAACCCTCTGGGGCTCTATGTAAAGGAGTGGGGGAGAGGTACCTTGCCTTTAAGACCCTATACTGTACCTGTCACATCCAGGCAGAGGGGGCTTTTTCAGTACTGACAGCCTGACTTCTCTGCCTGTCAGAGAGCCTCCACCCTTCACCCAGCAGCTAGCATTCAGCTCACCTTCCCAAGAAACACTGGGGAGCATCATTCGAGCTCACACTTTCTCCACAGACAGACAGACAGACAGACAGACAGACAGACAGACAGACAGACAGACAGACAGACAGACAGACAGACAGACAGACAGACAGACAGACAGACAGACAGACAGACAGACAGACAGACAGACAGACGGACAATCAGCCTACAGGAAGTCCTATTATTTGGCATATGGCTAGAAACCAACTGGATTTATTCACACTACAGTAGAGCTACAAGAAACACACTGTGGCACTTTAATCACAACACAACAACCATACAATCTGAGAGGCTTACTTATGTTCCCATCAAGCATTTCCCCTGCTTGATGGGAACATAAGTAAGCCTACTTGATTCTATCTATTCACAATATGGCTGCTTCAATAGTCCAGATCTCGTCTTCCTCCATAGCCTTTGCTGCATTATGTTTGAGCCAGGCAAAGCAAGACCTTAATAGCTATGAACTGAATACTTCAGTTCATAGCTATTACTGTGCAATGAATACAAAATGGGAAAGACCTTGGAGTCTCTTTGGACCCTGAGCAACAGAACAGTCTATGTAAAGTGTAGCCGTTCTCTACGCACAAATAGAAATCATACTAGTATCTACTATTTATCACTCAATATCTCACCTCACTTTTTATCACGCGCATAATAATTTATGCAGGTGCACATTTACAAACACACATTCTGTCATAATGTAGTTAAAAATGATTGTTTATGAAAAAAGCGCTAAGTATAGCCATCATAGTCAGTGTTGTTGGATAGATGGATAGTCTAGACTTCTAGACCTATAATGTTTGTTGCCCAGACTACCTCTTCAAAATGTACAAACTGGTCATATCTCATGTTAAGAACAAGGTGACTACTTGTAAGTCAACCTAACCTTTTTTTCACAAGTCATATCTGCATAAGATTCATGCACCCTAGTCAATAACTCATTTTCATGCCACTTGATGGTAGGCAACAATCAGATGGCAACAATCATTTAGTTCTTAGGCTGGGAGGTGTAAACTGCATTACAGGAAACTTTCATCAATGCCTGAAAAGTGCTTTTTCATTGAAATGTCCATGTATCAGAGAGCACTTAAAAAAAACTATTGATCCAACCTCAGTGAGAAAAAAACCAAGGCTGGCCAAAACAACTCCCTCTTGAGTAGGGAAAATACTGCAGAGACCTGGATAGAGAGAAACTGTGCCCGTGGCCGGACCTATTCTATTCAAAAGTCACCATTAAATGTTAGACTAATGACTTACTGCAAAAGCATTTGTGTCAGTCTATTTGTCTTCCATTGTTTTATTCTAGTTAGCTATAGGGCTATTATTGGCAATGATATAAGAGAAGTAATCATTTTCTGTTTTACACTGTGGCATCTCTTATTGAGTAATAATTACATATTCCCTTAGCATCATCTATATGGAGGTACACAGTGCCATTTTGCTGTATCCAGTGGCAATTTTAGCATGTAAATCTTGGTGGGACAAACTCAAACTGTTTTTCTTAGATGCATGCCAGCAAAGACCTACACAACACAACACTAAACAATAAATGAATTGCACTATAATGGCGATAAGAGGTGCCCACAAACTGTTAGGGCCTACATAAAGCACAATGGAGTGAATCCTTACTACCAATGCACCTGGCTATCAGCGGAGCCTTGTCTGGCAGCGAAAACAATTAATTCAGCCTCGTTTACTGCCTTTTTAAAAAACATAGCTGATATGGCTGACTTGCTTAAACAAATGTGGTTTCTACTAACAATTGAGATGTACAAAGAATGGCATAAGGGAACGATGAGCGGACAAGAGTCATTCCGTAATTTCGATGAAGACATTAATGAGCGAGTGACGACGGACGTAATCAATATAACTATGTGTTCAGCAGTTTTGAAATGTACAGTGACAGAATACAGAACATGGGCTGCTATTACTGTATTTTCCCTGTAAACCAAGTCAGAACCATAGGATAAATAAAGGGGGCATATAAGCAGACAATGAAACCTCTTACAATATTAGATGATGACGTTTCTCAAAAACAGGTTATGGGCTACATGTGCAGCACCACTGAGTCAGAATAGTAACGTTAGGCGAAATTAAGAGGTGAAAATAGACCAAATTATTAGGGTGAAGCACACTGGCTATTAACAGCTTACTACACAACATAAACTTAGTATTACTTTCTTAGCTACAGTATACATATCTCCCTTGCATATTACATAATGTATGCAGCAGCATACAATACATTTTTGGACTCACATTGGCTTGTGATGTGCTCACTTAAACATGAAGATGGTGCGGCGGTTTTGTCATCAAACTTTGTCATCAAAGTCTGGCATTCTCTGGATTTATGGTGGGAACTAGGAAAAAAACACACACAGCCACTCCATTGAATAGCAGGCTACTGGCTGCTTTGCACTGCTTGCAGTTGGCCACTGATTCCTTCCACACGACTCATTGTTGAATTTGCGATTTCCAACTTGTTGTGTAATCTTTATGTGCAATGACCGATGAGCACCGATATGTTTTATCTATAATTTCTCTTCATTAAAAAGGATTTGCCAGTAGATTGTCGACTTGATTCGTGACGATGACTGCTAGCTAAGACTTTGAAAGTAAGATAATGACATGATCTGTCCAATCAAAGCCACTGTACATATGACGTGATTTGACGTAATTTTATCTGTGGCCAATGACCTTGAGCCTTCTTGGAAGGGCACTTGTAATATAACTCTATGGCAGGACCCAAAGGGCTGAAATTTTGGATGTATACACTTATTAAGGACATAAACTTTGCGATGAAGTAGTGTCCCCATGAGTGACAGAACACTGAGACAATCACGGCGCAATGATCCTATTTTTTGCTGGCTCACCCCACTACCACAGAAAGCACTGAGCTAGGCTGAAACACCTGCATTTTGGAGCTGCCTTACTCAAGAAAACAAAAAAGAGACCAAGTGTGTATGAGGCTTTATTAACTCAGTGATATATATATATTTTTTTTTTACATTGTTTGCAAACTGATATGTGACACATATTAATGCCAAAATAACATGCAAAACAGGCAAGCCCAAAAAAATCGATATAGTTATATATATATTTTTTTAAATCGGAAAATGTGGGGCTCAAAACAGCCCTACCTGCCCTGAATGACGTGTCGCCACTGGCTGTATCAGGTATAATAGATGGCGCCGGAGGGTAGGGCTGCCGTCTTATTGGCTCTTAACCAACAATGCTATTATGTTTGTTTTTTCGCGTGGTTCGTAACCTGTTTTGTACATAATGTTGCTGCTACCGTCTCTTATGACCGAAAAGAGCTTCTGGTCATCAGAACTGGGATTACTCACTTCAAATTGGACAAGGAGTTCTTCTTCAATGAGTCCGACGTAAGGGATATACTACGGACACCCGACCAGGCCCAGATCCCCGTGATTTGCTGGAAAAGAAAACGTAGGTTTTGCGGAAAGAGATCAGGATGCCATGTGAGGATCAGGCGACGAGTGGCTAATCTGCCCTTGCCTTCCATTCTGCTAGCTAACATTCAATTGCTGGAAAATAAATGGGACAAACTGAAAGCTCGCATATTCTACCAACGGGATATTAAAAACTGTCATATCTTATGTTTCACCGAGTCAAGGCTGAATGACTACATTAAGAACATACAGCTGGCGGGTTATACACTTTATCGGCAGGACAAAACAGCCTCTGGTAAGACACGGGGCGGGGGCCTATGCATATTTGTAAACAATAGCTGGTGCAAAATATCTAAGGAAGTCTCAAGGTTTTGCTCACCCAAGGTAGAGTATCTCATGATAAGCTGTAGACCACACTATCTACCTAGACAGTTTTCATCTGTATTTTTCATAGCTGTCTACATACCACAACAGACTGATGCTGGCAATAAAACCGCACACAATGAGCTGTATTCTGCCATTAGCAAACAGGGAAACGCTCATCCAGAGGCGACCAACTGGCAAGTGTCTTCACTGAAATGTTCAACCTCTCCCTGTCTGAGTCTGTAATACCATGTTTCAAGAAATACGTTTCAAGCAGACCCTGTGCCCAAGAACACTAAGGTAACCTGCCTAAATGACTACCGACTCATAACACTCATGTCTGTAGTCATGAAATGCTTTGAAAGGCTGGTCATGGCTCACATCAACACCATTATCCCAGAAACCCTAGACCCACTCCAATTTGCATACCGCACCAACAGATCCACAGATGATGCAATATCTATTGCACTTCATACTGCCCTTTCCCACCTGGACAAAAGGAACACCTATCTGAGAATTCTATTCATTGACTACAGCTCAGCGTTCAACACCATAGTGCCCTCAAAGCTCATCACTAAGCTAAGGACCCTGGGACTAAACGCCTCCCTCTGCAACTGGATCCTGGACTTCCTGACAGGCTGCTCCCAGGTGGTAAGGGTAGGTAACAACACATTCACCACGCTGATACTCAACACAGGGGCCCCTCAGGGGTGCGTGATCAGTCCCCTCCTGTACTCCCTGTTCACTCATGACTGCATGGCCAGGCACGACTCCAACACCATCATTAAGTTTGCTGGTGACACAACAGTGGTAGGCCTGATCACCGACAACGATGAGACAGCCTATAGGGAGGAGGTCAGAGATCTGACCGTGTGGGGCAAGGACAACAATCTCTCCCTCAACGTGATCAAGACAAAGGAGATGATTGTGGACTACAGGAAAAGGAGGACCGAGCACACCCCCATTCTCATCGACGGGGCTGTAGTGGAGCAGGTTGAGAGCTTCTAGTTCCTTGGCGTCCACATCACCAACACCAACTAACATGGTCCAAGCACACAAAGACAGTCGTGAAGAGGGCAAAACAAAGCCTTTTCCCCCTCAGCACACTGAAAAGATTTGGCAAGGGTTCTCAGATCCTTAAAAGGTTTTACAGCTGCACCATCGAGAGCATACTGACTGGTTGCATCAATGCCTGGTATGGCAACTGCTCGGCCTCCGACCGCAAAGCACTACAGAGGGTAGCTTGGCCAAGCTTCCTGCCATCCAGGACCTCTATACCAGGCGGTTTCAGAGGAAGGCCCTAAAAATTGTCAAAGACTCCAGCCACCCTAGTCATAGACTGTTTCTCTGCTACTGCACGGCAAGCGGTACTGGAGCGCCAAGTCTAGGTCCAAGAGGCTTCTAAACAGCTTCTACCCCCAAACCATAACACTCCTGAACAGCTAATCAAATAGCTACCCAGACTATTTGCACCCCCCCCCCCATGCTGCTGCTACTCTGTTATTTATGCATAGCCACTTTAATAACTACCTACATGTACATAATTACCACAATTACCTCGACACTGGTGCCCCCCGCACATTGACACATTGACTCTGTACCGGTACCCCCTGTATATAGGCCCATTATTGTTATTTACTGCTGCTCTTTAATTATTTGTTATTCTTATCTCTTACTTTTTCAGGGATTTTCTTAAAACTGCATTGTTGATTAAGGGTTTGTAAGTAAGCATTTCACTGTCAGGTTTACACCCGTAAACCATGCACTGTATTCGGCGCATGTGACAAATACAATTTGATTTGACATAAATTGAATATTGAACAAAAGTTTTTCACACATTTCATAATTGATTATGGAAAAGCCTGATGGCGCCATCACCTGGCCGAATGCATTATCACAGCCTCAGGGAATAAACAACTAGGAAAGGAACAGAAATACCCCCACAATGTGGCATCCTCCCTTTATTGTAACATTTCGATTAGGTGGTCTTCTTCAGGCTAGCAATCAAACATATGGGAGAATGCAGCTGTGTGTGGGTAGTTCTATTCCTTTCGTGTGACTTTCTTCCACTCTACACCTAGAAATGTGTTGGATGTGCAAACACTGTGCTATAAAATCACTAGGCTATAAAATCATCAAGATTGGGAATGTGAACTTGTCTGTTTGCGTGTTGATATGAGTTGCTCTGGATACATGTCTGTCTATTTGTGAGTATGTGTGTGTAAATGCATGCCAGGGTCTGTGTGACAAAAAAAAAGCGTATGTCTCATCAGAGGGTTGCCTGAGGGTAGAATACAGCTGCTGAGCTGCACAGGGTCATACAGCCATAAGATTAAAGGTCACAAGCTCATGGTAGCACAGCCTCAGTCAGTTCTCTGACAATGCACAGTCCTCACCTCAACTCATTCCTCAACTCCCATTTGGTTTTCCTCTGTCTTCTCTCCACCTTCTCTCCCTCTCTCGTCTTTCTTTGTTCTTTCCTACCCTCTCCTTCTGCTTCCTCCTCACCACACACCACGCAGATAGATTGGGGTTGAAAGCTAAATCGGGGTTGGCTTCTTGTTTACCTAACATTCAACAGCTCAGTCTGAACTGAAAGCCCTCCCACTCTAACAACCCCTCCCTCCCAACACTTCAGCAGCAGAAATCACTTCAAGACTTGTTCCCTCCATTCCAGCCAATCACAGATGAGTGTGGGATTTATGGTTCCTGCTCTCAAAGGTTAAAAAAAAATTGTGTGTGTGTGTGTGTGTGTGTGTGTGTGTGTGTGTGTTTTGCCTCATACATTCAAATAAATCAACAAACACCCACTCGGTTTGTGTCGTTTACAGAAGAGAGATGGATAGTGTCTCTTTGGTCTCAACTAGTTCATGAATCACTCAAGCCACTTGTCAGTAACAAACTGGGTGCCAATTTATTTTCTTCCCACAAAAGGACGTCACATTAGTAAAGAGTCTCCATTTACAACTTCCTGTGGAATCTGGATTCTGCCTCAGGCTCTTCTAATTACAAATAATTATCTGATGAAAGTTCTCTCTCCCAGTCCAAAAAGAACAGCGCCGTGGAACACCAGAGGTACAACAACACGGATATTCAAACAGTTTCAACAACAATTCTGTCAGATTTTTGTTCACTTTTTCCCAGTCTGCCACAAAACAGCTTTAAATTAATTGTCTACAATGAGCAGTGTTTGTGAAAAATAATTCAAAACATACTTATGGTCTGAAATCCCTCATAATGTCTCTACTTAAATTGCCACCTTACAGTGAGGGAGATTTCCCATTAATTAAAAAGGGAGCTTGTATTTCTAATATTGCAACAACAACAAAAATTGTCACCCATTGCTATTCCAGTGCTAGCCTTATTAGTGACTGTAACAACCCACTTCAAGAAAATAATTGGCTTTTGGAGCCAATCCCTGATGACCTTTCTGCCTCATTAAGACCTGAGTCGTGACATTACAGTCAGAACAAAGGAGCTTCGTCTTTACTCAGCTTTTATATATGAAGATAAAGTACAGATATAATAAAAAAGGTCTACATATTCATCATCACATTCTGATGTCCAATGCAGGACAAGGTTAGCATTCAACTCCACTTTATCTATCTTCAAAACTTGAGCGTGGGGGGGAGAGAGAGCTTTCAAATCAAATCAAATCAAATGGTATTGGTCATATACACATGGTTAGCAGATGTTAATGTGAGTGTAGCGAAATGCTTGTGCTTCTAGTTCAGACGGGGCAGTAATATCTAACAAGTAACCTAACAAATTCACAACGACTACCTTATACATACAATGTAAGGGGATGGAATAAGAATATGTACATATAAATATATGGATGCACTATGGCCGTGCGGCATAGGCAAGATGCAGTAGATGGTTTAAAATACAGTAGATACATATGAGATGAGTAATGTAGGATATGTAAACATGATTAAAGCTGCATTATTTAAAGTGACTAGTGATACCTTTATTAAATCCATTTATTAAAGTGGCCAGTGAGTTGAGACAGTATGTTGGCAGCAGCCTCTCCAAGTTAGTGATGGCTGTTTAACAGTCTGAAGGCCTTGAGATAGAAGCTGTTTTTCAGTCTCTCGGTCCCAGCTTTGCTGCACCTGTACTGACCTCGCCTTCTGGATGATAGCGGGGTGAACAGGCAGTGGCTCGGGTGGTTGTTGTCCTTGATGATCTTTTTGGCCTTCCTGTGACATCGGGTGGTGTAGGTGTCCTGGAGGACAAGTAGTTTGCCCCCAGTGATGCGTTGTGCAGACCACACTACCCTCTGGAGAGCCTTGTGGTTGAGGGCAGTGCAGTTGCCGTACCAGGCGGTGATACAGCCCAACAGGATGCTCTCGATTGTGCATCTGTAAAAGTTTGTGAGTGTTTTAGGTGACAAGCCAAATTTATTCCGCCTCCCGAGGTTGAAGAAGCGCTGTTGCACCTTCTTCATCACTCTGTCTGTGTGCATGGACCATTTCAGTTTGTCCGTGATGTGTATGCCGAGGAACTTAAAACGTTCCTCCTTCTCCACTACTGTCCCATCGATGTGAATATACACAACTGTGACTATAATCGAAGAGAATTCTCTTGGGAGATAATGCGATCGGCCTTTGATTGTAAGGAATTCTAGGTCAGGTGAACAAAAGGACTTGAGTTCCTCTATGTTGTTATGATTACACCATGAGTTCTTAATAATGAGGCATACACACCCACCCTTCTTCTTACCAGAGAGATGTTTGTTTCTGTCGGCACTACGCATGAAGAAACCTGGAGGCTGTACCGACTCTGACAACGTATCCCGAGTGAGCCGTGTTTCCGTGAAACAGAGAATGTTACAATCTCTGTCTCTCTGGAAGGCAACTCGTGCCCTAATTCCGTCCACCTTCTTGTCAAGAGACTGGACATTGGTGAGTAATATGCTCGGAAGCGGTGGATGGTGTGCTCGCCTTCTAAGTCTGACCAGGAGGCCGCTCTGTCTGCCTCTCCTGCGGCGACGACGTTGTTTTGGGTCAGCCTCTGGGATTAGATCCAATGTCCAGGGTGGAGGTCCGAACAAAGGATCCACTTTGGGAAATACGTATTCCTGGTCATAATGATGGTAAGTTGACGTCACACTTATATCCAATAGTTCTTCCCGGCTGTATGTAATAACACTTAAGATTTTCTGGGTTAACAATGTAAGAAATAATACATTAAAAAAACGTTTCCTAAGGACTTGAAGCGAGGCGACCATCTCTGTCGGCGCCATCTTACATCTGTAAAATGCAGCCACTGCTTGTTAGAGATGCGTATAAGTGTGTGTGTAGGAGGTGTATGTGCATTTGTATCTGTTTGTGGGTGTGTGCATGCATGAGTGGTGGGCATGTGCCTGTATACATTGTGCCAAAGTATGTGTGTGTACGAGGCATGTGTGTGAGAATGTTTTAGACTTGGGTGTGTGCATGCATGTGTCTGTGAGATAGTTGGCACACAACTTGAGAGTTTGTGGTCTTTCAAGTAGAGGTTGAATTTAGAGGGCTCCTTGTTGAAAAGCAGAGTGAAAAGATATGCTGTTGAAATCCAATCCTGCTGTGTACTATTATTTATCCCTTTACTCTTCTCTTATCCATTTCACCCAGCATTTAACACACACACACACACACACACACACACACACACACACACACACACACACACACACACACACACACACACACACACACACACACACACACACACACACGATCAAAAGAACAACAAACAAAGCTAACAACATAACCCCAAAAGCTGCTTGACACACACAGGCTACAAATAAATACACAAAGCTGTCAGAAAGCATATACAACAAGAAAAGATGAATAGCCTAGTCAATTTACACTGAGTCTACAAAACATTAGGAACACCCGCTTACACATACGAACTTATACATACACATACACACTTGATCTCGCTCTCACTCTCTCTTTCTCTCTTTTCTATTCTCTTCTCTCCCCTCTCTCTGTATTGTCGAGAACTGTTCAATCATTTCATATGTTTCTTGTTTGTCTATCTTTTCTATGTCTTTGTCTACATGTTTATATATGTTTACAACAATCAAGGGGAAGATATCAGAATAGGGGCATTTGGGAATAATAACATATTGAACGGGATACATTTGTTCTGTAGTGAAGCCATCTCTATAGTAATGCAAGGTCTCTTTCATGATGTTGTGAAATGTCAATTGCTATGGAAATGCTGGTGTATTTTTTTTAATGATGTTTAAGGTAATTATGATGCAACTATGACGGGGATACGGTATGGATTACTATTATCATCATGAATATTAAGGCTACACACACTACATGTTACACACAGACACTCAAGCATGCAAATTGTTGGGGTTATTTATTTATTTGGACATCACACATTATAGTCTTACTCTTATACAGACATTGTACACAATCTCACTAAATCCCATCCAATATCATACACATCAACCTACTCAAATTTACTACACACATAATATCTTGTCTCAATTTCTAACATCTGTGACATTGGCTCACAGGCAAACAGCCAAAGGAATAAAACAAATATTGCTAGAACCTATTTCTTGAAATCTAAATATAAGACATTTGAAAGCTCTAGTTTTGACTGTCATAATACCTCTTATGGCAGAGACTTTACAAGCACTAATTATGGTCAATTTAGACTGAGAATAGTATCTAGTTATGGTAAGGGGTGAAATAAGTATAGCCAGTTATAATTGTAACGGTTTAGCAGATTAAATTACAGGAAAAATAAAAAGAACTTGAACTTATTCAAGAACAATCTAATGTAATCTATTACAAAAATAAAGCAAACTGGATGGAATATGGAGAAAAACGAATCTCCAACACAGGAACGCTAACAAACATTTTTTGCAGAAACTCGTTACTGAAGACAGAGTCATCTATGATTCTCTGAATGATATTATAAAAGAGGAAGCTAAATATTTTAAGCAGATGTTCTCTTTTCCGTCTCATCCTCTCCCACTGAATGAAGATTGCAGTAAGGAATTCTTTCCAAATAATAAAAAAATGGAAAATTAACAAATGTACAGAAAGATCAGTGCGAAGGCCAAATTACAGAGAAATAACTTTTTGAGACTATTAAATCCTTTCAGTGTGGGAAAACCCCAGGGCTTGATGTCATACCGGTAGAGGTATATAAAGCCTTTTTTGATATACTAAAAGCTCCATTGTTAGATTGTTTTAACTACTCCTGTAGAAATGGTACTCTGTCAGGTACTCAGCAGGAAGGTCTGATTTCACTATTATTAAAACAAGACACAGATGGCATATATAAAGATCCAGTCTATCTAAAAAAACTGGAGGCCCCTTACACTTCAATGTTGTGATGCAAAAATACTAGCGAAATGCATAGCACTCAGAATTAAAAAGGTTTTAACAGGTATTTTTCATCCTGATCAGACAGTTTTTTTTTACATTGACGATGCATTGGAGATAATATACGACAACAACTAGAAATAATAGAACATCATGAAACATCTAAGAAGCCAGGCCTGGTATTTATAGCGGATTTTGAAAAGGCCTTTGACAAAGTAAGACTGGATTTTATTTATAAATGCCTGATATTTTTCATTTTTGGTGATTCTCTTATTAATTGGGTGAAAGAAATGTATAACAAACCCAGGTGTAAAAGAGTAAATAGCGGCTCCTTCTCAGAGAGTTTTGAATTGTCAAGAGGAGTTAAACAAGGCTGTCCGCTGCCACCATATCTATTCTTTATGGCCATCGAAATGCTAGCTATTGAAATCAGATCCAATAACAACATAAGAGGATTATAAATCCAAGGCTTAAACACAAAGGTATGCATGTAAAACCGATGACTCAAGTTTTATATTAAGATATACCTGCTGGGTCAGATTGAAGATCTAGATAACTTTTCTGGACTCTCTGGACTAAAACCTAATTATGATAAGTGTACGATATTACGTATTGGATCTTTAAAAAATACAACTTTTACATTACCCTGCAGTTTACCTATAAAATGGGCTGACAGTGAAGTAGACATACTTGGCATTCATTTCACAAAAAAATATAAATGAGCTCTCCACAATGAATTTCAATAGAAAACTGGTAAAAATAGACAAGATCCTGTAACCATGGTCTATTTATGGAAAAATTGCCCTGATTAACTCCTTAGTCATATCTCAGTTTACTCACTTACTTATGGTGCTGTCTACTCCTGATGATTCATTTTTCAAATATGACGCTAAAATATTTAGCTTTATCTGGGATGCTAAACCAGACAAAATAAAGCATGCCTATCTATATAATGAATATGAATTGGGTGGGTTGAGATTATTAAATATAAAAGCACTAAACCTCTCTCTAAAAGCTTCACTTATTCAAAAGTTTTACTTGAACCCTAAATAGTTCTCAAGTAGATTACTAAGAAAAGCTCATCCATTGTTTAAAAATTGTCTTTTTGCCATGGTGCAGATTGCCATGTCTTATTTTCGATTAATAAAAAATTATACTTTTTTCAAAGTATCTTTCTTTTTCAAACAAGCAATGCAGAACTGGCTACCATTTCAATTTCATCCCCCTGAAAAGATAGAACAGATATTACAACAAATATTATGCCTGGACTCAAATGTGCTGGTTGATAAAATACATGTATTTATGGGAAAGATGTTTGAAAAGGGTATTTTGTTCTTATATGATATTGTAAATTGGAATAGTAGAGTCATGTCTTTCATGGAGTTATCAGAATTGTACGAGAAGATCTTCTCAATCCAAGAGTACAACCAATTGATTACAGCATTACCCCCAAAGTGGAGGAGGCAAGTGGCAGTGGGACGTGGTAGGGAACTGGTCTGTCTGCCCAATATAAAGGATCAAAACTTGCGGAGGAATAAAAATAGCATAAATAGGAAAGTATACCAGTTTCATTTGTGGACCAGGATGTTGACAACTGTGCCATACGGATTGCAAAATAGTTGGGAAGAGATTTTTGATGTACCGATTCCATGGTATAAGGTGTATGGGTTGATTCATATATAAAACGATTCAAGACTTTGTGCTTTTCAGCTAAAGTTATTATATAGACTTTTTGCCATCAACAAAATGGTCAAAATTTGGAGCATAAAACCCTCAAAGCTCTGCAGATTTTGTTGTGAGGATACAGAATCAATAGACCATTTATTTTGGTATTGCCCTCAGGTAGCCTGTTTCTGGTCTCAGGTTCAGGAATGGATGAAAATGCATACCATTGATCTAAAATTGACTCTAGAAATACCTTGAAATAGTATTGATGGGAGATCTGGGGAGACCGGGTCAGTCAATTACTAATATACTAATACTCTTAGTAAAAGTATTTATCTTCAACTCACAATCTGTGGATTCTATTCGATTAGATAGATTGAAATTGTACGTTAAACTTCACAGCACAGTTGAAAGACATACACTACCATTCAAAAGTTTGGGGTTACTTAGAAATGTCCTTGTTTTCCATGAAAACATACATGAAATTATATTCAAAATGAATAGGAAATATAGTCAAGACGTTGACAAAGTTATGAATAATGATTTTTAATTGAAATAATAATTGTGTCCTTCAAACTTTGCTTTCGTCAAAGAATCCTCCATTTGCAGCAATTACAGCCTTGCAAACCTTTGGCATTCTAGTTGTCAATTTGTTGAGGTAATCTGAAGAGATATCACCCCTTGCTTCCTGAAGCACCTCCCACAAGTTGGATTGGCTTGATGGACACTTCTACATACCATACGGTCAAGCTGCTCCCACATCTACTCAATAGGGTTGAGATCCGGTGACTGTGCTGGCCACTCCATTATAGACAGAATACCAGCTGACTGCTTCTTCCCTAAATAGTTATTGCATAGTTTGGAGCTGTGCTTTGAGTCATTGTCCTGTTGTAGGAGAACATTGGCTCCAATTAATCGCTGTCCACAGGGTATGGCATGGCGTTGCAAAATGGAGTGATAGCCTTCCTTCTTCAAGATACCTTTTACCCTGTAAAAATCTCCCACTACACCAGCACCAAAGCACCCCCAGACCATCACATTGCCTCCACCATGATTGACAGACGGCGTCAAGCACTCCTCCAGCATCTTTTAATTTTTTTCTGCGTCTCATGAATGTTCTGCTTTGTGATCCAAACACCTCAAACTTAGATTTGTCTGTCCATAACACTTTTTCCAATCTTCCTCTGTCCAATGTCTGTGTTCTTTAGCCAATCTTAATCTTTTCTTTTATTGGCCAGTCTGAGATATGGCTTTTTCTTTGCAACTCTGCCTAGAAGGCCAGCATCCCTCTTCACTGTTGCATTGAGACTGATGATTTGAGGGTACTATTTAATGAAACTGCCAGTTGAGGACTTGTGAGGCATCTGATTCTCAAACTAGACACTCTAATGTACTTGTCCTCTTGCTTAGTTGTGCACCGGGGCCTCCCACTCCTCTTTCTATTCTGGTTAGAGCCAGTTTGCGCTGTTCTGTGAAGGGAGCAGTACACAACATTGTACGATATCTTCAGTTTCTTGGCAATTTCTCGCATGGAATAGCCTTAATTTCTCAGAACAAGAATAGACTGACAAGTTTCAGAAGAAAGTTCTTTGTTTCTGGCCATTTTGAGCCTGTAATTAAACCCACAAATGCTGATGCAAACCCTAGACCCACTCCAATTTGCATACCGCCCAAACAGATCCACAGATGATGCAATCTCTATTGCACTCCACACTGCCCTTTCCCACCTGGACAAAAGGAACACCTATGTGAGAATGCTGTTCATTGACTACAGCTCAGCGTTCAACACCAGAGTGCCTTCAAAGCTCATCACTAAGCTAAGGACCCTGGGACTAAACGCCTCCCTCTGCAACTGGATCCTGGACTTCCTGATGGGCCGCCCCCAGGTGGTGAGGGTAGGTAGCAGCACATCTGCCACGCTGATCCTCAAAACTGGAGCTCCCCAGGGGTGTGTGCTCAGACCCCTCCTTTACTCCCTGTTCACCCATGACTGCATGGCCAGGCACGACTCCAACACCATCATTAAGTTTGCAGACAACGCAACAGTGGTAGGCCTGATCACCGACAACGACGAGATGGCCTATAGAGAGGAGGTCAGAGACCTGGCCGGGTGGTGCCAGAATAACAACCTATCCCTCAACGTAACCAAGACTAAGGAGATCATTGTGAACTACAGGAAAAGGAGGACCGAGCACGCCCCCATTCTCATCGACGAGGCTGTAGTGGAGCAGGTTGAGAGCTTCAAGTTCCTTGGTGTCCACATCAACAACAAACTAGAATGGTCCAAACACACCAAGACAGTCGTGAAGAGATCACAACAAAGCCTATTCCCCCCGCAAGAAACTAAAAAGATTTGGCATGGGTCCTGAGATCCTCAAAAGGTTCTACAGCTGCAACATCGAGAGCATCCTGACTGGTTGCATCACTGCCTGGTACGGCAATTGCTCGGCCTCTGACCGCAAGGCACTACAGAGGGTAGTGTGTGCGGCCCAGTACATCACTGGGGCTAAGCTGCCTGCCCTCCAGAACCTCTACACCAGGCAGAGTCAGAAGAAGGCCCTAATACTTGTCAAAGACCCCAGCCACCCCAGTCATAGACTGTTCACTCTACTACCGCATGGCAAGTGGTACCGGAGTGCCAAGTCTAGGACAAAAAGGCTTCTCAACAGTTTTTACCCCCAAGCCATAAGACTTCTGAACAGGTAATCAAATGGCTACCCGAACTATTTACATTGAGTGCCCTCCCACCCCCCAACTCCCCCCCAAACCCTCTTTGTACGCTGCTGCTACTCTCTGTTTATCATATATGCATAGTCACTTTAACTATACATTCATGTACATACTACCTCAATTGGACCGACCAACCAGTGCTCCCGCACATTGGCTAACTGGGCTGTCTGCATTGTGTCCCGCCACCCACCACCCGCTAATCACTCTTTTACGCTACTGCTGCTCTCTGTTCATCATATATGCATAGTCACTTTAACCATATCTACATATACATACTACCTCAATCAGCCTGACTAACCAGTGTCTGTATGTAGCCTCGCTGCTTTTATAGCCTCGCTACTGTATATAGCCTCTTTTTACTGTTGTTTTATTTCTTTACTTACCTATTGTTCACCTAATACCTTTTTTGCACTATTTCGTTAGAGCCTGTAAGTAAGCATTTCACTGTAAGTTCTACACCTGTTGTATTCGGCGCACGTGACGAATAAACTTGGATTTGATTTGATTTGATACTCAACCAGTCTATAGAAGGCCAGGTTTATTGCTTCTTTAATCATGACAATAGTTTTCAGCTGTGCTAACATAATTGCAAAAGGGTTATCTAATGATCAAGTAGCCTTTTAAAATGATAAACTTATATTTGCTAACAAAATGTGCCATTGGAACACAAGAGTGATTGTTACTGATAATGGGCCTCTGTACGCCTTTGTAGATATTCCATTAAAAAATCTGCCGTTTCCAGCTACAATAGTCATTTACAACATTAACAATGTCTGCACTGTATTTCTGATCAATTTGATGTTATTTTAACGGACAAAAATGTGCTTTTCTTTCAAAAACAAGGACATTTCTAAGTGACCCCAAACCTTTGAACGGCAGTGTATGTTGCGTAGAAATCCAAAGAGGGTGGCCAGCAGAGATAGTTGGGATGGGCTGAGGGAAGCTGAGGGTTGGGATGTGGAATTGGAGACAAGTCGGAGTGGAGTTGCTGGGCGGGGGATAGAATGATGATCAAAGATAAAAGTATAAAAAATAAAGTCAAAATAAAATATAATAAAAAGTATGTTTGAATGACAGGGAGGGGCACTGTTTTACAGCTAATGCCGGTTTGCCTGATACCGATGCCGTGCAGGTGTTTGTACACATGTATATACACACACTCTAAATCAAATGCACACATACTCGGACACAAATGTAAATAGTGCCAGACATGCACTCAAACATATACAATTGGCCTTCCTGTTATGATTTTAGTTGTCCTTGATGTCCTTTGTTTTTTGCATTGTTGTTTTCTGTTTTGTTTTGTCTTTTTTCTCTTTAGTTCAGTTTCTTGGTTGTTGGTGCATTGAGGGTTTTCTTGGGGGTGGGGAATGGAATTATTTACATTTTTTCTTTTTTTCTTGGGGGGGACTGTGGGAGAGGTCTCGGATGGTTGAGGGACAGCTCTTGGGGAACTGTGGTGGGATTTTGGAGGGTTCGGGTCCCCGTTTTTGGCCTTGTGGGAGATCTGTCGACATGCCCTTGAGCAGGGCGTTGACCCTGGATACTTCTGCGTGTCCCTCTGAATGGGAGTTTGTTGGATGACTGGTGTGGTGTAGTTGTTGAGCGGCTTCACTGCAAGTACGTTGTATGTTTTGGATATTCAATAAAAAATATATAAAAATAAATAAATATTAGGAACACCTGCTCTTTCCATGACATAGACTGACCCGGTGAATCCAAGGTAACCTGTTAAATCCACTTGAATCAGTATAGATGAAGAGGAGAAGACAGGTTAAAGGATTTTTAAACCTTGAAACAATTAAGACATTGATTGTGTATGTGTGCCATTCAGAGGGCGAATGGGCAAGACAAAATAATGAAATGCCTTTGAACGGGGTATGGTAGTAGGTGCTAGGCGCACCAGTTTGAGTGTGTCTAGAACTGCAACGCTGCTGGTGTTGCAGTTTTTCTCGTTTGTATCAAAAATGGTCCAACACCCAAAGGACATCCAGCCAACTTCACACAACTGTGGGAAGCATTGGAGTCAACATGGGCCAGAATCCATGTGGAACACTTTCGACACCTTTTAAAGTCCATTCCCCAACGAATTGAGGCTGTTCTGAGGGAAAAGGGGGGTGAAACGCAATATTAGGAATGTGTCCTTAATGTTTTGTACACTCAATGTAGGCCTACTGTACACTCAATGTAGGCCTACTGTACACTCAATGTAGGCCTACTGTACACTCAATGTAGGCCTATAAATATTTACATGGCTAAATGGACAGAGACTGTGTTTTCAAACTCCTTAAACTACAACAGATTTGGCCAACAGTCAACATACTGTAAACAAATAAAAGCTATATTTAATGCCTAGGCCTTAAATCACAGCTAAATGTAAGGAGGAGAAATGCCTTCCAGATGAGCTTTTTCACAGGCTGGAGAGGAATGCACATGCTGTCTGTATTGGTTTCCTGGGCTGAGACGATGACAGACCGGGCTGCAGCACGCCATCTAAAGACAGACTATAGCTGGAGTCAGAAAGAGAGGGAAGGATAGAGCGCAGAGAGAGAGGAAAGTAAAAAGAGACAGAGTTAGAGAGACCGTGAGAGAGAAACAGATAGAGGAATTTGCCATGGCACTTCCAACTGCTCTTTCACAGTGGAAAAAAAGGGAATTCTGTGCTTTTACTGCTATATGAGAGGAAGTCATGATTCACTGGGACACCAGCAGCCAAAATGCCTCTAACTATTTAACAGCCTAAGTAGTGAATGTTTTACTGCTGTGACATAGGCGGTGTTCGCCAGCTGTGGTGTGTCCATTCCCCAGTTACCCATACTACCCCATCAACCCCCCAGTCCTACCGCATCAACCCCCCAGTTCTACTCCATCAACCCCCCAGTCCTACCCCATCAAACCCCCAGTCCTACCCCTTCAACCCCTCCAGTCCTACCCCATCAACCCCTCCAGTCTTCCTCCCAGGATGAGGGCAAAGCTTAGGCTGAGAAGCAGCAAGAAGCGAACTATCCACATCAGTGGCCGCTGTTTCCACCTACTCATTCAAGGGTTTTTCACTTCTGGCGCCGACAGAGATGGCCGCCTCGCTTCGCGTTCTTAGGAAACTATGCAGTATTTTGTTTTTGTATGTGTTATTTCTTACATTGTTACCCCAGGTAATCTTACGTTTTATTACATACAGCCGGGAGGAACTATTGGATATAAGAGCAACGTCAACTCACCAACATTACGACCAGGAATACGACTTTCCCGAAGCGGATCCTCTGTTTGGTCCATCACCCAGGACAATGGATCGGATCCCAGCCGGCGACCCAAAACAACGATGCCGTAGAAGGGGCAGACGGAGCGGTCTTCTGGTCAGGCTCCGTAGACTGGCACATTGCGCACCGCTCCCGAGCAAACTACTCGCCAATGTCGTCTCTTGACAACAAGGTAGACGAAATCCGTGCAAGGGTAGCCTTCCAGAGAGACATCAGAGACTGTAACGTTCTTTGTTTCATGGAAACATGGCTCACTCGAGATACGCTATCGGAGTCGGTACAGCCAGCTGGTTTCTTCACGTATCGCGCCGAAGAAGGGCGGGGGTGTATGCCTTATGATTAACGAGACGTGATGTGATCATAACAACATACAGGAACTCAAGTCCTTCTGTTCACCTGACTTAGAAATCCTCACAATCAAATGCCGACCGCATTATCTACCTAGAGAATTCTCTTCGATTATAATCACAGCCACATATATCCCCCCCAAGCAGACACATCGATGGCCCTGAACGAACTTCATTTGACTCTATGTAAACTGGAAACCACATATCCTGAGGCTGCATTTATTGTAGCTGGGGATTTTAACAAGGCTAATCTGAAAACAAGGCTCCCTATTCTGTCAGCATATCGATTGCGCTACCAGGGCTGGCAAAACCCTAGATCATTGTTATTCTAACTTCCGCGACGCATATAAGGCCCTCCCCCGCCCTCCTTTTGGAAAAGCTGACCACGACTCCATTTTGTTGCTTTCGGCCTATAGACAGAAACTTAAACAGGAAGCTCCCTGTTTAAGGTCTGTTCAACGCTGGTCCGACAAATCGGATTCCATGCTTCAAGATTGCTTCGATCACGTGGACTTGGATATGTTCCGCATTGCGGCGAACAACAACATTGACGAATACGCTGAGTCGGGTTTAATAGAAAGTATATCGGCGATGTCGTACCCACAGCGTCTATTAAAACATTCCCAAACCAGAAACCGTGGATTGATGGCAGCATTCGCACAAAACTGAAAGCGTGAACCACTGCTTTTAATCAGGGCAAGGTGACCGGAAACATGACCGAATACAAACAGTGTAGCTATTCCCTCCGCAAGGCAATCAAACAAGTTAAGCGTCAGTATAGAGACAAAGTAGAGTCGCAATTCAACGGCTCAGACACGAGAGGTATGTGGCAGGCTCTACAGTCAATCACGGACTATAAAAGGAAAACCAGCCCCATCAGAACAGGATGTCTTGCTCCCAGACAGACTAAACAACTTCTTTGCTCGCTTTGAGGACAATACAGTGCCACTGACACGGCCCGCTACCAAAACCTGCGGGCTCTCCTTCACTGCAGCCGACGTGAGCAAAACATTTAAACGTGTCAACCCTCGCAAGTCTGCAGGCCCAGAGGCATCCCCAGCCGCGTCCTCAGAGCATGCGCAGACCAGCTGGCTGGTGTGTTTACGGACATATTCAATCAATCCTTATCCCAGTCTACTGTCCCCACATGCTTCAAGAGGGCCACCATTGTTCCTGTTCCCAAGAAAGCTAAGGTAACTGAGCTAAATGACTACCTCCCCGTAGCACTCACTTCCGTCATCATGAAGTGCTTTGAGAGACTAGTCAAGGACCATATCACCTCCACCCTACCTGACACCCTAGACCCACTCCAATTTGCTTACCGCCCCAATAGGTCCACAGACGACGCAATCGCAATCACACTGCACACTGCCCTAACCCATCTGGACAAGAGGAATACCTATGTGAGAATGCTGTTCATCGAATACAGCTCAGCATTTAACACCATAGTACCCTCCAAACTCGTCTTCAAGCTTGAGACCCTGTGTCTCGACCCAGCCCTGTGCAACTGGGTCCTGGACTTCCTGAAGGGCCGCCCCCAGGTGGTGAGGGTAGGTAACAACATCTCCACCCCGCAAACCCTCAACACTGGGGCCCCACAAGGGTGCGTTCTCAGCCCTCTCCTGTACTCCCTGTTCACCCACAACTGCGTGGCAATGCACGCCTCCAACTCAATCATCAAGTTTGCAGACGACACTACAGTGGTAGGCTTGATTACCAACAACGACGAGACGGCCTACAGGGAGGAGGTGAGGGCCCTCGGAGTGTGGTGTCAGGAAAATAACCTCACACCCAACGTCAACAAAACCAAGGAGATGATCGTGGACTTCAGGAAACAGCAGAGGGAGCACCCCCCATCCACATCGACGGGACAGTAGTGGCGAGGGTAGAAAGTTTTAAGTTCCTCGGCGTACACATCACGGACAAACTGAAATGGTCCAACCACACAGACAGTGTGGTGAAGAAGGCGCAGCAGCGCCTCTTCAACCTCAGGAGGCTGAAGAAATTTGGCTTGTCACCAAAAACACTCACAAACTTTTACTGATGCACAATCGAGAGCATCCTGTTGGGCTGTATCACCGCCTGGTACGGCAACTGCTCCGCCCAGAGGGTAGTGGCTCTCCAGAGGGTAGTGAGGTCTGCACAACGCATCACCGGGGCAAACGGCAAAGGCTCTCCAGAGGGTAGTGAGGTCTGCACAACGCATCACCGGGGCAAACTACTTGCCCTCCAGGACACCTACACCACCTGATGTCACGAAGGCCAAAAAGATCATCAAGGACAACAACCACCCGAGCCACTGCCTGTTCACCCCGCTATCATCCAGAAGGCGAGGTCAGTACAGGTGCATCAAAGCTGGGACCGAGAGACTGAAAAACAGCTTCTATCTCAAGGCCATCAGACTGTAAAACAGCCATCACTTACATTGAGTGGCTGCTGCCAACATACTGACTCAACATCAGCCACTTTAATAATGGAAAAATGTATGTAATAAATGTATCACTAGCTACATTAAACAATGCCACTTTATATAATGTTTACATACCCTACATTACTCATCTCATATGTATATACTGTACTCTATACCATCTACTGCATCTTGCCATCTTGATGTAATGTATCACTAGCCACTTTAAATAATGCCACTTTATATGTTTACATATCCTACATTACTCATCTCATATGTATATACTGTACTCTATACCATCCACTGCATCTTGCCTATGCCGTTCTATACCATCACTCATTCATATATTTTTTTAATGTACATATTCTTATTCATTCCTTTACACTTGTGTGTATAAGGTAATTGCTGTGAAATTGTTAGGTTCGATTACTCGTTGGATATTACTGCATTGTCGGAACTAGAAGCACAAGCATTTCTCTACACTTGCATTAACATCTGCTAACCATGTGTATGTGACAAATAGAATTTGATTTGATTTGAATGTTACTGATAGGGGTTTGGTTAGGGGGATGGGGGATGAGGGAAAGGGAGGAAATGGATGAAGGGAGAGAGGGGAATCGAGGCCAAAGCAGGGACAGGGGCCATTAGGTATCAGGTTACGGGCCTGTTTCTTCAGCATCAAAAAATAAAAAATGTAAAGGCCTGTGTAGGAAGGTCTTGTTTTAGCATAACAACAGGTCACACCAATGTTTTGGCTAGCATCTTAAAAGCGAATTTTACCTCAGTGCATCTGCATAAGGCCATTAACACACAAATGGCCCACAGTCTACCTTCCATTGTGTGCAGAATGACTGCTTCCCTCCAAAACCCTTTTAGGAGTGATCTGGGGTCAAAATAGAAGTGAACCACTTTACAATGTGAAGTTATAGCCACTCATGATACACATTTCATTTTATAAACCGCAGGCATTCTAACTTTGAAGTTATTAATTAGCCAACATAATTTGTAGAACAAAATAACAGATTTTCAAACTACGTTCAACTATACACCCCATTTTTCTCTTCTTCTCCCTCCTTCTGCCTTGCCCCCCCCTAAGGAAGATAGCATTAACCAGTGAGAGAAGGGGTGTGGGGTTGAGCCTCAGCGAGGGAGGAGAGCCATATAAAAGTGCCAGAGCAAAAGTGGCGCTTTATCTGCCCCGCTCATGATAGGAGGAAACCCTCCTTCTCTCTCACACATTCACACTGGACAGGAGGAGAATGTTAGCAGCAGCATCCAAAAGGAGAATGAATGAGACCCACAAAATGATAGCTTTCGCTTTGCTTTTCATCGCCACACTCCTTCACGGTAAGTAAAACCTCATACATCCAGGCGTTCCAAGCTGAAGTTGAAAGAAAGCATGGCCATCTGCAGAGATAGGGAGGGTCAAGCTAGAGACTCTTCAGAAGTATCTTTGCAATCACTGTGCCTAGAGTATAGACTAGTCTTTACATGGCAGAATAGAAGCTATTGTCTGGAACATAAACACTGGAAACATGCCTGATAGCAGGCTAAAGCTCCCAATCCTGTACTATCTCCACTTGAACTTTGAGCCATATGTCTTTGTTCTGATGGCAACACCAAACGGCATTTAAACTAACATTACAACAATAGCAGTTATTTATGTTATACTTAATTGCATTAGACTTTTGTTGCCGTGGAGGATGACATATTGAGATAGTAATTTGTTTCATCTCAAACTCATGCCATGTTGATGGGATTTATTACAAATGATGTCAATGGTAGTGGAAGTATCAGATTCTATTTCTACGAGTAGAAGACAACTGGTTCAGCTATGGAAAGTGCCTCGATCTGAGGAACACATGCATGTAGATTAATGTTGAAAAGGAATCATTATACAGTACCAGTCAAAAGTTTGGACACACCTACTCATTCAAGGTTTTTTTTTATTTTGATTATTTTCTACATTGTATAATAATAGTGAAGACATCAAAACTATGAAATAACAGATATGGAATAATGTCTTAACCAAAAAGGTGTTAAACAAATCCAAATATATTTTCGATTTTAGATTCTTCAAAGTAGCCACCAATTTGCATTGACGATAACTTTGCACACGCTTGGCATTCTCTCAACCAGTTTCACCTGGAATGCTTTTCCAACAGTCTTGAAGGATTTCCCACATATGCTGAGCACTTGTTGGCTGCTTTTCCTTCACTCTGTGGGCCCACTCATCCCAAACCATCTCAATTGGGTTGAGGTTGGGTGATTTTGGAGGCCAGGTCATCTGATGCAGCACTCCATCACTCTTCTTCTTGGTCAAATTGCCCTCACACAGCCCGGAGCTGTGTTGGGTCATTGTCCTGTCAAAAAACAAATGATAGTCCAACTAAGCGCAAACCAGATGGTATCGCTGCAGAATGCTGTGGTAGCCATAGGGCTATCTTCTGTATAACACCCCTACCTTGTCACAACACAACTGATTGGCTCAAACCCATTAAGAAGGAAAGAAATTCCACAAATTAACTTTTAACAAGGCACACCTGTTAATTGAAATGCATTCCAGGTGACTACCTCATGAAGCTGGTTGAGAGAATGCCAAGAGTGTGCAAAGCTGTCATCAAGGCAAAGGGTGGCTACTTCTTAAGATTCTCAAATATAAAATATATTTTGATTTGTTTAACACTTTTTTGGTTACTACACGATTCCATATGTGTTATTTCATAATTTTGATGTCTCACTATTATTTTACAATGTAGAAAATAGTCAAAATAAAGAAAAAACTTTTGACTGGTATTGTATCTTACAAAATCTTGAATCTTAAGAATGCGTGGACACTTATTTAATATAACTACCCATTCAATGAAAAGATGAACATCACAATGCCATGCCAAGCTAGCTGACATAAATTACTGGTACCAGAATGCCTTACAGTTGTTCCAAGCAGTGTGAGGGAGAATGCATGGGTGCAAGAGGTGGAAAAGCAACAGGAGAAGCAAGAGGAACAGTAGGGACAGAGAAACAGAGAGGGAGAAAGATGGCGAGAGTGAGAAAAGAAGGGAAAAGAACAAAGCAGTCTATAGTTTGTTTAAAGACTATATTTCCTGAGAAGAAGTCTTTTTGCTTTCAAACAAATTCATATTTATACAATTTGTTTTATCGCTGGGTGCTACCATCAACTTTAGAGATGTGGAAGAGAGAGGGCTGTATTATGTTAGCACTACGCAGAATTACTGTAGTACGCTGGATTGAGTCAGAACTAAAAGACACTGGCATACAGTAGCTGTAGTAGGAGGGGCTTGTGAGAGATGGGGTTAGAGAAACGATTCAAAGAGGGAATCTACTAAGGTGTTGTGGAACCCCAGAACTTGATGCAATTGTAACTTTTTAATGTCACCTCTAAAAGTTCAACTAAACAAAACAGAGAATAGATGGATCTCATCTGCAATCTCTCCACCTTATTACAGCTTCACATGATGAGATTGTAAATGCCTGCCGGTCTGAGTTTGAATTTGAGTAAAACCACCTTGTTTTCTTAACTGAAGTCTCTAACATTTCTAGAGGTTGTGTTTGTAAACACACTACAAAGGATTTAAGCCATATGCTTTTCCTTGGTTTAAGGAGGCTTACTAGTTTCAGAGAGAACTTGACCTGACCTCAGGGCCTGTAATTATGTGAATCATAGATATTGTTTTAGCAACATCTACTGAACACAAATGGCCTACGGCTGAAATGGCCTACGGCTGAAAACCCAGCACCCAATCTGAGCCAGGGGTTGCTTGTAAATACCTACTCAGGTATACACACATTTATTTTACCTTTATTTAACTAGGCAAGTCAGTTAAGAACAAATTCTTATTTACAATGGGTGGGTTAACTGCCTTGTTTAGAGGCAGAATGACAGGTTTTTACCTTGTCAGCTCGGGGATTCGATCTAGCAACCTTTCGGTTACTAGCCCAACGGTCTAGGCTACCTGCCGCCCCGTAGCAGAATTAAGCAGATTTGTTTTTATCTCAGAGACAACACATGGACTTGTGATAATAATGTTGGGCTATTCCTAATGAGAAGTAGGCTGCTTTTCCACCCAGTTCTGCTGAGCTAATAAGAGTTGAAAAAGAAGAAAAAAATTGACCAAAAGAAATGAATCATTCTAAATGTAAAAGCATTCTGTTTTTTGTTAAAGGCAAGCCCATCTTTCCTTTTGAGTGTCCTGATGTTGTTTAGTCCAGTCTGGACATGACTGTTATTCAATATCACCTCCAGAGGCATGTTAGTAATTAGTCTGCAGGAGATATGAGATCTCCTTGTGATTCTCTTAGGACTGAATCTATGTCCAAACCTTTTCTTATTTACTCTGTCTAGACAGGAACATTTAAGATAATGTATACAGCAGTGAAACTGTAACGGACAATCGGTGGAGTGAAATACATACACAAGTAGAAACAGATGTCGTGTGTACTGAATCATGACTGAAGTCCCCAGCACTTAGCTGTCATAACCTCAGGGTGGGGCAGCCATGGGTGCAGCATTAGGGCCTGATTGAAAACATGAGATCCTCCATCCTCTTTCTGGGTTTAATGCCAGGGAAAAGATGTCTGGGTTGGTTCTGGGACAGACACAGAGATAAAGTTGGCAAGTCAGGATTCTGCTGTTTCAGAGGCAAGAGCTGCAATGCTGTGTTTATACCCCGAGGGACTGAGGTCCAATGTCACATTCCTCAGCCACTAAAAGCAGCACTTTCAGACGCAAATTCCTTAGGTCCACTAGGAGAGATGTACTATAGTGTCATACACAAGAGAAACCTGAAGAGTGACTAGAATTACCAGTAGAGTGAGGTTTTATTCAGCATCGTTCCACCTCTAAAAGCACAAGAAAAAGGATTGACACCTACCATCTCAGATTGTTCTGAAATCGTTTCTGTTAAGATTAGCATTCATGCAACATTATTTTGTTGAAATATAATTTGATCTCTGAGAAATTAAGCCAATTGATTGCATCTAAAAATTGGCAATTTTAATTTATACGATTCATATAATATTCAATAAATATAGTACCTAACATCCAATTTGGACCAAAAATATTTTAACAATGGGCTAGACATGAAGAATCTATACGAATGGTCAAAAGCTACCCACTGAACCCGCCCGAGCCAATCCCATCCCAACAACGAGTATATAGTATCAGTTCTCTGTCTGACAAGTAGTATGGAGCTGTGGCTCGGAGTATTGTTTCTCATCCTATGTAAGCAGCTTCATTAAATACTACCCGCAAAACACCAGTCTCAACGTCAACAGTGAAGAGGCGACTCCGGGATGCTGGCCTTCTAGGCAGAGTTGCAAAGAAAAAGCCATATCTCAGACTTGCCAATAAAAAGAAAAGATTAAGATGGGCAAAAGAACACAGACACTGAACAGAGGAACTCTGCCTAGAAGGCCAGCATCCCGGAGTCGTCTCTTCACTGTTGACGTTGAGACTGGTGTTTTGCGGGTACTATTTAATAAAGCTGCCAGTTGAGGACTTGTGAGGCATCTGTTTCTCAAACTTGACACTCTAATGTACTTGTCCTCTTGCTCAGTTCTGCACCGGGGCCTCCCACTCCTCTTTCTATTCTGGTTAGAGCCAGTTTGCGCTGTTCTGTGAAGGGAGTAGTACACAGTGTTGTACGTGATCTTCAGTTTCTTGGCAATTCCCCGCATGGAATAGCCTTCATTTCTCAGAACAAGAATAGACTCATGAGCTTCATAAGAAAGTTCTTTGTTTCTGGCTATTTTGAGCCTGTAATCGAACCCACAAATGCTGATGCTCCAAATAATCAACCTGTCTAAAGGCCAGTTTTATTGCTTCTTTAATCAGGACAACAGTTTTTAGCTGTGCTAACATAATTGAAAAAGGGGTTTCTGATAAAATGATAAACTTGGATTAGCTAACACAATGTGCCATTGGAACACAGGTTGCTGATAATGGGCCTCTGTACGCCTATGTAGATATTCCATTAAAAATCAGCCGTTTCCAGCTACAATAGTCATTTACAACATTAACAATGTCTACACTGTATTTCTGATCATTTTGATGTTGTTTTAATGGACAAAATATTTGCTTCTCTTTCAAAGACAAGGACATTTCTAAGTGACCCCAATCTTTTGAGCGGTAGTGTATATACATATTAGGAACACCTGCTCTTTCCATGACAGTAGACTCACTAGGTGAATCCAGGTAAAAGCTATGATCCCTTATTGATGTCACTTGTTAAATCCACTTTAATCAGTGTAGATGAAGGGGAGGAGACAGGTTAAAGTAGGAATTTTAAGCCTTGAGACATGGATTGTGTATGTGTGCCATTCAGAGGGTCAATGTGCAAGACGAAAGATTTAAGTGCCTTTGAACGGAGTATGGTAGTAGGTGTCAGACGACACCTTGTAGAGTCCAAGCCCGACAAATTGAGGCTGTTCTGATAGCAAAAGGGGGTGCAACAGAATATTAGGAAGGTGTTCTCAGTGTTAATACAGTGCCTTCAGAAAGTATTCACACCCCTTGGACTTTTTACACATTTTGTTGTGTTACAAGGTGGGATTAAAATTGATTTAATTGTCATTTTTTTGTCAATGATCTACACAAAATACTCTGTCAAAATGGAATACAAATTCTAACAATTGTAAAAAAATATATTATAATAATAATTTAAAAAAATAAGAAATATACTGTATCTTGATTAGATAAGAATTCAACCCCTTGAGTCAAGACCTTTGGCAGCGATAACAGCTGCGATTACAGCACATTATACTTTTTTTTATTCTTCAAGCTCTGTCAAGTTGGTTGTTGATTATTGCTAGACAGTCATTTTCAAGTCTTGCCATAGATTTTCAAGACGATTTAAGACACAATTCTAGCTAGGCCACTCAAGAACATTCAATGACATTTTGGTAAGCAACTCCAGAGTATATTTGGCCTTGTGTTTTAGGTTAATGGACTGCTGAAAGGTGAATTTGTCTCCCAGTTTCTGTTGGAAAGAAGACTGAACCAGGTTTTCCTCTAGGATTTTGCCTGTACTTAGCTCTATTCTGTTTATTTTTGTCCTAACAAACTCTAGTCCATGCTGATGACAAGCATACTCATAACATGATGCAGCCACCACCATGCTTGAAAATATGAAGAGTGGTACTCAGTGATGTGTTGTGTTGGATTTGTCCCAAACATAATACTGTGTATTCAGGACATAAAATTAATTTCTTTGTCACATTTTTTGCAGTTTTACTTTAGAGCCTTGTTGGAAACAGGAAACATGTTTTGGAATAATTCTTATTCTATACAGACTTCCTTCTTCTCACTCTGTCATTTACATTAGTATTGTGGAGTAACTACAGTGTTGTTGATCCATCCTCAGTTTTTTCCTATCACAGCCATTCAACTCTGTAATGGTTTTAAAGTCACCATTGGCCTCATGGTGAAATCCCTGAGCGGTTTTCTTCCTCTCCAGCAAACTGAGTTAGAAAGGACACCTGTGTCTTTGTAGTGACTGGGTGTATCGATACACCATCCAAAGTGTAATTAATAACTTCACCATGCTCAAAGGGATATTCAAAGTCTGCTTCTTTTTTTTTTAACCATCTACCAATAGGCGCCCTTCTTTGCGAGGCATTGGAAAACCTCCCTGGTCTTTGTGGTTGAATCTGTGTTTGACATTCACTGCTTGACTGATGGACCTTATAGATCATTGTATGTGTGGGGTACAGAGATGAGTTAGTCAGAAAAAAATAATGTTAAACACTATTGCTGCACAGAGTGAGTCCATGCAAATTATTATATGACTTGTTAAGCAAATTTGTACTCCTGAACTTATTTAGGCTTGTCAAAACAAAGGGTTTGAGTACGTATTGACTCGAGACATTTCAGTTTATCATTTTTAATGAATTTGAACACATTTCTAAAAACTTACTTCCACTTTGACAATATGGGGTATTGTGTGTAGGCTAGTGACACAAAATCAAAATGTTAGCAATTTTAAATTCAGGCTGTAACACAACAAAATGTGGAAAAAGTTAAGGGGTGTAAATACTTTATAAAGGCTCTGTATATATTTTTTTACTAAGTCCCTTAAACGAGATCCTAAGTCATTCAAACGAGATAATTCGTAGTCTCTTCTTTTTTTGCCTTGGGCTTCAGGGTATCCATTAGTAAACACAATTCAATTGCCACAAAATTGCAGGAAAAACCAAACACAAGTGACACCTGTATTAACAGTTGCTAGCCTACGTATACCAGTGTGAGAACCTCCCTCAGTACTGTTGACTCACCTGTTTACACGGCACGCTGACTGTTTGACACTTGTGGCACCTGCTTATCATACGGATTTAGCCAATCCAATCAATGCAACACACATTTAACACACTGCAACAACTGACTGTAAATGTTAAATTCCATAAGCAAACACGTTGGAAAGACAGTTGGAAATGTCCAACCTAGTGATACAGTAGCCTATCCAAAACCCTGCCAATTATTCTACAGACTTTTATTTTAGAATGGCTATGACCTGTTCTTGTTTGGACAATACTTATGTGGCTTTAACCAGAAAACAACAATGTGTTACTGTATGGGGAAATGACAGGGAGGGTAGGGAGGAGAGATATGTAATGAGATCTACAGAATTATCATAATGCCTAGTGGGTGAGGTAATGACGTTGTGTGAGAGGAGTGGAAAGGGAAAGGAGGGGGCCATTAGTATCTCAGTAAACATGTTCAATCTCAGGAAAAAGGGAGTCAGATGCATGGCTTATTAGTGTTTTTTTATACCAGTACGATCTATGTCATGTTTAGTCTATTAAACATACACCGCCCAGCATGGTATCCACTGTATTAGCACTGCCCGTAGTAGCTGACAATAGTAGCATTCAATAGTACAAACTATTAAGTCTGAACCTGATTCAACCCACAACAATAACTTACTTGAAAATTTAAATTGGCACATCACGTAAAACAGGCTTTCACCTCAGAGGGCCTGATGGGTAGAAGTAGTAAAAAAACAATTTTTGGGAAAAAAACGTATTAATTCAACATCACTGTGAGCCAACAATTTCAGTAAAGCAGTAGTATATTCCAGCAAGGAGTTCAGATGTTTAACAGGCTAGCTAGATGGAAACGTAATTCACCTAGATGATTTGATATTGTGTATTCCACTGACTAATGAGTCTGAAACTGGCACTGGTGTCGTCTAGGGAAGCACAGCTCTCCTATTACTTCTTCATGGCATGTGAGAGCTGGGACTGAGATGGAGTCACTATCAAATCCCATTAGTCTAAAAGACATGGCCATCCCCATGTAAGGGTATCAGTGATATATCAAGACCCTCATTCAAAAGGCCCCACTTACAGGCACAGACGGGCACAAGGGACTTATATTTCACATTATATTTCACTTTAAAACTTGCCATGGCGTTTATATGCCCATGGTTTCACCCTGTTGGAGGATAATGGGTGTTACACACTGGAGAGATATCCTTACCCTCTTTTAGCAGTGAGTGGCACCTCTCTTATAGCATAACGCCTGGCAAAGAAGACTTTAGACATACCATCTTTGATGGTCGGGTTATTGAAATATCAAATGCTTCAAGGGTTTAGAAATAAGTTCATTTTCGAGAGTGTTAAAGCGGTGCAGGTGTTATGAAACAAATATAAAAACAACATGCAACAATTTCAAATTTTTTACTGAGTTATAGTTCATATGAGGAAATAAGTTAATTGAAATATATTCATTAGGCAGTAATCTATGGATTTCACATGACTGGGAATACAGATATGCATCTGTTGGTCAAAGATATCTTTTAAAAAATGGGGCTCACAATGGGCAACAGAATCTCATCACTGTATTTTTATGCATTCAAATTGCCATCAATAAAATGCAATTGCATTCATTGTCAGTAGCTTATGCCTGCCCATACCATAAGCCCGTCGCCATCATGGGACACTCTGTTCACATTGTTGAACATCAGCAAACCGCTCGCCCACACGACACCATGCACATGGTTTGCAGTTCTGAGGCTGGTTGGAGACACTGCCAAATTCTCTAAAACGATGTTAGAGGTCAGCTTATGGTAGAGAAATGAACATTCAATTCTCTGGCAACAGCTCTGGTGGACATTCCTGCAGTCAGTATGCCAATTGCACTCTCTCAAAACATTGTGTTGTGTGACAAAACAGCACATTTTAGAGTGGCCTTTTATTGTGGCCAGCACAATGCAAACCTGTGTAACGATCATGCTGTTTAATCAGCTTCTTGATATGCCACACCTGTCAGGTGGATGGATTATCTTGGCAAAGGAGAAATGCTCGCTAACAGGGATGTGAACAAAATTTGTGTGAATGAAACATTTCTGGGATCATTTATTTCAGCTCATAAAACATGGGACAAACACGTCACATGTTGCGTTTATGTTTTTGTTCAGTGTATATTAATCCACATGAGTAGTTATGTAGTTTTGAAGAAGAAAGAATCTTATTTGTCTGTCCAGCTACATAGCTAACTGGGTATGAGGACATGAATGCACATACTAAGACTTTAAAGAGTGTAATAATATAACTTCCATTTCCAGTAAATGACACAGAGGCCTATGTATTAAAGCCAGTGTACTTGCTACATAGCTCTGATAATGTCTGTCATTAGACCAGAGGGAAATTTCCCTCGGAGGCTCGTACCTACCATCCCAGCGGGAGTGTGTCTGGGGTCAGGCTCCCTGGCTGGCGGCGACAAGAGAACGTTTATTTGCACTGGGGCCGTGTTCCCACGCATCCGGGACATCTACTTGAAACAGTTACTGAGGAAGTCCCGCAGCATCATCAAGGACCCCACTCGAGCTGTTCACTCCCTTACCATCGGACAGACGGTATCGGAGCATGGTCTGCAACAGTTTCTATCTAAAAGCCATCAGACTGTTGTACACTTGAACTGGACTGACGACCTGCACTGACTCTCCGTCCCTTAGCACACATGCATGCACACACACACATCACAATTGCTGCTACCACTCTTATTTACTATTGCTAATACTGCACAATTTAAACACTTGGCCCATAATCCCCCCTTTTCTGATACATGTGTAAACATTGTAGTATAAATTGTGCCTTCCTGTATTATACTGATGCTATCAGTTATGCAAGTCCAGGTGCTAAGTCAAGTCTGTTTGCACACATGCTGTAGAATTAATGTGGTGATATTAGCCAGGATAGGTCTGGGCTCAGTTGAGCATAGCTTGGAAAAACAATGTCATGTAAAAGTCAATACAAATGACCATGTAGCTTGGTGTAAATTAGAATAGCAACCTTCAAGCTAAGTGACACAGAAGACTCTACTCTTTCAGGATTGGACATCATTGTTGTGACAAAGTTGTCATAGTAGCTACAGTACATGTTGGGATGCAAGTGTTATAGTATAAGTTATCCAAATGTTGTTCTCTTCCAGGTGGCGTAGTTGCAGAATATGAGGTTGTTACTGGGCCCACACGGCCAGTGAATGATGCTGGAGTCATTCGTGGGGACGACATTGATACTACACAACAGTCAGATGAAGGTAAGAAACTTATCCATTAGCACATTATCTCCACAGAGCCACTATGGGTGTTGCTGTATTTATATGCCGTCCTATAGGCTCATCCCATAATTTTTTGTCAACAATGAATTAAATACAATTGGACATTGGCCCTAACCCTAATCCTTTTTTTCAGAAGCAGATACACTCTTTGTCCAGACCATTGTATTCCCCAGTATTCCTGGGCTGGACCTCTCATACCTCTCAGACATTTTAGATGACACCACAGCGGCTCCAGTCACCGAGGTGGTAGAGGAGACCATGAGGGAGGCCACAGGGAAGGCTGGTGAAGCAGCAACCACAGACGACCAGGAGACCCAGGCTCCCCAGCAGATTCTGACCTACCAGTCAAGTGACATTGTGCTCATCCCAGAGGTGATCCTAGAGTGCAGTGACAATACCATCCAAATTGGGCCTCCCGAGTGGCGCAGCGGTCTAAGGCACTGCATCGCAGTGCTAGAGGCGTGACTACAGTCCCGGGTTCAATACTGGGCTGTGTCGCTGCTGGCCGCGACCGGGAGACCCATGACGCGGCGCACAATTGGCCCAGTGTTGTCTGGGTTAGCGGAGGGTTATGTCCTTGTCCCATTGCGCTCTAGTGGCTCCTTGTGGCGGGCCAGGTGCATGCACGCTGACTTCAGTCACCAGTTGTTACGGTGTTTCCTCTGACACATTCGTGTGACTAGCTTCTGGGTTAAGCATGCACTGTGTTGCAGCAATGGGACAAGACTAACTACCAATTGAATATCACAAAATTGGGGTGAAAAAGGGGTAAAAAGTACAAAAACAATTATCATATTATTTGTATTTTTTATACCACCCAATCCAAGTTCAGTCTAACTGAGGTGGCCTGGTCTCTCTGCACAGGCTGGTGTGATGTGTGTTGATAAAGAAGCAGCCCAGGACAGAGATGCAGTAAGTCTGAAACTAAAGGCCTCGTCCAGCTGTGTAAGTACTGTCCACGCCACAGGTACGCACGCACACACGCACATGTATGGACACACCTCACCAAAGGAAAATCCCCTGCATTCCTGATCTGACATTCAGGAAACACTCTTCGCAGCAGTGTCCACCTCAGTTCAAACTGTATCCAGAGGGTAGTCTCAAGGTGGAAAATGTGAGCGGAAGCTAAGATGGTCAGAGTAAGAAGTTACAGATGACTGGGTCTTGAAGCAAAATCATAACAGGAAAAAGGAAAAGGAGTTTGTTTACAGAGATGCCACTTTCAATTTGCCCCTTTTCAGACCATTGCACATGAGCTAAGAAGGAAATTCCTCTTCATTAATCAGCAGTGATTAATATGTCTCCAGTGGGCAGTTTTCGAGGAGGCAAGTGGCACACCAGCCCTTCTCCCTAGTTTTGCCTGCCAGGTGAGGAGGGGGAGTCAAAATTGTTTGTTACAACTCAGGAGAGAGGTCCAGAGAGGGCGAGAAGAACGTGTTGAAAGGTTTGGCGTGAAGGGTGGCTGGGCGGTGGTGGGGCTGCTGCTGTAGCGTATGTATCAAAGTGATTTCTCAGCGTCTTGGGGCAGTGCCGGCTGGGCTAACAGGGATTCCGCTCCGTGAAGGTCGGGCCATGTAAGGGAAGGGATGTCTGGCATTTCTCAGCTGTGTCTGTCTGCCTGCCGTCTGGAGCTCCTGCTCCTCTGATCTGTCAAGATTAAATTGTATTAAATGGTTCCCTGAATAATGGGGGATAGACTCCTCTAAGAGGCCTATGTAACAGTATTGAATGGGACCGAGCTCCCCCCACTCTTTCTCCATTTAGGCTTGCATTGGAAAGCCCCTGCAGCATGGCATGTAATCAGTGACACGCACACTCTTACACCAGACTAAGCTTTATGACTTGATTGGCTTCATCCGGGTTAGACACCACATTTCCTTTGAAGTGGGGGATCTTAATGACACATCCATGTATGTTTCCAATCATATGAGGATCATATTTAGATATATAAAAAAAATGTTTTCAATTAAAAACAAATTACTGATGAATACTGATACAATTCTGAGGTAAATGGTGCACTACACAATATAGCTGCATCAGGGGCTGGAGGTAAAACATGTTTTACCTTGAGCGAACAGCAACTACTCAAACTTCTAATAGAACATTCCTGAATGATAGCCTACTTTATGTTATCAAATACATAATGTCATCCAATGACCCCTCACCCTTCAATTCTAACCCCTTGCAGAGAGTACTTGAAAATAAGATTATAGTTTGTGTGCTGTACATGCATTATATTCTACATGCTCTGAGTGCCATAGCAGATGAGGCCTTGAGAGCAGTCTAGTTTCCTTGGCACAGAGCCGTGAGCTTTGTAATGAGGCCAGCTGTCCACTCTGGGGCTGGGATCAAGGGTTTGATCAGAGCTGTCTGTGGGGGCTGGTGGCTCTATTTGGATCATGTTACATAGTGTGGAGTATAATTGCACAAGGTTTTGGTATCATTTTTTGTCTTATGGGAAAGAGGGAAATATGGGATGAGGTAAGTTCCTTTCAGGGTATACATTTCTAAAGAGCCATAGTTGTGAATGTGTATGCACAATAATGTACTGTATGTGAGCACACTTCGGGAAGACAATTCACACTTCAGTTATCTAAATGACAAGGACTAACGAGAAGTTCTGTAGCCAAGTGCAAACACTGTTTATTAATCCAACTAGTCTTTCCACAGGAGGAGACCAGGTCTAAAATTGAAAGTGTTCTGGAGCACCTGTGTGGGGTCGACTGTAAACTGGAGGTCTTTCAGGAGGACAACTCTAATGAAATCCTGATCTTTGGCCAATACATAGAAGGTCAGTCTCCTCCTCTGCTTTTTATGTGGGACAACTCCGATAGTCTGTTGTTGAAAAAATATGAACCAAATCATATTCTCTTCTTACAGCTGATGCTCAAGGAATGGCAGAGAAGTTCAACAATGACAATATAAAAGACAAGGTAGAGTCTCACTTCTCTTTATTTCTAATTAAAATACCAGGAAAACAACACATTATTCCAATTCCACATATGAAGTTCACATAATTCACACCACGTACACTTCCATGCCTGAATCATGAGAAAGACATTACGTTCAGTGGCCACTGCAGTCACACCTACAATAAAGGGCTTTAATTTGTGCACAGTGGTAAGTGAGGAAAAGTCACAGTGCTGATTTGGCTCCTGATATAACCACAGTGAAATAAACAAGGAGACACGCCTCCACCACAGACATGATTCCTCACTCACGGCTCCAAACTGCCGGGAAGATGCTGCATGACAAACAGAAGAAAGAAAAAAAAAACAGCTGGAATTCCTTTTTTTCCCCGGTGGACATGGTGTTGAGTGTTCCCAGCGGGAATGAGGAATGGGTGACGCCTTCTCATGCTCCCTCCAACCACGTTGTCCCTTTGACATTAGACACTCTGTGCTCCATCTATACACTCGTCCTTACACCCCTTGCAACATTAAAAACAGTTAAGTGAGCTGCACCCAGCCACACTTTTCTCATTATGTTGGTCAGTCAGTTCAATGGCACCTTTGTGTTCAGACTGTGGAGGGTTGGGAGATTATGCCCTTTCTCCACTCAGTCAGTTATCTCTATACTGTATAGCCTTACGATAGCCCTGGGTACATAAAGCCTATAGTCATCCTCTACAGCAGGGATGGGCAACTTTGATAGGGGCCACAAAAAAAACATAACTCATTATGTGGGTCTGCGTTTGTAGTTTTACAGCTATTTTACTGCAGTTCTACACACTTTACCATGCGGTGAAGACAAATGTTTCCAGTTTTTAATGATAACTGATGATCAAAATGGGCAGTACCCTGGTTAGTAATTCAACCATGCTTACCACAAGTTTAGATAGCTGGCTGCTAAACTAATTTACCAATCTAAAATAAAATTGCTAACAGGCTAATTGAGTTTGATTTATTTTAATTTCACCTTTATTTAACCAGGTAGGCCAGTTGAGAACAAGTTCTCATTTACAACTGCGACCTGGCCAAGATAAAGCAAAGCAGTGCGACAAAAAACAACACAGCTACACAACAAAATTCTAAAATTGCACCTTGTATATTCTATTATTCTAACTCTCAACAGGAAGTTGAGACCCCGACTATTTTAATTGGTTCATGGTCTACTGAAGGTGGCTGCCAGTTGCCCATCCCGGCTCTACAGTCTAGGGGTAAAATATCCTGATCCAGATGGCATCAGAGGCCCTGCTATTACTAGTGACAGTGTACAATCTATACCAGAAAAATGCAGATGACTGCTGTAATTCACACAGGGTATTTTGTAAGAAAGACCATATATAGTTCCAGCCATGCAGGGATTGTGGATTCTTTGCTTGTATAACTATTTAGAACTTTTCCCCCCTCCCCCCTGCGTCCCCCTCACATTTATTTATGAAAACCCTGAATTCCCGATATTAATGTGTATAACTCTCCTCGTCTCTCCAGATTGATTTTGAGGAAGCCGTTCCTCGCTGGGAGAAGAACTCCAAGCTAGTGCTGGTCTCCCTGCTGCTCACTGGACTGCTCCTGGCTATTCTGCTCATCGCAGGTTACTACCTGAAAACCCACCGCCCACCACCCAAGGGAGCGAGACTGGTGAGTGGTCATGATATGAGAGAGACCCATAGAAAACTAAAACTGTGTAAAGGACCCAGTTCACTGGGAAGACTGTGTGGTTGCTTGTCTATTTAAAATGTTATGACTGGATTTGAGGTGAGGCTATCCTTTGGTTGCTTCCTCACTCAAACCCACACTCACATAAACAGCTCTAAGTCTTCTCTGCTGTTTCCATTTCATCCTCATGCCAGGTGGCCACAAATGTTACATTTCTTTTCTCCGAAATAGCTTTCATATGGGCCACACCCATGTGCTGGTTTATACAAAAGAATGTGGAACTGCCTTCCTTTGGCGTCTTCTTTTCACAGTCAATCGTCATAGGCATCGTATAAACTAACCTCAATCTCATCTGATTGACACAAACATTCCTAACCTCAGCCCAGACTCCCTGTCTCCACCATACATGTTTAAATTGCATCATAGAGTGATTGTGTTTTATTTGTACATTTACATTTTTTAAATATTTTTTATTTATTTAACTAGGCAAGTTCAATCAATGAGATGAGATTGGAGATGCTGGTTGGAGCTGCCCTGCAATATAAAAAACACTCACAAAATGTGAGAGTTTGCTATTCACATGAAGCATTGCCTGATGTGAACCATGCCTCGAACAAAAGAGATCTCAGAAGACTAAGAATCGTTGACTTGCATAAAGCTGGAAAGGGTTACAAAAGTATCTCTAAAAGCCCTGATATTCATCAGTCCACGGTAGGACAAAATGTCTACAAATAGAGAAAGTTCAGCACTGTTGCTACTCTCCCTAGGAGTGGCCGTCCTGCAAAGATGACTGCAAGAGCACAGCGCAGAATGCTCAATGAGGTTAAGAAGAATCCTAGAGTGTCAGCTAAAGACTTACAGAAATCTCTGGAACATGCTAACATCTCTGTTGACGAGTTTACAATATGTAAAACACTAAACAAGAATGGTTTTCATGGGAGAACACCACGGAAGAAGCCACTGCTGTCAAAAAAAAACCATTTCTGCATGTCTGCATGCAAACGAGCACCTGAATGTTCCACAGCAATACTGGCAAAATATTCTGTGGACAGATGAAACTAAAGTTGAGTTGTTTGGAAGGAAGGAACACACAACACTACGTGTGGAGAAAAAAAAGGCACAGCACACCAACATCAAAACCTCATCTCAACTGTAAAATATGGTGGACGGAGCATCATGGTTTGGGGCTGCCTCAGGGCCTGGATAGCTTGCTACAGTATCATTGACAGAAAAATGAATTGCCATGTTTATCAAGACATTTTGCAGGAGAATGTAAGGCTATCTGTCCGCCAATTGAAGCTCAACAGAAGTTGGGTGATGCAACAGGACAACGACCCAAAACACAGAAGTAAATCAACAACAGAATGGTTTCAACAGAAGAAAATACACCTTCTGGAATGGCCCAGTCAGAGTCCTGACCTCAACCCGAATGAGATGCTGTGGCATGACCTCAAGAGAGTGGTTCACACCAGACATCAATAGGGGAACTGAAACAGTTTTGTAAAGAGGAATGGTCCAAAATTCCTCCTGACCGTTGTGCAGGTCTGATCCGCAACTACAGAAAACATTTGGTTGAGGTTATTGCTGCCAAAGGAGGGTCAACCTGTTATTAAATCCAAGGATTCACATACTTTTTCCACCCTGCACTGTGAATGTTTACACTGTGTGTTCAATAAAGACATGAAACGTATAATTGTTTGTGTGTTATTAGTTTAAGCAGACTGTTTGTCTATTGTTGTGACTTAGATGAAGATCAGATCAAATGTTATGACCAATTCATGCAAAAATCCAGGTAATTCCAAAGGGTTCACATACTTTTTCTTGCCACATGTCCTAAAATCAATACTCAGTGCAAACTGTATGTGATGTGCCATTGTTTGCCATTCCTTCAGTTGAATCTGTACTGTTATCACAATATTTCAGTAGTAAGTCCAAGCTCTATACCTCTTAACACTTATGGCCCATCTCAGCCTGCCGTCAGTGTTTCTTTAATTGAATCTATATGGTTCCTCTGTTGTGCCTGCAGGCCGAAGAGGGTTTCCAGGTGGATGAGGAGAACCAGGCCAACACCCTGGTGTCTGTGGCCCCTCTGCAGCCACAGAAGCCCCTGGACAAGACTCCCACCAACGGCCACTCCGCCACCCAGACCCCCGTTGCCGACACCGAAATGTGAACAAGCTCTGAATGACACCCCCACCGCCCCATTCCTCCATCACCACATTCCCAATACATCTCCCCCTCAGAGTTACCTGGGGATACTGCACTCTGACACTGACACAGATTCAACATCCAACCCCATCCTACCTGATCCAACCCTCCACCCCCAGGATGATGACAATGAGGAAACTGATGATGACGATGCCTGTAATGTGAAGAAGAGATTGTGATCACTGGCCTCTATTAGGTTTCAGTAGCGTCAGAGAACGAGCCTAGACTGAGTTTGGGGGACTGGACAGCTGGGACACAGACTGCAGTCCAGAAAAAAATCACAGTAAAAAAAGGGCAACAGATCACCGAAATTGACAGTTTGTGTTGCTGTTTCCAAATTCAAGTATAAATCAAGGTATATGCTATATCTTAAACACTTGCAGATCTGAAATGTACTCATTTGAACTAAAGGGTCATCGTAGTTTAAAGTATTGATTGCTTGGTTCATTTGTTTGTATGATCTTATGTGATTGTTTGCTTGACTCGCCTGTTCGAGGTAAGAAGTCAAATTTGGGTAACAGAAGTAGAGAAAAGAGTGATTCAATTAATGGAGATTATTTGAACCATTGAAGAGGTTGAATAGGCAGCTTTAAAATAAGTATCAATATGACTGGCTAGTGCAGAGATCAGAGTTGAATCCTGTTGCCTTTAATCGAGGCCTGTCATAAGTTGTGAGGGGCTGCTGTACGTTTGTTTCAGAATTATGTACAGTAGGCTTAGTGTGTCACTATTTCTATCAAGACAAACTTTCTATTGTAGTATTTTGAAACATGTTTTTTCTGTTCTGACTTACCACTGTGTCTTTGAAAATGTTGCACCAGGTAGACTCATTTTATCATTCAGGAAAACAGACAGACATAAGTTGTGTGTGGTGAATGTGATCAATAATATTAGTCTCTATGGTGCACTGCCGTTAGATTTCGACAAAACCCCCTAATAACATATTCAACATTCCAAAGACACTTTTTTATGTCCTCAATAAATCAGTTCATCATGAAACATACAGTATATTACATGGATGAAAGTAAAGCTGTATTTCAGCTATTGTTTTTTAAGGACTGATTGTTTTCATACAATATTGCATTTGTACATATGCCATTTTTCTCTGTTCGTAATATCTGTGTGTCCCATAAATTGTGATTGTGTCAATGTTGCTACTGTTTCTTTGTCTTTCTGACCATGTCACACAGCATGGCACACACACAAACTTCCATCTCTTTATAGACCCCATATGAGGAACAGTGAAGGCATTATTCCAATGAGGTTCTTATGATACCTACAGCTGTTTTGGGTATCAAAGGCTATACATTTTTTTCTCAACAACATACAGTTTACAGTATTAACTAGCATTGCCTGATGAACTTACCCACAGATTACATTATTTTGGACATTGAATTATCTGACAGTGTATGCTAATCATGTATATTTCTAGCAAGACCATTCTAAATATCATGATCATATGACAGACAGAAATGTTTGTTCATGGCCATAGAGATGACATGTGTTAATTGTTGCTGCAGAGTCCATACAGAAATAGATCTACCCTATTCTATGGGGAACTGACGAGCATCTGTAGTACACGGATAGCATGAGAGTTAGTGGGCCTGCCCTCGTACAGGTGTAGGATTTTAAATTTGATCACCCTATTGCAGGAGAACTTTCGAACTTGTAGTATATTTGAAGTTTAAAAGGCTTCTGAAGTTGAAATTTCAAAGTGGAAATTACAGACAATTTCCCTTACGAAAAATGTTTCATCCATTTTTACATTTTAGTCATGTAGCAGACGCTCTTATCCAGAGCGACTTACAGTAGTGAATGCATAATTTTTTTACTCCGTACTGGTCCCCTGTGGGAATCGAACCCACAACCCTGGCGTTGCAAACACCATACTCTACCAACTGAGCCACACGGGACCCTACAAAAAAAGCAAACTGGTTTAAATTAAGATCCTACATCTGTACTATAAAAGTTCTTACAAGTAGATCCTTATGGCCCAGGGAACAACTATGGTTGTTAATGTTTAAATCACCAGGGAGGTGTATGCAGAGAAAACCCTGCACAATGTGTACTGTACAGAAGTCATAGGAAGTATTCTGCCCTTATGCATTCTCATTTCGACATGAAACCCATCACTGGTGTGCTTGGCCAAAGAGCTCCATTTTATTAAATGTCATCTGACCATAGCACCAGTTCCAATCGGAGTGCCAAAGCCGTTCAGCAAACTCCAGACAGTGCCATGATCAGATGACATGAAAATAGAGCTCTTTAGCCACAAACACCAGTGGTGGGTTTCAAATAAACTGAAGCATATAAAAAAGTACCTCATACCTACTGTAAAATATAGTGGTGGGTCTTTGATGTTATTGGGCTATTTTGCTTCCACTGGTCCTGGGGAACTTGTTAACGTCAACGGCATCATGAACTTTACCTAGTACCAGGATATTTCAGCCAAAAACCTGGTAGCCTCTGCTAGGAGGCTGAAACTTGGCCGCAAGTGGATGTTCCAGCAAGACAACCACAAGCACACATCAAAATACACAAAGAAGGGGCCTCCCGAGTGGCACAGCAGTCTAATGCACTGCATCGCAGTGTTAGCTGTGCCACTAGAGATTCTGGGTTTGAGTCTAGGCTTTTTCGCAGCCGGCCGCGACCAGGAGACCCATGGGACGGCACACAGTTTGCCCAGTGTCATTCGGGTTAGGGGAGGGTTTGGCCGACAGGGTTGTCCTTGTCCCATCGCGCACTAGCGACTCCTGTGGTGGGCCGGGCGCAGTGCACGCTGACACAGTTGCCAGGTGTACGGTGTTTCCTGCGACACATTGGTGGGGCTGGCTTCCGGGTTAAGTGAGCATTGTGTCAAGAAGCAGTGCGGCTTGGTTGGGTTGTGTTTCGGATGACACACGGCTCTCGACCTTCTCCTCTACCGGGCCCGTACGGGAGTTGCAGCGATGAGACAAGATTTTAACGACCAATTGGATACCACGAAAATGTGGTAAAAGTAACAAAAAAAATCAAATACACAAAAAGGAATTATAAATTGACCACAAAATCTAATATGTTCAATGGCCATCTCAGTCTCCAGACTTGAACCCCATTGAAAACCTGTTATTTGAATTAAAAGATGACAGTCCTTAAGAGTAGACGAAGGATATCAAGGATCTGGAAATATTCTGTATGGAGGAATGGTCTAAGATCTCTTAGATCTCCAATCTCATAAAACATTTTGAGAAAAAGGCTCAGTGCTGTTATCCTTGCAAGGTGAGGTATTGTAAGGTATTGAAAACAGGGATGCGAATAATTTAAAGAAAAAAGTATTACTTCTTTAAAACAGCAAAAAACATTTGAGAAATTGCATTAGGATAAAATAATATAATTTCCTTTATTTTGTTGCATACAACAAAGCTCAGTAGTTTTGTATGATTTATTGTATAATGTATTTTTTGCAAATTTTTATCAAGGGTGCCAATAATATTGAACCTGACTGTAAATATAGTTAAAAAATCATACAACAAAGTCAAACAACACCTGGAATGTCCCTCATGTCATACATACCATGTGGTATTGCATAAATCTATACTGCGTAAACCAAAGCTTTGCCATTCTATGTTGTTTGAACTTTTCCGTAAAGTGATTAGTCCGAGTTTGGTAATGTACCACTATCTAGGAAGTCAACTAATCTCAAAGGAAAATCAGAGAGTGGTCTAACTAAATCTAATTCATCAAACTATGTTTCATTAGAGAGCGGTGTATTGTGGGTCTAATCCCACCCCATTTGTTTTTTTACAGCTCAAACTGATTACTTCAAATTCATATCATGGATAATTTTCTATTTCAGATGCAACAATTAGTGTAGGCCTATTGGGTAGCTCATACAGATAGAAAAATGTATCTTGTTGTACCCCACCATTAAGTACAGTTGAAGTCGGAAGTTTACATACACTTAGGTTGGCGTCATTAAAACTTGTTTTTCCAACCACTCCACAAATTTCTTGTTAACAAACTATAGTTTTGGCAAGAAGGTTAGGACATCTACTTTGTGCATGACACAAGTAATTCTTCCAACAATTGTTTACAGACAGATTATTTCACTTAATCACAATTCCAGTGGGTCAGAAGTTTACATACACTAAATTGACTGTGCCTTTAAACAGCTTGGAAAATTGTAGAAAATGTCATGGCTTTAGAAGCTCCTCATAGGCTAATTGACATCATTTGAGCCAATTGGAGGTGTACCTGTGGATGTATTTCAAGACCTACCTTCAAACTCAGTGCCTCTTTGCTTGACATTATGGGAAAAATCAGCAAAGAAATCAGCAAAGATCTCAGAAACAAAATTGTAGACCTCCACAAGTCTGGTTCATCCTTGGGAGCAATTTCCAAACGCCTGAAGGTACCACGTTCATCTGTACAAACAATAGTACGCAAGTATAAACACCATGGGACCACGCAGCCATCATACCGCTCAGGAAGGAGACGCATTCTGTCTCCTAGAGATGAACGTACTTTGGTGCGAAAAGTGCAAATCAATCCCAGAACAACAGCAAAGGACCTTGTGAAGATGCTGGAGGAAACAGGTACAAAAGTATCTATATCCACAGTAATAAGAGTCCTATATCGACATAACCTGAAAGGCCGCTCAGCAAAGAAGAAGCCACTGCTCCAAAACCGCCATAAAAAAGCCAGACTACGGTTTGCAACTGCACATGAGGACAAAGAGTACTTTTTGGAGAAATGTCCTCTGGTCTGATGAAACAAAAATAGAACTGTTTGGCCATAATGACCATTGTTATGTTTGGAGGACAAAAAAGGGGGAGGCTTGCAAGCCGAAGAACACCATCCCAACCGTGAAGCACAGGGGTGGCAGCATCATGTTGCCACGGTGCTTTGCTGCAGGAGGGACTGGTGCACTGCACAAAATAGATGGCATCATGAGGAAAGAAAATTATGTGGATATATTGAAGCAACATCTCAAGACATCAGTCAGGAAGTTAAAGTTTGGACACAAATGGGTCTTACAAATGGACAATGACCCCAAGCATACTTCCAAAGTTGTGGCAAAATGGCTTAAGGACAACAAAGTCAAGGTATTGGAGTGGCCATCACAAAGCCCTGACCTCAATCCTATAGCAAATTTGTGGGCAGAACTGAAAAAGCGTGTGCAAGCAAGGAGGCCTACAAACCTGACTCATTTACACCAGCTCTGTCATGAGGAATGGGCTAAAATTCTCCCAACTTATTGTGGGAAGCTTGTGGAAGGCTACCCGAAACATTTGACCCAAGTTAAACAATTTAAAAGGCAATGCTACCAAATACTAATTGAGTGTATGTTAACTTCTGACCCACTGGGAATGTGATGAAAGAAATAAAAGCTTAAATAAAATAATTCTCTCTGCTATTATTCTGACATTTCACATTCTTAAAATAAAGTGGTGATCCTAACTGACCTAAGACAGGGAATTTATACTAGGATTATTGTTTTTTTTTCGCCTTTATTTAACCAGGTAGGCTAGTTGAGGGCAAGTTCTCATTTACAACTGCAACCTGGCCAAGATAAAGCAAAGCAGACAACAGAGTTACACATGGAATAAACAAGCCAATAACACAATAAACAAGTCAATGACACAGTAGAAAAAAGAAAGCCTATATACAGTGTGTGCAAAAGGCATGAGGAGGTAGGCAATAAATAGGCCATAGTAGCGAATAATTACAATTTAGCAGATTAACACTGGAGTGATAAATGAGCAGATGATGATGTGCAAGTAGAGATACTGGTGTGCAAAAGAGCAGAAAAGTAAATCAAAACAGTATGGGGATGAGGTAGGTAGATTGGGTGGGCTATTTACAACTGCGGCAATCGGTTAGCTGCTCCAGCGATTTTTGTAATTCGTTCCAGTCACTGGCAGCAGAGAACTGGAAGGAAAGGCGGCCAAATGAGGTGTTGGCTTTGGGGATGATCAGTGAGATATACCTGCTGGAACGTGTGCTACGTGTGCTGTTATCGTGACCAGTGAACTGAGATAAGGCGGAGCTTTACCTAGCATAGACTTATAGATGACCTGGAGCCAGTGGGTCTGGCGACGAATATGTAGCGAGGGCCAGCCGACTAGAGCATACAGGTCGCAGTGGTGGGTGGTATAATGTGATTTGGTAACAAAATGGATGGCACTGTGATAGACTGCATCCAGTTTGCTGAATAGAGTGTTGGAAGCTATTTTGTAGATGACATCGCTGAAGTCAAGGATCGGTAGGATAGTCAGTTTCAGTAGGGTAAGTTTGGCGGCGTGAGTGAAGGGGGCTTTGCTGCGAAATAGAAAGCCGATTCTAGATTTGATTTTGGATTGGAGATGTTTAATATAAGTCTGGAAGGAGAGTTTACAGTCTAGCCAGACACCTAGGTATTTATAGTTGTCCACATATTCTAGGTCAGAACCGTCCAGGGTGGTGATGCTAGTCGGAAGGGCGGGTAGTGAACGGTTGAAAAGCATGCATTTGGTTTTACTAGCGTTTAAGAGCAGTTGGAGGCCACGTAAGGAGTGTTGTATGGCATTGAAGCTCGTTTGGAGGTTAGTTAACACAGTGTCCAAGGAAGGGCCAGATGTGTCAGGAATTGTGAAAAACTGAGTTTAAACGCATTTGGCTAAGGTGTACATAAACTTCCGACTTCAACTGTAGGTGCAGTACAGACATGCATTATCAGAATATTACATGATTTACCAAAATGTATTTATGGATCTCTACAGGGCAAGCTATAAATCAAAATTTGTCTCCATCATTAGTTAGAGCCCTTGTACTAACTTTAACCAATCAAAATAAGGAGTTGAAAAGAATCTCTGATTATAAAGCCAGTAGTGTAACTGTTCAGCTAGAAACAGCAAATAAATGGGAAGTAGAAATTGCGGCACTGATCTGCTTAATTGATATCAATGGTGTAGAACCATGACTGTTCAATCTCCTGGGCCACAAGTGCAGACATGGAGAGAGGAGCAGACAAAGCAGACTCCTACAACCAAATCAGGTCTATCCCAGGACACCCATTTCTGCTGACCACGAAGTCCATTTTAGGGGTACTGGGTAAGAGACAATATTTTTAATCCATTTCTCAGAGACTCATGCATAAAATACTATAAGGTAAGGAGCAAATGGGAAAAACTTTTTTCTAACCATCCCCAATTCTCAAAATACACAAGAGGAAAACCCTGTAGACCCTCCCTTCTTACCCCACTCTGACTCAGGGTGGCGGGACCACCCTCTCCCCTTCCATTAGGGCAGGGTTTCCCAAACTGCGGTGCTTGTTTTGGTTTTTTGCCCTAGCACCGATTCAAATAATCATCTAATCAAGCTTTGATCATTTGAATGAGCTGTGTAGTGTTGGGGGAAAAAAACTAAAACACGCACCCCTTGGGGTCCCGAGGACTGAGTTTGGGAGACTCTGCATTAGGGTGAGCCCCTCTCTCAGGATACCCCAGGCTCTCAGTCATTACAGTCAACAGCATGTAAAATATGATATAGACGCTGCTAGAAATGTAACACATTCCTTTGACATACACTTTCAATCCTATTACATCAACACGCCTCCTCCTACAACCAGATATATTGCACATATGATAGTACTTGTCTGGAGACTCTCATTCCGCAAATCTGTGTAATGGAAAAAAGTTAACTGAAGGCCATGACATGCCAGTAATCATACCACCAAAAAGTCAGCAATGATTTTTAATCAAATTATGAATGTATGAATGTGTTTTGATTTTCATTTGTTGTAAAAATGCACAGGGATAGAGATGCAAAGAACACACAAAGCTAGACAAAACCCTTCGATCAGAAAATGAGATATAAGGGGCCTGTTACTTCGTATGGCTGTTCAAATCAAACTACGCAGCAAAGTAATGGCAACTTGTGTAGGCCAGTGTCTACTCTGTATTATATTGCCCTCTGCTGTATTGAAGAAGGAATTACAATAACAGTTCAGGGACACTAAGGCAGTTGGATTAGACTGAACCGGGGTGTACTGGGCTAAAAACGGCACATTACGATGCAAAAGCGGTGAGGGAGGAGCACCCGACTCAAATCGAGAATCACCAGGCCTTAATGACAACAAAACAGCATGACGAATCTTTGAGAAATATAAAACACGTTAACATTTTCAAAGTAGTTTTCCTTGGAAAGGCAGCTTATGCGTTTTTACACTTTTGCACGTGAAAATACTGAATCCAAACTCACTACTCCATATGCTTGACATACACTTTTTTCCCCCGCCGACTTCGCCGTCGGCATTCAAAGGGGCATCCGGCTCATTCCCGGAAGGCAGCTCGGTTTCAAAACGAATGCAATCAGTTTTAACTCTGAGTAAGCTCCTCTCTATGGGGGAACCCGGGCGAGCTAAATCGAACTCCCTGGCTGGCACAAATTTTTATCCCGCTGCCGCATACCAAAACAGGAGGGAACAGAACATCAAGTACCACTTTCTCCAAGAACATTAGACATTGTGTAATACTTATGTAATACATTTTAATATCTGAAAAATGCTTTTGTACCTTATACCATCCTACTATAAGCTTATAGAATCCCATAGACCTATTATAAACATGTTAAAGGCAATAGTATAGCCATGTGAATGTTTATTTTGAGGCCGAAGGGATTATATAATACTTTACAACTACTAGTATAGAGAGCAATAGTAATGCCGTCTTTTTGTAGGCACTAACGGAAATTAATGGGATTTTGTAGGGTTTTTGGATAAATCCCGAAAAGAAGGTCTGTTGTAAACACAGGCTTCGTAGATCTATACGTTTTGTTCTCTGAGATAATATTAATCGGCTAACATCACTTTGTGAATTTTGAAGCATTTACGTAATCAAAATAAGCACATAATGGCTTCAAAATTCATACAGGTCATGTTTTAACTGACTGTTATTGTTATTATAATAATAATAACAAATAATAATAATAATAATAATAATAATATAGAACAAAATGTATAAGATCTCTTAAACCCGTGTTAACCTCATACCTTATTTTCTGCATTCACAATGCCATAGTAATGGCGGAACGAACCAGAGGTTTCATTTCCGTTTTTTAGGACTACAGTCTGGCGAGCTCTATAAAGAGCAATAGTAATGCCGTATTTTTGTAGGCACTAAGTCCTGCATGGCTAGTTGGCCAATTAATGGGGTTTCTGACGGTTTTTTGATGAACACCGAAAATACGGTCTATTGTAAACACATGCTTAGGAGATCTTATACGTTTTTAGTTCTATGAGATAATCTTAAATCAGCTAAGTTTTTTAAGCATTTATTTAATCAAAACAAGCACATAATGGCTTAATAATTCATACAGGTAATGTTGACTGACTGATATTATTCCATAGAACAAAACGTATAAGATCTCCTAAGCCTTTGTTACCCTTAGACTTTATTTTCGGTGTTTCTCCCAAAACGCCATCAACTTTCCCCATAGGAATGTCCGAAAGAACCAGAGGTAACTCATTTCGGTTTTTAGGACTACAAGCTGACGAGCACTAATTTATGCTTAATGTCGAATGGTTTACGGTAAACTGGGTCCCATCACCATGTGATCTCATCCAATGTTTGTAAACATGCGTCAACCACATGTGATTCCGACGTAGGCAAAATAATTCACCAAGGCCTGGCCAACCAGCAGAAGGGGGAGTGTCAGGGGCGGGCTTCTCGTGTTGCGCTATGGAAAAATCGATGGGGATACTGTAATAATGTGAGGGGTGCTTCATGGAAACAGGTGCTATCCAGTTATTGAAAACTGGATCTAACCGAAAGGGTCGCCAAGGGAGGAAAGAAGACATACGTTGAGGTAAGCTATCAGGCTAAATCATAATTTTATTCTAGGAATTACAGAAACGTGTTGCCAATTTCAGTAGCCTAATGCAAACGATGTAGTAACGACACATTTATCTAATACAATGTGTTATCACAAACATCTAGAAACAAATCTGATATAGCTTATAATATAGTGATTGTGGATATGGTCCTCTTAAAATGCTCTTCACCTTCAAATAAATATGAAAATGCCAATTTAGTAAACGATACATATAGTGGAGGTAGTAAACTAATCGAATACAACACCATTCTCAATTATGAGCGACAGGTAAATAGTTACATTTGTCTGCGTCAGAGCGAGTGCTATTGTGACAAATGCAATGGAATCCGGTGGGAATTGTAGCCTACCCCGCAGATACTGGAAACCCCTCAGAAACATAGCCTATATTAAGTAATCGGCTTCATGCTATTTGTTTTGGATAGAGGAATGTTAGGCAGGCTAAAACTGTTGGCGACGAGATGGCGTGTGAAGCGGGGATTGGGAATAGGATGCTGCGCAAGAGATGGATGTGCGTAAATAGGAGCGAGGAGGATGTTACGCACTTGCACTTAATATTGGCATGGTCACTATTTATTTCCTCATGGCGGTATAAAACATCAAACACAACAGAGCCCAATAATAAAAACGAGACAGAAAAACAACAAAAAAAGTAATTGTTTACAAACAAGTTGTTACTGATTAAATGAAGTTACTGTAGACTATAGTCATGTTTATAATAAGTTCGCGTTTATAAAGGACTATGCATGCTACTTACATAATATATTAATATGAATCTTATGACTGTTATGTGAATGAAGGCCATACTGACATATGTGGTGTTGTGATTGCATGACAGTGCGCACTTGATATACCTAGATGTAAACAAACCAAAACACCATGTAGGATACTTCCCAGGAGTGTAGGGGCGCTGTTGGGCATATTCACATGACTTGACTTTTCTCCATTCGTGGCATTGCTTTATCTTCTCCAGTATATAGGCTTCATATTAAGTAGATATTTTTGCACCATATTACAATAATTTACAGACAGAATAATCAACTGAAGGGGCCTAAATGAGCTCAGTTTTATAAATGTGAAAAATAAGAGAAGCGACAGGATTTCTCCTATTCTGTATTGGCATGACGGGATGTACACGTTAAGTCAGTTAGCAGGCTTGCCTCGTTTCTAGTGGGAACATAATGAAATCTACACCTGCCAGAGAAAGCCTTTTTCACAATAGGTCCTCGACACACCTGTTTGTGATGATACTTATTGTTGACAGTCAAACCACAACCCACTGGGCAAAAACTGGTTGAATCAATATTGTTTCCATGTCATTTCAACCCCAACATTTTATATGACGACGTACGACGTTGAATCAACATGGAAAACTGATTGGATTTGAAAAAAAGTCATCAACGTAAATGGAATTTAGTATTTTTTTCTCTCAACTTTTAACCTAAATCCAATGACCTTGTGACATTTTTTGTTAATTTCATGTTGAATTCATGTTAGCTGACAACTCAATCAAATGTAAATCAAAACTAGATGATGAACTGACATCTGTGTCCAGTGGGAAGCTTCCCAGCCCTGGCTAATGACCCTAATTATCGATGTCTAGGTCCATCCCATTGCTTCACCTCGGGGGGCAGGTCATGAAACTCCACAGGTGAAAATGATTCACAGTACAGGACCATCACTGATCGCCCCCACCAAGTAGATCTGCCCAGTCACTAAAAAAAGAGTCCGTCAGTATGCTTCACACCATAAATCTAGCATGTCAAAAAAGAAAGGTGCGTTAAAATAACTTCCCATGTTATAGTCTGAACAGAAAGAAGCATTCAGCAATTGTGCATTAAAAGCTTGCAAGATGCTGTAGACTGACTCCATTATTTTATGTTTCTATATATTTTGATATAAAAACAGCCGTTTCATAAACATTTCAAACGTTGACCATACCCACCCTCTACTGACCAGTTAATGATCTGGCCCACTTTCAGAGACAAGGAAAACCTGTGACATCAACAGCAGTTTTTCTGCTGTTCCAGCCAAACAAACAAAAGCAGACAGACATGTTTAAGAACAACTTTTCTTAATTTTAAAAAGCTGCAGTATTTCACAATGTTTTTGTTGAGGACTATGAAACAAAAACTTAAATGTGCAATTTAATTTAATTTAGCAAAAGCAGGTGCTATCTCTGGCTGCCAATACTCTGCATCTGTCAATCCGTAGCAATGGCAGGAAAACATCCATACTAAATGTTGTTGTTTACTGCAGGAACTGAATCACATGTAAATTAAATTTAGAGAAAAAAAGAGACCCTGGCACTTGTCTTTACAATGGAGCCTTATCCCTCCTACATGGAGATGAGAGTTTGGAAGGTGGAATACTGCTGAGAGATGACAGTGCTAAAATTAAACCCCACTGCCTGCTGGATGATGATGTATAAATAGACAAGTTGGAAGAAGCGGTGTTCGTTCACAGGCATCATTATCAGCTCTGCACTTAAAGTGCTGCTGAGGGGAAAAACCTATTGCGCAATTTTTTTTATTTGCGTCGCTTTGTTATCGTCCCTGTTAATAATACCATTTATTTCCAATACGTCACTGAGATGCAAAACTCCATTAGAGTAATTATCTGCATATACAGCAGTAAATTGCTTCATGTGAAGCCTAGTGAACTCATGGACTACTGACCAAAGTATTTGTACGAAACAGAAAAACCTGCAGATCATTTGTCTTCCACTCTCAGATCATGTGACGTGCAGCTTATATTTCACTACAGGCAGAGCAAGAGGTGGAACAGGATGTAAGCCAACTCTTCCGTCAATAGCCCCACCGCTAACCCCACCCTCCTGCCAGCCAAACACAATGTCACGCTTATCAGCAGCCTGATCAGGTTGTCCACTAATGTAGCTCATCTCTCAGACTCAATTTGTTGCTTTTTCTTTTAGAGTCCCTGGGGAGGTTCTCAGGGCGATGAGGAATGCAATATACCCTCAACACTTCATGCCTCAAACCTTATGTTTTTCCTCTGCCTCACTGCACCTCAGTGAGGTAGTCAAAAAAGCTTTGCTGCGCCATCTCCTTCATCACAGAGTGGCTGTTTCTGCTATCTACCATATAAGTCAATGTGCCCCTTCCTCTTACAATTATACAAGATATAACATGCAAAACATGGGGATAAATTATAATTCTTCATACGATTAACTTTAACAGTTTTGAATGTTATTGTACCTCCATTATCTCATTGCATGCCAGCTAAATTAGGACCTCTAATCTATCAGAGGATAATCTGTCAATGCTTTGTCACCTACCCCTCCTCCACCATGTTATGTCACTATGCCTTAAAGTATACATGACTCTACAAACATGTATGTATCATATAGGCGTTGCAATACCAACTGACACACTTGACAGCCTAAAAAAAAAAAAAAAGGGCCACACAACGGCCTCCCTATTTTGGTTTAAAAGGGAACGATGCGCCTTTAAAAGCAGTAGACAGTACGGTGACTTGGTAAGCAAAAGCGAACTTAGCTCTGAAGCAGAAAACAGAGCAGCTGCGAACAGTACAGAAAGATAGAAAGCGAGAAAAACAAAAGAGGGAAAGAGACCCAATTCACGTTTGACAATGTTGAAGCAGGGAGGAAAGAGAAGATAAAAAAAAAAACAGGGAGAGGGAAGAAAGAGGATGTCGCGGTGGCCCTAAAACTAGATGACGGTATAGTGGTGAGGCTGCCAGCCTGAGTAGTTCAAGAAGCTGCATTCAATGTGTTTAGGTATACGGGGGAATTCCTGGAACCGCTGAATAAATTCATTGGAGAGACAGTGAGCTTACACACTAGTCTTAAGAGCTTCTGGTTGTGAGTGAGGCTGACTGTCAAACTAAACGTTGTGAAAAAAAGAACACAACCAATCTGTTAATGTAACGGTCATTGTAGTGGAGAATATGGCAAGATGGGTGAGAGATGGGAAATTGTGAGAGGGAGACAGAAGAGGATATTTTGGAATTAGTTATATTCGTTTTTTTTACATCGGTAGGGCAACAGCCAGGGTAATTTTATTTTCAATTAGGAAGAACTTTAAAGCCTGTTTACCTTGCTCTCCATTTTTTTATGTTTGTATTTTTTAATTTGTGCTCTACTGCATTGTCATTTGAGATGCTGTCTTCTTTCAGGGAAGAGTGTGGATGCCTGCAGGATGCTGATTATGTGGCAGCCAGATGTTCTACTTTGGAATTAATATTCCTGCAGTGAGAGATATTCCTGTTTTCTTCTTATTCCAGATCATTTCTCCTCTGTAATACTCTGACACCTGCAGTGAAACCCTTAATGGGCCAAAATACTGTATGCTTGTCTAATGGACAGAGGGAGGCTCAGGGGAGGATACAAGGCATGTGTTGATTTTCAGAAAATCCGCAGGAGACCAAGGAGAGCCATGGGAAGCTAGACATCACTTTTTTACCCTAGCCTAGGTTCATCCATGGTGCCAACCAGCTGCACCCTCCCTTCCTACTCACTTTTCCTGCAGTGAGAGCAAGGGTGAGTGGCGTACTTTTCCTGCCAGGAAGTAAGTTGCAGTGTGGCTCTTGGAGACCTTGACGGATTGATCCCTCTCCTCCTCTGTGCCAGCAGAGCGACCAGCTGGTTATGTGCCTTTTTCTTTCGTCTCTTTCTCCCTGCTCTCGCTCTCTCTGTCTCTCTCCAAGCCCTGTCAGCCAGTCAGGGGAAGGATCCAGGCTATGCTTCCTGGAAGAGCTTCTTAAAGCAGCATCATAGAGCCCTGTATATCATGGCTCCAGATCAGAGAGTTGTTAACCTTGCTCGCTTGGTGACTCAACATTGGCAGCAGTAGTAATGGGATGGAATACTTCATCATGCAGCAACTGTAACACAGGCTAAGTGGATGCATTTGTCCCCTATTAGTCTAGGGCAGGTGTGTCAAACATATGGCCCCCGGCTCCAATCCGGCCCACAGGTGGTTTGAGTAACCCCCCCCCCCCAAAATAGTAAGAAAAACAAAAAACTTAATATACTTCAAAATGCATAAAACCAATACAAAACTGTAGAAGTTTCTTGACTGTGTCTAGGTCCCTAATAATCACCTAAATGAAAGCTAGACAATCAGGGAGCATCGAAAATTCAAAAAACAATGTATTTTTTCACATTTTGACAGCAAGGAAATATAACACATCAGTGCGGCCCTCCAGACCTTGTTGAAGACCGAATGCACCCCATGGGGCAATATTTGTTTGACACCCCATGTCTTGTGAGAACTCCTCATTGGAAGATCTAAACCCAATCAGTGACAAGCATTGTTTTTGTTGTTGTATGGGAGAGTCATGAGATCTTTTATAATGTAGCCTATCCAATGTTGATTGAGAAAGACAGATATTGTAACCAAGATATTGTGTCCCTAGTTCTGCTTAAAACCTGTTGGGGTGTAGGGGGCAGTATTTTCACGGCCGGATGAAAGACGTACCCAAATTAAACTGGTTACTACTCTGGCCCAGAAACAAGAATATGCATATTATTAGTAGATTTGGATAGAAAACGCTGAAGTTTCTAAAACTGTTTGAATGGTGTCTGTGAGTATAACAGAACTCATATGGCAGGCAAAAACCTGAGAAAACTCCAACCAGGAAGTGGAAAGTCTGAGAATTGTAGTTCTTTTGATTCTCTATCGAAACTACAGTTTCTGTGGGGTCACGTTGCACTTCCTAAGGCTTCCATTGGCTGTCAACAGCCTTCAGAAAGTTCTTTCAGCATACTCCTGTCACTGGGCAGATAATAGGAGCTCAGTCAATCAGTGGACTGCCTGTGGACAAAGGGATTGGATATGCGCGATCCCGCGAGGGCGCCATTCCTTCTTTTTCTTCTTGAATGAATATGCTATTGTCCGGTTGGAATATTATCGCAATTTTACGTTAAAAATACCATAAAGGTTGATTTTAAACAGTGTTTGACATGCTTCTAAGTACGGCAATGGAACATTTTGACTTTGTCTCTGGTACCGCGCTCGCACGTTATGCCTTTGGATAAGTGATCTGTACGCACAAACAATTCAGAGGTATTTGGACATAAATATGGATTATTTCGAACAAAAACATTTCTTGTGGAAGTAGCAGTCCTGGGAGTGCATTCTGATGAAGATCAGCAAAGGTAAGAGAATATTTATAATACTAATTCTGAGTTTAGGTGACCCCGAACTTGGCGGGTGTCTGTATAGCTTGCTGTGATGGCGAGCTATGTACTCAGAACATTGAAAAATGTGCTTTCTCCGTAAAGCTATTTTAAAATCTGACACAGCGGTTGCATCCAGGAGTAGTCTATCTACAATTCTTTAAATAATTTTTATATATTTTGTCAACGTTTATGATGAGTATTTTTGTAAATTGATGTGCACATTCACCGGAGGGTTTGGTGGGAATACATTTTCTGAACATCACGCGCCAATGTAAAATGCTGTTTTTGGATATAAATATGACATTTATCGAACAAAACATACATGTATTGTGTAACATAATGTCCTAGGAGTGTCATCTGATGAAGATCGTCAAAGGTTAGTGCTTCATTTAGCTGTGTTTTGGGTTTTATTGACACATGTCCTTGCTTGGAAAATGGCTGTGTGATTATTTTTGTCTATGTACTCTCCTAACATAATCTAATGTTTTGCTTTCGCTGTAAAGCCTTTTTGAAATCAGACAATGTGGTTACATCAAGGAGAAGTGTATCTTTAAAATGGTGTAAAATAGTTGTATGTTTGAAAAAGTAGAATTTTGACATTTTGAATTTGCCACCCTGATATTTCACTGGCTGTGTCCCGCAGGTGGCTAGCGTCCCACGTAGCCCATAGAAGTTAACATACTCTTTCTCTATCCAACTCTGCATGAATCTTTTAACCAACATAGGAACTCATTCCTTGAAACATACTCACTCAAACAGTGAAGATGACATCTCTTTTATGTTGTCTCTTGCAGTGCTGACACCCCATGATGGCCAGAAGGGATGGGTGCATTCCAGAATGTTATTAAGAGGAGAGATGGGCCTGCTGTTCTCTACTTGACAACAGGCATCTGTGCAAGGTAATCAAAATGGTCTCTCATGCAACAAAGTGGAAATCAAATTCAGCCTTCCCAACAGACTAAGTTCTCTCTACACATGATTCCAAGCCATGAACCTCTGAGATTTAGTTAACTGCAAGAAGCCTTTACAGTTTCATTGGCTAAATAGTCGAGTCATCATATCTATGTCTACATTAATTCATTTACAGTTAGAAGAATATCATTATACAGTTGAAGTCAGAAGTTTACATACACTTAGGTTGGAGTCATTAAAACTCATTATTCAACCCCTCCACAAATTTCTTGTTAACAAACTATAGTTTTGGCAAGTCGGTTAGGACTTCTACTTTGTGCATGACAAGTAATTTTTCCAACAATTGTTTACAGATTATTTCACTTATCATTCACTATATCACAATTCCAGTGGGTCAGAAGTTTACATACATTAAGTTGACTGTGCCTTTAAACAGCTTGTAAAATTCCAGAAAATGATGTCATGGCTTTAGAAGCTTCTGATAGGCTAACTGACATCATTTGAATCAATTGGAGGTGTACCTGTGGATGTATTTCAAGGCCTACCTTCAAACGCCGTGCCTCTTTGCTTTACATCATGGGAAAAATCAAAAGAAATCAGCAAAGATCTCAGGTAAAAAAAATTGTAGACCTCCACAAGTCTGGTTCATCCTTGGGAGCAATTTCCAAACGCCTGAAGGTACCATGTTCATCTGTACAAACAATAGTACGCAAGTATAAACACCATGGGACCACGCAGCCGTTATACCGCTCAGGAAGGAGACGCGTTCTGTCTCGTAGAGATGAACGTACTTTGGTGCAAAAAGTGCAAATCAATCCCAGAACAACAGCAAAGGATCCTGTGAAGATGCTGGATACAGGTAAAAAGTATCTATATCCACAGTAAAACGAGTCCTATATCGACATAACCTGAAAGACCGCTCAGCAAGGAAGAAGCCACTGCTCCAAAACTGCCATAAAAAAGCCAGACTATGGTTTGCAACTGCATATGGGGACAAAGATAGCACTTTTTGGGGAAATGTCCTCTGGTCTGATGAAACAAAAATAGAACTGTTTGGCCATAATGACCATCGTTATGTTTGGAGGAAAAAGGGGAGGCTTGCAAGCCGAATAACACCATCTCAACTGTGAAGCACAGGGGTGGCAGCATCATGTTGTGGGGGTGCTTTGCTGCAGGAGGGACTGGTGCACTTCACAAAATAGATGGCATCATGAGGAAAGAAAATTATGTGGATATATTGAAGCAACATCTCAAGACATCAGTCAGGAAGTTAAAGTTTGGTCGCAAATGGGTCTTCCAAATGGACAATGACCCCAAGCATACTTCCAAAGTTGTGGAAAAATGGCTTAAGGAGAACAAAGTCAAGGTATTGGAGTGGCCATCAAAAAGCCCTGACCTCAATCATATAGAAAATTTGTGGGCAGAACTGAAAAAGCGTGTGCGAGCAAGGAGGCCTACAAATCTGACTCAGTTACACCAGCTCTGTCTGGAGGAATGGGTCAAAATTCACCCAACTTATTGTGGGAAGCTTGTGGAAGGCTACCCGAAACGTTTGACCCAAGTTAAAATTGTTTAAGGCAATGCTACCAAATACTAATTGAGTATATGTAAACTTCTGACCCACTGGGAATGTGATGAAATAAATAAAAGCTCAAATAAATCACTCTACTATTATTCTGACATTTCACATTCTTAAAATAAAGTGGTGATCCTAACTGACCTAAGACAGGGAATTTTTACTAGGATTAAATGTCAGGAATTGTGAAAAACTGAGTTTAAATGTATTTGGCTAAGGTGTATGTAAACTTCCGACTTCAACTGTATGTGTATTCAGTTGATCTTCCCGTAGGGTTTCTTACACCAGAGCATGCAATTGGTCACACTGGGCATCTTCCTCCTTGTAAGGTATCCATGATGGTACATGTGCACTTCAGCTTTGGTACCCATCCTGCAAAGGAATAAAAAAGGTCTTAAATCAAAACCTGTTCATACATGACAGTACTTGTAATAATTGACAAATCCAAAAAGGAGAGACGAGAAAAGCTAAAATATGCCAAAAGTGATACGTTGATGACCCTGATGATGGTTGACTTTGTTAAATGTATTTATTTATTTCACCTTTATTTAACCAGGTAGGCCAGTTGAGAACAAGTTCTCATTTACAACTGCGACCTGGCCAAGATAAAGCAAAGCAGTGCAACAAAAACAACAGTAACACATGGGATAAACAAACGTACAGTCAATAACACAATAGAAAAATATATACAGTGTGTGCAAATGTAGTAAGATTAGGGAGGTAAGGCAATAAATAGGCCATAGTGGCAAAATAATTACAAATTAGCATTAACACTGGAGTGGTAGATGTGCAGTAACTGAAACGTTTGTCTATGCACTATCCACATATGCACTTATTAGCCTTTATGATTGGCATCATGCTGTGATGTATTGAACTTGCATTTGAAACCTATGCAACTGTGGCTGATACTGTTCAATAAGTACTGAAAGCAAGGAACAGACAGCTCCCACTGTTTATCAACATTTGATAGTAACCATTTTTATTCTGAAACTTCTACAGGGCTGGATGCCTTGGGAGGCCAATGGAGATTCAGACACAGCCCTGACCATAACTTCCCCTGGAAACTGGTTTCAGACGGTGTTTTAGAGTATCAATAACATATCTAGCACCATTTGAAATCAGTGTTCTTGGTGTAAGGAGGACACCATTTAAAGCAGGATGGATGAATGCATACAGTAGGCCTACGGCAGTCTCAGTTTCGCACACATTTGGCTAGGTGGTACTGGTGGGGGTTAACATTATTTGTTGACTATCGCATGACAATAAAAACATTCTATTCCGTGTCCAATTATGTAACAATTATGTAAATGTCACACTGGAATATGTTATTATTGGAATCGCAGCGCCAGCACAACACACCTCCCCAGTGACTGACAGCAACCCCAGGATCACACCTCACCGCCTCACATCATGACCCCTCTTGCCAAGGCTGACTGTTTTCTTTTGGTGTTTAGAGTCTCTTCTATTTCTAGCACCATTTGAAATCGGTTACAATGTAGGGGGAATATCATCTGAACAGAAGATGAAAAAAACACCCTTGGTTCCTCCACACAAGTTCTCTTTGATCAAGTCACATCCTTTTTGCTCAAATCTCAAGTAACCTGAGCTAGCTTGTTGTAGGTAGTCAAATGTGATCAAACGCACATCCTGGGTGCAGGACCGAAAGAAGTTGGTATAAAAGAAGTAGAGCCTGCACACTCATACTGTAGGCTCCACCATGTACCTTTATTAATAAACAAACAACATTTAGATCCTGCAAGGATCTTTGTCAGGTAATTTCACCAGAAGTGTACCACACCCATATTTATAGACATAAGACAAGCACCAATTATATGGCTGAGCGATTAGTGCTTTTTGAGGTCCGTTCGGTTTCGACTAAGAAAAAATAATCATGATTTTCAATTTCGATTATATATTTTTATATTTTTTTTACATTAAATGCACTATGCATTATGTGGGTTGAATGATGTAAAAACACAGAATAAAAACAATACAAGTCCCATGATGGTCATGACTGCGTATCACTTATTAACCATCAGTTATTCACATTATTTTAAAGGAGCAATCAGCAGTTGCTACGTCCATTTCTGGACTTATAAATAAATTATATGTACCCATTGATTCTTGAAGAATATAACTTAAATATGCCTCATGAGCTTAGTTCAACTGTCGTACCCCATCAGAACCCAAAATATAAGCTTGTTTTACGCCAACCTTGTAAACAAAGTATACATAAACAAACACTATATAGGCTAAAAACATTGTTAAACTATAATTTTGATATCATGGATGGTCCGTCTTGCATCCATAGCTTTGTCTATGCATTTGAGAGAGGTTACATGTCTCCTGTCCCATCCCTAGGCTTCTTACAAAAAAAAACGGGTGAGGAGGAGCTTTGTTTTGTTTCAACTGCTGATTGCCGTTTTAATAAAAGATTTCAGCTGTGTATATTACATTTTTATTATTTGATGACTTTATTATTTAATTCCAGGTATACAGCTCATCTATTTAGCACTGCTGCCTATGCCTTCCTACAAAAATCACAATTTTAGTAGTTCTTCAAAGTAAATAAGGCATACTTTTATGACTGCTGAATTCCAACTATCAATCACTTAAATTATGTTTTCAGGTAGATACCTCAAAGAAAGTGTTCTCTCTGTATCCCCTCTTGATCGTGCATTCTTCTGTCTCTTGAGTAGCAGGTATAAAAGAAACAGACCGAACAAGTAGCCGTACACTGGATCATGGCAATTGTAGTTAATTATCACGTTTACTGCGCTAAAATACACTACATGACCAAAAGTATGTAGACACCTGCTCGTCAAACATCTCATTCCAAAATCATGGGCAATAATATGGAGTTAGTCCCTTCTTTGATGCTATAACAGTCTCCACTCTTCTGGGAAGGTTGTCCACCAGATGTTAGAACATTGATGCATGGACTTGCTTCTATTCAGCCACAAGAGCATTAGTAAGGTCGGGCAATGATGTTGGGTGATTAGGCCTGGATCACAGTCGGCATTCCAATTCATCCCAAAGATGTTCAAAGGGGTTGAGGTCAGGGCTCTGTGCAGGCCAGTCAAGTTCTTCCACACCGATCTCAAGAAACCATTTCTGTATGGAGTCATAGCTTTAAAAATGGACCAATAGAAGTATAATGAGGGGTTCCTGCAGATGCAGGAATGCCCACATGCAGGAATGCCCCGAACTGCAGGCTGCAGTTGCACCCTTCTCCTACGCAAAGGGAACGTATGTGCCTCACATAGTCCATCGCTTGAAAAAATTAAGAAAAACTGCAATATTGCAACAATACGGCCAGTATGCATTAATATACACACACACACACACACTTGATGACTGATAAGGGGCACTGTGTTGAAGCCACCGTGCCACTCCCTCACCATTGTAAAAAAAAATAAAAAAAATTGTAAGCTATAGAAATGCATTGATTAATTGATTCTATTGCAGACCTTAATGCATACTTTTACTACATTATATTATGTGAGCTAAATATACAAATAAAATAATATAAAAACATTAAAACGTAACATTTTGGGAGATTACTAACGTTACAGTTCCAACTACAAGAAAATACATGTAATTTCTTTGACATTTCATTAAAATACAGTGCCTTCAGAAAGTATTCACTCCCCATGACTCTTTTCACATGTTGTTGGAAATCATTTCATTGAAATACTGTAGAATTCCATTCATTCTTATGGAGGACTGCTCCTACTTGGGAGTGCCAATATGGCCAACCGGTGGCTTCAGAGCCTCTCAATGGCCAATACACAGCATCAGCAAAACAGGGTTCATATACATTACCTTCGGAAAGTGTTCAAACCCCTTGAATTTTTCTGTATTTTGTTACATTACAGCCTTATTCTAAAATTGATTTAAAAAATCTGCAATCTACACACAATATCCCATAATGACAAAGTGAAAACAGGTTTTTAGAAATGTTTACAAACTTATTAAAAATAAAAACAGAAATTATTTACATAAGTATTCAGACCCTTTGCTATGAGACTCAAAATTGAGCTCAAGTGCATCCTGTTTCCATTGAGCTATTTCTACAACTTGGGAGTCCACCTGTGGTAAATTCAACTGATTGGACATGGTTTGGAAAGGCACACACACCTGTCTATATAAAGGTCCCACAGTTGACAGTGTATGTCAGAGCAAAAACCAAGCCATGACGTCAAAAGAAGTCCATTGAGCTCTGAGACAGGATTGTGCCGAGGCAAAGATCTGGGGAAGGGTACAGAAACATTTCTGCAGCAGGTTGCCAAGAACACAGTGGCCTTCGTCATTCTTAAATGGAAGAAGTTTGGAACCACCAAGACTAGAGCTGGCCGCCCAGCCAAACTGAGCAATCAGGGGAGAAAGGCCTTGGATCAGGGAGGTGACCAAGAACCCGATGGTCACTCTGAAAGAGCTCCAGAGATCAGCATCATGCTGTGGGGATGTTTTTCCGCGGCAGGGACTGGGAGACTAGTCAGGATAGAGGCAAAGACGAAACAGAGACAGAGACAGAGAGATACTTGATAAAAGCCTGCTCCAGAGCGTTCAGGACCTCAGAATGGGGCGAAGGTTTGCCTTCCAACAGGACAACGACCCTGAGCACAGCCAAGACAACGCAGGAGTGGCTTCAGGACAAGTCTCAATGTCCTTGAGTGGCCCAGCCAGAGCCCTGACTTAAACCAGATCGAACATCTCTGGAGAGACCTGAAAATAGCTGTGGAGCGATACTCCCCATTCAACCTGACAGAGCTTGAGAGGATTTGCAGAAAAGAATGGGAGAAACTCCCCAAATATAGGTGTGCCAAGCTTGTAGCGTCTTACCCAAGAAGACTCGAGGCTGTAATTGCTGACAATGGTGCTTCAACAAAGTACTGAGTAAAGGGTCTGAATACTTATGTAAATGTGATATCAGTTTTTTATAGTTGATAAATTTGCTAACATTTCTAAAAACCTGTTTTTGCTTTGTCATTATGTGGTATTGTGTGTAGATTCATGAGGGGAAAAAAATATTGAATACATTTTAGTGTGTGAGTGTAAGACTGTGCAACGCTTTCATCAAAGGCAAAGGGTGGCTACTTTGAACAATCTAAAATATTTTGATTTGTTTAACACTTTTTTTGGTTACTACATGATTCCATATGTGTTATTTCATAGTTTGTCTTCACTGTTATTCTACAATGTAGAAAATAGTAAAAATAAAGAAAAACCCTTCAATGAGTAGGTGTGGCTCAACTGTTGACTGGTACTGTATGTTTCCCAAGTGCTGGGTGTTTGAAAATGTTCTCGTATAACAATTCATTTATTTATTTTTTAAAACACCCGAACATCAAGAAAAATAGAATGAATATCAATAGTCAGGTGGTTTATGCCTACTAGTTGAATATCCTTGCCATCAGCTTACTCTATATATAAACAATTGTGAGTCCCTCTACCATCTCTGCCTACCATTGCACAATACTAAAATGTCAAAAATTATATTTGATTCCTGCAGCATTTAATATCCAATGCCTTATTCAAAACTGTCCATGAATGGCTACAAAAATACATTTAGGGAATAACAGTACTGTTCTTGCTGACAATAATGTGTTTTTTCCCCCGTACTTTATTTTGGCATTAATAGTGTCACATCAGTTTGCAAACAATGTACAAAAAGTATAATTTAGTTAATAGAGCTGCATACAAACATACAAAACGCAGGTGTCAATAGAGCTGCATACAAAACGCAGGTGTTTCAGCCTAGCTCAGGTAAAATAAAATAAAAGTGCCCATCCAAGAAGGCTCAAGGTCATTGGCCACAGATAAAATGAAGTCAAATCATGTTATGTGTACCATAGCTTTGATTGGACTGATCATGTCAACATCATACTTCCAAAATCTTAGCTAGACAAGCGGTCATAATCATGAATCATGTCGACAATCTACTGGCAAATCCTTTTCAATCCTTGTCATATGAAGAGAAATGTATAGACAAAATGTATCGGTGCTCATCGGCCATTATGACATAATGGTGCATAATAGCGCTCCATGGTGCTGAAAATAAATATCTGCTGTTGGGACAGCTTTATGTAGGCCCTAACAGTTTGTGGGCACCGTTTGTCACCGTTATAGTGCAATTCATGTATTGTTGAGTGTTGAGGCTTTGCTGGCATGCATCCCCCGTTTTTTTGGGGGGGGGGGGGGGGGGGGGGGGGGGGGGGTTTGTCCCACCAAGATGTACATCCTAAAATCGCCACTGGTGTGGATTAAATCGACTTTAAAAGATGCTATCAAAAGGCCGGACGGGAGTAAGAGCTACCTAATTTTGTTGTCAACTTTTTACATAAAACAGCGCTACCATGTTGCTCTTTTTACAGTTTTCTAAAACCAGCAGAGAACGTTCTCTCTCCATTTAACTCCACTCTAATCTTGACGGGCGTTTCTTAAAACCCCCACATCCAATCCCCTTGATCCCTCACATAACTAGACCAATCATATGCTTCAGTGTGCCGCGGTTCAGTGCTGAGGCAAGCCAGAACAATAATATGGGTTCCGCCCGTGATGTTCAATTGCAGATGCTGATATCAAAATGACTTGGAGCACAGTACAAAAGTTAACGCGCTAATTAGTCAAATAAAGGCAGTCGTTTTCAATGCGTGAGAAGAGGGTGAAATGCGTGAGAGTTGGCAGCCCTGTCTTATAAAACAGCTCAGCTAGCAATGCTAAGGTTTTGGTAAAAGTGGCCGTAACAAGCAAAGGATCATGATTATGGTTTTCATCCTGCCCGAGCCTGTCGACCCGTGATTGGTCTATGTCAGCACGTGGTCCTGTGTCACGACAAATATGAATGGATCACTATTTAAAGATGCACCAAAATATGTTTTATAACTAACCCAAGATGGACCAGTCTGTCTTCGTCGCCCCCTCATGTCTACTTCTAGTTAATAGAAGTAGACATGCAATCATAATTGACTGTATCGCATATAAAGCACCCACAAGCTACCGGTGGCTGAAAACACAATCATTGCGGGATGAACGAGTGACGAATTTCCAACCAAGGACGTTCCATTAAAAAATAATTCCTACCTCCCTCGCCCTGCAAGAGTATAATCGTCAGACGTCATCAGAAGTGTCCACTTAATTTGAGGGCCGATGGGATAGGGTGTGTCTTTTAAGTGTTTGGAATGCAACCTACGTCCTCAAGGGGTGCACGTTTTGGGTTTTGCCCGAACACTAAGCAGCGGATTCAAATAACCAAGTCATTATCAAGTTTTGATTATTTTATTTGGCTGTGTAGTGCTAGGGCAAAAACCAAAACGTGCACCCGCGGTCCCAGTACCGAGTTTGGGAAACCCTGGTGTAGAGTATCGTTGTACCATCTAAACCGCTGTGAAATATACTTCCCATAACCAAAAATATTGTATTTTCAGCTGGTGTATAAAACCAAAAGAAAAAGACAAAATACGAAACTTACGAACGGGAAGCATATACATAGCGCACATAGAACAGATCTTCCGCTTCTTAGACTTGATTTCAATGACTGACATATCTATTTGTATATACATTTGGTCAGGTCGTCCAAAAGTTACATATTGCAGCTTTAATTCAAGTCTCGATTTGTAGCGAATTTTGAAAGAATTCACCGTGGAGATCAAACTTGATCACAATAAATGAACAGTGCTAGGTTGCTATGCAGTAGCCGACCAGCAGAGCTTGTTACCTCACGCTCCAGGTTACTGGAGGCCCAGTCTAGATTCTGAGTTCATGGGCACAGACATCTCACATTGGCTTCAGGAGCCAGTTGGTTAGATATGATTCCACCATGGGCAACAATAACTGGCTACTAGTTCGTTTACACCTAAATATGTTCACATCATAGTTAGTTTATCCACTGACCACCGCATTTAGGAGGATGGCTAAATGACTGAAAGTAGTTAGTGAGCTCACTGGTCAGGCAGTAGCCACTACTAGCCAACTCATCTTGGATTTCGTAATTCTTTGATACATCTGGGTCAATTTGCTCATAAAAAAACTACAGTTTGTGGAAAGGTCAAAATAGCAATTAGTGAACTCGTTTTATGAATGTTCAGAGAGTGAAAGTAAAATAGATTGGTAGCTAACTGGTGAGGCTTTTATTTATTTCATAATTAAGCTGAAGCGGGGGTTTCCACGTTGTTCTGTCCTCACCACAACCTTAGACAGCTATGCTGCGCATCCACAACCCCAAGAAGGCTAAACCAATCATCCAACGTAATTCATGAATATTAATGACTATTTATTAAGAACAAATTCTTATTTATAATGATGGCCTACCAAAAGGCAAAAAGCCTCCTCCAGGGGACTGGGAATAAAATAAAAATATAGGACATAACACACATCACAACACTACATAAAGAGAGACCTAAGACAACATAGCATGGCAGCAACATGAGAACACAGCATGGTAGCAACACAACAACTACATGGTAGCAACAACATGGTAGGAGCACAAAATATGGTACAAACATTATTGGGCACAGACAACAGCACAAAGGGCAAGAAGGTAGAGACAACAATACATCACGCAAAGCAGCCACAGCTGTCAGTAAGAGTGTCGATAATTGAGTCTTTGAATGAAGATATGGAAATAAAACTGTCCAGTTTGAGTGTTTTTTGCAGCTCGTCCCAGTCGCTAGCTGCAGCGAACTGAAAAGAGGAGTGACCTGGGACCTTTGACAGAATGTGACTGACATAACTGGTGTTGGATGTGGAGGATGAGGGCTGCAGTAGGTATCTCACATAGGGGGGAATTGAGTTCTAAGAGGGTTAAAAATAAGCATCAACCATTGCAAATAGTATACAGAGATGACCAGTTTACAGAGGAGTATAGAGTGCAGGAGTGGATCTATTTTCCTTAGCCCTACCCTTTGATAACCTAACGTAGCAGGCATAAAAAGATGCCTGAGCAAAGTTCCCACATCCATTTTTTAGGGGAAATGAAACAGTGGCATAAAGCAAAGATAAGTAGTACTTCAAAGTATGTTTAAGTAGTTTTGGGGGGTATCTGTACTTTACAATTGATATTTTTTGACAACTTTGAGTTTTACTCCAGTACATTTGTAATTAAAGTATGTACTTTATACTCCCATACATTTTCCCCCGACACCCAAATCTATTCTTTACATTTCGAATGCTCAGGCAGGACAGCATTATGGTCCAATCAACGCATTGTCATCCCTACTGCCTCTGATCTGTCAGACTCACTAAACACAAATACTGCTTTTGTAAATTATGGCTGAGTGTTGCAGTGTGCCCCCTGGCTGCCCGTAAATAAGAAGAAGAAGAAAAAAAAATCCAGCCATCTGGTTTGCTTAATATAAGGAATTTGATTAGCTTTTACTCTTTACTTTTTCTCAAGTATGACAACTGAGTACTTATTCCACCTCTGAGGGGTACTTTAAGTACATTTAAAGCAGATACTATTTGACTTTTACTCAAGTAGTATTTTACTGGATGACTTTCACTTGTACTTGAGTCATGATCTATTAAGGTATCTTTACTTAATACTCAATTATGACAATCGAGTACTTTTTCCACCACTGAAACGGAAGTTAGGTTGAAAATACTGTAACCCTGAAAACTGTATGTTAGGGTTTCTGGCGACCCCACATAGACTAAAATGCGATTTATGGTCATTCCGACATCTGCATTGGCCGTACAGCATTTACTGAGAGGAGGCCTCTGCAGAAGTCAGGGCATTCATACGCGCTTCGCAGAGCAAAACTGTTGTGAAGGAAGTAGTCAAGGAAGAGTGTGTGTTTATACAGGACATACCGCATCCACTTACCATCAACCAGATACTGCAGATACCGCATTGTTACAAGATTTGAGGGTAAAGGCACTGCGGTCGGTCAATCAATACAATGTCTTCATTGGTCGTTCAGCGTTTACGGTAATATGGCCTCTGCAGAAGTCAGGGCATTCATACTTCTTGCGTTTCACGGAGCAGCGCAGAGCTGTTGAAAGAAGTTGTCAAGGAAGTGAGTTTGTGTTTATCCAGGACCTCCCGCCCTCACCTACCATCAACCAATCATGTCAATGCGGAGCTATACTGAGCCCTCCACATTGTTAAACATTTGAGAGGCTCACGGTGATGCGGTACAGAACTCAATTTGGCCTATGCATGCCTTCGAAGCAGTGGTGATTTTAGCGTGTAAATCTTGGCGGGGCTAACTCCAAAACATTATTTTGATGCATGCCAGCAAAGCCACTACACAACAACACATTCATTGCACTATAACGGTGCCCAAACTATTAGGGCCTATATAAAGCTGTCCCAACAGCAGAGATTTCTTTTCAGCACCATGGAGTGAATACTTACCACTGCTACAAGCGAAGCCTTGTCTGGCAGCGAAACAGTTCATTCAGCCTCATTTTAGCTTATATGGCTGAATTGCTTTAAAAAAAAAGTGGTTTCTACGGACAATTGAGATGTACAAACTGGCATGAGGGAACAATGAGCGGATAAGAGGCAATCTGTAATTTCGATTAACTACTTCAAGGTCTCAGAGTGAGTGACGTCCCCGATTGAAACGCTATTAGCGCGTACCCGTTAACTAGCTATCCATTTCACACCGGTTACACTACTAAGAGGCCAGATCTGCATTTTGGAGCTGCCTTGCTCAAGAAAGCAAAAAAAGAGACTGTTTGTGTGGCTTTATTAACTCAATTATTATTGAAAAAATTATATTGTTTGCAAAGTGATATGTGACACGTAGTAATGCCAAAATAACATGTATAATATATAATATATATATATTAGCTAAACAGGTGGAGCTCTGCCTGATTTGTAACTATGAAAATAATTTTGTCAAACAGATTGTAAACTCAAATGCTTACGTTTGCTTCTAGAGTGGGAAAAATAGAAGTAGAGTTTGGTTAGGTGTAGGGGCAGATTTATGTAATCTTGTCTTCAGGAGATTTTATTATCTATTTACTTTATTTAGTCTGATCAGTGGAACAATTCTAATTCTTAACACTGGGCTAAAATATAGGGTAATTTATTTTATTGTCAGCAAGAACACTACTGTTATTCCCCAAACGTATTTTATTATTCCACTTCTTCAAAATGTTTCCAGTGTAACCACATATTTGAATTCTGATATGCCTACTTGTTTCTTTGAAAATGAATGATATGAGACTATGCAATGCAATGGCGTCACACCATCCAAATGGCACATCCGACAGCATGTTCAAATCAAACAGAAATTGGCCCTTACAAAATTTGAGGCGAAAAGCGATGCGGTACAAAGCTCAATTTGAGGCTCCGCGATTGCGTCACACCATCCATACGGCGCCTCCGACCAAATTTTCGGATCAAGCAGAAATGAGCTTGTACACAATGATGCGGTATGGAGCTTGATTTGGCATCTGCAAGCCTGTGGAGGCTCCGCAATTGAGTCAAACCCTCTGTACGGAGCCTCCGAACCACATTGCCAGATCAATCATGAATCGGTTTGAACCCTTTGCAAACATGTTGTGCAGTTTGCAGATGTGTCACTACCAACTCATGCTACTAAGAAATACCACAAGGTGGCAGCCGTTCACTGTGAAAAGACAGGCAATTCATACACTTGTTAGTTCTATCATGGCCAAACTGTAGTCGATGACGGGCTATGGGAAAGTCTAGCCCAACCTTCCTTTTATGTTATTTTCATAGGTAGACTGGCTCTGGCAGCCAAAACAGCCAAATACTCCAGCTACACATGAATCGATTCTCAATTGCGATACGGTTCTAGTATTTCATACCACATGAAAATAATTTCACAAGTGCAAAATATACACTTACTGTACATGGTTTTAGCCGGCTTTAACACAGTTGCAGCAGACTGTATTTTTCAGTGACAGCACCTTTCTCAAGGCCTTCTTCCGTTACGCACAGGGGTTCGGAGCATGCTAGGTAGCTAATTAGCAAAGGTGGTCCCTCTGGCTTGCGGTCCAAACACTTAAAAGACACACCCTATCCCCTCAGCCCTCAAATTAAGTGGACACTTCTGATGACGTCTGATGAGTTGACACTTGCAGGGCGAGGGAATAATTTATTGATTTTAAATGGACCGCTATTGCCCGGAGCATGCTAGGCTATCACTCGTTCATACCAAGGATGTGTTTTCTGTCATTATGGAACTGTTATGTGTGCCTTATATGCGCTACAGTCAATTATGATTGCATTTCATATCTTGGCTAGAAGACAACGCCTCCGCAGACATCGAATGTTAGCCATCCTAGTATATCAGGTCAATCGAAAATTACAATGTATAAGTGTGATGTCAGGGAAAGTTATATGCGCAAGCTAACGTTTCCAAAAGCCAACCAAACAAAGACATCATTACTTTTATGTGTTTGAGCCGTCATGTGCATTAGTAGCATAATTTCTAACTTATTTACATTCGTTTCTACTTACACTTGCATGCTGACTTCTCCATAGTAATGATTTGTGTTACATTTTGCCTGACTTAGCGGATATACAATCATCGCAAATTGAATTATGGGGCATTTCAGACCCCGGAGTGAACATAATTGTACACTCGCAAACTCGATCAAAAATGAGGGCTGAGGGGCTTACGTTGTCAACTTTCCTTGATTGGCTAATCATTTGGACCAACGACAAAGATGGCCGCGGGGATTCCCTCAAGAGCATAAGGCGAGGGTAAGTGGAGGAGTGTGTGTCTTTTATGAGTTTGAAACGCAGCCTCGGTCTTCCATAAACACGAGCTGTAACATGGATATATGGCCGTGTGGGAACACTAGCCCTACCCCTACAAAGGTGAGTATCAATTTAACAAAAATTATTTATCGCTGATATGATCATATTGCTTAACAAAAGACATGTGTAAGGCAATGGAACAGAGTCATGATCAAGAGCTAGGGAAAGTCTATAATCAGGTTAATTGACACACAAAGATGAATGTAAAATGGCAGGAATATAATTTGGTTAATTTGTTTAATCCAAAAGTATTTATTATTGTTTGTTTTATTAACCCTCTTTCAACTGCTATGCAGTAGCCTACTGTTTGGAAGCAGTTGGGGTCAACTGTTACATCGCATGTTGTCCTCCCTCCATCCAACCAGATGACAAAGCCGTCTCTTATCTACTCCAACACGCTGTACTACTGCTCCAGCAGTTCTGTGGTTATTGTTCACACAGCAGTTGGTGTCCTTAAAAATACTGATTAAGGCCAGAGGCTAAAATGACCTTTTTGCATGTTCTTATCTATTTTGAGATTTTTTAGTATGTTGGTCCATTAATATTAAAAAATAAAATAAAGTTAAAATGATGATGATGAATGTTAATTGTCATTAGTTTATCATGCCACCATCATCAAAATGTCATGAATTATAACCACTTTTAAATGGACATACATCTGTAATTTCAAAGCTCACTACAATGAATCACACATCATTTACAATCCCATTTCATAGAGAATGTTACAAAGTAGACTATATATGTATTAACTTACTTCGAAGAGATGGTGATTGGGTCTAAACATGTTTGACGTTTGGTTGTCTAAATTCACTGTCCTTGTCTTTAACTGTTATTTCCCGAAAGTCAGACTTTTCCCATATGCCAACACATTTTTCTAAGCCTCAGAAGCATCTGCATTCATCAAATTTGCATGGCTATCCTTAGAATTATTCTCCATACTTATCCATAGGGAATTGTTGATATGTTGTCAATCTTATTCTACATTACATTTACTTCTGAAAAAATTCATTTTATGTACCTTTCTTTAGTATTTTACAGATAGAAAGATGAAAAAAGTATGCATCCACAATGTGTAAGCCCGGTCCTGGAGTGTCTTAACGAAATGAAATCAAAATATTTAGACTATATTTAGACTAATATGCACATATTTAATGAGAACACTTAATTTGCATATTGTATACAATATTTCAGAAAAATTATAATACAAAAAAACGATTATATATGTGTCCACATTCAACTGATAAAAGTTTATTCTGATAGGGTGCAGTGCCTGGCCTTAAGTTTGTTTGAGCACAAGCAGTCTTAAAAATAATGTTATTAGGAAAATACAAAGAGACAACTAAGAAAGACACAGTGCTCAAATGAACAACAATCAATCATGGATAATGGCCATCATATTCAAATCCAGTTTGTTTGACAGGTAGTGTTTTTCTAGGGACAGTTCTAAATTTACTGGAAGGCTACAGGCCAGAAGGTTGCCAACCATCACGGACGAGTTCACTCTCCCTGCCTGTTTCATTACACTACGATCAAAGCCGGATGCAGACAATGATAAACTAGGGGGTAGTCAGATTTTCCACATTTTGATACCATATCTATAATTATATAAAATATACAGTACCAGTAAAAAGTTGAAACACCTAATTCAAGGGTTTTTCTTTATTTTTACTATTTTCTACATTGTAGAATAATAGTGAAGACAAACTATGAAATAACATATGGAATCATGTAGTAATCAAAAAGTAGCCACCCTTTGCCTTGACAGCTTTGCACACTCTTGGCATTCTCTCAACCAGCTTCATGAGGAAGTCACCTGGAATGCATTTCAATTAACAGGTGTGCCTTGTTGAAAGTTAATTTGTGGAATTTCTTTCCTTAATGTGTTTGAGCCAATCAGTTGTTGTGACAAGGTAGGGGTGGTATACAGACGATGGCCTTATTTGGTAAAAGACCAAGTACATTTTGAGAAACGACAGTCCATCATTACTACAAGACATTGAAGGTCAGTCAATCCGGAAAATTTCAAGAACTTTGAAAATTTCTTCAAGTGCAGTCGCAAAAATCATCAAGCGCTATGATGAAACTGGCTCTCATGAGGACCGCCACAGGAATGGAAGACCCAGAGTTACCTTTGCTGCAGAGGATAAGTTCATTAGAGTTACCAGCCTCAGAAATTGCAGCCCAAATAAATGCTTCACAGAGTTCAAGTAACAGACACATCTCAACATTAACTGTGTGAATCAGGCCTTCATGGTCGATTTGCTGCAAAGAAACCACTACTAAAGTACACCAATAGGAAGAAGAGACTTGCTTTGGCCAAGAAACATGAGCAATGGACATTAGACCGGTGGAAATCTGTCCTTTGGTCTGATGAGTCCAAATTTCAGATTTTTGGTTCCAACCGCCGTGTCTCTAAGACGGCGAGTAGGTGAACGGTTGATCTCTGCAGCTGTAGTTCCCACCAAACCATCTCAATTTGGTTGAGGTTGGGGGATTGTGGAGGCCAGGTAATCTGATGCAGCACTCCATCACTCTCGTTCTTGGTCGTTCTCGTTCTTGGTCAAATAGCCCTTACACAGCCTGGAGGTGTGTTTTGGGTCATTGTCCTGTTGAAAAACAAATGCTAATTACAAACCAGATGGGATGGCGTATCGCAGCAGAATGCTGTGCTAGCCATGCTGGTTAAGTGTGCGTTGAATTCTAAATAAATCACTGACAGTGTCACTAGCAAAGGACCTCCACACCATAGCACCTCCACACCATAACACCTCCACACCATAACACCTCCTCTTCCATGCTTTATGGTGGGAAATACACATGCAGAGATCATCCGTTCACCCACACACACAAATCTACACTTTGGACTCCAGACCAAAGGACAAATGTCCACCAGTCTAATGTCCATTGTTTGTGTTTCTTGGCCCAAGCAAATCTCTTATTATTATTGGTGTCCTTTAGTAGTGGTTTCTTTGCAGAAATTCGACCATGTAGGCTTGATTGAGAATGCTACTCATTGACTACAGCTCAGCGTTCAATACCATAGTGCCCTCAAAGCTCATCACTAAGCTAAGGACCCTGGGACTAAACACCTCCCTCTGCAACTGGATCCTGGACTTCCTGATGGGCCGTCCCCAGGTGGTAAGGGTAGATAACAACACATCAGCCACGCTGATCCTCAACACGGGGCCCCTCGGGTGCGTGCTCAGTCCCCTCCTTTACTCCCTGTTCACTCATGACTGCACGGCCAGGCACGACTCCAACACCATCATTAAGTTTGCTGATGACACAACAGTGGTAGGTAGACCTGATCACCGACAACGATGAGAGAGCCTATAGGGAGGAGGTCAGAGACCTGACCGTGTGGTGCAAGGACAACAACCTCTCCCTCAATGTGATCAAGACAAAGCAGCTGATCGTGGAATACAGGAAAAGGAGGACCGAGCACGCCCCCATTCTCACCAACAGGGCTGTAGTTGAGAAGGTTGAGAGCTTCTAGTTCCTTGGCGTCCACATCACCAACAAACTAACGTGGTCCAAGCACACCAAGACAGTCGTGAAGAGGGCGCATGACAAAACCTATTCCCCCTCAGGAAACTGAAAAGATTTGACATGGGTCCTCAGATCCTCAAAAGGTTTTACAGCTGCACCATCAAGAGCATCCTGATCGGTTGTATCACTGCCTGGTATGGCAACTGCTCAGCCTCCGACTGCAAGGCACTCCGGAGGGTAGTGCGTACGGCCCAGTACATCACTGGGGCCAAGCTTCCTGCCATCCAGGACCTCTATACCAGGCGGTGTAAGAGGAAGGCCATAAAAATATTCAAATACTCCAGCCCTCCTAGTCATAGACTGTTCTCTCTGCTACCGCACGGCAAGTGGTAGCGGAGCGCCAAGTCTAGGTCCAAAATGCTTCTAAACAGCTTCCACCCCCAAGCCATAAGACTCCTGAACAGCTAATCAAATGGCAACGCAGACTATTTGCATTGCCCCTCCACCCTCTTCTACCCTGCTGCTACTCTCTGTTATTATCTATGCATAGTCACTTTAATAACTCTACCTACATGTACATATTACCTCAATTAGCTCTACCACCGGTGCCCCCCCACATTGACTCTGTACCGGTACCCCCTGTATATAGCCCCGCTATTGTTATTTACTGATGCTCTTTAATTATTTGTTATTCTTATCTCTTACTTTTTTTGTTAGGTATTTTCTTAAAACTGCATTGTTGGTTAAGGTCTTCACCTGTTGTATTCAGCGCATGTGACAAATACAATTTGATTTGATTTCACACAGTCACCTCTGAACAGTTGATGTTGAGATGTGTCTGTTACTTGAACTCTGTGAAGCATTTATTTGGGTTGCAATTTCTGAGGCCGGTAACTCTAATGAACTTATCCTCTGCAGCAGAGGTAACTCTGGGTCTTCCATTCCTGTGGTGGTCTTCATGAGAACAAGTTTCATCAAAGTGCTTGATGGTTTTTGCGACTACACTTTCAATGTTCTTGAAATGTTCCGTATTGACTGACCTTCATGACTTGAAGTAATGATCGACTGTCGTTTCTCTTTGCTTATTTGAGCTGTTATTGCCATAATATAGACTTAGTCTTTTAGCTCTATTTGGTATCTTCTGTATACCCCCGCTACCTTGTCACAACACAACTGGTTGGCTCAAATGCATTAACTTTTAAGAAGGCACACCTGTTAATTGAAATGCATTCCAGGTGACTACCTCATGAAGCTGGTTGAGAGAATGCCAAGCGTGTGCAAAGCTGTCATCAAGGCAAAGGGTGGCTATTTGAAGAATAAAAAATATTTTGTTTAACACTTTTTTTGGTTACTACATTATTCCATATGTGTTATTTCATAGTTTTGATGTCTTCACTACAGTTGTGGCCAAAAGGTTTGAGAATGACACAAATATACATTTTCACAAAGTCTGCTGCCTCAGTTTGTATGGTGGCAATTTGCATATACTCCAGAATGTTATGAAGAGTGATCAGATGAATTGCAATTAATTGCAAAATCCCTCTTTGCCATGCAAATGAACTGAATCCCCCAAAAACATTTCCACTGCATTTCAGCCCTGCCACAAAAGGACAAGCTGACATCATGTCAGTGATTCTCTCGTTAACACAGGTGTGAGTGTTGACAAGGCTGGAGATCACTCTGTCATGCTGATTGAGTTCGAATAACAGACTGGAAGCTTGAAAAGGAGGGTGGTGCTTGGAATCATTGTTCTTCCTTTGTCAATCATGGTTACCTGCAAGGAAACACGTGCCATCATCATTGCTTTGCACAAAAAGGGCTTCACAGGCAAGGATATTGCTGCCAGTAAGATTGCACCTAAATCAACCATTTATTGGATTATGAAGAACTTCAAGGAGAGCGGTTCAATTGTTGTGAAGAAGCTTCAGGGCGCCCAAAAAAGTCCAGCAAGCGCCAGGACCATCTCCTAAAGTTGATTCAGCTGCGGGATCGGGGCACCACCAGTACAGAGCTTGCTCAGGAATGGCAGCAGGCAGGTGTGAGTGCATCTGCACGCACAGTGAGGCGAAGACTTTTGGAGGATTGCCTGGTGTCAAGAAGGGCAGCAAAGAAGCCACTTCTCTCCAGGAAAAACATCAGGGACAGACTGATATTCTGCAAAAGGTACAGGGATTAGACTGCTGAGGACTGGGGTAAAGTCATTTTCTCTGAATCCCCTTTCCGATTGTTTGGGGCATCCAGAAAAAAGCTTGTCCAGAGAAGACAAGGTGAGCGCTACCATCAGTCCTGTGTCATGCCAACAGTAAAGCATCCTGAGACCATTCATGTGTGGGGTTGCTTCTCAGCCAAGGAAGTGGGCTCACTCACAATTTTGCCTAAGAACACAGCCATGAATAAAGAACGGTACCAACACATCCTCTGAGAGCAGCTTCTCCCAACTATCCAGGAACAGTTTGGTGACGAACAATGCCTTTTCCAGCATGATGGAGCAACTTTTTTTTTTACCCCTTTTTTCTCCCCAATTTCGTGGTATCCAATTGGTAGTAGTTAGTCTTGTCTCATTGCTGCAACTCCCGTACAACTCGGGAGAGGCGAAGGTCTCGAGCCATGCGTCCTCCGAAACACAACCCAACCTAGCCGCACTGCTTCTTGACACAACGCATATCCAACCCGGAAGCCGGTTGCACCAATGTGTCAGAGGAAACACCGTACACCTGGCGACCTGGTCAGCGTGCACTGCGCCCGGCCCGCCACAGAAGTCGCTAGTGCGCAATGAGACAAGGATATCCCTGCCTGCCAAGCCCTCCCTAACCCGGACGACGCTGGGCCAATTGTGAGTCGCCCCATGGACCTCCCGGTCGTGGCCAGCTGCGACAGAGCCTGGGCTCGAACCCAGAGTCTCTGGTGGCACAGACCACTGTGCCACCCGGGAGGCCCCATGATGGAGCACCTTGCCATAAGGCAAAAGTGATACCTAAGTGGCTCGGGGAACAGAACATTGATATTTTGGGTCCATGGCCAGGAAACTCCCCAGACCTTAATCCCATTGAGAAATTGTGCTCAATCCTCAAGAGGCGGGTGGACAAAAACCCACAAATTCTGACAAACGCTAAGCATTGATTATGCAAGAATGGGCTGCCATCAGTCAAGATATGTCCCAGAAGTTAATTGACAGCATGCCAGGGCGGATTGCAGAGGTCTTGAAAAAGAAGGGTCAACACTGCAAATATTGACTCTTTGCATCAACTTCATGTAATTGTCAATAAAAGCCTTTGACACCTATGAAATGCATGTAATTATACTTCTGTATTCCATAGTAACATCTGACAAAAATATCTAAAGACACTGAAGCAGCAAACTTTGTCGAAATTAATATTTGTGTCATTCTCAAAACTTTTGGCCACGACTGTATTATTCTACAATGTAGAAAATAGAACAAATAAAGAAAAACCCTTGAATGAGTAGGTGTTCTAAAACTTTTGAATGGTACTGTATGCCACCAACATGTTTCTGTGCCAATGCACCAGATAACCAATAAACAAAGCATACCTACCAACTTCGGGCACTTCAATATCATTTCGTGTTTTCAGCACCACAATAAATAGACTATGTCAATCTCGACAGAGAGAAAATACATCCATCCCTACCTTGAAGGCCTACCCAGTATCGAAGACTTGACTTGACAATCTCTAAATGTCGTTAAACTTTTTGTTTTTTTATAACAGATGTCTCTTTTCATTCATCAAATGAGCGCTGCACAGTTTGGATTGATCAATTGATTGATTTTATTTGTCAGTAATAAACTTTAATGTGTGTGTATTTATTTTTAAGTGGATTGCAGGATTGCACAATAAAGTCGGTGACTTATTTCCTACGTGATCCCTATTTTTTTCCCCCCCGAAATACATATACAATTACATAGATAAAGACCAACAAAATGCTCCACCTCCAGATAAGTTTAGCTCAGAAAAAAAAACATCCTCTCACTGTCAACTGCGTTTATTGTCAGCAAACTTAACGTGTAAATATTTGTATGAACATAAGATTCAACAACTGAGACATAAACTGAACAAATTCCACAGACATGTGACTAACAGAAATTGAATAATGTGTCCCTGAACAAAGGGGGGGGGGGGTCAAAATCCAAAGTAACAGTCAGTACCTGGTGTGGCCACCAGCTGCATTAAGTACTGCAGTGCATCTTCTCATAGACTGCACCAGATTTGCCAGTTCTTGCTGTGAGATATTACCCCACTCTTCCACCAAGGCACCTGCAAGTTCACGGACATTTCTGGGGGGAAATGGCCCTAGCCCTCACCCTCCGATCCAACAGGTCCCAGATGTGCTCAATGGGATTGAGATCCAGGCTCTTCGCTGGCCATGGCAGAACACTGACATTCCTGTCTTGTAGGAAATCACGCACAGAACGAGCAGTATAGCTGGTGGCATTGTCATGCTGGAGGGTCATGTCAGCGCACAGCGTTGAGATTGCCTGCAATGACAACAAGCTCTGTCCGATGATGCGACACACCGCCCCAGACCATGACGGACCCTCCACCTCCAAATCGATCCCGCTCCAGAGTACAGGCCTCATGTTACACTCATTCGACGATAAATGCGAATCCGACCATAAACCCTGGTGAGATAAAACCACAACTTGTCAGTGAAGAGCACTTTTTGCCAGTGTCCTGTCTGGTCCAGTGACGGTGGGTTTGTGCTCATAAGCGACGTTGTTGCAGGTGATGTCTAGTGAAGGCCTCCCTTACAACAGGCCTACAAACACTTTTTTTTCTTTTTTTTAACCTTTATTTAACTATGCAAGTCAGTTAAGAACAAATCATTTTTTCTAATGACGGCCTAGGAACAGTGGGTTAACTGCCTTGTTCAGGGGCAGAACGACAGTTTTTTACCTTGTCAGCTCGGGGATTCGATCTTGCAACCTTTGGGTTACTAGTCCAACGCTCTAACCACTAGGCTACCTACCGCCTCATTGCGGGCAGTCTGGAGGACTGATGGAGAGATTGTGCGTTCCTGGTGTAACTCGGGCAGTTGTTGTTGCCATCCTGTACCTGTCCTGCAGGTGTGATGTTCGGATGTACCGATCCTGTGCAGGTGTTTTTAATGTGGTCTGCCATTGTGAGGATGATCAGCTGTCCGTTCTGTCTCCCTGTAGAGCTGTCTTAGGTGTCTCACAGTACAGACATTGCAATTCATTGCCCTGGCCACATCTGCAGTCCTCATGCCTCCTTGCAGTATGCCTAGGGCACATTCACGCAGATGAGCAGGGACCCTGGGCATCTTTCTTTTGGTGTTTTTCAGAGTCAGTAGAAAAGCCTCTTTAGTGTCCTAAGTTTTCATAACTGTGACCGTAATTGCCTACCGACACTGTTAGTGTCTTAACGACCGTTCCACAGGTGCATGTTCGTTAATTGTTTATGGTTCATTGAACACGCATGGGAAACGGTTTTTAAACCTTTTACAATGAAGATCTGTGAAGTTATTTGGATTTTTACGAATTATCTTTTAAAGACAGGGTCCTGAAAAAGGGATGTTTCTTTTTTGCTGAGTTTATAAGGGGGAGTTAAAGTTTAAATTCTTACAAGCGTGTTATGGTCTGTAGCTTATTCTTTAGATGTTTGGGGCTGCTGTTGATCCATGATGTGCAGGCATAATCAAAGTAACACTGGACTCGCGTAGTTGCCTGAGTCTTTTATGGTGTCTATAGCTAGGTTTCCATTCAATTGGTGACAGATTTTCATGCAAATATTCTAAAAATAAAAATAAATAATTATATATATATATATATATATATTCTAAAATCTGCATAAAAACAATATACGCATTTTCCCATCAGAGTTGTTTCCATCAAATTACTTGTTGCAGATAAAAGTCTATTTAAATATGTAGTGCACATAAAAATAACTTTTGTCGTTAAATTCTCATGTACCGAATAAAAAGTTAATGGGTTTCCATTGCATTTTTAACTCTAGGCCTACTGATGGTTTTGTCCGAATTGTTTTTGCATACAGTGCCTTGCAAAAGTTTTCATCCCCCTTGGCGGTTTTCCCATTTTGTTGCATTACAACTTGTAATTTAAATAGATTTTATTTGGATTTCATGTAATGGACATACACAAAATAGTCAAAATTGGTGAAGTGAAATCCCCAAAATAAGCAAAGACATTTTGTGTTCACCAAAAGGCATGTGGGAGACTCCCCCAAACTTATGGAAGAAGGTACTCTGGTCAGATGAGACTAAAATGTGGCTTTTTGGCCATCAAGGAAAATGCTATGTCTGGCGCAAACCCAACACCTCTCATCACCCCGAGAAAACCATTCCCATGGTGGTGGCAGCATCATGCTGTGGGGATGTTTTTCATCGGCAGGGACTGGGAGACTGGTCAGAATTGAAGGAATGATGGATGGCGCAGGGACATTCTTGAGGGAAACCTGTTTGTCTTCCAGAGATTTGAGACTGGGATGGAGGTTCACCTTCCAGCAGGACAATGACCCTAAGCATACTGCTAAAGCAACACTTGAGTGGTTTAAGGGGAAACATTTTAAATGTCTTGGAATGGCCTAGTCAAAGTCCAGACCTCAATCCAATTGAGAATCTGTGGTATGACTTAAAGATTGCTGTACACCAGCGCAACCCATCCAACTTGAAAGAGCTGGAGCAGTTTTGCCTTGAAGAATGGGCAAAAATCCCAGTGGCTAGATGTGCCAAGCTTATAGAAACATACCCCAAGAGACTTGCAGCTGTAATTGCTGTAAAAGGTGGTTCTACAAAGTATTGACTTTGGGGGGGTGAATAGTTACGCACGCTCCAAGTTTTCAGTTTTTATGTATTATTTCTTGTTTGTGTCACAATAAAAATATGTTGCATCTTCAAAGTGGCAGGCATGTTGTGTAAATCAAATGATACAAACCCCCCAAAAATCCATTTTAATTCCAGGTTGTAAGGCAACAAAACAGGAAAAATGCCAAAGGGGTGTATACTTTCCCTAGCCACTGTAGGTATAGCGAATGTGCCCACTCTGGTATTGGCATGAGTGCTCTAGCCTACAGCTTACAGATACAGTGTGGGTATAGCTTACTACAGAGCTAGTTAACTATATTCTTACAGGAGCCAGATGTAAAAAAGGTTAATTGCAGTGGGGCCGGACATTTTCCATATGCAATTATTCTTTGGAAGAAATGTATTAAGAAAGCTACGCACAACCACCAATTAAGCACTTTTCCTAATTTTATATGAATGGACGAGAAAGCACTATCAACACTTGTAGGTTCCCAACGGTAAGCCTTGTGTTCTAGATGACTTGACTATAGAGTGGGAGACAAATCTCTACACTCTTGACTCCATTTATATTTGGGTGTCTGTAACTAGCCAAGCCGCCAAGGAGTTGTTCATATTTGTGGACAAATTACTTGTCATGGCAACTGCAAACAAGTACAAGCCCATTCAATACCCCTTCATATCCGGCCACGGTTGAGTTATATGGAGCACCCACATACATCTTTCCCAACAATCTCAAAGTCGTTCTTTTTCCTCGCCTGATTTAATTGGTTTTTCGGTGTGATGTCGACTGTTTTTTCTCCTGCTGCTTTCTAGATGGAAAAATGCAGGGCTCCCTGTATGACTTCAGCATTCCTAGAGAGGACAGCCACACTCTGCAAATTCTTATGGACGCCTTCCGCTTTCAAAAAATGGACACATCTACAGTGATTTGGCATGGGTCCTCCGATCCTCAAAAAGTTCTACAGCTGCACCATCGAGAGCATCCCGACTGGTTGCATCACTGTTTGGTATGGCAACTGCTCTGCATCCGACTGCAAGGCGCTACAGAGGGTAGTGCGCAATGTTCCCGAGGGGAGCTGCGCACTGTCTCGCAGAAGAAATATCAGCCCCTCAGAGAAGCAAGAGATTGAACTTCACTGAACTTTCTAGAGTTTCCCCTTTTAGTTAACACTATTAACGTTTCGCTCTACTCTGGGAATTATTCTCGAATCAACTCAATATTAGCCACTTTCAATGTAACATACCGAAACAAAACAAACTATACAAGACATTATAAAAGACAGCTGTGCAAGAGATTTTCTTCTAGGCAGATCGCATTGGAGTAGGATTCTATTGCATTGACAAGCATGACTCAGGCCCGTACTCTACACAGACCGGTGCGTTATAACCAGTCAGAGCTGCAGTAGACCTATATGCAAATAGTCATTGCAATATATGGATCTGTGTCATTTACTTTGAAATGGACTGTATTTACAGCATGAGCTGCCGCCAGATCAAAACGAGAGCTGAATGTAGCCACCTGTGCACATTTGTTCATGTTCTTTGCTAGTTAGTGAGTTATTAGCCCAGTTATACCTAATTTCTAGTCAACACTGGATGAGTTTTTGCTTCCTACAAGAGCACAAAATGTGTGCCTTTCTAGCCATCTTTGAAAAGTTAGTCAGGTAAAGAGCTTTGTTTTATGTCTTAAAGGGGCAGTGTTATATTTTTTAGTAGCCAATAGGCGGAGGGTAGCATAATTTGTCTGATTCTCTGTAATAATGGTATGGGAATAATAATGAATTATATTTAGTAAAGTGGTTTCTTGCATCTGCATACGCCATTCCAAGATCGCGTAGCAGTTGGACGTGTGTTTTGTCTTGTCCAGTTTTGTTCCATGTAAATATAGTTTTTTCCCGTATATTGTTCGTATATATTTTAATCTCACTTTCCATCTACGGACTGAATATACTCTCCTGCAACCTGCCTCACCCAATGTGGTACTGATCTGCTCTGTTTATACTTTAGAACCGGAAACCTTATCAGAAGCTAGCCAGCTAACTAGCTAGCCACTGCTAGTGGTCTTCACCGTTAACTCGGACACCAGCAAGCCTCAGCTCGGTCAATACCTGCCAGTCTGCACAGCGTGATATCAACCCAGAGCATATCGGACTGCTTTTTGTCTACCACATCTCCAGATTTCTACCGCAAGCTATGAACCTTTACACCGGATCATCGCAGCTAACTAGCCGCAATCCGAGTGGCTACTCCTGGCTAACGTCTCTGTCCCGACGCAAGCACCAGTTAGCCTTGAGCTAGCCTCGAGCTAGGCCCATCTCACGGCTAGCCGAAGAGGTCCACCTGCCAATTCTTGGTCTACAATACCTCTTTTGCCGATTTGACCTGGACCCTTTACTGGCGACACGGAGCCCCGCCAATCCATCACGACTGGTCTGCCGACGTAAACGTCCGAGGTGTTTTCAAAAGGCTCTTCCGTTGCGATGTCGCCGGAGGCCCATCTGCTAGCCCCGGCCCGCTAGCTATCTGAATCGCCATGTCTGCAGCTCGCCGAGCATAGCAGCGACTACTGAATCGGCTCCCTGACTCCTCTATTGCTACTCATTGGACATTATGATTACTCAGCTACACATGCCTCTCTCTAATGTCAATATGCCTTGTCTATTGCTGTTTTGGTTAGTGATTGTCTTATTTCACTGTAGAGCCCCCAGCCCTGCCCAATATGCCTTCGATAGCCCTTTTGTTCCACCCACCACACATGCTAGGACCTTAACTGGTGCCTCTAGAGACAAAACTTCTCATCGTCACTCAATGCCAAGGTTTACCTCCACTGTACTCACATCCTACGATTCCCTTGTCTGTACATTATGCCTTGAATCTATTCTTCCACACCCAGAAATCTTCTCCTTTTACACTCTGTTCTGAATGCACTAGACGACCAGTTCTTATAGCCTTTAGCCGTACCCTAATCCTACCCCTCCTCTGTTGCTATGGTGATTTAGAGGTTAACCCAGGCCCTGCAGCCAACAGCACCACTCCCATTCCCCAGGCACTCTCATTTGTTGACTTCTGAAACCTTAAAAGCCTTGGTTTCATGCATGTTAACATTAGAAGCATCCTCCCTAAGTTTGTTTTATTCAGTGCTTTAGCACACTCCGCCAACCCAGATGTCCTAGCCGTGTCTGAATCTTGGCTTAGGAAGGCCATCAAAAATCCTGACATTTCCATCCCCAACTACAACATTTTCCAATAAGATAGAACTGCCAAAGGGGGCGGAGTTGCAATCTACTGCAGAGAGAGCCTGCAGAGTTCTGTCATACTATCCAGGTCTGTGCCCAAACAATTCAAGCTTCTACTTTTAAAAATCCACCTTTCCAGAAACAAGTCTCTCACCATTGCCGCTTGTTGTAGATCCCCCTCAGCCCCCAGCTGTGCCCTGTACACCATATGTGAATTGATTGCCCCCCATCTATCTTCAGTGGTCGTATTGTTAGGTGACCTAAAGTGGGATATGCTTAACACCCCAGCCTTCCTACAATCTAAGCTAGATACCCTCAATCTCACACAAATTATCAAGGAACCTACCAGGTACAACCCTAAATCCATAACCATGGGCACCCTCTTAGATATCATCCTGACCAACTTGCCCTCAAAATACACCTCTGCTATCTTCAACCAGGATCTCAGCGATCACTGCTTCATTACCTGTGTCTGTAATGGGTCCGCGGTCAAACGACCACCCCTCATCACTGTCAAACGCTCCTTAAAACACTTCAGCGAGCAGGCCTTTCTAATCGACCTGGCCCGGGTATCCTGGAAGGATAATGACCTCATCCTGTCAGTAGAGGATGCCTGGTTGCTCTTTAAAAGTGCTTTCCTCACCATCTTAAATAAGCATGCCCCATTCAAAAAATGTAGAACTAAGTACAGATATAGTCCCTGGTTCACCCCAGACTTGACTGCCCTTGACCAGCACAAAAACATCCTGTGGCATTCAGCATTAGCATCAAATAGCCCCCGCGATATGCAACTTTTCAGGGAAGTCAGGAACCAATATACACAGTCAGTTAGGAAAGCTAAGGCTAGCTTTTTCAAACAGAAATTTGCATCCTGTAGCACTAATTCAAAAAAGTTTTGTGACACTGTAAAGTCCATGGAGAATAAGAGCAGCTCCTCCCAGCTGCCCACTGCACTGAGGCTAGGAAACACTGTCACCACCGATACATTTACGATAATCGATAATTTCAATAAGCATTTTTCTACGGGTGGCCATGCTTTCCACCTGGCTACCCCTACCCTGGCCATCAGCTCTGCACCCCCTGCAGCAACTTGCCCCCCTCCCCCCGCTTCTCCTTCACCCAAATCCAGACAGTTGATATTCTGAAAGAGCTGCAAAATCTGGATCCCTACAAATCAGCTGGGCTAGACAATCTGGACCCTCTCTTTCTAAAATTATCAGCCAAAATTGTTGCAACCCCTATTACTAGACTGTTCAACCCCTTTCGTATCGTCTGAGATCCCCAAAGATTGGAAAGCTGCCGCGGTCATTCCTCTCTTCAAAGGGGGTGACACTCTAGACCCAAACTGTTATACACCTATATCCATCCTGCCCTGCCTTTCTAAAATCTTCGAAAGCCAAGTTAACAAACAGATCACCGACCATTTCGAATCCCACCGTACCTTCTCCACTATGCAATCTGGTTTCCGAGCTGGTCATGGGTGCACCTCAGCCTCGCTCAAGGTCCTAAACGATATCATAACCGCCATCGATAAGACAGTACTGTCGACCTGGCCAAGGCTTTCGACTCTGTCAATCACCGCATTCTTATCGGCAGACTCAATAGCCCTGGTTTCTCAAATGACTGCCACGCCTGGTTCACCAACTACTTCCAAGACAAAGTTCAGTGTGTCACATCGGAGGGCCTGTTGTCGAGACCTCTAGCAGTCTATGGGGGTGCCACAGAGTTCAATTCTCGGGCCGACTATTTTCTCTGTATACATCAATGATGTCACTCTTGCTGCTGGTGATTCTCTGATCCACCTCTACGCAGACGACACCATTCTATATACATCTGGCCCTTCTTTGGCCACTGTGTTAACAAACCTCCAAACGAGCTTCAATGCCATACAACACTCCTTCCGTGGCCTCCAACTGCTTTTAAATGCTAGTAAAACTAAATGCATGCTCTTCAACCGATTGCTGCCCGCACCTGCCCACCCAACTAGCATCACTACTCTGGACGGTTCTGACTTAGAATATGTGGACAACTACAAATACCTAGGTGTCTGGTTAGACTGTAAACTCTCCTTCCAGACTCACATTAAGCATCTCCAATCCAAAATGAAATCTAGAATCGGCTTCCTATTTCGCAACAAATCCTCCTTCACTCATGCTGCCAAACATACAGTCGTAAAACTGATTTTCCTACCGATCCTTGACTTCGGCGATGTCATTTACAAAATAGCCTCCAACACTCTATTCAGCAAACTAGATGTAGTCTATCACAGTGCCATCCGTTTTGTCACCAAAGCCCCATAGACTACCCACTACTGTGAACTGTATGCTCTCGTTGGCTGGCCCTCGCTACAGATTTGTCACCAAACCCACTGGCTCCAGGTCATCTATAAGTCTTTGCTAGGTAAAGCCCCGCCTCATCTCAGCTCACTGGTCACCATAGCAACACCCACCCGTAGCACGCGCTCCAGCAGGTGTATTTCACTGGTCATTCTCAAAGCCAACACTTCCTTTGGCCGCCTTTCCTTCCAGTTCTCTGCTGCCAATGACTGGAATGAATCGCAAAAATCACTGAAGCTGGAGTCTTATATCTCTCCCTCTAACTTTAAGCATCAGCTGTCAGAGCAGCTTACCGATCCCTGTACCTGTACACAGCCAATCTGTAAATAGCACACCCAACTACCTCATCCCCATATTGTTATTTATCTTCTTGCGCTTTTGCACCCCAGTATCTCTACTTGCACATCATCATCTGCACATCTATCACTCCAGTGTTAATGCTAAATTGTAATTATTTTGCCTCTATGGCCTATTTATTGCCTTACCTCACTACTCTTCTACATTTGCACACACTGTACATAGATTTTTCTATTGTGTTATTGACTGTACGTTTGTTTGTGTAACTCTGTGTTGTTTTTGTCGCACTGCTTTGCTTTATCTTGGCCAGGTCGCAGTTGTAAATGAGAACTTGTTCTCAACTGGCCTACCTGGTTAAATAAAGGTAAAATAAAAAAATCAAACAACGCAACATTTTCAGTCATCTCCTTTTTTGAAGGACAAGTGCATAAACATGTTAATGACAAGCACTGCATGTTTTGCTTTTCTTCAAAAGTCTCATGGAATGTAGGCCTACATTGAAGTTGCACAGAATTTTCACAATGTTCAAGTTTGCGCTCAGCAAATGTGAAATTGCTCAGTGACGATTTTTTTTGGAGGGAACATTGGTAGTGCTTACGGCCGAGTACATCACTGGGGCCAAGCTTTCTGCCATCCAGGACCTCTAAACCAGGCGGTGTCAGAGGAAGGCCCTAAAAATTGTCAGACTCCAGCCTCCCAAGTCATAGACTGTTCTCTCTGCTACCGCACTGTAAGTTCCCAGTCTAGGTCCAAAAGGCTCCTTAATAGTTTCTACCCCCAAGCCATAAGACTGCTAAACAGTTAATCAAATGGCTACCTGGACTATTTGCAATGCCCTTTTTTTTACACTACTGCTACTCGCTGTTATTATCTATGCATAGTCAGTTTACTCCTCCCTACATGTACATATTATCTCAATTACCTCAACTAACCAGTACCCCTTGTATATAGCCTTGTTATTATTTGTTTTTTTAGCAAATATTTACTTACGTACTCTAAAAAAACTCTGCATTGTTGGTTAAGGGCTTGTTGTATTCGGCACATGAGACAAAACATTTACATTTTATATTATGAAATAATCTTTCTTCATGAAAAAATATATCTGTGGTGGCCTATCAGTAAAGACCCATGGCCATAGTTATCACTTGTTGCCTTATTGTTGTGTTACCCTTAGATCTCCTCTTGCGTCTAGCCCTATAAATGCTGTCAAGAAAGCCTACACATACTGTATGACCAGTCTACATCAAGGTGAGGGGGAAGAATCCACATTTTGAGCTACAGAAAGGGACACCAGAAGCCTCATCCTGGGACCTCTAATGCTAAAAGCAACAGTTCAAGGCTCTGAGACCGTGAATGGACGCACACCACTGCAGTGTAAGCACAGGTCAAAGAGGAACTTTTTTAGCATGTTGAGATAATGGCCTTGTTATTCCCAGTAAGCGTACTTGTGAATGTATCGAGTTTCGACATTTGGCAATGACTGTCACGACTTCCGCCGAAGTTAGTCCCTCTCCTTGTTCGGGCGGCGTTCGGCGGTCGAAGTCACTGACCTTCTAGCCATCGCTGATCCACTTTTCATTTTCCATTGGTTTTGTCTTGTCTTCCATCACACCTGGTTCCAATTCCATCAATTACATGTTGTGTATTTAACCCTCTGTTCCCCCTCATGTCCTTGTTGGTAATTGTTTCTTGTAGTGCTTATGCACGGTATGCTGGTATTTACCGGGTTTTGTTTGACCCATTTATTGTTTTGTTCTGTTGACGGTGGTTTATGGATATTAAATGACATCGTTGTAAATCAGTTTTCGCTCTCCAGCGCCTGACTTCTCTGCCGCCAGTATGCATTGCACTACAATGACAGTGACCTACAGTGCTCTCAGAAAGTATTCACTGCCCTTGTTTCTCTGCTAAAACAGGAGCAATAAAGGACTAGTTCACACATTTTGTGGGGGGGAATATAATATTATATATATTTGTATTTATTTATCAGGGACCTTCAGCACCCCATACATTTTTCAAATGCAAATAGTACTTTCGGTAGTGCTCAAAGCAGGCCATTCCGAAGGCAGCATTTATTATTCAAACTCGAAGCAATGAGCGCAATCAGCCCTCCATGACAACATAATCAGAAACAACAGAGTAGGCTGATAAGTCCTTAAGTTTTGGGTTATGCTCATGTAAAACAGTTTGGCTAATCTAGATTTCCATACTTCCAAGTCCTATTCTTGAAGATCAAGGGGTATAACATTAACTGGAAATCTGACACTGTTTTTTGTTTTATGTAAAGATATAGCCTAATCATATTATTATCTGTAGTAGAAGCCTACGTAACCAACCCATAAAGTAAAATGCAACATCCATTTATTGCCAGCTATTTATGGCCAGCTGCAATGCATGTCGTTCAACTGGTAATATTAATTTGTATCTTCTTCTAATGCCTCTTGAGCAGATTAATGTTTATTGGGATGAGTCTTGTCCTTGAGGCAGAACTGAGCGAATTCTGCTAGATAGCCAATGTCGACTGTATACTGAACAAAAACATGCAACAATTTCAAAGACTTTACTGAGTTTCAGTTCATAGAAGGAAATCAGTCTATTTAAATCAATTCATTAGGCCCTAATCTATGGATTTCACATGACTGGGCAGGGGCGCAGCCATGGATGGTCCTGGGAGGGCATAGGTCCACCCACTAGGGAGCCAGGCCCAGCCAATCAGAATGATTTTTTTTCCCCCACAAAGGGGCTTTTTTTCAGACAGAAATACTCCCCAGCTTCCCCACTCCCCCTCATCAGACAATCCCGCAGGTGAAGAAGCCGTATGTGGAGGTCCTGGGCCGGCGTGGTTACACGTGGTCTGCGGTTGTGAGGCCAGTTGGATGTACTGCCAAATTCTCTAAAACAATGTTGGAGGTGACTTATGGTAGAGAAATTAACATTAAATTATCTGGAAACAGCTCTGTTGGACATTCCTGCAGTCAGCATGCCAATTGGAAGCTCCCTCAAAACTTGAGACATCTGTGGCATTGTGTTGAGTGACAAAACTGCACATTTTAGTGTCCTTTTATTATCCCAGCACAAGGTGCACCTGTGTAATGATCATGCCGTTTAATCAGCTTCTTGATATGCCACACCTGTCACGTGGCTGGATTATCTGGCTAAGGAGAAATGCTCACTAACAGGGATGTAAATAGGGTTGCCAACTGTCCCGTATTAGCCGGGATGTCCCTTATATTGGGCTAAATTGGTTTGTCCCATACGGGACCTCCCTTGTCTCGTATATTCATCCAATCACAGTGTTGTGTAAACGCTCCAATTCCTGCAAAGTAATTTCTGTTATTGTTCGGTCGGTTTGGCATATCAAGGAAATATGGATAAACCTGCAAAAAAGAAAAGACTGTACAGCTACAACAAACAATGTGAGGCAAAAAAGACGTGGGTTAAGGATGTCAGTGGTGACTCGATGAAAACTTTCTGTACTTTATGCGTCGGGAATTCTCAATTGGCCATGAAGGGGACAATGACCTAACTCAGCATGCATCCACAGAAATGCACAAGGCCACGCTAGCTAAAGGTGCTAGCAATATCGGTGCATTCTTCGTGACGTCTACTGCGGAAACTGACATAATTGGAAAAAACCTCTCCATTTACCAGTTATTGAGCAGAGCCAACAATCGCATTCTGAAAGCTAATTACCCAGCTCACATAGCTCATAATGCCTGCAAGCACGCTTGCGATCTGCGGTCAGTGGATATTGAGACAATTGTTTTACAGATCTACAGCCACTTATCAGTATCCGCTTCCCGAAGAGAGGAACTGCGTGCATTTTCTTTTGCTTTTGTTGACACTGAGTGGCGTGAAATTCTGCAACATGTTTGCACACGATGGCTCTCTTTGTCCAGCTGTCGATCGTCTCAAGCAAAGCTGGCCAGTTCTTACATCATACTTCAGGTCCCTAAGGGAGACCTGTCCTGTGGCACTGAATGGTATTTTTGAGTATGAAGAAAAAACGGAAGCTGCTGTGCTTTTTCTACAAAGTGGGTGTGTTTTTGACCAACTTGTAAAAAAGCTGGAGGAAACAACGCTCTGCATCACAGATGTTTACGAGGAAGTCCAAAAGTTCAAAATGTAAGATGCTTCAGCTGAAACAGGACAGTTTTCTTTCTGAGTAGACCAAGCAGCTGATGGACAAACAATTGTCAGCACAAAGGTCCAAGCAGCAACAGGACTTTGAAATTCTATGACACTGTCATTACATACATTGACAAGTGGTTTGATTTCTAACCAGAACATGTAATGGTGAAACTGATGTGCCTCTATGAGGAGCTCTCCTCCACTGACCTGGAGCAGGTGGTGGTTGCCCTCAAAATGACAGAGACAGTCAGTATGGACCAACTCTATGAAGAGTTTTGTACTAGCCAGGAGGAAATACAGAAAGCCAGACAGGATACCACAAAATCCACCAGTGAGAAGTAGGTGGCAGTTTTCCAAAACCTAAGGAAAGCCAACTTGATCAACATGTTCAGGATTGTCTCATTTGTCCTCCATGTGCCAGACTCAAATGTCTTTGTAGAGAGGATTTTCTGTCTGATGACCATTTAAATGGTCAGACTCAAGAAACCAATGTAGCACAGAGCTGATCAAAAATGAACTTCAAATATCTGGGAACTGTGACTTGTCATGTAATGACTTCTCTCTGGCTATGCAAGAGGAGGCAGGATTGCATGAATCAGTCAAGAGCAGCAAAAAATATGTAGACTTGGTGAGTGACTCATGCCCCTCTTTTCCTCTTTTGCATTTGAAAAGTTTATTTTTTTGCTGTAAAGGTCCAAATTGTGATTTCTTTGATCATTTATTTTGAGGTTTATTCACATAAGTTTACATAATGATACAGTTTTAGTAAAGCTATAGGCTAAATGGAATATAGAAATGTTTTGCCTTTCCAATTGAATATGAATATACACTGTATACCCGCGACCTTTTGTCCCTTATTTGGTAGTGAAAAAGTTGGCAACCCTAGATGTAAACTAATTTATGCACAGCATTTGAGAGAAATAAGCTTTTTGTGCATATGGAACATTTCTGGGATATAGTATAGTAACTATAGCAGATTACATTTACAAATTAACCTATCCAACCATGATTATTAGACAATGTACATACTTTCATATTTACACAAATGTGTCTCAAAGAAGGAGAAAAGGCAGTTATCATAAAAAATTATTTGATCTCTTAAATCACACAATACACACTATAAAATCAAAGTACAAAACCTCTAAGTAAATAAGATTGACATTATTTTGTGACATTTGGGGCTGCAGGAAATGAACATGAAGAGCTGGTTTCCTGGACCCAGATTAAGCCTACTTGAAAAGGAATACAGCGCTGTAGGCTTAACCTGGGTCCAGGAAACTGTCCCTTACTGTTATTTTCCAGTGAGCCACAATCAGTAAGCACACATTTAGAAATTGTCAGTAACTATCAACCTGGGGATTTCCTCAATCATACATTTTGTTTAGTGCACTAATCTTATTACAGGGGCTTCTGCCCACACAACAGAGCAAGATTTTAATACTGGTTTCCGAACATTGGGTTAAAACATTTCTGCTGAACTGACTTTCAAATAAAACTTAATAAAAAGTGCAATTATAACTTCCATTCAGTAATGCCACATACATAAGGGCACTGTAAATGAAATGGCTTTGTCCAACCAGGGAATGATCAGAGGAACAACCTGCTGGCACTTATTTTCAAGACTACAGATGCAGACTAGCAGATAGGTGCAGTCCGAGCCCTGGAAAGGAATGAGACATTTTAGACAAAGCATTGACTCAGCAGAGCAGTTTTAACAATAGTGTCACTATTTAGATTACTCAAGCTCAAAGACAAACACAAACCGTATAGTCATATGAGTGAGACTTTGGTTAAAAGACGGTGAACATATTTTTGAATAATGGTTTTAATATAATGATATGTATGAACTGTAGGTACCTTGGGTAGGCATTCAACTTTAGTTATTTTGAAATTGTAATAATTCCTTTGTTCGACTTGGGTCTTCTCCCATCTGGTACGAGCTATGTATCATTTTCAAACAATGACATTTTGTCAGGATTACCATGTTTACATATAATAGTGCAGTAAAGAAATATATTCTGCATGCCAATCTCAGTATTTTAGCAGTGTTTAGTTGGGTAGTTTGTGTTCCAGTGTGGTAGGCAGTTAGAAAGCTGGTCAGCTCAGCACTGTGTATGGTAGGTCTAGCCTACTAGCCCACCTACCTTTAGAACAACATACTCTATTATCTTTTTCAAAGCTAATAAGTCTGTCCAAGAGTGCCTTAGCAAAGGATTTCCTTACTTCCTTGATTTTTCAACACACAGCAGGAAAAATGTAAAGCTTTAGCAGATTGGCCAAAACAGGGAAAAGCAACCATAGCATGTACAGGAGCAAGTTGGAGAAGTTTCCAGCAAAAAGTTTGATCATGCAAATCCCGGATACTGTAGGGAATACATAAATACAGTATAAATTCCCATGGCCAGACTGAATGTTAGTTGATGGGTTATGTAAATAAAGTTTTGTTAACAAATATTGTTTAGGTCAATTAATTAGCCAACCGTATGGCTAGTTTATCCAAGTAATTTGTTGATTTAATGACGGTGTAAGTCAGTTGCCAGAAGCTTTGGTTAATGTACATACAGTATAGTTAGTAAGAGGAAAATAATATCTGTGATTTAGTTGTAGGTGAAATCGTGCTTAATCATGGACTATTTTTTAGAAAGATTAATTATTAAATGTAGGTTCTCACCCTTTCCTCTTATAAGAATGATACAGTATGAACAGCACAATAAGTGCAACTGCAAAAGATAAAGAATCAATCATTAGTCCACTGTATGATCTTCAAATGGTCAAGAGAAAGTGTAACACAAATCTGATAAACATTTGAAAGTAGGCAGTTAACTAGGCTTACTAGTGTAACAAATCAAGTAATGTGGAGGAAATTCCTGATGGGCTACAGAAGGGAATGTTTCCCCAGTACAGTATAAAACAAAGTACCCAGTTTAGTTAGAACATATCTTTGAACTCAACAGCTTCTTCATCAAAAAGTGTATTAGAAACAAATATCCCCCCTCTCACTTGTGATTGTTTCAAATGATGGAATTCTTACCTATGACAGTGCTGATCACAATTCCCACAACTGCTGCATTCTCTGAAAGAGAGATTCAGTATTATTTTGTGAAGTATGAGCTAGCAAAATATACTACAAAAATAATAATCTAATAATAATCACTTGAATCAACTTAACTCACCAGTAGCTGATTTGGTGTCATGTTCCCCAACACAGTTATTCCTCCCTGAAACTGCAAATACCAAATTAAACTAATAATCAAGCCCTTGATTACACTGGGATAGATTTACTTGGATTTCCTCTACCTCGTATTGTGGGTGGAACAGTCGATGATGTTGTTATTGAAATAGTTGCTGTTGGTTTCAAAGGAATGTCATTGACATCTATGAAATAGAAATGTACAATGGTTATTCAGTATTGCACCTTCATGCAGTGCTTTCATTTTTAATAAGTGTACACCACTGTTACTCCCTGAAACGGCAAATACCAAATTTAATTCATTATCAAGCCCTTGATTACACTGGGATAGATTTGATTAAATGTCCTCTACCTCGTATTGTGGGTGGAACAGTCGATGATGATGTTGTTGTTGTTATTGAAAAAGCTGCTGTTAGTTTCAAAGGAATGTCATTGACATCTATGAAATAGAAATGTGCAATGGTTATTCAGTATTGCACCTTCATGCAGTGCTTTCATTTTTAATAAGTGTACAACACTGTTACTCCCTGAAATTGCAAATACCAAATTAAACTAATAATCAAGCCCTTTATTACACTGGGATAGATTTACTTGGATTTCCTCTACCTCGTATTGTGGGTGGAACAGTCGATGATGTTGTTATTGAAATAGTTGCTGTTGGTTTCAAAGGAATGTCATTGACATCTATGAAATAGAAATGTACAATGGTTATTCAGTATTGCACCTTCATGCAGTGCTTTCATTTTTAATAAGTGTACACCACTGTTACTCCCTGAAACTGCAAATACCAAATTAAACTAATAATCAAGCCCTTGATTACACTGGGATAGATTTACTTGGATTTCCTCTACCTCGTATTGTGGGTGGAACAGTCGATGATGATGTTGTTGTTATTGAAATAGTTGCTGTTGGTTTCAAAGGAATGTCATTGACATCTATGAAATAGAAATGTACAATGGTTATTCAGTATTGCACCTTCAAGTGTACACCACTGTTACATATGACACTGACAGGGATTTACAGAAGGAAGATCAATGACAATATTCCTTATCATAGTCTGATGCATGCCTGCAGTGTCTAGATGTAGGGTGAAGGCGGATCTACAACAAATTGATTTACTTGAACTGTTTATAATGTATCCTCTGTAAAGCATATAACCCATAACAGTTGGCAGATAATTGATCAAACATAAATGGAATCCATACCTTTACATTCAGGAGGTAATGAGTTGTATTCACCATCTTCATTGCACTCAATTGATTTGTTTCCAATGAGGGTGTAACCTTCATTACAGGAGTAGTGTATTACACCACCATACTCTGGGAACTCTTCGCCAGGCTTCTCTGTGATCGTGCCATTCATTATCTCAGGAGGTTTATCACAAGTTACCACTGAGGAAGACATACATGGGTGCATTATATTTGTGGTCTTTCTTCAAACAAGTTCAATGCCTTATTTTCATTTTATTTAACCTTTATTTTGACAAGGAGTCATGCTTTGACAGGGAGTCATTCTTTGACAGGGAGTCATGCATAGATGTCCAAGTGTGTCAATGGCAAATATGGGAGAATTACCATCACATCTTGGTCTTCCACTCCAACCTGTGGCATAACACTGCCTGTAACTTGGGCCCGTAAGCTGATAACTAGAAGAGGGGGAGAGAGCATGTGAGAGGTGGTCAATGATGTATATAAACCCTGAATTGCTTATGCCATCTATTGGCTACTGAGAGGTTTTGAAGCCTACGGTCGGCCATATTTGCACTCCCCAGTAGGAGCAGTCCTCCATAGGAATGAATGCAATTCTACAGTACAGTGCCTTCAGAAAGTATTCACACACCTTGACCTTTTCCAATTTTTGTTGTGCTACAGCCTGAATTTAAAATTGATTAAATTGAGATTTTGTGTCACTGATCTACACATAATACCCCATAATGTCAAGTTGGAATTATGTTTTTATAAATGTTTGTAAATGAATTAAATGCTGAAATGTCTTGAGACAATAAGCATTCAACCCTTATGTTATGGCAAGCCTAAATAAGTTCAGGACTAAAAATGTGCTTAACAAGTCACATAATAAGTTGCATGGACTCACTCTGTGTGCAATAGCAGTGTTTACATTATTTTTAAATGACTACCCCACACATACAATTATATATAAGGTCCCTCAGTCGAGCAGTGAATTTCAAGCACAGATTTAACAACAAAGACCACAAAGAAGGGCTCCTATTGGTAGATTAGTAAAACTTTGGATTGTGTATCAATACACACAGTCACAACAAAAATACAGGCACCCTTCCTAACTCAGTCACTGTAGAGGAAGAAAACTGCTCAGGGATTTCACCATGAGGCCAATTGTGATTTTAAAACAGTTGTTCTGCAGTTTTAAGGGTAGGAACATGCTTCTTTATCACATTTGGTTATCAAAATTGCCTTAACGTACTAATATGTTTCAGTTCATCTTAATAAATTAATTTCTATACCTTCCAAAATAGAGGTCGACCGATTATGATATTTCAACGCCGATACCGATTATTGGAGGATCAATAAAAGCCTATACAGATTAATCGGCAGATTTTTTAAAATTTATTTATTTGTAATAATGACAATTACAACAATACTGAATGAACACTTATTTTAATTTAGTATAATACATCAATAAAATCAATTTAGCCTCAAATAAATAATGAAACATGTTCAATTTGGTTTAAATAATGCAAAAACAAAGTGTTGGAGAAGAAAGTAAAAGTGCAATATGTGCCATGTAAGAAAGCTAACATTTAAGTGCCTTGCTCAGAACATGGGAACATATGAAAGCTGGTGGTTCCTTTTAACATGAGTCTTCAATATTCCCAGGTAAGAAGTTTTAGGTTGTAGTTATTATAGGAATTATAGGACTATTTCTCTCTATCCGATTTGTATTTCATATACCTTTGACTATTGGATGTTCTTATAGGCACTTTAGTATTGCCAGTGTAACAGTATAGCTTCCGTCCCTCTCCTCGCTCCTACCTGGGCTCGAACCAGGAACACATCGACAACAGCCACCCTCGAAGCAGCGTTACCCATGCAGAGCAAGGGGAACAACTACTCCAAGCCTCAGAGCGAGTGACGTTTGAAACACTATTAGCGTGCTCCCCGCTAACTAGCTAGCCATTTCACATCGGTTACACCAGCCTAATCTTGGGAGTTGATAGGCTTGAAGTCATAAACAGCAAGAGCTGCTGGCAAAACGCACGAAAGTGCTGTTTGAATGAATGCTTACGAGCCTGCTGGTGCCTACCACCGCTTAGTCAGACTGCTCTATCAAATCATAGACTTAATTATAATATAATAAAAACACAGAAATACGAGCCTTAGGTCATTAATATGGTCGAATCCGGAAACTATCATCTTGAAAACAAAATGTTTTTTCTTTCAGTGAAATACGGAACCGTTCCATATTTTATCTAACGGGTGGCATCCCTAAGTCTAAATATTCCTGTTACATGGCACAACCTTCAATTTTATGTCATAATTACGTAAAATTCTGTCATTAGTTCGCAACGAGCCAGGCGGCCCAAACTGTTGCATATACCCTGACTCTGCGTGCAATGAACGCTAGAGATGTGACACAATTTCATGTTAGCAGGCAATATTAACTAAATATGCAGGTTTAAAAACATATACTTCTGTTTTGATTTTAAAGATTGATGTTTATGGTTAGGTACATTGGTGCAACGACAGTGCTTTTTTTCGCAAATGCGCTTGTTAAATCATCACACGTTTGTCGAAGTAGGCTGTGATTCGATGAGAAATGAACAGGCTCCGCATCGATTATATGCAACGCAGGACACGTTAGATAAACTAGTAATATCATCAACCATGTGTAGTTAACTAGTGATTATGTTAAGATTGATAGTTTTTTATAAGATAAGTTTAATGCTAGCTAGCAACTTACCTTGGCTTCTTGCTGCCCTCGCGTTACAGGCAGTCAGCCTGCCATGCAGGCTCCTCGTGGAGTGCAATGTAAGGCAGGTGGTTAGAGCGTTGGACTAGTAACCGGAAGGTTGCAAAAACGAATCCCCCCTGAACAAGGCAGTTAACCCCCGATCCTAGGCCGTCATTGAAAATAAGAATGTGTTCTTAATCTGACTTGCCTAGTTAAATAAAGGTGTAAAAAAAAAAAATTGGTGGCCAAAAATACCGATTACAGATTTGTTATGAAAACTTGAAATCGGCCCTAATTAATCGGCCATTCCGATTAATCGGTCGACCTCTATTCCAAAATATGTTTTACAGCAGTGGGGGAGTGCCAAGATGGAGGCACGGTGGCTTCAACACAGCACCCCTTATCAGCCATCTAATTCATATATACATTATTGGAGGTGGTGGGGTGGTTGTCTGGCATTGAATCTTTTGGCAAAATAATTCTAACATACTCTGATGATACATTAGATACATGATGAAGCATACTCACCCTTTATCACAGATTGCTCTTGCTGATGCACCAAAAAGCGTGCCTTCCTCACTAAACTCATATTTCAAATGTGGTTTCTCCCTGGGGGCACCACAGTCCTTCTCTGAAATGAATAATCATAAGTTAACGCCAGCAACAAACAATCAAACAACAGTAAATAAATCAAACAACCGTAAACACACAATAAAAATCGCACTTGACAGAAAAACTGAGAAAAGTGCTTGTATTTTGCCGCATACTTTTGCAGGTTAATTCGAGCGTGCTCCACTTTCCACTCGTGCAGGTGATTCTTTCAGATCCTTGCTCTTTCAAGTAGCCATTGGCACACTGAAAAGTGGCTTCCTTCCCCTCCGGAAAATCGTTCATTAATAGCGCTTCATTCGTTAGAACAACATTTCCCTCTACTTGAGGTTTGGGACACTCGGCTGTGAGGATATGATATAGTAGAATATGTCAACTCCACACACAATGAGAGTTACGTTGGCCAGCTCAAGTTAACAAAGTGTCTATTTGTAACCAAAACATTAAGTTAAAACTTTTATAAACGTTAGCTAGCAAACGGTTACTGTAGAGTAACGTTACCATGGCTAGAAACTTACTCACCATTTCCACTTGCTATAAAGATAAGGCATATCAAGCACTTAGTCCATGAATTTGAATAAAACATTATTGGCTGTCCTTTTTAAAGTTGATTTTATGTGAAGACAAGTCGGTCTCTCGATCTAACAAGTTCTCTCTGATGTTGTTGGCACTATCAAGCTGGCTGTCTAATCAGTACCAACCAGTCCATGGACGACTTCAACTGTCGCTTGAAGATATTTTCACTTTCCAGCAACCATGGAAACCCTGTTCACCTAAAACGGGGTTTCCAGTAGTTACCACACCCACAAAGTCAATACACAACCGTATCGTAAATAAATCCTTAAAACAAAAATGTGCTTTTTGGGTAGGGTTAGGAATAAGGTTAGCATATTGGTTATGGTTAGGCTAATGATATAAATCACATTTTAAGAAGATATGGTGTATGACTTTGTGGCTGTGGTAACTTGTGACGCCCGTAACACCATGCGCAGAGTTGCCCAGAGCTACTCCTCAATAACTTACAAGTGATAACCTAATAATACAGTATTATAATTAATCATTAATTAAGGAGAAAATGGAGTTCATGTAATTTTGTAATTTTGACTGAAGTGGAGAAAGCTATGAGTTAACTGACCATATCACTGAATAGATTCCATCCTCCCCTGCCTTGTGACCTGTGGACAAGTTTGAGTTTCGGTTACTGAAGATAAATGATGCACTTGATCTGTCAACGTGTCTTATTGTGCTTCATGCGCTTGAAACTGCACAGGATAGAGGTCAGGGATTTGGGCAGGCTTTGTTAAACTCCCCATATGCTCTATGTTTATATACTTCGCATATTACAATGGTCATTAATAATGTATGTATTTTATATAGAGCTTTTCATTACATGAAGAACCTCAAACGCTTTAAAAACGAAACAAAAAACTCAAAAATAATTCATTTATTGATGGTAGTTCGTTCATGTGTTGGCTGGACAATGATCTTATACGGTGGCGGCGTGTCCAGAGGACATCAACTCAAGGGACTCGAGCACGGACTCCTGCTTCCCCTTCAGCATCCGAGCGCACAGTCCTCCTTATCATTTGCTCGTGTATGAACATGACGTTACATTGATATGGTTAATGTATAATTCAATATAAGGGCATGGGAACAAGTATACAGAATTACATTCTGAGTGACAGGAATTCATTGGAATAAATCTATCAAACGACAATGATAACTATTTTCCATTTCCAGCATAGGAATAGCTGAGCTTTTTTTCCACAGTTGGAGAAATCTAGGGCGTATCCTCCCCTAAACTCTTGGAGATGTCTCCAAAACAGCACCGTTGCCTTGGTAAGTAGATTGATTGTCAAAGAAGAAATATCCCTGACAGCAGTGTCCGTTCTAGCTGGTTTGGCTCCCTGGGTGAACCCACCCTTCAGCCCCCCCCCCCCATACAAAAAAAAGCACCATTCTGCACTAACTGTAATTTCTATTCAGACATTTTGTCACAGAAAATGTCATACTCTTCGGCGAATATGTCGTATGGGAGATAGAAGGACCAAGGCGCAGCGGGATTGTGGACACTCATGTTTATTACTGATAAAAACATGTAAGGTATCCACTTGAGAAAAACCAAAACAACAAACAATACTCACAACCGCAAGAGTGTGGCAGGCTCAAACAAACGCAGTGCACACAACAATTCCCCACAACCCCAAAGACAAACACACACACCTATATAGGACTTCCAATCAAAGGCAACTATACACACCTGCCTTCAATTGGAAGTCCCAATCATCAACATTAAACAAACACAAACCACCTGCCACATCCTGACCTAGACTAAGCAATATGCCCTCTGCTGGTCAGGACGTGACAGTACCCCCCTCTCAAGGTGCAGACTCCGGGATGCACCTAAAAAAGAAAAACACAAGAAAATCCCCAATACCCCAACAAAACCAACAAACAATACCCCCTAAACAAAAAGGGAGGGAAGGGAGGGTGTCTGCCGTCACCGACGGCACTGTGCTACACCCTCCCTCCCCAAAGCACCTATCCTGGAGGTGGCTCAGGTGCTTGCCGTTCCAGGCAGTCGGGGCAGTCCGGCCAGTCTGGCGGCTCGGGACAGTCGGGGCAGTCTGGCAGCTCGGGACAGTCGGGACAGTCTGGCAGCTCGGGGCAGTCTGGCAGCTCGGGGCAGTCGGGGCAGTCGGGGCAGTCTGGCAGCTCGGGACAGTCTGGCAGCTCGGGACAGTCGGGGCAGTCTGGCAGCTCGGGACGGTCTGGCAGTTCAGGGCAGTCTGGCCACGCCGGCAGTTCAGGGCAGTCTGGCCACGCCGGCAGTTCAGGGCAGTCTGGCCACGCCGGCAGTTCAGGGCAGTCTGGCCACGCCGGCAGTTCAGGGCAGTCTGGCCACGCCGGCAGTTCAGGGCAGTCTGGCCACGCCGGCAGTTCAGGGCAGTCTGGCCACGCCGGCAGTTCAGGGCAGTCTGGCCACGCCGGCAGTTCAGGGCAGTCTGGCCACGCCGGCAGTTCAGGGCAGTCTGGCCACTCCGGCAGTTCAGGGCAGTCTGGCCACTCCGGCAGTTCAGCGCAGTCTGACGGGCAGCTCTGGCGACTGTTGACTGGCGGGCAGCTCTGGCGACTGTTGACTGGCGGGCAGCTCTGGCGACTGTTGACTGGCGGGCAGCTCTGGCGACTGTTGACTGGCGGGCAGCTCTGGCGACTGTTGACTGGCGGGCAGCTCTGACGACTGTTGACTGGCGGGCAGCTCTGACGACTGTTGACTGGCGGGCAGCTCTGACGACTGTTGACTGGCGGGCAGCTCTGACGACTGTTGACTGGCGGGCAGCTCTGACGACTGTTGACTGGCGGGCAGCTCTGACGACTGTTGACTGGCGGGCAGCTCTGACGACTGTTGACTGGCGGGCAGCTCTGACGACTGTTGACTGGCGGGCAGCTCTGACGACTGTTGACTGGCGGGCAGCTCTGACGACTGTTGACTGGCGGGCAGCTCTGACGACTGTTGACTGGCGGGCAGCTCTGACGACGGTTGACTGGCGGGCAGCTCTGACGACGGTTGACTGGCGGGCAGCTCTGACGCCGTCAAACAGCCCTTGTGCCCCCCCCTAAAAAAATCTTGGGGGTGCCTCTCGGTCTCCCTTACCCGTCGTGTCTCCCAGTCCTCACCAGCCTTCTTCCGCTGCTTGGTCCTGTGTTGGTGGGGAATTCTGTCACAGAAAATGTCATACTCTTCGGCGAATATGTCGTATGGGAGATAGAAGGACCAAGGCGCAGCGGGATTGTGGACACTCATGTTTATTACTGATAAAAACATGTAAGGTATCCACTTGAGAAAAACCAAAACAACAAACAATACTCACAACCGCAACAGTGTGGCAGGCTCAAACAAACGCAGTGCACACAACAATTCCCCACAACCCCAAAGACAAACACACACACCTATATAGGACTTCCAATCAAAGGCAACTATACACACCTGCCTTCAATTGGAAGTCCCAATCATCAACATTAAACAAACACAAACCACCTGCCACATCCTGACCTAGACTAAGCAATATGCCCTCTGCTGGTCAGGACGTGACACATTTGGAACAACACAAATAATTAATCATAACATTTAAAATGATATAAATATAAAAATATATCCAAAAACGATTTCGCACAAACCAAAAAAAAATGCAATATGTCTGTGAAACTATATATTTATAGTATTATGAATGAATTGTGGTTTATTTGGTAGCATTTTGTAGTGTGACTGATTTTACTAATTGCATTAGTACCGTACATAATTAGAGGTGCACTATTTGATAGATTCCCACGCTCCCCCTACCTTGGGCTTCCAGTGGGGAGACCTGAGGTCAACCTCCCCCCACACCCCTCCCCATCTCGTAATTCTGATTGGGAGACCTTCCCAAGCAGTAGCCTGCCTAGATCACAAACTTGTAAGGACCGACGCTGGAGTCGAGAAACAGGTACGGGGAGTCAAACATTTTATTGGAACAGACGCATAACAAGATGGCGCCGACAGAGATGGTCACCTCGCTTCAGGTCCTTATGAAACTATGCAGTAATTTGTTTTTTAATGTATTATTTCTTACATTGTTAGCCCAGAAAATCTCAAGTGTTATTACATACAGCCGGGAAGAACTATTGGATATAAAAGCGATGTCAACTTACCATCATTGTGACCAGGAATACGTATTTCCCAAAGTGGATCCTTTGTTCGGACCTCCACCCTGGACATGCGATCTTATCCCAGAGGCTGACCAAAAACAACACGGTCGCCGCAGGAGAGGCGGACAGAGCGGCCTACTGGTCAGACTCAGAAGGCGAGCACACCATCCACCGCTTCCGAGCATATTACTCGCCAATGTACAATCGCTAGATAACAAGGTGGACCAAATTAGGGCACGAGTTGCCTTCCAGAGAGACATCAGAGATTCTCTGTTTCACGGAAACATGGCTCACTCGGGATATGTTGTCAGAGTCAGTACAGCCACCCGGTTTCTTCACGCATCTCGCCGACAGAAACAAACATCTCTCTGGTAAGAAGAAGGGCGGGGGTGTATGCCTTATGATTAACGACTCATGGTGTATTCACACAACAACAACTCAAGTCCTTTTGTTCACCCGACCTAGAATTCCTTACAATCAAATGCCGACTGCATTATCTTCCAGGGAATTCTCTTCGATTATAGTCACAGCCATGTATATCCCCCCACCCCCCAAGCAGATCCCTCATAGGCCCTGAAAGAACTTCACTGGAATCTATGTAAACTGGAAACCATACATCCTGAGGCTGCATTTATTGCAGCTGGGGATTTTAACAAAACTAACCTAAGAACCATACTTCCTAAATTCTATCAGCATATCGAATGCATGACAAGAGCTGGTAGCTTTCTGGATCATTGCTACTCGAACTTCAGCGATGCAAACAAAGCCCTCCCCCACCCTGCCTTCGGCAAATCTGACCATGACTCCATTTTCTTGCTCCCAGCCTATAGACAGAAACTAAAACAGGAAATGCCCGTGCTCAGGTCAATACAACACTAGTCTGACCAATCGGATTCCATGCTTCAAGATTGCTTCGATCACATGGACTGGGATATGCTCCAGATAGCCTCAGACAATAACATTGATGTATACGCTGACTCGGTGATCGAGTTAGTTAGCAAGTGCATTGGAGATGGCGTTCACTCTGTGACCATTAAAACCTTCCCTAACCAGAGACCGTGGATTGATGGCAGCATTTGCGCAAAACTGAAAGCACGAAACACCGCTTTTAATCATGGCAAAGTGACCGGAAACACGACCGAATACAAACAGTGCAGCTATTCCCTCCGCAAGGCAATCAGACAAGCAAAGCGTCAGTATAGAGACAAAGTAGAGTCGCAATTCAATGGCTCAAACGTATCTGGCAGTGTCTACAGTCAATCACGGATTACAAAAAGAAAACCAGCCCCGTTGCGGACACCGATCTCTTCCTCCCAGACAAATAAAACAACTTCTTTGCTCACTTTGAGGACAATACAGTGCCACTGACATGGCCTGGTACGAAAGCCTGTGGGCTCTCCTTTTCATTTACATTTTACATTTACATTTAAGTCATTTAGCAGACGCTCTTATCCAGAGCGACTTACAAATTGGTGCATTCACCTAATGATATCCAGTGGAACAACCACTTTACAGAACAGTTTTGACTCGGCTGAGCGGGAACTGTGCTTCCTCAGAGGTATGGAGGCGAGCAGGCCAGAGGTGGATGAACGCAGTGCCCTTGTTTGGGTGTAGGGCCTGATCAGAGCCTGAAGGTACGGAGGTGCCGTTCCCCTCACAGCTCCGTAGGCAAGCACCATGGACTTGTAGCGGATGCGAGCTTCAGTGGAAAGAGTGGAGGAGCGGGGTGACGTGAGAGAACTTGGGACGGTTGAACACCAGACGGGCTGCGGCGTTCTGGATGAGTTGTAGGGGTTTAATGGCACAGGCAGGGAGCCCAGCCAACAGCGAGTTGCAGTAATCCAGACGGGAGATGACAAGTGCCTGGACTAGGACCTGCGCCACTTCCTGTGTGAGGCAGGGTCGTACTCTGCGAATGTTGTAGAGCATGAACCTACAGGATCGGGTCACCGCCTTGATGTTAGTGGAGAACGACAGGGTGTTGTCCAGGGTCACGCCAAGGTTCTTAGCACTCTGGGAGGAGGACACAAGGGAGTTGTCAACCGTGATGGCGAGATCATGGAACGGGCAGTCCTTCCCCGGGAGGAAGAGCAGCTCCGTCTTGCCGAGGTTCAGCTTGAGGTGGTGATCCGTCATCCACACTGATATGTCTGCCAGACATGCAGAGATGCGATTCGCCACCTGGTTATCAGAAGGGGGAAAGGAGAAGATTAATTGTGTGTCGTCTGCATAGCAATGATAGGAGAGACCATGTGAGGATATGACAGAGCCAAGTGACTTGGTGTATAGTGAGAATAGGAGAGGGCCTAGAACAGAGCCCTGGGGGACACCAGTGGTGAGAGCACGTGGTGCGGAGACAGATTCTCGCCACGCCACCTGGTAGGAGCGACCTGTCAGGTAGGACGCAATCCAAGCGTGGGCCGCACCGGAGATGCCCAGCTCGGAGAGGGTGGAGAGGAGGATCTGATGGTTCACAGTTTCAAAGGCAGCAGATAGGTCTAGAAGGATCAGAGCAGAGGAGAGAGAGATAGCTTTAGCAGTGCGGAGAGCCTCCGTGACACAGAGAAGAGCAGTCTCAGTTGAATGCCCAGTCTTGAAACCTGACTGATTAGGATCAAGAAGGTCATTCTGAGAGAGATAGCAGGAGAGCTGGCCAAGGACGGCACGTTCAAGAGTTTTGGAGAGAAAAGAAAGAAGGGATACTGGTCTGTAGTTGTTGACATCGGAGGGATCGAGTGTAGGTTTTTTCAGAAGGGGTGCAACTCTCGCTCTCTTGAAGACGGAAGGGACGTAGCCAGCGGTCAAGGATGAGTTGATGAGCGAGGTGAGGTAGGGGAGAAGGTCTCCGGAAATGGTCTGGAGAAGAGAGGAGGGGATAGGGTCAAGTGGGCAGGTTGTTGGGCGGCCGGCCGTCACAAGACGCGAGATTTCATCTGGAGAGAGAGGGGAGAAAGAGGTCAAAGCACAGGGTAGGGAAGTGTGAGCAGGACCAGCGGTGTCGTTTGACTTAGCAAACAAGGATCGGATGTCATCAACCTTCTTTTCAAAATGGTTGACGAAGTCATCCGCAGAGAGGGAGGAGGGGGGGCAGGGGGAGGAGGATTCAGGAGGGAGGAGAAGGTAGCAAAGAGCTTCCTAGGGTTAGAGGCAGATGCTTGGAATTTAGAGTGGTAGAAAGTGGCTTTAGCAGCAGAGACAGAAGAGGAAAATGTAGAGAGGAGGGAGTGAAAGGATGCCAGGTCCGCAGGGAGGCGAGTTTTCCTCCATTTCCGCTCGGCTGCCCGGAGCCCTGTTCTGTGAGCTCGCAGTGAGTCGTCGAGCCACGGAGCAGGAGGGGAGGACCGAGCCGGCCTGGAGGATAGGGGACAGAGAAAATCAAAGGATGCAGAAAGGGAGGAGAGGAGGGTTGAGGAGGCAGAATCAGGAGATAGGTTGGAGAAGGTTTGAGCAGAGGGAAGAGATGATAGGATGGAAGAGGAGAGAGTAGCGGGAGAGAGAGAGCGAAGGTTGGGACGGCGCAATACCATCCGAGTAGGGGCAGAGTGAGAAGTGTTGGATGAGAGCGAGAGGGAAAAGGATACAAGGTAGTGGTCGGAGACTTGGAGGGGAGTTGCAATGAGATTAGTGGAAGAACAGCATCTAGTAAAGATGAGATCAAGCGTATTGCCTGCCTTGTGAGTAGGGGGGGAAGGTGAGAGGGTGAGGTCAAAAGAGGAGAGGAGTGGAAAGAAGGAGGCAGAGAGGAATGAGTCAAAGGTAGACGTGGGGAGGTTAAAGTCACCCAGAACTGTGAAAGGTGAGCCATCCTCAGGAAAGGAACTTATCAAGGCGTCAAGCTCATTGATGAACTCTCCAAGGGAACCTGGAGGGCGATAAATGATAAGGATGTTAAGCTTGAAAGGGCTGGTAACTGTGACAGCATGGAATTCAAATGAGGAGATAGACAGATGGGTCAGGGGAGAAAGAGAGAATGTCCACTTGGGAGAGATGAGGATTCCAGTGCCACCACCCCGCTGGCTCGATGCTCTAGGGGTATGCGAGAACACGTGGGCAGACGAGGAGAGAGCAGTAGGAGTAGCAGTGTTATCTGTGGTAATCCATGTTTCCGTCAGCGCCAGGAAGTCTAGGGACTGGAGGGTAGCATAGGCTGAGATGAACTCAGCCTTGTTGGCCGCAGACCGGCAGTTCCAGAGGCTGCCGGAGACCTGGAACTCCACGTGGGTCGTGCGCGCTGAGACCACCAGGTTAGAGTGGCAGCGGCCACGCGGTGTGAAGTGTTTGTATGGCCTGTGCAGAGGGGAGAGAACAGGGATAGACAGACACATAGTTGACAAGCTACAGAAGAGGCTACGCTAATGCAAAGGAGATTGGAATGACAAGTGGACTACACGTCTCGAATGTTCAGAAAGTTAAGCTTACGTTGCGAAAATCTTATTGACTAAAATTACGAAAATGATACAGTACTGCTGGCTGGTGGAGTAGGCTAGCTAGCAGTGGCTGCGTTGTTGACTTTGTTTGAACGTGTAGCTGGCTAGGTAACCTCGATAGTTTCTGTACTACATCTTGTCATGATACAAAAGCAATTTTGTAGCTAGCTAACATAACACTAATCAAGACGTTCCTTTGTAATGTATTTAGTTTCTACAATGCTGCTCGTCGGTAATAGTTGGCTAGGTATGGAACAATGGCGTCGCGGGGGACGGAAATAGCTGGCTAGCTAACCTCGATAATTACTAAACTACACAATTATCAAGCTATGACAAAGACAACTATGTAGCTAGCTAGCTAACACTGCACTAGTCAAATCGTTCCGTTGTAATGTATTAGTATCTACAGCGCTGCTAGTCGGTAACGGTTGGCTAGCTAGCAAACCCACTAGCTAGCAGTGGGTTTGATGACTAGGTGTGTTGACTAAGTCTGGAGTCTGGACAAGGCGTCGCGTCGCGGCTGGCTAGCTAACCTCGATAATTACTCCAAACTACACAATTATCTTAGATACAAAGACAGCAAAGACAACTATGTAGCTAGCTAACTAACACTAACACTAAACTAATCAAGTCGTTCCGTTGTAATGTAATAGTTTCTACAGTGCTGCTAGTCGGTAGAGGTTGGCTAGCTAGCAGTGTTGACTAGCTAGCTAGCAGTGTTGACTACGGAAAAAATAGCTAGCCTCGATAATTACTCTAATTACTCTAAACTATACAATTATCTTTGATACAAAGACGGCTATGTAGCTAGCTAAGAAAAAATGCTCAGATCAAACAAACCAAACCGTTGTAATGTAATGAAGTGTAATATTACCTGTGGAGCGAAGCGAAGTGCGACTGCTCGCTCCAGACCGGAAGTAGTTTTCCTTGGCCAAAGTGAGTAAAACATTTAAACGTGTTAACCCTCGCAAGACTGCCGGCCCAGACGGCATCCCTAGCCGCATCCTCAGAGCATGCGCAGACTAGACGTCGACCGATTAATCGGAATGGCCGATTAATTAGGGCCAATTTTTCATAACAATCGGTAATCGGCATTTTTGGACACCGATCATGGCCGGTTACATTGCACTCCACGAGGAGACTGCATGGCAGGCTGACTACCTGACTACCTGTTATGCGAGTGTAGCAAGGAGCTAAGAGAAGGTGCTAGCTAGCATTAAACGTATCTTATAAAAAACAATCAATCTTAACATAACCACTAGTTAACTACACATGGTTGATGACATTACTAGTTTATCTAGCTTGTCCTGCGTTGCATATAATCGATGCGGTGCCTGTTAATTTATCATTGAATCATAGCCTACTTCGCCAAATGGGTGATTTAACAAGCGCATTCGTGAAAAAAGCACTGTCGTTGCACCAATGTGTACCTAACCATAAACATCAATGCCTTTCTTAAAATCAATACACAAGTATATATTTTTAAATCTGCATATTTAGTTAATATTGACTGCTAACATGAATTTCTTTTAACTAGGGAAATTGTGTCACTTCTATTGCGTTCTGTGCAACAGAGTCAGGGTATATGCAGCAGTTTGGGCCGCCTAGCTCGTTCCGAACTGTGTGAAGACTATTTCTTCCTAACAAAGACAGCCGCCAAATGGGGGAAGATTTAACAAAAGCGCATTTGCGCATTTGCAAAAAAAAAAGTACAGTCGTCGCTCGAATGTACCTAACCATAAACATCAATGCCTTTCTTAAAATCAATACACAGCAGTATATATTTTTTAAACCTGCATATTTAGTTAAAAGAAATCTAGGTTAGCAGGCAATATTAAACTAGGCAAATTGTGTCACTTCTCTTGTGTTCATTGCACGCAGAGTCAGGGTATATGCAACAGTTTGGGCCGCCTGGCTCGTTGCGAACTAATTTGCCAGAATTTTACGTAATTATGACATAACATTGAAGGTTGTGCAATGTAACAGGAATATTTAGACTTATGGATGCCACCCGTAAGATAAAATACGGAACGGTTCCATATTTCACTGAAAGAATAAACGTTTTGTTTTCAAAATGATCGTTTCCAGATTTGACCATATTAATGACCTAAGGCTCGTATTTCTGTGTGTTATTATCTTATAATTAAGTCTATGATTTGATATTTGATAGAGCAGTCTGACTGAGCGGTGGTAGGCAGCAGCAGGCTCGTAAGCATTCATTCAAACAGCACTTTCTTGCGTTTGCCAGCAGCTCGTCACTGTGCTACAAGCATTGAGCTGTTTATGACTTCAAGCCTATCAACTCCAGAGATTAGGCTGGTGTAACCGATGTGAAATAGACAGCTAGTTAGCGGGGTGCGCGCTAATAGCGTTTCAATCGGTGACGTCACTCGCTCTGAGACCTTGAAGTAGTTGTTCCCCTTGCTCTGCCCGGGCCGCGGCTTTTGTGGAGCGATGGGTAACGATGCTTCGAGGGTGGCTGTTGTCGATGTGTTCCTGGTTCAAGCCCAGGTAGGGGTGAGGATAGAGACGGAAGATATACTGTTACACTGGCAATATTACAGTGCCTATAAAAACATCCAATAGTCAAAGGTATATGAAATACAAATGGTATAGAGAGAAAAATGCCTATAATAACTACAACCTAAAACTTCTTACCTGGGAATATTGAAGACTCATGTTAAAAGGAACCACCAGCTTTCATATGTTCTCATGTTCTGAGCAAGGAACTTAAACGTTAGCTTTTTTACATGGCACATATTGCACTTTTACTTTCTTCTCCAACACTTTGTTTTTGCATTATTTAGACCAAATTGAACATGTTTCATTTTTTATTTGAGGCTAAATTCATTTTATTTACTCATTATATTAAGTTAAAAAAACAGTGTTCAGTCAGTATTGTTGTAATTGTCATTATTACAAATAAATAAATAAATATATATACTTTTTTAAAATGGCAGATTAATCGGCATCGGCCTTTTTGGTCCTGCAATAATCGGTATCGGCGTTGAAAAATCATAATCGGTCGACCTCTGGCGCAGACCAGCTGGCTGGTGTGTTTACGGACATATTCAACCAATCCCTATTCCAGTCTGTTGGCCCCACATGCTTCAAGATGGCCACCATTGTTCCTGTTCCCAAGAAAGCTAAGGTAACTGAACTAAATGACTATCGCCAAATTGCACTCACTTCTGTCATCATGAAGTGCTTTGAGAGACTAGTCAAGGACCATATCACCTCCACCCTACCTGATACCCTCGACCCACTCCAATTTGCTTACCGCCCCAATAGGTCCACAGACGATGCAATCGCCATCACACTGCACACTTCCCTATCCCATCTGGACAAGAGGAATACCTATGTAAGAATGCTGTTCATTGACTACAGCTCAGCATTTAACACCAAAGTACCCACCCACACAGACAGCATGGTGAAGAAAGCGCAACAGCGCCTCTTCAACCTCAGGAGGCTGAAGAAATTTGGCTTGTCATCTAAAACACTCACAAACAATCGAGAGCATCCTGTCGGGCTGTATCATTGCCTGGTACAGCAATTGCACCGCCCTCAACTTCCCTCAACCATGGCAGGTAGCCTAGTGGTTAGAGCATTGGGCCAATAACCGAAAGGTTGCTATATCGAATCCCTGAGCTGACAAGGTAAAAATCTGTTTTTCTGCCCCTGAACAAGGCAGTTAACCCACTGTTCTTCGGCCGTCATTGTAAATAAGAATTTGTTCTTAACTGACTTGCCTCCAGAGGGTAGCATCACAACGCATCACCGGGGATAACTACCTGTCCTCCAGGACACCTACAGCACCCGATGTCACAGGAAGGCCAAAAAGAACATCAAGGACAACAACCACCCGAGCCACTACCTGTTCACCCCGCTATCATCCAGAAGGCGAGGTCAGTACAGGTGCATCAAAGGTGGGACCGAGAGACTGAAAAACAGCTTCTATCTCAAGGCCATCAGATTGATAAACAGCCATTACTAACATTGAGTGGCTGCTGCCAACATACAGACTTAAATCTCTGGTCACTTAAATAAACAGACTTAATAAAGGTGTCACTTTAATGTTTACATAGTGGTTTCACTTTAAATAATGGCACTAAAATAATGTTTACATATCCTACATTACTCATCTCATATGTATATACTGTATTCTAACCATCTACTAAATCTTGCCTATGCCGCACGCCATCGCTCATCCAAATATTTATATGTACATATTCTTATTCATCCCTTCACATTTGTGTGTATAAGGTAGTTGTTGTGAATTTGTTAGATTACTTGTTGCGGGATCGGGGCACCACCAGTACAGAGCTTGCTCAGGAATGGCAGCAGGCAGGTGTGAGTGCATCTGCACGCATAGTGAGGCGAAGACTTTTGGAGGATTGCCTGGTGTCAAGAAGCGCAGCAAAGAAGCCACTTCTCTCCAGGAAAAACATCAGGGACAGACTGATATTCTGCAAAAGGTACAGGGATTAGACTGCTGAGGACTGGGGTAAAGTCATTTTCTCTGATGAATCCCCTTTCCGATTGTTTGGGGCACCCGGAAAAAAGCTTGTCCAGAGAAGACAAGGTGAGCGCTACCATCAGTCATGCCAACAGTAAAGCATCCTGAGACCATTCATGTGTGGGGTTGCTTCTCAGCCAAGGGTGTGGGCTCACTCACAATTTTGCCTAAGAACACAGCCATGAATAAAGAACGGTACCAACACATCCTCTGAGAGCAGCTTCTCCCAACCTTTTCCAGCTTGATGGAGCATTTTTTTATAGTTTTTTTAGCCCTTTTTTCTCACCAATTTCGTGGTATCCAATTGGTAGTAGTTAGTCTTGTCTCATCGCTGCAACTCCCGTACAACTCGGGAGAGGCGACGGTCTCGAGCCATGCGTCCTCCGAAACACAATCCAACCTAGCCGCACTGCTTCTTGACACAACGCACATCCAACCCGGAAGCCAGCTGCACCAATGTGTCAGAGGAAACACCGTACACCTGGCGACCTGGTCAGCGTGCACTGCGCCCGTCCTGCCACAGGAGTCGCTAGTGCGCAATGAGACAAGGATATCCCTGCCGGGCCAAGCCCTCCCTAACACGGACGACGCTGGGCCAATTGTGCGTCGCCCCATGGACCTCCCGGTCGCGGCTGGCTGCGACAGAGCCTGGGCTCAAACCCAGAGTCTCTGGTGGCACAGACCACTGTGCCACCCAGGAGGCCCCATGATGGAGCACCTTGCCATAAGGAAAAAGTGATACCTAAGTGGCTCGGGGAACAGAACATCGATATTTTGGGTCCATGGCCAGGAAACTCCCCAGACCTTAATCCCATTGAGAAATTGTGCTCAATCCTCAAGAGGTGGGTGGACAAACAAAAACCCACAAATTCTGACAAACTCCAAGCATTGATAATGCAAGAATGGGCTGCCATCAGTCAAGATATGTCCCAGAAGTTAATTGACAGCATGCCAGGGCGGATTGCTGTCAACACTGCAAATATTGACTCTTTGCATCAACTTCATGTAATTGTCAATAAAAGCCTTTGACACCTATGAAATGCATGTAATTATACTTCAGTATTCCATAGTAACATCTGACAAAAATATCTAAAGACACTGAAGCAGCAAACTTTGGAAATTAATATTTGTGTCATTCTCAAAACTTTTGGCCACGACTGTATTATTCTACAATGTAGAAAATAGAACAAATAAAGAAAAACCCTTGAATGAGTAGGTGTTCTAAAACTTTTGAATGGTACTGTATGCCACCGACATGTTTCTGTGCCAATGCACCAGATAACCAATAAACAAAGCATACCTACCAACTTCGGGCACTTCAATATCATTTTGAGTTTTCAGCACCACAATAAATAGACTGTCAATCTCGACAGAGAGAAAATACATCCATCCCTACCTTGAAGGCCTACCCAGTATCGAAGGCTTGACTTGACAATCTCTAAATGTCATTAAACTTTTAGTTTTTTTATAACAGATGTCTCTTTTCATTCATCAAATGAGCGCTGCACAGTTTGGATTGATCAATTGATTGATTTTATTTGTCAGTAATACATTTTAATGTGTGTGTATTTATTTTTAAGTGGATTGCAGGATTGCACAATAAAGTCGGTGATTTATTTCCTATGTGATCCCTATTTTTTTCCCGAAATACATATACAATTACATAGATAAAGACCAACAAAATGCTCCACCTCCAGATAAGTTTAGCTCAGCAAAAAAATAAATATCCTCTCACTGTCAACTGCGTTTATTGTCAGCAAACTTAACGTGTAAATATTTGTATGAACATAACAAGGTTCAACAACTGAGACATAAACTGAACAAGTTCCACAGACATGTGACTAACAGAAATGGAATAATGTGTCCCTTAACAAAGGGGGGGGGGGGGTCAAAATCCAAAGTAACAGTCAGTACCTGGTGTAGCCACCAGCTGCATTAAGTACTGCAGTGCATCTTCTCATGGACTGCACCAGATTTGCCAGTTCTTGCTGTGAGATGTTACCCCACTCTTCCACCAAGGCACCTGCAAGTTCCCGGACATTTCTGGGGGGAAATGGCCCTAGCCCTCACCCTCCGATCCAACAGGTCCCAGATGTGCTCAATGGGATTGAGATCCGGGCTCTTCGCTGGCCATGGCAGAACACTGACATTCCTGTCTTGCAGGAAATCACACACAGAACGAGCAGTATAGCTGGTGGCTTTGTCATGCTGGAGGGTCATGTCAGGATGAGCCTGCAGAAAGGGTACCACATGAGGGAGGAGGATGTTTTCCCAGTAACGCACAGAGTTGAGATTGCCTGCAATGACAACAAGCTCAGTCCGATGATGCGACACACTGCCCCAGACCATGACGGACCCTCCACCTCCAAATCGATCCCGCTCCAGAGTACAGGCCTCGTGTTACACTCTTTCGACGATAAACACGAATCCGACCATAAACCCTTGTGAGATAAAACCACAACTCGTCAGTGAAGAGCACTTTTTGCCAGTGTCCTGTCTGGTCCAGTGACGGTTGGTTTGTGCTCATAAGCAACATTGTTGCAGGTGATGTCTAGTGAGGACCTGCTTTACAACAGGCCTACAAGCACTCAGTCCAGCCTCTCTGGACTGATTTGTTCATTTTTTTATCTTTATTTAACTAGGCAAGTCAGTTAAGAACAAATCATTTTTTCCAATGACGGCCTTGGAACAGTGGGTTAACTGCCTTGTTCAGGGGCAGAACGACAGTTTTTTACCTTGTCAGCTCAGGGATTCGATCTTGCAACCTTTCGGTTACTAGTCCAACACTCTAGCCACTAGGCTACCTACCGCCTCATTGCGGACAGTCCTCCAGACTGTCCGCAATGAGGCGGACAGTCCTCTGGAGGACTGATGGAGGGATTGTGCGTTCCTGGTATAACTCGGGCAGTTGTTGTTGCCATCCTGTACCTGTCCTGCAGATGTGATGTTCGGATGTACCGATCCTGTGCAGGTGTTTTTAATGTGGTCTGCCACTGTGAGGACGATCAGCTGTCCGTTCTGTCTCCCTGTAGAGCTGTCTTACGTGTCTCACAGTACAGACATTGCAATTCATTGCCCTGGCCACCTCTGCAGTCCTCATGCCTCCTTGCAGTATGCCTAAGGCACGTTTACGCAGATGAGCATGGACCCTGGGCATCTTTCTTTTGGTGTTTTTCAGAGTCAGTAGAAAGGCCTCTTTAGTGTCCTAAGTTTTCATAACTGTGACCGTAATTGCCTACCGTCTGTAAACTGTTAGTGTCTTAATGACCGTTCCACAGGTGCATGTTCGTTAATTGTTTATGGTTCATTGAACACGCATGGGAAACGGTGTTTAAACCCTTTACAATGAAGATCTGTGAAGTTATTTGGATTTTTACGAATTCTAAAATCTGCATAAAAACAATATGCGCATTTTCCCATCAGAGTTGTTTCCATCAAATTACTTGTTGCAGATAAAAGTCTATTTAAATATGTAGTGCACATAAAAATAACTTTTGTCGTTAAATTCTCATGTACCGAATAAAAAGTTAATGGGTTTCCATTGCATTTTTAACTCTAGGCCTACTGATGGTTTTGTCCCAAAAAATGTTGCGTACAGTGCCTTGCAAAAGTTTTCATCCACCTTGGCGTTTTTCCAATTTTTTTGCATTACAACTTGTAATTTAAATAGATTTTTATTTGGATTTCATGTAATAGAACATACACAAAATAGTCAAAATTGGTGAAGGGAAATCCCCAAAATAACTTGTTAAAAATGTTTTTTTTTACGGAAAAGTGGTGCGTGCATATGTGTTCACTCCCTATGCTATGAAGCCCCTAAAATAAGATCTGGTGCAAGCAATTACCTTTTAGAAGTCACATAATTAGTTAGATTGCACACAGGTGAACTTTATTTAAGTGTCACATAATCTGTCACATGATCTCAGTATATATACACCTGTTCTGTGTCACTCGCCTTCTACTGCTCATCCTGTGTCTCCTTGACCTGCCGCCACTCCCCCAGTACTCTCCCTCTCTCTCTGTCTCTGTGTGATTGTGTGGGCGGAGACAGGTGTGCTGGAGTCAGAGCAGATCCCCACCAGCTGCAACCTGTTCCATAATAAAGACCTCTACAAATACTCCACGCTGCCAGATCGTAATCTCTGCTCAGTCAGTCTACGTTTCTAGCTGTTTGTTACTATTCATATCCTGACACTGTTTTCCTCTCCGCTACAGTTTTGCCCACTCTGACTCTGGTCCCTGTCTTCAGACCCACGTCTCGTCATCCTGCTACTCTGTCCTGGATTCCCCACTCTACTACTCCCTTGGATTCCCCTCCGGACCTGCTTACCCTGGCTCAACCAGTCTTGCTCCAGCCTCAGCCTCCACACCTGGTTTCTAGCAACCCGCCTGAGCTTCCCCTGACCTGCACTCCATCTCCCCCCGTGTTTCAATAAATACCTTGGTTACTTCATCCCAGTCTCCTCGTCTGAGTCTGCTCTTGGGTTCCCCTGTTCCACTCCGCGTAACAGTTCTGAAAGGCCCCAGAGTCTGCAACACCACTAAGCAAGGTGCACCACAAAGCAAGCGGCACTATAAAGACCAAGGATCTCTCCAAACAGGTCAGGGACAAAGTTGTGTAGAAGTACAGATCAGGGTTGGGTTATAAAAAATATCCCAAACTTTGAACATCCCACGAAGCACCATTAAATCAATTATTCAAAAAATGAAAGAATATGGCATCACAAAAACCTGCCAGGAGAGGGCCGCCCACCAAAACTCACGGACTAGGCAAGGAGGGCATTAATCAGAGAGGCAAAAAAGAGACCAAAGATAACCCTGAAGGAGCTGCAAAGCTCCACAGCGGAGATTGGCGTATCTGTACATAGGACCACTTTAAGCCGCACACTCCACAGAGCTGGGCTTTACAAAAGAGTGGCCATAAAAAAGCCATTGCTTTAAAGAAAAAATAAGCAAAGACATTTTGTGTTCACCAAAAGGCATGTGGGAGACTCCCCCAAACTTATGGAAGAAGGTACTCTGGTCAGATGAGACTAAAATGTGGCTTTTTGGCCATCAAGGAAAATGCTATGTCTGGCGCAAACCCAACACCTTTCATCACCCCGAGAAAACCATTCCCACAGTGAAGCATGGTGGTGGCAGCATCATGCTGTGGGGATGTTTTTCATCGGCAGGGACTGGGAGACTGGTCAGAATTGAAGGAATGATGGATGGCGCAGGGACATTCTTGAGGGAAACCTGTTTGTCTTCCAGAGATTTGAGACTGGGATGGAGGTTCACCTTCCAGCAGGACAATGACCCTAAGCATACTGCTAAAGCAACACTTGAGTGGTTTAAGGGGAAACATTTAAATGTCTTGGAATGGCCTAGTCAAAGTCCAGACCTCAATCCAATTGAGAATCTGTGGTATGACTTAAAGATTGCTGTACACCAGCGCAACCCATCCAACTTGAAGGAGCTGGAGCAGTTTTGCCTTGAAGAATGGGCAAAAATCCCAGTGGCTAGATGTGCCAAGCTTATAGAAACAAACCCCAAGAGACTTGCAGCTGTAATTGCTGCAAAAGGTGGCTCTACAAAGTATTGACTTTGGGGGAGTGAATAGTTACGCACGCTCAAGTTTTCAGTTGTTATGTATTATTTCTTGTTTGTGTCACAATAAAAATATGTTGCATCTTCAAAGTGGCAGGCATGTTGTGTAAATCAAATGATACAAACCCCCCAAAAATCCATTTTAATTCCAGGTTGTAAGGCAACAAAACAGGAAAAATGCCAAAGGGGTGTATACTTTCCCTAGCCACTGTAGGTATAGCGAATGTGCCCACTCTGGTATTGGCATGAGTGCTCTAGCCTACAGCTTACAGATACAGTGTGGGTATAGCTTACTACAGAGCTAGTTAACTATATTCTTACAGGAGCCAGATGTAAAAAAGGTTAATTGCAGTGGGGCCGGACATTTTCCATATGCAATTATTCTTTGGAAGAAATGTATTAAGAAAGCTACGCACAACCACCAATTAAGCACTTTTCCTAATTTTATATGAATGGACGAGAAAGCACTATCAACACTTGTAGGTTCCCAACGGTAAGCCTTGTGTTCTAGATGACTTGACTATAGAGTGGGAGACAAATCTCTACACTCTTGACTCCATTTATATTTGGGTGTCTGTAACTAGCCAAGCCGCCAAGGAGTTGTTCATATTTGTGGACAAATTACTTGTCATGGCAACTGCAAACAAGTACAAGCCCATTCAATACCCCTTCATATCCGGCCACGGTTGAGTTATATGGAGCACCCACATACATCTTTCCCAACAATCTCAAAGTCGTTCTTTTTCCTCGCCTGATTTAATTGGTTTTTCGGTGTGATGTCGACTGTTTTTTCTCCTGCTGCTTTCTAGATGGAAAAATGCAGGGCTCCCTGTATGACTTCAGCATTCCTAGAGAGGACAGCCACACTCTGCAAATTCTTATGGACGCCTTCCGCTTTCAAAAAATGGACACATCTACAGTGATTTGGCATGGGTCCTCCGATCCTCAAAAAGTTCTACAGCTGCACCATCGAGAGCATCCCGACTGGTTGCATCACTGTTTGGTATGGCAACTGCTCTGCATCCGACTGCAAGGCGCTACAGAGGGTAGTGCGCAATGTTCCCGAGGGGAGCTGCGCACTGTCTCGCAGAAGAAATATCAGCCCCTCAGAGAAGCAAGAGATTGAACTTCACTGAACTTTCTAGAGTTTCCCCTTTTAGTTAACACTATTAACGTTTCGCTCTACTCTGGGAATTATTCTCGAATCAACTCAATATTAGCCACTTTCAATGTAACATACCGAAACAAAACAAACTATACAAGACATTATAAAAGACAGCTGTGCAAGAGATTTTCTTCTAGGCAGATCGCATTGGAGTAGGATTCTATTGCATTGACAAGCATGACTCAGGCCCGTACTCTACACAGACCGGTGCGTTATAACCAGTCAGAGCTGCAGTAGACCTATATGCAAATAGTCATTGCAATATATGGATCTGTGTCATTTACTTTGAAATGGACTGTATTTACAGCATGAGCTGCCGCCAGATCAAAACGAGAGCTGAATGTAGCCACCTGTGCACATTTGTTCATGTTCTTTGCTAGTTAGTGAGTTATTAGCCCAGTTATACCTAATTTCTAGTCAACACTGGATGAGTTTTTGCTTCCTACAAGAGCACAAAATGTGTGCCTTTCTAGCCATCTTTGAAAAGTTAGTCAGGTAAAGAGCTTTGTTTTATGTCTTAAAGGGGCAGTGTTATATTTTTTAGTAGCCAATAGGCGGAGGGTAGCATAATTTGTCTGATTCTCTGTAATAATGGTATGGGAATAATAATGAATTATATTTAGTAAAGTGGTTTCTTGCATCTGCATACGCCATTCCAAGATCGCGTAGCAGTTGGACGTGTGTTTTGTCTTGTCCCGTTTTGTCCAATGTAAATATAGTTTTTTCCCGTATATTGTTCGTATATATTTTAATCTCACTTTCCATCTACGGACTGAATATACTCTCCTGCAACCCGCCTCACCCAATGTGGTACTGATCTGCTCTGTTTATACTTTAGAACCGGAAACCTTATCAGAAGCTAGCCAGCTAACTAGCTAGCCACTGCTAGTGGTCTTCACCGTTAACTCGGACACCAGCAAGCCTCAGCTCGGTCAATACCTGCCAGTCTGCACAGCGTGATATCAACCCAGAGCATATCGGACTGCTTTTTGTCTACCACATCTCCAGATTTCTACCGCAAGCTATGAACCTTTACACCGGATCATCGCAGCTAACTAGCCGCAATCCGAGTGGCTACTCCTGGCTAACGTCTCTGTCCCGACGCAAGCACCAGTTAGCCTTGAGCTAGCCTCGAGCTAGGCCCATCTCACGGCTAGCCGAAGAGGTCCACCTGCCAATTCTTGGTCTACAATACCTCTTTTGCCGATTTGACCTGGACCCTTTACTGGCGACACGGAGCCCCGCCAATCCATCACGACTGGTCTGCCGACGTAAACGTCCGAGGTGTTTTCAAAAGGCTCTTCCGTTGCGACGTCGCCGGAGGCCCATCTGCTAGCCCCGGCCCGCTAGCTATCTGAATCGCCATGTCTGCAGCTCGCCGAGCATAGCAGCGACTACTGAATCGGCTCCCTGACTCCTCTATTGCTACTCATTGGACATTATGATTACTCAGCTACACATGCCTCTCTCTAATGTCAATATGCCTTGTCTATTGCTGTTTTGGTTAGTGATTGTCTTATTTCACTGTAGAGCCCCCAGCCCTGCCCAATATGCCTTCGATAGCCCTTTTGTTCCACCCACCACACATGCTAGGACCTTAACTGGTGCCTCTAGAGACAAAACTTCTCATCGTCACTCAATGCCAAGGTTTACCTCCACTGTACTCACATCCTACGATTCCCTTGTCTGTACATTATGCCTTGAATCTATTCTTCCACACCCAGAAATCTTCTCCTTTTACACTCTGTTCTGAATGCACTAGACGACCAGTTCTTATAGCCTTTAGCCGTACCCTAATCCTACCCCTCCTCTGTTGCTATGGTGATTTAGAGGTTAACCCAGGCCCTGCAGCCAACAGCACCACTCCCATTCCCCAGGCACTCTCATTTGTTGACTTCTGAAACCTTAAAAGCCTTGGTTTCATGCATGTTAACATTAGAAGCATCCTCCCTAAGTTTGTTTTATTCAGTGCTTTAGCACACTCCGCCAACCCAGATGTCCTAGCCGTGTCTGAATCTTGGCTTAGGAAGGCCATCAAAAATCCTGACATTTCCATCCCCAACTACAACATTTTCCAATAAGATAGAACTGCCAAAGGGGGCGGAGTTGCAATCTACTGCAGAGAGAGCCTGCAGAGTTCTGTCATACTATCCAGGTCTGTGCCCAAACAATTCAAGCTTCTACTTTTAAAAATCCACCTTTCCAGAAACAAGTCTCTCACCATTGCCGCTTGTTGTAGATCCCCCTCAGCCCCCAGCTGTGCCCTGTACACCATATGTGAATTGATTGCCCCCCATCTATCTTCAGTGGTCGTATTGTTAGGTGACCTAAAGTGGGATATGCTTAACACCCCAGCCTTCCTACAATCTAAGCTAGATACCCTCAATCTCACACAAATTATCAAGGAACCTACCAGGTACAACCCTAAATCCATAACCATGGGCACCCTCTTAGATATCATCCTGACCAACTTGCCCTCAAAATACACCTCTGCTATCTTCAACCAGGATCTCAGCGATCACTGCTTCATTACCTGTGTCTGTAATGGGTCCGCGGTCAAACGACCACCCCTCATCACTGTCAAACGCTCCTTAAAACACTTCAGCGAGCAGGCCTTTCTAATCGACCTGGCCCGGGTATCCTGGAAGGATAATGACCTCATCCTGTCAGTAGAGGATGCCTGGTTGCTCTTTAAAAGTGCTTTCCTCACCATCTTAAATAAGCATGCCCCATTCAAAAAATGTAGAACTAAGTACAGATATAGTCCCTGGTTCACCCCAGACTTGACTGCCCTTGACCAGCACAAAAACATCCTGTGGCATTCAGCATTAGCATCAAATAGCCCCCGCGATATGCAACTTTTCAGGGAAGTCAGGAACCAATATACACAGTCAGTTAGGAAAGCTAAGGCTAGCTTTTTCAAACAGAAATTTGCATCCTGTAGCACTAATTCAAAAAAGTTTTGTGACACTGTAAAGTCCATGGAGAATAAGAGCAGCTCCTCCCAGCTGCCCACTGCACTGAGGCTAGGAAACACTGTCACCACCGATACATTTACGATAATCGATAATTTCAATAAGCATTTTTCTACGGGTGGCCATGCTTTCCACCTGGCTACCCCTACCCTGGCCATCAGCTCTGCACCCCCTGCAGCAACTTGCCCCCCTCCCCCCGCTTCTCCTTCACCCAAATCCAGACAGTTGATATTCTGAAAGAGCTGCAAAATCTGGATCCCTACAAATCAGCTGGGCTAGACAATCTGGACCCTCTCTTTCTAAAATTATCAGCCAAAATTGTTGCAACCCCTATTACTAGACTGTTCAACCCCTTTCGTATCGTCTGAGATCCCCAAAGATTGGAAAGCTGCCGCGGTCATTCCTCTCTTCAAAGGGGGTGACACTCTAGACCCAAACTGTTATACACCTATATCCATCCTGCCCTGCCTTTCTAAAATCTTCGAAAGCCAAGTTAACAAACAGATCACCGACCATTTCGAATCCCACCGTACCTTCTCCACTATGCAATCTGGTTTCCGAGCTGGTCATGGGTGCACCTCAGCCTCGCTCAAGGTCCTAAACGATATCATAACCGCCATCGATAAGACAGTACTGTCGACCTGGCCAAGGCTTTCGACTCTGTCAATCACCGCATTCTTATCGGCAGACTCAATAGCCCTGGTTTCTCAAATGACTGCCACGCCTGGTTCACCAACTACTTCCAAGACAAAGTTCAGTGTGTCACATCGGAGGGCCTGTTGTCGAGACCTCTAGCAGTCTATGGGGGTGCCACAGAGTTCAATTCTCGGGCCGACTATTTTCTCTGTATACATCAATGATGTCACTCTTGCTGCTGGTGATTCTCTGATCCACCTCTACGCAGACGACACCATTCTATATACATCTGGCCCTTCTTTGGCCACTGTGTTAACAAACCTCCAAACGAGCTTCAATGCCATACAACACTCCTTCCGTGGCCTCCAACTGCTTTTAAATGCTAGTAAAACTAAATGCATGCTCTTCAACCGATTGCTGCCCGCACCTGCCCACCCAACTAGCATCACTACTCTGGACGGTTCTGACTTAGAATATGTGGACAACTACAAATACCTAGGTGTCTGGTTAGACTGTAAACTCTCCTTCCAGACTCACATTAAGCATCTCCAATCCAAAATGAAATCTAGAATCGGCTTCCTATTTCGCAACAAATCCTCCTTCACTCATGCTGCCAAACATACAGTCGTAAAACTGATTTTCCTACCGATCCTTGACTTCGGCGATGTCATTTACAAAATAGCCTCCAACACTCTATTCAGCAAACTAGATGTAGTATATCACAGTGCCATCCGTTTTGTCACCAAAGCCCCATAGACTACCCACTACTGTGAACTGTATGCTCTCGTTGGCTGGCCCTCGCTACAGATTTGTCACCAAACCCACTGGCTCCAGGTCATCTATAAGTCTTTGCTAGGTAAAGCCCCGCCTCATCTCAGCTCACTGGTCACCATAGCAACACCCACCCGTAGCACGCGCTCCAGCAGGTGTATTTCACTGGTCATTCTCAAAGCCAACACTTCCTTTGGCCGCCTTTCCTTCCAGTTCTCTGCTGCCAATGACTGGAATGAATCGCAAAAATCACTGAAGCTGGAGTCTTATATCTCTCCCTCTAACTTTAAGCATCAGCTGTCAGAGCAGCTTACCGATCCCTGTACCTGTACACAGCCAATCTGTAAATAGCACACCCAACTACCTCATCCCCATATTGTTATTTATCTTCTTGCGCTTTTGCACCCCAGTATCTCTACTTGCACATCATCATCTGCACATCTATCACTCCAGTGTTAATGCTAAATTGTAATTATTTTGCCTCTATGGCCTATTTATTGCCTTACCTCACTACTCTTCTACATTTGCACACACTGTACATAGATTTTTCTATTGTGTTATTGACTGTACGTTTGTTTGTGTAACTCTGTGTTGTTTTTGTCGCACTGCTTTGCTTTATCTTGGCCAGGTCGCAGTTGTAAATGAGAACTTGTTCTCAACTGGCCTACCTGGTTAAATAAAGGTAAAATAAAAAAATCAAACAACGCAACATTTTCAGTCATCTCCTTTTTTGAAGGACAAGTGCATAAACATGTTAATGACAAGCACTGCATGTTTTGCTTTTCTTCAAAAGTCTCATGGAATGTAGGCCTACATTGAAGTTGCACAGAATTTTCACAATGTTCAAGTTTGCGCTCAGCAAATGTGAAATTGCTCAGTGACGATTTTTTTTGGAGGGAACATTGGTAGTGCTTACGGCCGAGTACATCACTGGGGCCAAGCTTTCTGCCATCCAGGACCTCTAAACCAGGCGGTGTCAGAGGAAGGCCCTAAAAATTGTCAGACTCCAGCCTCCCAAGTCATAGACTGTTCTCTCTGCTACCGCACTGTAAGTTCCCAGTCTAGGTCCAAAAGGCTCCTTAATAGTTTCTACCCCCAAGCCATAAGACTGCTAAACAGTTAATCAAATGGCTACCTGGACTATTTGCAATGCCCTTTTTTTTACACTACTGCTACTCGCTGTTATTATCTATGCATAGTCAGTTTACTCCTCCCTACATGTACATATTATCTCAATTACCTCAACTAACCAGTACCCCTTGTATATAGCCTTGTTATTATTTGTTTTTTTAGCAAATATTTACTTACGTACTCTAAAAAAACTCTGCATTGTTGGTTAAGGGCTTGTTGTATTCGGCACATGAGACAAAACATTTACATTTTATATTATGAAATAATCTTTCTTCATGAAAAAATATATCTGTGGTGGCCTATCAGTAAAGACCCATGGCCATAGTTATCACTTGTTGCCTTATTGTTGTGTTACCCTTAGATCTCCTCTTGCGTCTAGCCCTATAAATGCTGTCAAGAAAGCCTACACATACTGTATGACCAGTCTACATCAAGGTGAGGGGGAAGAATCCACATTTTGAGCTACAGAAAGGGACACCAGAAGCCTCATCCTGGGACCTCTAATGCTAAAAGCAACAGTTCAAGGCTCTGAGACCGTGAATGGACGCACACCACTGCAGTGTAAGCACAGGTCAAAGAGGAACTTTTTTAGCATGTTGAGATAATGGCCTTGTTATTCCCAGTAAGCGTACTTGTGAATGTATCGAGTTTCGACATTTGGCAATGACTGTCACGACTTCCGCCGAAGTTAGTCCCTCTCCTTGTTCGGGCGGCGTTCGGCGGTCGAAGTCACTGACCTTCTAGCCATCGCTGATCCAATTTTCATTTTCCATTGGTTTTGTCTTGTCTTCCATCACACCTGGTTCCAATTCCATCAATTACATGTTGTGTATTTAACCCTCTGTTCCCCCTCATGTCCTTGTTGGTAATTGTTTCTTGTAGTGCTTATGCACGGTATACTGGTATTTATCGGGTTTTGTTTGACCCATTTATTGCATTGTTCTGTTGACGGTGGTTTATGGATATTAAACGACACCGTTGTTTCGCTCTCCAGCGCCTGACTTCTCTGCCGCCAGTATGCATTGCACTACAATGACGGTGACCTACAGTGCGCTCAGAAAGTATTCACTGCCCTTGTTTCTCTGCTAAAACAGGAGCAATAAAGGACTAGTTCACACATTTTGTGGGGGGGGAATATAATATTATATATATTTGTATTTATTTATCAGGGACCTTCAGCACCCCATACATTTTTCAAATGCAAATAGTACTTTCGGTAGTGCTCAAAGCAGGCCATTCCGAAGGCAGCATTTATTATTCAAACTCGAAGCAATGAGCCCAATCAGCCCTCCATGACAACATAATCAGAAACAACAGAGTAGGCTGATAAGTCCTTAAGTTTTGGGTTATGCTCATGTAAAACAGTTTGGCTAATCTAGATTTCCATACTTCCAAGTCCTATTCTTGAAGATCAAGGGGTATAACATTAACTGGAAATCTGACACTGTTTTTTGTTTTATGTAAAGATATAGCCTAATCATATTATTATCTGTAGTAGAAGCCTACGTAACCAAACCATAAAGTAAAATGCAACATCCATTTATTGCCAGCTATTTATGGCCAGCTGCAATGCATGTCGTTCAACTGGTAATATTAATTTTTTATCTTCTTCTAATGCCTCTTGAGCAGATTAATGTTTATTGGGATGAGTCTTGTCCTTGAGGCAGAACTGAGCGAATTCTGCTAGATAGCCAATGTCGACTGTATACTGAACAAAAACATGCAACAATTTCAAAGACTTTACTGAGTTTCAGTTCATAGAAGGAAATCAGTCTATTTAAATCAATTCATTAGGCCCTAATCTATGGATTTCACATGACTGGGCAGGGGCGCAGCCATGGATGGTCCTGGGAGGGCATAGGTCCACCCACTAGGGAGCCAGGCCCAGCCAATCAGAATGATTTTTTTTCCCCACAAAGGGGCTTTTTTTCAGACAGAAATACTCCCCAGCTTCCCCACTCCCCCTCATCAGACAATCCCGCAGGTGAAGAAGCCGTATGTGGAGGTCCTGGGCCGGCGTGGTTACACGTGGTCTGCGGTTGTGAGGCCAGTTGGATGTACTGCCAAATTCTCTAAAACGATGTTGGAGGTGACTTATGGTAGAGAAATTCACATTCAATTATCTGGAAACAGCTCTGTTGGACATTCCTGCAGTCAGCATGCCAATTGCAAGCTCCCTCAAAACTTGAGACATCTGTGGCATTGTGTTGAGTGACAAAACTGCACATTTTAGTGTCTTTTTATTATCCCAGCACAAGGTGCACCTGTGTAATGATCATGCCGTTTAATCAGCTTCTTGATATGCCACACCTGTCACGTGGCTGGATTATCTGGCTAAGGAGAAATGCTCACTAACAGGGATGTAAATAGGGTTGCCAACTGTCCCGTATTAGCCGGGATGTCCCTTATATTGGGCTAAATTGGTTTGTCCCATACGGGACCTCCCTTGTCTCGTATATTCATCCAATCACAGTGTTGTGTAAACGCTCCAATTCCTGCAAAGTAATTTCTGTTATTGTTCGGTCGGTTTGGCATATCAAGGAAATATGGATAAACCTGCAAAAAAGAAAAGACTGTACAGCTACAACAAACAATGTGAGGCAAAAAAGACGTGGGTTAAGGATGTCAGTGGTGACTCGATGAAAACTTTCTGTACTTTATGCGTCGGGAATTCTCAATTGGCCATGAAGGGGACAATGACCTAACTCAGCATGCATCCACAGAAATGCACAAGGCCACGCTAGCTAAAGGTGCTAGCAATATCGGTGCATTCTTCGTGACGTCTACTGCGGAAACTGACATAATTGGAAAAAAACCTCTCCATTTACCAGTTATTGAGCAGAGCCAACAATCGCATTCTGAAAGCTAATTACCCAGCTCACATAGCTCATAATGCCTGCAAGCACGCTTGCGATCTGCGGTCAGTGGATATTGAGACAATTGTTTTACAGATCTACAGCCACTTATCAGTATCCGCTTCCCGAAGAGAGGAACTGCGTGCATTTTCTTTTGCTTTTGTTGACACTGAGTGGCGTGAAATTCTGCAACATGTTTGCACACGATGGCTCTCTTTGTCCAGCTGTCGATCGTCTCAAGCAAAGCTGGCCAGTTCTTACATCATACTTCAGGTCCCTAAGGGAGACCTGTCCTGTGGCACTGAATGGTATTTTTGAGTATGAAGAAAAAACGGAAGCTGCTGTGCTTTTTCTACAAAGTGGGTGTGTTTTTGACCAACTTGTAAAAAAGCTGGAGGAAACAACGCTCTGCATCACAGATGTTTACGAGGAAGTCCAAAAGTTCAAAATGTAAGATGCTTCAGCTGAAACAGGACAGTTTTCTTTCTGAGTAGACCAAGCAGCTGATGGACAAACAATTGTCAGCACAAAGGTCCAAGCAGCAACAGGACTTTGAAATTCTATGACACTGTCATTACATACATTGACAAGTGGTTTGATTTCTAACCAGAACATGTAATGGTGAAACTGATGTGCCTCTATGAGGAGCTCTCCTCCACTGACCTGGAGCAGGTGGTGGTTGCCCTCAAAATGACAGAGACAGTCAGTATGGACCAACTCTATGAAGAGTTTTGTACTAGCCAGGAGGAAATACAGAAAGCCAGACAGGATACCACAAAATCCACCAGTGAGAAGTAGGTGGCAGTTTTCCAAAACCTAAGGAAAGCCAACTTGATCAACATGTTCAGGATTGTCTCATTTGTCCTCCATGTGCCAGACTCAAATGTCTTTGTAGAGAGGATTTTCTGTCTGATGACCATTTAAATGGTCAGACTCAAGAAACCAATGTAGCACAGAGCTGATCAAAAATGAACTTCAAATATCTGGGAACTGTGACTTGTCATGTAATGACTTCTCTCTGGCTATGCAAGAGGAGGCAGGATTGCATGAATCAGTCAAGAGCAGCAAAAAATATGTAGACTTGGTGAGTGACTCATGCCCCTCTTTTCCTCTTTTGCATTTGAAAAGTTAATTTTTTTGCTGTAAAGGTCCAAATTGTGATTTCTTTGATCATTTATTTTGAGGTTTATTCACATAAGTTTACATAATGATACAGTTTTAGTAAAGCTATAGGCTAAATGGAATATAGAAATGTTTTGCCTTTCCAATTGAATATGAATATACACTGTATACCCATACCGCCATGGCATCGTGCACTGGCACGCGACCTTTTGTCCCTTATTTGGTAGTGAAAAAGTTGGCAACCCTAGATGTAAACTAATTTATGCACAGCATTTGAGAGAAATAAGCTTTTTGTGCATATGGAACATTTCTGGGATATAGTATAGTAACTATAGCAGATTACATTTACAAATTAACCTATCCAACCATGATTATTAGACAATGTACATACTTTCATATTTACACAAATGTGTCTCAAAGAAGGAGAAAAGGCAGTTATCATAAAAAATTATTTGATCTCTTAAATCACACAATACACACTATAAAATCAAAGTACAAAACCTCTAAGTAAATAAGATTGACATTATTTTGTGACATTTGGGGCTGCAGGAAATGAACATGAAGAGCTGGTTTCCTGGACCCAGATTAAGCCTACTTGAAAAGGAATACAGCGCTGTAGGCTTAACCTGGGTCCAGGAAACTGTCCCTTACTGTTATTTTCCAGTGAGCCACAATCAGTAAGCACACATTTAGAAATTGTCAGTAACTATCAACCTGGGGATTTCCTCAATCATACATTTTGTTTAGTGCACTAATCTTATTACAGGGGCTTCTGCCCACACAACAGAGCAAGATTTTAATACTGGTTTCCGAACATTGGGTTAAAACATTTCTGCTGAACTGACTTTCAAATAAAACTTAATAAAAAGTGCAATTATAACTTCCATTCAGTAATGCCACATACATAAGGGCACTGTAAATGAAATGGCTTTGTCCAACCAGGGAATGATCAGAGGAACAACCTGCTGGCACTTATTTTCAAGACTACAGATGCAGACTAGCAGATAGGTGCAGTCCGAGCCCTGGAAAGGAATGAGACATTTTAGACAAAGCATTGACTCAGCAGAGCAGTTTTAACAATAGTGTCACTATTTAGATTACTCAAGCTCAAAGACAAACACAAACCGTATAGTCATATGAGTGAGACTTTGGTTAAAAGACGGTGAACATATTTTTGAATAATGGTTTTAATATAATGATATGTATGAACTGTAGGTACCTTGGGTAGGCATTCAACTTTAGTTATTTTGAAATTGTAATAATTCCTTTGTTCGACTTGGGTCTTCTCCCATCTGGTACGAGCTATGTATCATTTTCAAACAATGACATTTTGTCAGGATTACCATGTTTACATATAATAGTGCAGTAAAGAAATATATTCTGCATGCCAATCTCAGTATTTTAGCAGTGTTTAGTTGGGTAGTTTGTGTTCCAGTGTGGTAGGCAGTTAGAAAGCTGGTCAGCTCAGCACTGTGTATGGTAGGTCTAGCCTACTAGCCCACCTACCTTTAGAACAACATACTCTATTATCTTTTTCAAAGCTAATAAGTCTGTCCAAGAGTGCCTTAGCAAAGGATTTCCTTACTTCCTTGATTTTTCAACACACAGCAGGAAAAATGTAAAGCTTTAGCAGATTGGCCAAAACAGGGAAAAGCAACCATAGCATGTACAGGAGCAAGTTGGAGAAGTTTCCAGCAAAAAGTTTGATCATGCAAATCCCGGATACTGTAGGGAATACATAAATACAGTATAAATTCCCATGGCCAGACTGAATGTTAGTTGATGGGTTATGTAAATAAAGTTTTGTTAACAAATATTGTTTAGGTCAATTAATTAGCCAACCGTATGGCTAGTTTATCCAAGTAATTTGTTGATTTAATGACGGTGTAAGTCAGTTGCCAGAAGCTTTGGTTAATGCACATACAGTATAGTTAGTAAGAGGAAAATAATATCTGTGATTTAGTTGTAGGTGAAATCGTGCTTAATCATGGACTATTTTTTAGAAAGATTAATTATTAAATGTAGGTTCTCACCCTTTCCTCTTATAAGAATGATACAGTATGAACAGCACAATAAGTGCAACTGCAAAAGATAAAGAATCAATCATTAGTCCACTGTATGATCTTCAAATGGTCAAGAGAAAGTGTAACACAAATCTGATAAACATTTGAAAGTAGGCAGTTAACTAGGCTTACTAGTGTAACAAATCAAGTAATGTGGAGGAAATTCCTGATGGGCTACAGAAGGGAATGTTTCCCCAGTACAGTATAAAACAAAGTACCCAGTTTAGTTAGAACATATCTTTGAACTCAACAGCTTCTTCATCAAAAAGTGTATTAGAAACAAATATCCCCCCTCTCACTTGTGATTGTTTCAAATGATGGAATTCTTACCTATGACAGTGCTGATCACAATTCCCACAACTGCTGCATTCTCTGAAAGAGAGATTCAGTATTATTTTGTGAAGTATGAGCTAGCAAAATATACTACAAAATAATAATCTAATAATAATCACTTGAATCAACTTAACTCACCAGTAGCTGATTTGGTATCATGTTCCCCAACGCCATTATTCCTCCCTGAAACTGCAAATACCAAATTAAACTAATAATCAAGCCCTTGATTACACTGGGATAGATTTACTTGGATTTCCTCTACCTCGTATTGTGGGTGGAACAGTCGATGATGTTGTTATTGAAATAGTTGCTGTTGGTTTCAAAGGAATGTCATTGACATCTATGAAATAGAAATGTACAATGGTTATTCAGTATTGCACCTTCATGCAGTGCTTTCATTTTTAATAAGTGTACAACACTGTTACTCCCTGAAACGGCAAATACCAAATTAAACTAATAATCAAGCCCTTGATTACACTGGGATAGATTTACTTGGATTTCCTCTACCTCGTATTGTGGGTGGAACAGTCGATGATGTTGTTATTGAAATAGTTGCTGTTGGTTTCAAAGGAATGTCATTGACATCTATGAAATAGAAATGTACAATGGTTATTCAGTATTGCACCTTCATGCAGTGCTTTCATTTTTAATAAGTGTACAACACTGTTACTCCCTGAAACGGCAAATACCAAATTTAATTCATTATCAAGCCCTTGATTACACTGGGATAGATTTGATTAAATGTCCTCTACCTCGTATTGTGGGTGGAACAGTCGATGATGTTGTTGTTGTTGTTATTGAAATAGTTGCTGTTGGTTTCAAAGGAATGTCATTGACATCTATGAAATAGAAATGTACAATGGTTATTCAGTATTGCACCTTCAAGTGTACACCACTGTTACATATGACACTGACAGGGATTTACAGAAGGAAGATCAATGACAATATTCCTTATCATAGTCTGATGCATGCCTGCAGTGTCTAGATGTAGGGTGAAGGCGGATCTACAACAAATTGATTTACTTGAACTGTTTATAATGTATCCTCTGTAAAGCATATAACCCATAACAGTTGGCAGATAATTGATCAAACATAAATGGAATCCATACCTTTACATTCAGGAGGTAATGAGTTGTATTCACCATCTTCATTGCACTCAATTGATTTGTTTCCAATGAGGGTGTAACCTTCATTACAGGAGTAGTGTATTACACCACCATACTCTGGGAACTCTTCGCCAGGCTTCTCTGTGATCGTGCCATTCATTATCTCAGGAGGTTTATCACAAGTTACCACTGAGGAAGACATACATGGGTGCATTATATTTGTGGTCTTTCTTCAAACAAGTTCAATGCCTTATTTTCATTTTATTTAACCTTTATTTTGACAAGGAGTCATGCTTTGACAGGGAGTCATTCTTTGACAGGGAGTCATGCATAGATGTCCAAGTGTGTCAATGGCAAATATGGGAGAATTACCATCACATCTTGGTCTTCCACTCCAACCTGTGGCATAACACTGCCTGTAACTTGGGCCCGTAAGCTGATAACTAGAAGAGGGGGAGAGAGCATGTGAGAGGTGGTCAATGATGTATATAAACCCTGAATTGCTTATGCCATCTATTGGCTACTGAGAGGTTTTGAAGCCTACGGTCGGCCATATTTGCACTCCCCAGTAGGAGCAGTCCTCCATAGGAATGAATGCAATTCTACAGTACAGTGCCTTCAGAAAGTATTCACACACCTTGACCTTTTCCAATTTTTGTTGTGCTACAGCCTGAATTTAAAATTGATTAAATTGAGATTTTGTGTCACTGATCTACACATAATACCCCATAATGTCAAGTTGGAATTATGTTTTTATAAATGTTTGTAAATGAATTAAATGCTGAAATGTCTTGAGACAATAAGCATTCAACCCTTATGTTATGGCAAGCCTAAATAAGTTCAGGACTAAAAATGTGCTTAACAAGTCACATAATAAGTTGCATGGACTCACTCTGTGTGCAATAGCAGTGTTTACATTATTTTTAAATGACTACCCCACACATACAATTATATATAAGGTCCCTCAGTCGAGCAGTGAATTTCAAGCACAGATTTAACAACAAAGACCACAAAGAAGGGCTCCTATTGGTAGATTAGTAAAACTTTGGATTGTGTATCAATACACACAGTCACAACAAAAATACAGGCACCCTTCCTAACTCAGTCACTGTATAGGAAGAAAACTGCTCAGGGATTTCACCATGAGGCCAGTTGTGATTTTAAAACAGTTGTTCTGCAGTTTTAAGGGTAGGAACATGCTTCTTTATCACATTTGGTTATCAAAATTGCCTTAACGTACTAATATGTTTCAGTTCATCTTAATAAATTAATTTCTATACCTTCCAAAATAGAGGTCGACCGATTATGATATTTCAACGCCGATACCGATTATTGGAGGATCAATAAAAGCCTATACAGATTAATCGGCCGATTTTTTTTATTTTTATTTTATTTATTTATTTGTAATAATGACAATTACAACAATACTGAATGAACACTTATTTTAATTTAGTATAATACATCAATAAAATCAATTTAGCCTCAAATAAATAATGAAACATGTTCAATTTGGTTTAAATAATGCAAAAACAAAGTGTTGGAGAAGAAAGTAAAAGTGCAATATGTGCCATGTAAGAAAGCTAACATTTAAGTGCCTTGCTCAGAACATGGGAACATATGAAAGCTGGTGGTTCCTTTTAACATGAGTCTTCAATATTCCCAGGTAAGAAGTTTTAGGTTGTAGTTATTATAGGAATTATAGGACTATTTCTCTCTATCCGATTTGTATTTCATATACCTTTGACTATTGGATGTTCTTATAGGCACTTTAGTATTGCCAGTGTAACAGTATAGCTTCCGTCCCTCTCCTCGCTCCTACCTGGGCTCGAACCAGGAACACATCGACAACAGCCACCCTCGAAGCAGCGTTACCCATGCAGAGCAAGGGGAACAACTACTCCAAGCCTCAGAGCGAGTGACGTTTGAAACACTATTAGCGTGCTCCCCGCTAACTAGCTAGCCATTTCACATCGGTTACACCAGCCTAATCTTGGGAGTTGATAGGCTTGAAGTCATAAACAGCAAGAGCTGCTGGCAAAACGCACGAAAGTGCTGTTTGAATGAATGCTTACGAGCCTGCTGGTGCCTACCACCGCTTAGTCAGACTGCTCTATCAAATCATAGACTTAATTATAATATAATAAAAACACAGAAATACGAGCCTTAGGTCATTAATATGGTCGAATCCGGAAACTATCATCTCGAAAACAAAATGTTTTTTCTTTCAGTGAAATACGGAACCGTTCCATATTTTATCTAACGGGTGGCATCCCTAAGTCTAAATATTCCTGTTACATTTGTCGTGACGTTGTATTAGTTAATGTGACGACTGTTGCTCATCGAATGATTAACGGTTTATAATTGCGTGATTAAATGAATTAAGCAATGAATCAAGCAATTATTAACTCATCAACCTGGGGCACCATGGGAACATTGTTTTGATTGAGTTTCTATTTCCCAAATTAACTCAAAGGATATCAGAATATCGATTACAACAGTCGCTAAATTAATCAATTTCCTCTACAGTCTCATAATCTGAACGTGGTATAATCCGGGAATCTGCACGGACCCGGGCTTTACCACTGAATTTACCACACCAATCTTAGTTGATTATTTATTTACTAGCAAGCTAAAATGATGATAAAAATACACATACACAAAACACATTCTAGCTATTGATTAGGACTTAGTATAACGGGCCAACACACTATGGCGCTTGTTACCCAAAATGGGGATTTTAAAGAGAGAGAAACAAAGGAAGTACACGAGAGAAATATACATTTGGGTTCATTTGTCAGCCATGCTTATTTAACTAGCCTTGCCCCGAACTGCCGCTCTTATGGGTCAGAATATAATGATGTAATTACGTGTTGGAGGTCTCAGGTGGGAAGCTCCGCGTGGGTTGTTTAGGCTTCTAAATGACGCACTTCTCCGGCGCAACTCTCTGGTTGTCCTCACGATGTCAGTGTCCTTCTTGGCTAAATGGTCTGATCCCTCACCCTTGATCTGAAAGGGGTCTTCTGAGGACAGACAGCTCTGTAGCTCAGAGCTCACAGCTTCGGCCCGAATGGTGTCGATACCACGATTCAATGGAGAGTGGAGGCTGGGTGGTTCGGCTTGAATTCACCCGCTTAGACACAGCTACTCGTCCGTAGCTCGTGTAGAAAAAGATTTCTTTGTCTTCAACCTTGTGTTTCGTTTTGGGGTTCGTCGACTTTGTTAGACCTTAGCTGCAGCTTGGGGTCAATTAGTCTCCTATGTTAATTCTTCACTCTCCTGTCTTATACCCTCGGGTCAGAAGTGGGTGTAACCACCTTTAGGGCAATTCTCTGGGCGGACCAAGTAAAGGGGGCAAGGCTTAGATTTGGCTAAAAATCCGATTTTAGACACTAACTTCACATTTCATCTTTACCAAAACATTCTGTTTGATTTGGATATTTTCCAAACAGCGTACAATGTATAAACATCAGGCATATACTGGGAAAACTCTTAAAGGTACAATGTTTTCATAATAACGTCATCTCTTAACCTTTAAAAACAATACAAAAGTTACATACATTTTAATATTCCACCTCTCGTCATGACCACCATTGTGGCTGACGGAAACCATTGTTCCAAAGTCCCTTTATTGCATGTTTAATGTTCTGAGGCCAGTTCTCCATTGTTAGGACAAAGGAATTTCTCTGTGGCCTAAGTTTTATTATGGGCGTGAGGTGTCATAAAACCCCCACATCTTCAGACCCCTAGATCTCTCCTCCTCTGTTGGGGGTTTGGGAGATAATCTGTAGGGTGGTGGTCTCCTGTACCCTGACCTGATCAGGACAGTCATGACACATTGCACAACCTTCAATTTTATGTCATAATTACGTAAAATTCTGTCATTAGTTCGCAACGAGCCAGGCGGCCCAAACTGTTGCATATACCCTGACTCTGCGTGCAATGAACGCTAGAGATGTGACACAATTTCATGTTAGCAGGCAATATTAACTAAATATGCAGGTTTAAAAACATATACTTCTGTTTTGATTTTAAAGATTGATGTTTATGGTTAGGTACATTGGTGCAACGACAGTGCTTTTTTTCGCAAATGCGCTTGTTAAATCATCACACGTTTGTCGAAGTAGGCTGTGATTCGATGAGAAATGAACAGGCTCCGCATCGATTATATGCAACGCAGGACACGTTAGATAAACTAGTAATATCATCAACCATGTGTAGTTAACTAATGATTATGTTAAGATTGATAGTTTTTTATAAGATAAGTTTAATGCTAGCTAGCAACTTACCTTGGCTTCTTGCTGCCCTCGCGTTACAGGCAGTCAGCCTGCCATGCAGGCTCCTCGTGGAGTGCAATGTAAGGCAGGTGGTTAGAGCGTTGGACTAGTAACCGGAAGGTTGCAAAAACGAATCCCCCCTGAACAAGGCAGTTAACCCCCGATCCTAGGCCGTCATTGAAAATAAGAATGTGTTCTTAATCTGACTTGCCTAGTTAAATAAAGGTGTAAAAAAAAAAAATTGGTGGCCAAAAATACCGATTACAGATTTGTTATGAAAACTTGAAATCGGCCCTAATTAATCGGCCATTCCGATTAATCGGTCGACCTCTATTCCAAAATATGTTTTACAGCAGTGGGGGAGTGCCAAGATGGAGGCACGGTGGCTTCAACACAGCACCCCTTATCAGCCATCTAATTCATATATACATTATTGGAGGTGGTGGGGTGGTTGTCTGGCATTGAATCTTTTGGCAAAATAATTCTAACATACTCTGATGATACATTAGATACATGATGAAGCATACTCACCCTTTATCACAGATTGCTCTTGCTGATGCACCAAAAAGCGTGCCTTCCTCACTAAACTCATATTTCAAATGTGGTTTCTCCCTGGGGGCACCACAGTCCTTCTCTGAAATGAATAATCATAAGTTAACGCCAGCAACAAACAATCAAACAACAGTAAATAAATCAAACAACCGTAAACACACAATAAAAATCGCACTTGACAGAAAAACTGAGAAAAGTGCTTGTATTTTGCCGCATACTTTTGCAGGTTAATTCGAGCGTGCTCCACTTTCCACTCGTGCAGGTGATTCTTTCAGATCCTTGCTCTTTCAAGTAGCCATTGGCACACTGAAAAGTGGCTTCCTTCCCCTCCGGAAAATCGTTCATTAATAGCGCTTCATTCGTTAGAACAACATTTCCCTCTACTTGAGGTTTGGGACACTCGGCTGTGAGGATATGATATAGTAGAATATGTCAACTCCACACACAATGAGAGTTACGTTGGCCAGCTCAAGTTAACAAAGTGTCTATTTGTAACCAAAACATTAAGTTAAAACTTTTATAAACGTTAGCTAGCAAACGGTTACTGTAGAGTAACGTTACCATGGCTAGAAACTTACTCACCATTTCCACTTGCTATAAAGATAAGGCATATCAAGCACTTAGTCCATGAATTTGAATAAAACATTATTGGCTGTCCTTTTTAAAGTTGATTTTATGTGAAGACAAGTCGGTCTCTCGATCTAACAAGTTCTCTCTGATGTTGTTGGCACTATCAAGCTGGCTGTCTAATCAGTACCAACCAGTCCATGGACGACTTCAACTGTCGCTTGAAGATATTTTCACTTTCCAGCAACCATGGAAACCCTGTTCACCTAAAACGGGGTTTCCAGTAGTTACCACACCCACAAAGTCAATACACAACCGTATCGTAAATAAATCCTTAAAACAAAAATGTGCTTTTTGGGTAGGGTTAGGAATAAGGTTAGCATATTGGTTATGGTTAGGCTAATGATATAAATCACATTTTAAGAAGATATGGTGTATGACTTTGTGGCTGTGGTAACTTGTGACGCCCGTAACACCATGCGCAGAGTTGCCCAGAGCTACTCCTCAATAATAACTTACAAGTGATAACCTAATAATACAGTATTATAATTAATCATTAATTAAGGAGAAAATGGAGTTCATGTAATTTTGTAATTTTGACTGAAGTGGAGAAAGCTATGAGTTAACTGACCATATCACTGAATAGATTCCATCCTCCCCTGCCTTGTGACCTGTGGACAAGTTTGAGTTTCGGTTACTGAAGATAAATGATGCACTTGATCTGTCAACGTGTCTTATTGTGCTTCATGCGCTTGAAACTGCACAGGATAGAGGTCAGGGATTTGGGCAGGCTTTGTTAAACTCCCCATATGCTCTATGTTTATATACTTCGCATATTACAATGGTCATTAATAATGTATGTATTTTATATAGAGCTTTTCATTACATGAAGAACCTCAAACGCTTTAAAAACGAAACAAAAAACTCAAAAATAATTCATTTATTGATGGTAGTTCGTTCATGTGTTGGCTGGACAATGATCTTATACGGTGGCGGCGTGTCCAGAGGACATCAACTCAAGGGACTCGAGCACGGACTCCTGCTTCCCCTTCAGCATCCGAGCGCACAGTCCTCCTTATCATTTGCTCGTGTATGAACATAACGTTACATTGATATGGTTAATGTATAATTCAATATAAGGGCATGGGAACAAGTATACAGAATTCCATTCTGAGTGACAGGAATTCATTGAAATAAATCTATCAAACGACAATGATAACTATTTTCCATTTCCAGCATAGGAATAGCTGAGCTTTTTTTCCACAGTTCGAGAAATCTAGGGCGTATCCTCCCCTAAACTCTTGGAGATGTCTCCAAAACAGCACCGTTGCCTTGGTAAGTAGATTGATTGTCTAAGAAGAAATATCCCTGACAGCAGTGTCCGTTCTAGCTGGTTTGGCTCCCTGGGTGAACCCACCCTTCAGCCCCCCCCCCATACAAAAAAAAGCACCATTCTGCACTAACTGTAATTTCTATTCAGACATTTGGAACAACACAAATAAATAATTATAACATTTAAAACGATATAAATATAAAAATATATACAAAAACGATTTCGCACAAACCCCCCAAAAATGCAATATGTCTGTGAAACTATATATTTATAGTATTATGAATGAATTGTGGTTTATTTGGTAGCATTTCGTAGTGTGACTGATTTTACTAATTGCATTAGTACCGTACATAATTAGAGGTGCATTATTTGATAGATTCCCACGCTCCCCCTACCTTGGGCTTCCAGTGGGGAGACCTGAGGTCAACCTCCCCCCACACCCCTCCCCATCTCGTAATTCTGATTGGGAGACCTTCCCAAGCAGTAGCCTGCCTAGATCACAAACTTGTAAGGACCGACGCTGGAGTCGAGAAACAGGTACGGGGAGTCAAACATTTTATTGGAACAGACGCATAACAAGATGGCGTCGACAGAGATGGTCACCTCGCTTCAGGTCCTTAGAAAACTATGCAGTAATTTGTTTTTTTTAATGTATTATTTCTTACATTGTTAGCACAGAAAATCTCAAGTGTTATTACATACAGCCGGGAAGAACTATTGGATATAAAAGCGATGTCAACTTACCAACATTACGACCAGGAATACGTCTTTCCCAAAGTGGATCCTTTGTTCGGACCTCCACCCTGGACATGCGATCTTATCCCAGAGGCTGACCAAAAACAACACGGTCGCTGCAGGAGAGGCGGACAGAGCGGCCTACTGGTCAGACTCAGAAGGCGAGCACACCATCCACCGCTTCCGAGCATATTACTCGCCAATGTACAATCGCTAGATAACAAGGTGGACGAAATTAGGGCACGAGTTGCCTTCCAGAGAGACATCAGAGATTCTCTGTTTCACGGAAACATGGCTCACTCGGGATATGTTGTCAGAGTCAGTACAGCCACCCGGTTTCTTCACGCATCGCGCCGACAGAAACAAACATCTCTCAGGTAAGAAGAAGGGCGGGGGTGTATGCCTTATGATTAACGACTCATGGTGTATTCACACAACAACAACTCAAGTCCTTTTGTTCACCCGACCTAGAATTCCTTACAATCAAATGCCGACTGCATTATCTTCCAGGGAATTCTCTTCGATTATAGTCACAGCCATGTATATCCCCCCACCCCCCAAGCAGATCCCTCGTAGGCCCTGAAAGAACTTCACTGGAATCTATGTAAACTGGAAACCATACATCCTGAGACTGCATTTATTGCAGCTGGGGATTTTAACAAAACTAACCTAAGAACCATACTTCCTAAATTCTATCAGCATATCGAATGTGCGACAAGAGCTGGTAGCTTTCTGGATCATTGCTACTCGAACTTCCGCGATGCAAACAAAGCCCTCCCCCACCCTGCCTTCGGCAAATCTGACCATGACTCCATTTTGTTGCGCCCAGCCTATAGACAGAAACTAAAACAGGAAATGCCCGTGCTCAGGTCAATACAACTCTAGTCTAACCAATAGGATTCCATGCTTCAAAATTGCTTCGATCACGTGGACTGGGATATGTTCCAGATAGCCTCAGACAATAACATTGACGTATACGCTGACTCGGTGAGCGAGTTAGTTAGCCTGTTGAGGTGTAGGGGGCAGTATTTTCACTACCGGATGAAAAATGTACCCAAATTAAACTAGTTACTACTCTGGCCCAGAATATGCATATTATTAGTAGATTTGGATAGAAAACACTCTGAAGTTTCTAAAACTGTTTTAATGGTATCTGTGAGTATAACAGAACTCATATGGCAGGCAAAAACCTGAGAAAAATCCAACCAGGAAGTGGAATGTCTGAGAATTGTAGTTCTTCTTTTGATTCTCTATCAAAACTACAGTTTCTGTGGGGTCACGTTGCACTTCCTAAGGCTTCCATTGGCTGTCAACAGCCTTCAGAAAGTTCTTTCAGCATTCTCCTGTCACTGGGCAGATAATAGGAGCTCAGTCAATCAGTGGACTGCCTGACGACAAAGGGATTGGATATGCGTGATCGCGCGGGTGCGCCGTTCCTTCTTTTTCTTCTTGAATGAATAGGCTATTGTCCGGTTGGAATATTATCGCAATTTTACGTTAAAAATACCATTAAGATTGATTTTAAACAGCGTTTGACATGCTTCTAAGTATGGTAATGGAACATTTTGACTTTTCGTCTCTGGTACCGCGCTTGCGCGTTATGCCTTTGGATAGTGCTCTGTACGCACGAACAAAATGGAGGTATTTGGACATAAATATGGATTATTTCGAACAAAAACAAAATTTCTTGTCAAAGTAGCAGTCCTGGGAGTGCATTCTGACGAAGATCAGCAAAGGTAAGAGAATATTTATAATACTAATTCTGAGTTTAGGTGACCTCGAACTTGGCGGGTGTCTGTATAACTTGATGTGATGGCGAGCTATGTACTCAGAATATTGAAAAATGTGCTTTCTCCGTAAAGCTATTTTAAAATCTGACACAGCGGTTGCATCCAGGAGTAGTCTATCTATAATTCTTTAAAAATTGTTATATATTTTGTCAACGTTTATGATGAGTATTTTTGTAAATTGATGTGCACATTCACCGGGGGTTTTGATGGGAATACATTTTCTGAACATCACGCGACAATGTAAAATGCTGTTTTTGGACATAAATATGAACTTTATCAAACAAAACATACATGTCTTGTGTAACATAATGTCTTAGGAGTGTCATCTGATGAAGATCGTCAAAGGTTAGTTCTTCATTTAGCTGTGTTTTGGGTTTTTGTGACACATGTCCTTGCTTGGAAAATGGCTGTGTGATTATTTTTGTCTATGTACTCTCCTAACATAATCTAATGTTTTGCTTTCGCTGTAAAGCCTTTTTGAAATCGGACAATGTGGTTACATCAAGGAGAAGTGTATGTTTAAAATGGTGTAAAATAGTTGTATGTTTGAGAAAGTTGAATTATGACATTTTGTTGTTTTGAATTTGCCGCCCTGATATTTCACTGGCTGTGTACCGCAGGTGACAAGTAGCGTCCCACGTAGCCCATAGAAGTTAGCAAGTGCATCGGAGATGTCGTTCACTCTGTGACCATTAAAACCTTCCCTAACCAGAAACCGTGGATTGATGGCAGCATTTGCACAAAACTGAAATCCCGAACCACCGCTTTTAATCATGGCAAGGTGACCGGAAACACGACCGAATACAAACAGTGCAGATATTCCCTCCGCAAGGCAATCAGACAAGCAAAGCGTCAGTATAGAGACAAAGTAGAGTCGCAATTCAACGGCTCAAACGTATCTGGCAGTGTCTACAGTCAATCACGGATTACAAAAAGAAAACCAGTCCCGTTGCGGACACCGATCTTTTCCTCCCAGACAAATTAAACAACTTCTTTGCTCACTTTGAGGACAATACAGTGCCACTGACATGGCCCGGTACGAAAGCCTGTGGGCTCTCCTTTTCCTTGGCCAAAGTGAGTAAAACATTTAAACGTGTTAACCCTCGCAAGACTGCCGGCCCAGACGGCATCCCTAGCCGCATCCTCAGAGCATGCGCAGACTAGAGGTCGACCGATTTAACGGTAATGGCCGATTAATTAGGGCTGATTTTCAAGTTTTCATAACAATCGGCATTTTTGGACACCGATCATGGCTGATTACATTGTACTCCACGAGGAGACTGCGTGGCAGGCTGACTACCTGTTATGCGAGTGCAGAAAGGAGCCAAGGTAAGGTGCTAGCTAGCATTAAACGTATCTTATAAAAAAATCAATCTTAACATAATCACAAGTTAACTACACATGGTTGATGATATTACTAGTTTATCTAGTTTGTCCTGCGTTGCATATAATTGATGTGGTGCCTGTTAATTTATCATTGAATCATAGCCTACTTCGCCAAACGGGTGATTTAGCAAGCGCATTCGTGAAAAAAGCACTATCGTTGCAACAATATGTACCTAACCATAAACATCAATGCCTTTCTTAAAATCAATACACAAGTATATATTTTTAAACCTGCATATTTAGTTAATATTGCCTGCTAACATGAATTTCTTTTAACTAGTGTCACGTCCTGACCAGTAGAGGGGGTAGTTGGGTCAGGACGTGGCAGAAGGGAGTGTGTGTTTGTTATTGTTTCATTGATTTTGGCCGTGTGACTTCCAATCAAGCACAGCTGTAGAGGGTTGTGGTTGATTGGGAGTCACACATAAGGTGCCTACTTTGCCTTGTGGGGTTGTGGGTGGTTGTTTTTTACACTGCTTGTATTAGCCTGTAGAACTGTCACTGTTGTCACCCTTTTTGTTGTTAAGTGAATGCTCTACTCCTTTTTTGGCAATAAATGACCATGAGTATTCACATACCTGCTGCGCCTTGGTTCATTTCAGAAGACAGCCGTTACAGAACCACCCACCGTACCAGGACCAAGCAGCAGAAGAGGAGGAAGCCACAGGAGAGAAAAAAGGAGGAATGGACATGGGAGGACGTCCTGGATGGCAAGGGAGCCTACACCTGGGAAGAGATCCTGGCCGGAAGGGATCGCCTCCCATGGGAACAGGTGGAGGCACTCAGGAGAGTGGAGGCAGCTGGACAGAGGAACCAACGGGAATGTTTTGCTGGTACACGACTAGCGTTCAAACCCGAGAGGCAGCCCCAAGATTTTTTTTTGGGGGGGGCACACGGGTAGCTTGGCCAGGCCAGGGAAGAGCCGTAAGCCAGCTACCCGTGATTACAGGGAGGTGCGTATGAGGTGGAGGGCGCCATGTTACGCTGTGGTACGCACCATCTCGCCTATACGGACGCACAGCCCAGTTCGCCCAGTACCATCGCCCCGCAGGTGCCAGGGCAAGGGGAGCATCGAGCCGGAAGGGGTGATGCCAACCCTGCACTCAAGACCGCCAGTGTGCCCTTTTGGTCCGGTGTTTCCCGCTAGACGCACTAGCATGGAGGTGCGTGTCTCCAGGCGGGCAAGTCCAATACCAGCCCCACGCATCAGGAGTCTAGTGCGTCAGCCCAGCCTCGCCAGTCAACAGTCACCAGAGCTGCCCGCCAGTCAACAGTCACCAGAGCTGCCCGCCAGTCAACCATCACCAGAGCTGCCCGCCAGTCAACAGTCGTCAGAGCTGCCCGCCAGTCAACAGTCGTCAGAGCTGTCCGCCAGTCAACAGTCGTCAGAGCTGTCCGCCAGTCAACAGTCGTCAGAGCTGCCCGCCAGTCGCCAGTCGTCAGAGCTGCCCGCCAGTCAACAGTCGCCAGAGAGGTCAGACTGCGCTGAACTGCCGGAGTGGCCAGACTGCGCTGAACTGCCGGAGTGGCCAGACTGCGCTGAACTGCCGGAGTGGCCAGACTGCCCTGTACTGCCGGAGTGGCCAGACTGCCCTGTACTGCCGGAGTGGCCAGACTGCCCTGTACTGCCGGAGTGGCCAGACTGCCCTGTACTGCCGGAGTGGCCAGACTGCCCTGCACTGCCGGAGTGGCCAGACTGCCCTGCACTGCCGGAGTGGCCAGACTGCCCTGCACTGCCGGAGTGGCCAGACTGCCCTGCTCTGCCGGAGTGGCCAGACTGCCCTGCTCTGCCGGAGTGGCCAGACTGCCCTGTTCTGCCGGAGTGGCCAGACTGCCCTGTTCTGCCGGAGTGGCCAGACTGCCCTGTTCTGCCGGAGTGGCCAGACTGCCCTGTTCTGCCGGAGTGGCCAGACTGCCCTGTTCTGCCGGAGTGGCCAGACTGCCCTGTTCTGCCAGAGTGGCCAGACTGCCCTGTTCTGCCAGAGTGGCCAGACTGCCCTGTTCTGCCAGAGTGGCCAGACTGCCCTGTTCTGCCAGAGTGGCCAGACTGCCCTGTTCTGCCAGAGTGGCCAGACTGCCCTGTTCTGCCAGAGTGGCCAGACTGCCCTGTTCTGCCAGAGTGGCCAGACTGCCCTGTTCTGCCAGAGGTGCCCGCCTGCCCTGATCTGCCAGGGTGCCCGGCCTGTCAGAATCTGCCAGAGTGGTCCTCCTGCCCTCCGGTCCAGCCCGAGTGGCCCTCCTGCCCTCCGGCCCAGCCCGAGTGGCCCTCCTGCCTTCCGGCCCAGCCCGAGTGGCCCTCCTGCCTTCCGGCCCAGCCCGAGTGGCCCTCCTGCCTTCCGGCCCAGCCCGAGTGGCCCTCCTGCCTTCCGGCCCAGCCCGAGTGGCCCTCCTGCCTTCCGGCCCAGCCCGAGTGGCCCTCCTGCCTTCCGGCCCAGCCCGAGTGGCCCGCATGCCTTCCGGCCCAGCCCGAGTGGCCCGCATGCCTTCCGGCCCAGCCCGAGTGGCCCGCATGCCTTCCGACCCAGCCAGAGTGGTCCGTCTGCCAGGGTCAACCCGAGTGGCCCGTCTGCCCGGCGCAGCTATCGGCGCCAGCAAAGTGGGCGACGCCGAAGGTGGAGCGAGGTCCACGTCCTGCACCTGAGCCACCTCCAGGATAGGTGGGTTGGGGAGGGAGGGTGTAGCACAGTGCCGTCGGTGACGGCAGCCACCCTCCCTTCCCTCCCTTATTGTTTAGGTGTTAAATTTTGTTGAGGATTTTCTTGTTTTCCTTTTTTTAGGTGCATCCCGGCGTCTGCACCTTGAGGGGGGGGTACTGTCACGTCCTGACCAGTAGAGGGGGTAGTTGGGTCAGGACGTGGCAGAAGGGAGTGTGTGTTTGTTATTGTTTCATTGATTTTGGCCGTGTGACTTCCAATCAAGCACAGCTGTAGAGGGTTGTGGTTGATTGGGAGTCACACATAAGGTGCCTACTTTGCCTTGTGGGGTTGTGGGTGGTTGTTTTTTTTACACTGCTTGTATTAGCCTGTAGAACTGTCACTGTTGTCACCCTTTTTGTTGTTAAGTGAATGCTCTACTCCTTTTTTGGCAATAAATGACCATGAGTATTCACATACCTGCTGCGCCTTGGTTCATTTCAGAAGACAGCCGTTACAACTAGGGAAATTGTGTCACTTCTCTTGCGTTCTGTGAAACAAAGTCAGGGTATATGCAGCAGTTTGGGCCGCCTAGCTCGTTGCGAACTGTGTGAAGACTATTTCTTCCTAACAAAGACAACCAACTTCGCCAAACAGGGGAAGATTTAACAAAAGCGCATTTGCAAAACAAAGGCACAGTCGTTGCACGAATGTACCTAACCATAAACATCAATGCCTTTCTTAAAATCAATACAGAGCAGTATATATTTTTTAAACCTGCATATTTAGTTAAAAGAAATCCAGGTTAGCAGGCAATATTAAACTAGGCAAATTGTGTCACTTCTCTTGCGTTCATTGCACGCAGAGTCAGGGTAAATGCAACAGTTTGGGCCGCCTGGCTCGTTGCGAACTAATTTGCCAGAATTGTATGTAATTATGACATAACATTGAAGGTTGTGCAATGTAACAGGAATATTTAGACTTATGGATGCCACCCGTTAGATAAAATACGGAATGGTTCCGTATTTCACTGAAAGAATAAACGTTTTGTTTTCGAAATGATAGTTTCCGGATTTGACCATATTAATGACCTAAGGCTCGTATTTCTGTGTGTTTATTATGTTATAATTAAGTCTATGATTTGATATTTGATAGAGCAGTCTGACTGAGCGGTGGTAGGCAGCAGCAGGCTCGTAAGCATTCATTCAAACAGCACTTTCTTGCGTTTGCCAGCAGCTCTTCACTGTGCTTCAAGCATTGAGCTGTTTATGACTTCAAGCCTATCAACTCCCGAGATCAGGCTGGTGTAACCGATGTGAAATGGCTAGCTAGTTAGCAGGGTGCGTGCTAATAGCGTTTCAATCGGTGAAGTCACTGGCTCTGAGACCTTGAAGTAGTTGTTCCCCTTGCTCTGCAAGGGCCGCGGCTTTTGTGGAGTGATGGGTAACAATGCTTCAAGGGTGGCTGTTGTCGATGTGTTCCTGGTTCGAGCCCAGGAGAAAGAGAAACGGAAGCTATACTGTTACACTGGCAATATTAACATGCCTATAAGAACATCCAATAGTCAATAGAGAGAAATAGTCCTATAATTCCTATAATAACTACAACCTAAAACTTCTTACCTGGGAATATTGAAGACTCATGTTAAAAGGAACCACCAGCTTTTATATGTTCTCATGTTCTGAGCAAGGCACTTAAATGTTAGCTTTCTTACATGGCACATATTGCACTTTTACTTTCTTCTCCAACACTTTGTTTTTGCATTATTTATACCAAATTGAACATGTTTCATTATTTATTTGAGGCTAAATTGATTTTATTTATGTATTATATTAAGTTAAAATAAGTGTTCATTCAGTATTGTTGTAATTGTCATTATTACAAACAAAAAAAATAATAATAAAATAGAAATCGTCCGATTAATCGGTATCGGCTTTTTGGTCCCCCAATAACCGGTATCGGTATCGGCGTTGGAAAATCATAATCGGTCGACCTCTGGCGCAGACCAGCTGGCTGGTGTGTTTACAGACATATTCAACAAATCCCTATCCCAGTCTGTTGTCCCCACATGCTTCAAGATGGCCACCATTGTTCCTGTTCCCAAGAAAGCTAAGGTAACTTGAACTAAATGACTATCGCCCAATTGCACTCACTTCTGTCATCATGAAGTGTTAAGAGACTAGTCAAGGACCATATCACCTCCACCCTACCTGATACCCTAGACCCACTCCAATTTGCTTACCTCCCCAATAGGTCCACAGATGATGCAATCGCCATCACACTGCACACATCCCTATCCCATCTGGACAAGAGGAATACCTATGTAAGAATGCTGTTCATTGACTACAACTCAGCATTAAACACCATAGTACACTCCAAACTCATCATTAAGCTCGAGACCCTGCGACTCGACCCCGCCCTGTGCAACTGGGTCCTGGACTTTCTGATGGGCCACCCCCAGGTGGTGAAGATAGGAAACAACTTCTCCACTCCACTGATCCTCAACACTGGGGCCTCACAAGGGTGCGTTCTTAGCCCTCTCCTGTACTCCCTTTTCACACATGACTGCATGGCCATGCACGCTTCCAACTCAATCATCAAGTTTGCAGACGACACTACAGTGGTAGGCCTGATTACCAACAACAACAAGCCAGCCTGCAGGGAGGAAGTGAGGGCCCTCGGTGTGTGGTGTCACAAAAATAACCTCTCACTCAACATCAACAAAACAAAGGAGATGATCGTGGACTTCAGGAAACAGCAGAGGGAGCACCCGCCCCATCCACATCGACGGGACAGTAGTGGCGAAGGTGGAAAGTTTTAAGTTCCTCGGCGTACACATCACGGACAAACTGAAATGGTCCACCCACACAGACAGCATGGTGAAGAAGGCGCAACAGCGCCTCTTCAACCTCAGGAGGCTGAAGAAATTTGGCTTGTCATCTAAAACACTCACAAACAATCGAGAGCATCCTGTCGGGCTGTATCATCGCCTGGTACAGCAATTGCACCGCCCTCAACTGCCCTCAACCGTGGCAGGTAGCCTAGTGGTTAGAGCATTGGGCCAATAACCGAAAGGTTGCTAGATTGAATCCCTGAGCTGACAAGGTAAAAATCTGTTTTTCTGCCCCTGAACAAGGCAGTTAACCCACTGTTCTTAGGCCATCATTGTAAATAAGAATTTGTTCTTCACTGACTTGCCTCCAGAGGGTAGTGTGGTCTGCACAACGCATCACCGGGGCAAACTACCTGTCCTCCAGGACACCTACAGCACCTGATGTCACAGGAAGGCCAAAAAGAACATCAAGGACAACAACCTCCCGAGCCACTACCTGTTCACCCCGCTATCATCCAGAAGGCGAGGTCAGTACAGGTGCATCAAAGGTGGGACTGAGAGACTGAAAAACAGCTTCTATCTCAAGGCCATCAGACTGTTAAACAGCCATTACTAACACTGAGTGGCTGCTGCCAACATACAGACTCAAATCTCTGCTTACTTAAATAAACAGACTTAATAAAGGTGTAACTTTAATAATGTTTACATAGTGGTGTCACTTTAAATAATGGCACTAAAATAATGTTTACATATCCTACATTACTCATCTCATATGTATATACTGTATTCTACACCATCTACTAAATCTTTCCTATGCCGCACGCCATCGCTCATCCATATATTTATATGTACATATTCTTATTCATTCCTTCACATTTGTGTGTATAAGGTAGTTGTTGTGAATTTGTTAGATTACTTGTTAGATTTTTACTGCATAGTCGGAACTAGAAGCACAAGTATTTTGCTACACTTGCATTAACATCTGCTAACCATCTGTATGTGACCAATAAGGAAGGCAGGTATGCATAATGATGGCGGCAGGAGTGCGTAATGCTGGGGAGCCTGGCACCCTCGAGCGCCAGGGAGGAAGAGCGGAAGCAGGCGTGACAATACTCCCCTCTAGGAGCGCCACCCGGCGGCCCACCTGAGCCATCCTGACGGGCCGGGCCGAGGCACGGGCGCTGGATAAGCTGGCTGGTGTTAAATTCCGACAAACCGGCAGAGGCGTGAGAGCCTGGTGAGCCGGCTGAGGCATGAAGGCCTGTCGATCCCGCTAAGGCGTGGGAGCCCGAGGATCCTGCGGAGGTGTAGCGGCCTGACTGGGTGTAAAAACCTGACAATCCGGATGAGGCCTGACATGGGATGTGCGCCTTCCGAGCCAAACGGGTCAAGAAACCTCTTGAGCCAGCTAAAGCGTGACAGCCCAACGAGCTGGCTTAGGCACACCCAGTTCCATCGGTGGCGGCCCCCGGACCCGACATCACCACCAACTGGAAAGCCAACACTCCCCGATGCTTCGTTTGGTGGCTTCAGCATTCTGTAAGGACCGACGCTGGAATAGAGAAGCAGGTACGGGGAGTCAAACATTTAATCGGAACAGACATGAACCAAGACAGGAACAGCGTCAGCACATGGGTATACAAGGACATATGACAATCAATGCTGAAGCGGGGAACAGAGCAGGGGACAGACAGATATAGGGAAGGTAATGACAGAGGTGAATGAGTCCAGGTGAGTCCAATAAACGCTGATGTGCGTGACGGGGGAAGGTAGGTGCGTGTAATAATGGTGGCAGGAGTGCGTAATGCTGGGGAGCCTGGCGCCCTCAAGCTCCAGATGGGAAGAGCAAGAGCAGGCGTGACAAAACTAGAATCAGAGTGCCCACTCCGACAAGGTTAATTGACCCACAGTCCCACACGGTGACATGATATCATTGACGTGATGCGCAAATGAGCGATAGAAAACCGATCGCGCAAATGTCACCATTCCACATGTTTTGGTGCCCCTGGTAAGATGCTGCCCATGTCGCCTATACCTAAATCCACCACTGCCTGACAGGGTGTGTTTAAAAACAGAAACTGATTTATTAGAGACACTCATGGGTGTCTCCATAGCACTCTAAAAGAAAAAAGAGCGGGAATTGTATAGCTTTATAATTTTGTTTTTCATGTGTACATGTTGAATTTCCTTTCCATCCACTTAAAATCTCATTTGGCTGGCACTGTCCATTCTGCACTCTAAAATGAGAGAACTGAAAGAGTGGTTGGATAACAAAAAACTGTGTAATTCATTTCATTAGCATGAAGTTGAACAATATGGATCCTTCTTTAACTAGATCAGGGGTTCCCAAACTTTTTCACTCAGGACCCCTTCCAGCATTGGGGAACAGCTCACACCCCCCTGCACTCGCACCATATCTTGGGGTGGCAGGTAGCCTGGTGGTTAGCGTGTTGGACTTGTAATTGAAAGGTTGCTACATCAAATCCCCGAGCTGACAAGGTAAAAATCTATCATTCTGCCCCTGAACAAAGCAGTTAACCCACTAGGCTGTCATTGAAAATAAGAATTTGTTCTTAACTGACTTGCCTAGTTAAATTAAGATAAAATAGAAAAGTTGTGCCATTTCTATGGGCACAAACTGTTCACACCTCTCTTGTTGGCAGACAGAACATTTTAGAAGTTTAATGCTTATTTCCTGCAATTTTACACATTTAGTCATGGGGTGCAGAGAAAATGTTGCCATTTTAAAGCAAATTTTCTTGCAATTCTATACTTTGACGGGGGAAGGCATGACTCAAACATTACTACAAAATCTATGGGATAAAAAAAATAGCTAAAAAACGTTAGGTGACATGGGCTAGTTGATCTGGTAATTTCTGACAAGTTTTAAATAGCTCTATGCAATAACTGAGATGGAAAGAGGAAAACTGATTATGTACTACCCAATTTTGAAATTGCACCTTGTGCATTCTTCCATCACAGCTTTGGAGAGTAAGTTGAATGCTGGACTGAGTTCCTTTTTGGGGTGGGGGTCACTCTGAAGATGTGGGTTCCATTTCATGGAAACATTCCATTGTTTACAGTAACTTGAGGGCAAGCCCAGCTCAGTGGGGTTGGCCCTCACTACCACAAAGACTATTGGGTAACTTCAAGGGCATTCACTCCAAACTCATTAAAACCTCAGTAGATTGGTGACAGCTGTCCTCTTTACATTTACAGTTGCCCGAGAAACCTGGCTCAAAAATAGAATAAAGAACTACATGCTGTATACCAAATAAGGTATTTGTCACATGAGGTATTTGTGTTGGCTCGATAGCAAAATAATCTGGGCAATGATAAACCTTCCCCAAAGGTATGCTGCCACATGACAAACTTGAAATATGATTTGGAACTGTTACCAATTTTCAGCAGTAAACAGTCAAGATAATGTTTCAGCATACAAAATATTTTTCCACATAACATGCAAACCTGTTATTTGAAATAACTTATTCATTGTACCAGTCTCTCCATTGTGTCATAAAGTCTCTTCCCTCCCCATATACTTTAACCTAGCTGATAGTCCCTTTTTCACATTTTCATAATCCCTATATTCCCTGATCTCGCCCTGTGCCCTTATACCCTGTTAGAAAGTCTGTTAAAAAGTCACCACCCTTTTCTGGCTCTGAGGTCAGGGCCTGTTAATACTCATTGATATTGTTGTGTTAATGAACTCACATCTGCCCAAATGGTTTGAGTAATCTAGGATTTCCTAAACTCAGGAATGCTGAGGAGGACAGTGGTTAATAGCTGCAATACCATTATGATTATTTGATGTGTGGACCTAACTGCAAGTGATATGAGGAATTTCAATTTTGGAACTATATTTTACTTGTTATGCTGGTGGAATGACCAATGTACAATTTTATTATGTGTGTTGTACATGACAGAAATTGCTTTCAGATAGTATAGAAAGCAATTTATGTCATGTACAACACACATAGTAATATTGTACATTGTTCATTCCACCAGCATCTTAAAAAGTGAATGATTGAATTGCTTTCAAATGCTGTCATATCCAGTAAATATGAATAGGTCAATGAGTCAGCGAGGATGTCGTCAATCTGTGTTATGCTTCCACTGTGACATTAAGTTCCCTCTGCTAGAGAACTGATAACCAAACTACTTTGCATTGAAATCACTCCCCGTGTCAGCAATGTGCAAACTCATCACTTTCTCAACACAAGACTGAAGTTGAACTAATTAATTTAGATATTAATTATTGAGATCATCTGCCTATGAGTTCATCAGTTGTGAAACTGTGCACTTGGGCAAAGCCTTATTAAAAACCCAACTGTCTAAATATTGAGATAGTATAGAAGTAGTTATGAAACACATTAAAGGCCCAGTGCAATAAAAAACTTACTGTGTTTTATATACAGTGCATTCAGAAAGTATTCAGACCCTTTAACTTTTTCCACATTTTGTTACTTTACTGCCTTATTCTAAAAGGGATTAAAAATAAAATAATCCTCATCAATCTACACACAATACCCCATAATGACAAAGCGAAAACAGGTTTTTATGAATGTTCGCACATTTATTCAAAGTTAAAAACAGAAATGTACATTAGTATTCAGACCCTTTGCTATGAGACTCAAAATTGAGCTCAGATGCATCCTGTTGCCGTTGATCAGCCTTGAGACATTTCTACAACTTGGAGTCCACCTGTGGTAAATTCAATTGATTGGACATGATTTGGAAGACCTATAAAATGTTCTACAGTTGACAGTGCATGTCAGAGCAAAAACCAAGCCATGAGGTCGAAGGAATGCCGAGACAGGATTGTGAAGAGGCACAGATTTGGGGAAGGGTACTAAAAAATGTATGCAGCATTGAAGGTCCCCAAGAACAGAGTGGCCTCCATCATTCTTAAATGGAAGAAGTTTTGAACCACCAAGACTCTTCCTAGAGCTGGCCGCCCGGCCAAACTGAGCAATTGGGGGAGAAGGCCTTGGTCAGGGAGGTGACCAAGAACACGATTGCCCTTCTGACAGATCTCCAGAGTTCCTCTGTGGAGATGGGAGAACCTTCCAGAAGGACAACCATCTATGCAGCACTCCACCAATCAGGCCTTAATTGTAGAGTGGCCAGACGGAAGCCACTCCTCAGTAAAAGGCACATGACAGCCCGCTTAGGGTTTACCAAAAGGCACCTGAAGAACTCTGACCGTGAGAAACGAGGTTCTCTGGTCTGATGAAACCAAGATTAAAGTCTTTGGCCTGAATGCAAAAAAATCACGTCTGGAGGAAACCTGGCGCCATCCCTACGGTGAAGCATGGTGGTGGCAGCATCATGCTGTGGGGATGTTTTTCAGCGGCAGGGACTGGCAGACTAGCCAGGATCGAGGGAAAGATTAACGGAGCAACGAACAGAGACATCCTTGACAAAAACCTGCTCCAGAGCACTCAGGACCTCAGACTGGGGTGAAGGTTCACCTTCTAACAGGTCAACAACCCTAAGCACACAGCCAAGACAACACAGCAGTGGCTTCGGGACAAACCTCTGAATGTCTTGCAGTGGCCCAGCCAGAACCCGGACTTGATCCCGATCAAACATCTCTGGAGAGACCTGAAAATAGCTGTGCAGCGATGCTCCCCATCCGACCTGACAGAGCTTGAGAGGATCTGCGGAGAAGAATGGGAGAAACTCCTCAAATGCAGGTGTTCCAAGCTTGTAGTGTCATATCCAAGAAGACTCAACGCTGTAATCGCTGCCAAAGGTGCTTCAACAAAGTACTGAGTAAAGGGTCTGAATACTTTTGTAAATGTGATATTTCTGTTTTTTATTTTATAAATTATCAAAAATATCTAAACCTGTTTTTCTTTGTCATTATGGGGTATAGTTGTAAGGTTCTGCTTTTCATTTCTTATACAACCTTGTGTTCTTTTTCTTTGTTCTTGAACGTAGCCCTGTTTCTTTGTGTTCTTGAACGTAGCCCTGTTTCTTTGTGTTCTGGAACGTAGCCCTGTTTCTTTGTGTTCTGGAACGTAGCCCTGTCTTGAATTTTTTGTTCATTGATTTCACCTGTGTTCGTTTCCCACCTGGTCTCATCAGCTCTCTATTTAGTTCAGTTCTTTCTGTTTGTATGGTTGTGAGGTATTGTTTATTTTTGACTGCCTACCTGTGTTTGACCATTGCCTGCCTGTGAACACAATTCTTGCCTTCTGCGAAGGCTTAATAAACATCTGTCGCGCTCTGCGCGTGACTCTACACCTTGTTCGTCCTGAGTATGCATTACAATAGTGTGTAGATGAGGGGAAAAAACAATTTAATACATTGTAGAATACTGCAGTAACGTAACAAAATGTTTAAAAAAAGGAAGATTCAACAACTGAGACAAACTGAACAAGTTCCACAGACATGTGACTAACAGCAATGGAATAATGTGTCCCTGAACAAAGAGGGGGGTCAAAATCAAAAGTAATAGTCAGTATCTGGTGTGGCCACCAGCTGCATTAAGTACTGCAGTGCATCTTCTCCTCATGGACTGCACCAGATTTGCCAGTTCTTGCTGTGAGATGTTACCCCACTCTTCCACTAAGGAACCTGCAAGTTCCCGGACATTTCTTGGGGAATAGCTCTAGCACTCACGCTCCGATCCAACAGGTCCCAGACGTGCTCAATGGGATTGAGATCCGGGCTCTTCGCTGGCCATGGCAGAACACTGACATTCCTGTCTTGCAGCAAATCCAGCACAGAACGAGCAGTATGGCTAGTGGCATTGTCATGCTGGAGGGTCATGTTAGGAAGAGTCTGCAGGAAGGGTACCACATGAGGGAGGAGGATGTCTTCCCAGTAACGCACAGCGTTGAGATTGCCTGCAATGACAACAAGCTCAGTCCGATGATGCTGTGACATACCGCCCCAGACCATGACGGACCCTCCACATCCACATCGATCCCGCTCCAGAGTACAGGCCTCGGTGTAACGCTCACTCCTTCGACAATAAACGCAAACCCGACCATCACCCCTGGTGAGACAAAACAGAGACTCGTCAGTGAAGAGCACTTTTTGCCAGTCCTGTTTGGTCCAGCGACGGTGGGTTTGTGCCCGCGGCATTGTTGCCGGTGATGTCTGGTCTAGTCCAGCCTCTCTCAGCCTATTGCGGACAGTCTGAGGACTGATGGAGGGATTGTGCGTTCCTGGTGTAACTTGGGCAGTTGTTGTTGCCATCCTGTACCTGTCCTGCAGGTGTGATGTTCGGATGTACCGATCATGTGCAGGTGTTGTTACACGTGGTCTGCCACTGCGAGGACGATCAGCTGTCTGTCCTGTCTCCCTGTAGCGCTGTCTTAGGTGTCTCACAGTACGCACATTGCAATTTATTGCACTGGCCACATCTGATGTCCTCATGCATCCTTGCAGCATGCCTAAGGCACGTTCACGCAGATGAGCAGGGTCCCTGGGCATCTTTGTTTTGGTGTTTTTCAGAGTCAGTAGAAAGGCCTCTTTAGTGTCCTAAGTTTTCATAACTGTGACCTTAATTGCCTACTAAGCTGTCTCTAAGCTGTTAGTGTCTTAATGACCGCTCCACAGGTGCATGTTCATTAATTGTTTATATTCATTGAACAAGCATGGGAAACAGTGTTTAAAACTTTTACAATGAAGATCTGTGAAGTTATTTGGATTTTTATTAATTATCTTTGAAAGACAGGGTCCTGAAAAAGGATGTTTCTTTTCTTGCTGAGTGTGTATGTGTACACACATATATATATATATATATATATGCTCCAAAAAATAAAGGGAACACTAAAATAACACATCCTAGATCTGAATTAATGAAATAATCTTATTAAATACTTTCTTCATTACATAGTTGAATGTGCTGACAACAAAATCACACAAAAATAATCAATGGAAATCCAATTTATCAACCCATGGAGGTCTGGATTTGGAGTCACACTCAAAATTAAAGTGGAAAACCACACTACAGGCTGATCCAACTTTGATGTAATGTCCTTAAAAAAAGTCAAAATGAGGCTGGTGCAACGTGGCGTTGGTGGATGGAGCGAGACATGATGTCCCAGATGTTCTCAATTGGATTCAGGTCTGGGGAACGGGCGGGCCAGTCCATAGCATCAATGCCTTCCTCTTGCAGGAACTGCTGACACACTCCAGCCACATTTTCGCTGCTCTGGCACCCCAATGGTGGAACAAGCTCCCTCACGACGCCAGGACAGTGGAGTCAATCACCACCTTCCGGAGACACCTGAATCCCCACCTCTTTAAGGAATACCGGGGATAGGATTAAGTAATCTTTCTAACCCCCCCACCCACCCTCCCCTCCCCAAAAAAGATATAGATGTACTATTGTAAAGTGGTTGTTCCACTGGATATCATAAGGTGAATGCACCAATTTGTAAGTCGCTCTGGATAAGAGCGTCTGCTAAATGACGTAAATGTAAATTTCTAGCATTGTCTTGCATTAGGAGGAACCCAGGGCCAACCGCACCAGCATATGGTCTCACAAGGGGTCTGAGGATCTCATCTCGGTACCTAATGGCAGTCAGGCCACCTCTGGCGAGCACATGGAGGGCTGTGCGGCCCCCCAAAGAAATGCCACCCCACACCATGACTGACCCACCGCCAAACCGGTCATGCTGGAGGATGTTGCAGGCAGCAGAACATTCTCCACGGCGTCTCCAGACTCTGTCACATCTGTCACATGACGGCAGCTTGGTCCTATGGTGTTTATACTTGCGTACTATTGTTTATACAGATGAACGTGGTACCTTCAGGCGTTTGGAAATTGCTCCCAAGGATGAACCAGACTTGTGGAGGTCTACAATATTCTTTCTGAGGTCTTGGCTGATTTCTTTTGATTTTCCCATGATGTCAAGCAACGAGGCACTGAGTTTGAAGATAGGACTTGAAATACATCCACAGGTACACCTCCAATTGACTCAAATGATGTCAATTAGCCTATCAGAAGCTTCTAAAGCCATGACATAATTTTCTGTAATTTTCCAAGCTGTTTAAAGGCACAGTCAACTTAACGTATGTAAACTTCTGACCCACTGGAATTGTGATACAGTGAATTAAGTGAAATAATCTGTCTATAAACAATCATTGGAAAAATTACTTGTCATGCACACAGTAGATGTCCTAACCGACTTGCCAAAACTATAGTTTGTTAACAATACATTTGTGGAGTGGTTGAAAAATGAGTTTTAATGACTTCAACCTAAGTGTATGTAAACTTCCGACTTCAACTGTATGTATATCAATATCCTCCAACACACCCCACCACCCTTTCCCATCTACTTTGGCTCTAACTGATCCTATACCAGGCCATCGCCCTGGGAAGCTGGAACCCCTTCTCTCAAAACCCCCTGTAGTTCTTCTGCACTAAAATCTCTGACACCCAAAACTTCTCTACTGCTACTATCGATTCAATCTTTTGGGATTTCCTTTCCATCTGTGCAATAAATGAATGACCATAGCAATAAATGCCAAGAAGCCAACCTTACTAAAGTCACTCTGTACTGTCCTACTATTCACAGGGATCCTCTCAGGCTCCCTCACCCTTTGCCCACCATCCTTTACTTTCCTCACTGCCTCAGCATGACACTTTCTGCACTGTTCTTACCCTGAAAACTCCAACCTGTCTCACTCGCACAGGATTTTTCTGATCTCCAGCAATATTTTCCACTGAAACTATGCACTCTTTTGTCCCATGCTCCTGCACATTTCTCACACCTCGGAATCTCCCTCCTACATACTGCTGAAACATGACCATAAACTTGGCACCTGAACTTGGCACCTGTAGTGGGTTCAGAACAAAAGCTCTCACGGGATAACTTATGTACCCTAGCATGAATTTTTCCGGCAAACACTTTGCATCAAAACAGACAGGGTCTCCTCAGTCTCGCGCTTGCCACCGGGTCTGCGTTGCACCAAACGGCATGCATCAGAGACACAGGGTTACCTCAACTTCAGTTGATCCACCTCAACACTCAATGCCACTCTGGTTATCACTCCTTTCAGCGGCTCTCACTTCCGGAGAGCAAAGCAGGACACAGCTCTTGTCCCAAGTCGCGAAATGTGTAGTGCCTTCACCCTCTGGTCAGCAGACACATAAAAAATTAACACAAGTTCACTTCTGGATACTTTGACCAAGTTGACAGAGCCCAACTCCTTCACCCAGCCTGATACCACAAACAGGTTGGCCAAAAGGCATGGATACACTTTCTCCACGAAACGTACTCCCACTGGGCCAGAGTCATCTTGGGCATTTTCCTGATCATTGGGGTGAGGCTCGGAAGCGCAGGTTCTTCCTCTTCACTTCTGTCAGGTTCAATTTCTGAGAGCTGACTATCCGTCTACTTCTCAGGGTTTTCAGCAGTGTAACATGTTTTCAGCAGTGTAACATTTCAGCAGTGTAACATAATTTCTCCTGTACTTGACTCAAAGGAGAAAGTACTCAGCTTGTATTTTGCAGATGTTGGTTTGGGTTTGAACCTCGCACCCTTCTTTCTGCCTCGCGTCATATCGCCATCCACCATCTTCCTTCTGCTCCGACGATGAGTCTTGTTATTGTTTAAACTGTGGATTGCCACTTTAAAGCTAGAATCCTTAAGCCTAGGGCTCTATTCAATCTATAAATCTGAAGCATTACAGATTACGTTGTAGAAATTCCAAGATCATTTCCGATTGAGCCGTCATAAGCTGTAACTGCATTGGAGCTGTCAAATCGGTGAGTAGCCCCTCTTGATCATTGTCACAAAGCCACATCCGTCCCACTTGTGTTAGAAGTTCATTACGAGAACGTGTAGGCTATATAGAAATAATGACTAAAACATTTTTATCGGCCTAATCAAGATGTAGATTACATCACATTCGAGTGTTCAAACTTGTGAACAAGGCTGCATGGAATTTTTCTTAATGCGACTACGTGCAGCCAATGGCAATGTCCGCTTTACACCACCAAAAGAACCACTATGTGGATGTCGGTTAATTGAAACAATAACAAAGTGGTCATATTAAATGGGGTTTGGTAAAAAGCTGAGGGAGGTCCCGTAGAAATGTAATCACGCTAAAATTCATAGGCAGAGTTATGAATTCAATATTATATATCAACATTGTAGTTTTAACCATGTTTTGAGGCTATACAGTGTTTGTTTACATTTACAATGTTTACAAATATTGGAGTAAAACAGCTTATATTTTGGGTTCTGAACAAGCCCACACTTTATTATGGCAGTAGAGAAAATAACAGAAGAATGCAGCTTCTTGAAAACCCCCAGCCCACAAGGCAAAAGTGTAAGGCGTGATAAATGTTCAATACAAGACACTGTAATACAAAACAAACAAACCGTGTGCAAAAAACACGGAAACATGAAAACCCAGTCTGGTGCGTAACAATAACCACGTAACACAACAATTACACACAAAGACATGGAGGGGAACAGAGGACTAAATACATGCAGTGTGATTATTGAATGAAAACCAGGTGTGTATAGAACAAGACAAGACAAAACAAATGGACATATGAGAAATGGAGCGGAGATGGCTAGAAAGCCGGTGACATTGATCGCTGAACGCCGCCCGAATGTGTATGTAGCAATTAAGAATTCTACCTTTAATGTGATATGATTATATATTAGAGAGACAAATAATCCTGATACTCCATTCTCCTTTAATGTATGAATCTCTGTGAGGCCGGATAGTCATGAAAATCCTCCTGAAGCATGCAGCCAGCCCTTTCAGACTGAACCCTGGTGATGAACTGGACACAGTCCTTGCGTGAGCTTCCTTTGAGCTCTCTCCGCGGCACAAGGCAGATAGGCAGCCTAGCTCTTCTCCAGTCACAGCGTCAAGGCTGTCGGCTGCCATGACAACTGGAGCTCTGCCACCATGGTAACAGCAGCCTGTGAAACCTCCTTTGAAATATGATGGAGCAGTATGCTGAATCGTAGGATGTACAGTTTTAGTCAGGGGTGATAAATTAACTTAAAAAGTCACAATTATAGAGCCAAAGAGCACTGGTAGATTTACTATGGATGGACCAGTCCATTACAATACATGTTTTCAGTAAAACTTTATTTTTTCAGTGCATAAACAGAACACCATGTCAAGGTCATTTTCTTTTAAACTACTTAGAATCTTATTTTTCTTACATAAAAAAATAATGGAGCAATTTATATATCTCTATTTTCTTCCCGAAAGAGCACTCAGCGAATATTTATAAAGGTGCTGTACAATATATAAACATTTACAACTACTGTACCCACATAATGTAGAAAGACAACAAGGATTCCTTTTTCTATTAAAGCAATGCAAGGCCACAATATGATACAGAGACAAGACATGAGACTGGGTATAAATGAATATGAGGGGGCATACAACGGTGCAGAATACGTAAGTACGAGTCATTAATGAACTATTTCTGGTTTGTAACATGTACTTGCTACTAGCAGCTTCAAGAAACACTGGAGGTTGAGCGTGCTCATTCATTCAACCAACAATCTATTGCACAAAAAACGCCACTGGTTGGCTCATAATGTACACAGTATGTCCTATCAGCGGCCTGGACCTTCAGAGTCTGTGCTTACTGTATAGAAAAATCCACTCTATCATTACACACTGGACCAAATTCAGAGCACTGTTGATATCCGGTCAATTCTGACTCTGTGAAATCTTAACTTTATCACATGTCATCATTTGCTACTTTAGTGCATTCCCTGAGCTCAGTTATAAACATGTCTTGATCCAAACTGCTTTAGCGCCTGGACGGACAACTTTTGACAACTTATGTCCACTCCGTTGTCCGACAATGTTTGACCCCCATACAAAAACAATATACTCAATCAGTTGTTGACAGATATTATATTTCTGTCTGAATGCAGCCATACCTAGCCTACTCTGGTGTTTAACACAATCACATGCTAAAATTAATTGCAGAAAAACTATTTGAAATTATGATATTGGCCATCAACAGTAAAACGTAGTTATTTATCAAAATCGGTGCTATTGGCACTGTATTACAATGGCAACAATGTTAGGCATCCCAAATGGTTATTGTCAAAGGAATCAAGATTCTCAGAAAATAAACAAAATTGGTCATATTGTAATCCTACAAGTAAAGGTGTAGTGCAATGGAATTCATATTGGTAAACACTTCAATGTTAGTTTCCGTAAAGAATTACGATGTTCACATATACAGTATTTCCACAATATAACACATTTGGAGCAATGGCAACTTCAGACACATATGGCAATCTGCATGTAGTAGCTACTGTACTGTATATATTTCATGAACGATGAAGACCCATGGCAGCTGCTATCAGTAAAATGCATTAGAAAGGATGGTGCAGGATGAACCTTTGTACTCTATATCAAAACATGGAATGGCTCAGTATGGCTACAAACAGTGTGTGTGTGTGTGTGTGTGTGTGTGTGTGTGTGAGTGTGTGTATATATATATATATATATATATATATATATATATATATATATATATAATTTCAATAAGTTACACAGATTATCATAAACATGGTAAACAATATCATACACATGATGAACAATATCTCAAACCACAAGTTTCTGGTCTTTTGTAATGATATATTCTGTATTCAGGAATCATGTCTTAGAACAGTCTAGAATCCTTGGTAAAGCTAATGCTTTCTGAATAAAGTCTGAAATCTCTACATGGTGTTCAGGTCAGAACGGTATTTGCACATCAGGAGAAAGGATCATCCTCAGTGGAGTGGAAAATACGTGCAATAAACAAACATATGGACTGCATGCAGTTGAGAAAATCCCCTGGAAAAAGAGTGCCATGTCAAATGGCCAGTCCCAAGGCCCTTGCTGTAGATATCCAACATGAAAATACAACTCTTACTGACAGCCACCCTTTGAGTGGGTTAGAGACCTTTCTCCTTGGATGCATATGGGATACTAATTGCATTGTGATGGGTGAGGCATGGTTAGTAGTCATTCAACAAGACGTCCCAGAATTGGCACATGATCACATTTTTCAAGTGTCGCTGACTGGCAGGGCCCTGAACATGCCAAACATGCATACAGCCCCAATCAGAGATGTCTGAAGCAGCACACAAGGCAGGAAGAGAGGAAGTGAGCTGACAGCATTGGCGACACATGCCATTCACAATGTCAAAGGCCAATAGAGGTTAAAAAAGACCTCTTAAGGGACACAGCTGGACATGACACATGGCCAATAATGTTGTGATTCCTCGTCCATCCCTCTCATCTGAGAAAAAAACTGACCAACAATATACAGCATGTTGTGGTACAGCTCAAGTCTGTGTGATTATGTGTCAACACAGTGTTATCCATACTGTATCAGCAAGTGAGGTCACGCAGCACCTCAGCCTGGGAGAGGATTCTGGCTGAGCTGGGCACTTTCCAGGGGCCAGGGCTAATATGACCCTTTTGGCTCTGAGCATCCTCCTGAACGTCATTTGGGGAGGCCCCTGTGTCTTTTCTGATCCTCTCCTCTGTTGGGGATAACACAGAGTATTTTCTACTGCTTTCCTCTGTTGTATATGCTCCAAAATCTTTTATAGTCTTTTCCTCTTTTGAGGAAGCTCCTGTGTCTTTTTTCCTTTTCTCCTCTTTGCGTTTTTCCTTTTCCCTTTCCCCATCTCTCAGAATATCTCTCCTTGCCCCCGTCTCTAGAGGAGTTGGCCTGTGATGTCCTCCCTCTGTCCCAACCCTCTTTCGAATACTGGCCTGCTCATGGGCATCCTTGGTAGTTCCCCCTCCCCCCTCTCTCTGATGTATGCTTTTCCTGCCCTTTGAATCCCCCCTTTTGCAGTTATTGTTTTTCTCAAAGGACTCCTTGCTGGAAAGGTCCTTTGATGTGCTCTGCTGTACCTGCTGTTTCTTTGTGTGTGGCTGGCTCAAGACTTCGTGTCCTTCTCGAGGGAACTTTCTGGGGCTGGGTGACCGACTTCCTTTCTGAGGGTAAGCCTTCCTGTCCTTGCTTGTCACTGCTTCCTGGGTCTTCCTCTCAGCCTTTTTGGGGCTGTGTGAGTGCTCTTTGAATGTTTCACCTGTTTTTTGGGGGCTGCTGGACTCCTTGGAGCCTTTAGACCTGGTATGACCTGGTTTGACCTTACAGAGGTTGATCTGCTCAGGGGTGATGGGAGAGAGCCTGTCTGCCTGCCTGTCTGCCCGCTCCCCATTCCACTTCACTGAACCAGTGCCCCTGCTGGTCTGGGGGTGGGGTGTTTGGGGAGACAGGAAGTTCCAGTCAGGGGTCTCACTGATGAAAGGGTAGGAACCTGAGACGGAGCTGCAGATGGAGAACGGAGAAGAGAGGAGGGATGTTTCGGAGACAAGCGCCTCTCTAGGAAAACGTGTGGGTGAAGTGACGGTTGGATCCAACTTACCTAGAAGTAAAATATGTTATTACACAGATGTAAAATATATAGAGAGAGGCTCACAGATCATCATGATAGTAACAAGTAACGTACAAGAGCAGAATTCTGATTTTCTAGTGTAGACAGATGAAAGGAGGAAGCAAGAAGGAAATGAGAATGGAATTACCAAGGTAAAAGAGGACAGGCCAGTAAAAGCAATGAAGTGGTTAGTGGTGGTGCTCGTTTGAGTAGTAGCACATAGTAGAGGGGACGTTATCACCTGCAGCAGGGGGAAGAGAGGAAGTGCCAAGAGTAAGCAGTTATACAGTAGACAGTAGAGGACTCCACTCATGAAACCAGCATCCCCAATACAGGCACTCAATTTGGGTAACATTTCACATTAACAGAGAATTTTGCTTTTTTACAACCAAATCTAAAAAAAAATTTAATTAAATGGAATGTTATAGGAGGGCCCAATTTTTTTTCATGTGATTTCACTTGATTTTTAGAAACTTACCAAACCAGTGATTCACTTCCTCATCCTGGTTGTACAGTACGGGGACTCCAAAAAAACATGAACAAAGGCTAAAAAACACTTAAATATGTCCTTTCAGAAATTGAAAAGCTCTCAGTTGAGTGATGCCGGTCTTAAGAACATGAAATTGTGTCATTCCGAACTTTATCTGGAACGTTATATTCCATTTCGTGGCAACTTGAGCGTACTTCTCTGTCCATTCTAGCAGCAGGCTACACGGAGAATGGAACAGCTGGATAGGGGAAACAGCTCGAGTCACTCAAAATGGAATATAAAGTTCCGGATAAAGTTTGGTATGACACAATTTCATGTGTACAACATCTAAAGACCTACTATTTCTTATTGTTGAAAGTAAGAATTTCTTTGGACGATGTATGCCATGCGTATCCCGTACAAACCACTAATAAAACTTGAAAAATAAAAATATCTTTGTAAAAAAGCAAACTTCTCCTTTAAAGGTCCAATGCAACGTATTTTTTTTTTTATCTCAATATGAAATAATTTCTGGGTAACAATGAAGTACCTTACTGTGATTGTTTGAAATTAAAATGATCAAAAAAGAACAAAAATAGCTTCTTGGCCATTTCTCAATTTCTCAATAAATAATTGTGCTAGGACTGTCTGGGAGTGGTCTGAGTGGGGAGGGAAAAACTGAAAACGATTATTATTGTTCTATTAACAAATTTATCATATGGGTAATGTCACCAGGCAGGCTAAAACTCCATCCCACCAAAACAGGCTGAAATTTCAGCCCTTACACTTATCATCAATTTCACAATTTCACAGTATTATTCCAACCTCATAGTGTGGAAATATGTATAAAATGCAGAAAAATCTAATGTTTGACTGCACTGGGCCTTTATGATAGGGCAAATGTAGATTTCTGCCTAAATATACATACCCAAACTAAATTATTTTTCATGAGATGGCCATACATTACAACTGGTCATGTTGCATAGTTTTAGAAAAGTCTAGAACTCACCTTTCTGTAAAAAATAGTTATAAATTGCTGAGATGTACACACTTTTGTGGACATAAGCTCAAATGCATAGTACAAATATTATGAAAATATGAAAAATCCTTAGATTTTTTCAGATTCAACAAAAGTGGGGCAAAAGGGCCTGAAATGACTGAAATGCTTTCTAAATATAGTACAAATCGAATTATAAACGACTTACTATAAGATTTCACATTTCTTATAACTGTAAAATAAATATGATCATACTTAGTGACAGCACAATATTGGCACAATTTCATTTAACTGTCGAAAGATACGTTTCTCTTACACGTCCAATGAGAGGCGCAGAGACACCATTCAAAGGTGTGCAGATTCATTACACCTTCAACTTTAAGCATGAAGTGTTTAGTCTGTCTGTGACAAAGAGAAAGTTGTATTGTTTTAATTCTATGAAATGTTTTAGTATTTTTTCCATGTTGAGAGCTCTGCATATCACAGTGAGATGAAACCACAATTGCTGGATCCGCTAGACTGCCACCATTCATATGCTCCCAGAATGGGCTCACTTGCTCAGAGGAAGTGTAAATCGATTATTTGTCTGGATAGGCCAGAAAATGTGACACGTCACTCCCTATGCAAATGTAGGGTGTGAAACCTGACACTTCAAGTCAGCTCCGTTGAGAGAGTGGAAGAGGAGAGCAGACTGATGGGGCTTTCTGGCACTAAAAGGCATGGGACCCTACTTTGTTTGTTCACAGAGCACTTTGTACACCAAAATATCAGTCGGAACCAGTCCAGTACCGCTCAAAGTATGTCCCCCATATGGGGGACTTAACATCTAAGAGGTTACATGAATTAACAAAGTAGTTTACTTAAGGATTTAGCTATCCCTGTTATGTGTGTACATAGCATTGCTGCATCAGCATGTTAATTAGCACACCCTTGTTAAATGCTACCAACATGTTATAACATGCATCAACAAACATGTTCAAACATTCTACATCTCATACCACAAAAAAGGTCTATCTTATCTTGTAGATCTAGACTTCTGTGTACTTACTGTTGTCTTGTACCAGACCCTGCCCTGGCCTTAACAGGAGCTGCACTTTGCTGCCCCCAGCCTGGATCAGCTCGATGGCGCGGGTATGGGTGATGCCCTGGGTCGGCTCTCCATTGATCTCCACTATCTGATCTCCCACCTGCACATACATTTACATTTTAGTCATTTAGCAGACGCTCTTATCCAGTGCGACTTACAGGAGCATTCGAGTTTTCGAGCATATCGATAGATTTTTCACCTAGCCGGCTGGAGGATTCCAACCAGCGACCTTTCGGATACTTACTGACCGAACACTCTTAACCGCTAGGCTACCTGCCGCCCTACATACATACACAAACATTACATTTCGATATACATACACAAACATCACACATTTAGATGATCAAATCCCCAAAGGCAACAAGCCATGTTATTAGACATGTTATTATTCAAGACATGTTATTACACATGTAATTAGTCTGTTGTAAGACATGATGATATTGAATAACGCAAACAGCAATGTGTGTGGATATTTCCTATGGCACCAGGGGTCAGACTTACGTGGATTCTCCCGTCCAGCAGAGCAGGCCCCTCCTCAGCCAGTCTCAGGATGTACAGGCCCATGTTGTACTCAGTCCCTCCCCTCAGACTGAAGCCAAAACCCCGGGATCCCCGGTCCAGCTCCACCGTGATGCAGCCCTGCATGGCGCATGCGTACACACACACATACACGCACGCAAGCATCCACACACACGCACGCATGCATGTAAGTACACACACACACAAACAACCACACACACAGACACACACACATTATACACACACACACACAACTTAAGCTGTAAGTTATAGTGATGTTTTTTCTGAGTCGTGTCAATTTAATTCATGTAAAATCCCTAAACACTGTACACAAACAATGACAGAAATAACGAAATGAGCCTTGCCTGTTTGGGGCCTGTAACACACATTGTTCCCTGTTCGCTCAGAGGCAGAGTTTTGTAGTCGGCCCAGGTGACTCCCTCCCTTTTCTCCTCCAGATCTAGGTTATAACTAGAACAGACAACAGCATTCAGTCACACTACTATATGTATATCTTCAATAATGCACAGCAGTGTCTCTGAAGGGGGGCACAGAGAACAAAGCAATTTTAATCAATCATTCAGACATAAGTCTCTGGGTTGTTCTGCTAAATGCTGAAGCAGGGTTTTATTCCATGTTTTGGTGTACTAATGAGTAAGATCAGGGACTTACTGCTCTTCCTGCATGGCTGACCTCTGACCCATAGCTCTGTGCTGAAGGGCAGGGCTCTGCTTGGCTGAGCTGGCTCCAGAGGGAGGACCCTTGTATTCTAGAACACACAAATACAAGTCGCACCATTATGAGGACACAAACACAAATCAACCATCCTAAACAGTAGTAGGTATATGACTGGGAATACAAGGGAGACCAACATAGTCCCATCTCATGGGTGATACTACTGGTGACGCTTACCATCCTCAGGGACCACGGTGAGGGTGACAGCATTGCCAGCATCCTTGATTAGCTGAACAATGTCATTGTGAGATAGGCCCACGATGGACCGCCCGTTGACCGCTGAGATGCGGTCGCCCACGTTCAGCAGGCCACAGCGGTCAGTGGGGCTGCCTTCGATGATGCGTCCGATCTTATGAGGAATCACTGCAAAGAGAGAGATGTCTGATGATAACACACCCATCCCACCCGATGGATTCAGTCAGACATATATACTGCTCAAAAAAATAAAGGGAACACTTAAACAACACATCCTAGATCTGAATGAAATAAGTAATCTTATTAAATACTTTTTTCTTTACATAGTTGAATGTGCTGACAACAAAATCACACAAAAATAATCAATGGAAATCCAATTTATCAACCCATGGAGGTCTGGATTTGGAGTCACACTCAAAATTAAAGTGGAAAACCACAATACAGGCTGATCCAACTTTGATGTAATGTCCTTAAAACAAGTCAAAATGAGGCTCAGTAGTGTGTGTGGCCTCCACGTGCCTGTATGACCTCCCTACAACGCCTGAGCATGCTCCTGATGAGGTGGCGGATGGTCTCCTGAGGGATCTCCTCCCAGACCTGGACTAAAGCATCCGCCAACTCCTGGACAGTCTGTGGTGCAACGTGGCGTTGGTGGATGGAGCGAGACATGATGTCCCAGATGTGCTCAATTGGATTCAGGTCTGGGGAACGGGCGGGCCAGTCCATAGCATCAATGCCTTCCTCTTGCAGGAACTGCTGACACACTCCAGCCACATGAGGTCTAGCATTGTCTTGCATTAGGAGGAACCCAGGGCCAACCGCACCAGCATATGGTCTCACAAGGGGTCTGAGGATCTCATCTCGGTACCTAATGGCAGTCAGGCTACCTCTGGCGAGCACATGGAGGGCTGTGCGGCCCCCCAAAGAAATGCCACCCCACACCATGACTGACCCACCGCCAAACCGGTCATGCTGGAGGATGTTGCAGGCAGCAGAACGTTCTCCACAGCGTCTCCAGACTCTGTCACGTCTGTCACATGTGCTCAGTGTGAACCTGCTTTCATCTGTGAAGAGCACAGGGCGCCAGTGGCGAATTTGCCAATCTTGGTGTTCTCTGGCAAATGCCAAACGTCCTGCACGGTGTTGGGCTGTAAGCACAACCCCCACCTGTGGACGTCGGGCCCTCATACCACCCTCATGGAGTCTGTTTCTGACCGTTTGAGCAGACACATGCACATTTGTGGCCTGCTGTAGGTCATTTTGCAGGGCTCTGGCAGTGCTCCTCCTGCTCCTCCTTGCACAAAGGCGGAGGTAGCGGTCCTGCTGCTGGGTTGTTGCCCTCCTACGGCCTCCTCCATGTCTCCTAATGTACTGGCCTGTCTCCTGGTAGCGCCTCCATGCTCTGGACACTACGCTGACAGACAGAGCAAACCTTCTTGCCACAGCTCACATTGATGTGCCATCCTGAATTAGCTGCGCTACCTGAGCCACTTGTGTGGGTTTTAGACTCCGTCTCATGCTACCACTAGAGTGAAAGCACCGCCAGCATTCAAAAGTGACCAAAACATCAGCCAGGAAGCATAGGAACTGAGAAGTGGTCTGTGGTCTCCACCTGCAGAACCACTCCTTTATTTGGGGTGTCTTGCTTATTGCCTATAATTTCCACCTGTTGTCTATTCCATTTGCACAACAGCATGTGAAATGTATTGTCAATCAGTGTTGCTTCCTAAGTGGACAGTTCTATTTCACAGAAGTGTGATTGACTTGGAGTTACATTGTGTTGTTTAAGTGTTCCCTTTATTTTTTTGAGCAGTGTACAATAGGTCTGTGAGGGACTCAATTACTCATTAGTAAAGGAGTAATACTCTTTTTTCCTTTAAACTCTGTTCCCATACTTTTGGTGATATGATGCTATATTATTTGTAATGGCTTGGTCTAGCTTGAACTGTAGGAGACTGGTGTGTGTTTGGTTGTGTCTGGGATAAGCAGTGGGGTGCTAGGCATCGAATCAATTCTCACCTCCTAGCGGGGGCTTGCTCTTAGAGGTGAGGATGACGAAGCCGAAGCCCTCACTGTCCTTGCGGTGGAGGGTGATGTCGAAGGACTCGTGGTCCAGCACGCTGGGCATCTGCATACGAGGGAGTCTGGGGGAGCCGTTCACCAACACTGGAGCCATGTGGAGCCCTGCCTCCTCCTCAGTCATATCTGAAAAACACATGGAGAGTATAGACTGAAGAGTAGTATCAAACGTGTGTGTGTGTGTGTGTGTGTGTGTGTGTGTGTGTGTGTGTGTGTGTGTGTGTGTGTGTGTGTGTGTGTGTGTGTGTGTGTGTGTGTGTGTGTGTGTGTGTGTGTGCGTGTGCAAGTGTTTATGCAAGTGTGTGTGTGTTAGTGACCAAGGTGTAGAGGTTCCAGACAGTCAGTGAGTGCTCACCTCTGTAGATGACTTTCCTACGCACAGTCAACATGACCTGACCGTTGCGGGCAGCGTTGGTCATCAGGTCCAGAACCTGCTTGTGGGAACGGCCCTTGACCATGATTCCATCGATGCCTATGAGCTCATCACCAGCCCTCAGACGCCCATCCTTCTCAGCTGCACCCAGGGGCACGATGGCACCAATATACACCTGTCAAAGAGAGAGAGTCACACTCTGAGTCAGAAACACTCAAGAAACATTGTCTATAGTGTTAAAAAAGTCCAAAGATAATCTAACAGGGAGGAAGTTCATACTTCGGTACTCACTGGCTGCTCTGGACCTTCTCCTCCCAGAACACGGAAGCCAAAGCCAGTCTCCTGGTCCCTCTTGATGAACACATCCAAGTCCTTGGTGTGAGGCTCTGTGGACAGTTTACAGGGGTTAGATAGGGTATCAGAGAGGTGATCATCCAGTCAGCAGGGTGAACTCACAGGCTTATCTTATAGCTCACATTGATACTGGATCCACAAATGTAGGGTGACCATTAATAGACTGTCATGAACATACAAATGAAACACTTGCATCCATTTACTACTACAGAGCTATGGATGGAATATAACTGAGCATAAGGTTACTAGACCTCCTCTACAACCAGACTCTGTCTGTGGATGTGCACTCACGCTTGCTCTCCAGCAGGGCCTTGGACTTGAGGTACATCTCTGTGGCGTCCCGTTTGGGTGAGTCGTTGCGCAGGGTTGAGGTGTTGGAATGGTATGGGAGGGCCTGGGAGACAGAGTCTGTGACACAGTCCAGAGTCTCTGTGCTAGCTGTCATCTCCTGCCTCTGACGGGGTCACAGAGCCACAGACACAGCCACAGCACAGTTAGATCACATTAAAGACTACACAGTCTATATATACTTCATTACCCAGACACATAGCACAGGATGTAATGGTGATTGAACATTAAAGGAGTGAAAGGTCATTCCACTGCTGGCTCCCACATTGCCTTCACATTACCCCCGCTAGCTTGATGGTAAACCAATGGCCGATGGGATTTGAATGTAATTTAACATCCACAGGCGTACGAAGATTTCCCTATGGCACTGACAGGCTTATTCTGTGGAAAAGGCCAGCTTCATCTAAAGCTGTCATACGAATATACAATCTTATCTAAAGAGGCTTCTATGCTTCATTACCATTGAAATCCCCAGACAAAAGGCTGAGAAAATGAATGCTGAATGGAAGTAATTAAGACCGTTTTCAAAGCAAACAAAAGGAGGCCACGTGAAACATAATCAATATTCAAATTTATACCGGTAGTTATCATTTAATGTGATGCAATTGCTGGTTAGCTAAAGGACAAAAGGCTTTAATATGAAAATGAGGGATAAGTGCCAAGGTACACAATAGTAAAACACAGAGTATTATAGAACATTGTCTGCTTTTACTCACAGGTTTCAGGCTCTTCACAGGAGATGTCTGACCTGTGAGAAACACCAGCATGAGTCATGAGAATGTTTAGAAAACCTTGCACCAATGAGACATCAGCCAGTAGATGGCACTGCCTCCCTAACAGAGAACGAGAACGGTGAAGGAATAACTGTGTTTAAATAGTCTAGACTCAGGAGGTATAAAACAGTGCGTTTGCATACTCCATCAAGGAGCATGACATCACTGTGTTATTAAAGATAAATAGGAGACATGTACATGTGAGAGAGAGGGGACCTTAATGAAGGAGGACTAGTATAGCATAGAGAGTTAGCGAGAGAGAGAGAGAGAGAAAGTCATGCATGAAATGCAATGACCAATAATGCTTTCTACTGTCAACTGTACAGTACACCCACACGTTCCATCTCTCACGCTCAGATTGTACCCACACTTAATGTGGCTCCAATATTAAATGGATTCACCAGCATGCACTTCTCTGGAAGCCTACAGAGGATGACTGTTCGTCTGCTAAGCGTAAAAGGGTTAATGGACCCTGGTGTAACCGGGAGATCTAGCTCTATTGCGAGAATCAAGGACATGACGTACATTAAATAAGATGATAAGATGAATGCAGTATGTTTTTTCTCTCTCTCTCTCTCTCCCTCTCTCTCTCTTTCTCTCTCTCAGGCCTTTGCCTCTCACCCAAGGGCCTATCTCTAATGAGGGTTAAATCTGACATTAGCTCCATCGCTGGACTGCCTGAATAAGGCGGAGGCTGCTCCAACTGCAGGGTCATGCTCTGTGTGTGTGGGGTGGGAGGGACAGGGTTGAGGTGGTGGAGGGTGGGACTGTAAGTGTAGAGAGGAAGAGAGAGGAAGGGAGGAGGACCGTGAGGAGGAGACCCCTGGGGCCTCCCACTCTCAGTGCCATACAGCGATTAGCTCTGGCTCTTTAAGGGCCACGGATATAGAAGCATGCAGAAATCCTCTGCGCCTCTGATGATGATCAAAGACAATCCGGTTCATCGACTTGTGTACGATTTTCCCAGGATGGCGGGAGATGGATGTGGGAGACGTTTGAAGGGTGCTTTCCCCTCCCTCACTCCCCAGGAGCAGAGCAGAGCAGGCAGAGCAGAGCCCCTTGCTTATGTAACTTCCCTTCCTAGGCCTGCAACAGACTGCAGTATGAACGCCTGACGGAGAGAGAGTCTCAGCAGAACTGCGAAACAGCCTGAAGAGATACAGTATATCCTGTACAGGGAGATATGGTAGAGATCTGTGCATACAGAGAGGTGTTTAGAGGGATATGTGAAAGGTACACTATACAGTATATATAAAAGTATGTGGACTTTTGTATATGAAATGGGTTTTCATGGCCGAGCAGCAGCACTCAAGCCTAAGATCCCCATGCGCAATGCCAAGCGTCGGCTGGAGTTGAGTAAAGCTCGCCGTCATTGAATCTGGAGCAGTGGAAACTTGTTCTCTGGAGTGATGAATCACGCTTTACCATCTGGCAGTCCAACGGAAAAATCTGCTTTCGGCGGATGCCATGAGAACTCTACCTGCCCCAATGCATAGTGCCAACTGTAACGTTTGGTGGAGGAGGAATAATGGTCTGGGGCTGTTTTTCATGGTTTGGGCTAGGCCCCTTAGTTCCAGTGAAGGGAAATCTTAATGCTATAGCATACAATGACATTCTAGATGATTTGGGGATGGCCATTTCCTGTTTCAGCATGACAATGCCCACTGTGCACAAAGCGAGGTCCATACAGAAATGGTTTGTCGAGATCGGTGTGGAAGAACTTGACTGGCCTACACAGAGCCCTGACCTTTGGGATGAATTGGAACGCCGACTGCGAGCCAGGCCTAATCCTACAAAATCAGTGCCCAACCTCACTAATGCTCTAGTGGCTGAATGGAAGCAAGTCCCCGCAGCAATGTTCCAACATCGAGTGGAAAGCCTTCCCAGAAGAGCGGAGGCTGTTATAGCAGCAAAGGGGAGACCAACTACATATTAATGCACATGATTTTGAAATGAGATGTTCAACGAGCAGGTGTCCACATACTTTTGTTCATGTAGTGTATATGTGAAGGGTGGGTTGGTTTGCATAGGGGGTCTCTACAATTGTCATTACTATGCGATCGTATAAGCCAAAGAAGCAACAGTCCCTCATGTTCACCAACAGCAGACACAGTGACATCACCAAGATTCCATAACATAGTGTGTGTGTGTATGTGTGCGTCCGTGCGTGTGTGTGAGTGGTAGTTGACCCACTCTCTCACCTCCTGTCAGTATCAGCACATTGACCTCCCTCCCCAGGGATACTGTTGAGGTCACATTGACAGTGATATCACTGTATCACACTAATGCCATGGCAAAAGTAATGTCGCAGCAGTACAGTCACAGTGTTAGTGTTATGTAACACAAGGCAGCGTTAACAAGACTCACCTCCTCTGAGCACCAGCACGTTGACCTCGCTCCCCACCTGCAGGTCTTTGAGGATGTCCACCACCTGGGCGTGGCTCAGGGTCTGGACGTTCTGACGGTTGATCTCCTTGATCACGTCTCCCTTCAGCAGGCCGCGGCACCACTGGGCGTCCAGGATCATCTTCACCTTCTGGCCCAGGGGGCAGTCTGCGATGGCAAACCCAAACCCGCCTGGGCCCTTCACCAGGTGCACACTCACAAGTTCGGGCTGCAACAGGCCTGTTCCCCCCTGCTCAGGACGCCTCCCGTTGGGCAGGGCAGCCACCACGGGCCGTCCGCTGGCGTCGGTTGTGACGTAGTGAAGCTCCTGGGAGGAGCCGTGCAGCACGTCACCCTTCACCAGCAGGGGCTGGCCGTTGATGAGGGGCACGGCCGTCACCACCTCGCCCCCTTGCAGGGGCTGAGAAGGTGGGGGAGGTGGGTCCTCACTGTCTGGCTCCACGTCTGGGGGCAGCGGGTAGCCGCGGCACAGCACCATGTCAACATACTGACTCACTGGGATGGACTGGAACATCTGCACCACTTCAGGGTGGGTTTTGCCCAGCACACATGTTCCGTTGATCTCCACGATCACATCGCCTGGCGGGGGGAGACCAGAGGGAGAAGGAGAGGAGAGAGAGGAAACTAGCCTTAGTAAACAGTAAACATATACAGACTTACCCATGGGAGATGTAATGGTTGTTACGGCAATACAGTTGCTTGTTAGCTAGGTGACTCTCTTGTTTGTAACGGACTGAATTATTTTTCAGATAGAGCATCATTATCAGAAAGTCCTCTATTCGACTTGACTGTCAAACAGGTGCCACCCCCTCTTCTCCACGTTCCTTCGTCCTCCCATCTCTCCCCCGTCCCTTTCATCTCATGTCCTACTTACCTCCCTTCTTCCTGCCACCTCCCTCCTTCCCTCCCTCCCTCCTATGCTCCCTCTCTCCATTGTTCTAACAGACCTCAACTTGCAGTGCTTCCAGGCAGATCATTAGGAGAGAGATGGGTATGTTTCCTTTACTTCTCACCCTGACGGCCAGCTCAGAGAACAGCAACCGTCGTCAAACAGGAAAGGCATGTTGGTCTCTCAGCTCACACAAGCAAAGCTGCTGAGGATGCAGTGCCCCAGATAGCCTCAAAGCTAAAGGAAGATCAGAGTGTGCAACAGAGATACAGGGCTACACACAGAATCCACCATAACCTGTCCTGCTCCAGAATGATCCCCTTGAAAATGAAACTGACAGAATTCTTGCTCTTTCTTTCTATTGCATCTCTTAGGGAAGTGTTAGGGTAAGTGCAGTCCCTCTATAGGGACCAACATGCCTTTCATTAGGTTCACTAGCTGTCTTTTGAGCTGGTGAAAGTGAGTGGCTCTCCACAGCTCAGCGCAGCAGTGTATTACTCACCGGAGGCAATCTTTTTATCGTTGGCGGCAGGGCCGTCGCTGAGGACATTCTTCACCTGCAGGAACTCATCATGGCGGTCGCCCCCGATGATGGTGAAGCCAAAGCCCTGGGAGCTCTTCCTCAGAGCAGTGTGGAACATCTCTCCCTGCAGCTGGGATGGGTCCGGGGTGAAGCCTGATGCAACCTGCTCACCTGGAACGTGAATGTGTAAGAGTGGGAGAGTTAGAGCAAGTTGCATAGCTAAATAAGGTGTGACAAACAACAACATAGTAACAAAGTAACAACCTCAAGACAACGTTTCCAACGTTAACAAAAATAGCAACTCTCTCAAGTAAGGTACAATATTATTCACTACAGTATAGCTAAAAGCTCTTCGAACATCCTGAAATGCATTTTTGTCAGCAATTAACCACACTGCAACAAGAACTTCCCTTCCAGGTCAACACAGCAAGCTGCCCTAAACAATAGTCCCTTTGACTAAAACACTGCCCTGTATGATAACTAAAACATTAACAGACAAAATATTTAATCACAGCTTTAGTGGCTTAATAATTTCATGTGAATTGTGGAATTCATTAACATGCTGTTGATTCAAACAGTGACATAACACCTCAGAAATTGTTCAGTTAGGCATGAGGCCCTTTTTCATGTTCTCCCAAAAGAGCCAGTGAGTCAGAAAAAGAGGTTTGTCAGGGGAGCCTTGTATAACTTTAGTAAGGAACAACATAAGGTCATTGGCAGCATAAATATCCCCTTGTACGACTTTGGACACACAGTCCAGTAAATAACAGGCTGTCAGGGTCATACTGCATAAAATGGGCCAGCTGAGCTTTTACCTCGCTGGCTTTACTGTCCTATCAGCACTTTATAGCAGAAGCATACCATCTTTTCTCCCCGCTTCACTGTCTCAGGTGGCATTTCGATACATTCCAGTCCTATATGATAGAGCAAAACAGCCCTGTGGTGACCGTATGGTACTGTATGGCCCATAGTGCAGCTCAGAGATGAGGGGGATTTAATACAATGTGGATAGACTCTAGCTGTCCTGTTCAATGGATCAAGAGAATCTTATTTACATAATCACATTCATAATCACATGATGAACTCATGGGGATCTCGCTTTTCAAACTGTGACAGTGATAACCAATCTGTCATTTAATGTGTGTGCGTGTTTGTGTGTGTGTGTGTGCATGCGTGTGTGTGTATTAGACTCCAGAGATCTCTATGTGATGAAATGCTGACAGCATTTGAAGGCCAGAACAGAGGAATCCAAATCATTCTCAACATCCATGATGTGTATAATGTTTGGTACAATTCACCACAGACATCAGTCAACATGACCACAGACAGTCTTGTTCATGTGATTAAAATGAAGCTGCTGGTAGAGGTTAAAAGGGTGGAGATGAATAATAGCTATATAAGGCTGTCAGTGTCAGTCTAGTTGAAATGCAGAGGGATTACTAGGGCTCTCTAGGCAGGCTGGAGTGAGGAGCCTTGTCAAAACACTGCTTAAAGAGCATCTCATAGACCTTCAGTTCAAATAAACCAGCAACTAGGGCAGTGCAGATCATGGAATTTTGTATGACCGTAATTGGCCAGCCAAATGACAGCGTTACCGTAATAACTGTTCAAATAGCATATTTTCTTTAGCAAATGTTCTCATCTCTTCCGCTCCTGACTGCATGTGCTGGAATTCTATGTGTGCTGTTGCTGCCTAGGCAACAGAAGACTAGTTTGCTTGTTTCAGCAAGAAGCAAAAAAGTTTCATCACATTATTAGAAGTCCCGTGTTACAGCCAAAACGGACTCAACTGCACATATGCCCGGCCGACCCGTTTTCAGTCAGCGGTTCGTTCCACACACACACACACACACACACACACACACACACACACACACACACACACACACACACACACACACACACACACACACACACACACACACACACACACACACACACACACACAAACAGTTATGACGGTTATTTTTATTTTCATGACGGTTTTCATCCATAACGGTCGGTTACATGGTTATACAGTATGGTAATTGTGCCAGACCTACCAGTAACCATATCACCTAAACAGCCAGCGTCTGGTCTGATACATAGCTTCAGTTTCAAGTTTTATTGTCATGTGCAAAAGTACAGTGAAATGCCTTTCTTGCAAACTCTAATCCCAAAAATACAGTAATAGACCATGGTCAGTAGGTCCAGAAGGTGTAGTATTGCACTGTGGGAATCTGTAGTCCCACATGTTGTTGAAGATGACTGTTGGTCAGGGACCTTTAGGAATTTCTAAAAGGTCAATCCAAGTTGAGGTCTGATGGTCTCCACTCAGATCCTTGGTAAACACTGCAGACGGGCCTCTATGTTGCATTACTTGCTCTGGGAATCTCTGAGCTTGGAAATCTCTAGGTAGCCTGAGGTGCAACTGCCATTGTTTTGGTTACATCATAGTAACCTTCTGACAACCCACAACATGGTGCAATCACAGGGAAGGTGGCTGTCTCAGTCCCTCCCCACCTGGCTAGTAATAGCAAGTTAACTAGTTGAGAGATGTCTTGTTATGCTTGGCCCTTATTAAGATGTGCTGTTCCAACAGCTGTCGCAGCCGCTCCCCTTCCCTCCTCCTCTCAACCAACCCATTTGTGAACTCCTCAGCAGCAGAACATGAATGTCAAGCTGTACTCCCTGCGCTGTCATGTATTATACATTCATTGTAATGAAAGCATATTTAATTCATATTGTTTATTATGGCAGAAGAGTGGCTTGTCTTACATGCCAACCCTGGCATGAGTATAGAGAACTTGCCTTCCCTTGGACACAGAGTAGATCATACATAGCTACTTTTCAACGGCTATTCATGCATGATAACACTTGACACAATAATTCTCCTACAACCATGAGCGAGGTCATGGCTGCTACATTTTCCACCACTGCAAACCTATTCAACAAGACACAGAATGACTGAGATGAAGGAGGTCAACATGCAATCATGGAAGCTCATTGTTGAGTTTAGATATATGAGCTGTCCAGAGCTGAAGAAGGAGTGAGCTGAAGACAAAGTGAGGTGACTAATGTTTACCTGGGGGAGGTGGTGCCCCCTGCTGGATAGAGGCAGTAGTCTCCTGGCTCAGCTTCCTCTTAGCCTCCAGGACTGGGTTCTCAAACTGGGTTCTCTGGTTGATGTGACTGAAACAGAAACAATCTATTATGTGATTAAATTTGTAGACACCAATTTACTGACACAGACACATACAAGATCCCTTGAATCATCTGTGTGTAATTCTGCAGACCACCTGTGTGTGATTCATGATGAAAGCACTGTTATAAATGGTTATAGCATGTCTTAGAATGCACTGGGGTGATGGAAGGCACTATACATTCATTCTCAATCCATTAACAATAGGTATTTTTACATAGCTTTCCCAGTGTTTCTTCTGTGAGCTGTTGATTGCAAGTCTATACAGATGCAAGGGGGTTAGTGTCCTCTTCATGTCTATGCCTAATGTTTGGACTGTTCAAACCAATCAAATCACATTGTATTGGTGACATACACATATTTAGCAGATGTTATTGCGGGTGTAGCGATATGCTTGTGTTCCTAGCTCCAACAGTGCAGTAGTATCTAACAATTCACAACAATACACACATCTAGAAGTAAAAGAATGGAATTAAGAAATATATAAATATTAGATTGAGCAATGTCGGAGTGGAATACAGTATATATATATATGACATGAGTAAAGCAGTATGTAAACATTCAAAAGTGACTAGTGTTCCATTATTAAAGTGACCAGTGATTCCATGTTAGTTGAATAAAACTAGAGATGAACTCCTGACTACTTTTTCTTGTCTTTAACAATGTAAACAGTCTGTCCCCCTGGCATAACAAAGCCATTGTTTTACACAGAGTTCATTTTGAACTGGAACACCGGCGGCAAAAAGTCCCCATCCATTTGCCTTTGAAACAAAGAGTATGGGTTCCTCTCTCTCACCCACAGCCTCTACCTAGGAGGGACCCTTATGTAATATCAGTAATAAAACAAAGCAAGAATTTAATTTCCTTGTCATCACAACAGCCACCTTTCCCTCTCCTTCCCTCCTTGATAACTCTCACAACCCTCCTCCTATACCTACTGCTGCTATAATGGCTGGGTTTCAGAGATGTTTTGCTGTGGCAGTCAGAACACCTTCTGTACACAGACACTCACACTCACAATCATTGCGGTGTTTTCACCTGGGTGAATGTGATGTTACCAACATAGCTTATGTTCACCACCCACTGAAAAACCAATACAAGAGTCTTGATCATGGAATAGTATTGTTCTCAAATTGATGGTTCCCGAGCAGTGCACCACATGTCTAGTAACACATGGTATCCCTGCTATCTATATATAATGTATACTGTACCTATAGTTAGTTTATGATCTATGGTTTTGCTGGGGAATATATCAGATATTCATGTGGTGGCAGAGTGAACAGACTTACTCTACATAATATGTTCCATACTGTGGGTCCTCTATTTCCTCCCAGCCATACGGAAGCTCTGTGGATACAGGAAGAGATGCATTGTGTTCAACTACTATCACACAAAACCTGCAAATGTACAGTACTGCAGGATAACAGGGCATAGTGATGAGAAGAGACCAGCAGACACGAGACACAATGCTTATGCACACATTACAGTTGGGCGATACTGGAGTTTCCAGGTATAAGACGAATAACAAGTTTGCTTTGTTTTCTTCCCACTAGGGAAGTTAAGCATGAGAAAATGGGCATGAAAAAAGCCCCCACTGACATTTTGCAGTTTTCGCAGGCAGCCTGGCTGGGATGGCTGCTGTACTGTACATCAAGCCCTGGTAAGCACATGAAGCCCACAAAAAAAGCTCTTCACGCAAAAGAGAGCTTTGGAGTTGCTTTTCAGAGGCAGCACACCAACTAGCATTCTGCCTGCATTTAAAAATCCATTAGAAACAACCGACCAGGGTCCTGTGTCTCCCTCGAACCCCCCACTCTCTCCCTACACTTAGCCCACATCACAGCCACACACCCTGGGAATGGACGGGCAAACGAGTGTGCACTCCTGGTAATCCTGGCATTCAAGTGACGCAAACAACCTTCATTCCATGTTAAAGAAATATACATACGGTTCCTTCAGAAAGTATTCATACCCCTTGACTTATTCCAATTTTTTTTGTGTTACAGCCTGAATATATATTTTTTCTCACCCATCTACACACAATACCCCATAATGACAAAGTGAAAACATGCTTTTAGAATTCTTTGCAAATGTATTGAAGATGAAATACAGAAACGTCTAATTTACATACAGTTTACATACACCTTAGCCAAATACATTTAAACTCAGATTTGAACAATTCCTGACATTTAATCCAAGTAAAAATTCCCTGCCTTAGGTCAGTTAGGATCACCACTTTATTTTAAGAATGTGAAATGTTAGAATAATAGCAGAGAGAATTATTTATTTCAGCTTTTATTTCTTTCATCACATTCCCAGTGGGTCAGAAGTTTACATACACTCAATTAGTATTTGGTAGCATTGCCTTTAAATTGTTTAACTTTGGTCAAACGTTTCAGGTAGACTTCAATAACCTTCCCACAATAAGTTGGGTGAATTTTGGCCCATTCCTCCTGACAGAGCTGGTGTAACTGAGTCAGGTTAGTAGGCCTCCTTGCTTGCACACCAGTCCCTCCTGCAGCAAAGCACCCCCACAACATGATGCTGGCACCCCCATGCTTCACGGTTGGGATGTTCTTCGGCTTGCAAGCCTCCCCCTTTTTCCTCCAAACATAACAATGGTCATTATGGCCAAACTGTTCTATTTTTGTTTCATCAGACCAGAGGACATTTCTCCAAAAAGTACGATCTTTGTCCCCATGTGCAGTTGCAAACCGTAGTCTGGCTTTTTTATGGCGGTTTTGGAGCAGTGGCTACTTCCTTGCTGAGCGGCCTTTCAGGTTATGTTGATATAGGACTCGTTTTACTGTGGATATAGATACTTTTGTGCCTGTTTCCTCCAGCAACTTCACAAGGTCCTTTGCTGTTGTTCTGGGCTTGATTTGCACTTTTCGCATCGAAGTATGTTAATCTCTAGGAGACAGAACACATCTCCTTCCTGAGTGGTATGACGGCTGTGTGGTCCTATGGTGTTTATGCTTGCGTACTATTGTTTGTACAGATGAACGTGGTATCTTCAGGCATTTGGAAATTCCTCCCAAGGATGAACCAGGTCTTGGCTGATTTCTTTTGATTTTCCCATGATGTCAAGCAAAGAGGCACTGAGTTTGAAGGTAGGCCTTGAAATACATCCACAGATACCCCTCCAATTGACTCATTATGTCAATTAGCCAGAAGCTCCAGAAGCTTCTAAAGCCATGACATCATTTTCTGGAATTTTCCAAGCTGTTTAAAGGCACAGTCAACTTAGTGTATGTAAACTTCTGACCCATTGGAATTGTGATACAGTGAATTATAAGTGAAATAATCTGTCTGTAAACAATTGTTGGAAAAATGACTTGTGTTATGCACAAAGTAGATGTCCTAACCGACTTGCCAAAACTATAGTTTGTTAACAAGAAATTTATGGAGTGGTTGAAAAACAAGTTTTAATGACTCCAACCTAAGTGTATGTAAACTTCACACCTCTGATTCATTAATTTGAAGAAGCACCTTTGGAAGCATAGTCTTTCTGGGTAAGTCTCTAAAAGCTTTCCACATCTTGATTGTGCAACATTTTCCCATTATTCTTTTCAGAATTCTTCAAGCTCTGTCAAATTGGTTGTTGATCATTGCTAGACAACCATTTCAGGTCTTGCCATAGACTTTCTACTAGATGATTAGTTTAGTGCCTTGTTGCAAACAAGATGCATGTTTTTATTCTGTACAGGCTTCCTTCTTTTCACTCTGTTTTCACTCGGTTAGTATTGTGGAGTAACTACAGTGTTGTTGATCCATCCTCAGTTTTTTCCTATCACAGCCATTAAACTCTGTAATTGTTTTAAAGTCACCATGGCCTCATGGTGAAATCCCTGAGCGGTTTCCTTCCTCTATGTGTCACGTCCTGACCATAGTAAGATGTGATTTTCTATGGTAGAGTAGGTCAGGGCGTGACATGGGTGTTTTGTGTTTTTGTATGTTTTCTATCTCTATGTTTAAGTTCTAGTTGTTCTATTTCTATGTTGGGGATTTTTGGGTTGATCTCCAATTGGAGGCAGCTGGTCCTCATTGCCTCTAATTGGAGATCATATTTAAGTAGGGGTTTTTCTTCCTGGGTTTTGTGGGTGATTATCTTTTGAGTAGTGTTTGTTTTTCTCTGCGTCACGGTTTGTTGTTTTGTAAATTCAGTTATTTATGTTTTGCAAAGTTTCACGGATTTAATAAAATGTGGAACTACAACCACGCTGCACTTTGGTCCGATCCTTTCGACAGCCGTGACAGAATCACCCACCACAAAAGGACCAAGCAGCGTGCCCAGGAGGAGCAGGGATCCTGGGCTCGGAAGAAGAGAGAATGGAGGACATCCTGGACCTGGGAGGAGGTAATGGCAGGGGATAAGACCCTGCCATGGAAGCAGGTGGAAAGGGCGCAAGCGGAACGGCGATGCTATGAGGAGCGAGCCCAATGACGGAAGCCCGAGAGGCACCCCCAAAACATTTTTTTGGGGGGGCACACGGGGAGTTTGGCAGAGTCAGGGTGGAGACCTGAGCCAACTCCCCATGCTTACCGTCGGGAGCAAGTGACTGGGCAAGCACCGTGTTATGCAGTGATGCGCACTGTGTCGTCAGGGCGCACTCACAGGCCGGTGCGATCTGTGCCCGCGCCTTGCAGTTGTCAAGCTGGGTTGAGCATCCAGCAAAGACGGGTTGTACCAGCCATAAGCTCCAGACCTCCAGTGCACCTCCACGGCCCAGTATACCCTGTGCCGCCTCTCCGCACTCGCCCTGAGGTGCGTGTCATCAGCCCGGTGCCACCTGTTCCGGTCCCACGCATCAGACCTCCAGTGCGCCACCACAGCCCAGTACGTCCTGTGCCTCCTCCCCGCACTCGACCTCAGGTGCATGTTACCAGTCTGGCGCCACCTATGCCAGTCCCACGCATCAGACCTCCAGCGACGCTCCCCAGTCCGGAGCCTCCAGCGACGCTCCCCAGTCCAGAGCCTCCAGCGACGGCCTGCAGCCCAGAGCCTCCAGCAATGATCTACAGTCCGGTTCTTTCGACGACAATCCACAGTCAGGTGGTAATAAAGCAGAAGGATCAGCGGGTGGAGCGGGGAGTATGCCCCGAACCGGAGCCGCCTCCTCTGCTGGAGGTTGTGTACTGCATTTGAGCCGCCATAGACAATTGCCACCCTCCCTACCCTCCCTGCATTCGGAGTCTGCACCTTTTTTTGGGGGGGGGGGGGGGGTGTACTGTCACGTCCTGAGGTAGGTCAGGGCGTGACAGGGGGTGTTTTGTGTTTTTTCTATTTCTATGTTTTTTATGGGGGGGTTGATCTCCAATTGGAGACAGCTGGTCCTCGTTGCCTCTAATTGGAGATCATACTTAAGTAGGGGTTTTTCTTCCTGGGTTTTGTGGGTGATTATCTTTTGAGTAGTGTTTGTTGTTTTGTAAATTCAGTTATTTATGTTTTGCAAAGTTTCACGGATTTAATAAAATGTGGAACTATAACCACGCTGCACTTTGGTCCGATCCTTTCGACAGCCGTGACACTATGGCAACTGAGTTAGGAAGGACACCTGTACATTTGCAGTAAATTGGGTGTATTGATACACCATCCAAAGTATAATTAATAACTTCACCATGCTCAAAGGGATATTCAATGTCTGCTTTTTTTTTACCCATATACTAATATGTGCCCTTTGCGAGGCATTGGAAAACCTCCCTGGTCTTTGTGGTTGAATCTGTGTGGGGTACAGAGATGAGGTAGTCATTCAAAAATACTGTTAAACACAATTATTGCATAGAGTGAGTCCATGCAACTTATTATGTGACTTGTTAGGCAAAATTGTACTCCTGAACTTATTTAGGCTTGCCATAACGAAGGGGTTGAATACTTATTGACTCAGAACACTTCAGCTTTTCATTTAATTAAGTAGAATAAAATAAACATAATTCCACCTTGACATTATGGGGTATTTTGTGTAGGTCAGTGACAAAAAAAATCTAAATTTAATCAATTTTAAATTCAGGCTGTAACACAACAAAATGTGGGAAAAGCCAAGGGGTGTGAATACTTTCTGAGGGCATTGTATAAGTAGCACACATTACCCTGAGCTGGAGGCATTTATTAAGGAAAGTGCCATGTCAGAGGATGCAGACAATCTTGTCTGTATAGAAACACAGTCATTTATATTTGATGAGCTGTCCGTATGTGTGAAATAATGCACAGTATGCTGTAAGGCAGGGGCTGGAGGGCATAACCATGTGTAAAACTGCATGTGTGTCACATCCTGACCATGGTAAGCTGTTATTTTCTAAGGTAGAGTAGGTCAGGGCGTGATGGGGTGTTTTTCTATGTTTTGTATTTCTATGTTCATGTTCTAGTTTTGTATTTCTATGTTGGTTTTGTTTGGGATGATCTCCAATTAGAGGCAGCTGGTCCTCGTTGTCTCTAATTGGAGATCATACTTAAGTAGGGTTTTTTTTCCCACCTGGTGTTGTGGGATCTTGTTTTTGTATTGCTCAGTGAAGCCTGCAGAACGTGACGGTCGTGTTTCTTTGTTTATTGTTTTGTATTAGTGTTCTGAGTATAATAATAAATATTTATCATGAGCACTCAACAAGCTGCACCTTGGTCTACTCCTTACGATGAGCGTCACAATGTGTGTACTAGTACAGTATTAGAAGTAGTAGTGGTGGTTGCTGTAAGAGCTTTATGTACTGTATGGTCCGCTAAGGTCCTGAAGCCTTACCTCCATCCTCACACTTCTCCGGGGGCTTGGCTTTCTTGGCTAGGCGGGGGTCAAGCCAGGTGGTGGTCTTGCTGTTGTGACTGTGAAGGGCAGATAAGAGAAACATTCAAAAACCTGAGCCAGCTACTGACACTGGTATTTGCATCAGTGGAAAGGTACACAGTCAAGTACCCACCAACACTACAGTATATCCTATGGTATGCTTTCTTTGAAAGCTACACAAGTTACAAATAACTGCTTGACCAATTAATTCATCCTGCTTTGTATTCAAATGAGGGAAAAACTGAAACACAGTATTCATTATGACATGTGGCGACTTCAGACAAGATCAGCTGGAAGCCTGTTTTTAAACAACTCAAGGGCCTCTAGGAGAGCTAAATTTACTCAATCATTCCTAAAACACAGTATTGATTGGTCAGGAAAACTGCTGAAGTTTTCTTGAAGAGAAACCACCAAGTAAATGAGCTTAGACTAGAAACACTTTTGCAACAATTTTGTAGACTAGGGCTGTCAGTTTTGGAGTAAACATTGAGTCAATATGAGTGGATTTTAAAGAGACCCACACCAGTCCAGGCCTCGGCTTGTTTAACTAACTTAAATCCACTGTCTGTTCGACATGGCTTATGTAACACGTGTGCTATGTGCTTCACTAATCTAACCAACAATTGTATGATACTTCGCATGATGCTGATCAGACATAGCCATTTATTGCATAACCTGTAACGTAACATTCAACATTCAGTCCAGAGCAGAAGTGTCTTATGTCATTAAAAAAACATGATCTACATTTCTGACATTTATTTAATTATTTAGCATGAAACTCTATTAAGCAGAAAGTCAGCATTTTTTGGGAGGAGCCTTGAACTCTCTGTATCTACAGCGTAGCAGAGTTTAAACAACCAGGACTCAGTCGACTCAAGGATGTCTCTTTGTCCTGTCCCTGAGTGGATATATACGGGTGCTGTTGCAGTACTCACTCTATGAAGTAGACCATGCCCGTCTCGGTGTAGGCCATCTCCCAGTTGAGAGGCAGTGGTTCCAAACTATCGTCGCGGGGCAGAGAGCTCCACGTACGGAAGTCCATTGCACTGCTGGACTGGGTGTAGCTGGGCACCGCCTTCCTCCATGATGCCCCCTCTTTATGCTCTGAAAGAGAGAGAGTGCGAGAGAAAGAGCAGAAGGTTAGTCCTGCATGGACACCTCATAGCCTCATCCTGTTCTCCCAGCTGCAGTGGGAGGAAGGAGGGTTTGATGTCGGTAAAGGATTTGCATGCAAGAGATCGTGTGTTCTGTTCACCAAGGCACTGTTTTGCATTTGCATGTACGTGTAAGCGCGTTTATGCATATGTGTGTACACCCCCTGGGTTTCAATGATATACTGTAGTAACTCAGGATTCACAGTAAAAAGGCCATTTTAGCTTGAGGCTATTTGGTACAATAATACTGTCTTTATAGTTATTTCTATACTTTTTATTTATTCATTTAATGAGAACTGCAATAAAAGCATCACAATCAACATGAGCATAGACACAACAAAGGCTCTCCAGGGTACAAAATAAAACTTATACCCAAGGGTCTTCTAATTGAGGGACTGTTTTTGTGTAATGCTAACCTCTGCACAAGCATATGATACAATGAGGCTCAACACCAAACAGCTTCTTCTAGTGTATTCCACAGAGCTGATACAGGCAGCCCATGAGCATGGCAAGTTTGTGCATGTGCTTCTGTTTTTGAGTAAATAGTTAACACACTACTACATCCATGGGACTTGCTGGTATTTCCAACAGACTGTTTATTTACTTGTTAGCTTGAAGGATGGGGAGGAACTGGCAAATGAGTCTGATCTCAACCGCTTATGCTAATCTGACTTCATCCACGCATGTACATGCGCACACACACAAACACACGCGCACACACGCACGGGATTTGCGGATGTTCTGACTGGCCTCATGTAAACACCATGCACCATAGCCAGCCTTGGGGCAGCGCCTTGAGGAGAGCTGAGGTCATCAGAGACAGTTCACAGAGGGGTGAGAGCCCACACCACACTGACTGCACTAGACACATACAGGAAGTCAGGCAGGGATCAGGGTTTGACTTAAACACAGAGACCAGGGAAGTTCAGTCAGGGGTTTTGGGCATTGCACTCACTTTTTCCATAAACCTTCTGACCTGTTCATAATTGTTTCCATATATGGTTGGTTGGAATGAAAAGTTCAGAACAACCCCAACATGACTGCAGTAGAGCAGAAATGTGATGTATTTTACATAAAAAGACTTGTAACCCATTTCTGTTGGAATCAGGCTATCCTTGGGCACATCAAAGACAGCCCAGATCCTTTGAGAGAGGAGTCCTGATTGATCACACACATGGAGTCTCTTGCCTCAGGGTAAGAAAACTGCTGCCTTCCAAGGTGACCTGCACTACAGTAGAAAGTGTTACTGATACTGGATGTGCTTTAGGCATGGCCTTGGTGTGGGAAGTGTCTGGCTATATAGACAGAGCATGGTTGGATAACACAGACAGAGAGATAGCACAAAATGGGAATAATGGGGAAGGTGATCACAGCTCCTAGATCATAGGTAAATATGTACAGTATAGAGCAGAATTATGTTTTAGAGTAGAAATATTTTACATTTTTTACATTTTAGTCATTTAGCAGACGCTCTTATCCAGATCCAGAGCAACTTACAGTAATGAATGCATACATTTCATTTCATGCATTTGATTGTACTGGCCCCCCGTGGGAATCGAACCCACAACCCTGGCGTTGCACACACCATGCTCTACCAACTAGTCCATAGTCATAATAATGTACATCTAAAAGTAGAAAGATATTTGAAGAAGGACTAAGAGACGCACAAAAGGGGACTATCCTGAGCAAAGAGAGAAAGGGAAGGAGAGGGGGTTTGAGTGTGATATGTACTGACCTGGGAGGCCATTGGCCAGAGGTGGCCTCTCATCATCGTCCTCCTCCTCAGGGACCACACTGTCCTTCCGGTCCATTTTACTGACGGAGGTGGTGCGTTTACGCTGGACCTCGTTGTCATAGTCCTCATCAAACAGCACCTGATCCACCAGGTCAGGCTGCACCAGGGTGGGCTCTGCTGGGGGCTTGGGGGTCCCATAGTAGTTACCTGGAGATAGAGGGCGTGGGAGGGGAGAGAGAGAGAGAAAATAGAGAGAGAGCGAGAGAGAGAGAGAGAGAGAGAGAGAGAGAGAAAGAGAGAGAGAGAGAGAGAGAGGGAGGGAGAGGGGTCAGATAGAGAGATGAGTGTCTGACAAATTCCCTTTTCTCAACCATCCCTGTAGCTACTATTCAACCCTGGTAAGACATTGGCAGTTATTGTGCATTGAGGCCATCTGAACAAGAACTGGTAAAGTAATGGGACCACAATCTTGTAATCAAGGTCCTACATTTCAATCGTGTTTAAGACTTAACTGAATGAACAAGAGCGGCAAAATGCAATATGAAAGTTTATTAGTAAGATCCTCGGAGCCAGATGCTTTGATGGCAGGTAGCTCTATGGGGGGCAGCTGGCATGGAAACCCCCCAGCTGGAAGAAAGGAGTTCCAATGACGGGGCTTAGCTGGTGGTGGTGGGGAGGTGAAGGGTTGTCAGTACATTTTGCTGTAACACAGCATGTAAGAGAACATGGGTAAGTTTTAAAGTACATTAGTTGAGGGAGAGAAATGTGATAATAGGTTAAACAGCAAGTGTGAGAAATGTGTATTATTGGACTGTGCTCATAGGCTATAAGGTAAGTAGGTGAATGACATACCGCACGTGGCTAATAGAAAAGAGAAGGAGAGACAGAACGATATGCTAATGATGATACGTTTGTAAACACTATCACATACATTCCCACTATGCCCGTAGAATAGGAAACGATGTGAATTATATTATGTTTACTGTATGAAGTTAACGCGAGCTAGCCATTCAGACGAGCCTTACTGATTGACCCATCGTAAACTACATGTGACCACTATAGACTCTTCCATTGTACATGAGCGTGCCGTGCACAGTGTGATCTGTTTAATGGGAGAACCTTTCATCCTGGCTGTGTGCCCCCCACAGCACTACCGTCATGTCATGAATCATGGAACATTATATTGGAACATTATATTTCCCCACTAGGGTTTTCCAAGCAACCAATTACACTGATCATTGAAAAGCAATTAACGATCTCTGAAAAGTGTTTTTCTCCTGAGTGAATAAAAACCTTGTGATACTGCCTATAAATAGTCAGTGAAGATAACAGTATCGTACAGGAGCTTAACTTTGTTAAATCATTGGCTAATTTAGCTCATGGGGTAATCAATCTCTGACTAGCGGTTGAACACTCTGGCTAACTACATTTATGCACAGAAAACATAATTATTCAACCTTCATTACGAGAATGAATTATGTACATACTGATTCGATACTGATTCGAGATGCCCAAAATGTTTATGTTTATTTGTTTGCTAAGCAGTTCCCAGATCTGAATCTGTTCATGGGAGCATTACGGAATTATGTTTCGGCAATGTTTTATTTTAAGGTCAAACATTTACTGTATGATTAGACAGAGTCTATTCATAATTCATAAGCAGCTTAATTAAAGAACCGGGGAAAGATGCCACTGGGAAATATGGATTTTTAGCAAATGTATTACTCTCTATAAACTTGATCTCCTTTTCATTTGAACTGTGCTTGTTCTCATCTTACAAACCTTTGATCTCCACCTATTAAAATTGAAACATTACAAATAGGTCTGTTATAGAAGACATGCTCAAAAGACAGCTTTGTTTCTCTTTATAAGGCTGTGGTAGTCACAAATATTGTTGACGGAGACACTTTTGCAAAACAAAATCACTGGGCGAGCCGCAATACCCATCAGAGAACGGGAATGGGGAGTCACAAAGTCAAATTTATTCATACATGATATTAATCAGATATATACATTTAATATTTTATTAACATGGACCATCAAGCTATTTGAATCTCTTATTCTCTATTTTAGGACACTTGGCGGTATCAGAAACAAATGTGTAAAATATTCTGATTAATCTTTAGAATCTGACCTTACTGTCATTATCTTGCCATTACTGCCATTATCGTATTCCCATTAAAAGGTATAGCACATTATATGGAAAATCAGGTAATGAAACATTTTAGTCTGAAGGAAGTATGCTTTGGAGTGATTGAAATCCATCAGAAAAGTATTGGAAAGTTCAGGAAAACATTAGGGATGACAATCAAGCAATCTTATCAGATAACATGTATTTGTCACATGCTTCGTAAACAACAGGTGTAGACTAAACTTACTTACGGGTCCTTTTCCAACAATGTGGAGTTAAAGATAAAGATAAATAAAATAAAAACTAATAGTAAAAAAATATATATATATAGTACCAGTTAAAAGTTTGGACACACCTACTCATTCAAGGGTTTGTCTTTATTTTTGTACTATTTTCTACATTGTAGAATAATAGTGAAGACATCATAACTATGAAATAACACATATGGAATCATGTAGTAACCAAAAAGTAGCCACCCTTTGCCTTGATGACAGCTTTGCACACTTTTGGCATTCTCTCAACCAGCTTCATGAGGTAGTCACCTGGAATGCATTTCAATTAACAGATGTGCCTTGTTAAAAGTTAATTTGTGGAATTTATTTCCTTCTTAATGAGTTTGAGCCAATCAGTTGAGTTGTGCAAGGTAGGGGTGGTATACAGAAGATAGCCCTACTTAGTAAAAGACCAAGTCCATATTATGGCAAGAACAGCTCAAATAAGTAAAGAGAAATCAAAGTCCATCATTACTTTAAGACATGAAGGTCAGTCAATGCGGAAAAGTTCAAGAACTTTGAAAGTTTCTTCAGGTGCAGTCGCAAAAACCATCAAGCGCTATAATGAAACTGGCTCTCATGAGGACCACCAAAGGAACGGAAGACCCAGAGTTACCTCTGCTGCAGAGGATAAGTTCATTAGAGTTAACTGCACCTCAGATTGCAGCCCAAATAAATGCTTCACAGACTTCAAGTAACAGACACATCTCAACATCAACTGTTCAGAAGAGACTGCGTGAATTAGGCCTTTATGATCAAATTGCTGCAAAGAAACCACTACTAAAGGACACCAATAAGAAGAGAGACTTGCTTGGGCCAAGAAACACAAGCAATAAACATTAGATTGGTGGAAATCTGTCCTTTGGTCTGATGAGTCCAAATTTGAGATTTTTGCTTCCAACCGCTGTGTCTTTGTGAGACGCAGAGTAGGCGAACGGATAATCTTCGCAGGTGTGGTTCCCACCATGAAGCATGGAGGAGGAGGTGTGATGGTGTGGGGATGCTTTGCTGGTAACACTGTCAGTGATTTATTTTGAATTCAAGGCACACTTAACCAGCATGGCTAGCACAGCATTCTGTAGCGATATGCCATCCCATCTTGTTTGTGCATAGTGGGACTATCCATTTGTTTTTCAACAGGACAATGAACCAAAACACACCTCCAGGCTGTGTAAGGGCTACTTGACCAAGAAGCAGAAAGATGGAGTGCTGCATCAGATGACCTGGCCTCCACAATTGTAACGCTCGTCATTATGGGTAGACCAAGGCGCAGCGTGAGTTGGGTTCATCATAATTTTATTTAAGGTGAACCAGAAAAAAAATATAAACACAACGAACGAAAAGTCTTGCAGGCTTCTAACAGCTATACAAAAACAAGATCCCACAACTGAAGGTAGGAAAAAGGGCTGCCTAAGTATGATTCCCAATCAGAGACAATGATAGACAGCTGCCTCTGATTAGGAACCATACTCGGCCAAACACAAAGAAATAGAAAACATAGAATAGAACATAGAGATACAAAATCTAGAATGCCCACCCAAATCACACCCTGACCTGACCAAAATAGAGAAATAAAAGGGCTCTCTATGGTCAGGGCGTGTCAGTACCCCCCCCCCCCCCCCCAAAGGTGCGGACTCCAGCTGCAAAACCTGACTCAATAGGGGAGGGTCCGGGTGGGCATCTAGACTCGGTGGCGACTCCGGTGCGGGACATAGACCCCGCTCTACTCGCGGATCCGCCATCCTCTGTGGTGACTCTCTTTCGGGGGTCGTCGCCGAAAGCGCCGGAACGTGGATCGTCGCCAGAAGCTCCGGACCGTGGATCGTCGCCGGAGGAACCGGACCGTAGATCGTTGCCGGAGGAACCGGACCGTAGATCGTCGCAGGAAGCTCCGAACCCCCGCTGGAGACTCTGGACTGCAGACCGCCGCTGGAGGCTCTGGACTGCAAACTACCGCTGGAGGCTCTGGACTGCAGACCGCCGTTGGAGGCTCTGGACTGCAGACCGCCGCTGGAGGCTCTGGACTGGGGACCGTCGCTGTAGGCTCCGTACTGGGAACAATCGCTGCAGGCTCCTTGCCATGAATCGTCACTACAGGCTTCGTGCCCTGGATCATCACTGGAGGTTCCGGGCCATGGATTATCACTGGAGGCTTCGTGCCATGGATCATCCCTACAGGCTCCGGGCCATGGATCATCACTGGAGGCTTTGTGCCATGGATCATCATTGGAGGCGTCGGACCATGAATCATCACTGGAGGCGTCGTGCCATGGATCCTCACTACAGGCTCCGGGCCATGGATCATCACTGGAGGCTTTGTGCCATAGATCATCATTGGAGGCGCCGGACCATGAATCATCACTGGAGGCGTCGGACCATGGATTATCACTGGAGACTCTGGGCCATGGATTATCACTGGAGGCTTCGTGCCATGGATCATCACTACAGGCTCCGGGCCATGGATCATCACTGGAGGCGTCGGACCATGGATCATCACTGGAGGCGTCGGACCATGAATCATCACTGGAGGCTTCTTACGTGGAGCCGGAACAGGTCTCACCAGACTGGGGAGACTCACTGGAGGTCTGGAGCGTAGGGCTGACACAACCCGCCCTGGCTGGATGCCCACTTTACCTCGGTGAGTGTGGAGAGCTGGCACAGGACTGGGCTATGAAGGCGCACTAGAGGCATAGTGCGTAGAGCCAGCGCAGAACACACTAAACCGTGGAGGCGCACCGGAGGTCTAGAGCACAGTGCTGGCACAACTCGTCCTGGCTGGATCCCCCCGTAGCCCGGCAAGTGCGAGGAGTTGGAACAGGCCGCACTGGCAAACTGAGGTTACCGTGCGTAGAGCTGGCGCAGGATAAGCTGGGCCGAAGAGACGCACCGGAGACCAGGAACGCTGAGCCGGCACAATCCTTCCTGGCTGAATGCCAACTCTAGCTCGGCAACTGCAAGGAGCTTGCACTGAGCGCACCGGGCTGTGGCTGCGCACTGTAGACACCGTGCGCATCAACGCATAACACGGTGCCTGACCAGTCCTATGCTCCCCACGGTAAGCACGGGGAGTTGGCTCAGGTCTGAACCCTGACTTAGCCAATCTCCCCGTGTGCCCCCCCCCAATTTTCTTTTGGAGCTGCCTCTCGTGCTTGCCTCATGGTTGGTATAGTGCCTCGTAATATCGCCGCTATGCTTTCGCTGCCTCAATCTCCTCCCTCGGACGGCGATATTCCCCAGCCTGACTCCAGGGTCCTTTCCCGTCCAGTATTTCCTCCCATGTCCACTCCTGATCACGCTGCTTGGTCCGTTGTTGGTGGGATCTTCTGTAACGCTCGTTGTTATGGGTAGACCATGGTGCAGCGTGAGTTGGGTTCATCATCATTTTATTTAAGGTGAACCAGAAAAAAAACAATAAACAACACAACGAACGAAAAGTCTTGCAGGCTTCTAACAGCTATACAAAAACAAGATCCCACAACTGAAAGTGGGAAAAAGGGCTGCCTAAGTATGATTCCCAATCAGACGATAGACAGCTGCCTCTGATTAGGAACCATACTCGGCCAAACACAAAGAAATAGAAAACATAGAATAGAACATAGAAATACAAAATCTACAATGCCCACCCAAATCACACCCTGACCTAACCAAAATAGAGAAATAAAAGGGCTCTCTATGGTCAGGGCGTGACAACAATCACCCAACCTTAACCCAATTGAGATGGTTAGGGATTTGTTAGACCACAGAGTGAAGGAAAAGCAGCCAACAAGTGCTCAGAGAATGCCAAGAGTGTGCAAAGCTGTCATCAAGGCAACGGGTGGCTACTTTGAAGAATCTTAAATATGAAATATATTTTGATTTGTTTAACACTTTTTTGGTTACTACATGATTCCATATGTGTTATTTCATCATTTTGATGTGTTTACTATTATTCTACAATGTAGAAAATAGTACAAATAAAGAAAAACACTTGAATGAGTAGGTGTGTCCAAACTTTTGACTGGTAATGTATATAAACACATACAGTTGAAGTCAGAAATGTACATACACTTAGGTTGGAGTCATTAAAACTTGTTTTTCAACCACTCCACAAATGTATTGTTAACAAACTATAGTTTTGGCAAGTCGGTTAGGACATCTACTTCGTGCATGATACAAGTCAATTTTCCAACAATTGTTTACAGACAGATTATTTCACTTATAATTCACTGTATCACAATTCCAGTGGGTCAGAAGTTTACATACACTAACTTGACTGTGCCTTTAAACAGCTTGGAAAATTCCAGAAAATGATGTCATGGCTTTAGAAGCTTCCTGATAGGCTAATTGACATCATTTGAATCAATTGGAGGTGTACCTGTGGATGTATTTCAAGGCCTACCTTCAAACTCAGTGCCTCTTTGCTTGACATCATGGGAAAAATCAAAAGAAATCAGCCAAGACCTCAGAATAAAATAATAATAATAGACCTCCACAACTCTGGTTCATCCTAGGGAGCAATTTCCAAACGCCTGAAGGTACCACGTTCATCTGTACAAACAATAGTACGCAAGCATAAACACCATAGGACCACGCAGCCGTCATACCGCTCAGGAAGGGGACGCGTTCTGTCTCCTAGAGATTAACGTACTTTGGCGCGAAAAGTGCAACTCAATCCCAGAACAACAGCAAAGGACCTTGTGAAGATGCTGGAGGAAAAAGGTACAAAAGTATCTATATCCACAGTAAAACGAGTCCTATATCAACATAACCTGAAAGGCTGCTGAGCAAGGAAGAAGCCACTGCTCCAAAACCACCATAAAAAAGACAGACTACGTTTTGCATCTGCACATGGGGACAAAGATTGTACTTTTTGGAGAAATGTCCTCTGGTCCGACGAAACAAAAATAGAACAGTTTGGCCATAATGACCATCGTTATGTTTGGAGGAAAAAGGTGGAGGCTTGCAAACCGAAGAACACCATCCCAACCGTGAAGCACGGGGGTGGCAGCATCATGTTGTGGGGGTGCTTTGCTGCAGGAGGGACTGGTGCACTGCACAAAATAGATGGCATCATGAGGTAAGAAAATTATGTGGATATATTGAAGAAACATCTCAAGACATCAGTCAGGAAGTTAAAGCTTGGTCGCAAATGGGTCTTCCAAATGGACAATGACCCCAAGAATACTTCCAAAGTTGTGGCAAAATGGCTTAAGGACAACAAAGTCAAGGTATTGTAGTGGACATCACATTGCCCTGACCTCAATCCTATAGAAAATGTGTGGGCAGAACTGAAAAAGCATGTGCAAGCATAAAATCTAGGCCTACAAACCTGACTCAATGGGCCAAAATTCACCCAACTTATAGTGGGAAGCATGTGGAAGGCTACCCAAAACGTTTGACCCAAGTTAAACAATTTAAAGGCAATGCTACCAAATACTAATTGAGTGTATGTAAACTTCTGACGCACTGGGAATGTGATGAAAGAAATAAAAGCTGAAATAAACCATTCTCTTTACTATTATTCTGACATTTCACATTCTTAAAATAAAGTGGTGATCCTAACTAACCTAAAACAGGGAATTTTTACTAGGATTAAATGTCAGGAATTGTGAAAAACTGAGTTTAAATGTATTTGGCTAAGGTGTATGTAAACTTCAGATTTCAACTGTATATAGCCTACAGAAATTGGTTCAGTTATTGCCTAAAATGAATGTGTTCATATGGGCAGAATATTGTTTCGAAATTAGTTCATATGGTTTTATAAAGGCCGAAGGCTAAAAACAGTCTATACTATATCAAGGCCTATATCTAGTTTCACTTTTTTTTAATCGTTTTAAAGAATGTATTTTCTCCTCAAATAGACGCAGGCAAGCTGTGTTACCACGGTCCACAACTTCATCGGTTTCATCCTGGGTCTCCAGGCTTTTCACCTTCAGGCCATTCATCGCCACCTTTCGGATCCACATCTGAGCATTGTCCGGGATATGGTTGTGTTCTCCAGATAACTTTGCAATAACCCCATCAGTGAGGGTTATGTGACCTATGCATTGGAAACATCATATTCAGTCCACTTCCAGAAGGATTTATTTGCAGTCTGTCTTTCCCGTCGGTGTAGCCTTCATGCACCAGGATATTCTTTTCATGCACAGAGAGGATCCAATGCAGCTTCTTCTGACCTACTCTAAGAATAATGAATTGTGAGGGTAGCAGTGAGAGATCGTTTTAAGCAGAATATTTGGATTATTAGCATATGCACGACTTCCAATATGATTGCTGGACTATCGAAGCCATCCATCCAATCCATTTATTCAGATCTGGCAGTTCAAAGAGGATAGTTTCAATGTTAATGAATTGGGCCTAGTTATTGTTCATTAGCAGCATACATTTGCATTAATTCTCTTAAATCTCTTAAAATATCGCATGCTCTTCTTTTGTAATGTATAGCCTACTGTACTGTTTGTCTGTCTGGACTGTCTGCCTGTCTTGGTGATAATCTTAAGATAATATAATACTAAAATAGTATTCCTTTGTTTGTGTGCCTATTATTATTTTACATTTAAGTATGAAAACTAGAACCGTATTTTGTATACATTCTAATAACATTTTAGTAGTCCAAAATCGTGTGATATAAAATCGTCCCTTGTATTAATGGCAGTGTTGATTGCCTGTCAATATTATAAGCATTTATCTGTGAAATTAGACATTGAACTTGAACCCTGTTTCAACAATCATCAGCTGATTGAGAAAATCATTTTCAGAATAACTGTAAAGTGAACAGCTGTTATGATACACAGCACACAAGGTTTTTCTAAAACATTTTGATGTCTCATACTTTACGGAAAGTATAGTTCCAACTATACAGGATAAAAATGAAGGCCTATACTGTAGCATTAAAAAACTGGTTCAACAGCTAAAAAGCTTTATTTCCTTGTAATTCGTTTTATTCAATGGCTTCACCTGAGTGTCCTCAGCAGCCAGGGAAGGACAGCACTTTACAACATTCCAATGTTATAGTCTTATGAATCGCTCATGCATATTTTTTTTTATTGAAAATGGGAACAATGGGATAGATGGACAAATGCTGATTTACTGACTACATTCTCATTGATATTATCAAGACATGAGGTGAGTATCAAAATAGTTTTAAAAGATGCCCTTGCCTAAAAGTTGAATCTCAGATAGATCTTTAGCATAATAGCCTATACAGTCAACTAAAAATATGGTATTCTGTTATTTTGAATAGCCAAAATGTACAGTATCATAATGAGACTAAATGAAACAACGTAGGCTAAATAGATTTTGTGATGTTGTCTTATATTAAATTAACTTATTAGACTTGTTTAAATGTATGGCAAAAGGCAGACATTTTATATAAACATTGGTTTTCTATGGTCCGAATTTCAAAATAATTTACATTTTTCAGACTTTTTCCGTTGGTAGGCCTAACCATGTGTCTGTCCTCACTCAGAAAGCCTGCTCACTAATGTCAATACCAAAGCTGATAATTGTGACTTGATTTAATTAGAATGATGTGAATAATGATGATGAGAGCCCACTACAGCCTAACCCTTTAATCATAACCTATTGTTACTTTGTGTCTCTAAAATCACATTTCCATAGTCATGTGATAGTCTTTTTTAATTGAAACATCCACATTTTGGCCTTTTTCCACATTACCTTTTTTTAACTTAGTCAGTTAAGAACAAACTCGTATTTACAATGACAGCCTACCCTGGCCAAACCCTAACCCGGACGATGCTGGGCCAATTGTGCAATGCCCTATGTCACTTCGTAAATACACTTCAATCAGTGTAGATGAAGGGGAGTACACAGCTTAAAGAAGACAATTGAGACATGGATTGTGCATGTGTGCCATTCAGAGGGTGAATGGGCAAGGCGAACAATTTAAGTGCCTTTGAATGGGGTATGGTAGTAAGTGCCAGGAGCACCGGTTTGTGTCAAGAACTGCAACGCTGCTGAGTTTTTCACGCTCAACAGTTTCACATGTGTACCCAAAGGACATGCAGCCAACTTGACACAACTGTGGGTAGCATTGAAGTCAACATTGGCCAGCATCCCTGTGGAACGCTTTCAACACCTTGTAGAGTCCATGCCCTGACGAAATGAGGCTTTTCTGAGGACAAAAGGGGTGCAACTCAATATTAGGAAGGTGTTCTTAATATTTTGTGCACTCAGTGTATGTGATCGTATACAAAAGTAAGCAAATATAAAATTATTATGTATAGTATTATATCTGTTTGGGCTTCTTGCGGTCAATTTGCAATCTACAAATTACTTGCAATTATGCTCCGGCCCCCTGACCATCCACTCAAGAAATAATCGTCCCACTGCTCTAGGCCCATATGTTCTCATAGAAATCAGAATCATGAACACAGTGGGATTCCCTGCCCAAAATACATCTGAGAATAATTTGAATTAGACAGACTTTCCCATTTCCTAGTAACAGTGATGTCAGCAGCGCCAAACTATGTGCGTTGTTCATTTCTGGGCAGCTGTCCTTGTGCTGTGCTGCCTGACCAGACCTGAACCACACAGAAGAGCAGAGCCGGAGTGAGGGCTGAGCCCAGACAGACTCCCTCTCAGAGCCTGGCACAGATGGCTGTGTCATGAAACCTGGGACCCTGTGGGTCACCCTGGCACGAACTGCATCCCAGTAGCACCGCCTGGGAGAGGGGAGAGGCCTCAGCTCACTGGGCAAGGCAGGTCTGGCACTACACCGGGTGGGCCTGTGTGGTCTGTGTGGAGGTGGGGGGTTAACAGGGCCAGGGATGACAGGAAGTAAGGGAAGAGAGAGAGGATAATAGTGCTAGTTCTCTGACTGTCTGGCACAGCAGTACAAATCAGCCAGAGAGCAGGGATGCAAGCTATAGCAGCGAATGGCTAATGGGCTATTCGAACCACCATTAAGATTAGCTAAGAATCACATTGAAGAGTAATATGGTTACAACATACTGTAAAAGTCAGTTGGGCTAGTCATATGTATGGGCACTAAAAATTAAGACATAAAATAAACTAGAGGGCTCGAATACAGCAGGCTATTCCAGCAGAACTGGGTCTTGTTCATTTTTCACACTCTCACTCAGTATACTCTTTATGGCAAAATAAGGATACAGTTCAAGCACATATAAATATAAAAAATCCCATTCCACTATCAAATGACTTCCCCAGCTGTACTGAGTTTACTCATAGTGCAGGGAGACCACAGCTCTGTGCCAGTAGGGCAGTTCCCAATTAAGATTGAAAGATGTCTGCAGAAAGAATGGGGTGTCAGCTATGACATGGCACCTTGAGTTTGAAAAATCTATTTTGGTTATTGAGCTACAGTATCAAAAGCGGTACAGGGCAGTACACTACAGCACAGCAGTGTAAAGTAGGGTAGAGTACAGTTCAGTACAGTACAGTGGAGTTAAGTACAGTAGAGTACAGTTCAGTACAGTAGTGTATTGTACTGTACTCTAATGTGCTCTACTCACTGTACAGTACTGTGCTATCCAAACTTGTGAAACATATGTCTATGATAGGTTCAGATTTGGTCCAGTCTGGTCTGTCTGTGAACATTAACACTAAGGCCAGGGTGGACTGACCAAATGTTAACTACCTTTTAACGTCCATGGATGTCCGGTGTCGGTCAGTGCTCAGTGAGTGAGGATGCTGGTCAAAGTAAATGGAAGGAGAGGGGGCTCATGGGTAGGTGTCAGTAAGAGCTGGGAGAGGTGACATTAACTGGAGAGTGAGAACGAGAGGCAGAGTGAGAGAGAGGGAGAGGTTGTCCAGACTCAGACTGTTTTAACACTCTTGGTTTGACCACCAGATAACAGAAAGAGAAAGAAAACAGTAACCAGCTGAACATAACAGTATGCCAGTGGGAGGCAGGACAGTAGCAGGGGACCCAACTGTCGTTTGTGGCTATGAATTGTAGCCAATTCATTTGCTGTAATTCCGTTATCAATTTGGTGACAGAATTATGAGTTTGAATCACTTAATAACTCATAAACAAAAATGATATCAGTAAAATCACTATAACCAATTGGTAGGTCTGTTACTTCTGTAAGGTTTCATCATCCTTCCTCCTCATGAGGATATGTGGGTCTTTGTTAACGAAATTACAATGCACAAGGCAATATTTCTTAAACTTAGAGTATGTAAACAATTTCTCTAAAACTAAATGTAAGTGTTGATATTCGTTGCCAGTTGTCTTGCCATCAACATCATTGTGTTTGGACGTATTTCTGATACCTTTTAAGACTTTTTATGGTAGATGTTTTATAAGGCCCTTTCGTATCTAATTACCCAGAAATCAAAGCCTTTTCTTATGCCTAATTTGTAAGATGGAGCATTTAAAAAAAAATGAATCTATGCCTTAATTTCCCCAAAACATAGACTCTTAGCTTTCCTGTGTGGATCAGTTGGTGGTGCATGGTGCTTGCAATGCCAGGGTTGTGGGTTCAATTCCCACTGGGGACCAGTACAAAAATGTATGCATGTATTACTTATTGAAAGTCGCTCTGGATAAGAGTGTCTGCTAAATGACAAAAATGTACATTTGACACCTAATTTGATATGCTCCTATGAACTTCACATGTTGGTGCTCATGGGTCTTTTTGATGGAAATGCCCAGCAGCCAAACAAGTTCCTGTCGAGGACCTACCACTATCAGGGTCTTCAATGGACAGCAAAGTGCAGCCTAGAGCCTTGGAATGTCAATACACATATATGCACCCAGCCAAACACTGCTAGTGTACAGATTTGAGAGCTTGCCGTTGAAAAGCTGACTCTGGGCGCTTGGCTGAAGTCCTATAAATCTATCCCTGGCCCTTTCCCCCTCTTCTCTCTCTCTAGCCTAATCAAATCATTCAGAATGTGTGCTTTACTACAGCCCAGCTAAACGGCATTCTGTGTTGTGTGTTATCTGGCTGCCTTTAAAGGTGCAGAAAAACCCACAGGTCTGGCTGCAGCTGAGAGATGAAGGGAAGCTCACAGTCGCGGGTGGCTGTCCCTTGACTTGGCAGCTCCTGAAACCTGCAGTTCCTTTCTTACCGTATGTGATCTCAATTCCGTATTTCCCCCATGCCAACAGGGCTGCGATTTGCTCAAAGTGTGTGTGAGGAGGTGTCAGTGTTGACCTGCGTCTGTCAGCTGTGAGTTGACTGACAGGAAGGGGAACCTCAGGGAGCATCACATCAGAGGGCTCAGAAGACTGTCAACAGCCAGGACCTGCCAGTACCAAACCCCTTCATAGAAACGGAGCTGCTGCTTGGTAAGACTCTTACTCCAGATGAGGATTTGACTTCATCTTTAAACTCTCCATCACAGGGAATATAAACGGGAGGCAATAGGAGAGACACTGCAGAGAAGGATAAGTGATGTGGGCCAACCACTAGACCAGAGGTGCGCCTCTAACATTCAAAGACTGAGTCCATTCCATTCTGATTCCACAGCAGACAGCTGGGATTTGGTGTATGAAAGACTGAGCTTAAAGAGAGGAGATTATCATGTTATTGCCATAATCATCAAACAATGTGAAAAAAATCCCCGGCTCCAATCCCTTCACGACATAAATACTCTGAGACTATTCAACCCCATAATACAGGGTAAGTACTTAATGTGCCATTGTAGTATAACTAAAGTAAAACAACTGATAAGAGCTCATTCAACTGTAATGGACTACATAGATTATCAGGAAAACCCAGAAACAGCCTTCCTTGTGTCAACAACCCTACAAATAAAACATATTTGTATTCCCCTCTCAGTGACAATGTGAACTATCACCCCTGGCTATAACAGCCTTTGGTATGGTTACTTAGAGTACAGGAGTTCACACGAGCCAAGTTCAGTGTGTCACCACTGAGGCAAAAATGATGCAGATTTTCCCTCGTAAAGAAGAGGACTCCTCTTCTGTCTGAGAGGATATCCCACTGATGGAAACCCACTTAAAGATATCCAGTAGCTGCCAGTAGTTTTTGGAAGCATGCAGTGAACACAGCCCCCCCTCATAGGGCTGGCAGGCAGCCTAGTGGTTAGAGCGTTGGGCCAGTAACCAAAAGGTTGCCAGATTGAATCCCCAAGCTGACAAGGTATAAATCTGTCATTCTGCCCCCTGAACAAGGCAGTTAACCCACTGTTCCTAGGCCGTCATTGTAAATAAGAATTTGTTCTTAAAACTGACTTGCCTAGTTAAATAAAGGTAATAGGTAGAGAGGGCCATCATCACATGAGTAAATAGCTCCTCCTCTGCAGTAGTGGGTTCAGCAGTTTGAAAGATCTACTGAGAGTGGTGATCAGGTGGACCAGCACATTGCTGCTCTGCAGATTATAAGAGCTCTTAATGGATAGAGCAGCACAAGGGCTCTTGAGTATCCTTGTGATCAAAGGTTTCAGTTCTAACAAGCCTCTTAATCATGTTTCCCTGACCAATCAATTTAGCCTTGGTCAATGCAATTGACTACTAAGCGTATTAATCAATTCATTATTGAACGCTTCCTTAGTGAGTGCTCACCATCGTAGGTTCCACTCTCCAGCAGAAGGCCACTCTCCTCCAGGATACGGAAGTCTCCCACGCTGATGAAGTTGTAGTCCACCCCCGGCACCTCCCCTTCTCTTGGCAGCCGTGTGGTGCCTGTCAATCACACAAACAAACACACACCTATGAGCATATGAGAATGCAACCACAACCTAAGACAGAATGCGCCCATGAACACTGATACAAATGGTAGAACATTTGATTTGATTTAGGAAACATGGAGTGAGGGCCACTGGTATCAGAGATGATGTAACCAAAAGAAAAGGACATGGTGCTTGTGTGATATGAGCATCAGGGAGTTCACAGCATTCTCTCATTAACAGGATGTCTGTTTCTGTCTCCCCATGACAGCTTTGGTCCCAGAAAATGTCCCCCATGGCCCAATTACTGAGGGCACCGCTACCTGCCAAGCCTCTATCTTGCCTGCAGCATCATCCAGATGTCACATCAATATTGCTGCTACTGTAATTATTCCATTGTCAACCTGTTGAGGGAAAGACAACGAGGACGAACTATGCTTTGCTTTGAGGGTGCTAAGTATCTACTTGAAAGCAGAAAGTATTTTAGCACACTGAAAAAAATTATCCTGACACAGTCAATAGTTAATTTACGGTTACTTTCAAATGAGCTGTGGGAGCAGAATTTTCAAACAAATTCCCCAGATAATAAATGTCCCTGATGAAAATGAAATGCAGTTCATTAAGCAGACAAGAGAAATAGGAAGATGTATAAACGCTTTATCACAGAGAACAGTCATTTCCTGCCATTATGCATAGTTATTCACATGGTCACGTTCATCAGAAGCAATCACTTTTCCCTCAGCAGTGTAACTCTTGGCAATGTGTGTGTGTGTGTGTGTTTGTTTGTGTGTGCATGTGTGTGTGCGCACATGTGTCTGTGTGTGCATGCCTCTGTGTGTGTGTTTGTATGTATGTGTGAGTGAGAGCGACAATGAGAATGCATGAACATGTGTCTACCTTGGACCCAAATTGGCGCCCCATCAAGTCTTTCATAATCTCTCCCTTTCAAATACTGCAGTCCTACTTTTTAAAGACCTGGCTTGCATGGATGCCACAGCCACAGACAAAGACACACGCCACAGCAGGGACATCAGAGGCGGTTTCACTCAGAAAAAGAGGGACAGAAAAATAACATGGCATTTTTTTGCATTGTTTCATGTTGGCACTTGAAAATGCCACTGGGATTCGCTGTCAAATAATACAGAGGGAAGAAAGCATTGCAAAAACGAGGAGCATCAGCCTTTTTGTGGCCATAGCACTTACTTTGAAGATGAGACACTCTGAACTTCTGATGTCTCAGTAATGCCTGACTGCAAGCATTAGCTTTCTTTAATGCTAGAAAATGGGTTATAGCTAAAAAATGTATAAGTGTGTAGGATTGTCAAAAATGTTTTATTAAAGAACTGTATTACATTAAAGCCAGAATTCAGGAAGATCATGTAATTCAAGGCCATGGTATGTCTCTTACAAAGACCTCAGAATACAATGTCAAGCCTACTTTAGTGTGGCACTGAACTATATTCACGCAAAAACTAAACTCAATGGTTTTATGTTACCAAGAGTTCAATCAGGAGAGCCAGATTCAGCAGCCTGTGCTGCGCCTGTGTTACCATCTAGAGGACATGGAGGCAGTCTGAGACCCAATGAAGGAGACTCAGGGATTATCAAGGCACACAGTAAGGACCTGCGAGCACTCTCTCTCCCTCACTCACTCTCTCTCTCTCTCCCTCTTGATTGTCCCATCTTTCATGGCCCACTCACAGACCATAATGAGGCTGTGCCCTGGTCCCGCCAAGGGGAGTGGGTGATGTTTGGTTTTTGTAATGGAGCATTATCAACCCAAAGTGCTAGAAAGCTCTCAAAAGCACAAGGACAGCATGTCCTTACAGGAACTTTGTGATACACACAAGCAAAGGACAGACAAATCCAATTTTTTCATCTCTGACTGATAATTTTCAGTGTATTGATTTAAAATTGATTCAGTGATATTAGCTATAAACAGAATACTTTTGATCCAGAGTAATGTGTTGCTAACACATCATACAGTATTTACAGTGCATTCGGAAAGTATTCAGACCCCTTGACTTTTTCCACATTTTGTTACGTTACAGCCTTATTCTAAAATGGATTCAGTTGTTTTTTTTCTCATCAATCTACAGACAATAACCCATAATGACAAAGCAAAAACAAGTTTTAAGAATTGTTTGCACATTTATTAAAAAATAACAACTGAAATATTACATTTACATAAGTATTCAGACCCTTCACTGAGTACTTTGTTGAAGGGCCTTTGGCAGTGATTACAGCCTCGAGTCTTCTTGGGTATGATGCTACAAGCTTGGCACACCTGTATTTGGGGAGTTTCTCCCATTCTTCTCTGCAGATCCTCTCAAGCTCTGTCAGGTTGGATGGGGAGCGTCGCTGCACAGCTATTTTCAGATCTCTTCAGAGATGTTCGATCGTTTTCAAGTCCAGGCTCTGGCTAGGTCACTCAAGGACATTCAGAGACTTGTTCTGAAACCACCCCTGCATTGTCTTGGCTGTGTGCTTAGGGTATTTATCCTGTTGGAAGGTGAACCTTCGCCTCAGTCTGAGGTCCTGAGCGCTCTGGAGCAGGTTTTCATCAAGGATCTCTCTGTACTTTGCTCCGTTCATCTTTCCCTCGATCCTGACTAGTCCCTCCCGCTGAAAAACATCCCCACAGCATGATGCTGCCGCCACCATGCTTCACCGTAAGGAAAATGCCAAGTTTCCTCCAGATGAGACGCTTGGCATTCAGGCCAAAGAGTTCAATCTTGGTTTCATCAGACCAGAGAGGCCTGATTGGTGGAGTGCTGCAGAGATGGTTGTCCTTCTGGAAGGTTTTCCGATCTCCACAGAGGAACTGTGGAGCTCTGTTAGAGTGACCATCGGGTTCTAGGTCAAACTTCTTCCATTTAAGAATGATGGAGGCCACTGTGTTCTTGGGGACCTACAATGCTGCAGAAACCTTTTTGGTTCCCTTCCCCAGATCTGTGCCTCAACACAAACCTGTCTCTGTGATCTACTGACAATTCCTTCAACCTCATGCCTTGGTTTTTGATATGACATGCACTGTCAACTGTGGGACCTAATATATACAGGTGTGTGCCTTTCCAAACAATTTCCAATCAATTGGATTTACCACAGGTGGACTCCAATCAAGTTCTAGGAACATCTCAAGGATGATCAATGGAAACAGGATGCACCTGAGCTCAATTTCCAGTCGCATAGCAAAGGGTCTGAATATTTATGTAAACAAGGTATTTCAGTTTTTTAATTTGAATAAATTTGCTAACATTTCTAAAAACCTGGTGTACTGTGTTTAGATTGATGAGGAAAAACATGAATTTAATCCATTTTAAAATAAGGCTATAATTTAATAAAATGTGGAAAAAGGGAAAGGGTCTGAATACTTTCCGAATGCACTGTATGTGGGAGGGATATGGAGAGAGAAAGAGAGAGAGGAAAAAGAGAGAGAGAAGGATAGAGAGGGAGTGAATGAAAGAGATAAATGGAAGGCAAGAATGCTAAAAACAGAGCGAATGAGAGGGGGCAAAGATGGAGAGAGTAAGGTAGATTGAATGATGTCATTCAGTCTTTCTGACTTAGTCACTCTTTAAGACAGTAATTCAGAGAGGGAATTATGGAGTCACAGTCATGCAGTGAGGCCACTGTAGCTGATAGAGGATGGACTGCAGGAAATATGTAGGTTTGGGAGGAATATAAAACAAGGGGTACTGTAAAAGTGTGAAGAGGAAATAGTATATCCCTGAAATAGTAATTTAATTCTGCTAGCAACCATTGTCCCGTAGAAGCTAGATATGAGATCTAAGGATCTGAGTCCGTCCCCTGCGAGATCTGGCGGAGCCAGACTAGCCTCTGGAGTATACCACACCAACAGAAAGACACAGTGAACCTACAGTAATTACAGCACAGCACTGCTAGAATACTGGACTGACTAACTCAGGAAGATTGTGTAATTCAAGGTCATGGCGTGTCTCTTCCAAAGATCTCAGAATTTAGTCAGAGAAACACGAGTCACTCTGCCAGGTAAAGTAGAGATAGACAAACTAGGACCATAGACTGGAGACAGAAACCGGAGACAGAAACTGTAAATGTAGAAGAAGACTCTCTCTCTCCCTCTTCAAAATGTGCATAGGAATGTGCCTTTGTTTCATAGACAGTTTTCCCGCCGAAACTCTAACACACTCAAGAGTGAATACTGGAACAATATTTCTAACATAAGAACCTGAGGAATTGTCAGAGACAAACTATAGAAAACTAATGTCATATGGTTCTATGTGAGAATGCTGTTCATTGACTACAGCTCAGCGTTCAACACCATTGTGCACACAAAGCTCATCACTAAGCTAAGGACCCTGGGACTAAACACCTCCCTCTGCAATTGGATCCTGGACTTCCTGACGGGCCGCCCCTAGGTGGTAAGGGTAGGCAACAACACATTTGCTACGCTGATCCTCAATACGGGGGCCTCTCAGGGGCGCATGCATAGTCCCCTCCTGTACTCCCTGTTCACCCACGACTGCGTGGCCAAGCACAACTCTAACACCATCATTAAGTTCCCCGACAATGAAGAGACAGCCTATAGGGAGGAGGTCAGAGACCTGGCAGTGTGGTGCCAGGACAACAACCTCTCCCTCAATGTGAGCAAGACAAAGGAGATGATCGTGGACTTCAGGAAAAGGAGGGCCGAACACACCCCAATTCACATCGATGGGTCTGTAGTTGAGAGGGTCCAGAGTTTCAAGTTCCTTGGTGTCCACATCACCAACAAACTATCATGGTCCAAACACACCAAGAAAGTTGTGAAGAGGGCCTTTTCCCCCGCAGGAGACTGAAAAGATTTGGCATGGGTCCCTAGATCCTCAAAAATTTCTACAGCTGCACCATCGAGAGCATCCTGACCGGTTGCATCACCGCCTGGTATGGCAACTGCTCGGCATCCAACCGTAAGGCGCTACAGAGGGTTGTGCATACAGCCCAGTACATCACTGGGGCCAAGCTTCCAGCCATCCAGGACCTATATACTGGCCGGTGTCAGAGGAGGGCCCCCCATGTACAAATTACCACGACTAACTTGTACCCCCGCACATTATCTCGGTACCGGTACCCCCTATATATAGACACAATATTGTTATTTTATTGTGTTACTTTTTTTTTTTACACTTCAGTTTATTTAGTAAATATTTTCTAAACTCTATTTTCTTAAAACTGCATTGTTGGTTAAGGGCTTGTAAGTAAGCATTTCACAGTAAGGTCTATCTATATCTGTTGTATTCAACGCATGTGACAAATACAATTTGATTTGATTTGATTTGGTTGAGAGAAGGGAGTGATAGTGGGAGAAATATTCCTCCTCTCCAAAAATGTAAATATACATGAGCGGTAAGCTGCTTACTTCCCGGAAATATTTCACACTTCTGCCTGCGTTTGTGACAGTGCCATGCAGAACTGTCTGCCATAGCCTGAGGAACAGTGGGACTGTGTGTGGGACTCAAACATGTTACTGTTCTTATTAGAGACTCTCTGTGGTAATTACATAATAATGTAGTAATTTGGAGATAAGGTCTCTGTTCTCCATGCATGTTCATCGTCTTTTCTAATAGAACCTAACATCCTTTCCTACTCTAAGAACACAGCTATTATGACCATTGAGAAGAGGATAGGACCTCAACATCTACTCTTAACTGACGGCTCTAAAGGTCATTCAGATTTAATCTCATTTGCAGATTGACTTATATCTTCAACCACTCAAAGTAAAAGGTTTCGCATAAAAGACGGTAATCACAGACTGCAATTTGGAGCAACGTCTGGGTTTATGAGGATGTCTTTGCTTGTGTTGTCATGGTGATTTTCAAGTGTGTGTGAGAGAGACACTGAGGGGTGCGTCTGTCATCTATAGTGCACTACATTTCACCAGGGCCTGCATTGGGTGCCATTTCAGAGCAGAGGTTGAGGAGACTTACAGGGGATGGTGCGCAGGTAGAGGTTGTCCCGGATGACCTGCTGCAGCTTGTGGTCCAACGAGCCCTTCTGGAACTGCAGGCTGAGGTAGTGGCGCAGGTCCGTGTTCAGAACCTTCCCTGAGCAGACAGAGACAGAGACACAAAGTGTTATTACAGGACAAATGTACAAGAGGTTCAGTTTCAAGAGGTTAGAGGCCAAACAAAAGCCTAGAGGTCAAACAAGAGGTTAGAGGACAAACAATATGCTTTCCCATTCCATCAGTCACTCCAGTGAATGCACCTCATCTACACAATACGACTGACAAAAAGGTTTCATTTAATATGCATACAAAGGTTTCATATAATATGCATACAAGACACTCACAGCTTCAATGACAACCAAGCATATGCCAACACAACACATTTTCCAAAGGAAGTCGTGGGTCTCAACGCAAAAACTCAGGAGATAGCGCTTCTTCTAACCAACCCCCTAATGTCTTTGTAAAAACAGAGGAAGTTCATACAGCGTTTGAAAGGAGACAGGAACTTGAGAGTCATCCTGTAAAAGCAGAGGAAATTTTGCTGGGTGTCGGAGAAGATGACGAGGGGAGAGAGAAAAAGGAGAGGAGAGAGAGAGAGAAATGAGAGGAAAGAGAGAGAAAAAAGAGAGGAGAGAGAGAGAGAAATGAGAGGAAAGAGAGAGAAAAAAGAGAGGAGAGAGAGAGAGAAAGGAGAGGAGAGAGAGAGACAAAGAAGAGGAGAGAGAGAGAGAAAAAGGAGAGGAGAGAGAGAGAGAGAAAAAGGAGAGGAGAGAGAGAGAAAAAGGAGAGGAGAGAGAGAGAAAAAAGAGAGGAGAGAGAGAGAGAAAGGAGAGGAGAGAGAAAGGAAAAGGAGAGGAGAGAGAGAGAAAAAGGAGAGGAGAGAGAGAGAAAAAGGAGAGGAGAGAGAGAGAAAAAAGAGAGGAGAGAGAGAGAGAAAGGAGAGGAGAGAGAGAGAAAAAGGAGAGGAGAGAGAGAGAAAAAAGAGAGGAGAGAGAGAGAGAAAGGAGAGGAGCGAGAAAGGAAAAGGAGAGGAGAGAGAGAGAAAAAGGAGAGGAGAGAGAGAGAAAAAGGAGAGGAGAGAGAGAGAAAAAGAGACCAGATCTTCAGTGTCTTGGATGTGAGCCTCGTCTCCAGGCTGGCAGTGGGGGGAGAAATGGCTTTGAAATGGCTCGACTGGCGCTGAGCTTCAGTAATCATCATGTTCCCTCTCTCTCCTCTCTGCCGGGCAGACAAAACTCCACTCAACACAACTCTTTATGCATGGCTATGAATACTATTACATCCTTTCAGAAAGAAACAGCCCTCTACAGTAGACATAGCTGGTGATAGCAATGGAGATGTAGTACAGGTAGAGTAATAGAATAAAGATGAGCTATGAGACAATTTCTGCATAATCTACAACCTTATCTCCTTGTTCATCAAACAATGGTCAAAATGAACATATCTCAAAATTACAAATTGTTGCTAAATATTTTTTTGTGTTCTTAGAAAAACGCTTGTATTGGACATGTAATGTTTGGCTACCTAACTAACTGTTATAACAGAACAAGTCATGACAAACACCATCGAACTCCAGTGACAAAACATAACATAAAAATGAGTCATTACTCGTTAGGTATATCCTCATCATACTCAGTTTGACCCATATTTTGCCCCTAAAAATGGATGTTACCATAAATCAACCCTTCTTTTGCATGCCATGTGGCATGTTTTAGGAATTACTATCCCTATGGGGGCAGCTTTTCAGGATAAAAGTTGTGCATGTCCACTCTTCGGCTCTAAAGAGGGACAAATCACAGCTGGTCCAGGCTCACAGACACACAGACAGACACAGGGGAACAGAGGCACAATCTGCCAGCCCAAACTGTCCCAGAATTTGGTTGTAGTCCATGCAAGTCTTCCCTCAGAGAAATGCCAAAGAAACAGGCCATATAAACAGTCTAAAATACATCCCATACACTATATGTCACATCTCTCTGAAGACCAAGGCAATGATAACATCAAATACTTCAAAGGGTAAAGTTGATACCAGGCCACAATCTAGACTTGCAATGCATAATCTCCCTTCAGCAAAATGTCAAATAATTTACGGTACTTAGAATATGACTGAGAATGATTAAACTTACTATGTAATTAATGTGTTACTTTGCTATTTTATTGAGAGGCTCCTGCTGTTTGCATGCACACGCACGCACGCACACACACACACAAATGCACGCACGCACGGACGGACACACACACAAATCCATGCACGCACGGATGCACACACAAATGCAGGCATGCACGCACGCTGCACACAAACAAACAAATGCGCACACACCAACCCCGTGGCTATACAATGCAGTCTTTGTGGCCTGCTCAGTCCTGTCAGATGGTGTTAGTGAGGTTGTCACATCAGAGATGAACCTCATTCCTCCTCTTCACAGATAACAGAGTCATTGTATACTCGGAGGTGGGGACTCAATGGCCTCCATAGTACCCGTCAGCCCTGTATGCTGGTGTATTTGGAGTGAGTGCAGCCAGCCAGGACAAATGAAAATAATTGTACTTCACCTCACATTCCCTGGTCTTCCAGCTCTCTCTCTCTCTCGCTCTGTACTTTTCTCTACTCCCTCCTTCTCTGCCTCTCTCTGTATTGCCACACTACCTATACATTTCCTCCTCACTATGTGGTGTTTCATCTTCCCACTACTTTCTCAGTCAACTATATCTGTATCTTCCATTATCCCCATTAACATCTACCTACAGTGAATGTTACCATTACCATACACACTATTGGAAGTAACTGAAGGAATCCGAATAATTTTGAGGTATATCAATTGGGGTATGATTCCTAAAAAGATAGGTTCCTTTGATGATCAGCTTTTAAGTCAGTCTCTCAATTTGTATCTGTCACGCCCTGACCATAGAGAGCCCTTGGTTCTCTGGTGTAGTAGGTCAGGGCGTGACTAGGGGGTGATCTAGTATATTTATTTCTATGTTGGTGCTAATATGGTTCCCAATTAGAGGCAGCTGTTTATCGTTGCCTCTGATTGGGGATCATATTTAGGTAGCCATTTCCCCACCTGTGTTTTGTGGGATATTGTTTGTGTTTAGTTGCCTGTGTGCACGTCATGACTTCACGTTTCGTTGTTTCTTTATTGTTTTGTTTGTTTCACTGAGATTAAAAATATGTGGAACTATACTCACGCTGTGCCTTGGTCTGCTCATTATGACAACCGTGACAGTATCCCTGTTTATTACACAAGGTTTTCATCCTCATATTGGTTGGAGTTGAGTGAGTGACTCACAAATGGAAGGTTAACACCAGGAAGTCTTTAACATTTAATTTCTTTGTTTTTTAGCATCAGCAATACAGTAATCCTCTGTAGAGCCTGTAGCATCTCAGGGCAGATACCAGTAGAGAGGAGGAGCACTGAGGGTGGTTGACTCAGAGCCTCCACACTTTAACTAACACCTCACTGTTGAGGCACACACGAGTATCCACAAACGCATGCAAGCAAGCACGCACGCACACAAACACACACACACGCAAACACACACACACGCACACACCCAAAAGCATCTGAGAGAAGGGCTCAGGAATCTGCCACTGGGTAAAAGAGTAACAGACATCAGTCCCCTAATTGGTCTGTTTTCAAGACACACCTACAGTACGTAGCTTATGGTTCCACATTTCTCGAACGCATGTGGAATTCTCCAGGGAGGTCATTTATTATTTTATCTAAATGCCACAGTGAAGATCCCCCTGACAAGGCAGGGTGTCCGGAGGTTTAGTCTCCGACCACCAGATACCATTACATGCAGTATGTCACATGAGCAAGGCATCTTCTCCATTTGGCCGAAAGCCTTCTCCTAGATGTGTGCATCTTTGTCACATTGGCATGAAGGATCAGGAGACAGGTGCAGGAATGCATAATAGTTTTTTTTATTAAGTCCAAATTACGGGCACGGGGACGAAGACCAAATAAACGCCATACAAAACACAGGGTTGAAACACAAAACAAAAGAGCGAGGAGTACCTACAATAACACACGCGCACAATGATTAGCACACGGGACGAGACCCGTAATCATCTGCGCAATCCACAAGGGCACAAAAGCCAAAACACACAGCACAGGTACTCACACGTACCAACGGACATAGTAACAATAATCGACAGACAACGGAAACCAAAGGGCACACTTATACAAGTACTAATCAGTGGGAACAGGGGACAGGTGTGCGTGATGAATGTTCCGGACGAATTCGTGAAAATCTTTTACTGTTCAATAGATTAAAATGTGGCAAAGTCCCAAATGTGTGTAATTAGGGTTGCAAAATTCCATTAACTTTCCCAAAATTCCCAAGTGTTCCAGAAATCCTGAATGGAGAATTCCAGATTTCCTGCTTATTCTCTCCCAATACAGGGAATGTTCTATCTAACCAGGATTTCTGAAAAACTTGGGAATTTTGGGAAAGCAATCGGAATTTTGCAACCCTATGTGTAATGCAGAGGATACACACACACATTCCTTTCCTCCATATGGCCGAGGACTTTGCTGGAATCAAGGCATTTACTAACCTAGCAGTGTGTGTTGTGAAACAGGCTCTAACACTGTGGTGCTCATCCCTGTGAGACAGATGCTAGCTCCATGCCACGGTGAGGCCCAATCACAAACACAGCACTCCATCATGTAATTAATGGCGGGCTGTTGGTGTCAGTGCTTCAGATCCCCTGTGCTCAGTCAAACGCCTGGGGCCTCTGTCTCCCCAGGCCTGCTGGGACACATTCACCTGAATGACCTCTGCACCCACCATCACTCCACTGAGGTGTCAGGCTGCCCCCAAGGTGTCATCCATCCACTGCTTCTAACCTCGCAGCTCTGGATGCCTTTTTTTCTGGAGAAATTGGCTCAGGGCACCTTGGGCTCCTGGTGTCTCTCTCTCTCAGACAGTGGTACTGTAGGTGTGATGCGGGTCAAGCTACAACTCAGATAGTAAATGGTGTCTGAATTGAGCCTGTGTAGGAGTAGGAAAGGCTATGGACTTCACACATCCCCAGCCATGTAAATTAATTCTCTGCACTTATATCATCAGAACAGGGTGTAGGCTACAGCAGCAGCAACATTATCTAATAGAGTGCAAGGCCCTAGGATAGGCCAGAGCTTCAACCTATAGCAGTGTCTGCAGAGGCTGCTGATTTAAAAGCTGTCAAGGGCCAGTGGGCTCACACGGTCACAGCTGCATCCATATTAAAGTTAACCAACCATAAGCTACGCCCATCCCTCCTCCCTGCTGTGCCACAGAGCCCAGGAGAGTTGCAGAGGAGGGACGACCTTGCTCCTCTCAGGTTCATGATTAGCAGCAGTCAGCAGAAGAGTGACAGGCTTAGCGGCTCCACAACCATGATAACATGAGGAGAGAAAAGAACAGAGTATCCCAGTATCTGTGAAGGGGCGAGAGGGAGGAGAGGGTTACCCTCAGGATGCTGACTCATGGTGTCGCTCTCTCTCTCTCTCTCTCTCTCTCTCTCTCTCTCCTTCTCTCTCTCCTTATCTCTCACTTTTATCCCTCCAACTCCAACATCTGTTCTTTCTCTCACTCATTCTGCCTCTTTTCATTCTCCATCTCTGTGTCTCTCTGCTGTAGGCGGTCCATCCTTCTGTTATGTCATTCTTGGGTCAGTGGAGTCAGATACAGCTGGAGAGTAAAACACACACCGACTCCATCCCAGTGAGGAGCCTTGCTTAGCATCTGGCTCAGATCAACAAAAGGAATCAGTATGATTACACTCACACATGAATGGAGCACATTTATCCACCCAACCCACTACAGTATCACATACCGATAACAAAACTGGCCCATCTCTCCTCAAACACAGACAAACAGGCATGCACACACGCACACATATTACCGCAGTACTCTGCTGGCGAGAGACAGATCTGTTTTATAGTTCTATCCAAAAACAAGTGTGACTCAAGTAGACTGTGTTGTTCAGTATGGTTCAGGGAGGGGCTCCTAATCCCAGGCCTGTTGTCAACTCATGTCTCCGTAAAAGTGAAGTCATGTTTGTGTGGCGCAAGAGCACGGTCATGTACTCAGTAAGTGAAAAGGTAAAAAAATAGAAAAGAAACAAAGGAAAGCATACCAGCGTAGATGCTGTGAGGAACATGGGGAGAGAGATCCACAGTGATGCACAAACCCAGGCACTTTCCCTGACCTCAGGAGACACGTCTTCAGACGGAGTGACAGAGTCGCTCCCCCGCCAAGCATGCCCCTTTCAGCTTCCAACCACAACACATAAACATATCACAACAGAGAGAACATGACCTAACACTCACATCAGGATGTTAGCAACCTAGCAGGCAGCTGCATGAAGAGAAAATGATGGAATTAGAGAGCATTTACAGCGCTGTTCATTCTGCAGTCAGCCTTAATCAAAACACTAAAAGGTCTTTATTTGCAATCATTTCAAATGCATCTCTTATCTCATTAGTTTTGGCACAGATTGACCAAAACAGTCTAGGATAATAATAAGAATAATGTGGTTGAGTCAATCAATCAGTACCATCTCCTGCTGGCTGGATTCATTCTGCAGCTCTAGCATTAGTGCTGTCATCCATTTACATTTTTGTCATTTAGCAGACACTCTTATCCAGAGCGACTTACAGTAGTGAATACATACATTTTCATACATTTTTTTTCCTGTGCTGGCCCCCCGTGGGAATCAAACCCACAACCCTGGTGTTGCAAACACCATGCTCTACCAACTGAGCTACAGGGAAGGCTAGTTAATGATGAGGGAAATGTGGGATTATATCACCGTCATCATCTTCAATGGCCTAAGATATGAGCCTGACTACAACCTGCTCGTTAGCCGAGCACCATTGTGAAGGGGGAACTAAAGACAGCAATCAGAGTAGACAGATCCTGGAGCCTCTCTTAGGCATGACTGACTGACTGTCTAACTGACAGACGGGCTGACTGACAGAGCAAACTCCAATTATCGTTGTAGCTGCAGTGTGCCCGATAAGCCTGAAATAGGGTTAGCCGTTGTTGTGATGACCATATCTGCTCCAGTCATTGTTTTGTGGCAGGCAGCCCTTGGAGATTTCACAAGGAGTGAAGGAGTATGTGCGTCACTCACTCACTTACGCTTTTCCATTGTGAGCGTCAGCGTGTTTATCGTTCCTAAACACGTCCCTTCCAGGTCTACTGATCTATCTTTAGGTTTGGACTGAAAGAGCTCATTTCTAAATGAATATGGCTGCGTGCTTCTCATCATTTAGATGAGACAAACAAGAGAAAATAATCTGTACAGCAACCAAAAATGTATTCTGCTACTCTCTTTGACCACAGGCCACTGCTCCTCTCTCTTCTATGTCTTGTTGCGGGAGAAGGCAATTGTTTGCGAGCATTCTAAAATGGCAGTCCATCGCCCCCCAATGCATTTAATTGTTGAGTGAGCAAAAAGCGTCCCGAGGGCATGTGTACAGCCCCATCTTCAGGAGAGTGAAGGATTGTGGTGAGAGCTCAACCCCCCCAGTCTCCTCACAACATAATGTTGTGTTGCTTGGTGCAGCGCTCCTTCAGACTTTGCTTGTTTGTTTGGATGTAACACTGAGGTGAGAAATTAAAACTGAGGCATCCAAAGCCTCAGATGAGGCCATTCCTAAAATGTCTCTCTCTGGCTGTGGACACTCCTAATGCTCTTCTCATCTTAATCCCTCTTTAAATCCAATTACCTGAGATTAATCAAAAATAAGTTTTACAATTATAATCTAGGTGAATCAAGTAGTTTAGGACTTTACAAGACTTTAATGTATCCTTCAAAATTCATTAGGCATTTGAGCAGACCTACCCTGCTGGGCTGGGGAAGGATTCAGCATTGTGTGTGAGGGTTACTGTAGGGAAGCAGAAAGATGAAATAACATATACTTTATTAGTCCGCATGAGATGGTAAGTTGTCTTCTGCTTTTATTCAACCCCCCGATACACACACACACACACACACACACACACACACACACACACACACACACACACACACACACACACACACACACACACACACACACACACACACACACACACACATTAGGTTGGAGAGGCTGGAGCAGAGGGTAGCCACAGTGCAGCGCCCAATGAGCAGTTTAGGGGGTTAAGTTCCTTGCTCAAGGGAACATCGGTGGTAGGTTGCACCTGAGATATTGGTGCCAGCAACATTCCAGTTGCCAGCTCACTCCCTCCAAGGCTGGCATTGTGTGCCAGGTTAAGAAGACAGCAGAAGATTAGCCCAGGGATGTGTGTGGCAGCCTGGCTCTTACCTGCTCATCCACATCATAAGGCCTTATTGTGAGTAACTAAGCTGGTTAGCTAAGCCCATAGGGAAACACTTGGACCAGAAACAGAGTGTGCTCATCTCTAATTGGCTGGGTCAGCCACCACTGCTGCAGACATCTTAGCTCGGCAGGAGCAGGATAACGAGCTCTGTGAACCACAGGCAGTCACACAGTCAGGCCTAGCAAAGCACCTTGACATGTAAATAGAGTCAAAATAGAACTGTATCGTAGCTGTACTTGATTCACTAACTACAGCACAGCAAATTAGTGCAGTGCTCAATCCCCCAGTGAGGGATGTGGTGATTGCAGTGATATGAGTACAAAATGGCTGCCCTACAGGTTGTGTGGCTTGGCAGGCAGGCAGACAGAAAAAGGCAGTGGTACATGACTTGGGATGTCCCTTTATGAGAGAAATGCTCTGCTAAGCCACTTCTCTCCAACACCGCCTAGCTCAGAGATATACTGTAGACCAGTAGATTCTCCAGGCAGCCCCTTAACCTTGAGGCACAGTGCAATGTAAGGCGGTAATCATATCCGCACTCGGTTAGACTCAGAGGCACTCAACTCATACTCAACACGTGATAAAAGAGATATTTCATGTTTGCAATGAGCTGAAGAAAATCAATCACGTGCTCTGAAGTCCGGGGACAGGGGTTTGCATGCAGCCCAGCTTTCTCTATGGGCTCAAATATATTTTCCTATGGGCTCAAATATCTTTTGCTATGCATTCAAATATATTTTCTATGGGCTCCAATATCTTTCTCTATGGGCTCAAATATCTTTCTCTATGGGCTCAAATATCTTTTCCTATGGGCTCAAATATATTTTCCTATGGGCTCAAATATCTTTTCCTATGGGCTCAAATATCTTTCTGTATGGGCTCAAATATCTTTCTCTATGGGCTCAAATATCTTTCTGTATGGGCTCAAATAGAAGGCCAGGTGTTTGCCATGACATCTGTAAAGGTGCTGAGTAAAGAGTGGATGTGTTGTATGATAATGGGAAAAGGCCAAATTCATAGAGCCTGCTAATTCTCTGTGGCCCCAATGTATTTTCTATTCAGAGGGGAAATCAATGATGGATGCATGGATGCATGGAGACATATTCAGGTGAGTGCCATTGAGGGGAGATGACACAAGCTCTTTCTGTAGACACATTATGTAACAGACCTCTCCTCTGGTATTCTTAGAGCAGTCTGACTTGAAAGGCATCTCAGTCAGAATGTCTGCTGAGCAAGAAGTTCATGATGTAACGTGATGAATCCATGGAGACGTGAGAGATGAGATGGAGAGTCGGCCATTTGTCAAAATGCTAAACCTGCACTGCAGCGACTCTGCACACATATCCCTCTTTGGCTCCTCTGTCTTCTGCATGATGCAGAGGACATGTCTCTCTCTCCTCACTCCCTCACTACAAGGGCATACAACCTTATAATACCATACACAGTGGATGACACTAGGAGTGTTGGCAGCCATAATCCTAATACTCATGTGGTGTACCAATTGTTGCTAAGGAGTAATTGGTCCGCCATAGTAATTATAATGCATAAACACTGCTGGCTGCTTGGCCTTGCCTGGCTACCCAGAATCCTTTCTCCGGCCAAATGCTACGCCAAATGAGTCTGGATTTGAGTACTTCCCAGACCCTTCACTGAATGGGTTAGGCCAGAGCCAGAACACACGTGGGTAAAGCGGCAGTTTGATAATTCGTCATTGGCGTTGATACTCTGGTTGGTAAGAGATTATCAAATCGCTGATGACTTTGCCCCTCGTGCCCCTCATAACCACAAACGACTTCAATGATGGCAGTCTCAGACTAAAGTATGTAGCGAACGACAGAGCAGCAGAATCATTTATTGTGAGTTGTCAGGCTATGCTTGGCCCCCAGAAGAACCACCAGCTGTAATTAAATTAACTATTTAATACAGTCTCTGCAGCCATATGCTCCACCATGACACAGAGAGAGAGACGGGAGAGGAGGATGGAGAGAAGAGATAGAGAGAGAGGAGGGAGAGAGAGAGAGAGAGAGAGAGAGAGAGGAGGGAGAGAGAGAGACAGAGAAAGGGAAAGAGCAGGAGGATGAGGAGGAGGAGGGACAATGTTTATCTTTATCATCTCAAGGTTACGTATCCAATCTGCAAAGCTGGCATGTCCGCTCTTCACGGGCCACTCTTCAAGCCCCATAAACCCCCCACTCGCCACACAATGAAATCCACTACAGCACCCCCAGTCCGTCCATCCTCCTCCCCTACCTGACATCTCACCGTGCTAAGCAGCCTGTGACAGACAGTTCGACACATCCATAGATCAATACTGATGAGAGTATGGAACATAGCAGTCAGTCACTGTCCCAGAACCTCAAACACATGCAAAACACATGCAACAGCTTTTTTTATTACAACTACAAATCAGCTGTCACTATAGACAACACTGTCACTCTAAGTAGCTTGGTATTCCCCTGGTGTGCACGGGGAGCATACATACAATACAATCCCTTCAATAAGCAGAATCAATTAAAGCTGTATTAGCCTGTTAGGAACTGTTATTTATCTGAACAAATATCCAAAGGACTGACCAGGAGGGGTTTTGGAGGACAATGATTAATTTAATCAAGTGTGAGTGAACTTTCCCAAAAACCATGCAGCTCCACAACATAATCCTCTTTCCCTGAAACATTTCACACAGGATTAGCACCCGAGGGAGCCTGGCTGTAAAAAGAGAAGAGGGATGGATGCAGAGAGGGAGATAGAAAGGGAATGCAGTGGAAGAGAGGTAGAGATGGTATGGGTGCTGGGTGGGGAAGTGGTCGGAGGAGAGTATAAGGAAAAGGAGGGCTGTTCTGTCATGGCACTAACTATATGATAGGAGAAGAGACAAGAGGAGATAAAATCACTATGTAATGTTAACAAAACGTACAGCTTTAAGTGTAGATAAGATTCACATTGGTGACTTGCAGGCTTGAATAAATGAGTCACACATAAGTAATCAAATACAGGATAAAGTATACTATGTATCTGGATTAGAAACTTGGTGTTGCCCATAGTGGGTGAAAACACACTTTGGTGATGATATATTTTACCAAGACAAATATGACTATTCATGTTCCAAATTGTTCAGTGAGGTCTCTAACACCCTATTAACATAATATCCAAAATGGCGGATTTTGTAACCTAATACATCCGATAATAAGCACCGGCTCTGTTGACATAGAGGTTGCGTTTCTGGATTTAGTTTTGTTGCTTTCTGTGCTATTGCTCTGTCTGCGTGTTGCTTGTTCTATGTTGAAAAGAAAAAGAGAGCCACACACTCTAGGAGCTCAGATGCAATAATTGAATAACCTAATATTGTCACGCCCTGATCTGTTTCACCTGTCTTTGTGATTGTCTCCACCCCCTCCAGGTGTTGCTTATTTTCCCTGGTGTATTTATCCCTGTGTTTCCTGTCTCTCTGTGCCAGTTTGTCTTGTCAAGTCAACCAGTGTGGTTTCCCCCCGCGTGCCTGCTTTTCCTTATCTCTCTTTTGCTAGTCCTCCCAGTTTTGACCCTTGCCTGCCCTGACTCAACTCGCCTGCCCTGACCTCGAGCCTGCCTGCCACTCTGTACCTCCTGTACTCTGACCTTGTTATGATCTTTTTGCCTGTCCATGACCATTCTCTTGCCTGCCCCTTGGATACTAATAAAAATCAGAGACTCAAACCATCTGCCTCCCATGTCTGCATCTGGGTCTTGCCCTGTGCCCTTAGAAATATCCAACGTTTCGACAGACAAGCGGTCTTCTGTGTTGCTCTGCATGTGCTCACTGCTCATTGTTTGTTTATATTATTGTTATTGTAATTGTTTTTAATAACCTTCCCAGGGACTGTGGATGAAAATTAGCCGGCTGGCTAAAACGGCACTTTTACTGATACATTGATTAATGTGCACTGTCCCTGAAAAATACAAATAAACTCAAACTAAGGTGAAGGCTTCTCGTAACAACTTTTGAGGATTTTACATTTTGTCGTCGTCTTCCAAGTTTCCACGGGTCGCAAAAAGCAAAATTAGCATCACACGAGCTGAATGAAATGTAAAAGGCTGTGAAAATAAAAAGCTTGGTATACACTCAGTGCTCCGTTGACATTTCACAGAGATAGGCCTGTTTTTCTGAGAAATCTTTGAAAAAGAGTAGGAAATTTGAATGAATATAAAAAGCACATACGAACATCTGAAAATACTACACATCTCAGAATCAATATTAGTCACCTTATTCGGGCCTTCCTACAAGGGTTAAAACTCCAATACATTTTTAACGGTTTATGATATAGACATGAGGTTTGGTTTTCTAAGAGGCTTGCTTATCTACACAATTAACATATTATTTTACCCATTGGTCACCCTAAAGTATGAGATCGCAGTAGTTTCTCTACATAGAGAACTAGAAAGTGTGATGACTCTGTGCAGTATACATAGCATTCCTAAATTACAGTCAAAAATGGCTGTTGCTTGCAGCTCAGCTCCAGAAGGCCTGTCTCTGGCCCATAACACAACTTCGAATTAAAAGCTGAGCAGAGGGGCAGGTAGGCAGAAGTGTGACACTGCCAATAGGGGTGTGACACTGGCAATAGGGGTGTGTTGGGCTGGCTGGGCTGGGTGATGGAGTCTTTGATTAAAGGCCTCCATCCCCAGCCTAATGCCTTGCCTGCCTTCCCCTGAATTATTCACTGGCTTTGTGGAGTGGGCTGGGGTGTGTACTGCATGCTACACGCCTGCTAAGTGTGTTAGCCTAAAAACATAATGCAATAAAGCTCAGCCATGCATAATGGATGGGATCCCAGGACCGCCACCCGCCATGGGAGCAGGGATCAGGAGAGCTCAACGGCAATGTCGCCAAAACATTGGCTTTCCATGTCGCACCCGATCTCCCTCAATCCACCTCTCCCTCCATCCACCCCTCCCTCCCTCAAACAGCTTAAAAAGCAACGTCATTGGACAGCTACTCATCAAAGTCAGCATTGTTTTTCTTCCTCTGCCTCCTCGACTTCCTCATGACCACTATCTGTAAATGCACAGAGCCAAAGCAGTTTCTTCACCATATAGCATGCGGAGGATACAGTCATCAGCCCTACTCTCATCTCAGCGGGAGGCATGCTTCGCTGTCCCACCCCCCATCAAGGAAATGAGCCGTCTGAGGACTCTGTCACACAAACTCCTTTTTCACCTCACAGCGTAGCCCAACAGTGGATCCCTTTCCCACAGTCTAATTCACACTCTCTGTGTAGACATCACTGGCATTACTGTAGGTTAGAGGACTACTAAACATAGACACGTCTAAGGGCATTGGACAGGTATATGGAATTGGTGGGAGAGCATTACATCTACCAATCAATATGCGCCCAGTAGAACAGCTCCATCAGCAATTCATTTAGTCTGGCGGGGTGCCAGAAAGACGGCAAGCAGTGTTGCTGTGAATGCAGGGCCTGAGGGGACTACAGTATGTAGGAGGTGGATGTTCCAAGCCTAGATGTGTTGTATGCTGTGCCAGGGAAAGCTGTTTGTGAAATCACCAACAACCAACAATAATCACCAACAACATCACAAAGAACAGTAAAATACTGACCGTACGCAGATATTATGACATGGTTTGGACAGTGCATTTGGAAAGTATTCAGACCCCTTCACTTTTTCCACATTTTGTTACATTACAGCCTTATTCTAAAATATCTCTATTTTTTTATCCTCATCAATCTACACACAATACCCCATAATGACAAAGTGAAAAATAGGTACATTTTTTGGGGCAAATGTATTAAAAATGAAAAAACACAAATACCTTTTTTGGACATTATTCATTCTAATCAAACAGGTTTTTTACATGGACGATACACTGGAGATAATATAGGGCAAGTACTGGAAACAATAGAACACTATGAAAAATCTGGGAAACCAGGCCTGCTATTCATAGATGACTTTGAAAAGGCTTTTGATAATGTACGACTGGAGTTTATATATAAATGTCTGGAACATTTATATTTAGGAGAATCTCTTATAAAATAGGTTAAAATCATGTACAGTAACCCTAGGTGTAAAATAGTAAATAATGGCTACTTCTCAGAAAGTTTTAAACTGTCAAGAGGACTAAAACAAGGTTGTCCACTATCTGCATATCTATTTATTATGGCCATCGAAATGTTGGCTATTAAAATCAGATCCAACAATAATATCAAGGGATTAGAAATACAGGGCTTAAAAACAAAGGTGCCATTGTACGCTGATGATTCATGTTATCTTTTAAATCCACAACTTGGATGCCTCCACAGCCTCATAGAGGATCTAGATACCTTTTCTAACCTCTCTGGATTACAACCAAATTATCATATATGAATATTACATATTGGATCACTAAAAATACGACCTTTACATTACCATGTAGTTTACCAATAAAGGTCTGATGGTCATGTGGATATACTCAGTATTCATATCCTGAAATAAATCAATGATGTCATTCCAATACATTTATAGAAAGTTAGCAAAAATAGATAATATCTTGCTACCATGGAAAGGTAAATACCTTTCTATTTGTGGAAAAATCACCCTGATTAACTCATTAGACATATTACAGTATCCCTATTTGCTTATGGTCTTGCCTACACCTAGTGAAAAGTTTTTAAAATTATATGGTAAAAAAAGTATTTGAAACGGTAAGCCAGACATAATTAAATGGGCCTATTTATATAATGAATATGAATTCCGAGGGCAGAAATGATTAAATATGAAAGCATTAGACCTCTCAATAAAGGCTTCAGTCATAAAAAAGTTATACTTAAATCCGAACTGGTTCTCTACCAAATTAGTAAGAATGTCTCACCCTATGTTCAAGAAAGGCCTTTTTCCCTTTATTCAGATTACAATCTCTCACTTTCAGTTATTTGAAAAGGAAATCATCTCCCAAATATCGCTATTTATAAAACAAGCCATAGAAAGTGAGTGTTCCTTATAGGACCAATGGTCCTTATAGGACACATCACTGCACTCTATACTACTGGTCATCTCTGTCATGTCCTGACCAGTAAAAGGGGTTATTTGTCATTATAGTTGGTCAGGGTGTGGCAGGGGGGTGTTTGTTTTGTGTGTTTGGGTATTTTGGGTTTAGGTTCTAGTTTTCCTATTTCTATGTTTAAATCTAGCTTTTCTATTTCTATTTCTATGTGAGTTTTGGCAATGACCTCCAATTAGAGGAAGCTGGTTGTTGTTGTCTCTAATTGGAGGCCATATTTAGTTGTGTTTGTTTTCACTTGTGTTTGTGGGTGGTTGTTTCTAGTATAGTCTGTGCACCTTACTGGACTGTTTTTGTCGTTTGTTTATTTTGATTAAGTGTTTTCTTTAATAAAATAAGAAGATGAGCACTTTACCCGCTGCGCCTTGGTCTGTCCTGAACGACGCTTATGACAATCTCTGTATACCCGTTCCAAGATCCACTGGTTGATGCTTATTTATAAAACCCTCTTAGATCTCATTCCCCCCTATCTGAGATACCTACTGCAGCCCTCATCCTCCACATACAACACCCGTTCTGCCAGTCACATTCTGTTAAAGGTCCCCAAAGCACACACATCCCTGGGTCGCTCCTCTTTTCAATTTGCTGCAGGTAGCGACTTGAACAAGCTGCAAAAAAACACTCAAATTGGACCGTTTTATCTCTTCATTCAAAGACTCAATCATGGACACTCTTACTGACAGTTGTGGCTGCTATGTTGTCTTGCCCTTTGTGCTGTTGTTTGTGCACAATAATGTTTGTGCCATGTTTTGTGCTGCTACCATGTTGTGCCGCTGCCATGTTGTGTTGCTACCATGCTGTTGTCATGTTGTGTTGCTACCATGCTGTGTTTTCATGTGTTGCTGCCATGTTATGTTGTAGTCTTAGGTCTCTCTTTATGTAGTGTTGTGGTGTCTTTCTTGTCGTGATGTGTGTTTTTTCCTATATTTGTATTTAATTGTTTTTATTAATCCCCTGTCCCAGCAGGAGGCCTTTTGCCTTCCGGTAGACCGTCATTGTAATTAAGAATTTGTTCTTAACTGACTTGCCTAGTTAAATAAAAGTACAATTTATTTTTAAGTAAAAATAATAAAGTATACCAGTTTCATTTAAGGACCAAAAAATTGACAGCCGTACCATGTAGATTGCAAAATAGTTGGGAAGAGATTTTTGAAGTACTAATTCCATGGAACATGGTTTGTGAACTGATACGCAAAACAACGCCGGATTCAAAACACAGAATTTTTCAATATAAATTATGATACAAAATTCTTGCAACCAATAGAATGCTATTTATATGGGGGATACAACCTTCCCAGCTCTGCAGATTTCGTTGCAAAGAGGCAGAATCATTAGATCATTTATTTTGGTACTGTCCATATGTAGCATGTTTTTGGTCACAGGTCCAGGAATGGCTGAATAATTACAATATTTACCCGGAGCTAACCCTGCAGATGGCACTACTGGGTGATCTGAAATGTCATTGTCAATCAAAATGTCAATCAAAATTAGCAAAAATGTTTATTTTCAATTTACAATCTGTAGAAACAATGAGAATAGAAAGGTTCAGAACTTTTGTAAAACATCACAGCACAGTTGAAACAGGCAGGTAGCCTAGTGGTTAGAGCATTGGACTAGTAACTGAAAGATTGCAAGATCAAATCCCCAAGCTGACAAGGTAAGAATCTGCTGTTCTGCCCCTGAACAAAGCAGTTGACCCACTGTTCCAAGGCTGTCAAAGAAAATAAGAACTTGTTCTTTAACAGACTTGCCTAGTTAAATAAAGGTAAAATAAATATATGGCAAATATAGAAATCCAATATGGATGGTGTTAAGAGATAGATGGGAGGAGCTGAAGGTTGGGACTAATAACAACAAGATAACTAATTTAAAACATACTGTGCCTGTAAAACATATATAGGTTAAGACATTTTGTGAAAGAGCACAGTTTAAAAGATATGGCTAATAGAAATCAAACCGGATGGACATCAGAAATAGATGGGAGAGGTTGAAGTTAGAGGAAGGACAGGATTAAAAACAAACAAAATAGAACTATTGTAAAATAGACTGTGTCCATAAACTGTACAATACCGTTTTTTTTTTGTGACTATTTTATACATTGTAGAATAATAGTGAAGACATCAAAACTATGAAAAACACATATGGAATCATGTAGTAAGCAAAAAAGTGTTAAACAAATCAAAATATACTATATATTTGATATTCTTCAAATAACCACCTGTAATATCTTCTCCTGCTCTTTCCCTCCAGCGTACGACGTCGCCAGAATACTAACCACCGGTCCTGGGATTCATCATTACTCACACCTGGCACACATCCTTACACGCACCTGTTAATGATTATGATTCACACCTGGACTTCATTACCTTAATCATTTCCTCCCCTTTATATGTCATTCCCTTATGTTTTCTCACCAGTTGGTATTGTTCTTGTTTACTGGCGTGTAGCCTTATGGAATTGTCTCGTTACTGGTTTTGTTGTTTTATTAAACGTTTCACCTGCACCTGCTTCCCGTTATTACACCACCCTTGGCCTTGATTACAGCATTGCACAGTCTTGACATTCTCTCAGCCAGCTTCACCTGGAATGCTTTTCCAACAGTCTTGAAGAAGTTCCCACATATGCTGAGCACTTGTTGGCTGCTTTTCCTTCAGTCTGCGGTCCGACTCATCCCAAACCATATCACTTTGGTTTAGGTCGGGGATTGTGGAGGCCAGGTCAACTGATGCAGCAATCCATCCCTCTCCATCTTCGTCAAATAGCCCTTACACAGCCTGGAGGTGTGTTGGGTCATTGTCCTGTTGAAAAATAAATGATAGTCCCACTAAGCGCAAACCAGATGGGATGGCGTATTGCTGAAGAATGCTGTGGTAGCCATGCTGGTTAAGTGTGCCTTGAATTCTAAATAAATCACAGACAGTGTCACCAGCAAAGCACCCCCAAATCATAACACCTCCTTCGCAATGCTTTACGGTGGGAAAAACACATGCAGAGATCATCCGTTCACGTATCACAAAGACGAGGCAGTTGGAACCAAAAATCTCCAATTTGGACTCCAGGCCAAAGGACAAATTTCCACCGGTCTAATGTCCATTGCTTGTTAATTGAAATGCATTCCAGGTTACTACCTCATGAAGCTGGTTGAGAGAATGCCAAGAGTGTGCAAAGCTGTCATAAAGGCAAAGGGTGGCTATTTGAAGAACCTCAAATATAAAATATATTTTCATTTGTTTAACACTTTTTTGATTACTACATTATTCCATGTGTTATTTCATAGTTTTGATGTCTTCACTATTATTCTTCAATGTAGAAAATAGTAAAAATAAAGAAAAACCCTTGAATGAGTAGGTGTTCTAAAACTTTTGACCAGTAGTATACATAGTCCGTATAAGCTGGAAATACAGGCCTAAGCGTTGTTGTTCACTGGTTTGCGCCTATTGGGGGAGGGGTGGTAGGGTTGGAGGGTAATGAAGGAGATATATATTTTTCTTAAAGATATGTATATATGTATGTATATGTATTTACATGTGTGTGTGTGTGAATATATATATATATGCGTATGTATAGTTGAAGTCTGAAGTTTACATACACCTTAGCCAAATACATTTAAACTCAGTTTTTCACAATTCCTGACATTTAATCCTAGTAAACATTCCCTGTCTTAGGTCAGTTAGGATCACCACTTTATTTTAAGAATGTGAAATGTCAGAATAATAGCAGAGAGAATGATTTATTTCAGCTTTTATTTCTTTCATCACATTCCCAGTGGGTCAGAAGTTCATATACACTCAATTAGTATTTGGTAGCATTGCCTTTAAATTGCTTAACTTGGGTCAAGTGTTTCAGGTAGCCTTCCACAAGCTTCCCACAATAAGCTGGGTAATTTTTGGCCCATTCCTCCTGACGGAGCTGGTGTAACTGAGTCAGGTTTGTAGGCCTCCTTGCTCGCACACACTTTTTCAGTTCTACCCACACATTTTCTATAGGATTTGAGGTCAGGGCTTTGTGATGATCACTCTAATACCTTGACTTTGTTGTCCTTAAGCCATTTTGCCACAACTTTGGAAGTTTGCTTGGGGGGGTCATGGTCCATTTGGAAGACGCATTTACGACCAAGCTTTAACTTCCTGACTGATGTCTTGAGATGTTGCTTCAATATATCCACATAATTTTCCTTTCTCATGATGCCATCTATTTTGTGAAGTGCACCAGTCCCTCCTGCAGCAAAGCACCCCCACAACATGATGCTGCCACCCCCGTGCTTCACAGTTCTATTTTTGTTTCATCAGACCAGACTTTTTCTCCAAAAGGTACGATCTTTGTCCCCATGTGCAGTTGCAAACCGTAGTCTGGCTTTTTTTATGGTGGTTTTGGAGCAGTGGCTTCTTCCTTGCTGAGCGGCCTTACAGGTTATGTCGATATAGGACTCGTTTTACTGTGGATATAGATGCATCTGTACCTGTTTCCTCCAGCATCTTCACAAGGTCCTTTGCTGTTGTTCTGGGACTGATTTGCACTTTTCACACCAAAGTACATTAATCTCTAGGAGACAGAACGCGTCTCCTTCCTGATTGGTATGACGGCTGCGTGGTCCTATGGTGTTTATACTTGCGTACTATTGTTTGTACAGATGGACGTGGTACCTTCAGGCGTTTGGAAATTGCTCCCAAGGATGAACCAGACTTGTGGAGGTCTACAATTTTCTGAGGTCTTGGCTGATTTATTTAGATTTTCCCATGATGTCAAGCAAAGAGGCACTGAGTTTGAAGGTAGGCCTTGAAATACATCCACAGGTACACCTCCGATTGACTCAAATGATGTCTATCAGAAGCCTATCAGAAGCTTCTAAAGCCATGACATAATTTTCTGGAACTTTCCAAGCTGTTTAAAGGGACAGTCAACTTAGTGTATGTAAACTTCTGACCCACTGGAATTGTGATACAGTGAATTATAAGTGAAATAATCTGTCTGTAAACAATTGTTGGAAAACTTACTTGTGTCATGCACAAAGTAGATGTACTAACCGACTTGCCAAAACTATCTACAATATTAAAGCTGATCTACAAGTTTTAATGACTCCAACCTAAGAGTATGTAAACTTCTGACTTCAACTGTATATGTATGTATGTATATATTTGCAAAAGATATTTGGGGGATTGGAAGTGATGCAGACAATTACATTGATGGAATCTACAATATTAAAGCTGATCTACCCCCCCCCCCCCAAAAAAAGAATCTGGTCCACCAATCAGACGGAAGCCACTCCTCAATAAAAGGCACATGTTAGCCTGCTTGGAGTTTGCCAAAAGGCACCTAAATGTCTCTCAGACCATGAGAAACATGATTCTCTGGTCTGATGAAACCAAGATTGAAATCTTTGGCCTGAATGCCAAGCGTCAAATCTGGAGGAAACCTGGCACCATCCCTATGGTGAAGCATGTTGTTGCGATGTTTTTCAGTAGCAGGGACTGGGAGACTAGTCAGGATCGAGGGATGGATGAACGGAGCAAAGTTCAGATCCTTGATGAAAACCTGCTCCAGAACTCTCAGGATTTACCTTACAACAGGACAATGACCCTAAGCACACAGCCAAGACAACGCAGGAGTGGCTTCGGGACAAGTCTCTGAATGTCCTTCAGTGGCCCAGCCAGAGCCTGGACTTGAACCCAATCGAACATCTCTGAAGAGATCTGAAAATAGCTGTGCAGTGTGTCCATCCAACCTGACAGAGCTTGAGAGGATCTGCAGAGAAGAATGGAAGAAACTCCACAAATGCAGGTGTGCCAAGCTTGTAGCGTCATACCCAAGAAGACTCAAGGCTGTAATCACTGCCAAAGGTGCTTCAACAAAGTACTGAGTAAAGGGTCTGAAAACTGTTTGTACTTTGTCATTATGGGGTATTGTGTGTTGATTGATGAGGAAAAAAAATCTATGTAATCTGTCTTAGCTGTAATGTAACAAATTGTGGAAACAGTCAAGGGATTTGAATACTTTCTGAATGCACTTTATGCACTATTTACAGTAAATATTGAATAAACTAACTAAAGCCTAGCAAAATGCTACTGAGCATGCATGATACCGATGATGAGACCAATTTCTCCAAGTTATGGACACATGACACCACATGTCTGTAGTGTCAAAACACAATTAAGCACAAACAAAAAATAACTACAGTGACACAATCCATTCCTTGTGCAGTACTGGCTGAAACTCTGCCGGGCTTGGAAGCTTTTTAACTTGCGGAATTATGTTCCTCTGCAACCCATCTTCCAGTATTTAGTCTGACAATGCTCTGCTAAGAGGAGTAGCTGTTGGCATTATAGTACACTAGCCCTTCACTATACTGTAACTGGCTGGCTGCGGAAACGACTTTCCTTGGAATAACCCATCCTCTACACTCGACTCAACTCCATTAAAATGTCTCCTCTATTCATTTGAAGACAGGCCAACTAAACAGGGTCCCAGTCTTTCAATGGCTGCCTTACCATTGATTTCACTGTAAGAAAACTTCCACTGGTCCCAGATATAAACATAAGAAGGAAAGTGGTGGCAATTATTCAACACAAAGGAAGTAAAGCTTAAAACAAATATCCCAGACCCCTCCAGTGTATTTGTCAGAAGTATAAATAAAAGGGAAAATTGGCCGCCGACGCATGTTCCCCAGCAGGGTTTGAGACAAAACAGTGCTCTTTAAACAAGAGGAAATGTGTACACATTGAGCAACAGTTTATGGCAACAAGAAAAAGTAAGAAATAAACTGGCAACGTGTGTCGAGAAAAATAAAAAACAAGCGGAGGGTCAGTGGTAGATGAGTGTTGAGTGGGCACGCGCGTGTCAGCTCTGCGTTGGTGATACTGGCAGACAGATGGGGTGCCATTCACGTCTGCTGTTAATGCTTGTGGGCACCAATGTGACGCCAGTCTGGGGCCGAGGGGTATACCAGTCACACGGAGACATGGTGGAGTGTGTGAGCGTTTGTGTGTACATTATGTGTGTGTACATTTGTGCGTGTGTGTCCACCTGGGGGAGTCATGGCCTGCAAGAGGAGAGGGCTGTCACATCCTGTCTGAACAAGGACCCAGTGCCCTGGGAAAAACAGCCTCCGGAGAATTAACCATGTCATGGATTAGCAAATATTTACCCAGCCTGCTGCCCTATCACCAATCCTATTTGAATAAAACATTAGAGCTTTCATTGGTACTCCATGCTTATCTGTTCGTTTTCAATGTTTAAAGAGGTTGACATTCAGCCTGGCGTCATGTCTGAAGTGAATTCTAATTAAAGTGTATTGGGATAGAAGATTTAGTGAAATGATAAGAGAAATGTCTCTGGCCGGGGGACAGGTGCAGCGGTCAAACCAATTGGCCTATGATAATTGAGATGCGATACACTCTTGACCCTCCAGTCTGGAGAAAAACAAGGCCCAGTGAGAATGTCCTTCTGGCATTGTTGACTGAGCTCATTTAAAGGATCTGTCTGGTCAATAAGACAATGAGAGGCAGGGTCAAAATATAAGAGACAGACAGGGGGAGGGGGGAAAGCGAGAGAGCGAGAGAGAGAGAATGCATCTCAATACTGTATGTGATACATCCCATATATGTATGTTCTCAGGATTAGTGTAATTCTTTACAGTTCCAAGACACTGCGCCCAGCATCCCTACTCTGAGACAAACAGCAAACTCAAACCCCCTTTTTTTATTATCATCTCTGACAGCAGCATGCATATCTATGGCTCTCTAGCTCTGAACCATGGAGTCTTTACCGGACAGCTGCATTCTGGGAGCCCTCCTCACACCTGTGCTTTAAAATGAGCACCACCTCGCCACTGATTAATCAGTTTAATTTAGATGGTTATTAGTGTAATTATTAGTGTTATTAGTGTAACCTATAAGAAATACATCCTAGGTTAGGAAGATATGGGGTAGTCATATGTCTGTGGTTGCCTGCCTGCCTGCCTGCCTGCCTGCCTGCCTGCCTGCCTGCCTGCCTGCTTGCCTGGGGGTTTACACATCATTGCACCACTTTAAATGTTTGGAATGGGGCTATTTTATGCACACAGACAGGCAACGCCCTCCCAGGACCCCAACTCCACACCCCTGTGTCTCTGGCATGGCCAAGGCCCTTCACAGGAGATGCCGCTGAGAGGCAAGAGGTACAGTGCATTCGGAAACTATTCAGACCCATTGACTTGTTCCAACTTTTTGTTAAATTACAGCCTTATTCTAAAAGTTTCTCCCAATCTT